>NW_026575121.1:4392500-6892500 GCF_905146905.1 Nyctereutes procyonoides
TCTCTTTCCTCTGCTCCTTTATTAACTCTCAGATGAACCACTGGAAGTTTATGTGAGGAACTGTATTTACAGGCTACACTCAAATGGTTGAGACACGACCAATTCCCCCCACATTTAGGGAAACCACTCAGTTTACATATTTGATATAAGAACTTTGGAAACTACCCAGGATATAGTAATCCGTGGTTTGTTTATTGAGGGATGCTTTCTTAAGCTTCTAATAGCACAACTAATCTTTTTTTTTTTTTTTAAAGTTTGTTACTCATTAAAATTTCATCTCATCCAATGAAAGACTCTCAAGCCTATCTGGAAGAAAGTTGATCCTCATTTGTTTTGTTTGGTCCCCCTGGTTACTGTGTCTTTGTTTTAGGCTCTAGCTACTGAATCCCTAGTAAATGCCGGTGTTGTACCATAAACCATGTATCTGTGGTTTCTCTACTCGGAGGGAAAAGAGAGGTTCCTCATATCTCCCATCACTACCCTGTGCCAATCCTGCCAGCATTCTTTTTTTTTTCCTGCCAGCATTTTATTACGGCTCCGACCACTCCATTCTGGCATCACCATTCTTAGATGCATAATGAGCCATTACTTCTTGGATGTTCATGATGCAAATTTACCCACCCTGAAGACCCTATTTCTTTTGATTTGTCCTCTAAAGCCATTTACCAAGGAATCAGACACATAGGAGACAAAGTATGAGTGTAGTTAGCCATATATAGAAGCTCAATTTGTTGTTCGAAGGAATAAACGAATGAGAAAAGGATATAGGGAGACTTAAAAGAAAGGGTTGGGGAAATAAAGGGAGAGAAATGGGGTGTCTTGAGAGGCTCTTATAGTCTTTCCCTGACAGCAAGTCATCTTTAATATGTCCACCTATGCCAGCTGTTTTATGTACAGGATCTCACTTGGCCAAGTACAGCAAATGTGTATTTGCATACACATCTCTTGCTTTTTCAGTATTCAGATTTAATGTCCGTTTCCATAGAAACAGGTCTGGTAAGGCTGGTTCACAGAAGCTAAGAATGAGAGACATAACATGAGAATTGTGCTAACTTCAGGCAAAAGCTAAAAGTCATACTTTTGTCTTTTCAGTAACTTGGTGCTTTAAAGTCAGCAGGAGGGAGCCTTATTAAGTCAAGCAAGAAGCATTTTCATTTTTATTACTGAGGGTTCTTTTTTTTTTTTTACTGTTTACATTTCTCATAAAATTGAAAGCAATTACAGAACAGTGTTAATAGGCAATGTTCCTCAGGGGAATGGAAAACTTTCAGATTCTGGTTATGGTCTTCTGAACAGCCCCTGCCCAGCCCTTTCCTCAGCAAACTATCTTAGCCACCGCCTGTTCACCTGCCTATTTTGAGGTATTTCATGGTTTAGCCAAATGTCAGGAGTATTACACTTGAAAAACTCAAACAATAAGACTGAACTGTACCAGTGAAATATTTCTCTAAGCATCTCGAGTAATCATTCTCAGACCAGTTCCTGAAACTGTGGAACAGACAAAGTGCTAATCCATAAATGAAGGCCATTTCACCCGTGGGCGAGAACTTCCTTCGTGTCTATGAAGGTGGACCCTTCTGTGAGGAAACAACGGAAGCACAATAAGATTGCTGCAAAATGCATATGCCCAGCGCCCCTTCCCAGACACTCTGGTTCCGTAGCAATGGAGAAGGCCAGGATGTGGTTTGCCTTATGTAGCTCTGCCTCAACTATCAGGGTAGAGTTTGAGTTTTTTTTTTTTTTCATGGATATTCTCATGGACTACTTTGCATGTTCTTTTCAGCTTTCAGATTTGCACATTGCATGTCTGTGTACTTGTAAGGAACCTATAAGCATTTCCACTAGTAGTGCACAGTTGTTCGGCCATGCAGAATGTACCAGGCTTTTAACTTCTTAAGGGTAGGCAGGAACCATGTCTTACTTGCTTGTGTTCTTCACCATTAGTACAGTAGGTGTTGGATAAATGTTTGCAGAACTGACCAATGAGCCAATCCTGATTTCCTCAGTTTTGTTTTTTTTCTCCCCCTCAGTTTTCATTTCAATTTTGTCAAGGTAATAAGGTACCTTCTCACATAAAGGAGTATCATGTTATTGGAGAGCTATCACTGCCCAACAATAACTACTAGAATTTAAGAAGAAAAGTACAACTGAGACGACATAACTAATTTCCTCGGAGCTCTTTTGAAACCATTTAGAAAATCTTAAGTCTCACATGGGAGTTGTGTAGAATTAAAATACATTTTGATAATCCTTTCCAGCTTTATAATTCCGTTTTCTACTCTTGGGTCTCAATACCTAAAACTGTCAGCAAGCCTCTGAACAACGGTGCTTTTGTTTTAGTGGCCAAGAATTCTACTTCTAGGTTTCCATCCAACCTTCAAAATCATACTCAGAACCGGTTGGGGATCAAAATATGGAAAAGCACTGAACCCTCCTACTAGCTTGACCAAACTACAGCGTAAGCTGCAACTCCTATCTGTGCACCTATCTGGAAAGTTTACCAATTCTTCATAATTATTTTGAAATAGGGATGGTTCTTGGCTGAATAAGCTAATGCATAGACCCTATGGAAAGAGTAACACTTCAGAATATTTCGCTTTTACTTTTTCCATAGTGGTTGAAGGAAGAAAAGACAATTGCTTATTTAGCTCCCCGATCACTGGCTCAGCAGCCTGAAACAACAAGATAGAAATAGCAACAGCCCAGGTGAGGGCCAAAGAGTCAAAAGTTTTTTTGTTTTTTTAATTCAGCACCAGTTTCAAGTAAAATTGAATAGACCATGATCATAAAAGAAGGTAGGATCTTATGACTGATTTCCTTTTGTTTTTCCAGCTAAAAATTGACCTAGTTAGATTATGGGCTTTTAACAGATTTTTCACGAGGCTAAAATAAGAAATCTGAAATCAGATTGTTTTCATAGTTCTTTAGGAAGCTTTTTCCACATTAGTTCATGCTAGAAAGTTAAAGTCCAAATACTCAAAGTTGAAATAAATTCTTACAATGTAAAAGATCCTAAAAGTTGAAAGGGAGGAAAGAAGAGATGATGGGTTTGGTTAATTTAGTAGCAATAAACTAAGCATTTTAAAGTGGTCGTGAAGCACCAAGCTCCTCTGTCCATGATACATTGCCACTCAGAGTTCAGCACCGGGAAGCAGCTACACTGACAGGAAGAGCAGTGTATTGACACCCAGGCAGGTGCGCTATCGCCCAGCTTTTATGAGCACATGGGCTGTGCCCACCTCCTCACTTCAGTGAGAAGCTTGGACTACTGAATTCCTAAGCTCCTGATCAATTCTACAGCCCTGTGGTCTGTAAACTGAACCCTGAAGTCTTGGCTCTAAGTGAGACTATGTAAGGAGAGCCCAAGCAAAACTTAATTGGAATCGAACACCTCTAAGCTGATTTAGGTGTATTTTGTGTTAGCCCAACTTAGATGTAATTCATCAGGTTAAAATTGAGTATAACTGATATAGCTCCAAGATAAAATCTAGCTCAAAACCCCAAAAGGTAGTTAACAGGTCACTATTCATAGAGACCTAAGGTATTGAGCCAACCAAAATCTTTCCTGTTAGAAACGGTTGAAATCATTAATCCTAGAACTATTTTCACTTGTCTCCCACATAGAATATATTTTAGCACATAACCTACGTGCAATTCTCTATCCTGATACTTTTATAACTTGTATTAATTCATTTCTATTTTTCCATTACCAGCTCTATTGTTAGGATTTTAATGGCTACAACTTATTGCCTCATGTTGGTAAAGCATCATCTGTTAGCTTTCCTTCCAATTCTGTTTCTAGTTTTGGACTAAAAGTAGTTCATTTGGCATGAAATAGCATTTACTTTATTCTGTCCTTACAGTCAGCTAGGTTTTAGTTTCATCCTTTCAGTTTCACCTGCCTGGAATTTCTTCAGGTATATTTACTCTGGTGCAAATGGTTGCTCCACTGTTTTCCTATTTAAGGAAGTCTGACCATTTTTAGAAGTTGCTTTTCTTTTTCAAAAGTCACAAATAAAGGCATGTATTTTCTTTTAAAGAAAATTATGGCAGGGCAGCCCAGGTGGTTCAGCGGTTTAGCGCCACCTTCGGCCCAGGGCCTGATCCTAGAAACCTGGGGTCGAGTCCCATGTCAGGCTTCCTGCGTGGAGCCTTCTTCTCCCTCTGCCTGTGTCTCTGCCTCTCTTTCTGTTTCTCATGAATAAATAAATAAAAATCTTTAAAAAAAATTGTGGCAAAACAACGTGTCATGTCACCAGCAAGTATATAGTTCGATGGTATTACATTCGGAACCTTGTGCAACCATCACCACTAGTTCCAAACTTACCATCCCAAGAAAACTGACCGTTAAGCAATTCTTCTCCATTCCTTCCTACTCCATCCCCTGGTAACTGCTAATCTACTTCGCCTCTATGAATCAGTCTTTTACATTTCATAGAAGTGGATGTGTATTTGTTCCGCTGAGTCTAGCTTACCTAACTTAGGTTTTCAAGGTTTATTACACTACCTATTAAAACTCCATTCCTTCCTGTAGCTTAATAGTCTATTGTTAGGTACAGCTTGTTTATGGATTTGTCTGATGGTAGACGTGAGTCATTCCCACATTTGGCTACTGTGAATACTGCTGTATTGAATATTGGCATACGCAGATCTGTTGGAGCCCCATTCTCAATTCTTTTGTGTATCCACCAAAGAGTGGAATTACAGGCGGTATTCTAGATTTATTTTTTCGAGAAAACTGCTACTTTGTCTTCCACAGAAACAATCCCTTTTCACATTTCCATCAGCAACATAGAAGGGCTGCCGTTTCTGTTTCTCCACGTAATCAGCAAAAGTTACCTTGCTTTTTTATTGCAGCCATACCAGTGATGTGAAGTAGCAATTCATTGTGGCTTTGATTTGTATTTTCCTAAGAACTAATGTTTCATGTGTTTTTTGTTTGTTTGTTTGATTTTTTACTTTTGTGTATCTTCAATTTCTTTAGGTCCTCTACTTTTTAACTGGTATGTTTATCCTTGATTTTTTAGAAATTCTTCACATGTTCTGGATATAAACCTTTCAGAGAATATTTGCAATCATTTTCCCCTATAGATTATCATTTTGTTGATAATCAAAGTTAAATTTGTGCACATTGAGTACATTGAGTCCAATTTACCTTTTTCTTCTGTTCCTTGTGCTTTTGGTGCTTTGTTTCTATCACTTTTTGTTCCTTTTATCTACGTTTTCTTTCTAACTCCCTTCATATTCCCTAAGGTTTATCACCATAAGTTATACTATTGTTAGATAGTAATTCAACCAGTTATTGAGGATTAAAAGGATTTACAAAAAGTTGTTTTCCTATCATTTAAAGTATTGAAATTCTGTGTGGCAATACTAAGAGCAGTGAATATTTTTTTCATTTTTAGAAATGGCACTATTTCAGTAGCCAGTAAATGTTCATGTAGTTTATAAAGGACCTTTGAATGCTTTCAAGGATGAAGAGCCACCCTAGACTTCTTTGGGGAAGTATCTGTAGATAGATCATAAAAAATGTGGTGTAGAGGATGAAATAAGAACTCAGGCAAATGTGGGGAATTTAAGATACACTATACCTGTGAACACACTCTCAAAAGAACTAGGTATGATAATTATGCATTTGATGGTGCTAATTCCTTTATTTAAGAGGTAAAAGAATCTAACAATATTTTAGGCAGGTGTTAGGTAATCTAATTCCTTCAGCTGGAGTTTGCTTTTGCTCAAATGGTGGATTCTTCCCATTACAGGATCTTCTAAATAGTTATTTGTTCTTGGCCATGTGTTCACCGTCAAAGACCTTATACAAATATTGTCTCAATACCAAGCTGTCAGAGCTTTGCATTCTATTTCATCTACAGATTGCATTTCCAGCCACACAGCAGCCTTCAGTAATTCCATTCAGTTTGACTCTCTGGCGCAGGTTTGCACTCCAAGGATGCTGAGCTTTCAGATTATGCAAATGTTTTGTGCTTCCTGAAGTCTGACCTCTCTAGGGAAAAAGAGGTCCCCATAGCTTTAGAAAAATGGAAAGACAACACTTGAAAATGGGAACAATTTCCCCTGATTTTCTCTTAAATTCATAATTTGTACTATCTAGGTTTCCAATTGCCTAGGGAAACCAGCTATTTAAGAATTGACCATCTCTTTGCAGTAGACTGAGACAATCTAATGGAAAGGATCCTGAGCTTAACAAACTCAAATTCTTTATGATGAGCAGCAAGCAACCAGCCCCTTGCTCCAGATGGAAATGTTATTGGTCATCTAAGTTTGTTCTCCACTCAAACATTCTCAAAAAAAGATACTTTAGAGGAGCAGCAACTCAGAATTCTGTGGAGAATCGTCTCCTCAGTTCTTCTTTTAAGGTTTTAATCCCAATGTAGTTAACGTACAGAGTTGTATTGTCTCCTCAGTTTTATGCTATGCTGCACATAAATATACTAGGCTCCATCACAATATTGATATAAATTGACAAGTGGTAAATGGTAAAACAAGAGATTAAGCAAAAAATGACAAATTAGCAGTGTCAGGGGACAAGATAATGGGGTTGCCTTCACTTTCTAGGATAAAGGCCGGCTGGCACCAATTATAAGGTAGATAAAGTATTGTATGTATAATCTATGCCAGATACTTTGCCCACCCTACATCTAGCATATCGTAAGCATTTTCAGAGTAGCAGCTGTCAATGTTATTAGTTCCAGGCAGCAATTATATAGAGTATATATGGAAACTGTTTGATGTATAAAACTATATATAAAATACATAAGAAATATTTTAAAAAAACAGTTCTTCTGTTTCTGGACTCAAACCCGTACTACTTAGAAAGCTTCCCCCCAGACTAGAAATGAACCAATAGGACATGTACCTTCAAGCCTTTGCTCAGATGTTCCTGGGGAAGCCTACCTGACCAATCCTCCCTCCCCAGAGAGAAGAAGCCTACCTCCTCACCTCCCCCTGTCTACTTTCCACCCATTTTTACCCAGCTTATTATCTTCTATTGTGTATTTATGTTTTATCTTCAGCTTCCCCACTGGAAGCTATGTCCCATGTGGGTAGGGGTTTGTAATCTAGCACATGATCAATCTCCAGCCCCAGACAATGTGTAACCACCCACAGTCGGTGCTCAGCAAATTTGTTAAAGGAGAGAACTGAGGCTCAAAGAGATGGAGTATGTCAGCAGGATTTCTTAACAAGGTAGGATTGGGACACAAAGGTAGGTCTGCTGACTCTATTACTATTTCCACCGTATGTCACTTACTTTCAGAGCCTCTCCCTGCCCCATGCCTCTAGGTACATGTTGTGAGCTCCGCCTAGGAGCTGAGAGGACCCAGGAAAAGGAGGGATAGAAGTCTAGGCAGAGGCTGAGGAACGGGTCCGCTCTGCAGGTAAATAGACCACCTGATCCAACTGTATGTGTGAATCAGCCTCTTAGGTTAGTAACAGATGCACTTCTCTGAACTTTATAAAAGATGAGTTTTCGGAAGTCTAATCTCTCCAAGTCAGGACATCCCATATTAATAAACACTTTATATAGAACTTTAATCTACAAAGCAATTTCTAAAACTCTCCCAAGTGAACCCTCTTAGGATTTCCAGGATGTGAGCAAGATAAAGGTAAAAAAAACTTGAAAATAATGAAGTATGTGAGAATGACAGCAAAAAGGGCTCATGAGATGGCTGGAAAACCCAGAAAAGGTAACCTGGGTCTGAGCATCCCAGTGTTCCCATCACTGCTAACAACTTTGAGGACTTTCACTCTAGTGTCTGCATATCCTACTGTCAGTAATAGATGCTCATCAATATCCAATACATGAGACATATTTCCACTCATAGCACAAGTCTGTATACATCCACATACCAAGATTTCCCTTGAATCAAGTAGTTCCGTAAAGCTATCCATCAAGTAGCCGCCATAAATGTGTGTTCTTTAAAACTAAAAAAATGGGGATCCCTGGGTGGCGCAGCGGTTTGGCGCCTGCCTTTGGCCCAGGGCGCGATCCTGGAGACCCGGGATCGAATCCCACATCGGGCTCCCGGTGCATGGAGCCTGCTTCTCCCTCTGCCTGTGTCTCTGCCTCTCTCTCTCTCTCTCTCTGTGACTATCATAAATAAATAAAAGTTAAAAAAAAATTTAAAAAAAAATAAAAAAAAAATAAAACTAAAAAAATGAAACTAAAATGTAATCCCTCACAGGGTTACATTTTCAGTGTTCAGTAGACACACGGCCAGTGATGGCTGTGTATCCCACACAGATATAGGACACTTTCATCACAAAGTTCTACTAGACTGTGCCACTCTAGATGTAGCCCATGTGACACAGGACCATTTAGAGATTGCATCTCAATCTGATAGAGCCATAATAGTTTCATGTGGCACTCTACTGGCAGCCCTGGTGCTAGAACCTGTGCCTAATAGCTCTTTGACATTTTTCTCATGAGCTTTGAGCAGTTGCTTTATCTCGTCTTGTCTTATGGGGCTACTAGGAATTTTCTTTTCCATCAGGTCATACTCACTCACCTTGAGTCCTCAACAGCTGAGCCTCTTCCTTCGCCACCTAGAATAGTTTTTGTCAGCTAGCTGACAGTTCCTGGCCATGTGAGCCTTAGGACTACCTACTTTACTATCATCTCATTCTTCGATTGAGAATTTTATGATCTATGTCCAAGTTAAAGTTACAGATTAACTAGAAGGCCAGAAGATGGGGAGGGGTAGCAAAATATTTTCTAGTATAAATGGGTCAGATACAGAATTAGGAGAACTTGAATTTGGCATTCGTGATTAACCTGCAGACCAGTCCTGTAACTTCTCTCAAAATCTCCTTTGTTGTCATTTGTAAAAGTATAGAAGTATTTACATCTGCTGGAGGGCTAGGGGAATATTTTAACAGCATGAAGTAGAACTACATCGCTGTTAGATCTTGTTGAGAAATTAAACCCAGATTCTCCAAGCCCAGAAAACCTTTCCACAAAAGGTAGCCAAGGGTTATTAATGAAGCAGCATTCATCTGGATGTGCTCCACATCATAGGTAGGCAACCTAAGAGTGCCAAGACGAGGAAATCTCACCCTTTTGCACAGCCAGGCAGATACAGCCTGTTACCTATGTGATCTCAAGTCACTAGTCCTCAAGTTTAGAGGGTTTACCAGCAACATTTGTCATGCAAAGTTCATCTTAAACTCACCTGGTAATTGTGGCGACCATCTGTATTAGCTAACTGGCTGTATACAAATATAAATTTTTTGTCTTTATGACAGGATATAGTTTTGTAACTCAGAGGGAGGCATTGGCCAAAGTTAGGCTCCCATCTTCCCACAGAACTTGGTAGATGTAGTATCTCTTAATAATTACATTTCAAAAGGATGGTTCCCTGGTACTTGTGAAAAAGCTCCCTAATTCTAAAGACCCACAATAGGCTTGTAAGAAGACTTAAAACTCAACAAGGCAGAGGAAGAATTTAACAGTTACAATTTTATAAAAGCAAATATCCTAAGAAAAGGGAGATGTAGGTCTCTCCCCTTTTATTTTTTATTTTTTTATATAATAAATTTATTTTTTATTTGTGTTCAATTTACCAACATACAGAATAACACCCAGTGCTCATCCCGTCAAGTGCCCCCTTCAGTGCCCGTCACCCATTCACCCCCATCCCCTTTTAATTAATGAGAATTAAGACTTTGGATTGTCATTTGTATTTGCCCTGCAGGCATCCATACACAATGGGTTATTTCAAATCTGTATCATCACATATAATGAACTTTATCTAATTTTGGGGAAAGTAAATCTGGATTAAAGAATCTAAAGTGCATATTAATTTTTACTCTCCTGTGCACATACTAAACTAGACCAAAGCAAACTGACCAAAGAGAAAGTTCAATGAATGCAGGTCCTTGGGATCTTCCATTCGGTTGAAGAACTGTATCATTAGTGTACTTCTGCACAAAAGACCATAAGCCCAAAAGCCGTTCAGGCAACTTTAATATTTCCACCAATAATGTATTTGATGTTATTTGTAGAAATGTCATTTTGTACATCAAATATATGAGAAATATTTGTAGTGTAGTGATACTTAAAGTTTTATTCTATGAACCAAAGAACATTTTTTTTTTTGGATGAGTTGCATTATAGGCCTTATTCTAGGTCTCTGCCTCGTTCATTAGATTATTGAAAAATCTATGTAACAATTATACACTCTCACCAGCTTTGTTGTGGTTTAGGCAAACTAAAACTACACCATACTATTTCATAATAGTTGATTCTAGTAGGTGATAACAGTCAGTCAGTCAAGAGTCCTAGCATTCATCTCCAGAACAGTCAGCTATGGTCCACATAGTCTAGGTTTCATGCTCATAGGAAGCGTTAATGACCACCAAGTAGTCAGAACAGTACCAATATTTTTATATACTCATTAAATATATGTACCCGTTAACCCAGTTAATTTGTAGTTGAACACATGAATGTTTAAACACTGGAGGCTTGATGCATTATTTTAGGTATTCAGAATTCAGAGGTAGGAGTTATCTAAGGTCTTTTAATAACTTTTCAATGGTTTCCCATTTTTCATAGGAGGAGTTTGATATGCATTCATTACACTTAGCTGCTAAGTAATTCCTTCTGGCCCCCAGACACCTGCCCATTTCTCCACCCTCCCTTTACCCCACTTCTTCCTTATTACTCTTCAAATCTGCCTAGAATTTCCCCACTTACCAGGCTTGCTCTTACATCAAGGTTGAGGTATTTCCTACCCTACCCACCATTCACTTCACTTTCTACTATTCCTTTAGGTTTTGACTGAGATTGTCAAGTGGTATGTTTTACAACTGGACCCATTACCAGTTAGAGGACACTGAGTTAGTGGACCCAACATAAGTCATCTTTGGAGGTTAAGAGAAGCACTAACAACTCTATTTCCCATCCACAGTCAGCCAAATTCTCATTTTTCTTCCTATTTCTGGGGTTTCTCATTAGGGGGCCTCTATGTTGTTGAAAGCCACTCTTGACCTATCCCAAAGTGAATTCTACAATATCATTTTCCAGCTGATTTTCCTTATTCTGTTTATATTTTATTAGACTTGGTACCAAAATATAGTTTATCTTCCCCAGTAGACTTGGAGCCAATCTTACAGTGCCTATCTCTATACCTCTGATTGTGGTACCTACCAGCAGTTACTTAATGATTTAAGAAATATGCAAAATCCCTATGGCTCCCCCTCCCCAAAGACCTACTTGCTATGAGTCTATTTCTTCCAATGTGTGATTTGTTTCAGCTGCTTGGTTCAAAACTATAGATGTATTGCCTATATGCTATGTAGTAACTGTTGGGTGTAAGTCTATGTTCAGAAGAGAATTTCTTTCATTGTAGTCACATCTGACAAGGAACTTACCGGCCCTCATCTGGTTCTCTATGTTGCATGCTTGGATAGAGGTCATTTAAGTCCACAGCTAATTTATTATGTAAGAAACTAGGATCCCAGACCACTGACCCAGAAACTAAAGGACAAGCAATAGCAAGACAATCTATTTTTGTCACAAAGGAGGCTGTCCCCAAGTATATTCAGTATTTATCATCTTGGGCTCTTTGGCAATATGTAAAATGTATAAAAACAAATTGATTTTACATGGGGAATTAGTGATAAGGGAAGTTGGCAAATAGAAATTAAACCAGAGAAAGAGCCTGTTCAGAGGAGCAGAACAGGTTAAAAAGATAAATAAATAAAAATTTAAAAACAAAAACAAAAACAAAAAAACAGCTCTTCTAACTCTTACAAGGGTTATTTTTCCCCCTCTTTCAAATGCTAATTTACACATAATCCATTCTACTTGCTTCAATCCCCCAAGGACTTCTATTCAGGTTAAGGTTTTAGTAAGAAATAAAATCTAAGTTTTATTAGGCTTAAGTTCTAAGTTACTAAGTTCTAACTTACTAAGTTACTACCTCTTCCAGAAATGCATGCTTTTTCGGCAAAGTGCTGGGGTGGGGTGATGCTTGATAGATACATCAGATGGAAAAAGTTTAGGATGGTAGGAGAGAGAGCTAATCGGAGAACAGGCCTTTGCAGTATCTCCCAAGCTGTCTCCTAGAAGCAGGTTCACTCTGCAAACAGCTGGCTGCGGGGTGGGGGGTGGAAGGAGGAGAGGAACTCTGTTGCAGCTCCTTGTTGCTGAGGCCCATGTCTACAGGTAATGGAAGTTTAATAATGGTCTGGGAGATGCATGAAGGAAAATTTTTACAATCTCAAAGTATGTCAAGGAGAAGGAAGCTGCTTAGGAAAAAATAAAAATCGCATCCTTTTGTACATCAGCCCAAGCTTCCAGGTTTCAGAAATGCTCACGCTCAATAGGATTTTATCTTATTTATCCTCCTTCTCACTTCTAAGCTTTTCTCTTCCATTTCCCTCTGAACCTGGTTGCTTTTTCATTATTTCAGTTACAGTTCCTCTAAGCTGTTAGGAAATAACTAGGACCTTTTAAAAGGATAAATTCGTGTATTTTCCCCCACTGTCAGCTTCCCATTCCTGCTTACAACAGAAACATCTGGCAAGTCTAATTTTAAATAATCAACTTTTCCAATATGGTAATTAAAAGATATAGATCTGAATTTGCATTTATTTGTGGAAATTCTTCCTGCGAGCCATTCATTTTTCATCAAGCGCCCTGTGCTTTTCATTACTTCCTTCCTCACCTCCTCCCCATGGTCACCCTCCCTGACTAAGCAGCCCTATTTCACTCCAGGCTCCCGCTCCGTGAATGTAAAACTATTAGCAAATGTTAATAGTAACCCGTCAGACTTCATTATTTCAGTAATGGAATCTGTCAGTCAGCCACCGATGGCTGTTCATGACCACTTTGTTGATAAATAGGGGGTAACTTCAACAATATTCATTTTAAACAAATAAAATCTGTTCTGATTAAGAACTCATTTTGCCCAGTGGGAATCCAATTAAGCCAGCTTCTGGAGGAAGGTTCGTTCAGCATCTCCCCACTTAGCCATAGAAACCTAGTTGGATTTCTATGAAGCTCTCCTCTTTGGAAGCAAAGAAGTCTTGTTCTTCCAAAAGAAAGGGTGATGGCTCTGCTCTGCGGGCCGGCTTGCCGCAGACCTCCCTCCCTCAGACCCTCACACAACCCATATATACAGACCCACCCACTTGCCATATCACACACGATGGTTTTTTTTCTTTGGTTTGTTCATGTTACCGTTGGGGGGGACCTTGAGTTATGGAGGTTTCCATGAATTCTATAGCAAAGCAGATTCTGGTTCAAATTAGACATGTAGCCAGGGGTGACAGTCAAAATATTTCCACCGAAAAAAAAAAATATTCCCACCAACCTGTATAACGCAGACACCAAACAGTGAGAATGACAAATAGGTAAACAAAAAACATGATTTGTAGCTGATGGAAGTGCTCTGAATGCTCTGATGGAAGTACATAGTTCCCGTTATTATGAGGATACTATTTAGAGAAGGTATTCAAGGAAGTCTTTTCAGAACATTTCAGCTGAAACTTTAAAAATAGATCAGCTGTAGCACATCTTGAGGCATTGGACAAATGATCGAGAAGCTTTTTGTTGCAGATACCGATGTGGGAATGAAGTATGTCCCACCAGTTCTAAGTCCTAGTATTTTTTTTCCTCTCTCTCTCTCTCTCCATGTATTGAACGCTGATGCCCCTTCAGAAGGCAGAAAGTGGTTGTACAGAGTGGACCCCTCGCCTTAGTACTGATAGGAAAAGGTCAAATGACGTTGCCACACATTCTTTACTACAGATGGAAATTGAACTGGCTGTTTCTTGTGGTGAAGGCAACTCCTAGTCCTTTAGTGACTCCTGACTTTAGTGAGATGGAGAGCTGGCCACTTGCACTGCTTTTCTCAAAGCTACTCCTTGCCATCATCCATCTGGCGCTGTCCTTGTCAAGTGGCCTACCGTCAGCGGAGTCAGAGCCCTGAGTGTCACTCTTGCCATCTTGCCTCCCCAAGTCCATGGCTGCGCCTGTCATTTCTACAGCCTCATCATCACCTGTATTGGCTCCCCATTCATCCCCTCCACCTCCACGTGGGACCTCAAGTTTGCACAGGAACAGTACTACGCTATCTTACCCAGTGTAACTGACCATGCCCTCCAGTACTCTTGTTTGTCCCTTGTTTAAATTCTAAGGCACAAACGTGATCGGGCCTCTCCTCTGCCAACCACCTCATTAGCTCGTTCCCAGTCCTATAGGCACAGAACCAAGATCATCCAAGATCCCAATCATCCCCTGCCTTCCTCCTCCACCTCAACCCTTCTACGCCATCTGCAGCTCCTCATCGCCCTCTGGTCTCTTTCACCAACATGCTCCTTTCTGGAGGACCTCCCCCTGCTTTAGCACCCGATCACCGCGATTCATCCTTTGCAACTCAGGGCATTACTCCCTTCTTCCCAGAGTCCTCCCCCAACTCCTCCCAGAGGGATCCCTAGCACCTTCCTTCTCCAGCTATCACAGATCTGTTTACCAAGGAGCTCTACTTGGATATGCCCTGGCTTCAATTTAATGTGTCCCAAGCTAACTCAGGTCCTTTTCCCTAAAGCTGGTCCTTCTGAGTTCTTGAGTTCCCTGAGGCACACCACTCTACTAAACTCAGAAACCTTCCCCTTTTCCCTTTCTCCCTCGTACCCATGCCCACTCACCAAGTTCTATCAGTTCTGTTTAGTATCTCAGATCTCCCCCACTTCTCAGTCCTCCCCCCCCCCCACTGTCCCTGGTGTTTGTCCCTTCTCTCCCTATATACTGTGTCATCCCTTTACGGGTCTAATTCCCTGCTAATCCATTCTCCACACTCCCAGGCAACTCATCTGATCCTTTTCTCTCTGCCCAAGATCATTTAATGGCTGCCAGTTGCTCTCAGGATGAAATTAAAACTTCCCAAATAGCTCACAAGGCCCTTCGAGGCGTGGCTCTTGCATACCTCTCCAGGCTCCTCTCTCCAGGCTCCTTATCTCCTAGTGAATTGCTTTCAGTTCATATGATGTGCTCTGCTTCTTCGCCTCTAGGGAATTTGTCAGCTCTTCTGAATAAACCCTTCTTATGTTGAGGTCTTAGCTCAGGATCCTTTTCTATAGAAAGCTTTCTTGATCAGTCCCCAAAGCAAGTCAAGTGTCCCCCTTAGTGTTCCTCATGGCACCTTGAAACGGCTCTCATCCCTAGAACTTATTAATATGAATTATTAATGCCTCTTACTGAACTGTAAACTTCATGGTGCCAGAGACTGTGGCTGTTTTGACCAAGTGTCCACCCTGCTTAGTATCACGCCTGACACTTAGGAGACATTCAGGATTTATTTGGGGGATGAATAAGCAATTAGATAATGATATCTCTTTCAGTTATATTTTTACTTCCTTCTTTGTTGGGAAAAATACAGATTAAGTAATTCAGTTTATTGAGGCTTCACTGTCAAGTCAGGAAGTTGTACCCAGGTATGCGATTTCAAGTCTTTTCTAAATCATGTGGTTGATTGCAAAGCCACAGGGGATTGCTGTTTTTATTTTATTGAATTTTTTTAAAAAGATTTCATTTATTTATTCATGAGACAGAGAGAGAGAGGCAGAGACATAGGCAGAGGGAGAAGCAGGCTCCCTGCAGGGAGCCTGACACAGGACTTGATCCCAGGACCCCGGATCACAACCTGAACCACAGGCAAATGCTCACCCACTGAGCCACCCAGGTGTCCCTTAAAGATTTTTTTTTATAAAGAACTCTCCAAAGTGGGGACTTTTACCAAACAAACAAGTTTGGTAAAACTTGTTCCTCATCCACTGTCAGAACATCAATTTTCCCAGAGAAATGTGTAACTGGAGATAAAGCAGCACAAAGAACTGCTTTATTCCATGCCTTTTTCCTCAATCCAAGGAGCCTTTAATCTTACCTTCGAAGTCAAGAGATGGACCAGCAAGGAAGAAGGTTTAAGTACAGGATGGCAGCGAGAGGAGGAAAGATCATTTGCCCCAATGCCCAGAGCCGTTGATCTTTAATAACTCTTTTTAGAGCCTTTACCTACATCATAGGTTAAGTAGGATTTAATGTGGTATATTAATCTGTAATTATCAGAACGGATCTGGCTGTAATTGTTCTATTTTAGATATTCGAGTTAAATGTCTGAGGTTACATGTATTTTGGGTCATTTTTTCCAGGTCTTAAGATTTTTATAGGCTCTTCAGAATGCCACAGTGTCCCCATCTACCCACCCACTTCAGACCTTAGGGAGGAAAGCTTTGGGGTTCTGTTCCTCCTCACTCATCCCATTAGGTTTTACCTGGCTACAGGGAATAGATAGGAACACCCCAAAAGCATAAGGGAAAGCCCGGAACATAGGTGGCCAACACGTCCCTGAGTTGAGAGCACCTCCCTATACCCCACAAGGGAGTAAGTGAAAATCCTTATTCTCCCCCCACTCTGAGGTTCATAGGCACACAAAAGGCTCCCCACATAAACCAGTCTGAGTTGGATCATATGAAACTGCCCTTTCTAAAGGTCAAAATGGTTAAATATCAGCCTTTCACTCTTCAACCTAGTAATTCAGTATGGGTCTTTGGAGTTAACCAATCCATAGTATCCCCTTCTAATAGAGTGAGGGGAAAGGGGTGTTTCCTAGGGTTGCCATAGCAAAACAACACAAACTAGATGACTCAGCCAACAGATTTGTTGTCTCAACTCTGGAGACTAGAAGTCCAAACCTAAGATGTTGGCAAGTTTACTTTTGAGGGCTGTGAGCATCTATTGCCTGCCTCTCTCCCAGGTTCTGCTGGTTTGTTGATGGTCTTCTGCATTCCTTGAATCACCTGATTTCTGCCTTAATCTTCACATGCTGTTATCCCTGTGTGCTGGTCTCAGCCCCCATTTCACCTCTTTCGTAAGGTCACCAGTCATATTGGATTAGGGCTCACCCTAATAACCCTACCTTCACTTGTTCATCCACAGAGACCCTATTTCCAAATGAGGTCACATTCACAGGTACACATTCACAAGGATTACGACCTTAACAGCTTTTGGAGGAGCACGATTCAACCTATAAAGGGGTAGGAGGTCATCTATGGTCTACCGGCCAAAGGCACAGATCAGTTTCAGCCTCCAGTGTTACCAGGTGTTTATTATAGTCCCACATCTCCACCCCATCAAATTCTGTCAGTCGGGTAGACTAATAATCTCAGGGAGATGCCAGAAAGAGCTGAAGTCAAATAGGGTCAAACCTGGAACTGTGAGATTTTTATTCCGATCTAGTCTGAAAGAGACTCACAAACAACAAGCCACTAGTTTAAGTCTGGACACAAAGTTGCAGCAGCTTCTACCTCAAGCCAGTCCAAGCCTGAGTGAGCTAAATTACATGAGCTCCATTAAAAAACCTTCTAGTAGCATAACACAAAGCTAATAAGCTCAATTCGAACAAATTCTAATAAGCAACCCTAACAGAAGGAAGCACTGAGTGTGGCTCCTGGCCACTGGGGAACACCGAAGCTGTGATAGTTTGTAACAGCGCCCACTAGATGGTTCTTTTATTCTCAGATGGTTAATTCCCTGGTCACTCATCAGTTAATGTTTTGTCCTATTCACACCACAAGAGTTAAAATCCAGCTAATATGTAGGATTATCTCCTGAGAGCCCACTGCTAGTACGTACTTTTCTAGTTTATCCCATTTAATCCTCACAAGAACTCAGGGATAACTTTGTTTTGTTAGCTAAGAACCTAATCCCAGACTTGGCACTGTGTCCCGTGTCTTCTCCAGTACCGCCTCAACTCGAGAATTCTCTCGAGTAAAATACATAAGGCACTGACAACCAGGACCTTTCAGGCTGGTTTCCCTTTAATTGCCCAGGTTTAGAAAGAAGGGCCTCCAGGGATGCCTGGGTTGCTCAGTGGTTGAGCATCTGTCTTTGGCTCAGGGTGTGATCCCAGGGTCCTGGGATCGAGTCCCACCTCGGGCTCCCCATAGGGAGCCTGCTTCTCCCTCTCTCTGTGTCTCTGCCTCTCTCTCTGTGTTGCTCATGAATAAATAAAGTCATTAAAAAGTAAAATAAAAAGAAGGGCCTCCAGATGCTGTAATGTAGGCAAATTGACCAGGACTGCTAATCACCTCTTCTAAATCGTAGAGGGAAATTGGTGAATTGGAGAACATAAAAGCTTTGAAAAATTTTTAGGAAAGAGAAGGTGATCGAAACCATACAGGGCAGACACGTAACCCAGATGAGAAAACCAGAGAGCCACAGGCAGGATAGTCTGGGCAAGGCCCACCTGCCAGGTGACCAAGCAAGGCAAAGAAGTAACAATGGTGGCCCAGCACCTCCTCCAGCTGGTTGGATAACTTCAGGATAGCTCTAGAGCCACCTAGCTAGAGCTGTCATAGTGACATTAGAATCACCTATGGGGTTTTATGACCTCCTTGTGTCCTAGGCCTCACCTGGGTCTCATAAAAATTCAGACCGTAAGTTCAGTCCAACTGTATTTCTAAAATTTGGTTCCATTGTGCTCCAAGGTCAAGAACCACAGAATTAGGGTATGTGAGGGAGGGAAAGGAAGAGCCAGCTGGCTGATGGTAACTTTCTGTCCTCCCGCTTCTCCCAGCCCAAGGGTTAGGGGACCGGGAGCTAGAGCAGCGGCCCAGACAGGTGTCCATGGAGGTATCCGGGCAGGATATGGATAAATGGGGGTGGACGAGGGTCTTTGAGCCCACGTTTCAATTCTAGAGGCTGTCTGCCCAAAATTCCATCTTTTCCCCAGTCAGAATCACCAGGAGAAGGACAGGGTAGGCTTTCAGTTCCAACCCCTCCTCCTGATGTACAGAGTCAGTTGTGGTTGCTTATATCCCCAGGAGAGCATTTACACACAACAGAAAAGAAAATAAAACGCACACCCAACATACAACACACCTGCGCTAAAATATACCTAGGCAATAGAAAAAAACCACAGCGCGTCCCTAAAAATAGCCAAATAACACCCACACAACCATCCAACCAAACCTTTTAGACACAATCTCTCTCCTCTCTAGAAGAAGATACAATACTTTAAATGAAATTTTCTCTCTAGTAAGAGAGGAGAGTATCTCATCTCTATTATTACTAGATCGCTTGGAAAAGTGGGTTAATTGTTTAATTTATTTTAAGGAAAATTCTCTCTGGTGAGTTTACGCGTTGAGAGTGGAGGAGCGAGATCAATATTTTTGTAAACCTATATGTAGTGTTGAAATAAGAGGAGAGTAGAAGGAAGAGGTGTGTGTTGTGTGGTGTGTTGTATTTATTATTTGGTAAATTGTGAGTTAGGTTATTATTAGTTTGATTGAAGTATTGTGAGAAGAGATTTATTTATGGTTTTTTTTAAAAATAGAAATAATTTTTATTTTTAATTAAAAAATAAAATAAATTTGAATTAACAAACCTTGATCAATCTATGAAGTTTATAGAATAATAAAATTCAAGTTCTAACTGTGGAAGTTATCTTGCTCACAGAGATTTAAAAGTTAATACAGAGTCTGAATATCATCAAAACCCATCAAGTTTGTCCCTTTGAAGAATTCTCATGGTGAAGACCACCCCAAATGCACCACACAAAAGGGATGCCACTAAGAACAGTGGGAGCAGGGGAGCAAGCAAACGTGGTGGTCCTAGGCTAGAGAGCACTGCCGTCCCCCTCCCCGCCCACAGCGACACCCGAGTACTGGAGCAGGAATGGGTCCAGACACGTTCATTGGTTTCCTTTTGCTGCTGTAAAAACTCCCACAAACTTAAACACTGCTCTTGTCAGCTCAATAAAACACAAATTTGTTATTCACAGCTCTAGTTCACAGTCGAAAACAGGCCTCACTAGACCCAAATCAAGGTGTCTGCAAGCCCACATTCTTCCTGGAGGTCCTAAGGCAGAAGGCGCCCCCCCCCCGAGTGACCTCCACCTTCCACAAGACACCTTTCTACTTGCAAAGACTGAACCACCCCGACATACCTCTCCCACCCGCTCTTCCACTTTTAAGAACGCTTGTAGTTACACTGGGCCCACCTGGGTACCCCAGGCTCTGCGCCTTACCCAAAGGCCAGCCATTTAGCAAGCTTAACTCCCCTTTGCTGTGTATGCAGTTTCCAGGAGATAGATGGCGACTTTTCAGGGGGGATCATTTTCTTCCACCACAAAATGCATCGGGGTCAGGTATTTCGTGGGCTGACGTTGGTTCAACAGTGTCTTTGTTACTGTCACAAAATCTAGAAAAGTGTTGAGTGCATCATGAGCAAGGTCACAGTTTACTTGACTGGATCCGCAACCACCCCACGTACCCAATATATTGTCAAAAGGAAAGCATCTCCCCCATCCATCGCCCCCCTCGTTGGTCAAAATCATCCTAACCTTATAAGGTGAGGTGGAGAGCTGAATCAATTTTTCAGATGTTCCTGTTTCCATTAGATATTCTATATGAAAGTCTTCTTTTGGTCTTACGCTAAGTGCCTCCATTTTAACACGTGGATGGCTTGGCAAATTAGCTTCTCTGCAAGAAACTAAAGTTAATTAATTAATGTGTTTTGTGGAGTGTGTGTCTGCATGTGTGTGTGCTTTAACCTGAACACACAATTCATCAAGGAGCTTTTCCCTTATCACTTTCCTGCATTTCCTTAAAACTATCTGGCTCATTAGATTTTGGCTGTGACTTTTGCTTCTTAATGTCCTTCGAAAATATAAATTGCTTCCGTATTCTCAGAAAAGTACTGGCCAGGGGAAGCCGAACTCTGAAGCTGTGAAGCTATATTTTTACAAGGACACACACAACATAGCCTTTGCATATCCAGGTTCAGTGGCTCAGAATCATTTTTATATTACGGAGTGTTGGGGGATTGCCTCTCTTCTGAAACATTTGCATAGTCACCACAATATAAATTTTCTAGCCGTTTTCAGGGGGTTTGCACCTCCCCCCCACCCCACCCCACCCCACCCCACCCTGTTCCCGGCCCTGAAGTCATCTAAAAGGTTAGGCTGGAAGAAAAAACATTCAACATCAAAACAGGTGTGCGGTGCTAATCAGCTGGAACCCGTGGAAAGAAAAGCAGCACAGTAAGAAACCACGAAGGATTAAAGGCTAACAAGTCTTATTCATTATATCTCAAAGGTATAGCATAAAATTCTGCTTAAAAAAGAATATAAATGGTTAAAATAGTAAATTTTACATTATGTATATTTTGCCACCATAAAAGAGGAGGTGCAGACATACCTCCTACGTACAAATTTCCATGTCTTTCGACACTTAGGGCATGGTAAGCTCTCATAATTATTTTCTACAATACCTGAAACAACACAAGCACAAAGAAAAGTGAACACTGAGTGGATGTTTAAAACCATGTCTCACAAATGTAGTATCAGTGAAAAGCCAAGCACAAAAGAATACATACTGATGACGCCATTGTATAGAGTTTATTTTTTTTATTTTATTTTCTTTTTTTAATAATAAATTTATTTTTTATTGGTGGTCAATTTACCAACATACAGAATAACACCCAGTGCTCATCCCGTCAAGTGCCCCCCTCAGTGCCCGTCACCCAGTCACCCCCACCCCCCCACCCTCCTCCCCTTCCACCACCCCTAGTTCGTTTAAAAGCAGGTGGAGCTAGCCTGTTGTCGGGGGCAGAGGAGCAGTGACCTTCGGGGAGGAGGGAAGGAGGCGCGCCCGGGAAGTGTCTCCAGGGCGCCTGTGAGGTGCCGGCTCCGCTGTGTGTGTCAGGTGCACGGGTATGCACCTTCAATAACTCACCCAGCTGCACACTCCCACCTGACCCGCCTTTCTGTGTGGATGTTAACCTTCAGTAAGCTTTGAGTGTCTACCTTAAAAACAGGAAATCATCATCTTTTAAATGTTAAAATTGGGACACCTGGGTGGCTCAGTTGGTTAAGCGTCTGCCTTCGGCTCAGATCGTGATTCCGGGGGCGGGGGGGGGACCTGGGATGGAGCCTCAAGCAGCAGAGCAAGCTCCCCAAGCAGCTCCCCAAGGAGCAAGCAGCAGCTGCTTCTTCCTCTTCCTCTGCCCGTCCCCACCCTGCTTGTTCTCCCCCCAACTCTTTCTCGCTCTTTCCTTGTCTGAAACAATTAAAATCTTTAAAAAAGGTTAGAATTGTTAATATCAATGTCATATTAATGTAAACATGTTAAATTAGAAAAAAAAGGAAAAACAAGAGGGATGTATTAAAGGCTTACAGTACGTAATGACTCCTTACCCGTGAGCTCCTAAGCAGCAGGTCCCATAGCCTACCTCATTCATGACTCAAGGCCCTGACTGGCCTTCCCGTGGACAGCATCCATGTGACCCTAAATGCAAAATTTATGCACAAACACAGGAAGAAGGACACCTGCGGTCGTACTCATTTGATCAGTAGGACACAGGGTGGATGTCAGGATCCAGGCCTGAGGATGCAGGATGCAGAAACCAGGCCTGGCTGACACGACTTGTTAAGTAGCAGATTCCCTGCGGTGAGGTAGTTTGCCCTCCCTCCCAAGCCCGCGTGCCGGGCGGCTCAGCGGTCCTGAGGCCGCAGAGCAAAGCAACACACCGACCATGGAGCCAGGCTGACTGCACCTTGAAGACCTAGTTCCAGCACTTACTGTGTGCCCGACTGTAGGCAGGTTACTTAGCCTCCCTGTGCCTCAGGCTTTTCATCAGCAAATAAGGAGACTACACAACCCAACTCCCGGTGTTGCCAGGCGGATCCAGTAAGCCGATTTGTGTAAAGTACTCGGGACACTACTTGGAACACAGGAAACCTCATCCAAGTATTTGCTACCATGACTATTTTTATTAGTATTATTATCTACCATCATCGCCGCATGGTGCCCCTGATGTAGTTAGGTTTATCAAGATAAAGTATCATTATTAACTCTGGGATATTAGAGAAAGAGTAATATCTATAAACCTATAAAAAAAAGCTCTCATGTTTAATAGCTTTACCTTTATCATCTAAAAAGACCTATTTTATCAGAAGTTTTAGTGCCCCAAGTGACTGATATTGGGGCGAATTCTTGCTCTTGCCCCATAACCAAGATAATGAAGAAGACTGTGATCTAGTCCTAATTGTTCTTTGTCCCCAAGGCCTCTGAATTTGCCTGTTCATTTCTTCCACAGATCCTTATTTAGCATTTAACATTTAAATACTATGTGCCAGGCACTATCTTAGGAGAGCTCCTTGCTTATATAGAGCTCACACTCATGAAAAGAGACAGACAGCAAACAAGCAAATAAATGAGCCAACAAAAAATTTCGTGTAGTGACAAATGCTACGGAGGAAACAAACCAGGGAAGCGTGTCATAGAGTGACTCAGGGAGGGGGAGGAGGGGGGCTAACTTACGTTAACCTCTCGGGAGGGGCCTCACCCAGAAGAGGGCATTAAAATAATGCCGACGTCCAATAATAAGAAGGAGCCAGGCATGGGGTTATCAGCGGAGGGCGTGTTCCTGGTAGTGGGATCGGCAAGTTCTAAGGCCCTAAATGTGGAAACCAGCTTATGGGGTTGAAGGATTAGAAGGAAGCTAATGCAGCAGCAGTAGCTCATCAAGAAAGGCTGAGTGGCAGGAGACAGGGAAGGGGAGGTAGGCAGGACCTTATAACCAAGGTAAGGAGTTCGGACATTGCTCTGAGTGCAGTGGGGGACCTCTGAGGGTGCTAAGCAGGGGTGGGGGGGTACATAGGCAAGGGTAGAAACAGTGAGAGCAGTAAGGACGTTCTGGTGGTATCAGTGTGGGGTACAGAGGCAGCTGTGGAGACAGATGGAGGTAGACAGATTCGGGCATCAAATATATGTGGGAGGTAGAATTAATAGGATGCAGTTGAGTTTTTTTGCAACAGGAGAATAATGGAAGGAACGACTCCTAGGTTTTTAAGCTGTGCACCTGGATGGAGGGTAACGCCATTAGCTAGGATGGGGAGACGATGGGAAATGGGCAGCTGGGGGGTAGTAGTGGGAGACAGCGTGCGTTCCAGAGTTCTCCTGAGGCCATGTAGGGTCAGGGTTGCTTATTCGAGACATCCAACCTGAGGGGCAGGGTAGGGAGCTAGATAATTGTTTATTCCTTATTAAAGAGTCATTTGTGACCTTGAATAGGATCATTTTATTGAAGAGCTTCGTGAGCCTTGGGGTAGAGGTTTAATTTGTTTTCCATTCCCTATCTCTTGTTCCTACTCCTACCTCCCATGTATAAGATCTCACATAATGCTCAAGTGCATCTCAAGGCTCTTTACAAATAAACACTTAATCCTTAAAGCCTCACAAACTATGAGCTATAAAATGAAAGCAATGAAAAAGCTGAAGGCCCTCTTGACTAGGGATCTGGAGGCCATGGTCCTAACACAAAGTGAGGGACAGAAGGAAACCAGTGAGTCCTGTGCTTGAAAGCTAGTCCATTCATTCACTGACGGAAAGACCTAGAGCCAATTATGGAGTATCTTGAGACCTCAGTTATCTCCACTTGAAAATGGGGATAATAGTTCTTGCCTTATGGGTGCCTGGTGAGGATGAAATTTGCTGACATCTGTGAAGGTTTACACGGTGTCTGACACACGGAGGACACCTTTAAATAGGTGTAAATAGGACATTGTAAATAGGACTCTTTCACTCTTTTTGCCAATGAACCACTCTTCTATCAGTGAAAACTTTCATAAAGCGTTTAATATCTTATACTTCTAAGACGTAAATATAAATATCTTATATTTAATATCTTGGCTGGTCAACTTTGAAAGGAAGCAGCTTCACCAGATGATCATTAAGCTCCATGGTAAGTCTTAGGAAACAAAAACAATGACAACGAAAGATGATCTTCTTGAAAACCGCCATATAAACCTCTTAGTGAAAGCTGCTTTTTAACCTGACATCTGTGCATCTTTCCGCAAGCCTGCGGGGCATTTGGAAGCAGAAATTACGCCAGAGAAATGTCTCTCCAATGCCACAAAGGTGTTCTCCCCCACACCACTAAAATTTCAGGACACAAACACTTTGCAGAGGATGGAGTAAATGAAATCCCACTGAGTGGTGACTTCGGATCACTCACTGCAAATCCAGTCTGAGAGAAAGCAAAACCCAAAGCTCTTCTCAGGCTTCCCTAAACTGGATGGGAAGATGAGTAATGGAAGAGGGCTGGGAAGGTGGAGCTGTAGAGAAGCTCCTAGAATCCCACCAGTTCCAAGAGGGAGTGGCCATGACAGGAGGGGGATCCTGAAGTTTAGCTCAGATTAGAAAAATGAGTTGCTAGTTGGAAAGTGTCTCTGTCCCCTCCTCCACAGGCAGGGTTGAAACAAGAGTTTATCCACCTGTGTGACAACAGCATTGATCCGAATCCAGGGTGAATGCATCTGAGACCCAAGCTGAGAAAGACCTTGCTTGATTATTGGACTTAGGAGCCAAAACAAAAACGTATCTAAGCCTGTGGTAGAAATAGTGTCAGCCTGTCAATAACAGGGACGGTGACCCCAAGAGCAAAGCCAAGATGAGAAGCCTGTAAGAGACGTGAAAGAGAAGAACCCCAAAGAAACTTTAAAGTTCAAACCTGTGCCAAGCTAAATGAATAATGAACAGTTTCTCTAGCCCAGAGACATGTTTGCTTTGGCTTGCACAATGTGTGATTTTTTTTTTAACTGAATCTGATTGTCCTTAGACACCATCGGGTCTCCCAGGCACCATTCTCCCTATCATCTTATACCGCAGGACGAGCTCAGTTACAACACCATGCTAGCCCCACGAGCATTTCATAGATACTGGTATGTAATCTCCAGATTGACTCATTTTTAAGTGTCAAACACTTGAACATATGCTGACTACTGACATGACAGAGAAAGGGGACGATCACAGGAAAAATGATAAAAATAGGAAAAGGCCAAAAATTCCAGCCTCGCCATCTTTGGAAAAGGCATGCTCCCAGCCCAGCCCAATCACAGCAGCTACGAATCATGCCATACAAAGGTCAAGTAAATGGGTGCCTGTCATATTTGTGGCTTCCTGTGTCTTTCACCTAACCTTTCTATAGCTGGGGAAATTCCCAAGAGGCGGAGCTCAAGTTCCAAGCCTTCCTTATAGCTAGGACATTGGCTTTTAGCCTAAGTTCACCCAAATTGCAAAACCGTGATGTGGAAAAGGGCAAAGTGAACAAGAAGGATGAGCAAACCACCTCCGTTTCTGCCAGCATGGAGGTGGCTGAGGTGTGAGGCTTCCAGCAGTTGCATAATTGAGTCCCTGGTGTAGAAGTAGCAGTGGAGAGGCAGGAGCTTCTGTTACTGTTTCCCCCTGGTGCTCAGTGGACAAGGAAAACAGTGGAAATTTCCTCATCGAAGCAAGTCCAGAGTGCAGCTTTACTCCTGGAATTTTTAACCTGGAGCTCGGCCCTGTCAAGAATTCTTTAAACTAATCAATTATCATTTTATCAAACCCATTTTCTGCTCAATCAGCCCAAAATCAGCTTCTGCTGCTTAAAACCAAAGTAGTCTAAGTGATAAAGCAGGTGAAGGCAGACACGTCTTTGAGAACCTTTCCTTGGGGGTACCTTGGGAGAAAGCCATTCGCACGAATTTCGATGAACCCTAATACCTGTGAAAGAAGCCCCCGATTTTATAAGGCCATCCTCGTCCTCACAGGGGAGGCGCACAGTGGAAATCTCTCTTTATTCTTGCTCTGTGAACCCTAGCATGTACTTTCTAAAGCAATATCACATTGCACACGTATTGCTCAGGACTCCTGGCAGTTGACTTGATTGTTACCATCCGCAGAAGAGGTCATTACATTCTCACCACTTGTGAGTCAGTTATGGAAAACTGCAGCGCTGAGGAGTCCATTATCAACCATCTGGGAGATGGTCTTGCTCTGCAAGGCCTCTGTGTTAAGTCATGGACAGGTTCCATATTAGTCGACCTCTCTGCGAGCAAGCAAGGGTACAGAGTTTAAAGCTAAACTATAAAGATGACATCAGGCTGGTTTGCACTTCTGCTACAACCAGACAAGGGGCATTGGGGGCTCGGGCTACGGAAGGGACTTGCAGACAGAACGAAGAACTCAGCATATTAAGGGAAGCTGTGGAAGATGCTTGTCCGTGATTTCTATCTGCCAGACAATACTGCATTTGCTACCAAAGGAATAGCAATGCCCATTGTCCTTCATGAGAATCTTTTAAAGGAGATGCTGTTGAATAATTGGATAATCCTCATTTATAAAAGGTGAAAAATCTCCCAGGGATTACGTGGCTTGCTTAAAGGTCATGGGGGATCCCAACTTGGGTTTTCTGATTTCAAGCTGATGGCTTTTTCTCCTACATCAGTGGCTTTCAAAGTGTGTTCCTGGGGGTTCTGGGTTCACCTGAGATGCTTTCAAGGCATCCATGAGATCAATACTATTTTAATAATAATAATAATAATAATAATAATATAATATTCAAAGGGAAAAAAAATCACTACCTCAAAGGGGCATCTGTACCATGTTCCCTGAAGCACTATCACAATAGCCAAACATGGAAACAACCTAAGTGAATGAAGAAAGTGTGTCTGTGTGTGTGTGTGTGTGTGTGTGTGTGTGTGTAGTGTAATATTATTCAACCATGAAAAATAAGGAAGTTCTGCTTATCTGTGACGTGGATGGACTTAGGGACTTTGAGGCCATTATGCTAAATGAAATAAGTCAAAGAGAGACAAGACTGTATGACCTCAATTACCTATGGAGTCTAAACATATCAAACTCATTGAAACAGAGTAGAATCGTGGTTACCAGGGACTGGAAGGTGGGAGAAATGCGGAGATGGAGATGGTGGACACAGGGTACAAACTTTCAGTTATGAGATAAATAAGTTCTGGGGATCTAAGGTACAGCAGGGTGACTAGAGCTAATAATACCATGTTCTATATTTCAAAGTTGCTATGAGAGTAGAGCTCTGAGGTTCTCACCATAACAAAGGCAGCAAAATGGTAACTGGGTGGGGTGGAGGGCGTGTCCATTAACCTTATTATGGCAAACACGTCTCAATGTATAGGTGTATCGAACCATCCTAAATTTACACAATTTTATGTCAATTATATCTTAATAAAGCTCAGAAGAAAGAAAGTACTACCTTCCCTTTTCCCTTTCGTCCCTTTAGAAGGATACAGTGGAGTTTAATGGAGAACAGACTAAAAAGGAAGCATCTAGGAGAATCCAGTTGCCTTCTAGTAAGCCAGACATTAAAAGGGACCATCGAAACTGAACCAATGCCCTTCTTCACACTATTGGGTTTGTTCTGGGAGATATAATTACTTTTCATAAAAAATGTTTTTTATGTTGACGTGCAATGGGTTTATTAGTTATTTTTGATGAATTGATAAATTAAGTGTCCTCAGTTTTCATTTATAATACATCAAATATTTATAGGTATAACCCAGAGAAACAAAGGTTCTTTGGAGTCCTCGATCATTTTTTTAAGACTTATTAATTCATTTTAGAGAGGGAGAGAGAGATGAGCAAGAGTGGGGGCGGGGGAGAGGCAGGGAAGAGGGAGGAGGGAGAGGGACAAGAAGACTCTGTGCTGAGCACAGAGCCCGTGTAGGGCTCCATCCCACAACCCGGAGACCATGACCCCGAAATCAAGAACCGACAGAGCCACCCAGATGCCCCTGGAGTCCTCAATCATTTTTAAATGTGTAAAGGAGACTTGAGAGCAAAAAAATTGAGACCTGCTCTCCTACATTAGGCTACATTAAAAAAAAAAAAAAAAACTTCAGGCTAACTACAGATTTCCCTAGGTTGTATTATTTTTAGCCAACGGATGTAGGCGCTAACCCTAGTTTTTCTGCTTGCATCTCTCTGCCATTTTTCTCCCTAGTCTTGTTTTGGGTTGATGAGTTCATGAATGACAGCCAAAAATCTTGGATTATAAAGCAGTGATCTTAGACTCAAGTACTTTCTTCCTCTCAACTTCCTAAAGTACCTAGTTCACTGTATGTTCAGTTAATATTTGATTAATGAATGACTGAAACTGATTCCTATCACACAGAGAGGACCTCCTTGATGCCTCTGATAAATAGCATGTGTGCTTTCCCCTGAGTTCACAGGTGCGTACCAAACACGCGGGACTCAACCTCAGCAAGGCCAGGTGCACTAGAGCCTGGATGCACAGTGGTCCACATCCATCGCCCCCATCCAGATCCTACCACCGCCCAGATCCTATTCACCCATAAAGACCCGAATCAGCAACCCTGTCTCCTCCACCGCTCTTTCCCGGAGACAGTAACCCGCAGTGAACGTCACATTCTGATCAGCCTACATCAGCCTTTAGCCACATCATCTATTTTGCCTCTTGCTCTCATTCCACTCTGCACCATTGTCTTTGTAGATTAGGTGTGTGTATTTTTGTTTTCCCTACAAGATCTAAGGCTTCCTGAAGGTTCTCAAAGGCCTATTATGGCACCCAAGAGTCTAGCATAGTGCTAAGTACGTTATGAGCACTTCATCTTAAAAGTTTACAAAATAATTCAGACACATGACCTCACTGTTTTCTCACCAAAGCCTTCTATGTAAATTAGAGAAGGGCTCTGTTTATTATCTCTACCTTACAGAGGGAGGCTTTAAAGTTAAGCAACCTGAGGTCACCCAGCCAGTGACTGACAGTCAGGATGCACACCTACATCTTGGGGGTGGCCACTCTGTGCTATTCTCACTGTATCATGCTCTCATTTCTCAATACATACTTACTTAATTAATCTGATAAAAAAGAGCTTTGAGAAAAATAACAGCTCTAAATCCAGTTTATGAGTCAAAATATACAAGAATAAACCCAGGTCTCCTGATTCCCATGCGGGCACTGCATTTTACAGCATTTTTCCCCCTTGTGATTTTAGCTGTTAAGGTAGTCAACTCATGCGCTGGTTGATCTTATATGTAGTTCTCATAGAAAAGTACACAAATTAGCATCATAGTAATATCCATCTTCCTTCTTTCTGCCTCATGTGGCTAATTAGAAGCCACATTTACTGTTGTTTTCCCAGAAAAAAAAATGAAGGGAAACATTATACAATAATTCAGTAAATTCAAGCTGTGTCTATAAAATTGATTATAACCCACATTTATTATGACTCTTTTTTTCCCCCTCTCATTCACTGACTCATCAATCCCACAAGAATTTGCTAGGCCCCTATTTTGAGCAGAGCTGGATCAGATGTGGCTTGCAATAAGCAAAAGATATCCCTGCCATTAATGAGATTATCATCTCATGGGTGAAATGACACTCCTAGAGAAAAATTCTAAGGTATTAGGAGTGTGAATTAGCACAGTATAAATTATTTATAGAAGCAATGAAGGAATATAGAGGAAATTCTCCCTCTTATTACAGGGAGAATTTTTTTTAAGATTTTATTTATTTATTCATGAGAGACATAGAGAGAGAGAGAGAGAGAGAGAGAGGCAGAGACACAGGCAGAGGGAGAAGCAGGCTCCATGCAGGGAGCCCGATGTGGGACTTGATCCTGGGACTCCAGGATCATGCCCTGGGCCAAAGGTGGCGCTAAACCATTGGGCCACCCAGATTGCCCCACAGGGAGAATTTTAGGAAAGCTTCAAACAGAGGATGTCTTAAAAGAAAGAGGTCATGAGCTATGTCTTCAATAAAGGATATGGTTTGGGAATGTAACCTCCAACTGTAGCCCCCCAAAACCCAAATAATCATATAGTCAAGGTGAAAACAGTGTGCTTCCTTTGCAAAGGTAGCCACAAAATACGGTTGCCTCAGTCCCCCATGCCCAGCCAGCTGCCACCCCTAGGGCAAGAAGACGTTCTGGAATCCCCACTGGTTGGTAGACCATTTCAGGAAAGAAGATAGAACCAGAACTGGTACAGGGTAAAATGGAGAAATGAGCCTGTCCCTTCCAGTTACTATTTATAGTGCACCTTCCCCCACGGGAATCCCAACATGCCACAGATACCACATCTCTCTGTGACCTGCATCCCTGAACTATGATGGATGTGATAGGTCTTCTCTCCTGTGACTGCTTTCCTTTCCAAGGCCCAGGCCCCGAGGAGTCTCCCTTGCTGTGCGTCTCTGTACCGTGGCAACTTGAGCTTAGATTAATAGTTAAGCCTCTGAAGTTTCACGGGTGCAAAAAAAAAAAAAAAAAAAAGGGACCTCTCTCATTCTAGCAGTGAGACACTGCAGTGTACCAAGCAAGCCACTGGGAAAAGACCCAGGTGGAAGCAGGCAGATCTTGAGAGCCCCTCAGATCACACTATGTGATTAGCTGGAAAATCAAGCTATGCATAATTCCATTCTAAATAGTTCAAGAGATCACATAAAGAAGAGAGAAAATACCACACGACTAGGTCAAAATTGAGAACACTGAGTGAGCACATTAAGACCAGGTCACAGAGACCTTGTAGGATGGGCTCAGTGGTTGGTAATGGCTTGAGCATTGGGGACACTGTAGTTCTTCATTTTGTAATATGATAAATGTGGTGCTTTGGGAGGGTGTGTGCAAGAGATTCTAGGGGGAGGAGAATGGACAACCTATAGGACTGGATTATAGTGGGCATCTACTACATATAGTAGTGGGCATCTACTGCAAACCAACTTTCCAGATAACGTAACTATTTCTGCACACATGCTCTAGACCAGAGTCTCTGAAATGAGGTGTCACATGTGAGACTCATTCTCCAAGCTTTCAGGAAGAATCACTACAAAATATGTCCCTTTTAAAGCAAATGGGAAAAAAAAGGAAAAGAAAAAGAAAAAAAAGGAAAAAATTAAAAAAAATAAAGCAAATGGAAGAAAGGATGTGATCCTTCAAAGATGAGGTTCAGTAATATGAGGCAAAGATTATTTTTTCTTTTTTTAGGATTTACTTATTTTGGGGGGCTGACAGGCAGAAAGAGAGGGAGAGAAAGAATTTCAAGTAGACTCCTCACTGAGCATGGAGCCCAAAGTGGGCTCAATCTCATGACCCCGAGATCATGACTTGAGCCAAAGCTTAACTAACTGAGAGCATCCAGGCACCCTGGAATTTTTTTCCTTCTAAATAAACCTCTGTTAGTGAGTATGTTGCTAAAAGAAACCTTTCCAATGTTGATAAGTAGTGTAATACCCATCTATTTAAAAAGAGTCAGTGGATGACAAGGTGAATTGAAGAATTTGAAAAGTTTCTCTATGGCTTATGATTTCAACAGAAAAATGAGGCTCTGATAACTTATCATATCTTATCACTCAGATTCTATTTGGGCGTCATTACATATTGACATGGAAAAAAGATGGGACATGGAAGTCAGTCTGCCTCGGGATGAAAGACATGGATGGGCTGCCAGTGTCACAGCGACAGCTGACAATCCATAGCCTACGAGTTAGAATTCAGTCCCTTTACCTTTCAAGAATGCAAGGTCATGATATGAAAGCACAAACTTCTGGGCCACAAAACCCAAAGGGAAAGGAATGAGGGTCTCAAGAGCAAGATACTGCCTTTCCAGGAATCTATGGCATGGCAGCTGGGCCACCAGCCTCGACGGTTCATAGCTGGTCATGCTTCAGGGAGACTCTCTGAGCATTTCTTCTGAGAATCATCTATTGCCTGGGACAGAACCCAAGCTTTAAGCCTTTTTGGAGATTTAGTCATAACAGTCAAACCATTTAAACAAGGATATGTGGCTTTATACAATAACTTTACCCAACACATTTTTTTTTTCAGATACCTCATGCCCAAGTTGATGGAGAGGTGGAGGGCAGATTTCTTCCCCTCTCCATCATTTCTCCACTTGGCTTTGCTTTGGGAAGTCAGCCTGAGCCGATTGGAAAGTAATAGATGTGCTCAATAAAGGCAAAGGGAGCAGCTGTAAAACTACTCAATTTAGCTTCATTTCAAAATAGACATTATTTAGTTATTTATTAGAGAGGGAGGGGAGCAAAGGAGAGGGAGAGAAAGAGAGAGAATCTAAAGCAGCTCAGAGCCAGACACAGGGCTAGATCTCACGACCCCGAGATCCACGTGGCGCAAGAAAGATCCTGTGATCCTGAGATCACAACCTGAGTCAAAATCCAGGTGCTTAACTGACTGAGCCACCAGGCGCCCCTCAAAATAAAAAGACATTTTTACTATGCTTTTCACCCCACACATCCTAGGTTCTCAGCTCTAGTCGTATATCAGTATCACCCAGGTATTCTTTTGTTTGAATAACAACGTTCCTGTGGGGTCTAAGCATTAGCAATTTTTTTTAAAGTACTAATATCCGAACCTCTGGGACTGGGGCTCATGCAATGTCATTTTTAAAAGCTCCCTAGGTGATGCTAATAGGCAGCCAAAGTTAAGAATAACTGCCATATAAAAAAGAAACTGGAGTTGATTATAAGGATTTTAGGTTTGGAATACCTGTCTGGCCTCAAAGAGTGAATAATGTCTCATCGGAGGAAATTTTGACTTTGAGATTAAGGAATGAAAAAATAAAGTACAAAGATGCAGAAAATCATCAGAGTGTGTGTGCGTGTGTGTGTGTGTGTGTGTTCTGTACCTAGGACATTGATATAACTTAGTGTTTATTAATTACCTTGGGGGCTGGAACATTTTTGCTAATCTGATGAAAGCTTTGTCTTTAAAAAAATGTACATATATGGAAATTTCAGGAATATCACACACTTCCTGACACCCATGTCAAGGACCTCTGGTATAGTCATAAACTTTTTAAACTACTTTTATAAATAAGCAGGTAAAAAAAGAAATCATCTAAAAGAAATGAGAGACCTAAGAGGGAGTCTTGATTTTGCTCCTAAAGGGTTGTGTGAATCTAAATAAATCATCTAAGCTCGCTCCCTCCAGCTTTTTTCACAAAGTGAAATTTTTATCCACCCATAGAACAAGGTGGGTAATGTTTTTACAATTCTGTGAAAAACAAAAGATGGAAAGTCGATGAATATATGGGAAAGTACTTTGAGAACTTATGATGTATTATTAGGGATGTGAAGAATTAATCTAAAAAAAAGAATTGATCTAAGATGAAACATAGAATTTCTTGAGTAACAGGTTTATCTGGCTCTCACTTATATGGACACCGGGCTGTCAGAAAACTATAGCTTAAAAAAAAAAAAAAAGAAGAAGAAGAAGACGAAGACCATAGCGTATAAGGAATTTAGAAATGCTGGAGCTTTACACTTTGTATTAGAAGATTGAGTCCCAGGCCCAGTTCCGTGTCTGCTCAGCCTCTCTCCCCCTGCAGTGTGGTGACCGCCCTACAGAACTCACTCATGGTGCTTTCTGTCAAGCTGCCAGTAAATCCATTCTTGTAACTTGAAACGATTCAGTGTGAGTCAAAATACAAAGGAAAGAGTGATTTCAGAAGAAAATGAAAGCTATGAACCAAAATTCAGGCTTTTTCATGGGAGCCCTGAAGGATCTGCTTCTTCCCCCCCGCCCCAAACTCCCATAAAAGCTGAGGCCCTGAGGACTCCTAATGTCCAGTTCCCTACCAGAGGACCACCACCTCATCAGGCAACCTTCTTATTTCCCAAGGAAACGCTTGTCTCGGGAGCATATTCAGTCCCAAGATACTAAAGTGTAAAAATGTAGGGTTGAGGATGAAGCTTATCCTTCACAGCCCGTGCTTCAGAGCGAAGGCCATTCACCAGACTGTGGTCACAGGTTAACCGTAGGCGCAAACTTGATGTGCCAGGGAAGCAGAGCTACCCTCCGAGGAGGACCCAGCCCCAGCCTACAGCTTCTGGGTGCCAGTGTTCCCCACTCATTTCACTGTCTGAGTCCCAAAGAAAAGAAATGAAAATGTGCATGGAGGCACCAATACCGACAGTGGATCTTCCCGGCTATTTACCATCCATTCCTCAGGAAGATACATTAGACAAAATGCAGAGTCACGTAGTTTGAGCTACTGTCTGTTGGTTTGAAAATGCTTTATATGCAGAAATTTCAAGTGAGAGGAGATGTCAGGTCTCCAAAAGCAGCTATTATCAAACAAAGCAGCCAGAAAATTAATGCACTGCAGATGGCTGTGACCGCAACCTTGGAGAGGAGCCAGCGTCTTCATCTCTCTCTCGGTCGGAGAGTGGTTCTCAACCTCGTGTCGTACCCACAGAGCCTCCTAAATGTTCTCCTTCTTTGATGTGAAATTCTTTCCCTTCTTTTTACAGAGTATCGCTTTAACTGTCTAGTTATTCTTCTAGAAACCCTCGCTGACCCATCACCAGGAGGGAGGCACTGAGAAAGAATGGCATATGACAGGTTTTGTTTTTTTTTTTTTTTTTAATGTCAGGACATTTTTTGTTATGTGTTAAGAGGAAGGGGCCATTTAAGGAAGGCATCAGCTTGCTTCTCCTCCTCCAAATCAAGGACTCCCTTCCAGACAACCTGCTTGGGCCTTCTTGCCATATCCATTTTTTTTTTAATTTAAAAAATGTTTATTTATCTTTTTCAGACAGTAAATATTCTTAACTTTGCCATAGTCTGTTACAAGTACTCAACTCTGCCATTATAGCAAGAAAGACTCCATAGACAATGTGCAAACAAGGGTGTGGCAGTGTTCCAATAAAACAGTGTTTACTGGGTACTTGGTCTCCTAAGCCTGTGTTATCTACACTTTTCCAAATTCTTTGTGAATTCCTAACTTAGAGCAGTGTCAACAACAAGCTTGTTGGATGTGTGCTGGGGTGTCCCATTCTCAAGGAAGGGGAGAAGCAGCAGAAAGGGAGCTTTGGGCAAGCTGATCCTGTTGCCACATCTCGGCCATGAAGGATCGTGGGCAAGTCATGCATTCCCTTGAGCCTTTGCTTCCTCATTGGAAAAGTGGGAAGATGCCATATCCATTTTAAAGGGGCTCTTTGTCCCTGGCGGCTGGAAGAGGGAATCTCTACTTCAGTAAGAAGGCTCCATCATCCCCATCTATCCCTGGCCACAGAAGTTGAGCCATTCTGGAGAAGTGGGAGTGTGAGTGTGAGTGTGTGAGTGTGTGTGTGTGTGTGTGTGTGTGTGTGTGCTCCCAACCGACACTCCTCTGATTTCCAGATGATTCAAGAATTTGGTGTGGGTTTTTTTTTTTAAGATTTTATTTATTTACTCAAAAGAGACCCAGAGAGAGAGAGGCAGAGACACAGGCAGAGGGAGAAGCAGGCTCCCTGCAGGGAGCCCAATGTGGGGCTTGATGCCAAGACCCCCTGGGTCGTGCCCTGAGCCCAAGGCAGATGCTCAACCACTGAGCCTCCCAGACATCCCAAGAACTTGGTGTTTTAAGCAATACCTCCAGAACTGCCACTTACATAAATCACCAGGTTGCAAACAAATAGGGCAAAAGACTCTCAAGGTAGTGACTTCTCTTGCATTAGGAGAATGCACCCCTAAGAACGTGATGACAAAATAATGCACCTTTGTCACGCAGCTGATATTCTGTTTACAGACATCATGACTAATAGTAGTGGCTGTAATTCATCACGTTAGAAGAGCGATCAACAGTTCTGGCTGTACAGAATTAAAATTGATTGAGGCCCTTTGTCACCCCGGCAGAAGCTAATAATTACATCATTACTAAAATGTAGCCAAGAGCCAAAACTCTTTGACTTCTCTTGGTTTAAGACAAAATAAAATGAAATCAAGTTAAGGTCTTCAATTTGAATAATTCCTTGGAGAAGTCTACTCCTGTGTTTATCTACCATTGGTGGGACATCCGCTCTGGACTAAGGACTATCCTAGGTGCTTTGCATTATCTCATTCATCTTAGCCTCCCCACATCCGTGGAGGTCTGTTGGTGCCAACCCCATAGATGATAGAGGATAGATGAGGAAGTATGGGGATGAAGCAACCCAACCCAGGAGCACAGGGCCAGGACCAAAATTCAAATCCAGGCCTGTCTCACTCCAAAGCTTCCATCCTCATCAGTGAACAACTACACTGTGGAACAAAGACCTTCTAGATGGGTAGAGGAAACACCTTTCACAGATACATGTTCAAACACTTGGAAAACAAAATATTCTTGGAAACCATTTCTTAACTTTTACTATGAAGAGTTTTCTGGGGGACACCTGGGTGGCCCAGAAATTGAGCATCTGCCATGGGCTCAGGATGTGATCCCGGGGTCCTGGGATCGAGTCCCACATCGGGCTCGCCCCAGGGAGCCTGCTTCTCCCTCTCTGTCTCTCTGGGTCTCTCATGAATAAATATATAAAATCTTAAAAAAAAAAGAGAGAGAGAGAGAGAGTTTTCTGAACGCTACATAAAACTGGTGTGTATCCAGAGTCTGAGAGGATATTCCTTTTGCATTCTTGCTCTTCCATCCCTTCCTGGCCCACAGCATGTTACCAACAACATGCCAGGGACAGAGAGGAATAAAGGAGATAAAGAGTCATTAACCACACTAAGGATCCTTAAGACCAGCTGTGACGTCATTTATCTCCACCTTCCAAGGAGGCTGACCCATGGCCTAGCATGGACAAGTGACAAATACTATCAATTACGTCTGTGAGGATCATGGCAAATGTCACAGAGAAAGATTTGAGCTAAACATTACATTAACTCAAGCTAATGTCCCCCCTCCTTGCAAGGACAGCCAACATGAGGTGAGGTTAGGACGGTCAGGTCCATGGTTGGATGGAGCAGTAGGCACAAATTAGATGATAGAGCGTCAAGGGAAGCTCTTCCGGACAGATGACAAGACTCAAGCTAGCGGTAGCTCCCAACTCTGGAATGAACTTGTGTTCTTGGCTACACTGTGACCACCTACTAGACTCTGAAGGGTGGTCAGAATCAGTGTGCAGGACGCTCCCTGCAGGCCAGCTCTCAGGGAGGGATTGGAAAGAAACTCGACTCCGACTTTCTCCCGGCGTGCCCCTGTGGCGTCTACCCTTATCACAAAAGAAGCAATCCTAAACTAAGTTACACAAAGTAGTCATTGGATTCAATTTTCCTCTCCTTCCTCATCTCCCTGATTTTTTTTTTTCCTTTATGGCAATCACATGATTGCCAGGAGAGGAAGATACTCCCACTGCCCCCAAACTTCACAATGGTGGTGGAGGCCCATGGAATCTCCCTTAAATAAGGTCCTACGTCATGGGGGGATAATTTAGCAGGATTAGAGGCCAAGTGTTCCTTTTACTCACTTTGTTCCCTCCTCTGCCTCACCTCTGTCCCTAAGGGAGCTGCATGGGTTCTCCAAATTTCAGTGTTAGAACAACTGAAGATGGGCTCTTGCTCCCATGTCTTCTCTCATCTTGTACCATTTGTCAATAAAAGAAGAGTTCATGGCTGCTTATTATATGTATTCCACCCTTATGAACAGTCTACTACTAAAAATATGCAATGATTTTTATGGGACATTTGGAAATCTGAACACTGATTCTATAATAATATTAAGGAAATATTAAATTTCTATTTAGGAGTAGGAATGATGTTGTGATCATATGAGGTTTTCTAAAGAATGTGTAGCTTTTATATCTATATAAGAAAATATTAGGATCCCTGGGTGGCTCACCGGTTGAGTGTCTGCCTTCTGCCCAGGGTGTGATCCTGGAGTTCCGGGATCGAGTCCCACGTCAGGCTCCCTGGATGGTGCCTGCTTCTCCCTCTGCCTGTGTCTCTGCCTCTCTCGGTGTGTCTCTCCTGAATAAATGAATAAAATCTTTTAAAAAGAAAGAAAGAAAATATTTACAGGTTGGATGACATGATGTCTGGGATTTGTTTCAAAGTAACATGGGAGGGGTTGAAACAAGATTGTCCTTGAGCTCCTTATTGTTGAAGCTGGTTGATGGGTTTACTGTGCTAGGTTTATTTTCATTTTTCAGTGGGTTGTTTTTTTTTGTTTGTTTCTGCGTATGTTAGAACTTTTTGATAATAAAAAGTTTTTTAAAAAAAGAATCAGGAAAAAAATTAAAAAATTAAAAAATAAAAAAAGAATCAGGGACACTTGGGTGACTCAGCGGTTGAGCACCTGCCTTTGGCCCAGGGCGTGATCCCTGGAGTCCCGGGACTGAGTCCCAAATCGAGCTCCCTGCAGGGAGCCTGCTTCTCCCTCTGCCTGTGTCTCTGCCCCTATCTCTGTGTCTCTCATGAATAAATAAATAGAATCTTTAAAAATAAAGAATAAAAAGAATCAAATTTATTATTTATTAAAAATATTTATTATTTATTAAAAATAAATATTTATTTATTATTTATTAAAAAAATAAAAAACAAAATATAATTGGTGTTACTTCAAATTCACACTAGAAAATCATTTTTTCTAAGAATATTTTAAAAATATGTGCGATTTTCTCTTAACTATAGAGAACAAACTGAGGGTTGAAGGAGGGAGGAGGTGAGTGGGGGATGGGTTAAATGGGGTATGAGCATTAAGGAAGACACTCGTTGGGATGAGCGCTGGGTGGTGTATGCAAGTGATGAATCACTAAATTCTAATCCTGAAACCAATATTATGTTGTATGTTAACTAACTAAAATTTAGATAAAAATCCGAAAAATAAATAAATAAATAAATAAATAGATAAAAATCCGAGACAAAATTATTAATTAATTAATTATGTGCAATTTTCCCAATTGGATGTTAAACAGAATAGGAAGATCTTAATCTGCACATAAAACACTGCCCGTACGTATATATTTACATGTGTGCATGCAAACGGAATAAGAAACTACATAACACGTAAATTATAATTCCCCTGGCTGGCAACAATACATATTATTATTCTCTATTCATTGTTACTTTCTATTTTTCAAACTTTCTGAAAAGAAAAGATGTTTATAATTTTATGAGGATATTTTTATGAGCTAATGAAATAATGTTAGGAGAAAAATAGCTACAGAACTGTGTATGAAACCCAAGTATATAATGTGTGTGAATCCTGTGTGTGTGTATGTGTGTGTTTATCTAAAATAAATAGCATCCGATTGTGAATGGTGATTATCTGTGGATGGCAGCTTCACTGGTCATTTTTATTTTTGTGTGACTCCATGTATTTTCTTCAGTTAATAAGTGTAAAGTAATCAGAAAAAAATGCAAGATTGAAAAATTTATGAGTTAGATTTATTGTACTTTTTTATTGTATTTTTTTTGAAGACTTTATTTATTTATTCATGAGAGACACAGAGAGAGAGAGAGAGAGAGAGAGAGAGAGGAACAGACACAGGCAAAGGGAGAAGCAGGCTCCATGCAGGGAGCCTGACATGGGACTCAATCCCAGGTCTCCAGGATCATGCCTTGGGCTGAAGGCAGCACTAAACTGCTGAGCCACCTGGGCTGCCCATTATTGTACTTTTTAAAAAGATTTATTTATTTATTGTAGAGAGAGACAGTGCATGTGAGCAGTGGGGAGAGGTAAGGCTGGGGAGAGAGAGAGAAGGAAAGAAGCAGATTCCCTGCTGAGGGTGGAGCCTGACAGGGCAGGGCCCTGGATCTCACAACCCTGAGGTCATGACCTGAACCAAAACAAAGAGTTGGACGCTTAACCAACTGAGCCACCCGGGCGCCCCCCTGTACTTCCTTATAAGTAAAGGACTATCTCTATAGGCCAATGTAACGTACAAGGACGGGAAACCATACGTTATATATAGCTTATATTTTATATATGTGTGTATATACTACAACTATATGTAACGAATATGTCACTACAGATAACTATATATTAAATTTATATAATAACCACATAATATCTGTAAGTTCAAGAGAATTTTAAATCCTCACTGCAAGTATATATTGAGCTTTTAGACAACGTCGATATAGAATCCTGTGCGCAGCCACCGTTGTGTAGCAGCGCTCCCCCATAGACAGCCCTTCAATACTCATGTGCTCTTCTCTATCCAACTCCAGGTATATCTATGCCAATACCAGTTTTCGGGCTACAGGATGATTCCAAGGTCTTTAAGGAAGGGAGCTGCCTACTTGCCGACGATAACTTTGTCCTGATCGGCTCTTTCGTGTCGTTCTTCATTCCCTTAACCATCATGGTGATCACCTACTTTCTAACCATCAAGTCGCTCCAGAAAGAAGCTACCTTGTGTGTGAGTGATCCTGGCACACGGGCCAAGCTAGCATCTTTCAGCTTCCTCCCTCAGAGCTCCCTGTCTTCGGAAAAGCTCTTCCAACGATCAATCCACAGGGAGCCAGGGTCCTACGGCAGGAGGACTATGCAGTCCATCAGCAACGAGCAGAAAGCTTGCAAGGTGCTGGGCATTGTCTTCTTCCTGTTTGTGGTGATGTGGTGCCCATTCTTCATCACGAACATAATGGCCGTCATCTGCAAAGAGTCCTGCAACGAGGATATCATTGGAGCCCTGCTCAACGTGTTTGTCTGGATCGGTTACCTCTCCTCGGCGGTCAACCCACTAGTATACACACTGTTCAACAAGACCTACAGGTCGGCCTTCTCCCGGTATATTCAGTGTCAGTACAAGGAAAATAAAAAACCATTGCAGTTAATTTTAGTGAACACTATACCGGCCTTGGCCTACAAATCTAGTCAACTCCAAATGGGACAAAAAAAGAATTCAAAGAAAGATGCCAAGAGCACAGATAATGACTACAGCATGGTTGCTCTAGGAAAACAGCATTCAGAAGACGCTCCTACAGACAGTATTAACACAGTGAATGAAAAGGTTAGCTGTGTGTGATAGACCAGTTGCCATAGCAACGACAGAGGGCACACTGGGCAAATTTTCACCTATCTGGGGAAAAAAAAAAAAAAAGAAAATAGGGAGACTGGAAAAAAAAAAAAAGCCAGTCTAGTAGAACCAACAATAATATTTATATGCCTCATTTTATTCTGTCAATGGAAGAAAAGAAAAAAAAAAAAAAGCAGGGTTAAATGACACAAAACGTGCACTTCAAAAATGTCCTGACAGCATTTCGGCTGTGAGCTTTACAATACTTGTTTTTAATATTGTAAATGATAGGTCTTTAAAAAAATTAGCTTTTATTGTATAATTATAATGAGGCCACAAATAATTCTAAATTACCTTCTATTTCAAGTGGAAACCTTGCTACCATGTTGTTAATTGATGGCATGAGTTGGTTGCCTACTGCTGTAAATAACAATCGCTAGACGTAGTGAAAACTGGTTGACTACAATGACCTCTTAAAGAAAAATCCTCTTTGAAACTTACTATGCTATATATTTTGAACAACAATAAAAAAAAAAGACACTAAGGACAGTGTTACGAAATCGTATTGCTAAGAGCATTAAACGAAATACTTGACGACTTTTTCATCCCTGCTTTTTCATAGATGTCGTTTGGAAATACCCAGCAAAGTTGCTGGCATTTGCTGCGCTTCGAGTTAATTCTTCTCAGAAGTGAAAACGTTTCAAAGTGTCATTTAATTATTTAATCACTACTGCTGCTTTCTCTTCTACTACTTGTGCTTTATGCTCAATCTCCAGCGTGGTCTTGTTTAGTGTTTGTTCCTACTAGGTAAACTATCAAAAAGGATAATTTAACATTGCCAAATACGTTTCTGGAAACTGCTTCTCCTCAACAGCACCATAGCGGTGTTTGGTAACTCGCTCCCTGATGACTGCACCGTGCATGCCCCCCTTTGAGCAGTAAGCAGTATTGATGTCACTGTGTCAAGATTGAGGAATAAACTCAGGTTTTTGGCTACTGACAGCGGTAGAGTCTTGGGATGTCTCTGTAAGAATGCACGTGGCTTTCCTGTGGGCACCTGTCAGGTAAATTGATGCTCTCAGATCAATCAATCTATATTCTCTACTAAAACTGTTCAGTTTTGGTCTCACAATCATCCACTGGGTGTATACTATCTGTGAAGAAATGTCCTAGGTACCAAGGATCTAAAAATAATTGCAGCAAGCTCCCTGCCTTTGAAGAAAATGGCCTATTTGGAGTGGTCCTTGTCAAAAATATTAATCAGCAGACATTTTGAGAATTGGTTCTCAACTGTTTTCTTCTTACCTGGTTCAGAAAAAAAAGGCTTGTTTGGACTCGGAGGGCGGTTTTCTCCGTAGGTTTCCCTATTGGTTGCCAAGGAATACAGACCAAAGGAGCAAGGCGGGGAATACTACAGGAGGCCAAAATTTGCAATTAGTCTAGAAATACACACCTCAGCCTGGACCCAACCTATCACTACCAAAATTTTAAGGAAAATTTTTGTTTCACTTCCCTAAACACTAATTATTACTCACTGACCCTGGACTCCCTAATTAAAAAAAAATTTTTTTAAAGCAGTAATATAATGTTTCATAGAAAAGTTTGCTAAAGAGAGAAAGATTAACAGCAGTTAGTTCGCCTTGATATCACTCTAGATTAACCTCACTGAAACAGATGTTAGATGAGATGCGATTACAATACTGAAGCATTTCCATTAAATGAAAAACTTTTTTTGAAAAAAAAAAAAAAAGAAAAACTTTTTTTGCTCTAAGCCACTTGAAAAAAAATTTTTGCTCTAAGCCACTTGAAAAATATTACAGCTTTGAAAACTGAAGAAGGTGGGCCAGGCCACTGCGTAATTTGGAAATGCATTGAGTCTCTCCAACAGTGCCCTTCTGGACACACGGGAAGGTCTGTATTTCAAAGCTCGGAATTACTGTAAGCCACTTCTATCCAGGCTGTATTCGAACTGACCCACTTTAATGATCGTACGAACAGATAAAAATGCACATGATTCCAAAGCTCTGCTCCCATGTATTTGCCATAGTTTATAACTGCCCAGCTCATTAAGTATCAGAGAAATGATCACAGATTTTTACCCCCGGATACTCAATCTTGACCAGAATGAACATAAATACTGCCTGACAGACGTCTTTTGACTACAGATATATTACAAATGTGTGTGCTTTTTCTCTCCACGGGTATCTATCGAGTGTATATAGACAAACATGTATCTGTGTATATGTACAGACACGCTCTCATGCACTTTATTCGATATTTATATATTTATATGGAGAAAAAGCAAGAGTCGTTGAGGCAAACACTCAGTATATAGATATACACATGTTTGCATGTCTGTATCCCGTCAACTACAATGTGAATCCATGTTCTAAATGTGTCTCTGACCTTCCACTGCTGTCAAAGCGGATTAAGATGTAACAGAAGCATCGGCTCTTTAAATAAACTGGAAGTTCACCTCAATTTTGTGGCAAGACTTTCACCCCATTCTGTGAGGGTGGTGAAAACAGTGGTCCTTATATATAGTTGAGTGACCCTGAATGAAATGGTACCTTTGGACCCCCTTTCTCAGTCTGGGGACTTTCTGACCACTGAGGCTTTTAAAAATACACCCCTCACCCCCAGTGACACGCAGTGCGTGAAGGATCTGTGGATCTGTGGTCAAAGGACTCACTCCTGATCCACAGTGCTCTTAAAATACAATGAGCGACAGGACCCTACTTTACGTTGAATGGTAGATTCTTCTATATTTAAAGAAAGGAATTAAATGCCATACAGTTAGGGGGAAACACTCAGTTGAGACAATACTCCATCCACTTGGCCGCAGCGCCACCTCATGGTCAAATCCAACGAAGAGCTGCTGTAGCCAAATCCAACCAAGTTCCTGCCCTGCTTTCCGCAGAGGGTGCTTCTCCCATTTGTGCACCAAGGAAACATATTTATAAAGTGTTAAATTATTCTGTGCCATATATCAGAAATGCAGTGACGGTTATTCTGTGTAATGGTTTTCATCGAGGTGATTCTAAAAGACTTCAAGAAAGAATGAATGAGTATAAATAAAGTCTCCTCAAAAATCAATGCAGTTTGAATGAGTATAAATAAAGTCTCCTCAAAAATCAAATGGTTCCTCGAAAATCAATAGTTTCGGCCACTAAAGGGAGTCACCCAAAGCTTCCACTCCTCCGACTGGGAGCTTATGTGTCACCGAGGTGTTTTAAGAGTACGAGGCCTGTGCTTCTGAAGGTCAATGACTGAGCTAGGATCTACCTGGTTGAGTCTGATTTATGCTGGTGATCCAGTTGGCGGTTACCTGCAGCAGACAGATGCTCTCCACGTTTGGTCACTGTATCTGGTTCCCCAGAGCCTAGAAACATGGAGAAAAAAAAAAAAGAAAGAAACATGGAGAGCCAGCGCTGCACCCCCAACACATGCACACAGGCACTGGTGGGTATGTATGTCCAGGTGCACCCCCAAGACATGGACAGGTGCATTCACACAGACGTCACACCCATCTTCACAGGAGATAATTAAAATAAACCAAGAAAACACACGGTATCCTTGAATAAACTGAAAAGCTGCCCTGAGTCATCCTTCCATATCTAAATGTAGGAAAAGTTTGGGAAACAGGGACAGTAGGTATCTCTTCCAGGGGTTTATAGCTCCATGTATGGGCTACCTACCACGTGCCAGAATTAAGCCAGTTGCTTTGCTTGCTCTACCTATGGAATCTTCACAACCATCCTATAAGTAGCTATTATTATTTCTTAGTTTTCATAGGTAAAGAAACTGAGATTCAGAACAGTTAGTAACATGTTCAAGGTCACAGAGCTAGGGGGAAAAAAAAAGTGGCAAGTTCCAGCCTGGATCATCTGACTCTGAAGCATAAATTCTTGCCCCGACCCAGCGTGGCACAGGAGAACAAACACAGAATTCAGAACCAAAAGATGCAAATTCGCATTTCAGCTTTGCCCCACACTGGTTATATAACCGGGGACAAATCATTTAATAGCCCTGGGCCTCAATTTCGTTGTCTCTAAAAATGGAGCTTCTAGTACCTGTCCAGGCTAACTGACTGTCATTTAAATGAGGTCATGGCTGTGGCCGAGCATGATAACCTGTAAAGCACTTTGTAAATGTCATAACTGTATTGTTATTGGAAAGAAAAAACCCAAAGCCGGTACATATTATTAGCCACCAGGGCAAATTCCAGATAAAACTGTGGGATGGTCAATATTATTATTCAGCAGCTTCTACTATCCTTCTTGTAAACATTCTCATTTTTAAAAACTTTTAGCTTCTGCTCTGTCCTCACCATGATGCAGACTTCCCTTCACGAAATATTCCTTTTTTCTCGCTTACATCAAACCTTACCCATTCTGTGACCCATTCCATCACGTTGCTCATCTCTGCTAGAGCACTAATAAGTCGTTCAAGCTGACAAACCGTTGCCTATCACTGAGGTCCCTTTAGCTGTCCGCATTGATCATAACCCAAAAGGTAAAAGCGTTAGAGCCAGGAAGACAAGTGAGAAAGAAATTTAGGGACAAGAAGTATTCTCCTGGCATCACCCAAATGACTCACAGAAAAACAAGTACCTTCAGAAACGTCATAATGTGTATAAAGTTTTCTAACTTAACATTAAATTTTAACCCACAATCATAATGATGATTTTGAAGAAAGCATCTGTGATTTTTAAGATTTCACTCTGAAACTGCGAACAAACAACTAAGCTTATCTCAAGTTCTATATTCACTAGACATTTGCCCCCATTGAATATGCAGTAAGACAAAACTTGGTTAATTTTTTATTATTTTTGCAGGTGGTTTGCAAAATCAAATGGTTCCTTGCTTTCCCTTAATGACATACACCCCAATCTTAGCTCTGTTCTTCCCTTTTGATATTTAATAACGGTATGCTCACCTGAGCCAACACATTACGGGAAGTTTTCACACCCGACTGGAACCTCAGGATTTGATATGACCCTATTGCCCCGGAAGACTGAGGCAGGACACCTAGGTCCAATCTGTTGCTACTGTCTGACCCCGGACAAATCAATGCCCTTTTTCTTCAACTGTGTAATAGGGGACTACAGTCAGTGATCTTTTCAAAGGGTCTCTTCTAGGTCTATGCTTATCTCCAGTCAAGGCTTTGATGAACCAAGACACAGCTTCATGAACAAAGAATATTCCGGAACAATTTTCACATTCTCTTAAATTCCTCAGATGTATTGCAAATACATGACAGCTGTAACTTTTATATGGGAGTATCATAAGAAAAATTAAATTAAATTAATAATTAAATTATGGATCCAAGGACTTTCTAAGATATGAGATCAAGAGTCAGATATCAACACAAATGACTGCTATGGTGGCATTTTTCTCACCATCGGCCTCATTTCCACACAATTTCTAGCTGGTACAAGATATCTGGTTGTTCTTTTAAACAGCCCCCAGCCTTCCTAAAGAGCAAATGCTATCACTAGTCAAGTTCAACTTCTTTGGAGGGTTAAAATTTAAAAGCTCAAAAAAGATTGAGATACCACGGTGCAGCAAAGATCTCTTTTTTAAAAAACAGCTAGATTTTTGTTGAAAGTGAGCCAAGGTCATTTGATTTTTTATTTATAATTAAGATTAAAACATTTTCAAAGGTGTTTATTCTAGCTTCTAGAGAGCAGCACAATTTGTGCTTCCTGTCCTACATTTATTTCAGATATTGAAGGGAAATAATATGCCATTATTCAGATGATCTTGTCTTAGTTGGGGTGACCCCAAGTACAGAGCCAAGACAAAAACCTGAGTGCAGATCATGTATGTGGAGTGTGATCCCAAGTAGCAGATAAGGTTAGGGAAGAGGTAAAGTCTCTTTAGGGGTATGGCATCAAGGATACCACAGACAATGAAGAATCAATTCCATTAGCGGCAGTAGCAGATGACTTGGAACTCTACTACAGCTGGCACGAAAATCAAAGGTGGGCCACAAGCAACTGGTTGAGAGCTTGCATGAATATTTTACCTCATTGGTCGTTAACCACAACCTCAAAAATCAATATGCATCCTCAAAAGAAAGTGGTGTTATTATGATTAGTAACAATATTTAAGTGAACACACATTCGTATTGTACAATCATGTCTAAACCTATTACTGAGACCCTATGACCAGCAAACACATTTCCTATAGAATGAAACTTGATCATTCCTTTCAGCTTTGCTAAGAAGGTTCTGGATAGCCATTATCATTACCACAGGAGCTGCAGAAAACCTAGAGAAGCTCTCTAACATCCTAATACACAAATGACAAGTTCTCTGTATGAGTTCTACTTATGCAGCCTAAGTAATAATTCTGAACTACTGAAATATATGGAACAAAAAGAAACATACTCAATAAATTTAAAAGCTAGAGGAGCTAAGACATCATCTGATGCAGGCTTCTCATTTAGCAGAAAGGGTGATCAAGAGCCAGGGAAATTAGAGAAATTATTCAAGGCCACCTGGCCAAGCAGCGTCAGAGCCAGTAATAGGATCCAAGCCTCACATCTTCCAAACTCTTACTTTTCTCCTTTTATATGAAAAAAAGGATCCAAGAAGGGCCCATTGGTCTATAGTTTATAATGGCTTATTTATTCATATAACCAAAAATGTATTAAAGCAGGTTGAAATATCAGTGCTGAAAACTCATTTATTCTCCCCACATGTTTGTTAGTAAGGGTCTACGATGTGTATCTTTTTTTTTTAAGATTTATTTACTTATTTATTTATTTATTCATTCATTCATGATAGACATAGAGAAAGAGAAAGGCAGAGACACAGGCAGAGGGAGAAGCAGGCTCCCTGCGGGGAGCCCCACGCGGGACTCAATCCTGGGACTCCAGGATCGCGCCCTGGGCCAAAGACAGACGCTAAACCCCTAAGTCACCCAGGGATCCCCTACGATATATATCTTATACCTCAGGCACCGATGGAGTGTAGGAAGTCTCGAGATGAAATTACTCCCTAAAAAAAAATAATAAAAATAGCATTTTTGGTGGAGAATTATCCTGTCCTCTCTACAAAAATCATGTTTGCTTTGCTGAGCCCACTAGCTTTGTCACAAATCGACCTAATTAACATGTGGACAACTTAATACATGTACCCAAAAATAACACTTCTTAAAGAGAATGCATCTTAAAGATACCCTCAAGGCAATGCCTCCACTCTCTGACTGATGTTTCTGTGGCTGTAGACCCTAAGCAGATTCATGTAGGCCACTGGCAAAAGTGTTAAAAATAATGAATTTGGAAGTTAGTTTTAAAGAGGGAAAAAATTAAAATTAGATCTAATGTTTAGGATCCCTATCTCCAGGCTCCACTGTCAATGTTCTATATTCTACAGGACACAGGTTCACATGGGGTATATAAAGAATAGCCAAATTATGGGAATTGAGTCAACAGAGATAAGCAAGCCAAGAATTGTCTTAAAAGGAAAAAATTTCAAAAAAAAGCAAATTCAAAACTAATTTGCCCAGCATATATATATATATATATATATATATTTAATAATTTGTCTGTCTGATATACTGAAAATGAGAAATATCTATAAGTATTTAATTTCTAAAAATGAGATCGCGGGTCTTTTTCTGAATTAGCAGGAAATAGGAAATGTTAGTTATTCATGAGTGATTATGAGTATGACAAATTTAATTCAACTAAACATATTCAAGACTGAAGAACAAGAAGAGTGATTTGCATGAAAATGTCACGCTATTCTCAGCCTTCAGTTCACCAGAGAACTTGCCTTTGATAAATTCGTCCCTGTACTTGTCTACAGAATGTGGAAGCTCTGACTCACATTTGCTCCTCCATCTGTCCACCCGATAGGCCTGACCAACTAGCACCACTCAAAAAGAATACATCTTGTCAACCTTAGAATTATGATAGCCATGATGCAAATACCATGTTATCTCAATTTATGTTAAGCACAATAAATAAAACTTTGAAACTACAGGTACATTTATGTAACATTCTGCTTTACAAGATTTGCTTAATGAATTTGAATTTGAAATGCAAATTGGAGGGACGCCTGGGGGCTCAGTTGGTTAAGCATCTGACTCTTGGTTTCCACTCAGGTCATGATCTCAGGGTCATGAGATGGAGCCCGGACTTGGGCTCTGCAAGGAGTCCATTAAAGGTTCTCCCCTTTCCCTCTTCCTCTACTCCTCCCCCTTACACCCCCATTCACACACTCTCTCTAAAAATAAACAAATTAATCTTTAAAAAAAAAAGAAATACAAATTTGAATTTGCCAGTAAATTTGAAAGACAAGTTATTTCCCCTTGGAGAAGAATATTTTTTTTATTTGAATTCAGTATTAACTTGTGTTGCTACCTGTCCTACTTGCTTCTAAGAATTCAGGCAAAGTACACCTACCTCCTTGTAGGAAGATGATACTGTGTATATAAACATAGATTACAATGCTTTGATATTTTTTTGAAGTAGTGAAATTAAACCCAGAACTGTCCAATCTACCTTCTTTACAGTAAGAAGTAAAGCAGAAGGAAGAATATAAGGAAGACACTGACACTACTATTTATTGAAGGACTATTTTGTACTAAGGGACTTCACATGTGAACACATTAATATGACTATCTGCAGGTCACCGTAGCCAGCGAGCAAACTGTGTCTCAAAGGGAAATTTGTCCAATTTGCCTAAACTAAGGAACAGAACCAGAATTCAAGTTCAGATCTCTATGACCGTTAAGCTTTTACTGTTTCCTATTTCCACTGTGGCAAAGATCAGAAAACATTGTCTATAAAGAGTCAAGTAGTATATATTTTAGGTCTTGTGAACCACAGGGTCTGTCGCAACCATTCAGCTCTACTGTGGTAGCATGAAAGCTGACAGAGACAACAACCAAATGAGAAGATGTGGCTGTCTCCCATTAAAACGTATTTACAAAAACAGATAGCAGGCCAGAGTTGGTCCTTGGGTAACAGCTAGCCATTTGGGGTCTATGCTGTCCAGCATCAGCAATAATCACAACAGACACGACAACTATAACATTCTAGCATCACAGTTGTGATGTTCAAAATTCATTTGAACCCTCCGTTGAATGCTAATGATCATGTTCCATCCTTTAACATATCATTTCATTTAATCCTTAAAGTATCAACACTACAGTCTGTATATAAGGAAACTAAAGATTAAGGGACTTGTCCAAACTCTTACATGGTGAATGGTGGAGCTAGATTTTGGATCAACAGCCATATTCTCAGCCACTTGTTTGGTTTCCTCCTACCCTAGAAGTATGAGAGCACATCTCCAATATGCCTGCATCATGTCCCAGACCTCCCAGGCTAAGTTAAATCAAAGAAAGAAGCTCAACAGAACTCTAACCTTATTTAAGCGACAGCTCCTCCTAAATGTCCTAACATACAATGCCGAGTAGATTAGACATTGCTAAATAAACATAATTTTAACCTGTAAGTATAGTTCATCATCAATATGATTATTCTTACCTAAAGGATCTTCCCTGATCTTATGAGATACAATCACCATACACCGATTGCTATCTCTTCTCATGGCTCACCTTCATGCCCAGAAATTGTATCCAACATTAAGTTCCTCCTAATGAAAGCTAAAAGAATAAACCCTATGTCCTTCATACCAGTAGAATTATGCTCAAAAATAAATTTCTGATATTACCTTCCTACTTCTTGCATGAATGAATGAAAGAAAGAATATGAACTGAGAAAAAATGCTATTTAAAATGAGCACTAGGCATACTGGTTAGTTGAAAAATCTCAAGTTCCTTCAGAGAACCTAGTTTATTGTCAGTAGACCCATAGGAATGAGTAAGCAGCAATCACAAATGTCAAAAAGACCTCACAGAAGCCCAGAAAGAAAAGCCCAGGTTCACACCAATTCTAGGGCCTGAGGTTACACAAGCACTAGTTCTTCTACTCAATCATCCATGGGACCCAGCTACTCTCTCTCTCAGCCTGTTCCTCTCTGTGCCTCTTTCACTCTTCTTGTGTCTACCACTTGGTTTCCTTCTAACTTCCCTTTACTTTTTTTTTTGGTAGTTTTATGGTTTTATTAACACAAATAGGACACACACATAAGCTGTCAATTCATTTTCTTCGTTATGCAGTCTGGCATTGGGATTGGTGACTCTGGTGGCCAATTGGGCTGCTCTTTCCACAATGGCTTTGCAGTTCTTGGAGGATACATTGTGAGCAATCTCTGCACCATAAGATTTGTTGCACATCAGTAGCACTTCAAGCTCCTAGATATTGTGGAGTGGGAACTTCCAGAAGCCCCTGGGCAGCATGTGCTTTGTTTTCTTGTTGCTCCCATAACCAATGCTGGGCGTCAAGATCGGGCCCTTGAATCTTTTGCGTACCATACCTATTGTCAATGCCTGGTTCCCGCCAGTTGTGCTTAATTTTGACATATCGGTCTGACTGGTGCCAGATGAATTTCTTGGTCCTCTTTTTAATGATCTTGGGCTCCACCAGAGGTCTGAGGGCTGCCATGATGCCCAGCAATAGATGGCTGCCCCCTCTGCAGGCAGCGCCAAGGAAGAGACTAGCTTCCCTTTACTTGTAACACCCTCCCTCTTGGTCCACTATGATCTCTCCCTACTGCATGGACTTCCATCTTCTACACATGCCACTAGTTACTTGATCTTAGCTATACTGTTCCGATTTCTAAAAGATGGTGATCCAATTGGCCCAGATCCTCCCTATTTAGGCAGAGACTTTGTCCTGAGCCCCCCTTCTAGTCCACTACCGTAGTATGGCCAGATGCTCTTCCCAATCCAATCAGCTGTATGGACTGGCACAGAATGCATACTCCAACTCCCACTAGATCCCTGGACAGAAGAATTTTCCCACAAGGGGTTAAGAAATGTCCAGCACTGTGTCTCATCAGCACCTTATATGAGAAGGTAAGGAATCTATTGACTTACGAGTCTAATAAGGAAAGCCATCTCTTTCAGATAGCGCTCCCATTTCTCACCTTACATTTTTTTCCCTGGTAATACAACTACTTCCAATTTCCTATCTGTTACCTAGCTGGTCTAGAAAACAGAACAGTCACATTTTAAAGAATGTTATCAAAAAGCGAGCCAGCCAATTTTCTTTTACGGGGCAATCTGCAAAACAGTCATTGCTAAATAATACAGAAGCTTACATATGAAATCCAGGAAATACAATGGGCAGGAGATGAACCAAACGCGGTGATGCTTTTCCAATACTTGCCCTGGAAACTGTGATTTGATGACCTCTACAAGCAGCACTGTGTGCTATGATTAAAATAGCCATGTTACAATCTAAAGAAAATTAGACAAATCAGAAGGAAAAATCTACAAAGCCTCAGTTGAGGAGAAAATCATTTAGCAGCTGAGTCGGAAACATTTATGTTATTGGGCAGAGTCCTCCAAACATCTGACCCGTGATGTTATGAAGACATACGTAGGAGAAGAAAGGCACAGACTGGCAAGAGTAGCCTGCAGCCCTCAGTAGGATGTTCAGTCTATACCCGTGAGCAGAGAAGAGCATGGATTTAATTATCTGTAAACCAGAACTCTCAGAAGAAACGAGGGAATTAACTACAGGATGTTAATAAAAATAAGCTAATGAAATATATTCCCCTGCAATGCTGCAAGAGTTATTTGAATTATTCCATATTCCTTAGACTCACAATAACAAGAAGTTACATCAGAGAGCTTGGAGGCTTTATATTAGTGAATATGCACCAATTCAAAGTTCATGGTTAGGCCATTATGGGAGGTTGTATTTTAGGTCTAATGGCATAAGATTTAGGAAAATGTTAGAAAGGCCGTGGGCTTCGGAGTTACGTAGACATTACTTTGGATTCTGTTTCTACTCTTTACTGGCTGTTTGAGATAATACTTAATGTCTGTGAGTCTCATCTGTTAAATGGGGATGATAATACCTTGTGGAGGGATAAGAATGAGAGATGGATCTTTGAACAGCACTGGACCTATTCTAGATGATGACCATTAACATTACTAGCTAGAGAGGAGAGACGCAACCCTCCTTGTTAAGAGGACCTGCCTGTCTCCTACACAAAGGAAGACAAAAATGAAGGCAAAGGGACATCTAGAGCTAACAAGTCACGGGCAAAAATCACACACAAGATCTGGCAAGTGTCTCGATCTAATCTGTCCCTGTCTTGTTCTTTCCCTTGGTGTTTATATGATAAGGTGAGTTATCAAGGGAAAAAAGCAATCGACTATTGTTAGGCGCTCTTTTACTAGAATGGATTTAAAAGAAGTCACCTCCTTTCCCTACTTCCACCTGTCTCTAAAAGTCTGAAAGCTCCTTCCCATGAGGGGGCCGGGAAGATGACCACCAAGGTCATGTCTCTCAGAAGCATGGAAGATGGAACTCATGCTTTAAACTGCAGGTGGGGGTGATGGCCTGCATCACGGTTTCCCTGAGCCTTGGAAAAGTACAGGTTGAGTGTTTCTACAAGTGAGCAAGATCTGCCCTCTACCCCATCCAGGACCCTGGGACTTAGTAAGGTTTCTCTCAGGCTACCGGTGAATGGCGGAGAACAGAAAAGCAGATGCTCTGGCAAAAGAGCTCCAGGCCTGGTGCAGGCACGGAGGGCATAAGCTTCCCACCCTCCCTCCTCAGCACAGCCATAGCCATGAGCATCTCCAAGTTTCTGGACTATGACCTTTGGATTCTTACAAAGTAAAAGAAAGGACTCCCTGATGATAGTGACCAAACTGGGCTTTTCTCCAACCTTGGTGGGTAAGGGGATGGGAGGATGGTGCAGGGAGGGGAAATCATGCCTACATTTATTTTAATTTAGAAAAATAAGTAACTTGAGTTTTTTTTTCTCTTAAGGGTTATCATTTAAGTAGCAATAAGAAGGAAGAATGAAGGAAAGTTCCATTTCCTTTTTCAAGTCTGCCCTTTGATAATATAATAGACTATCAGTCCTGCCTGCCCATGCAGAAAAAAAAGCCTCATTCCACTCTCGTGAAGACATCCCTGGGCAGAGCAATCCCGTTCTAAGAGAGGAACTCTTGTACTACTGGCTGACGTTTTCTTGGCATAGCGTGGTCCAGCAATCTCAGCTCTCCAGAATAGAGTTCTGGAGACAAATGAGTGAAAAGGGCTTCTGAGTAGCCAAAGTAACCTTTATCAAGGCCATCAACACAAGACTGCTCTTTATTCCATAGATAATGCCCCCCACTCCTAAAGCAGAGTCAGTCTATAATGTAATAAGCAACATTCCGTCGTCCCCTACACCTTCATAAACGTGAAGTGCCATGTACCTGAGGATTGCTGTGAGGATCAGAAGAGGAGGTGCTCTTGATTACTCTTGGAGGGTTTCTTGTTACAAAAGAGATTAGGAGGTGAAGAGGGACGTAGGGAGGAAATAGGATCTAAAGAACAGTTCATGTGTGCGGCTGCCATGGCCGAGGGCTAGGTGGTAAAACTATAAAGTGGATAATAGAAGAAAATCACCTGAAGTCTAACAGTTCCTTTCTGCTACAAATCCTACATGCCTCAAAGTCCCCCAAAATAACAGCTTTCAGCTTTCAAAATACCTGTTGAGTTGGTTTTAAAGTTCAGATTTCAGAGTCTCCTTCTGGAATTCTCTTGGGGGCCATTTAGGGCCTCAGGAACCTGAAGTTTTTGAAGAGACCTTGGGTATTTATGTAACAGTAAGGCTTTGGACCACTTTTCAGAAACACTGAACTAAAGGTACGACTATACTCCAGTTATTCTTTTCTTCAAATAACATTTATTAAAAATGCACCAGGTCCTGAGTTGGATGCTGGGAATACAGAGATGATGGAGTCATGGTCTCTGCCCTACGGATTGCCCACAGCCTAGGTGGAGATACAGACAGGTGGATAATATCTGCAATAACACCATCAATATGGGGCTGGTATATATTTATATATATACCAGCTACGTTGGCAACACACAAAAAACAAGAAACTCTACCTTGGCGGAGCTGAGAAGCTTTCACTGGTGTGGAGATGTTTGAATTGCATCACGAACAAGTGTGAACTCACCGAGCTGACCCAAGGGAAGAGTGTTTAAGTCACAGGTGAGCTCAGAGGTTGGAAAAGAGAGAACATTCAGTAGGCTGTTAAGTCTGACCTTGAGAGTGAAGGAGGAAGAGGGGAACAGCAGCTGAGGGGGAACTGGACAGGTAGGGGTCAGGCCATAGAGAACCCTGAACTGCAAACTCCTCATGTGAAGAATCTCTCCGGTGGGCAGACAGGAGCCATTGACAGAATTAGTGGGAAAAAATACCACATAACCATATTTGCATCTTTGATCTTTGGGGCTCCAGCCGGAGCCCACCGTTGAAGGTGAAAGTGCTGATGGTTTGAACTAAACGGGCTGGATCCTTATCTAAAGCAATTAAGTAGTAAGGCTAGAGAAGCCCAAAATTTGAAATGTGCTGATATGAAGAATAAATTAGAGATGTGATGACTACAGCCTCAAGCCTTCCTGGAACTATTATGTAACAGGCACACCATCTTTTAACTCTAAGTCCAAAATCCTTTATCCTCAATTCCAAAGCCAAAAAGCTCTAAAAACTAAAAAAAAAAAAAAAAAAAACTAAGAAAAAAAATTATTCTTAATAATGGATGTGGCACTAAAACCTGACCTGACCTAGAGTCGTTTATGACAAAACCTGCCCTGACCTGATATGAGACTCTGCATAATTTTTAGTTATCCCACTAGACATGACTATTTGTATGTTTGCTGCAGAAATATTAAAGGATATGATTCTGGGGAGCAATTCTAGCTCCTGCTGGTGATGGTATGGAATATGTGGCTCAGGGTCCAGATTTCCTGTTTAAAATCAGAACAATCTGAATTCATGAACAACACATTTATTCTCAAGGGTTTTGGGTAAAGGGTTGTGGCCCTATGAAATCAGAGCCAAGAGCTTGTCCTGACCTAAAGCATCCACAGCATCAGAAAGGAAAGGAGGTCAACAAGACTTGGAGAGAGCGTGAGGGACAGAAGGAAATCCCATTTATGGCTTGGGTCTAAAACACTAAAGACTATCACCCTCCAGAATGAGGAAGAAGGAACCAAAAGATCAAGGAACACTTTCTAGGAGGGAATCTTCCAATTCACATTATTCATTTTTTTAAATGGTGTTCAGGTGCATATATTACACATACCTAGAAATCCACGTGTCTGAAATATCTCAAACCTTGATAAATGAAATCAAAACAGTAACTCCTTACATGGCTGTGTGCACTAAAGTTTATGGAGCACTGCCCTATCCCAATGGCACTTAGCCCTCTGAACAACCCCAAAGCATTTGTGTGTGTGTGCATAGACTCATAAACTTAGCTAAGTTTTAATTTTTTTAAATAAAGCATTCAATTTATTTTTGCATATGTAATGTTTCAAGACATATACTCAGTATCAGAAAGGCCCCTGTGGTATGGGGAAAGACTTGATAATCTGGGGGAAAGAATCTATAGGGCCACGTGAAGTCTGATTAGTGTACTTCCCTATCAGTGTGGAAAATGTTGAGATCTGTCCTGAATTCATCATAGTGCGGCACTATGGGACAGCTGTAGGGGGACAAAAAGGACCTGTCTCCTCTCAACCATTCCAACAATATAGTTTCATCACTGTTTTCTTTCAATCAGTAAATTTTTCTCCCTTCCGAAAAATTTGCCATGATCCACAATGGTACACCTATTAACCCCGATTGTATTTGTATCTCAATCTCCTGAGTCAATAACAAATCTAATTGTTCATTCTTGATTGCGTTTTTATCATCCAATATTTATCAAATGGTTCCATGACACTTTGTAGTGTCCTTGCCAACTGTGATGCTAAATATTTGTCTCAATTAACCTGATAAAGGTCATGTTAAGACTGTGTACACATCGCCTAAATGAAGGGAAACGCGTCCTTGACAAAAGCTGTCAATCTCATCAGTGACATTTTTTAATATTATGCAAGTAACATAAAACTATAATGTCAAATATACCGCAGCACACAGTCAAATAAGAAGGTTCCCTTCATGGCCATTTAGGCTCATGTCATTGACAATAGTTGGGTGTTAAGTTATTCGTGCTCCACACCCTTTCCTGTGCTCCAGGAGTAGTTCAAAGGAAGAGTTCAATTGTTTTTCCTTTTAGGTTCTTGTTCTCTCTCTCTCTCTCTCTCTCTCCCTCTTTCTCAATACATTTAATATCTTCTCCATCAGGAAACCCTGTTAGCTCAGTCTTCAAAACATATCCTTTGAGGCACCTGGGTGGCTCAATAGTTGAGCACCTTGCCTTTGGCTCAGATCCAGATCCTGAGTCCTGGAATTGAGTCCCCTGCAGGGAGCCTGCTTTTCTCTCTGCCTAAGTCTCTGCCTCTCTCTGTGTGTCTCTCATGAAAAAATAAAATCTTAAAATATATATAGATATAGATATATCTATCTATATAGATATATATCCTTTACCTCACACTGTTACCATTTTGGTCTGAACCACCATTATCTCTCACCTGGATGACTACAGTAGCTTCCTTCCTGCTCTCCTGGCTTCTGTTCTTACCCCATTCTAAAAATCTATTCACAGCATATCAGTAAGAAGGATTCCTTCTGAAAAAATGAATAAATAATAAAAGAAAAGAAAAGATCCTTCTGAAAATAGCGTTGTGCTCAAAACCCTCTAATAGCTCTCCACTTCATGCAGAGTACAAGGTCCAGTCCTTTAGGAGCCCAGAAAGTTCTATACAATCTTATCTCTCTGAGCTCATCTTCTGTAACTCTCCTGGCCCTGCACAGCCACACTGGCTTCCCTGTTGTTCTCAGATACACCAGATCTAAGGCTACTTGGGGTCCCCAGAATGAACACAGCTCCCACACCTTAATTTTAGCCCTGGAAGACTCGCTGTAGATGTCTGACCTCCAGAAAGGAGAAGATAATAAATTTGTGTTGTTTAGGCCACTAAATATGTGATAATTTGTTATGCAAGTAATAGGAAACGAATACATAATCTGCCTTTCTTTTATAGCAGCCCCAGGCAGGCACCCGTTCTAGACGCAAGTGGTAACAGTTCTTCCAACTTTGAAATTGTACTAATTTCCCAGTGAATGTGTAGATTGCTTGCTTATTTACTTATTTGCTTATGTATTTGTTTGTTTATGCTTGTATAATATATGGCAACAGGAAGCATAGTCTGTTCAGTAGACATAATACATTGAAAAACAGACATTCAAATAGAGAAAAGGCAGAGATATGTTTTTTTTAAAAAAACTTATTTATCCAAAAGTTATCAAAAATCTCCCACGGGCCAGAGGCCATAACCATGGCAGGCACTGTGTCCCTGAGAGTGCAAAGGATGCTAATTCATTCAAAGACTGAATTCATGTCTATGGTTGTTGATCATCCATGAGCCATCTAGCAATCATTGGTGGATCATCTACTACTACTCGGTGCTATACCAGATGCTGAGTAGCACAAAGAAGTATCAGGATTCATGATGATGTATGACCAGACTAACAGACCAGAACTTAAAAGCAAGCAATGTAAGGCACTATAGAGTTTGCATTAAATCATAAGGATAGCAGGAGATCCATGTATATGGACCGGAGTGAGGGCTGCATTCAGCAGGAACTCATTGGAGGACTGGCAAGATTCAGAAGAAAAGGGGATATTAGGGCATCTGAGGCAGGAGAAACAGCAGGAATAAAAGCATGAAAGAGAAAATGAGCGCAGCAGAAGTGAAGGAGACTGAGGAAATCAGCTTGGTTATAGCGCAGGGCTTGACAGGGAACGGTAGAAATAAAGTTGGACAGGTATGGCACAACTTTTTAATTCTGAGCTTTAAAAGCCAGGCAGAGGCATTTGGACTCGATGTAATAAAAGTAGGGAGCTGTGGCATATATTTTCCCATTTTACTTGGAAAACAGTTGAAACGATAGTCCATAAACATCCTATAGGCATCATGTGCACTGCACAATTAGCCTGTTGTATGTTCACTTTATTCCTATCTAAGCACCCCTATACCTACCTATTAATCCATCTTGTGTGTTAGGACTTTTTAAAATTGTGCTAGATCTTTTATTCTTATTCTTCTGGATGAACCTTGCATCATTTGCCAAGTTCACAATAATGCCTTTGGAATTTTGAGAAACATTACACAAAATTCGTTAATCAATTTAGAGGGAATTTTTTAGAGACAATTTTTAATTGCCTGTTTTCCTTCTCAGGAAAATAGTCTCAGGAATGTTTTGTATTTTGTATTTTCTCCTTGCATAGTGTTCACAAATTCATGATCAAGCTTATTCTTAGATATTTTATCAACAATGTGAATATCTTTTCCCATTTCATGTTTCTAACTGGTGGCCCAGGTCTTTTCTTTCATGGTCATGCTTAGCCATTCTTTGCTAAGACCTCATTATAATCTGGGCTCACAGTGCCAGAAGCAGGGCTGAGATGGGGGGTGGGAGGTCTTTACATACAAGCTAGCAGTCTTCTCAACAACCAATTAAAAAATATTCATAAGGGATCCCTGGGTGGCGCTGCGGTTTAGCGCCTGCCTTTGGCCCAGGGCGCAATCCTGGAGACCCCGGATCAAATCCCACGTCGGGCTCTCGGTGCATGGAGCCTGCTTCTCCCTCTGCCTGTGTCTCTGCCTCTCTCTCTCTCTCTCTCTCTCTCTCTGTGACTATCATAAAAAATTAAAAAAAATTTAAAAAATATTCATAAGATAAGACTTGCTTCTCGGTAGTTATTATATATTCTTTTGCTAACCTAACATTTGGGAGAATGACTTATTCAAAAAACATTTAAGATTTCAGAGAATAAAAGACCTAGCAATTGATTTTAAAAGGAAATATATATCACTCTTCAAGAGTTGGTAACATTCATTTCCTGAATAAATATTCTTCTGAGAGAATAAAAAGCCAGGATACAAAAGTTAAAGTCAAAGATAAAAGGTGGTGAGTGTGATAAAGTGAAAAGGAAGTGGAAGGCTACATGGCACCTAGTTTCAGCAGCACAAGGCCATCTTTCCCTGGACTCATAGCCTTTGATTCAACTATGAATGAGCAGAACTTTTAAATAAATGATGTACTTATTTTACAGCTAACCATAATATATAAATACTTTCATTTTGCTTTAAAATTAATTTCATAGTTAACAGATTCAAATGCTTCCAAAAAATTGAACCTATAATTAGGAATCTCGTGGCTTCCTGTTTCTTCATACCCAACCCTAACATAGATGGCGCACTTTATTAGATTTGCATAACCTCCCAGTATTTCTTTACACAAATACAAATATCTATTTATGGTTTTCCACTTTTATATATAAAAAGTAGTATACTACATGCATTGCTCTACACCTTACTTTTTTCCTTGAACTAGAGATCATGCCATACTTACACACAAAGAACTTCCTCACTCTCCTGTAAGGCCTCATAGAATCCCATTTTGTGACATGCCAGTTTTATTTAACCAGCCTTTTACCGATGGAGACTTGGGTTATTTTTGTTGGTTTACTATTATAAACAATGCTGCGATGAATAGCTTTGGATGTAAAATATTTCATACATTTGCAGTCATATCATGGGGTTTTTAATGCATGTAGACAAAATATTAATGATACAAAAGCTAAAAGGAGATGGGTTGGGAAATGAAAGTGTACTGTCACAAAATTCTCATTTTCAAAAGTGACATAACATTACGTCAAAGTAGACCATGATAAAATAAGAATGTGTATTGTAATTCCTCGAGAAACCAGCTTAAAAATACAGAGGTTAAACTGAAAGACAGTAGAACACTGACTACGGAACACAAAAACCACAAATATTCAATGAACCCAAAAGCAAGTTAGGAAAAAAGATGAGAAAAATAAAAACCACAGGAGACAAATAGAAAATAGCTAATATAGAGACCTAAATCCAATCATATCAATACTTACATTAAATGAAAATAGACCGAACATTCTAATGAAAAGACGAAGACATTTCAAAATGATAAAGGGTCAATTCATCAGGAAGGTATAACGGTAACAAATGTTTACCAGAGCTTCAAAATACATGAGGGAAAACTGACAGAGCTAAAGAAAAAAGAAGCTAGATCCGTAATCAGGTTTGTACCTTTCAATACTCTGAACAACATTATTGACCAACTTGGCCTCATCGATATCTATGAACATCGATATCTATTCAACGACCACATCATACAAATTATTTTCAAGGGCACTTGGAACATTGACTAAAACAGACATTATGCTGGCTCATAAAAGGTCTCAATAAATTTCAAGTTTGAAATCTGTCACGGCATGTTCCCTGACAAGAAGGGAATTAAATTAGAAATCAATGACAACCGACGGCTAGCAGATGGAAAGGAGAATTATTAAGTATGGAAAGCAGGGAAGCCGAGGCCATGGCCTTGGATAGGAATTGGAGATTTGGGGGTGAATGCATTAATTTTAATATGTACAGAAATACAGGAACATATATGTACAGGAATGTGTGTGTCCATCGTACTTTGGCCTCCTGAAAGGGCCCAGAAGTAATCACATGCCAGAAGCAATTAGCACACTCAGCTCCCAGATCTTAATTTATAAAAATGGGCTTCCTTGGAGAAAAGGCTGACTCTAGCCCTGGAGCAGGGATAAGACTACAGCATCTTGTTGCTCCAGAAAGTAAGAAATTGCTCAAAGAATGATGAAACATGTCAAAAAAGACAGGAGAGGCCCTGGCAAAATCTGGGACAACTCCAGCATCCAAATAAGTAAGATGAGTAACGGATCACATAATCCACTGAAAGACAAAAATACATGAGTACATTTTTGATATAAACAAGTGAATGGATGAATAAGCAAACAAATAAAGGAGAAGGGAAAGATCTTCCTTATATGAGAATGTCTGCTAATAAATCTAGAAGAAACAGGAGCGCTAGAAAATCATCAATGAGCGCTAAAACTACCAGATAAAAACTTCGTAAGAAAGAAGATATTCTAAAATGAACTGGCCTGTGTTCTTCAAAAAAGACAAAGAAAATCTGAGGATCTGTTCTAGATTAAAGGAGACTAAAGGGATGGGGCAGCTAAGTGCATGACCCTGGACCATGAGCGGTAACACACACACACACACACACACACACACACACACACTTTGAACAATCAAAAGGGAAAACTGAAAAATCCAGATATAAACTGTGGATTATAATAGTGTCATATCAATGTTAAGTTCCTGATTTCAATCATTGCACTAGGTTATTTCAAAATCTAAATATCAAGTATCTGTGATAGAGCGAAAGTGGTAAAGGATGGACAAGAGCTCCTTGTATTATTTTTGCAACTATTCTGTAACCTTTAAATTGTATCATGATAAAATGTTACCCCAAAATTAACATCCTCAGTTTGCTGAAATTCCTTTAAAATCTTTTCTACCATTCTGGTAATATACCTCCATAATCTCTACTATCCTGCTATTAAAGCAAAATATAAAACCAGTTTAGACGTCCACCATCCCCTATGTGTAGCAGAGCTATCAATCACCCTGCATTAGATAAAGTAACACACAAAAAGCAAACTCATTTGTCATATTGAAACTGTTGGGGGCATCTGGGTGGCTCAGTGGTTGAGCCTTTGGCTCAGGGCGTGATCCCAGGTCTAGGGATCAAGTCCCACATCGGGCTCCCTGCATGGAGCCTGCTTCTCCCTTTGCCTGTGTCTCTGCCTCTCTCTCTGTGTCTCTCATGAATAAATAAATAAAATCTTTTTTAAAAAAAGAAACTTTTACCATTGATACGCACTATGTTCATTCAAAGCCTGTGTATGGGCATTTTATATGTGGGAATAACTATTTGATTCAACTTTTAGTTTACTTCTGAATGTGGGATTTAAAACTTTATTTGTGATTATCATCCATTCACATAGACATATTCAGTAAACATTTTTTTGTAAACACTTTTTCCCTTCTTATGTTATGCTGATTATATTTACTGAAATGCAATCTATATGTGTTGAGCCTACCAATTAAAAGTTGGAACTTATATTTTTGCCTTTGTGGTGATTTTTTTGTCTTGATTTTCTAGAAATTCATTTCTACTATCTTGGTGTGCGACATTGGCTATCATGTGTGGTTTTTCACCACAGATAGTTGAGGAGGCACTGGTTAAAGTTCTGATTTATGCATCAACAACCAGCTTCCCAGAGGTTTATTTGCTTTCTGAAAGGATTAGATCTCTTTCACTAAGAGAATAAAGCATCCAATGGATGGATAGGGTTTGTTTTTTTTTTTATTTGTTTGATTGATTCGAATAAGTATTCACACTATAACTGAATTATGCTGTCACTTACACCCATTTTGGCAATTAAAGAGCCTGAATATGTGGGCTTCGTCTCTGAAGTGATCAGCTATCCCCATACATAGAGGGATCATTCAAGACCACAGCCTCGTTCAAGAACACCCACCTCCACATTGTTTCACTTCTGCAGAATGCAGTAATTATCAGGGGAGTATAGATGCAGCTCAGTACTTGGGAGGGATGGAGAAAGGGAAGTGGGGCACCTCTAGGAGGTTAAAATTCTTAACTAGTTATATCCACATGGATATTTATTTATAGTTTTAACTAGGAAAAGGTTTTCTCTCATGTCCTCATGGAAAGCCTTAAAATTCCTTTCTCCAGGGGAACTATGCTAGGCATTGCAAGCCAAACCCACACAAATTCTTCTCTAGAAGTCATTATTTCTGCCACAAACATGTGGCACCACTGTAGAAACAAAGTGACATGCATGCTGATTTAATAAATACTGTCAGTGGAGAATTATTTACTGCTAAAAAAAAATACCCAATACTTAGAAATAGGCAAAAAGATTACTGGGAATGCCCTTGGTAGAGACTGGGCATGTTCTAGTGAACATTCTGGGAATTATTTGATTCTATGGGAGTGTGCATCTGTGATTCACCTTCTATTGACTAGGTTATTCCACAACCCTATAGGGGTAACAGAAAGCGTGTAGCAATTGATGCAAATGATTCCAGTTAGCAGCAGTGCAAATTATTCACATTTATAGTAATGCAAATTAATTTTATCTAACAGAGAATATAAATCTCTGTAACTCAAGTTCCCATTTGAACCAATGTTAACATTTTACTGGCCTCTCCTTTAGTTAATAAATAGTTCTTGATTCATGTGTACTTTTTAGTTGCACATTTGATGAGAATGATACACATTCTCATGTGTATCTTTGATAAAGGAGTGACACCTTTTTTAGTAATTAAAAATTTCCTTGGAGAGAAGTTAGACCTGTTGAAGGGGCTGAGACAACCCGGGCATCTGTTGACCAAAGCCCCCTCGTGAGGATGTAAATTCAGAAAAATGAAAAGTGAGAAATATTTGCGAAATCCTGGGAAGAAAATGCAGTAGGACTTGGCGGTTGGTTGGGAAAGTAGAATAAAAAAAACAATCAAATATATAATTTCTTGGAGTTCCTTGTTTGAGAAATTGGTGATACTATAGTATTGAGAACTAAGAGACATCATGTCACTAATGGAATGTGAATAGTTAAGGACTTAGAAAAAAGATTATTATGGGGTCTGATCCAGTGGGAATATGACCAAGAGTAAACTAGATGGGTATTTCCCAAATTGTGTTTCAGATGACAAAAAAAAAAATCTATCAGAATACTGTAAGACAAAAACAGTACTATAACCCCCAAAGGGAGATATGTAATGTTCACTAGCTCTTTAAAGACTCAGTGAAGTCCTTTGTCCAACCTACCACTCCTACATTTAATCACAAAAACATGAATCTAAATACATTCCTAAGGAATTGGAAGTTTCTCAGTGTCACTTTGAGAAACATGGCACCAGGTTTATAAAGAAAGTCCATTTATTAAACAAGTTTTGTCAAGCAATGATAAATTTTAAAGTGAGATATAAATTTTTATGTGATATCTGACTGATAACTAAGTGTATTCCCGAAACACCCCAGCCTCTGGTTTTATATAAACTAGTTCATGAAAATTCTACAAAGTTGGCAGTTTTGCAAGAGTGGTCTTTCAAATATGATAAAATTATCACTGCTTTCCTTATCATTTTCCATAAGTCCAAAACAATCTCAGCATTTTTTTCTATTCTTCCATTTTTTTAAAGATTTTATTTATTTATTCATGAAAGACACACAGAGAGAGAGAGAGAAGCAGGGACACAGGCAGAGGGAGAAGCAGGGTCCATGCAGGGAGCCCGATGTGGGAGTCGATCCTGGGACTCCGGGACCATGGCCTGAGCTGAAGGCGGCACTAAACCGCTGAGCCACCCAAGTGTCCCTATTCTTTTATTTCGAATCGAGTTCCATTCTATAAAAATCTCTAATATTCACACATTTATTCTTACATTATTCTCATTTTCCACTAACTCATCTAACTCACACTCTTTTAGAGCTCTGCTCTCTCCTTGTCTTATGGGTTCCAATAAAAACATTTTTAGGCATAGCTCATTACCTCTGTCTCCTACTCACAACATAATGCTTCTCGAGCGCTTATATAACATTGCTGACTTCCAGGTTCTGTGGTTTAACTTGGTAGAAGGTTGATTGGAAAAGACCAGATTTTACTAAGAATCAGGAGATACTGGTTATGTCTTCTCAAATTCAGCTGAGCTTTACAGACCTAAAAGCAACAGTTATGTACGAACACATCAGATTCCATCCTATGGGACATGTGTTGCCTCTCTTGCAAACCTCGGTCTGCTTCAAGGAATTAGACTCACTCAGCATTTGTGTTGGCATCTATCATTTGGATTCACAGCAACCTAACCTTAAACTTGATTTCCAGCTGTGCCAATGCCTTGACTCAAGTCATTTATTCTCTTATGAATCAGTTTGTGCTCTGTAAAGACCAGATTAAATGTATCCAAAGGCATTTGATTCTGATAACTGAGTTAGTATCTAAAGATTTGCTTTACTAATATAGAATAATATTTTTCATGTTTTTAGAAAAAGGAAACTTTGTAAGAACAGAGACTTTGATTTGTCCATTTCTCTAATTCCAGTACCTAAAAAGGTACCTGGCATATGGTAGGCAAACAATAATTATTGGTGGGTAAAAGAATGGATGAATGGATGACGGTATGAGTAGAGATCCAGAAGGTATGGCAAATGAGCTTACCCTGCCCAGTGTTGCAAAATAAACCCATGTTCTTGAACCTACTATATTATATTTTAAAAGTCAATCCCTTATTGCTTTCATAAGATGTAACTTGAGGATGACATTGATTTGTTCGATCTACAGTGCTTTGATAGCAAAAATAAAGGTGCATACCACTATCTTCCTCGCTAGGATCACCAAGAAGCAGAAGGGAAAAATGGTTAAACACACAAACTCTGGATTCTGATTAATGGAAACAAATCTCAGCTCGGCCGCTTACTAGCTCTTTGTACCATATTAAATAATTTACCTATGTTTCAGTTTCCTCATCTACAAAAACATAAACAGGAAAATACTTCTCTCGTAACCTCATAGGACAATGTACGTAAAAGAACTTTGGAACAGGACCCGCTCATAAGGAGCACTATATAACTGTCTACTTTTATTAGTAATAGTACTGTGCACTCTTGTCTTAGAAAAATGCAGAAGATGTGGTCCATGTATACAATGGAATATTCCTCAGCCATTAGAAACGACAAATACCCACCATGTGCTTCGACGTGGAGGGAACTGGAGGGTATGATGCTGAGTGAAGTAAGTCAATCAGAGAAGGACAAACATTGAGAGAACTGGAGGGTATTATGCTGAGTGAAATAAGTCAATCGGAGAAGGACAAACATTCTATGGTCTCATTCATTTGGGGAATATAAAAAATAGTGAAAGGGAATAAAGGGGAAAGGAGAAAAAATGAATGGGAAATTTCAGAAAGGGAGACAGAACATGAAAGGCTCCTAACTCTGGGAAACGAATTAGGGGTGGTGGAAGGGGAGGAGGGCGGGGGGTGGGGGTGAATGGGTGATGGGCACTGAGGGGGGCACTTGACAGGATGAGCACTGGGTGTTACTCTATATGTTGGCAAATTGAACACCAATAAAAAATAAATTTATAAAAATTAAAAAAAATTTAATTAAAAAAAAAGAAGTACAAGTAAAAAAAAATGCAGAAGGATTGTTAGAAATGGCAAAGGCTGCAGTTCATTTTGATCTTCAGGTACCAAAACACAGAGAGTCTCTGTTAGAGTAAAAATAGTAGAGCATCTTTAGTATCTGACCTATTGGCCTTCTTTCTTTTATGGAAGCATGCCAACTCCCACAGCACGGCCTCTGCACTAGCTACCCCTTCTACTTAGAATGGTCCTCCACTGGTCTCAGCTAAAATTTAGTCTCCTCAGAAGTCCTTCTCTGACCAATGTTTCTGAAGTAGAGGCTTACTACTATGCGCTACTTAATTCTCTGAATAGTACTTAAAACTGAAATTTTCTCATTTATTTATTTTTATTTTACTTTCTGTTCCTCCATCTAGAATGTAAGTTTGATCAAGAACCTTGCCCGTCACTTGATGGGATGAGCACTGGGTGTTATGCTATATGTTGGCAAATTGAACTCCAATTAAAAAAAAAAAAAAAGAACCTTGCCCGTCTGTTTCACCATTTTATCCCAATAATAATAGTACCTGGTACATAGAAGAAAATAAATAAATAGACTAAAATGAATGCAAAAGTGACTGAACCTACCTCAGATTCTTGGAAATTATTCATTGCTAAAGTCCAGGTGACTTTTATTCCAGTTGTCGCATCTCTTGAAACAGTATTTTTGAGGAGGAAATTACTGTTTAATTAGCTAAAATCAGAATTGATTTTACACAGTTCATAAAACCTCATAGGATAACCTCATAAAACAGCTTATGAATTAACTCAGAAGAAAATTAACTGAGTAGAAAAATAAACATATACATAACTATGAAATGTAAATCATATTTTCCTATGATATTCAAAAACTTGACCAGTCTCCCATATAGTATTTGCAAGCTAACACATAATAACAGAAAGCTAAAATACCAAACACAATAATGTTTAGAAAATATAGAATCAGAGACATACATTATTTCAGATGTCAACCTAGGGTTGTTAGATGTATTATTATCTGGTAAACATAAAATGTTAAAATGTGCAGAACTCTCTTCTATAGCTAGTTCTGTGTTTAAAAAGAATCCGTTAGATGTTTTATTAAAAACAGTTTATAAAAGCAAAACCAGATTAAACTTAAAATAAAGCCTCTGATTTCTCCCAAATTCCTAGTTTCTTTTGCCAGGCACAGAAAGATGAATAGCAAAATAATTCACTCTAATTTTTAAACTGCTTCTAGGTCATATGCAGAAAAAAATACATATTTAGTCCAACCATCAAATTATCATATTATTAATTAAAGTTATAATTCTTACCAATTGATCTATAATTTGACCTTTCGTCTCCATCCTCTAAAAATGATTAAAGGTAGATTAATTGTGGGAAGAAGTGAATGTTCCCAAACAAGAGAGAGAAATAAGAAACAAGGGACGCCTGGGTGGCTCAGTGGTTGAACATCTGCCTTCAGCTCAGGGGGTGATTCTGATCCTGGGATCGAGTCCCACATCAGGCTCCCTGTGAGGAGCCTGCTTCTCCCTCCACCTATGTCTCTGCCTCTCTCTCTGTGTCTCTCATAAATATGTAGATAAAAACTTAAAAAGAAAAAGAAAGAAGAAAGAAGAGGAGAAAAGAAAATTTATATTTTAAAAAGCCTTCCTTCAAGTGAATAATGCTATATAGTAATTGAATAGAACTTGGTTCTGATCATCCTAAAAACCAGGATGAAGAAAGAAGTACAGTGCATAGCTCTCACCAATAGTCAGAAGTGTATCCGTTTATTGGGAGAAATAAACTTTTATCCACATCCTTAGTGCTAAGAGAAATATTCATAGGAGATTTTGTAAGAGGGCACTGAACTGCTTTACAATATTATATGGAGCTCTTTCAAATGTTACATGTTTTCATTTCCACCATCTACACAGGAAAATAATGCCAAAGCACGGTTCTATAATGCAGCCACCATGGAAGCAGGGAAATGCAGACAGATGGTGGATTGCAGGGCAATTTTTCTATTTTCTTTAACACATGGTGCGCACGAAAAAGAAACCGCATTCATCAAAACATCCCATTCCTAGAGAATTGTAACTGAAGAGTTATTTTATGTGATTTCTAAGTTCACATCAGGCATTTGTATAATGTGCTTGAAATTATGTATCACGAAATGCAAAGCATCCCACTGTTGAAGAACATTGCCTAATGAGAAGACACGTTGACGGGACGTAAAGTGACATAAAATGTTCTGTTATCTTGGCAATATGTATCAGGAGGCTTAAAAAAGGGAATAGATTTTGACTTAGCAATTTTACTTCTAGGACTGCGTCCTTAGGACATAGTTAAGAAAGTGAGCAAAGGTTTACTTACAAGAATATATACATCATCAAATTCCTTATAGCGGTGAAAAACTAGGAACGACCTAAGCACCCAAATAACAGAACAGCAGTAAAATACGTTATATGGAAAACTATTTATCCATTAAATATTTATCCATTAAATATCCATTAAATTTATCCATTAAATATCCATTAAACTCCTTGGCAGAAAAAAAAAATTATCCTGCAAAAAGTTCAAATACAGGTTAGTATTAGGAAAGTGGTGAGGAGGTAGTTTCTTTCCTGTGCTGGACGGTGCATAAATTTGGCAAGCCTTATAGGAGGGATAGCAGGTAGATTTATCAGAATTCTAGATGGGCATGCCCATGGAGCAGCAATTCTATTTATGGGAAATATGCCCTGCAGAATTGCTTACTGTCTGCGTGCAGATGTACGGATGCACGCATTCACTGCTATGTTGTTGTAATGAACAAACTCATAAATGGCCTAAACATTCTTAATAGGCGTGGTGGTTTATCCACAAAGTCTCTGACACTTCTCCCATCCAGAGATGCAGTCTATGTCCCCTCTCCAGAAATCTGGGCAGGCGTGTGACTACTATGACCAATAGAGTGCAAGGGAGGTGACACTAGGTCAAAAAAGGCTATGCTGCTTCTGCCTGGTTCTCTGGGGACACTCCCCTCTAGGGCTCTCAGGCACATGGAGGAAGTCTAGCTCCACTCAAGCTGCCATACTGTGAGGAGGCTCAGACCACACACAGAGGTAAGTGCTCTGGCCAAGAGCCAGCAACGATCACCAGCCACGTGAGTTAAAACACCTACCTGTGATTCCATTTCTCGGTTGTTGAGTCCATCTGGCTCTTGGGTATCCCCAGCTGAGACCCCAGACATCATGCATCAGAGACAAGTCATCCCCACTGGACTCCATCTCAATACCTAATCCAATGAGCACAACAAAATGGTATTCCACATGACTAAGCTTTAGAGTAGTTTTTAATGCTGCATTGCTAACCAGAACGGTAAGGCATTGGTTAAGTAAAATACGGTACATCCATTGAATGAAACTCTACACAACAGTTAAAAAGTGAAAGATGGTGTAGTTTTAGAAACAATACATAATACAGCCCTAGTTTGCTTTGTATTTTTTAGTTTCAACCTTATTGAGGTATAACTGAAAATTATGATCCAGTTCATGAAATAGAGAAATAAACATTGCACATGAGACCTACAAACTTCTTAGAAAACAATTTAGCCATCTTTTCATTTCAAGAGCTGTAAAATCCAAAATAGTTGACCCAATAATGCCTTTTGTAAGGACATATCTTTATTTTGTATTTTAAAACTTCATATATAAGTCTAAGAATTATTCTTTAAAAAGGTCAACTAAAAAAATCCCCTTTGAATAAAAGAATAAAGCAAAAAAAGAGAAGGAACACAAGCATTCAACACTAAAAAGGGGGAAAAGTATGATAACCAGAGGAGTGGAGATTTTCATTTTTTTAATGATACAAAAATATAAAATCTAGATAAAACACATTGTCCTTTTGAAAACATAAATTACCAAATTTTAAAATATAAAATCTAGATCAAACACATTGTCCTTTCTGAAAACACAAATTACCAAATTTTTAAAAAGAATTATAAGACAGTGTGGTACTGGCACAAAAACAGACATATAGATCAATGGAACAGAACAGAGAACCCAGAAGTGGACCCTGAACTTTATGGTCAACTAATATACGATAAAGGAGGAAAGACCATCCACTGGAAGAAAGACAGTCTCTTCAATAAATGGTGCTGGGAAAATTGGACATCCACATGCAGAAGAATGAAACTGGACCACTCTCTTGCACCATACACAAAGATAAACTCAAAATAGATGAAAGATCTAAATATGAGACAAGATTCCATCAAAATCCCAGAGAGAACTCAGGCAACACCCTTTTTGAACTTGGCCACAGCAACCGGAGAAGGACAAACAGTGTATGTTCTCATTCATTTGGGGAATATGAATAATAGTGAAAGGGAATATAAGGGAAGGGAGAAGAAATGTGTGAGAAATATCAGAAAGGGAGACAGAACATAAAGACTTCTAACTCTGGGAAATGAACTAGGGGTGGTGGAGGGGGAGGAGGGCGGGGGGTGGGGGTGAATGGGTGACGGGCATTGAGGTGTACACTTGACGGGATGAGCACTGGGTGTTATTCTGTATGTTGGTAAATTGAACACCAATAAAAATTAATTTATAAAAAAAATATAAAGATTAATAAATAATCGTGCTAGAAGGTGAAAAAGACTTCACTTCTGCTTCCAAAAAATTGTCAGGCACAAAAAGTTCTGCATTCAATTGTTTTCAAATACTCAATGAACAAAAACACCTATCAGAGGAATTAAATTTTTCTTAGCCCATGGGATTACTGGTGATTTAATTTTCCATTTCCCCTATTCTATATTTTCTAAGGGTCCTACTTTTCAAACATATTCTTCTACTATTAAAATAATTAATGTTACATATAACAATATAGCTAAAATGTACTAAAATTTAGATGGCTCTAACTGAAATTATGAAAATGGGAATATATAATTTTTTTATCAAGCTTTGAAATCAGTGCAAGGCAGGGTGAAGGTGGTACTAATTTAGTTAGGGACGTTGAGGTCTTTAGAAAGAGATAAGAACAGAAATGTAGCCTGCTTCTCAGGCCAAAGCTCCTGGACCTGCAAACAGGCCTCCTTCCCAGAAAGACAGGGGGTGCTCCAGCCTCCCCCCAGTGCACGGCCCCCGGGGTGCACGTCTGGTGCTCCCACCTCCAGAGCCACACAATTAAGGGGCCTCCCTTGGGCTGTCGCTGCAAAACCTGGGACACTGGACTGTGTAAAAGCTCCCCTCTCGAAAATACTGAGACTGTGGAGTATGGCAGAAGGAGATCCCAAAGATGGCACCCACCAAGGAAGGAAGAAAGGTCCAGAAAAAAAAAAATCTTGGAAAATGGTGCCTGCCAGCAGCTCTATCTCTGAGAATCCCAACAGGCCCTTGCCCCAACAGGGATGCTTTCAAATTAGCAGATGAGGGGGGCCTGGGTGGCTGGGTGGTGGGATCAGGCCCCAGGATGGGCTCTGTGCTCAGCATGGAGTCTGCTTGACATTCTCTCTCAGCTTCCCCTCTGCTGCCTACCACCCTGCTTAGGCATGCTCGTGCTCTCTCTCTCTCTCTCTCTCTCTCTCTCTCTCTCTCAAATAAATAAATAAATAAAAGCTTTAAAAAATAAAATAAATAAAATTAGCAGATGGATCTCTTTCACCTAAATTCTGGGTACTTTGCAAAGAGCTGCTTCTGCTCTGGGCCCTGGGGCCTGGGGCCTGGGGCCTGAGTCTGCGGGAGCCCATCCAAAGACCGTTCCTCAGTTCCTTTCTGGTCTCAGGGACTCGAGCCCTGTTCATTTGCGGAGCCAGATGCAGGTGTTAAAAGTTGAGGGTGCCTGATGTGGGCCACAAACTCTGCACTCCTCGGGGAGAAACTATGAGTTTGTGGGATCCCTGATTATTGTTGGGTCACTGTGGGAGGGAGGGAGGTGCAAGGTGAGACTGTGGCTCAGCCTCTGCTACCTGCTTCGTTGTCTTCATGGGCCCAGGGGAAGGAGTCACTCGGCTTGCTTTCAGGTCTCTTCCAGAGGAAATTGCTCCTTTGTAATTGGAGCCTCCCTGCGTCTACACAGCGGAAAGGAGTTGAGGATCTTCCTGCGTGGCCCCCTTGAACTGCCTCCCATGACTTATTATACCTCTGCATGACTGCTCGACTCTGGCAACTACCAGTCTGTTCTGAACACCTGTGAGCTTGGGGTTAGCGTTCATTTTTAAGATTCTACATATAAGCGAGGTCATACGTGTATGTGAGATAGTTTTGACCTTTCTCTGACTTATTTCACTTAGCAGAACGCCCTCAAGATCCATCTATTTTCTCACAAATAGCAAAATGTCCTTCTTTTTATGGCTGATTAATATTCCTATATATACATATACACACATATATGTACATAAACATATATATATGTATATGCATCACATTTCTTTGTCCACTCATGCATCAGTGGACACTTGGGTTGTCTCCATGCCTCAGCTATTATAATACTGTAATGAACCTGGCAGCAGGGTGAGGGGGGGCAGTTCAGATATCTTTCCAAGTTCATGTGTTTCCTTTGGGTAAACACCCAGAAGTGGAACTGCTGTATCATAGGGTAGCTCTATTTTTAATATTTTGAAGAACCTCCACACTGGTTTCCACGGTGGCTGCACCAGTCTGCATTCCCACCAACAGTGCACAAGCGTTCTCTTTTCTCCACCTCCTCACTCACACTTGTTATCGTTGTATTTTTTATTCTAGCCCCTCTAACAGCTGTAAGGTGGCATCTCATGGTTTTGATTTGCATTTATCTGATACTTAGTGATGTTGAGCTCCTTTTAATGTACCTATTGACCATCTGTATGTCACTCTTGATCTTTCTGAGACAAGGATTAACAGATACTATGAATGTGTGGTGGAAAAGAAATACAGGCTTCAGGATGTAAGGAGGGCAAAAAAAAATGTCATTGGTAAAGAAAATGGAAAACAGTCTGCGAGATTTGGACATTTGTCAGTATCAGTGCAGGAATTAGATAATCTTCACTAAGGTTCATATGTACTCACTCTGTGGTTAGAATTTAAAATAACAAACTTGAGCTGCAATACTGGCAAAGGATCAGAATCTGATCCTCAGTGATACACATTTAAAAGTGCAATTTTACAAGGTGGGTATCACATTCAGAGGTGACCAGTCTCTTAAAGAATGAATCACCCCAATTAGATTCTGCAGAGACTGATGCATTATTAACCTATACTCTGATTTATTAAATAATAATGAAGGAAAAAAATAATAATGAAGGCTATTCTTCTCTAAAATGTCATTAGATGAGAACAGAATCAGAATAAAAGGAGTTTTGAAAAACGTTTACCTAGGCCAGGGTTTTTCAAAAGGAGCAATTTTTTTCGGCAGTATCTAGAGATATTGTGGGCATCAGAGCTTTGGTGGCAGGGGGGTTCTGTGGTCATTTAGTGGGCAGAGGCAGGGATGCTGTTAAGCATCCTACAGTGCATGGGGTAGCTCCCCACAGCAAAGAATTATTTGACTCTAAATGTCAATGGTGCCAAGGTTCAGGAACACTAATCAGGTCTGTGGGAAAGCCCTAAGAACACTTCTCATCTTCACGTATGATGCCTTTTCCAGGTTCTCTCAAAAATCGTCTCCTTTCCCAAAGATCTTAAGCAGAGTTGAGTTTTTTTTCACTCGTTACATCTCTTTATTGCCTCCCTAAGATTATATCCTATTTATTTTACTTCAAACAGAGTATTTAAATCTTCTCAGCCACATATTCACAGGAAATTTTTGGTCTATTTCTTCAAGTAGTTAATATTCATCCATTTTTTATTACTAGAAATGTCAACCTTAACTTATGACTTCAGCTTACTTCGCTTCCATATATATATGTAGGTATGAATGTACATAAACTATTTCAAAGAAGAAAAAGAAATTTACTGGATCTATTGTAATATTACTTATGCTGAGTAAAAGAAATTATAGTTCTGGTTATCATACTGCATTAACACAAGAACCCTTTCATAAAAGACTTCAGGCTCACAGTTGGTAGGCTGCTTTGCACCCCACAACAATCATTTTATTAAATAAACACCTTCTAACCTTCTTCAAATATTTTCCATCAAATAACTTGCAAACCTGGGTATGCTATCTTAGTTGTGAAACTCACCTTGAAGAAAATTCCCTTTTCAGTGATTTATATTTAAAATAGAAAGTGAAAAGAATTTTCAATTCAATAGCTTCTCAGAATACAATCTTTATTTTGATTAGATAAACATTATTTTTGGACTGAGTCTCAGTCGATCCGCAGGTCCACAGGGTAGGTCAGTCCACAGGTCAATGGGCCACGGGACAGATTCTTGCATCCATGTTTATAATGTCACCTCTCACAGAGGTCATTTCAACAGCATCAGCCACATGATTTGCAGGGCTCAGTGCAATAGGAAAATATGGAAAATCCGTGTTAAAAAAAAAGTATTAACAATGTGGAATAGGAAATAATTTCACCAAGCAGAGAATTAAACCAAGTGCAGGGTCCTTCTGAGATATGAACCCTGTTTTTGGACTTATACCCCCATGAAACTAGTCCTGTCTTTCCTATTGTATCATTTACACTCAGTCTAGCTGTTGGTTTAAAAAAAAAAAAAAAGCTATTTTTTGTGATCAGATTTAATTTTCTCAAAAGCCATAGTACATGCACAATCAGTTCAATTATATCAAGTGAAAAACAAAAAATCAAGATTTGCTGTAAGTTATCAACCAGCAACTATTAATTCAACTAAGTTATATTCAGAATAGGGAACACGGGTGCAGTGTGTCTGCTGTGTCCGGCACTGGAGATTTAAAATGACTCTTCATGCGGATGGGCGGTGGGTGCAATAGGTGCACCGATGAGCACCCAGTAGTACATGAGCCGTTGCATCACACTGCCCATCTGAAAGGAACGTAACCCGAGGTTAGTAAATACACCGGAATTAAAATAAAATAAAAGATAAAAATGATGCCTGTTCAACTCCAGCTACTAAGCAGTTGACCTGCAAAGATTCGGGGGATGGAGGCTCCCAGACGCGGTAATATAATCTTACTTTAAAATACTTTCAAAACCTGCTTGGAAAGGTTTTCCACCAGTTAAGTGGGGCCAGACCTTGACCCCTGGGGAGAGGGTGGGCGGCGCTGGCTGGTCCCGGGCCAGGAATCCCTCACCAGCCACCAAGGGAGGAGAGGCCCGTCACCCTAGGGCGGAGGAGCAGGTGCAGAGGGAAGGTGGGGACCGTGGACAAGACAGAGCGGGGCCGAGAAGGGGCGGGGCAGTGACCGGGCGGGGCCAATGAGAAGGGCGGGGCCGAGGCTGGGCGGGGCCGATGAGCAGAAGGGGCGGGGCAGTGACCGGCCGGGGCCAATGAGAAGGGGCAGGACCGAGGCTGGGCGGGGCCGAGGAGCAGAGGGGAGGGGCCGCGGCTGGACGGGGCCAAGGGGCGGGGCCAAAGGAGCAGAAGGGGCGGGGCCGTGACTGGGGGGGTGGCAAGGAGCCTAGAGGACTCACGAAGTACGACCCGGAAGTGAGCGTGCCCTAAAGTGGGCGAGTTCTATCGGCGCGGGGTCGAGGCTGGGCGGTGCCAAGGAGCCGAAGGGACCCACGAACTACGACCCGGAAGTGGGCGTGCTCTGAAGAGGGCGGGGTCTGTCTGCCCTGAAGTGGGCGGGGGCGAGGGTCGAGGCTGGACCCCTGGTGCCCATCCGGAAGTGGGCGTGCCCCGAGGTGGGCGGGGTCTGCGGGGGCGGGGCCGAGGCTGGGCGGTGCTAAGCCCCCCGCCAGGGACTCCGGAAGTACTGCCCGGAAGTGGGCGTGTCCGGACGTGGGCGGGGCCTGCGGGGGCGGGGTCGAGGCAGGGAGACGCTAGTGTCGGCGCCAGCGGCCATAACGCGGCCCCGCCTTTCCGCTCCCGCTGCAGCCCCGGTTCCCGCCGCCGCCGCCGCCGCGGATCCCGAGGTAAGGCCGCGTGTGGGGAGGGTCCTGACTGTCCTCGGTGTGTCCGCGGCTGCGCCGGGGCCCGCGGCGAGTCCAGCAGGCCTGACCCCGGGCGCTGCGGCCGGGACCCCTGTCCTTACCGGAACTTCCCCATAGGACTGCCCCTGCGGCCTCCGAGCCGCTGCATTTACTTGGCTCCTTGCACTTGGCGTAGCTCCTCCCCTCGGCCGTCTGGGCCGGTCGCCGCCGCGCGAAGTCCACGCGTACCCGGTGCGCTGAGACCCAGACCGCAAAGCCGCCGCCGCCTGGGCAGGCGCGCCTGGGGGGGTCGCTCCCGGATGACGTCACCCGGGAGGCGGCGCCCGCGCCCACCTGGGGGCCCCGAGGTCGCTGGAATAGGAAGAAGCAGCGTCGGTTGGTGCGCGCCGTGGCCCGCGGGTGACAGTCAGTGGCGGGATTGAGGCCGCTCATCTCGGGGGCGGGCCTGTGGGCTGGAGCGGACGGCATCCCCGTGTTATAGGCGGGGAAGCGCGTCCTAGGAACATCACCTGGCTTGGCGGCGGCGGCGGCGGCGGCGGCAGCGGCAGCAGCAGCACGGGGTGGAGCCGGAGGGTGTGGCCCCAGAACCAGCTCTGAACCTGCCACACCTCGGCGTTGGCGAAGGCCGCCCCGTGGGGACCCCCCCCCCCCCGCCGGCTGTGCCTCGGTTCTGCGTAGTCGGGGCTGACAGACTGGACATGAGACGACCTTCGGCCCGAAAAACAACCTGGGACCATTGAAGACAATTTTGGGAGCCAAGCTAAGGTGTTTGGGATTCGTGGATGCTCAGTGTCCCGCCCCCCCCCCCCCCCCCCGTGTCTCACACAATTCTTGTGTATAATTAGCGCCTGCCTTTGGCCCAGGGCGCGATCCTGGAGACCCGGGATCGAATCCCATGTCGGGCTCCCGGTGTATGGAGCCTGCTTCTCCCTCTGCCTGTGTCTCTGCCTCTCTCTCACTGTGTGCCTATCATAAATAAATAAAAATAAAATAAATAAAAAAAATAAAAATCTCAAAAATGGTTAGGATGGTAAATTCTATGTCATATGTTTTATCACAGTTTTTAAAAATCAAATTAAAAAAATCAAAATGACTAACAGTTGCCCGGAGGCATGTCAGGCCCAACCATGGAATGTGTCTAGGTATCCGTGAAGTGGTAAGTCACCTGTATTAAAGCCCTAGGCTCCCGTGCAGGATTGATTTTAGTGGGACATACAAGAAGACAAAGTAGGAGCCTAAGTTTTAATTTCTTGTGTATAATTAGGATGGTGGCAGTGGAAATTTAAAGCAGGGTGGTAACTTTAAGACATTTCACACATAGATTGGGCAAGACAGGCATGAATGAAAAGAGAGACAGGAAAAGGAAGGAAAAAAATGGTTTGAGGGTGAGAGATAGACAATTTCATTTATTTTTTAAAGATGTTATTTATTCATGAGACAAAGAGAGAGAGGCAGAGACACAGGTAGAGGGAGAAGCAGGCCCCACACAGGGAGCCCAACGTGGGACTCGATCCCGGGTCTCCAGGATCACATCCTGGGCTGAAGGCGGCGCTAAACTGCTGAGCCACCCAGGGATCCCCGACACTTAATTTTAAATTGATTATTTATTTATTTATTTATTTAGGGAATGGGGAGAGTGGGGAAGGGCAGACAGAGCGAGACAATCCTAAGCAGGCTTCATGCCCAGTGCAGAGCTCCATGTGGGGCTCAATCTCAAAACCCTGAGTTCATGACCTGAGCAGAGATCAAGAGTCAGGGCATTCACCTCACTGAGCCACCCAGGTGCCCCAACACTTACTTTTATTTATTTTTTTCTAAAGATTTTATTTATTCATGAGACGTAGAGAGAGAGAGAGGCAGAGACACAGCAGAGGGAGAAGCAGGCTCCATGCAGGGAGCCCGACGTGGGACTCCATCCCGGGTCACCAGGATCACACACACCCTGGGCCGAAGGTGGGGCTAAACCGCTGGGCCACCTGGGCTGCCCCTAACTAACACTTACTTTTAGTTGTGGTTAGTTTTACTAACTGGTGGCACATCTTGGTAGAAGGGTCCAACGGGACATTTAAATTCTGGCACTAATACAGGAGAATGGGCCTAGAGATGCAGATTTAGATTCGTTCACCTAGAAAATGTGATAGAAACATAAGGATTGGGAGTAAAGGGAAAGAGTGCCTGCGAAGAGAAAAGGAAAGGGAGATGGGAGAAGGGGGAGTGGACCCGGAGTTTTCTCTGAAGAGAGGATTTAAACAGAGACCTGACGTCTGCAGTGCCATTATCCCGTGATGCTGGGGAGGCCTGTGTAGGTCCTAAGAGCCAGTGGAGCGGGACACACTGAGGGTGAGGCAGTGGATCAAAGTCCGAGGAGTCTGAACGAATGGGAACAGAAACTCAGGAAGAGGTAGAGACGTTGAGACTCATCCAAAGAAGAAAAAAATGGGTAAACCTAAAGAACACTCATTTCTGGAGGAGCATGGCAGTTAGCCTGAATAAAGAAAGAAAGTAAATAAGAGATTTGGCAAATTGACCTTTTGGGGGAACAGGTGTTTGGTGAATAAAGATTTCTCTTTGATAGTTTTTCCCTGACTGGCCTGGCCGAGCCTTTGAGAAAACCACTTCCCTCTCTGAAGATGAGGTTCATATCATTGACTTTGTTGTGGAAGCGTTTGTAACACCCCCTGCACCTGCTGGCATTCTGAAATCATCTGTTTTTGTTTGGAGCTTTTCTTGGGAGACAGGTTTGTTTTGGGTTTTTTTGCTCAGTCTACGCCACCCTTTCCTTCCATTTCTCCCACAAAATATGTCCGAGAACCTAAATAAGACGTCGGCAGACAAGTGAAAACGATGGGCCTCCACGTACTGCATACGCTTCCGTTTACTTCTCACTGTGTCGCAGTCCCTTCGGCCTCCTTCACAAGCCGGGTCATGTTTCTGAGCAGTTCATCCTTTCTGGCCTGTCAGCCCCGCAGCCCTGAAGTCCTCTTCCCTTCCCTCCTTGTCCCTATGTGACATGTTCCATCTACACCTCCGTGCCGGACAGGTGTCTGCTCTGTAGCTTTCTCTTCCCTTCTTGCCAGGTTCCTGGTTTCTTTACTCTCAGCGGTTGATTATATCTCAGGCGAGCAAATTACACTTTAAAACATTTTTATCGGGCAGCCTGGGTGGCTCAGCGGGTTTAGCGCTGCCTTCGGCCCAGGGCGTGATCCTGGAGATCCAGGATTGAGTCCCACATCGGGCTCCCTGCCTGGAGCCTGCTTCTCTCTCTCGGTGTATTTCAAATGAATAAATAAAGAAAATCTTAAAAAAAAAAAAAAAAAACGTTCTTATCTACTTGATTAAAAAGGAAAAAACAAAAACCAAACCCACAACTTTCTTCATAGAAATCTTAAGTCTAGCAGAAGATTTTGAACATCCTGCCTTGTGGCAAAATAGGTCTGAAGGCCATTAGATTAGGGTAGAGGCGATGGGGTCTGGTCCCATGCTGTCATACCCAGGGTAGAGAGTCCTCTGCCTTGAGAGAAGAAAATGTCAGCTCAGAATGTGTGGTGCCCTGCACATGTCTATATAACCTCTGTTGTGAAAAGTATAAACCTCCTGTTTACAAACCATTTGTTTTTTTTTTTTTGTTTTTGTTTTTCCAGGATCACCTGTCCATCCTTTAGTAGCAGGCAAAAAAGCAAGTAGCAATTGGTCAGGTAATAAACTTAAGTTTTATTTATTTATATATTTTTTTAAGATTTTATTTATTCATGATAGACAGAGGCAGAGACACAGGCAGAGGGAGAAACAGGCTCCATGCCGGGAGCCCGACGTGGGACTCGATCCCAGGACTCCAGGATCGTGCCCTGGGCCGAAGGCAGGCGCCAAACCGCTGAGCCACCCAAGGATCCCCAAGTTTTATTTCTTCTGTGTTACTTTGAAAGTTGGATGAGAAAGCTAATAACTTAGTTTAAAATGTTATTTTTCACATAGAAAAGTTTTCATGAACAATGAAGTCATCTAGTTGAATAGTTCATATATCACAGTGTATTTAGTTCATGGCTTGTGTCATACTTTTTATTGAGGGTAAATTTTCTCTTGATTTGTGATCGAAGGTAATTTCTAAAATGGGTGGTTAGAGGGGAAAAAATTTCAAAAGCTTTTGTTTTAGTCAGTTCATTCTATCAAGTGAAAACATATCATTTTAACTGAATTCTCTCTGACCAAATGGGAAGTACTGAGTTTGAATTTTAAGTAAAGAATATTAAATAAGCAAAAGAAATAAGACTAGTAGTGCTTTACTTTTAAAGTATAGGAAAAAAAAGATGAAGGACAAACTGATTTTTAAAACTTTCACGTAATTGGCAGTCAAAAGTTAATAAAAGAATTATTCCTTAATTCAACTAATAATTATTAGTTATCTCTTATGTACTAGATATATGCTCAGTATAACATGGTTTTGGAAAGCAAACGAAACCCTTACTAAATTTAAGAAAATAGGAAGGACATCCTTATAATTCAAAAAGATTGTATGCCTTGGTCTCATGTATATATGCTAAAATTATACATCTGTGTTAGTATATTATTAAGCTCAGATCATGAACAAGAATAGCTGAAGTTAATAATAATTTTTTTTTAAGATTTTATTCATTTATTCATGAGAGACACAGAGAGAGAGAGAGGCAGAGACACAAGCAGAGGGAGAAGCAGGCTCCATGCAGGGAGCCCGACGTGGGACTCGATCTTGGGTCTCCAGGATCACGCCCTGGGCCAAAGGCAGTGCTAAACCGCTGAGCCACCTGGGCTGCCCAATAATCAAATAATTAATAACATTTGTGAGCAGATTGTTAAGAATTGATCTCTTACAGATTAAATACATAAACCTGTGAGTAGAAGGTAATTTCTCTGTAATTTTGAGCCCTGATCCTACAAATTTAGTCAATCTCAGCTTCTGAAAAAGAGAGTATGTAAAGATCCTCCAAAGAAGCAGGAGACCAGAATAGCAAAGAGTAGAGGGGCTCTGATGTCAGGCTCCCTGTTCACATCCCAGCTTTCCAATGCAAAGATAAGTATTTGGATTTACTGAGGAAATTACTAAAAGGTAGGATTGAAACTAATCTTATTTAGAATTTTGCAAAGACATTTCCAAGATTAACTTTTTAAAGATTATTGTTTTAGAGATATATATATATATTTTAAGAGCAACCCTAAAGCTCCAACTCTGATCAACGTACTGTAGACCTGAGAATGTCGGTAGAAATCATATGGAACATTTTCACTGAGAAGACCACTAGAGCAGTAGTACCTGTTCCAAGAATCTGAGGATTTTTTTATTTAGCACATACAGCTAACTGACTTAAAATAAGGTGGAACATAAAATAAGGTGGAGAAGGGAATTCTTCCATTAGAGATACACATCAGGAGCAGTCTGGTTCCTCCTTGCTAAACAGGCACTTCTAGTAAGGACGGTTTACTGACCTTTTTTTTTTTTTTGTAGTATTAAAAATTAATAACGTGGCATTTTAACATTTAAGATTATTACATTAACATTTAAGTGTTAAATTATTATTTAAAAGATTTGTCTGCGAGAAAAGAATTACCAGACTTCAAAATCTCCCATCGATAAGCTGCACAGTCAATTCCCTTATGTTTTAAAAGGAGAACTGTTGATCTAAAAGTTGTGCATCACTTTCTCAGACAAACCCTAGGACGAGGGAGGAATTTGGTCTGAGTGAGCATATAACAAAGTGGCGATCATGCTGTAAGTGCTCAATAAATGTTACCGCTTATTGTTATCAAAATCGTTATTGTGACATCATTTTCCTCCCATTTTAAAATGAACCATAATCTGTAAGACCACTTCTTTGATTCCTTTGTGATAATTGACAGGTAAACTATTAACAATTTTTTATCTTCTAAGCTAGGGTAGTTAATTAGTAGCTTGCTTATATTCTCCTTCTTTCTGAAAAGAATTTGGGGCAGTCCACAAAAAGAAAACAACAAAAAAAAGCTTATTAACCAACTGGGTAAATTAGTCCTGACGTACCGAAGTACTAAGTTTCCTAAAGTGCGCAACAAGTGCGTACCTGAAACTGAGTCCGTTTCTTAATGTTATCAGAGAAAAGTAGTGTGTGAAAAACTATGCTAGGTGGAAAACAATTGTTTGATAATTTATCTGAAAACAGTTTTGTTTAAATTTTTCAGGAACAAGTGTTCTGAAAATTAATGTTGATCTTTAATAACGGGAAGAATGGCATTGAAGCAGATTTCCAGCAACAAGTGCTTTGGAGGATTGCAGAAAGTTTTTGAGCATGACAGGTAACTACCAAGAATACAGTTTTAGTACCTCTCATTCTGCTTCTATCTATGTTTTTTTTTTTTTTTTTTTTGCTTCTATCCATTTGGTTCCTTTAATCAGCCCACGAGAGATCATTGTTGCACAAATTACTATTTACATGGGAAAATACCTGTGGCTTTTATAAAAATTTCCTTATTTGTGATATTAGTGATTATAGTAAGATATTAGAGACAGAGAACAAATTAAAATGTGGTACATTTCAGTGCCCATGAACAAACATGTAACTTAAGATCTTTAAAATTCATTTTTTATAAAAGCTGATGTTATTTTATGCATCTCTAGAAACAAAAACAATTTCTCTTTTAGTAATATTAGTGCTACATTGAGGGTATTACATTTATTCTTTTTTTTGTTAAAAAAAAAAAAAAAACTTTTTCCAATCCAGAAGACAGTTTGGGATTTTTTTTTTTTTAAGGTTTTATTTACTTATTCATGAGAGACAGAGAGAGGCGAGGGATGCGCAGAGACACAGGCAGAGGGAGAAGCAGGCTCCATGCAGGAAGCCTGATGTGGGACTCGATCCCGGGCCTCCAGGATCAGGCCCTGGGCTGAAGGCGGCGCTAAACCGCTGAGCCACTGGGGCTGCCCCTACATTTATTCTTTTAATTTATTTCCGCCCCCTCCCCATGACTTCTATGCCATGCACAGCAAAGACTCAGCTTGGTTAATAGATCAGTATGCTAAATTGGCCCCATCATTTCTTTAAGGGCCAAGGTATTTTCCTTGGAGTCACTTCTTTTGGACATTAAATCACTTATTTTTGTGTTTCTGTCTTAACCAGTGAGAGGCATTGATTTTTTTGTTGTTGTGGCTGTTAAAATTACAGTGTTGAACTGAACTGCAAAATGAAATTTGCTATCTACTTACCACCAAAGGCAGAAACTGAAAAATGCCCTGCACTGTATTGGCTGTCTGGTAAGTGTTATTCATTTGCATTTTAGAAAAGAGTTTCTTTTTAACTGCCTTATCTTACTCTTTTATCCTAACAGTGTGCTTGCTGAGCCATTTTATAAAAGACTTTAGGAGCCTCTTTCTACTCTGACTTTCTCCTGAGAATGACTTCAGACCTAATGAGTTACATTTGTTTCACTTCTTTTAAAATTAAATCAAGTAATTTAACAGAGAATGTACAATTCTGGACTCAATGGCAAGAGCTTAGAAAAGTTACTTAATTTTGTACCTACCTAAGAATCTCTGAAATTTGTAGAGATTTTGCCACTCAAATAGAACAATATTAGGTAACCCACAATACACTAATTAGAAACTACAGACAAGTAACTCCTTAGAGTCTTCTCTAAAATGTTTTAGTTGGACTCCCTTCAATCCTCTCTGGCAATAGTCTGGAAAATCACAAAGGAATATTAGAGCTGTTTAATCAGTGGTGAATATTAAAGACTCTCGAATGGATTATGAGAGAGTAAGGTTTTGCTACCAGTAGTTTGAAGCTGTGTGCTAATTCTTTCACAAGCTGTTGTTGGTATTTTATCTTTAGAAGCAAACATAAGGAGAGACTTGATAGAAACCAAATTATGTCATAGAGTGCTATTTTTGTCATTTTAAAATTGTTTATAACTTTGCTTTTAATAAATTCCCTGTTATAGATAAATGTTTTACTGAGGATAAGCCCCAAATACTAATCCTTTAAAATGAAAATGAGACTTTTCATTTTAAAAGGTAAGCATTTTTTAAAATAAAAGGTAAAAATGAAGTGCCTGTCTGATTGTAACTCAACAACCCATTTTTGTGATTGAAAAAAACAAACTGATTTTGCTAGAAGAGCGTTGGGTATTGCCAAAAGCAGCAAGAACAAAGTTGCATGCTTGTTTTAGGAGCATAGTATTGTATAGCTGAAGATGACCTTAGAAATCATGTAATCTGCAGAATAGTTAACTCTTTCATAGGCCCAGAGTAGTTATATATTGACCAAGATCATATAACAGAGTCAACAAGTTTTCTGACTCATAACCCAGCGCTATATTTAGTCTTTTTCCTATTGTTTTTGCATTTTGTTTCTGAGGACAGCTGCTGGAGTCCTGTCTCTTGGCTATAAGAACTATAACATAGATCAGAGGTGCCAGGGTATTGTGTAAGCGGTACTATAATAATAAGGCCATAAATTCCTAGCCAAAATTAGAATCTATCAAGACATACCATCTGAGCTTTAGAAGAATTAAAAAATAGAATTTGTGTTTGTGTACATCATATGATAGGACAGTTTTCTTAGTGAGAGGTTGAAGAACAGATAGACCTTGGAAATGAAGCCTTGATTTTCTTTAAAGAATTAAGATTGTCGGGATCCCTGGGTGGCGCAGCAGTTTGGCGCCTGCCTTTGGCCCAGGGCGCGATCCTGGAGACCCGGGATCGAATCCCACATCGGGCTCCCGGTGCATGGAGCCTGCTTCTCCCTCTACCTGTGTCTCTGCCTCTCTCTCTCTCTCTGTGACTATCATAAATAAATAAAAAAAAATTAAAAAAAATTAAAAAAAAAAGAAGATTGACTATACACTGGAGAAATAATGGCAAAAGAATTTCAGTGTATTTATTTCTCAGTAAATTGAAGGAAAATAATGGCAGACATACATCAGTTATCATATTTCTGAAATCACTAAATTAACTGAAAGTAAAACATCCAAACTGAAATTCTAAAAGATGGTCCTGATGAAGTCATTTGTGTGCCTCCCAAGTCAAGGCGACCAGCGGAATAGCCCTTCATTAGCCGTATACTCAAGAGAATATATGGGCCCGTATGAAAGCTTGCACACAGATATCTATATATTACATATATTATTTATAATAGCAAAAAAGTAGAAACAAACCAAAGGTCCATCAACTAATGAAATAAGTAAAGTGTAGTATAGTGGAGTATTGCTTAACAACAAAAGTATTGAAGTCCCCATAGATGTGCGACATACAACATGGATGAACGTTGAAACCGTGCTAAGTGAAAGAAGATGTTTACAAGAGACTACGTATTGTTAAATTCCATGTATGTGAAATGTCCAGACTAAACAAATTCATAAAGACAGAAAATGATTACCTGGGGCTGAGGAGGCAGGGATTAGGAGAAAATAGGAAGTGACTGCTAATGGGTAGGGGTTTTCTTTTGGGGATGGTAGAAATATTCTAAAAGTAGAGAGTGGTGGTATTCCATAATTGTAAATATACCAACAGTCACTGAGCTGTACACTTCAGGTGGCTGAATTGTATGGCGTCTGAATTGTAGCTCAATAAAGCTGTTACCCAGAGCACCTGGGAAGTTCAGTCGGTTAAGCAGCCAACTCAGTTTCAGCTCAGGTCATGATCTCACGACTGGGATCGAGCCCTGTATTGGGCTCTGTGCTCAGTGTAGAGTCTCCTTCAGACTCTTTCTCCACCTCCCTCTCCCTCTCATTCTGTCTCAAATAAATAAAAATCTTTAAGTAAATAAATAAAGCTGTTAACCAAAAAAAAACCCCAAAACTCTTCATATAAAATAAGTATAGTTCAACAAGTGTATATTAGTAACCTTCTTTATATTCTTGAGAGTAATTCTGCTAATAGAATTATCTTCATTTCTATGAGTCTACAGTTTATATCCTAATACCTTAATAAAGGAATTAGTGTCGTAACTAGAAAGAAAACAGATTTTTCTCTGGTCTCTAAACATTTACATTTCCCAAGTGTAAAAGAACTGTACACACTGTGTCTGAGACACAATTCAAGGCTTTTTACATGTTATCACCTTGAATCCTCACAGCCACGTTATGAGATAATCGTAAGCAATATTATCCCCATTTTTCAAATGAAAGAACTGAGGCTCGGAATATTCAAGTTACTTGCCTGATTTTGGTGAGTCAGTAAGTGGCTGAGTGACATCTTGAGAATGAGATTCCGTCTGAAGTCCAAAACCCATTCTTTTTACACTCTTAACCTTGCCTCTGAACACATTTACATTAAGGTTGCCAAGACTGTTGACCTTTTAGCAGTATTTGGGGTAGTTGTGGCTCCCGTACCTCTGGAAGGTGTACTGTACGGAACATAGTAGACAAACAAGGACTTTGTCCTCCGGCCGTGCCTAGTGAAAGCATGTTTGTCCTAACAGTTTATCCAATGATCCTTGTGTGAACTCCCATAACACTTTATGCAGTGATTCTTGTAACTTTGTATCTTGTAATCATTTACTAATTTAATCTTCATTAACAGCCATTTCAAATAAGTCCCTGCTGGCTGTTAGGGGATAAATAGAAACTATAAAGTTCATACTGCATCCTGTATACGAGTCCGTTTTGTGATGTTGCTAATTATCAGATGTAGTAGGATATTTAGCATTGGCCACTGGAAAGGGGGTTTTGGGTTAGGTGATATTTAGCTCAGCCATCTCTTGCCAGTTTATTCTTGGACCTTCTCCTATAATAGAATTCAGTCATCTATCATACAAAAGCCTATAGCTAGGAAAAATGGCCTAAATAGTTGGAAAAACAGGGGCTAAAATTTAAGGAAGGTATATGGTGACCATTTCTACCTTAAATCAGCAAGGAATACAAAGACGGTCAGGCTCAATTTTGTTGCCGAGGGCCACTCGTATTTTTAAAAAATCAAGTTATTTAAAGTATTATGACTGAATGTGAATATTTATGTTTTGATGCAGGAATAGTAACATGTTTAATTAGCATGTTTGACAACACCCCACTGGGGTTGTGATAAAACATTTGATTTCTATACCATATTGCCAATCTACGGTTTGGAAAATTCCAGATTCTCAAGGATTTGAATAATTGATACTTTAGTGAGTGACTTTGAAAGGACAGCTGTGGGAGCGTTTAGCCTAAGATGGTTTTTAGATAAATACTATTGTAAATTTTATGAGAAAGGGAACTTTATTGTCTTCTTTAGGATTATTCCTAAAAAAAATTTTTTTTAATAATACCAAGTGAGCTTGTTTTCTTACATTATAAAAGGATTAAATCTTACAAACCACCGACAGGGTAGCATGAGGTGACACTATTTCTGATCCTCAGGTTTGACTTGTACAGAACAAAATTTTATATCAAAGTCTGGTTTTCATCAAGCTGCCTCAGAACATGGCCTTGTCGTCATTGCTCCGGATACCAGCCCTCGTAAGTGTTCTCATTCTGGAGATCCTTTATAAAAATATAAATCTTTCAGACTAAGTTATGAGATAAGTGGTATAATATAATATTGTTTTATTTTTTATTTATCTTTTATTTTTGCTGTTATCTCTTAATCTTTCAGATGATATCATGACTCTAAAATACTGTGCTATATATTTTTTCTCACTGTGAATTTTACTCATGACATCACTCTTATTAGAGGGGACTATTTTGTTATTTCCAGGTTGTAGAATAAGACACTTCAAAACAGACTGAGCAACTTTAATGTATATCATATTGGCGCTAGTGCCAAAATGCACAAAAATTTTTCTATTCCATAGGTAAACTATCTTGTCACATGAAAATTATGTCTTTTCTCATCTCTTTATCGATCATAGTTTAATATGTATTGATTTTAATATAAATAACTAAAATGCTTATATTAGAGAAATGCAACTATCCAATATTTGTGAACTCAGTCCATCAGTAAGTTAAAACTCATTTTGTGACCCTAAAAGTGTTAGGAAATGGGATTTATTAAATGGCGGCTAAAATTATGTGGAAGATGAATGGCTGGTCTTGGGAAGTAGTTTATTTCTTTTCACAGGACATAATAATGCACCAGAGCAAGACATGTCTCACTAGGAACGTAATAAAAAATTTAATTCTGAGCAGTATCAAAAATACTAAATGCCTAGAGATAAACTTTTAAAATATGAAGACATTTTTTAAAAGGAATGTAAAATTTGCTAATGATCATAAATGAAGACTTTCATAAATGGAAAAATGCCATGTTCCTGGATGAATATCATGAAGTGGTCATTTCCCTGAAATTACTCTACCTATTAACAGTAATTCTATCAACCATCTCAGTGGTTGGCCTTTTAACCACCTGCAAGCATATAATACAAAACCTACCTAATAAATTCTAAAAGATTGTAAGAAAATCCCATTGGGGGATGAATAAATAGAAGAAACATGATGGAGTGATTCCAAAATACATAAGGAGACGTTTTCAGTGCACGATAGTGATCTGAGCACAAGCATGTGTCTCCCTTCCCTTCTAAGAGAAAAAAAGTGTTAGTGATAGAGGAGGTTCCTCAGGGGAGGAATCTCAACACGTTTTGGGAGAACAGAGAGAAGTTGTAAGTCCTTTGATAGGTAAACAGTGAAGAAGCATATATTCAGAATACACAGGAGGGTACTTCTTCCACAAAAAAAGCCAATGTGCCTCAATGTGCCTCAATGTGCCTCTCCTTAGCAGTGAATTCTCCAGCCTGGAAGGGCATTCCCTCTGTTACCTCATTTACTAGAAGTAGTCACATGGCCCTATTCGAGGGCAAGAGGGCCAGAAAGTATGCTCCCCAAAAGGCAGAGAACTGCAATATTTGGTGAACAACTCAAATGCAAATGAACTTTGAGATTCATTTAAAAGGGTGCTACCTACCATGAGTCCTTACTACGGAGTCGACGAAGCCACGGGATTTCTCCTTTATAGGTGGCTGCAATATTAAAGGAGAAGATGATAGCTGGGACTTTGGCACTGGTGCTGGATTTTATGTGGATGCCACTGAAGATCCTTGGAAAACTAACTACAGAATGTACTCTTACGTAACTGAGGAGGTAATTTCATTTACGTTGTACTTATGAATTGATGACTGCCAAGAGTTTGATTTGGGACCCAAAGTCCTTCTAGTCCTGACACTTTTAAACCAGGGTATGGTATTGCTGAATCCACGTGGTACATGTTTATTGATTATCTTAGTGAACATTTCAAAGTTTAATTGTATGATAGTCTTATTTACCACAATTTAAATTAGCATTAAGTACAATTTTAAAGAAGGTAATAATTATTTTGATATCTGTGTACACTACCCAGATTATATAAAGAAAACAACATATGAAAAACCTTTTCATTTCTCTGGCAGCTGGTTTATTCAGACATAATGATTAACCAACCAAGGCTTACTTAAAAAGGATAAGTGAGGGTAAACCATTGCTTGTATTAATAATATTTATGTTCAGTTTATATGTTTTTCTAAATTTTGTATGATTTTAATTATTATGTACATAAAAACTGAGACACACAAAAAAACTGAGACACAATAATATAAAATATTAATCACTCCTTATTCCATACCCCAAATAATAACAGTTTTTGGTACGTTCCAGAGTTGTTTTTTTGTATGACCAGTTTTCATACAGTTGTAAAATTTACTATCTTGTTTTTTTTAATTGTATAAAATAAATATTTTCCTAATACTCTTTGTAAGATAGCCTTAACAATTGCATAATATTCCATGATATACCATAATTTACTTTTTCCTAATGCAGGACGTTTACATATTTAAGTATGTTTCTTACCACAATAAATTTTACTGCATTGATTGTCTGGATGTATAATTTTTTCCCCCTAAGGACTTTTCCCTAGAATAGATGCCAAGAAATGAAATTACTAGACAAAAGTTTAGACATTTTACAGGCTCGTCCTGCATCATCTTCTTTAATTTGCTTTCTGAGAAGGATGTACCATGTTTTTACCAGCAGTACATTAATAATCCTTGTCTACCTGAGATATTTTTTATCTTTATTAGTTCATAGTATTGTAAGACTGTGATTTGAAAGTGTTGTGTAAGCATTTTATATGACTTTGAAAAAGTCTATAAACTTGTTTCTTTCATATCTTTTGTCACACTATTAAATTCTCTCTAGCTTCCCCAACTTGTAAATGCCAATTTTCCAGTGGACCCACAAAGGATGTCTATTTTTGGCCATTCCATGGGAGGCCACGGAGCTCTGATTTGCGCTTTAAAGAATCCTGGAAAGTACAAAGTAAGATTACCAAAGCTTTCAGTGACAAGTATTTCTCTTGGATAAAAACCGTTAGAAACTTTGAATGAGTTAAATCAGGATATTGTTAAGATAGTACTGGGACCAAACTTTTCTAGTGTTGGGAGTTTCAAGAGGCTGTAGGGGAAGAATATTAAATTTGACCACACAATTTTATGCTCCAGAATCAGAAGTATAGGAATTCTATCACAGTTGGTCTGCTAGAAGTATGATAAAGCAATTTTTATTGCTTCTATTCAGACTTAGTTTTCTCGGCATTTTTTCCCCCTAAAGCTTGTTACTGTGGCAGTGTGTATCATTTACTTATATTTTTACCAGGAATACATTTGTTAAGTTGACTTTGATTTTCTGAGGTAGAATAAGGTATTCATAATTTGTAAAAGTCTAAGAATTTTCTCTTCTTATTGCCTCTGGTGAAAATTGGATTGCAGCTTAGCTGCAAAATAACACTCTGTCTTTCCATTCATTTATTTGAAACTGTATAGCTTTCCTTTTTTGTTTAAATGAGCCAAGGTGGAATAACCACCATATGTAAAATGTCCTCCTGGGCGGAGCAGTGTACCCTCATGTTGAGAAAGGAAATGCTGAAGCAGTGACAATCTCGGGATTGCCTCTGCCTTTAACATCACAGAGCTGTCAGATACCTCAAGGTTTATTTAATCCATTTCCTTCCCTTAGAGAGAACTTAGTCATTTCAAGTGTGCCACTGAGATGAAAAATATTTCTTATAGCAGTTTTGCATTGTGGCACCAAATACTTTTCTTTTAGTTGGCTTTATTATAAAGTTGAACTAATTCATGGCTTGATAGTAGGTTTTTAAAATAAGGTCTTATTTTCCATTGTTTTGTATATAAGGCAATTAGTTTATTAGTTTGAGGGAAAAAATCAAATTTAATTTTTTCCTTTAAAAAATTTAGTAGACGTTGATAAACATATACTTTGATAAGCGCTCTGAAATTGAATGATTCCATCTCTGCCACTTATCTAGTGAAAAACAATACTGCATAGAACACAAATATTTCAGGGCATTGCTTAGTGCTTTCTTGGCCCTCTTTAAGAGAAATCATGGGTCTCAGATTTAATAACATGTTCACAAAAATGGGTATGAACTGTTCTGTATTTCTCCTCATTAATTTTAAATGGAAAAAATGCGTAGAAACTGAATATAAACTTGTATTTGTGCCATATTTAATGTATTGCTTTACAGTATGTTGGCACCTATGGTTAATTAGCTCTCTTAATAGAATACACAAAAGATGTATCCTGGAGAGGCCCGCAATCTCAGCGCATAATAGAGCCTAGGAAAGTTGTTCACAGGTGTTTTCATGGCAAGTCAGAGTTTATAAGCAAGTTGCAGATAAACTTCTGAGATTTTAAGTATGTTGCAAATCATTTGTTCACGTTTGATTTAGCAAAATATAACTTGTTTTAAAATTTCCTTTGTTTCTGAAGTCTGTGTCAGCATTTGCTCCAATTTGCAACCCAGTGCTCTGTTCCTGGGGCAAAAAAGCCTTTGGTGGATATTTGGGAACAGATCAAAGTAAATGGAAGGTAGGTACCGGGATGGCTGTCTTCATGCTCATTCAGATTTGTGAAAAAGCTACACATCACAGATATATTCCTAACTGAAGGATCTGGAGCTAAAATAATTAACAGAAGAATCTATGTATAACAATATCAACATCAAAAAAAGCCCTATTTTCTAATTGTATTGAATTGTGGCGGATGTTCTGAGACTATATTTTTTTTCTGCTAATGATTAATTTACATGTTTATTTCTAAATTAACATTCCCCAAAAATGCAACATTTTATTACTAAATTTACATTTGCCTCTTATTAACCATGTGCTCAGCTGTACTATAGGAAGCATGACTCTTGGCCTTTTAATTATTCCACGTATCTATTTTCAAAATCCAGCATCTCTCAGATTTGGATTTTAAATTCCAGACCTGGGCAGCCCTGGTGGAGCAGCGCTTCAGCGCCGCCTGCAGCCTAGGGCGTGATCCTGGAAACCCGGGAAATCCCACATCGGGCTGCCTGCATGGAGCCTGCTTCTCCCTCTGCCTGTGTCTCTGCCTCTCTCTCTCTCTCTCTGTGTATGTGTGTGTCTATGAATAAATAAAAAAAATAAAAATAAATTCCAGACCTGAAAGTCTTTAAAAATAGTTATTATGTAATGTACATTTATGTAAACATTCGAATATCAAGATTGCTTTTTCAAGCATGGGAGCAGATGCTTCTAAATGAAAACTAAAAAGTGGCTCTTTGAGACTTGTTTGATTTTTGTGCAGAAATAGGCTATTTGCAAACACCAAGAGTTTAAATATTTTGCAGATGCATTCATCATCATGTGCATGTTAACAAGTAGAAAATACTTGAGTGGGGGAAGAAAAAAACTTTTTGTCTTACTGTCATGTGTTCAGGGTCATTCACACATGGATCCCAATTTTATTTAAGATTGGTTATTGAAATTCTAACAAACTGTGGAGGGTTAATCCTTTAGTTACTGGATTAGAATTCTGTTTTGTTGAGGCTTATATTTTTATTATATTGGAAGAATGCAGAAAGTGATGACTTTTAGGTGCTTTGAGAGCTGACAGTGCATGTACTTTGGTGTCTGGAGTCCTTGCCACTGTGCAGAGCCTATGTGGAGTTCAAGATCTTAGGCCACAAAGGTGATAATGTTTCACATCCATATGGGGCTTAGGTTCTGGTAGAAGTGTTGGGTAAAAGACCAGCTGGTGGGGCACGTGGGTGGCTCAGTCAGTTAAGCGTCCAACTTGTGATTTCAGCTCAGGTCATGGCCTCATGGGTGGTGGGATGGAGCCCTGAGTCCGGCTTCCCACTCAGCTGGGAGTTCTGCTTGGAATTCTCTCTGTTCCTCTGTTTTTTTTTTTTTTTCTCTCTCTCTCTCTCTCTACCTCAAATAATATCTTAAAAAAGAAAGAAAGAAGAAGACAAACTGGTTGATAGAAAGGAAGGGAGAGGCAGAGGCACAGGTAACCTCTAAAGGAATCTAATTATATAATTTTTCTCTCGGTGACCGTAGATTTTACTATCTTAAGTATGTTGTGTTTAGACTATTACTTAATTTCAGAATAAGGAAGCCACGCAGAATTATGAAATCTCAGAACTTTGAACTAGTTGGACTTTATAGATCTCCTTCCACTCTCTTATAAAATTAAAGAAAGCAAGTCTTAACAGGGTTTTGTCTTGATTGCACATAGAAGTTGTGGCTAGTGAATATATAAAAAATAAGAATACTTAAAGGTAGATGATAAAGTACAAACTTGTAACTGGTGGCAGCTCCTTAGATAATAAATTGGAGGAGTTGTCTGTATGATTCAGATTATTTAAATTAAATCTTCCCCAAAGCTCCTAGGGGGATAGCAAACATTGGTGCTGAATAAAAGAAAAGGCTGAATGTATTTAAGTCCAGAATTAGAGCCAAAAAGAAGAGACAACAAAATAGACTATTTATTTGAAATAGATAATATCTAGAAAAAGAAAAAGGTAAGGAAGAAATAGTTTCTGGAGGAATTTATAAAGAAAAAATACCATTTTGTTTTTGTTTTTTGGAGTTGAGAGGTAATTAAGCTCAGAGGTTTAAAAGAAAAGGGTCCAAACTGTAAAGAATTCTAAGATACAGAATTCTCGCCACTGGCCCAGGACTGCTGGGAAGTAGAGAAGCAGCTATAAGTGGGACATAGATCTCTGAAGCCCTTACAAGTAAAAGCCAGACGAGACAATGTAAAAAAAAGCATTTTTCTGATTTAATCGTCCTTAGAGCTTAAATGACGTTAAATTTCTATTTGGTTCTGCTGTGGTCTGTTTTGAAGAACATCTTTCTGGGCACTTTCAGATTTATTTGTCAATATTTGTCTTTTTCTAGGCTTATGATGCTACCCATCTTGTGAAGTCCTACCCCGGTTCTCAGCTGGACATACTAATTGATCAAGGGAAAGATGACCAGTTCCTTTCAGACGGACAGTTACTACCTGATAACTTCATAGCTGCCTGTACAGAAAAGAAAGTCCCTGTTGTTTTTAGGTTACAAGAGGCAAGTACTCGGAAACCTCTGCTTGTTCTAAGTAACTATAAAAAAGCAAAAGTCCAGGGGTGCCTGGGTGGCTCAGCCGGTTAAGCATTCAACTCTGGATTTCAGCTCAGGTGGTGATCTGAAGGTCATGGGATAGAGCCCTGAGTCTGGCTTGTGCTTAGCTCGGAGTCTGCTTGAGATGCTCCCTCTCCCTGTGCTCCTTTCCCCGCTCGCTCCCTTGCTCTCTAAATAAGTAGTCTTTAAAAAAAAAGACAAGATTCCATAATACCTTATATTTCAGAATTTGAAAAGCTACCTCTAGTAAGGTTTTTTTTTTAATTATAACAAGACACTTAAAGTGAAAGCCTTCTTACTAAGTTAATGATGTCTAAGATCAAATTCCATAGAAAGAAGAAAGCTTTCAGAAGTGAGAAGTATTTGTAATTTTCTGTGTCGCTGCAGAACCACTGAATAACAAGAAGCTTCATGCTTGAATAGGGCTTAATCTGCTGCATTTCTGCTGTGTCTGTCTTTGCACATACAGCTGTTTTCGCGTAAATAACAAGTATAACCTCCCACCATAATCACTCTTCACTTTATGTGTACATCTTAGCCTCAGAAGCTGTGAACTGTTTGTCTCAAACATAGGCACTTGATACTTTTTGAGTTAGCTGCTAATCTAGCCATTGTGCTTTGTGGTATTTTTTTAAATTTAAAAATAATTACTCAGTTTCAATTGATTTGCAGGTATTCCTTGACTAAAAGACTTAACTGTTCCCTACTCACCTAGCTCAGTGCTAATACAGTTATAATTAAAGAAATTCGGCTTTTTTTTTTAAATTGCTTATTCATAAGCTTTGGTATGTAATTTAAACAAAATATTTCCGGATGAAAAGTGAACACTGTAAATTACAAATGATTGTGATTTTTTAAAACATTTTTATTCGCATTCCAGGGTGATATGTCAGGCACGTTGATCTAAAATGTATAATAATGATTAATGATGATAAATGTCCAAGTAAGTGTAAATCAGTGTATAACGTGTATATTTCAGTTTACAAAAGCTTTTCACAACATTAGCTCATTTTATCCTTATGTAGTCAAATCAGTGACCATTCGTATCCTGTCCATCTGGGGTTTTTGTTTGTTTTTAAGGTTTTTCATAATTTTTTTATTGTGTAAAAATATCATCTATAAAATTTACCATCTAACCCTTTTTTTTTTTAAAGTAAATATTTACTTGAGAGAAGGACAGACGAGGCGAGAGCATGAGCACGGGGAGAGCCAAAGGGAGAGGGGCAGAGAGGATCCTCAGACTCCCCTCTGAGCACAGAGCCCAACAGGGTCCATCCCAGGACCCTGAGCAGAAATCAGAGTTGGCCACTTACCTGAGCCACCCAGGTGCCCCTCCATCTTAACTAAACAAACACATCTGTGCTATGAAGTATGTTCATAATGTCGTTCAGCCGTCACCACCGTCCATCTTCATAACTCTTATTTTGTAAAACTGAAACTTCATACCCATAAACACTGAATTCCTCCTTCCTCCCTCCCTCCAACCTTTGGCATCCATCATTCCACTTTCTCTATGTATCTGACTTCTCTCAGTGTCTCGTATAAGTGGAATCATATAGTTTTCATAATTTCCTTTTAGATAGAAATGCAGCTGATTTTGGGGTGTTGCTTTTGTATTTTATTACTTTGGAATCTTTAGGGTTTTCTATATACAAGATCATATCTACGAACAGAGATCATTTTATCTCTGTTTTTCCAAATTGTATGCCTTCTATGTCTTTTTCTTGTGTAATTGCTCTGGCTAGGATTTCCAGTACTGTGTGGAACGGGAAGTTTCAACAGTGGGCACCTTGTCTTGTTCCTGATCGTAGAGGAAGAACTTTTGTATCCCCCCACTCAGTGTGATGTTTGCTGTGGATTTTCATATATGGCTCCTGTCCATCTGTTTTGCAGGCTTAGAAAAGTATTATGTATGTAAAGTTCATAGGACTAGTTTCCAGTAGAGTCAGCAAGGTCATTTGAATGGAAACACTTACCTTCCTGTCCTCTGACTATTCCCAGGCAGGGTGCAGCGGGGCTCCTGAGGAGCAAGGGGATGGAGTTTAGCTAACGCCAGAAGAATTTATGCATAACCTGCTGTTTCACTCACGCAATAGATCTTAACAGTCTCCACCTTTTTAAAAAATTTCCCTAATATTTTGATTGGGTAGATAACATATATATTATTTACATGTATTTTTGTGTACATACATGTTTATGCGTATATGTACCATGTGGGAAAAATATGTCAAATACCAATATATTAGATGTGCCTTATTTTCTCTGAGTGTCCTTCTTTAATAGGATTTCCTTAGGTTAATTTAAGCACTTACCAGAATTATGTATTTTCGATCAATAACGAACTTTGAGAATCCAAATGCCAGTTTAATTATAAAGTAGTGTGTTCAACTATATTAACTGTAGCTAGAAGTAACGTAATAAACCGTGTTTCTTACCGAATCATTTCTTGGCACTAGATTTCTTGGCACTAGTGGTGTTGGATGCCTCCCCACCCCCCCCACCCCCCCGCCAAGGCTGTGCCGGGAAATTCTGTTGTTACTACCAACAACAAAGTTTCAGCCTGCCAACAAAGACTGAAAAAATCTCTGGAGTTTGTTATAAAAACAGCATAGTAGTTAAAACACTGATGAAATTCTTGGAGGGGAAAAAATAAATCAACTTATTTATTTCTGAAATGCTTTATATCCTAAGCAACTAAAAAACACAGTTGGGTGTATTTAATGAGGAGTTAAGACAAAACATTCAGTTCTAAAAAAGGGTGAGAAAGTATTGAAATTACCAGCCATAATCTTTAGCTCAGGCACAATTTTTCGTTCACTCTCTTTCCAGCAAGGGCAGGGTAAGAGCAAACTACACCATCCGAAGACGATGTCTAGGCTTGCTGTGATTGAATGAGCAACTGAGTAGACATGACCGGGCATGGCTCCGGAGAGGCTGCCTTCGGGTTTTTGGGCCAATTTCCACTGCCTTCAGGTTACCTCAGGTCTGAGAGTCGTATCTGCTTTATCAGTTCAGTATAAGTACAAGAGGACTGTATTTCTTAAAATGGTTTTTTTTTAAATTTTTATTTATTTATGATAGAGAGAGAGGCAGAGACACAGGCAGAGGGAGAAGCAGGCTCCATGCACCGGGAGCCCGACGTGGGATTCGATCCCGGGTCTCCAGGATCGCGCCCTGGGCCAAAGGCAGGCGCCAAACCGCTGCACCACCCAGGGATCCCAAGAGGACTGTATTTCTTTATGAAATAAATTGAGCAGTGAAGCATTAAGTAGGCCGCAGAAAATAGGGGCCGTCTATAAGTATGTGAATGAAGGAGGACGATCAAAAATTACGGTCATGTATACGATTTACTCAACTTTCTTTTTTTCCCTCTTTTTGGTGTTAAATGCTCACATCCAGTTTTATGGTCTACAGTTGGAGAACAGTTGAGAGGCAAGTGTGGCGCCTGGGGATATTTGTCCCCTCATAGAATTTCTTTTACTCTGTTTTGGCTTCCATGGATCTAAATTGAAAAAGCACTAGGAGCAGAGTCCTGGGAGTGTAGCCTCCAATGTCTTCCTTCCAGTTACTGAACTTACGTAGTGAGCAAAAGATTTTGGGGACCTAATGGAAACCCAAGAGAGCAAGGCTCCCCCACGTCCTCAAGTCTCAGGCGGGTTTTGAAGACTCACAGACTGTTTTGGCCTCTGCACTGCCTGGTAGAGAACAGGAAGGACGTGGCACAGAATTCCAGAAGTGCAGGCATCTCCTGTGCCCCCGTGTCCTCCGGCTCAGCACCACTACCCAGCACACAGACTCCAGGAGCAGCTTATTAAATATGGAAACTTCACCTTTCAGCAGTCTTCTCTGTATTCTGAAGAAACTAACTGACCCAGGGATTCCTAGCGGAGCTTTTCTAATTGGGTCTGGAAAATGTGTGGGGAAACACTGCCTGTTTGAGTAAGTGTTCATCATAGCTGCTGGAGCACTGCTGCTTTTTTGAGAGCTGAGGGAGGAATGAAAGAATGTGTTCGTTTATTTTTATACTCTTTAAGAGAGTTTGCTACTGACTGATGATTTTGCCATTTAAACTGGAAGTAGATAGAAGAGAAAACCAAGGCTCTTTCAAGTGTCACTGAATATATGGAATTGCATGAGCTGCTTAACACAGCAAACTAACTCAAAAGAATTTAATGGAAGGACCCACACCCATTTGATAATATCAATAAATAGAAGGGGAAACCAGTCAAGAATGACACCGTTAGTTCAAGTTATATAAGCATCTTCTGTCTACCAGAATGGCAGGAGTTCACATGTGTTCTTCTGCCCTGAAGTTGACATTTAAAAAAATCTTTCTCGGGGCGCCTGGGTGGCTTTGGTCAGTTGGGTGTCCGACTCTTGATTTTGGCTGAGGTCCTGATCTCCAGATTGAGACATCGAGCCTCACAAGGGGCTGTGCTCAGCGAGGAGCCTGCTTGAGACTCTCCTTCGCCCTCTGCCCCTCCCCCTGCTCATGTACCCTGGCTCTCTCTGGCTTGCTTTCTCGTTCCCTTGTTAAAAAAAAAAAAAAAAAAAAAAATCCTTCTCACTGTGTCGTGATAGGTAGGCCATTTTCTATCTTCTTATAAAGGTGGATCTTCTGTTAAATATCACTATGGACATTAGGGACTTTGGCTTTGTGTTTTAGGTAAAATATACCATAACCTCGTGGTACACTCCCGAGAGCTGGAAACTGTGACTTTGTCTTACCCTTGGTCTTCTCTACTAAAATAATAATAATGAATAAATAACCCTGACAGCCCTTTGTGCCTGTGCGCCTGAAACTGTGCACGGCATCCAACCTCCGTGAAACTAAGAAGACAGCAGAGTCGGTCACAGCGGAGGTTTTGCTGCACAGGTGTCAGGGCATCCGTGTCCCGGCGTCTGTACCTGTCTTCAGTCAGAGACCTCTTTCCATCTGCAAAAACTGGCAGGTGCTGCTCGGTACTGCATTTCCTAGGGTCTGTGGGTTGGAAGTCGTGGGCCTGTTTCACCTCCTAATGACTGAGGAATTGCAGGGGTCCCACAGGCTTTGTTTAAATAATTCAGTCCTTCAGCCTTATTTATTTTTTTTAAAGATTTTATTTATTTATTCATCAGAGACAGAGAGAGAGAGAGAGGCATAGACGCAGGCAGAGGGAGAAGAAGGCTCCATGCAGGGAGCCTGAAGTGGGACTCGATCCTGGGACTCTACGTCCTGGGCCGAAGGGGGCGCTGAACCGTTGAGCCACCCAGGGACCCCCCAGTCCTTCAGCTCTAGATTGAACTCGCTGACTGGGACGGGTCTAATCGAGAAATGGGAAACCACTAATTCCAAAGCTCAGCCTTAATTAATTCTGGCAACATTCTCGTCAGGTTCGTTTCTGTGATTTGGCCACAGGAAACGAGACCATGCTTTTAAGTTACTGTGATGACTGGAACCTGGAGCTCTTTATTTAACTTCCGTTCCCAAGACATATACCACTGCATACCTGTGGGAGTAAGAGGTTAAGAGCATTTACCGATTTCATCAAGACCTTAGGGATTTGCCTTGTTCCTTGAAACCCAGTTGATATTTTTATTAGGGCTATTTTTGCTTCTTAAGTGTTTAGGAAAATCCCATTTTCTCCCATCAGAGACCATTCACTAGATAAAGCTAAAAACTTTAAGATCTTGCTTTGACTTTTCCCTCCTTTCAGCTTATGCCACCTTGGGTTTTCATTGTGTTTAGCTCCCTCTTAATTTTTTTTTCCTTTTCTTTTGAAAGCCTCTTCATGTCTTGTAGTCAGAGGATGCCCCAAGGAAGCATCTTCTCTCCATTTAGCAGCGTCAGTGGTTTTAATGAACCAGCTAGCTGAGACCTGTTTCAGCTCCGCTGCTTGGCATACACATTTTCTCTGTTTCAGGATAGTTTTCAAAATAGTTGACTGACGTCAGACCCAGGATGGTTTACTGCTAGGGATGTCACGGTTTAATGAATTACTCCCCTCTCCTCAATAGAGACGTGATGCGCTTCTATTGTGCAGGAGGTGGATTCCTACCTAGACTTCGGATGGCTGTCTGACTTCCCACACAGTGTCTGGCCAGTTGGGTGGTTTTGTGCTTTCTCTGTGTTGTCTTTGTGTGCTCATTTTGTATTTTAACATTTCCCATCTTACCCACATTGGTGTATTTCTTCTGGGAGCTGAAACTTCTTGCCCATGTTCCTGACTTCCTTAAGTTCTGATCCTTTTATTCCTTGTTGACGTGACCACCTGTTTATCCTGTACATTTAGTTCATGTTTTATTTCCTTTCTTTGCATATTATGCGGCATCCAAAACCTAGGCTTTGGAGAGTATTTCTTTTTCTTCATACTTTTGCTGTTCTTTTAATGTTCAGTGAAAAGTGTTGGAAGTACAAATACAATAAGCTTGATTTTGATTCTAAACTTTCCTCCTACTGTAATAATTTCAGGATTTACATGAAAATTAAGTGACGAGAGAGACATATAATGTCCTTAGTACTGGTGTTTCTGACCGGTAAGTATCTTAACCATTTCTCTCTTTTGTCTTCTAGGGTTATGATCATAGCTACTACTTCATTGCAACCTTTATTACTGATCACATCAGACATCATGCAAAATATCTGAATGCGTGAAAAACTTCAGTTAAGAAAATTTGTTCGAGATTATAAAATTATAATAAACAATTGCAGGGAAAGATGATTTCAAGACATTGGATCTCATAGTGCTAAAAATGTATCATTCTGTAGTTAAATCCCTTTCTGAGTAAGTACGTAAAACCTGCTTATGATTCAAAAGTTGTTTTATCCCTGTTATATGGGAAATATTAAATACTTTACAGCTTTTTCAAGGTTACTTACAAATCATTATTGTATTAATTAACCTCGGGCCACCGAATATATAAATACAATCGCATTTAAATCATAGAGTGCTAACTTGGGAATGGGTTTGAGAGGTATGGTAGCCAAAACCCTTCAGTTTGCCAGACTTTAAAGTCTGTGAAAGCATGGACGGTGTTCCTTATGTTCAGTGTTAAAGCTCTAGTGTCTAGCAGCTACTTGGCTTCGGTACGCATTTAATAATTATTTTTTGCTGACCTTTCTGAGCCAACTTCCTTATTTAAGTAAATTCCCCATCCTTACACAGTTATTTGTGGGACAGCTAAGATCAGAAGCCAGATTTCCTAAACCCAACCCAATGATACTTCTTTTCTTATCTATTAAGCCAAACAGATTTGTGGACATGGATTTCTGGAATGTCCCAAGAGACAAGAATTAACTAATAAGATTCAATCTGAAAATAGCTATATAAGGAAAGTTTTTTCATCTGTTACTCTAAACGCAGTATTTTCCTTCAGTTACATGCAGAAATTCTGTAATCAGTCTCTTTGTAAATAACAAATTGTGTTCCTTTAAGAACTTAACGAATAGGGACGCCTGGTTGGCTCGGGCGGTTTAGCACCTGCCTTTGGCTTAGGTCTTGATCCTGGGGTCCTGGGGTCAAGTCCGGCATCCGCTCCCCACAGGGAGCCTGCTTCTCCCTCTGCCTGTGCCTCTGCCTCTCTCTCCGTGTCTCTCATGAATGAATAAAATCTTAAAAAATAAAAAAAAACTTAACAAATAAATTTTTGAAACACGATAGATGAAGTTTGGTTATTTTAAAAACATTTTTCTACTAAGGAAGCATGAAGATTATACATTTTTAAAAATGTTAATTCCAGTGTGGTTAACATTAGTGTTGTATTAGTTTCAGGTGTGCGAGGTAGTGATTCAGCACTTCCCTCTGTTACTCCGTGTTCATCAAGATAAGTATACTCGTGACCCCCTTCACCTGTTTCACAAAGAGCATACTTTTTACACATTCAATAAGATTGCATATTAAAAAAAAAAAGACTGCATATTACACAGTAATTGAAGCTATCAGGTACTTTAAAGTCATAAAATTAGTAGTAGTTAAATGTGAATTAGATTGTACTAAAAAATTTTTTATTTTTTATTTTTATTTTTTGTACTAAAAATTTTTAAATCAGTACTATTGAAGTATCAGTACTGAGCCCTATAGTGAACCACACACAAAATGTTCTAGTCTAAACTGTTTCGTGTTCCCTAATAAGGAAGATCATTTAATTTGCGAATTTTGTGCATGTTATTGGTAACTCCTTTGTAAAGAGAAGCAGGTGTGTACCTCTTAGATCACTGACTTAGTTGCAGATTTAATCAGAGAAGCAGAACTAGTAGGAGATAGACATATTAAGAGATTTCTCATAAGGAATTGGCTTATGTGATTGGGGGCGGGGGGGGGGGGCTGGCTAAGCAAGTCTGAAGCCCATAGAGCAGGCCAGCAGGGAGGGACCCCAGAGGCATGGGCTGAGGCTACTGCCCACAGGCGGGATTTCCTGTCTGGAGCTAGCTTCAGCCTTGTTTTTAAGGCCTGATTGAGTGAGACCCACCATATTATCCAGGATAATCTTCCTTATTTAAAGTCAGTTGATCAGAGACTTTAATAATATCTGCAAAATCCCTTAATAGCAAAAACCAGATTAGTGTCTGAATAACTGGGAGCTATACCCTGCTAGGCGGGCACGACATTGTAAGAAAATTGTTGCTTTGCCCTTTTGCAGGATAAATGCAAAAATATTTAACTACTCGGTGAATAATTGCTGACATATAGCCAATGATAACCCTAATAAAGTCAAAGGACTTCAGTTACAAACGGCATGGAGCTGACCGTCAAGGATATATAGGAGGTCAGGCCGGTAAACTGAAGCTTGCTCTTAATGTGCCGCAAAAAATGGCTGGGGAGGGATGAGTTCTGTACGCCTAAATGTAAGATGTTTCCCCCGCCAGAAATAATTCTCTCCCAAAATCAGGTTATAAGGAACCATCTTGATGATTTCATAGTAAAAAATACCCCCCAAGTGACCTAATACTAGCTCTGTGTGCTTCTAAATGGCACCAGACAGAGTCGGGTCTAAAAGGAGACACAAGGAATGGACACATCTCCTGGCGCCTGGATGTTGTGAAAGCCTCCTGGGACCCCTGGAGAATACGATGCAGTGCAGCCACCACCGAGAGTGAAGAGGCAAGCCGTCGAGCGGGCGGCGTTCTTGCCGTACGTGCATCTGATGACAGGCTTGTATCCAGAACGTCTGAAGAGCTCCCACAAATTCGTTTTCAGAACAGATGTAAACCAACAGGAAAGTGGGCAAAGGAGGGAATGGGTAGCTCATTCGTGAAGTAGGAGGGAAGGAAGCCTAGCAGACCCACGAAGATGCGCCTGCCTCCGAGACTGGGGACCTACACGGAAGAACTGCAGTAAGATGCCGCTGCACGCTCCCCTGAATGACTAAGCAGGACAGCAGAAATCCCGAGGTCGGTGACGCTGTACGATGACCTCCTAGAGCGAGCACCTGGCACGGCCCTGCCCGACAGCTGCCCCCGGGGCCGCCCGGCCGTGGCTCGTGCTTACACAGCCTGTATGAGGACGTCCTCAGCAGCACCGCTCATGGCAGCCAGGATCTGGAGACAACCCTGGTGTCCGTCTACACCGGATGGGTAAAACTGGGAGTATATCCACACAGTGCAATATTCTGTGTTTTTTTATTGGATATTTTTTTATTGGACCTCGATTTGTCCCGTCCCCGCCGCGCCTCCGACCCCCCTGTCAGGCCCCCTGCGCCTGCCGAGGACCCAAGGGCCCTATTTCAGGGTCTGACCCCCTAAGGCCACAGGATTCCGGGAACTAGAGCATGCTTCCAGAGGGGGCTCCTAAATAGCTTGCTAGTGATGGTTCAGGGAACCCCATTTTCTCCTCCAGCAGACAAATATTATCCTGGGGAACACCCTAGAACTGACAGGGGGGAAAAGCAAGTGCATCAAGTTGTACCGTGTGCACAGGATGCCTCACAGCAAAGATCCCAACAGTTTACTGGGTCCCCGTAAGACGGGATTACAGGTGCTGCTCCCCAACCCCTCCGTACTGTCCGACGTTTCTATGACAAACATGTTCCACACTGATAAACAGGTAAGAATTCCAATTTTTTTTATTTAAAGATTTTTATTCATGAGACACAGAGAGAGAGAGAGAGAGGCCGAGACACAGGCAGAGGGAGAAGCAGGCTCCATGCACGGGAGCCCGACGTGGGACTCGATCCCGGGTCTCCAGGATCACGCCCTGGGCTGAAGGCATCGCTTAAACCGCTGAGCCACCCGGGCTGCCCAAGAATTCCAAAATTAAATAAAAAACCATAATAATGGCTTATTAAATTAGGAGAGCGACGGCAACGAAACCGGAGGCTTCTTCCTGGACCGCGTTGCCCCGCGAGGAGCCCCTCCCTCCCCGGGCGTTCAGACTGGTCCCAGGAGGCCCAGCCTGCCACACTGTATCACGTAAATTTGCTTTTTTCTCTCTCCTACCCCACATCCTAAGAATTACCCAGGACCTCTTTTCTTTAGGCTCTAGCACCCTGCTGGTCAGCTCCCCGGCCGTCCCGTGAGCCCCCGCTGGCCTCGGCCCAGCCTCTCCCGCCACCTGGCGGGGCTGGGGCGCGCTGCCTGCACCCTCGGAGTCTGGGGGCTCCTCGCTCGCCTCCCCTGGGAGGGCCCTGCCGCCTCGGCCCCTGGAGCTCAGGGCACCCGGGCCTCTCCCGCTCCCGGCCCACAGCGCCCCCCACACGCCTCGCCCAGCTCTGTCCTCTGTCCGTGGTCACCCGGGAAACACCGAACTCCGGCGGAACAGACGCTCGGGCCACTGAGAGCGGGTCCACCCCCGCGGGCTCTCGCAGCGCCCTGCCTGCCGGGACTCGGGGCCCTGGACCACAGGGCCGCTCGGTGGCCACCTAGCGGGGGCGCCCGAGCAGGGGACCCCACCCCCGAGTGCAGGCGCCCCCAGACCGCCCCCGGGGCCTGGTGTCTGCTCGGCCCGTCCTGGATCCGAGGGGGGCCTCTAGGCGCCCAGGGCTCCGCAGTGGAGCACCTGCCTCGGCTCGTGGCCCCCGGGCCCGGGATCGAGCCCCGCAGCGGGCCCTACGCAGAGCCTGCTTCTCCCTCGGCTGATCTCCACCTCTCTCTGGGTGTCTGGGTGTCTTGGGGTGTCTGGGTGTCTTTGGGTCTCCGCCTCTCTCTGGGTCTCTGGGTGTCTCCATGTGTCTGGGTGTCTCTGGGTCTCCGCTTTTCTCTCTGGGTCTCTAGGTGTCTCTGGGTCTCCACCTCTGTCTCTGGGTATCTCTGGGTCTCCACCTCTCTCTGGGTCTCTGGATGTCTCTGGGTGTCTGGGTATCTGGGTGTGTTTGGGTGTCTCTGGGTCTCCGCTTTTCTCTGGGTCTCTGGGGGTCTCTGGGTGTCTGGGTGTCTCTGGGTCTCCACCTCTCTCTGGGTCTCTGGATGTCTCTGGGTGTCTCTGGGTATCTCTGGGTCTCCACTTTTCTCTGGGTCTCTGGGTGTCTCTGGGTGTCTGGGTATCTCTGGGTCTCTGGGTGTCTCTGGGTGTCGTAGAAACAAATACATGGGAAGGTCAGGTCAGCACCCCCTGCTGGGGCCCGGCTCACTGCTGCCTGGATCTCTTGGACTCCCCAGAAGCATGGGGACGCCCCCGGTGCAGCCCTTGTGGCCCCATCTGGGTGTCGGGACGGTTCCCAGCAATGGCCCTGGTCCCAGTCCCCCCCCATCCCCTTGCCTCCCCCCCGCTGCCCACCCAGTCAGCGAAGCAGGGAGCACTACACCTGCCCGAGGAGTCCCCCCCCACCGCGGGTCACCTGCCGCAGGGGGCGGGTGCGGAGGAAGGATGCGGCCTGTGCTTCCAGGATACACCCTGCAGGACCCTTGGGGACCCTCGGGGACCCCTGGCCGCCACCCAGGGCCAGGCGGAGGCTCCTGAGGCCACAGCCCCGCTTCCACACAGCACAGCAACTCGGCTTCTGCCCGCTGGCTGGTGGGGAAGCCTCCAGGGAAGATTGTAGTTTGGGAGGAAAAAAAAAAAAAGGTCAAACAAAAAAATGTATAAATATACTACAGACCCACACACTCCTACGTGTACACCGGGTAATTGCTAGCGTCCATTTCAGCAACGACACCTTTGGATTTCTTTTGTGGCTACAGTCGACCTTTGCATCACAGGGCTGAGTCAGGCAGATGGTTTGTACAAATTCAAAGTTTTAATGGCTGTTAAATAATAAAAGAAAGGATATTTGCACTATGTACATTCCGTCCGCTGACGGTACTCTCAGCTGGCCGTGCACATCTTATTGCACATATAGACAGTGTTCAGGGATCTTGAAGACGTCTTAGCCATACAAGGACTAGCACTGAAGAGGCAAGAAGCCATTGCACAAAAATATTGAAGCCATTTGCATTATACAGCCAACTGTAAGAAAAATACTGAAGATTAATATCGAGAGAAATATTTTAATTTCGGAAAAAAAATCTCTAAGAACAAGGATTACAGAGCTTCATGTTTGCCATATATATATATACACGTAAAAAAATATTTCAGGACCCTGCGTTCTGAATGCCCGTCAAGGTGCGGCGATCTGAATTCCTATTTCTACATCGACCTTTGCATGTTGTTGACACTGAATACGCTCTTTGCCCAAAATGCCTTTTTTTTTTTTATACATCATTACGCTATTTGACAAAACAGGTATTTTTGTGCAGTACAGGAAAATATTAAAATATATTTTAAGTTAGGTTAAAGTGCACAGTACGATTGATAGGAAATAACTGCTAGCTGCCAAGCCAAGTGAGCATCTCCGGTGGCCCCGCTGCTCGCCCACGGCGGAGGGCGGCCGGGGCGCCGACTCGTGTTAGCCTGTGTTCAGTGCAAACCATCCTCCTGGTGTCTTGTGTTTTGCGTTCACCCTTGTATTTGTCTTATAAAATGTGGCAGCTGCTGCTCTCAAAACTGAGGGTGGCTTTTCACAGAAGGGAAGCTGCAGTCAGCCTTCACAAGACTTTAAAAGACGAATGACCGGGGGATGAGTCGCTGTGGGGCGAAGACCGCGTGCAAACCGCCAAAAACAGGCGGTGGTGTCTGAGACGCCTTATGGGAATCCCTGGAGCCAACACAGGCCCCTTCCCTTTGCTGGATCCTCTCTGGGCGTGTTTTGACTGAACCTCCTCCTCTCTGGGCCACTGGGTCTCTAAACGCCACTGCCCTAGCCTTCCCCTAAGCTGCCCTGGGGTGGCTGGCAGCCGCCCCGCCCGACCGCCCCGCCCGACCGACCGGCTGACTCACTTCTGTGCTTTCACACCGGCGACGGTGAGGCTTGCAGCGCTCTACGGGAGCCGCCAACCAAGTTACAGTGAAACGGGCACGTCTGCGTCTCTGACATCGTTTCGCCTCTTAAGAGGGGCAGTCGTGAGAAGTGCTGGTTTCCTGATCCGGGTCCTTATGTGCCGTATGCATTCTCGCTCACTCGGTCACAGCTGTCCTTACACAAACTTTTTGGTTAGACAATAAACTTTTTATTTCTCTCTACTTTCCTATACCATTTCCTTATCATTTACCTTTGGTGCCAGACTTTCTTTCATTAGCCAGGTTACAGTGCAAAAGTTATACTTCAAGACACAGGACGCTAACACTTACTACTTCTTTGTGTTAAAAAAACGTGAATGTTTTGTGCATAGCAAAATAAGTCTGAATCCAAAAAAAAAAAATAATAATAATAATTGTTCACATTTCGTCTTCAAGTTTAATGTGCCTTTTTTTTTTCCATCACAGCTATTTACAAATAACTTTGGGGTGCTCTCTTGATTTCAGTCAGTTCATTATATGAGAGGACAACAGGGCTGCTGGAATGTAGGAAACTGGATGGAATGCAGAAATATAAATAAAACCAATGTTCCATAAACCAAAGTGTAAATAATGCCTCCCCAGAAAATAGTTCTTATCACAGAAGCACCTATTTTTGGCATAATTTTTTTTTTTTTTGCGGAGTCACATACACCAGAAAACATGATTACTGAGACCTAGAACTACTGCACACCAAAGAGGATAGAAAATAATTCAGTATTTATAATATTAAAATAAAGTGTTTAACCACAAAAAAGCAGTAATAAAATAGTCTCCTAATTTACAATTTGCATCCAAAGGATGAATAAGAACTCACTAATAAATAATATTCATATAAATATTTTTGTATGTCGAAAATAGTTTTCTAAAAGGCAATGGTCTCAAGAAACGTCTTGAAAAAATTTGGTGGTGAAAAACCTGATGGAGTCCCCCTCCCCCCACTAAATACCCAACGAGTTTGGTTTGAGTAAAACAAATGCATCTTGTTGCAAAAAACAGTTGTGCTTGGTGTTTTGGTAATGGCAGTAGGTGAGCGTGGAAGGGATGAAGGAGGTCGTAAAAGGCATTGATGTGCTGCTCAGTTCTTCACAGACGGCTCCCTCCCTGGCTTCAAGGTACGTGTCTCTCCTATCCTAACACTGGAGGCCAGTTCTGAAAGGCAGAAAAATGTCCCCTCACGTCCTCCCTCCAGTGCATCTAGAGCCAGGGACCTGACAGGCAGTGGCGGGAGGCGAGGAGAGCAGGTGCTGAGAGCAGAGTGCAGGATCTCTGATGAGGGGGGTCCGAACCGACCCAGAGGAGAGCAGCTGGCTTCATGTGAACAGAGCCTTCGTTACCGCTACATCTAGCAACGCTTGAACGGTGATGCCCACCTTGACCAGGCCTTTCTCTTCAAGGATGTGATGGGGGAGGCACAGTTTCTCCTAAAAGGGAGAAGAACACAGCGATGTCAATGTTTCGAAGACCAAAACGTGACCATAAAGTCTTAGAAGACGCCACTGGCGGGAGCTAAGCTGAGCTCTGACCTACGCGCCCGTCGGATCACCCCAGACGGCGCTTCCCCCCTTGCTTGTTTGCCTTCGGCCCACTGGCAAAGACCTTTTCTGTGCAGAGAAAATAACACTTTTGCCCAAGTGTGTGTGTGGGGGGGGGTTGTTCCAGAAAGTTTCCCAATCATCTTGAAATATGCAATCAATCTAAACATTAAAAAAAAAAAAAAAACCATCGGGGATCCCTGGTGGTGCAGCGGTTTGGCGCCTGCCTTTGGCCCAGGGCGTGATCCTGGAGTCCCAGCATGGGTCCATGGGTCCCGCGTTGGGCTCCCTGCATGGAGTCTGCTTCTCCCTGTGTCTCTGCCTTTCTCTCTCTCTCTCTCTCTCTCTATCATAAATAAATAAAGATCTTTAAAAAGACTTTTATGCTAAATAACTGAGCTATATAGTCAGGTGGAAATCAAGCACCAACATTATAGTGTTTTACGTTCTCATAAAGCAAAATTGCAAACAGCCTCTCACACATTTTAAAGGAACTGATGCACGCGGCTATGCGGACCGTGCGCCATTCTACCGACCATGAACCTTGATTTTATTTGCTGTGATCTCTGAAATGGAGGTACGCTGCGGGACTGGTATCCCTTCTTCGTGGTTTACCAACGGCCTTGTAGGTAAGTAATCTTAACCACGGCCTTCAACAGTCTCTCTTTTAGGACTTTCATAAAACTGTCAAAGACACAAATGTCCTGTTACTTTCTCATGTTGTGTTTTTGCTCTTGGGAAACGGCCGGTACATACAAGTCAAGGCAGAGAATCAACCCAACACCCGCCCCCCCCTTGCCCCCCCGGTGGTGGCCGATCAGGGTCTTGGCCAGTCCTGCTTCATCTCATGTGACTCCTGCTTGAGGGACCAGATCTTCCCGCTTCCTCCGTGCAGAGCGCTCAGGCACAGGCACTGTGCTCTTGGATCTTCCAAGGACACGCCAGGACATCTCCAGCAAACTGAACCGCCCTCGGAAAGTGGTGTTTCCCTACACTCTTAGTTGCCTTCGTACCACTATCCTTCCTCCTTCCCTAACTCGTGGGACGTTCAGAGCGTCTCAGACGGCACCCGGCACCAGGTCTGAAGAAATGGCCACACGTCGACGTAGGACAATTTTAATCATCATTTCACGTGATAGGATTGTCTTGTCAATGGCGTATTGGGTGGCCATTCGGGTTTACGCCAACTCAGCGGCCACGTGTCAACCCGAGACAGGATGGGAGGCTGAGCTGGGAGTCCTGAGCCGTGTCCTAGGCCGGGATGGGCATGCCACGGCCAGACATCAGGGCAGACCCCTTCCTGGGACCCTCTGTCATGGGCTTGTGAAAGCACCTCAATCTGGCACGTCATTGCTGAGGCTGGTCCCACACGGGCCGGGGTACGTTTACCTCATTCCTATGATCTCCACAGCACCCAAGGTGACATCTGGCTTCGTAGGAAATTACAAGTGGCCACTATTATGGCCACTCTTACGGCTAAGCTCCCGCTACTAGGCATTACTCAGGGGTGGTAAAAAAAAAAAAAAAAGTCTTCTATTTATGCCATATGCTAAAAGCAATTTCAAATGAATTAAAGAATTATTTTTTTAAATATATCTCTCCTAATAAAACCGAGATAGGGGGGCCCCTGGGTGGCGCAGCGGTTTGGCGCCTGCCTTTGGCCCAGGGCGCGATCCTGGAGACCCGGGATCGAATCCCACGTCGGGCTCCCGGTGCATGGAGCCTGCTTCTCCCTCTGCCTGTGTCTCTGCCTCTCTCTCTCTCTCTCTCTCTCTCTCTCTCTATCATAAACAAATAAAAATAAATTCTAAAAAATGAGATAAATAGTCTAGCATTTTCCTGTAGAAGTAAATGGAGAAATTTTCTGAGCTTAAAAAAAAAAAAAGGCATAAAAATCACAAAAGATCAAAACGATGGGTCGCCTTGAGGGTCAAAGCCACGTCAGCCCAGAAATAAACAGACTCCAGAGAAGTATCCGCATCAGATCACCAAGGGCTTCCCAGGACGTGGGGCCCAAGGATCACGGGGAAAGGCCGGGCGCGCCGGCGCGGAGCGCGAACGGAATGTGGAGAGGTCGAGGCAAGCCCCGGGCGCCGGGTGGGTGGGGGGGTGGGGGTGGGGGGTGGGGGGCCGGGGGGGGGGGCCCTTTGCTCCTTTCGGCCGCGTCCGCCGCTGCTCGGTGCGAGCGCTCCTGAGCCGGGAGCTCACGTCGCACGGGCTCGGGCTGAGCGGCCTCACCCGGCCCAGCGCATCGCAGCAGCGCAGCGCGGTCCCTGTGCCTCCCAGACGCCGGCTCCCGCCGCCGACGGGGCTGCCCCCTCCCCCTCCCCCCCGCCCCCCCCCCGCCCCCCCCCCCACCCCCACCCCCCAGCACAACCGCCCGCCGCGGGCCACCTGGGCGCCCGGGCTCAGCGCGGGCGGGGACAGCGGCGGCTCCCCCCCGCGGACGGAGAGGCCAGGCCGGCTGGTCCCGGTGCCTCCCAGCCACGGAGCCTCCGCCACACCCGCCGCCTCCCGGCCGCGCCCACCCATCTCCCATCTCCCATCCCACCTCCCACCTCCCATCTCCCAGGCCTCGCCCTTCACGTCACCCCAGGACCAGGAGGGCTCGCAGGCCGCCCGTCGCCCGTCGGGCCGGATCCCCTGCCTCGGGCCTTGCAGATGTCGAGCCACCCCGGGCTCGGCTTCGCTTCCAGGCCGGGGCCACACGGCCGCCTGCAGGCCGGGTCCGTCCGCAGCCTGCTCCGCGGGGGGGCTCCCGGGACACGGCCACGGCACGGCCACGGCCACGGCCACGGCGGCCCCTTCACCAGCCGGCGGCGGCTCCTGCGGCGGCTCCTGCGACGGCTCCTGCGACGGCTCCTGCGACGGCTCACAGCACGGGCCGCAGGGCCGCAGGGCCGCAGGGCCGCAGGGCCTCAAGGGCCCACGGTCTGGCACTTCGCAGGGAAGATTCTGCTGGGTCCCGGTCCGGACCGCAAGAGTCTTGAAGACCCGGTCACGCCACCCATCTCGGTCACTCTTTCTTTTTTTTTTTTTTTTTTGATCCCCAAGACCTGCCACAGAACCTTCCTTACTCAAAGAGCCGCGCTCGGTGCTTGAAGGACCAACAGACGGACACAGGCACAAAGGAAATCACGTTGAAGAGCCACGGAACTGGACCCCGATGGCCTCAAAGAGGAAAAAAAGCGTATATTCCGCGTCTCTGACTGGTCGTTGAGAGCTGGTTTCAGAACCCGAAGCCTGATTTCAGACCCAAATCTCTTGAAATACGATGATACTGAAATATTTTTTTCCCACTTGATCCCAAACCACGTTCAGGTTCTTGAAAAATTGAGATTGAATTAGAATTTAATTAATTTAAAAACATTTCTTGAAGTTTTGCTCCACTGTCCATTACTCGACCCTGCGAGGTGAAACGTCCTTTGCCCTTGTGTGCTGGATTTTCGAGAGATAACCCGAGCCACCATGCACTCAACTTAAGTTCTCACAAATAAGCGGTTTCAGGGTATCCAGTGCCTTTTTTCTTACCTATCTCCTTGGTGCGATTCCTACTCAGCTGTCTTACGTTCGGCTCTGCAGGGCCTTCTCTCCACCAGCCTCGTTCCCTAAGTGTCCCGCCCAGAACAGTGAGCCGCGTGTGAACCACGAATCCATAAACAGAGGGAACAGGAGCACCGGAGGGCTCAGCGGTGGAGCATCTGCCTCCAGCTCAGGTCGTGACCCCGGAGTCCCGGGATCGAGTCCCACATCGGGCCCCCTGCATGGAGCCTGCGTCTCCCTCTGCCTGTGTCTCTGCCTCTCTCTCTGTGTCTCTCGGGAATAAATAAATAAAATATTAAAAAAAAAAAAAAACCACACACACACACACACACACCCAGAGGGAACAATCCATACATCAGCTGTGACACACTGTGGAAATCCTGACACTTGAGTGGTGACCTGCCAGCGACTGGAGGAGCTGGAGGAAGCCAATCTTCTATTTCAAAGAAAGGATATGAATAAACAGTTGATTCTTTTTATCAGACGCTGGAAGGAAGTAGTGGGAGAATGGTGTTTCTTGTGTGAGGAAGGAGATTCGGGGCGCACGTCTCAATCACACAACTAAATCCCTGAGCAGCTCTCCGACGGCAAGCACGTCAGCCTGCACCCCAGGCACGCTGTACCGGCAGGCGTCACGCAAGCACACGAGCTGGTGGGTGGGTACCTCGGGGAAGAACCATGGCGAGGCCTAATGTTCTGAGTAGAAATGAACAGCCTGACAATGGACAAGACAGTTCATTCCAAGTTGTGCCGAAAGGGCTAAATTAATTGCGTCCTGTTGGTTGATTAAAACAAAAAAGAGAGAGAGAGAGAGAGAGATACCATCCAACAGACCCCAAGAGGGGCAGCACGCTAGGATACAAATACATTAACGACATGAGAAATGAAAGTGCATCCAGAGAATCCTTTGAGCCAGAGCTGAAATACGACCACAGCCCAAGAATGATGTCAAGTCAACACTGAGAATTAAGTCTGATCTCACGTGATTGCTCTACCCAGTTGCTATGGATAGAATTTTCTTGCAGGTGCCACCCTGTGAGTCTGCTCTCTTCTTCCCACCCCTCCCAAAGAAGAAAAAAAGCAAAACCCAACAGTGGCCATCATTAAGGGAGGCCTCAGAGCGCTGCAGAGCCAGATGGAAGCAGAGAGCTGCTCTGGGTGGGGCACAAATCAGCGTATCGGTGTGGGCTGGGGAAGGGAAACGTGTTTACGAAGACAACTTACGGCTCAGGGTGCGCGTGAGACTTTGCACAAAGGGACTTTATTGTGTTACAGGTGGAAGAGCACAAGGTGGCGCCCACAACGGTTGAGTACATCTTGTGGGCTCCTTACACACAGCCCAGGTTAACCGGGTCACGTCCACACGCCCTGTATTTCCCCCAGTCAACACAGAATCAGGAGAGAAACCGCTCAGGGAACCCAACAAGGTGCTTTCACCTAAAGAACGTTACCTGTTAGAAAACCTGACCTAAGATTTAGCCACAAAGACTACATATAAATACAGTCTTCTGACTATGTGGGTTTTCCATATTCTCAAGTCCCCCTGGGCTCGGGGAAGCGTTCGGAAAAATACAATTATCTTCTTAGCAGCCGTCGACGTAGACTCTTCACATCTCAGTAAGCTAGAAACTTATCTCGAAGAAGTTAACGTAATCATCTCCCAAAGCGAAGAAATGAATAGTATTTGGCAACTGGATGTAAGGTGGAGCGTAGGGGGACCCGAGCCACGGAGGAGGGCCTTCTCATGTTAGGAAGAGACATCCCAGAACCAGGAATGTCTTGGCCAAGACAAGATTCTAATGTTGTTTTTTTTTTTTCTCTTTTCTTTTAGTTACAAACGGATCGCTTTGCTCCCAAAGCAGATACAGTTACTAGGTGACCCTGTAAGCTTCCTCAAGACAGGAGCAGCTTGCTAATGTCACCGGGCATCAAAGGCTCGAGGGAAATTTCAGGTTGTTAGGGAAACTACATTCTTCTAAAATAAGAGCCAATCTCATTGTTGGCTCCGGCCACCGTGACCCAAGTCCTAGGACCAAGAATGTTCCATGACTCATGGCTTTATTTGAAAGCAAATACAGTCAAATCCATCACACTCTTGACCTCCAGTTATGATGTGATGGAGCCAAAAAACCAAAACGACCCATGACTGTACTTAAAAATAGAAATCCCCTCCGGAAACATGCTTTCCTTAGAGCTCAGGGCAGACCTAACAAGGAGCAAAACGTAAAAATACGCGCGAGGTGACGTGCAAGCGAAGCCTCCGGGGGGTGCTCGGACAGCAAGGGACCCTCGATCCCTTGTGGCCCACTGCACAGCTGGGGGGGGTCATGCTGTAGGGCAGAGGGGCTCCCTTGGGTGGAGGGGGGCCACCCTCCCAGCCCCGGCTGCAGGAAGCAGGGAGGAATCCAGCCACATGGCCAGCCAGGCAGGCAGTCGCGATGGGCTCTTTCAGCTTGTCCATCAGGGGATTCTTACAATTATGGGCCGAACTGGGGACCCCATGCCAGCCTCGGAGCTCCTCCGCCAGCCGGCCCTCCTACACCTCGACGGCCAAGTGCTGGAGTAGACTGTTGGGGTTGGGTGTAAAAGGATGGGGTCTGTAAAATCTTTCTTTCTTAGAAATGTATTTCCTAGTTCTGTAGAAATGGTTGTATTAGATGTTCTCTATCATTTGATAATATACTTGTGGACTAAAAGATGTAAGTGCTGTATAAAGTCAGCCAATTAGGTTAAACTAGCATATCTGCCCTTATTGTGTTTGTCATTAGCCTGAATAGAAAGGCCTTTAAAATTGATTTTTTTTTTTAGAAAGCATTTGAATGCATTTTGTTTGGCATTGCATTTATTCAATCAAGTATTTAATTAGTGCTAAGTGTGAGCTGGACCCTGTTGCTAAGCCCCAGCAAGCAATCGTATCTTAGATAGGGTTAAAACCCCCAGTAAAATTGCCATATTGCACGTCTTAATGAAGTTTGAATGTTCATCCGAACATTCTCCATGCGCTGATAGAGCCCCTCTGCTCCTGTTCTGGAACCCTCGTCGGCTCCCCCCGGGCCAGCAGGAGGGAGGGAGGGAGGAAGCCTGGGCCTGGCACCCGGCGGCCGGCCCGAGAGCCTGCTAATGGGCCACTGGGGGCGGGGGGGGGTCCCCGAGACGGATGGGGGGTGGGTGCAGACGCTAGGCGGCCAGAACGCTCCAGCGGTAAGTGACCAAGGCCAGAATGACAAAGAGAATAGGGACAAGACAGAAGCTCAGAAGGTCCCTGGAGCGGAGGGCAGAGCTCGGTCGTGGGGCTTTGTCCCCAAGTGCCAGCAGAGCGCCAACAGTCTTTCGAATGTGACGGAAGTCCAACTGCAGGACGTCACACGGAGAGCACAGGTCGGCCTAGTCCGGGGACAGCCATCGGGACAGAAAGAGACAGTGCACACGGTTAACATCCGCCGAGGAGCAGCTGCAAAGATGCACACTTTTTTTTTTTTTTTTTTTTTTTGCCTCCTAGCAAATGGCAAGAGCCACCCCTTATGTCCACGCACCGTCAGCGACTGCCTCACCCACCGCTGCAGGAGCGGGGCGCAGCCCGTGGGTCCGGTGCCACCTTGTACCCTCCAGGCCCCGCCCGGCGCCCGAACCGCGTGCCCGGTGAAGGGCAGCCCGAGCTCGCCGATGGCACGAAAGTCGGCGCCTCTTTCTGCACTAGGGACACTCACGACACGACCTACGGGAAAGACGGGAACCCCCAGGGCGGCCCCCCACCTGTCCTCACCGCCCCCCACGCATTCTTGAGCCCGGCGTCTCAACACGGAGGGCACCCAAAGTGCCCCTCCCTGAAAGGTCACCTAAGCCATCTCCGGGTTAGGGTGGCTCATAAACCCTGGGGAATGCTGGCTGCGAACATGTCCCCGCACGTGCCACAGAGGCCCCTGCATTTCGTGCACCTGTAGCCACACGGGGGCCCAAAGTCTGGGGGGGGGTCTCCTAACTTAGACGTGCGGTTGGGGTAAAACGTGAGACGCCCGCGTGGGGCTGTCACGTAAATGCCTTCACCTCTGAACAGGTGTGTTGGGGGCACAGGTGTTCTGGGTCGGCCTCAGAGTATCTGCTGCCGTCAGGAAGCCAACGGCCTCCTCATACACTGGGCTCCTGAACTGGAAATGACCCCAGCGTGACGTTACCGGAGATTATAATTTAATCCTAATTAATAGGATTAAGTGATCATTTAATTGATATTTCTATTTCGTAAATGCAGCTTTAGTTCGAATTTGGCGAAGCATCTCAAACACGTGCAATGTGTATTTTGCAACATCCTTTGCTACAGTTTTGCCCCTTATTTTAGCCTCATTGCTAAGCAGAGGCAAATCCCAGAGCCGCTGAGTCTAAGGTAGAGACGCTGACTTGTTTTATCCCCTGAAGTTAGCTCGGTGCCCTCGGATAAATAGGAATATTACGGTACCAAGTGGGGTGCCTAAGAGCAAAAACATTCTACTCTTACGTTAATGTATGAAGGTAGAGATGCTGCTCTTAAGACTTTTTAAAGACCCTGAGTCATGTCCTACCTGTTCAGATCATGCGTCTTTTCTCAGTGGGTTTGGAGGAACCAAACTACCTGTTATTTTCCTGAGAATGGAAACAGCTACACACAGATCTGATTTCACTGGGGGAGAGACGCAGATCGAGCATTAGCAGGTGGCGAAACATCTAAGGAAAGAAGTTTCTATTGCAATAAGAATTCTCTATTGCAATGTTGTGCTTTAACCAGTGAAATCTGAGCAAAGCAGACAGAAGACAGGAGGCATCCACAAACCGAAAAGTGATTTCCACAGAAGTGGGTATTTCCATGTTAAAAGCAAATCATTCCAGCTCCGGTGTCTATCTGAATACACCTGCTGGAACCCTATGGAAATGTCTGGGCTGCTCCCCACCAAAGAACTGGGGTCGGGTTGTCCTTGCAGTGGTCTTCAGGAGCACACTTCTGGCACGGGGGAGCCAGCACAGACCATCCTCCTCCTCCTGGAATTAATTTCGCGACGCCACAGATTCTGGGCTTAATTCAGATTCAAGTGGGGGAGGGCGCAGACCCACAGTCCATGGTGGTTGGTTTAGACTGAATCGTGGCCTCTAACGGGAAAGGCGTGGGTCTAACTAGGATTGTCTGGTAGGTAAAAGCTGAAGTCGCCGTAACGGGGGAGTGCGGGGTGCAGGGGGCCCTCTGAGACTTGCGCGCTGACCTGTCCCGCGGCCCACAGCCCACAGCCCACAGCCCACGGCCATCGGAGCAGCCTCTGCAGGGACGCTGGGCTAGGAACCAGGGCTGAAACCCCTGGGAGGAACGGATTTTCTGCCCCTTGTGCCTACCAAACCACAGTCGTAATGAGGCGGACTTAAGAGATTATACATTTCTTATCTTAAAATTAAAATAGGAAAATGCTGAAGAGGAAGAAAATTTATTTTTTTTAATTTATTTTTTTTTTGAGGAAGAAAATTTAAAGGGGCAAAATTTCACTCGGTATTATAGGGCGTCGGTAATTACGGTAGGCCGTAATTTGAAAAACCCAGTTAAGGGGATCCCTGGGTGGCTCAGCAGTTTAGGACCTGCCTTCGGCCCAGGACGTGATGCTGGAGTCCTGGGATCGAGTCCTGTATCGGGGTCCCTGCAGGGAGCCTGCTTCTCCCTCTGCCCGTGTCTCTGCCTCTCTCTCTCTCTCTCTCTATCTTTCATGAATAAATAAATAAAATCTTTAAAAAAAAAAGTAAAGTAAACCCAGTTAATACACGCAGAGTCCTCACAGGCAAGTGTGGCTGCTAATCCCCACCACGCAGAACAGAATTCACAACCCCGAGAGGTGAACGACCACTTTCTCTTAGAGTCAACACGAGAATGTGTGACGAAGCTTTCTGGGTTCAAGACTGGCCCAGCTCCCCCAAACAGAATCGTAGACAGGTCAGGGAAAAGGTCTGGTTTATAAATGTTCTGAGGGTCAAGCAGTCTAAATTCTAGGAGATTTAGAATATATTCAATGTATTTAAATATTTTAATTTTTAAGGTGACCATACTTACAAAGTATTTTTTAAAATCTCAGATAACAAAGCTCAGGAATGTTGACAGCCATTCTGAACCTTTAAAGGGCTGACAGAGGAGGCCATAATCTGATGGGAGTGGGGTAATGCTGGGCTTCCAGAATTTTCTCCAAATATCTGAGAATCTATATCAATTTTATGTACTTACAGGGTAACTATTTTATCAGTGAGCCACTTTACCTAGAACTGTAACTGAAGATGCTGCTTCTAAAATGTTTATTCTCGGGGATCCCTGGGTGGCGCAGCAGTTTGGCGCCTGCCTTTGGCCCAGGGCGCGATCCTGGAGACCCGGGATCGAATCCCACGTCGGGCTCCTGGTGCATGGAGCCTGCTTCTCCCTCTGCCTGTGTCTCTGCCTCTCTCTCTCTCTGTGACTATCATAAATAAATAAAAATTTTAAAAAATTTTTAAAAATAATAAATAAATAAATAAATAAATAAATAAATAAATAAATAAATAAATAAAACGTTTATTCTCAACAATGCACGGATGAAAGGCTGCTGGACTGCTGACCTCAGAGACCCTGCCAGCAGGAGACACGCGGCGGGAAAGGAGTCTTACATTCTCAGTGATAAACACAAGAATAAGGGTGGAAGAAGGGTGCCTGATTTTACACACCAGAGACGGACCCTTCTTAATAAATTATGAACTTAAAAATTGCTGTTAATTAAAATGATAAATGTGTCCATCTGCACCTCTGGTTCTTCGGCCTCAGAATTAACCAGTATGAATAGAAAATTACAATAAGCTTTGTAATAATAATCTCATCCCATCTCCCAAAAGCTTTTACTAGTTATGACTTAAATTGATGCTCAAGTTACTGATTAGGGGGAAGAAGGCAGACATAAAGTTCAAAGAGGGAGAACTCATTTCTCCCGTTCTCAAGGTTAAAACAACAACGAAAAAGAGTAGCTTCAATTTACCGAATGTATGTCAATAAAGAAAAAAAAATCAGATTAGTTACAAATTTCCTAAACCTTCAGCAACATTAGGGAAGTGACTACTGTTACCTTCAGACCCTGTATCTCATCATAAAAAAATAAATTAAAAAAAAAAACAAGAAAAGGCAAATATGAAAAGTATTAAAAAGAAGACTCAGCCATAAATAACGTCAACATGACCCACTACATGTGTTAGAATCCGAACATGCTCCAGGATTTTATTTTTAACTGCATTTGGCCCATGCAGAAGCCGAGGGATACCCTCCAGTCCCAGGAGGGCAGGTGGGGGCCCGGAACCGCCAACCTGTCCTGGAGCTGCTGCCCTTCATCCTCTTCTCTGTTGTCCCTCTGCAGACAGTAGGACTATGGAGGGCACAAAACGCATTTCCTGTAAGTTCCCTCCTCCTCTAAAGACGGCCTGTCTCTTAGGTTAAAGACCTTGCTCCTTACAGAGGTCTGAGGCCAAGGCTACTTATTGAAAACAGAGTAGAAAAATTTCCCTGGTAAACCAAAAAAATATCTATTTTTGAATACTTTTAATGATTCATAAATCGGAGGTTTCTGTTGACCTGCGACAACACTAGTAAGAGCCCCAAACAACGCTAAATTTGGATCAATTTGGAAACCCCCCACAGCCAACCATGAATCTTCTATGACAAGTTTAGAGGCCAAGAAAAGAAGCCTCAGTGTGTCCAGTAACAGCCTCATGACTGTGACTGAAGTCAGGTTCTTGGGGGACACAAAGAACACATCCTCAGGCATCCAAAAGCCCACCAAGGGTCGGCCCGTCTTCAAGATCAAGTTGATGCTTGCGCCAGACGTCAAAGGCGGCTTTGCACAGTCTGACTCCTGGCATCAGTACCCGCAGGGGCTCTGCAGGGCGCTGGGACCCTCACACAATCCCAGGTTCTCCAAGGCACCACGATGCACCTGTGGTTCACTCTTCTACCCCGAAGCAGGGGAAGCAACTGTGGAGCTGCAGGATACAGGGGAGCTTTCACGGAATCTTACAGCTCGGAGAATCTTAGTACCCTGATGACTTTCAAGCTATGTTTAGCCACAGGATACTTTTTTCTCCCCAAAGAAAATGTGAGCTGGGAAGCCAATATCTGCTATGGACGAAGGAGCCACTGCTCTGGCGGGTGCGAGAGGGCGGGAATGGTCTGTAGTCTCCCCCCTTGGCTTTGCCTCACCTGCTGTGCCGGACGTTCGAAAGACTCCAGGGCTCTGAAGAACGTGGCCTGAATTTACTGCTCAAGTCCAACACCTGCAGTTTGCAGGGCGGGGGGAACTGGGTCCCAGAGAGCCGGGTTCCAACGCCACCTCTGCAGCTACCAGCTGGGAGCGTGAGCTTAGGAAATTATTTAACCGCCCTGGACTGCGGTTTCCTCGGAGCGTGGCAATAAAATATTGACCCCCAACCCTCCACGGTGAGCATTTAAGATGATGCACGTAAAGGAAGTCCTCAATACGCAGTTAACCGCTGCTAATTTTAAGGAGTCGGCCTCAAAACCAGTTAACAGCACAGGAAGGGACGACTGACCCCCCACCTTGTGCATTCCCTCCCTCTGCTCACAGATCCCTTTCACCCACTCGCTCTTCTCCTTCAGGGTTATAGTCACTCTGAGTGTGTCCCTTTAGTTGAGGGACTGGTCCCCCAAACCAAAACCAAGACCCCCTCCCCCAATGCACCAGAAATGGGCAGTGGGGAGGAAAATGATCTCCACTGAAATAACTATGGGAAGGAACGTCATCCCCTCCACTGAGAAAGAAGCTTGCCCACAAGTGCTGCTTCTGGTTCATCTTTAAGGACATCTCTCTGAGGCAAACCTCTATCTCATTAGCAAACTTCTACCTCACCCCAAATCCTTCTCGGCTGATGGCATGTAAGTCTCCGGTCACCCCACCAGAACTGCTCCAGATCCCTATCGCTAACTTCTTCCTGTGATCTCATCGTCCTTCCATCAGTAGCAGCTGCTGTCCCAAGTCCTGTCTGTTCCCCTGCACGTAAGGAGCCAAGGGTGTCCATCCAGCCTTACGCAACGTCACAAACAACACCCAGGGGTCTGGAGTTGTCTCCCTTGTCCCCATATGCTAACCTTCTGCGAAGGCACTGACCGGCTGCTTACACCGTCTGTAATTCTGGATGCGGCCAAGGGAAGGAGGCACATTTCCAGGCGAGCCGCACCAGAACCTCTCTACCAAAGGGCAAGACGCATCGTGAGCCTTGACGGACCCGAGGCATACGGCCGTGACGGTGTCCATGGGGACTTCTAATGAAAATGGAATAAACTATGACCATTGGAACCATTTAAAAATTGCTTCCGTCCCTTCAGATGACTTTATTTGTAAAAATTTAACTGAATCTGTTCAGCAAATACTTTGCACGTGTAGGAACGTGCAGAAATCACATATGGGGCGGACGCTGACGCTGAAGCCTGGTGGTTTCGAACAGTGATACTACTACAAAGGACAAGAAACCCAGAGCTTAGAGCACGGCTGTGACTCTTCAGTCTCTACAGGACGATTCATCATTGTCAGCATTTAGCTTATAAGATACAGATCTCAAGATCTCTGGGACTACGAGGTATGTGAGTAGGTAAGCAAGGGATGGAGAAGAAAGCAGGAAAAGTTACAAACTGAGGAATTAACTATATTTGGGGCTGGGTAATCAAGGCCTATTTTGTTACCCAAATATTAAGTGTGATGCAATTAAGAAAACCTAACGGTATCGGTTCTCTGTTTTTCTAGGTACCAGCCTGATCGTAAATGGAGAATTTATGCGCGTAGGCTTGTGGGAGAATTGCTTTTGTAGTGCAAATAATTAATTGCAGCGTGCCACATACACGTTAAAACATAATCCCCTTCAGCAGGGAAAGAAGCGTATCTGAGGGAGAAGAGGGTCGTTTTTCCCCCTCCCCCGGCCCACTCTGCTATTCCCTGATTAAAAGAGCTCCTCATTTCCAATCATGCATTCTGTGAGATGAAACTAAGTTCCCTCGAGTGTACGGGATGATTTGCCAATCGCCTTCCAAGGGCATTTTCTAATTTTCCACTAGAATATTCCTTCCTTCCTTTAACATGTCTCATTAAGAAGTTCAACTGCTACCTAACCAACAGACCTTGGTAGCACAAAGCTTAATGTAACACTAGTCACCAGTAAAATGCTACCGGAGTATCCATGGGGATGGATATATATGTACACACACACACACACACACACACGAGTGTGCACGCAACCACACGTGCACGTTACACACGATGCAAAACCGCAATCTCACCTCAAATCTTAAAAAGAAATCCCAAAGGTAGCCTAAGTAATATATGTCTTACTAAGCACTGGCAAATGGGACCCTGGCAAAAAAAGGTTATTCATTCCCCGTAACACAATCTTCTCCGAAATTACCAACCGCTGATTAGTGCAAGGGGCACTTCGCTAGGGGCATAATTCAGAAATGATGAAAAATTTTTCTCTGCATATTATGGTAATTTAATTTTCTCTTCCCTACCTTAAGAGAAAATTGTAATTAGCCAACCTTTACTCACAACACTCGGTTAAGGACATTTCCATTTCGTTTTGTATCACCATAAGCCACCACTACCCCCCCCCCGCCGCCAAAAAAAAAATCCGATGAGTTTAAAGATGTCACAGGGGATGAGGCCGTAATTCATCAGTGCTTTCTAGCACAGACACAGATAATTTATCCTCTGGAACTTGGTATGATAGTTTTGATTCGCACATGGAAATCTTATTAGCCTGTGATGGAGTCAAACCATTAATAATAGTTCGTGTATGAGAATTTGCACAAATATTTGACACCAAGAACGTAGATGCAATATTAAAACGTACACATGCAATACAGACACACAGATTAACAGCGTTGAAAGACGTCTGGATTGATCACAAAGACATTTAGTCCGTCATACAAAGATTACACTCTTTTTATAAACAGGAATTTATAAGCTTTTCTTTATGGATATAGTTCTGACATAATGATGCTTATGCAGTTCTTTCCTTGTCTTCAAATAAAATTAAGAATGGCACCACTAACCCCTCACCTTTGAACCTTAATAAGCTAAAAGATGGGGGGGTGGAGGCAAAGGAAGGAGGGAAGGAAGGAAGGAGGAAGGGAAGGAAGGAAAGATAAGGGAAAAAGAGGAAGATGGGAAGGAGGGAGGGAGACTAAGCCTTTCTCGAGGGTCCAATACCTAACTCCAACACTGAGTAGGATTACGATGCAATGTGATTCCCTCAGATACTCATAAGCAGTATTTCATGACAGTTTATAGTTACTTTATCCCTGATATATTAGAAAATACAGAAGAAAAAATTTTTATAATGTGATTTCTGTCCACTTCCGTTTACCACAATGATGATAAACTTACCAACTTACCCCCAAATTCTGAGCGGATTGAGCTTCTGTCTCCCTAAGAAATCATTTTATTATTATTTTTTAAGAAATCACTATATGTTACTAATAGGAAAGTCTTTAAAAGCCCCAGATTAGCCATCAGGCTGAGGCTGAGGCTGGGGCTTTAGCTTGGGAGAAAGAGAAAGTAGCCAAGTACAGTTGGGCGGGCTACAGGGAGTGCCAGTGGGGTCTACGGCGGACTAATGGGGGAAATGGAACCGCAAACAGATAACAAATTACAAAGCAACATACATTGTTATTATTATTGGTAATGATTGATTATAATAATAACAATAATTATGATGTTTTCAGTGTTGACTATTTTGGTCCACATACCCCAAAATGCAACCACACGGAACGGAAACCAACTAGTTAGTGGTCAGTTACAGGTCTGCTTTGCTTACGAGCCACGGGTAAGGAAAACCAACAGCTCCAAAATTCTACCCTATGGAACCTGCCAGAAGGCTCACTGCAGCCACAGTCATTTCTGCTCTTGGAGTAGAGAATCAAGCTAACTACAGGTTTTTCTCAAGGCTGGAATTTTGCATTTATTTCAAAACCTGAAATGAATGATATTCCCTTTTCCCTCAGTGTTGACCATACTGCTATAAGCCATTTTAATCTCATTGAGATAGAGGAATTTAAACTAAAATTTTAGATAGCTGATTTAATATTATTCCTCAAGAAAGGGCTGAGACTAAAAAAGGAGGTGCAAAGCTGTGCATCCATCGGTGGGTTCAAACACATAGGTGAAATGAAATCTATACCAAAGCATAGTTAACTGGGATAAGTTTGACGTTACCTCTGGCACTCCTAATTTTCGGCATGCTTCCAAAAAGTTTTCCACATTTCTTCTGCATTTGGCCATGCTGAGTTTGGGCTGTAAATACAAATACGCAGAAATAATGAATAATTAAAAGAGAAATAGTTTTAGTAACAGGTTAAATTTTAAACTTTCGAGATGTCACAAGCAATACGCGTTCATTAGAGGGAAAAAAAAAACATACAAGCAAATAGAAGACCGTAAATATCATCCAGATATATCCACCAAGAGAATAGGAACTATTAACATTTTGGATTATATTTTTCCAGACACTGTAGATGTGTGTACATGTATGTGTGTGTAAAGATGATGTAAATGGGGCACCTGGCTGGCTCAGTCGGTACCACATACAACTCTTGATCTTGGGGCTGTGGGTTCAAGCCCTACCCTGGGTGTAGATATTACTTAGAATTATATCTTTAAAAACTGTACATACGTACATATATACAACATATGTACAAACATGGATGTTTATATAAGCAGAATTTCTGCACGTGTGCTTACGTGTATATATGTATGTGCATACATGCAAACTTCTGTGTATTTGTGTAAACACACACATATTTAGTTTTTATGGGATCATACTCTTGTGTAATCTGCTCCAGTTCATCTACAAATATGCCATAAGCATCAATCGTTCCCATCAGCAGATAGATTTCTGTATGAAGGGTTAAATTCAGCAGGTCAATTAATCTCCTTCCCACCAGAGCAACGGGTTTAACAAGAAAAGAGGCAACACAGGGGTAAACAGCATAAAGATGCTGGGATGCCCAGGACCCAATCAACTGTGGTTACAGATCACCTCTAAGGTGTGGCATAGAAAAGGGTACATCTGATTCATACATTTTAATTTTTACGTAGTAGGTTTAAAACTGTACTGTTGAATTTTAGTATTTCCCTCTTAATTCCCTTAAAAAGGGGGTACCACGGGGAGAGCTGCTCATCATTCTGAGATGCTAGTATTTGTCTCTCCAGTTCTCTGGGCCCGTTATCTCCCTTCATATACTCATTATTTAGGTGGGGGAGTCTGTTCTGAAACTCCAAAGATGCCCCAAGCCATTCGCGATCATTAGGTCAACCCAGTAGAGTCGGTGAGATGTTGTTTCAAATTACACAGAGAGAATTTCCCACTTCCGGAAGTGAGGGAGGGCCCACTATACGACTGTTGCCTGGGTTTAGGCCAGAAAAGCACTTACTACCCACACAACAGTTTCTTGAATGAAAAATCGAAGGCTTGATGCTGACAATAATGTGGGAAGGGAAGGCATCCACTGCATTGCTGGTGTGGCTACGATGGTGCACGCCAAGCGTTGGCTCTGGGTCACATACCCCACTTGGGGCTAAGCGCGCACCTGTGGAAGCCAAACACACAACCCTCATGGTCGCTTAGCTCTCTGGTCTAGTTGGAAATATTAGTAAGTAAGTAAGTAAGTAAGTAAATAAGGAGACGACAGGGACACCTGGGTGGCTTAGCTGCTGAGCGTCTACCAGGGCTCAGGTCGTGACCCCGGGGTCCTGGGATCGAGTCCCGATCAGGCTCCCCACATGGAGCCTGCTTCTCCCTCTGCCTATGTCTGCTTCTCTGTGTGTGTGTGTCTCTCATGAATAAATAAATAAAATCTTAAAAAAATAAATCCAAAATTCTGATATTCAAAATCCACTATTCTTCATTTATAGGAAAAAAAATAAAATAAAGAAGATGAGAGTATAGTAGGTAGAGGTCTTCATTGGGAGATGTCCTGAGGGAGCAAAAAACCAAGGAAAAGAATCGAACTTGGTTCTAAGGGGTCAAGGATGGCGGGGTCAAGGATGGCGTGGCTCCTGTAGACACTGAAGTAGAGGAGAAATGGGAGCCGGCGAGGCTGCGAGGTGAGGAGAGCTGCAGAGAGGGAGGGCGCAGCCTTCCTGGGAGAGCACGGCCCGTGAGACACTGCAGTGGCCATGACGGGGTACACTAGGCCCAAAAGCACAGGTTCCAGAGCTGTCGCACGGCTGGGCTGCTCCAAGGGTGCTTCCAGATGCCCACGAAGAATGTCTGGTAAGTGGACATTTGGAAACAGCCCATATTTCTAGAGGAAAACTACGACCCGATAACCTGAGCTAAGATATATTAACAGTCATTAAAATGGACACTTACTGGAGAACGTTAATAGCATGAGGAAATCTTTAGGCTTTAATATATTTTAAAAACTACCAAATGGCATAAAGGAGGAGCTCATTAATTCAGAAACAACTTAAATGCAGAAAGGATGCTAGTAGTTAGTAACGAAGCCAAAATGTTAACAGTGGTAGTCTTTGGCTTATGGAATAAAGTTTTCTCTTTTTTTTTTAAATTTCTGCATTTCTCTATTTTCTCTAGTTGGACATTACTTCCTATTGTTTTTTCATTTAAAAAAATATATTTTAAAAAAGAAAATAGGGGGCAGCCCGGGTGGCTCAGTGGTTTAGTGCTGCCTGCAGCCCAGGGCGTGATCCTGAAGTCCCGGGATTGAATCCCACATCTGGCTCTTTGCATGGAGCCTGCTTCTCCCTCTGCCTGTGTCTCTGCCTCTCTCTCTCTCTCCTCTCTGTGTTTCTCATGAATAAATAAATAAAATCTTTAAAAAAAAAAAAAGAAAAAAGAAAGAAAATAAGGGCACCTGAGTGGCTCAGGTGGTTAAACATTTGCCTCAGGTCATGATCTCAGGGTCCCAGGGTGGAGCCCCACACTCAGCGGGGAGTCTCTCTCTCCCTCCCCCTGCTCACACTCTTTTTCTCAAGTAAAATCTTAAAAAAAAAAAAAATTTAAAAAAAAGAAAGGAAGTTGACAACCAAAAGATTTTGAAAAGAATGCAGCATTTCCCCTGGAGGCTTAATAAAATATAAAAATGCTCTCAGATACATGGTTCTTACTCACTATCAATAATATAACCATGAATTCAAATCGGAAGCTGTGAGGAGTCGCAGTTTCTCTCTTAGAATTTGGGAAAAAATGAAATGAGAATTGGGCGTATGGCTCAGACCACTCTCTGGCAGCGTGCACCTCATCTGTAGAAAACCCTGGAAAGTTTCATCCTGGATTACAGGACGGACCTGGCTGCTAACTCAATCAAGCTAGAGATTGATGTAAAAGAGAAGACAAACTGACCTTCCCCCCCCCCATGATTTCTGAGCTAAAATGGTAAAGTTTTGCAAAGGAAAACTATGTTGCACGATATAGAGGAGACGGACAGTGAGAGGGGAACCCTCGACCAATGTCTCCCGCCACCAGGAGGAAAGAAATAATGTCACTGTGAGCCTTTCCTGCAGGTGACGGAGGGAGAAACACACTCATTACCTGATATTCTATGAGCACTGTGCCTCGGAATTAGGGGCTCTGAATTCTGAAAATCTGTTCTATAAACACTAACGAATCCCGCTGGCCGGTATTCGTGCTCACAAGAACATCTCCGTGAAAGAGAACAAATCGAGTTAAAGAGAGGTTAAATTCTTGCCCAGAGAATTCTTGCCCAGGTTAAATTCTTGCCCACCGTGGCTTATGGGTTGGATCTGGAGTCTGAACCCAAACCCTGCCTTCTTAGCCCTTAAACTCCTCCACTTTTCCTTTTTTTTTTTTTAATTATTTTTTTTAATTGAAGTTCGATTTGCCAACATACAGTATGACACCCGGTGCTCATCCCATCAAGTGGTCCCCTCGGTGCCCGTCGCCCACCCTCCACCTTTCCTAAGGATCAGCCAGTGTGGACAGGATTTCCTTTCTTCTCTACCTGCCTGAACCCCCACCTGGGCTCCAAAGACAAGCTTGTCCCAGATTCGCCCGCCTGCATCTGAAGGACGGTGAAAGTGACTCTGTAGTTCTCTTGGGGATGGAAACGTGCTCTGTGATGTATAGGCAGAGGCGCCCAGGGGCACGCCTCATCTCACCCACGGCGGAGACGAGGATTTTTAGTTTATTAGCAGGGTCTCACCCATCAACCTTTGTCACTGCTGCCCCGGTACCTCCAGTGTCCCCCTGAGCAAAGTGAGGCATCAAGGAATCCTTGAATTAATGCCTGGCTGGCCAACCTCTGGCTTGACAGGTTATAGAAAATGTCCTTTATGGGGCCCCTGGGGGGCTCAGTCAGTTAAGCATCTGCCTTCGGCTCAGGCCATGATCTCAGGATCCTGGGATCGAGTCCCGAACCGGGCTCCCTGCTCAGCGGGGAGTCTGCTTCTCCCTCTCCCTCTGCCCCTTCACTCTCCTTGTGCCCCTCCCCTCGAATAAATAAACAAAATCTCTTTTAAAAATAATGCCATTTTACATAGAATCTACATCTTTTCCGAGTCATCCTAAAATCCTCAGTGACTAATAAAGGAAGCAGATTCCATTTAGCAGAGAAGCCACCAGCCAAAAAAGCTTTCTGGAAAAGACTTCTCATTGTTTAAACGACCCCTAGTGAGAAATGAATCTTTACGTCCTTATGGCCTTAAAGGTTAGCGCCCTGACCAGTAGTAATTCCTTTAACGGGTTTGCTTTACTTCAGAAAGAAATTATTTTTCGGTCATTTACATGTTTATATGTATTTATAGGTAATTTATATGTAAATATAAATGGTCAAAATGTTGCTTCATTCAAAGCTTTTTCTTTTACTCTCTTCTGGTTGTTGAGGTCCTGGGCGACCCTGTTGGCATCTTTAACAAGCAACACTATCCCCAAAGGATTGGCCTTACGTGAAAGTTCGTTTCCCCTTGTCTGGAGTTACTTACGACTGCTGGGGAGGGGACGTGGATGCTTGCGACGGATCGCGGGCGGATGTGATTGACCAGGTGGCAGAGGACCACGCCATCCATGAGGGCGGCCCCCAGGTCTTCGTGTAGGCTGACCTTGAGTCTCATCTCGATGCTCTGCGGGAGGAATCGGAAGGAAGCCAGTCGTTCTCAGGCAACTGAGAGTCAAATACGAGCACAGGTATTTACCAACTTCATTACAAGGAAGAAGAATGGGAACATCGGGCAAACACTGACATTTAACTTTTTCTTTCTTTTAGAAGGCATTATAGTAAAAATTCTGTTATAGGAAAGTTCAGCTGGGTCTAAAATGTTTAGTAAATTGAGTGAAAGGAGTACTGGGATTACTTCTTGAGTTCAATGTTGCCTCAGCCTATGAAATATAAAACCGGAATGAGGTGACCCAGAGAAAGCAGGTCTACGATCGGTTCTGATGGGCTGCCAAAGGGCAGAGGAGGGATTAAGGGATGTTTCTCTCTTAGATTATGTTTTAGCTGAGAAATCAATTTTTCTTCCTTAAAAAAAAAATTGAACTTTCTATGTTGAGATAATTATAAATTCATACTCAGTGACAAGAAATAATACAGAGATCCTGTGTTCCCTTGACCCAAAGGTCACCTTGGGCCACCCTGACCTGTCCCTTTCCCTCAAAGCCCCCAGAACATGAATATTGACCATCTGCTATATTCCTACAGGTCCCTGAGACTCTGTTCGCTTATTTTCCAATAAATTACTAGGTAACTTCTATTGGTTTCTGTCCAGTTCACTGTCACCTCCATTCTGCTGTTGAGCCCCTCCACCTGGCTTTTTGTTATGGATAATGTGTTTCTCAGCCCTTTACTTCCTGGGTTCTTATTTCTTTTATTTCTTCACTAAGATTCTCTATTCGCTATGGTGCTCTGCTATTCTCTTTGTTTCAACCATGTTTGTAATTGCTCGTTGAAGCATGGTTATCATGCATGCTTTAAAATCTTTATCAGGTAATCCTAACATCTCTGCCATATTGTGGCTGTCATCTGTTGATTGTCTCTCTCTCTCTCTTTTTTTTAAAGATATTATTTATTCATGAGAGACACAGAGAAAGAGGCAGACACATAGGCAGAGGGAGATGCAGGCTTCTTGCGGGGAGCCCTATGAGGGACTCGATCCCAGGACCCCAGGGTCACGACCTGAGCTGAAGGCAGACACTCCATCACCGAGCCACCCAGCTGTTCCTGTTGACTGTCTCTTTGCACTCAATTTGAGATCATCTGGTTCTTGGTAGGACGAGTGATTTTCTGTTGAAACCTGGACATTTGCCTAATTACGTTACTAGACTCTGGATCCCACTGAAATTTTGTTTTAACTGGCCTTTTTGGACAGTTCTCTGGCAGGGAAAGGGGGGTTATTACTACCTTGTTATTGCTGGTTGAGTGCAGAAGTCTATACTTCCCATTTGGTCTCATTTGACTTGGTGGAGGGAGGTTCTTACTGCTGGATGTGGGTAGAAATCCAGGCTCCCAAGTGGTCTCCACTGATGCCATGGGAGGAGAAGGGCTTGTTCCCAGCTAGCTGGGATGAAACTCCTGGCTCGTGTCTTGGTCTTCTCTGACACCATCCAGCAGGGGTAGAAGTCTAGCCTGCTTCATCTTTGCTAGCATGGATAAGGGAGCCACAGTATTTTTGGATGCTTAGCTGGAGTAGAGCATCTATTGTCCAAAAGGTTTTTTTTTTTTTTTTGGTCTTGCTAAGTTGCTCCTTTCCTGGTACTTTGACTAAAATAAGCAAGCTTTTGGGCAATCTTTTCTGGGTTTCCAACTACTTCTGCTCCAAGTCTGAGACATATGAGATAAAAAAGAAAGCCCATAGAATTCACCACTGTGTTATTTCTAGTCCTGAGGGGCCCCAGCCAGTCTGCTGTCTTCTCTCTACCTTTCAGAGTGTTCTTACGTTTATTTTATATATAATGTACAGGGGTTTTAGCTGTACTTAGGGAAATAGAGCAAAGTAGGTCCATCTTCTCAGAAATAGAAGTAGAGAGATTAACTCTCTAAACTGCAAATATGAATCTCTATTTTATAACAGTGGCTCCTGTTAAACGGAAAACAGTCTAGGAAAGAATGACTTAATTTGGAGATTTGGAATAAATGAAGCACCAGAAAACCAGTGCCTAAAATAGCATCACGCAGTTCCTTTTCAGAACCGTCCTGTGTGAACACACCTACTTTTTTTCCCTCCACGCTCTTGCAGTCCCTTAGTTTACATCATAAATGAAAACATAAACAACCAATACAATCCACCCCTTTAAAGATGAAATTGTGTCACTCTTTGTGAGGCTCGGCTCCTGATCTTATTTTCACCTATCTCTGAAAGTCCACCTCCCAAATTTACGGCACATCCATACTCTAGGCGAATGACAGGGGTCTGATTTTTTCCACGTGACTGTTGAGTCAACCACAGTGACTTAAAGCAGTGGTAAGAGTGTCTGTGTTTTTAATTCTTTCCTCCTGACTACCTGCTAAACCATATATAAAGTACCTGCAGCAACAAAGATGTGTACCTACTTTAATTTTATTTATGGGATTCATTTCTCATTTACAGAACTCATTGCCATCTGAAATCATATGTTTATTTGTCTCCTTCTCATTCACTGTCTCTTCTCTTCCATGGACTATAGGCCTCATGGGAACAGGGACCTTTATGTTCCCTCCTATATTCACCTCCTAGAATCCTGCTGGGCACAGCGTAGCAGTCAGTAACCACTGCTAGGGAAGGGAGATGTATCTTAAATCCATCCCTTCTGGGCTTTCAGACACTCTTCTGGCCCACGACTATGGTACTTCTTTCTGAATATTATGGAGCAATTCATGATGTGTTGACTTTAATACCAGTGTGTTCTCTGGCAACTGACCCATGCACTGCTATTTGATCTTTCATAGACTTATATATGAGCTCTCCAACTAGATACAAAGGCCACGAGGATGGACAAAATACCTACATAGAGCGCCCACCAGATAGAGCGCCCACCAGAAGCTAGGTGGGAACAGAAATACAAGGAATAAGAAAGCCATGTTCCCTGCCATCACCAACCTTAGGATCTCCAATGGCACCCAGCACCAGACTTCACCCTTGGGCAGGAACTCAAATGGTTTGCCTCTAAAATGACTGATTACAAAGTTCTGACCAGTTGGGATACAGAGTAGGGTAGCGATAACCATGTTTAAATTAATGGAATATTATCGCTAAGTAAACGAGTGACAGCGTATTATTTTAAAGCATACCTGAATCGAAACAAACCCAGGTTTTATCCATATGTAATAAGTATTTCTACTTACATTATCTCATATATTCCTCACAAAGCCCCCACGAAGATGGGAAGTATTTTTCTGACACATGAAAAGACCTGAAACTCAGGGCTGTTACGTGACTTGCCCAGTATCAGTCAGTCGGTGACCTGGCTAGATGTGAGATGAGGCCTTTTTGCACTGCTTCAAAGGCTATTTTTCAGGGGCACCTGGGTGGCTCAGTCGGGTAAGCATCTGCCTTTGGCTCAGGTCATGATCCCAGGGTCCTGGGATCGAGTCTCACATCGGGCTCCCTGCTCAGTGGGGACTCTGCTTCTCCCTCTGCTCCTCCGCTCAAGCTCTCTCTCTCTCTCAGAAGGATAAATAAAAGTTCTTCTTTTTTAAGTCTGTTTTTCAAATATACAGAATGCTGCCTCAATTTGGAAAATGAGTGTTCAGTTATGAGCAGTTTCCTGGGTACCTCACGGAGTTGATCCAGCAATTCCTTCTCCTCTCTCATCTGTTCCATTTTCCTCCGAATTGTAAACTGTGGGTCTATAGATTCCAAATTTCTCTGAGGTCTTAGAAACACTGTAATAAAAAGGAAAAAAAAAAGAGCGCCTTTATTGAATGCCTACCCCAGGATGCCCCACAGGACTACTCCTGTGTAAAAGTCAAACACATAGTTTACTCCCAGATAATGCACTTGCCACTCACCGGAAACAAATTCTGACTTCACATTGGAAAGCTTGATCTGAATACTCTAAGGACTATATTTTAAATTGTACTGAGTTATGTAGACCTACAGAAGTGGTATTTTGGGGGGATAATAAACTGAATGCAGGGAAGGGTTTGGGTCATCCCGGGGACCATGCCGGGCCACATCTCTAACAGGTGTCCTCCCCTCTTCGCTCACGTCCCCGCTGCTTTCATTCTAGGTGTACATTTACACTTGGGGTTTCTCAATTGTTTCATAAATTTGGATAGTTTTGTTCAAATAAGAGGACTCTGAAATTGCTCTGCATGTTAAAAATGAGGACGGGTTAACATTTCTGTTGGCCAAAACTTTTTATGAGCCTGAGTTAAGAACGAAGTGATGATACACAGGATTACGTATTTTAAGCGTGGAGTGGAGAAACTCTGCTTCTATCATGTCATGGACACTGGATCCAGAAAGCTGGTTCTTTAGAGATGACCAGAGACTCCTTTTAGAAATGCTGGCAAGATCAGAGGCAGCTTAAGAGGCCATCCTTGGCTTCACGTGTTTAAAATGACAACCATCAAGAACAGCAACTAACAGAGGAGCTCCCTCTGATAGGAGGCAAGCCTCGGGCTCCAGAGAAAATGAAGACTCCACATCTCCAAAGGATAACATCTTCTAAAGGCTAATCGAGAAGGTACACAATAGTCTACATGTAGCAGAGTGATCCTAGCAAAAATTTTAGTCACTTTTTATTATGATGCAAAGCCCAGGGCAGATTTAAACTTGAAATTTTTTTCCACCTTGAGATTTCGATTCCATTAAAACTGTCAACCTCCCATGCACCTAAGCAGGAGCCAAGTGCAGGTGAGAGCCGTATCTGCTTCCCCAGCCCAGAGACTTTCAGAATGCATGTGTGTTTAGGGGGCGAGGTGGGGCAGGGATAGCCCTCCAGGACCCTCTGGGCAGAGCAGTTTCATTTTAAAAACCACTACCACAGAGAAGGCTGCACTTGTGCTGCAATTCCAGCAATTCCAATCACCATAATTTAAATAATGTCAACAAGAGTGTCCTGCCACCGTTCAGATTTCCTACAGGCCCTTCAAAAGCTATTTCAATTACTAACTTTTAAAAGATAAATATAGTTTATAAATAGAAGAGAAAAACTTGAGTCCACTCCCTATAGCCCTATAATCACCCAACTATGTCATTTTAACCTCAGTGTGCACCTTTGGACCAAACCACCTTAATCAATGACTTGCATCAGGACACTTGGGTGGCACAGTTAAGTGTCCTACTCTTGGTTTCAGGTCAGGTCTTTTTTTTTTTTTTTTTTTCCGGGTCAGGTGAGGGTCTTGAGATTGAGCCCTGCAACAGACTCTGTGCTCAGGGGGGGAGTCTGCTTCTTATTTTCTCACTCTCTCCCTCTCCCTCTCCCCCTCCCGCTCAAGCATGTGCTCTCTTTCTCTTTTTCTCTCTCTCAAAAACAAACAAATAAAATGACTTGCACTATACTCCTCACATCTCAGTATTTTCTAAGTCAGATGTAAGATCTTTGAATCAGCATTCTGATACTCCATGGAAGATTAGAAAGCTGTCTTAATAAACCCTTGATTTACAGCAGATGGAGAAAGAGGGTGGTCTACTAGACACAACACCTTCTGGAACCTCAGGGAGGACTCAGCCTGGGGCCTGGGCCTCTGCTTCAAGCCATCCAGGGAAGTCATTGGCAAAAAGAGCTAAAGACACACATCACCAAAGGGGTTGTGACCAAGACCCACAGCAGCCAAACCCACAGGAAGTGAGGCTGATTATTTAGAAAAATCAAAGCAAGTCCAGTAGAGGAAGTAGGGTATGGTAACCCAGCAGGGGGAGATGGGCAGTTTGCAGAGAAAAGGGAAATGAGAAGGTTGACCAACCAGGTAGGAAGCATGGAAGAAACTGGAGATTCACTAAGCTTGCCTTTTCATCCTATCGAGACCAACAAAAAAATCTACCCATTTAACATAACATCCAGAAGAGCTCTATATTGGAATGTAAATTTTAGAGATAATCCATACCCGCAAAGAAAGCCAAATTTACCAAAAAAGTCAAGGGATGTGAGCACAGTGGAGTAATATATACACTAGCCAGCAAGGGGCGCCCCAACCTTGTTTAAACAAATTTAATGTTTCCTTTGGAGGTTTTAGTTCCCTCTGGCTTTTTTCTAGAGGGCAATCTTATCTAATACAGCATGCTTAATATTCTCAATATGTTTTTATTGGCAGATTTCTTTCTGAATATAAAACTATCAGGAAGTTAAATTAACCGTGAGCTTTTGTTTAACGCACACAATTCAAGTTTCTACGCCTTGATTGGGCCCTACGTGAGATAAGATAATACAACGGTGTCTGAGTTTTAATGTCCCGGCATCATTCATCATCTTTAATTCCTGTGCATCTTAAAAATACAATATGCATGCCTGGGTATTTGCTCTATGAATGTTAAGCAATTGCAAAGTGCTAAAACACATTTGAACTGTGTGTGTGTGTTTTTTTAATGAATACTTCAAATGTACCTAAAATTATTGGAAGCCATGACTATAACACTACTAGTTTTTTTTTTTTCACTACTAGTTTTCTAAATGGATTAATTACTGTGGAATATATGAGAAATTAAAACATACTCTTTAGGCTAGTAATAAATCTAAGAGCACATAAGTGCTTCCCTATTTTGCTGGGTCTGTTATGATAGAATCATTTTAATGGGACTATTATGGTAGCTCTGATTCTATTACCTACAGATGGGTTTTTCTTTTCTTTTCTTTTCTTTTTTTTTTTATCTTTTCTTTCAAGTCATATTTAAAAACTACATATAGTCACCAGCCTGAACCAAAGCTTCAGGAAATTGATCTAAGGAAGAATTATTCTGTTTTTTTCCTTCACTTCATATCACTAAAGTTTAAGAACTTCCTTAATGCGAGGGGGAGAGCTGAGGCTACAAGACAATATTAAGAAAAGCTGCACTATTAGTATGTATTTTTCAAATCAAAGTCCACTCTATCTAAGTATAAGTAAGAAGGAAAAAAAAAGAGGGAGAAGAGAGCAGAGTGAGTGTGTGGAGGACTCTGTGTGTGTCTGTGCACGCACGCATGCGTGTATACAGGCAGAGACAAAGATATAAGTGGTTTAAGATGCAGGAAAAACGGCATCTTTTAATTGCTTAACTGTTTAATTGCTATATATCTAATAAATAACATTCGAGGAATGGAAAAGATGATTTGCTCATATCTGTAATTTATTCAGCGGAAGAGACAAATCTCTAAGCAAAGCCCCTGCAAGGAATGATGAATATGTTTGTGCAGATCATCAAATTCATCTTTACAAGTACAGGTCAAATTCCAATGATTTTTCCATTATCCCTACCACTTGCTTCACTTTTCTCCTCATCCTCATCCCCGACCTGGGAATGATCGGTCTATCACCATACCGGATTCTGCATCTGTGTCTCTCACGGCACTCATCACTTTCTCTCTTACAGTGTAGATCTGTTCCTCTCTATTACGACTCTGTAAGAGTTTATGTCTGTTTTCAATTTGTGTGTCTCCTCCTGCCCCACAAAACAGTTTGATGGATGAAAAAAATGGAACAAGTGTTTCAAAAACTCCCTCATTCAAAGATCGGTCTGTTGCAGAGATTATCCTACCCTGATAATCAGTCACCTGAATTTTTCCTGTCATGAAAAGTCTACTAGAGCTTGGTTTCCAGGTCTGACTTCATCAGAGTCTGAAATAAAAGTTCTATAAAACCAGATAGCTTGCTTGTCTTTTTCAGTTATATCCATAATTAATAATGAGCATCATGCTCAGCACAGAGTAGACAAGAGACACTTAAGAACGTGCACCAGAAACCATTTTTCTATTTAAGAATATCATCTTTTAAAAGATGTATTTGTTTATTTTAGAGAGAGAGAGAGAGAGAGAGAATCTCAAGTGGACTCCACACTGAGTGCAGAGCCCAATGCTGGGCTCAATCCCAAGACCCTGGGATCATGACCTGACCCAAAAATTAAGTCAACCACTCAACCAACTGAGCCACTAGGTGCCCCAAGAATATCTTTTTAATTAAACCAAGAAAGCCCACTGTTCTAAAAACTGCCTGAAATGCTTATTTAATTATTATGTGAAATGCACTCTTGGTATAGAATTTATCAGTCTATATAATTAATCCCTTTATTGCCTAAATTTAACTCAATGGGAGATTTCTTCTCCATGGATGTATGAGGTTTTGAAATGTAGCTCTCAGTTTCTCCTTGGAAGTTAAGAATCTGGCCTTGGTGTCATGTTTAAGATAACACAAATTCAAGGGCAGAGAAATACAATGGCTTTGAAAAAAAAATACCAGGGCTTTAGATTTAGGCTAATGTGAATTAGAAATCTGATTAATGCATTCATTTATTCCCTTCTGGCACCCCAAAATGAATTAGAGACATTCTCTCTCTGCCCTCAAAATGCTCACATTTCCTCTTTATAATTTTGGGCGATTTTATTCTAACCTAGAGGCTTTCACCTACTTGAACATAAACATCAGTACAAAAGTAATCAATGTGTAGAGTTCATGTGACACCAAATAAATCAGCACCTCTGGGGGTGGAGCTGGCAGCTAGAGCTTTAAAAACACTCAGATGATTATAATATTGAGTTAGGGCTAGCATTGCTTGAAACACCTTTCATGGCCTATTTCCTCATTTTTTGTATTGGGGAAAAGAATACCCCGAAGTGCAAGATGATGGTAAAAGCCTAAAAAATAGTCTGTACGTTGACCCAAGAAGGATATGCCCATTCATTCATATAAATTTGCACCCACGAACTCAGTGCAAATGAAAAAGGGACAATGATTCAGAAGAAGATAGGAACAACAGCAACAAGAAGACAGGACCAGTTTTCACTTCAAAGTGAAGGGGAAAGGCAAGAGATAGGGCACAAGAGCAAAAGAAGGAGAAATAGTTTCTAAGTTAAGAACCAGTTGGGGTGTCTGGGTGGCTCAGTCAGTTAAGAGGCTGCCTTTGGCTAGGGTCATGATCCCGTGGTCCTGGGAGCGAGCCCCACATCGGGATCCCTGCTGGATGGGCAGCCTGCTTCTCCCTCTCCAAGGTTTGTGCTCTCCCGCTCTCTCCCTCTCTCTCAAATAAATGAATAAAATCTTTAAAAAAAGAAGAAAAAAAAGAACCAGTTGAAGCGACGCCACCCCATCTAGTGCCAGGAGTGCACGCCCAGGCCTGCACACATCCCCCGATGCTCCCCATCCTCTCCATCCTCCCATCCATCTCAAGAGACAGAATGCTGGGGGCTGCGGGAATTCAAACTTCCAAGGACCTTCTAGCCAGTTTGTCATTTTTAAAATTTCTTTTGAAGAAAGAGTTCCAGAAAAAATGGGGAATTGAAAATGAGATGCGTTTGGAATGAAATACCGAAAAGAACTGAAATAAAAGGGGATTGTAACATAAGGCAAGACAGCGAACAAGGTCTAAAAATGCCAACTTTACCGAAAATAGTAACTCAAGAATATAAATGAAAAGACAGACTACATCGCGCGCTGGGGTGAGTTGGTAATAAGATGCTATTTCCTTACAAAGGTTGAGCCTGGGGCAGATTACGGATAACAGCAATGGGGGAAACAAAACTGATGTGCTAGTCAGCTTTGAAATGCCCAGAATGGCCAGTGAACAGGATCTCCTACTTAAGAGGAATGAGTGAGAAGAACATAAAAACCGGGCTGTATTTCTATTGCAAGATCCACTGGTATGCTTGTGAATACGCAGAGCGCGACTTCACTAATTTAAAAAATGCTTCGGAAAACATACTGAAATCACAAGGCCAAGGGGAGCACAAAGGGAACGAAGAAGCATGTGCAAAGGCAGATCTGGGAACCTGCGCAAATATTCATAAAGAGCATTTCTGCGTAGGAAACTAGCTGTTGTCCACGGTGCATTCTAGATAAACGGCAAATAGGGATAAATGACAGCCACCAATTACCTGATGTGACTGATGAGCCACCTGAATACTGAAAGCAGCTGCTTTACTAAGACTTGGGTACGGCGTGAGAGCTACCCGTGAATCCCTGGAGTTTGCACACGTGAAAAAATACCAAGTAAATACAGTGCAAGGTTATTTTGTCAGAGAGAGTTCTACAATTATTAATTCCTACCGGAAATTTAGGATGTTTAATGAAATGAAGGCAGGCTGGCTTATAGCTTACACCAGGAGGCCTCAATAGACAGCTGCGCGTGGAGTATGGAAATGGTGCAGGGTTAGGACCCTGGGTGGCCTCCTCTCCACTGCTATGCAGCAGTGTGACCTCACCTCTCCAGTTTTAGCCGGTGAATCCATATACATAGAAATTCTAGGGCTACATAACACGACTAGATCTTTCCCAGCTTAAAAAAAAAAAAAAAGTTCTTTGGTTTCAGCTATCACTCCTAAGGAAATACCAAATCACACATAAATCTTTCATTTTAGGCTTGATTTCCTTTAAACAACAGCAGACCCATAAATAGCCAGGCTTTCTGAAAAACAAAAATGCCTCTCCCCCTCTTTTTTATTTTTGAGTAAAGGAATGGTTTATCGGGAAAGTTTCCACTGAGCCCTCCCAGAATTTAAAATAGGGATGGTATAAGGAGGGACCTTCGCCTCGTTACTGCTGAAGCCTACTTATTTGCAGTTAAAAAACTTAGAAATCTATGAAATAATAAAACTCCTTTGACAACTAACCTGCCAAAATATACATGTATCCTTCTTCACAAGGAATCTGGGAAGCTTTTTTGGTTGAATTTTGACCAGAAATCACAGCAAATGTTTTAAATCTATTTTTTTCTATATGACATACTTCGAATAAAAAATAACTATGATCGGAAAATTTATTTTCCTATTGTGTTTGCCTTTTGGTTATACCTCATATCTCACTTCTGTTCCCTCAAAATCATGCTTTTTTATTTAGCATTACTTTTGTCACTTTGTATCTTCGAGTAAAATGTTTAAAATCTTAGCATTAGACTAAATGGGGATACTGATCTATTTGGCATGTAGGTCTGGATAACTAAATTTTGTTTTCATCTTTTAGGCTACTTAAGATATTGAATGGCACAAAATTAAAAGATATCCTTAATAGTCGAACAAGCCGTCTTCATTTTTTTATCAGCACATCTGATTTTCAGGCCAATTCACTCTTCTTGAGTATTATATAGGTGAACTGACACTCAAAAAGGTAGAAGGCATCAAAAGTTAAAATGTGAAAATAGCCCCCCCCCAAAAAAAAAGAAGAAAAAAAGGAGAAGGCAAGTGATTTCTCATTTTTAGAAATTTCTCAATGTTAACATTATTTTCAGTGCACCACTCAGGGATAAGCCATGATATTAATTATCTTAAAAATCTCATACGGTTAAGCAGAGATAATAAAAGATCAAACTCTAAAGTCGCTTTGTTCAGATGCAGGAGCAAGCAGAGACACTCCAAATGTGCAACCCCCCAATTTTTGTAAACAAGCAAACAAACCAAAAAAACAAAAACAAAACAAAAAACCCAAGCAGAAAAGGCAGAGAAAGAAATTATCATAAAGTCCTCCCGAACTTCAGAATTTTCAAGTTAATTACGTGTAGTTTGACAAACTGCTCGAGAACAAGCCACATGCACCCTTCTGGACTCTACGTTCCCGGCTTTACTCTGTTTCTCATAGCAGGCATGCAGGTGAATATACTCTATCTTCAGCTGCACAGAGATGAACGTTCAGTATATTCACTGGCTTATTAATGAGCACATCGAAGAATAGGTACAAGGCCACCTACCATTGTCACTGTCTCCTTCAGATGGAACGCTGTAGCTAGAGCTGTCCCATGTTTGTGCCTGTGTAAGTGTGTTGAAGGAGATAGGAGGAAGAGTGAGGGCTGGGTCTGCAGGAGAGCAAGAGAGCCGGTCCGCGTACGGTTGGACAAGGACCAGGAAAAACCAAAGGGGCAGCGGCATTTCACAAATGGCATAAGGTTTGTATGGAAATGAAGCGAATTTCGTGTCATGGGATTTAAATTCAAATGTACAATATAGGAGAGGAATGAAAGATGGCGCATGAAATAAAAAGAATGATAAAAACTGAGTGTTAGTACTTATCAATCATATACTTTGCATGCAGTTAATATCGTTAATCTTAACAGTTCTGCAAGCCCAGACTCAGAGTACTATAATGAACCATGTCGGCAGAAAGGAAGAGTACCCACAGGTAACACAGATACAAAGCAGAAGACCTACCAGACACCTTTTTTAAAAAACCTTCTAAATAACTAACAGTCGTAGCAAATACGATTCACACAAAGAAGTTGGTTACGTAGACAAAGCTTAATATGCGTAAATATATCTATTATTTAGAAATGAGACTGTTACAGAATCAGTGTTTACCACTTGTCAGGTTTTTTGTTTTTTGTTTTTTGTTTTTTCCAGGGCAATGTAAAATTTCTCTAATTTCTCTTTAAAGGCCACTGGAGTGCTTTATTGATAGCTGTGGTTGGCCGACTCCTTGCTCAACCCTTGACACACACACCTCTCAATACTGTCTTTGGGACTGATCAGTAGAAAAACAGTTTTTGACACCAGCAGAGTCTCTTTAACAACACACGTAGTTCACCAATAGATGTCAATCAGTTTCAAGCGCTTCTGAGTTAGGAATGAATATTTGAGTATATGCAATTGTCTCTCTTTGGAGGAAACACGGAAGAGAAAGAAGTTTCTTGTGAAGAAAACTATCAGCCCACTTCAGAATCTAAGTTCTTATTCCAATTTGCTGAGCTGAGCAGTCTGTTTTTATTTATAACACAGAAATCACAGAAATCCATATACTTAACTTTGAAGGAAGAATTAATTGGCTTTTAAAAGTCCCAAAGCTACAAAACCAAACAGAATTTCTTTTTAAATCATATGATCTTCGGTGAAGATCACTATATATATTATTTTTTAGAAAATGTGAAAAATACATACTCTGATATATTTAAGTCACTAAATAAAATGCAAAAAATCCCCAATGTATAATGCACTTCTATAAAGTTCCAACATGCCACTTGACGGTCCTGAAGATAAATCAGCATTATTTAACAGCAACCAAACTCCACAAAGCTTTCAGCGACTGCCACGATTTCCACAGTGGTTAGTCAGCATTACAGAAAGGTTGGAAGCTTGGACAGGAAACCGTCTTTGGTTTCTGCTATTCGAAATAAACACGCCATTTCTTTTTCACCACTACAAAGAATCTGAAATGGCTGAACAGCACAATATTGATAAGCCGAGTTCGGACTCCATAAAAGGAAGGGGAAAAAAAAAATCACCGAGACAATTTTACGACTAAATTGTAAAGATGCACATTCAAAAGAATATTGTTTTTTGGAGATCCATTCAACTATTGATTGCTTAATTTTCAAATGTTTTAGAATTACTTAAAACTAGCTGTAAGGGTTAGAAGCAAGGCTGCGGCCCAATCTGAGGTCCCCAATGCAGAGAGAACTCTCCTGGCAGGACATCACTAAAGGCACGGAGGAGATGTGCCCACCCAACCATCTCCCCCGCACACACCTGAGACCCCGGAGAAATGGAAGCCTAGCCCAGCTCTGACTGCATATTCTCAGTTCTGTGAATGAGGAGGCCAGTCATTTGAGCCTTATTTCACGCACAATTTGGCTTTTCCCTAAAATACCAACTAACCTCTGTTACGCCCAAGCATTTTCTCAAATAGCTTTGCCTCATAGCTCATCCAAAATGTCAGGAAACCGTTATGCCTGGCTACATGTTACCCATCAGTCAACTTGCTTAAAAAAAAACAGAAAAGTTTCCTTCATAAAGGAATCATCTTTGGTATTTAAAGGGTACCCTTTTACAAAAAGATATGCACGTATATAGCTTCCACTGTTGCCAAAATGCTTTACTGGAAAACCCAAGGACATCCAAGTTCTTCACTAGCTTTTTGCTTAAATGTGTCTGAGTCCTTTCTCAGCACTTACTTAAAAGCATCGTAGCAGCGAGCACATGCAAAGACCCAAAGATATTAAAACAAAAAGGGACCAAGAAGAAGGCAGATTCGTGCCAGGACTTTAGTGCAGAAATCAGAAAAGCCAGATTTTTCTATGCACGGTCCTTCTTTTTAAAACCAAGAGGCTTTTTTGCACGTTGCTAGAATTTCTATCTGTGAATACGCTAACAGTTAATTTAAAGAAAGTAGGTAATGTAAGCAGAGAGGCTCAATTAAAGAAACGACTCCTGACCACTCATGTGAGCCTTGAAATGATCACCCTGATGTAGGAGGAAATATGTAACCCTACGAGGGTTAGAAAGCCAACAAGGGATGTTTTAGCGGAATCACCCTGTCAGAGGCTGCGCTTGAGCTCAGCAGCAGACCAGGAACCACTGGGGCAAAGGGCTAGCTATTTTTTTTTAATCTACCTTGGGTAAAAAAAAAAACAAAAAAAAAAACACACACACACACAACTCATTAGGATATTTCTTCCCCCCTTACAAGCCGCATCACATTTTCTCTTTGCTCCAACTGAAAAGGAGGTACGACATCTACTGCTGATAACGCAGACTTCACAAGTGATTCACTGAAAACAAGGCTCCAAGGTCTGGCCTCCCCAGGCTGTCCCGAGGCCCTGATGCCAGGACTCACGATCACCAGGTTCATTCACAAGGCTGCTCACGCTAACACATACACATCTAGGAGGCTACAGAGAAACCCCTGAGTGTGTACAAGTGTCAGGACGCTGAGGTTTTAAATTACCTGATCGAGGCTTCAGGCCAAATGGAGCTGTGCTGTTGCTGGTAGGAGAGACTGCAGGGGAGTTCACTCTAATCTGCAGGATCAGAAGGAAAGGATGCTTTAAAAAAAAAAACGCAAAAAACTGAAGCAGAACTACACGTTTCTGTATGTTCGAGGGTTATAATAACACCACTACCTTTTTGATTGGCTGCTGTGTGATGACTGAAGCATCTTCACATTGCAAACGGTGTAAGAGGCACCATCAGTAGAATGTTGTTTGGGGAGAGAGCCAGTCAATTTTTATTTGAGCAATAAAAAATATTCTACAGTTACGTGACCCTGGCAATCCTTTTCTGCTCCAGGATAGATGCGTGCATTGTGTACACACGCACAAGCACGCACACACATCCACCTCCCAGGGGGCACAGCTGATGAAGAACCTCATGACACAGTAACATGAGGAAACAGGTAACACTGGGATGCCCGGGTGGCTCAGCGGTTGAGCACCTGCCTTCAGCCCAGGGCGTGACCCCGGAGTCCTGGGATCAAGTCCCCACAGGGAGCCTGCTTCTCCCTCTGCCTGGGTCTCTGCCTCTCTCTCTCTGTGTGTCTCATGAATAAGTAAATAAAATCTTAAAAAAAAAAAAGAAAGAAAACAGGTAACACTGAACAGAGTCTCATCTACAGGGAAAGTGCACGCTGCATCACTGATGCAGAACAGGACATTCGAAACAGTGCTTATTTGAGCTATCGCTTTGTTTTCTGTAAAGATGTTGCCGTATTTGGTTTTCAAAATGTATCTCATAAAATTAATCTTTGATTATGGATAGGGCCAGATAAGACTATGACAGCTGAGGAGAGAGACTCCCCCTCCAGAGAATCTGCAATACAATTAACTTACAAATCATGACAGTCTCAGATCATATATTTCTGTAAAAGAGATTTCAATTCAGCTTCGCAAACCACCTCAGCTCACGTTCGTCTTCGGGAAACTCACCTCATTTGGAGAATACTCGCTCCCGTTGCTCTGTAATGTTAGATCATTTTGCACCTTAAAGGAAAAAAAAATGCACAGAATGTTCCATTAGCCCATAAAATTACTGAGGCAAGAACGGTATCCTTCAAGACTTCCATGATATCCCTGGCACATGGGCACACAGTGAATATACACTGAATTAATTAACTGGTGTGGTAAGTGGCTAAGTAGGTCATACACTTGCTAAAAACACGCAGCTGTCGTCACACACATAAAAATACATCTAAAGTACGACACAAACTAAGAAAAGGGATTTCCTAGAGCAAAGAGTTCAGCCCAAAGCACCTGTAAACATCAACCCGCCTTGCTAGATTACCAGGCCACCTGTGGGCTCCCACTCCTCATTTGAGCTACAGCGTTAAGAGATGGTCCCAGGCAGTATTTCCCAAATACACAGAATCTCACTGGGAGCCTTTCCTTTTTGTTAACGATTTTATTTATTTGGAAGAGACAGAGAGAGACAGAGAGAAGTGTGTGCCAGCAGGGGGAAGGAGAAGGAGAGAGAGAATCTTGAGCAGACTCTGCGCTGAGCGCAGAGCCCAAGAAGGGAGTGGGGTTGCCTTGACCTCACGACCCTGAGATCATGACCTGAGCTGAAACCAAGAGTTGTGGCTTAATCAAATGAGCCGCCCAGGCGCCCCTCATTGGGAGCTTTTAATAAATATATAGGCCCGGACTCCCAATTACCTGGGATAATCTTATGTTGTCAATTCAATACCAGTTTGCTTTGGCAACCAGTGGGGAAACTGTAGGTTATTTTACTCAGACCAGCCGTCTTTATATGGTAATCAAGAAACCCACTGGTCATGCCCTAATAAAAAGTCTGGCAATACCTAATATAAACATCTTTATTTATAGTACACCAAAGGTGTGTCTGTTCCTATTCCTACTCTGAGGAGTGCTACTTAAAAAATATTTCGAAAAGAGGGATCTCTGGGTGGCGCAGCGGTTTGGCGCCTGCCTTTGGCCCAGGGCCGGATCCTGGAGACCCGGGATCGAATCCCACGTCGGGCTCCCGGTGCATGGAGCCTGCTTCTCCCCCTGCCTGTGTCTTTGCCTCTCTCTCTCTCTCTCTCTCTCTCTCTGTATGACTATCATAAATAAATAAATAAATAAAAATTTAAAAAAAGTCAAAAAAAATATTTCGAAAAGAAAAAATATTTCGAACTTTGACAAATCCAAAGGAAAAACGTATTTTTGGAATCAAATGTCATCAATTTTCCTACCCAGTTAGATGGCTTTGTTAGAGACACTAACAAGGACCTGTAGGTTTGATTCTCTCTATAAGCAATTCCTTCCTCTAATTTTTGTGGTTGTCCCCCAACACCTGCCCTAATTTGACTTTATGAGGAGACTATAATTTGCAATTCTTCCTGAATAGATGCCAGTGCTACCCACACTCGATACAGACACTAATCTCAAGTAATTTGAAGTCAGACAACATGATGCATAAACCACTTGGTAATGTTGGCCTTCCCTATGGAACTGGGCACCACCCATTCCCAGCGTGTGCCTGGTTCACAGGTTGTGCTGATTCTGCTATGGCTACTTGCTGCCTTGCTCAGCACAGCCCTCTGGGGCCCATGCAAATCCAAATTGGCCCCCCAAATTTTCAGTTTACTTCCCTCTCCTTGAACTCCATCTCTACCCCAGTATCCCAGAGCACCTAAAACACTCAGGATTACAGACCGTCTCAAATTCTTTAAATTTTTTCAATACCTACATCTTCTTCCCTCCACAATTTTTAAAACCCTCATAAATGAGGACGACTTCATATCTTAATATGCCAATCCTTGACACCCAAAACAGGACAAAATCCAGCAGAAAGTTCTCAACAAACATTGGCTAATTGATTCAAGACTATGCTAAAGTCGTTGCTTTCCCCTGAATGAGACAGAGGAGAGGATATAAAAATAACCGAATCACAAATGAGGACCACGTTTAAGTTCTGTAGAATGGTTAGCACTGGCCTTGCTAATCCACTACTTTCTCTTCCTCCTCCTTGTGACTTCTGGGGCGGCTATCTGATACCTCCTTTTAAAAAATCACTGAGATGTCCCTGACCTGGACAGATGACTGCCCTAGAGAAGGAAGACGATGAGTAAGAATTTCTCATACCAAATATGAGTCCCCACTGAACCAAAAAGAAAAAAATAACTCATATTACTATAAAACATTATGAATCAGAGATGGAGTGGACGTTATCTTTTGTCTAGAGGATTTATGTCTTACTGGCACTCCTGAAATCATGCATGAGGTGGGCATCTGTTTTATGAGAGTCAAAAGTGGTCCTAAAGTCCCTCTTCACTGACTGCCTATGGGCTGCAATGGAAAAACAGAACAATAATTACACAGCAGACAAATCAAGTTACACAACGACTGGACAATCAAATTAACACCACCAATCAGGCCCATATAGACAGTGTGATACTCTGAAAAGGACACAGTATCACCCGTGCAGTGTCCTAATCAAGAACACAGAATCTCAATCTAATCATAAGGAAATAAGAACCTTTGTCCCACAAAATGAGGGGCATACCATTAAAGAAGAGGAGAGCTATATTCCTCAAAATTTCAAAGGCGTAAAAACCAAAGAAAGGTCACAGAAATGTTCTAGAATAAAGGAAACTATAGATACCTCATAACTAAATACAATACCTGCCACTAGACTGGATCCTCCTACATTGTGGAGGAGAAAAAGAATACTGTGAAAAATACCATTAGATCAGCTGAAAAATGTGAAAGATGGATGGCAGATTAGATGAAAATGTTTTATCAATATAAGTTTCTGAACTTGATAACTGAGATGTAGTTCTATAAAATAAAATCTCTATCCTTAGAAAACATACAGTGTTTAGGGGAAAAAGGACTATGATATCTGAAACCCTCAAATGTTCCAGAAAAAAACACCATGTGTGGAGGAAGAGAGACAGAAAAGAAACAATGGGGCAAATGTGGTAAAACATTAAAGGTAACTTGGGGTAAAAGGATGCAATTTTTGTGACCTTTTGTAGAATCTTGTAATTTTCTCCTACATTTTTATAAGTTTATTTCCAAAGAAGAAGTAAAAAAAAAAAAAAAAAGTGGGTCAACTATAATCAATGAGTCAGTAATAAAACAGTGAGGGCCTGCACAGAATCACACGTAGCCTGTCTCAAAGGAGAGCCTGATAGAATGGGCCCAGGGCAGCCTTCACAGGAAAAGCGCCCTGATGTTCCAGGACCCGGTAATTCAGTGATGCCTCCACCAGGGAAGACACAGTGCGGTAATTCTGTCCAAGGACCAGTATTAATAATAGAGTGGTAGAGTTAGAGTCATAGCTAACATCGAGGTGCCCTGGGGTGTGAGACTGGTCCCGATGCACAGAAAATTAAGGTGAAGTTTAGAGAGGTTGCCGAGAGTTAGCATGTCTTTGAGGTAGGATCAAACTCGACATGATTCTAAGTCCTGGCGCTCAACGATGAAACCACAGAGGCGCTGCCAGTTAAGAGGGTGAAACTGCGTCACGGCACTTCACAGGCTCAGATACCTCAAGGACGTAAATTGGTGTGCACAGAAAGTACCCATCCTAAACCCAACTCGCTAAGGTGGGATGAATGAGGGTGTCACCCAGATTTCACTCTGAAGTCACCAGCTTAAACGTACCTTTACGACGGTTTCTCGGGGACCTTCTAGGTTCATCTCTAGTTTTACGTCAAAGTGCTCTCAATGGTCACCCAGATTTCACCCAGTGTTAGTTATTCCACCCTTTGCTATGTCCCCAAAGAACACCACCGGGTCTCTCTGCTAAAGTGCTCCTAATCCTCCACGGCCCTTCCCAAATCATTCATTCTTGCCTTTCAAGTCTTTCCTAGTTTATTTTCCCCGGGGCCACTTCCTAGGCTTCTTTCTTGGCCCTAAAATCTTCCCTGAACGGTCCTATCTCTTTCTGATGCAGCTGATGTTGGCTGCTACTGCCTGGCTCGCAGGACTACCTGATCCCCAAAATGTAAAGAATTTAATGGGAAAAGCCAACTCTCATCTTTAATGGAAGATGAAGTATAATAGAATAACAAATGAGAAAAACAGACCATGAACAAAATTAAATATTGGTCCCAGTTATGAATGTTCATTGACCAATCTTTTTTTTTAAGATTTTATTTACTTATTTGACAGAAGGAGAGAAAGAGAGAGAGACTAAGAGAGAAAGAGAGAGCACAAGGGGGGGGTGGCGGCAGAGAGAGAGGGGGAGAAGCAGACTCCCCACTGAGCAAGGAGCCCCAGGCAGGGCTGGATCCCAGGACTGTGGGATCATGACCTGAGCCAATGGCAAACACTTAACTGCTGAGCCACGCAGGCACCCCGTTCCTTATGATTAATCTTCATAGAATATGGTAGCCACTATTCTGTGGCGGAACAATAGCTCTGGGTAATCCAAGGGCAGCCTTACCTCACACTCCGGAGACGTCTCCAGTTGTATTTGACCACTGTAGGAATAAAGAAAAGAAAAGGGTATAAAGTGGAATTAAAGTGAATTTGCTTTCAAAGTTGAAAGAAAAAAATATACTCAGTTAACAACAAAAAAAAAAGGTCAACATACTTGAGTGCAGAATCTTGTAAGTCTAAGGCTTCTGCTGATTCCATAGGATAAAAGTTTACGACATTTCTCTCTGTAATATCCGCGCTTAATCTAAAAAGCAGGGGGAAAAAGATGTTAGCAAATGTATTAAACTTTTCATATGTTCTATGATTTTCATGAATCCAATGCTTCAGGTTCTATTTGGTTTATAATTTTAATATATCAAAAATTAATTTAATTTTTATTGAATTAAATTTAATTTTTATTAATTTAATTTTATTAATTTTTAATATATTAAAATTTATTGATTTATTAAAATCTAATTTATTATTAGATTAAGTAATCTAAGGTTTATGGTAGGAATTTCAAACTACGTGGCATTTTCCCGCCATGTGGCAAATTTTATATAATTTTCTATCTGCTATTGGTATTGAAATCCTACTAGCAGTATAACAGTAATTTCTGCTAAATTCATAATATTCATAGGTAGTACACACTAAGTTTTATTCTAGAACTTGATGATTAACTTATAGAAGCAAATAAAACTGTTAAGAATACTATATGTATCAAGGCTATTTTGTTGGAATAACAAAATGTTTAGGAACAAAAATGTTCCTAATAGGATGATTGCCCTGAAATACACTAATACTTTCACTCCTAAAAATTAGAATTCAGGGATCCCTGGGTGGTGCAGCGGTTTGGCGCCTGCCTTTGGCCCAGGGCGCGATCCTGGAGACCCGGGATCGAATCTCACATCGGGCTCCCGGTGCATGGAGCCTGCTTCTCCCTCTGCCTATGTCTTTGCCTCTCTCTCTCTCTCTCTCTCTCTCTCTCTCTTCACTCTGTGTGTGTGTGTGTGTGTGTGACTATCATAAATAAAAAATAAATAAAATAAAAATAAAAAAATAAAAATTAGAATTCATTAGCAATTGGATGTGTAATTTTATTTCTGGAAGTGTCTTACAGTTAGTTTGTGAATTCCTGCAATTTTAAGAGTTCGTTTCAAGATCTATAGAACCAGGAATTTCTGTAAAAGGTAGGGGTGAGTCCCATTATACATGCCTAATGAAAATGCTATCAAACCAATAATCAGAAATCCTTAAGAAAAGAAACCAACATAAAGGCAAAACACCATACCAATATTCAACTAGATTTTCTGATGTTAAGGTTGTATGAAAGGTAAACCTCTAAAACTTACTCCTATAATCAGTCGCTTAACTCAAACAATGAAAAGTTTGGCTCTACGAGATATGAGATAAAGGAAAAATCCAATACGTATGTAAAGTTTTTATTATTAACATTCAGTCGCAAGGAGCTAGAAATAAGCGACCCCTTATATGCCCTCAGGACTCTCTTTGTTAGCGTTATACTGGCTCACAGAAACATTATTCCAAGTTAGAACTGTCCTATTGTGATAATTACTTCAGGATGAGCAACAAAGATCTAAAGCAGCCAGAGTAGTGGATAATTTTAGAGAGGAAATTAAATCCATATAAAATTTTACAACATAATACATTTTCAAACAGCACTCCGTAAAGACGCAAATCAATTAGCTCTTGGAAGGTTACTCAGGGCTGTTTTCTTCTACACACCCACCATTCCCACTCGCTGGACATTCTTGGCAACTCATTGCCGCAAACGTTTCCAAGCGAGAGAGGAATCGCGAGGTCCTCGGTTCATCCCACTTCTCATGAAGGAAGACAGAACCAAGGCCCAGGGCTGGGAACCCTCCTCCGGGTCACTAGGATTTTTCCTACTGGGCTCTAGTCCCACATTCCCAAGCCACTTCCATTTCTACCAAACTAGGCTGTTCTTTCTCACTTTGGGGTTCCCATCTCAGCCGAGTTGCAGGAAGAGAGTATTAGAGGAGTGATATAAAATGTAAGAGGTAGAAGCCTTAAAACAATATAAAACTTGGGCCCAACCGGGGCCTTCTCTCTGTCACATCATGTCTTCAAGGCTTATTCCTGGACTCATGTTCTCTTCCCATCGATATGCTTGGCCGTGGGGATCTCAACCTCCTTACACAGCTCTGTTTCTGCAGCAAATTATGAAAATGACTTTCCAGTCTAAGTCTTGAAGCCCCAGAACTCAACATCTAGCAGCAGAATGGATCCCAACATCCTCCTCCTCAAACCCACTGCCCCCTCCTGGTTCCCCATCTCAGATACTGAGAAGGGGCTCAGATCTAAGCACTTGGGGCTGTTCCTCCCCACTGGTCTCACCACCCACGTCAAATGATCACCAAAGAACTACAACAGTACCTATCACTGGGTACCTCCAACTTACAAAAGCATAAAAAAAAGTGTTAATTTAGAAACACCTACAAAAAAAAGTCCATTATAACATATTTCCTTCCAGTTTTATTTTTTTCTATTTCTGACATGATTGAGACCTAATTCTGTCTAGATAATTGAGACCAAAGCTTTGCACTTTATATATTTTTTAAAGTGAACATTTTAAAAGGAGCATTCTAAAAAAATGTTGGAAGCTTGAAAAAAAAAAAACATTGTATCAGCCACATTATATCCTGTCTTATTAATTTTTATATTTAAGTATCTCCAAACTATGGGATTATTTCATTTTTCTCAAATGTTTGCTATAAAAACACCTTCCCCCTCTTACTCTGTGTTCATACCTCTTTGTCCCTGGGGACAAATTTTTCGAAGTTATTTGAAACGTTTATATAGTTTACAGACTATGGCCACATACTACTAGGATGTCTTCTAGGATGGTTTTGCCAATTTACCTTCTTACTAACAGTTCAGGTATTATTTCAAATCCTCACTATCCTAAAAACTAAGTACCTGGACCCCATCTTACAGAGGAAGAAACTGGTGTACAGAGTAGTTCTATCTTACTCGGGTTAAGGGTGTTGGAGCTGAGTTCAGAACCAGTGGTTGGCTGATTCCAAGTCTGTTCTTTTCATCGACAGGCTGCTTCCCTGTTTTTTATAATTTCACACAAATGCACACAATACACAGAAACACACACACACACACACACACACTATCTCTCTCATCCCTGTTTCCTATCCTCTCACTGTCTTGCCCTGGTTTAGGATGTGAAACTCACTCAGCCTTTTAAGAATACACCTTGATGAGGCATTCGCTAATATGTCAAGCTCTGAGCCAAACATTAGGGAAAATTAGCAACATGGATAACCCTATTTTCAAACCACCACTACCTCCCTCTACATATAAAATGAAAAGTCTGGGCTCCTCAACACAGCATTTGAAGACCTCCTGAGCACCACTCCCGCTGCCCTGCCGGTCTGCGGAGTCTCAGTCCTGGCTCTGCATCAGAAGCACTGGCAGTAGTTTTGAAAAGTGGAAACGGCCAGGCCTCAGCCTCACAGGTGGAGTCGGGATGTCTGTGTTTCGAATGTTCCACAAGTGGTCCTGAAGCACAGCTAAGGCAGAGATCAATCCCCTCTGCCCGGATCACCTCTCTCCGCTCCTTTTGACCTCTGTGCCTTTGCCTGAGCTTCTCATTCAATCCAGGACTTGCCTTCTCCTGGAAATGGCCCGTCACTGAAGCCCCAGATGGACTAACCCCGCCATCTGCTTCCATCTGTGGCCAGGCACTCACTCGAGTTGATCACTTCAAACGCTTAAATCCATTACGCTTACAAGTATCTATGTACTCAGGCGATCTCTACGATAGTTTAGGTTCTTAGAAGGCAAGAGCTATGATGTCTTGTTCCTCTTCATATCCCCCGAGGCGAACACAGTAGATCCTCCCATGCTCTGAGCACCCAACTAACGTCTGCAGAACTGAAATGCTTTTCAAATCCATTGCTAAACATTCTCAACCAAACTGACCCCGTTACTATTCTTTCAGGGCCAGGCAACCCTGGCGGCGACCCATCCTAGCACTCTGGGACTAACCAACCACTATTTTCATAAACACCCCTCGTGTGCTGTAATTTCCATGTTCACCTTACTACGAGATCACATCATCTTCATATTTAAATCCCCAGGACCCCTAAACAGTTTGCCAGGAATGAGCTTTGGATATATTTCTCTAGTAATAAAGTAGCTAGTACTTTTTACCAGGTATATTGTCTTACTGAAATATATTTTGTTCGTGGGAATTCCATTATCCTTTGTTACGAAACCAAAAAATACATCTACTGCCTATAGTGCCTATTATTGACAGTGCCCAATTCAATTAAAAATTATCTTGTAACTTAAATCTTTAGAAATACATTATTTAGTTAACATATATCTAGCATCTCAGAAATAAATATGATAGTACCTGCTAAAACTGTTTTTTTTTTGGGGGGGGGGTGGGAACCTATGTGTAAGTGGACCCACACAGTATCTCCCTGATATTTCTCTAAGTCGGGAGTTAAGTTTTAAGCAATATCAAATATGCACTTTTATCGTATTTCTGTTTTCTTTCCTTTTTAAAAAAGATTTAATTATTGGAGAGAGTGAGAGAGCTCAAGCAGGGGGTAGGGGCAGAGGACAGAGAGAAGTAGGACTGAGCCCTGAGCAGGGAGCCTGACTCGGGGCTCAATCCCAGGACCCCAAGATCATGAACTGAGACAAAGGCAGACACTTAACCAACTGAGCCACCCAGGTGCCCCGTATTTCTGTTTTCTAAGAATTATACCCAAAATTCCCGTATGAATTTCATGAAGGGTGAATAAATTTCAGTAAGAAGTAGCAAAAAGGGGAAATGATCTCAATCACTCCAGAAGTGTGACTCCTTTACTTATGGATCCTGTGAAAACTTTTCTTTTTTGGTGGTTAGACTGAGCCCAAGCTGCATGCACAAGTATTTTTTTTTTAAAGATTTTATTTATTTATTCATAAGAGACACGGAGACAGAGAGAGAGGCAGAGACACAGGCAGAGGGAGAAGCAGGCTCCATGCAGGGAGCTCGACGCGGGACTCAATCCCGGATCTCCAGGATCGCGCCCCGGGCCGAAGGCGGCGCTAAACCGCTGAGCCACCGGGGCTGCCCACACAAATATTTTTAAAGGTGAGATAATATATTCATTTACACATGAAGCCTGGGCCTAGAAAAGACACGCATACCTGTTGGGATCTTGCAGCAAATCTACTGCTTCTCTCAGCTGTTCAATCATCGCTATATCCACGTCCTGGTCTTTGGATGAACTTACTCTGTAGCACGAACCAAGTATAAGAATGAAAGTGATTACTAGAACATGGATGTTATCCAGATTCTTGAGAACAAGCTTATAAAAACCCATCTACCATATAAAAGTGACCTTGACAAACTCAACATTATAACAAACGTGTCAGCACCCTGTGGGAAGGATCGCGAGAGTGTTGTGCAAGTGGAGCTACTGGGGGTGGGGGGTGGGGGAAGCCCAGCTCTGCCATAAAATAGCAGCTCACACAGTCTCGATGCCCACCGGCCTCCATCTGCTCCTCTATAAAATCAGGGCAATGCGCGAGCTGGGTGGTTCTCCTGCTGCGCTTCCCTGAGCCTTAGGGGGACGCACACGAGTGCCCAGCTGCAGCAGGTCTGCACTACTTCTGGCTCTTCTCAGTCCAGTGCAACCAGTGTGGCTCAGTTTTATTGCTTTCGTAAAATATGGGACTTTGCTGGGGGACAGTGCTTCTCGCTGCAGGCTCTCTGTGCAGCAAAATGATCTGTGGCATCAAAAAAAAAAAAAAAAAAGCTAAGCCAGATACTGGGGCCTGAGCTTTTTACTAAGCTCCACAGGTAGGATTGGGAACAACAAATAATAAATAAGATTTTGAATGGGGTTTCCGAAGCTTGATCCACAGTTGATCTTTGAACGAAACAGGTTTGCATTGCGTGTGTCCACTAACACGCAGGTTTTTTCAATAAATATATCGGAAAATTTTTTAGAGTTTTGCAACAATTTGAAAAAATTCACAGGTCAATGGCATAGCCTAGAAATACTGAAAAAATCAGGAAAAATTAGTTACTACTGTAAGAATACAGCATATAGGGAGCCTGGGTGGCTCAGCTGGTTAAGCATCTGCCTTCAGCTCAAGTCATGATCCCAGGTTCCTGGGATCGAGCCCCAAGTCGGGCTCCTGCTGGGTGGGGAGGCTGCTTCTCCCTCTGCCTCTGTCTGCCATTCCACCAACTTGTGCTCTCTCTCTCTCTCTGTCAAATAAATTAATGAAATCTTTTCTTTTTTTAAAAGAATGCAAAATATAAAACATATAACACACCAAATATGTTAACCAACTGTTTAGGTTACTGGTAAGGCTTCTGGTCAACATTATCTTATTAGTAGTTAAGGCTTTGGGAAGTTGAAAATTATATTGAGATTTTTGACTGTGCGCCAAGGCCTGGCGCCCCAACCCCTGCACTCTTCGAGGGTCAGCTACAGTTTAAAGAAACACTCTCCCTATAATATCTCTTTCCCTATCATTCTATGATTTTATAATCAAGCTAGTCCTCTTTGATATTACGGAAATATATTCAACGAGTAGTTGATAACACTGGACAGTTGACTGGAAAGGAACTTAGCGGCATTTTTAAAGGTCAAGAGGTATCTGATCATAGTTACTGCTTTTCACTACAGAAGATGAGCCAACGTGTTTCTGTAAGTAGAGACACTTTTTAACAACATAGGCAGCCCTCACTAAGGGGAAATCCCTTGCAAGGTATGAAGGAAGGTCCGGGTGTACATGCCAGATCACGGAAAACAAAATCCTGGGAACCAAAAATCTACTGTTATGTCACCTGGTTCCAGCTCAATTCCCCCTGGAAATCGTTCCTCACCTGATCGATGACTCATGCCCTCGCCTGTAAAGCTGGCCAAGTGAATCCTTAGATGCAACAGAATTGAAGGGAGATTGTGATGGGAGGCTCCTGGGGTTCAATCCCAGCCCTGCGTGACTGGGGGCAGTCTCTCCGTGCCTCAGTTTTGTCGTATGTGGAACGGGGGATGACAACAGAACTTCTAAGACTGGTGTACGGATGAAACGAGTTACTGTGAAGTACTTAGGTCAGTGCCTGGCCCACAGTACGTAATAAATGTTAGTGATACCAACTGTTGGACATGGGACCAACTCATGAGAGGTACATGGTTTCCTCAGATCTCGAACCTGAAAGACTCGGTGGTAAAGGGTGACTAGGACTATATTTTGCTCTGGGTCAACCTGTTGGTTTCTTGAGACAAATGGAAGTCACCTAGAACCGCCAGTGTAGAAATTTCATCTCACTCCCTGAATCACATTCTATCCACAGCGTCCAATCAGATAAAACCCAAGGCCAAGGAAGAGGTGTGACTTTGTACTGTGACATAAGCATCAGACAGAAAAACTTGCAACTTATCGATACTACTGGGTGAGACTATCAGCTTACCCAAAGGAAAACAGACCAAAATTCTATCGTGACAGGGCTGCCTTCTGCTTGAACCCTGAACTTCACAGGATGGTGGCTCCTCAGTGGGCCCTGGGTACTCACATTCCCTCAGGCTGCCAGTGTGTGTCCTCTTCTATCCGTAACAGTTCTTCACAGTCCTCTGTCCTATCCTGTGGACAGAACATACGGGTCTTCTGAGAGCCGCTGGCTATCGGCAGTCAACAGTCAAACCCTACTCAAGCCCATGTTCACAGGAGCATTATTCTCAACAGCCAAAAGGTGGAAACCACCCAAGTGTCCATCTAAAGATGAACGGATAAGCAAAATGTGCTCTGCACACACAAGGGAACGTCACTGAGCCTTAAAAAGGAGGAAAGTTCCTACACCTGCTTTAACACGGTGAACCTGCAGGACGTGATGCTCAGTGAACTACGTCGAGCCAAACCTTGTAAGATCCCAGTGACACGAGGTCCCTACAGGAACTGCTCAGAGAGAAATAAAGCAGAATGGTGGCTGCCAGGGCAGAGGGGTGAAGGGAAGGGGAGATTAAAGCTCAATGGGCAGTGAGTGAAACACTCACTGCCCATTGATAAAAAAGATAAAAAGATACAGATAAAAAGAGTTCTGGAGACAGACGGTGGTGATGGTTGTACAGCAATGTGAATGGGCTCGCCACTGAACTATATTTTTAAATGAATTTTTTTAAATGGCTAAAATGGGAAGCTTTACGTTCTACGTATATTTCACCACAATGAACAATAAAATTTAATTTTTAAAAAGAGGGACCTGACCCAGGACCATAATACCTGTTAACTTAGAGTCAGAAATGCAAAGCATGATTCTATTTCTTATTGCCCTCTTAGCACCTCCTGATGTTCAGATTCCATCTTGGTCACCTGAGAATGCGCATGCTACTGTTTGCGAGAGGACGAGGGGTGTGTGTGTGTGCGTGTGTGTGTCTTCTTGGGGAAAAAGAAAGCGTAAAATACTAAACAAGAGGAAATGTCTCAAATTGCATCTACTGGTTTCACACATGCACACCGAACCCAGATTTCACTGAAATGAAAAGAGATCATTTTCATTTCACACACACGCGGTTATTTTTCCAAATGTGATGGGCTTATTTAGAAAGGTCCGTCCCACTGCTAAGACTTCCCTGTGCTTCTGTCCACTTTCAGCTCTGACACAGAGAAATGCTGCCTTAACTCAGCCTACGGCCAGAGAAGAAGCCACCCCCGAATGGTGGTACATCCCTCGGGGCAAAGAAAGAACAACAGACATGAGGACTGACACGCTGTTAACTAACTCAGACCCAGCCCAGTCCCCTCACGTGTCACTGGGAAGAGTCTTCTTCCGAGGAGGTGGCTGGCGCCTGATGCCAGCCTCTGGCTTAAAAAAACACTCAGACTTTTATTAATTATAGATTTAGTGCGCGGTCAACACAGGAACTACCGTGTCACTACCCAAATAACAGTGAAATTCATGGGCAACGATACACTATCAGAAATGAGCAAGAAACCGTGTTATGTAATCTCTCTTTGTTGGTTTTCAAATACAGGGGACACAGGTATTTCCTTCTAGTTTTTGGTTTTATAATAAAAGTAGAGCCAACAGTGTATTTTTCAGGATGCAACATAGGGTTTTAAGGGGCTCTTTTGCTAAGTTAGGGGGTTATACAGTTGATACCCTCATTATTTGTGGGTTCCATTTTTATGAGTTTACTACTCACTATAATTCATTTGTGGATCAATCAATAAATCAATGCTCGTGGGGGTTCACAGAGCGGCGAGAACCTCAAGACCCCAGTATGTGCGTTCCCAGCTGAGGCTGAACTAAGCTAATGCTCAGCCCTGCAGCCATCATAACACCAACCTCAGGATATAGGGACGGGATCTAGAGACCTCCCACCTGCTTTACCACAGTCAGCCCGGGACCCTCATCTCTCGTGAGCCACGTGAAAATGAACTTTATCCAATTAGCCCTGTGATTCCCTGGTGCTACCACCTGAGCCAGAAGGATGGGCAGACACATACCAATCATGTCTCAAAACGGAACCCCCACTACCAGTGCTAGAAAGGGGCTAGTTTTTCTCTATTCTTTTTGCTGCTACTATGACGAAGATCCACCTGAAAACCCAGGACCTTAGTCCAACCTTTCAATCCCTCAGGGCGAGTACAAGAGCTCAGGAGTAAGTGTTCTCCGAGTGACCTTTCCAGAAACAGAAGACATTCGTTTCTAGATTCTTAAGAGTCTCCACTTTTCTCTTTATACTATGGACGTACCCCCCAGAAAAACATTCGCTCAGAATACATGAAAAAGAATGTGAAACTTGGGTCTATTTTAACTTTTACCAGATGGTGATAGTAAGGCTGACACCTTTGCTAACTTATCATCACGCACTGAGCAGTGGAAGCAATCATTGAATGTAAAGAAAATCACACATTTACAGAGAAAAAGGCGAGGTATGACCAGAACCGGCTCCCAACGTCAGAAAATAGATACCCCAAATTTTGAGAAGATGTTATAGAAACCAGAGGAGACGGGCAGTATGCTGACATTTAAGGTGATGGACTGGTAACCTTGACCTTAAATTCTATGGCATCACACAGAAGAAAATTTAAAAAAAAAAAAATTAGCTGATCCTCCACTTGCCTTAATATAGGTTATGAATTCTGAACGGAGAACATCTGTTCCATCAGTAAATTGGTCTCTTTCTTCTCCTGAGTTGTCATTATCACCCAAAAGGGAAGGCTCTGGTTGAAATTCCTGATTAAAGTCCCCTATTAGGAAAATGTAGAGAAACACAGAAAGACAAGGTTTTATGAAGAGATGAACAAAAAGCACAGATGACCCTCAAATGCCATTGAACTATTTTTCAGTCACTGCTGTGACCACTTCTGGAGATCTATGAATGACCCAACTTTTCTCTCCCCCAAAGGGCTGGCCAAAAAGATGAATAAAGGAGGAAAAAGAGAAAGAAGAGTAAAAGAAATAGAAAGCCCTCTATGGCGAACTGGAAAGTCAAGGCCTCTTCATGGCTTACTTAGTCCCTTATGAAAGAAATGAAACCTCCGGTAACTTTTTTAAGAAAAAGAGGAAAGCAAGTATGAAACAGGGGAAAGGAACACCAAGCAGATCTCTCCTCCCTGATCTGGAAACTAAAAAGAACTGAGTAGGGCCACCTTTCAGGATTCCTACAGGGAGGAAAAATGCTCACCAGTAACAAATTACATAATTCTTTTATGTTATAAATTTGCCTAAGACACTGTTTCGTATACCGTAAAACGTTACATAGCTTATCTAAGTTAATAAAGCGGCAGTTTTATTTTTGCATAAAGTACACAAGTGATCTTTTTCTTGGACAATGTATGGTTCCAATCATAACCTCAGATAAGCATAAATGCTAAACTTAAAAACATAAAGGTAAAAAGTGAAAGCAAATCCTAGACATTGAGTTGGTTCACACAGTTTTCCCATCACTAATGAGAGCAAATCCAAATTATTAGGGAGATAATTGCATATGAATCTAGCTCTACACCATTCATATATCATGAAATCATCTCTCCACAAATCATTAAACACTAAATTCTAGTATTTTCTTTTAAAGTCACTGAATAAACAGGAGTAGTTAAAAAAAAAAAAAACCACCCTAATAGAATCAAATGAGAGCTTCTCATGAAGATATGAAATATATTGCTAGGATTTTCAAGGTATATAGGACATAAAGTACTTAGTGATCACTTGGTGATTGTTAGAGAATCACAGAATTTGAGAGCTACTGAAGACCCTACATGTTACCTTATCTAATTACCTCACTTATAGGCGAGAGAATTAAGGTCAGTTGTTTTGTCCACAGTCAAGTGGATTCCTTGGCACACGTCTTAACTACACTTCCCACCTTCACATGTGGTTAGATGTAGCCGTGTATCCCAGCCTACCTTGTGGGTGATGGGCACTCCTAGGCCCAGCCCATTAAAAACCTGCTGCGAAGCAAGCCTCCGTGCTCGGCCCACTTCTGCCTTAAGACAGGACTTGGAAACTATGGAAATCTTGTGTTAAAGATGGTGGAGTCACAGTATGAAAGCAGCTCGGGCCTTTGAATCATTGCTCAGAGGAGAGTTGCCTGTCATCTCCCATGTAGACTTGATCTGGATTGTGTTAAGCCAATGAGATTTGGGATTTTTCGTGCTATAACAACTGGTGTTGCCTAACATATCTATGTATGGGCATTTGCTTTCCAAGAATGGATTTAAAGACTGTTAGATAAATCTTCAAAATGAGAATAACTCTATTACTTATTAGCTGTGTGATCACTGGCAAGTTACTTAAACTCTCTGAGCCTTGGTATCCTATAAAATGGAGATGATTAAAACATCCGTTACAGAATTTTGAACTCTAAATGAGATCACCTTCCCAGATTAGCACAGAGCCAGGTGCACATGAAAGGCTCAATAAACTTTAGCTACTATCATGGCCCTGTTTGTGTAGATTATAGACGTACATCCAAAACTTAAAGTAAGCACTTTCTCCCCATCTTTCATTCTCCCACCTTTAACTGGGCTAAGGCGATGGCATGAGTCCTCCTTGATGATCTGTTCTTCTTCCATGATATTTGACATTGGCACATTGAGGCTAACAGTGTCTTCATCAGAAGGCTATGATTCAAGGGACAAACGTTATCAATGTAGATTAAGAGAACACTATGTGATAAGAGAAAAAATGCTGTGATTCACAAAAACATAATATTGAGTAAAAGACACCAGATACAAAGAACAGCTCCATTTACATGAAGTTCAAAAACCAAAAAAACAAAACAAAACAAAAACAAAAACAAACAAAAAAACCCAGTCCATGGTATTTGAAGTCAAGATAATGTCAAGGCTTGGCTTGGAGGGTGGGTGCGTGAGTGAGCTCCCTGGGGTGCTGGTGAAGATCTCTCTCTTGAACTGGCAGCTGGTAATGTGGGTGTGTTCACATTGTCAAAATTCATTGAGCTAACACTCAAGTGTTTCTCTGTACATATGTTTTGAGCTGAAATTTTGTCAGGTACCTGATGGTATTGCCAGCCTAAGAGCAATTTCAGAGCACTAGGAAGGACCACGGAATACCCAACAGAACAAAAGCATAACTGAATTTACTATCACACCAGCCCTAGGACTAGTCAATCGTTGTAATAGTAATGGCACTCAGAGACCTGACATGCCAATTCCCAAAACTGCATTAAATTTTTTTTAATTTATTTATTTATGATAGTCACAGAGAGAGAGAGAGAGAGAGAGGCAGAGACACAGGCAGAGGGAGAAGCAGGCTCCATGCACCAGGAGCCCGATATGGGATTCGATCCCGGGTCTCCAGGATCGCGCCCTGAGCCAAAGGCAGGCGCCAAACCGCTGTGCCACCCAGGGATCCCCCAAAACTGCTTTAAGGTTTCACGCAGCCAGTCACAAAAAGTGGGCAGTATCTGACAATAGCTCATTTACCCACAGTGCATCTTACGTGCAACATCAGGCTTCGGGTTATTTCCCTGCGTTAGGCTGAAGAATGCAGGCATTTGGGCTGCATCACGTATATGAAGTGCTAAGTGACTGTAGTACTTAAAGGGCATGTGCTCTGTGCAATTTTCAAAATAAGGCCTCGATTTAGTAATCAAAGTGAGTTGTCTCCGGAGGGGCTCGTTTCCCACACTAGCGGATGAAGTTTATTTAGATAATCTACGATTCCATCACAAATGAAATATGGAGCCTCATTTATTTTCCCCTGTCTCCATTTCAGGGTTGCTGTTTAGTGAAAAGCTTTCCAAATCACAGGGATCATGAATCTCCATAGAACACATTTCAGGGAATTCTGGGCTGCTCCGAAATTCCTGAAGCCATGACTTTCAGAGTACAGTGTTCATTTACTTTTGGACACGTGCACAAATCGTTTAGAAACTGGCGCAAAATGAGTGTGCATTCCATCCACTAAACAGATATCCATTCAGCCGCCAGTTTTTTTGCATGTTTATCTTGACAAAAATATGCTTTAGACTCCTTAGAGACAAATGTTAAATCAATCAGACAATGGCAACTGCCAAACACAGGGAATGAGATGTGCTTTCTGAATGCCACAATGAAACATAAGTGGGGAACAAGATAAACTGACCATAGATGGCAACGGATTTGCCAAAGTGAAAATAGAAAGCTACATTGGATAATTCAGAACTCTTTTCCTTCTAAAAAAAAAAAAAAACACGTTTCTTGGAGGTGTTCTCAGGTAATGAGGCTATAATGTGAAAGAAAAAAAGGCCAAAGGGAAGATGTAAGTGCTGGATTCTGTTAAATATATATCCCTTTTTGTAGTCCTTCCTTCTACCCTCCTCTCATCTTAAAAACTTAGCAAAATTCCAAAGAGATGCATCTAGTTAAAAGAGAGGGAATAAACCCCTGGCCTCCTTTTAGAATATTAGCATCCTACTTGTATTAAATGAGAACAAAAGGATAATGAAGTTCTTTGTGTGATGTTTTATTAATGAACTTAAATTACCCTTAAAAAACAGATAAAGGATAAAGCAGAGTCTGTTTTAATTTCATAGAAAATAAGCTTAGGGTGAGTAATTTCTGAAACAATGGGACATTTCAGGGGACTTACGAGTTTTAATAAAGCTAAGGGAGCTGAATTAAATACAACTTATAAAGCAGTGTGCTGAGTATTTTCTCCCCCAGGGAGCCACAGTAAACTATTCATGAGGCTTCATGAGAATGATTTTCTTTTACTGAAATTGGCCTTCTTTTTCTGCCTACAAACTCCTTTTGAAATGTTCTGTATTAGAAAGATCTTAGGGCACCCTAACTTTTAAATGCATTGCTTTATAAAGCATTTCATAGGAAATAAATGCAAATATCTTAGGTACATCTTAACCCTCAAAGACCTGAAGAGAACAGGGAAAAGGCATTTTTCTTGGAGTCACACACAGGACAAATGTGAACTCCTTAAATTGGCTTATTAATTACATCTTCAAAGAGCAGTATAATGTCTCAAAACTCAATAACCACAAAAACTCAGTAAAGATCCTCAAAAGGCAAGACCTGATACATCGACCCCCTACCCTAGTTATCCCTTCTAGCTCCCACGCTCAAGAAATCCTATTTAATGGTATGTTAGTGGAAGGTTTTGGGGCATCTAACTATAAATGAGATAAATATGCTAAATGAGCTATTTGTAACCACTTTAGGAAGCTCTAGTGTAGGAGACCTCTCAGCTTACAAATACCCGATTTTTTATCCAATGGCTGGAAAAGAACACAAAGAGCTTCAGGAAAACAAATATTACTATAAAAATTATGGCTACTCAAAATTGCATTTCCTGTAGGTAAACTGCTAAAATGCAATGCACATTTGACTCCTTAACATTTATGCATGTAAATAACTTGTTTCCTACAAACACATTTATAAAAATGCCTCATGTGTACCTGCACACCACTCTTTGTCATTTCATAATATTTATGAAACATTCAAGAATACTCTAGGTAATGTGAGCAGGGTGGTGGGAGGTGAAGGGGACAGAGACTCCACTTTTGAGATATTTACAAAACATTAAAGATGCAGAAAAAGCTAACAACAGCTCCTGTTTATATAACACTTGGGGGATTTCAAATCGCCTTCACAAACTTCATCACACATTCTCACACAGATGCATTAATGCCTTTTACCACACAGGAGTTCAGGAATGCAGGCAGATGTATATATCTAGCACAGAAAGAAAAATATCTAATCACAAAAAATTACCTCCGTGGCAGATAAACGCTTATCTCCATTATCACTTCCAACACCCGAATCAGAATCCTTCTTGCTGGGATAGATGCCATCAGTATGGAATTCATTTAGAAAAAAATGAAATCACAAAGTTCACAACAAGATACACCAATTTATACTCAAATAATGACTTCGCTATACAAGTTTTATTACTCCCATAAGGCAACAATCAACCCAATATTAAAGGAGATTGACACAAAGGCCTAATAATCAGATAGTCTTTCTAAACAGAGTACAGAATAAATTCTTTGTGCTCAGGGTTTCATAAATTCACACTCTAACCAAGTGGCCAGTTCTTTCAAATAGGCGACAATTTTCTTATATAACAGACTCTAGTGTCCAAGAAAGCAAAAACTGCCTAATTGCTTTTATAAGAGGCTTTTACCTCTTATGTGCTTACTCTCAATCAATCTGTAAGCTTCTTTCCAGTGAATAAACACATTTGACGTGTATAAAAATAAAATAATGAATGCATACTTTAAGTATTATATAAAGATACCCTAGGGCAGGCTTAGATCTTAAGTCATCATGTTTTTTTAGTAAAAAGCTAAGGACGGTCTCTGCCGTGAAGACCTCTCAAAACGAGCTATCTTTTTATACATGTGTTCAGTGTGGGAATTTTGTTCCCTGAAAATTCAAGGCCCAATTTATGCCACAGAAAGGCCAAGGGCATTTGAAAGGACTCTAATGCTTCTGTTCCAAACAGGAAATGGCAAAAACTGTGCACACTGCATTTTTAAAACACAATTACAAAACGAAACCTCCAGTTGTTCTTAACAATGTACTGAGGCATATTAAAAATTAATAATTAAAAAAAAGACATGCCTGAGCTTGATATGGTTGTTTTAACTAAGAGGTAAAACAAAACAAAACAAAACAAAACAATACCTCTATTTATATTACAGATTGCATTTATAAGGAGATATACATGCATCTAATGTACATGTGCGTTAGCACAAAAATATACGCACATGCACAGCACGCGTACACACGCAAAACTCATGAAAGACGGATTATTGATTAAAATTAGGAAAGATAAGATTTGCAAGATGCCAAAGGTTATCAACAGCACCAATTTTCTCTCTCTTATTCCAAAATGCTAGAATGCTTGAGTTATAAATCTGCACTGGTTAAGTGAGGCAAAGGGATTTTTGGAGTTCCCTACTGGGAGCACGGTGGCCTAAGCAAATTGCAAACGGGGGCTTTGAGTGACTGCAGTCACACTCACCTGTCCTCCACGTGCTGCTGTAAATGTGGCCTCTCCATCGTTTGGAGATAAAGGGAATCGGTTGTCTTAATCTGACAGGCTTGTATACTCAGGTACTTGAATATGTGCACTTTGCCCTTTGTGCAAATCTACGGAGAAATTAATAATACGTATTTGTTTAAAGGCAAAACAAAATGTAGACCCTAGACATTTGATATCTTAATTTTTGCATTTTCATTTTAAGCAATGCTTCAACAATGCACACCAAATCTGACCTCTCCAAAACATCTGAGAATTTAGGCAATCATGTCTTCCAGATGCTACTTTGAATAGAAAACCTTTCTAACAGAAATGTGTCTAATTCTGAATAGTGTTAAAAAAAAGTACAGAAGTCAGATACCTGACACGGTAACAGTCCAATTCTGGGAGCATTCATTTCGTTTAGCACATGGTTTGACAGCTGAACTTGAAACTTCTCTCTAAATACCAATACCCATAAGTGAAAATGCTTAAACTCCATTTCTCAGCTCACATTAAAGTGAGGAATATATGCCTCCTTTAGTAAGCCCTACACTCCATGTAGGTGTTTCCAACGTACGTACAATTGCTAACATTTGTATGATCCTATAGTCCTAGGATTGCAAGTGATCAGAATGGTGATACAAATGCTGGTAAGTGGATTTGACGCAGCACAAGACAACTTACTGTAGTAGGATTTACCCAAAGTTTCATCTTTCAGAGATTGTGATCATGTCCCAAACAATATTAATTCAGCAGAATAGCAAAGGCCCAGCTCTGCTGAGAGTTACCCACGCACTAGTGACGGCGTATCCCGCAATGAAACAGCTTTGCTGCCATCCCTCACCTGTGCTGGAGGAGACTGCAAAGGGTTGTTCTCAAGTAGTAATACTTGCAGCTGTTTCATCTCTCTAAAACAAATGGGAATCACGAGCACTTTATTGCAGGAAAAGTCAAACTTTACCAAGGGAAGATCTACTAGTTCTAAAGAACAGGGCGGGGAGAAAAAGAAAAAGAAAACACAAATTCAGAAAGCAACAAGATTAAATGGCTAAACATTCAAAAATTCATTCTTTGCTTACCAGGAAAAATATTTAACATAATTGAAGCAAGTTGTGCATCAGTAATACGTGGTCTGTGTCTAAAATATTTTACTAAAGGAGAGGGGAAAATCTTCCACTGGGAGCACAATCATTTTAAATTGTTGGTAGTTCTGATAAGAGCTAAAAAACACTTGACATTTACAGTATCTTTTGTTTAGAAAGGCCTTTCTTCCAGCAGAACAATCACATAAGCCACCCCACATTGGGTAGGTTTATGCTTTCACTTCATTTGCAAGCATATGAACAATGTGCTAATCATCAAATATGCTTATCGAGTCAACAACGTATCTGGGCTGGCATAGTCTCAGAGCCAGTTACAAGAAATGTGTTCCTGGGTTTTCTAATTCTACTTTCAAGACTAAATGCCATCTAATTCAGAACTCTGCAATGGACCCTGTAATCCTGCTTTGATGAGGCTCAAGTCTACTGCTTTTGAAAAGTCTCCTGCAGCTCCACAAACAAGATAGAACATTATATTTAGCTTCAAATCCCCACCCAGTGGCATAGTAAACACTCAGTAATTTCAAGCATTCCAACCGACGCTGGCAGCTGCAGGGAACGAAGTCGACTATATTTCACGGAGCAAAGAGGCTGAGCGACAGCAGACACGTAGAGCGACACGGGGCCAAGCAGTGAGGTCCCTGGGGGGGGGGCACTCCCACGTATGGCAGAGGGGCCTCGAGTAAGGGCTCCACGAGGAGATCCAAAGGGGAGGACAGGCAGGTGCTATATAAAGTGACCTGCGGTAAGAAGTGACCCGATTGCTTCCCCACCCCCCCACCCCCCACCCCAAGTGTGCCTGAGGGTTTTCAGTCGACTCAGCGACTCAGCGAGGCTGCTTCAAGTTCCACAAACAGAGATGCTCTTAGCAACCGTGATCTCTCCTCTGAGCCTCCTGGCCCTGGGCCTCTGGGTGTGGAAGGGACTTTCCTTGGTTCCTGCCTTAGGGGATTACTTTGTATTTAAAACAGGACCCGAGTGCGAGGAGAGAGGTTGAAGAGCATCGAACTCTGCAGGTCCCAAACTCAGTGCTGGGTAAATAGCCCTGAGCAAGTCCCTGCCCGGGCCCAGCCTCATCCCCCACTCTCCGCCCCCACCAAGAGCAGGGGCGGCGATTTGCCTGGCACCCTACTCATCCTGGAGGTTGCCTTGATGCTGTGAGCTGCAGGTGAAGGAGGGAGGGAGGATGGGGACCTGGAGGACAGCATGGAATCTGGAAGGTCAAGGGCAAAGTCAGATCTCTTTCACTTCATGGTTTATTCCTCAAACTGGACTAAGATGTAGAGGGATTTGGATCCCGGAGGCAGATCGCCTTGCTGGAACCCTTAGTGATAGGGATCCATCTCAGAGACTGTTCTTTTCACTCACTGAACTCAGGCCGGCAAATTTAGTGGCAAAACGTAACTGGACTCTGGATCTTCAGCGATTCTCTGCCTGGGACAGTGAAGGCTTTGAAGCAAGGCGGAGGGCTAAGTTCCTGGCAGGCACAGCAGGAAGGGGAGGAGAGGCAACTGAACCAAAGAGGGTAAATAAAGTAAGAATGGTTTGTATTATGACCCATTCCCGTTAATTGCAGTTTGGAACACAATTATCATCTTGGCTTCATTAGGAAAAACGAGAGCCTGGCAGTTTCACAACCAGAAAATGGTGGTGGTGGTGGTGGTGGTGGCTGAGAACTGCGGCCCAGAAATGGTCGCAAGAAACAGGGCAGGAAAAGGGAGGAAGAGGGAAAAAAAAATTCCAAGGCACATCCTCTGTTGCAAAGAAGGTCAATGACGGGCTCCTTTAATCTTAACTCTGTCCATTCTGGGCCTAGAGAAAAACAAAATGCAGGTCTCCTCATTGCAGTATGTGTAGTGAAACCACCACAAAATTGATATGGGTAATTCGGCCACAGACTGGTTTTCCCTCCTGAGATTGAAAGCATATGGGGAAGGGTACTCACAGAGGAAAAACAAGTAAATAGGCAAAGTCTTTAAATTCGTTGCCTGAAAGCACAATCAATGCCCTTTTGTTAATCGAGTTCTCTGGAGTGAAGCAGAAAAGAAACTTGATATGCAGGAAGTTATTTAAAAAAAAAAAAAGGGAGAGAGAGACAGAGAGAGAGAGAGAGAGATTTTTCCAGTAAACTGAAGTTTTAGCTTGGAGGATATATTTTTAAACTACTACACCTGAGAAAACCTAATTATGGAAAGGATAGAAATTTGTAACCTATCTTTTTTCAGGGATGAGAATTTTCTGAAGGTAAGAGTGTAGGGAGTGGTGAGAGAAAGAAAGACCTTGGTTGCAGAAAAGACACACTTTTCACATGTTTCTAGACTATTCTAGGCATCCGTGAAACGACCGTTACCCTTTTTCTTTTGAAAATGAGAGTTTGGTGATCTGTCATGAGCTTTCAGCGATTAGCAATGAGAGCTTAGAGGAAAGTTGCATTCAGTGCCACAAGAGGTTTAATGCTTAGAAATGTGCTGTAAGAGCATCTCCCCTTTGCACTTGCTCAAACCAAGAAAAATAATTTCATCCCTTCAAAATGGATGAGACTGTGACAGAATGAAAAATCAATCTTTTTATACCTAGTTATCTCAAAGTCATAAACTAATAAATCCTTGTGCCGACAGAGTTTCCACTTCTACTTCTTGAAGATGCTAGTTAGTGCACGAAAGGTGACAGGATGGCAGGTAGATACTAAAACCTCCCATCCAAGTGCATCACATTTTATAGTTCTTTCCCTTCCATGAGCTTCACCGGCTTGCCTTCAGGCCTAAGAGCAAGATGCAGGAACAGAATAATACAAATCAGGCGGTTCTCAACCAGCTGCAGTAGTGTCGGGTTAACCAAATGCTTTGGTTTCTGTTTCCGAGTATATGCTTTTGCTTTGAGGTATATTTTTAAATAGATGTGTGAACCCTGGTATGCCTGGTGGGCCTTAAATGAAACGGGTGGAAAGCAGTGCGATCTTTGAAACCCGGAATACGTCTTTTGGGAAAGCATTCGGTATTTTACTGCTCGTCGACTCATTCTGATTCAAGTCCAAACAAGAATCCCAACGTATGAAATTCAGATCCACCACCATCTACAGAGCTGCTTGTCAAAGTTCTTAATGGCCTGCAATTCCTGAAGAAATGTGTCTTTTTATTGGAACCCGAAGACAGCATATCAGAGGGACATGCTGTGGAAGCCCACAGGTGTAGAGAAGGGTTGGCCTGAGGCTGGCTCCTGAGCAGGGATGTCTGAGGGGGCAACCAGCCTCAACGCCGAGGTTCTGGAGGATCCCGGCTTCTGGCCTTTGGGAGACTTGCTGCAACAACCAGTGACGTTAGCCCATGTGCCACTTCAGCACGGGTGGTTCTCTCACCTGAAGCATAGATTCTAGACACAGGGGGCGGGTCCCAACCAGGGCGACCAGATACCCAAGGCCAGAGATCCTAACAGCTGGACCTACGAGACCAAGCACATCGCCTAAGGTGTTGGCCCAATGTTCCAGAACGTTGCACATCTATACCAAAAACACAACTCATGCTGCCTCCTGTTGTGAGCTGAACGGTATGTCCCCAAATTTCCTGCGTTGGAGTAGTCCTAGTTCCCAGAACCTCAGAATGTGGATGTATCTGAAGATAAGGCCTTCAAAGGGGTAACTAAGTTAAAATGAGGTCATGTGAGTGGGCCCTACCCAATATGACCCGTGTCCTTCTAAGAAGAGCAGATTAGGACGGAGACACAGAGGGAGGATGACGTGAGGATGCAGGGAGAAGCAAGCCATCTGTAAATCAGGGCACGAAGCCTCAGGAGAGACCTTGATCTTAGATTTCCTGCCTCCAGAATTGTGGGAAAATAAATTTCTGTTGTTTAAGCCACTCAGTCTGTGATACTTTGTTATGTGAGCAAACTAACAGACACACAGCCTTCTACGGGGGATCGGCTGCACTGTCGTGCTCCCGACTAAATATGAATATGAACTTTTCTGTTATCTGTGTGTGAGATTCATATGATTCATATTAATATAATTAATATAATTGGGCATGCACAAACATAACCAAACTACCTTCTTCCCAGAAGTAAGCAAACAAACAAACAAAATAAACATCTCCTGTTTTATTCTTTTTTTACCTTGTGGTAAAACTTTAAGGTAATTTCTTCTGACATTCAGTTCCCGTAGAGATTTCAATTGACCTATCTGCTGGGGCAAGGCTGTGATCTCGTTGCAGCTGACGTCCTGCATCAAAAAGCAAAGGCAGAAATGATAAACACCCTCTTCCAGGAAATCAAGCCTCCCGTGTGACATCTCCTTAAGGAATTTAAATACAAGGACGGCTCCTCGGGTTCATCGTTACCTTGGTCTGGACGCCCCTGGCCAAGCAAGCCTCAGCGCAGAGAAGGAAAAAGAAAGTGCATGCTTTTGAACATCCTCTGAGGCTGGAAGAGGAGAGAGGAAGGATGTCTGGGCCATTCAGGGGCTACTCTGTGGGCCTTGCACCTGCTGCGTTCTCGTGCTTCGATCGCATCTCACTGTCACGACGAACCCATGAGGCCGTGCTAGCAGCTTAGTAGTGTCAGAAAGGTGGGGCCCAGGGGGGTGAAGTCAGGCGTCCCGGGCAGTCAACACTTGGAACGAAGGCCCGCCCGCTGCTCAGCCGCCCTCCCACAGCGCCTCGAAACAGAAGGTGACACACCCCACCTAGCACAAACCCACATCTTACAGTGGAAATCATGATCCTTACGGCATCTTTTGGAGGCACTGTTTCTGTCGAATGGAGTCCGTGATGGGGGGCTGCACACTTTGTGCACCCAAGTGCCTGCAAACACATTTTTACCAGCAAGACCATGGGGCACACGGATGATGTCCCTTTCTTTCTTTTTTTCTTTTTAAAAGATTGATTATTTATTTATTCATAGAGACACATACACACACACACAGAGAGAGAGAGAGAGAGAGAGAGAGAGGCAGAGACACAGGCAGAGGGAGAAGCAGGCTCCATGCAGGGAGCCCAACGTGGGACTCGATCCAGGGTCTCCAGGATCACGCCCTGGGCTGCAGGTGGTGCTAAGTCGCTGGGCCACCCGGGCTGCCCATGACGTCCCTTTCTTGCACCAAAAGACGTAACATCCCGTCAATCGTGGATGGGGACCACTGCCCAACAGGTGCAGAGTGAGAGCTGCGGCCTCACACCCTGCTTATCCGCTCCCCTCATCCCCTCTGCCTCCTCCTCTGGAAGCTCAGCCTCCACCCCGGCTACTGTCCTGTCCAGAGCCACATCCTCCCTCCTGCGGTGCTCCCCAGTCACTTCCCTGAGTCCTGCTCCTCAATCTTCCGGAGTGTCCTTTCCCTGCATCACCCGCCAGCTCAGACGTCTGTTCCACCTCCTGGGAAGCGCAGGAGGGATCGTCCCCAAGTCGGCAGCTCCGGTGCTAGTCTGTGTGCCATCTCCCTGAGAGCCCCCACTTGTGTCCCCAAGCCCCCCCAACCCCCCGTGGCCGGCTGCTGTCACCAGTGTGTGTCCCGGCCTTTCAGGGGCCCACACCTGGTCGGGCTCTTCCCTGCCTGGCGCGCCCCCCCAATGTGGTCCCCTTGGCCCCCCTACACCGTCCAAGGCTGAATTCAAGGCTGGCTCCTCTTGGAGGCCTTTGTGGAGGCGTCCCCCTTCCATCCCCGTCTGATCACGCGCCCAGGGACAACGACGGCGCCATCCTCCATGGTCCTGCCCTCATGAGCTCGCACATTTGCCTTCCCTACGAGCCTGTGAGCTCCTCAATGGGAGATCCTGGGTCTTAGCCACTCCGTCTTCCCGGTGCTGAGCAGAATGCCAGGGATAAAGTGAGGGATCGGCCCCACGGCTGGCACTCCGGGACGCTCCGACCTACACACCGATCCCTGGCGGGTCCTGCTTGAGACAGCAGAGCCCCAGATCTACTTGGGCGAGGTCTGATCCCAATGAGATCGAGTGTTTAAATACCCCACATCACTCCTGAACCTGCAAAAAACAAAACCAAACAAAACCAAAAAAAAAAAAAAAATCCTTTCCCACCCCGCTTTTAGAAGGCAGCAAGGCCTGACTGCAGAAATCAGTCCCACACTCGCTCTGATGCGAAGAGCTCACCACTGACCCGTTGCCAGAAATCCCAGGGCTCCCTGTGAGAGCGGGACCATGCGGAACACAGGGCAGCACTGTCCTCTAATCTCTTCTCATCTGGAAACCCGCAGGTGACCCACCAATCTGGCAAGGTCACGAGGCTGCTAGCGAGTATCACCTGCTGAAGAGGAATAAGGAGCGAGGCGGCCCTCTGCAGAGGCCGAGTCTACACAGTGCACTCAGCCACGGTCCCGCTCTATGCTCTGCGTCTGACCAACAACCATGAGTGTCTCATGCCATCACACCGGGCTGGCTCTTGATGCATTAAAACAAAAACAAAAACCCACAGGTACATTGGCAGAGGAGTAAAAGTCTAAAGGAAGGAATTATAGAATTAAGAGGTCCGGGGATTTGTTCAGTCACTTTTGCCCCTCACTGAGTCACTAAATACTTCTGCCTTTCTGCATAGACTTCCATATACAAGAAGCAAAAAAGCGAAATGCCACCTTTTCCCGATTCCTATGGCTTCTGATCAGCCACAGACAGTAACCACCAAATCCTCTCAGTGAGACCTTTACATTTCTTTGCCTCGATCAAGTCACGAAGAAGCAAGAGGTAGCATTCCACGCTTTTAGCCAGGCTCTCACATAGACGGTATACAGGTAAGCCCTAGAGATATATGAGATTAAATCATCCTATTGGACTCGCAACCACAGTCACACTGGTGGTAGCTGGGGCCGGGGGGGGGGGGGGTCACAGGGAAAGAAACGGGGCATTTTCCATCCCTAGAGAGGAGTTAATATGACTGACATCCCCACTCACTTTTTGTAAGTCAGTGTGTGAATGCACAAGAAAGATCCTTTTTGCAGTTGATGGGAATCAGATTTTTGATATGAAACTGACAATTTTCACAAGTTCCAAGGACAGAATTCTTTTAAGAATCATGCTTGTATTTTATTATTTATTGGGGAGGGGGTGGGCGAAGGGGAGAGGGAGAGAGAGAGAGCCCCAAGCAGACTCCCTGCTAATCGCGGATACCGATACGGGACTTGATCCCACGACCCCGAGACCACGACCCGAGCCTAAACCGAGAGTTGGACACTCAACAGGTGAGCCGCACAGGCACCCCCCAAAAAATCACTTAAAAAAAAAAGGAGAAGAGAGAGGGAAACAAATAGATAACAGATATATTAAGGCAGCGTATTCACAGCATAAAGTCTCATTCAGTCGTATCCTATTTTTTGGTACATACTATATTCATCGTGCATGCTGCTGATTACCCGCTGCTGTTTCCCGAAATACCAGGTAATTTTTTTTTTAAACATATGTTTCTCACATAATGGCTTCATCAAGGAAAATCAACTCCCTTCAACTATATTTCAATGCTTATTTACTAGTAAGGAAAGCAGTTACTCAATTTACACTTAAAAAAAGAACATAACAATACAGAGTTTTTCGTTCTGACTTGCAGGACAGGACATCTGTAGACAATCAGAAACACAAGGTCCAATTGTCCATTCACATTTGGAGGGCTGTATGGTGAAGGTCAAATTATTCTAATAGCACTCTGCTGTCAGGTATTTCCTGTCCTGCCAAAACAACGAAGAGAAAAGGCGCCGGGAGATCCAGCGTGAAAGCCAGATAAAGACTTCTTGCTATTGTAGCATCAATATTGTGAAATTATGCAAACTCTATGGCCTTCCAGTCACTGAACCCTGCTATGTTTTAAAGGAGCTATGAATCTCATCACAAAAATTAAAACCCCCGTGGGTCTTAAGTCACTGGGGAATGAGGAGGAGGGAGGAGGGGATGTTAGTCTAACTTGAGGGATAAGATGGGGATAAGATGTTTCAGTTCAGAACACGTGAAAGCAGTATTCCTAGGACGGTCTGGTTCTCTAGGACATGTCTGTCCACATTTAGCCTAAGGTATGGTTCTTTTTTTTTTTTTTTAATTTTGAGTTCATTTTAAAAAGGTAATGTTTAGGAAAATAAATTTAATAAATAAATGACACCGATACCTCATACTTCTGCATTTAGGGAGAATTTACCAAACTATGACTTTCCGATTCATTGGCTCTTTTTAGAATAGTAAAGTGAATCCCTTCTGAATTGCTTATTAGCCCCTAAGCTCTGTCTTAGAAAATAATTATCTCAAACTTCAGTGAATCAAATTACCATATATTTACTGTTAGAATATTGCAAATATATAGGTAGGCCAGGAAGAAATCATCATAAGCATGTCATGCGTATTTACTAATTCTATTCTCTAGTATATAGAAATGAATCTAGTTTATATACAAGAACGTTAAGTACTCGAACTTAAGTTTTTATGGAATGGCCAGCTCAACTTAGTCATTGAGATAAAGATCAAAATGGAGAATTTTATGACCTAAGATAAACTTTTTTTCCACTAGTTTAATCAACATGTTTTTAAGTAACCAAAGGAAAAACTTTAGAGTCATTTCGTGCCAGCCCCTTCAGGCAATAAAGGAAGTCTCTAGAAGTGTTAAATGCACATTGGAGACTAATAGATTTTTGTTATTAAGTGCTAGTTGTTAATTTACTACCTTCAGTATGCAAAAATGATAAGGATTTAAAACATCAGATTAATTCAGGGGTTATTAAATTATTATTAATGTTCACTTTCAGAAAATAGTCTTTAAAAAAAAGAAAAAAAAAGTGTTTTCAAGGAGTAACCTCTAATGAAAACCAACACAACCACTGTGGATTGTGTCAAGACAATCTTGGTTAGCAAAAGACGTCCAGTGAGACCAGGCCACCCTGTGCAAATACATGCGGTATTCTCACAGGCTAACTTGCTCTGACCCTCAGGTTTTCAAAAATCTAGTGTGGTTATACAATCGCTTCAGTCGTATTTTTGTAATAAATGTAGTTCTTTATTTAATGGAAGGAAATGCGAACATTCTGACAGGAAATCCAAGCTATTAACTCCCATCATGGGATCATGCTCTTTTTGGGGGGAAATGTCTATTGTATGACTCACTGTGTAACTGTAGGTAAATGTCTTAACCTCTCTGTGCAAGATTGTGGCAAGATTAAATAATTCAAATTTCCTTGTGATATTAGGAAAATCCATTTATCACAACAGAGATAATGAAGAGATTTTGAAAGTCAGATACTTAACTCAGGAATAATGTCAATTTTGATTCCATAACAATCAAAAACTCAATTTCTGTAGTCAGAACTTTTTTTTTAAGAAAAATTAAGGGACGCCTGGGTGGCTCAGTGGTTGAGCGTCTGCCTTTGGCTCAGGGTGTGATCCCGGGGTCCTGGGATGGGCTCCCCGCAGGGAGCCTGCTTCTCCCTCTGCCTGTGTCTCTTGCCTCTCTCTCTGTGTCTCTCATGAATAAATAAATAAGATCCTTAAAAAAATGAATCTGCTCATTTATATTCAAGACTTTATCAAGCAACCTCTGGTATGATAAATTATCACATTAGTGAATGTCTCCTTTCAGTATAAAACTCAACTTCACACCTTTTCGCATATCCACAAACAACTGTCCCACCCCAGTGTTCTCCAACAGAATGGATCTTCAACAAGCCATGGATTCCCAACTGTCCCACAGAAACCAGAGGGGTTGGGACATCTCCAGAGACCACAAGTGGGAAAATGACTATGGGAGACACATGAATTTATGTCTTCCCGATACCTAGCTCAGAAGTAGCAATGCCATGGATGAAAATAAGGAAGAAGGGATTTTCCTCAGATGCAGGACGATATACCCAGTGTCTTGTCTATAATTGATCCTTGAAATCAAACTCCCCACACAAATGAACATTTCATGAAAAGAGAATAAAAAAAGAGAGGTCTAGTCAGGGCCAGGAAATGCACCTTTCCGTGCATCAGGCTCTCTGAGTTTTTTGGTTTTAGGAGCAGCTTTCTGGACCAGTGATAATACGTCCTCTTACATGCAGGTAAGAGCTGGGAGCCATAGTTTTCAATGCCCGAGTTGGGGAAAGACAAATGGAAAGAAACCAAACAAGGGATACACCATCTCTGGACCCCAGCAGGTCAGTATGCACAGGAAACCATGAGAAAACTCAAGTTCACCATCCTTTCCGTGATGTGCTTGTCTTCACAGCTCTAAGGTCATTACAACACAGGCCATTCATATGGCATCTCTCACCAAATATCCAACATGCCTCTTCCTTCAGGCATGGTTTGACAGTAAAAGAACCATGTTTCCAAGTGTTAATGTGGTTTTAACGAAGAAAATAAGGTTTAGTCAACACCAGAACGGTCCATTGACCTTCCCTGCCAGGCTGGAGCTCCTCTGTGAGGAAACTTCCAGACACACACTGACCCTCTTTTTAAAACATTCATTCTCTGATTCACTCTTGGCTATTCATGCTCTGCCCCAACTTTAATGAGAAAACCATTGCAAGGTAAACCAGGAACTCACCCAACAAACAAAACATGGCCCCTCTCCATGAGACACTTAGTCTAGAAGAAGATACAGCAAGCACGGCTGCGTGGTGCTGTTGACAGGGTTGGGGCTTTCATCACACAAGACTGGTTTTGATACCCCAGTTCCACCCCTCCATGTAGCCCCATGGCTTTGGGTAAGTAATTCTGAAACTCAAACTTGTTTACGCAATGTAGATATGATACCTGCCTTGCTGAGTTATTGTCAAGATTGTATGAAACAATCCACGTCACGTACCTAGCAGAGTGCCAGGCATATAGTAGGTGTGCAGTAAATGCCAGGGCTTTTCCTCTTTCTCTTACAGAAAGAACACCCAGATATAAAGACTTAGAAAGCAACATACCTATTACAGCTACAGCTCTGAGAGTGTCAGAGGGACAGAAGTATTCGACGTGGCCAAGAAGGCAGGAAGTCCTAGCTCATTCATTCCCATCAGAAATGGCCCTGGAGGGGCCAGCTCCACAGAACTAAGATTCCTTAAATTCTCTTGCACCTGAAACAGCATAGAACTCTAGCCTGGCCTCTCGCGGATTTGAAAAAAGACATCTCCACAGGTGTTTCTTAATGGCTTCTTCATGGGAGGAGGAATAATTGTGTTCCTCTGTTCTCTGCACAATCTCAAATGGCTGGACAAGCCAATAACTGCATGGCAATGCTTTCTGCTTTATTTTCAGATAAGTGTGACATATATTTAAGATGGTAAGATGGTGTTTTTCAACTCTTAAAAATTAGAGAGGAAGACTCTTTTCTTGCAGACAGCTGTGGTAAGCTGGGTTTTGTTTTTTAAGCCACTGATGACTCTGGAATACTCACACTTGGAAGAGAAGAGACTTTACAGCTCCATCTAGGATACTGTTTGAGTCTAATGTGAAATTTAAAAATATTTCTTCCAAAATAGCTAAACAATGCTCAGAGCCTGATAACCTGAGTGACTTTATCAGCACTTAATTGGCTTAGGGTACTCTGAATGCTTGGGGGCAGGGCAGTGCCTCCCCAAATTTTTTAACAAGTTGGTTACCATGTAAGTAACTATAAAACAAAAACCTCCCAAGCAAGTCTAGAATTACTGCAGGCTCTCTGGGGAACTTCTTTCCAACTGCTAGCTAAAAATTCATTTGACATGGTTACCTACAGTAGCACTACTATTTTAAGCAAAAAGAGATGAAAGATAAGTAAGAACGGATGGAAACTAATCTTTTTTTAGTCTGTGACCTTAAGCAAGGCCAGTCACCCCTTGTGGTTAAATAATGGCAATGATTTAAATATTCACCAATGTCACAGATAAATGCTTTTTACAAGCTCATGCATGCTCACACAGTTAAGGAACACAGGCTACAAAGCTGCCCCACCCAGTAGGGTGGCCAGTAGCTACATGTGGCCACTGAGTGTTAGCAATGGGGCTGGTCCAACCTGTGAGATGCTGGCAGTATAAAATAGACACTGGACTTCAAAGACTTAATGTGAAAAAAATATAAAATATCTCATGAATTTTATATCGCATTTATGCTGAAATAATATTTTAGCCATCTTGCATAAAATCATTAAAATGAACTTCACTTGTTTTTTTAAAAAAAATGTGGCTACCAATGCATTTAAAATGACATTTGCTGACACTAACAAGGCAAAAAGAAAGAAAAGGCATCCAAATTGAAAAGGAAGAAGTAAACCTGTCAATAGTTGAAGATGACTTTATACACTACATAGAAAACCCTGAAGGCTCCACCAAAAAAAAAAAAAAAAATACTAGAACTGACAAATGAATTCAGTAAAGTCTCAGGATATAAAATCAATGTGTAGGAATCTGTTGCATTTCTATACACTAATAATGAAGCAGCAGGAAGAAAAATTATGAAAATAATTCCATTTACAATTATATAAAAAATAGTATGATACCTAGGAATAAACCTAACCAAAGAGGAAAAAGACCTGTACTCTAAAAAGTATAAAACATTGATGAAAGAAATTGAAGACTACACGAAAAATGGAAAGACATTCCATGCTTGTGGATTGGAAGAACAAACATTGTTAAAATGCCTATGCTACACAAAGCAATCTGCACCTTTAATGCAATCCCTATCAAAATACCAATAGCATTTGTCACACAACTAGAACAAATCATCCTTGAAAGACTCCAAATTGCCAAAGCAATTTTGAAAAAGCAAAGCAAAGCTGGAGACCTCAAATTATATTACAAAGCTGCAGTCCTCAAAACTCTATAGTACTGGCACAAAAATAGACACATAAATCAATAGGACAAAACAGAAAACCCAAAAATAAATCTGCAATCATAAGGTCAATTAATCTTTGACAAAGCAGGAAAGAATATCCAATGGGAAAAAGAGAGTCTCTTCAACACACGGTGTTGGGAAAACTGGACCAGGAACATGCAAAACAATGAAACGGGGCCACTTTTTTACACCATATACAAAAACTCAAAATGGATTAAAGACCTAAATGTGAGACCTGAAACCATAAAAATCCTCAAAGAAAGTGCAGGCAGTGAGGTCCCTGACATGGGCCACAGTACCATTTTTCTAGATGTGTTTCCTGAGACAAAGGAAACAGAAGCAAAAATAAACTATTAGGACTACACCAAGATTAAAAGCTGCTGCACAGTGAAGGAAACAATCTGCAAAACTAAAAGGCACCCCTACTGAATGGGAGAAGGTATTTGCAAATGACATTATCCAATAAAGGGTTAGTATCCAAAGTATATAAAGATCTTATACAAATCAACACCTAAAAAAATCCCAAATAATCCAATTAAAAAATGGGCATAAGGCATGACCAAACATTTCTCCAAAGAAGATGGCCAGCAGATGGCCAACAGACACATGAAGAGATGCTCAACCTCACTCACCATGAGGGAAATGCAAATCAAAACTACAATGATACTACCTCACACCTGTCAGAATGGCTAAAATCAAAACCACAAGAAACAGCAAATGTTGGCAAGGTTGTGGAGAAAAAGGAACCCCTGTGTACTGTTGGTGGGAATGTAAACTGGTGCAGCCACTATGGAAAACAGTGTGGAGGCTCCTCAAAAAAGTTAAGAATAGAACTACTCTATGATCCAGAAATCACACTATTGGGTATTTACCCAAAGAATATAAAAATACCTTTTATATATATATATAAATATAAATCATATTTTTAAATATATATAAAATAAATATTTCTAAATAAAAAACATATTTTATACATAAATATGTATTTATTTTATATTTTTATCTAAAAATACTTTTTATATATCTATATGCCCTATATTTATAACAGCATTATTTACAATAGCCCAATTATGGAAACAGTCTCAGTGTCCACTGACTGATAAATGGTATACACACATGTACACACACACGCACACGCACGCGCACACACACACAATGGAATATTATGCAGCCATAAAAAAGAATGAAATTTTGCAACAACATGAATGGAGACAGGGAGTATTATGCTAAGTGAAATGAGTCAAAGAAACACAAATAGCACCTGATTTCACTTAGATGCAGAATTTAAGAAACAAATGAGAAAAGGAAAGAGAGAGAGAGAGAAAGGGGGTGGAGAGAGAAACAAGCCAAGAAACAGACTCTTGACTACAGAGAACAAAATGAATGGTTACATGGTTACCAGAGGGGAGGTGGATGGGAGATGGATGAAACAGGTGATGAGGACTTAGGAGGGCACCTGTCCCGATAAGTACCCGGTGGTATATCGAAGTGTTGACTCACTATATTGTACACAGGAAACTAATATAATGCTGTGTGCCAACTACACTGGAATTAAGAATGGAATGGAATGGAATGGAATGGAACGGAACGGAACGGAACGGAACGGAACGGAACAGAACAGAACAGAACAGAATAGAATAGAAAACGTTTGCTGCTTGGTAGTATCTTCCTATCAAACGGTGCTGGGTGAGGGTGTTTCAGCTCACGTTCCAAGTTAGCTATGACACAGTGACCTTCAGTACATCACAGGCTGTCTCTCTACCTTGTTTTTTTTTTTTTTTTCATTTGTAAGGTGTCAAGAGCTTGGACTAGATGCTTTGAAAACCCCTGGGGCTCTAACATTCCAGGATCCAAGGACTCACCAGGTACTGCTAGGGGAGAAAAGACACCAGAGCCAGTGGATGACAGTGCTAAATAGGTAGTTGGTTGCACGAGGAGGCAGGGCCTTCTTTGCGAGAGTGGGCTCTGGACAGGATACCTAAGAAGAGCTCAGGGGTCCCTTATGAGCCACCCCACAGCTCGTGGGTCCCGAGGCGGGAGACAGGCTGTTCCACCTCTGCAGCGATGCCAGCCCAGCAGCTGATGAGAGCATGTGGGGGAAGCCCTGCTCTGCTGTGAGGCTGGCTCGGGGCTCAGCACATGTGCCACATGTGCCACATGTGCCACAGGTGCCATGGACGAGCTGGCCTGTAGCCGTGCCTACAATGCAGCTGAACGCAGGGCATGCTGTGGGCTTAGGCCCAGGGTGCAGGGGGTGGGAACACATTCGGGCGGCCAACAGGTTCCAGCACACCGACCTGGCCAGCGTGCCTTCCTGTGTGGGAGCCCAAGAAGTGGGGGGAAAACCAACCTGTCATTCATATTGTGTTTGTAAGACTTAAGCCACATTCTTAGCACACCTGGATTTTGTGGTTTATCAGACTCCCAAACGGAAGTATTCTCAAAAAAGAAAAATAAGTATTATGGCTATCAGTTTCAATCCCCAGCATTACTCTGTATTATGTTTCTGTTTTCTGGAACCAGTTAAGGTGGCACCTTCTGAATTAGCTTGGATTGTAAGACAGTCATCCCCCCGCCAGGCTGAGCACCTGGGAGTCTGCACGGTCTGTCCCAAGCCACCTGCTCGGCCCACTTTCCACCGTTTGACAGCAGCATTTAGCAAACATTGACTAGGTGTCTATCTTGTGCCAAGCACCGGGTACTACAGCAAGTTCCTGTCCTCAGGCGGCTTTCAAGATATAGGGGGAGCTGGCGCAGAGAATGCCAAGGAAGAGGACAAGTGTGATTCCATGGAATTCAGAGATATGTCCAAGGTGCTTGTGTTCGGAGCACCTAGCTCTGGCTCGGAGGATCTGGGAAGGCTTTCTGGAGGAAGTGAGATCTAATGTGGCTAAGAATGGATCAAGAGAAGAGGAGAAGGAAGAAACAGCTCATACAGAGTCAGTGAGGTGCTTCCAAGTCCAGAAGAGAAAATGAACCAGGTGCATTCCTAGAAGGCTGGAACTCAGAGGGTAAAGGGGCCCCGGACAGGAGATGAATCTGGGGAGACAGACAGGGACCAAGAGTCCTGAGGATGCTCTTGAATGGCCTGTGGAGGAGCAGATGGTGGCCTAGTTCTAAGGTCGTGGCAGTGAGAATTGAACGCCCAGCCTACCTAGCTTAGCCTCAGCAGGATTAAACTGCTTCCCACTCCCCACGCATGCCGTATCCTCCCGGGCTGTCTTGCCTTTGCACAAGCTGTCCCCTTCTCTCTCTCTCTCTCTCTCTCTCTCTCTTATTTTAAATTCAATTAGCCAACATGTAGCACCTCCTATCACATGCCCTCCTTAATGCCCATCATCCACTTATCCCACCCCCCACCCACCTCCCCTCTCCGTTTGCTTCCTCTGATTAAGAGTCTCTCGTGGTTTGTCTTCCTCTCTGATGACTTCCCATTCAGGTTTCCGTCCCTTCCCCTATGATGCTCTGTGCTGTTTCTTCTATTCCACAGATGAGTGAAGCCATGTAATTATCTTTCTCCAATGGACTCACTCAGCATAATACCTTCCAGTTCCATCCACGTCGAAGCAAATGGTGGGTATTTGTCATTTCTAATGGCTGAGGAATATTCCATCTATACATGGACCACATCTTCTTTATCCATCATCTGTCGATGGACACTGAGGCTCCTTCCACAGTTTGGCTATTGTGGACATTGCTGCTGTGAACATCGGGGTGCAGGTGTCCCGGCGTTTCACTGCAGCTGTATCTTTGGGGTAAATCCCCTGCAGTGCAATTGCTGGGTCATAGGGCAGATCTATTTTTAACTCTTTGAGGACCCTCCACACAGTTTTCCAGAGTGGCTGCACCAGGTCACATTCCCACCAACAGTGCAGGAGGGTCCCCCTTTCTCCACATCCTCACCAACATGTGTTGTTTCCTGTCTTGTTAGTTTTCCCCATTCTCACCGGGGCAAGATGGTATCTCATTGTGGTTTTGATGTGTATTTTCCTGATGACCAGTGATGTGGAGCATTTTTGCATGTGTCTGTTGGCCACGTGTAGGTCTTCTTTGGAGAAATTTCTGTTCATGTCTTCTGCCCATTTCTTGCCTAGATTCTTTGTTTTTTGGGTGTTGAGTTTGATAAGTTCTTTATAGATCTTGGATACTAGCCCTTTCTTAGATGTGTCATTTGCAAATATCTTCTCCCATTCTGGAGGTTGCCTTTTCATTTTGTTGACTGTTTCCTTTGCTGTGCAGCACAGGCTTTTTATCTTGTCCTCTCTCTCTTAAATGCTTCTTCCTCTGTCCCACCCTTCCTTTTCCCATTTAGAAAATCCCAAACAGACTTCTGTAAGGGGCCTCTCAAAGGTCTCTTCCCGTACAAACCTTCCCAACTCCAACTGAATCAATCATTCCCTACCCTAGGCGTGTATTTCTTGTAATAGCAAATTTAGGGGTAGGAGTTGCCTACCCAAATTAATATTCATCTTCTTTCAGAACTGTCCCCTTCGGTGGCAGCAGAGCAGCTGTCTCTGGGTCACATGACCATATACTGTGGGGCACCGAGGACCGAGTCAGGGGAGGACATCCTAACCAAGCCTTGCTTCTCTCGCTTAGACACCGAGGCCAAGACAGACCAGCTAGTGCTCAAGTTGGAGGACATTTAAACTTTGGATCTGCAGGCAAGGCAACGTCTCCACTGTATAGAGAAATACAGAAAGCTGAGAAAACAAAACACTGCTGTGGCTCATGAGAACTTTCCAGTGTCTTGTTCTAAACATTCATGACCCCTGATCAAATGTCCTCATGCTGAGTGATGGGAAAACCCATGCATCTTTTTTAAAAAAATTATCTAGGTATAGTTGATATACAATGTTGTATTGGGTTCAGGCGCCCAACATAGTCATTCAACAACTCTACGCACGGCTCAGCGCTCACCATACTACGTATGGTCACCACCTGACGCCACACGATGCTCTTACAACAGTATTGACTATACTCCCCATGCTGTACTTTTCATCCCTGTGACTTATTTTATACCTGGAAGTTTACACCTCTTTTTTTAAAAAAAGATTTATTTATTTATTTGAGAGAAAGAGAGAACATGAGCAGAGGGACATGCAGAGGGAGAAGAAGAAGTAGACTCCCCTACTGGGCAGGGAGCCCAATGCAGGGCTCCATCCCAGGACCCCGAGTTCATGATCTGCGCGGAGGGGAGATGCTCACCCGAGTGAGCCACCCAGATGCCCTGGAAGTTTGCACTCCTTAATTCCACTCATCCACCTGCTCCCCATTCCCTCTGGCAACTGCCAGTCATTCTCTGTATTTATGAGACTGTTTCTGGTGGTTTTTTCAATTTTTGTTTTGTTTTGTTTTAGGTTCCACATGTTAGTGAAATCATACGGTATCTGTCTTTCTCTGTCTGACTTATTTCATGCCCTTTATGAAGGTCCATATATGTCATCACAAATGACAAGATTTCATTCTTTTTTCTGGCCGAGTAGTATGCCATTGTATATACACACCACATCTTTTTTTTTTTTCTGAAGCAACTCATGGTAAGTCCATTTATTTCCCATTTGTACACACCCCGTTTATTACTTTGTTGTGTCATCTGCCCAGTACTCCCCGTGCCCATTCCCTGCTCCACCTTGACCACTGTGCTCCCGCTGACCCTGGGGCTGCAGGATCCCAAACATCAGCCTCCGCCCATCAGTGTAAGGGACAGGCTGAGGGAAGGAAGCCTATCTGTTCCTTCGTTTCTCCTAGCCAGCCACCCAGAGGCACTGACGGTGGAGCTGCCACCCGCAGGTCACAGTGGGAGAGCGTAGGTTCTTGGCAGGAGCTGGTCATTTTCATGGCCCTCTACTGCTACCCCAGGACAGGCTCCAGGAGCTCTTCCCAAGGGAAGCTCTAGACCCAGGACTCTTGAACTTTCCTTTTGGTTTTTTAACAATACTTAACTGTTTCCCTCACACAGGTTCATGCCTTCATCAAGAGATCTGACGGTGAGGAAGTAGATTTTGCAGGTTGGCTCTGCTCCACCATTGGCTTTAACCAGCCCAGCACACCAACCCACGCAGCTGGTGTCTAAGTATTTGGGAAGCAGCAAAGAGTGAGTCCCCTGCCTGGTGGTGTGCCATGTTGCTTTCAGGCCTCTTTCCCATGCCTGTCTCTGTTCAGACGTGCATTTCACCTGCTTCAGGAATCTGCTTCTTCCTCCTCCTCCTCTTCCGGCACATGGCTCCTTGTGCTCAACTCCAGTGCAGTTTGGTTGATTGACGCTTCATTGTCCACATGCACCAGCGTATCATGTGACTGTTGAGGTGCAAGGTGAGAATAAAGCATCTCATCTCCTCTCCTCGAACTAATCATTGACTGGAGGGCTAGTTCTTCAACCTTGAGCCGATTCAGCTGGTCGTGCAGGGCCACCTTCAGCCGGAGCAGCATCGTACACCCCATCTTTTTTATCCATTCATCTACTGATGGACACTTGGGCTGTTTCTGTCTCTTGGCTATTATAAATAATACTGCGACGAACAAAGATGTGCATGTATCTTTCCCACTCTCTATGTGTCTATTTTTGTGCCAGTACCATACTGTTTTGATTACTACAACTTTGTAGTATTATCTTGAAATCTGGGATTACGATACCCCCAGTTTTGTTCTTCTTTCTCCAGACTGTTTGGCTATTTGAGAAGACCCCTGCATCTTTTTGACCAATCCCAACTCTTGGTGTGAGCTAGCTGGAATGGGCTTCAGATACTACTATCACGTAAGTCCTGATAAAGACACTCTTTCCTTACCTACAATGCCTTTATATAGCAATGAGGCATTTCCACTCTAAAATCAAAGCTGATACATAGATGACTCCGGTGCTGTCATTTTCCTAGCCAATTCCCACTGCAGATGTGATGAAGGCATCACAGCACTCTCTATCTGGGTTTTACAAGTCATCACCACGTGTTCCACACGGCCCCAAAGAAATTAACTAGAGTTGGCACACAAGAAAAAAGCCATTGGCGATCAATGTTCTAGGCTGGAATCTACCAGTAAAATCTACCATAAAAAGGTACCGTCTTTTTTATGGTCATAATCACAACATTCAGCTCTGTGCCTGACACAAGGTCAGTATGGGGTAATGCTTGCTTGGAGGATAAATTATGACCGTAATGTTTTAGTCCGATTGCTCATTTTTGCTTCTTCATTCATCCACCTTACCCGGCTGGTATTCATTCTTTCCCATTTTAGAAACAAGGTGAGTGATTCGATTAGTAGTGAAAGAGCTGAAATAGAACAGTGCCTCTTGGTGTCAGGTGCACTCCATCTATAAGGTGGAGTTTTGTTTTGTTTTTGCCTCTGGGGATTTGGTCACATTTTAGAGTTCATCAGTTTGGGACAATGGTTACTAAAAACCCTTACAGAATCAGAGCACTCTGTTCTTTCTCAATTAATGATTTACATTCATCAAGTATGGCCTACGAACTTATCGGTACATTATCTGGCCAGTTTATTCATAATTTATCACAAATTTATATGCGATCTGAAAAAAGCATGATCTAACTACCACACGATAACCAGTAAAACTGCAGCAACTGTAAATCCTGCGAACTTCAGGAAGTGTAAACTACAGGAAACCTGTAAACTTCAGGAACTGTGTCTGCCACAGCAAAGCCAAGCTGGTTCCGCTCCCCACTTAATGTCTTTATCATATACAGCCCTCCAACAACGGGTGCACCTCCCTGTCCAACTGCAGCAAAAAGTCTGACTACCTTGGTAGACGATGGTCAGTACGCAAAGAGAAAGAGCATCTTAAAAATCAGTAACATACCAACTCCATCAACTGTTTGAGCTGACCTATCTCCTCTGGCAGCGACCCAAGTTTGTTGTTACTTGCGATTAAGACTTTGAGAGGCAGACCACACAGGCAGGCAGGCAGGGCAGACAGCTGATTCCGACTGCAAAGACAATACGAGAACACAGGTAAATACACAGGCCACTTCACACTGTTTCTGAATGTTTGTGAACAAACAAGAAGAAAGGAGTGTCCTGAGAAGACGTTTTACAAATATAACAGGTCCAAGAACATTCCTGCATGGGTCATAAATCCCAAGTACAAAAGATAATAAAATATATTTCCTTTTTTTTTTAAAGATTTTATTTATTTGCTCATGAGAGAGAGAGAGAGAGGCAGAGACACAGGCAGAGGGAGAAGCAGGCTCCATGCAGGAAGCTTGACACAGGATTCGATCCCAGGACTCCAGGATCACACCCTGGGCTGAAGGCAGGTGCTAAACCGCTGAGCCACCCAGGGATCCCCAATAAGATATATTCCTAAGAAAGAAGGGCAGGGCACCTGGGTGGCTCAGGTGCTTAAGCCTCTGACTCTTGATTTTGCTCAGGTCATGATCTCAGGGTCGTGGGATCGAGCCCTGGGTCAGGCTCCACGCTCAGCAGGGAGTTTGCTTCTCCCTCTCCCTCTCCCTCTGGCTCTCCCCTGACTCTTGCGTGTGGTCTCCAAATAAATAAATAAGTAAATAAATAAAATCTTTAAAAAAAAACAAAAGAAAGAAAAGCATAGGCAGTTCTGTGGGAAACAACTTTTCCCAGCACAAAGAACCCCATCAAACCCCCCGTAGAAGAAGTGGACTCCTCGGCCAGCCAGGAGGCAGAGGGGCATCATGCCCTGTGCCACCAATAGCAACAGGAAGCTGCTGCCAACTATTCTCTTCCTGACAATATGAGCAGGAAACACAGCAAGAACCAAGCACCATGAAGGCATCCTCCCGTCCATGTTAGAAGTAAGGCAACTTATAAAGGACCACCAGCCTGATTTCCAACGTTTTTGACTCTGCTTCCTTTTGCTGACACATAGCCAACTGCGGGTAAGGTCTACTGGGGTGTCTGCAAGGGAGCTAATTAAAAGAAGAGAAGAGTCAAAAAAATAAAAATAAATTAAAATAAAAAATAAATTAAAAAAAAAAAAAGAAGAAGAAGAGAAGGGTCAAGTTGGCCTTCTGGGAAAAAATGAAGCTGAAGCCTCAAGGAGTTCAGTTTAACAGATTTCCCAGAAAAGTCTGGGGCCAGGTCTCACTTCTGCTTTGCATGAAGAGGTTTTCTACCAGAAGTGTCTGAACTTCCTATCATCGATGCTTAGTTTTCTGAGAAATGGGAAAATAAGGGATAAATGAAATCAATGAGCCATCCTCATATATGTCAGCCATTTAGTTCAACCTCCTCTCCAACAAAACAGAAGCAAAGACAAAAACCCTTCCTGCCGTCAAGTAGGGAGATGGATGGTTTTGAGTTTCCCGGCCGTTCTGATGAAGCCAACGACCAGGCCGTGATAGATCTAAAAGTCTCTTTGTCATGTTATTGCAACTATGTGGAACGTCCTCTTCTTCTTTTTTTTTTTTTTTTAATGTGGAACTTCTTTTGTGTGCATGTACCCACGTGTGTGAAGCTCCCCAGGTTGTGGTACTGCGTGCATGTATTTCTGGGCACACATAAATCTGTGTGTGGGAGAGGGAGGGACAGGCAGCCTGAAAACACACCAAAATGTTATCAGTAGTCATTTGGGGGAGAATTAGATCCAATGAGTATTTTTAAATTTTCTTTCTTAGACTCTGCTCCATCCCAGGACCCTGTGATCATGACCTGAGCTGAAGGCAGATGCTTAACCGACTGAGCCCCCCAGGCGCCCCTACAGCTCTTGGTTTCAGCTCAGGTCATGATCTCGATTTGTGGGAGGGAGTCCTGCATGGGGCTCTGTGCTCAGCGGAGAGTCTGCTTCTCTTCCCCTGTCCCTACCCCACTTATGTGCAGGCTTGCTTTCTCTCGCTCTTTCTTTCTCTAAAATAGATAAATCTTAGAGAAAAAAAGAAAAAAGAAAAGAAATACCTATCACTATAAAAAGATACACTTCATCTGCATACTGGTTACATGGGTGCTTCTGTTGGTGAAAACTCACTGAGATATATAATTATGAGCTGTGTACTTTTCTATATGCATTATATTTCAATTAACGCTTTTACACCTCTACTCTCCCATATGAGGGAGTGGGAATCATACAGCTGAACAGAGGGCATCTCCAGCTGACGGGCTGAGAAAAAGCAGGTGTTACGCTGATGGGAGAGCTTTCTTCAAGCTCCAAAAAACCCTCCTTGGACACTACCTCTGGAGAAGAGAACTAAGTTTATTAAAAAGCGGCAGGTAAATCATTTGGAATGTAATTTGTGGTTATAAAATATTATTATGTAATTGCATAAAGTGAGGACTGGTTCCTTAACATGTTAATAGGGCAATATGTATATATATGTATTATATTTTATTAAAAATATATATATTTTAAATATATATATTTATTTTGGAGCCATATTTAAACTTTGTTTTGAAGACAAGGAAACAAAGATCAGTATTTTCAAAAATTTCTACATTCCTATTTTCCACAGAATTAACAATTACAGTTGAAGATTCTTCCCATGTTTCTTTGCTTGGAAACTCAGATTTCAATATTGCCAGGCTCACTTTAATGCAGGCATCTCATCACATGAACAGATACTGAACCGGGACACAGACTTATCACACCATTCAAGTAATGCAGTGAAGGCTCTGCTCATTCAGAAGCACAGGATTGGAGATTACAAGGGATTATTCTCACAGGAATTCCAGCGTGGATACTAATCTAAAATAAAATGACATTTAAGCATTCTAAGGGTAGATGTGAGCACTGATTTTAAGATTTAAAATAATTAGATATAAGCATGATTTCTTTGATGGGGGTGTAAGCTTTGGATGCTAAAAGCTGCTGGTGGAATCCTCTATTCATCCCCCGCTCCCCCCTCCCGCCACTGTCGTTAGGCACCTGTAGATACATCCGGATGCCAGGACTTTTCGTTACAATACAGCCTGCTACAGGCCTGGGCCACATTTCCTCTATTTCACTGATCTATTCTCTTAGGCTCTACACTTCATATATTTTATCACAGGATGTTCCTGTATTACTGGTAATTTCCCCAATAGAAAAAGGAAATACACATGCACACAAAAACCCATTAGCTGTCCAGCAAATATTTATAAAGGACAGAAGAAACTGCATTCCCTCTAATCCTCTACCCACTAAAGACCACATTGGTAGCCTGAGTTTTTTGAAACCACTCAGCTGGCAGCAATTTTTCTCGAGCAAGTAAGTGCCTGAGGCTGCAAACAACTATCCTGCTCCCCCACTTGTCTCCTGCGGGCCTCTGTGCTAAAAGCAGGCCGTCTGCAGAGAGAATGTTTAAAATAAGGCCCTATCATGTCTGATAACGTAATGGCCAACATTTATTTTCAAATCTACCCTTCTACGTTCCATCTGAAAGCAAAATTTTAAAAAAAAAATTTTTTTTAACTCGTTCATTACAAAAGATTAAATTAGTGGGGGAAAAGGGCCACTCGTTCAGAAGCAGAAATTACAGACGTGGTCATGGCAGCCTGAGCCTTGGTGCCCAGCATCTCTGGTCACTCTCACTGCCTGGTCTGGGTGGAGGCTGGCACAGGGAGGGGCCAGAAGGTGCTAGGCTTTCACCAGGCTGTGTTTACTGTGAATGCTTCCTCTTCCATCTTTCTCAACTGAATGACTCCCTATTAGGATTTATGGGTCTATTTCCTCATGTCAAGATAAAACAAAGCGGCTCAACGTTAATAATCTGAACACTCTTGATAGCTTTGGTTTACAGAATACATTTCTCTTGGCTTCAAGTACCACTATCCCTCACTTAATATAATTCCTAAATTAAGGAATTTGCAAACGAAGTCACTTCCCTATGGTTTTACTGTTGGAGACTCTTCATTTAATGTGTTTTGACTATGGCACTTAGTAATATCCACGTGTTCAGACCTAATGGCGGTATTTAACATTATTTGTTATTGGTTTAGCAGAAAGTTATTTTCCCTAAAGTAGTGATGATAAAAAAATTATGATATTTTTACATGTGATTTTATTATATGGGCATCATTATTTTTTTATTCTACTGGAATGTAACTCTTTTTAGTGTATGGGTTCACTGAATAATTGAGTGTAGAATTCATGTAGCAGAAAACCATTTATAGAAAGACTTTTGTCACAGGGCACCTGAGTGGCTCAATGGTTCAATGTCTGCCTTCAGCCCAGGGCATGAGCCTAGGGTCCTGGGATCGAGTCCTGCATCAGGCTCTGATTCTCCCTCTGCCTGTGTCTCTGCCTCTCTCTGTGTTTCTCTCAAGAATAAAAAAAAAAATTAAAATTAAAAAGAAAAAGACCTGTCATATATTCACCCACTCAACTGGTGAAAAGGTCACCAACTGTGGAATTAAGGCCTGGGGTTCAAATCTTGCCTCTGCCGCAAACATTTAGTTTAGGGTAAATGTTTAACCTCTCTGGTATTATCGTCCTTAAAACACAGGTAAGCATACTTATCTAACATGAGACATGAGATTATGGATGCACAAGTGCTCAGCCCAACATTAAATCTACATAAAGATGAAGCCATACCCGACCACTAATGTGGCAAAAGCAGTGGGGACAGGACCAATAAAGAGCCTATGTGTGCTTAGCTCGGTGTTGGCTATTTATTTTATTTCTTAACTGCTAAAATTTCAGTCACTTTTAAAATACGGTTTTACATTTCATTCACTGAAAACATATACCAATACCAACATATACCAATTAAATATAAAAATGATCACTTTGAGGCATGCGGGCTACACAGTTTCAGGCTAACAGAAACCAAGTTAGCTATTACAGGTCTGGAGGCCCTGGGTTAGCACATACAAGCACATCAACGACCTTCTCTCCCCCAGCTTCTCCAAATGCCGGGTTCCCACTATTTCTCTGGGAAAACACAAATACCCAGGACTCATCCTCTTTGTTTACTGTTTGGCTTCCGAGGAGTAACTGAAATAATGATGTGAGATCATTAACCATCACAAACCCATTCAGGAAATATCCCAGCACACATCTAAAAAGCCACCAGGAGAGCAGGACAGGTTTTGTGGGGTGGACACTCCGGCCTCACACCCGTGAGTCTCGGCCAGGGGAAGGAAACAAGCATATGGTAGTTATTGCCACTGTTTGTGGGAAGAGTCCATCTGCACTTGGTGTGCGACCTCCAGTAAACAGCAGCTATTTTACTGTAGCCAACCAAGCAAGTTTCCTTTTTCAAAAGATACCTCACCTAATTTTGTGTTTATGGCTTTTGGGTTGTTTTTTTTTTTTTTTTTTTTGCATACTCTGTCCAACTTTCATTCAAGGTAACGTAACACTTTTATATTTTTTTTTCTGTTTTGCATATGACACTTGACTGTTAATGGTCTTTATACACACACACATCAGTGAACAATATCTACAGAGAACCATTTCCTTTTTCCTGCTGGCTCCATTCTGAAATACCCACCCTGGCAAAATGTCTCACCCTCGCTTCCCCTAACGACAGAGTACTACTTCCCCTTCATCACCAGCCCTCCCCCTGCATTCCCACCATCATCATTATATGCCTGGGGATGCTTACCAACAACAACCAGAGCCTTGCTTCACATTGCCTGGGATATTTTCGTGGACCTTCATTTTATAAATGCAAGTTACATACATGTCATTTTAATCATGCTTTACATGAAATTTGTAAAACAGGAATTTGATTGAGATGATGTGCATGTACAAAATCCGGGCACCCACGTGGAAACTGAACTTTGAAAGCAGTTATGCTATCTACAACTTGAGAATAGCAATTACTCGAAAAAGAGAACTAAAAGAAAAGCAAAAAGCAAAAAAGTGAGTGTCTACAGCAGCTCAGAGTTCAGGCCGATTGCTGCACCAGCCCTTCTGCTGTGCATTTTCGCTGCGCATACCTGCACCATATTTGGCCACTGCAACTGAGCCCGGTTCCCACAATAACAGCCTATCAGTCTCCTCCGGAGTATAAATAAAGCCTTGCTTAAAATACCCCACTGTCTTATACTCTCCATGGCCAGCAGCCACCACTGCCGCGATGTCTGTAATTAGATTTCAAAGTGTAATTATTGATAACTCGCCCCCCTTCTCTGTTATTTCCTATGGCTTGTTTTTTTTTTTTTTTCCTCAGAGCTCTTCAGTTCTAAAAGGACAAGGCTCTACAAACTATTACTTCAAGTTTCCTCCTTAAGGAAAAACAAACAAACAAACAAAAAGAAGATGCTCTTAAAGAGTTTAAAGAACTTGCTCCAACACATTTGATCATGCCCTTCCTTCACTCTAAAATGGAGCTGAGTGTTCAAAATCAAGGAAGCATTGGATGTTCAGAGAGAATGCAATTACCAGATGATAGCCCAAATATTAATCTGCCAAACCCCTTCAGAGGCAAGAATGCAGATGTGGGCTCCTGGGTGGCTCAGTCGGTCAAGCATCCCAACTCTTCATTTCAGTTTGCGTCTTGATCTCAGGGCTGTGAGTTCAAGCCTCGTGCTTTGTTTTGTTTTTTTTTTTAAACAGAAGCATTATATGTAACTTTTATTTTACACATCCACAAATGCTTGTACAACATACAATGACTACTTCTAACATTTATAGGATTTTTTCCATAGCACAAAAAGAAAGGTTAGTGACACACAGGTGTGCTACAGTGATGCTGGGTGGAGCCCTCAGGAGCCCACTTTGCAGAGGAGGGCTGAGTGTTGTTGACATTTGGGTCCTGAGCACCTGCTGGGAGGTGCAGGTGATCCCACTGAAGCAAAGGGTGGGATCTCTGTACCTCGGCCAGGCTGCTCATCTGCTACCTATCATAGGGGGGAGGGGACGATGATAGAAGAGGCACTCCAGGACTGTCTTGGGCACAAGACTTAAAAAGAACACACACACACATACACACACACACACACACACACACAAACATATATAATAAAAAGTATGAATAGGACTGTAGAGGCCTGAGCCCTATGTCTTGAAAAACAACACTGTGCAAAACAGGGTTGCTGGCACATAGGCAAACAACCACTAAATGGCCAAGAAAGATGTATCAGCACTGAAGATAACTGGAGCCATGTTCCAGGTAGAATGGACACTAGCTTCCTATTCCCAGGAAAGTATGCCTACCTTGCCCACCTTCTCCTCCATGCCATATCACTAAGTCACAATGTTAACTTTAACATTTTTCCTCCGCCCAAAAAGGAAGGGATAGCTGTACTGACTTAAATGAAACAGGAGGCCCAGACCAACTTCCGCCCAGGGGGTGAATACAAAATATTCATAATAAAATTTAAGATACCTGAACATTTTTTAAACATGCTCGTCTTTCATTTAAAGACGTATGTCTCCCCATCTATTTCAATTTTTGAATGCAGAAGGAATTGCATGAACGTAAGTCTATATACATCTTCTTTTTCCTACTTCTCCTTCCAAGGACGTACATGCACATAATCTCAGCAGAATATCTGTTGTACCAATTTCACAAGAGCTTCCATCATGTAACTCGACAGCCAGTAATAACAGAGTTCCATTTAACCGCTCTAATACTTCTACAAATCAGTAGCGTATCCACTTTACCAACACCACTAGAAAATCCCCTTACTTTACTAGGTCTTTTGCACTATTTTTCTTAACCCATATTGCAATACATATGACACAGCATACCACAAAGCTTGATTTGACAGTTCAAGAAACATTTCTTGGGGAATTATTACGTATAAAGCACCTTGTTAGGCATTTAGACAACTACTATTTTATTTATATGCACAACAATTATGTATTATAAGCATTAAACCCCTGACCTTTCAGATGCAAAAACTGATGTTGTTGTTCAGAGAGTTTAAAGAACTTGCTCCAGGCTGCCTACCTAGTGACTTGCCCTGTGCTGTAGAGTTTGAAACCACGTGGGTCAGGCTTCACATCAATGTCTGTGATCTTCCTTCAATACAACACAGCCTATTTTCATTTACTTTGGAATAAAATGTGAAGGGAAGCCAGGAAAACAGGAGGTGGGAGACCCCAAATTCCAAGCAGGAGGCTATGAGATGCTAGACTGGTGGTTCAATGATTAATTTCTATGTAAAAGGATGGAAGACAGGGTCAATGATGATTTCTGAGATTCCAAGTTAGGGGAGTGGAGAAAAACAGGAGCGTGAACAGGAACAAGGATGCTTATTTGGAAAAGAAGAAAATGAGCTTCATTGAGCAGATGCTGAATTTTGAGGAGTCAATAAGCATCAAAGAGGAACTAAATTTTAGGCAAGCAGGAAAATGAGGACCTGTGTCCAAATGGCCCAAGAGGATGGAGGATATACTGGAGACACCTAGGACAAGGATCTGAGAGGGAAGGTTTAAGAACCAAAGATTGAGCTGTGGGGAATTCTGGGGATAAGGTGCAGAAAGAGAAAGAACCACCTAACAGGGGAATAAAGAAGAAACAGAAAGACGTAGAAAAGCAAGCAGTAAAGCCTGTGGCCAAATCAAGGAAGGACAATGCTGTGGTGCCAAATGCTGACAGGAAGCCAATCATTTGTCTACAGTACTAAGTGCTTGCTCTGCTCAAGAACCTGTTTTAAACTCTGAGAAAATATGTAATGTATATGAATCCTAAAACTTAACCCTTCACAAGATTAGGTGACATCTCTCTGAGCTCGTATCACCCATGTCCCATTTGAACATTGGTCATTTATTTTAAAAACACTATAACTGCACATATTTCCTACTGGCAGGGGGAGGGGGTTCTCAAGACATAAGACAAAAATTTAGTGACTCTTATCAAATGAAGTGAAGCTTCCTATATGGATCCTCTTCTGTAAGGTGGGGGGCGTGAGGGATGTCTGGCTTGTCCTAACAACTTTGTAAACAAGTATCTACGGATTTGGGGCACCACTGTCAAATGCTCAAAGACTGCCTCTGCCGAAGATTCCAGGCTGTTCTCTGGAGGTCACAACGGTCTTGCCTTGGGACTAACATATGGGAGGGAGGGCCCACTATTCCTAACAGCTCTTGCATGCAGCGATACAAACACAATTATTTAGTGTATCAGGAAAACCGTAAATGACTTTGAAATGGGCAAAATCACTGCTTGGGGTCTTGTCTGGTATACTCTTCTAGGTTATCCCTGCCTTTCATAATTTTTTAGTTATTTTTTTTTAATTTTTTATTTATTTATTTATTTTATGATAGTCACAGAGAGAGAGAGAGAGAGAGGCAGAGACATAGGCAGAGGGAGAAGCAGGCTCCATGCACCGGGAGCCCGATGTGGGATTCGATCCCGGGTCTCCAGGATCGTGCCCTGGGCCAATGGCAGGCACCAAACCGCTGCGCCACCCAGGGATCCCTTTTTTAGTTATTTTACAACTCAAATTTGTTGTAAAAACTGAAAACGAGATAGTAATGAAAATAATTTTTGTGCACTGGAGCACAGATAAATTGTGATGACTACAGTGGAAGTGCAATTGATTGCAGCCCTCTTGCAACTCTTCATAAATTCATCTCAGCCAGCGTACTACTGTGTGTGGGTATGTGCGTGTGTGCATGTGTGTGTGCATGCATGCTGAATTCTCCTTAAACAGGTTATACATCTTACTGCTTCCTTTGCTAATGAATGAATTATACACAATCTTTGATGGATGTTATATTTGTATGAGAGTCATGATTTTACCTTTTTTAAAAAATTGCCCTTTTACAGGTGATTATTTCAACTGTAGGGATGTAGCATTTCAACAATAAAATTTTGGTGCAGACAATTTAAAGACTCTTTCAGCTGCTTCAGACTTCGGGTCAAGGTCATTCCTTTCTTTATTATATAGTATTGAGCTCTCAAAACCTCTGAAAAAAATCCTCACATCCCCTACAAAAAGAGTTCAATCCATAGAGAAAGGAGGTGGGGAAAAGGAAAAAAAAATGTTATAAGCAAATGTCACAAGATATTAATAATTGTTTGAATACTGGTGAATGACTAATAGACTGTACTTTGCAGTACTTAGGTTTTTTTTTCTCAAAATGTACTTTGCAAAAAAAAAAGTACTTTGCAGTTTTTTTTCTCAAAAGAAATTGCATACTTTACTTGATAGTGAATAAATAATACTAAACATTTATGTATGTTTTTAAAGTACTAAATAAAAAATAAATCAGCGTGGATGGCAGCTCTGTGTAACACACTTCAGTGTTTCTCGGGTTCTTCTGTCTTCTACTTCTATATCATTTTTCCCTTCAATACATCTAGTCCATACAGATTACTTGGTCACTGAATATAACATCATGAAGGGACATATTTTGTAACCTCATCCTTTTTTAGGCATGAGGTCAGTTTTTAAAGGAGTAGGAGTCAGTGGGTGATAAAAATTCCTCTAAATTAGTGTTTACAAACTGGTGTTCTGGAAAGCACCATTCTGGGAGACACTAATAGGCACGCCTCACAAAGAATAGGGGAAGAGTTCTGTGTTGCTTGCAGACACACAGTGCAGATTAATACAGTACATGGCTCCGGTTTTTGTTTTTTGCTTTTTTGGATACCTATATCCAACAGAACACTTTTCCATAGAACTATACTCTGGGGAAACAGCGTTCTATTTATTCCTTAATTGATCCAATGGCATCGCTGAGGTCAAAAATAAATAACTTTTTTTCCTCCTATGAAGTCTGGCAAGTGAGTTTTCTCCAAATCTATTATTCTCTGTTCGTGAACAGATGAACTAATTCACTGAGCAGAAGGGGTCAATTTTCTTACGTTATTTTCACATTCCTTTCTGCTGTCACTTGCCAAACGGAGTATCAGAAAACACTGCCTGATTTCATGAGGTTAAGGTAGATATGCTTAGATTAATAGATAACACAGTTCCACATGATCCAACTCTGAAAGTGACCCAAATCTTCTGGTTATTTTCTCACTGTTCAAAGAGATGATCTCATTCCATCTGTTCGGACAGTCCATCTGGTCCAAGCATGTAAAGGTGTTCCAAGAAATGGCACAAGATTAAAAAAAAAAAATGCTTCACGGAATCAACTCTTCACAGCACAATTATACCCTTTGTTGCCTAAACACTCAATCCCTTGAATGCTTCAAGATAAAGCACCACAGAATATGTATTTATTCTTGACTTAACTTATCTACCTGGGAAAAGTGCTATTTAGCATTATTACTCATGCTGAAATTCTTGGCTACGTTATTTTATCAAGATTTCCTCTCCCTGAGCTCTCAGAGCACAAGCATTCCTGTCAGAAGTAGGATAAGATTTTTAACATCATAATCTATAATTTTCCAGTTATTGTAGCATTTTTTTTCTTTTGAAAATGAAGCAATGCATTTAGATTAGAATTGGGAAGCTGAGAAAACCAATACTCTTGTGTCTCTTCTCTCAAAAGCAACTCTTAGGAAAACTTTTTTTACTTGCCCTGTTACTGTGATTGTCACTAACCAGCAAATAAGAACATCAAGAAAACCAAAGTGAAGCCCTGGTCTGGCCCTTATGCTTCCAGATTGCAGTCAAAACCTACTTGCCTTTATAAAGCCCTAATTCCATGTGACCCTCAATTTAAGACACCAGGGATGAAAGCTATACTTTCGGTGCTAACAAGACAGAAAATGCAGAATTCAATCAAGAAAGGACTGAAGATTAAGAAGTCAATTCTCTTATGCTCCAATTTCATGGGTCAAAGGCCTCAAGACTTGTTCTCATCTAATTTTATAAGAAAATTACTCAACTCATAGAAATTCAGTACCAAGTAAGAGTTTGTTTTTAGCCAACTAACAGGGTATACTATTATAAGGGCAAGAGAGTGCATCAGATCTAAGGAGCCAAAATACAGAGCTCTTGGGCTATACATTGCAATCACTGGAAGTCTTTTCTTTCTTTTTTTTTTTTAAAGACTTTATTAATTCATGAGAGACAGAGAGACAGGCAGAGACAAAGGCAGAGGGAGAAGGAGGCTCCCCACAGGGAACCCAATGTGGGACTCGATCCCAGGATCCTGAGCCAAAGGCAGAGCCACCCAGGTACCCCTTCTTCTTCTTTTTTTTAAATGATTTTATTTATTTATTTATTTATTTATTTATTTATTTATTTATTTATTTGACAGAGAGAAGGAGCATGAGCAGGGGGAGAAGTAGGGGAAGAAGGAGAAGCAGTCTCTGCCAAGCAAGGAGCCCAATGCAGGGTTCCATCCCAGGGCCCTAGGATCCTGACCTATGCTGAAGACAGATGCTTAACCTACTGAGCCCGGCGTCTCTGGGAATCTTTTCAATTAAGGATATCATGGTACTACAATTTTTCCTTCTTTCAAAGTATTGCTGTACTTCAGCTTTCAATATGCTTAAGTGCATTCTCATCTTTGAAAACTATTCCAAATATAAAGAAATGAGAACTAGATAAGATACTAAGAAATGCAGAAGAATGAAAGATCAAAATTAACTTTAACTAATAGGGAGTACCCAAAGAAGGCCAAAATAATAGAAAAATGGAGGAAGGGGCAATATGGAAGAAGACAATGACTAAAATTTTTCTAGGGTTGTTGAAAGACATGAATCCCCAGATTCAGGAAGCAAAACAAAGCTTAAGCTGGGTAAATCAAAATTATACACACCTATACATACCACAGCAAAAAATATAACACAAGAAGATAAAAAAGAAGGTATGGGAGGAAATCAAAAGGAAGAGCATGGAAAATTCTCCACAAGGCTAACACGTTTAGACTAGCAAAGGATTTCTCCACAGCAAAACAGAGGTCAGAAAACATACTATCTTTGAAATAAAATAGAAAAGAACCGCAACTGAAATTTTTATACTAATACAACCTAAATTTTATTCTTAGAATTAAACCTTCTTTCAAGTATGAAGAGAAAGGGCATTTCAGAAAAAGACTGTATTTACCACAAGCACACCATCACGGAATGGACTTCTTAAGAATGCATGTTATAAAGGAGATTCACCTAACAAGAATGATGTGAAAAAGCAGAGAATCTGGTAAAAATAAATGTGGGTAGGTACGAATAATCATCAGTTGACTCAAATCAAGGTAAAAAGTAAGAAAGACCTAAAATATAGAATAAAAATAATATATGTTTGCAGAGGGGTGCTTGCAATAAAGCTTTCTATAAACATTATTGCTTTGGGGAGAAAGGGAGAGGTATCTTTACCTTTAGAACTTCGGGCTTTTGCAAGTCAAATATTCATAACAACTTACATTGTATAAAGATATAATGACTAACCTCTAAACCAGAGGAAGAAAGAAATTAGAAAAAATAAAACTCAGAATATACAATAGAAGGTAGGAAAGGGTAGGGGAAAAAACGCAATAATAATCTTGGTTAAAAAAATACAAGATAAGAAGAAAAATATAAATCCAAATACATACATAGAAAAACTAAGGTTGCAAGGTTGAAAGTGGAAAGATATGTGTGAGCAAAAGCCACTAAAAGAAAGCTAAGATAAAAGTATTAATTTCATATACAGTAGACTATAAGTCAGAAAAAGTATTTTAGGGATAAAGTCAATCACTTTACAATGATAAAACCTGAAGTGTGAAAGAAAGACATACAATTTTGAACTTGGGCTCAAAATACCTGGTCTATAACTTGGTCTTAAAATACATACATTAAAAACAAAACAAAACAAAACAAACAAAAAATAAAGAATTGATGAAATTGCAGGGATAAAAGCAAACCCACAATCATTTTACTTTGCTCAAAGTACAACTGTCAGTAACATATATTAAGCAGACAAAAAATGTGTCAAGGTAAATAAGATGTGAGCCCCCAGATTAAAAAGTTATATTTAATGGATTCACTGTAACCCACATACAACACTTGAAAAGAACAAACAGGGTTCCCTGGGTGGCACAGCGGTTTGGCGCCTGCCTTTAGCCCAGGGCACAATCCTGGAGACCCGGGATCGAATCCCACGTCGGGCTCCCGGTGCATGGAGCCTGCTTCTCCCTCTGCCTGTGTCTCTGCCTCTCTCTCTCTCATTCTGTGTGACTATCATAAATAAATAAAAATTAAAAAAAAAAAGAAAAGAACAAACATTCTTTTCAGGCACACATGGAATATTTACAAAATTAACTATGCATAGGCTATAAAGTAAATCTCAACCAATGTAAAGAATCAACATCAAACAAGATATTCTCCAAATGCATGGCACTAACATTAAAAAATCAGTTTTAAAAGGTAACTTTCTAAAATCTACTCTATAGCAAATTCATGAGTCAAAGAAGTCATGCTGAAGATTAGAGAAGTTTTAAGAGTAATATTAAAAATACCACACAGCACAAATTTTAGGAATAAGCTAGAGCACCACATACAGGGAAATCATAACTTTAAATGCTCCTTTAAAAAGAAAAAATAAAAATAATAAAAGTAATAAAAATAATAATAAAAAAATAAAAGAAAAAATAAAAAGAAAAAATAGTATAAATAAATAAATAAGATTAATGAACTCCTTAACCCAAACTCCAGAAATTATAAAAAGAATAAACATATAAGAAAATACGAATGCCTAGGTGGCTCAGTGGTTAGGCACCTGCCTTCAGCTCAGGGCATGACCCAGGGGTCCCGGGATCGAGTTCTGCATTGGGCTCCCTGCATGGAGCCTGCTTCTCCCTCTGCCTGTGTCTCTGCCTCTTTCTTTCTGTGTCTCTCATGAATAAATAAATAAAATCTTAAAAAAAAAGAATAAACATATAGAAAATAGATGGAAATTTGATAGATAAAAATCAGGAACTAATGAAATAGAAGATAACAACCTAAAAAAGTTGGTCACTAAAATTAAAAACCGATCTAACAAAAAAAGTACACAACAAAACAGACCAACTTCTAAAAACATAAATATAAAAAATAAATGAGTAAATAAATAAACACATAAATACAGGAAAACACAAATTCACAGTATTAGGAATTAGAAAGACAAACCAACTATAGTAGAAATTTTTGAAATTACAAAAGTGCTCCCTTATTTAAATATTTAGGTTGGTTTCCTGGACAATTCTCTAACAACTATTTTTAAGACTACGAAACTGTCCTATGGGGCAAGGAATGCCATCCAGCACTGTTAGTGTTAGACAAGGTAACAAAGGTGGAAATGCCAGGCAAGCTACAAATGCCATAGAAATAAATTTCACTAATTTCTGTTACTCTTATTTATGAACCAGTGCGCCTGGGGGATCACTTTCCTGTCTCCTATCTAAAGTAAAGGGTTGTTGAAGGACCCAAATACGAAGGTGGACCAGCTAAATCCTACTTGGCTATTAAGAAGTGATGATGATGATGATGATGATGATGGTAATGAAGATTATTCCAAAAATCCACACCCTCCTTGTTGTGTATATGCTCCTTTTCTCTTTCCCTCTTCTTGAGGACAGTACTTGTTAGAAGACTTGGCAAACTGCAGTGCTCTTAGAGGAAATAGAGTAAGTTGATTACTGACGAAATGGTAAAGTTTCAAAGGGTCTTTTATCTGTCTAGCTAGAAAAATAAATATAATTTGCATCTTGCTCATTGGGGCTCGCAGAAAACACTCTGAGAATTACATCTATATAATCAATTAGGGGTAGGTATTTACCCCGTTTTTGGAGGAAAGGTCTGCAGCACAAAGATCTTAAGAACTCCATTAAGATCAGAAGCAGAACTGAAAACAAAACCAACACACTCTGACAGGGCTGCAGCCATCAAAGCCATAATGTCCCTTTTGTGTCTCTCTTTTCCTCTGTTTAACACAAACACTGATCTAAAACAACATCTGTGATCAGGTGACATGTATAATGGAAAAATCCTCTTTGGAAGTCTTGCCAAGTATGAACTACACTAAAAGGAATGGAAAGTGGTAAGAAATACCCTACTATTAACTCATTCACATTTAATAAAACCCATCAGCTTCCAATGCCAATGTACATAATTTTATGGGTATGGCAAATTATAAATATATTACAATTTTTAGGGACCACTGTGTCCAGACCTTGAAAACAATTGCCCAGTGAGCACACTAGAAAGGACAAGGCTTAGCCCACACACTGCTGCTCGCACGACTGATGACCCCAGTGGCCACCACTTCCAACTGTAGCACTCTACAAAAACATGTTTTCAAATTTTAAGATGATGCTTCCAAATTCCAACATGGTTCTCTGCATCTTGGTAGTTTCCTGCCGATCTGTCGTTTCATGAGACACAACCTATCTATCAAAGGCCAGTTCTGAAATAACTCATTTTCCCTTTGAAAATAAAATAAGATCATCATAAAAGGATTTGTGATGTTAAGTTTGTCTCGAATTGAACGAAATTCCTCCCCTTTTCCGGTGTAGAAAGACACCATCAAGTTTCTCAGTTTCTAGAAAGAATAAATGCCATCTTACAATCGAGACCTTCTTCATAAATGTCAAAGCAAGGAGAGGTGCATTTCTTAGGGAAAAGATTAAAATTCTTAGGAACAAAGAAAATTCATTTTTAGTTCACAGTAAGTTTGTAAAATCTGTGCTTTCTTAGGCAACCCTAGTGTGCAAGATGCTTTTTCCAATCCTTCAGATAGCAAGATATTCTTAGGATTAAAGATCATTGGGGCACCTGGGTGGCTCAGTAGTTGAACATCTGGCTTCCGCCCAGGGCGTGACCCCAGAGTCCCGGGATCGAGTCCTGCGTCGGGCTCCCCAGAGGGAGCCTGCTTCTCCCCCTGCCTGTGTCTCTGCCTCTCTCTGTGTTTCTCTCATGAATAAACAAATAAAGTCTTCTAAAAAAAAAAAAAGGATTAAAGATTATTTCTCAGGATGACCTCCCCAAAGGAATGTGGGGATACAGGTTACATGGCCATCAGGAAGTTAGCTCTTTCTGCACATTGTTTAGCAGCCAAAAAGGATGCCAAGCTTCAGAAAACGCATCCAAACCAGATTCCTTTTATGGCGTGATAACATTTTGTCCGAGAGGCTGCCCTTTTCTTTATAGGCCATGCCTCAGAAACTACTCCTCGGTTGACTGGTAGAGATAGGGACTATTGCTTCTTCTTTTTTTTAAGACTTTATTTATTTATTCTACAAAGAGAGAGCCCGAGTGGTGGAGGGAGGGAGCAGAGGGAGAGGGAGAGGAAGAGGACTCAGCACTGAGTGCGGAGCTGGATGCAGGGCTCGACCTCAGGATCCTGGCTTCATGACCTGAGCCCAAAGCCAGAGTCAGAAGCTTAATCCAGTGAAACACCCAGGCACCCCAGGGGCTTTTCCTTTTCTCTTCTTCTTCTTCTCTTCTTCTTCTTCTTCTTCTCTTTTTTTAAGGTTTTATTTATTTATTCATGAGATACACAGAGAGAGAAGCAGAGACACAGGCAGAGGGAGAAGCAGGCTCCATGCAGGGAGCCCGACGTGGGACTCGATCCTGGGACCCCGGGGTCACGACCTGAGCCCAAGGCAGACGCTCAACCCCTGAGCCCCCCGTCGTCCCCCCACCAGGGGCTTCTAATAAAGAAACCAGCTCCTGCTCTGTGTGTTTCACCCTCAGAAAGGAAAACCACTCACCAAGAGTTCTGGAAGCAATAGGATCAAATGCTGTTAAGAACTTTCATTTTTTGGCAGCTTCCATTCCTGAACGCCTCTGAGACACACTTTCAAGCTAAAGTCCCTATGCTTAGATTCACAGCACCTCGATGGCTGCCAAGAGTTTTGCTGCTTTGGGTTGTTCTATTTTCCTAAGGTACATTTTCTTCATGGGTCTCATCAACAACAACCTCTCCAGCACCTTAAAATAGATTTTAAACTTTGTAAGGCTTTCCTGTGTAGCTGAGGTTCAAAGTGTTTGTTGTTCCTATATAGGCACAGGTCATGCTTCATCATTTTTATTGTTCTTGGCCACGTTTCTGGGATTAAGACACTTTATAACAGGAAGAAACACAGTGGCACCCAAACTAAGCTAACATAACCTTTTGTTGTGAACACCAAGAAGCAAAGATTAAAAGCCCAGAGCCTCCAAACACAGGCTACATAAACAGCAATAAATTAATGTTTTCCACGAATCTGACATTTCTATCACGTGGGAATATGCTGAAGTGTATTTCACCGTGAGTGGTTTTATTTTGCATGTGCTCATTAGACCTATCTCTGGTCTGAGACAGGAACTGGATTTCTGGAACTGAGCAGCCCTCTGACATTTCAAGATATCATCTCTGAGACATCCTGTCAGCCAAGAGGCTGCGTAGGCAGTGGCATATCACCACCAGCACCAGCACCCTCATCATCTTCACTGTCATCATCATCACCACGACCATCAAATATTTATGAGTGTCCACTCCTACTCCATACATCTCGGAGGGGGTGATCCATTCTGAACGTTTCCCATCAATTCAAAGTAGCTTCACACGGCATCTCTCCTCCTTTGAAACACACAAAACTAGTGATGTCTACGTGTGATTTATTAAAAAAGAGAGAAGATTAAAAATTGCATTGAGACCACGTTTGAGTAGAGAAACATGAAATCTGTGAAAATTTGAAAAGCAGCTTCCCTGCACTACTTTATCTAGGGGCTCTTGATTCGTAGTTAACAGAAATAAGAGGAAAACCCCTCAGCACCACAGAAGAGCCAAAGTATTTCAGGTACTTCTTTATAAAACCTAAGGAACTTGCCTATTTGTTAAAGCCATCTCAGAACATGCTAGATTGTTCTAGCTAGACCTCAAGTGTACACCTAAAAGCAATTTACAGCTTTTCTTTACTTTTTTGAAACTTATACGGAGTTCTCCGATACATCTACATTGGTGATCATGTCATGATTTGATTCTATATTAGTCTTGAATATAAGCTTCTTTCTTTGGCATAATACCCCCTTTACCATAGAAAAAAACCTGCCTGCACTGAAGACAACTCAGTAGGTCTATAACGCAGTAGGTCTGCAGCACCCCGAGTCCCTGGCTTCCTTTTCAAGTAAACGGATTGGCAGGCTCTCCGCCAAAGGCTAAAGTTAACTGGAGCCCACCAGGCCTCCTCACCACACCCAAGAAGACATCGATCTTACTGCATTGACTTAATTTTCCGGAGGGGCAGAAAAGACCTGAAAAGGCCATGACACCCGATCCTGGATGTCGTTGAGGGGACGTGTATCATGAGCACGCATAAGCACAATATTCTAAACGTGTTCCTGGTCACCAGTTTGAGGGTGGCTGGGAGTGGGGTAGGAGTCTGAGGGCAGGAAGCACTCACACAGGCCCCACTATCACACGGGTGATATTACTCAGCATCTTAAAGAGTCAACAATTCATTAGATGCCACTGGTATTTTCCAGACATACTTGCATATCTGCACATAAAGAGAGGGGGACAGTCATCTTCTGTTGTACAAGCTACAATAAATCCTTTAGGCAAACATTCCAATCCCAATCGCTACCAAACAGAGAAATAACTCCCTTCCAGGGGTCCGATTCTCAGAAGACACGCTCCCACTGAACCAAATAAATGAGGAGTTAGAGGCTTTCCAATTGAACAAGGTGACCATCTTCCTGGTTACTTTATTTTTTTTTAAGATTTTATTTATTTCTTCATGAAAGACACACAGAGAGAGAGAGAGGCAGAGACACAGGCAGAGGGAGAAGCAAGCTCCACACAGGGAGCCCGACGTGGGACTCGATCCTGGGTCTCCAGGATCACACCCTGGGCCGAAGGCAGGCACTAAACCGCTGAGCCACTGGGGCTGCCCTCTTTCTGGTTACTTTAAAGCCTGCCCTATGTTACTACTTTATGTTACACATTTAGTGAAGCAAACTTAAAAGAGGTATCAAAAATAATTACATATACATATATATACATGTACACATATATAATACATGTATTCTATGTTATATATCATGTATATATATATATTACATATATATATATGTAGTACCTGGCTTTCGGAGAGTTTAGAGGCTGTACATACATTTATCTTTTCTTTTTTTCCCAGAGGGAGGGAGAGCGAGAGCCTGGGTGCGCACACAAGCACATGCGAGAGTGCAGCGGGGAGGGGCAGAGGGAGAGGGAGACTCTCAAGCAGGTTCCCTGCTAAGCCCAGAGCTCAACACAAGGCTGATCCCGGGACCCTGAGATCATGACCTGAACTGAAATCAAGAGGCAGATGCCTAACCAACTGAGCCACCCAGGTGCCCCAAAGATATACCTGCATTTTTCATATACCCTGATATAACGAACGCCCCTGAAAAGTAAGAGATATACTTTTTCTTAATTTTCTCCATGTAGTTATCAATTCCTTTAGAGTCAGGATTCAACACTATAGAATATGTTTTAAAGCACAGTAATATTAGAGTTGCGATGTGAACAAAAAAATCTACACAAAATAAAAGCCATCTATATAAAAGGGAGAAAAGACCGAGGCAAACAATAAATTAGACAGAAACCAGTGTTTAAAGAGTTGGGTGGTCAACAGTCCCTGTATCTCTTTCTTTTTCCTGTAGCCCAGGAATTCACCACATAACGGTTTACAATATGCCCACACGGTTCCTCTTCAGCATCATCAATCTCGACGACTCTCCCCGTTCTTGCCTCGGAGGATCCTGGGACCCACACTTCAATATGTCCTTTCTACCAACTGAAGATAGCGGTATTATCTACTCTCCATGAAGCTCAACATGAAAACCGTCACAGCAAAACCAATTGTACTAATGCTTTTAAACCATAATATAAACTTTAAGATTAGATTATCTCAACATTTGTAGAATTTTATTGTGTATATCATCCCAGAAGAGATAAGTCATCTATACCCAAAAGTTTCTCACTGCGGATGGACTTTGTGTGACAACATTAAATCTCCTTACTTGTTGCATGCAGGAGTACTGGAGGTGAAAATGTCACAGCAGGACAAGACCTGCGGAAGTAAACACCGACTGCATAGGCTCTTGGGATAGTTCCTCTATGCAGGTTGGAATTACAGGGCAGATGTCTCAAGGAAATAGTGAACCAAATCCTATAACACCACTATGTTGACTCCATCAGGCAATTCCAAAGTAACGAACATTCTGCTGTTGCAGAAACAGTTTAGACTTGTCTTATTCAAGAAAATTCAACAATGGTCAGATGCACTTGAAACCCAGAGAATTGAAAGTTAGCTAATGTAAGCGTCTAGATTATGCTAATAGTAATTCACACTTTAAAATGTAAGTAAAGGCCACTTAAAAACGTGACTAGGATTTTTTTCTCACTCCCAAGGAGGATATGCACACCTAATAAAATGTGGCAGAAACCCATTTTTGACTGCAAAGAAAGCAAGAGAGGACCTCTCAGTGTCTGACTAAAACAAACAAACAAAAATCTAAAAAATAATCGATATTATCTACCATAAGTTAATGCTCATCTTTTTCACTGGCAATTTTGCACTTTAAAGTTTGGCATGTGGCAGCCCTGGTGGCTCAGTGGTTTAGTGCCACCTTCGGCCCAGGGCGTGATCCCAGAGACCCAGGATCGAGTCCCACGTCGGGCTCCCTGCATGGAGCCTGCTTCTCCCTCTGCCTGTCTCTCTGCCCCCCCCTCTCTCTCTCTCTGTGTGTGTCTCTCATGAATAAATAAATAAAGTCTTAAAAAAATAAAGTTTGGCATGTTTGTTACACAGCACAAGCCTTGCTAATCAGGTGCTGCTCTTGACACACCAAGGTAATGCCACTGACATGAGTAGAGGCTCTGCTCAGACTTGAACTTTGGCACCTTGCTTTCATAGTAGAGATAGATTTGATGTAACAGTTCCTATCTCTCTCCTGACATCCTGTGCAAGTCAAAGATTTAGGAGACAAGGAACCAAAATCTGGCCAGAGCAGTTGACAGTCACAGCACAAAGTCTAAAACCTAGGCCTTATAATAATAGCCGATTTCCTTAACTCCAGGGCTACTCAGGGGCATGAGTATGTTACATGATGCTGTGCATAATCAGAGAATCAATACAGACCACTGACATGCCCTCAGCAAAGGCTGACCTAATTGAATGGGGTTACAAAAACAGCAAACTTCATACCTTTCTGGAGTTGCTCAGCGCTCTAGAACTTTCTCACGTGGCCTAAAGGGAACAGGCTCAGACTGCACTAAGTAGCAAATCCAATGGTCCAAAACCCCCCAAAGACCAGCAAGGCTCCAATGTGTCAGAGCCCTGAAGTTCTTTTTTCACTTCCTTTAGCCCTCCTCCTCCAAAAACTACATCAATACCTGAAGACAATATACCACACACCAAAGAGACAAAAAGTATAAATGATGCCATATAAATTACTGTAACAACAACAACAAAAACTAAACAAAAATACCTTGTCATATTGACATTCAGAGAAGTCGGGCATCAAAAACAATATTAATGGCACTACAAATTTATCATGGAAGGTAGTTCTTAAATAATCTTTGTGCAGTTAGCTTCAAAAAGTGGTCAGAAATTGCAAAGAGAGGAAACAAACACCCTGATAGAAATGAAAGCACAATGATTTAGGGTTTTTTTTTTTTCCACTGAATTTGATTACAATCTGTATAGTCAACCTACCTCAAGTTTAAGTAAGTCAGCATCTGCAGATTAATGATGGTCTCAGGAATGACTCTGATGCAATTATGGTACAGATTAAGAATTTCCAGTGATACGAAATGGCACAATTCCATTGGGACTTCGACCAGTCTGTTTTTAGATAAATCTATGAGAGAAAAGGAAAGAATATTTTGTCAATAACTCTTCAACATAATCCAATGCAATTATCAACTATAGGTACTTTTTTTCTTAACATGTTTTAAAATAAACATAATCTGGGGATCCCTGGGTGGTGCAGCGGTCTGGCGCCTGCCTTTGGCCCAAGGCGCGATCCTGGAGACCCGGGATCGAATCCCACATCGGGCTCCCGGTGCATGGAGCCTGCTTCTCCCTCTGCCTGTGTCTCTGCCTCTCTCTCTCTCTCTGTGACTATCATAAATAAATCTTTAAAAAAAATTTAAAAAAATTTTAAATAAACATAATCTAAATTAGGATCAGCATTTTCATTTTTTGTAGCTGTTACTCCAGGGTTGATTTCCTCTTCCTGGCCTATTACCCCATTCCTTTGTAAAAGCAAAAATATTGCTGAAACAATCATCGCCAGATATAAGGGTGACTGAATCAATATTTATTTTCCATTCTATCTGAAAATCATTTCAACGTCATTGTCCCCAAGGCAAGCATGAAAATGTATCTTTTAATATCTCTGAATATAATCTTTACCATAATATTATTTAATTCAATTTTGCACTCATAACATACGTTGTCTCTTGGAATATTATATCCTCTGCAAACACACACACAGTAGATACTAAACAAATATTTTATCCACGGGAATTACTGAGAACCTTACAATGTGTAACCGAGACAGATCAAATGTGTCTCTCTTAAGGACAGGCCGTGTGTCTGCCACATGACCAGCAATAAAACTGAGCTCTCTTCACCAAGTGTACCAAAGACCATGATAATGGTGGTCTACAGTGGGTGTAAACACACGTCATGGTTTACAATATCACCATCTCAACAACAAAAATAAGGAACAGTCCTTAACATCTACATCTGGGAATGGTAGGCATAACTGTCAAATACCACAAAACACCAAATATAAGAAAAGAGCTACCACTCTCAAAAACAATAACATTATTGATCGTATCACCCTTCATCAGGAGGGACTCAATCAGTATGACCTGAAGATGTTTAGTAAATAACATGTGATCTATACTTAGGGAATCAGACTCCATTAAAAACAAAAACAATACAAAACAACAACAACAACAAAAAAAAAACAGAGAGAGTTTACATAGGTCAATTCTATAATGAAATCAAAGTCAAAGGGCTACCCTCCTGACTACCCTTCTGAGAAATAAATACATAAGTAAACGAAAACAGGCCTAGATGGCTTCAGAAGTGAGTTCTAAGCATGTTTAAAGGCACAATTCTGATAATATTTAAACAATTCTATATAAGGCAAAAGAAGGAAAATTCCTAAATATTTATTTAAACAATAAGGTATAATGGTGATAGCAACACTTAACAGAGAAAATACACAAAAAATAAACTACTTATAAATCTCCCTTCTAAATACTAATGTTAAATCCTAAATTTAGAAACCAGCAAACAGAACTGAGCAGTACATAAAAAGATTAACATGCTATGAGTAAGTGGGACTTATTATAGGAATATAAGGATTTCGTATTATTTAAACAATTCACTGTGTAACTAGAGTAAAAGCAAAATAGTGTTTGATCACTTCCACAGATATTTAAAAGGTACTGATAAAATACTATATTTATTCTTTTTCAAAAACGACCTATTGAAGTATATCTTATATATCATAAAATTGACCTATTTTATGTGTACAATTCAGTGATCTCTAGCAATTTTACTAAACGGCACATCATCATCATAAATCAAAACATGGGTTTAGAATATTTATATTCATTCTTAATGTAATCATTCAATAAAGAATAGTTGGCTATTTCTTTATATAATTACAGACACACACACACGCATATGAGTGAGAGAGAATTCTTTTATTTACTGCTAAATCTCAAATGACTGGGAATAATATTACACCAGCAGAGTCAAAATAAGACATTACTAGCACTATTAATACTTACTATTGTTCACTAGATACTAGCCAATGACATGGATAAGGAAAAAAAAAAAAAACCAAAATTGGAAACAAAAAGAATAATCATCATTCGCAAATAATATGTTTCCCCAGAAAACCCAAAAATATCAACAGAAAAACTATTTCAAAAACAGTTACAAGGTAGAAAATGATGCTAAAACAAAAAGCCTACACACACACACACACACACACACAGGCAAAATTATACAACATAAGAAACCTAACTTATTATAATAACAAAAGTATAAAAATCTAGAAAAGCTTAAGAAATATGCAAAGTTTATAGGAAGAAAACTTGGAAATGCTACTAAGCAATAAAAAAGAAAGGTTACAAAAGATATCCCATGATTGTAAATAAAAAGGACAAGATTCAAAGGGTGTCAATTCTCTCTAAGCTTTGTATTAACGGAATGAACTCACAATCCAAAGACGACACTTCTAAGATATGTATTTTTTTAATTTGCTGAGGTTACTATACAAGTTGACTTTAACGTTCATGTGGTAAAATAACACACAAATAACAGGGTATCTCTCAACACAAAAGGTGCTCTGAGGGCCACCCGCCCTCCTAGACATTAACAGCCACATCATAAGGCAGGACGATGGGCAGGTGAGAACAAGTCAGCAGAACAGATTACAAACAGGTCAAAGATACACATGGAAACCAAGTGTGCAGGAAGGATGACATTTCAAGTCAACAGGGAAAAGATGTAAGGTCACTAAGCAGTTTGAGAAAACTGGACAGCCATCTAAAACAAAGGATGACCTACGTCACCCCTTTATCTCAATAAATTCTAGAGGAATTAAATGATCAGCTTAGAATGGAGAAAGTCTTCCTATGAATGGCCTAACACCCGATTGATAAATTCGACACGTTACAACAAAACGTATGGCATTTTATTTTTTATTTTTTTTAATTTTTATTTATTTATGATAGTCACACACAGAGAGAGAGAGAGAGAGAGAGAGAGAGAGGCAGAGACACAGGCAGAGGGAGAAGCAGGCTCCATGCACCGGGAGCCCGACGTGGGATTTGATCCCGGGTCTCCAGGATCACGCCCTGGGCCAAAGGCAGGCACTAAACCGCTGTGCCACCCAGGGATCCCAACGTATGGCATTTTAAAGCAAACCAAAGCTCCACCAAAAACATAAATGACAATCGAGAAATGAGGGGCAGGTGGGAAGTCCTGCAATTCATAAACCCAATAGGCTAATTTTTTATACCTATAAAGAGCTTCTGCGGTCAGTGATAATAAGTCAGAAACCCAAAAAAAAAAAAGGACAGACAGACGGAAGGAAGGCAGGAAGGAAGGAAGGCGGGAGGGAGGGAGGGAGGGAGGGAGGAGGAAGGGAGAAAAAAGAAAAGAACAGATGGCTCACAGAAAAGGAAACACAAATGACTCTTAAACACATGAAAAAATGATCAACCTCACGTTAGAGCAATGCAAATCGCAGCTACAAGTAAGTATCAAAAAGTCTGATGGCCACATGATAATGCTGAGGACATGGTGATGTAAATGAAGAACATGTTAGCAAAACCGATCACAATTACAACATGTGCGTATTTCGTTCAACCTCGAAATCCTTCTCATCTAAACTCCTGTGTGTGCAAATGACATAGTTTTTAGCCTGGTCTGAAAGAGCGAAAGCTAGAGAGCAAGTTAAATATCAGTGGAAGTCTGGTTATATATCAATATGCTATTAATAAATACAAATAAAACTAGACTCAAATCCATCAATAAATATTAACATAATATTAATATTTCAGGTGGCGGGATGTAATATTAAATATTATAGCCCATAATGCTGTGCTGCTGTTACGCCGTCATTAAAATGAATGAAGCAGCTTTCTATGCGCCGATCTGCTACGCTCTCCCAGACATATTACAGGTTTTTTTTAAAGCCTGGTACAGAACAGCGTATATAGTATTTGTGGTTTTATTTTACTTTTCTGTGTTTGGGGTTTCAAATGAATATTTACATAGCTGTAAATAGATACACAAATCTAAATGGATTATCTCTGGAAGCCGCAAAAAAAAAAAAAAAAACCTAGTAGAAGTGGTTGTTTCTAAAAAGAGGGTTTCTTGCTGAGAGAATAGGAGTGGGAAGGAGACCCCACCACCATACACCCTGCTGCACCTTTAGAAGTGGGAATGCACTGCTCACTTGATTTTGCACATAGAAATGGATTCAGGGGATCCCCGGGTGGCTCAGCGGTTTGGCTTCTGCCTTTGGCCCAGGGCGCGATCCTGGGGTCCCGGGATCGAGTCCCACATCAGGCTCCCGGCATGGGCCTGCTTCTCCCTCCTCCTGTGTCTCTGCCTCTCTCTGTCTCTATGTCTATCATAAATAAATAAATATTTTTAAAAAAAAGAAATGGATTCAATATATATGTGCATGTATTCTCTACAGTATATAAACACGTGTGTGTGTGTGTGTGTGTGTATACATACAACTTTCTACCAACCTTCTTATTCTCTCTCTACACACAGAATTTTCTTGGACTTGAAAAGAGTTAAGAAGCCAAAGCAAGCTGTGAAGTCCCACGCTCTTAATTAAGGGAAAAACAAGCCTCTTTCATGAACGTTTAGAAACCTCAACAGAAAAAAATTCCACAAGTCTCTTGCATTCTTTCTTCCTGAAACTCTTTAGGAGACATGGCAAACCTCATGTGCTACGATGCTGGAAATTTGCCCAGAAAACTTTTATGTGCTCTTTCCTTCAGGTTCAACTCGAAAGGAAAATTCTACTGAAGTTCCAGTTTATGTTCAAAACTTTACCTCTCCTGAGAACTGCTACGAGGATACCAGCAAGTGGAATGTTTCGATAACTACTTTAATAATAATAATGTTTTTATTAGGTTCAGGGTCACTAATGCTTTAAAAAAAAGGGGGGGGGATATAGGAGTTTTCACAGAAATGCTCTCGTGTAACTATGAACCTTTTCCAAGATCATGGGATATCAAATCAATGTCAGAAACCGCTCCAATCAGAGATGGAGATGTAAATCTATAACCAATAAATCTAAATCTATAACCACCTGCGATGTTTGACAAAGTTACTCAGTTTCCCAGGTCTCTGTTTCTGAAAAAAACATATACTCTAAAGTTAGAGTATATGCAACTGGGTAAATTCTAACATTCTTTTCAGATCTAAGATTTCTGTGAATCAATAAAAACTATTCAGAATTCAAGTATTCTCTGTCAGAAAGTATTCAGGATCCAAGTGATTTTGTTTCATCATAATTATAGCAGCAGCTGAATATCACAAAAAAGTTTTAATGTACAAACCGACAGATCATAAATACTGGCACGTCTTTTTTTTTTTTTTTTACAAATTTGTCCTTTCATTGTAAAATCTATATACTTATCAAATAATCTAATTTTAAAAGTGCTGTTTTCAAACTTGGGGGAAAATGCAATGGTAGGAGAAAGAAATCATATAATGGTTTATAAATTAAGCTAATATTTAATTCTTGGCTAACCACTAACAGCATCATTATTAACAGTTGGCTTAAAAATGCTAGAATAATGATCTGATCGATGTATGCGTCTCATCTAGTCACCATACAGATGTCCTGTGCTCTTGCCCCATTTCAGAGTCTTCCTCCACAATCTCCAGATTTGAGGGGAAGCTCCAGCACTTTTCCTTCTCTGTGGTTTCCTCCCTGGCAGGATCATTTTACACCCCAGGAGCAGGAGCGTCGTGCGCAAAGCTTAGAGCTTAGAGCTTCTGGAGAGATAGATGGTTGTTAGTCCTGCCTGCTCAGAGAAGACCAAGTGTACCTGGTAAAACCTAAATTGCCCTTGTTTTAATCTGTATCTGATATCTCCCCTTTAGTCCTTGTTTGTTTTTAAATATTTTATTTATTAGACACAGAGAGAGAGCAGGTGAGCATGAGCAGGGCAGGAGGGTGACAGAGGCAGAGGGAGAAGCAGACTCCCCACTGAACAGGGAGCCTAAGTCGGGGCTCGATTCCAGGACCCTGGGACCAGGACCTGAGCCCAAGGCAGAAGCTTAACAGACCGGGGCTCGATCTCATGACCCAAGCTGAAGTCAAGAGTTGGACACCTAACCAACTGAGCCCCCCAGGCGCCCCTTCAAGCCTTGGTTTTAACTATTGCTGTTCTCTATGTATCTTTTCAAGAATCCTTGCTCTGAAAGGACTCGGGCTATTCGTTATAAACCGAGTTACAAGGTGTAAGCAGCGGGCATCGGCCAGGCCTGAGCCTACGTTAGGAGCCACATGAACAGAGCTCCCTGTCCACTTTGTGAATGAGAATCTACCCAGGCAGCGTGCTCCCTATCATCCTGCACTCGTGTTCTAGTTTCCACGTGAAAATCACAAAATCTGCACACAGCTCACACTCATTCAACGCCTATATAAAAACAGTTGCCTAGATCGACATCGCTCACATTCAAACAAAGCTGAAAAACAGACCAAAAAAAAAAAAAAAAGAGAGAGAGCTTCCCTTTCTTATTTCAGTTCATTACCCATATGATGAATTACTGACTTATTTATCAACACTCACTCCATGGTTTCTGAAGAAATGAAAAACACATAGGCTTACTTTTAAGGAGTTTATCATTTGAAAAGTGAGCTGAAGCAAACCCAGAATGAACTATCAGGTAAGATGTTCTTCGCATTGTGCTGAAGAGGGGAAAAAGGTGCATATAAAGAGCTAAAAGCCAGGTGAGTAAATCGCGGTACCATCCACTGAGGGCATCCACTGTGCCCCACACTGTATCTGGGGTTTTGCATCTGGTACCTCATTTAGACCACCGCAAGGAGCAGTGCTCCCACATTCCGAGAGACGAGGCTCAGAAAGCATAAGCCACCTGCCCAGAGCCGCAGAGAAGAGCACTCATACCCACACCTAAGGACGTCTAGGGCCCGACTGAGTTCCCCACATGAGACTACTCTTTCCCCACAGAACACTGCCAGCAAGATCAGGATGTGACCCTCAGCGAGGGTAATAGGAGGAGATGGCACTTAATCTTCACTGCGTCTCTATTCATCCAACATGCAATCAAAAGAAAACCAGCATGTTCTGTGTAGAGACCCAGAGGGGAAGACAGTTATAAACATGATGTTCAGAAATTCAAGTACTGAAAACAATATGTCAGCTAATGGGCTCAATTCTGGAAACAGCTACAGGAAACCTGGTAAGTAGAAATCCTGGCCTAAACGGCTAATTACGCCAGCCTTACGTAAGCACTCTGTTCGCTGAAGAGTTTCGAACGTGTGTTCAGAGATATGACTTACTTTTCCTACTTGTCTCCGAGTATCATTTAATTTGCAATTAATTTTATTACTGGAAGGCAGAAAAAGGGTGCCAAAAAAACAAACAAACAAAAGAACAGGGACATGTGCTTTCCCGTGGTTGACTCAGGCTAATGCAGAAATCACCTTGTATCTTTGAGCACCCAGAAGCACCAGGGGAAAGCTGTCCAGAAGGGCCGAAGCCAGTCTGGATTATGATGTTTTGGCTTTGATGACCCAGAGTCGATAATCCAATTATAAATACTGGGGGTGAGGGTGGGGGTGGGGGAGGGAGAATGACATATACAAATTTGTGCAAAATCTTTCCTGTTGGTGGAAAACAAAGAAATACAACGAGGTCTGGTCCTTCTTGAAGAAGAAGAGAACGGAGGAGGCGGAGGGGGAGGACGGGGAGGAGGAACAGCAACAGGAGGAAGAAATCTAGGGCTCGGTTGTAATCAAATATGTAAGAGGACCGTCCACAGTGTGCATGCAGATGTGAGAGCCTCTGACTCGGCCTCTGAAAGGGCACAGCCCTGCCAGGAGGGCAGCAGAGCCCAAGGAGGAGTGTGGCCGCTCCGCCAACCATTACAGACAGGCCAAGGTGAGAGCAAAGAAGGTTCTCCAACCCAGGAAGACCAAAAAAACAAGCACTCCTAGACAATGGGCAAGTGGTAAGAAGGCAAACAGAACCTTTCTCTTGCAATACAACCAAAACCAGCTGCAAAGGGGGCTCAGGAGCTGTGAAAAGACCCGCTAAGCTCTGAGTGACAGGTCAGTAAGCTTGTAAAGGTAGATAAATATAGACGAAGACTCTGTGTTCGTTTTCATTGTTTATTGCTAATTCTGTTGTAAATACATAGAGGTACCACCCCTACAGCAGAACTTAAGGGCCTGCTAGTTTCCTAAATAAAATGTTGGCCTACTGTTTCTCAGTCTTGCTGGTACACCGGAATCACCAGGAAAGTTTTTTAGAGCCCTGAAGCCGGAGGCCCTTGGCCATAAATTTTAGAATGTGGCTCTGGAATCAGCATTCCTTGGATGCCCAGCTGAGTACCTCGATCCTAAGGGAAATGCAGTTGAGCAGATGATCCAACCTCTCAGATTCCCTCCCGAAACCCAGCCTGTCCAACAGGTGGCACTTTCCTAAGGGCAGACTAGAGGGCCCAGGAGTGGCTGGATTTGGAGAGAGCCCACTGGTACCTTTACCACGAATCCTAACTTGGGAAAGGAGGCCTGAGCTGATCCACAGTTAACCGTGGGTCAATTAGATTATTATTCTAAGTCTCTCTTCAACTAGTTCTTGATATAGTCACAGCAGCAGAAATCTGACCTGGACAGGACTTATTATGTATTATGAATTACAGACATTCATAGAAATATAGGGGTTTTTTTTCCTCCTTGACTTCTCATCATGACCTAATGAGGCAGGTGCTATTATAGCTCTCAGTTAGGTGTGGACACTAACGCCCAGAGAGGTTAGGTAACTAGCCTGAGGATACAGAGCTAGAATGTGGCAGGAGCAAGGTAACCCAGGGGTGTGACACTTCAATAGACCCTTGCCCTGAACTATTTTTGGTTCTGCCTCACGGGACTGTGACAGAGGGGAGACCAGTTTTCATGTGGCTATCTCTTATTTTTTATTTTATTTTTTAATTTAATTTAACTTAATTTAATTTAATTTTAATTTTAATTTTTAATTAGCAGATCCATTTTGGATACCCAATCAGGATACGTTAAGTGACCCCATAGCCCTGTGACCTCTGAGCAGGTGCCCAATATCTTCTCCAGAAAGAAGAGCATGTGTCACAGGCACCTGGTTTCCCAGGCTGAGCTGGACACCATCCTCCTTTGCTGCCGGCCCCCCTGGAGGTGAGCCCTGCCCCGGAGGGGGGGACCCCAGGTTCTGTGCACACGCACCCAGGCAGCAAACCAGAACCCCAGCACCACGTCCTCCCCGTGTCCGCTTCTTAATCGAAGCACTGACATGAAAGCTGTGCAGCCAGAAATAAAACAAGAAGTCTCGCCACGGCCAACACAAGCTTTGCAGATCCCTAAAATAAAGGAGCCCGATGAATAAAAATAAGCCGGGGAGGCTAGAAAAACAGTGGGCGGAATCTGGTGTGCAGTCAGCACCATCGGAAGCCGGTGCTGTTTTCGTGTAAAAGGGGAGCGCGGTGCCTCCGGAGGACAGGGCCAGGCCAGCAGCCCGGCGACAGCATCCTGAGCTACCAGCCACAGCAGCCGCCAAGCAGAGGCGCGACAGGCTGTAGAGCGGGGAACCCCGTTTGACCAGAAAGGCTTGCTTTCTGGTCAGAAGAGGAGGCCTCGTCCTGGAAGTGAAAACCCTGCGCAGCCCCAGCGAGACCTAAATGATACATTTTTCAAGCTGAACAATAAACATGTGATTGCAGAAGTTTGATTCCAGAATCTCAGCACTGATCATGATGTTTTGATAAAACGGGGTCAAAGTGTATCCTTCACATGTGAATCTAAACTCCTGGCCCAGCAACCAGAGCACGGGGCCTCTTACTTTCCGGACACTGAGGAGGGGTGCTCTGCGCCTGGCCATCTCCACGCTCTCGCTTGGTCACTGCCGGGACCACAGTTCAGAGACAGTTCTCAGTGGAAGCTCGGTCTGGAGCACCTGCCCTCTCTGGATAGTCCATATCCCTTTGCACCTGGGTAGGCAGGGGGCTCCGTAGAAGAAGCTCAGCGAGATCTTTCTGACCTGCCTCCTGCTCCACAATGCCCCCAGCATCTTACTGCCCCCCACTTCAACTTGTCCCTTGGCACGGACACCCTGCCCAGCCCCACGACCCAGCCCCCGTGGTGGGGGGGGGGGCTCCTGGGCACCTGCACATTCGGGAATGCACTGAAGTTAGGGCGTGCTGCTCCAGGCAGTGAAGCGATCAGCAGGTTCATGAAAGTTTTGAGGGAGTTGGGCAAAGTCTCAGGCGACATCTCTCACAGATCAACAACAACAACAACAAAAATCTTGCCAAACAGTAGAGAGGAGTTCAATGATTCCTCAGTAGGAGCCACGAGCCTTCCCTGACTGCCCCTTTAAACTTTCAACGTCTCTCTCTTAACCTCCTCATGCTGCTCTACACTTTTCCCTTTCTTAGCACTTAGATAGCCTCCTGACGAAACATACCATTACTCATGTATTATGGTCATTAATTTTCTCTCTCAACCTACTAGAACGTAAGTCTAGGGAAGGCTGGGATTTTGCACTGTTGACTGGTATACACTAAGGGCTTAATAAGTATTTGTCGAATGAACGGAGTGGGAAAGCAGGTTCTGAGGTCAGACAGCTTGGGTTCAAATCCTGGTTCCACCACTCAGCTGGGTGGACTTGGAAATAATTATTTCATTCCTCTATGCCTCAGTTTCTTTACCTGTAACATGAGGATAATAACAGTACTATCCCACTGAATTCTTGGAAGGATTAAATGAGATGATTGAGAGCTTGAAAGTCCTGAGACCAGCGGCCCGCACAGAGCGAAGCCCTCTAAGAACAGTCTCTATCATTAGGCTACCTAATGCTGGGTTCTGAGTATTTCTGGCAAGAAATAATACTGCCTGGGCTGGGAAGAAGCTTAAAATCTGACAATCTCGGGGATCCCTGGGTGGCTCAGCAGTTTGGCACCTGCCTTTGGCCCAGGCGTGATCCTGGAGTCCCAGGATTGGGTCCCGCGTCAGGCTCCTGGCATGGAGCCTGCTTCTCTCTCTGCCTCTCTCTATCTCTCTATGTCTATCATGAATAAATAAATAAAATCATTTTTAAAAAATCTGACAATCTCATGAAGCACACCATACACATAAATGCCTCATGATAACAACAAATCTTAGATAAAAGAATAATAATAAAAAGAAGGCAATGTATTTTGAGTGGAAAATGCATCCACTGGTTGGAAAGTTTCCCTTCCTGAGGCTACAGGAGGAAATAGAAATTAATTTTGGCAAATGCCCCAAAAGCATCTAGTGACAGGTTAGACTCCTGGTGCAGTGATTTATTAGCAGGTGATACCTCCTGAACCCACCAAGTGCCAAAGAGCTCATTACATGCAGGTGGCCTTTTAGTAACAAATGCATGACTGAAATGTTGAAAGCAAAAACTGATTTCTTTATTGTACCTCTCCTATCCAAAGCACCGTTCCCCCCCTACAAAAAAAAAAAAAATCAGGTTATAGATTTTTAAAAGACAGCATAGGTATGGGCAAGGGTCGGGGGGGCGGGGCGGAAGTCATGCCCCAAAGTATAATCATTTCACTTAAAAAAGGCTTTCTACTCTTAAACACAAATTCTAACAAATGCTATTATTAACTGTTCCAGCCCCACAGCATTTCAGAAACAACAAACAAATAAGGAAAAAGAAGAGAGAGCCGTAAGAAAGTACACTGCTTACCAGGAACAGTAATAGGGAGATCGACCTACACTTCAAATTTTCAGTATTTTAAATTAAAAAAATTAAAATGCGGTGTCAGCCCCCCCCCAATAACATCACAATGTAGTTGTGACATAAGAAGAATACTAACAACTCGGAACGGTCCAGTAGGAGTTCATACATTTGAGGATTAAACTGTGTTTAAAGATGTTCCGTCGAAGACGGGAGGGAAGTGTGGAAGTAATTTTTTTTAACGTTCTCTTGTAAAGTTACTCAAAACAAAGACATGTTGGGTGGTTACAGCCTCTCTGTCATGACCCATCTGGGGCGATTCTGTTTAGCTAAGGTTTCACGGCACCGTGAATCATTTCCCATTTGCTCGAAGGCAATTTTGGGCTCAGAGACATCAACAGTACTCATCTTTAAAATGGGCCACACTAAAAATAAATAGATAAATAGATAAATAAATGAATAGATAGACAGATAGATAGATAGATAGATAGATAAATAAATAAATAAATGGCCACACTAATTCAAAGGGGAAAGGCTCATTTTTCTTATGAACCGTAAATGCTTTCAGCAGAATAATTTGCAATATCCAGAAGGTGGGAAACAACCCAAATGGCCACCAAGGGATGAGCAGATAAGGAAAATAGGGCATGTGTGCACAAGGGTCATTCGGCCTTGAAAAGGAAGGAAGTTCTGATGCGTGCTACGAGTGGATGAAACCTGAGGACGTTTTGCTAAGTGGAATAAGCCAGCCAGCCACAAAAAAAGACAAATACTGTATGATTCCACTTGCTTCTTGTCAGAGAGAGAGAGTAGCAGGGCGGTGGCCAGCAGGGAGGCAGCCTCAAGAGCTACTGTTTTGCAGCTATGCAGGTAAAGAGAGCCCTGTGGAGAGGCGGTGGTGATGGCTGCACCACCAGGACAGTGTACCAAGCTTCACCTTGCACATGGTTAACATGGTAAGTTTTCTGCTGTATGTTATTTTTATCACAGTTGGAAAAAAAAAATGAAAGTCTTCTAAAATGGTCACAAGATACAAACATTATCCTGGAACGTAAAATTCCCTAGAATACCAGATTTTACGAACCCTGTGGGGCTGGAAGCCTGATAGAGGGGCAGCTTTATTTTTTTTAATATTTATTTATTTATTCATGATAGACAGAGAGAGAGAGAGAGAGAGAGAGAGAGAGAGAGAGAGAGAGAGAGGCAGAGACACAGGCAGAGGGAGAAGCAGGCTCCATGCCGGGAGCCCGACGCGGGGCTCGATCCCGGGGCTCTAGGATCGCGCCCTGGGCCAAAGGTGCTAAACCACTGAGCCACCCAGGGATCCCCGAGGGGCAGCTTTAGAGAGGGACACCGGGACAGTGTCATGGAGCTCTGCGACCAAGCACCACCACATGAGCACCCAACTGGCCTCAGTGTTCTCCCTGGGTCCATCCACTCACCTGCGCCACACACACACCCCCGTCGAGGTACCCACCCTGTGTGCCTAACACATCTGCACCTCCTTGGTGTCAGGAAGAGAGGGTGAAATGATGCACAGGAAGCAGCAGTGCTTAGAACCCAACAAATGACAGCGAAGGAAGGAAACAGAACTGGGACAGCTCGGGCCCTAACAGTCGCACTGCACAGAAAGGAAGAGCCCGGCCTTTAATGCCAGAGAGGTGTGCGAAGAGGGATGATGGCAGGTGGCTGGCACAGGAGCAGGGGTCCCCTGGAGGGGGGGCAGAGGAGCCCAAAGGAGATGCTGTGGGGCCCTGCTGGGGACATGGCTCCTGAGACCCTGGGGAGGAAACACGGAGTCGGGGCGGGAGGGCAGGCCCTGGAAGGGCAGACACAGCACCTGCTCAGGTGCTGGGAGGGGAGGCCCAGGACTTCAGGTTCTCTGGGCTGCAACACGGAGAGCTTTTCCTGTGTGGCTAGAACGCTCAAAGGCCCCTTGACTAAAAGCACATGGTTAGTATTTAAAAATGTGACAAACCCCAGTTGAGCCGCAGGCAGAGGACAGTCTCTTAGCAGCCGGGTCATGGGTGGTCTCTGTCATAGCATAAGCAGAGGAAGACTAGCCGCTAGTCAGTGGGGGATCTCGCAAGTTCCACCAAAAGAGTCATATGGGGAATGCAAAGGAAGGGAGTCCCAAGAGCTCTAAGGAGTGTGGACTTGGCACATTTGTGTGTTGGAGTCAGAGGCAGGGAGTGGACTTTCTGTACACGGGGCTGGGGGTGGGGGGGTGGAGACAGGAGCAAACTCTGAACTCTGTGGTCCCAGACTTGCCAGAGTTTTATTATCATTCCAGGCTCACTATCAAGAATGAAACAATGCGCTATTGTGAGTTGATGATTACATAAATACCGAAACGCTCCACCATAAAAGCAATGTTATTTGCCGGAAAGAAAGCCCCTTCTCATAAGAATGACCAAAGCCATAAAGTTTTTCCAGGACTTTTACCTTCGTTGGAGGCTTTTGGACATCAAGTGTGTGTGTGTGTATATATATAGGACATCAAGTATATTGTGTGAAATAGTCTATTGGACTTCAGTTGACCTTAACCATGGGTTAGATTCTTTCCCTATATCCCTCAAAAATACCCAATAAAACAATTGAGAAAGTGAGTACTACCTCCCAAAGATTAGCACTTTCACATATAGTGTTGATTTGGTCTTATTTATCACAAAGAGCCTTCTAGGGGCACCTGGGTGGCTCAGTGGGTTAAACACCCAACTCGTGATTTTGGCTCAGGTCGCGATCTCAGGGTTGTGGACTGAGCCCCAAGTCAGGCTCCACGGTGGGTGTGAAACCTGCTTAAGATTCTCTCTCTCTCTTCCTTTGCCCTCGGGGGGGGGGGGGGAGAAAAGAATCCTTTAGAGGCAAATCAAATATTATCCTTTTTTCCTAAAATTTGGTAAATAATCTCAGGCATGAGGCCATGTATGATCTTTCATTACAAAAGATAAGATTACTGATCCTCTGGGAGACTTTCTAAATGGCATGGAAAGGCACGGGTACATTTTAAGACAGCACGAAGATAAAGAAACGAATCTTTCCTTTTATGAACTATGAAGTTAAACCACAGCCCCACTAGCCAGACGATCCGTTATTCAACGTGCCAAGTACTTGTGTTACGTGACTAGAGTGAGGAGAAGAGCCATCATTTTGAAGTAGAAATCATACAGAATTCAAAATTTATACCAGACGGTGTTAATTAATTACGAGCAGTCGATCAATCTCAAGTGAGGCAAAATCTCGAAAGCTATCCACAAATTTCAACATATGCTAATGAGGTCGAAGGAAGACCACAAATGTGACCACGAACTGCTATCAAAAAAACCCTCAAAGAGGGCAGCCCCGGTGGCGCAGCGGTTTAGTGCCGCCTGCAGCCCAGGGTGTGATCCTGGAGACCGGGGATCGAGTCCCACATCAGGTTCCCTGCATGGAGCCTGCTTCTCCCTCTGCCTGTATCTCTGCCCCTCTCTCTCTCTGTGTCTCTATGAATAAATAAATAAATATATTAAAAAAAAAAACCCTCAAAGATACCGCCGGTGATATTTTTAGGTTATGATTCAGGAAATCTAAGGCTACTGTAACATTTAAATGGAATAGTCGATAGCGAAAACAAATCTTATATTGGAGTCTCTTTGAAAATCCATAGAAGTTTTCCAGTACTTAATAGAGACAGTGTTTTTACTGCTAATGATGATTCATGTGTATAAAAATGTTCAGAGCAGCCCAAATTATGATTTCAGTTGTAAGCGCTTTTTTAAAAAAAAAAAAAAAAACTAGACTCGTCGTGTTGGGGAATTTTAAATTCAGCTTTGTTATCTTTTAGATAAAATCGGAACTCGAAATTTCAAATGAAACTTAGCACTACTGGGAGAGGGAAATGGACAAGGAATTATAATCTTCTGTTTAAGAAAGCTTCTCCTTGAAGGACAAACATTATATGGTCTCATTCATTTGGGGAATATAAAAAATAGTGAAAGGGAATAAAGGGGAAAGTAGAAAAAATGAGTGGGAAATATCAGAGAGGGAGACAGAACATGAGAGACACCTAACTCTGGGAAAGAGAACAAGGGGTGGTGGAAGGGGAGGTGGGTGGGGGTTGGGGGTGACGGGCACTGAGGGGGGCACTTGACGGGATGAGCACTGGGTGTTATGCTATATGTTGGCAAATTGAACACCAATAAAAAATAAATTTAAAAAAAATTTTTTTAATAAATTAATACATTTAAAAAAAAAGAAAAAAAAAAAAAGAAAGAAAGCTTCTCCTCTACAGAGTCATTCATCAAACACTTGTGCACCTGCTATGTGAACACTCTCAAAACGCCTGCCCTCTGGTGTTGACGTTCAGGTGGGGCGACCTAAACCCAACTAGCAGGTAAAATATAGAGTTTGTCAGATGGTGGTACCTGCTAGAGGGAAAAAGCAAGGAGAAAGCCTGGAGGAGGGGACGGCAATTTTAAACAGGGTGACCCACAAATCAGGTGACGTTGGGTGAAGAGCTGAAGGAGGTAAGAGCAGACGTCATGTGACCATCTGGGGGGATAAGCCTTGGCCCAGGGGTGAGCCGCGAATGTTAAAGCCCTAAAGCAGGAGCAAGGTGACGCACTGCAGGGGCACCAGGGATGCTTGTGCAGGGCTCCAGCAGATGGAGTAAGGGTGAGAAAATAAGAAACTGAGACCAGGGAGGTCACAAGGTAGCAGACCAAGGAGGGCTCTCTCTCCGTAAGGTAAAGAGAGGGCAACGACTGGCCACCGGAGGGCTTTGAGTTGGGCCTCCTCACCTCTTAGAGGATCTTCCTAAGCTGGGGTGTCGAGAACAGCTTGTGAGGAAACAAAGACAGGGACCGAAAGACCCCTGAGAAGGCTCCTGCAATCACTGAGGCAAGGTGACATGGTGGCTAGGCCCGAGTGGCCTAGTGTTGAGATGTGGCCAGTCTGGGGCACACCTTCACCAAGGACAGGAGCCGAATTTGCTGATGGGACATGATTCTGAGAGAGAGGGAATAGCTGGGGCCACCTGGGTGGCTCAGCAGTTGAGCATCTGCCTTTGGCTCAGGTTGTCATCCCAGGGTCCCAGGATTGAGTCCCATGTCGGGCTCCCTGCATGGAGCCTGCTTCTCCTTCTGCCTGTGCTTCTGCCTCTCTCTGTCTGTCTCATAAATAAATAAAATCTTTAAAAAAGAAAAGAATGTTTCAAGGAGGAGCAAGTGGATGCACTGTGCCCTGGACTGCAGCTGGGTCCCATCAGTCCACAGCTGAGCAATGACCCGTTGCATGGAGTGAGGTGGAGGTCCCAGGTGGCCCTGAGCATTGCAGGGGGAACACAGGAGCAAAAGCCTGAGAGAAGCAGGTTTAAGAGAGAATGGAAGGAACATGTAGAGTAGTCAAAGCCATACAGGTAGGAAGCAGAAAGGTGGTGCCGAGGCCTAGGGGGAGGGGGAAGTGGGGAGTTACTATTTAATAGGTCCAGGGTTTCATTCTTTGCAAGACGAGAACGTTCTGGAGAGTGGCCTCACCACACTGTGAATGTATTTACCGCTGATCTTCACACTTAAAATAGTCAAGATGGTAAATTTTATGCTATGTGTATTTTACCACAATTGATTTTTTAAAAAATTTATTTAAAGAGTGAAAGAGAGCATGGAAGGAGAAAAATAGGTTACAGCGGGTTTAAGCAAACCAAATCACCTTGTGGTAAAGGGGAGCAGAGAAATGGAAGAGAGGCTGGGGGCAGGGGGAACGTGCCATCAGAGGAAGAAACACCCGCATGTTTGTACATGGGAATTGCTTGGTGAGAAAGCAGAAACATGAACCAGAAGAGAAATGAGACACTAAATAGAGTGAGGTTTTTAAGAAGGGGCGGGGGCCATGGCCTTCCATAGGAAAATGGGTGATCTTCCCTAACACAGCAGGTGAGGCAGCGGGCCCAGGCACAGGTGCAGGTGAGTGAGTGCACGGGCCGGAGGGCACACAGGGAATGTTCTCTGATGGCCTGCAAGCCCCAAGAGCAGACGGGGGGGGGGGGGGGGGGTGGGGGGTGGAGGGAGGAGACTGAAAAGGTTTAAGGAAAGAGAGAGTATGAAGAAGTTAATAAGGAAGTGGGCAAGTCATTGCAGCAGATGCAGGTTGAGGGAGAGCCAGGTGCGTGGTCAGGAACAGAAAGTGAGGCCTCTGGAACGGCCACAGTGCATACAGATGCCTGAGAGAGACGTGTCTATGTCAGCGTGTTCGTTTGGTCTTGTTCAACCCCCGCCACCTCTGCCTATCAAAAAGCTCAATCTGGAAAAGTGAAAAAAAAAAAAAAAAAAGCACTGCCTTATATTTTTCAGCTCCCAGAGCACATATCGAACTGGAGAGAGCCAAGCAAAGCCACCCACGTACACCTGCTCCGGAGGAAGTCACAGATCCTGGAGGGAGGCTCCCAAGGGCTGCGTGGCACCTTCCCGACCCCTTCCCACGCCGGGAACACCATTCCCACGCTCGTTCTGTCACTCAGTCACTTATTGGATGTCCTCTGCAAGACACATGCTCCGTGCCAGCTGTTGTGTAGAGTGATGTGAATGTAAGACTCAGTTCATAGCCTCAAGTGATTTATGGTCCAGTCCAGCAGGGAAGGCAGAGAAGCAAACAGAAGAAGACATACCATGCGTTAGATCTACATTCGTCAGCATGGTTAGATATCAATTCTGTCTGAAAGGTTTGAAAAAGGCTTCAAAGAGCCCCTGACCAGGATCCCTGGGTGGCTCAGCGGTTTAGCGCCTGCCTTTGGCCTAAGGCGCAATCCTGGAGTCCCAGGATCGAGTCCCACGTCGGGCTCCCGGCATGGAGCCTGCTTCTCCCTCTGCCTGTGTCTCTGCCTCTCTCTCTCTATGTCTATCATAAATAAATAAATCTTTAAAAAAATTTTTTTAATTAAAAAAAAAAAAGAGCCCCTGACCAACCGGTGGAACCTGCAGGCAGGTGTACGGAGACTGCCAGGCCCGAGTGGATGACACACTCCAGACTAAAACACACCGCCTGGATGAAGAACGCGGGGACGGGGGAGCGTGCTGGGGAACTGGGCCCAGGATGCTGGCTGAGGCACGTGGAAGTGATGCTGAGTGGGGATCCGTGGAACCAGCTGTTAAAGACGGCAGCCACAAAGACCCAGGCAAGACATGAGGAGGGTCTCAAGTCCAGTGAAGAAGCTGACACAGAGAAATGGACCCGGTGATCACCATCATCACCACCTTATCCAGAGGGAATGGGCAGGGGACACATTTACAAGCTACAACTAGCAGAGCTTAGCGAGGAGTTAAATACAGAAAGCGAGGAGAAAGAGAGATTGAGGGCATCTTGGGATTTCTGGCTTAGGTAAATGCCTGGAAGCATGCTACTTGCTCAAAAGGAAAGAAGGAAAAGAAATAGGGCAGTAGCGGGTTAGAAGAGTCAGGATGGGTTTCGTTTCTGACACCCTGACTTAAGACATCCATGGAACGACCAAGCAGAGTGGTCTGTTGGCCACTGGATTGTGGGTCTGGAGCCATGAGAAAGGCCTTGGTTAAAATGTAGGTTGGAAAGATGTCAGCCTATAAATAAGGAGTTGCCATGCATGATGTCACCGTGGAAAAAATGTGAAAAATGAGGAAAGGAAATGAACTAGAAAACAACCTTCTAGAAGCTGCTAGCATAGAGCCATGCCTTTCTCTTTCCCGTCACAACTTCTTGAAACTTAAGGGCTTGGTTCCATGGCCCAAGCACCATGGTGAGTCCTGGAATTCAGACTTTCTGAACCAAAATCCAGTGTTATGTCTACTCCAGTGCTCTGCCCTACGTGTTTATCACACAATTCAATGATAATGACGGTATCGTACTGATGCCCTGGCCAACTGTGCGTAACGTGGTAACAGCATCACTTGCTACCTTAGGAACCAACCATGATCCATGCTTTAGACCTATGTATGTTCTTTCAGTTATATTTAGGGTCACTACCAATTCCTAAAACAACAAAAATATTTTAGGCTCCGCTACCAAGGCAGCTGAAAAGTTTGACTCCTTCCAGAAATACCTCCTTGGGCAATTTTTTTTTCTTAGCCCCAAAAATAACGAAACAAAGAGCGAACTGTCTATAAAGTGCCTGGTTTTCCCATTTTTAAAGTTCACATTTAGCTAGGGCAGCACTGATAAGAAAGGCATTTTTGTGATGGCGACTGAATGTAGTATATTCTATTGTAGGAGCATGAATTTTAAGGCTAGAAATAGTTTATTTCAGATGATTTCCACATCCTTTTTTATGGATCCAGTGAAAAGCTCCTTGCCGAACTGAAAAGTAAAAGACTGCTGATTACAAAGCAGAGACTGTTTCACGTTATCACTTAGCAGACGCTGTAACAGAAATGTGGTTTGTCTAACTTATTTAAGAAAATATATTAAACTGGAATATTATTTTCAAACATATCATGTCTGGATGATTTGAATGTAAACAAAACGCTTCTTCTCTTGAGACTTCTCTTTTTCCTCTCATCTCGATCACATGATTTACTTATCTAGACTTCATGAAAACAAATAATTGTTGCTATCTTTTTTTTTTTTTTTTAAAGCAAGAGCTTTTATCAAAGGCTCTGAAAAGAGTTAGTGTTTGTGGAATACATTCAGAAGTCCACCCACTTGAAGCCTCTTGCATTAGGCTTTAAATGTGAAGACTAGGGCGCCTGGGTAGCTCAGTCAGTTAAGCGTCTGCCTTCGGCTCAGGTCATGGGATCAAGTCTCGTGACAGACTCCCCACTCAGTGGGGAGTCTGCTTCTCCCTCTCTCCCTCTCCCCTGCTTGTGATCTAATAAATAAATAAAATCTTTAAAAAAAAAACCATTAAGACTAAATAGGTTTTATCTTGTCATTATAAATTGCTCTGCAAACAATTTGAAATCTAAATCTTGGAAAATATTTCCTTATCCCTGAAGTTCCAAGGGCATGTTAATCTCACGCTAAAGTAGACACAAAAATGAAGCAAAATATCCAGCGTCTGCACTGAGAATTCTCTAGGTCTTCACATGGATTCAGTGGACAACAGTTGCCACCACCTACCCTTTCACATAATAGATGCACCATGCATAAGGAGACCAGCTCACGATGGTCCCCACTAGTAAATGCAGGACAGCCAGTACTACATGTTGTCATGGCCAATAATCATCACCGAACACTTGCAGTGGCCTGGGCACACTGAGCGTCTCCTATGAACTAACTCACGGCCTCGCAAAAACTTTATGGGACTGTTTTCCTCACTTGCAGACAAAGAGACTGAGACACAGAGAAGCCAACTATTCGACCTACAACACAAAGCCACATGGTGGCAAAGTTGCAAAGGTGCTTGGTGCCGCCTAATTTCACACCTATAAAGGGTTAAGGTGGTAAATTCTATGTTCTATATTTACCACAAGAAAAAAAATCATTTGAAAAAAGAATAAACAGGAGATCCGAACTTCACTCCTTATAACAAAATAAATACCAGGTAGGTTAAAAATGTGATAGTAAAAAGAAACAAGAATTACCAGGGGGAAAAAATTTTTTTTGAAAAGCTGGGATTCAAACCAAACTAATTTAGCTTCAGAGTCCATTCTCCATGCTGACGGTCTTCCACAAATTGCTCTTTTATGGGGGAAACTACTCAAAGTGCTATTTTATAGATCGCCCTCCCCATCATCAAATTAAGTTTCCCACTAGCTCGGGAGCTCCTCGTGGCCCGCTGGAACATACAGAATGCCCTGGGCACAGCTGGCAAAGCCCAAGACCAGGTTGGCAGCCACCTAGCAAGACTCAGAACTGCAACAAGTTGCCCACTGCGGAGAGCAGAGGGAATGCCTCTCCGTAAGCATTCCAAACGAGGCTGCATGTCAAGTGCACTCGGGAGCCCACTTTTCGAGCCTGTAGTTTAGGGGGAAATGCTTGCTAGGAAAGGATGCAAAAAATAATCACACTTGTGTTTTAAGAAACCACATGCATACAGCAGAGAACAAACAAAATTACAGTTTTCCAAAATACCTCAGAGTTGAAAGCTTGCAAAAAGCCTCAAATCTTTCCTGCAGCTCTAAAATAGAGTCCAGAGAGAGGAAGGAGGGGGGCAGATCCCAATTTTGAGGTCTCCGGGCCTGCAGACTGAAGGATTCCCAGATCTAGGGAGCACAGTTCTTCTTGGAGGCGGGCCTAGAAGGGAGCTGGGTGGAACTGCAGAAAACCAGAGAAAAACCTCATCTCCCCAAAGCCCGCAGTTGCGGAGTGAAGAGCTTTTAAACGCCTTACATAAATAACCGCCCACCTCGTTTATTTTACCATCTTTCATATTCTAAATTAATTAGTACTTTCCCACCATTGTTCTGAGTATCAGTTTCATTGCGTTTTAAAAAGGAAGGAAAGTCAAAATGCCCCTCTCCTGGTATATTTAAAGCCTCAGTGCAGAGCGTAATTTCCATTTCACACACAATGCAATCCTTCCCCGGGCCCAATATCTTAATGCACACAAAAGCTTGGCAGAGAGGGACTGAAAGAGAAACAGAACCGACTGCTGGGTGGAGCTCTCATCAAACTGTGGGACTTCAGAGACATAGCCAGCGTACCTTGGATTCTTATACAATGGGTCATGGTAAAATAAGACACATATTTAGATTCAGATGACCTGGTTTATGAAAGCTCTAAGTCGAACCTTGTTAAATCCAAATAACCAACGTCATTCTTTGATCCATTTGCTGAAGAAGTAGTCATAATAAATAGTAATAACCTTCAATCATCTTAGAATCTGGGACCACAAGGGAAATGCCCATTTTTATAACTTATAATCAACTGTCATTGGTAGGAAGAGAACAATATTCCTGCCCCATCCATCTGCTTTCTACCCACCAATTATGCTCCGGGGATCCAAATCCTAGATAAGCTCTGAGACTTCCCATATGGCCATTATCATCAGTTTTCAATAAGCATTCTCTGAGTGGCATGAATATTGTAGGAGAGGAAAGGAAGGGGATGAAAGGAAAGGGGAGGGGAGGGAGGAGAAAAGAGAACAACAGCAACGACAAAAAAAAAGAAAAAAAAAACAGAAAAAAGGACAGGAAAGAAAGGAGAAGAGAAAATAGAAGAGAAAAGAAAGGAAAAAGAAGAGAAAAAAAACACAAAAGATCAGTTGCCCTGTGGTTCCAGGAACAAGGTGTGTGGACATCACAGTGCTCATCCTCAGGAGCCCCAAGGAATCACTCGCATCCTTCCCTTGCCCAGAACCCCCACCCCCCTCTCAGCTCCCATCTCCTTTTCTACCTTCACACCATCTCCACTTAACCCAATCCTGTCCATTCTTTCAGGACCTGATGCTCAGTTACCACCCACTAGGGGACACCTCTGCTCCATCCAGCTTGGAGGGATGTCTGCCCTTCCCAACTCCTACTGGGTGGCCCGGACACGTGGCTCTTACTCAGTCCTGCTGCTGCAGTTGGCTGGCAAGTTACTCCCAGGAAGTAGTGCAGGGCCCACACTCCAGCCTGCGTAGCTGGCTCCTAATCCCTAGCACTGCTCCTCCGAACTCCTATTTCTCAGTCCCCCCTGTCACATCTTATTCTGCAAAGCCCCTTTGCCTGCCCAATCCCAGAGACTCAGGGAGGCATAAACCACCCCCCAGCACCCCGGGCAGAGACCCCCAGGAGGCCTGAGCACCCACGTGTTAAGGCCTAGGGATGCTGGGTGGACAGACTCAAAGGTCATGTTAACCGGGTTTAAGAAAACCCAGGTGAATGCCCTTGGACAGTGCGAGCCAGCCACTTCCTACCATTTTCCAACCCTCCAAGAACCATGCAGTTAAAAGGCACGAGTGGGGCTAATTTCTATTTTTGATTGGTGCACAGGTGACACAAAATGCATTTCTAGAGGATTAGTATAAAAAAGTCAGAAACAACAAATGAGATGTGACAAAAAATAACTCAACCAAAGGCAGAGACGAGCTACAGACCCTGAGAAGACAAGTGTTCACTGGTACCGTTCTGTGAACTGGGGGAAAGGCGCCTCTTGCCCCCACTGACAATTCTATCCCATCTCAGGAGTTTGCTTTTGTGCTCACTCATTCTGGCCCGGGTTCCACACCCTGAGAGGCCCTGCAACTTTCCTCTTGGCCTTTTGTCACAGGTTGTCCATAGCCTACCGGGAACAGGGTATTAAACATAAGGTTCTCGGGAAAAGTCCTCTGAGATATCTCTATTTGCTTTCCAGCGTTCGGGAACATTATTCAAATATTTGAATTTTGTCAAATTCAGGATGAATAAACGTTCCGCAGACTCATAGTGAAGCTGGCCCTCGCTGTTGCACCAGGGCCCGCGTGCCCGTCCCCCTCATGGCCTGAGCCTGCTGGGTCCCATGTTGTAGAAGTGTCCCTCTGGGGGCACCTGGGGGGCTCCCCTGGTTGAGCAGCTGCTTTTGGCTCCTGGGACCTGGGATGAAGCCCAGTACTGGGCTCCCTGCTCAGCTGGGACTCTGCTTCTCCATCTCCCTCTGCCTTCCCCCCTGCTTATGCTTATTCTCTCTCTCTATCTCTCTGTCTCTCTCTCTCAAATAAATAAATAAATAAAATCTTTTTAAAAATCTCAAAGTATTATCTATAAAAAAATAAGTGCCCTCTGCACAATTAACTCCCTTCCACTCCTTTCCATCAAGCAGCCCATATTTCTTAATAAGTTAGTCATGTATACAGTAGGAATTTAAGATGCTTCTGACCTGTGCTGCTACTTCTGCTCTGGTGTTTATTGTCTTTGTTAGCACTCTGGTTGGAGAGCAACAGACTTAGAGTGGTCGGCCCCAACCCTGTATTTCCCATTAGCCACATTCAACTGCCTGCATGATTTTGCAGAAGGCAAGGTTTTCAGAAACGTGCCTATTAGGTTATAGCACAGAGACGCCTGCAGTGGTAATTCAGGTCATGGAAACGGAGAAAAAGAGAAAATAATGTGGGTGCCTCAAGGATGTCACATGGGACCAAAAACTACAAATGAAAAGGAAAACCTAGAAAGAAGGAATTATATTTAGCTCTTCAAAATATGCTATTGTTGCAAGTGATCAACAAGCATTGGCCATGTCTAGCCAGAAACCGTATTGGCAGGCTCCCGTGGAAAACAAGCTAGACACTGCATTCTTCTTGAGCTTTGCCATTCAGTGTGTGTGTATGTGTGTGTGTGCACGCACGCGCGCATGTGCAGACAATGCACCAAAGCATAGGGAATTGGGATTGAAAAGGAGGGAGAAGGCGGCGGAATGACTGGCAAAATGGTAGGACGGGCAGCAATATAATCCTACTACAGTAAAACAATGGACAAAGCCCCCGCTTCTGCCTCTCATGTGCTTCAGGCCTTGCATCATTCATTTAATCCTCTAGGTCTCAACTTTCTCATCTGTCAAATAAAAATCTGGCCATTTCTAAAACGCCATAGTACTAGGCAAAAAGAAAGAAAAAGAAGAACCATCCCTTCTTGGTATCTTAGTTCCCAGAAATTCATCAGGTTCAGCACTCATTGTGTCTCAAATACAGAAGCACACACATGCTTAAGACCAACTGGTCAACTGGGTTGGACTGAATCTTTCCAACTGGCCAAGAGACCACTATTATCAGTCCTACTCTTTCCAAGTAGTACATTTGTAAGTAAATGACAGAACCAAAACCCAAACCTAAGCCTATCCAATTCCAAGTCCAAAGTTCTTCCATGTTACCACACTATCTAAATAAAAGATGTATGAGGCCTATGCAAACTCCCAACCGTTTCTCAAATGTTAATTAGAAGAACACACAATAGCCAAACTGTGGAAGGAGCCATGACATCCTTCACAGATCAATGGATACGGAAGCTGTGGTCTATACATACAACGGATTATTCCTCAGCCATTAGAAAAGACAAACACCCACCATTTGCTTCGATGTGGATGGAACTGGAGGGTATGATGCTGAGTGAAGTAAGTCAATCGGAGGACAATCATCATATAGCTTCCTCAAACGGGGAATATAAGAAATAGTGAAAGGGGCCATAAGGGAAAGGAGGGAAACTGAGTGCAGAAAAATTAGACAGGGAGACAAACCATGAGAGACTCCTAACTCTGGGATACAAACAAAGGGTTACGGAAGGGGAGGTGGGTGGGGGGATAAGGTAACCGGGTGAGGGGCACTGAGGAGAGCACTTGATGGGATGAGCACTGGGTGTTACGCTATATATTGGCAAATTGAATTTAAATTTTAAAAAAAAGAAAATAAAAAAGAAACTAACAAAAAAATGAAAAACACACATGAAGAAATTAAAGGAAATACTGCCCGGTGTTTATCTCATTTATTTATAGTTAAACAGGAAGTCAGGATATCATGATCACTTTCATTTTTGTTTTTGTTTTGAGGGCTTGTTTTTTGTTTTGTTTTGTTTTGTTTTGTTTTCATGAACCTTGTGATGGGGGTGAATAATAAAGGAAGACAAGGAAAAGCAAGGATGGCTGTTTATTTGATATATTAACATATATCCTCCTTCCTCTCTTGTCTTTACATTTAACTACAATAAAAGAGCAACACAGCCTTTGCATGAATTTTTTTTTTTATAAGCCGCCATGCCATCCACGGTCACTATTTGTGTCATGTGGCCCATGCTTTAGAAAGAGCTGATACCACCCGTTGTTGTACATGAAAAGGGCTAAAATGGATGTAGTGAAAAATCAAGTCTAATATTACACAATTTGCACATCATATGTCATTCATTATCAAGGTTGCCAGGCTTAAAATGTAATTAAATAGAAACTAATCAACACACAAAGGAAGTGTGTTCTACTTCACAGCTCCTTGAATTACCCAGAAAATTACTCAATACAGGATGACGTGTCAAGCACAGTAGAAGACTTGAAATGATGAAAGATTATTAAAACATCATCTTACAAGTTCCACTTCCCAACTGCAGTTTAACTCAACCACATTTATACGATGTTCACTCCAACCCAGGTGCTGTCCAACATGGATACTAAAATAACAGAGCACAACTCGGCAGTGAGCGCTTTCCGACGCATATCATGGGATGATCCTATCTTCATAAGGACACAACGTAGCCATTGCTATACTTTAGAAATGAAACTTCCATCTTCTACAGGTAGTTGTCATCCATCCATCCATCCATCCATCCATCACTCATCTAATAGATTTTTTGTGCTGGGCCTTAGGGATTTAAAGATGGAATGACACTGTTGGTGCTCTCAAGTATTTCCAGTCTCAAGAAAAAGAACCAAGAGACGGAATGAACCATCACAGCGAGCTGATGTTAAAACATGCCCTTCCATTGTATAGCCATGTCCACAGCAGCATTACTCACAACAGCCAAAAGGTGGAAGCCATCCAAGTATCCATCGACAGACAAATAAATAAAATCTATATACTATATACATACAGCAGAAAATTATTCAGCCTTAGAAAAGGAAGTAAATTCTAACACAAGCTACAACTCGGATGAATCTTGAGGATGTTACGCTAAGTGAAATAAGCCTGACACAAAAAGTCAACTGCTATATAGGATTTCACTTATAAGGAAGCAGAATTCACAGAAACAGAAAGTAGAATGGTTGTTGTTGGGGGGGATGAGAAAATGGGGAGTTACTGTGTAATGGGCGCAGAGTTTAGTTTTTGGTAAGAGGAAACCAGCTCTGTGGGTAAACGCGGTGATAGTCGCACTATAATGTGAATGTGCTTAATGTTGCTGAACTGTGCACTTGAGAATGGTTAAGATAGTAAATTTTATGTTCCATATATTTTACCACAATTAAAAATCTTAAAAAACAAACTAACAAACCATGTCCCGTAGTTGTGTGACACTTCCCCCATCAAGAGGTGGGGTCTATGCAACTCCCCGACATGGGAGCAGGCCTTACAGCGCTGCTAATGCAACCATGTGTGACCTTCAAGGCTAGACAGGTTTTGTCAGTCTCTCCTGGGACACTCACGCTAAGAGCCTTCGGCCTTTTGGGAGAAGGCCAGCACCTGAGGGTGCCACGTGGAGGAAAGACACAGGAAGAGAGACAAATGCCCCAGGAGCTCCAGCAGTTCCAACCACCAGCTGTGGGACTCTTCCAAGCCCCAGCAGCAGACCACGTGTAGAGGCACCTCGGAGATGAAATCCCAGCCACCCTGTGACTGGGAGCACATGAGACACCAGGCCAGGTCTCCCTCACTGTGCCCTCCAGATCCACGAACAACGTAAATGATCGCTACTGTGCTGAGCTGCTGTCTGGGGTGATGTGTTCCACGGCAACGGAAAGCTGGAACACAGAGGTATGTGGAGGATGGCAGAGCTGGCTGGAAGAGGGTAATCCTAAGTGAGATGCGGGGAGTCGGGGAACAGGACATAACTTACATGTAGGCCTCAAAAGGCCAAGGGCATCACTGAGCGTTTGGGCGGGGGAGAGGGCTGGCCTCCGAGCAGATGAAACCACACGGCCGTGGCTGCTGACCATCAGGTGGGTATGGTTAGAACCTGGTCGGAAGAGGTGTGATGCTTGAAGATGTAGCTGAACCCAGATGGTCCAGGGTCTCTGTGCACGTGACCCAGAGGCTGTAGGAGGTACTCAAGGTTTTGGAGTAGGAAAGTCACAGGAAGGGTTTCAGTGGTAGGAAGATTACTGAGCAAAGTCGATCCGCTGGACACGGCATTCTGTTCCACAAGGAGACACTCCACAAGTAACCAGGGGCGGAAATAGATCTTGAATCCACAAATTCGGAGTCACTGGATGAAACTCAATTTTGAGATGCTTCCGTCATAACATCCCCAGGCCATTCCAAAGGTCGTTAATACCGTTTTTCATTTTTTCTTCACCCTGACTAGAACAGACTGTGCCCCCAGCATAAGCCACTGAATTCTAACTTTGCAAGGAGCTCTCCCTACCTGTCTTGTCTCCTGGGACATTCTCACAACAGACTCCCTCCAGGTTCCACTGATTCCCTGAAAGATTTTCCAACTCTCCACAATTCAAGCCACCATTTGAATGGGCATTTATGTCTTCTCATCAAAGAAAAACGAAAGCATGCATTCCACCAAAAATGGGAGATTTGTCCATTTCAACAGCTCAAGGCCTAATGAGCAGAGATGGGGTAAGAATGGGGAGAGACTGTGGGTATGCCAAAGCACTGTCATTCTGAAACTAAGTGGGACCTGGCTAGTTCTCAGCGTTTTCCTTAAAAAGGCGCAGAACACATCCATTCTTAAAACTCCACACCAGTCAAATGAAGCACCAGAGAACAGTGAATGAAGGAAGCTCTTACAACGGAGTGTCCTCGTTTGCCCACAAATCTGAAAATCTCATAGAAACTCACTCCTGCAGAAAATGTACTGCAGATTAAAAACAAAGACATCACGGCACAAATTACATTTTGGGTCCAGAAAAGCGGGCAGGGCAGCAGGAGTGACAAGAATGACAGGATTGGCACCATCACTAATGGAAGATGATGGTCCTAATCAAACACATCCCTGGAAGAAAAGGTGGACTTTGAACAAAAGCAAGTGACCTTCCAAGGATGAGTAGAGTTTTCTAAAGGAAGCTAGAGACTGGACACTTTGCCTGATTACTACTGAAAAGCTCACATTTTCTACACATTTTCCTTAAAATTCTCAAACTGATCATGTATCTGTGGTTTTCCTTATCCTATGAAATATCTGCTTTCTCCTCATCACTATCCTTTTATTAAATATTTGCCTCCCCCCCCCACCATCCTTATGCCAAGGTCCCTACTCAGTCTGCACATTCTAATAACCACAAGCATTATCTTTCACCAAGAGTGTGCATGATTATTATTACGCCCCCAGAAATTGCTCCCAAGATGAAGCAGGATTCCATTAAACACACTAGCTGATGGGTCCCCGCTCACATGGAATCTGCAGCCCTTCACCAGCTGCTCTTGCTGGAAGTATAATGCAAAGATCAGTCTGAAATCTCTTGCTCAATTTCAATGGATGCAAATGACAGACTGGCATCTTTTAACTACACTAAAAGCTTCCAGCCCTGCTTACCCTGGGACACGTGCCAGTGGGTTCAGCTATTACACCATGGGTCTCTCTCCAAATGCTGTTTCCCAAAAGGCTCTAGCTCAACGAGCACTAGGATAGAACAGAGCTGCTTCACTGAAATAACTGATGGCAAACTTCTTACAAAAATGAAAGCAAATGTAAAAGGATCGTGACAGGAAGTCCAGCCTTGCCACGGTGCTCTTAAATGTTGCTGGAAGTTTCTGCAGCCTACCGAGGTTGTTTACATTGCAAAGTAATTTTCTTAGCTTAATTCACAGCATACGTTAATCGTAAATGAGTAAGCAATCTGAGAACTTCTATTTCCCTTTCAATTTATCCCTCCTTTGGTTCTTCGACAGTTTCCCTTGGATGTATTTAAAGCTCAGCATTGTTTGAGTGGTACTGGTCATACTCAGTCTTGGAGGACTGGACTTTCATGGTGGCATGAACAATCGGGGAGCTTTAAGTATACTGGAAATGCGATCCACTTACCAGGATTCGGCAAGTTAATGCCTGCTGCTTGAGATGTCGTCAGGATTTGCACTGATTTTTAATGAGCTTCTGCAGGCAAAACACTTGCAGATGCTTGTCAGGCAAGATGCAAATCACAACCACCCGAGCTAGAGAATTAAAACCTATTTAAGAGCTGATTTTGTACAACAGTAAATTATTTTATTTCCTTTAAAGAACTCCAAGGTCACCGACTTCGTTAATGGTATATTCTATTAACCAAGCAGGTGGTTGGTCAACCGGAATTCAAATCAACACAGAAGATACAGGATGTTGTGCCTTGGGGAAAACCATACAAATGACAGGGTGCTTATTTGGATTTCAGTTTTTAAAAGTTCTTTATTTCACAAAAGTTTCGTCACAAGGGGTCTTTAAATAGCAACTTCTGTCGGTCGGTAGGTCCCATTTAACCCAATTTACTCAGAGCTGATTTACACAAACTTGCATAAACATTGCTCCACATAAAGAAGAATAATGCAATATTTCCTTCACGTTCAGGTTCAATATCTAAAACATGGACATAATTACCCCGTGTCTTATCCATCTTTTAAATCTTTCTAGCTTCCAAGAGCAGAGAGAAGGGGCTACATGAACATCTGCAGGACCAAGAAATGAATGCAAACTTCCCTGAGCAGCACTCTCAACCCCCTGATGAGTTTTCTATTTTATTATCATAATACAGTGTAAAAAAAATACCAATTGTTTAAAAAAATATCCTTACTGATTACAAGGTAGTTTCTAACTCTCTATATTCCTTTATTATACTGGGATTTTGGTAACTTTAAAATACCAAAGGCATTCCCATGTTAAATTTATTCAGTTGTAAATACTGTATAAATCTAACAGAAGATGTACTTTTTTGGAGAAATCTAGTTAGAGCAATGAGAAATAAGCGATGCAGACAGAGCTCCATCACTCGCCTTGGCCAAAGGCTTTCTAACGAGCCCCTTACCCTAGTGTCTCTCCTTATCTAATGCCACTAGGAATGGCTGTTAGGAAGCCTACAGACATCTCCTGCATTACTCTCTTTTGTTGTTTCCTTCTGCCCCCAACCCAAGTCTGAACTTGTTTACACGACATCCAAGTGCCCCACACTCAGAACCGAACTCTGGAGAGTCAGCTTTGTCTACATTCGTTCAGCATGCATGGCTTTCTACTGTACGCTAAACTCTAGGGGTAAGCAAGCACTTGCTCTGAAGCCACTCAGAGCTACACGGGAAAGATGGGTGTATAAATAGACAAAACACACTGAGGCACCTGTAACGCACCTGTCTACAGACGCAAGTTGCACTGTGCAGGTGGAGAAATCTCTGATTCGCTGTACCCATAGGATACTGGAAGATCTTCTGTCTGGGCTGGGAAGGGAGGATGGAAAGGCTGGTGGGTACAAGAAAATGTGCTCATTCGCAGCTCTAGCACCCCAAAATGTCCTGAGGTGCAAAACACGAAGAGAAGGAGCATGTGTGGCTGTGGGAGACCAACCACCAGTCCCTGTTCTCAGAGCCCCCGATTTACCTTCAGCTCAGTAAGAACTCCATGAATGTACCACATTTCTCAGCCAAGAAAGGGAGTTCCCCGTATGAAATAAAGTTGCTCCTATATTAATTATTTACTCAATGTCTCTGTAAAATGGAAAACAAGAAAGAAGTGCTGAGTATAGTTATAACTAAAATTTAAATTAAAGGAGAAGCATGGAAATGTCCAAATCCAAAGGGAAAATTCTCCATAAGTAATAGGGCAAGCTCACCACTGCTTCACAAAACCATGGTGGCTCACACACAGGTCACCTCACCACTACCTAGCTCCATGTTCTGGCTAACTACCTAATCAAGGTTTTTGTGATTATTACAACACTGTCCTTGGAGCCCCCTTTTTTCTGGTGGGGAATACCACAGACTCCCCATTTACTCCATACTTTTAGTTTTTTCCCCTCAAGAATTGAACATAAATGCATACACCATAGAACCATGAACATAGCACCTCTTCATTAGCAATAAAGACAGGAAGAAAATCACATTCTTTTGTATTTCTGGTATAGCCAGAAGGATATGCAAGAAACTGATGGCACCAGTTGCCTGTGGGGAGGTGACCTGCATGGCTGGGGACAAAGCCGGGAAGGAGTTCGGGAAGGAGTTCGCACTCTCTACCCTTTATCTGTCAAATTTGGAAACACACAAGTGTATCAGTGAGCCCAAATATCGTAACCACCAATACAAACAGAATCACATTATCTCCATTTATAACTTAAACTATTACTGAACCAAAAGTAAATTAAAATGCACTCCTTCTCTTGAATATATATAATCCAATATTAAAAGGATTATAATGCAATTCTGGCATTTTGGAAAATGTGCTCTTGGCAGGAACACAAAGACTGAATAGGTGGGGGTAGAATTTAGGAAATGTCTCAACATAAGGATCTATTTTAGCTAGCATTCTCAGCCCATGAAATCCACAAGGCTCACAATTTGGTCCATCTTCCAAAGGAAAAACAGTAGTAAAAGTCATGCCAAGCCGACAGCCTCTTCATCCAAATGTTCACTTTCCTTTCTTCTGATTTCAAATGCCGAGCTTTGTGTGTGATCTCTTTATAAGAATAAATTACCCTGAAGATGATTACTGTACTGAAGTATCTTCTCTTTCTATACTTCGCCATCTCCTTGCTCTGTCCTGTAAACCCACCCCCTAACTCTGAGCCTATTCTGCTGAAAAATTCATCCCTTAAAGGATTTCCTGGAAATAGCTGGGTCATTGCCTCAAACCCAACTTCTCAAACTAAAAGAAATCAGGAGAGAATGTTTAAATGGAAAATGTAGTCACAAGGGGAAGAAAATCCTTTCAAGTTATTCAGGATACACTAAGTTTGTTGTTATTATTGTTTTGTTTTGTTTTGTTTTGAAGATTTTATTTATTTATTCATGAGAGACATAGAGAGAGAGAGACACAGGCAGAGGGAGAAGCAGGCTCCCTGCAGGGAGCCCGATGTGGGACTCCATGTGGCCCAAGACTTGAGCCAAAGGCAGCTGCTCAACCACTGAGCCACCCAGGCGCCCCTATTGTTTTGTTTTATATTAAACTAAGGCTTTGAACAAATTTCCACTGAGGAAGTTCACAAGGAGGCTGCTATAGTGTAGTGTTGATGTCCTCAACATCATCTCCACGGTGAATACCAAGGACAACTCTCTACAATCATTTGCAGCAACTTTTCTTATAAATTGAGGGAGAAATATCAAAGCAAAATTCAGTTCAGCCAACACAAAGAACAATTTTTCTATATACCAGGCTTTGGTAAAATTTGAAGTAGCTATAATTTCATATACACAAACACACATATAGTGTATGTAACACACTGAGGGTGTCACTACCAGGTATAAAGCTTCTCGAAGGTGGGACCTGTGTCTGATTTCTCTTTGTTCCGAGTATCTAATAGGACTCAGTGCTCAACAAATGCTCAAAAATATTTACCAAATGGGCAGCCTGGGTGGCTCAGCGGTTTAGTGCCACCCTCAGCCCAGGACCTGATCCTGGAGACCCAGGATCAAGTCCCACGTCAGGCTACCTGCATGGAGCCTGCTTCTCCCTCTGCCTGTGTCTCTGCCTCTCTCTCTGTTGTCTCTCATGAATAAATAAATAAAATATTTAAAAAATATATTTACCGATTGAATGAATGAACCAATGAACAAATGCCAAATGAGGATATGACACCCCATCATGATGGGAAAAAAGTTCTGGGGCCTATCTGGGATGAGAGCTTTTTTTTTTTCTTAAAGATTTTATTTATTTATTCATGACACAGAGAGAGCGAGAGAGGCAGAGGGAGAAGCAGGCTCCATGCAGGGAGCCTGACGTGGGACTCGATCCTGGGTCTCCAGGATCACGCCCTGGGCCGAAGGCAGTGCTAAACCACTGAACCACCAGGGCTGCCCATGGGATAAGAGCTTTTATTGTTCTTCAGCAACTTTCTTAAAAACTGTCGTTCTCTATGGAGAATCTGAGTCAATAAGTCTAAGACAAAAAGACAGCTTAATGGCAACAGAGAAAAGGCCCGACGTATATCTTCGAAAGAGAAAAGTCAGGGAAAAATCAGTGACATCCAAGATCATGAGACCTTCAGGGGACCTGAGATGCAGACTTGCCCCACCAGAGTCTTGTTCTGGGTCACCCAGCAGCTTCTCTCAGCCTCCGTGAGTCGCAGACAGGACTACACAGCTCAGACGACCCTGTATGAGCTCCCACTTCAAATATGCAGGCTCCAATGCAAGAAGACATAATACTGGAAGGGACCACACAGATGAGCCAACATCCTGATTTTACAAAAGGAACAAGGGAGGTTCAGACAAATGAAGTGACTTGCCCACACAGCTAGTAAGGAACTGGTCCGGGATGAGGACCAAGTTCTCCAGGACCCGGGTCCAAAGTTGTGTCTGATTCACCCCACTCCCCTGCCTGAAACGAAAGGCTGACTCCCTGACTACTCCCATCCAAAGCATCTGAGTATAAACAACCAAAAACACATTTGCAGTCAGCCAGAAGCCCGCCCACAGAGCTGTTCACCTGACACAGACGGCCCGACAGTGTGGAACAGTGTTATATGCCACCCCTGAAAAACACAAATAAAAAAATATATATTTCAAAAAAGAAAAATATTTCAGATCAATTACCTTCACAGAGAAATAACGAGACTTATTCTGGGACTTTAAAAAAAAAAAAAACAAATGATAGTTCACTCCTAATGTTCAGTATGATACTACTTAAGGTTCTCCGGGAAGAATCTAGAAGTAAGTGACTCAAGATATTACACTTACTTTCATTTTTAGAAACTCATTAAATAATAGATAAACATCAGCCTCCACTGGCACTATTTTTTTTTTTTCAGGGCAGGCTTACAACCAAGGACTGAGGTGAGATAGTGTCATCATAGGGACAGAGGAAAAGCCATCTGTCAGTTGGCGGCCCAGTTTTAAGCTTATTTTGATAGCAAATAAATTATGTTTATGGTGCCGTGGTATAAAAATCTAGTTTAGAGGGCTCTGTCTCTGTGTTTGTGCCATTTACTTTCAAGTTTTATTTGGAAGTTGGTCCTGTGCCCAGGTAGACGCATCTGGTAGGAGAAAGTACTGACATTAGGGCACAGGGTCTCGTATTGCTCCAGTTTGATAAATAAAGCCAGTTCCCTTATCTGCAAAACTGAAACTCAATCCAGGATATTTTTCTTTTCCCAATACTAATTCCTCTGCCAAGTGTGTTACCACAACTTAATTCTCGGTCTCTTGTTTGCGTTTCCAAGAAATGATGTTTAATTACCCCAGGAGGGAGATCTAAGGCAGCTCCTCAAATTGTCTGCAAACCCTAACTACACGAGTTGCTTTTGGGGGTGCAGAGGGTGAGAAGAGGCAACGAAGTACCGGGAACGGCTCTGCACCTCAGCTGGCAGGGTTTTCCACCAATACTCAGAGTCCAAAACACTTGGAAATGTTTCCATCAAACCCTCAATAATAATAAGTAATTTTTAAGACGATCCACACAGAATACCATAGTTTGGCACGTACTGGGAGAAAATACAGTTGAAAAGATACCCATTCTTAGGAACAAAAACATTCCTGAAACTCTTGTGCTTAAAATCTCTTTTATTCTGGGGAAACCATAACACAAAAGCAGGTCCTGATCCATGTTTGCAAGGAAGGGTCTGGAGGATGGAACAGAAGGGAGATTAAAGGGGGGTATTTATAAAGCAAGAATTGCTGTAGTTCTATCTTACGCCACTCGGCCATGGAAGAAGTGTTTTTATGAATAAGAACTAAATCATCAGAGCAACAACGCAGGCTCACTGCTCTGCAATGACCTGATCGGTGGAGATACACAACCAGCACAGCCCTAAAGAGAATAGCACCCTGACAATTAAATTTATAAGGACACATGGCCATGGAATGAGGTCAGTGTCCCAGATGCCCAAATGTCAGACAGTAATTCTGAAATGGTTTTCTACATTATAATACAACTCCGACAGGATTTTATGAGTCACTGTCATCTCTTCCTGGGACAGAATGTTTTGATATTGCACTGTGATATACAGTTTACTCATTGTGCAAATCGAATGTCCTAATACCCTTCATCTAAGTCTGGCAGCCTTCACCAGAGAGAGTCAACACGATAATATATAAGGGAGCTGAAACCAGGAAAACCACCAATTATTCATTTTCAGAGGAAAAATAAAAATGTCAATCAGCGAAGATGATTCAAGGTAAAATTCTAGATGTGATTGGGAAACAGCATCTACTGCTAGAGATCAGATTTTAATAGGACTTTCTTTCTTAATTGTGCATGTTCTTCCCTCTAAGAACAGTTTGGTTATCTAGTCTTTAATGAATTCAGCATTTGTTTCAAGATCTTATTTATTTATTTGAGAGAAAGAGAGCAAGCCAGCGAGCGAGCTGAGGAGGAGCACAGGGAGAGGGACAAGCAGACTCTGCACTGAGCGAGCACAGAGCCCAGCTCGGGTCTCCATCTCACAACCCTGAGATCATGACCAGAGCCAAAACCAAGGGTCAGATGCTTAATCAGCTGAGCCACCCAGGCAGCCCGTGAATCCAACATTTAAAAAAAAAAAAAGTTTTCTGTAATGTCCATCGACAGATGAATGGATAAAGAAGATGTGATATATACATATATATATCATATATCACAAAAATTACCATTCTCACATATATATTCAATATTTTTATATATGAGATATATATATATATCACCAATTTCCACCAAGGTCCACGTACACACATATACTTAACCAGGGAGCTCCACCAGCAATCACTGCATTCTGTGATTTCAAAAGGTCGAAATGAAAGTGTTTTCCTTAAATTTCGGTTCTTAGCTGACCAAATACATAAATGGCAAAATGCACAGCCTTAAAGATAAGTAAGGAAACACCTCTGTTATCTTCAAAACACTTTAGTGTTTTCTTAGAAACCATCTGCCTATCTAACAAGACATGCACACAGAGTACAGAATTGTCCTTCTTCTAGGATTTTGCTTTGAAAAAAACAAAACTAAGCCTGCTTAAAATGAACAGCCCCATCCTTATTTTGGCTTTTGCGGACACTGCTGCTATAAACATTGGGCTGCAGGTGCCCATTCAGATCACTATGTTCGTATCCTTTGGATAAATACCTCCATAGTGCAATTGCTGGGTCGTAGGGCAGCTCTATTTTTAACTTTTTGAGGAAATTCCATACTGTTTTCCAGAGTGGCTGCACCAGATGAAAACTGGGTGTTGTATGCAATTGGTGAATCACTAAACTCTACCTCTGAAACCAGTAATAGACTTTATGTTAATTAAATGAATTTAAATAAAATTAAAAAAATAAACAGCTCCAGTATGCAAGCTGTCTATTTTCCCCAGAAAACACAAAGGTCGTAAATAGAGTTCAGTTCTCAGAATGATGATACAGGTCTCATGCCAAGAGGGGGTGCTTCAAAATCAATACTTACAAACCCAATTCTCTAAAGAGGTGGGAGTTCGAACAAAACAAAACTCTGAGCTCTTTTCATGAATTCCCACAATATAACAAGCCCAGTACATATCAAGCTATTTCTTGCTTATATACACTTAAAACTGTGAGACAGGAAGACAAAACTATACACTTATTTTGTCCATTAATATGCTCACACCTTAATAAATATGTATTAAAAATACCCACTTTTTTAATATCCACATTTTTATTGAAGATATCCCCCTTAAAAAGCAGCAAACATAAAAGTAATTTCTTAAAAGACCGATTTTATTACCCTGCGTAACTATTAAAGCTTCCTTTGTATCTTTTATGTATTTTTTGTCTACCTCTCATCCAGCACAACATGCTGTCAGTTTTATTTTGCCAAGAAAAATGTAGATCTCCTTACGGCCAGGATTTTTCCTGTTGCTTCCTAGTGACACCGACACTACAGAATAGGAGGGGTATGTACCGAGCCTCCGGGCACTTACTGCCACATTCAGACTACCACGGCAGATGGGGCCCTCGTACCTTTTCTTCAGTAAGATCTACGTCAATGTCCTACAATGAAAATATGGTAAGCCACTTAACGTAGTTTTAAATTTTCTGCTAGCCCCATTTTTTAAAAAGGTGGGGCTATTTTAATAATATACTCAACATATCCAAAGTGTTACCATTCTAACATATATATTCAATATTTTTATAACACTGAGTATTCAAAATTCGGTGTGTATTGCACGTATAAAGTACATCTCGGTTTGGATGCTGCATTCCTGCTGAAAATTCTGGATCATAAAATTAGCAGTTGAAAAACTGACTCACAAGCTCAAGTTTTCCAATCATGGATCTGAACAGCAGTTTTGAAGCCTAACTTAAAATTGATGCACATGGGGATCCCTGGGTGGCGCAGCGGTTTGGCGCCTGCCTTTGGCCCAGGGCGCGATCCTGGAGACCCGGGATGGAATCCCACGTCGGGCTCCCGGTGCATGGAGCCTGCTTCTCCATCTGCCTATGTCTCTGCCTCTCTCTCCTTCTCTCTCTGTGACTGTCATAAATAAAAAAAAAATTGATGCACATGAAGTGCAATGCAATCCAACTCCTCATTCCTACCACCACATCTCAAGTGCTCTTTAGCTAAATGAGGCACCAACTACAGCACCGGGCAGCACGGCTTGGGGGCCCATTGGGGCTGGGAGCTAGGATGATACACAGGTGTCCTCCAGAAGGTCTGGTCCATACCCCGGCTCTCCTGTGTCCACAGGAACCCAAGGAAGGGCGCCACGGTAGCTGAATCCAAATAAGGCTCACCCAATGTGGGTAGGCTGGGAAAAGCTGCAAGGGCTGGCCCTAACTGGTCTCTAGAGATGCTGCCCTGGAAGACCCGTGGGGGACCTCAGTAGGCGACGAATGCAAGGCCAGCTCTCAGATGCAAAATCAACTGAGGACATGAGGGCCCGAATCTTATCCTCGAGCTTCCCGAACCAAGGTTATCTTAACCGAGAGCAAAAACCTAAGTAAGCACTCTGGATTCCACACCTCCAGAGCTGTTTCTAACCTTGGTTGTAAAACTTGGTCTCCCAAATAACATTTTAAAGTCACGCCACCTCTTCAATATGCATGTTAACAGGATCAGCCAATTACAGCCTGTGTCACTGTCCTAATCCAGTTCTAGATGATTCTGTAAATAGTGCACACCCACATGCCCTGCAAAACACAGCAGATGAACACACAGCTGGAAAGACATTGTTATCTTCTCCGGGGAGGGAGGTGTCAGGGTGAAGACATAATAAAATTCTACAAGGTTTTTTTTTTTTTTTTAAGATTTATTCATGAGAGATTGAGGCAGAGACATAGGCAGAGGGAGAAGCAGGCTCCCTGCAGGGAACCCGATGTGGGACTCGATCCCAGGTCTCCAGGATCAGGCCCTGAGCCAAAGGCAGATGCTCAACCACTGAACCACCCAGACATGCCACTACAAGTTTTTGTTTTTTTTTTTTTAAGATATAAATATAGTGACCATTTCTTTCCCCTCAAATTAAAAAAAACAAACCAGGATTCTATGGTCTGAAAGAGGCTGTATATATAAATCAGTATTATCCTAGGAAATCTGCCTTTTGAACATAAAGTAAGGTAGAAAAAAGTAGAGAAATGGATACAATTAAGTGTCAAAAAACGAGGTTTAAATGATTGACTTCTACAGCCATCCAAAGGGGAGAGATCATTTTGGATTATGTTTACAAACTCTCACCAGAATGAAAAGTAAGGCCAACCCAGGACGTGAGCGCCCACCTCCTCCTCTTTCTCTTGTTTGATTTGACAATGGAGGCCACGAACAGCAAGAAAGGGAAGAACAAGGCAATGGAGACACTAGCTCGTCGGTATCTTGATAACAACTCATAAAATACAAACACAACCTTTTCTCCTCCCTTCACACGGCTTCCTTCTAAATGGATACCTTCCATTATACGTCAAGAGGGTCCCTTCCCCGCCTGCCAAACCCTCAGGTGGCTGTGTGTGCTCGACTGTGGACAACAGGTCACCTCCTCCCTGCTCTGGGCTAATTCCCAGTCACCCCCTTCCCCCAGGCCAGACCTGGTTCCCTCCCCACCTACGCTCTCAGAGCCCCCTAACCTCTTCTATGGTGGATTCACCATTCTTTTAGTTTCTCGTTAGAGATATTTTTAAAATCATTTAAATATTGTCTGTTACCCCCTAGGCTGTGAGGCAGGGATCACATCTGCCATGTTCCACATGTAAGCATATTTCCTAGCACAAAAATTCCCTACCCAGTAGGCATTGGGTAAGTCTTTCTGGTTGGATGAATTAATTAGCTACTTGGTTACTTAAATCTAAGAGCCCCTTTTCATTCTGAAATTCTAAAACTCCCTATGAGACTTCCCTTGAGGAAACTCCTTCCCTTTCAAATAAAGAGAAATGATCAGTCATCAGATGTTTATAAAAATATGTGATTTCTTTCCTTGTACCCTTGTTGCTAGCTTTCTCAAAATGCAGTTGTCAATCCTAGGGATCATGCAGGGGACAAAGTGGTTGCCAAACTTGGGGAAAACTGATGTTCAGGTCTTGTTAGCAAAACTGTCACCCTCTAAGGATGAAGAATTGAGATGTTGCGTCCCAGCAACAGCCCTGGAACTCAAACCCCAGAACCACGTCACAAAATGGCTTTGAGGGCACACGGGCCTTGGGCCTCATGCTCGTGCCCAAACATGGAGCATGTGACAAAGGGGTTGACCTCAGCAGATGCAGTAGATGGCGGTACTCTACGCTCACTCTATGCAGAAATTCCTGACCCCACTTTAAAGTATGATGACGAGTTAAGGGTCGTGAACAGCTAACCTGAACAAAGCCTCTGTGGATGCTAAGACATGATTAGGATGAGGCTGCTTCCACCTGGCTCACTCGGCTGGTTCCTACAGCGCAGAGCACATAATCACACACCTCACGCAGCCCCTTCATGAGATGAGCCAGCAAGGGAGAGCCAAGTTTCTAAAAAGAGGATTACATTGTTTTCTGGCCATTTTGCTTAAAAGAGGTGCATGTACTTTCCAGAAGAATTATGGAAAACAAAAGCATGTTCATCAAATACTTATTATGAAAAGACCTGATAGCACTCTATGAAGCATTTACTTCTTTTTTCCAGAATTTACCCCAATTGTGTCTTACAGTCTTTTCCTCAAACTGAATGGAAATAAAAGTCAAAGTTACCCCAAACGACACAAGGCACTGTCAGTGGAAAATGTGATGAGCAACAGACACAACAATGTGTAAGTCTCTTTTTAATTCCTAAGCAAATCAGCTGTCCTGATGAGAGTACTGTCTCCCTTCTCCCTGTCTGCACCACATCTGGAAAAGACATGGGGACATGCCCACACTTCTCTCCTGACCTATGACTAATGTTAATGCAAGAGATTAGGAAACAAAACTGGATTTGGACTAGGGAAAGTAAAGGGGGTCCACAGGCCCCCAAGTTCTGGTCGCTTTGGAAAGGCATCCATGACCTATGACACCCCCTTAACAAATCCCTGACTGCTTTGATCGTACAATGGGGTCACAACGCATCCAACAGCGATTCTTAGCCCAACCTCTGATCACAGAGTGAGTCATCACCTTTGAACTCGGGCTATCAAACTGGTATCTCATGAGGAGAGAAGTCAAGACTACCCTACAGAGAAAATGCCCCACCCTCAGCCCTGCTCCAAAACTAATTGGTTATTATTAATAGTATTAGGACTAAACAGGGGCACCTGGGTAGGTCAGCTGGTGAGCATTCGACTCTCGATTTCAGCTCAGGTCATGATCTCAGGGTCATGGGATCAAGCCCCAAGTGGGGTTCTGCAGGCAGCAGAGAGTCTGCTTGAGATGCTCCCTCTCCCTTTCTCTCTGGCCTTGCCCCTCCCCCCGGCACTGTGCACATGTCCCATCACACTCTCTAAAAACAAATAAATCTTAAAAAAAAAAAAAAAGAAAAGAAAAGAAAAAAAGAAATAAACAGATGCACCGAGGGCCACAGATCCTTCTCCCAGAGCTGAAGACCAACATCGCAGAGAACCTCAGCTCTCCTTAACCATCTCTGCCCTTCCCCACCCCACCCCTCACTTGCATGGAAGCCATTCACCTGGTTGGTAGGCAATAAATGACAATTATCTCCCTAAGGAGTCTTAGGTCCTGAGGTCTTTTATTATGCTGCACATGATATTGGTAAAATGGTCCAACTTAAATGTTGTGCAGGGAGGGGTTGGTTATCTCTGCCAGAAAATAGCTGACACTAAAAATGTTAATGAACAGTTTTGATCTTAACCCCAGGGAGGCAACAGCTTGTATGTTCCTTTACCTGGCCATCTTTTCAGAATCCGGCCAGCATCTGCACGCTCCACACACTCAGTCGGCTAGAACCAAGAGAAACGCGCATTCTTTCTCTCAGCTATTTCCACTGCAGTGCAGTTGTGTGTACGTGGGTGTTGCAGCAGAGTATATGGGGCAGTTTGTATGTGAGGGGTCTTCTTCTGGTCACTTGAGAATATACAGAAATGGAAAGTTCTATAGCCTGGCACCATGTGAGAACCACTTTTCATTCAGATCCAAGTATCTGGGCACTCAGAGCCCAACAGGAGGCCAGAAACCACCAATATCTGAATGCATTAGTTTCCTGTGGCTGCTATAACAAATCAGCACAAACCTCTGAGCCTGAAACAACACAAATGTATCATCTTACAGCTGTGGAGGTCAGAAATCAGAAACCACCTTACAGGGTTAAAATCTAGGAGTTGAGGCAGCCCTGGTGGCTCAGCGGTTTAGCGCCGCCTTCAGCCCAGGGCCTGATCCTGGAGACCCAGGATCGAGTCCCACGTCGGGCTCCCTGCATGGAGCCTGCTTCTCCCTCTGCCTGTGTCTCTGCCTCTCTCTCTGTCTCTCATGAATAAATACATAAAATCTTTAAAAAAAAAATCTAGGAGTTGGCAAAGCTGGGTTCCTCCAGGAGGCTCATTCCCCGCCTCTTCCAGCTTCTAAGGGCTGCCCGCATTCCTTGGCTCGTGGCCCTGTGTCACTGGCACCCCTGCTTCCATCCCATCAATCACATCTCTTCTGACTGGTCCTCCCACCTCCTGTTTATAAGAATGCTTATAATTTTGTTAGACAAACTGGAAAAATCCAGAATAATCCCTCCACTTCAAGATCCTTCACTCAGTCACGTCTGCAGACTCCTTTCTGCAGGAAATGTATTCACAGGGATCAGGATCTGGACATCTATTAGGAGTGGGGGTCATTATTTGACCTACCACACTAAGGAATTCTATTTCAATGTAACCAAAAATTGAAAAGCCTTTGGAAATTGGGGTTTTAATTACAAATATATATATATACTTTCAGCCTACTGATGGATCAAATTAGGTTGAGGTCTTTCTGATTCAGTATTTTTCATCACATGACCGTGGTTACCCCAAACTCCCTTTCTGTGCCTCAGTTGCTCCACCACTAAAAGCTCCATTGCCCTGTTAGATCCAGAAATGCCAAGTGGGGCCCATCTAATGTAATGTCTCATACTGTTATATATATTTAGACAGATTAACATGCCTCACACATAGTGGTTTCTTACATCCCTGGAGTCGCTCAGCAGACAGCCTCGACTATCAAGACAAATCTAAAACCCGCCCACGGAGGCAACAATGGCAAATGGCAAGCCACCGTAATGTCACTCAACAAACATTTACATCTAGAAACCTACAAAGCACATGGCTCAGCTCTAGATACTAAGGGGAAGGCCAAAGATAACAGAGGAATATGCCCACTAGAGAACAGGAAATGCACAGAAGGAAAAAACCAAAATGTTGCAAATGCCACACCAGAAATGCTTGGAGTCATGCCCTGGAGCCTGGGCTGAGACAGGTAGTCAAAGCTGGCTATTCAGACAGTGACATCGCAGTCAAGGTGGCCCGTGAGCCTGAGTTTACACATAAGTAGAACTTTACATCAGCCTCACCAATGAGAAGAAATAAAATGGATCACGGTCTAGGGCAAGAAAATCCTCACTCAGAATCTATTCCTCACTTACGCATATTAAGTTTCCAAATAAAATAGCCTTGTTTTTCAATAGAAAATAATTTAATCTTTGTTTTGAAAAGGTCCCAATGTACAGGAAAGCACAAAAATAAATATCCTTCCCAAATCCCACCCAGTCACAAAAGGTGGGACTTTTCACTTACTCCTCCAGACATCTCTCTTCAAAATTATAAACAAAATAATCATACTTCCGAGAGACCCGGGATTTCTTGGTTCACCACAAAAACAAACGCAGCCAAGTGAGACTGGGGAAAAAGAAATGCTATTATAACTATCACCAGTGAAGGGAGCAAAAGGTGACAAATGGCAAGCAGGAAGGATACCAAAAAGTTCTAAAATCAGACCTATGCCCTGAGGAGCCCTGTCACACTGGAGCTGTAGTGTAGCTAAGGTCAGAGGGCATCTATATATTAAGCCACAAACAACTGAGGCTCACAAGACAACGAAGAGGAGGAGGTACATCATATCATCAGCTTAGGCTGCAGAAGGTAGAGTCTTTCAGAACAACTGCCACCCAAAAAAGGTTATAATGAGAATTTGGGAACTTAAAGGAATACTTCAATTACTTGAAAAGTTAAACCATCCTGAATTCCTGTTTTCTCCCACGGTTGGGAGAAAGTCCTGCCCCAGAGGTGGGCAACCCAGTCCTTCCTACTCACAACTTCTCCACTAACCCTGCTGTGTGACTTTGGGGAAGTCACTTTGTGTCTCTGAGTCTCCATTTCCTCCAGTGAGGGTAAGTGTTGAACTAGATCAAATCTCCTAAGGTTTGGCATCTTATAAGTGAATTGTCCCTATTAAACCTAAAAATAAGAATTCCCATCACACCTTCCAGTCATTTATCACCAACTACAGCTTGGTGTTGGCCTCATGACCAGAAACGTATCATCCTGGAGGCAGCACGGAGACTGAATGAAGAAAGAAACCTAAAAATCAAAACTATTCAACTCTCTGCTTCAGGAATTTATCACATGAAGAAATACCTAACTTCCCCTATCGGGATGTTTAGAAATCCCAGTCAAGAATGCCCAATAAAAATATTTACAGGCACAGGATGAGAAAAAAAACATGCCATAATTTTTAAGAAAAGTGGGGGAGGATAGAAAGGAATGAGAAGAGGAGGAAGAGGAGGAGGAGGAGGAGGAGGAGGAGGAGGAGGACGATGAGGACGATTTGTTCTCGGGCCCTCAGCACATAGAATCTGTGGAACCTCTCAACAGAAAACACGCCACAATTTCTGTACCTCTGCTCTTGCAGCACACAAGTATGTTTCCAAGTGGAGAAGAATGGATAAAAAACACAAGACTGCTGTAGAATAAATACATAAAGTAGCAATGGAAAGAACACATTATTGTTCAAGAGTCAGGAAGTTCTGGAGCCCAGCCCAGGAAAACACTCTGTAACCTAAGGTGCGCCCTTCCAAGTCTTGGTCGGTGTGTTTATAAAGGACTCAGAGAGATAATTCCAGACATGTGTGCTTTAATGTCAACCCAACTTTTCTTGAAGAAAAACCATTTTAAACTAGGGATGATAAGATTTGGAATGGGTAAGTGAAGATCACTCTTTGAATATGCTCCTCAGGGCTGCTGGATGCTAACTGGATTGTCTCTCCTGGGGACTTAGGGGGCCAACTTCTTGAGGAAGCGGCACCACGGCCTAGTTGCCTGCCACTCGGCCCAAAGTTGTTCTCATCCAGCTGATATCCAATATGGCCCAGGACATTCCCATCTGCCCCTTTCCCTCTCCTCAGTGCATTAGGACTATGCTAGCTTGATCATGGTCAGCATGCGGTCTGGTTCTTCAGAGTCAGGGCTGAGAGCTGTGGATAATGCTGGGATGAGAGCTAAGTTCACCTAGCTCAAAGCACGTCACGAATTCCCACAAGATAGTTCTGGTGCATCTCAGTCCTGGGATCATGAAAAAAAAAAAAAAAAAAAAGAAAAGAAAGAAAAGAGAACCTTGTAGGAAGTCAGAGGCTGAAGGCAGAACCAGACCAACAAGACTTACGATCAGCCTACTTTGCTCAAGTGATAGGGTTCATGCTTATGCAATATCATGGGGGAGAAAAGGCAGACAAATTTAACTCCTGCATATAGGAAATAACACACACACACACAGACACACACACTCACGAGAGTTCGACTTGAATTTCAAATAAATAATCAATAACTTTTTAGGGTAATTATGTCCTAAATATTGCATAGGAGATCCTAAAACATTATTTCTTGTTTATCTGAAATTCATATTTAACTCTTGCATGGGACATGCCTATCCTAAAAAAAAAAAAATCATTGTTTACGTGAAATTCAAATGCAAACTGGGTATTCTGTACTTTTTTTAAAAAATGTATTCACTTATTTATTTTAGAGAGAGAGAGAGAGAGAGGGAGGGAGGGAGAGTGAGTGTAATGGCAGAGACAGAGAAAAGACAGTCCTAAGCAAACTATGCTCTGAGCACGGAGCCTGATGCAAGGCTCAACCTCATGACCCTGAGGTCATGACCTGAGCCCACACCAAGAGCCAGACACTTATCCAACTGAGCCACCCAGGCGCCCCCAGCGTCCTGTACTTTTATTTACTAAATATTATTTATTTATTTATTTATTTATTTTTATTATTTATTTATATTTTTTATTTTTTTTACTAATTCTGACAACCCATCCCTTGTTACTTAATACTCCTTCACGGTGTTCTGTAACATGAGGAAAAATTTCATTGCAGCCAGCAAAATACAATGGGTGGGGGGGGGGTTGTTGAAAAGCTAATTTTAAAAGGAAAGTTCAATATTAAGGACAAATGATTTTACAGACGATCACTGTATGCCCCAAAAATCTGCATATCATTGATATTAAAGGGTTTATTATTATTTGAAGCCGAGTCGTGGATGTGTGCAGAACATAACCTCTCTCGTAGTACTCTGAATATTAAAGCATCCGACTTAAAAAGGTGAAGGTAGACTGAAAGGTGTTTTTAAATACTTACAACCGGTCAATACTTAAGAAGCTTTCTACTAATAGGATTAAGTTGTCGAGGATAGATACAGTTCTCAACTTTCCGATGGCATCCAGTATGAGAATCCACGATTCTCCGCTGCAACCACCTGCTTCGGTGCCACATAGGAAATCTCCCCCAATTCCCTTCTATGAGACCCAGAATGTGTCTGCGGACACCTGCTCTGGAGGGAACCCATGGGGTTATGGAAGGAGGCTGGCTGGGGATTTCAGGGAAGACCTGAGTCAGGGTCAGGAGGACGAAACTGGACAGCTTCCCAATACCTCGGATCTGCACAGTGTGGCTCTGTTACTCAATTGGACACACCCGAGCTCCCAGTACAATGCCACACCAAAAAGAAGTCATCTGGAGATTGTCCAGGTCCCCAAGCATGAAATGAAGAAGAGGGCTTCTCCTTCCTAGCTCACTGAAACTGCAGCAGGCACGAAATTATTTTAAAAATGGAGCCATAAAATGCAGTCATTTTATTATCAAAATACAGCCGTGTGTTCTGCAATAAACAAATTTATTTAAACTTACTTTCTCGGGGTGCCTGGGGGGCTCAGGGGTGGAGCATCTGCCTTCAGCTCAGGCCATGATCCCGGGGTCCCAGGTTCGAGTCCCGCATCGGGCTCCCCGCAGGGAGTCCGCTTCTCCCTCTGCCTGTGTCTCTTACGAATTAATAAATAAAATCTTTAAAATAAATAATTTTTATACTCCCCAAATGAATGAGACCATATAATGTTTGTCCTTTTCCAATTGACTTATTTCACCCAGCATAATAAAAATTAGTGAAAGGGAATAAAGGGAAAAGAGAAAATGAGTGAAAATATCAGTGAGGGTGACAAAACATGAGAGACTCCTAACTCTGGGAAACGAACAAGGGGTGGTGGAAGGGAAAGTGGGCGGGGGTTGAGGTGACTGGGTGACGGGCATTGAGGGGGGCACTTGGCGGGATGAGCACTGGGTGTTATGCTATATGTTGGCAATTTGAACTCCAATAAAAAAAATTAAAAATAAAATAAAACAAATAAAATAAAATAAAATAAATAAAATAAAATAAGTAAACTTACTTTCTTTTTTTGTTAATTTTAAGTACTGACTGATGGCTGTCCAAACCACTCTGACCATGCAGAGTGTCAGCCTGGTGTTCAGAGAGTGTATGGCTAGAGGGGGATCAAAAGCAATGCCCCCCCCTTTTTCTAAATTTTATTTATTTGAGAGAGAGAGTGAAGATGCGCACACGGTACCCACAGGGGCAAAGGCAGAGGAGAAGGGAGAGGAGATTAGAAAGAATCTGAAGCCGACCCCATGCTGTGGGCCGAGCCTGATGTGGGGCTTGATGGGGGCTCTGTCTCACAACCCTGAGGTCATGGCCTGAGCCGAAACCAAGAGGTGGAGGCTTCACCAACCAAGCCACCCAGGCGCCCTGAAAGCAATGCCCTTTGACTAATCGATAATAACAACACCGAGGATTTTCTGGGCATCAGCCATTGTGCTAAGAGCTTTGCATAAATTTACCTCATTCAACCCTCACCACACCCCTGTAAATTAAAAAAAAAAAAAAGACTTATTTTTATTGAATCCCATGGGAAGACTAAATCTGCAAGAAGTTAAGTAGTTTGTCTAAGGTTACAGAGACAAGAAACTGCAGGAGAATAACTCAGATCCACAACAGACTTATCCAAAACCAGCCCTCTTGGTCCTGAGTGGACACCCCATTCCAGATTAAATGACACGTGTTCCGGGTGGTGATCACGGCACTGCCACTGACACAGTAAGGGACCAACAAAAATGCACCTGAATTTCTCCAGGTCTCAGTCATAGAATGAAGCTAGATCATCTGCAAAGACCCACCGATCTTCAAAAATCCAGGCTTTTTAAAATTTGAACTTAAGATTCCTCAGGGCCAGCTGTTCTTAGCTACATTCCTTGTACCTGACCCCTCTGAGGCAGGACACGTTAAGTGGCTTACTCAAGGCTACACGGTTAGAATGAGATTCAAAGTCTGATGTTCTGAACCCACATCCCGTGTAGCCACTATTAAACCAGAGCTGGATCCATGATCTCTAATTTATGACAATGCTGCAAGTCGGTAGACACAACATCATCCAGGTTACAACCCAACTACAAGAGACCAGCTACTAATTCTCAGGTTTATCAAACAGGCTCTTTCCTCCCAATAAAAAAGAAAGTAGCTGACAACTTGGACTCATTAGATGACTTCAAGAGCTGGACAGCAGAGCTGACGCCAGGACACAAGCCAAGCTCGTGTTCCTAAACATCGGCGACCTTGCAGAGACCTGCCACCCGCAGAAAGCACCCTGGTCCTGCAGGATCTTCCCGGGGCAAAAAGAAACTCAACGGGGCTGGGCGTGGCAGGTACAGGGTAGCCCGCCACCTAAACAGTGCAATGGAAATCCTCATTAACCTAAGACTTAAATTCTTTCATGGTTTTGTGACATTTCTGGGGGAGCCAAGCCCCATCTGGATTTAAAAGGATTGGATAAGAACATTCAGATTGCCAGAGGACACTGAATCAGCCTTAGGGGATGAGGCTTTGATTTATTTATTTATAAGATTTATTTATTATTATTAATTATTATTTTTTAATCATGAGGCTTTTGTTTATTTTAGAAGATTTATTTATTATTTATTATTTATTATTTATATATTCATGAGGCTTTTGCTTATTCATTTTAGAAGATTTGTTTATTATTATTAATTTATTATTGTTTATTATTTATTCATGAGGCTTTTGTTTATTTTAGAAGATTTATTTATTATTATTTATTATTTATTCATGATAAAACATGAGAAGGGCAGCCCGGGTGGCTCAGCGGTTTGGAACCTGCCTTTGGCCCAGGGCATGATCCTGGAGACCCGGGATCGAGTCCCACATTGGGCTCCCTGCATGGAGCCTGCTTCTCCCTCTGCCTGTGTCTCTGCCTCTCTCTCTCTCTCTCTCTCTCTCTCTGTCTCTCATGAATGAATAAATAAATAAAATCTTTAAAAAAAAAATAAAATAAAGCATGAGAAAAAGAGAAAAAAGAGAATCAAGCCCCTCCCTTCAAGGCATCCTCCAGGCAGGGGACAGGATGCCATTGGAAGTGGACAGGAACCTATGCTTTTCAGGGACAGGGTGGGCTGCTGTATTGAGTCCCATCCTGCTGAGCCTTCCTTTGTGAACAACGTCTCCCTCCACACACAAAGCTGTTTCTATGAGAAGTTCAATCTGCTCCCATCTTCAAGAGGAGCAGCACAGGGAAAATTCAACGAGCCACTAGAGCCAGCCTGACTTTTACAATCAGATGGCTTTAACTAGCCACATAATCCCCCGCAACACAAAATCAATCATAAATCATAAGCTGGAAAGTTGACTATTGTGATGGAACATGGGGAAAAAAAAAAAGAAAACGCATATCCTTGGCAAGAGCCATTATACTCATTACAACAAATACTTTAGGTTCGGTTGTGTGTGTACATGTGTATGTGACGCTGGTCAGGATGTAAAATGTATTTCTTACCGGGGGTCATGATTTTAAAAGCTTGGAAAAACATTGTGTTAGGCTCGCTAGTAAACTCAATTTAGGGTAATAGCAGTGAAGGGAGCGGCAATAAGGACCGTGACCCGAGGAAAGGCAAACAAAAATGAATAAAAATAAATACTTCCTTTGAAGGGCTGACCGTACAATTCACGGTCTTGAATCCCAACTCTTGTTATTCTTGGCTTGAACTGATCCAGCTATCTGGGAAAACGACTGCAAAACACCTGAAAGATGTCAAATGCAGGTGTTTAGAAGGCACTTACCAAAAAAAACAAATAACATCAAGATCTGAAAGGCAGGAAGCCACATTCCCAAGCCATAAAGATACTGCTAAAATAAAAAATGTGCACATTGCTGTGTTGAAAAGCCTGGCCCCCCAAAAAATAAAATAAATTTTAAAAAAATTAAAAAAAAAAAAAAAAAAAAAGCCTGGCCCGAGATGTCAAGGCACACTGCAAAGCCTGCAGATGGCCCCAGGACACCAGAGAGGCAAAATGTCACACAGGCAAAGCCCGAGCCTGAGATAATAGGACAGGATCATTTTCCTTTAAAGGACTAACATGTTCAACACAACTATCACATTTAACACTGGGTAACATTTAACATCCGGAACGTATAAAGAAAAATGACAACTCAACAAGAATTAAAACCACACAGTTAAAAAACGGGCAGAGAGCTTGTGTAGACATTTTCTCCAAAGATCTACAAATGGCCAAGAAGCACATGAATAAACGCTCGACATCACTACCTACCAGTACAATGGGAATCAAAAGCACAGTGAGATCCCTTATCCCCACTGGGACGACTGCTATCAAAAACGAAACAACAACAGAAAACACCAAGTGTGAGCAAGGATGTGAAGAAAACTGGAACCCTCAACGCGCTGCTGGTGGGAATGCAAAATGGGGCAGCTGCTATGGAAAAGAAGAGCATGGTGGTTCCTCAACAAGCTAAAAATAGAATTACCCTATGATTCAGCAATTCTACTTCTGGGTCTATACCCAGAGGAACTGAAAGCAGGGACTCAAACAGATTATTTTCACCCCCACATTCACAGCAGCATTATTCACAACAGCCAAAAGATGGAAGCAACCCAAGTGTCCATCAACAGACAAATGGATAAACACAATGAAACACTCGTTCAAGGGAATATCACTCAGTTTTAAAAAGGAAGGAAACTCTGACATATGCTACAACTTGAACGGACTCTGAAGACCTTATATGCTAAGTGAGATAGGCCAGTCCCAAAAAGACAACTCGTGAATGAGGCCACTTAGGTGACGTCCTGAGAGTATCAATCTCATGCATACACCGAGGAGAAGGCTGGTCTCCAGGATCTGGGAGCCAGGGGAGTGGGGTACAGAATTTCAATTTTGCAAGATGAGAAGAGTTGTGGAGACCGGCTGTGCAACAACAACACTGCACACGACTGAACTGACCACTTGTGTGTGTTACCACAATTAAAACTACACACACAAAAAATAAAATAAAATAAAATAAAAAAATAAAAAAATAAAATAAAACTACACACACACACACGTACACACACCCCCACGTGAGTGTTTCATTCTGGGGTGTGTAGGCCGCAGTGCTACCCACGGCTCTGTAAGCAGGGCACGACGTGCCAAGAGCTGAACCCTACAGTCTGCAACAGGGCACATTTCCCTTCCCGAAAGCCCATCCCGGAAGTTCTGACACTTTAATTCATTGTCTAACCAGACAGCCTCAAACCAGAACCATTTCCTCAAAACACAGAGCAAGGCTGTGTCGTCTGTGCATCCTCTGCTTTCCCGGGATGGGGTGGTGGGTGGGGTGTGAAACTACAAAAGAAAAAGTCGTAGGGAGGACTGAAAGGTAGACACTTTTTTCCTCCTTGCATTTTTGGAAACTGGACTTTTTCTTGGAGCCTGTAGGGTTATCACCCATTCGGTTGCAAAAGTTTCTATAAACCTGAAGCCTTACCCCCCGCCCCCCCGCCACCAGACAGCCAAGTTCCTGGGTCGACTATTTTTATACTGATTGTACACTAACCTGGGGGCCCCCGGGGCTGCAAAGGGACCAGAGAAAAACCACCCCCAGGGCTGCTCGAAAGAGGCCATTTTATACAAAGAGAAGAGGTGATTCTAGAACTTGTGGTGGAAAAAGTACAGTCTGCATGGACTTGACTCTGAAAGTGCCTCAGAAACGTGAGGTCGAAATTCTGCTCCATTTTGCTAGCACTGTGGTTCTGGACTGGCACACCGGCACATTTCCACACTTGTAGTGACCAACCAACTACAGGATGGTGGCCAGAGCCTCCCAAAGGTTCCCAGAACTTCTGGATCTGTTGGTGACGTACTGTGGCTTATAATCTAACTACGCTCTTGGAAATTTTGGAGAAAAGAGGTGGGATGGAAAGAGAGGAGCTCCCACACATGGTTGATCCTCATTCTTTGTGGTAACTCGGTCCTCTAACGTCACCCTGAACACTGGGTTAGCAAATACCAAAGCACTGTTAGGAGGGGACGTATGGGGTTAGGTTGCCTGTGTACCTCCAGACACACTGTCATCAACCCATCCGTGCATGACCTTGCTACTAGGCATGTTTCTGTTTTAAAAGCCCTTCTTTGGGGAGCCCTGGGTGGCTCAGTCAATTAAGCATCTGACTCTTGATTTCAGCTCAGGTCTGGGCCTCAGGGTCATGAGACAGAGCCCCGCATCATGCCCCATGCTCAGTCAGGAGTCTGCTGGAGATGCTCTCCCTCCCTCTCTCCCTCTGCCCCTCCCCCTCCCCATGCCCATGCATGTTCTCAGTCTCTCTGAAATAAATAAATCTTTAAAAATAAACAGAAAATAAAAAAACAAATCCCTTATTTGATCTATGTTGTTGATCCATAAGCACTACACCCACGGTATAGGCCCTATAAACCTCACACCTGAACAGAGCTCCTAATGTACACATTTTCCCCCAGAAGACACATCACACCTTCTTTTTTTCTCAAGCATTTATTTAAATTCTAGTTAGTGAACATAGTGTAATATTAGTTTCGGGTGTTCAACATAGAGATTCAGCACTTCCATACCTCACCATGTGCTCATCACAACAGGCGCCCTCCTTAACCCTCATCACCTATTTCCCCATCCCCCACCCACCTCCCCTCTGGTAACCATCAGTTTGTTCTCTGTAGTTAAGAGTCTGTTTCTTGGTTTGCCTCTCTCTCTCTCTCTCTCTCTCTCTCTCTTTTCTTCCCTTTTTCATTTCTTTTGTTTCTTACATTCTACATAATGAGTGAAATCATATGGTATTTGTCTTTCTCTGACGTATTTTGCTTAGCATTATACTCTCTAGCTCCATCCATTGTTGTTGCAAATGGCAGGATTTCATTCTTTTTCATGGGTGAGTAATATTCTATTCGTGTGTGCGTGTACACATGTGTGTATGCGTGCACGCGTGTCCCATATCTTTGTCCATTCACCAGTTGACGGGTACTTGGACTGCTTCCATAATTTGGCTGTTGTAAACAATGCTGCTATGAATATAGAGGTGCTTATATTCCTTTGAATTACTATTTTGTATTCTTTGGGTCTTGCACTAGGCAGCCCTTTAGCACCAGCTTGGAGCATTTTATTTATTTATTTATTTTCAGCTTGGAGCATTTTATTTTTTTTAAAGATTATATTTATTTATTCATAGAGACACACAGACACACACACACAGAGGCAGAGACACAGGCAGAGGGAGAAGCAGGCTCCATGCAGAGAGCCCGACGCAGGACTCCATCCCGGGACTCCAGGAGCACGCCCTGGGCTGCAGGCATCGCCAAACCGCTGCGCCACCGGGGCTGCCCTAGCTCGGAGCATTTTAAATAGTAAAATCACCAACAAAAAGAGCATAAACTGCAAAAGTGTGGCCTGACTATAAAGGACACAATACAGGAGCTAAAGCAAGAAGAGAGATCATTGCCAAGTCCAACCTCACCCGTTAGCACCTCAAATTTTTTGCCACTGTACACATCTGCAAGTGACCCCAAAAGTACCGTGAGTACTGATTTGGGGTCACGAATAAGCCCTAGTAAGTGGGCAAATTCACAAAAACAGAACCCACAAATGATGAGGGTACAGTGCATTAGCTCACCTGGGACCTTTCCTACCCTTCAGCTTCTGATAATAAATACAAAACCTATGCAAACCTATTGTGGTGACCCTTTTAAAAAGCCATTTGAAAACCGAAGTGTTTGGCACTGTATATGCTGGGCACAAGTGACTGCCTGCTGGAGGCAGGGGAAACGCACCCCTTGCTCCTCAAATTCAGCAGCCCCAGCCCTGGGCAGCAGCCTTGACCACCAGCACCAACCACCGCATCCGTGTGACTTTGATCCAGTCAACAGCCGCTGGTCTACCCATGACGGGATGTCCCACCACCTCCAGAAGGCACTTCCTCAAATCGTCCCCTTTGTCTATTCACGCCTTTAAAGTCTCCTCTGGATGTAACTTCGAGTTAGAATTCAGGGGCATTCTTTCGCACGCTGACAAAGCCATCTCTGTTCTTCCCAACATTTCATTTCCATATGTACGCTTACGAGGATTGAAAAATGCCCCACTTTTTCCTATTTACAATTCATGGCAACACCACGTGTCTCACACTATAAAAATGGAAACAAGACAGACGTGATGCAGCTGATACAAGATCTTTGCACAACTGTTTTTTTAAAAGATTTTATTTATTTATTCATGAGAGACACACAGAGAGAGAGAGGCAGAGACACAGGCAGAGGGAGAAGCAGGCTCCATGCAGGGAGCCCGATGCGGGACTCGATCCTGGGACCCTGGGATCACGCCCTGGGCTGAAGGCAGGCACTAAACCGCTGAGCCACCCAGGGATCCCCGATCTTTGCACAATTAACAAAATAATTTTTTCTCTCTCTGGAGAGGTAAAGACTCGGGTTGATCACCACTCTAGCACACTACACCAAAACACACTGCGCCTCCTCCAGGCAGAAAATGTTCCGGGGCACAGGAGAGGCCCTGGGTGCCCTGGGAGTTCAGCAGGATCAGAGCACTTCTTCAGAGCTGCAGGGAAGTTCAAAATTTACCAGCCGGACATTCTATTAGAATGAAAGAGATAAGCACTCAAGAGTGTGAGCTTCCAGGGAAAGAGCCTTTTTTTTTTTTTTAAGATTGTATTCATTTATTTGACAGAGAGAGAGAGAGAAGAGCGCATACAAGGAACAGCAGAGGGAGAAGGAGAAATAGGCTCCCCGCTGAGCAGGGAGCCTGATGTGAGGCTCGATCCCACGACCCCGGGATCATGACCTGAGCTGAAGCCAGATGCTTAATGGACTGAGCCACTCAGGGGCCCGGAGAAAAAGCCAATTTTTTTATTGTCTCCCTCCCCAATCACAGCCAGACAGTTCTCTTGCCAGTCTTCTACTAAAATAGGAAGTCCTGCTCTCTAACACTTCTTCTTTTTAAAAGTCTCAAAACTGGTTACTTTTTCAAGGCCTTTTTGACATCTCAACTAAAAAAGCTTTTGAGCACTAACGTTACAATCTGCTGTGTTGAGTTGGAAAGTTACCCTCACTGCTTTAGAACTGCCTTCCCGCCTTTTTACCATCCCTTTCCTACGCAAAATATTCAAAAAAAAAAAAAAAAAAAAAAAGGTTGAGCCATGGTTTTGTGATTTCACGAGGCTGAGCCTGCTCAGTGCCCATGGCCAGCAAAAAAGTCGGCGTCTAGGCCAGCCAGCGTGTGCCTAGGGCCCTTCCTGTCCCTTTTGTTTCCCCAGAATCAATTCCTGTCAGGTGCAAGTGCTCCAGCAACTAGACTCAGGACACAGGAACTCACCCTGAGTCATAGCTGGAACCCATCTTCTCTTCGGAGCTCACGATGAAAAACAAACGAAAAGCTAAAATTACATTTTCAAACAGAAAAGGTGGGTGGACGTTTAAAGCACAGATGTGGCTCCAGCCCCCAGCTGGAAATGTGCAGGCAGAACAGATGTCAGTCATAAACCCAGGAGCCCTACAAAGGTTCGTTTATATCCAGCACGGGTCCCTAAGTGAAAAGGCGGACGGGAACATAAAGCCACACCGCCCTCGCTTTGCTACCCATTCTGAGTGTGCAACGTGGACATACGACCTTGGAAAGGAATCCGAAAACGCTATGGGGCTGCTGGGCAGGTGGGCCACACTAGCAGCGAGGACGTGACCTATCACCTCTTGGATGGGGCCCTTTGACAGGCAGCACCATCAGAAAACGCTCTGGCTTCTTCGAACAGCTGGCACCAGGCCTGCTCGTCCCCTCGGTTCCCCGGAGAAGGAAGATGCGTGGCCCCTCTGCTACATTCATTCCGGTCTGCCATGCAGGGGTACGGTTCTTTTTTTTTTAATTTTTTTTTAATTTTTATTTATTTATGATAGTCACAGAGAGAGAGAGAGAGAGAGAGAGAGAGGCGCAGAGACATAGGCAGAGGGAGAAGCAGGCTCCATGCACCGGGAGCCCGATGTGGGATTCGATCCCGGGTCTCCAGGATCGCGCCCTGGGCCAAAGGCAGGCGCCAAACCGCTGCGCCACCCAGGGATCCCAGGGGGGTACGGTTCTTGATGGGGTCTGGGGCCAGCGATGGTATAAGGTTAATCGCTACTGTGGCCAGGGGGTGAAAAAAAAAAAAAGCAGACCTAAAAAAAAAAGAAAAAAGAAAAAAAAGCAGACCTAGAAATGATCGTCATGAAGCTGGTTACTAAATAAAAGCTGAAAACTCAGAATAAGGTAGGAGAAAATCCAGAGCCTGAAGAGGGAGAGGACGTGAAAGCGGTATTGGAAACAGCATCGATGGGACCTAGATGAAATCTCTTTATGAGGCTTCTTGTATAGATGTAGACCAGAGAGCCACCTACCCTGGAGTCCATCCAGTTTTCCTAAATTCCAGTCTTGTTATCTGATCTCCTTACGGTCTTCACGTTTCAGACCTACGTAGGTTTTATTTTTAGAAGGCACCGGCTACACACTTGGAAAGTAGGGTCAAGGGTCTTCTTCAGGATTTGCGGCCACTGTAATTTGATTTTATTCATCACAGCTACCTGAAGCCATAGGGACTGATTCAGTCAACCTGAGAAACTTTAAACAGGAGATCCTCTGGCAACTCAGCTGGAAGTCATCTCTCCCTCCACCAAACTCCCAGGGCTCCTGGGGTCTGTCCCAGGGCCCCACCTGGCTCAAGGAGGCAGCATGTAGTGGTTTGAAGTCCAAAGGTCTTTATTCTCCGGGGAGATAAGAAACCATTTATTACTCTGTAAGGATCTTCTCACTAAATTTTTCTTGGAGTTCAAGTAGCACTAGCACTTGTCCAAAAACAAGGGTCCCCATATCTATCCTGTGGTGACTTTCTTAAAAATCTCATAAGCAAATATATTTTTGGAACAATTCTCTATTAGCTTGGGAATTTATTACAGTGCATTCTCATTTTGCTTAAACATTAAATGTGCATTTTCCACTTTTTTTTTCCTGAAATTAAGGAGGGTCCGGTGATGAACAGAAAGATTATAGGTAATAAAGGAAAGAAGAATGGGTATCTTGACTTGTTTCCTGGAAGTCTAACTGACTGCCTGGGTTCAAATCCCAAATCCTCCACTTACTGGCTGTTGAGATCTTGACCAAGTCACTTAAGCTCCCCGTGCTTCGGTAAAGAGATTAATAGTCACTACCTCATAGGATTACAGTGAGGATTAAACAGGTAAACCAAATATGTAACACCCCTAGAGTTGTTCCTGTCACATAGTAAATGTCGTATGCGAGATAACCTTAGGTTGTTATTATTATATCTCATTTCAAATCTTGTAACATCTGAAACTGTAATACTTAATCCATAATGATACCTTTAAACTTTACCACATCAGATTAAAATTGGCTTCACACGGGAAATGATACATGAAAAAAAAAATAGCCAACAACAACAACCAGTGTTTTTTCCTCTATCATTACTGTGGGCCTAAGTGAACCAAAGCCACCACAGTGAACAAACATGAAATCAAACTAGGGTGAATTTAAAATTCAGGAGAAGAAAAGAAGAAATGGATAGACTAGAGGTGACCTATGGGCCCAGCAGGGGAAATTCAGTGTTCCCTGGACTCGAGGTAGTGGGGGCATCAGTCTCATGGGAAGGATGGCCCCTGCCTGGCTCAGGCTGCAAGCTGAGCAACAGGCCGAAGGGCGCACGCTGCCAACGCTCCGGCGTGCTCACTGTTTTACGAGGCAGCCACCACTGAAACCAGCCCCTCGTGTCAACCCACAGAGTAAGTTTATTCAGAACGTTGCCTCACTTATCTGCATTTGTGCTTTATTCAGATCCCAGTGATGGTTCGTGAAGGTCACTTTGGTTTCTCCAGGTCCCAAAACTTCAGTGACTCTCTGTGCAGACTTTTCCATCTCTGCCTTTGTGTTCTCCAGCATGACCTCATCGGCTATCCAAGTGCTGGGATTCAGAGAAATGTTTGAAGAAGGGCTCGTTCTAGTGAACTAAATTTGTCTAATCAATTCAGCTCTTAGGAAAACAGATTTTAAAAACTTCCGAAGAAAACCACGTTTGGTTCAATTCATGTTGAGAAACATCTGAAAATACAGCTGACGCTTGAACAACACGGGGGTTAGGAGCACAATCCTCCCGTCCACCCCTGCACAGGGGAACACTCCTGTATACCTTCACTCCCGGAATACTTCACTAATAGCCTCCTGTTGGCCAGAAGCCTTACTGGTCAGCAATAACATAATAACACAGTCAATTAATGCATATTTTGTATGTTATTTGGATTATATATCATATTCTCATTGTAATGTAAGCTAGAGAAAAGAAAATGTTACTAAGAGAAAATACACTTCTGGTACTGTGCCGTCCTGTAGTCACTTTCTTAAAAACTTCATAAGCAAATGTATTTTTGGAACAATTCCCTATTAGCTTAGAAATGTATTATTGAAATATATTGGGATAATCCACTTATAAATGGATCCTCACAGTTCAAACCCATGTTGTTCAAGTGTCAGCTGGACGTCGATAAACTTTCCTATTCATTAACTGGAAATACTGAACATTGTTTACTATTTCTTAATGACTTGGATTCTAAATAAAGTTCCTTAGGGTTTTAAGAGAGCGATAAATATAGAGTTAGCAACTTAGAGGAGGATGACATAATTTTCAGCTGGCGGGGAAGAGGAAAGCCTACCTTGGGGCATAGAACCCAACCTGGAAGGCACAAGTGGATTCGGGCAGGTGGGAGCTGGAGGGACAGGGGCAAAAAGCAGGTCACAAGGAAGTTTTAGGTAGAGAGAACCCACAAAGTATGTAAGTCATAAATTCAGTGGCATGTTTGGCATGGCAGCTGGTCCACATTTTCTGTACCAGTCCAAGCGGGAAGAGAAGTATGAGCCCAGAAAGGTATCAATCACTGGGAGCCTCATATGACAAACAAAGAGTTTAGATTTTAATCCATAAGCCGCAGGGAGTCACCGCAGGTGTTCACCTCTAAGAATGCAGACTGGGGAGAGGAATGACATGACCAAATGAGGGGTGTAGAATCATAAAACTCACAGAAATGTTAAGTGGTGTAACGCTAAGTACCATTCATAAAGGACTTCCTAAATGCTTAACACAGTCTAGCAATTTAATCTCACTTTATAGATAAGTAACAGAGGTATCAAGGGATTAAATAAACTCTCCAGGTCAGTGTGACTCCGAAGTCCAGTGATGGCAGCCACAGGGAACCCCCGTATCTGTACAAAGGATATAGATACAGATGTGCATCTTCTCTGAAACTAATTTTCACCTTGCAAAGCGCAGAGCAAGAACTCAGCACCCCTGCCTATTCTGAAATGGAAAAGAGAAGTCTAGAAGCTAAAAGGATGGAATAATATCACGGGGCGCTGTCACAGGGATTACATTTTCAGGGGCCATAAAGTGGTTAAATTGTGATGTCGTCTCCCCAGACTGCTGCCTATTAGCCATGGCAGGAATCGGGAACAGTCCTCTGCTTTTAACAAAAACTAGCAATCCAAAGCCAGGAGACCATCATTCTCTGGTTTTGTGATGAGACGATAGGCTTCAAAAATCTATCCAACCAGGGCACACCAGTAGGAAGACGTGTAGGACCTCAACATCACACTAAGTTCCAAATAAGGACTGAGCCACAGGGAGTACTGCTGGGCAGGAAGTTTCGGCTATTCTGACATTGTAAAACAAAACCCTATTTTTTGCTTAAATACCACATGACACTAGCAAAGGCCTGAAAACTGGGGACATTTTTTCCCCTCACTCCATCACGTTGTTTAAGGAAGGACTCTATGGCACACAGTGAAGCAGCAAACTGATGATCAAACTCCTCTCCTTTCTCACACTGTAAATATCATTTTCCTCGGTATTGACCTAGCTCATTGGGTTGAAAATAAGACTATTATTTGAAAAGGAAAAGCAAAATAAAAGAAGACAACTCAAGCTCACCTGGGAGCAGGAGTTACTATGTCACTTACCTGAAAGCAACGGGCTTGCTCTGCGGGCTTTCTGTGGCCCCCTTCCTGGTGGGAGAACTCTGATTTAATGAGGTGAGCTGGACAGAGGGCTCCCCAGAATCCTGACTCTCATCTTAACTGCCACGAGGCACCTGGTGGATACCTCGAGCGCTGCCTGAAGAGGTGACACTTAAAAGTGAATGCTGGAAGCCGCCTTTCCTTTTTTCAAGTCCTGAGTCCTAGTTCTTTTTCTTCAAATCTGATTAAAGTATTCCTTCTATTATGCCTTTCCAGAAGGAGGGTCACTAGGAAATCATAATAATACTACTGGAATCATTTCCACTCCAACAGACTGGATATTAATGAAGGCTTATTCTTGCAATTGAAGAAAGGAACTAATTCATTATGAAAATGGATAACACACATGCATGCTTATCAACCGCCCGTAACGTAAATATTTTCATGTGAAAGCTGTGTTTTTATATCCCAAAATTATTTCCAGCATTTGGCACGGAACCAAGGCAATTCAGAATCATTGCCATTTATAGCAAAGTTTAGGCGAGTCATGGGGCACACACAAAAAAAGTATACTTGCTCAGCACTTTAAGGCCATGGGGCTAATCAGAATGTCTGTGCAGGAAGGGACTCTGTCTAACTGATATACCAAGCTCTGTGAAAGTGAAAGTCTACATGTTTCCACGGGAATAGCAGGCAAAGCACTAAGACAGCACCACGGGCAACATAAAATTAGTTTCAGAGAAGACACACATCAACTCCTAAAACTAGGATACCCTCTGATAGACACGCCTAGCTTGTCACTTCTCTTGGGGGCACCTAAAGACCACATGTGACAAAGGAGCAAACTAAAGTCAGGCAGGAGGGTGAACCCCACCTGTATTTGAGAAAACATCTATCTCCCTGGTAGAGACCATTAAGTGGTGGATCCAGAAAACTCCTTTCTCCATCCAATTGAGTTTAAGAAGAAAGTTTTAAATAAAAAAGAAACTTAAGAAGAAAGTTTTAAATAAAAATAAATTAGAAAAATGATGTAATTCAGTGTGGTAACACTGAATTGTTCTTATAAAATCAATTACCATTCCTGCTGTCAGGATCTCAGGAGCTCGGATGCAAGACAAAAAAAAAAAAAAAAAGTACACATGACAGCTGCCACATTGTACAAAAACGATCTACTGGTGATACACACTCCAGGTGCCATGGAAGCCCAAAGGAGAGGAGACAGGAAGGGACTTTTCCTGCAGGCCCTTGAAAATAAGGAAGAGACTCTAATCAGAACCTTACAAGTTTCGATGACAATTAAAGCCATTATTCTTCTCCACTCTACTCACTATGACAGAGGCCTGGGTTTTAAAAAAAATTGTTCTGAAAATACAGCATTCACTTTTTCGGAATCTCCTCTGCCCTACTTTTACCCAAAAACGGTAAAAGAAATAACTTCCAGGGGCACCTGGGTGGCTCAGTGGTTGAGCATCTGCCCTTGGCTCAGGGCGTGATCCTGGGGTCCTGGGATCAAGTCCCGCATTGGGCTCCCCGTTGGGAGCCTGCTTCTCCCTCTGCCTGTGTCTCTGCCTCTCTCTATCTCTCATTAAAATAAAATCTTAAAAAAAAAAAAAGAAAAGAAAAGAAAAGAAATGGTCTCCAAACTTTTTGCCAAACTCCCAGTTTGTAGGAAATAAAGGAGTGAGAGAAAACTGAAGGACTCCAAGGGAAACAATCCATCAGAAACATCCTCAGTGTGAGGCATTCTCCAAGGCAGGCAGCCTGGTCTCTTTCAAAAGTCAATATCATACAGAAAATATAAGAGGATGTTCTAGATTCTAGAATAAAGGGCCATAACATTATTGCAAAGCAACAAATACTGACTGGCTCTTAGTTCAGGGGAAAAAAAATGCACAGTCATAAAAGTCATTTTGGAGGCAACTGGAGAAATCTGATAATGAACTGAATATCAGATGTCATGAAAAATTATTTTTCATATTTTGAGATTTTATTGTGGTTATATAGATTGTCCTTTTTTAGAAGACAGATGTTTAAGAAAGTAGGGAATGCACATCATATTTGCATACCCCAATTTGCTCAAATTGGTCAGCAATATGCACAGTATATGTACATACCCTCACACCCATACAAACACCCCCCACACACACACAAACACACACACACAAAGCAAATGCAGCACAATGCTAAGGAATGAATCTAGGCAGTACCTATGTAGATGTTCAGTGTACTATTCTTTCTTTTTTAAATTCATTAATTAATTTCTGAGAGAGAGAGCACACGTGTACATGTGCACGCATGTTGGGGGGCAGGAGAAGGCAAGAGAGAACCCCCAGCAGGCTCCATGCTAAGCATGGAGCACGAGGTGGGGCTTGATCTCACCAACAACCCTGTGATCATGACCTGAGCCAAAATCAAGAGTCAGATCCTTACCTGACAGCCACCCAGGCACCCCTGTGTACTATTCTTTCAATTTCTCTGTTTGAACTTTTTCATAGTAAAGAGACAGGTGGGGAGCTGGGGGAGAAATGCTGCTAAGACCTTACACAAGTCAAAACAAAGTAAATACGTCTATAGGGAAACTCAAAAGAGTGAAACTCAAAAAAGGAAAGTTCTGTATTATTTATCATGTAACCAGCAGAGAGATGTGTAATCAGATGAATAGGTTACTGATTTATCTCTGAAAACTGCTACCACTTTCAGTCTCTCAGATTTGTAGGAGTTTCTACTATAACCTATCCCAGATTTACCATGTAAATAAAAAACATTTTATAACTTAATATGATAATGGAACTGTACGGTTCTGGTTTTCACACTTTGATGCACAGCATGTTGTAAATATAAATGTTCCAAGATAAGTCAGCCACGAAAGATCAAATAACTTGACATTCACAATTCTCTATCACAGATACGTGGCTGGATTTACGTAAGGGGGAAATACAGCCTCAAATTTGTGCATTCCTTTGCTTTTTCTCATGTTAAATTGTATTTAAATATCCCCATAATGCTAATAATCACAGCCTCACCATCTCTGAAATACTCTGTGTACTGAAAATGAAATGGAAACCCTAAAATTAATTTCAGCAATTGAGAAGAGGAAGGAGAGAGATTACTAACTTCATACATTGTGAGGAATAAAGTGATACAGATTTTCACCTTTTCTCACAGCTCCCTACCCTAACCTATACTAAGACTGTGATTTCGAGTGAATTCTGTCACAGATGCCCCCAAAAAGGGCAGACCTGTTTCAACTTTTCAACCACAAAGCTGGTGGCATTTAATGAAATTCATCTCTAAAAGCTTGTTATGAAACCATCACTGAAACAATAAGCCACACTAATGCCCCCTTACCTGTGGGGGGGGGGGATACCTTCCAAGTCCTCCAGTGGATATCTGAAACCACAAATAGTACTGAACCCTGGATATACTGAGTTTTTTTCCTAGACGTACACACCTGTGATAAGTTAACTTCTAAATCAGGCACAGTAAGAAATGAAGAGCAATAACTGAGAATGAAATAGAACAATTACAACAATACACTGTAATAAAAGTCATGAGCGTGTGTTCTCTCTTCTCAGAAGATCTTACTGTATATACTCATCCTTCTTGTGATGCAGTGAGGCGATAAAATGCCTATACGATGAGGTGACACGGGGTGGACGACGTAGGCACAGTGACACGGCGTTAGGCTGCTACTGACCTCCTGAGAGTGCGTCACAGGGAGGATCGTCTGCCTCTGGAGCGTGGTATGCTGGCGGCTGATACCACGGAGAAAGCACAACTGCAGATAAGGGAGGACGACTGAACTCTGAAATCTGCCTCTAATTCCTGGCTAATAAATGTCACTAAAGGAAAAGAACAAGAGCCTTTACGAGGAGACCCATTCATAAATCAGGGACAATCTAAAATTTAATTTGCGTCAAACATCTCCTCTCAGGCACCCACACAATATGTTCCAACATCCTTATTAATTTTCTTCTGACCCTTCTTCTAAAATGCCTCTCCCGTACTGCAAGGTTATCAGGAGTGTCCTCAAGGGCTGTCCAATCTGCCTTCATTCATCAACGCCAAAAATCAATTATCAAGCCTCAATATTTTTTCACTTAATCAGTAAAACAGTCTGCACACTCTATTCACGATGCAACCTATCAGGCCTGTGCAGGAGGCATAACTTTGTATTTTCTCTACCGAAATTTGCCCTTCCACGACTACAGAAAGTGGGGCACATAAATAAAGTCAAGAACAAAGATGGCGCCCAAGGCCATAGCTCCACCCTTCTCTAGATTCAGGGCGGATGGAAATGAGCTTTACTTTCAGCAAGCAGAGTGCTGAGGGTGCTGTTGTTAGAAGACTTACAATGCCATAGACATGGCCAACAAGCACATGAGAAAATGCTCCGCATCACTTGCCATCAGGGAAATACAAATCAAAACCACCATGAGATCCCACCTCACACCAGTGAGAACGGGGAAAATTAACAAGGCAGGAAACCACAAATGTTGGAGAGGATGCGGAGAAAAGGGAACCCTCTTACACTGTTGGTGGGAATGTGACCTGGTGCAGCCACTCTGGAAAACTGTGTGGAGGCTCCTCAAGGGGTTAAAAATAGACCTGCCCTACGACCCAGCAATTGCACTGTTAGGGATTTACCCCAAAGATGCAGATGCAGTGAAACACCGGGACACCTGCACCCCGGTGTTCACAGCAGCAATGTCCACAATAGCCAAACTGTGGAAGGAGCCTTGGTGTCCATCGAAGGATGATGGATAAAGAAGTTGTAGTCTGTGCATACAATGGAATATTCCTCAGCCATCAGAAACCAAATACCCACCATTTGCTTCGACGTGGAGGGACCTGGAGGGTATTATGCTGAGTGAAATAAGTCAATCGGAGAAGGACAAACATTATATGGTCTCATTCATTTGGGGAATATAAAAAATAGTGAAAGGGAATAAAGGGGAAAGGAGAAAAAAATGAGTGGGAAATATCAGAGAGGGAGACAGAACATGAAGACTCCTAACTCTGGGAAACGAACTAGGGGGGGTGGAAGGGGAGGTGGGCAGGGGGTGGGGGTGACGGGCACTGAGGGGGACACTTGACAGGATGAGCACTGGGTGTTATTCTATATGTTGGCAAAGTGAACACCAATAAAAAATTAAAAAATAAAAAAGACTTACAATGCAAACGACTTGGATTGGTAAAGAAAAGTCTAGACTTATGAGCTTCTAGTCGTATCTGTCACAGGAGCTGTTTGATCCTTAGCAAACCACACACACATCTCAAGGGCCTCGGCGAGAAGAGATGACTGGGGTCTTTCGAGGCCTACTCTTCAATTTCCTGATCAAGATATTGAGACCCAAGGAGAGTCACTGTCCCTCCTCTTTTGAAGCTGAAACAAAATCCTAGACACCTGGAACCACATCTACACAAAACATCTCACAGTCCTTTCTGCTCAGGGAGATGGGATGCTAGGGGAGAGCTGCTGGTGAGGACAAAAGACGCAGGACGCTGGCCTAATCCCCGACGCTTACTACTGCAGCACCAGCACAGTTCCTAAAAGCTAGGGAAGGAAGGAAGCCAATCACCGCTGGCTGAAAGAACAAACAAATGAGTGAAGTTGTCCTCAGCCTTGCTGGGGCTCTTCACGGCCGCCAACCACATGTGACAGGCAGCCCTGGACCCCATGTGTGGCCTTTCCTAAGGCTCCCCAAGCAGCAAATACCACACTGAATTTAGCAAAATGTGCCATCTCTGCGGTCCTACCCACTGGTCTTTCTCCTGTCTGTTATTTTCTTCCCCTCCCTTTAGTTTTACAATCATTTTTTTGTATCTCCTATAGGTCAAGCTATTTCTAGATGCTAGGCTACCAATACACACGTTAACATAGTGCGAGGGCCTGTGAAAAGAATGCATGATGCTTTTAGGGCTTCAAGACTCCAAATGAAAAGTAAAAATAAATTTTAAAGTGTATTCCCCCCACCCCACCCCACCCCACCCCGTACTGGCCTGGGGAGTTCTCCTAATTGAGAAAACTCTAAAAACAGACACCTGCGAAGCACAACCAAATCTGAATGTATGGTTTAAATTTAAAAAGGGGGGGAAAAAAAACATTTACAAAGACTTAAACCACAGTCTCTGTGGTTTGTTCTTCAGCTGGAAAGGATTTCTTAGAACTGCAATTACATTTATCATACCAGTGTCCTAGGAGGGGGAAATGACAATGTTCATTCTTATCCCCAGTAAATCCAGTTACAACAACAACAAAAAAAGATGTAACCTAAAGAATGAAGATTATTTGAGTGAATGATCCATATGTCTGTAAAGCATATTCAGGGAAACTAAAACTAATTCTAGATCGTGCTGGTTTCTACAACATGGTTGCAAATTACAGAAATGCTGAACGTGTTCTTATGAGTAGCAGAAGTACAAGTGCTTTTAAAACTGCTTTTTTTTTTTTTGATTTTTTATTTATTTATGATAGTCACAGAGAGAGAGAGAGGCAGAGACACAGGCAGAGGGAGAAGCAGGCTCCATGCACCGGAAGCCCGATGTGGGATTCGATCCCGGGTCTCCAGGATCGTGCCCTGGGCCAGAGGCAGGCGCCAAACCGCTGCGCCACCCAGGGATCCCCTAAACATCTTACTTAAAAAGTAGATTCAAAATGTTTTGGACTGGGGATGTCTGGGAGGCTCAGCAGTTGAGCGTCCGCCTTCGGCCCAGGGTGTGATCCCAGGGTCCTGGGATCAAGTCCCGCACCGGGCTGCCCGCAGGGAGCCCGCTTCTCCCTCTGCCTGTGTCTCTGCCTAAGTGTCTCTCAGGAATAAATAAATAAACTCTTTTAAAAAATGTTTTCAACTATATGTCAGAAATTGTACCAAGTTGTTCCTACTCATTTAGTTCTAAAACCTTACTAATAATAAGAGAAAAAGACACCCGTTCGTTGTAAGAGCTGGAAATATTTCTAGTTACCGATGAAAACTGCAGTTCTCTTACAGAACCACTTCTTCTCAATGTCACTATTACCCCATAAATTTCCCTTTTCTTTTCAGTAGTGAAGCAAATTGAGAATTCTCTGCTCTTTCATTGCCTACTTGTGTGGAGGCAGTTTGGGGAGAAACTTTTATAGCAGACCAAAATATACTTGCCCATCAGTTCCCAACTGACACACAAATTCCACCCATACTTTACATATAGCTTCATCTCAGGACGATCCACTTCTTTTCACACTAAGTGGTACTTCATAAAACACTATTAAATAGATACCATGTGGGTTCTGACTATAAAATTGTCACCAGACTGAAATGCCATGTTAAAACTAAGAAGTAAAACGCTAGGAAGTTCAGAGCACTTAGGAAGAAATCCAAGGGACAAAGTCTCAAAGGACAGAAGCACACAGAGGCACAGTCAAGCAGCCTAACGGGAGGAACGCAGGCTGCAGGGACCCGCAGAGATCCTATGGGGGCCGAGGGGACTCTGCAGCATCCTCAGAAAGAAAAGAATGGGGACATCTGCTGTATCAGCAACACAGTCTAGACAGCTGGGCAGGTCTGATTCGGGAGATCTGGGTTGGGGGGAGCCTGGGCCCGCCTCTCCGTGAGCTCCCAGGTGATGCCGGAACTACTGGTCCAAGGACCCACCATACCTCAGGGGGGCAAGATCTTAAATCAAATGTGAAAAAATGAGACTAATGCAGCACACTGTGGGACGAAATGAGGCTACGTGTGCAAGGAAATTTAGGTTGCCTGGATGAAAGCCACTCTGTAACTAAAATTACAATTACCCCAGTGGTAAACTGAACAGACTATAATTTAAATGTCTTAATTATCCTTATGTCTTTTTAAGTCCTGTTGCCTAGAATTTCAGAGTCGTACATACTTTGGATAAAGTCACAGACAGATTAATTTTTTTTTACTAACAAATGCAATGTTTTTCTAATCTCACGCGATCTTTCTGAGAGTTAACATGAATTTCTAATAAAAGGCATGTGTTTCCCCTGAGATATTGGAAATTGGTTACCATAGTTTCTACATTTCTTCTTTCTTGTTTAGGCTAAACATCGGTTTCTTCAATTATCCTTTGGTTAATAAGGCTTTGTTTTGTTTTGTTTTGAAGTAGGCTTTAAGCCCAGTGTGGAGCCCAACATGGGGGCTTGAACTCACGACCCTGAGATCAAAAGTTGGATGCTGGGCAGCCCGGGTGGCTCAGTGGTTTAGCATCACCTTCAGCCCAGGGCATGATCCTGGAGACCCGGGATCGAGTCCCACATCGGGCTCCAGGCAGGGTGCGTGGACGAGACAGCCTACAGGGGGAGAGGCAGCGAGCGCGCTGGGGGTGGGGGCGAGCTGGTTTGTTTGTTTGTTTTGAGGGTATATGTTTTTTAGATAGGGGGAGGTCGGTATAAGGTCGGTGACTTCCCTGGCTACCAAGGGTGGTTTTTGTCGGGGTGGAACTAGGGGGGTGGGGAGAGTAGATTTTTCGATGGGGTGTGGGCGTCTGGGGGATAAGAGGAGGGTAGTAGTTTTTCGCGTAATGTTTAGTTCTTTAGTAGTGTTTATGTTTGTTCGTGGGGGGGCCTGGGTAGGGTGGGGGTCGTCCGGGTTTTTGTAAGGTGAGGGTGGGGGTTGGAGGAAGGTGTTTGAGACCTGCTGAAGGGGGATATGGAACATGGCGGGCTGGTGTGGTTTTGTGGGACCCTGTTTGTGGATGGTTCGGGGCAGGTGGCCTATGTGCGTGACTTTGGGAACATGGGATGGTTGATGGCAGTGTTGTGATTTTGTTTAGGAAGTGGGATGGGCAATGTTAGTCGGTGGGAGTGCTCCGCACTTTTATTGTCAAAGTATTTTGGGATGCGCGTTTTTGGGGAAAATGCACTATATAAAAAATCACTTTCGTGACTCCATGCAGCTTAAGAATCTTGGTTTTATATATATATATATATATATATATATATATATATATATATATATATATACACACACACACACACACACACACATACACACATATATTTACATATTTGTATATATTTGCATATATTTATATATATATATATCTTGGTTGAAATGTTAATAAGTAACACAAATAAAAGGAAAAAATTAAAGTCAAAAGTTTGTAGGAATCCAGGGATGCCTGGGTGGCTCAGTCGTAAAGCACCTTCCATTCAAGTCATGATCTCAGGGTCCTGGGATCAAATCCTGCATCCGGCTCCTGACTCAGCGGGGAGCCTGCTTCTCCCCCTGCCTGCCTCTCTCCCTGCTTGTGCGCTTGCACGCTCGCGCTCTCTCTCTCTCTGACAAATAAATACATAGAATAAAATCTAAAAGTTTATAGGAATCCAGTCAGATCACATCACATCGCGAACACCTGCTCTATGAAACAGAAGAGAAACCTAGGGGGGTTCATGACCTTGAGTCGCCTAGGATCTAAAAACTGGATGTGCTGCCCAGAAGCGGGTACTGACAGTTACACGTGCAGCCAGGAATCCGAAGCCACTTTTGGAGCCAAAAGCTCACGAGTGGCTTCTGAATTAGAAGCTTTCCATATGGAAGAGTGGAGGGTAGGTGAGAGCCACAGAAGGTGGACAAAACTACCCTCCCCTATCCCCAACCAAGACCTCCAGCGCATGATATAAATCACTGACTTAATTCGGCAATAAAAATGTCCTGGTACAGTGAAATCCACTCTTTCGCATTTGGCCAGGAGTCTCACTGGCTGTGTTTCTTTAGCAACCAGAAAAGAGAATATTAGTGCTTTTTAACTTGGCTGGTGGAGGAGGGGCACAGGGTTACAGCAAACGTCACCAACACCTTGAAAACAGAGGAAGCTACTAGAATGGACTTGCCTCTGTAGCTGTCAGAATGAAAGGCCAAAGGTGAGATTTGATAGACTTTTAAAAGATAAAGAAGAGCTTTGTGATTTTATGACGTTCAGTCTTTGGAGAATCTGTAGCAGGATATTCCTTGAGATCGCCGCGAACAGACACGCTGCATGCCTCTGGCTTTGATCAACGCGGATTTCTTGGGAATATATTTTTGAGAAATGTCTTAAGTTCCCAGCTCCACCCTTGGCTAAACGAAACTGTCGTTTGTTTTCTTTCTGAGACAGCGAGTCTCTGCGGCGTGAGCTGTTGGGAGAGCTGGGGTAGAGCCTTTCTCCCTGAGCCCGACCACCTCGGTGAAGGCCTTGGCATCACTGACCGTCTAATTCCATCGCACACCACCACGCTCATCCCCCCGTTAGCACATCTAACAGAGCTCAGAAGCAACCTCTGGGCCCCCAGAAAGATGAAATGATAGAAAAGATGAGAGCAACAACTGTTCTCCCATTGGTGGAAAAGCCTGGTAACGAGGGTCCTTTGTGTCCTACAACACACTCGGATGTTTAGAACAGCTGGGGTCCCGTGAAACGAGCAGCTTTTTGCTCAGACCCTCCACTTTCTTAAAAAAAATTTTTTTTAAATTATGATTTATTTAGGATTGTATAAAGGAAGGGCAACCACATTGTGGGAAGGAGGAGAAAACAAAAAGGAGTACGTGGGCATGAAAGGGTGGCAGGAGGGTGGGTGGAAAACTCTGAAGGGCTAAGCGGCCTTCGGTGGTGATTTCTGCCCTCCGTGTTGTTCAGTGCAGGGGAACAGAGAAGGGCATAGGCTGGAGTCCCCGAAAGGGCCGCTGCACCCCTGTAGAACTGCCCACCCTTGGGTGCTTCAGATTGCTCACATCTAATACAGGGATGATCCCGAGAGTACCTTGCCTTGTGGGACTTCCGTGAGGCTCGGGTGAACTAACAAACACCCTGTGCCTGGAGCCCGGCATGGCACGGGCATGCGTTTGGGGGGTGCCACGAATCTCACCGCACCGCCCTCGCTCAGTTCCCGTCCCCAGATCCTGTGGGCCCACTGCCTCCACCTCAACTCCCAGATCCCTTTGGTGTTACTGCTGTTTTGCCATTTATTTCTGTCCCTGGCCCCCCAGCCCCGCCGCACCTCCCTTTAAGCCCTTTCCTACGACGCTCCTGGCTCCGTCAGGGCTGTATTCCACAAGGGTTGGGGGGGCAGGGGGTGAGAGGCAGGAGGCAAAAGCTCCCTAGCTGCAGTGGGGTCCATTAAGGCAGTGAAAGAGACGAGGAGGCCGAAGGACCCACCCAAACCCCACCTGCAAGTTTCTAAACGTCAGGAAAGAGATGGCACATGAACCCACTCGCCAGCACAACAGCGCCACAGGGGGTGTGTTTTACTTGATTGCATTAATCTCGTGAATGCTAGACCCACTGGCAAAGCAATCTAGAAGCTCAGTCAGTGATCCATGTATTAACAAAAGGAGAAGTTCCAGCTGTACACTTCGCTATCTGAAGCATCACTATACTGCTACTGCTGCTGCTAGTAATAATAATAATAATAATAATAATAATAATAATAATAATGAAGGCCTAACGTCAGCCCTTGTGCACAAATTCTCTTTCCTAGAGCTTCACTAGAAATGACCCAGCATGGCTCAGCGGTTTGGCACCTGCCTTCAGCCCAGGGCGTGATGCTGGGGTCCCAGGATTGAGTCCCGCATCGGGCTCCCGGCATGGAGCCTGCTTCTCCCTCTGCCTGTGTCTCTGCCTCTCTCTCTCTCTCTCTCTCTCGAATAAATAAATAAATAATTTAAAAAAAAAAAAAGGAAAGAAATGACCCAGCACTGGAAACTGGAATTTTTACCAATTCCCCTTGTGCTCTGCTCATCTTTGGTAGAAAGAGCTTTGGCCCTAAAGCTCGGTCCTTTCCAATGTCACTGAAATGCGTTTAAGCCCCCCATCTTGGTCCACTGCGTGTCAGAGATGTTTCTCTGGCGACATTAGGTTCCATCATCATGTTTGCACTAATTAATCCACATCTTAACAGCATCGATAATGGCAAAAAAAAAAAGGAAGGCACTCTCCTCTTGGTCTCACAAACGAGCTCCTCTTCCAAGCCCTGCTGCAAAATATAAATTCACCGGTCCTTTATCAATCTTACAGATTTGTCCCAGATCAAAAAGTAAGTGTCCCCAATTCCAATGTCAGTGCCTCTGGAGCACAAAGCAGTGTGCACTACCCCTACGTGCTGGCATTACAACACAGCACAGAACCCTTTATGTTTTGCTATCGTTATTTCAACTTCCACTTAAGGTGCAAGTGGCAAATTACGCTCTGTAGGATTTCATATCCCATTCTGAAAATAGAGGATTCCAGTAAGAAGGTAAGAAAGGGGCCCTATAAGAAAAAGTAAAATAACCAGTGCTCTTTTTATTAGTTTACATTTTTAGATACATCCATAGTCAGGTTATACTTTGATTACAGGTGATAGAAGTCATTTTAAAACTCCCTCTTGGGGATCCCTGGGTGGCGCAGCGGTTTGGCGCCTGCCTTTGGCCCAGGGCGCGATCCTGGAGACCCGGGATCGAATCCCACATCAGGCTCCCGTGCATGGAGCCTGCTTCTCCCTCTGCCTGTGTCTCTGCCTCTCTCCCTCTGTGTCTCTCATGAATAAATAAATAAAATCTTTTAAGAGATTAACTAATTAAAATAAAATAAAATAAAAGTTGGAGACTAAGAAGAGGCACCTGGATGGCTCAGTTGGTTAAGCGGACGACTCTTGGTGTCCGCTCAGGGTCGTGAGATCAAGCCTCACACTCGGCACGGAGTCTGCTTGAGATTCTCAATCCCTCCCTCTACCACCCCCACTTGTGCTCTCTCTCCTTCTCACTCTAAAATAAATAAATAAATCTTAAAAAAAAATGGGAGACAGGAGGACCGGAGTCTAAGAAAGGAACAAATGCCATTAAAAAATAATAATAATAAAAAGCCGTGGGCTAGTAACATTCAGGCCAAAATGCTTCAAGAGCTTCCCCTGTCCCACACCCCACTTGCCTGAGGGGTTTCAGCCCAGGAAGCCAGTCTCCAGACCTGCCTTTCTGAGGGATGGACCCATTACACAATGAACTTCACAATGCTGTATTATTTCGATGTTCACATGGCTCAGGTACATCAGGACAAAGCGGGCAGCTGCCTTTCGATGAGTCTGCAGAAAAACGGACTCTGAAAGGCATGAAGGTGGTGAAAAGTGGTAAGGTAATTCAGGGAAGAAACTAAAGGGTATTTGCTCTGTTGTGATCACGGAGGTGTTATCACCTCTTTATTGTTCACATCATCAGGTCGATAGTGAACTCCCCAAAAAAGGAGCCCGCTTTATCCTCTATTCAACTCAGCCGGGAAAAGTGATTAACACAGAGAAAGATCATCTTTTTTTCTCCCCCTCACTAGTGACAAAGTGAGCATATACAGAAACACCATTCCCAACAGAGAAAAAACAAGCAAGGGCCTAAAAAGACACAGCGCATTATCAATCCACCTAATATTGGTGTCTCGTTCTGCAAGACAAGCAAGGGTTCTAAAAAGCCACCTTTCATAGTGATTCCTATTTCTCTGATGAGTTAAAAAAAAAAAAAAAAAGATCACGGATGACAAGCGACGGTCCAGGCTAGAGTTAAGCTGTGTTCGGTGGGTTCCTACCCGGGGGCGGTCCAGCCTGCAAGTGCTGCCCCATAATTAGACGCTGCTGTCGAGCACATGACGACACTCCTGCTCGACTGAGTCGGCTGAACCAGGTTTCAAAAGAACAGTCCTTTGGCCTATTTTGGTTTTATTCCAAGGTCTACATATAAATTCCAACAGACGCAGCCCCTGCCCTGCCCACAGCACGCCCCCCACCCACACACCTGGGAAAATCATGCTCTGCAGGAGGCAGTGAGCTGCTTTCTGCAGCATATGGTTTTCCCTGCAGAGCTGGGGAAGGCGGTGTGGCCCCTATCAGTTAAAACCATCAACAACCCTAAGAGAAGGCCAACCCCTGCTCCCGGGAGAGCTCCCCCACAGCGTGCTCCCCTGTCCTTTCGGCAGGAGGGCCACGGCCCTGCTTCCACCTGCTTCCACCTCCCAGATGTTGGCATCTAACTGCACCACGCAGGTGTGGCCCAATCCGACCCAGTGACTCCAAGGGGTCCCGCAGCCCAGCCACCACCCCATTTCTGTTCTCAGCCGAGTCCCCAGAACCCAGCATAGTCATTTTGGAGGAGATTAAGAGATCTGAAAACCAACGAGAAAGACAATGGTTCTTCCGCCTGCAACGCTGGTTCTTACCGTCCAGAAAGGCCCAGAGAGGCGATCCGAATGCAGCCAATTGTTAATCAGAGGAGACAAAGACTCTTTTACTGTTTGTACATGAACCAGGCTCCAGTCTTCATATTTTCCTCCCCATTTTAATGAGATCCTCCAGCTGCTACTAATGTGTCATCCTTTTTGCCTCGGCGATGCCCTAAAAACAGCAGTGTTTACACAAGGTGGCACCCATGCCTGGGAACTGTCGGGGAAGCAGGGCCATTGTCTGCACGGGAAGCTTCTGAGGCCGGGCACAGTGGTATGATGTCATGGAGACTTTTATGCTACGTGGGCGCCACAGAGCACACATCCTTTCTGTTCTTCCAAATTAAACACAGACAGCTATGGTTCAATTTGATTTTTTTTAAAGCCAACCGCAGCCAGGAGATTGGAAGTTAAGGCTTCCTCTCCACACCTCGTGCATCTCACTGCTGGAGGAGGATTCCGAGGGATACCCCATGTGCATGTGGTTATAAAGGGATGGAATAAAAAGACTTGGGTTTGTATTTCAGCCTAAGGCAGAGACTCCATCTCTGGAAACAAAAAGCAAAGCTATTGGGGGCCGTGGCGGGGGGAGTGGGGTTCCCTTTCCCGCCTCCACCCTGCTGCATCCACAAAGGCTATGCCCTGGGGCAGGACAGAGGAGGCACCCAGAGCTCTTGGTCTCCCACCAACCCTAACCGTCAGCAGCCTGGAGGGTGGGGAGAGCTCAGAACTACCACCTGACAGCAGCCCAGGATGTGATTTCCTTTTGCTCCTTCCTTGCTTTCTTGCTGTTTCTTTTCTTCTGCTTCTGCCTTTAGAGATGCCAGGAAACAGCTCCCTGGTGATAAAGAAACTGCTTGCAGCAGCACTTTGCCATAAGGACCCCAAAACTTTCTCTCACTCATTTCACCAAAGCCAGCTGCTGTGCTGCCATCCATCAGAACGCAGTCGTCTTATTCATTCACTCTTTCAACATTACTGGGTATTCATTCTGGTTGGTGGAATTTTGAGATGGCCCCCAAGATATCTGTCCCCTCCACCCTCACCGTAGTCTACACCCTGTATAAGCCTCTTCCCTTGACTGCGATGACAATGGGATGTCATCACTCCCATAATTACGTTACCTTACACAGAAGGAGGCTTTTGCAACAGTAATTAAGTTCCCCAACTGGTTGACTGTGAGTTCATAAACAGAGATCATCTCCACAGGCCCGACTTCACCAGGCAATGCTTTTTTCAAGAAGGACTGGAACTGGGACCCTCTCTTAAAGAAAGAAAAAAAAAATCTATGGGTTCTATGATTTCTACAGCCACAAGGAACTGAATTCTGGCAAGAGTCTCCTGAACTTGGACGAGGACTCAGCCTCAGCTAAGAGCAGCCCTAGCCAACACCTTGATGACAGTCTTGTGAGACCCGAGTCGGACGACCTAGCCAAGCGGTGCCCTTAACTCCTGGCCCAGGGAAACTGGGAACAGTAAGTGTTACGTTGCTTTAAGTAACTACATTTTTTTTTTTTTGTGGCGGTTTCTTTTTTTTTTTTTTTTTTTTTTTTGTGGCGGTTTCTTATGAAGCAATGGAACACTAACACAAATGCCTAGGGCTGTGCTGGGATGCTGAGGACAGAGAAGTAAAGAACATAATACAACGAATGTCGCAATAATAAAGGGAAAGTACAAAATTCCATGGGACCATGAGGGAGCCTCTACTTCTGGCTGGTGTGCATGTTGGGGGGTGGAGGTCATGCTGAGAACATCCAAAGAGAAGCAGCATGCTCCCTCATTTTTCAAGGGGCACCAAATTTGACCACATTTAAAACTCAGAGCCTTGGGCACCTGGGTGGCCCCATGATGGAGCATCTGCCTTCAACTCAGGTCATGACCCCGGGGTCCCGGGATCGAGTCCCCCATCGGGGCTCCCTGCATGGAGCCTGCTTCTCCCTCTGCCTGTGTCTCTGCCTCTCTCTCTTTCTCTCTCTCTCTCTCTCTCTGTGTCTCTCAGGAATAAATAAATAAAACCTTTAAAAAAACAAAAACAAAACAAACATGCTGCTATGCGTGAGAACCTCACTACAAGTGCCTTTCAGTTCTTGTTTCTCTGGCTTAGGGAGACATGACATGAACACAAGGCCCATGGCAAATGTCTACTCCAGATGGCTTTCCCCTTGGTCACCAGCACGCCTCAAGGCTGCCACTTTCTTTGGCCATCATCAGCATATGCCTCAGGAATGCCGACTAAGTCCAATGTCTGTCCAGGCTGAACACAGGACGCAAACCCACTGCCAAAAATAAAAATGCATCCTAAAGTCAAATATTAGGTACTCTCAGATGATGTGCTGTTTTGTATCATCCTGGCCAGGGCTTTCCTCCTTCCCTCCTACTCATCATGTTCATTCCCTCTGTATTTCCCAAAGCCCTCCCTCCCTACTCTACCAGAGGCAGGAGCTCAAGGGCTCAGTAGCCAGCTTCATCTTTGGTTTCAGCCAAAAAGAGCTCCCTGCATGCATTTTGTGTAAAAGTCAAGCAGAAAGAATATATGATGTACTTCTATAAATCAAGCACGTTTCTGTGTCCCTCGATTCAGGTCAAATGGATCCCATCATCCCGTCCAAGTTAAATGGCCCCCGTGAGCACACAATGATCTCCCACTGCTTGCAAGGCAATGAACAGGGCTCACATCTAGTCGACACAGGAAGCTGAAAAACACGAGCCCTGTGCAAGGTTTTGAAAACAGACCAAGGTGCACCCATCTCACAGCTTTTGGTTTTGCAGATTTATGCGATGGTGCCATGTCTCCTTCAATTCAGAGAACCTTCTGTGTGCAGAGTATAGGGAGGAAAAGCCCTCCAAGCATGGTTCTAGCACCCTAACCACAAGGCCGAGTAATAATGCTTTATTTAGATGGTGGGGTCCACACCTCACGGCTGTGTGAAGCTAAGCCACATGGTAGGCAACTCCACCAGAGTTTGGAGGGCATAGCTGAGCTTCAACTTCACCCCTCTAAGATCATTAACCTGTAGCAGAGGACACACTTCGTCGTGCAGGTGATGACGGGGTCGGGGGGTGGGGGAAGCAGCAGCACAGAGCCTCCCAGCAGTTCTAGGCTCCCTGAGGTCAGTCAGAGCCAGGAGCCTGTCAAGGATTTCCGCCTCAGACAAGGTGGCTCTAGTCCATCAGGCATATTTTGGTTTGATCTTTTCAGTAATCTCACCCGCTTCCACTGGCCAAAAAGAACCTGTTATTCTAACAGTCGAAAAATGTACTTGTAAATATTTAATGTAAATCTCATCCCTAAAACTAACCAGAATCTTTTATCATTCCTGCTGCCAAAAAGAATTTTGCTGGCTGAATTTATCCAAACAGACAAGGAAAAGATGAAGAAAGGCCAATAAAGATCCCAGACACCAAAATGGGGGAAAAAAAATTAATTCCAAGCAACCAAAGGTAAACAAGTGAGTGTTTATCATCACCAGTTTTAAGTTACTTGGTTGACTTTCTAAAATCTTTTAAATCGTTGGCGTTTGTTTGCCTTCCTTTTAAAAACTTTAGGACACGCACAAAATTGGTTTATATGTTTGAGGAGACGAAATAGTTGCAATAGAAACGCTTTAAAAAAGCAGGAAAGGGGACCCACAAGTATTTTAAGTCTTCAAATGGATGAAGAGAAGAAGGTGCCCCATTGATCCATCAACCATACGAGGTCAGAAAATGCCACTACCCCCTGCCACCCAGAAGAGCCTCCCCTGGTTCTTTCCCTGCGTGTCACTCATCACCATTGGTCCAGCCTCTTCTCCACCAGACTAACTGGCGGCTTCATGAAGGCGGATACCACGCTCATTCTACGACTACATATGAAGCATCCAGCCTGGAGCCTGGCATTCATGGACTTGTCCACTTTGTTCATTTGTTGAGCTCAAATATTTACTAAGATCCTACCACAGGCTAGACACGGCCATGGGAATGAGGAATACTCGTTACGAGAGAAAAAGAAGAACAAGGTGTCTATCAGCATTTGATGATGGAAGGAGAGATCGACAATAAAGCAGCAAACAAAAAAGAAACTAATAATGATAGCTAACAGTTCCTGAGTGCTTCTCATAGGCCAGGCACTCTGTGTTCCTTAGACATTCAACTTCCAAAAGCCTTCTGAAACAGGTACTGGGTAGGGCTTTCCAAGTGACTTCTCCAAAGCCAATAGGCAGAAAAGGAGGAACCCCAACTTCAAATGCTGTGAACGCGGTTCGGAGCCACTGTGCACACCCGATCACCTGATCTCCAGGCCCACTACCTGAATAGCTACCATGGTTCTAAACCCCTTGGAATGTCACAGCAAAAAAAGGGATGGAAGCCAGTGGCAGAGCCATGGTGATCTGGGCACTCTGGTATTTCGTTCTGGGAACGCTCTCAGATCATCCACATTCTAAGGGGCTCGACAGCCCTGGGAGATGACATACCTGGAGCACTTAGAGAAAACCCAGTGCCCACAGCCAGCGCTTCTCAATTACCCAGAGCACAATAGACCATGTGTGGAAGACAGAGTTGGTGTCCATCACTCGAAAATCTGCACTTGAGCCTCTTCTGGCGCTCAGACTAACATGCATCGCTGTGAATTCCACTGACAACTGTTCTCTTGGCATGTAGCATACTCAACAGAAACTCTCTGCAGAGAGGAATGAGAGTGGAGGACAAATCCCAAGATCCAGGAACCAGACCCGATGCAGACCTGTCTTCCCATCGCCCTGGGTAAGCACCATTAGCTTATTAATTCTGTGCCTGAGAAAGGTGGTAAGAGGTGGGGAAGCAGGCTGACCGGAGTAAACTAACAACACAGCAACCTAAAACTTTGAACAGAAATCCTAAGTCATCTTCTCCCATCTTTTAACTTTTAATTTTAATATTAGACATTCCTGCTCCACTATGGTACAAGTCAGGAAGGGCATAAAGTACATCTCCCAAGATAAACATGTTTTATCCGGGGTTGCCGGGCCATTCAAGACTCAATGCCTCCCCATCTTTGCTCTTGTGTCGTCTCTTTTAAAAATCTAACTACTTTGTGGGTTCCACCCTTCCCTTAGCTGCTCATGCTTCTCCAACAGAATAAGGGAATGTTTGTGCTTTTCAATCAACCTATAACTAATTGAAAAGTTTCACTGATATATAGCTAGGCCTTGGAGAGAATAAAAAAAGAAATAAAAGGCCCTGTTGAGAATTAAAATAAAGAAATATAGGTGGAGTTGCTCATGCACAGAGCCGTGCATCTCTAGGGGCAGAAAGACCTGGTTTAATTTTGATGTCTCCGCTTATCAGCTCTGTGACCCGGAACAAATTATTTAAATTGAGCCTCAGTGTTGGAGACCATAAATCAAATTTTTAGCATTGGTGTAAAAAATCATGTGAGGAAATGAGCTGACCTCCTCTCCGCCATGCCCTAGTAAAGGCACAGGAAATGTCACTTTTCCTTTCTTTTCCAGCATCTTCAAGGAGTTTGCAAGGAGTCAGTAAAGAGTAAGATGTGACCCCTCAAGTCAACCCTGGTTTGAATCTGTTTCCCTGCTTAGGGCTTGGACATTTCTCTCTGAGCCTCGATTTTCTCATCTGCCAAATGGGGAGAAAACATATACTTATGTCCTGACGTTGTTTGGAGAGGATTGGTTGAGAAAAGCCACCTGACGTGCACAGCACAATACCTGACTCAATAGATAAGGCAATTATCATTCTTACTGTTATGAACTGGAAAGAAAGGGTAAAGTTAAAGAATAATTGAGGGACAACTGGATCACTTAAACCACCTGTTTCAGACCCAAAGTCTGAGAAGTTTGGAAAGGACAGAGGTACACAGGGAGTGGGGGGCTGGGATTGGGGCCATCCCAGAAGAGGCCGGAGGTAAGATTTGACAGGCACCGGAGTACTGGAGGTTTTTTTGTTTTGTTTTGTTTTGTTTTCTGTTTTTATTTTATTTGGCAAATGCAGAGAGGAGAGCAAAGGTATGATCAAAGGCAAAGTGGAGGCGCTTAACCCAGAACATATGGGGACAGCACAGGAAAAGGCAGCTGGAGCCCCAGGGGCCGTGGGGAGGGTGTGAGGCAAAGCCGGTGGGATAAGCAGGGTGGCGCCAGATGCCAGAGGCCCATCAGCTCTGCCGGCAGGCAGCTGACCCGGGTGGGCAGGCAGGAGAGAGCGGCAGGAGGAGGCCGGCAGGGGCCGGGCACAGCTGTAATGCAGGACCTCCGAAGGGCAGGCCACCCCCAGTGCTACAGGCGACAGCCAGGGAAGAGCCACCGTGCTCTACGTCCTCCGGGAAAAGGTGGTTCTTTCTAAAGGACCATGTGCGTGGTGGGAAAGGCAAACGCTTTAGAGTCAGACAACTGAGATTCAAACCCTGGCTCCTCTGTTTCCCAGGTGGGGATCTCGGGTAAACTGCTTAATCTCGAGGAGCCTCAGTTCCTGTACTTGATGGCATTTCAGGTAAGTGACACCTACCCCACAGGCAGGTGAGCAGGATGGGAGCCTGTCTGCATGGTGTCTGGTGCCCGAGAGGTGCGCAACCAAGGCCTACTGGGCCTTGGGCCTCATAAACCAACATCATCATCCCAGTGGTCCTAGAAAACCTGACTCAGCAGTGTTTACCATCACTAAAATAAAACGCCACTTATAAGTAAGTTAGAACAGTTTATTAGCATGACTATATAGACCGTTAACAAGCAGTTTCAAAAGAGAGAAAATGGAGATCAAAGGATCTGTCCGCTACGATAGAAATAATCAGTCTTCTAACAGTAGGCAATGATTCAGCCGTAAAGCCCCAATTATTCTGGGCTTTAGAGCAGTCTGACAATCAGGGATACAGAGCGAGCGTGCGGAGAACTAGAACAAATGTGGCAAATGGTCTACGTTCTAAGGTGCATAACGGGCCTACTTTACTAAGGTGTAACTTCTACACCAAACGCGCCCCCATTTTTAAGGGTATTTTTTGTCAGTGCTGACCGGCGCACACACCTGGGCACTCAACATTAACAATCAAGAGGGACTTCCATCATACCTACTACCTCCCGTCCCCGCTTCCTGTCTGCTTTCCACATCTGTGTTACTATCATCATTCAAATCATGCCTACAGTTTGCATAGGCTCCTTTCTAGGCTCTACTTCCAAATTTTTAAATGACTACTGCATTTGGCCCATGAAAACTAACAACGAATGCCAAACACCTTCCTGCAAGGGTTTCTTGGTGTGAGTGTTAAAAAGAGAAACTCGCCTAGCAGTGCCATTCCTTCAAAGGACAGCAGTATGGGAAGTAGACAGAGATGGCCAGGATAAGCTCTTCTGATTCTAGACCTGATCTGATACTAACTGGCCAGGGGTGGGATGGGGGGTGGGAGGTGGGGGTGGGCAGGTTGATGTGCAAGTTACCTCGTTCGTCTCCATTTGAGTTTATTCTTAAAAGATGGTGTCTGTGGCCTCACGCCGAGTGGAGCGACCATATGATTTATCATACAAATCAGGAGCTGCTATATGGTTCATCAAGCCAGGGCAAGAGGTATAAACCAGACTGGACTTAGCATGGTGCTACTTACAATCATCCTCTGAGAGCACGTCTTGTGATGTCCACAGTGACCAAATGTTCTCTCCAAAAAAATGAAAGAGTGTTGCATGTCACAAGATATGTTTGAAAGCTGAGGTCTTTCATCCAAAACCGATGGGGCTCATCAACCCAATCTACCGTGTGGTATTAAGAGATTACAAACAAGGCTGCCCGGCTGCCAGAGGAGAGAAGGGGTCGGAGACACTGAAACTAAGAAACCACTTTAGAAAAGACCCAGGCTGCCTGATTATGCAAGCACTTAGCTGGGTTATCCTATCTTTGTCCCTCACTCTCTAAGGGGCAGACATTTGGGGCTCTATCAGGGCATATTACCTCAGAACTCCCACTGTGCAAATTTCATATTGAGATACCAAGTCTTCATTAACATATCAAGGACTTTGGGGGTGGAAGGGGAGCAAAAGCAAGTCTTTACAGCCACCAGCTGAATTTCATAAAACAGATCAGGCTTAGCACATTAGCTCTCATAAAGTCACAGCACAGCGCCCTTTAAAGTGCTGCGCAGATACAAGAAAGCATTAATTGTAAATATCTGAACAAACCACAGCTAGAATTTATTGCAAGACTATAACCACGGGAATGACTGGTACAACTAAAATTAACTTTGATTTATCCAGGCTTTCTAAAGACCAGGAAAGAAAAAAAAAAAGCATAATTGCCTAAAATTGCATGCAGACAGAGATTATCATCCACACCTCCAAGGGAACTGCACAAAGAGGTATCTATCTGCCTTCGATTGCACAATCAGATTCCTTTGAATTGGATCAATTTGCATCAACACAAAAAATTTTGGTTACTTAGCCATAAGCCGTGCTGCCATTTTAGCCAAAATGGGCTGCTGTTCAATCTCATTTGTAAGATCGCGAAAGCAATTAATTAATGTATTGGAGGATCTGTACGCAAAATAAAATGCATTTTGAGAAATCAAATCAATGATTATTACTTAATAAAACAACTTACAGAATATAAATACTTGTATTACAAAGAGAATGTTCTAGAAAGTAAACAACTACATGCTCACTCACCCAACGGGTCTTGTATTCGTTTCTCATAGTAGGGAATAAAGAGCATTTTCACGTCTGACAAATGACAAACCTGAGGCCTCCCTCTCAATTTCCCACCCTTCTCACCCTGAGGCCGAAAACAAGCCTTGGTCCCTAGACTCTTGGCCTCAATACCGTAGCGTGGCACTGAAATAGGGTCCCCCATCCTTCGCTGGGAGCATCCTGAACTCATTCTTCTCATCAGCCTGTCCCCCTCGGGATTTCTCTGACCTGGTAAGATCTAATCAGACCTAAGAACGCAGTTATATCAAAGACCGAATGGAAAGGACATAAAAACTCAGAAGACCTGGTCCTGGCTCAACCCACCCGCTAGCAACACAACCCAGGGAAAGGCTGGGCTTCCTCACGTGTAATTTAGCTCGGACTATTTAGAGCCGGAACAACAAATACCACCTACTCCACCGTCTTCCGAAGACTGTCCCAGAGTATCAGTGACGCTGGCACATGGCGAAAGCGTGGAAGCTCAAGCCTTCTGGGTATTCAAGTCACTTCACGATGTCGCCACACTTCCAGGAACTTAGTCTTTGTGTGCTTTAGATGACTGAATCCCTTGTCTAAAGATAATGGAGTATAAATAATCATGGGCAAGGTCAACGCCAGGCATTGAACTAAGCACTTTACACGGATATTCCTTTACTCACTCCCCGCGACAACCCTCTGATGATTATCCCCATTTCAGGCTGAGGGACCTGAGGTACAGGGAGGTGAAGTTCCAGCCCCCGCCCGGTGGAGCCCAGACTAAGACCAGGGACACCAGTCTGACACGGCTCTAATCCTGTGCCCCCAACTTCCCACGATTCATTTTACCGAAGGAAACCATGACATCATCGTAGGGGACCCCGAGGCCAGGCGGCACCTACGGTCACTCACTGTTCGCCAGACCCGAGCTCAGCTCCGGGTCCCGAACCTTCCCTCGGGAACCACCACGGCCCTGAGGGGAAAGAGCATTTTCACGTCTAACAAATGACGAACCTGAAGCCGCGTGAGATTCAGGAACTTGCTTCAAATTCTAAAAGTAATAAACTGAGGAGGTGATATTTAAAGCATTTAAAAATTACACAGAGGGCAGCCCAGGTGGCTCGGCGGTTTAGCGCCGCCTGCAGCCCAGGGCGTGACCTGGAGACCCGGGATCAAGTCCCACGTCGGGCTCCCGGTGCATGGAGCCTGCTTCTCCCTCTGCCTGGGTCTCTGCCTCTCTCTCTCTCTGAATGCATAAATAAATAAGTCTTTAAAAAAATAAATGAATATTAAAAAAATAAAAATAAAAATTACATGGAGAAGGGTTTCAGTCCCTCACCTGGCTCCCTCAGCCGGGCCGGGAGGCCTCCGCGAGTCCCTGAGCCCACCTCTGACCCTCGTGGGAAGGGACGCCCGCTGGCCAGGGCCCCGGCGGCGGGGAGGCGGGGAGGGAAGCCCTCCCCCAAGACCTCCAGACTCACAATTCCATGTTCAGCTGAAGGCCGCATTTTTTTCCACGGAAACCATAGGAAAGCACCATTAATACGAGGCCCGGCCCTGCCAGGGTTCAACAGAGGGCTGGCGGGAGAACCAAACCACCACTTACTGCTTTATTTCCAAAGGGAAACGTATTTCAAGAAGAACACGGCAGCGAAAGCCCGCGGTGGGACGCGGTGGGACGCGGTGGGACGCGGTGGGACGCGGTGGGACTCCAGCGTGTAGGCCGGGCCGCCCGCCACGCCCGCCCCGCAGCACTCGGATCTGGCTTACCCGGGGCGCGCACGTCCCTCGAACCACACGCAGTAAAGTCCTGCGCTGACACGTTTAACCTGGAACCGTTGTTGGTTTTCCATCTTACACTCCCTGGCCTTGGACCGTGTTCGATTATTAAAGGTTTCACAGGACTTGTTCTTTCGGGGACCAGCCACGCGGCTGCCTGGGAGAGCGTGACCTGAGAGGCCTAGGGAGGGACGGAGGGAGGGACGGAGGATGGAGGAGGGACGGAGGTCCTCCATCCAGGCTCCCGGTTGGGGGGCTCTGGGCTCCACAGAAACAGCCGCCGCTGGGCCGGCATGAGGCTGTGAGACTCTGGCTCAGGACCCGACCCACCACCCTGCTGAGTGACGTCGGTCAGATGGCATCAGCTCTCTGGGCGTCGGGGTCCTCAGTCCTGCAATGAGGGAGAGACGCCAATGGATGCTTCCTCGGCGTCTAAACTCCGTCTTCAGGCCGCAGGAGTCAGGAAAGGCATTTCGGGAGCGGGTGAACTGGGACCAGAGGTGTCAGGAGGTTGGGTGGAACCCAAGCAGCAGCTGGAAGAGTGGGGGGCTGGGAGTTCCTACCATGGTTAGAACACCTGGCAAGAAGTAAATGAGGCGATACCTCTACTAGGCATCCGGAACCCGGGGTGCGCACGTAGGGCCTGGGGCGCCACACGGGCCCGGGGAGAGCCCCCGACGCTGCTCTGGCGTCATTACAGTCGCTGTCTTCACAATCACCCTCCTGAGCACCTATGACTCGTACCCTGTAGGCACCCACCGCTTGCTCGGGGCCCGTCTGCTCAGAGCCGAGGCGATGGGGCGCAAGCCGGGGTCCGAGTGGGCCGTGAGCAGGACGGGCAGACGGCAGGGCACGGGTGTGGGCACGTCTACAAGGGCAGAAACCCCGCCTGGCCACACCTTCGGGGCAGCAGAGGCAGCACCGGAGGAGGAAGACCCTCCTAACTGACCCGAAGTGCCGTCGGAAGCACAGCAAAGGTGCCTCGAGGCCGCGCGGGAGTCAGGCCTGGGTCCCCGGAGGGCGGCGGGGGACTGTGCGTTTGCAGCAGGACGGGGAAGGAGCCTCCTACAGGGCAGGGGGGTGGGGGGCGAGGGACAGGAGCCCGAAAAGAGAAAGGAAGGCGACGCACAGGAAAGCCAGGCCCGACAGCCTGCGGCTGACACCCTTCTTTGGACGTGTCACTGTGGCCTGTGGACATACCGGGTCGCATCAGAGCGGGACCGACAAAACCAGGCCGGACGGGCCGATGCCACTGGGCAGCATCGACCCCAAGAGCACGAGGGAGTATCAGAGGGACACGTCGTGTGCCCAACGCCAGGTCTTGCCCTGCAGGGCTCCGCTGTCAAAAGCAGGACCACAGAAGAAACCAGAGGATTCAAAAGGCTGAGATGGGGTCCCTTTGTGCCCATTCGGGGACACACAGCGAAGAGGGGACTCAAGACTCCCTGGGCCCTACTGATCTCTCAAGGTCTCGGGGCCTCCTCTCCGGCAAAACGACAGAGGAAACACAGCTCAGGGAAGTGAAGCAAACATCAAGGAAGACCCCAAACCCATAGAGCCTGATGCTGGTGACAAAAATGTCCCGGCAGAGTTTCAGGAACGGTAACCCAGCAGCATATTAAGAGGAGCAATAACTTCCCATCATGCAAAAACAGAAAACATTTCTGTTATGGAAATCAAACCTCGTTGGGCTGTAATTCGGGGGGGTTTTCACCACTACCCCCACCCCACCTAATCCTCCTCTGTGGCCGGGAAAAGGAGGATATGTTTGGGGAAAAAAAACTATGAACACAGACAGCAATCTGATTAGAAAGGCATTTCCTGCTATTGCATTGCCGGAGTAAGCAAGAGAAGCCAAATTCTCACAGTTTGTCAACTTTCTGTTCATGTAAACAGTCTCACTTTATTTTTGAATTACTTTGTGGGAACAGATGGTTTCCAAATGCATGACTTCTTACTACAGTATATGGAAGCAATACTACTGAACTCCTAAATTAAGATGAAGAAAACACAGGCGTGCTTCAAGCCTGCCTCTAAGGGGTAGACCTAGTTTTCCTGAACTAAGGCTTACTTGGAATCCTGTCCTTTTTTTTTTTTTTTTTTTTTTTTTGCTTGCTTGCTTTTCTTTTTTTTTTTTTTTTTTTTCTTCTTTTGGTTAAACAATCTACATCATATATGTATATAAAAAAAACCTATCTGAAATATCACAGTAACTGCAAATTCTGGAATTAATTTTCATGCAACAACAGCAACAAAAACCAGGAGTTATCAATAATAGAAGCCTCTAGGCTTCCTATAGGTTACGTGCAAATAAAGGCATAAAATATGTAAATACAGTCAGTTTTGTGCTTTATATCCTTAAACCTTTTATGATAGATTATAGTACTATAATTTGAAGTAATCACTGCAATTAACACCAAATTACCCTAATCCCAACAACTGACTCAATCACTGCGAGAGTTCACAAATTGGTAGCCTTCCCAGAGAACTAAGCCCAGGGTAGTTTCCCCTGATGTCTCTCTAAGGCAGAGGACTAATTTTCCAAGAAACTAAACCCTATCTGGAAAGTAGTGTCACAAACAGGTTTTTATGAGGCTTAGACAAGAGTTCAAGTTTTGTGGCCTGATGAACCCACAGCCACCTGAGATAGAGTTAATCGCATTTCTGTCATTTATATTATCAAGTGTCTGGAAAAACATAATCTGTACGTTCCTGAGGGTGTGGGGGTGACTGTGGAGAGAGATGACGCGAGTCAATGCTGCCCCTATGAACACAAAACATCCATCGTCTACCTATCTACCTACCTAACTATACTTTTATGTATATTCCTGTATTTTGCATATTTTTGTACTTACGTATATTTTTATAGATAATAAAGGGAAAAAGAGAAAAGTACATACAGAGAGAGGGAAAAAAACCCAAGCTTAAAAACAAGCAATGAAAAAAAATAAAAAATAAAAAAACAAGCAATGATGAAGTTGAGTAACAGGACAGAAAAAGTCTGTACACATCAGAACAAGAGTCAAAGAAAATTGACCTCTGAGCTGATAAATATTAACACAGACTCCAAAAGGTATCTACCCTTTAAGTGTTTACCACCAAAGAATTTACCAAACCAAGGCACAAAAAAATTTAAGTTTGAAATGGAACTCAAAAAAAAAAAAGTTTCAGTTAATAATTTAAATAAATTTTAAACGGGAAGCGGGGCTGTAGGACAGCTGGGTGGCTCAGTGGTTGAGCTCTGTCCCTCTTCGCAGGGAGCCTGCTTCTCCCTCCACCTGTGTCTCTGCTTCTCTCTCTGTGTGTGTGTCTCTCATGAATAAGTAAATAAAATCTTAAAAATTACTAAATAGTGGGGTGTGCCAAATTTTGGCCTAATGACCTACACTCACCAAAAATCAAATAAGATGCCGCAGCGACTGACCAACTATCGAGTAGAGTCATTTCGATGATGAAGGCCAAACCCTGGGCTGTTTCTTTATAAACCGGGACAGACCAAAAATTCCCCGAGGTTTTGTGGCCTATAATTGTATGCTATTATTCTAGAAACTTGATTAGTGTGTTCCTGCCCCTTCAATGAAGAGTGGCCTATAATGCAAGCGCTGAGAATAGCAGTGTGTTTGGGGAGACTGCTTCGGCCATACGCAGTCACACAGAAGAGCGCATCTGGACATGAGCCCGAGCCACCACGTAAATTGAGTTTTAGATGTCCTGAAAGCTTTCACCATTAGAAGTCCTCTGCACCTTAACAAGGAAGGAACTGATCAACAGAAGGGAAAAAAATAATAATAATAATAATACAGAAGGCAAGGCTGTGACTGCTGATTTATGAACGGAAAAGTATTTAAGATACACGTAATACATACGGACACGTGTCCGATAGTGACGACCACGATGAATGTGACAGCAGTAACGAACAAATTTAATTCAACAGCAGAAAAATCATCTGAAACTACACCTAACTGTAAAAGAACACGAGTTTTAAGAAGCCACATGATGTCGAGCGTTTCGTCACGTTAGTAATGAATCATCTCTGTGGCCAAATTTATGGGGCAGCACATGTTTCTGAGAATACACAGACTGCTTTATCCAGTCCTGTATGAATTCTGACGACTGAAGAGCGCTAATATCCCAAGGACTCAGCTGCTACAGTATGGGAGTGGGGTGGGGAGGCCCGCACTCAGCAGGGCAGCCCACCCACAAATCTCAAAGAGTCTTTGAATCTGCATAGATGCTTAAAAGAGCGAGCTCAGACACACTAGGGAGTTAGTCCCACAGGCTGACAAATCCCAGGCCTCGGCCACCGTCTCCAGAGTCCTCGAATAAAAGGTCCTAAGAGCCCTGCTCTCTGTGACATCATTACATGGTGAAAGTGGGCCGGGAGGAGATGACCAGAGAGAGGCACAGGCTTAAATGCCCTCTCTTTCGGTTTCATCATTTAAAGATTTTATTTACTTATTTATTTATCTATTTATCTATTTATTTATTTATTTTTATTTATGTATTTATCATGAGAGAGCGAGGGCACGAGCAGGTGCAGAAGCAGAGGGAGAGGGAGAAGCAGACACCCCTGCTGAGCAGGGAGCCCGACGTGGGACTCGATCCCAGGACCTGGAGATCATGACCTGAGCTGAAGGCAGGCGCTTCACGGGCTGAGTCACCCCAGTGCCCCTCTCCTTCTGTTGTATTTACACATCTCAGGCCTTCAGGTTCTCACTCCCCATCTCGGAAACATCTTGCCAAGCACAGAAGTTCCTGGGCACTTCTTTCCAGAACTAATCCATCCTATAAGATCTGACCCCCTCCACCCCCACCCCCCACCTATGCTGTGAAAGTCTTTCCTAAACAGCTTAATTGAAAAGACCTTTTCTTCTGAATTTCATGGACAGTATCTGTATTATTCAGCATCTCCCCTTGACCTGCTTTGAGGCTCCTGTGACTCCCTGAACTACTACCTCCTCGTGCATTCCTACTTTATCTTCACCTTGCAGTGTCCTATACGTTCTGCACAGGCACATACACATATGGGACCAGAGTGAGCATTTTTTATGCCAGACTTCTATATTCCGGCCTGGGTAGGCTCTTCATTTCCCATAATGTTTCCTGCTTGCAGCCACCTCAAAAACATAGCGCCATGATATACTCTAGCCCCTCTCTCTCTCTCTTTCTTTTTTTTTTTTTTTTTTGAGATTTTATTTATGAGAGAGAGAGAGAGAACAAGCCAGGAGAGGGGCCAAGGGACAAACAGACTCCCCGCTGAGCAGGGAGCCTGATGTGAGACTCAATCCCAGGACCCTGAGATCATGACCTGAGCTGAAGTCACACGCTTAACTAACTGGGCCACCCAAGTGCCCCTCCACCCTCTCCTCAAGGAGACCGGTTTTCACCAACTGTCTACCCATCAAGTCCAAGGGCTTCGTTTTCTTTTTTTTTCCTAGCACCTCCTACAATCAGTCTGAGACACTTTCCTTACTCCTCTTATCAGTTTGCTTTATCTCAGTCATATCTCACACCGCCTTCAACTTCTTCCCAAAATGACGCAGTAAGTCAGCACGAGTAAAAAAAAAAAAAAAAAAAAAAAAGTTTGCTTTCCTGATGCACGCGTCCGTGTACTTCTTTCTGTCAAGACGAATTTTGCGCTTCGGTTTATATTTATCACTAGTCGTCCTTTGTGCTCTCATTGTTACAAGCCACCTTGAGTTACCTGAAATCGGGGCTGCATCTTGTTTTTCTAAAACAAAGATGTTATATTTATATTGTAAATCTTCCAACTCGTTCTGCAAAATCAGTGTCCTCATTTCTCTCCCCATCCGTCTCCAAATAGAATGGGAACTCCATTCGCAGGGGTACAGGGGTCCTCTGATGGTCACTGCTGCACCCCCGGTGCCTTGCACAGTGCCTGGCGCTCGGCAGGACTTGGCAGGTCCTCGTGGAGAGGATGTTGGCTGAATGAGCCTCCAAACACCCTCCCCGATCCTGCTCCTCTCCACGCCTTCTCTGCTTCACAGGAAAACGGTCAAGAACATAGAAGCCAAAGTGAAACTCCGGGGCCAATCACTAGCCCACATCTAAGCAGGGGTACGTCCTGAGCATAGGACCTGACTTCTCTCAACTGCCATGTCCCCAACCGTAAATGAGGATACGAATGGGCTGCCGGGGAGGACGGGGCGGGATAATGCAGATAAAATACCTGGCACGCCGCACGGTGCCCACACCAAGGGCTAAGCCTGGCTCTCTTGTTCACGCTTCTCCCGTTCAGCCAGCGTCACCTGTGCCACCACACCTGCACGGGTCGGCCTTTCTTTCCCCTGCTCACCTGCGAGAAAGACTGCGCCCCGACAACAACATCATTTTGACTCAAATATGAGCAACGCAATAGGCCCAAAGGGAGGGTCTGCGAGTTGTTTTCCTGTGAAAATCACGTATGCCTCTGGTGACGGAGCTTAGACATCTACGGAGCGGCCCTCAGCCTGTTTCTGAGTTCGCAGAAACCACGACCTTCGGTGTACGTACGTCTTACCACTCACGCCCTGCCAGAACTCTTGACCTGCAGGAAATGTCAACGCTGCCCAAACTGGGGGTGATTTTAACTCTTGCTTTATTTTCATTTTTGCTCTTCCAAAAAAAGAACAGTGAGCAGCAAATATTTCTTTAGAACAAAGGGCAGGGATCCCTGGGTGGTGCAGCGGTTTGGCGCCTGCCTTTGGCCCACGGTGTGATCCTGGAGTTCCAGGATCGAGTCCCGCGTCGGGCTCCCTGCATGGAGCCTGCTTCTCCCTCTGCCTGTGTCTCTGCCTCTCGCTCGCTCGCGCTCTCTCTCTATGTCTATCATGAATAAATAAATAAAATCTTTAAAAAAAAAAAAAAAGGGCAGCCCCGGTGGCCCAGCAGTTTAGTGCTGCCTTCGGCCCAGGGCCTGATCCTGGAGACCCGGGATCGAGTCCCGCGATCGAGCCTGCTTCTCCCTCTGCCTCTCTCTCTCTCTCTCTCTCTCTCTCTCTCTCTCTCTGTGTGTGTGTGTGTGTGTGTGTGTCTCTCATGAGTAAATAAATAAAATCTTTAAAAAAAAAAAAAAGAACAAAGGGCAGACTACATTTGGTCTACAGCCAGCGTTTGACCTGAGGCAAAGATGTTTTGCGGAAGCAACCCCTGAACACGTCGGGGCGCTCACATTTCACATGAAACAGCTGGTTACCTCGAACACGCTTTACCTTTTCCAGGTTGTCCTAAACTCCTACCAACTTTGCTGACATGCCCCATCCCGAAACTCACATTGCTTTCTGTTGTTGTTGCTGCTGTTGTTGGGAAATTAATGTTAAGTTGAGCGTTAACTAGCTAGAATTTTCTGAACATTAAACGTGTGCAAGGGAGGGCCGTAATTACAATCTGGCCAAACTCACCACCGACGTCCACCACCGCAAGGGAGCAAGGGAGGAGAACAGGGACGCTGCTGGGCATGTATCTCACACGGCAATGTCCTAGCTGGAAAAGGTGGTCCCTGCTTTTACAAGCACGCGTCTCAAAGAAATGCCGACACGGCAGACACACCAAGTTCACTCAACCTTGGGAATAAACGTCTGCACAACTGAAGTGGACACACAACCTTCAAAGCCCCCTGCAGACGGTGCAAACACATATTACTGGTCATGCCAGCTTTTCCGCAGTCATATCCAATCCTTCCAGACTCCCTGGTATATTCTAGGGCAAAAGGGAACCAGGACTTAACAACAGATTTTTTTTTTTTAAGTTAATGATTCAGGCAATTCTTGGAATAACTTCCCCTTGAGAAAATGTAACTAAGAGGTCCTAAGGAAGACACTCCCCAGCTGCTGAGAGCTCAACCCTGGAAATTCCCTCTTTTTCGTCGATGCCTGAGGATCCCTCAAACAAGTCGCAAAGTTTAATGACCCTGGAGAGGCCCTTTTTTTGCCTCCAGTGAACTTGGAACTCTTTTCAAATACTCATTAGGTCGCTCCATAAAAGTTTACCGGATTGAAGTGGGAAACAAAAAGCACTGGAGACCTAGCTCCAAAAAAGCCTTGCTCCCTCGCCCCCACCCCCCACCCCTACTTCTCCAAACTGGGAGCTCTGGAGCTGAGACTTGAGGTGATGACAGCCAGGAGGTCTGGGCAGTGGTTCCCAAAGCGGGACACCCACCGTGCGTGGGGAAAGACTGGGCACCCTCCCTGAGCTGCCAACCCTCCCTGGGGGGTGGGGTGGGGTGCTGATGGGGTGGGGGAGCTGATGGGGTGGGGAGCTGATGGGGTGGGGGGTGGGGGAGTTGATGGGGTTGGGGGTGGAGGAGCTGATGAGGTGGGGGGCTGGGGAGCTGATGGGGTGGGGGGTGGGGGAGCTGATGGGGTGGGACGGTGGGGAGCTGCTGGGGTGGGGAGCTGATGGGGTAGGGAGCTGATGGGGTGGAGGGGTGGGGGAGCTGATGGGGTGTGGGGGGAGCTGATGGGGTTGGAGGGGTGGGGAGCTGGTGGGGTGGGGAGCTGATGGGGTGGAGGAGTTGGGGAGCTGATGCGGTGTGGGGTGGGAGAGCTGCTGGGGTGGAGGAGCTGCTGGGGTGGGGGTGTGGGGAGCTGAACCGCAGGCACGTCCTGCAGGGGTCGCAAGGCCCCAGCCCCTCCTTCCCGAGCAGAGGTCCCGCTGCTGCAGCCCCAGCCCTCGGGAGGGAGCAGACGTCTCGGGAACAGGGCAACGCAGGGCAGGACTCGGGAGCCGGCGGCTCCCGGGCGCGAGTCGCAACTTGCCGGGCTCACGCAGCAGAACCGGCTCACTTTAATGGCTTTGCCTTTTCTGCGCGGAGCCGGCCCCTCCCGGGCGCCCCCCCCCCCCGCAAGGATCGGGTCACCGAGCCCTCGGGGGCGTCGGGCGCAGGACGGACGCGGGAGCCGGGCCCGGGGTTGGCGTTGGGGTTGGGGTTGGGGCGGGGGGGGGCTGCGCCCCGGGCTGGCTGGAAGGAAGAGGAAGCCCGGCCCCCGGCCCCCGGCCCCCGGCCGCCGCCCCCGCCCGCCGCCCGCGGAGGTCGCGGGGGGCCCCGGCTGCACCGCCCGCTGCCCTCGGGGTCGGCCCCGGGCGCGCCCCCTTTGTCTGGGTGTCCCCGTCCCGGCGGGCGACGCCTGGCGCGAACCCCGGGCTCGCGGGGTCGGAAGCCTCAGGCCCGGCCCGGCCCGGCCCGCCGCGGGGGGGGGGGGGGACCCCGAGTCCCGCGCGCCCGCGGACCCGCACCCCAGCCCCCCGCGCGCTCCTGACCCGGGGTGGGGGCGAGGGCGAGGGCGCGACTGCCGGCCCCCGCTCGGCCCCTGCTCACCTGCCTGCACCGTGTCCGAGAGGTCGTGCCCCGGGGCCGCGGTCCTGGGGAATTCCTTCAGTTTCCGGGCGCTGAGGTTCAGCCCCCCGGAATTGGCCGCTTCCTCCAGCGCGCGCTCCAGCCCCCGGTTCAAGGGCAGGTTGAAGCCGCCGCCGCCGCCGCCGCCGCCGCCGCCGCCGCCCGCGACCCCGCTGCCCGCGGCGGTGCCTCCGTGGTGCTGCTGGTGCTGGTGCTGCGGGTGGGCGTGATGCTGAGGGTGCAGCGCCGCCGCGGACAGGGCAGGGACGAAAGCCTGGGGTTCGCTCCCCGGCGTCGCCATCTTCCCCCGGGCCCCCCCACCCCGCCCCGCCGCTCCTGCGGGGGGGTCGCAGCCGGGCCCCGGGACCGGGAGGCTGCGGTGCGGGCCGGGCCCCCGCAGTGCCCCGCGGCGAGGGATGCTGCCGGACGGGAGGGCGGGGCGGCGGGCGCGCGGGCCGCGGGGCGGCGGGGGCGGCGGGCTCGGGCTCCGAGGTTTCCTGTCCCCGGGAAGCCGAGGACTGCGGCGGCGGCGGCGGCGGCGGCCGGCAGCGCGCATGTGTCTCCGCCCGGCCTGCGCCCTCCTCCCGCCGCCGCGCGCGGCTCCTCCTGCTGCGAGCTGTCAGTCCAGCCCCGCCCCGCCCACGCCCCGCCCCGGCTCCGCCCACGCCCCGCCCACGCCGGCCCAGGCTCCGCCCACGCCCCGCCCCGCGCGCTCCTCCTGCTTCTGGCAGCTGTCAGTCCAGCCACGCCACGCCCACACCACGCCCCCGACTCCGCCCACGCGCTGTTCCTCCTGCTGCGGAGAGCTGTCAGTCCAGCCACGCCCCGCCCCGCCGCCCCTCCCCGGCTCCGCCCCCGCGCGGCTCCTGCTGCTGCGAGCTGTCAGTCCAGCCACGCCACGCCCCCGCCCGCCCAGGCTCCGCCCCCGCCCCGCCCCCGCGCGGCTCCTCCTGCTGCGAGCTGTCAGTCAGCTCCGCCCCCGCCCCCGCTCCTCCTGCTGCGAGCTGTCAGTCCGGCCCCGCCCTCCGCCCCGCCCCCGCCCCGCCCCTGCGCCCTCCTCCCGCCGCCGCGCGCTGCTCCTCCTGCTGCTGCGAGCTGTCAGTCCAGCCCCGCCCCGCCCCCGGCTCCGCCCCGGCTCCGCCCCCGGCTCCGCCCCCGGCTCCGCCCCCGGCTCCGCCCCCGGGTCGCCTTCCCCTCCGCGCCGCACGCTTCTGGGTTCCCTCTTGCTGCTCCGCGTATGGGGGGCGGGGGGTAGGGGGGAGAACGGGGGCCGAGGGCTTCTAGGGGCTCCGAGAAGACGCCGGCGAGGCTGCAGACCTCGGGGGTTCCAGTGCAGTGACATCACGAGGAGGTGACAGGTTGTCTCAATTCTGCGAACGACTCTGGCTCTTTGACCCGCACACCTGCCCCCCCCAAGAGGCCGTCGTTCTTCACGGTGGGGTCAGACCCCACCCCCACCCCACCCCCGCACGTGGGCGCCTGCGAGGACTCAAGGCGGCCTAAGCGGTCTACGTTCATCATCTCATTAATTCCAGGGAGCCCGTGGGAGGAAAAGTGGTTCCCCCAGACTACAGAGGAAGTTAGATTTAAAAAAAAAAAAAAATCTATTTTTGTTTTATTTGTTTGTTGTTTGGTCTAAGGTCACACCCGTGCAGCCAGAGGCGGAGCTGGATGCGGATTGTAACCCTCGCGCCTGTAGGGCTGCCCTCGTCCCGGGATAGTCCTGGGCCCGACCCGGGGGGCAAAGAGACCAAGGCAGGGTGGGGTGGAAGGTTTTGTGAGCGATGGGAGGGCCGAGGGGACGGACACGGAAAGGAAGGACTTTGTATAGGAGGGTGGTTCTCGTGCTGGACGGGATCCATCACCCCAGGCCCCAGGTTGCATGGTGCAGACGAGGTAAGGTAGCCGGTGACTCAGCACAGGTAGGGCCTGCGCCCAGAGCCCGGCACGGTGTCCCCCTGCTGCTGAGGCTTGCCCCCCAAAGGACCTGGGGGGACCGACGCGAAAGCAAGTTCCCGGTCTGCCCAGACAGAGGCTGGCACAGCAGGGGCAGCAGAGGGCCCTCCAGCTGAGCACTGAGAAAACGCCACTGCTCGCTCTGAAGTCGCAGCTCCAGCTCTCCAGGGCCTTCGTTTGCGAGGTGACTGTCACCACGGTCACTCTAGGCGGCTTGGCTGGGAGACAGGAGGATGCATGTGGGAAAATCCTACAGCCCTGCAGGTGGGTGAGCCGGGCTCCCAGACGGTGGTGCAGAAAGATGCTGATGGCCTGGGCAACAGGCTGGAAGTTGTGACTTCATGTCCTGGGCACTGAGGTGTGACCTGATGTGTGTCACCTGCGCTGACTGCATGCACGGAGGCCCTTCCTTCCTGCAGGATCCTAGGCGGAGTCAAATGTGCTGATCTGGTGGAGGAGACAAAGCGCCATCTGCTGGCTTCCTCCCCCCCCCAAACCTCCTCTCTCCCAACCTCTTTTATCCCCTCAACCTCCCAGAGATTTAAAAACCGGGCTTGATATGCTATATGTTGGCAAATTGAACTCCAATAATAAAAAAAAAAGATTGTCATTGTGTTTCAGACAATCGTTTGACACAGCTCCATGCCTAAGCTAGTCTCATTCTCATTGCTATCCTTTGTTCCATAAGCTCTTAGCTTCTTTTTTTTTATTTTAATATATATTTTTTTAATTTTATTTATGATAGTCACACAGAGAGAGAGAGAGAGGCAGAGACACAGGCAGAGGGAGAAGCAGGCTCCATGCAGGGAGCCCGACGTGGGATTCGATCTCGGGTCTCCAGGATCGCGCCCTGGGCCAAAGGCAGGCGCCAAACCTCTGCGCCAAACCTCTGCGCCACCCAGGGATCCCCTCTTAGCTTCTTTCAAAACTAATGTTTCTGTATTATGCACACAGAAATACTCATACAGTTTTATACAAATTCATGCACAGAACCTTCAGCACATCGTAAATGGTCTTACTGCTTGCATGCAGTCTATTTTTTATAGCTTGTAAAAAAAATAAATAATAAAATAAATTAATAAAAACTGGACTTCAAAACAAATACAATAGTAAATAAAAGCACACTTATATCACTTTCGAAAACTAACCCCCTTCTCCTCTCCTCACTGGCCTTTCTCCAAAAGGTGAGTTAGAAACAGACACAAAGAATTTCCAATGGAAAAAAAAAAAAAAAAGAATTTCCAATGAATATCTTCAGCTAAACCAAAGTAGTCCCTGCCACCGGTGTGTACAGTAGGGTTGGGGACATCTAGCAGATTGCAAATTTAGTTCAGGTCGCAAATTGTAGTGATGCATCATAGAAAGCATCTTTTTTTTTTTTTAAGATCACAAATTCTTTTTTAGGGGAAATGATGGAATAGGAGTTCAGGATTTGTTTTTCAACAAGTGCTCAGTCCTCTCATTAGGTTGCTGCAGTCACTACAGTTTGCTTCTCCTTCTGCGGATTGCTAAAGTGCAAACTCCATGGGGGTGGGACCCACCCGGTGGGACCCACCCATCTCTGTAACTCCCACCCCGTGTCTAAGATAGTACTCTGTGTGTAATAAGTCCACGAGAAATATTGGTAATTAAGCATTGCACAATAGGCCAAGTGAGCAATACACCTGTCTATTGCACAAAAGAAAGCTTGCCATTTGTGGGCATGTCTTTCAAATGAAGTCCCTGAATGAGAGAGTTTTTCCTTGAAAAACTTGACCCTTAAAACTGACCTTGATTTAAAAAAAAAAAAAGGACCTTGATTATTTTTAGATATTCAAGGACTTGACAAACTATTTTCTCTTGCTGCCTTGCTTGCCTATTTTTCTCAAAAAAAAAAAGATGGACATCACTGTTTTATCAAATACTCTTCCTACTTCTTCTGGAAACAGGACCGTCTTCCCATTCACTCTCCCTGCTCCATACGTACAGTTGTTTGATAGCAGCTGTGCTATGATGTCGCCCCAGCTGGTCATCCTGGCTAATCTAGAAGTGGACTTCTGACCAAATGACAGGGCACTCAGAGGATCAGAGGGTCCTGATGATGTCCAAACCCAAAATTCTGACCGTTCCTGATTTGTGTCTTTAGTTTCTACGAGATATCCAGCATATTTGTAATGCATTCTACTGGTCCCCTAAGTCAATTTTATTTGGTTTTCTGTTAGTGCAACCAAGAGCTCTAGTTCATGCATTCAATTTACCATATTTTAGTCTTTATTCCCTATTGTGTCCCTGTAGAACTTTATTTTTGGATGGTCCACTAATAATTTCTTACAAACTATTTGGATAACCCAGCAGATTTTTTTCATGCTTTATCTTTAGTACCTTCCAATTATCTTCACAAAAAAAATTTTTTAAAGATTTTATTTATTTGTTCATGAGAGACACACAGAGAGAGGCAGAGACACAGGCAGAGGGAGAAGCAGGCTCCACACCAGGAGCCCGACGTGGGCCTCGATCCTGAGTCTCCAGGATCACGCCCTGGGCTGAAGGGGGTGCTAAACCGCTGGGCCACCCGAGATACCCCATTTTTTACAAAATTAACAGGATTCGAATGACTGAGAAAATGGAGGACATAGAAATATTCTCAGATTAAAATATTGGTTATTAGAAGAAAAGTGATCGGTTTCATCAACAAATTAAAAAATTTTAGAACCTATGTATTAAAAAAAAAAACTTCTGTGCTCTGAAAAGATGCCAGACTCTTCCATATTTAAGACCCAATTCTTTTATTCTTGCTGGAAAAATAGAGCTTATAAGAATCGAACTTAAGAATGGCAGATGGATTTGAGCAGGGCTATTAGGCCTATACCATCTTCTCAGAAACCCATGAAGAATCCTCTTCTGGTGGGAACTCAAACTATTTACCGAAGACGTGGGCATGGTCACCCACGTTTGTCCTTCACAGTTCTGACTGCCACCCACACCCCCACCCATAGCTAATTAGATAAGAGGGGCTGACATGAGATCCAGCTAGCCCCAAACAGGGGAGTTCACCCATTAGACTCTCCTGAAAATTGAAGCAAAACACACGGAGACCATAGTAGAGGAACAGCAGGTATATGACCCCAAAAGCAGCCAGAGTCACGGCTTATTCGCATCTTTTTAACCTTAATATTCTCCAATCTCCCTGCTTCAGCTTCGTCTTTCTTAAAAAAAAAAAAAAAAAAAAAAAAGAATAAGAATATTCCCTGCATAACACCAACCTTTTTGGTTATTCCCTCCACATGCTCTCTCATACTTAAGTATTCTCTTTGTACAGTATCAGTAAATATTTATAAGTAAATATTTATCTGGAAGTGATCAGAGTGTGTTGTATTCATTTGTCTTCAAGCACATCAGGGGCAGAGCTCAGGCCTTTTTCCCCCAAATGATTCAATAAAAAATATTGTCTGAGATGTTTGTGTATTATAAGGCAACAAATAACACCCACATGAGTTTCTCTGAAGAGAATCAATATTCCTATCTTGGACACGTTTAAGAGATTTTTCTAGCCTTCAAAAACACCGATCCAAACCAGTTGGTTAATCACAAAGTGAATTTAGCAAAATGAGAAAAACTGATGGCCCAAGTTTTTCAGAAAGCTGAATGTATTTAATATCAAGAATCGAATGTAAATGTTGGACTGGGTGTGCACTGTGCCTTTCCTATTCTCTTTCAAATAATAATAAATTCCAGTCAAGTAAGTTTATTCTTATTTGGAAGAGGAAAAAAAAAGAAGGTAGGCTACTAGAGTCAGCTTTCAAATTTATTTTTTAAACGTTATTTATGGTGAAATCAAAAAGCCTAAAAGAACTTCCAGAATTTATCATGGGTCTGCAAAGAGGATATTACCTGCCCTTAGATTTTGAAATCTTTCACAGCTGACTGTTGTCCAGATGCAGCTTTTTTTGCCCTCTCCACTCCAACCTGCCAACACAAATCCTCATCACCTGCCTCCTAGGGGCTCATTTTTACTTCTCATGGAGCAAAGCAGCTACCAACATGCGACCAGGCCCTGCCCTGCCTCCTTCCCCCGGTCACCTCCCACACTCAAGCAGAGCTCCATCTCCTAGACCAAGGAGATTTTATTCCCCTTTCCACTGCACCTCCCGTTAAATAAAGAAACCACAAAATCTGGGCCATCAAGATAAGATTCTCAAAGAGCTTACCTTCTAGAACCATTCCCTGGATGACAATAGAGGAACTATCCGTAAATGAACGATTTAATAGGCTTTAATCTCTGTTCTAGTTTCATCGATACACTTAATCTCATGATAGAAATGCCAGTTTTGTGTGATTTTAAAATTATTTTTAAACAACATGTTTTTAAAATTCTACAAGTGAAATATAATAGCCCTAATAGTGTGGCAGGAAGCCAACACTCTGACCTAGAACTTCTGAGAGATTAATAGTGTTTTTTAAAAGATTTATTTATTTATTTGAGAGAGAGCGCATGAGCGGGAGGGGCAGAGGGAGAGGGAGAGAGAATCTCGAGCAGATGGCACGCTCGGGGCGAAGCCCTACGTGGGGCCCCATCTCACGACCCTGAGATCATGACCTCAGCTGAAACCAAGAGTCAGATGCTTAACCGACTGTCCACCTGGGTGTCCCCAAGAGCATTTTGAAAGAACCTATGGGGAAGACTCAGCTTGGACCACCCAGCATGTGAAGCTGAATGTGACCAAAAAAGAGTTTTTTGGCTTAATTAGGTTGATGTCTCCTTGAATGAGTTGTAAGGGGAAAATGTCAGTGACCCATAGCTGACTCTCGGGTTCCTGTCAGAACTTTCTTAAGAGGCTACTGGGGGACGAGCCACTGGAAAAAAAGAACTGAAGGGCATCAGTTAACAGAACTTTAACTTACAAAGAAATGTATTTTTGACAAACTGGGTTTTTAAAGTTGTGCATATTCAATTATAGATGATATTAGATAACAGCTTTACTATGATTACTCTCCCTAAATATTTCACCTATTTGTTATATTGTGTATTATTGGTTTATAATATAATGGCATATTATACAATTGCCTTGTTAATACAGAAGTCTCCCCTTATCTGTGCATTTTGCCCCCTGTGGTCTTGATCACCTGTCGTCAGTGGTGATGCTGAAGCAGGTGATCCTGCCGACGTATCGTTAGAAGGTCAGTAACAGCCTAACTACCCCTACGTCACGGTGCCCATGTCATTCACCTCACTTCATGTCATCACATAGGCATTTTAGCATCTCATAGCAACAGAATATCGTTATGTGTTAATTTATTAATCTTGGTAATCTCTAACTGTGCCTAATTTCTACACTAAGCTTTAGCCTAGGCGTGTATGTATAGGAGGAAAAACAGCATATCTAGGATGATTTCGGGGAAACACTGGGGCTTTTGGAACGTGTCCCCTATGATAGGTGGGGGGATTACTGTATAATGCATACATGAAATACTTAGGGGAACCAGTCACCTATTCATACATAAATTGCTTCACTTGCATGGATAAAGCGAAGCAGCATTATTATCCAGTATGCATCCTCTGAACCATAGTTCTTCAGGCTGTTAAAGGGCATCAAGGGTTTGATTGCCAAATAAGTTCAGGTTAACACATAAGTTTAGACGTTGTTTCACTCTGGGACTTCTCAGAGTCTTCCATCAGCTAATGTGCACTGCAATTGTGCACAAAAGAGAAGCAGCTCACATCCAGCTTTTCTCACGTATATTTGCGGAGCCCTAGATTAGGGTAATCTCACATTGAGAAACCCTGGATTGGGGGACTCTCTCTACTGGTGTTATCTATAATAAATCACAGTTGAATGGGTCCAAATTTACCTCCAAGTCAATATTTAAAATGATGCCAAGTGTCACTAATGCAGCATCTCCTCAGCAAATGCCGTTCCAGGCCTGTTGTTCATGAGGTGGATTTTATTTTTTTTTTATTTATTTATTTTTATTTATGATAGTCACACACAGAGAGAGAGAGAGAGAGAGAGAGAGAGAGAGGCAGAGACACAGGCAGAGGGAGAAGCAGGCTCCATGCACCGGGAGCCCGACGTGGGATTCGATCCCAGGTCTCCAGGATCGCGCCCTGGGCCAAAGGCAGGCGCCAAACCGCTGCGCCACCCAGGGATCCCCATGAGGTGGATTTTAAAAGAACCAAAAAAAAAAAAAAAAAGTCTTCCTATTGGTACTTAAGGCAGTGTGCATCTAACTACCACGATAATGTTCCCCAAAGGCAGTTTTTAAGACTCCTGATGTCATCACAGGGATATTTTCCAAATGCGAGGCTGTCATTACTGCTTAGAAGCAGAACTGGAAAGTGCCTCCCAGAAGGGCTGTTCTCCCCGGATTCAGCAGGAAACACTCTCTGGCTACAGTGGCCATAAGCTTTCTGCATCCAGATGTTACCACTGTTCATGTGCCCAGGATTTCAAGAGTAGAAGTGGAGAACCTCAAGTTCTTCCTCGAATCATTCCAGGGCATCATTAGAAAAGGGGTCAGGGCACCTGTTTGGTTCAGTTGGCTAAGCGTCCAACTCCTGATTTCAGCTCAGGTCACGATCTCATGGGTTGTGGGATCGGGCTCCGCACTCAGCATGGAGTCAGCCTGGAATTCTCTCTCCCTCTGCTTCTGCCCCTCCCTCTGCTCAGGCTCTCAAAATCCAAGCAAAAAAGAAGAAGAAGGTCATAATAACTGGACTTAGGAATAAGGCCAGGCAAAAAAGCAAAAGATCAGAAGCAAAGGCACATGATCATTTCATTCTTATCTCCTGGCAAATCGGGTCGACAGATAGCACGACCCACCGTGGTCCAGAGGCAAAACAAGTTAGAACTTTCTTCAATTTCTGGTTGGCACAGAAACAGCAAAGTCAAAAGCAGTGGGATCGGGGCTGGGGGACTGACCAGGAAAGGGAACTGGAGTCCCTCACAGTAGCCACAGGGGAAGCCACCGGAAGCCCCAGACAATCTAGTAAGAACAAGGATGGTCTCAGATTCATGTGGGGGGAAGCAAATCACAAACCGGTGATGGGGAGTGTGTATGGTAGATGTCCTACTGGAGAAATGTCCAGTAGGTCAACAGAGTCCCAGCCCAGTTGGCTGGGATTAAAGACAGGGCCCCAGGCATGGTGCTGAGCTGTATTCCAATCAGGAAGCACTTGTGGGAATATCTCTGCCAGGATGTATAAGAAACTGCTAACGGTGATTTGTTTCTGGGAAAGAAAACTGGGACAACGGGCTGGGAGAGAGACTTTTCTTTCTCCAGATACATTTTTGTTCTGTTTACGTGTTTTTCTTAGCGCTTCTGTGACTCTTTTTAAGCAACAAATCATTACATTTTTAAAGTGCCAACCGAGAAGATTAGAGTTTGGATCACTAGTCCCTGAGGAGCTGCTGGCGAGTCCTGAGGAAGATGTAAATGAGAAAATGCTCTGCAGGATGGATCAGAAGTGATGATGAGGCGCAGGGCATGCGGAAGGATGGGTGGGTGAGAAGGGCTGGGAAGGAAGAGGGGGCGAGCTCCAGTGTTCAGCAGAGCTTTGCCCAGCCTGCTTCTAAGCCACTGTCAATCCCGGGTGCTGGAGGTCCGTGGTGGGAGGCACTGCGTCCCACGGTTAATACAAATGCCAGAGGCAAGGTTGCCTTCGAGAAAGCACTTCCAGGGCAGTTTATGAACATCCAGACCGCAGAGGTAGGAAGGCAAAGGAAGTTGAATCAGCAGGCGTAAGCTCCTACTTATTCCAAGGATCTGGGAACTAGGGGGAAGAAAAAATTAAAATGTGACTACAAAGGCAAATGGAGCAGAGAATACTGATTTCATGTTTAAAGTAGGGAAGCTCTGAGAAGATTCAAGGGTCGAGGAAAAAGCCCGCAAGGAAGGTAAGACCGGAGCGCCCAGCAGGAGGAGGTGGACGTGAGGGTGGCATAGACCGTTGGCCGTATGACATCCAGGAAAGGGGAGAACATGAGGAGGCCGGGATCCAGGTTGGTTGGAAGGACTCAGATGCCTCCTCTGGAGACTGGAGTGAAAAAGTCAGGAGACCTAGGTGAGAATGCTAATATGCCAAATTAGCGATTTAGGCACCTTAGGGATGGGATGCCAAGAGTCAAAAATCCAAATATGTATTATCTGCTAAGAGCAGAACTGGAGGTTGGAGGTGGGAAGAGAGATTGATGAACAATATTTCTAAATCGGAAATCATAGAGGGGGCACCCCCATTATAATCAGAAACATTTGCTCTCTGGCTTTCAGCCCTAACCAGCACATTAACCTATCACTGAAATCTTGATGGTTTTCCTCTTGGGTGTATCTATTTGCTTCGAATCCTTCTATGGATTGCAAAATCCAACGGGTCTTAAAACATCTAGCTTGGCGTTTAAGATAGAAAAATGGACTAGGTCCTAATAACAGACCACGTCTCCCCCATAACGTCTCTGTAGTCAGAGGCACGCCTGGAAGTCAGTACACAGTGGGTCATGCCCTCAGCTAGGGAGGCCTCAGGAATGCAGTCCCGCCTCCCCATTCTGCAGATTGGGAAACTGAAATAAATGCACGAAGGTGAGTTACTCAACGTTCTGCTGCTGGTTCAGGGCAGAATGTGAACTAGAACTCAGGTCATTTCCCGTGCACTGTATCTCCTTGTCCCTCATGAGACGATGTCACTGCCAGGTTTGGACATCTGCTCTTGTCCTTCCACCACTGTGGCTCATTTGCTTTCTGCTGGAGTATGACTTTATGAAAGGGGTATCATCTAGGGTGCTGGCTCCCAGGGCTGATGCTTGGGCATCAAGGCTTGGGTGGGAGCTGATGCATGGGACCTGAGATGGTCTAGCTACTTGTCTCTGGAACACGAGAGGCAGGGTGCCCTCGGCCAGCTGCAGGGTGACCTAAGTACCCAAGGGCCAAGTAAAATACAAGGCCATAAGCTACCTGATGTCTACTTCATGTAATGATCCTTCAGGGTCATTTCTGCCATGATTACAAAGGCTGGGTTCCCCCCTGGACTCTGTGCCAGTGGCTGGCACAGAACATCAGGCATTGGAGATCCTTTTGACTGCAGATCCTTTGAAGTTCTTTGACAAGAGCTATACCCTCCTCCCAGAAAAAAATGAGCATGAAATCACACACGCACCATTTTGCATACAATTCAAAGGTACTAGAGATATTTTGAACCTTCTAAGGCTGGTCAAGCATCATCTAGTCAACTGTGACTCCAAACAAACCTTCCCTATTAAAAAAAGAGGGGGAGGTGCCATAAGACTATCTCAGGAAATATCCTATTTTGGGGGTACAGCAAGTTTTTCTTCTTCTGAACCCTTGATATTTCCTTTGGGCACAGAGGGGAATCGTGTGACGTTGAAACTGTCTTCCAACACATAAATAGAGGTGGAGGGTAGCTGACGTGCTGCTGCTGCTGCTGCTGACAAAGATTCATCTATACTGACCGCGGGCCCATGATCTGTAACACTTTAGATTCCTGTTCAGGCTTCCACAGCCACACACCAGGTTTGACCCCCGCCCAGCCTCTCCTAACAGCCTCCCACAGCCCAGGTGTGTGCTCAGGTCTTCTCCAGCATTTCGGCCATCTGGCTAATGATGGGGCACCATATGGCAGCAGCAGCAGGATACAGGCATCTGCCTACAGCTTGGGGCGCAGACCTGCCCCCACCAATGGCGTGGCTTCCCAGTGTGAGGCCCACTCCCGAATGACACAGGGCATCTCTTTTGCGTGAGTCTGCAACCAGGACACAGATGACGAGGTTCCTTCCATCGGGGCTGAGTGGGTGGTAAGTGACCTAAATGTGTTTGAGTTCCCTTTCATTTAAGTCATCCGTCACCTGCCTCCGTCCCAGCAACTTAGTGCAGCCCGGGTTGCTTCACACGTAGGCACAGATGTAATCTCACTAACCACCCATTACTCCTGCGGGGTTAAAAATCAGGAGGGAAGGGCTTTACTACTGCGTTCAGTGGATTTATTAAACAGCCAACACCATCCCCAAGGGGTTCCAGGGGACTCAGGCTGTTCAGTGGGTTCCCTGGGAGGAATCTGTTGACAGAACCAGGTACCTCCCGTCTTCACACATCCCTAGATGCGCAACTGGGAAGCGCATGGATTACCTTGTGTGGTTGGCAATTCTGTGCACAAACCAGGGATGGGAACAGGGCCCCCAACAGGTCCAGGCCCCAGATAGTGGACGGTAGCTTCCCGACCAGATAGGAGAAGCACACCTCTTTCAGGCCCTTGCTACTGAGGAGGTTACGCTATCCTCCACTGTCTGTTTCTCATTATACAGGCGTCTCTCCATGACTGGGACCATTTGGGTCCAGATGGCTGCATTAGGCAGTACCTGTTTCTCTTTATCATGCCTGAAAATCCACGGGATCCTCTAGGCTTACGGTTTTCCAAAAAACAAAAAGAATAAAAAAAAAAAATGAGGTCAGGCTTTTATTCACTTTTCCCCTCAAACTTCTTTTTCAACTTAAAAAAAAATAATCTGAATGCAGATGAGTTATTAAATGCAAGGCTCTTCGTAATGGACAGTTTTCTTGGTCATTAACTATTGAATTAAGTAGGCAAACAAATATGTTTTCAGCATCAATTAGCCAGCCTCACCTAACTTCAGCCAGCCAAGAAAAAAAAAAAAAAAACCCAGAAGGCGTTCATAAATGCAAGGAGGTGGAATGTGTGCCGTCATCCGACCTCATCCAGTTAGTAAGAGCAACAGTGAAAAATCTAGTATTAGCTTAAAATTTATTTTTGCAGGTTGTACTTTAAGTGCCTGTTTGCTACCATTGACTTCACCCTTGATTTTTCCTTCCAATTAGTAAACCAGTAAGTTTTTGTAGACTGCATGATTTCATAAGATCAGAGAGATGCAGGAAAATAATACATTCTGCAACTCTTTCTTTCTTCTTTCTTTTTTTGGGGGGTCTGCAGCTCTTTCTTAACTGCAGTGCGAATTGGAGTTCTTGAAGATCAAGGTCGTTGAAATGCCATGGGTCATGGAAAGAGCACTGAGCTGAAAATGAGGGCGCAGCCCTATTTCTAGCAAGGTCACCAGTCAGCTGGGTTACTGGGGACAAGCCGTTTAATTTCCCTGGGACTCAGTTTCCACATGTGCTAAATGAAGAGTCCGGATGGTTGGTGTCTGAGATCTTTTTCCTCTGAAATTTCGTGACTCTCAAAATTACAGCTTAACCAATAATTCCTACGTTCTGTTCTACCAAAAGCACGTTCATGTTACTTCTCACCCAGAGAAAGGCATGTCTCTTAAGTATCCCCTGCCTCGCCAGAAGAGAATAAAACTAGAAATGGCTAATGAAGAGCCTGAGGCCGGCGGGAGAGGAAACTAGCATCCTGGAGACTCCACAAAACACATAAAAATCTGTCATACAAAAAAAAAAAATCTGTCATACGGTTAGGTGTGGGAAGTACTGCAGGCAAATTCAATCCTAGAACTATCAATTAGGCACTGATTGTCTATGCCCCTTCTCATAACACCTTGCTTCTAAAGTAGCGATAAGCAGGGAATCTTCGTTTTGCAGAAAAAGAGACAAATGTCTCTGGGGTAGGGGGAGATGAGAAATACTGTTGCGGTAGCACTGGAGAAAGAGTGGAGAGCAAGACCAGCTCAACCCTCAATCTCAAAAGGTGAGATTTAGGGAAAGTTCAGAGTGATCAGAACATTCACAGGGCTCCATAGGCTAATGCTGTGGGTCCCTAAGTTACGAACCGGGAACCATGAGAAGGAAACGACACCCACATTGTTTCTGATTCTACTGATGCACACACAGAAAATACATTCGGTTAGAGGATAATCCTGGGGGGAAGAAAAAGATAATCCTGGAGCGCCTGGGGAGCTCAGCTGGTTAAGAGTCGGGGCTCTTGGGACACCTGGGTGGCTCAGCGGTTGAGCATCTGCCTTTGGCCCAGGGTGTGATCCTGGAGTCCTGGGATTGAGTCCCACGTCGGGCTCCCTGCGTGGAGTCTGCTTCTCCCTCTGCCTATGTCTCTGCCTTCTCTCTGTGTCTCTAATAAATAAATAAAATATTAAAAAAAAAAAAAGAATCCGGGCTCTTGGTTTCAACTCAGGTCCTGATCTCAGGGTCGTGAGCTGGAGCCCCACGTCCGGCTCCCGCTAGGCCAGAGTCTGCTTAAGATTCTCTCTCCCTCTCCCTCTGCCCCTCCTGCCACCTCACCAAACACACACGCACACACATGCACACACACACACACACACACAAACCAAAAAACAACCTGACAGTCTTTAAGGGTAAAAGAATGATCATCATACTAATAGAAAAATAAATGCTTGTCAAGGAATTTATTGAATTCCCGAATTAATCATTGAACCCCCTAACATATCTCAGCTGGTTCAAAGGAGAATTCAAGTGAATACACACATTACGGGCAGATAGTCGATGCTAAAATGAATTTACAAGGAGATACAAGGAGCAGCCTATCCACAGGGCAATTATGGATTGCGCTCCCCCAGACGCACGTAATTTGCAGCTCTGTGGACAAGACTTATTTGCATTGTCATTAGGCTTCTGTACTTGGTGAGCTGTAAAACAGCTCGGTAAAAGAGAAGATACCTAAAAAGGGACACTGGACAGGACACTTGGGGGATCCTTTTGCTTTGACTTTCCCCCCTTCCCCTTCGAATCTTTCCCAATTTTCCCCAATGACTGCGTGGAGGGAATGTAAGGCCTGGAGGGTCATGAACCCAGCATGTGGTGGCGGGTGGCCTTGGGTTTGAATTCCTTTGTTATCTTGAGCAAAATATTTGACTCCTGCATCTCTGTTTCCTATTCAGTAAAACGGGAATGACGACAGCTACCTTTGAGGACTTGTTGTGCGGTTAAATAAGATAAACATATAAAGAAACTATGGAGTTCCCCTGAATAGATTCTGGAGAGGTAGTAGTAGTAGTAGTAGCCTTTACTCGGTGGTACCAATGACACCGAAAAGCCCATCGGTTTGTTAGAACATAGTGATGGACTTTCCTTTTGAAGAAATCTGTCTTTCTGTGATCCAAGTACAGTTAATACAGTAAAAAGTGCTTTGTAAATTGTAGGATTCTATATAAAAATCAGACCTTCTGGGCAGCCCGGGTGGCTCAGCGGTTTAGCGGCTACCTTCGGCCCAGGGTGTGATCCTGGAGACTCAATCCCACGTCGGGCTCCCTGCGAGGAGCCTGCTTCTCCCTCTGCCTGTGTCTCTGCCTCTCTCTCTCTATCTCTGTGTGTGTCTTATGAATAAATAAAATCTTTAAAAATAAAAAAACTATAATAATCAGACGTTCCTTTTTTTTAAGTCTTCGAGTCCAGTTGACGCAGAATGTCGCATTGGTTTCAGGTGTACAACAAACAGAGCAATTCAGAAATTGGTTCTTGTTCATCGCTGGTGAGACTGCAAAATGGTGCAGTCACTTGGGAAGGCCATTTGGCAGTTCTAGAAAACTAAGCATCCTCTCCCCGTATGAGGCAGCAACCGCACTACCTGGAATGTATGGAAAGGAGTCGGAAATGTACGGCCACACGGAAACCGACCCATGGACGTTTATAGCTGCTTTGTTCAAAATTGCCAAACCTTGGAAACAACCAAGATGTCCTTCAGAAGGTGAACAGCTAAACAAACGGTGGCATATCCAGACAATGGAGTATTATTCAGGGATAATAAGACCTAAGCTATCAAGCTCTGGACAGACACGAAGGAAACTCAAGTGCATATTGGTAAGCAGAAGAAGCCAACCCAAAAAGGCTGTGGATGGTGTAATTCCAGCTACCCAATGTTCTGGAAAAGATGAAACTATGGAGACAGTAAAAAGATTAGTGGGGACCATGGCGGGGGGGAGGCGGGAGTGGTGACCAAGAGGCGCACGGAGGGTTTTCAGGGCAGTGAAACTGCTCTGTGTGATATTGCAGTGGCGGACACATGCCACCATACGCTCGTCAAAAGCCACAGAATGTGCGACACGAAGAGTGAACACTAATTTGGTTAATAATAATCAATGGAAAAAAATAATAATCAATGGGACGACTGGGTGGCTCAGGGGTTGAGCGTCTGCCTTCGGCTCAGGGGTCCTGGGATCAAGTTCCCCATCGGGCTCCCCGCAGGGAGCCTGCTTCTCTCTGCATCTCTCTCTGTCTCTCATGAATAAATAAATAAAATATTTATAAATAAAATATTTTTTAAAATAATAATAATGTACCAATATCAACTTAACGAAATATAACAAGTGTGCTGTACTAATAATGCCAGATGTTGATAAATAGGGGAAACAAGGGGTGCAGGTGAGGGAGTATATGGGAACTCCCCAACTCTCTACTCAGTTTGCACCTACACCTAAAACTGCTGCCCCCTCCAAGCCCTGTTGTCTCCTTACACTGGCCGTGTGATCTTGGGCAAGATCTCTACATCTGCAGGCTTTCATCTCCTTCTCCGTGAGATGGACGCGGGCCTTCCCTGCAGGATTGAGTCGGGGCGAGGCTAGCACAGGGCCCGGCAGCTTTGAATGCTATCCAGCAGGTGGACCCACCTGTACCGGTTGTTCAAGTGTTCAACACCCCCATCCCAGCCGCCCTGAGCGTGTTCCCCACGTCCTCCCCAACACCCACATCCCCTGCCAGGCTCCTGCCCCTCGACTGGCCACCCTTTCCCCAGGACCCAGCAACTAAAGGGCTCGTGTCCAGTGTGACAGCAGGCCTCCGGGGTGCCACGGCAGGTAGGAGACCAGTGACCGTTCTGACCGGTCGGTGCCCATGCCACACTGTCTCTGAGATGCCCTGTATGGTTCCTTGTGCCCGACAAGTGGAAAGCCCCGCGGGACAGTTGGCTACGGTTGTTCACGTAACCATGTCTACTATTTAAAGGTTATACTTTGAGCGCAGTCTTGTTTTTATCAAAAAAACCTGAAAGCAATATGCTTAGGGCTAAGAAAGGAAATATGTGTGCCCTATAGGAGAAACACCATATGTGAGGGCACCTGGATGGCTCAGCGGTTAAGCATCTGCCTTCGGCCCAGGTTGTGACCCTGAGGTCGTGGGATCGAGGCCCGCATCTGCTCCCTGCAGGGAGCCTGCTTCTCCCTCTGCCTGGGTCTCTGCCTCTCTCTGTGTGTCTCCCATGAATAAATAAATAATTTTTTTAAAAAAAAGAAAGAAGAACACTACATGAAGTGGAGGGGTTTGGGAGCCAGCCTGTAGCCCGGGCCCCAGACGCTGCAGAGACCTCACGGGTTGCAGGCGGCTCCCGGCGGCCCCTCCACCTGCGCGGCCCTGCCCAGGCTCTCACCTGTCGCTCCGTTTACCCTGGGACCGCAGTGTGGTCTCTCGGGCCATCACCGGGGCGCCCTGCTCCCTAGCTTCCCAGCCGGAGAGGGGGACACACTCACGTCCAAGGGGGAGGCCTGCCTTCCAGGGCAGTAGGGGAAACCCTAGTGCATTCGGACCCGTTATTCATTTACCCCACTTTGCTTTGTTTTGTTTCTTTTTTCTCAACTGCGAGCATTGTCTATCTTTTTCTAATATGTTGGTTGGATCGGCTTCTGTTGAAAAGGACTTTGTTCTCTTTTTTTTAATATTTTATTTATTTATTCATGAGACACAGAGAGAGAGAGAGGCAGAGACACAGGCAGAGGGAGAAGCAGGCTCCCTGCAGGCAGCCCGATGCGGGACTCGATCCCGGGACCCTGGGATCACAACCTGAGCAAAAGGTAGACGCCCAACCACTGAGCCACCCAGGGATCCCTAGTTGCTGTTTTTAAATGGAGGTTGTCATCTTCATAAGCTTGATAATCATTGCAAATGAAAGTCACGTACTTTGTAAACATGAACTGCAGGTTCTGTTCAGGCGTTTACAGTTGCATCTCAGAAATTGAAGCTAGGGCAGCCCGGGGTTTAGCACCTGCCCAGGGTGTGACCCTGGAGTCCCAGGATCGAGTCCCACGTCAGGTTCCCTGCATGGAGCCTGCTTCTCCCTCTGCCTGTGTCTCCACCTCTCTCTCTCTATTTCTCATGAATAAATAAATAAAAATCTTTAAAAAAATTTTTAAAAATAGGGATCCCTGGGTGGCGCAGCGGTTTGGCGCCTGCCTTTGGCCCAGGGCGTGATCCTGGAGACCCGGGATCGAATCCCACGTCGGGCTCCTGGTGCATGGAGCCTGCTTCTCCCTCTGCCTGTGTCTCTGCCTCTCTCTCTCTCTCTGTGACTATCATAAATAAATAAAAAAAAAAAAAATTTAAAAAAAAAAAATTTTTTTAAAAATAAACAAATAAAGGCTGTTTGTTAAGATAACACAGAGAAATTAGAGGATTCGAGAAGCCTGGAAGTGAGGCTCAGGGGCTCCTCAATCTCACCGAAAACATAATCTGGCTGTTTCAGCTAACATGGAACTAAATAGCTAATCATCGTGATGAAAGCCAGCCATGGAAAATGAATATCAAATGGACGGGATCGTGAACGTAAAATAGCAGGGGAAAGCCCGACAGGTTTTTATCCTGAGAAATTATCTACCCCTGCCATTCCCCGCCCCCCGAACCCTCTGCCTTCCTCACCCCCCCTCCAGGAAGAGGAAAGGTGAGGATGGGAGGACTAACACTCATAATAGAGGGGGAGGTTTTACCCAGCAGGTTCAATTTAGCCTCGGGAACAACACAACCACGAAAAACACAATTCTGAGTCCTTCAAACCCCAAACAAACCCTTGCATGAAATGAATGAACAAGCAATTCATCATTTTCCCTAAGAGTCTGGAGAATAAAAACGGTGAAGCTGAATCAGGTAGGGACTTTAGACACTTCGCCAAAGAAGGAGATTTAAGCACATCCGTCACAGTCGACGAATGCAATGTCATAGCACACGTGTCCTGACGGTTACATTTTATGCATCAACTGGACCACAAGGTGCCTGGACATCCGGCCAAATACTATTCCAGGCGGGTCTGCGCAGGTGTTTCTGGAAGAGATTAATATTTGAATCGGTAGCCTGAGTAAAGCCGATGGTTCTTGCTGGCGTGGGTGGGTCTCATCTAATCAGTTGAAGGTCCGAAGAAGCCAAAAGGGCTGATGACGTCCCTGTTGAGCACAAGAAGATTCCTCCCGCCTGGTGGTCTTGAAGTGGGACATGGGTCGTCCCGGTCTTCGGATCTGACTACACCAACAGCTCAGCTCGCCTGGTCTCAGGCCTTCGGGCTTGGACTAGACACTAGGACTGTGCTATCAGCCCTGCCACATGTCCACCGGGCCGGCTGCAAATCACAGGACTTGTCGGTCTCCATAATCCCGTGAGCAATTCCTTTCAGTAACCCCCCTCCCTCTCTCCATCGAGCTATCCAGCTGTCATCTAGCTACTCTCCAGGTCCTGTTCTCCGGGGAACCCCAACTCGTGTAGGCTTGGGTTGATCTCTGCGTCCGTTGGGATTCTTATTAAAGACACAGAAGACTGCACCTCAGTTGCTTTTCCAAAAATGGCAATTCTGTGGGTACAGTGGCTTGGTTTTAAGCCCGGCTTTCTACCCTGGTTCAAATAAGGACATCCAGAATCCATTTTCCTGATCTCTCCATTTCTCAACTTTGCTTTCTCTGAGCGGACTCCGTTCTCACGCAAACTTTTCTCTATCGGTCACCCGATGGCTCCTCGAAATTCCTATGTGAGGCACAAGTGGGATGGGAAGTGAGTTGCCTGTTGTTGGGAGCAAAAGCCTCAAAGGTCTCATTTTGTCTCAATGGCCTGGTTGGCTCCCACGCATGTCTGCATAAGGCCACGCAAAGGCGATACTGCTGAGCGGGGGGACACGCGCGGGCCTGGGCATGGGTTACATGCCTGCTGGGTGCGCCGGCCTGTAGGTCCTGTCCTTGTCCCGAGCAGCTCTGGAGCTAGTCACTGAGCAACCAAGTAGGTCAAGGACCTGTAGTCTGACGATAGTTTGCGTGGGGGGGTGGGGAGGAGAGGCTGGCTGGTTGCTGGCCGCAGGGTTCTCTGCTTGCCCCAGATGTGCTGGGCTCTGGGTTCTGAGCTTCTCTGCTGCAACACCACCCACTCCATGTGCAGATGTCATCTCTCCCTCTGTGCCACCCTACGGAATTGGAGCTTGGGACACGAAAACAAACATGCTGACACTCGAGCGACTGTTTTTGCTGTAATAGATTGTGTGTGTGTTTCCGTCAGAGTCTTACCTTCTCCATAAGCACCCGTGACATGGTAGCCCGCTGACTCGCTTTCTTGCAAGTGGGATAAAATCTCAGGGCAATCATCATATGGTTTCACTCATACGGGGAATGTAAGAAATAGTGAAAGGGACTCTAAGGGAAAGGAGGGAAAATGAGGGTGGAAAATTAGGGAGGGTGACAAACCGTAAGAGACTCCTAACTCTGGGAAATAAACAAAGGGTTGCGGAAGGGGAGGGGAAGTGGGTGGGAGGATGGGGTAACCGGGTGATGGGCACTGAGGAGGGCACTTGATGGGATGAGCACTGGGTGTTCTACTATATGTTGGCAAATCGAACTTCAGTAAGAGCAAATTTAAAAAAAAAAAACAGGGTTATGATAAAAAATTAAAATAAAAAAAAAAATCTCAGAGCCTTCATGGTTCTGGACAGACATGCTGAGGGCCGGCCGAACCTGGGTAGCCCGGCTCCAGGGCCTCTCCCGCCGGGCCGCACTGGTGAGGTGGGGAGCAGGGCCCGCACAGGAGCAACGCACACAGGTAGCAGGCGAAGGGCGCAAAGATGGTACCAGGGGAAGGAAGGTGTGGGTCGTGCCAACCCGCCCGCTGTGCCCTGCCTCCACGCTCCCGCCTCTGCCTCAGACGAGGTCGGTCTTGATCCATTTCCACACCTTCAAGTGTGTCTTCTCTGGGCCCAGGACTCCACGAACACTCAATAGAGTTCTGCTGACTCGGGCCAAGGCCCAAGAACCCCTCCTGGCCGCCTGTCTTGGGGAACGATGCCTGTGAAAATGAGGGACAGAACTTAATTGCAATTCTTTCATTCTAGGGAGGAACCTTTTTTTTTAAAGATTGTATTTATTTATTCATGAGACACACAGAGAGAGGCAGAGACAGGCAGAGGGAGAAGCAGGCTCCCTGCAGGGACTCATGCGGGACTCGATCCTGGGACCCCAGGGTCATGACCTGAGCTGAAGGCAGACGCTCAACCACTGAGCCACCCAGGAGTCCCTACCATTCCCTTTTATTTATTTATTTATTTATTTATTTATTTATTTATTTATTTATTTTAAAGATTTTATTTATTTATTCATGAGAGAGAGAGGCAGAGGGAGAAGCAGGCTCCATGCAGGTAGCCCGATGTGGGACTCGATCGTGGGACTCGATCCTGGGACTCCAGGATCACGCCCTGGGCCAAAGGGAGGCACTAAACCACTGAGCCACCCAGGGATCCCCCTACCATTCCCTTTTAAATGAGTACTTCGATTATTTTCCATTTTCTTCCTAAAATAGCACAAGCAAATAATACTCATATGAGCATGCTTTCCAGACTTGATTTTACTCAGTTCCCCTAGCAACTCAGCTTTGTGATTTATTCCCTGTTTACAGCTACGAGAGGCTTGGAGACACTAAGTGGTCTGTTCTCTAATACAGTGCCTGGTGCCACAGCGTCATGACTTGAGCCCAACATGAACGGTGCTTCTAGATTCCATTTGTTTTGTGTATGTTGGGGCTGATGGATTTTTACCTTTATTTTTATTTATTTATTTGTTTGTTTATTTATTTTTGAAAGATTTTATTTATTTATTCCTGAGAGACACACAGAGAGAGGCAGGGACACAGGCAGAAGGAGAAGCAGACTCCCTGCGAGGAGCCCAATGTGGTACTCGATCCCAGGACCCCGGGACCACGGCCTGAGCCAAAGGCAGATGCTCAAGCACCGAGCCACCCAGGTGCCCAGATTTTTACCTTTAGACCCTAACCTTTCAGAAGCTCCCGTCAGTGGCAGAGGTATTGGTGTCCATCAGCAGAGCTCTCTCTCTCACTTTCTGAGCAAAGGACATTCACATCTCCCTACTGGGGCAATTTGAAAACTTTGGAGAAGGTTTTTGTGCTTCTAAATATCCACCATCGGGGCCTGAAACACATCTGTTCAAAAGGCATTTCTCTGAGTTTTGGTGACCTTTTGGCCTTTTAAGAGGTCCTCATGAAGGGCTCCAAAACATGGAGAGGGATGGCTGTAAAAACAAGGGTTTGCTAAGATCCCATGAGAGATTGTTTCTCCAACCCTTGGTGTTAGCAGACTGTAGTGGACATCTGCTGTTTCCTTAGCTCTGCATCCCACCCACACCCTCATTTAATGGAATTGCAACTTCCCCCCAATGACGCGGGAGCAGTCCCCGTTAGAAGAACGTGATCTTTGGTAGTGATTTTCCCAGTGTCAGAATGGAGTCAATCGGGTCCTCCCCTGGGATGTTGGCCTTGCAGAGAGAAAAGCTCGCTCTCTCTCTCTCTCTCATTAAAGGCTAATCTCATACTTTACACAGAAGACAAAAGCAGAAACTCTCTGCCCAAAGAATTGTGAAGACAAGAACTGAGCCCCGTTCTAAGAAACCTGTAGAAGCACAAATTGAGAGCATTTCTCATTCCCTGGAGGTGTTAAGTGACAGCCATCACCCACACATCCTCATATCTTGCGTAGACTTAGTTTGTTGTTTATTTAGTAAACCCCAATTGAGAGCCTACTCTGGAGCCCCTAGAGCCACAGAGATGCATTCAGTCCTGTCCTCAAGAAGCTCTCAGGCTGCCAGAGAGCCAGACAAGCAAATTATTTAGAAACGTGTGCTCAGCATTCTAAGGACAATGAGTGGATTAGATTCTGTAACCAAGGAAGGAATCTGCAGCCATGGTCATGGAAGAAGGGGAAACCAGCAGCGGGTCAGGCCAACTTCAGGGTGGGGTTGCCCTTTTGAGTAGTCCTTGCTCCATGAGTGGGAATTGTCTCATGGAACGATATTGAGCATGTAGTGCATGAGTCTGGGCGAATACGATGGTGTGTGTGAGGAGGGTAGGGTGTGCCTACGTAGGGCGTGCTTGGAGGGAAGGCTTGCAACCTGTGAGGTTGAACCTCGGAGTTCATGGTGGGAATGGTAGCACAGGGCATATAACGACAAGGGAGGGCCATCCTGGGGTGGATCTTGTGCTCTGGGCTAGTGGATTCCATCCTGTTCTTGAGGATGATCATTTTGAAAGAAGGGGGGAATCCCTGGGTGGTGTAGCGGTTTGGCGCCTGCCTTTGGCCCAGGGCGCGATCCTGGAGACCCGGGATCGAGTCCCACATCGGGCTCCCAGTGCATGGAGCCTGCTTCTCCCTCTGCCTATGTCTCTGCCTCTCTCTCTCTCTCTCTGTGACTATCATAAATAAATAAAAATTTAAAAAAATTAAAAAAAGAAGGTGAAGGGTTAAGCCCGTAGGCTCTGGAGCCCCAGCTCTGAGGCCATGTGACCTTGACTAAAGTGTTGATCCTCTATAAGCTGCTTCTCTTACCTATAAACTGATGCTTTTAAGGGCATATACCATAAAGGCTTCTTGAGAGAAGTGCCTGGCTGGCTCAGTCAGAAGAGCATGTGACTGCTGATCTCAGGGTTGTGAGTTCAAGCCCCATGCTGGCATAAAGATTACTAAAAATAAATAAATAAAGGCTTTATTTTAAAAAAAAAACAACAGCTTCTCATGAGAATTAAATGCATCACGTCTTCAAAGCACTTAGCACATTCTGACAAATGCGGTGATAGTTTAATACGAAGTGGATACTATCAGGAATTTGAGTAGTAGTAGACTGAGGTGGCTCCAAGCAGGAAGCTAAAAAGCTTAGGTTGTATCTAGAATCTCCCAAGAAGGAAAAAACTATATTATCTCTCTTGGAGAGAAAGCTTGAAGATCTTACTCACTGGAGAGTACTTCAAGTGCTCCTTACTAATTATTGGGAAAATGTGTTTCTAAGTAGCTGGGTAAGAGAAAACAATTAGGAAAAACAGTGAAATAATTTTCATCAATTAATTTACATGAAGTACAGGATGTAAAACGAAACACATTTGAAAGTTGCTAAGAGAATAATCTTAAAAGTTCTCATTATGAGAAACAATTTTTTATAACTTTGCACGTGCTGAATGTTAACTAGACGTATCATGGAGATCATTGTGTAATATGTACAAATCAGATCACGACATTGGACACCTGAAGCCAGCACAACGTTATATGTCAATTATGCCTCAATAAAATAAAATAAAACCAAAGGCAGAGTAAAGAAGGTTAAAATCTGTCTTATTTATGTTGGTTTGAGCTTCATCGCATCAGGGAAAACCAAGAGTTTCTTTCTTCTCTGTTGACGCAACAGAAGGAAACGTTGGCCTTTGATGCAGATGTGTTCAGCTGATTAAAGACTTTGCAAAATGCAGGGGGACCTTTTTCTCTTTGTCATATTGGCAAGCAACATGGAAAGATGATTCGTGTGCTGGAAAATATCGCGGGGAGCTTTAGTTGTGGGATACTTTTTTGGAGGCTGAAATATTAAAATCTAATCACTACTAAGCAGAAATGTCTTCAGGATGCCAAAACATCTAGCATGTGCTGATTGATTAGATGGCCGTGAAATATTTGTCCAATGAATCAAAGTTTTGTTCTACATGATGCCAAACATCTGGATATTTGGAAGCAGCTGTTTGGCATCCTGTGGACCGAATAGAAGCATCATTGTACTGCCGTACAACGGCGAAGGCCCTAGATTGCCTGCTGTGTGATCTACGCCTGTTCCGAGGATCCAGTCTCAGGGACAATGTTGACCAAGGAGGGCCAGTGCTAGTTTGAACCAAGGTGAAGTGGTAAAGTTGGTGGAGACAAAATTTTGCACTGAGATTCAGGTCTAAGGCATAAGCATGGGACGGGTGTATCAGGAAGACTGAGCCTCCTCAGTGCAGCAGTTCAGGAGGCCATGGTGTGCTGCAACAAGACAGGAAGTAGGGTGGAAACCAGGGCCAGAGTGAGTTCTCCTGACAGTCTAGACATAGGCACTTTTAGAAGGAGTCTGCATCAAGAGCCAACGCTTCGGTGGAATTTTCCTGTTTCCCTAAGTCAATGGATGGTGTGGCTTGATGGAAGGAGCCTAGGACCAACAGTTAAAGGAACTGGACTCTACTTCCGGTTCCGCCATCAGGCTGCACATGTGAACATGTGCAAACTCTCTGAAACTCAGCTTTCTAACAGGTAAAATAAAGATTATACTAACTACCTCACAGGACTGTTGAAAAATTCACGTTTCGTAAGCGGTAAAGTGGTGCACGATGTAAATGATCATTACTAGATTTTTCATTCCCATCTTTTGATATCATGTAAAATTTAGAATAATTAGCTGAAATTATGAGGGACCGGGGATGGTGGTTACAGGTGAGAATATTTCAGAGAGTCCTGGTGGGAATGGGTTGTTGTGAAAGGTGCTGGGAGACCTTAGTGGAAAAAAGGTTGGGACTTGAGGGGAGACAGACCTGGGTTTGAACTCCTGCATCAGTGCAGTCTAGTTGTGTGTCCTTGGGCAAGTTTCTTGTCTTGCTTTGGTTTCCCAGTTTGTGACGTGGGGTGAAGGGTAGTGGCTACCTCAGAGAACCATGAGCAGCGAATGAGACAATGCAGCAAGGCCCCAGCGCTGGCTCGAAGCACACGATTAGCTCCTGTCCCGGGCAGCACACAGGCAAACGCGGAACCCCAATCTCTTCAAGGGGTTGATGGTGTCTAAGGAGGTTGGGCAAAATGACTTATAAACCTCCTTCCAATTCGAAGTTTCTTGGAGTTTCTGACAGAAGAATCCACCGTCGTGGGAAAGAAACCAGAAATGAATTTGATCCTTGGAAAGGATCCTTTGACCTACATGCAGGATGAGAAGCTATACATGAGTAGACCTCAGAGGCTGTTCTCGAAAGCTTCTCCCCGGCCCCGAGCCCAACCTATCAGTTAGTGAAGCCCAACACAAACAACTAGTGAGCTTGTTCACAACGTCCTGTGCTTTGAAGTGTCAGATTTTCAACTTCTCCTGCTCTTGTTGGGTTGACCCTAGAACAAGATAAGGGAACAGAGGAGTGCGTTGGCAAGTTAAAGAAGGAAAACAGTAACAGCAACTTATCAGTGTAACTGTGCCATTAGTTCTAACTCAGGTTGTGATTGCGGGCTCAGCAGATAAAGTACTTTGGGGCAGAGCTATCAATGTTTCTCACTTTGCAAACAAAACACTATGCTTCTTGTTCAACTCAACTTTTAGGAGGGAGGAAGGACAGCCCGGCGTCAGACACTGAGCCCTTGTTAGAAAATCTGTGCGTAGAGAGAAAAATTCTCCTCAGTAAATGTGAATTTCTCTATGTCAGGGGTAGAGTTGACCATGAAGACCTCAACAGATGCAAGCAATTTTTAAATATTTTTCTTCAAGTATTCTTGACTTCTTTCCTTCTCTCTTTTTAGTGTGAAAAACGTGCTCGGCACGTTGCTAAGCCCTCTGCATGTTTCTGCCAGATGTTCTCCAGTTGCTGCGCCAGGTCGCCTTCCCACCCAGCCCTGGGACCCCAGCAAGCTCACTTTGAATGGATGACTTCTGGTTCATAATTGAGTTTGACCACAGGGGAGGCAACAGCAAGGGGCAGAGTGACAGGAAGAGAGAGAGAGCTTAGGTTACTTATTCCTACCCCCACCCCCACCTCCCTGAGTTTTAGGTCCTGAAAGTCCAGGACCTGGATTGAGCTGTTGGGACCCCTGACATTGTCTCATCATCCCTTGTGCTTTCTCTTAAACTTGCTCCCAGTTTTGTAAATAATCCATTAAACACGAGGCCCCTTAGAGTATGTCATGTGTTTTTTTGCCGTGACTCTAATATATATGCATGCTTACTTCCAATGGGCCATGACCAGCAAGGACATAAGTCACCTTGAGGCCAAGCCAGTAGAGAGCCAGCGTGAATCCTCCCTTCCTCAGGAAGCAGAGACCTCCAAGATGTCAGAGCGGCTGTGTGGAAACAGCCCAGGATCTTAAGCACCCTTGGAGGAAAGCCACCTGCCTCACCTCAGACTGTGACATGAGCCAGAAGGAAACATTCATCAGGTGAAACTGCTGAAATGCTGCGGTTTATTTGTCACTGCAGCAGAACCTATCATATCCTGGCTAACTCTGGTATTCTTTTTTTTAAAAAAAATATTTTATTTATTTATTCATGAGAGACACAGAGAGAGAGGCAGAGACACTGGCAGAGGGAGAAGCAGGCTCCATGAGGGGAGCCCAATGTGGGACTCGATCCCAGGACCCCAGGATCACTGCCCGGGCAGAAGGCAGATGCTCAACCACTGAGCCACCCAGCCTTCCTAGCTCTCTTATTCGATGTAACCCTTACCCCTCATCCTCTGAGGTAGATACTAATGTTAATCCCCATTTTACAGAGAAGAACACTGATGCAAAGTGCTTAGGTAACTTGCAGCAATACTACAAGCAGCGGAGCCGGTGCTCAAACCCGATCTTTCCATTTTAGTATATGTGCTGCCGAAGCGAGCACAAACCAGATCTTTCAGATTCCAAAGTCTAGGACCAGAACATGACATAGTTTTCCCCTAAACCATACTCTCTTGTGTGGGATCAGGGTAATGTCTTCCTGCCTTTGTAGGAAGGTGCATTTTCTGTCAGTGAGTCTTGCAATTGAAATGGTATAAGCTTAGGATAGGCCTGGCGGCCGGACAGACAATGTATCAGGCAAAGGTGAACAGAGCTTTCCTGAAGCTGATGAAAGATGAGTAGACAACCCCTCAATACCCTCGCTCACCTTCCCTGTGTGGAAAAGAAGGATTTAGGTTTTGTTTTGTTTTTTTATTTCTTAGGCTTATAATATTATTCCTGTGTAAGTATTATGCTTTCCCATTCTTCTCTAGAATGAAAACCATAGCTCTTTCTTTATTACCTCTGTCAAGTGTATTTCTTCACCAGGGGCCCATTTTTAATAATTTATTTATATTTTTAAAAATATTTTATTTTCTTATTTATTTATTTGGGGTGGGGGGTAGTGCAAGAGGAGGGGCAGAGGGAGAGAGACAAGCAGACTTCGTGCTGAGTATGGAGCCATCTCGGGGCTCAGTCCCCGGACCCTGAGATCATGTCCTGAGCCGAAATCAAGTCAGTTGCTTACCTGACTGAGCCACCCGGACACCCCAGCAATTTCTTTTTAAAATATGATTCCTGATGTACATAATTCCACTGATCATGTCCACTTAAAAATGGTTAAAATGATGGTGGAAGGTAGCTACCCCAGTGGTGTGCACAGCATAACCCACAGAGCTGTCGAACCACGATGTCGTACATCTGAAACTAACGTGACATTGTGGGTCAACCTCAATAACATTTTTTTTAATACTGATGAAGTAAAGAACAAAATAGCACCCCCCAAAATGGTTCCAATGAGAAGTCTTATATTATGTAGGTTTGGCCACAGTAGGAAAAAACTGCCTTAAAACATGATTCTTCATTCTCGATCGATTAAGGTACAAGGCTGCATCTTTGCCGTGGATTATTTGCTTTTGAAATGCATGTCCAGCACTTTTCCAGAAGGCCATTATCGGCTGGAGGAAACAGGCTTTGTCACTTGCAGGAAGAAATCATTGACTCCAGGTCAGATCAGTTCCTCGCAGTCAACAATGATAACTGTTTTTTTTTCTGTTACCAAAGGAAATCCAGCAACATGGTGACTTCTGAAATGTTGTGCATAGGAAGGAAAAGCCAAAGGAGCACTCGGTGGCCCACGCCGGAAATGTGACCCATTGAGCTTTTCTGAGGCAATGAGGTCAGAGAAATCCTTTACCCTCCTACGCTGGATGTGCCAAGCCTCAGCAGTTTGCTTCCTATGGTTCTGTTGAGGATGAACTTGAAGGTGAAATTTTGATCCCAATGCCCCGTGTGCTTTCCTATAATCAGCGTGCCCGGATTCCTTCACTGCATTTTCAATGCATCTGGAGGAGGTCTGAGTGTGTGGAAACCATTCTTTCCTATTTACATTTTTCCTGGCCAAGGCAGTGCTCCTTGGAAAAGAAAGCAGGAATTTACTTGGAAGAGCCAGCCATGTTATTTAGCGTTGTGTCTGAGCCCGTACATTTTTGCCCAGAGTCCTTTAAAGAATTAACTTGTTGGGTAAAGGGGGAGTGTGGGCTCAGATTCTCGGTAGCGGTTAGAGTCAAAATAGGCAAGGGTGGCTCGCACACCTACTGCATGCTCACTGCTGGGCCTGACCTCGCCCGGGTCGTAGGGTGCACAGCAAACCACTTCGAGGGTGGCCTTTCCCCCACTCTGTCCTCAGCGATGGCATGCTTTAAAATAGCCACACTTTCCTATAAAAAGGGTGAGAATTCCCAATCCACTCAGAATCTCTCATTGCAGGGCCTAATGAGCTGTTAATTTGCCACTCACCAATCTGTCCGAATCCATTTCTCGTTCTTTTCTGTCCTGCCCTGTTCCCCGGGAACCTGGTCCCCACTGGACTGGATCCTGGGCCCCCTTACTCCCTTTTCCAGTTGGATTTGGGTATTTCTCACCTACCTCCTCCCTTCCCGCTTTTGCACTTTGGCTCTGGCCAATGTCTTCTTCAGTGGCTTCGCAGCCCGTGGACCAGCCGCCTTGGTGGCCTCAGGTTCCTGCAGGTTGCCATCACTTCAAAACCGGGGTGGCAAAGGCTTCCTGCTGCGCCGCCTCTGTCTGCCTCGAGCTGTTTGTTGGGTGTCTGGAGCCTGCCCGCACCTGGGTGAAGGTCCGGTCCCGGGAGGCTCTCCGTCTCCAGCAGAGCGGGCCTTCTGCAGCCTGAGGAGGACTTGGTCTGAGGGTCTCTTCGTTCCAAGAGCCTTTGCCATTTGGGTGGAGGCCTCACTGCCTTGAAGCTGGACCCGCCTAACCTGGAGGCTGAAGAGCCTTGAGCTGGTTTTCTTGTCCCGATATTGACAGTGCTAGAGCTTGTGGCAATGAGACCTTACCCTGAAAGAGATGATGTTTGGTAGCCCTCGCTCCCCCAAGTGTGGCCCGCAAGCCAGCAGCCTTGGCTTCACCTGGGGACTTGTTAGAAGGTTGAAACTTAGGCTCTCCCCCAGACCCCTGGACCAGAATCTCCATTTTTTAAAATTTTTTATAGATTTTATTTATTCATTCATGATAGAGAGAGAGAGAGAGAGGCAGACACATCTCCATTTTTGAGAGCTTGTTTGGAGGTTCTAGCAGGGGAGCGCAGCTACTCGTATACCCTTGACCGAAGAACGGTCCTCCTCTATCGGGGATGGTCGTCCTCTTCGACCGAGCGCGCAGCTTCGGGAGGGACGCACATGGAGCGGTGAGGGAGGAAGGGGACACCCGCCTAGCCAGCCAGATCAGCCGAATCAACCCTGGCGATCAATGGGGTGACAGATGTCGCAGCCAGATCGCCCTCACATCCACATCTCCATTTTTAACAAGATTTTGGACAACTGGGGTTTTTCAAGAAGCACTCCTGTAACCCACATTTTATTGAGATCATTTTTTTTTCTTTTTTCTTCTCTCTCTCTCTCTCTCTCTCTCTCTCTCTCTTTTTTTTTTTTTTTTTTTGAGATCATTTTCTATTGCTCCACAGGCAGGGCCTAGCTCAAAAGGATGGTTAAGGCAGGATGGAGGGTCAGCGTTGTGAAATATGTACTGATTGCTCTTTATACCCCAGGCTGCTGAGAACAGAGGAAATTGGTATTATATCCCCTTTTAACTACCCCTTCCTCTCATATATTTCATGAGATCCTGTTCTATTTACTCCTTCAGCCGAGCTCTAAAGAATCTGGTAAAGTCATTCACACTACAGTAAATTAATGGGAAGATCCGTTTTCAATCCATCAAGATTGAACATTCTTGGAGCACCTGCTACGCAGAGAGAGCGCTATATACAGGAAGAGACGGTGAACTAGCAATGGAAGAAGGGAGGGTGGTGGGGGGACCTGGGAAGTCATTTGGGGGCAAATTCCCTAGAATTTAGTAACTAGTGACTGGGCACCGGGGGGGGGGGGCGGGGGGGGCAGGGAGGAAGCTGAGGGAGAGGGTGGAAATGGGATGGTTTCTGGGTTGCAGGGATGCCCACACCAGGATGACTCAGGGAAGACAGCAGGAGAAGGAGCAAGTTGAGGGAGGAGGAGGATGCGGGTACCTCACAGGCAGTTGGTGTAGGAGTCTGAAGTTTAGGAAATCCTTTTTTTTTTTTTAAAAAAAAAAAAAAGGAACTAACCAGTAAACATATGATCGATAGGGAGATGCAGCGGAGGAGTAAGCGGCTTGTTTCTCTTGGTTCAAGCACAAAATAAAGGAAAACACCCTCTAGCCACCTGCAAGCCCAAGAAGGGTCAGGTCAACTGGGCCCCGTCCTTCCTGCCAGGAGCAGGACTCAAGTCCCCCATCCTCTCCTCCCTTCACTAGACCATGAGCCTCCTGAGCCTCCTCACCCCCCGCCACCCCGGGGACAGGAAGAGGGGTGGGATGCGGCTTCCTAGGCCCCATTCCTTGCTATCCCCGACCCAGCATGTAAGCCTTTGGTTTTGGGGTTTTTATGCCAATCCCCACAGGAAATAGGAGAAAAGAAATTGGAGCAAGAACAAAAGTGGTTTCTTGTGTAGTGTTTTTTAGCGGGAGTAAATAGATTTTCTAAACGATTCAGCCTGGCGCTTTTCCTGGACAACAAAAGTGCCCTCTTGGGAATTCAATGGGAAAGGAAACTTATGTTGGTTGACTCTCTTTTGAGAGTAAAAACAAAGGGAATCCTACTAATGAAAACGATGTTATGCATTTTCTTCCCGGATTAATAGATTGCTCTCCGGGTTTTTTTCTTTTTCTTCTTTCTTTTAACTTTGTTTTGTTTTCGTGTTTTGTTTCTTTATTCTTATTTGCCCTTCTCTCGGGACCAAATCTTGACTCTTGTACAAAATCCCTTGTATTTATATCACAGTCTGTGAGGTCTCCTCATGGCCCTGGAGAATGAAATCAGATCCTCCAACTGTAGGTATTGTGAACACAAGCCTACAAAACTCAAATGAGTTCCAAATGCTGCCCTGTGCAAGATGAATAACAGTTCCTTGCACTAAACCGGTAGAGGATCTACGTGATATTTTATGTCGAGAAATAGTTTGTCACGAGCCAGGCAAATAGCTTGTGCTTTCTCCACTTTTTTCTCAAATGATGTCAATATTCATTTTTCTCCTCTTTGACTAAGAAAGAAAACACTTGACCATCACCCCTACAGTACTTAGCCTTAGCCTTCTTAGAAGATCTTGTGCAAGCACAGAATGATGCGGCATTTTGTTTCAGCAAAATTGAGTAACAAAAGACTAAACTGAAGAGTTCCATTCAAGTAGCCATCCTTCACCCTCAGTTACTAGGGTAACTCAGACAAAAGTCATTTCTTCTGAATTTATCAGAAGGGTCCTTGTAATGTGATGATAGTTTCTTGGGAAGGTTTCTGGGAAAATCCTTTGGCTTTTCCAAATTAAAAGCAAGCATTGCCTTTTACCTTGGGTTGCTAGAAGTAACTGATGGACTTCCTCCTAATAGAAAAATTATCGGTGCAATTTCTTTACATGCATTCGCTGAATAATATCGCTTGACACTTGTGATGAAGACATCTTTTTGCTTGATTTGGAGAGATCCTACCCTTGGGAAATACACGTTCTTGGCAGGAGACAGATACGCAGTGATGTTAACAACGTGGAGAGTGATGCTATAGAATTATAGCAAAAGGGCCATGTGGGCGCATAGAATAGAGAAAGTTCTAAGTTTGTAAGGAGGAGAAGGGGTGGATGAACAGCTTCATAGCAGAGGTGACATCGAACAGGGTCTTTTTTTTTTAATTTTTATTTATTTATGATAGTCACACAGAGAGAGAGAGAGGCAGAGACACAGGCAGAGGGAGAAGCAGGCTCCATGCACGGGAGCCCGACGTGGGATTCAACCCCGGGTCTCCAGGATTGCGCCCCGGGCCAAAGGCAGGCGCCAAACCGCTGCGCCACCCAGGGATCCCTCGAACAGGGTCTTGAAGAACAAGCAGGAGAAAGGCAGGTAGTGGGGGCAAAGGGAGTGAGAAAGGCAAGGTTCAAGGTACACCTGTGTTTAGGATATGGGGTCTTTGGGGTGCGGGGAGAGGGGGAGGGGGAGGGCTAGCTCCAGACTGTGACTGTCTGATGAGCCAGTCCTGGAATTTACAGGTTGTCCTACAACCTGCTGATGAGCTGCTGGTGATGAGCTGCTGAGAGGGATTTAATTAGGTATCTCTCCTTCATCTTCAAGAAAATATCCATATTCCCTAAAATTAAGAATGAAAAAAGGGACCCTTGGGTGGCTCACTCAGTTAAGCATCTGCCTTCGGCTCAGTTCATGATAGGGGCCTGGGATTGAGCCCCCCAAGGGGCTCCCTGCTCAGGGGGGAGCCTGCTTCTCCCTCTGCCGCTACTACTTCCCCTCCTGGTTCTCTCTCTCTCTCTCTGTGTCAAATAAGTAAATAAAATCTTAAAAAAAAAATGAATGAAAATAAAATCCCCATGGGATTTTACTCCCTAAGGGTCACTTTCACCTTTTAATGGGCCCCTTGTAGTCAGTTCCAGCATTTTATTTTGCTCCTCTCCTTTATTACCTGCACCACACTCACTGCGCAGCTAAGCTGCATAGAGACAGAGCAGCACAGCCACACACGAAAGCCCCAGACCCGTTCCCCTCAGCCGGAACCCCTGGCGGCTCAGAGTCTGACCACGAGGCCCCCAGGCCCTCGGAGACGGTGCCTCAGCTTCTTCATTTAGGAAGGCTGTAAACCTGCTCCAGTATATGGCACGGCCCTGGGCCTGAGGTGTCCCGCGGGCCAGGGGGTCTTCAGCTTGTACAGGGACACATGCTCCTGGCTCCAGGGCTCCTGCAGCCTCACAAGGTCAGGGTGCCTCAAAGAGGTCTCTGGGCCAAGCTGGCAAGAGGGCTTTCCCAACGATTCGGTGGTACCCCGGGATCTGACAAAGATAGGAAACACGATTTTTGTTCAGCTCTGGCACTACAGAAATAGAGGAGGGGTATCTAATTTACAGAAGGTGGCTTGCTCTCAGGATGTCAAGGTCTGGTCCCATCTGGTTCCAGGTCTGCCCTGATTGCTTGTGTGCGTGAAGCTTCCACATGCCTGAATGCAGATGTGCTCACTGGGTGGGTGGGGACGGGGGAGGGGGTACCCCCTGGACCACCACCTTCCAGGAACACGGGCCTAGACCTCGAACCTCCTCAAAGCCTACCAGCCCTTCTCAACCACACTTCCCCCCAAAACATTCATCTTTAATGCCTTTAAGGCACCTCAACACATTAGTTTTAACAAATCAACTTCTCTACTGTGTATCTAGAATGGAAGCAGCTACAGACTCAGGAGAGCTGGGTGGGTAGGGCTTCATTCTCCGGATTCTTCCAGTTAAGAAAGACCGGGGAAAGGCCCAGCTTCCTCAGCTGCCCGCGTTAGGCCCATCTTCCGGGTTCAAGTTTCTGTGTCAATTCTAGGAAGCTCCCCTCCTTGGGGAGAGATCACACCTAACATAGAGAATGTGACCTTGCACCCAGAAAGACTTCTGGATAATCTGGTGGCAGCAAGAAAGATGCATCACAGAGAAGAGAGCCTGGAGGCGGGGAGAAAAGGCGGTGCTATCGAGGCTTAGGAGGTGGCCCTCAACCTAGGGACAGCCCCCCATTAACAGTGTTTGTGCACCTCTGTTCCCAGCCAGGAGGGACTGTTTTAAGGGAAGACATCTCACTCAGTCAGATTCTCTCACCTGAGAATTTGTAACTTGGAAAAGAGACACAAAGACTGAGGATCTTCTTTTTTTTTTTTTTTAAATTTTAGGTAGCTAACATACAGGGCAATATTGGTTTCTAGAGTAGAATTCAGTGACTCATCACTTCCATACAATACCCAGTGCTCATCACAGCAAGTGCACACCTTAATACCCATCCCCCATCTAGCCCATCCCCCTCCCATCACCCTTCATCAACCCTCAGTTTGTTCTCTATAGTTAAGGCCTGTTATGGTTTGTTTCCCTCTCTCCTTGTTTTTCTCCCCGCCCCCATATTTTCATCTGTTTCGTTTCTTAAATTCCACATGTGAGTGGGATCATATGGTATTTGTCTTTCTCTGACTGACTTATTTCACTCACTGTTATATACTGTAGCTCCAACCACTTTGTTGCAAATGTCAAGATTTCATTCTTTTTGATGGCTGAATAATATTCCATCATATATCACATCTTCTTTACCCATTTATCAGTCGACGGACATTGGGGCTCTCTCCATGGTTTGGATATTGCTGATAATGCTGCTATAAACATTGGGGTGAATGTACCCCTTTGAATCTGTATTTTTGTATCCTTTGGGTAAACACCCAGGAGTGCAATTGCTGGGTCCTAGGGCAGTTCCATTTTTAACTTTTTGAGGAACCTCCATACTGTTCTGTGGAGTGGCTTCACCAGTTTGCAATCCCATCACCAGTGTAAGGGGGTTTCCCTTTCTCCACATCCTTGCCAACACCTGTTGTTTCTTGTGTTGTTCATTTTAGCTGTCCTGACAGGTGTGAGGTGGTATCTCATTGTGGTTTTGATATGTATGTCCCTGATGATGAGTGATGTGGAGCATCTTCTCATGTGTCTGTTGGCCATCTGGATGTCTTCTTTGGAAAAGTGTCTGTTCGTGTCTTCTGCCCATTTCTTAAGTGGGTTGTTTTTTTGGGGGTATTGAGTTTGTAGATTCCGGATACTAACTCTTTATCAGATATGTTGTTCCCATTCCATAGGCTGCCTTAGTAGTTTAGTTGATTGTTTCCTTGCTGTGCAGAAGCTTTCCATCTTGATGAAGTCCCAATGCTCAGTTTTGCTTTTATTTCCCTTGCCTGTGGTGATGTATCTAGAAGAAGTTGCTACAGCCACAAAGAGGTTTCTTTTGAGGTGATTAAATAATGGCTTCAGAGATCAACTGTTAATGGTTTCTTTTTGGAGTAATAAAAATCTTCTAAAGTTGACTGTGGCAATGGTTGCACGTATCTATGAATATATTAAAAACCATTGCATTGGTTTATGTGGGTGAATTTTATGAAATGTGAATTATATCTAAAAAAAAAACCCTTATTTTAAGAGTCTCTGGAGAAGTAGATTTCAAAATGCTTTTCTGAAGTCCTCAGTGAGTTTGGGGGTTCAGTGGGGACTCTGCTGGTAACCAAGGTTGAGGCTCACATGTTTGAGGACCCAGGGTGCAGTAACTGATATGATACTGCAGTCTGACAAGGTGCCACCAGGATTGCTTTAGCAGCATTTTTGCATCCGGCTCTTCTTGTCCTCTGATCTCAGGGCCCCCGATCACCAGAGAGTAGATTTACTTGGGTTCTGAACCTGAGGGCCAGGTGCTAGCAGAATTCCTGGATTCAGCATCTGGTGATGTTCCTTGGCCTTTGCCCTCAGCAGCTGGAGCCTAATGTTTTTCATGCAGAAAATAAATCAGTGCACTCTAGCTTTACTATGGTGATCAGGACAGGACAACATTGCCATCTGAGGCCGGTGCTATCTGCCATTAATCAGAATAATTCAGAATACCCAAGATAGAGCTCGATAGGGCCTACACTGTCAAATTAATGAATGGGAGGAAGAAAAATCATGTTCCCAGTTCTGGCCTAAGGAGTTTGAAAACTCAGTCATGCCATTCAGACCATGTAATTCCCCATTAATATTCTAAAGGAGAGATCTCAGAAATGAAATGTGCTTACCCCATAGAGGGCCAAGATAATCTACTGGGATGCAACAGCATCATATTCGCATTTCTATGTATTCTTTGCTTCACCCTTTTAAGTTTCTTTCTGTTTTTTTGATATATGTAATATTTTAGGAAAATTGTGAATGTATATTACTTATAAATAGATTAATGTAAATGAAGACAGTCAAAAACTATTGATAGTTTTATGTAACTTTGAAAAAAAAGGTTCAGGGGACTACTGCTCCAAAGGATGTTTGGCTGATTGCTAGATGGGGGTGGGGGGTGAAGATTGTCTTCAGTGAACCATTAATTTGCATTGAAGACCTAGCCCCAAAAGAAAAACTAGTTCAGAATAACTATTTGCAAAGATTGGTTTTATAAATTATCTTAACAGAACTCAAATCTCTAGGGTTCAATTGTCTCCACACAATAAATGGGACCAACCCCTTGCATTCCCCACCCCCACCCTGTGGCCAGTCCTACTTGGATTTCTAAGCTCTTTATCCCTCCTCTTCACCAGTTGAGCATTTGTGCCACCATACATAGACTCAGTACTACCCCAACCTGAAGGATCCACCCAACTTTAAACTGGTGAATTGACCAAAGGATCAATTCACCTTCATTACTAATCTAACTTTAGGCCACTTCCCCAATTCTGAGAATTAGGCTTGTGTTTTGACCCTAAGACCAATTCCCAATTCACACCCTGTTTGTAGTAATTGAATCCCCTCTTGTACCCTGTATCTAAGTCTGGATCCAAACAACCCACCTCCAACTCAGTCCTATAGGCATGGAGACCATCAAGGCGTCACTGATCCCCAAGCATATGATTAGGGCCTGGGTCTCTGCTGACATGGTTTTCAATGGTTGGGGTTCCTGGAATGTTTACACGACAAAATGAAGCTATGCATATTTATCGAAAGTATTCTCATAACTAATGAGTAGTACCAAGTATCAACGACCACTAGGAATCCTCTTGATCAGCATTTAGATGTCTTCTTTGGTGAACAAAGCTCGCCTTTCCAAGAACATAAAGCTGTTGCCCAGCACCAATGCCCTTTAAGTTTAAAGAAAAATCAATGAGGCTTCTGAGTGTATCCAATTGGAGACCATAGCTGCTCAGCTCACTTTGAGAACTAGGCACTTCTTTATGATGGTGAGAGATTTAGCTGTGCTCAAGTAGACTCCCAGAACTCTGGACACCTGCAGATGGCCTCTCTTCTTTCCCATGTCCAATCCTTCTTGGGTTGACCCTCAAAAACTGCCTCTATACATTTAATTAGCTGTGATTTCTACTAACAAGGTCTTTTGTTGCTTAACTATTTTCACTTCCTATACACTCTCTAAAGAAAAGAACTTCCTGTAGGAAATAGAGTCAAAAGTTATCATAAAGCATTCTGAAGAGTATCCAGATTTGTCTTACTTTGATGTCCTGGCTCTTCTTTAAACTTATTCATAGCCCACAGCTCAGCATCACTCATCAGATTTCATGGCTGATGAAGCGAACTGGATTTCATTCTGGAGCCTTATGAATGGTGACCCATTCCATCTCATCTAACCATGCCTGTCAGAACGGCAGGCTTGGTCAGCCATTACCTAACAACCAAACAGCTCCTGGAGGTGTATCTGGGAGTTACTACAACCTGTGGAGTTACTCCATCTGTCAGTGTCCTCATAGCTGACATTCTTACAAGTATCCATTGTAATAATCATGGGATGATTGTTAAAGAGTAAGTTAAAATTACTTATATAAAACATCCTTATTTCCCAAGGTCATGATACCTCATATAACACCTACTAAGTTCTTCAAAATATTCAGAATATTGTAAAGGTTTATTTATTTATTTGAGAGAGGGAGAGAGAGAGAACACAAGCAGGGTGGGGAGGGCAGAAGGAGAGGGAGAGAAAAAGAATCTTAAACAGACTTCCCACTGAGTGTGGAGTCTGACATGGGGCTCAATCTCATGACCCTGAGATTATGACCTGAGCTGAAACCAAGAGTCTGATGCATAACTGACCAAGCCACCCAGGTGCCCCTCGAATATTTCTTATGAGTGTCTGTGCATAACGTTTTCTTCTGACTGTTTAAGGTGCTAGTGCTTCCTGATGTCTAACTTAAATTTTTCTTCAGTAGCCCATCATCCTTGCTCTCCCGGGGAGTGCTCACCATCACCAAGACCACAGTTTTCAGTGGATAGAAACTAACCGTGGCTTTCTCCAAAGCTTACCTGATAGTAAATATTATCTAGATAAGAAAGAGGTCATTTAAAAGAAATAATGTTTGATATTTTATTGATAATTAGCACTTCGTATTTCAGAGCATAAACATTGTATTGACTTTAAATTCTTATTAATTGCCTTCAATGAACTGTAAACTCACATGGAAGTTAATGGGAAGATTTGAAATTCTGAGAAGAGAAAGCAGAGCAAAGCCAACATCAGGGGGAAAACATACCCAGTTTTCTGATACCCAGAATGGAATTACCTGGAGGTTTACAATCTAGCTAAATAAACTTGGGAAGTTGTATAATCTCTCAAGGTTCATTTCTTTATCTGTGATGGATGTATGAGTTAGGACAAGGTTAACCTACTGTAGCAAAGATACCTGAAAATACAGTAGCCTTACGAATAGAAAAGCTTATTTCTAACACACATAATGATTGCTAGGTGAGTGTTCCAGTTGGCCAGCTAGCTCTGCTCTGGGCAATCATTTAAGGATGTAGGTAGTACCATATTTCCACATGAAACTCCATGAGAGCATTTGCTGAAATCCATTTTTCATTCTTCGGGGGCACATGGCTGCCCATTTACATTGTGTTTTCTGCTTTGCCCCATGAATTGGCAAAGAATTTCTCGAACACGATCTTGGAAACAAACTGTAAAGCAAAATGTAATGGATTTGATTATGTAACAAATTACCATGTTTATGGCCAGGTCACAAGAAGCCCAGAGAAATTCCGAGTAGATGCTCTGATTGACCAGCCCAGCTGAGCTACCAGCCAAGAGTCTACACCAGCCGTTAGCTGTCCCCTTCCACATGGAGAGAGTGAAGAAGCCATCAGGAAGTGGTTCCTCTAGTCCCAGCTGCAGAGCTGATGCTTCCCGGGATGGATACTAACCACCCAGCTGAACCCTTCCTAGATTCCTGACCGACAAACTATTTTAAAAGTCAAAATGTTTGCCTTAAGTTTTAGAACAGAGTTTAAGGGAAAAAAAAAATTGGAGCTGAAAAACATAGATCTGAGATTTACAAGCATCTAACCGGTGATCAAAAAGTCCTGGAAATAGAGAATGTCACTCCAGAATGGAGAGTCAGGACACCAGTCCTCATGGGTGGTCCAAGGAGGAGGACTCTGCAAGGGAGACTGGGAAGAAAGGGATAAGCAAGAAGACATGGAAAGCAATTTCACTCTATCAACTTCTTTTTACTAGTTTAACTCGTGGAGGATTACCTGAAACTCGAAGTTCACTCGGATCAATATATTTATTCAGATGATTGCATGTAGAACTTGTGTGAGGCAGTTGTTGAAAACTTAGAGTGGCAGAGGCAGACCAGATTCAGATATAAGGCCCAGTCTTTCATGTCTTCACAATGTGGGTCTTTAAGAAATTATTACTATTCTTTTTTCCTTCTTGGAGATATACAATAAAATATAATAAAATTCCTCCCTGTCTAGTAAACAATACTGCATGTTTTGACAAATGCCTCTTGTTGTATGACCACCACCAAGACCAAATGTCCCGTTAGAGCCGACTCCTCCCCACACTCCAATAACCAGAGATTTGTTTTATATCTTGATAAATTTGCCTTTTCTAGAACATCATAGTAACAGAATAACACAGAAATGTACTCTGTTCCTGTCTGGATTCTCTCACTTGACATCACACCTTTTGGAGCTTCAATCACGTTGACATACATATGTATATATATTTTGTTCCTTTGTGTCGCTGATTAGCCTTCTATTGCATGGATGTATCATATTCATTTATTCATTCCCCAGTTGAGAGAAATTTGTATTTTTTTCCTGTTTTGGGCAATTATGCATAAACTTACTATAATCCTTTACATAGATATAGGTCTTTATGTGAACATAAATTTTCAATTCACAGGGTAAATACTTAGGGCAAATGGCAAGGATATGCTTGCTTTCTAAGAAACTGGCAGTTTCTTTCCTGAAATGGCTGTACCGTTTTGTATTCCCCCTGCAACATGTGAGCAGGGCAGTCACTCCTCATCCACATTTGACCTTATCAGGTCATTGCATTTCTTCAATTTCAGTCATCCCAATAGGTGTGTCCCTCACTGAGGTTTTCATCTGCAATTCCCTAATGATCAATGGGGTTAGTGATTGCCAACTTTTTGTGTCCGTATTTGGCATCATTTTTCATCTTTGGTCAACAGTCTATTCAAGTCTGTTCTCTATTGCTTTTTAATAAAAAAGGATTGTTTTCCTACGATTGAGTTTTGAGACTTTATATATTCTGAAAGTCTTTTAATCAGATAGGTAATTTTTTTATTGGAGTTCAATTTGCCAACACATAGAATAACACCCAGTGCTCATCCCATCAAGTGCCCCCCTCAGTGCCCGTCACCCAGTCACCCCACCCCCCGCCCACCTCCCTTTCCACCACTCCTAGTTCGTTTCCCAGAGTTAGGAGTCTCTCATGTTCTGTCTCCCTCTCTGATATTTCCCACTCATTTTTTCTCTTTTCCCCTTTATTCCCTTTCACTATTATTTATATTCCCCAAATGAATGAGAACATACACTGTTTGTCCTTCTCCAATTGACTTACTTCACTCAGCATAATACCCTCCAGTTCCATCCACGTCGAAGCAAATGGTGGGTATTTGTCATTTCTAATGGCTGAGGAATATTCCATTGTATACATAGACCACTCTTCTTTATCCATTCATCTTTCGATGGACACCGAGGCTCCTTCCACAGTTTGGCTATTGTGGACATTGCTGCTAGAAACATCGGGGTACAGGTGTCCCGGCATTTCACTGCATCTGTATCTTTGGGGTAAATCCCCAGCAGTGCAATTGCGGGGTCGTAGGGCAGATCTAGTTTTAACTCTTTGAGGAACCTCCACACAGTTTTCCAGAGTGGCTGCACCAGGTCACATTCCCACCAACAGTGTAAGAGGGTTCCCTTTTCTCCGCATCCTCTCCAACATTTGTGGTTTCCTGTCTTGTTAGTTTTCCCCATTCTCACTGGTGTGAGGTGGGATCTCATTGTGGTTTTGATTTGTATTTCCCTGATGGCCAGTGATGCGGAACATTTTCTCATGTGCATGTTGGCCATGTCTATGTCTTCCTCTGTGAGATTTCTCTTCATGTCTTTTGCCCATTTCATGATTGGATTGTTTGTTTCTTTGCTGTTGAGTTTAATAGGTTCTTTCTAGATCTTGGATACTAGCCCTTTATCTGATACACCATTTGCAAATATCTTCTCCCATTCTGTAGGTTGTCTTTTAGTTTTGTTGACTGTTTCTTCTGCTGTGCAAAAGCTTCTTATCTTGATGAAGTCCCAATAGTGCATTTTTGCTTTTGTTTATTTTGCCTTCGTGGATGTATCTTGAAAGAAGTTGCTGTGGCCGAGTTCAAAAAGGGTGCTGCCTGTGTTCTCCTCTAGGATTTTGATGGAATCTTGTCTCACATTTATATTTTTCATCCATTTTGAGTTTATCTTTGTGTCTGGTGTAAGAGAATGGCCCAGTTTCATTCTTCTGCATGTGGATGACCCCGAATAGCCAGGGGAATATTAAAAAAGAAAACCATATCTGGGGGCATCACAATGCCAGATTTCAGGTTGTACTACAAAGCTGTGGTCATCAAGACAGTGTGGTACTGGCACAAAAGCCGACACATAGGTCAATGGAACAGAATAGAGAACCCAGAAGTGGACCCTCAACTTTATGGTCAACTAATATTCTACAAAGGAGGAAAGATTATCTACTGCAAAAAAGACAGTCTCCTCAATAAATGGTGCTGGGAAAATTGGACATCCACATGCAGATAGGTAATTTGGAAATATTTTCTCCCAGTCTGAATTGTCTTTACATTCTCCTAACAGAGTCTTTCAGAAAGTAAAGTTCTTAATGTCAATAAAGTTCAATGTCATGGTTCTATGGATAGTGTCTTTTGTGTCATTTCTAAAGTATCCATTCCTCTTTTTTTAAAAGATTTTATTTATTTATTTATTTATTTATTTGACAGAAAGAAAATGAGATAGCAAGAGAGAATACAATCGAGGAGGAGAGGGAGCTCGAAACTGGGCTAGATCCTGCAACTCCAGGATCATGACCGGAGCTGAAGGCAGACGCTTAACCAACTGAGCCACCCAGGCCTCCCTAAAGTATCCATTCATCACCCAAAGATCACAAAGATTTTTCTCCTGTGCTTTCTTCTAGAAGTTTCAGGGTTTCAGGTTTTACATGTATATGTAGGAATTAATTTTTGTACATGGAGAGAAATACGGATCCAGGTTTATTTGTTACTTGTAGGTATCCCATTGTTCCAGCCCATTTTTTTTTAAAAAAATTGTCCTTTCTCCAGTGAACTCAGTGAATTGCCATTCCAGCTTTGTCAAAAAATCAACTGACCATATATGCATGAGTCTATTTTTGGACTCCACTCTGTTCTGCATTCTGTTTGTCTACCCTTTCTCCAAAACCACACTGTCTTGACTACGATAGCTTTATGTTAAGTCTTGAAATCAGGTAGTAAGTTTCCTTACACATTGATCACAACACTATAAAGAAAGGTCAGAGTAACAGTTATGCCAACAAAATCCATCAACTCAAATTAGAGAAAATGAATGATTAACCCTTTATCACAAACTCTCAGATGGATAAAACATGTTTCTTCTAAGTCAGAATATGATGAGTGCATATCTACATCAAATTACTAACACTTTTAGAATACATAATATCGATAAAATAATTTTAAAATATAAAACACGGCCATTTGTTTTATAGTACAATTTCCACACATGATGTCGAATATTCAAGCAACTCACTCATTATAATCCCTTTAAGCAGAAATTGAACAAAATGAGATTTTTGTTCTGGTGATGACAATTGCAGTGACATAAATCCATCCATTTTGAAACAACAAACACCAAGAGAAGATAAATAGAAATAAAGAACTGATTCCTCCAATTCTCACTGTCCTATGGCAGCATTATTGCTTCATAATTATTTTGAGACTGAAAAAAGACTCTAAGAGCCTGAAGGCAACTTTCAGGCAGTTATAATAACTTACAAAAAATAATAATAATAACTTACACACCTTCGAATTTTGAATGAAATCTGCAGCAAAAGAATGAAGGTGGATGACATTCCCAGCAGTGGTGTTTGGGTTTGTTTTTTTTTTTTAAGATTTTATATATTTATTCAGGAGAGACACAGAAAGAGGCAGAGACACAGGCAGAGGGAGAAGCAGGCTCCCTGCAGGGAGCCCGATGTGGGACTCAATCCCAGGACCTGGGATCATGACCTGAGCCACCCAGGCACCCCCACAGTGGTGCTTTTATCAGGCTGCTACTTAACCTGCCCTCCTGTGTACCGGGGGCCAGGGAGGGAGCCCTGCTGGGTTCAAGCCCTTGAAGCATCAACCCAGCGAATCTCAGGTTGCTTTCTGTGACAGCAATAGGAAGAGTTGTTAAAAAGATGAAATGAAATTATGTGTGGAGGTGTTGACTTTAAAAAAAAAAAGAGCCAGCTACGTCACAAGCAAAGCAAGCTTAGGTGGAGAATTCTCGAGAACGGATACTGATGAAAGATGAAAAATAACCTTTCGAAAATGCAGCCTCATCAGCTTTCTTTTCTCGCTAAAATTCCTTTGACATCTCTTCTTCCATTCTTGTTAATATACCTCTTTGAGACTGATATCTCCACTCTGTGTGTTATTAAAACAGAAACAGCTTACGTATATATTATGCCCTGCAACAGGTTTCTACCAGGGCAGCGTAGGTAACAAGAAAGAGGCAAACATATTTCTCATACTAAAAACTTTAAATATCGATACGCAAGATACCCATTGAAAGCATGGATAGATGTGTTCAATATTGGGAAAACTATTTCACTCATGTTTTTTTGGTTTTATTGTAACTGCAACAAGTTAGGAGCCTAATACAGATTTTCTTCATTTTTTTAGAAGATTGTATTTATTTATTTGAGAGAGAAAGAGAGAGCATAGAGAGTGAGAAGGAGAAGCAGACTCCCCACTGAGCAGGGAACCTGATGCAGGGCTTGACCCCAGGACTCTGAGATCATGACCTGAGCAGACGCCTAACTGACTAACCCACCCAGGTGCCCTGCAGATTTTCCGTATTAATTGCCTAAACCCACTTTTTCAATAAAGCTGTACGGTTTTTGTAATTCTTTTGTTGTTTTTGTTCCTGTTCTGTTTGCCGAAATGTAATCTTAAATTTTCTGAGGCTAACGATAAAATAATAGAGCTTGTTTATTTTATGTATTTTTAAAATCATTTTTGAGTAATTCATGTTTAATTACTTTACAAAAATACTGGTCCCAGATGGACTGGAAACCTAGAAAACTGGTTCTTGACCACAAGTAGTGTAAGGGGCACTGCCAGGAGACCAAGCTTCTCAGACTGTACATATGCATCACCGAGGATCTTTTTTTTTTAATTTTTTTTATTTATTTATGATAGTCACAGAGAGAGAGAGAGAGAGAGAGGGCAGAGACACAGGCAGAGGGAGAAGCAGGCTCCATGCACCGGGAGCCCGACATGGGATTTGATCCTGGGTCTCCAGGATCGCGCCCTGGGCCAAAGGCAGGCACCAAACTGCTGCGCCACCCGGGGATCCCACCGAGGATCTTAATAAGCATATCCTGGTTGGGTTAAGCCTGGGGTGGGGTCTGGATGCTGCATTTCTCATAAGCTTCACAGGATATGAGTGCTGCTGATAGAAGAACCACACTCTGAATAGCAAGAGTGGGAGATTGATGATTCTGGAAGTTTAGGAACACTGTGGAAAGGATTAAGGGGAACGATTCAGCCCAAGCAGCCCGGAGGGCCCAGGAGGAGCAGACCCATGAAGTCAGTCTTTAACTTTTGATAGACTTCTCTCACCAGACACTCCTGAAGGTAGAGAATGGTAGTCTGGAAGCAATCGTCGTTGTAATGCAGGGAGCCTGTGTTATAGAAATGACTGGTGTGCTCACCAAGAGTTGCCTGGACCCCAAAAGCTAGTTGAGACCCCCCAGAGGGAGAGGCTCTGCTGCCTACTGGACGATTGGCTTCTCCCACCCCAGTGGTAGTAGGGGATGGTTATAATATCCGTGGGGCTCAGGGATCCCACTCCTCTAAGTTCTCCCACAAGAAGAAGGTCTAGTGCCTTTGGATGAGTCTGTGGACAGTGGTCCTGCAGTCTAGATGTTCCTGATGAGACCACTTCCTCATACATGTCCTAAGAAGGCCCACTCACGAAGGGGAAAGGCCCCTCCATGGAACCAAAGCATAGCCCAGCGGTGATCCTCATCCAGGGACGGCAGAGAGACTGATGGACCATTTATGCCTCTGTCACCCTGCCCTGTGCATTTGTCTTGCTTCCTTTAAAGACCATTTCTGAACCCACATGATGTGACATGATAGAACTGGCCCTGACATGCCTCATAGGAGTAATGGCAGCCTAGAGAAGACCCTCATGACACGAAAGTCATTGTTTCAAAAGCTCCAACAGACACTACACTTAACTAAGACAAATCTGTGCTAGCAATTATTTAATAAATTACCTTTCAGAGAAATAGTTTATTTTATAAGACTAGTTTTTTGTTTTTTTTTTTAACATTTTACTTATTTATTTTAAGTAGTCTCTACACCCCACGTGGGGCCTGCAACTCACAACCCCGAGATCAAATGTCGCATGCTCCGCTGACCGAGCCAGCCAGGCACCCCTTCAGGGAAATCGTTTAAATGTGATATTTGGGAAAAGAATACAATGATAATATGGAAGGGGTTCTGGGAGAGGAAAACTTAAGAATCATCCAAGCCAGTCTTATCCACTTAAAGTCGTATTCATTGCAACATTAATTTGTGTTGTATTTTCCTTGGATTTTGACCTTCCCTTTTGATTTTGGAATGTAACTGGGCCTTTGTGTTCTCTTGCTTCAACGCCCACAGCAGAAGTTTCTTGGAGATAACCCCACTACCACCTGCAGTTTCCTAGCATTAGCTCTTTAAAGCCTAAAGGGGACTATGCTCTCTCTTCTCAGGAAGAGAGAACAGGAATGAATGTCTTTAAAGACAGCAAGTGGTTGAAGTTGTGATAACATAGTGGGGAGAGGGCTTCTCCCAAGTCTGGGACAAGGAGAGGGTGAAGTGTCAGTGACTTGAGCCTCTTGGTCCTTGCAACACCTCTCGGAGGTGACCAGGCCTTAGAAGGGAACGTCTGGATAGAACCCCGAGGGTGGGTGGACAGTCTACATGGGGCCTCCCCTGCCTGACCAAGCCCCTATGCTTGTTTGGCAAAGAAGTAGCAGACTGACTTACCTTCAAAGAACCTCCACGGAGGACCCAGCACCAGTACTGCTTATGAGCAAAAGTCAGGGGGCCCTTTCTCAGATGTTCGTGGGGGAGGAAAGACTTGCCTATCAATAAGATTAACACTCAATTTCTGGCCTCCTGGCTGGGGTCAAAACCAAAATTGCCAGGCTTTAAAAGAATAAAAGGATGTCACAGTACCTAGTGCACACAAATTTGGGGCTGTAAAGTTCATAGCTCTTCATCATCATGATACAGATGACCAAACCAAGCTTTGCGATGACAGATGCAATCATTTCTCCAAGATGGTGCAGTGACCCTAGGGCAGAGGCCTTTGGTTGGTTGGGTTTTTTCTCTAAATACTGTCTTTCTTATTCTATTTGATCGGAGTTCAGGTGGCTAAGAGAAAGCAGATCCAGTCCTAAAACCATTCAATAACTAATAATAGTAATAGTAATGATACCACACCACCAATAGCACTATCATGCCAGGGGCTTTACATTTGTCATTCAGTTTAATTCTCATAACACTCTACAGTAACTGTAATTATCTCCATCTGATAGAAAATTGAACCTCAGGGGATTTCACTAGCTTGCCCGAGACTCTACACGCAGGAAAGGCCGAGGAGGGGTTTTCTAAGCAGGCTGTCTGTTCCCGGAGCATGTACGGCTACACCACATCATTCTTTACCCACAAATCCGGGCTTCAAGAGATGAGGGCAAAAGCCTTGCCATCTGTTTTCTATTCAAACAACCTGATTTATTTTAGGCTTTACGCATCGAGAGTGTGCTAATATGAAATCCTATGTTACTAGTCTGTTCCAATTAGGGAAAAAGCAGAGCTCTGTATCAATGGTGTCCTTTATTCTTGGTGTGAAATTCTTTTAGCCTAGCAGTGAACTGTGTCCAGAGCCCAGTTCCGCCTTTTGCTCTGCACCTCCAGAAAGTTTTCAAGCAGAGCAGGGATTTAAGCAATTGCAAACCTCCCAGAGTGTCTCACGGCTGAGGCACTTTGAAAATGAAACCATATTATTTTATTGTAGGTTTGGCAAATACTCTCAAAGCCAGTATATTCCTTGTCTGGTTTCCAACAGCAATGCTTTTAGCCAGTGGTCACCTATGTGCCTCTAGTCTCCGTTTGAGTGAGGCATAAAATGCTATTTGAACAAACTGCCTTCAATTTTCTCATTCTTCCAGAAATCTAATTCCTCACAACCACATCACTGAGCAATTTCGCATGGTGGTAATTAAGACCACATTTCCCATACGTGATTTTTTGGGTCTCTGATAAACTGCATGAATGGAGCGTTCAGGTTCTAAACACTCTGCACTCTCATTTTGCTGTAAAGTAAAGGAGGTGTTATGGACTGAATGTTCATATCCACCCCCCCCCCACACTCCCCAATCCATATGTTGAAATCTTTTTTTTTTTATTTTATTTATTCATGAGGGACACAGAGACAGAGACAGAGGCAGAGGCAGAGGGAGAAGCAGGCTCTGTGTGAGGACCCCTGATGTGGGACTTGATCCCAGGACCCCAGGATCACGCCCTGAGCCAAACACAGACACTCAACGACCGAGCCACCCAGGGGCCCCCATATGTTGAAATCTTAACACCTAAAGTGATGGCATTAGGAGGTGGGGCCTTTGTGAAATGACTGAGTCATAAAGGGAGCGCTCTCACAGAAGGGATTAGTGCCTTTATAAAAGAGACCCCAGAGAGCTCCCTCACCCCTTCCACCCACGGGAGGACACGATGAGAAGTCAGCTGTATGCAGCCTGCAGGCTCTCACCAGAACCCAACCATGCTGGCACTCTGACCTTGAACTTCCAGCCTCCAGAAGAGTGAACAATAAATGTCTGCTGTTTATAAGCCCCCCGGCCTGTGGCATCTGTTAGAGCAGCCCAAACAGATTCCGAGAGGGCTGAAACGAAGCCAGGGGCCTCCTCGGTTCTCTTCGTCTTCCCTCTCGGTGACACCTGATGAGGAAGCAAGTTCGTCCCCTGGAGGGAAACAGATGCCTACCCAGCAAACAAGAAGAACCCAAAACATTCCTGGGCAGGAGCTTCGGCCTGTCTGTGGAAGGGATGAGTGGCCCCAGCAGAAGCAGCAGAACCTTCTCACCACCAGAGTCTGAACTCGCTGTCCTGGATCCAGAAAGATAAAAGGGGGCAAGCGTGAGTGCCAAGGCTCTCCTTTTCCCCATCGAGCAGTTGGCGGCCTCAGAAACAGCCACGTCAGAGGAACGTTACCACATATGCACAGAGGGATATTATTCAGCCTTAGGAGAGAATGAAACTCTGACACGTGACAATGCGGATGAACCTGAAGACATAGTGCTGAGCGAGATGAGCCAGACGCCACAGTTCGACTTACTGAGGCTCCCAGAGTTGTGAATTCAGAGGGACAGAAGGCAGAATGCAGACTGCCAAGGACCAGGGGAGATGGGAGCGGGGACAGCTTTGGGAAGGTGAAGCAGCTGTGGGGATGGATGGCTGGATGGCTGTATGGATGGCTGGATGGCTGTATGGATGGCTGGATAGCTGGATGGATGGATGATGGCTGGCTGGCTGGCTGGCTAGATGGATGGCTGGCTGGATGGATGATGGCTGGTTGGCTGGCTGGATGGATGGATGATGGCTAAATGGCTGTATGGATGGCTGGATAGCTGGACAGATGATGGCTGGCTGGCTGGATGGCTGGCTGGATGATGGCTGGATGACTGGATGGATGATGGCTGGCTGGATGCCTGGATGGTTAGATAGATGGATGGATGGCTGACTGGATGGATGGATGGATAGATGACTGGATGGCTGGATGGCTTGATGGCTGGATGGATGGCTGGATGACTGGATGGATGGATGGATGGATGGATGGATGGATGGATGGATGGATGGATGACTGGATGGATGGATGGATGGATGGATGGATGGATGGATGACTGGATGGCTGGCTGGCTGGAGGGATGGGTGGCTGGCTGGCTGGATGGATGGATGGATGGATGGATGGATGGCTGACTGGATGGATGGATGGATAGATGACTGGATGGCTGGATGGCTCGATGGCTGGATGGATGGCTGGATGACTGGATGGATGGATGGATGGATGGATGGATGGATGGATGGATGACTAGATAGATGAATGGATGGATGACTGGATGGATGGATGGCTGACTGGCTGGCTGGCTGGCTGGATGACTGGATGGATGGATGACTAGATAGATGAATGGATGGGTGGATGGCTGGCTGGCTGGAGGGATGGATGCATGGATGGATGGATGAGGGATGACTGGAGGGATGGCTGGCTGGATGGACAGATGGATGAATGAATGGTGGATAGATGGATGGCTGGAGGGAGGGATGGTTGGATGGATAGATGGATGGATGAATGGTGGATAGATGGATGGATGGATGGATGGATGGAGGCACAGCACGTACATACACTGTGCACTTACATGTGGCTAAGATGGTGCATTCCATGTGGAGTTCATTGTACACACACACAGACACACACACAGAAGAACTTGTCACTACAACTGAAATAACCAATTTTATGTTGAGGCTAGAAAGGTCGCCAGGAACAGCAGTGCCAGTTCAGAGGTGAGCAACCTGAGCTCCAGCGGGGGCAGTGACTTACCAAAGAGCTCTCTGCTAATCAGAGGTCCAGCCAGGAAGGCGATGCAACCTCTTCTAGGCTCCCCCAGGCCCCATTCTTCCCGCTAACAAGCCCGGGGCCAGGAGACACACACATGCTGCAGGGACACGTGGGACCCCTCTCCAGAGCTCCCCCAACACTGCAGCCTTCCTTGGGGCAGTGCCCCGGTGGGACTGTTTCTGTTTTATTGGTTGCCTGTTCTTCCCAGACTCTAAGCTCCTTGAGAACAACAGCTATATCTTTTTTTTTTTCTTTTTAAGACTTTGTTTTCTAGAGCAGTTTGAGGTTCACAGCAAAACTGAGCAGAAAGTACAAAGTTTTCCCCTATACCTCCCACCCTCAGCCGAGCATGGCCTTCCCCACCCTAAACGTCACCCACCAGAGTGGTGCATCGAGCTGACCCATGAGACGACACAGACACATCCTGCCGCCGGAGCCGGTGGTTTCCATTAGGGTCCACTGTTGGTGGTGAACAGTCTATGGGTCTTGACAAATGTATGAAAACATGTGTCCATCATTGCAGTCTCACGCAGGGTAGTTTCAGTGCCCTAAAAATCCTCTGTCTCTTCACCTGGCCCTCCTCCCTAAACCCTGTCGACCACTCATCTTTTGACTGTCTCCGTAGTTTCATCTTTTCTCAAGTGTTCGATAGTTGGAATCATGGTGTATGGCCTTTTCCAGTTAGCTTCTTGCACTCAGTGTTACTCAGGGAAGTTTTCTCCGAGTCTCTTCGTAGGTCGATAGCTCATCTCCCTCTATCCTTGAATAACAGCCCATGGTGTGGGTGGACCATGCTTTGTTCATCCACTCACCATGTCTTTTGTACCCTTCTATTTCAACACCTAGCAACCAACCCAGCACATAAGAAAACCTGAACAAATACTCATTAAATGAGTGAATAAATAAAAATAAACCAAGCACCCATGAGCGAGAGTAGTTTACTCAGCCCAGAAGACAAATACCAAGAAGAGGGCTGGCTGAAAATTCCAATTAGCAGATTTGTCAATCTTTAAATACCAGGCCCGAATCCCACCGCAAGAGGCAATACTTTGTGTATTTTATTTTGTGTTTTAAACCCAAATTTAGAATTTGGGAGGTAAATCACTATTCACGTTTATTCAAAGTACCTCGACTATTATATATTTACTTTTATGAGGGAACAAAAATGCACTTCACACGAGCTAATTCCCTTTGATTGTGACCTCTTCCTTTGGGGTTGTCCGGCCCTGGTTTTCTGATCCAGAAAACAACTGAAGTCTGGCGCCCTCTTGGGGCCTCTCGTTTTTAAAAGAGACATGCCGTGCAAATGTCTTGGTTCCTGACATTTTTGTCCACTCACAGCATCCAGTCTCGGTTTGGCGGAAGGCGGTGCTTCTAACGCTCGCAACAGCTCTCAGCAACTTCAACTCAGACATTGCTCCCACCAAAGGTGTAGTCAGGCTGGATGCGATCTTTCTGTTGGTAGCCAGGGCAGGTGCTCTGGGGTCCCAGGGTGCCTTACCAAGAAAAAGAGTAAGCATAAATAGGATTAGAAATTAATTCATGGCATCCAGTCTCCCCTCTCACGCACGTCCCATCCCCAGGCCTTCTTGACCGCTAGCTGTTCATCTTGCAAGGCCACGTATATGCCATTTTCTTGATAAAACATTTTCCAGGTTAAAAAAAAAATTGTTTCTCCTTGGCGCCCCCACCTCCCTGCGGTCTTCTACAAGGACCCGCAGCTGTGTGTTTATCTGAATCCTTCGTCAATGGTTGTGCTCCTTGAGTGCGGGCTTTACGTCTTGAGGAGAGCATCTGCTTATTCCCACTCCCTAGGGCTTACAACAGAGGCGCAATAAATGTTGATTGTAAATTGAAGATCAAGGTAGGAGGTCATAATGGAAGCAAAGAACACATAAAAATGTGTCAGTTGGGGCCCTGAGACTCCTGTCCCTCTTTTGCTCTCACTGGCCTGCTGTTTGTTGCAAGACTGTAAAGGCAGTGTTGCCTTCGCAATGCCTGCAGACCCCCTAGACCTACAGGGGATGAAAAGATACATATTCCATGGCCCCTATGGTTTTGAAAAGTGCTGAGTCAAACCAAACGCTACATATAATTAGAAGTTCAAGAGAGCTGAAAGCACGGCCTTATTCCTCTAATATAAGTATCTAAGTGGGGAGGAGGGGTGGGACTCAGTGTCCTGATAAAGAATGTGAGCTCAAAGGCTCTGTGTGCTCTGAATCACACGACGGATGAGTGATGGAGCCAGGACAGTGATGGAGCTCCTGATTGCCAATTCCATACTCCATCCGTGACTTAGTGCAGTGCTTCCTCCTGGCAGGGAGCTCTACTCCTGACCTGGACATTTTAGCATCACATGCACATGGTATTTCAGTAAAAATTAAGGTCTTAGATATTACAAGCAATCCCCATTGACTAGACATCATCACCCCCAATCTCCCACTGAGGTAAACTGGGCAAAACCAAACCGACCGATGAAAACAAATGGACAAAACCATTAACAACACTCCCCCAGGGCCAACAGAGTATCAGGCACGTCATGGTGGAATCAACAGTCACGGGGCCTGCGTCCCAACCATGCTCCGCCAATTACCTGTTTACGGCCCTAGGCCACTGACTCTGCCTTGACTCCCTCACGTATAATATAAAATAGATGATAGTAGTGGATGTTGAGAGAATTCAATGAGTTTAGTGCACACAGAGTCTGGCATATAGTCAATATTAATATTTGCTACTATTTTTTGAAAAATTCTTTCAGCTATCCAGATTGAAGTGCATACGTTGGTGGAATTCACCATATATATATATTTTTAGATTTGTTTATTTTTAGAGAGAGAGACTGTGGAGTGGAGGGGCAGAGAGAGAGAGAGAGAGAGAGAAAGAGAGAGAATCCCCAACAGTCTTCCCGCTGAGGGTGGAGTCCAAGGCGGGGCTCGAGCTCACGACCCTGAGATCTTGACCTGAGCTGGAATCAAAAGAGTCAGATGCTTAACCGACTGAGCCACCCAGGTGACTGAGGACTGCACATTAGGACTTACAATAGATGTAAGGTCTTTGATGGATGATTTCTTTGAAATAAGTTTTATCTCACCCGCTGCGCTGTGTGCAGCAGCGGAACCCTCCCTCTGTCTCTGTCTCCCTCTCGGTTTCAAAGTTAAAATAACAGTTTTGATACCATCACTCAGCGTAAGGTTGGGCCCTTCTGTACCCCTTAGCATGTCTCATTTCTGAGGTTCAGGGGCCCACAGCAAGAAAGGCTTTGAGTAACTAAGACTCATGTCAATACAGAAAGAGGAAGCCCTGCTTGTTTGCTTCTCGGAGGCAGCTGCTCTCTGAACACACGCCAAGGGAAAGCTGGGTCTTGGGGCTTTGGTTTTGATTATTTTTATCTCCCTGTAAATGGCTCCATCTCTCTGATCTCTCAGCACCTTCAATGCCACTTCATGACGCAAATATCCTTTGATGGAATAGAAGGCTAATAGTGCCTCCTGGCCAACTGGCGTCTGTATCCAAAAAGAGCACATGGCAATCACAGCTCCCTGAGACCCTGGCCTCTACCTTCCACTGTGGCCGGCCCTGGTGCTCCTCTTTTATCCTAACACACACATTCTCCTGGTCAAGTGGGATTTGCCGGGCCCTTGGGAAGTGGTTCCCTCAGACCCTGTTTGTCTTCTTCATAGAAAGTAAAGAGGATTCCTCTTTCCCAGAGGAAGTGATCGCATCTTTATGTAGAAGAAGTCAACAGGCGAATTTGCAGTGAGATCTTTGAACTAAGGCTCTTAAGGGCACCTACCCGTCTGACACCATTTGAAAGAGAAACTCAACTGAAAGCCTTCTGGAAAAAGACAAAAAGTAAGTTTGGTGACAGCTACATTCAGCTATTATTACCATGACAACCGTGAGTCTCAGAACAGGTGCTGGTCAATACCTAAGCATGTGATTCCTCTAAGGATTAATAACTGTGACTCACGGTGTGTAGACAGACACTTGGGCTGAGGTTCCCTGACTTTGGACTTCAGTATCCTGGTTAGACTGCAGCTCCACAGTCTGGTAGATTTCGGCTCTTCCATTCAAACCACGTGTCGGGACTTATTAAATAAGCACGCGTCATAACCTATTTGGGCAACTATCAGGCCAACTAAAAATGTGGCCATAGATCTCATAAAAGCTACTCAGTGGTCTAGTAAGGCAAGGCAGCTCCTGAAAGCACGGCCACTTGCCATTTCTTGAAGCCCTTGGTGTGAGCAGCTGCAGGACTGATGAGGATTGGAAAAGTGTTTCTTCTTTCACGAACAGAGGAAAGACGGAGACTGGGGGGTCAAGCCAGACATGCGTGTCTGCACTGCATCGAGGGAGAACAAAGCCTGGCCAGGTCCCACCCTCTGTTGGCACCAGATTTGGGGAAGTGATGGATGAAACGCCACACTGCTCCTCTGGCACCTGGACGTCAACTCTTAATCTCTCTGCAGCTTTGAGGGCCGCATTCGAAGTCTGTTGGGTTACTTGGGGGCTGGTTCTAAGAATCTTTGGTCTTTCCAGAATTCCTTGTTTTATCAGGGTAGTCATTCACATATGATGAAAGATACCAAATACCCTCCAAACACACTAAACCTATATACTACCCCTTTCTGGTGCTATGGCAGCCAGGAAATACAGAAGTATTTAAGAGAAATTTGGTTTTGCAGGTTGATTAGCTGTTTCCTTGCTTTTTGTGTGTGTGATTACTGTGGCTGCTCAAAATGATGATAGACAAATAGGTCTAAATGCTTAAAATCAACAGGTGAGAATTCAAATCTCATATCTCAAGCTAATGTGATAGGCTCTGACCCTCTAGGTGGAATGGCAGGAAGAGACCTGGAAACAATGTCCTGCCCCCCCCCCCCCGGGAGAGGAGCATTTCAAAGAGGAGGAAATTGCCAGATTTCCCAAATGCTGTAGATAAATCAATAGATATAGGACTGAAATGCATGCATGGGGCTTTTCAAAACAGCTTTATTGAGGTATAATTGACATACAATAAGCCACACACATGTAAAACACATAGTTTCATACATTTTCTATACGTGCGGACCTTAATACCATCACCACACGGAAGCTGATGAACACATCTATCACCCCAGAAGTTTCCTTCTGGTCCTTCCTTCCATCCCCATCCTTCCTTCCCAGGCAACCCCTGAGCCATCACTCTAGATTAGTGTGCATTTTCTCCAATTTTACATAAATGAAATCATCCAGTATATACTCTTTTTAAAAATCTGGCTTCTTTATTTCAGGAATGGGACTAATTATTTCAAGATTGAGACTCATCCATTTTGGAGCACATAGAAATAGCTTTCCCTCCTCCCCTCTCTCCTTTCTTTTTGCTGAGTAGCATTCCACTGTGGAAATAGCACGGATGTACCACAGTCTGTTTATCCATTCTCCTGTGGATGGACATTTGCGTCCTTGCCAATTTCCGGCTAATGCAAATAAAGCTGCTATGACTATGTCCTTGTAGGAGCACAAGCTTTCTTTTCTCTTGGGTGAATCCTTAGGCTGGTTTATATGATATGTTTAACTTTTTAAGGAACCGCCGAATCGTATTTCAAAGTGGTTGAACCATTTTCTATTCCATTCCCACAAGCGGTGTCTGAGAGTTGCAGGCCGTCTACATCCTTGCCTGTGCTCACTGTGGCAGTTTTTCTTTTTCTTTTTCTTTTTTTTTCTTTTTCTTTTTCTTTTTCTTTTTCTTTTTCTCTTTCTCTTTCTCTTCCTTTTCTTTTTCTCTTCTCTTCTCTTTTCTTTCTTTTCTCTTTCTCTTTTCTTTCTTTCTTTCTTTCTTTCTTTCTTTCTTTCTTTCTTTCTTTTTTAGAGACAGAGAGAAGGAGAGACACAAAGGAAGGGGGAGGGGAGAGAATGAGAACCTTAAGCAGACTCCAAGCCCAGCATGGAACCCACAGGGGGCTCCATCTCTCTTCAATCAAGAGTTGGAGGTTTAACCGACTCAGCCACCCAGGCGCCTGCGACGGCAGTCTTTTAAGCTTCAACCATTCTAAACCTGAAGCCATGAAATCTGACAATCAGAAGGTTCTGATAACCTTCAGAAAGTATTTTCATTGCAGTGGTGAGGATAGATGTCAGACTACAGGCGGGTGGTGGAGGCCGGGTTTAAGCAGTAGAAACTGAGTATAGGCTGTTTTCAGAGACTTCAGGCTGTCAGGGAAGGCTCCAAGTTTATGTACAAGTCATGGTCATTACTCAAAATACTCAACTTATATCTAAATTAAAACATTTTACAGTTTAGGGGAGCCTGGTGGCTCTAAACGCCCAACACGGAGCCTGCGTAAGATGCTCTCTCTCCCTCTCTTTGTCCCTCCTATACCCTCTCTAAAAATTTTTTTTTGTTTACAGTTTATTATTTGTCCAGCTCACAGTGTGGGCAGTGAGGTGGGGCCTTATAAGGATAAGGATATAGGATCAAATATTTCTTTTTATTCTTACCAAGTCATAAGGCCACGTTGCTTCTTGAAAAATATCTAAGTGTTAAGGTTAGATAAAAATCATCTGGAATTCTTCAATCCTCTCATCAAAGTGTAAATAACGTCACATGTGTCTTTACCCTTTCCAATAGGACACACCCGAACAGAGGACAAACAGGGAGCCTGAAAAAGAGAGACAGAGCGAGAAACAGGGTGACGTGTGTCCCAGTTTGCCAGGAGCTGTCCCACTTTAGCACCAGATGTCTGAGCCCGTGGGTGTGCATTGCACCCTAGTCTGAGCTAGAGGTTGGAGCACAGAAGACGTCGCAGTCTCAAATTGGTTTACAGAATACTTCTCATTTCTCCCTACAAATGTGAAGTGTAATTTCACAAATGAATGACGTATCGTGTGTGGAAGAGTCACATGAAAACTATGGACTCATAACTGGAAAATGTTTCAGGGTGACTCACTCAACTGAATAGATCCCATGAGAGCAGGGACAAGGTTCGCATGAGTTTAGGCTCCTCCCCTCGCCCTCTCTCCTCTGTGGCAACCGGGATGCCCTGTGGGTCGAATTGTGCCCTTGCCCTAAATATGTTCAAGTGCTAACCCCAGCTACCTGTAAAGACGACCTTATTTAGAGATGGGATCTCCCCGAATGTAATCAAGTTGAGTTCAGACTAGATTAGACCTGGGCCTGAATGACCCAGTGACTGGTGTCCTTAAAAAGGGAATTCTGGACACAGAAACAGACACAAAGGAAGAAGTCCGAAGTCCATGTGACGATGGAGGCAGAGATTAGAGTGATGCACTTATAAGCTGAGGAAGGCCAGGGATTGCTGGCAGCCCTCAGAAGCGAGGAAGGCATGGAGTAGATTCTCCCTCAGAGCTTCCAAAATAGGAGCGAGCCCTGCTGACACTTGGGCGTCAGATACCTACCCTCTAGAACTTGAGAGAATAAGCTCCTGTTGTGCTACACCAACCGGATGGTAGTACCTTGTTACAGCAGCCCCGGGAAACTAATACAGATGCTTCCACATAGGTAACCCCAGGGATCCTGAACATTCAGAGAAGCTTTTTGAGTAACTACAAAGTTTCCAGAGCCTCTGTGGGCATTATGGGAGAAGCAAAGTCAATGCCAACACCCGGCCTCCTCTTTTGCCTGACTACTCCTGTGTCCTTTCCGAGTCTCCACGGAGCTGTTACCCCTTCTCGAAAGCCTTGCCCTCACTGGGTCTCCCTAGGTGGGCTCCAGTGGTTCGCAGCCACCCCTGGGTATCAGAATCACCCAGGGAGCTTTTAAAACATGCTAATGCCCCGTGACCTGAGAGTCTGAACATGCGAGTTTGGGGCATAGCAAGGGTGCTTTCTAAGACTTTGTAACGTGCAGGGTTGAGAATCTCCGCTGCGGTGCTCCCTGCCCCCAGATTCTCACCACACCCTATGAGTACTTCAGCCACAGACACCCTCGGTATTGTGTTGAAATAATATGCTTCTTTTCATCTAGAAGAACATTTCTCAGTTTGGGCTGCGTGATCAAGTCACCAAAGGAGCTGAGAGCCCTGGCGTGCCCGACCAACCCCGGACCTCTGGAGTCAGGAGCTCTCTGGCTGTCTGCAATTTGCAGCCAAGTTTGAAAACGACTGTACCAGATCATGAACTCTGTTGGAGCAGGAGTCTGGCTTTCTCGATTTTGGGAACTCCCTGGCTACTAGGCTCCTGGTGCGTCCTGCTGCTGCGAGCCCACCAGTAGATGTTTCTTAAGTAAGTTAACTCTACCAAACACTGAGTTTATAACCTAGAAAGGGGCCCGAAACAAACAATCATGACTTGCAACGTTGTACTAAGTGACCTAGAACAGGCACCAGAGAGTCACATCTGTTTTGGGATGCTGACGGCTAAGGAGAAAAGCAAGGAAGGTCAGTGGTTACTGTTGAAAAGCCTTTGGGAAGGTGCCTTTATAACCCAGTGCGTCCCCAAGATCACAGAAACGATGGCTGTTTCTTCAGTTGAACGCCAATGAGGTGATGAGATTGCATTTAGAACTGTCTGGATCATAAGATCCAACTCTTTGAAGACTAGACTCACACTCAGTGTGAGAAGATACGCACTCTAAGAAAGGCCGATGCCACCGCAGACCCACTCAGGGGAGAGCTGGTTAATTCCAGCTTTGCTTTCTCCTAAACTCGAACAGGAATGTCCCCACCATTTAAGTTGTACGGCCTTCATTTGGGGCAAGAACATATATTTTAATTTAAATTTTTAGAAATGTGTGTATGATTCTGTTTCCTTGTACCAGCAAATAGCTTTGTGATAAATGGAAAAAAAAAAAAAACAACAACCCCAAACTTATTTGATTGTGAGATAAGGGAAGACTTAAAAAAAAAAAGATTTTATTTATTTATTCATGAGAGACACAGAGAGAGAGGCAGAGACACAGGCAGAGGGAGAAGCGGGTGGGACTCGATCCCAGGACCCCGGGATCACGACCTGAGCTGAAGGCAGATGCTGGACCACTGAGCCACCCAGGTGCCCCAGAGAATACTATTTGAATGGGGATAGGACTAGAGCCATCCTTCAGGTTAAGTGAAATCAGGATGGGAACAAAGGCACGATTCTCACAGCCGCGTCTTATTTGTGTATCAACTGTTTTCTCTCAGGCTTCTCCATCATTAGAGTTCAGGGCTACCAGTGATTTTGGATCCACACTTAGAGCTCCACCTGTAAACTAAAGAGAATTTAAAACCAGAGAGAATAAAAAACTCCCTTTGAGCTCCAATTTGAGAAAACTCAAAGGGAGGACTCTGATTGGCCAAGCTCAGGGTCACATGATTATGGTAAAGGCTAGATGGGGTACCAGGACTGATGACCCCTCCCCTGGGGCAGGATTGGGGTAGAGAGAAAGAGCTACCAGAAGAGATCTAGATGGTTCCCATGAGAAATCAGTAAAGCCTGGATGTCCCTGGTACCGATAAGTATGAAAACCAAGTCAGCAATTAGCTGGGTGAGAGCATGCTAGAGGAGGAACCCTGAAAGATGACTCCAGAGTTCAAGTTTTGCTGATGGAATATACTGTGGTGCCACTATGAGAAATGGAGACTCCAAGGGGAGGACCTGGCCAGAGGGGAAAGCAGGAAGCCTGACCCCGGACACGCAGTCTGAATCCATGTTCCGGAGGTCCATGGAGGACCAGTGGTCCACCTGGCGATTGAGCGGGAACGTGATACTCAGGGGAGAGGGGAGGTCTTGACAAGCAACTGTGATGTGATCTGCATGGAGGGACATTAGTGGAGTTGATGTCAATATCAAAAGAGAAAATAGAGACAGAGAAAAGAAGAAGTGGAAACTTGAAGGGAGCCCCTACCTGTGAAGAGCCAGAAGAGGACAGAGAAAAGTGCCACCAGAGAGCTAGAAGAGCCTTGAAGGGACAGCCAAGGGAGAAGGACTGCGGGACACTCAAATACTTGAAGAACATGTGGCTGAATTTTGAACCACGACAGACGCCAGGCTTGCCCAGGAGTGTGTGGTGTGGGCACACATCATGGACTTCAAAAGAGCAGGGCAGGGAAATGTTAACGGGGTCTCCTTCTTCTTCTCCTCGGTTCTTAAGCTTCTCCCATGCCTCCCCCTCCCCCCCTCAACCCCAGGGCCCCTTCCTCAGCCAATGTGTGGACTGGTAGCCCCAGGAGTTTGCAGATGTTAAGAGGAGGCTTGCAGGTCTTCTAGTTCATGGAAGCCTGAGCTCTAATTACCCTTTCCTTGACTTGAAGCCTTTGAAGATTAATTTATTTGAGAGAGACAGAGAGAGAGAGAGAGAGAGACAGAGAGAGAGAGAGAGAATGCATGGGGGGGCAGTGGGAGGAGAGGCAGGGAATCTCAAGCAGGCTCCCTACTGAGCACAGAGCCCAACTCAGGCCTCTCATCCCTGACATCATGACCTGAGCCAAAATCTAGAGTCTGGCACTTAACCCACTGAGCCCCCCAGGTGCCCCTAACTCAGTGCCTTTGCTGCTGACCAGTAACCTAGCTGAGATGATGGTAACCCGTTACCGTGTCATTGTATTTAGAGCCTGCCAACCTTCAGGAACAAGTAGGCAGCTATCTATTAGAGGGAGAATTTCCCGTGACCTCCCTTGACTTGTAGCTGATGCCTGAAGTCCAGGATCAAAGCTTCATCTTGTTAGTTTAAGGCTTTGGTTCCTGTTAGGACACAGACCCCACTGAGGACGTGATCATACTACTTCAAGATGCTTTATTTGATGGTACGTCTCCTCCACCCATCCACGCATTAGTCTAATGAGGGCATGAACTGTGTTTTATTCAAATCTACCCCCCACCCCCATCCTTACTGCAGCCAGCGGTGGGATGGGGCCAGCTTGCAACACCGTGCTCACGCCTTCCCAATTCTGTGTTTGGTGGCATCACACCGGCAGCTCAATATCAGCCTTGGTGGCGGTATTTACACCACAGAAATTGGGAAGTGCTACAAATCGGGCCTCCCCTTCGGTGGTTTGTTACTTCTTTACCACCACACCGCCCCCTGCCCTTTTAGGCTTAAGCAGCTCATTTTTCTATTGAACCATTGGAGTTGTGGGCCTGCAATAGATTTTAACGTGGTCCTTCCATAAATTAATGATGACAATCCCTTCAGTTCCCATAATACAGCTAATCTGTAGTTTTGACCTCTCAACATTTGCTCTCTCAACAAAGCTATGAGCTGGGCTGGGAAGACAATTGAGTCCTCTGTTGTAGCAATCTCACCCGGAAAGGGCCAAGCTCGGTGAACCTTTACTGTGGGAGGAACCGGAAGGAACTTCTCCCAGCCTTTCATCGAGCAGTCCCAGCCATTCCCCTAGAATCATTCTCTTCGCCCTTTTTCCAACCGGTTTGGCATCTAAGGACCAGAACTGGCTGCTGGGTTGGGCCAAATGACCCTTCCAGAATGCATACTTGAAACAGCTAAAGGCTAATTTTAAATGCAGGCATGTTTCATTTTATCAACCCTCACAGATACTGTGTTTTGTTTAGTTTTTTACAGATTGAAGATTTGTGGCAGCCCAGCATCAAGCAATGCTTTTTAGATGTTATTTTCCCAACAGTATGTGCTCCCTTCATAGTTCTGTGTTATATTTTGGTAATTCTCGCAGTACTTCAAGCCTTCTCATCATATTTGTTATGGTGATCGTGATCAGTGATTATCACTTGCTGAAAGCTCAGATGAGGGTGAGCATTCTTTTTAGCAATAAAGTATTTTTGATTTATATATATATATATATATATATATATACATCGTTTTTAAAAATATAATGCTATTGCATACTTAATAGAATACAGTACTTTTATGTAAATTGGGAAACTAAAAAAAAATTCATTTGACTTGCTTTACTATAATACTCATGTTTTCATGGTGGTCTGGAACCAAATCCTCAGTATCGCTGAGGTATGCCTAAGGCAAGCCATGAGAAAGGAGATAAGGATTCACTAACCTTATCCTGCTTGCTTCCATGGCTTTCAATGATCAGTATTCTAGGAGGCCTCCTCTCGCCAGGAGACTCGACAAGTAGGCTGCTGACAAATAAAATGTGTTCCAGACGTCTGTGGAGGCCAAAGGACTCTTGTTTGCATTGTCCGTCTTGTGTATTATAACCCCAAGACATTGGAACATGGCAGCCATCCTAAGCCAAGAAGAGAGAATCCAGTAGCATTCTCCAGCTCTGATGTGCTGTGATGTGCTCCAAGTGGTATGTTATAGATCACAGCGAAAGCTCCAAACCAGAGATCCGAGGCTTCCTTGGGGAAAAGACAATTGGCTCAGGCAATGGAATTGTGTGTCCTCAAGGAAGAATTTTCTGGCCTGAGGCCTGGCTCTCATTTCTGACATGTTCGTTAGGATCAAGCTCCAGGTCAGCCCCACTTGGAGGCATGTTCTTTGTTGGACTCTGCCCAGCCTGGGCCTCCAACTTTGATAATGGGTCAAGTACCTCAGCCCCTTAAGGACTGGGCTGTTCCTAATCCTTCTAGTTTCCACCAAACAGCCAGTTTTCCTGGCCCTGAGCCACGTTCAACAGCTGGGCCGTAATCACAGATCTCATCTGTGCTGCTTTTCTGTATTTCTGCACTTGACAACTTTGCCAGACTGCCGGTAACGTCTCATCTTGTGGTCTTTCTACGTGTTCTCCCTCGAGAAGAGCATTTCTCAACGTTCTTGAGGACCAGCCCCTCCCCGGCGATTCCCCATTCTCCTGTCTTATTTTCCTGATGCTACTGTGTAGAATTAGCTGTTCGTTGTATGATTACGTATTTATCATCTGCCCCTCCTGCTCCTTCACTACCTCTTAGATGGTAAGTTCCAGGAAGGCAGAGACTGTTTTGTTTACACTGAATTTCCAACCCCGAGGACAGCATCTGTCCCATAGAAGGCTCTCATAAGTGTTTGAATGGCTGAGTCCTTAGGTTCATCTCCCTTTCGCTTGCTCTGTCATTTCTTACCCTGCCTGCATCCGGGACCCCAAGAGCTACTGGCATACTGGTAGGTATGTGTTACTGGTAGGTATGTGTTATTTTGAGTTCCCACCAGTCTCTCCCTCCCCAGCTCTGTGGGGCCCCTGCCAGGAGACTCAGCATCACATCTCCTGAGCTCTGAGTTTTCCTTCTGAAAACTTGCCATTGTTAGTAGATGTCCAGACCTCTGTTTGAGTGCCTAGTTTTGACATATAGCCTTATTCTTTTTTTTTTTAAGTTTTTATTTATTTAAGTCATCTCTACACCCAACATGGAGTTCAAACTCACAACCCCGAGATCAGGAATCACACGCTCTTCTGACTGAGCCAGCCAGGTGCCCAGACACGTAGCCTTGTTCTTACCACCAATAGCTCTGCCTCCTTGGCCTTTGGTTCCCACTGTGACTTCTGGTCTCCCTGACCTGCACTATGCCTTTTCCCTCATCCTGCTCCCCCTGTCTTTTGCTGGGCCTTCCTCGTTCCAGCTCCTGCCCTTGCTGCCTGCGGTCCTCAGACTGCCATAGAGAAGCCAGCATCAAGGTCAATAGCACTTTCAGCCTCTAATCTTAAATAGGAAGGGCTTTCAGGGATCTCCAAGTGAGCATTTCACTCTAGGGTAGCCCAGAGTATGTCAGTCACCAGACAGTCATTGGCTCCCAAAGTTCGTGATTATCTTCCGAGGGATGATGAATGTTGCCATTCTTTTCATATCATTTTTTTAATGTGAAATAAAACATGTACTCAGAAAATAAATGTATGAAACACGTATGTGTCGTGTATTGAATCTAGCCAACACCTATGTAGCCACCACCCAGATCAAGAAAGAATGTGACCCACCATCACGAACTCCCCAGGTATAACCTGTCCTGCCCCAGCTCTTACTAGAGCCACTAAACTGACTTCTGTGTTTATTTCTTAATTTTTCTTTTTCTTTTTTTTTTAAAGATCTTATTTATTTATTCATGAGAGACAGAGAGAGAGAGAAAGAGACAGAGACACAGGCAGAGGGAGAAGCAGGCTCCATGCAGGGAGCCTGATGTGGGACTTGATCTTGGGTCTGCAGGATCAGGCCCTGGACTGAAGGCGGCGCTAAACCACTGAGCCACCCGGGCTGCCCTTAATTTTTCTTTCTAACTGTTTTGTTGACTTTGAACTTTATATGAATGGAAGCAAAAATACTTATATTTTTGTGTCTTCTCCTTTGTTGGTGATTCTTTTGTAGGAGAAAATTGTTCTTAAACACATGCTCTTTTTTTGTCATTCTACCTACACCAGCAGGATCTAGCAAGAATCGTTACTGGTAGGGTTACTGTTTTCTCATTCCAGCCTTCTTTGGAATGTGGCTTGCGGTTTCCAGACAGGGTTTATTGCTATGTTTTCCAGATTGCTTGGTAGTAAACCCAATTCTGGTGTGCAGACCCTAACTCCCTCCAAGCTGCCTCCTACCTACCCCTTCAACCAGACAAAGAACAGAAGACGCTTTCCTATCTTTACATTTGCACATGTGTTGTAGAGATGCAAATTCGTAATGACTTGCATTGGAATGTGGCATATAAATATATAAGCTTTTATAGAAAAGTAAGAGAATTGCTGAGGCCATTGTCCTCTAGTAGGAAGAGAATGTGGAACATTTGGCCAGTCTTGGCTAAAAACAATCCATGTTAAAACTAATCCCTAATCCTTTGTAAGGACAAATTTTAACTAGGGCTTCCAAAGGGGAACGAACACATTTTGAAGTATCCCAATTCTAAAGAACGTTCAGATCACTTAAAGCATATTGAGAAGTCTAATCCTAGAATATAGCAATTTTTTAAAAATAGTGATATGAGGGGTGCCTGGGTGGCTCAGTTGGTTGAGCATCTGAGCTTTGGATCAGGTCATGATCCTGAGGTCCTGGGATGGAGCCCCGCATCAGGCCGTCTGCTCAGCAGGGGTCTGCTTTCTCCCTCTGCCTTTCAACCTCCAGCCCCAACCCCTGCTCTCTCTCTCTCTCTCTCTCTCTCTCTCTCTCTCTCAAGTAAACAAATAAAAAGATCTTTAAAAAAAAAATAGTGATATGAATGAGTCTTTGGAGCCAAGCTAAATCTTTTGGAAAGCCAATTTGTGCAACAGTTTTGTTAACCAGGCCTGAATGTATTCTCTGCCTTGAGATGAGTCATGAAAGTCATGTGGCTTGTTGGCCCTGTTCCAAAGTTGGCTTTCTTTTTTTTTTTTAATTAATTTATTTTTTTATTGGAGTTCAATTTGCCAACACATAGAATAACACCCAGTGTTCATCCCATCAAGTGCCCCCCTCCTTGCCCGTCACCCAGTCACCCCCACCCCCCGCCCTCTTCCCTTTCCACCACCCCTTGTTCCTTTCCCAGAGTTAGGAGTCTCTCATGTTCTGTCTCCCTCTCTGATATTTCCCACTCATTTTTTTTTCCTTTCCCCTTTATTCCCTTTCACTATTTTTTATATTCCCCAAATGAATGAGACCATATAAAGTTGGCTTTCTGAACCAGTAGCATCACCCAGGAATGATTTATACGTTGGGAGTGGTCATTCTGAGGCAAAGAATGGAAGGAATGGAAAAAAAAAAAAAGACAAAATACCTCCCATTTTGGCAATCAAATCAGAAGCTTCCATTGTGGTTCTGAGACATTGCATAAATCTACCCGTTGTTCTGAGCTCATTCATAGTCCTCACTTGGGCGGTTTGGCCCACTTGCAATAAGTTACAAAGGGCCGCATCAGCAGGTTCTATTTCTTACCCTTGCTCCCAGCTGCTGAGGGCTGAAGAGGAGTGTGTGTGTGTGTGTGTGTGTGTGTGTGTGTGTGTGTGTGTGTGTTAACCAAAAGGAATCTTGCTGGTACATTTTGAGGAGTGGGTCTTAGCAAAATACTCACTCTTACTTTCAGAAATAAGCACCTGAAGCCCCAAATGCTCAGGCACACCAACACACCCCAGTTGCCTCTGTGTTTTTACCCCTTGCAGAGCAAAATATTCTTTCCCCAATACGACAGAGGAAGACAGAAAAGCTGAGATTGCTTTCATGTAACCGTCGAGGGGTATCAAATACAGGAGAAAGGAGGAAATATAATGCAAAGGTGATGGCAACCTCTTGGGGCTCAGGCCAGACTTCAGGAAAGGGCCTTTCTTTCCCCCAGAGAAGTCCAGCCAGGTGGGCCAGGGCTGGCAAGGCTGGGTGATGGCAGAAAGCAGTTGAAATCTGTCTGGGGCAGCCACTGAGAAGCAGGGTCTCCTGGCTTCTGGGGCTGGAGAGCCACACACAGAAGAGATCAGTGTAAAAGTGCCTTTCGATGAGTAAGTGCTCGCTGTGCAATTTGGGAACTAATTTTATCTGTGCAACCCAGGCACATTCCCCACGTGGGGCTGCGAGGTGGCTCTCTTGTGTCCTCTCCCTGTCTGCCATCATGTTAAAGAAAGAAAAATCCCAGCGCAAAGGTGATGATGTGGGAAACAAAAGCCACAGAAACATAGCTTCAGTTAAAATCTCCTTATGGCTTGCAGCCCACTGATAGATCCCTGAAACTGCAGAGCATGACCTTCCCCCTGGGCCCCAAGGCTGCCTTCATGTTTAAAAGGAAACTTGTAAAAAATAAAATAAAAATAAAAGGAAACTTGTCTTGCAGCATCTGGCCCCTCAAGGTCCTGAGAACCTTGCTTCCAGATTCCTAGGAGACAGGTGCTATCTATCCCTCACCCCCACTAATTAAAAAGTAGAGTCACTCCTCACCATCCCAGTACAGCTCTTTCTGCTCACAGGTCCGGTCCCGTGAGCAGGGAAGGGGTGAAGGGAGGAGAGAGAGAGGAGGCCCCTGACTCCCGTGACCGGCTCTGGAACTCTTCCTGGCAGATAGGAACGCCGAGACTGAGCAGAACGAGAGATATGGGAATACACTAAGGCCGCCACAAGAATCTCAAGGCCACAAGTTTCCCAGCCAGTGCTCCATAAGACACTGCCACTCACAGCCCTCAGGGGCAACCCATTAGGACCCCTCTCACCCTAGAGAGCGTTTTTCTTTCCTTTCTGCTCTCACCTTCACTTAGTAAACTTTCACTTCACCCTTTTGCATCTGGGAGATTCATTGTTTGACTCCGCGAGACAAGAACCCTGTAACCCGGGTGGCTCAGTCGGTTCAGCGTCTGCTTTCCGCTCAGGTCATGATCCCGGGGTCCTGGGATCGAGTCCCACATCAGGCTCTCCGTTCAGCGGGGGAGTCTGCTTCACTCTCTGCCCCTACCCCCACTTGTGCTCTCTCACCGTCTCTCTCTTTCTCAAATAAATAAATAAATAACTTAAAAAAAAAAAACCTGCGATCCTGTAACAAAGTGATTAGATGTCCTTCCTTGTCCCCTCCTGCCTCCTTCTTGTCTCTCCCCCAAACAAAATTCCACTTCATTTCCGTTTGCCCTCCTTAAAATCCAGTCCATAAACATCCCCCACCCCCAACTCCAGCATGCAGTGTGGCTTGGAACATAGTTTCTTCCAAGGGATTTGGATAAGGATCCCGAGATGTTTGCAGTGGGCGATGGCTTATAGCCAATTATTCTTGCCCTCAACAGCTTCATTAATGGCATGGATCCTAATGCGGAGGGGGAAAAAAGCAGAAAAATGTTCACCTTTAGCCCAGAAGGCTGACCTATGGCCTGCATAGTTTTGATAAGCTTCAAATAAAAAGTGGTTGCTCCATTTTTAAAGGGTCCCAGGACTGCCTGTACATCTCAGCCATGGTTATCATATAGAATGGAATGAGAAATCTTGCAAAAGTAGTTTCACAAGTGAAAACTTGAAGAAGACAATGAGCCCTGGGTGTTATACTATAAGTTGTCACATTGAATTTAAGTAAAATATATTAAAAATGTTTGAAGAAAACATTCATGATCTCATACTCCCTGCACGTCCCCTCCCCCTTGAGCACCGAGCATGCAGCCACGAGCTCCATACAGCAAAAGAGCAGCTCTTGCGGCCCACAGGTCTCGTCCTCCTGCTACTTGAAGAGAGTGACTGAGTTGCACCATAAATCATCTCAAGAATTCTTTCTTGACTGTCACACTCAATGATCCTGTGACATGGAGATGGGCAGCGAGCAAGAAGATCTCTCATAAACCTGTCCTGAGAGCCAGCAGAGCTCACAGCTACAGGGCAGGGCATGAGGGGGTGGCCGAGGTCCGGGAGTGTGGCTGGCTCAGGGCACACCTGCACAGTGCCAGAAAAACATCTCCGATGCAAGAAAAATCAAATGACATCTCACCTTTGAAAATAAAACAAAGAGCTAGACATGTTTAAAATGTCTGGGAGAACACAGGGGAAGGGAAGGAAAAATAAGATGAAAATCGGGAAGGAGGTAAACCGCAAGAGAGCTGGACTCTTGGGAACAAACTGAGGGTCACTGGAGGGGAGAGGGTGGCGAAGGGGAATATTGGGTGATGGGACGTAAGGAGGGCATTTGATGTAATGAGCGCTGGGTGTCATATGCAACTGATGAGCCCCTGACCTCTACCTCTGAAACTAGGGGAAAAAAATGGAAAGAGTTTATATATATTTATTTTTTAAAAGATTTTATTTATTTATTCATTAGAGACCCAGAGAGAGAGAGGCAGAGACACAGGCAGAGGGAGAAGCAGGCTCCCTATGGGGAGCCTGATGCGGGACTCAATCCCAGGACCCCGGGATCATGGCCTGAGCCAAAGGCAGACGCTCAACCACTGAGCCACCCAGGCGTCCCACGGAGTTTACATTTAGTTTAAATATCCCTTTCATACGGCTGTGAATACAGATCTCTTCTCAAATTAGAGTCCATTTGTCTACAGCTCAGCGTGGCCAAGGGGAATAGCAACATATGGTAAAAGTTTAGTTTATCAAGGGGAAAATAATTCATTTATAAACAGGGCTTTTACTTCTTTGGGATCCTCTGGGAATTTGGGAGTGAACAACTAAATACAGGAGTCAAGGTAATGTACGAAGTATCAACTTCATAGATAAACAACTTCATAGGTCATCGTGACCCCATGACCTCCTTCCGGCAAAGCGTAGAGGTGGTGAGAAAAAAAGAAGATTTAAAGTTCTTATTTGCTGTCGTTTCTTGTATATATCCACCAGGTGAGGTGTTTGAACCAACGAGGTATTCTTTGGTGCCTAACTCTCTAAATAGACTTTGTCTCACCTTTTGTATTAAAAAAATGAATTGTTTCCCCAGGAAGATAAGTTAGGTAGTAACTGAGGTGCATTTCTTTCCTTTGCATAAAAGGGAGCCCGGCAGTGGAATGATAATTTTATCATCTGCAGCATTGAGTGTTAGTTAAATAAATCCAGGGATCAGTTATGTAGTGCGCTATTACAGTCAATCAAAATCAGATTTTTTTGAAAGTTATTTCATGAATTGTGGAAACGCTGATGCTATAACATTATTATTATTTTTTATAACATTATTTTTTAAGTCTGGATCATGCTGTATATACAAGGTGATTTTCTACTTGTAATAAATGTGTGTGCATATGCATATAAATAACAGGTATGTGCATATATATATGCAAAAAGACAAAGGAAATGCACTGAAATATTAAATAAAAGCTGTTGTCTATAAGCTACAGGGTTATGTACAACTTAGAAATTGAGAGTATTTTTCCATTCCAACTATCCTACAATAAATATATTTTACTTAAAATCAGAAAAAAGCCCCACGTTTTGAACATTTATAAGAATCATAACTCCCAAAGTGTCTAATCTGTGTCCTGTAGCATTCACAAATATGATTAAATTAGATCATTTTGCAAACTACTTTTTTTAATTTTATTTATTTATTTATTTATTTATTTATTTATTTATTTATGATAGTCACACAGAGAGAGAGAGAGAGAGAGAGAGAGAGAGAAGCAGAGACATAGGCAGAGGGAGAAGCAGGCTCCATGCACCTGGAGCCCGACGTGGGATTCGATCCCGGGTCTCCAGGATCGCGCCCTGGGCCAAAGGCAGGCGCCAAACCGCTGCGCCACCCAGGGACCCACCATTTTGTAAACTATTTAACTTTGGTTCCTTGGCTCCATGCTACCCTAAATCCGCAGAACTGTCTCAAAAATAATAGCCGCTGATAATGGCTGGGGAAGCAGCTCAAGGCTTCCTTTAGTGGGTCAATGGCACCACCACTGGCAAGAGGAAACTGATGCTCCAGAGTAATCGGAAGGTGCTCGCTTGCATACAACTCCATTCAACACCGTCTCTAACGATGAAGGGCCATATGCTGGGGGTGTGGGGATTCCTTCTAGGAATCTGGCCTGGCTCTGACTTGCACACCAAGGGTTTAGACAAGGAACTGCACAGACCTGATGACCCTAAACTCTACTTCGGCTCAACCAGACCCACACAAAGGAACAAACAATGGAAATGAGGACTACATGGGGGGATTTACGTGGCACCGATGGGCAAATAGAAAGACATTCTTTCTTAGGACTTAGGCATCTTTAAAAGATCATCAATTGTTGGGGCACCTGGGTGGCTCAGTTAGTTAAGCGGCCGACTCTTGATTTCAGCTCAGGACAGGATCTCAGGGACCTGGGATCAAGCCCCGAATGGAGCCCCTGGGGTTGGCTCCTTGCTCAGTGGGGAGTCTGCTTCAGGATTCCCTCTCCCTCTGCCCAGCTCCTTCTAAAATAAATCAATAAATCTTTAAAATAAATAAATAAAAGATAAATTGTTTAGAGCAACGCTGGGACTACCTTAAATATTCATATTGTCTAATTTTTAATAATAGCTCTATTTGAAGTAGGTGCTCTTATCATGTACACTTTACAGATGAGCAGACTAAGGCTTAGAGACCTGAAATATCTTGCCCAAGGTCGAATAAACACATCCCTTATAGTCTATTGCCTTATGCCACTGGCACAGTAAGTACGAGGTCCCATTGCTAGAATTATGTGGAAGGGGGGGTGGAATGTATTGAGTAATTGCCATATTTAGCCGCTTGAACAAACGCCTCTTTGTTTAAAAAAAGACATTTATTGGGACACAGTACCATGTTACTCATAAATCTAAATATGAAAGTCTATAAAAAAGAGTCAGTTCTGATTCACCGAAAAGGAAATGCACTGAGATCCAATGGATTATGATAAGGACCAGGTGGGTTTTATGGGAATCGACAGGGCAAGCGGCCGGCTTTTTATGGCAATAGCTGGAGGAGAGAGAACAACACTATGAAGGAATCTTTGTGTTTCAAATAGATGTCGTTTATAATTTCCATTTGGATTAGGGAGAAAAAATGGATACAGGATAAATAGCATCCGTCCCCCTCCCCCCATCAAATAGAAGGTTATTCAAGGAAAAGAATACATTGAAAAATACTCATTTTTAAATCTACCCAATATGTTTGATGTTACAAATCTCTATGACTGCACCTGAGCCTTTTAATCAGTGCACAGGTTCATGCAGCAACATATAGATTTTCTTCCTGATTCAATAGTATCAATGCCGACCAGGCAAAATCATGGGTGCACTTGTGTGCGTGTGTGTGTGCGTGTGTGTGTGTGTGTAGTGCTGGTGAAGCAACCCACCTACAGAAATTTGTTTTAAAAAACTGACATTTAGGGTTGCCTAGGTGGCTCAGTCAATGAAGTGTCTGCCTTTGGCTCAGGTCAGGATCCCAGGATCCTAGGATTGCGCCCCACATTGGCCTCCCTGCTCAGTGGGAAGCCTGCGTCTCCCTCTGCCCACACTCTATGTCAAATAAGTAAATAAAATCTTGCAAAAAAAAAAAAAACCCTAACATTTATTAAGTTCCTACAAACTATCAGAAATGTGCCACACACATTTTAAAATATTTAAATATTATCTGCAATACAGTGGTTTCCCAGAAATACAAAGGTCGGTCATCAGATGGTCAAACAGATTTCTCGGAGACAGCTGGTCTCCATCCACAGTTCCTGAATATGCTTTGGAGCGGTAAAGGTGAAATGGTTGTGTTTGTATTAACAAAGGTGACTTCTGGACGCCCCCCCCCCCCCGGAGGGCTGGGGCTGGTTGCCAGGAGGACCAACCATGTGATTCAAGGTTTGGGAACTTTCAGCCCCTCCCCTGGGGCCTCAGAGAGGGGACAGGGGCTGGAGGTCGAATCAGCCAGTGGCCAAAGATTTAGTCAATCATGATTATGTAAGAAGCCTCCATTAAAAATCCGAACTGGGTAGTTTGTTGGTCTTTCTCAGATTTTTCTACCCTTGGGAAACCAAAATGCTTCCTCATGCCACCCAGCCACGAGGAAACTCCGTGAGGACAGAGCTGCTCTGTTCAGGACGTCGCTGCATGCTTCTGTTCATCTGACTATTCATTTGTATCTTATCTTACTCTTTAAAAAAAAAAAAGGTAAACCTAAGTAAATGTTTCCCTGAGTTCTGTGAGCCGCTCTGGCAAATTAATCAAACCTAAGGAAGAAGTCCCTGGGACCTCCAGTCTGCAGCAGTCGCAGCAGCCTGGGGCTTGAGACTGGCCTCCGAAGTGGGGGACAAGGGGGTGGCAGGTGGCCTTGCGGGATGGAGCCCTCAGCCTGTGTGGTGCTACCTCTGGGCCAATAGTGTCAGAATTGAGTGAAGCTCTTGGATGCCCTGCTGGTGTCTGAGAATTTCTCGGCGTTGGTCGTGGTGAAACCCGCCCCTGTGTTGAAATTGGGCTCAGGAACTCTAAACGATGATCTCATTTCATCTTCATAAAAACCTATAGGATAGGTGATATCATCCTTTTTTTTACAGATAGGGAAAATAAGTGCTCATGAAATGGTCAGCCCTGTTAATAAACAAGGTTCTAAGCATTTATCACGTAAGTTCTCCGAAATAATCGTATTGCCTATTTTGACCTTCATCGTCACCGTATTGCAGTGGATGCGCTCATCGTGCAGCACACGGAGGCCTAGAGAGCCTAACTATCTTGCCCAGTGTCATGTAAACACTCACCATTCATACTATCTGTGGCTTTGTGTCCTTGACAGAGTCCAAAAGTTAGTCCCCATTGGTTCCCGGCCTGTCTCTGAGAAATGCATACCGATACCAAGAAGACAGATTTTAGCAAGGCACTTCCTCATTTATGATAACCGGGAAGAGGCTGGCATGGAGCAGATCCGTGTCTTCACACCTGCACCTCAGTCCATCAGGAGGGTGCCTTTTCTCCCTTAGTTTCCATAATGTAATGGACACGGGTTTGGGACGCTTGGGATCTTAGGTTGCGGGGAGTCAAGAAGAGTCTGATGGTACCGGAAGCATTTGTGGGATGGTCCTTATGGAAGATGAATGTGAGGCAAAACGAGGACGTGGCTCCCCCGCACAAGAGTGGGTGCACACCGTGGGTGACTTCTCCATGCCAGGCCCTGTGCTAAGATCGGGAAGTGCAGGCCCAGGCGCTGCGTGGGGTGGGCATTCTATCCATATTACAAAGAAGGGGACTAAGGTTCAAGAGGCGAGTGCCCAAGGCATCCAGCTGGTAAGTGGCAAAGGGACAGGAGCCCGCAGATGTCAGGCGGGGAGTCCCCCCTCTAAACACAGCCTGACTGCATTTTGGAAAACTAAACGGGGGGGAAGACCGCCGGCTGAGGAGGAGCGAGCGGCCTTGCCTACCCACCCTGTTTCCGCTTGTGTTCAATGCCAACTTGAGAGGATTTGAGGAGGGAACCAAAACCAATAAAAGGAAGACTTGGGGAAGAAATCAAAATGGGTTAGACCCTACAAAGTAGAGACGTTGATGAATCGAACACGTTACATAAATTTCAGTCTGGAAAAAAAGCAGTCAAAGCGATATGGGAACCAGGACTCCCGGGGTCGCAGGGCTGCCAGAGATCGTCTACCTTATTATCCTGATAGAATGATCCGATGTATAATTGCACACATGATGCTCTCGCTTTTATGCAAAGACCTGCTGCTACCTACGTTCACGTCAGCAAGCCCATCCTTAAGTCTGGCCGAGGGCTGCTTGCCTAGAAAGGTTGGAGGGGCGCCTGGGTGGCTCAGTTGGTTAAGGGTCTACCTTCGGCTCAGGTCTTGATCTCGGAGTCCCGGGGTCCAGCCCCACATGGGGCCCCCTGCTCCCCGGAGAGTCTGCTTCTCGCCCTGCCCCTCCCCTGCCCCCGTTAGTGCCCAGGCCCCTCCCCCACTCTCTCCCACTCACTTTTCTCCCAAATACATTTGAACAACAACAACAACCACGACAACAAAAAGATTTGGGAGAGACAAGATCCTGCGGCTGGGAGGGTCACATGACCCCAAATGATGCCAACAGCTTCATCAGGAGCCCTCTGCACCGACAGCCAGTCTTTCCGTGCTGCTCTCTTGTTAGGGGGGGTTGTAAAGCACCATTGAAGCCTCTTTTTTGTTCTCTCTTATAAACCATTAGTTGGGAAAAGGTCTGGTATTTTGCAATTGCAATGCATCCACGAAATGAATGTGGAACTTAAGGCTTTGCGCGTGCGACCATTGGGATCCATCTCAAGAGTCATTCACGATGCACCGCACCCCTCACATAAGCCCAGCTTTCCCTCCCTGACTGTCAGCAGCATCTTTGTTGCCTATCGAGTGGCCTGTGAGTCTGTTCACACGATTTTGTGCCATTGATCTATTAGTTGACGAGAGCCTTGAGCGTTAACTAGTGAGTTACACTGTCTTTCTGAGGTTGGAAGGAAGAGAAGACCCAAGCTTAATGCAGTTTAATATCGTAAATTATAAAGTCATACGTCAGATGCTTCCTGTGTACTAGACATTGTGCTCAGTACTTTACATTTATCGTGTCGTTTGTACTACATAATGGTGTGTGGCTATGCCGTACTGATGACACAAATGCTTGACAAGTCCTGTGTTTCCCTCTGCAGCCTCAATTTGAAGGAATCTAATTTTTTTTTTTTTTTGCAGCCTTCCTTCACATCTCTAAATCATCCAGACCGAGGCACGGTTATCATTTTTGAAGAATTGGGTGTTCTTGGCTTGACGTCAACTCAAGAAATGGAATAGTCAATCCCACTTAAGACATGAGAAAAAAAAAAAAAAGGAATTTGAACTCCTATTTGTAACAAAGCGCATGGAGAGCAGGATGAGACAGGGAGTTCTGAGTAATGGTCCAGAACAAACGAAGAGCTCAGAAAGAATGACTAAGGGCATGGCCACAATGTTCTCTGCCCGGGCTATTAGGTCACCCCAGGAAAACACACAGCTATTTGAAGATTGGAAAAGAGCTTTGTGTGTGCCCTCCAGCTGCTCCCTTGCCTTCTTACAGGCTCTGGAAAAAAAAAATCAGTGGTGGATCTCACAAGTGATTCTGTTCAGGCCTTTGCTACTGGAAGTGTGGCCTGCAGCTCAGCAGCCGTGGCATCCCCAAGGAGCTTGCTGTAGCGTGTGGGGCTCCTCCTGAGGACCACTGAATCTGCACTTTTTCAAACGCAAGGGGATTCCCATGCATGTGGAAGTTGGAGAACTTGAGACATTTTAGATCACCAAGGAAGGAAAGTGCAAACATCACCAGGCTCCCAACCTGATCCCACCATCCAGAGCTCTTTAGTAGCTCCCCCTGTCCCTACGCTAAGACTCCAACACCTTCACGTGGCCTTGGACTCCCACTGCCAGCCTCCTCCCCTCACTCTTCCCTCGCGTGCTCCACCCAAGCTCAACAGGAAACTTTTTCTTCTCCGTGTTGCACATACCTCTGCTCATTGAAACAGGACTGTCTTAAAGCCAGGGAAATATGGCACTAGTTAGGGGCGATGAACATAAGAAAGTGGTGCCGCGGCCCTGGGGAGCGCAGTGAATGTGTGTGTGGCTGGGTCAGCACGTCAGTCAGCTCTGCACACAGCTGAATTCAAGAAGCAGAGCTCGCCCCGGGAGGGTTCTTGAGTCAGCAACTTTCAACTAGTGGTATTTTTCAAGGGACCTTTGTGTTTACACTGGATTTGACTCGCTGACAGTAGCTCCAACACCAGAGAATGACAACAGGACTCTTGGGAGCCCTTCTAAGTTGGCCAACTGTTGTACTGGTTCATTGAAATGCTCTGCTTGTCTCTCCTTCTTCAAAGAGGCCCAGTGTTCCATGCTGTACGTGATATGGGTGTCAGCTGTGTTGACAAGAATGTCACAAGCTCTTTCACCCCCCAGCCTAAAGAGCTTCCTCACACTGCGGAGTCCAAATGAAGCTTCTTCTTGTGAGAGAAGTCACTACTGTCTGCTAGGACTGGCATTTATTTTTAAATTGAATCCACATTTTCTCTGCAAGCAGGAGAAAGAACTGGGTATTATCGTCACAAGTTTCTCTGTTACTTCACGTCCGTATAATTTAACTACCAAGTTCTTGATAGCAGAGGCCTTCGCTCACAGCCAGCTAGGGAGAGAGATGGTTATCCTTAGGGTTCCAGGCTACCAGAGGTACACCAGTCGTGGCTTACAGGCTCCATATTTTGCCAAAATTTACTTATTCGGCAGATATTTTTAAGATGGCCATGTGATGTTTCTCTCTGATGATCAGAGAGAAAAAAAAAATTGAGATATTTCCAATGGAATCCAGGAAACCACTTGGCAAAGACTCTACATTGCTGCTCCAAAACCTGCATTTCATCAGTGCAAGCAAAATCACTCAGTCTCTTGGAGTCTGTGACTTAAAACAATACAGATTTATTATCGTGCATTTCTGGAGGTCGGAAGTCTCAAGCGGGTGTCATGGAGTCAGAATCAAGGTGTCAGCAGGGCTGGGTTCCTTCTGGAGGCTCCAGAGAAGAATCTACTTCCCTGTCTGTTCCAGCTTCTGGAAGTTGCCTTCATTCTTTGGCTCCTGGCCTATTTTCATCTTCAAAGCCGGGAATGGTTAGCCAGGTCTTTGTCACGTTGCATGGCTCTGACTTTCCTGCCCCCCTCTTTTATTTACTTGTAATCATATTGGGACATGTGGAAGGTCCAGCATAATCTTGTCATCTCAAAGTCAGTTGATGAGCAACCTACATTCCATCTGCAACCTACATTCCCCTTTGCCATGTAACATAATTACTGGTTCTGGGGATCTCCGGGGATAAGGATGTGGATGTCTTTGGAGGACCATGACTCTCCCGTTTACAGGACCTGATTTATTTATTTTATTTATTTATTTATTTTAGGACCTGATTTAATTTAACCAAACTCACTGGCAATTAATAGGTAGGGAGGAATGATAATTTATTACTGTTTACTATGAGAGAACTTTGGGGAAGTAGAGTAGGTGGGAACGCCCATGGTGGCTGGTCTACACCTTCCTTCCCTGTAGGCAAATTGATACAGAAAGTCTACTTTTAAGTAGAAGCCAGCCTGGAGAGCATGAGATTAGAGCATCAAGTCAGGCTAAACGGCTTAACGGCTGATGAAATGAATCAAGAGGAGAGAGAAGCTGATGGTTGGCTCCATCTCCGCTCACTTCTCTCCAGACTGGACACCAGTCTCCTCCACTGGTGTTCATTTTACTGGCACATCAAACGACTGTAACTTAATGTGGCAAAATAATTTGTTGAGAATTTAATTTCTATGTCATTGTTTGTGATATTTTATTGAGCAATGCACTTGTTTTATTCTTAATGCTTTGCAGAAAAATCCAAATGAATGAGACCACTGTTCTCTCATCTCCCTGAAGAGGCTCAGTAGGGCCTTGAGTAGCCCAGGGTGGAGCTAAGAGATTTCGTGTTTAACTTAATTGGAATTAAGAAAAGCAGGAGTTGCCTGAGTGGCAAGTGGCTTCTTCAAAAAGAGGAAGATTTTTTTTTTTTAAAGGGAAGGGCAGAGAGGGTCTGTGAGAGAGGGACAGACTCTCTGAAGGGGTAGCATTTGAATGCTGAGTGACTGGACCCCTAAGAGACTTGTGAAGCATCTTGGTACCCACACTCGGCGTAGAGCGTGGAACTGCTCCAATTAAAAGATTTCAAAATTGAGAATCTCTGCAGCAACTTTGATGGAAGAAACCAGAAGTCTTTCCTCAGATGTCACACGGGTACCTGAGCTCTTGAGAAATGCCAAGGAGGGGGTGAGGCTCTCCAGCGCGTGATGGATTTTTCTTGCCACTTTTTCAAGTAGGGATACTGAGTCAACTAAATATGATCCTGAAAAAAAAAAATTAGAAAAACCGGGTAACTTTTTTTTTTTTTCTTGGTATCCAGGTTATGGAGAAAGATTCTCACCAGCCACACAGGATTTAATCTAGGCGTAGCTTTTCCTTGTCAAACTGTCCGTGTGGAAATGACTTAAGGAATGAATGGTCTAACCTCGGCTAGAAGGCTATCCGAAAGGCAAATGAAAATATCAGGCAAGCAACATAGGAGTCCCAGGTCAGCTCAATGTGAAAAATATAAGATGTGGTCGGTGGCTTGAGGTATAAAGGTAGGACAATGAGAAGAATGTTCCCAGAACAATCGGTGGGCCATTGAGGATCTTAGGGTAATTGAGGCCCGAGTGAGACAAGAGACTGGAAATTGGGTTGAGATCACAGCAAAGGACACTTCACGTGTTGACTAAGAAACCGAACGTTGGACACTAAGTGTTCCCAAACATGAGATACTCAAAGCCCAGGGTCCTTCTCTTCCGCAGGACGGCATTCAAATCACACCCCACAAGCTACCTGAGCGGTTAGCAAATACATGGAACACCAGAAACGTGAGAAGTACGGGACCAGGCCCACGGGAAGGAGGTTGTGGGGGAGGAAATTCAGAATTGAGTAAGGTCCTCCTCGGTCCACAGTCTCGAGTGCAGGACAGCACACAAACCACTTACAATTTTTAGTCCTGAAGGCAGATGACTATGCACCACGGCACTCATGCGCGAGCCCCCCGTGTTCACGTACACCGCAGAGCTTGTGAAAAGAGACCACAGAACAGGTGCAGCTGGTGGTTCTCCCAGCCCTGCCGAGGGTATTTTCATAGAGGAAGAGTGGGAACTGTGGGATGGAAAGTGGAGGAGAGGGACTGGGGACAAGGTTTACGGATTATTTGTCAGGCTGAGGCCACATGCCCTTCATCTTGTCATCCCCCCCTGGAACAGGCTGACCCTGGGTATGCGTGTCTGGTATTCCTGGTTGGCTGGAAGCAAACAACATTTTCACCAGAGCCCACAATCCTTTTGCTGGTTTGTTACAGAAGGAACAACAGGCCTGAAATGGAGTCACTTGGCCCCACAAGAGTAAACCGAGGTTTCATTAGGGTTTCGGCTACTCCTGGGAACGTGTCCTTCAACCAGTCAATCTGCAATGAAATGGTCAGTGCTAGTGAGGTTAGTGTGCGTGATAAGCCCCTGCCTTTCTCCCAGATGAAAGGGATCTTGCTGGAAATAATCCTTCCTTTTGTTTTTGACTTCCTTGGCCCACCCCCTTTCTGCCTTTAAAAAAACCTTCCATTTTTGTACAGAGCCACGGAGCTCCCTTCTGTTAGCTGGAGAGGATGCTGCTTGGTTCATGAATCATGGAATGAAGTCAGTTAGGGCTTGAAATCTACTCAGTTAATTTGTTGCTAAACCCGTTTTGGCTTCCCTTCTCTCTCTGAAAGGTAAAGAGCCTCTTGCAGGACGTGGCGCTTCTGAACATGCCCCTCACAACCCCCCAAAGCCACCGATCACCAGCAGAAGCAAGTAGCAAAATGGCAGGATTACTCTTCCTTCTGAATGAGGGGTGCTACAACCCAGAAGCGAGGCCCTGGCACCCCTAAAGGAAAGCAAAGTAAGGTAGGACAAAATTCACGAAAAGAGTTTCCAGGGGCAGAAGCCATCTCTTGGCCTATCGCTTTTACTTGGGTTTTTATTCCAAAGAAGTAAGACATCATGATAACAGATCTCAAATATTTTTTTTTTTACAGATCTCACATATGTATGTAATATATATACTTATATATAATACAGATATAATATAACACACATTATATTTAACACAATACATATATAGTGTGTTATAACACACATTATATTACATAACACCCATTATATATATTTAATATACAGCACACATCATATTAACATTAATATACACTATTATATATTACATTAATAGATAGATGATGTAACACTATATGTTAAAGAATATAACACACATTATATTTAACATATACAAATAGTATCTATAATGTATAAATGTTTATTATTTACATATACATTTATTATATATAATAAAATAAAACTACTCAGGAAAAGCAGAGGCTGGTTTTCTTTTTCATGGGGAAGGTCATCTTCCAGGTCACGGTGCCTTCCATGCCCCAGGGCCTGGGACAGTGAGACCATCAGGAACAACTCAGGCTTCAGCTAGTCAGGCATATATATATACATATATATATATGTGTGTGTGTTATATAAACACACATATATATAAAACACACATATATAACATATATAAACACACACACACATATATATAACATATAACATTATAACACATGTATTTTCAATATATATTTACATGCATGTATATACATACACACATGCATATATACTTTACTATAGTAAAATATACATACCATAAAATGTACTATTTTAACTGTTTGTGGGTATGCATTTCAGGGCCATTAAGTACATTTGCAACCATGTGCCACCATCCCCACTATCCATCTCCAGAACTTTCTTATCATCCCAAACAGAAACTGTGCCCATAAGCCAATAATTCCCCATTTCCCCTCCTCCGGTCCCTGGTAACCTCTATTCCATTTTCTGCCTCAATGAATTTGCCTATTTAGGCTCCTCAGGCAGTCACCCAGATGTGCCCTTTTGTGGATAACGGGTGTTTCAGACAGAAAGGAGGAAAAGAAACCGAGGCAAGCCAAATGCAGCCCCCCTGGGTTCTTTGGCTCCCTGTCGCTTGTGTTGACCTCCCTCCCGGGTGGGATCCTCCCCCCTTCCCTGGACTGCTGTGATGGTATCAGTTCATCTCTTTCCCCCACTGCTTTGCACAGAGACTGATTTCTCCTGTGCTGATGTGGTCGGGTGAGCTCAGAACCAGGGTCGCAGCCCTGCTCATGGCACAAGTCACCTCTCGTGAAGTCTGGCTGGGTTGGGGCAGGCAGCTGCCGGCTTCCCGTCTCCTCCGAGGCTGTCTTGGCCACAGTGGAGCCTTGTGCGTGACCAGTGGGTGCTGGGCCTGGGCCCGCCCAGCTGAAGTGGGGGGTTGTTCCCTATGGTCTCACTGCCTGCCCCTGGGCCCTGCGGCGGGGAGGGCACCGCGACCTGCAGGATGACCTTCCCGTGAAAGAGAAAACCAGCCTCTGCTTTTCCCAGGTGGTTTGTGGCTGGTGATGGTCGGCGACGTTCTCAGAATTGAACAGCTAACACTAGGTAGTCTTGGGACGCCCGCCCTCAGCAGGACTTGGGAAATCCTACTTCCAGGACTCTAATCCCAGAGGGGACAGTAGGTTTCCAGTGAGTATTTCTTAAATGAAAAAAACAAAACCAAACAAAACCCGTCCTTGAGCTTTCTTTCTTCGTTGTAAAGATACTTTTCCAGAACGTGGGCTTCCTTTATCTGTGATTAGCCAGTGGGCATGTTCAAGTCTGTAAGAGGCCTGCAGAGAAGCGCAGGGGCGGACCTACTTACCTCCTGGCAAAGACGGTGTCAAAGTGGGCAGCCCGGGTGGCTCAGCGGTGTAACGCCGCCTTTAGCTCAGGGCCTGACCCTGGAGACACTGGATCGAGTCCCACGTCGTCTCCCTGCATGGAGCCTGCTTCTCCCTCTGCCTGCCCCTCTCTCTCTCTCTCTCTGTCTCTCATAAATAAATAAAATCTTTAAAACAAACAAACAAAAAGATGGTGTCAAAGCGACTTCAAGGGGGAACTGCCCAAACCTTGCCATCTTGGTCTAAAAATCTCCTAGTGCCTTTCCGAGAATGCTTTTCTTGCCTTGGACTCGGGTCTTTAAAGCCCGACCGTGCTCTACCAGCTGTGCGACCTTAACCTCTTCAACACACAGATTTCTCCTTTGTGAAATGGAAGCAGGTGATCTGTTTATTCTCAGCGATGTCCACAGGGTAGCTCAGAATAATTTGGCACCTGGTACCAAGGCGGGCAGCGCACATCTACGGGCTGCCCTCCCTCCCTCCCTCCCTTCCTTCCTCCCTTTTTCCTGCCTTCCTTTCAATGTAAAGACAGCCCTTCCCAGTCTGCCTTCAGCCCATCTGAATTCCTGGGGCAGAACCTCCAAAGTCCAGACTCCTTTCAGGTCCAAGCCTTCCTAGGCCTCCAAACAGGCTCCCCAGGAGTGGGGGGCCGGGGGGGGGGCAGGCAGCTAGCTTGTCTAGGGGCGCTGATGCGGACCCCACCGTCTGCCGGGAGCGGGGACCCCGGGAGCCGCGCCTTGGCCACCCCACTGCGGGCTGTGCCAGGGACAGGGATGCTCCGCAGAGCCATCCAGCAAAACCAAGGCCCCCTTACCTGCCACCTGGTTCCCCAACCTAGAAGCCACCGAGGAAGCGAGGGCAGGTTGGTTGCAGCCTGCAGACGGGCTGGCCGGCCTCTGTTACCAGGGTAACTCCGAGACCCCCCGCCCCGCACCCCCGCCCCGGGAGAGATCGGGGCGCTGCTGGGGCGCCTGGAAGGGACGCACGCGGGGCACGCAGCCTCCTGACCCTTCCTCAGGGCTCGGGTTTCGAATCGTGAACACTTCGGGTTTGGCTTGGCTTCCCCGCAGCGTCCACCTGGATCCGTCACACCTGGATGCTCCCCCGCCCCCAGGTGTGATGGAACCGCAAACCCTGGCTTCAGCAGGACGCGCCGACCTGGGGTGGGGGTGGGGGTGGGTGCTGCCGCCAGGTCCCGGGAGGGGGGCTCCCGGCGGGGCTCGGCGAGCAGCAGGTGCAGGGGGGGCCCCGGGCCCCAGGTCCGCGTTGCTCGGGGTCTGCGGCCGCGGAGGGCGCGGTGGGCCCCCCCCCCAGGGCAGGGCGCGGCTTGGGGGAGGAACCGGGGCGGGACCCCGGCTGGCCCGGCCCGCGCCCCCAGCGCTCGGCCGCGGGGGTGGAGCCGCGCGGGGGCCCAGCTCGTCCCGGCTCCGTCCTCCCGGGGCCCGCCCGGTGGCGCCGCTGCCCCTCCGCGCCCCCCTTCAGGGCGCCCACCTGGAGAGCAGGGGTGAGGCGGGCGGGCGGGGGGCGGGGGTGCAGGTGCTGCCGGGGAGGGGGCGGCGAGGGGCGCGGGGAGGGCAGCGCGAGCGCGAGCGCGGACACGGGCTCCCCCGCGGGCGGCGGGTTTGCAGGGGCGGGACTCGCAGGAGGGCGCGACCCGGGGCGGGGAGCGGGGGCCTCGGGGCGGCTCTCCGGGAGCACAGAGCCCGGGCCCGGCGCCGCGTTCCGGCCGCCGCGGCTTTTGTCGCTTCCCCAAAAGCGCGCCCGGCGATGGCGAGGGCCGGCGGGGCCCGGGAGGTCCCTCCCCACGGCGCCCACACCTCTGGGCGTCTCGCGGCGACCACCACGCGTGTGGCTGCTTGAGCGAGCTCGGGGACAGCCCGAGAGCGCGGCACCGGGGGCGGTCCGAGCGGCCGCAGGGTGGGGGTGTGTGCCCCTGCTGAGGTGGGGAGGGAGGTGCACCTGCTGAGGTGGCGGGGGGGGGGTGTACCTGCTGAGATGGCCGTGGGGGGGTGCACCTGCTGAGATGGCCGGGGTGGGGGGGTGCACCTGCTGAGATGGCCGGGGGGGGGGGGGGGGGAGGTGCACCTGCTGAGATGGCCGGGGTGGGGGGGTGCACCTGCTGAGATGGCCGGGGTGGGGGGGGTGCACCTGCTGAGATGGCCGGGGGCGGGGGGTGCACCTGCTGAGATGGCCGGGGCGGGGGGTGCACCTGCTGAGATGGCCGGGGTGGGGGGTGCACCTGCTGAGATGGCCGGGGTGGGGGGGTGCACCTGTGGATGGCGGGGGGGGGGTGCACCTGCTGAGATGGCCGGGGGGGGGGTGCACCTGCTGAGATGGCGGGTGGGGGGGTGCACCTGCTGAGATGGCCGGGGGGGGGGGTGCACCTGCTGAGATGGCCGGGGCGGGGGGTGCACCTGCTGAGATGGCCGGGGTGGGGGGTGCACCTGCTGAGATGGCCGGGGTGGGGGGTGCACCTGCTGAGATGGCGGGGGGGGGGGTGCACCTGCTGAGATGGCCGGGGGGGGGGGTGCACCTGCTGAGATGGCGGGGGGGGGGTGCACCTGCTGAGATGGCCGGGGTGGGGGGGGTGCACCTGCTGAGATGGCCGGGGCGGGGGGTGCACCTGCTGAGATGGCCGGGGTGGGGGGGTGCACCTGCTGAGATGGCCGGGGTGGGGGGTGCACCTGCTGAGATGGCCGGGGTGGGGGGGTGCACCTGCTGAGATGGCCGGGGTGGGGGGTGCACCTGCTGAGATGGCCAGGGTGGGGGGGTGCACCTGCTGAGATGGCCGGGGTGGGGGGCTGCACCTGCTGAGATGGCCAGGGTGGGGGGGTGCACCTGCTGAGATGGCGGGGGGGGGGGTGCACCTGCTGAGATGGCCGGGGGGGGGGGGTGCACCTGCTGAGATGGCGGGGGGGGGGGTGCGCCTGCTGAGATGGCCAGGGGCGGTGGGGGGGTGCACCTGCTGAGATGGCGGGGGGGGGGGGTGCGCCTGCTGAGATGGCCACGGGGAGGTTCCCCCCCCCCCCGCCTCCCCGCCCCACGCACCCCCCCCCCCCCCCCCCCGCGCGATCCTGGACGCTGTCAGCTTGGAGAACGTCGAGAACCTTCACAAGAGGGGTTACTCAATGGGGTTGAGAGGTAAAAGGAAGGGGTGCCTTCCAGACCCACCTGCGGCGCCCCCGGAAAGATCTTTGCGCTGAAGGTGTTTCGGGAGGGCTGGGGGGGCCGAGGGTCGCCCTTGGGCGCCTGTGTGTGGAGTGAGGGGACGTCCCCGCCCTGCTTCCCCGGGGTGGGGGGTCGGGCAGGGCCGCGCTGGGCAGCGCTGCCTGTTTCTGGGTGTCTGGCGGCAGCTCCTCTTCCCAGCACATCAGGGGACCCATCGGGACCCATCAGGGGACCCACCGGGGGACGGGAACTTTGCCTTCCTCATCTTTTCCAGGGCCTGAGAGGCTAAGAAAGTTGACAAATTGGTAGTGACCTCTGGTGGGGGTGGGGGGGCAGGGGGGGTGGATCTGATTTGACTTGTCTGCCCTACAGGAAACCTTTGAGCTCCGGAAAACAGGGTTGACTTTCTGGGGCCGGAGTTCTTGGTTTCTGATAAGGGGAAAACAATGTCAGAGCCAAGGGTCACTGCGAGAATCGGCATTTCCGTTTGAGGGATCCCTAGAAGAAGCGGGAGCTAAAGAGAGAGTCACCCTGCTTGCTAACAGGTGGTCCCCACCTGTCTGAGGGCACACAGCTAGTAGCACTGCCCGCCGGAGCAGTTTCCCTTGTTCCTAAGTGGAGACTCGCGTTGCTAATATGGAAAGGAAAGGTCACAGGGTTGCTTGTGTGACTGTCGCAATTTAAGCAGCTCTTTGTAAATAAGCGATTCCCAGCCATTGTAAAGGAGAGCGGGACTAAGGCCTGCGTGTCACGTTGTATCTGTTCTAAAAAGATAAAATAAGGTAAGCGGGACAAGGTCACCGAGGCCTCCGATTGGTTTTTCCTTTTTCTTTTTCTTTTTGTATTTTTTTTTATTGGAGTTTGATTTGCCAACATATAGTATGGCTCTCAGTGCTCATCCCATCAAGTGCCGCCCCCCTCAGTGAGATTGATTTTTCATTTTAATTGAAAGGAGTTGTGGGGCACCCCCAGGAGACTCAGAGGCTGAGCCTCTGCCTCCGGCCCAGGCCCAGGGATCCTGAGATGCAGGCCCTTGATCCCGGGGTCCTGGGATCGAGTCCTGCATCCGCTCCTCACAGGGAGCCTTCTTCTCCTTTTACCTGTGTCTCTGCCCCTCTCTCTGCGTCTCTCACGAATACATAAATTAAAAAAAAAATTTTTTTTAAGAGTCTAATTAAAAGGAGTTGAGAGGCGACTCATTTACAAAGTTGAGAAGTAAAACTAAGCCTCCTTAATTGTGCGGTTGTATATGCTGAACTACAAATCTTTATAAAATAACACTGATAGTGATGATAAAGCTAAATTTTATTGAATATTGTGTGCCCGCCTGATTATACGCATGTTCCAGTTCATTGAGTTCTCACAACAGTCTATAAAGAAACTGAAACACAGAGAGGTTAAGTGCCTTGCCCAAAGTCACACAGCTAGTAAGTGGAGAGTTTCTCAGATTGGCAGAAAATTATATTTGATGGGGACCGTTGTGTGTGGGTTTTTTTTTTTTCTTAACTTATGTACTGGGTTGTATCTCCCACATACATAGGGGCAGCATTGAGGGCGAGAGCAAGGCTCCAGGTCCCCAGTGCTGAGCTTGCTGCCGTTGCTGGGTGGTCTCCTCTTTACTTCCTTTTTCTGGGCCTCCGTTTTCTCATCCACAAAATAGTCACAATAATCCTATATTGAAGGAATGCTTTACTTCTCGCTGGAACATGAAGTGTGAATTGTGAAAGAGAAACCAGTCCAGCAAGTAAAAAAGAAGTTCCAGAGGCAAGTGGCTTTTGTCTTCATTAACAGTCAGCTGGAAAATGATAAAGGAGAAAAAGCCAAACAATCTACACACGTAAATGTGATTTGCCCAACTATTAATGTTTGGAAATTACGTTTTTAAAAAAAGAACAACAAAACTTGAGTTCTGTTCTTGGAGCCTTAGTTTTTACACATATTAAAATAACAATAATAAATGTAAATCAGACCTCAGAGCTTTTGGGGGGCAGGTCACAATGAAAAGCATCCCCCGGCCGGCAGGTGCTTTTGTCTTGTTGATTTCGGGCAGGAGGGCAGGGTGGGGGTTTTGGTGGTTTTTGTTTTTTATCCTTTCACTTTTCTACATTCTTTTATTTCAGCAATCTGTGGTGGGTCAGAGAACAACTATCTGGAAAATATATGTAAAGTCCTTCCCTATTCTCTCTTTCTTTGGAAATTGTTCTTAGAAGACAGCTTGCAGGATTGCTCTTTTAAATACGGTATGTCAGGGGAGTTGAACTCTTGTTTATGCACATTTTAAGGGTATTTTAAGCGAAAGGACTCAATCATCAAATCATTTGAACTGTCTCATGAGGTATGTAAAATGTGTTTTTTGGGGTTTTTTTTTTTTTTTGATTGGTTTGGTTTGGTTTTGGTTTTGGTTTTGGTTGCTCACCCTTCGTTTAAACTCTTAGTGTCTGTGGAGATTCGGGCCAAGGGAGGTAAGCGTGACATTGCCAGCAGTCCCGTCCTGCTTGATAAATTTTAATGTTCTGGAGAAATCTTTGGGTCCGTGAGATTTGAAGGTCTTTCCTTTACCCCTGTGCTGTTATGGGGAAGAATGTAAACTTGGGAGCAAGACTGCCCGGAGGTGAAATGCACCATTTACAAGCTGTGCCTCGAGTTCTCATCTGTAAAATGAAAATAGTGTTCTTATAGCTACCTCATAAAGTATTAGAAGGATCGTGTGTGTGTGTGTGTGTGTGTGTGTGTGTGTGTGTGTGTGTGTAGAAGCATCTAGAACAGTGCCAGGCAGACAGTAAAAGCCATGTAAGTGTCAGTTATCAACTGATGATGATGGCCAAGATAAAAGATGAGTGCTCTTGGGGAAAAAAAAATAGGACAGTAAATGAGGATAGCGCACCCCTTAGGGATGCAGTTTTAAAAAGGGCGATGACAAACGTCTCATTCCAAAGGTAAATTCGAATAGAGATGGGAGTTCATGTAGAAGAGTCTAGATGGGTGTAGGGGTGCAGAAGAGTATAGAGCTGTGGGGATGGAGAGGTAGTAGATAAGGAGGTCAGACAGGTACCCAGGGGCACATGGACAGATATAGCAATGTGGAATTCTTTCTTTTCTTTTAATTTGTTAAATTTAACAAATTTGTTAATTTGTTTTTTTACTCTTTCTCTGAGAGAGAGAGAGAGAGAGAGAGAGAGAACGAGGCAGGGGGTGGGGGTGGTGCAGAGGAAGAAGGAGAATCTCAAGTGCACTCCACGCCCCGGGCTCGATTTCATGACCCTGGGATCACGACCTGAGTGGAAATCAAGGTTAGACGCTTCACCGACTGAGCCACCCGGGTGCCCCTGTTGTTGTTGTTTTAAAAACTTCTACCTAGGGAGTTTGCTTATGGAAAATTCCAAACTTAAAAGGACAGGGGATAGGACATGTACCCTTCTCCCATTTTCAACAGTTCTCACCATGGCCACTTGGGTGTCATCCGTATCCCCGGCTGGCTCTTCCCACTGTATGACTTTGCCAGAAATGATTTCTACGTCCGTCTGTGTATGTTTCTCAAAGATGGGCACTTAGTCCCACGTAAGCACACTACTGAGCTGCGTTGACTTTGTTTCCCATCTGTACAGTGGGACCCGCACAACCTGCCTGGCGGTGCTGGTCTGAGGACGAGGGTGGCGGTCTGGACGGTCGTGTAGGGTGCGGTGACCAGTGAGTGCCCAGTGACTGGTTGCCATCACACTCATGAAGTCATCTTTACCAGCTCTCGGTTTTTGTGTTTTTTCCTCTTTTCTTTTTCTAGATAGTTCAGTTGTGGCAATTTCACTTCTACTTCCCCTGTCTCCTCCCTGCCTACTTCAGGCGTCTATGTTCTGTGTTCCCTTGATCTACGCTCTGTTTCCCCCTGAACTTTCAGTGCCGTTGTGTGCAGCCTGACCTACAGCTGGTGCTCCTCTGATCCCCGCAGCCCATACGATACCAGCACTCTCTGGGCGCCCTACACATGTATGTATTTATTTTTTTTTTGACAGAGAGAGAGAGAGAGAGAGAGAGAGAGAGCGAGCACAGCAGGGGGAGCAGCAGAGGGAGAGGAAGAAGCAAGCTCCCCACGGAGCAGAGAGCCCCACGTGGGGCTCCATCCCAGGACCCTGGGATCCTGACCTGAGCCGAAGGCAGACGCTTAACCGACTGAGCCACCCAGGTGCCCTTTCCTAGACCTTCTTGAAGGATGACAAAGGGAACTTCTTCCCATTTCGTTGTATTGGACAGCATTATTGAGATTGAGATAGGAGTCACATAACCTACAATTCACCCATTTAAATTGTACAGTGCAGGGGCCCCGGGTGGCTCAGTCAGTGGAGCATCCGACTCTCGGCTTCATTCAGCTTAGGGTCATGAGATCGAGCCCCGCCTAGGGCTCCATGCTCAGCTTGGGGTCTGCTTGGGATTCTCTCTCCCTCTTGCTCTGCTCCTCCCTCCCTCCTCTCAAATAAATAAATCTTTTTTTTTTAAGTGCTGCTTTTAAAGTGTACAGCTCAGTGGCTCTAGTATATGCAGCAGATATGTGTCCTCATTAGCGCTGAGATCCCCAAAGATGTATCCTGTAGGGCAGCCCGGGTGGCTCAGTGGTTTAGCGTCGCCTGCAGCCTGAGGTGTGATCCTGGAGACCCAGGATCGAGTCCCACGTCGGGCTCCCTACATGGAGCCTGCTTCTCCCTCTGCCTGTCTCTGCCTTTCTCTCTCTCTTTCTCTGAATAAATAAATAAATAAATCTTAAAAAAAAAAAAAGATGTATCCTGTATCCTTGAACCGTCATCACTCTTGATGTTCTCATTTCCTCCTTTCCCCCCAAAACCCACTAATCTATGTTCTCCCTCTACGGCTTTCCCCATTCTGGACATTTCATTAAAAAAAAAAAAAGTATCTATCAGTATGAAATGAAATATCTTTTGGGACGGGCTGTTGGACTACGCATATCGTTTTCAGGGCCTGTTGGTGCTGCCACGTGTCTTAGCACTTCACTTCGTATTGCGGCCCAATGACCCTGCTGTCACACGCTTTGCTCGCCCCGCGATCAGTCTCTGGACATGTGGGTGGTTTCCATTTTCTTGCCTATTCTGAATAATGCTGCCGTTCACGTTTGTGCACAAGTTCTCGTGTGAACGTGTACTTTCACTCTCTCGGGTACGTACCCAGGAGAGGAATTGCTAGGTCAAATGGTAACTGCATGTGTAACTATTTGGGGAACTGCAAGACTGTTTTCTGATATGGCTCCCCATTTGATTTTGCCCAAACATGGGAACCTCGCCATCATTCAAGGATAGGTACCTACCCCTACTTTAGGTAAATTTTTGTCTTATTCAGTTGTTTCATATCCACGTAGAGAGGCAATTTTTTGTTTGTTGTGGGGTTTTTTTATATGGAAGGTTTTTTTTTTTTTTAAAGGTTTTTTATTTATTTATTTACGATAGTCACAGAGAGAGAGAGAGAGAGGCAGAGACACAGGCAGAGGGAGAAGCAGACTCCATGCACCGGGAGCCCGATGTGGGATTCGATCCGGGGTCTCCAGGATCGCGCCCTGGGCCAAAGGCAGGCGCCAAACCGCTGCGCCACCCAGGGATCCCTATATGGAAGGTTTTAAGTAAAACATTAGTTGAGTGGTGGTATGTATTTTTAGGCTGCAAGATGATTTATTGGAAGGGAAGAACAAAATGATATTTTCAGGACTTTTTAAGTTACATAGTATATTAGAAGAGCTGTGCACATATAAAGTTTTTTTTAAAGATTTTATTTATTTATTCATGAGAGACACAGAGACAAAGAGGCAGAGACACAGGCAGAGGGAGAAGCAGGCTCCACGCAGGGAGCCCGATGCAGGATTCGATCCCGGATCTCCAGGATCATGCCCTGAGCCAAAGGCAGATGCTCAACCGCTGAGCCACCCAGGCATCCCAAGATTTATAAATAAATAGTCCCATATTGGAGATGTCTGTACAATGGTTTTGTTTGTTTGTTTTTATGAATAGGTATAATCATAAAATTCCGGGCATGGTGTTCTAAAAACGGAATCAAATATAGTGGTGTGGTTCTTAATCCTTCGTTTTGCGACAGATCTCATGAGAAAATTCTTAATATGACTTTGCCAATGAAATTAAAAATATCCTAATTTCAGCCCAAATGGCACATGCAAATATCAGTGGAAGGAGCTTTGGATCAGGTGTCAGACTTTTGGTTTTTGTTCTCCTCCTGGTAGTTATTCATGGTGAGGCTTTGGGCAAGTCCCCTAACGTTCTTTATTTCAGTCCCCAAATCAGCATAATAATACCTGAAACATTTCATGGTATCATTGTGTAGAATGAGAGCGGTAAGTGTGACATACTGACATACGCAGTGACCACAGGAAGTTAGTCATTTGTGTATCTTGGGCAACCTTGCGGTTTTATTGGGCAAAGTATCTGGTGTTCCTTGGTCTTTGCTTCTGTTGGGTCTTCCCCTTCTCACCCCACCCATTTGTCATAATTACTTTCTGTCCTGTCCTTCTGACAGCAGACCTTCAAAATTCAGGGTCATTGCCAAAGGTTAAGTTGGTCAGAGAGGAGTCCATATGATGCCACCAGCCCCCATTGCAATATAGCCCTGTTTCCTTCCTGGTGCACGTCGTGTTAGAACACAGAGTCCAGGGGATCCCTGGGTGGTGCAGCAGTTTGGCACCTGCCTTTGGCCCAGGGCATGATCCTGGAGACCCGGGATCGAATCCCACATCGGGCTCCCGGTGCATGGAGCCTGCTTCTCCCTCTGCCTGTGTCTCTGCCTCTCTCTCTCTCTGTGTGTGACTATCACAAATAAAAATAAAAATAAAAATAATAATAATAATAATAATAATAGTAATAATAAAAACACAGAGTCCAGCATGTGTTGTGGGTGACATTGCAGCTGTATGAAAATGGCAGGGGACTCTGATTCCTGGCCACTTGGTGGAACCTGTGGAGCCACTCCATTGGACATCTTGACGGTTTCTGTGTGACAAGTGATAGTTTGAGTCTGTCGACATCCTCGGGGATGCGAGTCTTGTTTAAAGTCAAAGCGTGAAGGGGGGATCCCTGGGTGGCGCAGCAGTTTGGCGCCTGCCTTTGGCCCAGGGCGCGATCCTGGAGACCCGGGATCGAATCCCATATCGGGCTCCCGGTGCATGGAGCCTGCTTCTCCCTCTGCCTATGTCATTGCCTGTCTCTCTCTCTCTCTCTCTGTGACTATCATAAATAAATAAATCTAAAAAAATTTAAAAAAAATTTTAAAAAAAGCGTGAAGGGAAGTAGATACTGAAAGATGGGAAGAGGACTGGGGAACTGCGTTAACCCCAAATAGCTCACAAGCTGTCTGTTCACTCGCGTTTGCTTATTCCTGAGCATGCTCAGTAAGGCACCACCAAATTGGCGTAAACGAAGTTTACCTTTTCCTTCCACTCTTATTTATGATTTCTATTCTCCACCTTCCTTTATTCTAAGGCAATGATGGACAGAAATCTTGGGTCGTGATCTCTGATTTCTTCTAAAGGTTGGCATCTGTTCTTGACTTTCTTTCTTGGGCAACAGAAATAACCAACGGAACCATACTTAGCTACCGATTGCTCATTCCTTCTTGCAGTCATTTTATTCACACTCAAAGAATAAATTTGCTGAGCACCTATTATGTGCCCCTGTCTTGGGTTCTGGGAACAAAGTAGTATATCCAAAGTACATTTTTTTTTTTAAAGTTAGGCTCAGAGATTTTACATTCTAGTGGGTGTTAGTCTAGTCTTTGACTCTAGTCTTTGAGGTTAAATCAAATGCGGATTAGTGCTAAGGAGTAGGGAAACTAGAGGTGGAAAGGGGGAGAGGAAGTACTGGCTGGACAGTTGCTTAGACCTTTAGGGGGACCAAGGAGGCCTCGCTGAGAAGGTAACATTTAAGATGAGTCTTTAGTGCTCCCAGTGATGTATTCAGTTAGTAGTTTTGCTGGGGCGGAGAAGGTCTTAACTCCTAAATCTGACACCTTTGTGCTTATTCATGGAGTGACTCTAAGATTGTTAGGGGCATTAGCAGCTAAAAGCTGCTCCTCTGCCATCAAAGTCCTGGCTGGTTATGGTCTGAAAGACTTTTGTGAGGTCACTATAGAGGTCATGGTGGCTCATGCCCAACTGAGTCGTCCACCCCTTTTGCAAAAGTTGCGTCTTTGCCGTTGGCGTTGTGGCTCCGAGGTTGTCCTCGTGATGCAGTCATTCTTGACAGAGCCACACTGACTTTGATGGGCAGAGGCCCAACCAGAATGACTTGGCAGGGGGAACCCAGGAGTCTCTCTTTTCATCTAGAACCTTTGCTGCTTCATATATGTTAACTAATAATCTGGCCTGCGCTCACCCTCAACAGGAAACTCCCGATAGAAATGACGGTAAGCTTTGTAATTTGATTTCTCTCCCTTTAAAATGTGTTTGGAAAATGATTTTGCCTTTGTACCTAAGCCTCTGTGATTCAAAAGACCCCACTTGGGAAGAAGCCAACCATTGCTCAGACTCATAGTGCCTACTGCCTATCGGCATCGAAACGTGTGAACGTATGGGTTCGGTCACGGTCTCTCCTCCTCCCCAGTAAACGACTGGGGGGGAGCATAGCACTCATTTTACTCCCGGGCTTCCAAAACAGAAACAATGCCAGTCATGTAGTAGATGCTCAGCAAACGTTTGTTTAATCGGATAATTAACAAACTACGAGCAAGGCGATAACAAGCAACACAACGATACGATGGTATCCCGTGAATGATCTGTTGCCCCAAAGATCAAGCAATGATGGTGTTGACCTCTGGGACCAGGACCTGGACTTGGTTTCTTTCTTTTTTTTTTTTTTCAATTTTTGTTTCTTTATGATAGTCACAGAGAGAAAGAGAGAGAGAGGCAGAGACATAGGCAGAGGGAGAAGCAGGCTCCATGCACTGGGAGCCTGATATGGGATTCCATCCTGGGTCTCCAGGATCGCGCCCTGGGCCAAAGGCAGGCGCCAAACCGCTGCGCCACCCAGGGATCCCCTGGACTTGGTTTCTAATCATTGCTCTCTCCTGTGTCAATCTCCCTCTCAGAGAAACTCATGCTCCTTAATGGGTGTCCCACCTGCCTTTTCATCCTTTCTCTGACATAACTCAGTGGTGTCCTTAGACGTGGCTTTGCATCTCGCTGGGCCTATTCCAGCTCTAAAATGTTCTCATTTTGTAACCCAGACAAGCCAACACCTGACGATTATGTGTGTGAAACAAGAACATCTTTCTAGAAGGAAGTGGAGCAAGCACCTGCTTCTGAAATTACTTTTTAAAAGAAAGTCTGTTTTGCCCAGTGCAGTTAAGTCAGTTCCGTATCAGGGAGGATCATAAATAACATCATTCTTTTTGAGCTATTGCCTTTAGTCTGTTTCTTAAAAAAAACACGCAGGGATCACCGCTGCGTATCGTTGGTTGGAGGCTGTGCATTTTTTTAATGTGATTTCACATCTGCAATCATCTCCCCCACTCAAGGACAGCTATGATATGTAGAGAAATGAGCGTAAAACATGACTTACAGCTTCATTCTTGTGGAAATAGTGATGTTATCATGAGCTGTGGACTCAGAACTAAAACTGGCAGCTGTAAGAGAGGAAATCTAGTGAAAGAAAACCGACAACAAGCAACGTGAGCAAGATGTTGGTTGCTGTATATCTTACGATAGTGAAAAACGGAAAATAAGTTTCTGTCAGTAGGAGTCTGGTTAAGTAAATTTTGAGACGTTAATAGTAAAGAAAGTGGTAGCATAGTTAAGAGTGATATACACCCTCAAGACCTTGTCGGGAGAAGATCCATTGCAGATTCTGCCCAGAGTGAGCCCACGTGTGTGTACAGAGGATCCCACGCGTAAGTCTGATCTGACTGACGTACGTATGTGGATTCCTAGGAAAAGGTTGGGAGGGATAACATCGTTTCCAACATCATTTCTGGGAATGAAGTGGGATTGGTGGGTTTGTTTGGTGCAGGGTGAGTGCTTCGCTCGTTCTAGGCTTCTGTGTTTTGGGCACTTCATAGTAATGCAGTCGGGGTCCGTGTTTGTGACTACGACACCCCAAAATTATTGTAGAGGAGAAGATGCATGATGAAGAGAAATTGAGGCTCTAGCTGAGATTTGAGGTTTGGAGAAGGAAGACAAAGCGCTTCAGATGAGTTATGGCAATTGCCGCCACACCTCGTGATGTTTGGCGAGAGCGGTGATTTGGGGCGGATGCGTATTGCGCGGTATTGTACGTATCTCAGGGATGTACAGGCGTCACTTCCAAAGGTGTGACCTAGAATGGGAGGCCCCCAAATCAAGAAAACCTAAGGAAATGTAGTACAGTTTTTACATGTACCTTCCTGGGGGTATTTGTAAGCGTTGGGTGAGCAACATGTCCCACCTCTAGGAAACATGATGGATTCGCTTCTATACCTTGTGTGAACAACTCTCCCACCGTAACAGAACAGCTGTACCCACCACAGAAGTCTTCTCTCCAGCTCATGACGTTATTTCCATTTTGTTGGGTTTGCTCATTCAGTCCTTGAGCTTGGTGAGCTCTCCCCCGCCCCCCAACCCTGTATGTAACTCTGTGGCCTGGCGGAGAACAGACCGGACCCCTGCTCTCATGGAGCTTCTAGGCAGGGGGTGGAGGAGAATGACAGTAAGGAGCTAAAAAAAAAAATACCAGGAAGTGAGACTACTCTGATGAAAATTAAGCAAGGTGATGTGATGGCGAGCGGCTAGGAAACTACTTTAAGGAGGTAGTTAGGAAAGAGTTCTTTGAGGAAGTAATTCATCAACCAAAGCATGCAGCAAGGCAGGGAGGAGCCAGATGTGTGCTCAGCGGGAGGAAGAGAGGCACCGGCCAGAGGGACTGGGACCACACCATCAGGGTGGGCGACAGCTTGTAGGCTGTACGCTTTGGCCGCATGGTTGGGGCTTATGGAGGGTGGACGGAGATGAGTGAGAGCGGTCTGCAGGACAGGATCGTGACATGCCTTAGGGACAAGGTAAGGATTTTGGATTTCAGTCCAGATTTGACCAGAAGCCATCAGGGGGTGGGTGGGTGATGGGGGGGGGGACCACACCTGACTTAGGCTTAGAAGAGATTTCTGCATCCTTCTTGGTTATAAGTTGGCGAGAGTAGAAGCAGGGGGACCCTTTGGGCAGGTGGAAGGAGGCCCAGGTGGGAGAAGATGGTAACCTAGGTGAGATGGCAACTATAGGGAGGAACTTGCTAATGGATTAGAGAGAGAGAGCGCTAGGGACAGGTGGGATCAGAGACTTCCAGAGTTTGGGCTTCAGCAGCTGGCAGGTGTGTTTCCTGAGATGGGAAGACCAGGGAGCACTGGCTTTGGGGGAAATGAGAGTCTGCTTGAATGTGTTAGTTCGTGGTATCCCCTGGATGAGTGTCGGAGAGGCAGCAGGGTACGCCAGCCGGAGGTCCCAGGGGAGGCCTGAGTAGGGATAGGGGGCGGGGAGCCCCTGTATACATAATGGGAGTAGTTAAAGCCCTGGGACTGACTGCAAAGTCTCAGCTCACCACCCTGTGGCTGTGCTCCCACCCTTCCGTGGCGCTCCGCTCACCTAAGCCGACTGCTTGCATCTCTGGACCTTCTCCCTCGGACCTTTTTTTTGCTGTTCCCAGTTGCTTGGGTGGGAGCTGTGGAGAGACACATGCTGGGCCTGTGACTATGGTGACCCGGTGACCGGAGTGCTCCTCCTTTGGTGACCGGAGTGCTCCTCCTTTGAGTAGCTCTCGACCTTTTCATCAGGACTTTTCTTTTCTAGAGCTAAACACTAAGCTTTTAATAGCGAGCAAACTGGGATGCCCGGGTGGCTCAGTCGGTTAGGCAGCCGACTCCTGATTTCAGCTCAGATCAGGATCTCGGGGTTGTGAACTCGAACCCTGGGTCAGGCTCCATGCCCGGAGTGGAGATAGAGAGTCTAGATTCACAGTGTGTTTTTGAGCTATGAAAAGCTAGTTACCAATTGCTCTTGCTGCTGTAACTCAGTATTGTAATCTCAGTTACGTAAAACAAACTTTTAGGGCTAATGGTTGTCCTGTTTCACATGCCTCCGGTCTACTTTGTTGAAATGGACACACACAGGGACGCCCGGGTGGCTCAGCGGTTGAGCGTCTGCCTTCAGCTTAGGGCGTGACCCTGGGCTCCTGGGATCCAGTCCTGCATGCGGCTCCCAGCGGAGCGGGGGACCTGCTCCTCCCTCGGCCTGTGCCTCTGCCTCTCTGTGTCTCTCATGAATGAATAAATCAAATCTTTTAAAAAGAAAAGGAATACACACGCAGACTAAATAAAAGCAAGAAATGATGAAAGCGCACCTTTACTTCCAAATGGTATTCCCATTTGGGGTTTGACCTTCAGTTTTATTGGAAGAAAGCACGGCTTGTTTCATCAGCTGTACGCGTCTATGACTCTATCCTGCAAACTTCCATTATTATCTTTAGGCCTTGAAAACCCATTCCTGGGCATCCCCGGGTGGCGCAGCAGTTTGGCGCCGCCTTCAGCCCAGGGTGTGATCCTGGAGACCCGGGATCAAGTTCCCCATTGGGATCCCTGCATGGAGCCTGCTTCTCCCTACACCTGTGTCTCTGCCTCTCTCTCTCTCTCTCTGGGTTTCTCATAAATAAATGAGTGAAATCTTTAAAAAAAAAAAAAAAGATCAAAAAAAACCTCGTTCTATCCCAGTGTCTGGCCTCCTGTGTTGGCTGCTAGTTTTATTGCTGATTGATTGATTGATTGATTGATTGATGCGTTTACCTACGTCTTGGAAGTCCAAGGGGAATTCACTGTGTTGTGCATTGTCAAGTACAAACCTGTGTGTTTTTTGTTTCTTTTCCTCCCAAGATTTGGAGTGAAGCACATGACTGCCGTCCTCTGCGTGTCCAACCATTTCTTGTTTGTTGCCCCTCGCAGGTTCGCTGCTGCCCGGCCCCGGCCCGCCGGCCGCGTGGCGAGTTCGAGGCCCGAGTCCACTAGCCCCGCGGCGGCGCTGACACCTGCAGCCCCGAGCCCGGGAGATGGTGTCCCAGTCGGCGGGCCGGCCCGAGGCCCCCGGGGACGCCCGCGGGAGGGCCGGCAGGGGCCCCGGCGACCCGGAAGGCCCGCGCAGCTCCCCGCACCCCGAGCGGCCCCGCTGCGCGCCCGACGCCCGGCTGCGGAGGCACAGGGCCGCCTGGGTGCAGCCGCCGCCCGCGCAGCGCCCGGGGCCGGACTCGCCCTCCGCGGGGGCCCCGGGGCGCCGGCCGGCCTGTCCCCGGGGCAAGGGGGGCCCGGAGCCCCGGGAGCTGCCCCCCGCCCCGCCTGCGCCGCGGACCCAGGGCGGCGCTGCTCCGCCGCCTCCAGCACAGGAAGGTACGAGCCTCCTGGGTACGGCCCTGCGGCAGGTGCATCCCGGGGGGGGGGGGGGTGCGCCCCGGGAGGTGCCCGTGCCCCGCCTGCGCCCTGGCCCGCGCGGGAAGGTACGAGGCTCCTGGGTGCGGCCCGGGCCCCCCCGCGGCAGGTGCATCCCTGGGGGTGGGGGGGAGGGGCGCCCCGGGAGGTGCCTGTGCCCGACCTGCGCCCCGGCCTGAGGGGAGCGCTGCTCTGCAGCCTCCAGCACAGGAAGGTACGAGCCTCCTGGGTACGGCCCTGCGGCAGGTGCATCCCGGGGGGGGGGGGGGTGCGCGCGCCCCGGGAGGTGCCTGTGCCCCGCCTGCGCCCTGGCCCGCGCGGGAAGGTACGAGGCTCCTGGGTGCGGCCCGGGCCCGCGGCAGGTGCATCCTGGGGGAGCGGGGGGCGCCCCGAGAGGTGCTGTGCCCCGCCTGCGCCCCGGCCCGAGGGCGGTGCTGCTCCGCGGCCTCCCGTGCGGGAAGGTACGAGGCTCCTGGGTGCAGCCCGGGCCCGCGGCAGGTGCATCCCTGGGGGTGGGGGGGAGGGGCGCCCCGGGAGGTGCCTGTGCCGGACCTGCGCCCCGGCCTGAGGGGAGCGCTGCTCTGCGGCCTCCAGCGCAGGAAGGTACGAGGCTCCTGGGTACGCCCGGGCCCCCCGCGGCCGGTGCATCCCCTGGGGGTTGGGGGGTGAGGGGGCGCCCTGAGAGGGGCTGTGCCCCGCCTGCGCCCCGGCCCACGCGGGAAGGTACGTGGCTCCTGGGTACCCCCGGGCCCCCCGCGGCAGGTGCATCCCCTGGGGGGGGGTGCGCCCCAGGAGGTGCCCCTGCCCCGCCTGCTGGGTGACTGCGGGGTGACCGGGCCGCGTGGGCCCGCGGGGCTTGGGGCACTGCGGCCCTGGGATGGACGCGAGGCTCCCCCCCCCCCGTCCTGCGGCCCTGGGCCCGAAGCCATGAGACTGCAAAATCAGAAACCCCCAAAAAACCCAAATCGCGATTCCCCCCCCCCCCAAAGACTGTGGGAGACCTGCGTCGTTAAAGCCGGGGGCCCTCGCACTGCTGTGGATGGAGGCTCGGGTCTCCTAAACAAAGAAACAAACAAAACAGCAAAACACAACCCCTGGAATCCCTAAGAGAAGGCACCAAAGAGTCAGTAAATCGTCCGCTGCTCTTGTGATTCGTGGCCTTCTGATTCTTTTTAAAGATTTTATTTATTTATTCATGAGAGACACAGAGAGAGAGAGGCAGAGACACAGGCAGAGGGAGAAGCAGGCTCCATGCAGGGAGCCCGATGTGGGACTCGATCCCGGGACCCCGGGGGTCACGCCCTGGGCAGAAGGCCAGGCACTCAACCGCTGAGCCCTCCAGGCGTCAGAGGCCTTTTTTTTTTTTTAAGATTTTATTTATTTATTAATGAGAGAGAGAGAGAGAAGCAGGCTCCATGCAGGGAGCCGGATGCGGGACTCAATCTGGGACCCCAGAGTCACAACCCGGGCCTAAGGCAGCTCTAAACCTCTGAGCCCCCTGGGCTGCCTCGCGACCTTCTTTCTAATTCTTAACAAAATGTGCCATCCACACTGCCTTAGTGTTTCTCTTGGAACCCTAGCTTGGATTGTCAACGAAGTTTTTTGTCTTTCAAACCAGTTTGAGAGCTGCCTGGGTGTGTGTCTGGCTGTATTTAGTATTTCTCACTAGCGAGAACCAGCCCTACCCCTTTCCTAAAATAGGAGGGGTTTTTTGTTCGATGGGGAAAACTTCTGAATAGTCCAAGATGAGGACAGCCTTTTTTTATTTTTTAAAGATTTATTTATTTATTTGTTCATGATAGACATAGAGAGAGAGAGAGAGAGAGGCAGAGACACAGGCAGAGGGAGAAGCAGGCTCCATGCAGGGAACCAGAGCAGGACTCGATCCTGGGACCCCAGGATCGCACCCTGGGCCAAAGGCACGCGCTAAACCGCTGAGCCACCCAGGGATCCCCGAGGACAGCCTGTAACATGTTATTCATCACTTAAGGCTGGTGGATTGTGGACAATCTTAAAATGGGCTAATTTTGAAATAAGAACCAAATCTGAGGGGCACCTGCCTGGGTGGCTCAGTGGGTTGGTTAAATGTCTGTCTTCAGTGCAGGTCATGATCCCTGGGTGATGGGATCGAGCCTGGTATTGGGCTCCCGCTGAGCTGGGAGCTGGGAGCCTGCTCCTGCCTCTCCCTCTGCTCCTCCCCCTACCCCTGCTCCCTCTCTCTTCTCTCTCACTCTCTCTCAAATAAATTTAAAAAAATTTTTTTTTTTTAGCAAAATGCCACACTCTACAGCTAGTAATTCTGCGATTTAAAATTCTCCTGTAGCTTGGTCGTACTACAGCCCCTTTTGTCCCAAGACGTAACCCCCAGCAACTTCTCTAAGTACCTTAAAAAAAAAAAATCACTCCATGTCAAACTTGGTAGGGGGATTCAGCCCATGGGATTAAAAAAAAACAAAAACAAAAAGGAAGTCCCCGACGGTCTGGTCTTTGTTGCGGGACAGCAATGCCGAGAGCAGGCCTTTTGTACTAGGATACAGAATTTCCCCCCATTTTCCTCACTGGGTCACCAACGACAGCAGCAGGGTTAGTCCTTTTCTAGAAAATATGATAGAGCAAGACCCCCCACCAGCTCCCCCAGTCGAGAAGTGTTTCCCGAGGCCCGAGGACACTTTGCCACAGTTCCTGGCGTTTGCAGAGGTGCCCATTCCCATTCCCAGTCTCCTCCAACCTCCTAATTGGGAACTATCCAGTTTAAGGGGTGAGGACCTTTTAGTGCAGAGGCCGGACCGGCTGGTGTCCACCCTGTTGGCATCTTCTCGGTCCCTTTTTCCTTCTCTGCTCAGGGTCCAAAGCCCATGGCCTGCGGGCCCAAGCCAGCCAGTCCCCTGATCTGACAAATACAAGCTTTGTGTCGCTGTAGCTGCTTGTCACCCTCAGGACAGAACTGCGTGGCGGCAACAGGTGGACCTCACTCAGGTCCTATACTGGTGGCTACGGAGTCCTTCTCGGGAGAAGTGTACCCACCCCACGCGGATTCTGCAGCCCAGAGGTGCAGGGTCTGGGGGGGACGGTCACTGTCTTGAAGCCAGGGCCAGGGCCAGGGGATCCAGCTGGCCCCTCTGCTGCTCGCCCTGAGAGCTGCATCATCCACATCATCCACGAGCCACCTGCAGTGTTTTGGTCCCAGGGAGCGGGTTGGAGCAGCTCAGCCCTCGGGCGCTCGCAGGAGCCTGTTGCCTGACACCTGCAAGAAGAAATCACACACGGCAGTGGGCATTTTTGTTTGGGGGCGTTTTTGTCTCCATGGTCTTGGCTGCCAGGAAGGGAGCGGTTTCGGGGTGCAGAGCGCGGGAGTCAGCTGGACATACCCTCTGCGGTTTCTTCTTGCTTTGGGCTGGAGGAAGAACATTTTAGAGAAGCACTTCACGCGGGCCTTTTGCAGACAGACTTGTCTCCCTAAACAAGAAGTTTCGGGTCCGGTGCAGCGCCCGGGAGGAGGGATCCCATGACCCTTAGGGCCCTGCTTCTAGGCTGTTCCTTCTTGCCCTTCTCCACCTCGTGTAGGGAGTTTCCACGATCCTCTTCTCTTTCTACCCTCTTGGCCTCCTCATGGGTCTCCTCCATCTCCCATCCCTTCTCTGAAGAGTCCCTCCAAGTTGCTCCAAGAGGCTAGAAATGATCCCTGGGTGCTGGGATCATTGTTCAGGCAGTATCTGCGATGCCTACCACCAACCACCAGAAGGATCTGTCTTCTTCTGGCATCCTAATTTATTCCTGAATTGTGCTCATTAAAAAAATTTTTTTTCAAAGACCATTGCCTACAATTGTTTGGTTTTCTCAGGATTCTTTGAACTTCTTTTTATCCATTTTTAATAACTTGCTGCCTTGGCAGGTGCTGTGCAAGTCAGTGGAAGAACCTTGAATCCCTTCTCACCAGAAGCATTCCTGCTCCCTGTCGATGTTGAAAAGGTGAACACATCTTTCTTTCTTCTTTTCTTTTTCCTTTTTTTTTTAACCACAGAGGGTGTTAATTCCATAGATGGTACTGTTCTGATTTAAATCTGGAAACTTCACTTGATGAAGCGTGGCACGTAGGTTTCCTTCCAGCCTTTGACAGGAGCATAAGCTAAGGCAGGCTCTGAGTCAGTGCGCTCAGCGGGGCAGGTTTCCATGACTGTCGTCTACCCCCCGGGCCACTGCCAACCCCGGGGGTCATTTTCCATCATGAGAAATCCAGCGTGGGCTGTCTGTTGGTCGCAGGGGGCTAAACTGTGTGTGTCTGGAAGATATGGGCCGTCCTTCCTATGATGACCTGTGGTCCCTCAGGTAAATGGACATTTCTGTTTCCGTGCATTGGCTCCACTTAGATGTAGCCTCTTGATTTTTCAACCCAATACACCCTCCGTGGAAAACAGGAGATCACGCTTGTGAGTATTTTAACTGATACTTTTCTTTTTTCCTGCAGGAAAACGCCCACTTCTACGTTGCGGATATGATTATAGCGGCAATGGAGAAGATCAAGTATGCCATCCTGAGTCAGCAGCACCCAGACCCCTGGGGTGAGGAAGAGGCCAGGGGGGCACCCGGCAGTGGTCACGCTGATGCTGAGACGAACTTCTATAGCAACATGAAGCAAGGATCTGGGTCTTCCAACTCTTCTGACAGCGGCTATGAAGGCAAGTGGGGGCAAATCAGGGGAACTCTATGCTGTGTTCTGTGCTTACGTCTCTTTTCCGGGCATGTCCCAAAGTAGATCTTCATATCCTTTGTCTAAAAGGTCCTGGATAACCATTATCCTCACCATTTTTGCCTTTGGGATTTGGCCTTGGTTGTCATCATGTTCCACTCGGTTGGTACATCAATGTGTTTGGTTTGGGTTTTGTTTTTTCCCCCTTCGACTCCATCGTACTTTCTCCTTGGCAGTGGCTGATGGTTTCCCTGTTCCTCTGTTTTCTGTCACCTGGCCGTCCCCCAGCTCTTCTCACCCATTGCTTCTTTTCCCGAGGACTCCTCTGTCCTTCATCCCACAAACCAGGAGCCCAAGGGGCTGGGTGATGGGTATCAATGGGGGCAACACACCGTGCTCCTTCCTTGCAGGAGCATCCCTGTGGGGCTGCAGGAGTGGAGGCTGAGGACGCCATATGGGGTCCCCAGGGTAGCAGAGGCAGCCCCCCCCCACTGTAGTCCCCAGAGTGGGAGGAGCGGGCTTCATCCTGGGAACCGGGGAGTCCCTCCTGGAAGATAGGGTCCCTAAGCTGAGAACTGCAGGTAGCATTTGCCCTTCCTAAGTGGAAGCCCTGCTCTGGCCCTTGGAGCTTCGTCTGTACTCACGTCCCGGGAGATGTTCTGCACCGGGGTGTCTGCCCAGGATTCCGTCTCCCTTGGAACCTCCCAAATCTGTTTCCCCTCCTGCCCGTCTCCTAACAAGTGCTTGTTCCACGTGGCGAGGACCTGCTCGCCACGTTTACCTGGTTGGCAGGCAGTAACCAACGAACTTAACATTGTCTCAACTAGTCATCTGTTCCTCCCTCCCAACCCCTTTCTTTCCAAAAGAAAAAAGATGAAAAACTAAAGTTTGCTTTTCCTCTTGGCTTCCTTGACCAAGCGTCTTCCTCAGAAGCTTCTCAGTAATGAGGGGAGAACTCACTCCAGCTCCCACCGTGGAGCACGACGCCTGGCACCAAATCCATGCACAATAGCTGGCTGTTGAATGCACTACCTAGCTCAGAGTGAAAGGGAAGTTCGTTTTATTTTATTTTTATTTATTTTTATTCATTTTTAAAGATTTTATTTATTTATTCATGAGAGACGCACAGAGAGAGAGAGAGAGACACAGGCAGAGGGAGGAGCAGGCTCCATGCAGGGAGCCCGATGTGGGATTCGATCCCAGGACTCCGGGACTATGTCCTGAGCTGAAGGCAGACTCTAAACCGCTGGGCCACCCAAGCATCCCAGAAAGTTTTGTTTTGTTTTGTTTTGTTTATTTACAGGATACAGAGCATCCTCACCCAACCCAGTGGTGGGAAACACAGGGCTGACCAGTGTAGAGGACCTGCCCTTTCTGGGGCTTTGTGGCCTCTTTCGCCTTGTGCAATGACTTCATTCTCCTTTCCTGCAGCCTGACTTCCTCTCCCCATGCCCTCCACGCTCCGCAGCATCTGGCCTGGGCTCTGCAGCTCTGCAGTCCTCCTGAGCGCCCGGCCAGGGCTGCGCAGCCCAACCCAGGCGCACAGGACCCCAGGTCTAGGTCCCAGGGAGGAGCACCTGCCGTGGAGAACATCTCCCAGGGCATGAACATAGAGAGCACCTGCTAGTTCTGCGCTCTTATCTTTAACTCTTTTTGGGGGGTGGGGGGTTGGCCTGTGTCCTGGCCCCATTTCTAGTGAACACATCAGCCCTGATTTCTCAGTAATGGTGACATCCCCTCCCTCCGGTCCCTGTTCCTGTCCTTGAGCTGCACCATCGCCGCAGCCTCCAGTCGGTCATTCTGCAAGAAGTGCATTCAGGTCCTCACGATGCATTTGCTGCCTTTAATTTTTCTCTCGACTTGCGGCCTCTCTCCTTTCATTGATCCCACACACATCTGTCCTCCTAGAACAGCTTCCGTGCCTCTCAAATGGCCTGTCGAGTTTGTGCCACGTTTTATCCTGGGACTTTTAGGCCTGCGGGCTGCAGCTTTCCAACGGGCATCTCCTGATTTCCCCAGGTTGTACATGGGCTTCAGATACCCTAGTCTGGTAAACTTGCCTGCAGACGAGCCTCTGCCCCCCACCCTCTGCTTTGGCTAGACTCCCTGGAATGCTGGGGCCCCGGGAACTTCACATGAGTTCCTTCATTCTCCCCATTCTTTGAAAGCAGTCTCCTGCCACCAGCACCGAGACAGGCTCCCAGATTCGCATCACAAGACAGGGGCACCATTCATGTGAAATTAAGCGAAGGTTGTGCTCCACAATGCTCTATGATTGTCTGTGTGTGCGCCCCACCGCCCCCTGGAGTTGTGCAAGGTGGAGCCGCCCGGCCTTCTGAAGGCCCATGGCACGCACCTCTGTTTCTGACAGTGGGTGATGTGCGTCGGGGTCTCAGCTCCCTTACAAGGTGTTAAGTTCTTGGATGGACAAGTATTTGTTCCCATTTGAATTTCCCTTCCGCACAGTAGTACCTTGCCTGAGATGGTATTTTATAAATATTTCTTGAAATGCTAGCTGAGTTTATTTATTTTTTTTTGTAAGATTTCATTTACTTGAGAGAGACAGAGCATAAATAAGCAGGGAGAGCGGCAGGCAGAGGGAGAGGGAGTAGCAGACTCCCAGCCGAGCTGGGAGCCTGACGGGGGGCCGGGGGGGCTCCATCCCAGGACCCCGGGATCGTGACCTGAGCTGAAGGCAGATGCTTAACCCACTGAGCCACCCAGGTGCCTCTGAATATTTTAAATATGAATATAAATATGTTAAATGAAATCTCAAAAATATTTCTATTGCCCCAATAAAAAAATATGCATCTTTTATTAAGTCTCTCTCTTTGGACATTAGCTTTTTAGTAGTAGCTTTTCTCCTCTGGGGTAGGTCAGCATACTTCAAGTTGCAAGGTGGTCTTGAGAGCATTTGAAAACGAATGAAAAAAAGAATGGAAAGTGTCAGCATTCACCTCACCTAGAGGAGGCAATGTGTCCTGGAACTTTTTTGTTTGTTTGTTTAATCGGTGAAATATATTTTTGTGTTTGTACTGAGTTGCAATGTCAATGCATGGTCCTGTGGATCACGGTCAAAAGAGTGTGGGGAACACACAGGTAGGGTGACGTTGCCCCTGTTTTGCCCGGGAGAAAATCAGTGTTGAGAAGTTGATTGTCCATGGTCACCTCGCTAGGATGGGGCAGTGTGGTGGTGGGTTTTTTTTTTTTAATTTTTTTTTTTTTAAGATTTCTCTATTTATCTTAGAAAGAGAGAGAGAGAGAGCATGAGTAGGAGGGGCAGAGAGAGAGAGGGAGAGAGAACCCCAAGCCGACCCCGCACTGAGCACACGGAGCCAGACACGGGGCTCGAACCCAGGACCCTGAGATCATGGCCTGAGCTGGATCCAAGGATCGAGTCAGACACTTAACTGACCGCACCACCCAGGCAGTGCTGTTTTAAACCCTGGCCAGTCCCTTCTGAAGCCCATTCGTGTAATCTGTGGCCTAGAATATTTCCCTAAACGACTGTATCCACTTCTCTGTGTTTTTCTCTCTTTTTTTTTATTTTTTATTTATTTTTATTTTTTTTGTGTGTGTTTTTTGTGTGTGTGTGTGTTTTTCTCTTAAACTTAATCATGTGAGTACAGTTTCACAGTGATTATGTACTCGTATTACTGTAATTCCATTAATAATATGATCATATCATTTTAACACTATTTCATATCCAGTTTTCCAAGTTGCTACGGTTTTCACATTTTTCCCACGATGGTGTTTCTTGAGTTAATAACGTGATTTGCAAAATTAACTTACCAATATTTGGCACGTAGGTGGCTTTCCATATTTTAATATTTAAATGGACTGCCAATAGTTCCTTTACGATCAAAGCCCACTTTTTTCACCTTTTTAACTTTCTTTTCTTTTTTTTAAGATTTTATTTATTTATTCATAGAGACAGAGAGAGAGAGAGGCAGAGACACAGGCAGAGGGAGAAGCAGGCTCCATGCAGGGAGCCTGACGTGGGACTTGATCCATCGTCTCCAGGATCACTACCTGGGCTGAAGGCGGCGCTAAACCGCTAAGCCACACGGGCGTCCCTTAATTTTCTTTTTAATGATATTCTTAGGATAAATTCCAAGACTAGCATTTGGGATAGAAAAGCCTAGATGTATTGGAAGTAGTTTCCTAGGGTTGCTGTAGCAAAATACCACAAACCAGGTGGCTGAAAACAACAGAAAATGTATCTTCTCTCACTTGGAGAGTCCAGAAGTCAGCAATGAAGTTGTTGGAGGGGTTGGTTCCTTCTGGAGGCTCTGAGGGAGAACCCGTCCCATGGCTCTCCTGGCTTCGGGTGGTTGCCCATGGTCGTTGGGCATCCTAGGCTTATAGACGTGTCACTCCCGTCTCTGCCTCCATCTCACAGAGCCTTCTCTCCGGAGATCAGTGTCTGTGTCCAAATTTCCCTCTTTTCATAATTCTCTCTTTCTAATCTAACCAGTCATGTTGGATTTAGGGCCCACCCTCATCCAGTATGACCTCAGCTCAACACGATCACCTCTGCCAAGGGGCTAATTCCACATAAGGTCACATGCACAGGCTCTGGGTGGATATGAATTTCGGGAGGACACTCTTCAACCCTCTATGTCGCCTCTACCCTTTGCCTCACCGTGAGGCTGATTTTTTACCCTCTTTCATTCTTTTTTAAACTTCGTATCATGGAAAATTTCAAACACGCCTAAAAGCAGGCCGCTCACTCTTCTGAAGGGCTCCTCGTCACAGATCCTCATCCATCTGTTTCACTTAATCACAGCGAATGTAAGAACAACACAAAAATAGCTCCCTGCATTTTTGAATTCTCAAAACTGGGTTTTAAAACTCTTTGAAAGTAAACTCTTGGCCCATTTTATTCCCCAGTTTCTGGTTAGTTGGATGTGACAGGTGGTACAGTTTTTCTTTTTTTTTTTTTTTTCTTGTTGATGGAACCCCCTTCCTCTCTTGTTCTAGGTTGTGCTGTGTTACAGGGCAGTCCGGTGGCTGGGACACCCACTTACGGTGACGTTCTCAAAGAAGCCTGTAAATGTGACTTTGATGACTTTGTTGTCGTAGGTAAGATTTGGAAACTCACCAGCTATGACTTGTAACCCCCCCCACCTCCTGCTACACACACACACACGTGTTGACGCGCATCACATGGCATCCCACATTATAGTGGCTTTCAAAGGAACTTCTCCCAGGATCAGATTATGTCCCTGATTTAAGAAAAAAAAAAGGTGTCCTTCCTATTTCAAATGTCTCGACAATCGATCTTTCATCTCACTTAACAGAATTGAACACAAAAGCAGATACTAAAAAAAAAAAAAAGCAGATACTCCTTGTAGTCTGAGATCTGTCTGGCCTCTCAGTTACGTTTGGGTGGAATTCCGGGAGGGTGTATTTTGAAATGCCATCTTCGGTCATTAGCTATACTTTCTCATAATAGAAACCCAAAGAACCTGAAGTATGGAGATGCTGAGTAACTCGTTCTTTCTGCGGTGCAGGGATCTATTTTTGTAGTCTTACAAAATCGAGTATGAGTAAGTGAAACAGACTGAAAGATTTTAATACCCTTTCTTCTATTTGCTTGCAGAGCTTGGTGAGTTTAGCAATATCACAGAAACCTGTGGATGCTCCTGCAGCTCTTCCAAGAGGTATCTCTCTCCCGTGTCCACCTGGGCCGGGACCCCTGGGCCGTGACCTCTGAGGCACTGTGAATGCCCAACCTCTGACATCTCAGACCGAGTTCAGCCAGTTCCGATGACAGGGATTGCTCTTTAGCAATGGAACAATCACCGCTATAATTTTTACAGAGCTTAAAAGGCCTTTATATACATTCTCATTTAATCAGGCGGGGGGGGGGGTTGGGGGTTAACTCCCATTTTATAAGTGTGGAAACTGAGGCTCAGATTAAATGTGCCTCAGGACACAGTGCTGCTAAATGAGCAGAGGTGGGACTTGAATTCAAGGCCGAAGGCTCCAAATCCAGTGCTCTTCTTACCACATTTCCCAGTCTTGGTACCCTCAATACCTAAATGAAAGCTGCTCTGTTGAGCACGGGGCAATTGTGTTGAGTAAGACAACCAGTGGATGGTTGGTGCATGCTGCCTCATGTGACACCCCTTCCGAGTTTTTGGAGCGGGAAAGAGAGTTGAAAACCTGAAGACCCATAACATACTCCTCGCGAATATAGTTTTCCACTTTCTGCATCCCTTACCTTTCAGTATCGTTTATGAGCCAGACTTCAATTCCGCTGAGCTATTAGCCAAAGAGCTGTACCGAGTATTCCAGAAGTGCTGGATGTGGTCAGAAGTTCATCATCAGCTGGAAGGTTCTCCCAATGCTGCTGGCTCCATAGTAAGTATCAAAATAAATGGGCCTTGAATCGAAAGTTCCTAAGTTCTCATTTTGCCTGCTGTTCCCTTCAGACATTTATGCGTTTCCCTGTTTGGTCACCGGGTGTTGGGGGAGACAGGAACAGATGGATGGATCTGGCATTTATTGAGGGTGGATTATTCCCCCCGAGAATTCAGCATTTTGCATTTTCTTTCTCACAAATATCCTACTGAGTAGATGCTAGAGCGTTAGTCCCAGCACCTGGGGGGGCCTGGTCAGGGGAAGAGCAGGAGCTCCCCCCCGCTACCCCCTGACAGCGGGGAGCCCACCGTGGGGAGAGGACTTCACAGCAAAGCCAAGACTGGGGTAGGAGAAAAGCACTCTGCACGTTGCAGAAGAGGACTGTTTCATTTTCTCGGGGGACTTGGGAAGGCCAACTGGAGATCTCAGGACTTGAGAAATGGTAGCAGGTAGAAACACGTGGACGAGGATCTTGGCTAAGGGCAGCTGGGGCAAAAGTGACGGGGAGGAGGGCACCTGGCGTTATTTGTTGAGCAGGGCGGCTTGGTGTGGGGGTGACATGTGTTTGTGTGTATCTGTGTTGGGGTGAGGGGTGTTGATCTTCCTGGGAGGTTGGGTTTGAAGATGGTCAAATTGTGGAGGACATAAAATGCTAATTCGAGGAGTTTGCATTTTATTTTATTTTATTTTTAATTTATTTTTAATTTTTTTATTTATGATAGTCACAGAGAGAGAGAGAGAGGCAGAGACATAGGCAGAGGGAGAAGCAGGCTCCATGCACCGGGAGCCCGATATGGGATTCGATCCCGGGTCTCCAGGATCGCGCCCTGAGCCAAAGGCAGGCGCCAAACCGCTGCGCCACCCAGGGATCCCCATTTTATTTTATTTTTAACAAAATATTTTATTTATTTATGGGAGACACACAGAGAGAGGCAGAGACACAGGCAGAGGGAGAAGCAGGCTCCATGTGGGGAACCTGATGTGAGACTCGATCCCGGGACTCGATCCCGGGACCCCAGGATCACGCCCTGAGCCGAAGGCAGATGGTCAACCACTGAGCCACTCGGGGATCTGCTGGAGTTTGCATTTTAAATTCTTGCAGGAGAATTGAATGGTTCAGTTGGGAGCCACTGGATGTTGTTAAGCAGGGGAAGGGGCTTAAAAGAGCTGTTTCTGGGGAAGTCTGACAACAGCTGGGGGTCCGGTTGGCAGCATCTGTCAGTCTGTCCACCAAGAGCGGTGAGGCTCCTGCTGGGAAATCAAAGCATTCCAGGTCCCAGTGACCTACTTACAGTAACTCCAAGTCTGGAAAGAAATGAACTCCCCCAAAATAAGAAAAGTGATCTCAGCCAGGTGGTGTTCCAGCCAGCAATCCTGCAGACGGCTTCAGGGACGGGGAGGGCTCCTCTCGTTCAGTGGAGGGCAGTTTTAATTTTTCATGGTGAATCTTAATGCTGGAGACACAGTTGGATGCTCTTTTTCTTTCAGTTCCTGAAATATGCTCGTTCAGGTACACGCTCTGAAATCCTCCTCTGTGTTGCACACAGGTTGTAAATGAAGAGCGCGTCCGGAAAGACTTTGAATCCAGTGTGGATGTGGTTCAGGAAATTAAACTTCAGTCGAAGATCAGAGAGGCTGAAGACTGGGAGCCCCCCCGATTTCAAATCATATTTGATGTTCATCCACCACTCAAGTAAGTGGGGCTGCTGCTTGGGCCTCCAGGCCGGGTGACAAGGTGTGATGGGTCCCACCTCCCCGTGGAAGGAGGTAAAGGGAAGAAAATTACACACCAAGGGATGAAGGAAAGTTTGTTTTAGGAAAAGGCAAGTTGGGCATATTTATCTGAGTCAGCTTCTTAGCACCCTGTTTATCATGGGTTTTGGGGGTGGGGTGAGGGTTTGGGCTCCGTAGTTGGACAAGTTGAGAATTTAACTGTGTCCTGCATCATGTATGTTACATAGCAATTGAAAATTAAATAAGTTCAAGTGGGGATTTTTTTTTAAGGGGCTAATATGGGACCTTAAAACTCATATACAAGAATTTTAAAAGATGGCTCTTTTCACCAGTGCAATGTGAAATAAAAACCGATGGATAAAAAATAAATAAATAAATAAATAAAAAATAAATTAAATAATAAATAAATAAATAGATAAATAAATAAATAAATAAAATAAACATTTTTTAAAAATTTAAAAAAAATTTTAAAAACCCCAATGGATACATTTTTTAAGGGAAAATCTAATCTTGAGGAGAGCTCCTATAGTTAAGAAATGACACAGAATGCAAAAACAAAAACAAACAAACAAAAAAAATTTGTTCTCTAAGAAGTAACCAAATCCTAAAAGACAAACGACAAAGAGGTTGCGAAAGAAAAAGAAATAAACTCATTTTTATAGATGTATTTATATAAATACAATATGTAATTATTTAAGGTACTAGTTTGTTTTATTTGTCTCTGAGAGTATATGACATTATAAGGGGACATTTTAACCAGCTGCAGTTTCTCCATTCCTCTTGGGTTGTATTTAATGTGGCACCCACACTGCAGCGTAAAGAAGGGACTGGCGATGGTGACTGCCTGTGACCCACGGAAGTGCCTCATAAGCTCTGTCCTGCATTTTTTTTAATTTTGTTTTGGATTTTTTATTTATTTATCCATGAAAGACACAGAGAAAGAGGCAGAGACACAGGCAGGGAGAAGCAGGCTCCATGCAGGGAGCCCGACATGGGACTCGATCCCGGGTCTCCAGGATTAGGCCCTGGGCCGAAGACAGTCCTAAACCGCTGAGCCCCCTGGGCTGCCCCCTACGTTTTTCTTTTGAGAGAACACCTTGAAGGCCTCTGGGGTGCTTGGGCGGGAGAGCTCCTTCCCTAGGCTTTGCGAGGGATCACTTTCCTTAGCAAGGGGTGTCTTTATTCTCTAGAACTTCCTACGTCATCTCTAAGGGATACGGGTAGGGTTCCACATATTTTTACCTGGGTCATTTTGGCTGATCCTAAACTATAATAAAACTTTACGACCACCTTCGTATTTCCAAATCACATGTGAAGTTGTGGCATCAAACAGTCCAGTAGAAAACACGTCAGTAGACTGTTGCTCAACGGAGATGTTTGATGCTTACGTCTTACCCGACCTCCAGATTTCTTTGGATCCATTTGTGAACTTCCCTAGTGCATCACCTCTTGGTGTTTGGTCTTCCTGAACTTTCTCCCATGAGTTACGGGTCTCCGGTTCTCTCTGGCGGGGCTCCTGTGCCCGTGTATTGAGCAGTCTCTAAAGATCCCGTGGTGGAAGAGTTATTCATGATACCAACTTCTGCTTGGCTGGTAGCAGACGTTTTTAAAAGACCCAGAGATCAGAAAAACAAAACAAAACAACAAAAACAAAAAACAAACCCAGAGATCCCCCCCCAACATAACAAAAATAGAAAAAAAATAATAAAATAAAATAAATAAAAAATAACTTAAAAGACCCAGAGATCTCAACTAGAAAACTCTATTGAAGAATCCTATAATGAAAAATGACAAAAAAAAAAAAAAAAAAAGGCCCCAAGCCGGGAAGAGCTTGATGTCAATGTCCTATCCAGTCAGTGAAAAATGCTCCCTTGGCTATTTCTGAAATGTAACTTACTGTTTTCTGTACTCAGGAGGGATCTCGTGGTAGCAGCCCAGAACTTTCTGTGTGCTGGCTGTGGCACGCCGGTAGAACCCAGTAAGTACGGACAGTGGCTTCCCTGCCTAGTATGTGGCGACAGGGCGAAGAAGAGCCCAGTCGGAGCGTGCATTGCTTTTGTGGACGAAGTTGTTACAAGGACTTGATGATGTTGCCCTTTCTTTCTTGAAGAGGCCACGTTGACCTATCAGGGCTGCGTGCTGACCTGGTGCCCTTGGCTTTATCCCCTAGTCCTCTCCTCATTGGGCCCTCGGCCCCAGCCAGTGGCCTCCCTGCTGGTCCTCGAAGGAGGCAGGCTCACTCCTGACTTAGGGATTTGCATTCGTGGTTTTCTCTCCCTAGAATGACTTCCCTTACTTCACTCTTCTCTCAAAAGTTAGGAGGCTTCCTCTGGCTCCCATATTGAAAACGTCAACCTTGCCACACTCCTGGCCACAAACATACACTTTACCCTTCCTTCTTCCTTTGTGCTTCTCTTCCTAAAATACTCTTAGATTTTACTGATTTTTCTCATTGTTGGCCTGTGTCCCTATCTAGACTCTAAGTTCCATGGGACAGACGTGTTGTCTGCTTTATTCATTGCTTTATCCCCCGCTTCTTACAACAGCACCCGGTACACAGCTGTTCCTCAAAAGATACCTGTGGAAGGTTTGCGTGGCTTATGGAGGAGCTACCCAAACCCCTCCAAGAGGGTTTGAGGAGGTGGCTTGAGGGGAATCATTCCTGGGTCAGCTGGGGCCTAGAAAATCAGACTTCTTCCAGTCAGAAATGCAAATTGCCCACTGAAGACTGGGAATCACATGTTCTGCTTGTGAGGGTATCCCCAGGTCTGCCCTGTGGAAAGCTGGGGAGAGGAGCTTTGCCGGAAAGGGTTCCCTTGGCCTTTGATGGGAAGTCATGGGAGGGAAAAGACTTTGAGGACTCCACCTCGAGAAATAAAACTAGAAAACAGAAGTCTGTCTGGGATTCCTTCTACCACACTGAATGGCAGTTCTAGCCATTCATCACAGTTGTAAACCAGTTTCCTTTAAATGACTCATCCCCCCCCCCCCAAGCTAGTCCAGTAGGGACCCTGTTTGGTTAACCACTGTATCCCGGTGCCTCCGTGTTGAGCACAGGACTGAGCGCATGAGTCAGAAGTTATGGACACGTCACCGTGACTCCATCAGCTCTTAACGTGTTCCCCTAAGTTGGTTCAACAATGGAGACATACGCCTGCACTGGTGGCATAAACGTGGGCCTCCCCTCGTAGAACTTGCTTACTGGAAGGCATAGTTATCAGCCAAGAGAACAGCAAGGGTGGTGCTTGCGATGAAAGAGAAAGTCCAGAGTGCTGTGGGATTGACAGCACGGGAACTGAATCTGCGCTTGGGGGGCTGGGAGTGAGAAGTCCTGTAGGGAAGTGATCGTGCCCAGAAGCATGTGCGTGTGTGTGCTATGGGGGTAGAGGTCACCATGAGCAAAGAAAGGGCCTGCAGCGATTTCAGAGAAGTCCCGTGTGACCGGAGAGGAGAAAGCAGGCCATCACAGGCGCCCAGGGCACACGTGGTAGATGCGTTATCAGCCGTGTCGTCGGTTTTGGACTTTGCCTGTCAACTTCCTATGTAGTTCTTAGGATATAGTTAGACTCTACTTTTTTTTTTAATTTTTTAAAAAAATATTTTATTTATTTATTTGAGAGAGAGAGAGCCCCAGCAAGAGGCAAGGGCAGAGCAGAGAGAGAAGCAGGATGGAGCCCTGAGCAGGGAGCCTGATGCGGGGCTTGATCATGACCTGAGCTGAAGGCAGACGCTTAACTGACTGAGCCACCCAGGCACCCTTTCACCTTTTATTTTAAGATATTTTTGGACTTACAGAGGAGTTGAAGGAGTTGAGGGAGGGAAGGGCACACGGGAGACTTAACTGAATTGCTATCTTCTTCTTAACCTGGGTGGTGGGTACCCAGGGACTTGTTGCACTCGTCTCTATACCTTTTGCTTGCCACCGTATTTTGTTAGATGTATTTCCGAAAGCAGCGCTTGCCCGTTTTAGCAAACGAAAAAAATGCAAAGAACGAAAATCCTTCCTCCCACCCTTTAGAAGTCTTCACTATTGGCTTTGTGGTGGGGATCTTCTTGGACTGTGCATGTGTGTGTTTTCAAAAGCAAACTCAAGATCACATCGTACAGATCTGGCACGGGATGTCCACTCCGCACGCTCACCCACGCGTTCCTGGGCTCTCTGGCGTTCCACTGCTGAGTGCACTTGCCTAGCCAGTTGCTTCTTTAACATAGATTTATATTGCTACCCCTCCTGCGTTATCAATGTGCTGTAGGAACACCCTTCTAGATCTCTCCGTGTGTGCGTTAGCGTTTCTGTCTAGTGTTACAAAAGTAGGATTCCTGCTACACAACAAAGAGGTGAAGTATAACGGGTAAATGTCCTCCTAGGAAGTAGCCCTCCTGTCAGCTGGCGGGTGCAGGGGGCGCCCACCCCTCTGCACCTCACCTGCTCCGGATCCTCTACCACGGTGACAGTCTGATGCAAAACCAAGTAGTTCATAACCTGCACGTCTTTGTTACCGAGACTGTTTCTCACGTGGTCACCGGCCATCCGCATTCCACGTTTCCCTGTATTGCCTGTTCCCATCCCTCGCGCATTTCCATAAGGTCTTCCTCACCGGTCTATGCAGGAGGTCTTTGGGTGCTCCTCCCTAAGAGCCTCCAAAGCGTGCTTCATAATTTACAAAGCCCTTCCCATGTGTGAGATATCCCATAATCTAACTCTGGGTTGCTTTTCATGGCTTCAGGATAGTTAACCTGAAGAGTTTCCCACCAGCCCTCAGTCTGCCTGCCAACAGGAGGCAGAGCGTGGACTCCCCCCAGATTTCTAGACCCTAAATCTCGTGCTCATTTGGCCACAGTGTTGTTTATTCCAGTGCCCCTCTTCCAAATTCAGGAGTATTTTTAGGAGATTTCTCTCTCTCTCTCTTTTTTTCTGACAACTGTTTTTGGAAAGCAGAGCTCACGCATGGCCATCCTCCACGGCCTCGGGTGGCTGCCCCAGCTTTCCCAGCTGCCGTGAGGTCGAGTGATGGGGTCAGCTGCGCACACCCAGCAATCTGAGCCTTGCACCTGGGACGGGGAGGGGAGGTGGGACTGGGAAGCAGGGGGAATGGACAGCGGTGGGTAGGCTGCCCTCCGAGGTGCCCTGCGCTCAGCCTCCTGTGCGCCCTGCAGAGTTCGTGAGGCGCCTGCGGTACTGTGACTACCTGGGCAAGTATTTCTGTGACTGCTGCCACACCTACGCAGACACCTGCATCCCGGCCCGGATCCTGAGCACATGGGACTTCAGGAGGTACTACGTCAGCAACTTCTCCAAGCGCCTGCTGGACAGTGTGTGGCACCAGCCCATTTTCAATTTGCTGAGCGCAGGCCACAGCCTGTACGCCAAGGCCAAGGAGCTGGACCGAGCCAGGGTGAGCGGCTGCCCCTGCGGGGAGGCCAGGCCAGGGGCATGCTGCACCATCCCCGGGGACCCCGACAGCCCCCCACCCCACCCCAAGGGGCCCATCGACCCTCGGAGGCTGGAGCAGTAGCCTCAGGACCCTCTCCAAGGCCTCAGAGCCAGTTTCCTAGTTATGCATCATTTTGCGTTTATATGTAACTTTTGAAATTTACTTATTATTATTTTTAGAATTTCATTTTAAAATGAATTCTCTACATTTGGGGTTTACTGCGTGAGCATTAGATGCACATATGCAAGTGAAATGATTACTGATGAGATTAGTGGACGTGCCCATCTCCTGGCCGTTACATCATGTGTGTCCCTGTGTGCGGCGGGGGCACCTGAACCGCACCTTCTTGGCAAATTTCCGGTATTCAGTAGAGTATGAGTCACTGTGGTCCCCATGTCATATATCAGACCTCTAGACTTATCCGACGCAACTGCAATTTTGTTCCCTTTGGAAAATCTCCCCGTTTGCCCCACCTGCCCATCCCTGGTGACCTCCGTTCACCTCTGCATCTGTGTATTGGATTTTCTTTAAGATTCGACATGTAAGTGGGACCATGCAGGTTTTTTCTTTCTGTGTCTGTTTTATGTCACTTAGCATAATGCCCTCCAGGTTCATCCACCTGGATGTTTGTTGCCACAAACGGCAGGATCTCCACCTTTGGCACATTAGCTTTCTGTTTTCCCCAAAGAAGGCCCCCAACGGTTGTGTAAGCTTCAGACTCCATGAAGCTTGGGGTCCACCTGGACCCTCTGAGGATCTCTGGACTCAGCCATGAACCTCTGCTACATAGACGGTTAACTTCAAAGGCTCGTCTTATAGAGCTGCAGCATTTCCAAGTTAGAAAGAACAGTTGCATTTGATTTACTCGTTTCCTGTGTCATGTATCGCCTTAACGTGTCCCCCTGTTTGGTTTCTCACATTAGGAAATCCAGGAGCAACTTTTTCAGATCAAGAAGCTGTTGAAGACCTGCAGGTTTGCTGAAAGGTACTAACTAGTGTGGCTGGGCCGGGCCGGGCCTGAGCTGGGGAGGGCTGCGAGCCTCCACACACCTGCCTGTACCGTGTGCCACCTGGTCCCCGCCGCTCCGATCCACAGGGTCTCTCCCTAGGTCACTCCCTGGCTCGCTAGTAGTGAACTTCTAATTTCGGTTTTGTTGTCTTACCGGTAGATTTTTAATCGAATAGATTTTTAATGTATTTATTTTAAAATAGATTTTAATATCTTTGTAGATATTAAACCTAATAGATTTTAATACCTAGTAGATACTTCGTTAGATGTGTAATACCATTGGTTATTTAAAAAAACAAAAAACAAAAAAACTAGACTTTAGCTGAATCTCCGTGCACATCCGAAAATATGTCCTTAAAATAAATTTCTAGAAGTGGAAATTTCTGGAAGCCATGACACAAAGGTATAGGCGTGCCTTCATTGACAGAGAATGAGTTTTTCTTAAGTGAAAAAACAGATTACTCAAAGGGTGAAGATTATTTATTATAATAGGATACAGTTTTAAAGAATTGTTTTGTTTTAAAGCTTCTTTCAGCTTCTGAACTTCATTTAATGATAATGTATTGCTTTTGAATTAAATTTCTTTTTTTTTTAAGATTTTATTTATTTATTTATGAGAGACACAGAGAAAGAGGCAAAGACATAGGCAGAGGGAGAAGCAGGCTCCGTGCAGGGAGCCCCATGCAGGACTCGAACCCAGGACCCTGGGGTCACAACCTGAGCCCAAGGCTGATGCTCAACCGCTGAGCCTCCCAGACACCCCTTGAACTAGATTTCTTGAGGAGGAGCAAGTCTCCTATAGTTATTCGGCCTCAAGCTCTACCTCATGGCAACGGTGTGACAGTTCAATTACTTCTCAGGCTGTTGCTTTTCTTGTGCGTAACATGTAACAAGACCCACAGTTATTACCGTCTACAAAAATTTCCCGAGTATCCATTCTGTGCTTCAGATACAAAAATCAGTGCGACTGGTGTAAAGTCCAGGGAGAAAGCACAAACAGACCATTGCCCGACCGTGTTGGACACATACGCACGTGCCCTGAGGGTGCAGAAGAGGCAACATTTAAGTCTGAAGGGGTGAGGTGGGGAAGAGGGCCACAAAGCTTCCCGGAGAAAAAGCCTGAGCTTGAAGAGCGAGTTGGACCGAAGAGGTGTCAGGGATCCCCCGGCCGATAAAGCGGTGTGAGCAAGCACCCCAGGCCAGATGGAGAACTCCTCGCAGTTTGGCACGACTGGAAGGCCACATCTAGCGTAGGCCGTGGCCGGGTTGGGGCTGCGTGCATGATAATGCCACTACCCGATTTGGGGCATTCGGGAAGAGGTCACTGGCGGTTGGGGAAAGCTACATTCAATATTTGGGTGTCCTTGGGACACTCAAGTGGCTTTGATCTGCTCCCAGTTGGATGCTCAGGGCTGGACTCCTGGATATGGGGATGGGGGGGTCACACGCCTGCCTACGGGCAGCTGGACAACAGTCAGCATGTAGATGGACTTGAAATTGAGCCAGAATGGAGAAATGGAGAATCAAGTAATTATTTTCTTCTTCTTCTTCTTCTTCTTCTTCTTCTTCTTCTTCTTCTTCTTCTTCTTCTTCTTCTTCTCCTTTTTTTTTTTATCTCAGTACATGTTTTTCAGATTTGAAGCACAAATTCGCAGGTGTCTTTTGCTCAGTGTAACATGGGCAGGCTGCAAAGGGTTTGTTTTTCTGCTGGTTCAGCTTTCTGAAATCCGCTTGTATGGAATTTTAAAATCCTGGCTTTCCAGGATCTTTGACATACTTGCAAAATGTAAGATGACGAGTTAAGGTTAACTGGCCCTTGGGCTTCTTTTAGTTTTAGTTTTTTTGTTTTTTAATTGAGTTCCAAAACATTAAGTGCGAGTGCCTGCTAAACCCCTCTTGTCTCCCGGCCCCCGTGCAGGTGGGTGTCTGAATTGCTCTTTGTTTCCCCCCTGGCAGCGCGTTAAAGGCATTTGAGCAGGTGCCGAGGCACTTGACCGACGATCTCCACCTGTTCTCTCTGGAGGACCTGGTCAGGGTCAAGAAGAGGCTGCTGGTGCCCTTGCTCAAGGACATTCTCAAAGCTTCCCTTGCACATGTGGCCAGCTGTGAGGTAAGGATTCACCTGGAACTGCTGTGTCCCCAAGCTATCCTTGACCCATCAGGACCTATGATGGGTGTCCTGGCCTTTACCTCACTTAACCCCCACCAGCCGTGAGGACAGTATTTTCAGATGAGAGAAACGAGGTTCAGAGCTGTTCAGGAATAGCCGAGATCACCGTGCTGGCAAGTGGCAGGGCCGGGATGCAAGCCTGGGCCCAGTGACCTCTTCGTCTTGGGGGCCAAAGCCCTGCATGGGACCTCCCCGGACCCCCATCTGCCCTGCCTTTCCATGTACAGCCATGGGGACTCACAATCCAGTGGCACAGGAGCTCTGTGTTTGCGTGAACGTAGGAACGGTGGCACAACCATCAGAAACAAAAGTAGATCATTAAAAAGCACGCGTGCAAAATCAAGATCTTTCCCTGGTGCTTCCAACTCCCAGGCTGTGAAATGTCTCCACATGTCTCCAGTGCACATGTGCCGTTTGAATCCACTTGCTACCCTAGAGTATGATGTAGCTTCCCATTCCTTCTAGAAGCTGGGGTTACAGATGCTTAAACACGGACGTTTATAAGGTTCTGTACAAGTAGTAACGTGGCTCCTCCATCAGAAGGCCAAATGGGGGCCTTAACTTTATGGCACCTTCCCTTACAGCTGTGTCAAGGAAAGGGCTTCATCTGCGAGTTTTGCCAGAGTACAGCCGTCATCTTCCCATTTCAGACCGAAACGTGTAGACGATGTGCAGGTATCTTAATAACTTCCTAACTTGCGCTTAATAATAGCTTAACAACCGAGAGACAGAATTAACTTAACGGCAACTCAATACTTTAAACACAACAACGTTGTTTAAAGCATCGTGGTGCTGGCATGGGCCTGGATGCTGGATGGGAGCTAACAAAGTTTTGGGTGCGGGGGGGGGGGGGGGCGGGGGGGGCGGGTGCAGAGGATCTGGGTGGGGCAGGGGCCGAGGGTGAGGACTCCCTGTGTAGGGTTCGGGGATAGGGGTGGTTGCTCCTTGGCCCACGCCCCAGCTCTCTTACACCAGCACAGCCGCGGCCCAGTTTTACAATCAGATCACAGTCAGATCACAATCGATCGCAATCATGCCTGAGGCTTGGGCACCAGCTCCGGCTTCTTCTGCGTGACAGTGGCAGTCGCCGAGTGGCTATGGAGACCATGGAGGCGGGGGCACCCAGCACAGTTACTGTCTGGCTCTTTCCAGGAGAGTGTGGCAGCCTTGTTTGGATGTGTCCACGCTCAAGGCAATCCTGTGATCCCTAAAGTGGCTCCTGGGGGCCATCTGATCCTGCCTGCAGCCTCAGCCTTGACAGGAACCCTTCCTCCCCTTAGGCCACTCCCACCGTCTCCCCTGACCCCTTAGGGGGCATCGAGCACAGGCTCCCCAGCAGACAAGCTCCGGCCCGGATTTGCATGCACGAAGCTCACGGGGGCCTGTTCTCAGGCCAGCACCTGTTGGGGGGGGGGGGGGAGGTCAGCAGGCCTCGGCAGAGGGAGGAGTCCAGCTGTGGGTGGGAGCCGAGAAGGCTCAGCAACTCCCACGGGGTGCTCTGGAGCTGGAGCAGCTCGGCCTTCAGCTTTGTCACGTCGTGGGGACAGGGCCCAGCCACATCCTTAAACCCAGTGTTGCTTGGTCACCAGATCCCGGCCAGAGGGAAAATGACCTAGAGATGACCTGGAAAGGGGGGAGGCAGGTCTCTCCAGTTAGGGCCATTTCCAGGGAGGGCCGCCTCCTGTGGGGTCGGCCACCAACACCCTGGGGCAGCCCCGGGTTGGGGGGGGTTGCACTTCGTCCCCCGGACATCAGGCCCTCTCAGCCTCCCGTTCGTGACCTACTGGGGGCTTTAGAATCCCTCCGTGTGGAGCTGCCTCATTTCTAGTTGGATGACTCTGCTTTCTGGCTTCGGACCACCTGTCTCCCCGGGATGGGGATGAGCACCTGTAGTAGGTGGGAAAGCAAGGTAGCCCGGTCGCTGACGGCTGTCCCCCGTCCCCCGCTCGTAGGGTGCAGAGCTTGCTTTCACAAGCAGTGCTTCCAGTCCTCCGAGTGCCCCCGGTGTGCCAGGATCACAGCCAGGAGAAGACTTCTGGAAAGTTTACCCTCTGCAGCAACATGAGCCCCTGACCACGGTGGAAAAGACTGTTCAACATGCCTTATAACACCAATTTGTGTCGATTATTGACAATCGTGTTTCAGATTTTGAGTATTGTATATTAAGGAAAAATGGTGGCCAATCTTTTTTATTATATATATATATATTTAATGTGTTACAAAGAATGCACATTTTTTTGTTATTAAGCATAGGTTTGTTACTGGTGGTCTTGTTTACAAACGTTCAGTGTTTTTGCTGCTACTGTTTTTTTCTTAAGAATTTTTTTTTTTGATACTTCTTAAAATTGTCTTTGAGTGGTTGCATTCAGCTGATACTGGAGCCTATTTTTTTATGAATTGTTAACTGACAAGGCAAATTACTCAGTTTGTCTTTCTACAAAGCTAGTTTTAAACAGATTGGTACTTTCAATGAACAAAAATGAGAACAATGATCTGTTTACTCCGGGGCTTTTTCCCCCCCGACTTAAATGCCACTTTGTAATTGCATCCGTGTTTTAGATCTTACTTATTCCGGGGTTGGCACAGGGAGTCCCTGTTCCCTCTGCAGGTGCATCTTGTCCAGATGAGTGTGAGCTGCTTAGCGGGGCTGCAGCTGCCGTTCGAAGGTGTCGCCCCTGCGGGCCACTCTCAGGCACACACCGACCCTTGTCCTCTCCCTTCCACACACTAAATCAAGGGCTGCATGGCTGAGTCCGACCTCATCCCTGCCCTTTAGGATTTCGTCTCGTGGATATAAAACTGAACATAAGGTATTGACAGACTTAATCTGTGGGAAAGTCCCGTCAATGAGCAATGTGATTTTAGTAATGACAATAAAATCATGGACCTCAATTAAAAAGGTGAGGTAAATCGCTCAACCGTTATGAATTTATTTTTCCTAATATTTCTTTTATCTAGATGATTTCTTGAGGCATGTCAGTCTGTTTTGTTGTTGTTTTTCCTTCTACCTCCTGTATACTTTCTCCTACTTGAGAAGGGTCCCGGGCCCCTGTCCTTTCCCAGCACATCTTCCGCCTGGAGCACAGGGGTCGCACACCCCAGGACTCACATGCCCCAACTAAACCTATTCCAAGTGAACTTCTCAAACAGTAGGGGCGGACGATAGAGTGGGACCTGTCCTTTCCCTAACCCCATCTAGTTGTGTGCAGGTGCATGTGTGTGTGTGTGTGTGTGTGTGTGTATTTTATTCAGGGGTTAATATCGAGCACATGAAAGAAATGGATGTGTCCCACTAATCTGGTATCTACTCTTTCCGTCACTTCGTTTCCCATCCCAGATGCACCCAGAGCTGTGCTCCCATTCATGATTTAACCCGGTCTCTTTTAAATAAGAATTTAGGTCCATGGGATAAGATAACTGAGATCAAATTTAAAGCAGTGTTTTATTCTTACCCGTCACTTGTATTCCTTCTTAGGAGTCCAGAATCAAGTGGCACGTCGATATGCCTTATAACACCTCTGGGAGGTTCATGTCAGCATCTTCATTGCACAAGTGAGACAACAGGCTGAGAGAAGAGAAATAACCTAAGTTCCCACGGACCGTGCATAGGAGAGCTGGAGTTGGCATTCAAGGCTGCCTGCCTCCAAAGCCCGTGCTCCTGGTCCCTACCCGTGTGATACCTTTTGGGGTGATACAAGCAGAACCAATTCTAGCTTGTAAGTGCCGGTCATACCTTTGCAGTATTGGGCCGAATGCCTTCTCCCTCGTTCTCTTGCATCGGCTTGAGGAAGATTCTGTGGCTTAGGCACTGCTTGAAGGGCTCCATGTCCAGGCTGCTGTGTTTGCAAGGCACTGGTACGTGTGTGTGTGTGTGTGTGTGTGTGTGTGTGTGTGTGTGTGAGGTACATCTTTAATGTTGAGGAAGGAAGAATGCGCAGCAGCTGCCAGGAAGTGATGCTTTTGACTTTTCGTTCTGAGGAAGAATGAGGCAATATAAACAGCCACTCTATAGGTTTGGCTGAGATGCGGTTCCTCCCCACGGTGGTGGTAGTTGCTTCTTCCCAGTGAGGTGCCCGTGAGAGCCCAGAAGCGGCTTCAGCTCATGTGCAGCACCCTGTGGGGACGTGATTATTTTTGACATATGTTGCTCTTTAATGGGACTTATTCACTGTCCTGGTTTTTCCGTGCAACTCTGCTGGCTGCTGGAAAGAAGATGAAGACTTGGTCTTTCTCATCAGATTCTCACCCACCATGAGGCGTCCAGTTGCAGTACTATGATCGCAATGATTAATTTTTCCTATACACTGTTCACTTGGAAAGTTCTAGTAACGTGTCCTTTACAGTCATGATTCTCAGTTGCAGGTAGGGACTGACAGCAGGGGACATGGAGCGAAGAAGGATGAGGCATCTCAGAGACGTTCTAGTGGGTTGACTGGGGTGAGAATTATTGGATCCATTCCCAGATCTGCCCTTTCTATTTGTGTGAGTCTGGGCAAGCTACTTAAATGCTCTGTGCCTCTGTTTGTAAAATGGGGGAATAATAAATACATGCTGTCAGTTTGGGATTAGACGTGAAAAATGAAGCACCCAGCAGAGGGCCTGGTACAAGTAATTTTTAAGTGGTAATAATTAGATCTAGACAAATTAAAAACTTATTTTCTGGGCACCTGGATGGCTCAGGGGTTGAGTGTCTGCCTTTGGCTCAGGTTGTGATCCCAGGGTCTGGGCTCGGGTCCCACATCGGAGCCTGCTTCTCCCTCTGTCTGTGTCTCTGCCTCTCTCTGCGTGTCTCTCATGAATAACTAAATACATTTTTTTAAAAAAAAAACCTATTTTCTGTGTATCTTTGGGTAAGTTACTCTGTGTCTCAGTTTAGTATGAGAGTTAGAACAATACCTGCTAGTTGGCTTGATTTGGCACCTGCCCCACCACCACCAAAAAGAAATATTGACGTTTTCGCTCCAGGTACCTATGAATATGACCTTATTTGGAAATAGGTCTTTGGTGATGTAATTAAGATGAGGTCATATTGAAAAAAAAAAGATGAAGTCATATTGGATTGGGCGGATCCTCATCCAATGACTGGCGTTCTTATAATAAAAGGGAAATCTGGACAGAAATACAGACGCAGAAATCACAGGGAGAATGCCATGGGAAGGAGACAGACACTGGGGCCTTGTGTCTATATGCCCAGGAACAGTGACGACTGCTGGCAAGCAGCAGACGCTAGAAGGGAGGTGCAGAGCAAGTTCTCCCTCGCAGCCTCAGGATGGAACCAACCTGGCCCACACCCTGACTTTGGATTTCTAACATCCAGAATTGGGAGATAAATGTCTGTTGTTTTAACCCACTCGATTTGCAGTTATCTGTTGCCACAGCCCCGGGAAACCAAATGCTCCCACATTGGGGTTGTCAGGAGGGCTAAATGGTGAGTGGTTGGCACAGTTCCTGGCATCCTCTGGTTCTGGGTCTCTCGCCTTCAGGAGTGAAGACCCAGAGAATGGACTCCAAACGGTAACAACAGCATAGAAACGACACCATCTATCGATCTGTGCGTGGGTGTACGGACGGAGATCCCCAAACACAGAGCAACGGCATCTGAGCACCACCTCCACCTCTTCTACTTCCACTCTCGAGGGTTGGAGAAAACCGCCACCCTCAGGTGCAGGGAGGGGGAGGACAGCCACGAGCTTGGAGGGTGCTCGTTTGAATCATCATGAGGGTGGCTGGGGGAGTGGCTGTTACCTCACGTTAAAAAACAAGCGAATCCATCTTGATTTTCAGACTTCACAGAAATCGGAATATACCTTCAGACCAACCTTGGGTGAGGCGCTGATTGGGAGTACAAAAAAGGCCCCTCCTTTCCCTCATTGCCTACAGAGGGCTGGAGGGGGATTGGTGCTCACTGCCGGCCACACTCAGGGGTGTCTGTGTGTAACCGGCGACAGATTCTGGTGGCCCTGCCCTGCCCCAGGTTCCTGTGGGAGGACCTCAGATGGGAAGAGAGACTGTCAAATAGAAGGTGTCGTGGTGTCACTTTTGTCGCCCTTTGCCGTAGGTGCTTAGAGCGTCAGTCTAGGAGAAGGTTCCAACTTCAGATCAAGTCTGAGGCATCACTGGGACATCCATCAGTCAGAGAAGATCCGTGTAGTTGAGGAGAAAGCTCCATTATGGAGACCATGAAGGAGATAAGCAGAATGTCTGTCCAAGTATGAACTGGAGGCTGAGGACACGCCAGGGAGTAACTGGGCGGTGTTGCCGCCTGGCCCCGTGGGTCGGAAGCAGGGTGCAGGCTCACTGATCAAGGGGCCTATGGTCACTCCTGAGGTGGGGGGGGGAATGGGGGGGCAGGGGGGCAGGTAGATTAAGTCTAACTCAGAGAGCAGGTTGAGTCAAAGCACTGTAGGAGGAGCAGGATCTATGTGGGACACCACAGGTGCTTCTGGACACTAGTCCTTGGAGGCTCAGCCAGACTCCACAGGGAAGGAAGGGAGTCAAGAGGCTCCAGCAGAGGAAGAGCAGCCCGGGAGACCAAGCATCCGGCCCACCACAGGCTCCTCTGGGGAAGGACCAGTAGGTGGGCCTAGAATGGAGGGATTTGGCCTAACGTGGAGGGATTTGGCTAGGGATGAAGCCAGAAAGGTTAGCAGGACTCAGAACATGTTGCCAGTGAGCATGATGGGCTTTGGATTCTAAGGGAGGCAAGGAAGCTTTGAAGGATTTTGAGAGCGAGTGAGAGAGAGGCTCACAATTCAACCTATGCATAGGAAGATAATGCTGGGTCCGGGTTGAGGATGGGTGGGCAATTGCAGGCTGACCAACCGACCAGATGAGGCTCTGAACAAGGGCTGTCATGGAAGAAATGGGAAGGGAGAGATGCTGCAACAGGTGGGGAGGAGCTGGTGGGAGGGGAACGAGGTACTCGTCTCAGGCGTAAAGTTCAAGGGAACCCGAAAGCTCAAGACTCGAGAGAAATCATGTTTTGGGCAATATTTTTTAAAAATAATGCCAAAACATTCACCATGAACAAAATACCAACATTTCTTTTTTATTTTGTTTTATTTATTTATTTGAGAGTGAGATATAACAAGAGAGCACACGAACAGGCTGGGACCCTGGGATCATGACCTGAGCCGAAGGTGGATGCTTAACCTACTGAGCCATCCAGGCCCCTCAAAATATCAACATTTCAAATAAAGACAGGATCCTACCGTGGACTGGCTCACCTTGGCCTCAGGCATCTGCCCCAGATCCCAGCTCCGGGGAAGAACACAGGAGACACTGTGACCATGGGCAATATGTTGAAAACTGAGGATGTTGGGCGGGAAGTAGGAGGGGAAAGGCCACCAAAAACATTTGCAGAGCCCCTGCCGGAAAACAAATGGAGGCCCATGTGCCAGAGCATTAAATATGTAAAAATTACACAATATTTATTTTATCCTTTTCCCGTGATGACCAGACCTTCATCAGGACCTGGGGGAAGCAGGTTTGAGTCCAGAACCTCAGACTCCTTGGTATCATGCTCTGGATCACAAGAGCTCAGGGCTAGCCTCTGAGGCCTGACCTCTTTCTCTTCTTGTCTCTGGCTCCATCCCACAGGCCATCTTGTTTTTGGTCTTGGTCTTGGTCTTGGTCTTGTGGCAACACAGTTCACCTTCAAGACACTGGACCAAGGACAAGGTCCTGATTGTCCTCCACGAGTGGTCTGGGGCCACAGGGGAGGAAATGCTGAGGTTGCCCAGAGCACCATCTGGAGGGAGGGGCGGGGGACTGTATAAGAAGGCTTGTCCCCTGGGCCTTTGTTCCATCACCTGTGGGGAGGGATGGAGCCAGAGGAAGGCCACAAGGCAGGGCCTCTGGTTTCCAGATCTAAATGCACAGTGACCTTGGGTAGGGGGTGCAGGAGGTAGGGATACAGCAAGATGAGGGTGAGGGGCAGCCTGGGGACAAGAGAAGCCTGGAGATGCAGGCAGAGGCCTGAAAAGTGCAGAGGAAAGTGCAGGATTTGTCTAAGCTCTACGGTTAATTTCTTGGTTCCTTAGACCTCTTGACAAGGGCGCTGCCCCTGAGGGTGGAAGCGGAAGAGGTGGCTTTTCTCAGTTTTACCCTGACTTTCCAGTTGAGTTTGCAGTCAACCTACTGTGGCATCCCTCACCAAAGCACTATTTTAGTGTCTAGTGAAGTGAAAAGGGCCATTTCTCTTTTCACACCAGTTGGGGAATTGTTTATTTAAAGACAGAGCTCGTTTTACGGAAGCATGCTTGGGAAGGATGTTGACAAATGAGACGATGTGATTCTCTACTTCACTCCCTTTTGGAGGTGACCTGAGAAGGCTTGTGCTGGAGGATCCCTATATGCCGTGTTTGGCTGAGGTTGAACTCCCCGAGACCTGGTGGCAGGCCTGAAGTCCCAGTTCCTCCCTGCGAGACTGCAAGGTTCTTTCAGCAAGAAGAGGAACCCGGGGTGCAGAGGGTGCTGCATGGAGGTATTAGATCTCCATACCTGGTGGCCAGGGTCAGGGGCCTGCCTGCATACTAGCTTTCCACTCACACAGTTCTCCGGCCACCACCCCAGGCACAGGTAGAAAAGCTTCTAATTGCTCATTTGAGGAGCATCCCCTTTTGCCACTTCCCTACCCGTATTATTATTATTTTTTAGATTTTTATTTATTCATGAGAGACACAGAGAGAGAGGCAGAGACACAGGCAGAGGGAGAAGCAGGCTCCATGCAGGGAGCCTGATCCGGGACCTGATCCCAGGACCCCGGGATCATGCCCTGATCCCAGCTCAGACACTCAACTGCTGAGCCACCCAGGCATCCCCTCCTACCCATATTACATTGATCTCATCCTCAGTCCCAACCACTTTAGCAAATTTCAACATTAAAAGCAAAATAACGAAGCCATCCAGTAGGGTACATATTGACCAAGTACTATTGGCAGACACATAGAGACGCCCTTGGCGAAGGGCTTCACTGTAGATCTTTCCCCTGTGCTCTGCTTATTATGGATTCCACGGGTGTCAAATAGAAGCGCATTGCCATAAAAAAAATAAAAATAAAAATAAAAATAAATAAATAAAAATAAAATTAAAATTAAAAAAAATAAAAATAAAAAATAAAAAAAAGAAGCGCATCGCCGTACCACTGAAGGTGGAAGGCCCTGGGGGACAGATTCTCTGTCCATATCCAACAGGAAATGGCTTATGAGCAGCCGGGAGATAATCTTTATTAAAGCGAGTTGATAGACGACGGCCTCCATCATCAGCCATGGGGCTGTACAGAAGCCAAGAAGAGAGGTGTGTCTACAGCCTGTGGCCCACCCACCAACATCAGGCTCCCCTCCTCTTGGGCACACGGTGAAGCTACATGCTCTAGCCCACTTGCCGCTGGGTGAGCCAATGCGGGATCGAATACAAGTGGGGGTGCTGCACGCTACTTCCAGTCTGGCCCTATACATCCTGCTTGCCTTTCCCCTCTCTCAATCCTCTCTGACCATCTAGAAGCAAAGGGCTACACGAGGGAAAAAGCCCAAAACCCTGAGACATTGTTGGAAGGAGACCTACTCCTAAGAATGGCATCTGCCGTGGACTTGGCGTGATTCAAAGCGAACTTCTATTTTGTTCGGTTACAGAGATTTGCTAGTAGTGCCTGTTACTGCAGCATAACGCGGCCTTTCCTGTAACGTAGGCGGTCCCGATGCCCATGGTCAAGTAGATCAGTGGGAGGGGACAGGTTCGTCATACAGATGGCAGAAGCTATTCCACTGTCGGTCATTCACTATCATCCAGTATCCCTTATATTAAAAAATAAATGAGGGGATCCCTGGGTGGCGCAGCGGTTTGGTACCTACCTTTGGCCTAGGGCGCGATCCTGGAGACCCGGAATCGAATCCCATGTCGGGCTCCCTGCATGGAGCCTGCTTCTCCCTCTGCCTGTGTCTCTGCCTCTCTCTCTCTCTCTGTATGACTATCATAAATAAAAAAAAATAAAATAAATAAAATAAAAAATAAACGAATAAGCAGAGGTAAAGAAATTCTTTGACTTCACATTCATCTCCACCGTCACTTCTTTTTTATTATTATTTAAAAGATTTTTATTTATTTATGAGAGACAGAGGCAGGCATATAGGCAGAGGGAGAAGCAGGGTGATGCGGGACTCGATCCCGGGGTCACGCCCTGAGCTGAAGGCAGATGCTCAACCACTGCGTCACCTGAGCGTCCCTCCATTGTTCCCTCTATGTTCTTTTTGCAGCTTTTTTCAAAGAAGAATCTTTAATTTTTGTCTTTATTTCCTACACCTCTTCTTTTTCTTTTTTGCTTAATCCAACAGAGTTTCTATTTCAACTATTCCACTCAAACTGTCCAGGTCACTAACGTGGGCCTTTGTTACCACGTTCAATAGTCATGTCATTGCTTTCATCTTAGTCTGTCCCTTAGGAGGATCTGCCATGGTTGCCTGTGTATGTTTTCTTAAAAGCCATGATTATAATTTTATTTTAACAGTATGTTAACTGCCCAAATGGAAAAACTAGACCAGAATGAGATTTACCATGTTTATTTAATGGTGAATATCTCCATATAGTGAGATTGGAAAAATCTCTTTTCAGGCAGCCCTGGTGGTGCAGTGGTTTAGCGCCGCCTTCAGCCCAGAGCATGATGCTGGAGACCCGGGATCAAGTCCCACGTCCGGCTCCCTGCATGGAGCCCACTTCTCCCTCTGCCTGTGTCTCTGCCTCTCTCTCTCTATGAATAAATAAATAAAATATTTTTTTAAAAAAATCTCTTTTCTAAGCTCTCCTGTCTAGAGGATGTATCATTTTGAAAATCACGTCTGCACTACAACCATGTTTTTTTTCCCTAAGAGTTTGCTTTGCAAACTCTCATAACTTGTCTTGGGAATGAGAAGGTGATTGGCCCATGAGCATGATGAAAATGCGAAGCAGAGGATTAAGTCAGGAAACCCACATTTGAAGGCTGCTGGCTCAGATGCTTTCAGGTTGTGTCATGTTGACCAGAGCCTTTAATCTCTCCACATCCTTCTTTATCTGGAAGGCGAGGTAGCACATCCACCTTGCAGGGTTGGTTTGAGGATCAAATAAGATAATATTAGCACAAGTGCTACAGAGCTAGGACTTTGAACACCTACTCTCCTCTGATACAAAAGCTCAGAGAAAACCAGTGCTTGTGGTTTCTACTCTCAAAGCACATGTGAACTACTACTGGCTTTCTGTGAGCTAACGTGACATTTTGACCACTTCCTGGCCATCTTCCAGGATACACGTCACCGTCTTGGCCAGTCATCAATCCAGGGGGCTGCTCTTGGTGGCCGGGGTGAACTCAGAGAGTCACTTCCCAACCAACCCTCTTTTGTTGCCAAAGCCTGAATCGGCTAACATTGAAAAGTGTTGGATGTCTATTTTTTGTACATCCGGGTCCTCGTAAGACGATGCTTAAAAATATATCATTTTTCTCAACCTAGAGTTCAAGCCAGCAAGTCACTGGAAAGATTTGTTACTACAGAAATGATCAATAAGTAGCCTGTGATCACTGGTTTGTAAATGTAGGTCAGTGCACCAGTCTCGCCCTGGGAAACAGGTGTGTTTTAGTACCTGCCGGAGGTGAATTAGTGATCACGCTCCAAACCCTCAGAGTGGACACTCTCATTCTATACAATATTTTCTCCAACAAATTTCCACTTGGGAGAACCTTCTTTCCCGGACCCAGATTTATGAAAAAGAAATACTTTCAATGCCTTGGGCATGCAACTTGGGTTTGGTTGCTTGCTAGATCTGTGGGCCAGTAGCCAACCTCACCTGTAGAGGTCGTGATGGGTTATAATCGAGACCCTGTATGTGAAAGCATTTGCAGCCTGTAAAATGCCGCTCAAATGTTGTCTTTTATCAGACACCCCATACATGGTTAAGGACTTTCTCTAATGAAGACAGCAGGAAGGTGATTCACAATCCAAAGTGCCATTTTTCTGTGGCTTTTATGCCTGAGATCCGTCTCTGACTTTTAGCCTGAGAGGAGAAACCAGAGGAGATCCGGAGGTGTCTCTTTTTATGAACGTGGATTATGGTAGCTGTGTGGGACCCGGGGTGTGGGTAACGGTAAGGACCACCATGTGTGTGCCGGGGGGGGGGGGCGGAGGGGGTACAAGCCCAACTCACCCGCTAATAGCTCGTCCCTCGGCCTTCTCAGCTGAATGAACTTCTTCTAATTGGTAATGTGCTCTCCCAATCCTGTGCCAACATCAGAGCCGGGGGCAGGTGAGGGCTCCACACAATAATTCTCCGTGCTCGTGGCTTTGTTTCTGATCAACAGCATCAGAGCCTGTGCTGTCTGGTAAACAGAAGGAAATTAATATTTACCACTTATCTGTTATGTAGTAGAGACTGAGGCTTTATATCTTAAAATAAGTGGCCAGAAAGTGTCCTGGGGAGGTGACATTGATTCTAAGTTTTAAGTAACACAGAGGAGACAGACTGCAGAGACTGGGGTCCAGAGCAACCTTTTGGCAGAAATAATGGCAAATACAAAAGATCCAAGGGGGGCAAAGGAGCCTTTCTTGTGCAAAAAAAAAAAAGACAGAAGGTCGTGGTTGGAGGAACCCCGAGGTCAGAGCAGGCAGGAGCTAGATGAGGTGGGGCTGCCCAGGCCATGCTAAGAGTCTGCATTTGACCCTGGGGGACCACCGGGGGTTGCACGAAGGGGAGTATGTGCTCTGCCCTCCTTGAAGGTGATCACCTGGAGAAGAAAGTGTGTAGGGAAGGAAACAGTGGCAGGTGATTAGCTGGAAGTGGCTCCAGGGCCAGGTGAGAGATCACCATGCCCGGATGTCTGTGGTGGTGGTGGCGGTTGAAGGAAGTCAGTGGTCTGTTGGTTAAGCATCAACACTGCAATTAAGACCTTGAAATAGGGATCCCTGGGTGGCGCAGCGGTTTGGCGCCTGCCTTTGGCTCAGGGCGTGATCCTGGAGACCCAGGATCGAATCCCATATCGGGCTCCCAGTGCATGGAGCCTGCTTCTACCTCTGCCTGTGTCTCTGCCTCTCTCTCTCTGTGTGACTATCATAAATAAATAAATTTTAAAAAATTAAAAAAAAAAGACCTTGAAATATGGGCACTTGGGTGGCTCAATGGTTGACCATCTATCTCTGGCTCAGGTCATGATCTCTGGGGTCCTGGGATCGAGTCCCACATCGGCCTCCCCGCAGGGACCCTGCTTCTCCCTCTGCCTGTGTCTCGGCCTCTCTCTGTGTGTCTCTGGTGAATAAATAAATAAAATCTTTATTTAAAAAAAGACCTTGAAATATGCTCTCATGGGAGGTGAACCAAAATTATGTCTTTGGCCATGATCACAACGAAGCACCAACTTAGCACATGGGGAGATGATTGAGACTGAAATCTCTCTCTCCTTTTTTTTTTTTCCTCTCTCTCCTTTATTTCTACAACTGTTAAATTGTTTAGGAAACAGAGGGGGAAATCCTCCACTTCTACGGCAGATGGCAGCATCGCTTTGAGTTCCACACATCACGAGCCTCACGCAAAGCAGCAGGCCCAGCAGGCGACCAAAATCAAGTGTTTCAGCTCACCTCGGTGTCCCCAGGGGAAGAAAAGCACTTAGTCGGTCTTTATCATTGTCTAGAAAATCACCCTTTAGGAAGATGGTTGATCAGATTCTGCTTTATATATGTCATTTTCCCAAAAAGGCAACATGTCACCTTTTGAAAAGGAAGTGTTGGTTTTTCCTGTCTTTCCAGTCATTACAGAGCGCGTTCTGAGACAGGGCTAGGTGGGGAAGACAAGGGAGAGGCCCAGAGTCAGGCTCCCATAAATCCCAAAGACACCAAAAGGACCCAGAGTCAGGGTCCTAAGGAAACAGAGATAAGACAGTGAAAATAATTAATAATAATAATAAATAATAATAATAATTAATAATAATAATTAGACCCTAAGGAAACAGAGATAAGAAGATAAGACAGTGAAAATAATTAATAATAATAATTAATAATAATAATAATAAACCTGGCTCCCTAGCTCCAAAATGTTAGGGAGTATCTTCCTTTAATGGTTACCAAGTAATCATAGAAACTCATCAGACCTTGAAGAAATAAGTCATTAAGGATATATTAAAAAATAATAAGATGATATCAATAGTCCTGCTCAAACCAAGATGGCACGAGGATCTCAAGGCTTTGGGTTCCCTGGCTAGGTTCTCAATAAAAGGCCAGCCGAAAAGCCCTCAGTGGCAACCCTGTCGGGCCTCCTCTCACTTCTCAGAGCTTTCTCTGCATCTTTGCTTACTAAATTCCTATGGCTTTACTCATTCTCCATTGTCCCTGAGATTCATCCTTCGACTCCAGGAGACAAGAACCTAGCTCTCCCGTGTCAGTACTGTGCCCTGGGTGGTTCCCCGCCAAGTCCACGGTGTCTTTATCACCTTAACGGCAGGGCTCCCAGAGCTGTTTTCAGCCTTGTGGGGATGGGGGGCAGGGGTGGGGGTGGGGGGCTCTGGGTCCAGGCCCCTTGGATTTCAAAGCTGGCTCCCATACTTACTAGTTCTGTGGCCTCGTGCAACTTATTTGATGCTCGTGTCTCAGTTTCCTCATCTGCAGACGGGCATCATAGCAGTGCCTGCCACGCGAGCTTGTGGACATGAACCTGGGGCAGGATGGCAGGGTTCTTGTCTCCTGAGTCGGAGAGCAGGTCTCACAGACACAACCGGGGGGGGGGGGCAGTGAACATCTACTAAGTGAAGGTGGGAGCGGCAAGGAAAGGAAAAGCTCTCTGGTGTGAGAGGGGTCCCCAGTGGGCTGCCACAGAGAGTTTTCAGGACTGGCCTTTCATGGAGAACTTGACCAGGAAGCTGTGGCCTTGGGAGTCTTATGCCATCTGGGTTTGAGCAGGGACTAGTGGCAATGGCCTTAATGACTTACTTCTTTGAGGTTTGCCCATTTTCCGTGATTACAGTGTAGACGCCAAAGAAATGCACAGGGCCCAGCACACAAGGCCGAGTGGTCTGGTCTAGTCCTATCTCCTTCACTCTATCTAAGCAGCTTCTGCCTACCAGGAATAGTTTTAGGGCCTGGTCAGGGGCCCCCATCGCTCCCTGCCTATACCTTAACCCTTTCCTTGCTCAAAATGAGTTATAAGGGCAAAGCGTGAAGAGCAGCACTGGCCTCATGGCAAGCACAGTGGGAACGGCAGCTAGCGTTGTCCACACTGTGTGGGCACCTCCTGGGCAAGCACAGCTCTCTCTAGAGCACCATGTGGACTGGAAGCAACTGGCCATAGACTATCCCCCTAATCTTCCAAGGTTAGCATCTAGGGGGTTGAAACCCAAAGTTGCAGTGGACTGAGAAAGGCATAAAGAGTGTCCCTGCTTCTGGAATGATCTATACGCTAGCCCATGGAGAGGAAGGGTAGGTACTAAGTTTATAGCTCATCCAAACTCCCCCTCCTCTGGGTCCTCCTGACCTCAGAATTTGGCCTCTGCTTGAGGAGCAGTCTAGAAAGCACAGCATTTGCTCTCTAAGACTCCATCGGACGCCCTATTATCTACGCACCTGACCCTGATTCCACATCACATCAGCCTCAGTAGATGGAACCTGTCCCCATTCCAAAGGTTCCTCGGGGAAAAAGAGACACAGGATGTTACCTTTGGCCCTCAATACTACCATTGCTGGGGAGCCCATGAGGAAGGGGGACTTCAGGGGAATTCTTAAGGAAAAGGGATTCTTTCTGAACTTAGCCTCCCAGTGCTTTTGGTCGGAAAAGAGAAATTCATTGCAGTATGACCTTGACGGCGGGGTCAGTCATGAGCTGGTCTTTCTTTTGACGAGTGTCTGAGTCCCCGGGTCCACGAGCTGCATCAATAGGAGGAAAACACACGGCTAGAGGATTTGAGTATCTGTGAAACAGCGGCGGTGACCAAGGTAAGGGCTTCACGGACCTGCCTCTGGATCCCGCCCTTAGCCCCCATTGTCAGAGTCACCCAGGAGGTGCTAGGATAGGCCCGAAGCCCCTGTGGAAACGGCTCTTACAGGCATCACCCCCGTGACCTAACTGACATGAGCAAGTCACCTCACCTCCCTGGGTCTTCATTTCCTCGCCTACAAGCCAAGCATCAATGAGCTAGAACGGTGTTTCCAGAAGTGAGTTCCCTGCAACATTAGTCCTTTGAGTCGCTCCATGAAGACAAGAACTCTATGGCCTAAAACAAGGGGGTCACCAGGTGCGTTTTTGCCACTCACATTTGGCAATGTCTGGAGCCATTTTTGGTGGTCACAATGTGGGGAGAGGGCAGGGGTGCTCCTGGCATCTAGTGGGCAGAGGCGAGGGATGGGGCTAATCGTCCTGCCACCCACAAGAAAGGTCCCACAGCAAAGAGCCACCTGGCCCGATATGCTCTGACGTAGAGGAACTAAAGAGAAACTAAAGAGTTGGGGGTATACGTGACACATTCGATCACGTTCTTTCTCATTATTCTATCTCATTCTTTCTTTCACCCGAGCGTAATGAAGGCATGGGGCTGCGTCACCATAAATGTTCTTCAACTTGGTATTGGTCAAACTTGTTTGATCTTGGACCCCTGGGTCTCTGCACCCCCACCAACCTGCCCCATAACCTTACCACCCTTCTGCGGACCCACCTCTAGAGTGGGCGGCGCGGGGGGAGATGCTGGCTAGGGGATCCTGAAAGTAGTTTTCCACTTCTGACAACGTCTTAAAGACATTTTCCTCTGATGGGACACGGTGGTGGTGAGTTCTGAAGACAGCTTGGAATCCCGCTGCCTGAGTTCAGGGCTGGGGTGGGAGCTGGGCGGCCTTGGACAAGGCATCTCTAAAATGGCAGAAGTAGCTCGGCTCCCTCCATGGGGGTGCTGCAAGGGCGGAGGGGGCAAGCCTCGTGCGGCCTGCAGGTCGGCATCCAAGGCCCCGATCAAGGTCAACCCTTAATATTTAGGTGTTTGCCTCGTTGCTATTTTGATTTTGCAATTTCCTGACGACGTCATTTCCTGGCTCTGTGGTGGGTCAGATCTGCTCACGAGAGGGCGCTGGCAACCCAGCCTAGGCCGAGAAGGTTCTTAGATCTCCTAGGAAGGCCAGGCCCCTTTGGGGGTATTCAGGTCTGATTTCTCAAGAGCCGCAGAACCGCAGATGGCAGGGCTGGAAGAGAGCCCGCGGATGATTTAATCCACTCTGGATTTTGCAATTCTCAGCCACGGGAGGTTAAAGGAGGAACTGGTGAGTGGGACTCGGGAAACCGACCTAGTAGCAGGAAAACCAGCTTCGGGGATGGTCTCCGTGGTGCTGGGTGGCAGGACAGACAGTCTTATTTTTCTGGAAGCAGAGAAGCCATCCAATGGGTTAACAGCAATGCAGGGATGAAAGGAAGGGAAACCACCGGTATGGCCATGGGCGGAGGGGGGACCATGTGCCCTTGGACCACCTGGGAAGGGAGGGCTCCTGGGGCATAACTCCTCCACCTTTTGTTTTGTTTTGTTTCTGGAAGAAATCTGGGTCTCTAGTTTCCTGCACCTACATTGCTTAGTGGAGATAAAGAGAGTTTTGAAGGCTCCATATCAGGTCGGAGACCCCATGACAACAGCAGCATGGAAGGTGAAGGTCTCAGGAGTGCAATGTCCTTGTAAGAGAGCCTGCAGGGGTGCGGAGCAGGAGATGCTCCCCCCTCTCTCCCACCCCTTCCCCCTCCTTTTCCTCTTTCTCTTTCTTGGCTTTCTCTTCCTGCTTCTTAGCTCTAACAGTAAACACCTTTGTGATTTTGCAATAGCTTCAAGAATTACGGAAGTTGCGAACACAGTGCAGAGCATATCCATTTGCCTCGGCCTAGCTTCTCCCCAGTGTGGGCATCTCACCAGCACTCCTCTGGGCATATGTAGGTATGTGATTCTGAGACTTCTGTGAATAATGGCAGGAATGGTGCCCCTTTACCCCCAAGCATTTTGGTGGGTAGTTTCAAAAAATAAATAAATAAATAAATAAGGGCATAGTCTTACATAATCAGAAGTCAGTAAGGAAAATCAGAAAATGAATATTGATATAATGGCCCCTGGAATAAATTTTGAAGAGTAAGAAAAAGCTTTGAGGTGAAGACTGAGGAGAAGTAATTCTGGAGGGAGGAAACAGCTCCCTTGCTTGGAGGTGAGCAAGTGTGTGGCCCTGGGGACCTGGTCAGCTGGCGTGGCCTCCGCCGAAGCCTGCGCACAGTGCGGTGGCTCATCTCCTGGCTCTGCTCGCCCCGTGCGCTCCTCAGCCTGCTACCATTTCCCTTCGTCTTCCCTTCTCCCCTCCTCCCTGGAGGGCCCCCACTCAGCCCTCAGAACCCAGTGGATGTACTTCCTCTCTCCAGCTGCTGGATGGTGGTAAGGAACACAGGTGCAGAGTCCAGTGGGCCTGGGTTCAAATCCTGCCTCTAGCATGTTAGCAAGTGAATAATCTTGGGCAAATAGCTAACGTCTCCGAGACCCAGTGCCCTCCTTGCACAAACGAGAGGTGGTGGCTGGTGCCCCACTGCCTGTCACAGGTGTGGCAACTCTGGACAGGCTCCTCACTGCAAGACTGGCAGCCTGTCAAGTCCTTCCTGTGATTTCTGACTGTTTCTGGGCCTTAGTTCTCACGCTCTTCTCTCTTGCAGATTGCCCCACCTATGCATGCTGCGTTAAATTCAGACATGGGGTTCGACTTCTTCCCCATTTTCTTTTTTTTTTTTCTTCCCCATTTTCAAAGAAGAATTCAACATACTCACCACTTTTGAGCTTGGTAAGCTCCTTGAAGATTGGAGGGGCTGTGGGAAGATACCGTGTGGCCCACTGACTGGCCTTCTGCCCTCTTGGGGCCAGTGTGTCGGCCCCCTGGAACTCTGCTGCCACCCAGAGCCCAGGCATGCTCCCCCTTTGGTCCATTCATTAACCAAACTTCCCCCTTCCCACAGAAACTGAAGATTAGGACAAAAAGTTGGATCTCAAGGGGTAGCTGGTTTGGAGGTGGCAGGACAGGTGACCCCGCGATGGTCCTTACGGCTGCCTGGTAAGTGGCTTGTCAGATTAGTCCCGGTCCCACACCCCAGGGGCTGACCCACCCCCACCCTGCCTTCTACTTTCTCAACCCTTTGGACTACTCATTCTTAAGATCCTATGACATCGTCATCACTGATAAAAGTGTCACCTCCACAATATATTTTTTAAGATTGATTTATTTATTTGAGAGAGAGAGAGACAATGTGCACGCAGGGTGGGAGGGAGGGGCAGAGAGAGGTAAGGAGAATCCCAGGCAGACTCCAAAGTGAACACAGAACCAGACGCAAGGCTCCATCGCATGATCCCAAAATCAAGACCTGAGCCGAAACCAAGAGTCGGTCACCCAACTGACCGTGCCACCCAGGCGCCCCTCACCTCTGAAATCTTAACTTCAAAGCCTCCTGTTGTCTGAGCATCATCCCTTGACCCCCAGACCATTTACTCCACTGTGATGCTTAATTTTTTTTTTTAATTTATGATAGTCACAGAGAGAGAGAGAGAGGCAGAGACACAGGCAGAGGGAGAAGCAGGCTCCATGCACCGGGAGCCCGATGTGGGATTCGATCCCGGGTCTCCAGGATCGCGCCCTGGGCCAAAGGCAGGCGCCAAACCGCTGCGCCACCCAGGGATCCCTGTGATGCTTAATTTTATGTGTGACTGGATCAAGGGATCCCCAGCTGTCTGGTTAAACATGATTTTTTTTTGGGGGGGGGGGTGTCTGTGAGGGTGTTTCCAGAAAAGATTAGCATTTGAATTGGTTGACTCAGTAAAGTAGATGGGCCTCCTGTGGTGGGTGGGCATTATTCAATGGGTTGAGGGCTTGAAGTGAACAAAAATATGGGGGAAGGAAGAACTCACAACCCCCTTTCTTCTCTGCCTTGCTGTTTCAACTGGGACATCTCATCTCATCTCCTCTTGCCCTTGAACTAGAATTTACATCAAGGGCCCCTGGTTCTCAGGTCTTCTGACTTGGGCTGAATTATACCACTGGTTTTCTTGGGTCTCCAGCTGGCAGATGGCAGGCCCTGGGACTTCTCAGCTCTCATAGTCACGCGAACCACTTCTTCACAATAAATTTCTTTTATATCCTGTTGTCTGCATTTCTCTGGAAAACACTAATATTTCTGTTAGTCTCACTCCAGCAATTCTTCAACATTATTGAATCCCTCACTATCTTGGCCCTTATTCTTATCATCAGTCACCCCATATATTCAGTCCTCTGACCTCATCTTTCTCTACCTCATTTCCATTGGCTGAGCTTCAGCCACACCGGCCTCCTCTCTCACATCCTGTAGAAAAATCTAGCCTTGGTGTTCATTGTTTCCTCTGCCTACAGTATCGCCCCAATTTTTGTGTTTTGTTTTTTAGCTAAAAGCAATTTGTGATGAATACATGCAATATTTATAAGATACATATCACGTTTAAAGAAAAACAACATACCTTATATTCATGTACCCACCAATCATCAGTCATTTAACTGTCAAACTTGTGAGCTCCTCCCTGATCCCAACCCACTCTGAGATAAATGCTAGCCTGAATTTTGTATCAAGCATCCTCTTGCTTATCTTTATGGTTGGTTGGTCTGTATCTCTAAACAGGGCTTAGATTGCATGTTAATGAGATCATAGTATTTCTGCCACTTGCTTTTTTTCCCACTCTGTTCTATGTTCCTGAGGTTCATCATGATGTTGAATGAGGGTGTAATGCATGCCTTTTCGCTGCTATATCGTATTTTATTGCACTAAAATATCAAGGTGCAATTATCGATTTTATAGCCTACCATTGGTGGACAATGAGCCTATCCCACCTTTTGCTGTTACAACAAAACTACGAACATTCTCAGACACAACTCCTAATATACATGTAAAAGTTTCTCTGTGGCACATACCTCTGTGTGGAATAGTCGTTTCAAGGATATAAGCATGTCACTACTTTCCAGGTAACACAAAATTACTTTCAAACTGGTTGCACCAATTTGTCCTCCCTTCAGCCGTGAATAAGAATTCCTGTTGCTCTACGTCCTTGCCAATATTTGGCATCGCCTAACTTTTGAATTTTTGCCAGTCTGATAGGTATTAAAGTGATAGGATAGCTCATTATGCTTTCAGTTTGCATTTTGCTAATCATTTGCCTTGATCTCTGCAGTCTGGTTCCTTCCCTTTTGTCATTCAAATTTGGAATTAAACAACCACCACCTGGAGACTTTGTCACTCAACTACATTTATTTTAATTCTTACCATCTGATATTTCCTTTTCTCTCTTTTTAAAAAAATGTTTGTTGGCCTATTTTATTCCTTCCTACCCAGGCTTGTACGTGGTAGCTGTTTCATAGATTTATTGCATATTTGTTGAGCGAATGAATGGGCTAACTTCAATTCTGTTCAGACCAATACTTACTGGTTAACGGTGCTAGCTTTCTTTGTGTTAGGTTGGGTTCATGTCTCTCTTTCGTATTGCTTTCGTTCTCTTCTCATACATTCTCCATTGTCTTTGTTTCCATTACTGTCCACTTTTCTGTTTGTTTGTTTGTTTGTTTGTTTTTTCCACTTTTCTCTTTGGTCTCATTCTTGCTAAATTCTTTCTTCTTGGCAAGGTCTCTCTCTCTTGCTTACACCCTTGTTTCAGGTTCCCAACCTTCAGGAGACCCTACTCAGATATTTCAAAACCAACTTCTCCTGTACCCAGCTCTCTCTTGCCCTGTTTCGCATCCACTTGGGCAATGGTCACTCAGAAGCAGTCTGGATTCTAGACGACAAAGATGAGAAGACCAGACAAAAGCATCATTCATTCAGGTCATCTGCCAAGAACCAAGAGAAAGAGCTCTGTGGGTCCATGTCATTTGTTAGAGGTGATTAACTCTAGAGGCAAAAGTTACATACTGTCTAGAGCTCATTTCGACTTTAGCCTTCCCTCACCTATGCTGTCAAACTTCACAACCCTGGTATTGCAGTAGTAGGAAATAAGGGTGAATGTACCTGGGAGATAGAGCGATGTATCACCTAACAAAGTTTTAAAGACAAATAAGGGGTAAAGAAATTAATTTTGAGTAGTGGAAGTAATCTTAACTTTTTGTGTGTGTGCGATACTTTTCTGAAATATACTACCGTGTTACTTCTATATTTAAAATTCACTAGAACACACATTCAGCTTTCATCATATTTTTCAAATGTTGTTCTAAACAGCAGTTATTGAATGCTGCATAAGCATGGCAGATGAACAACATGCTCCTTTCCCCCCTAGGATCTTATTAAAATGACTGGAGAGGAAATAAGAAAATACAAAAGTCCAAGAGGACAAAGTGAATTGGATAAGAAACAGCATCAAATGAAAGAGACTTCAACAAAATTTGGGGTGCTAGAGGATTTGTAACTAATGTTGGTTACGTGAGCTCCCTCTCGAGAGGGAGATGGTGGCAAGTTAGGGTTTTATTTTCAGACCCACAGAAAGGTTCTGAACAACTGTGAGGTGCCATGCGGCAAAAGGCTGAGAACCTGGAATTTCCTAGAAATCTGTCGGGAGCGGTTAAGACACCCTTCCCTATCTTTGTGAAGTTTAGGCAACTGCCTTCTTGCTGGACTGAGAGACTGGAGGCTTATTCTTTAAAGAAATTGAACTTAAGAAACTCAGGAGAACCACAGTGAAGGAGAGTGGGGAGAGACAGGAGTACAAACTGAAGACAGGGGAATTAAGTGAAAATCTGCCCTTGGAATAGTAGGCTCTTCACTCCCTCCCCACACTCTGCTTTCAGGAAGTTGGCAGCCAGGCTTACAGTCCTCCCCAACCCTAGGGTGAAGATCAGAGGATTCTTCGCTGGACCCTTCAAATGAGCCTAGAGAAAAGATCCCAGATGCTGACACTGGAGGATCCTCCAATGAAAAAGCAAACTTGCCTATGATCTCCCTGAGATGAGGCCCCTAACCAACCACAGCTAAGCTTCATGCTCAACTACGAGTCAATAGGCAACATCATCAGACATTTTTGAATAGCTTCCAAAATGAAAGGGATGAGAGAAAGAAAGAGAGAGAGGGAGAGAAAGGACATTGAGGAAACATTATGCTGAAAATAGGAAAAAATAACTTTAAAAAGTTAATGTTCTGTGGTGAAGGAGAAAGGATGAGATTATAAAGGGGCAGCACAAGGGGGATCTTAGTGGTGATGTATTTTATGGGATCGAATGACAGAGAATTATACGAACACTTTGAACCAATGTCAGTTCCTTGATTTTGATATAATATTTCAAGAATGTAAGATGTAACCATCGGGGGATACTGGGCAAAGGAGTAAGAGGCACTTGGCACCTCCCTGTACTATCCTTGCAACTTCCTGCCAATTCTAGAATTACTTCATAATAGAAAGTTAAAAAAAAAAAAAAAACCTAACATCCCCAATGAATTAAGAGAAGACACTGAATCCAAAACAGGAATGAGAGCCTGTAAAAGTAAGCAAAGGAAGAAACATTTCTTTGAGGTTAAGAATGATACTTTTCCAAAAAATTAAAAGGCTACGAGATCATATGGAAGAAATCGCACATAAAACAGAAGTGAAGTTATAGCAGTGGGTGATGTGAAAAATAAAAGAGATAGATCCATCTAGAATGTTCAATATGAACTACCAAGACTTTCATACAGAAGAGAAAAAAAGAGGAGGAGGAAGTAGTGAAACGAGACAAAGCGATGCGACGAGATAAGCTCTGGGAACTGGAGGGCCGAGTTCCAGGTGACAGCGCTCACGGACTGCCCAGCGCAACAACCCAAGAAAGACTCACAGCAAGGCTCATCATTATGTAGCTGCACGACACGAGAGATAAAGGTTCCAAAAACTTCTGGAGAGAGAGACCAAAATAATAATAATAATAATAATAATAAAAAAACCCAGCAATCTACAAAGGCTCACGAGTCACCACATCCGATTGCCATCCAGATTTAGCAGACAAGGAGCCTCGCTGAGCCGCAGTGCTCTTCCACCCTGAATTTATAAGCTACACACATTGAGGTGAGAAGAAAGGCATTTTCCAAGCCTTCACATGCATTGCCTTCCTTTTATACTTCCCTAGGAAACTACCAGAGTGTGTGGTCCATCAAAACAAAGGGATACATCAAGAAAGAGGAAGAAGTCTGCCTATGTCTCTGCCTCTCTCTCTCTCTCTCTGTGTGACTATCATAAATAAATAAAAATTAAAAAAAAAAAGAAAGAGGAAGAAGGGGGTCTGGAAAAGAGAAGATCTAGCACAGGAGACTGGCAGACGAGAAGTCCTGACATGGCAGGGGACAAAAATGATGGGAGAAAACGTGTTCAACAAGCACGGGCGGGAGACTGTCCAACTTGGAGCAGGAGGCCAGGGCTCCCGGGAAAAAAATGCTAAAAGTAGCTGATAGGTTTGGATGCCTGGAATACGTTACTGTTGAGCACGTGACAATAACAAGGGGCACCTGGGATGGCTCAGCCATGCATTGGGTGGACCTGCCCTGCAGCAAAGTGGTTTCACCAGTGTGATTACTGGGTTTTAGAATTTTAGAGCTGGAAGGTGTCTTAGACATCATAAATCCGTGGACTTGGACATCCAGATCCTTGGCTTTAAGGTTGAGGATCCCGAGAACCTGCAAGTTTTGGCACCTTGCCCAGGTATGCAGTGGCTGCAATGCCATATGAAGTAGAAGCCAGTTGTCTTGACTCTTTATTATTTATGACTAGTATTTTTTGAAATTCCTAAAGGAAGATGAATTTTCTCTGAGGCTCCTGCTGAAGAATCTTCAGGCTCCATGTGTTGTAGGGATTCAGGAGAGGGGCCAGGTTGCGTCCTGGGTAGGAGCGTAGAGTGGGGAGGCTGAGCACAGGCTTTCAAAACAGATCTGGGTCATGTTCCAGCTCTGTCTCTTACTAGGAGAATATCTTTGGAAAAAGTGCAAAGTACTTAAATTCTTAAAGTTTCAGGCAGCCCGGGTGGCTCAGCGGTTTAGTGCCGCCTTCAGGTCAGGGCGTGATCCTGGAGACCCGGGACCGAGTCCCGCAATGGGCTCCCTGCATGGAGCCTGCTTCTCCCTCTGCCTATGTCTCTGCCTCTCTCTCTGTGTCTCTCATGAGTAAATTAAAAAAAAATCTTAAATCTTAAAAAAAAAAATCTTAAAGTTTCTTGGAAACATTCCACCTCCATGGTTGCTATGAGAATATAGAGATACAAAAGCAAACTCTTTGGTGATCCCTCTTGTGGCAGGCAGATTAATTGTCCACCCCCCCATCCCCGCAAAGATGTCTCCATTCTAATTCCTGGAACCTGTGACTATGTGATGTTCCCTGGCAATGGGACCATTAAGATTTCAGAGGGAATTAAGGTTGCTAATCAGCTGATCTCGAGGAGGTTGTCCGGGATTACCCAGATGGCCTGTGGCCATCACAAGGGTCCTCAGGAGGAGGACAGAGAAGAGGAAGCACCAGAGAGATGGCAGTGTGAGGATCACTAGGCCTGCCACAAGGGCTGGCTTCGAAGATGGAGGAGTGGGACCATGAGCCAAGGAACGTAGGCAGCTTCTAGAAGCTGGAAAAGGCAGGAAAATGGACTCATCCCTAGAGCCTCCAGAAAGAACACACCTTTGCTGACACTTGACATCAACCCAGTAAAACCCATTTTGGACTTTGGAGCTCCAGAACATGAAGATAATACAGGTGTTTTGTGTTAAGCCATGGATCTGCCGTAATTATTTACAGCAGTGATAGGAAATGAATAGACCTTTCCTCTGAACATCAGGCCTGCTCCCCCAGAGCCATCTTTACATCATCTTCTGGAAGATGCAGCTTTTTGGAGGATGCGCCTCATAGTGGTCTGAGCAGAATCTGCTCTTAACACAGGCCAACCAAAGCAGAAAGGCTGCTGGGGGGGGGGGGGGGGGGCGGGGCGTCGCTTCTGTCTTGCTGCTTCTCAATTCCTTTTTGCTCACTCAGAGCTGAATCAAAAGCAAGGGCTCACATTTGGGACCCATCACCCTTGGGAATGCAGATGTACCCTAAAAGAGCCGGTGATCTGAGAGTTGGGTGTTTTTTTTTTTTTTCTTTCTCTTGCCTGATCACACCTTTTAGTTAGAGCTGCCCTCTTTCCAGAAAGCAGCTGCCCTCTTGCAAAGTGTCAGATGCTCTTTGCCAGGAAAGGGTTGAGAGAGGGAGGCAACCATGAGCTTCCGTGTGGTGACTGGAGGTGGTGGCAGACGGTTTGTGGTCTCTGCCCCTTGCAACACCCATCATCCTGTTTGCCACAACCCTCTGATGCAGTGTGAAAGCCACGGAGTGCCTCCGTGTGACCCACTTCCCTACACTGGAGCACAGGTTGGGCTGGAGGGGGAGGGTTGCATGTTTGACAAGCACGTGCTCCTGAAGTTCCATCCAATTTTCAGCAGCAGAGACACCATCATGTGATCATGGCCAGTGGTGAGTTTCTATAAGAAAAGGAGGAAAGGCAGAGCTGGGCTCCACCTGGTTTCGGTGCGTCGGTGCCCGCAGCTGCCCTGGCGCCGCTGATGCCTGCGCTGACTTGGGCTGTGGAGAAGGGGGGCACAGCAAGCTTCCTCCTTGTTGCTCGGCGTCAACAATCTGTTCCTACTTCTGGAATGAGCCGTGGAAACGTGGGTTACTTTTAGCTTCCCCTTTTTCTAGATCGTTCCTTTCCTTTTAGAAATGAAATAGCTAAGGCTGCCTCCTGGTAGAATAGGAAAGCATTGCCCCCCACGCGCTTAGGGTTTCTGTCACATTTGCGCCCCACGCAATTCAGAAGGATGACAAAATTAAACTATTAGAAAATGGGGAACTTGTGTGTGGGAGATGCCTGGGTGGCTCCGTGCTTGAGCGGCTGCCTTTGGCTCAGATCGTGATGCAGGGCCCTGGGATCAAGTCCTGCATTGGGCTCCCCTCTCCTTATGTCTCTGCCTCTCTCTGTGTGTCTCTCATGAATAAATAAATAATCTTAAAAAAGAAAAGAAAAGGAAGTGGAGAATTTCAAATAAAACCCATTGAGATAAACCATAATAAGGTTCTGTTTTCCTCTATCAACTGATTAAATATGTCAAAGGATAATCCTCAATGGTGTTGCTGGGTGTGTGAAATGTACCCAGGTAGGAGGTGCAGATTTTCCAGAAAACAAATTGGCTTCTTGTCTCAGGAGCCCTCAACATGTTTATGTTTATAAACCCAAAATGATACCATTTTTAAATCCATCCCTTTAAAACCTCATGCTTTCAGTTTCCTCACCTGTAAAATCAAGCGATGAATAGACGCTATTGAGTGATGTGAGAAACAGAATAACGGATAACAGGCACACAATGGTGTGCCTGGAGATCCTGAAGCATCATAAAAGATGAAGAAATAAGAAGTTTTCCAGATAAAAATTGTTGCAACATCACAGCATAGACATTTCAGGCATTGACGGTGCCGTGTGCTCGAGCAAACCTAAAAAACACTTTAGGAAGAGAGCTTTGGCTCATCCACTTCCCATTCAGCTCTTGAAATAGATCTCTTAAGATGTCTCAAAGTTATGTAAATTGGAGATCTTGATTTATTCAGACATATTGTCATAAAAAGGGGGTAGGAAAACATAAGAAAACCGCACGTATTATTTTTATGGGCTACTTCTGTGCCGACTTAGTGTTCTGTTGAGGGAACATTCTGGTGAGCACCCTGTTCCTGGAATTGAGTGTTTAGTGTGGGCTCACCACCCTTTGTCAGCAGACACTGTTGTAGAGCTAGGATATGGGTCTATTTGAAGGTTTTCAAAGAGCTTTGAAGATGGAACTTTCTGGGCCCCCGAGGAAAGGGAATCCAGATGCTTTGGCTGGGAGCTGTGGGCTGTGGTTTAGATAAGGAAATCAAGTTCTCTTATGAAAGTAAAGGACTAGAGCCGTTTGGGAAGACGGTAAAGATGGTGTGTGAAAGGAACTCACAGAGAATAGAGAATAGAGAGCTCTAGTGGTTCTAGGATAGGGACCCAGTGACCTAGGCCCTGAGCAAGAGAGAGTGGCCAGGATGGGGAGGAGACACTGTCAAGGGGGTAAGAGGAAGGTCCCAAGGAGTAGACTGATAGGCCTACTATCAGTAGGTGCTGGGTCCCTCGCATGCACCCAAAAGCCACCTTAAATGGGGCCTTCATCGCCGCCCACCCAGGCTTTACCTGTGTGGAGACCACCATCCCCTCCATCTCCGAGCTGCACGCAGGAGGAAGCGGGCTCCTTGCCAGCTGACAGACTAACAGGGCGACCCTAGCAGTGCCGCAGGCTTGCTTCTGTCCAACTGCCCTGTGCCGACACCTCCCCACAACTTCCCAGGATACCTGTAGACCCAAAAGGAGCATCGGGGAAGCCTCTGTCCTGTGCTTGGGCAGGGGTCCTGCCAAACTGAGCAAGATCTAGACCGACCATCAGGCTGAGGGGTGCGTAATGGCATCCCTGATACCTTCATAACATAATATTATTTTCCCGCTTCTTTTAAAAGGATTTGTCTTTACACAGGAAATACTATCCACTGTGTCCACTGAGACGTAGGAGCAGCTGCAATTCCACTTGCTCCGTCAAAGAGGGGCGGGCAAGGAGCTGGATCTAATAGCCAGGATAACAAACACCCTGTAGTATCCTAACGGAATGAATGCAGTTGGAGTCCAAATACAGGGACATCTGAGGGCTCCTTGAGCTTTGCCAAACGGAATACTGTAAATGATTTGGGGTCTCTTTTTGGGCATATCTCCAAATAGAAAGGGAAATGAAAATGAAGTGAAATGAAATTGGAAAGTGATAGGATGATATATGATGTGTGATGTTACAAAGAAATGCCCTTGTCCAGATGCTGTTTTAAGAACTGTCTATGATCATGCTTTCTGGGCCAAGAGAATCCTTAGTTAAGGTCAACTGGAAATCTGGTGTTCGAGCAGATATTTCCCAATTAGATAATGACTTTTTGTAACTGTCTCTGTATCTGTCCCAGGCCTTAGGTAGACTATCGATCTGGTCGTTGAGCCAAATTTTGCATTACTGTAAATTGCTTGGGTAATTCTTACTTTTTTAGGGCCTCACTTTTCAAACTAAAAGTGTATGACAGAAGCAGGAGTGACCCGGGAATCAAAAAATGCAATTCATGTGCATCTCTTTTTAGTACAAAAATTTATACAACCCATAAACTAGGGGAAATTGAGCTAGAGCAAAAGCAAAGGAGGAAAATCAAGCTATTATTTCTACCATTCTAAGTAAGCCCATTATTCTCACCGAGCTTTAAAAAATTATAAGTGGTTTGGCTGAGTTCCTGAGGAATATGGCCATTTCCCCCCATAAAGTACCAACTTAAGAGAAATCTAGTCAAAATCCTATTCTGGGCATATCCCTGGCCTCTGCAGAATTTCTAAACATCAGCTTTCTGTATCTGAAACATACTGAACATGGAACTGGTTCAGATTTTCCTAGTGGTCCCACAAATTCAGCAAGTGAAGTGGACGTGGAAATGTTGAGGAGGGCCAGACGTTTCAAACCTGACGTGACACTTGGAGGACTCTGACCCCAATTCTTCTCATGCTCCAGGGGTCAGGAAATGTCCTTTCCAGTTTTCAGGAGCAGCTGGGGTAGAAATCCTCTCAAAAGGGTTAGGGAATTCCAGGGCCCTGGGTTCAAGCCAGGCCTGGGGGCCTTGTGCGGCCTGATGGTGAAGCTGCTGGGGCTGCTTCTCTGAGCATCAGGGACCTGGCAGGCGAAGGGTGGAGGCAGCAGGGGACAGCACCCGAGTACCTTGAGCCTCATTTTCCTCAGTCTTTCATAATCTCTTCCAAGGACAGGTTCTTTCCTGCCTCTGCATGAAGTCTCTGGTAGGTGCCAGGAGTCCTTGCTACCCTTTGGGGTCATAAGAGCAGTATCACCACGGCAGCAAAGCATCCAGTCGGGTGTGACAGTCACACTGGAAGCTCCTAAACAAGTGAGAATAGTGTTGGCTAAGGCCTGAAGCCCACAGTGGGGGACCGGCCCCCGATCAACTGTGCCGCTCACCCTCTGGCCACCCTCCCCCAGCTTGCTCTCCCATCGCTTAGTGGATGGGAGACCCTTTCCAAAAGGGATTGGGAGAAAAGGACACAGTCTTTGTCACTGGCACTGTCTGTCGTGATGGGGAATTGGGCCTCTGGCCTTGGTGGATGCTCCCAGCTGACGGCATCTGGGGCAATTCTGTGGCTTTCTTGGAGAGACCCCAACTCACCAGGAAGAGGGAGGGTTCTTTTTTTTTTTTTTTTTAGCAGTTTATTTGGTTCATTTTAGTTTATTAAATGTTTACAAAGCAGTACGTTTGAATCATTCTTTGTGTCACATTCTATCAAGTTCGATCAGGACTTTAGGAAATTTAACCTGTGCTTTTCTTTTTCTTTTAGTATGCTTTTCAGGAAGCCTTGAACGGTGCCGGGGATAAACTTGTAGTAGTTGACTTCGCAGCCCCGTGGTGTGGACCTTGCAAAATGATCAAGCCTTTCTTTCATGTGAGTATGAAACCGGTTCTGTTTTAGAAGAGATTCTGCGTTTCTCGGGTTGGTAGTGGCAAAGCTGGCCATCCTGAATTACCGTCCTGGCTAAGTCTATCAACAAGCAGTTCATGAAACAATCAGGTGGTGGTTTTTTTCCTCAAGGAATTTGCAGCTCTGGGTAAAACCATCCCCTCATTTTGACTCTTTAGTCTTGAGCTTCCTGGGCACCAGGGCCATGTTTTCTTTCCATGTTTCAATGGGGAACCTCACCTCCAGCGGGCAGCAGAGACCACAGGGTCCTAGAGACAAAAAGTAGATGTAACTCAACCCTTGTGGAATGTTCTATATATGACCTGGATTTGGAAACTTATCATTTTACTTTATTTATTTATTTATTTATTTATTTATTTATTTAACTTTAAGCATTTAAAAACAGAAACAGCAGGAGTCCCATCTTAGTGTCGCATAACAGCTGCTAACCAGCAGCAAACAACAGCTTAGCAACCTTAGATGAGGTGATATCAAATACATGCATAAGATGCTAACATGTCAACAAAGAGAAGCTGAGTTGGGGAATTATTCTGACAAAGACTCAGAGGCAGAACTGGGCCGAGCAGGTGAGAGCTAAGGGTTGCCTAGTAATGTCTGTGGGGAGCAGGGACTATGATGAATCTGTCCTGGTAGATGTTGGGCACCCGATAGCAAAGCAGACCTTGCGTGCTTACGTCTGTCCCTAGGCTTTCTTGGTTTGCTGGTTCAGAAGACTTTTTTTCCCCTTCCTTTTCAGAGGTATACAGAGGTATGAGGAGGAAAACAATTGACCAGAAGTGGTTGCTTTCTTCCTTGCCAGTAGGTCATATAGACCAGCGTTGGATGAGGTGAGAGAAGCTGACTCCCCACCCCACCAGCCCCCAAGGGATCATGGGCAAATCAGTTGGCTTGCCCTGGCCCCCAGCCTAACATATAAACCTAAATGAAATCAGGTTTAAAAGAGAGTTAAGGGCAGCCTGGGGATCTCATCACTTTAGCGTGGCCTTCAGCCCAGGGTGTGATCCTGGAGACCTGGGATCGAGTCCCTACATGGAGCCTGCTTCTCCCTCTGCCTGTGTCTCTGTGTCTCTGTGTCTCTGTTTCTCTCTGTCTCTCATGAATAAATAAATAAAATCTTTTAAAAAAGAGAGAGAGAGTTAAGAGGGGCGCCTGGGTGGTGCACTTGGTTGGGTGTCGAACTCTTGATTTTGGCTCAGGTCGTGATCTCCGGGTACTGAGGTCTCTGAGTTCAATATGAAGTCTGCTTAAGACTCTCCCTCCCTCTTCTTTTGCCTCTCCCCCAAAAATATTAATCTTTTTAAAAAAGGAAGTTAAGACAGCTTGAAAGGAAAAAGAAATGAGCTAAAAACACATTACTCTAGTAAAGGGAGTATTTGACTTTTTCCTGATGTAGTTGATTGGAGTGCATTACAAGCTGTATTTGTTAAGATTACGTTTGGTTGGAGATAACAGAAATATCCAAAATATTGGCAGTTGGTGCCTAAAGCAAGATAGAAATTGAATTCTCTTCATTTTTAAAGTGGGCATACAAATTTGACATGGTGGCTTATAATGTCACAAAGGACGTAGGCCCCTACTTTCTATTTTCAACATCACTTCCTGGCCCAAAATGGCCACTGGAACTCCAGCCATCCTGTCTGCATTCCAGGTAGCAGGAAAAGGGAGGGATCAAAGGGCAAAAAGGGTCTTCTCTCAAATCAATCTGTTCTTTTTAACCAGCCTTCCTGGTATCCTACCAATGCTTTCACTTACATTTTATCGCCATATCTTAGTGGTTGGATCTAGCTGCAAGGGAGCCTGGGAAGCACAGTATTTTTATATTGTGAAGCAATTGTGCCAAGTCAAAGATCAGGATTCGATTCCAAAGGAGAAAAAAGAAAAAGGAAATGTGGTGTGTAATCCACTTTCCGTACACACGTGTAACACTAAGAAAAAATGATGGCTTTAAAAATTTCTCCTTTCCTTTGGGATATGAACGTGCTTTGCAAATTATAAAATATTTAGGCAATGTAATCTGCTTTACAATGAATGGTATGTAGAGTCTGAAGTGATGCCAAGACAGTGCACTATTTGATGAGAGATTAAGTGAGCAAATTAGGAGTATTCAAATCATAGAGTCTTCTTCTCCTGATAAATCACTTAAAGAGTGTGAGGAAATACCTGAATTCTTTTTAAAATAAAGAATATTCTGACAATAGATCAGAATATTCAAAATTGTGAAGTGCAATATATTATTAGAGTCACTTTCTCCAATTCTGTGGAGTATTTATCCAATTGAATAAGTATATAGAAAGTCTCTGCCATGTGCCAGGCACCATCCTAGAAAATGCCTTTAAAACCAGCGATAGGGAAAATAACATACCCTATTTTTTAAAAAGAAAAAAGGGGGAAAAAAAAGAAAGAAAGAAAAAAGGGACAATTTATCAGGATGCAAATTCCATGAGGACAGGAACTTTTGTCTGTTTCATTCACTGCTATGGTTGAAGTGTCTAGGACAGTGACTGGCATACAATAAGACCTCAATAAATATTTAATTGAATGAATGAATGAATAAATGAATGGATGAATAAATAAATAAATAAATAAATAAACAAATTCATCCAAGAAAATATTGACCTACCGCTTACTCTAAAAAAATATAACAACAACAACAACAAAAATTTCTTGGGGGAAAACCCCACAAATCAACTCAAAAGTATGTACATGTCTGTTTTATAAAATAGGTATATTTCTGAGGAGCAGAACATTAAATCATATTTATATTTATAGCTGACCATTTAAAGGTGTCATATGAAGATTTGTTTTGTAAAACAAAGAATCCATGTATAAAGGGAATAATCACCCTTGTTCTATTTGGCAGATCTGGATTTTCAAGAAGGGGCAAGTGCATAAGGTAGCCTCAACTCCACTTTGACAGAATATGAATTCAAAACCAATATGCAGTTTTAAAATATCATATCAGTTCTATATAACTATTTTTTTCTATGACATAGTTATCAGCTTGGAGAATTGAGTGAAGTTAAGTTTTTTTTTTTCAAACTTCTTCCTCTGGTGAAATAATTAAGGGAATCATTCCAGAGATTCCTTTTCTTCTTCATGCCCAACATCCGTTCTGCTAATTTTACATTCTAAATATTTTGCAAAATGTCCCTCCCTGCTACCACTCTCATGCCTGGTTGGAAACCTCAGCACCTTCTCTGAATTTTCCAATCTATTTAAAATGCACAATTGATCATGTTATTCTTCTATTAAAATCTTCAGTGACTCTTTAGCAGCTAATGATACTTCTTAGCACGTCGCATGAGAGCCTTATGGCCCACCCTGTTTATTTCTCTGACCTTAGGCCTTGTCTCCCCAAATCCTCTGCTGTAAACTTTACATCAACCCAGTCCATTTGGCTTGACAAATAGGCCCTCAGGAACTTTTCCCTGAATCTCCATGATCGGCTCTGTGCTACTTCACTGCGCTCCTGCCATGCTGGGCATACCTCTGTCTTGGAACATTCCACATTATACTTTATGCGGAGAGCCTATATTTCATGGCTCCTAGCATCTAGTTGGTGCTCAATTAATCCCTGGTGAATTGAACTCAATGGAAAAAAAAATGATCTCCAGGGAACACTTTTTTGAAAGTTTTATTCAAATAAAGTTGATGTGATTATTATTTATTTTCTTTCTTCCACTACAAGACACAGAATCTTCACGTCTCCCCAGAAGGGCCCTTTGGCCTCCCACACACATGTCCTCCAAGTACCATTTTCTGATCAAACATACAGCACTTCTTATTGGTGAAAAATAGCAATTCCTGACGTGTCAGAAAAGAGTGGCTAGATCATCAAAATGGCTTGGCATTTTTGATTTGTGCAGTTACCGGTTTCTGAGATTAATTGCATTTGGAACATTTGCATTGTTTGCTAGCCAAAGGAATCCTATTTAAAGACTAGAAGTGCTTAACTAAGCACAACGTGGGGAAAATGGAAAACAGGTTCAATTTTTTGCCATCAATCTCTCCTTCCTCCTTGTCCCTTAAATGTAATGAAAACAACAAATAATAATAATAATAAAATCAGAGATCTTCAATTGACATTCACTCAATTGGAAATGTCCTTCTTGGGATCCCTGGGTGGTGCAGCGGTTTAGCGCCTGCCTTTGGCCCAGGGCGCGATCCTGGAGACCCCGGATCAAATCCCACGTCGGGCTCCCGGTGCATGGAGCCTGCTTCTCCCTCTGCCTGTGTCTCTGCCTCTCTCTCTCTCTGTGTGTGTGACTATCATAAATAAATAAAAATTTAAATTTTAAAAAAAAAGGAAATGTCCTTCTGTTGATCATTGAAAAACAGGAGAAATTGGAGATGTATGTGTTTAAAATCAATATAAAAAGAAATCATAATGCCCTTGGAGGCAGCCATCAGGGTAGAGGAGAAGAGAGAATTGGGTTGAGTCTGGCAAGATACACACCCTGACATTAAAAATAAGAGCTACCTTTTTCCGAGCACCTGCTCAATGCCAAGTCCTGCCCCAGGTACCTTGTCAGTCATTCCTGTGAACCTCGGGCATGGCCTCCATCTCTGCTCTCCTCCACCTTATTGGAAGTTAGGACCCTGAGGCTGGGGGTTTGAGAGGGATGGAGTTGGCTCAGCAGAGCGCCCAGTCACCGCTTTGAAACAGGACACTCCTTGGGCTTCCTGAGCAACCAACTCTGGGGCCTGGGGCCGACCCTGGAACCTGCAGGAAGTGGAGTGGTGCCCCTGGCCTGCTCCCTGCAGCTGTGCCAGCCCGGGGCTGGAGAGTGCTCTGGGCTGCCTTGGTTGGGGGTCGGTACTCCCCCATTTCCACCCCCTGTGTCTCTGGCAGATGGTGACACCATGGAATCTCTTCAAATTGTCACATGTGGTGTGTTGCTGGAGGGGCAGTTTATGGGAGACAATAATCCAGGGTACAGGCCCAGGGGTATGAATTCAGGTATGGGAAAGCAAAGCACTTCGTCTACACTTAGTTAAGGGGATGCTTGAACGGTGACACCAGTAAGTGACTTCTGAGCTCCCCAGGGCATGTTACATACTTCTCCCTCCTTAGGTTCCAAGCAGGAAATGACAATTCCCAGGAACAGGGGACTTAGGAGGCCCTGCCGGCCCATCCCCGACACCTACCTTGTGCCACAGCCAACTAAGCGTGCAGGTTTCGCACTGAGTCCTGACGGTGGCCAAGAGGACGGGGCAGAGAGCAACCAGAGCTGACATCCAGTTTTTCTGAGCGAGGCAGAGTATTCCTTGGAGCTGCATTGATCAAACCTTTGAGCTTAAAAATTCTGCTTTTTGAATAAGTGCATAAGTGATAATATTCATGATCGCTGCTCCAGATGAGACGCCAGCATTTTGTCATAAACAATGTATGTCTTATAGAAGAAAATCCCCCAAAGGCTGAATTATTATTATTGTCATTATTATCATTATTATTATCATTATTACATCAGTGAGGTCATACGGTATGTGTTCCTGGATGTGGAGACTCTGTATTGTGTAGGTATCAGTCTTCTTCGATTTCTAACAAAAATTCAAAACAGCTTACAAAACAACTAAAGGTTTTAATAAATACTGTAGAAAATAAACATATAAGAATAAAAAGTATTGAACAGGGGCACCTGGGTGGCTCAGTGGGTGGAGTGTTTGTCTTTCGGTTTTGGTTCAGGTCCTGATCTCAGGGTTGTGGGATTGATCCTCGCTTGGGGCTCCACACTCAGCTCAAGGAGTCTGCTTGGGATTCTCTCTCTCTCTTGCTCTCTCGCTCTCTCTCAAGTAAATCAATAAATCTTCAAAAAAGTATTGAAAAAACTAGCAATGAGTGGGGACTTTTTCTTTGAGATATATTAAGATGTGGTTTCAATTAAAATAATTAAAACTGTGGTGTTGGCATCACATAGACAAGTTAATGGAATAGAGTAGAAAGCTAAAAAAATAGGCCTAATTATCTTAGAATTTAGTGCATCATAAAGATGGCATTTCAAGTTGGTCGGATGAAGCTTCAGTAGGTAATGAATGGGATACAACTTCCTAGCATTCTAGAAATTTGGACCAGCACCTCACGTCCCATACGAAAGTAATTTTGAGATGAATCAGGATTAAAATGTAAAATAAGTGAGGATGCCTGGGTGGTTCAGCAGCTGAGCGCCTGCCTTCAGCCCAGGGCGTGATCCTGGGGTCCCAGGATCGAGTCCCACGTCAGGCTGCTCTGCCTGTATCTCTGCCTCCCTCTCTCTGTATCTCTCATGAATGAATAAGTAAAAATCTTTTTTTTAAAAAAAAGTAAAATAAGTGAACTACAGGTGGATATTTATGTAATTTGGGGAGAAATGTGGACTTGCTAAGTTTAGCAGTAAGAGACGAAAACATAAGGGAATAGATTGATTAGGACCCACATCTGCTCATTTTCCCTTAACCCCAGCCCCACTGCTTGCCTCCCTGCTTCTATGACTTTGACCTTTTTAGACTCCACATATGTGGGAGATTTTTCATTTTCAATATTTTTCATTTGGTGTTTGGCTCATTTCGCTTAACATCCTCCTTAACATAACACCCTCCAGGTTCATCCATGATGATTTTATAACCTAAAATTTAAAATCTTAATGTCAAAAAACTCCCCACTTGGAATAAAAATAAAAGGCAGGGGGTTAATGGAGGAAAAAACCTTTCATCATACATGGCGGGAGCCTAACGTTCTCAGCATACATAAAGCATTACAAACCAACAAGAGGGACATATGAATAGAAACATCAGAAAAAGATGTAAAGAGAAAAATCACAAAAGATGATAGAAGTATGACTATTTAACATGGACTCATATCAACTTTGTTAGTAATAAAAGGAAGTAACTTAATCATATGCATTTTCTATCTAATTGGCAATGTATATAGTTAATTAGTTACCTGAAATCAATGATGTTGTGGGTTTGGGAACAGGGCATCTCACACGCTGCTGGGGAAAAGCTGAACAGATATGAGGGTAACAATTTTATCTTAAGAATAAAAAGCTTTAGGGATCCCTGGGTGGCTCAACGGGTTAGCGCCTGCCTTTGGCCCAGGGTGTGATCCTGGAGACCCAGGATCGAGTCCCACGTCGGGCTCCCCGCATGGAGCCTGCTTCTCCCTCTGCCTGTGTCTCTGCCTCTCTCTCTCTCTCTCTCTCTCTCTCTCATGAATAAAGAAAGAAAGAAAGAAAGAAAGAAAGAAAGAAAGAAAGAATAAAAAACTTTAAATCCCTGCACAATGTCTATCTAGCGATCTTAATGCCAGAAATTTTTATTAAAATAAAATAAAAACAAATCTAGATTTTGGCAGAGATTTAGCTTGAAGAGTTTTTGTTAAAGTTATTAAATCTATTGTTACGATAAACACTGAGGATAGTTTATTCAGCAAGAGAATTTTAAATGAGCAAGTTAGGTCACATCCATGATGACTTATCAATATTGGATATAAATAACCTAGAAAAATGTTTGCAATATGTGATCGAGGCAAGAAAGACAGAAAAATTGTTTTGCACACAGATACAAGTATTCTTGAGCAATAGCTTCTATAATAATTATGATGAAAATACATGTATAATTTAATTTTGTTATTTAAAGATTTAGTTCACCTTTTTCTTATTATTTTTTTTTTTTTAAGATAGAGAGTGAGTGCACATGCCCATCACCCTGGGGAAGGAGCAGAGGGAAAGGAAGAAGCAGACCTTCCGCTGAGCAGGGAGCCTGTTGCAGGCTCCAAACCAGGGCCCTGGAATCATGACCTGAACCAAGGCCAGATGCTTAACAGAACGAGCCACCCAGGAACCCATGTTATTGTTATTTGTAACAGCTTACTGGGTGTTAGGAATTGTGGAGGTCTCCGATAGTTCTAGATTTTAACATTTATCCCAGAACATTCTTCCTTCCTTCAATTTTCTTTTTTCTTTTTTTAAAGATTTTATTTATTCATGAGAGACAGAGAGAGAGAGACAGAGACAGAGACACAGACAGAGGGAGAAGCAGGCTCCCTGCAGGAAGCCCAATGTGGGACTCGATCCCAGGACTCCAGGATCACACCCTGGGCCGAAGGCAGGCGCTCAACCGCTGAGCCACCCAGACATCCCCCTTCCCTCAATTTTCAATTCCAGAACTCTTCCTTGGAAGAGTTCATGTGTTTTGGGAAGAGCTAATGCCACCTTTCCCAGTTCCAGAGATTGGCATGCGGCTCAGTCCTGGCCAATCAGACTATTCCCTCCATGAAGCTATAGAGCTTTGTTCATATGTGAACCTGACCTGTGAACCAAGCTGAGCCAATGAAAATCATCCCTAATCTGTTTTAGTGTCATGGTTGGTGCAGACAGTGCACTTTCTCGAAGGTTCCTGACATTCCAGTACCTGAACTTGGGAGTCGTCCCTGGCCATCCTTGCTACCTGGAAATGAGGCAAACTTAAAAGCGTTGCTCAAGGAGAGGTGACAGATAGTTGGATAATGCCTTCATGACAGTTGGGAGTTCCTGAACTGGCTGCGCCTGAAGACACAGGCCAAAACGGATACGAATACACTTCCTTCAAGAGGGTTTCTGTCGTTTACAATCAAGATTTTCTTGTTTGTCAGTCATGTGTTCCAGACGTTTTCCTGTGTGTTGCTTGTTTTTTGACCTTGTCTATGATGATCTTGGATGTACGGGGATTTAAAAAATTTTTACATAGTCAATCCGTTCATCCTTTCTTTTGGGCTGCATTTCCTGCTTTATCTATCTTCTATCATCTATCATCTATCTATTTACTTAAAGATTTTATTTATTTATTTATTCATGAGGGACACAGAGAGAGAGAGACACACACACAGGCAGAGGGAGAAGCTTCCCATGGGGAGCCCGATGTGGGACTTGATCGCAGGACCCCCGGATCACGCGCTGAGCGGGAGGCAGACATTCAACCGCTGAGCCACCCAGGTGTCCCTACATTTCCTGCTTTAAAAGAGCTTTCTGATTCTAATTTATTTATTTATTTATTTATTTGAGACACACAGAGAGAGAGAGAGAGAGAGAGACACAGGCAGAGGGAGAAGCAGGCTCCATGCAGGGAGCCTGAGGTGGGACTCCATCTGGGGATTCCAGGATCACACCCTGGGCCAAAGGAGGGCGCTAAACCGCTGAGCCACCCAGGGATTCCCCTGATTCTATTTTTTTAATAAAATTTTTAATATTTTTTATATTTTCAATTTAGACCTTTGAGGAATCTAGAAATTAATTACTGTGTGTGGTGTGAGGCAAATAATCCCATTTTTAGAAAAGAGTAATATAGGGCCCCTGGGTGGCTCAGCGATGAAGTGACAGGCTTGATTTCTGCTCAGGTCATGATCTCAGGGTCCTGGCATCCAGCTGTGGTCAATCTACAAGCTCAGGCAGGAGTCTGCTTGAGGACTCTCTCCCTCCCCTTCTGACCCTCCTCCCTGCTCGTGCTCTTGCTCTCTCTAAAATAAATAATCTCTTTTTTTAAAGCTATATGTAAACGTTCACATATACACATGTACAGGTTATCTTTGATTTTCACTGGGTGGCATAACAAGGAGAACTTTTTGTCTTAGGTTTCATTTTATTTTCAAATGTTTATGTAATAAGTATATCTTGGATCACTTAGATTCGAGATTACACTAACCATGAGGAAACAATGAGACTGGGCTCTAAATGTATATCATATTTGTCCGAATGTCTAGGTGTATTTATTTTTCTGCAGCATCTCTAAGATATTGCAATTTCCTCTGAAACCTGTTCTTTCTTCCCTATCTCAATTTATTTATTCCCTATCTCAATATATTATCCTGTTACTCAAAGCAAAAATCAACATTTTTTCAATTAAAAAATAAGTGTACTTATTCTTCCAAGAAATATTTCAGGGTCAAAGGTGAGTATTAATAAGCTGTATGCCACTAGATTTTAATTTTATTTTTTATCTTGTTTTATAATTATGGATATATTAAATTTTAATACATGTATTTGTTATTATGCTAAAAATACCCCCTTCTGATTACGTGTGTGATATGGTAATTACTTCTATATAAATAATTTCATTCTTTTGCTGGTGAATATGGTGTATACTTCTCAAGCAACATTTTCTTATTTCTGCTTAAAATCAAACTGAATTTCAAGGAGAAGCACATGAGTATCCCAATTTATTGAAATCAATAGTCAGAAAAAAATATTTTTCCTGGCTTATCTACTGAATGAAACACACACATACACCTGACATAATGTGTATTTTCTGATATTCTCTAAAGATAATACTCCTGTATAAATTTCATTTGATTTCATCAAGTTTCTTTTTTTTTTTTTTAAAGATTTATTTATTTATCCATGATAGACGTAGAGAGACAAAGAGAGGCAGAGACACAGGCAGAGGGAGAAGCAGGCTCCATGCCGGGAGCCCGACGTGGGACTCGATCCCGGGACTCCAGAATCACGCCCTGGGCCAAAGGCAGGCGCCAAACCGCTGAGCCACTCAGGGATTCCCTGATTTCATCAAGTTTCATCATTAGTAATGATATTTTGGATTTAAGTGCACATAAAAAACATGCCAAATATGAAACAATTCTATGCCATTCTAAAATTTAGTCATTTGAATATCAAAATGCTTTTACCTTCCTCTTATGAAGCACTAATTCTTCAAGTCTCAAGTTCTACTGTATTCATACGTTGCTCTGCAATGTAATTTTGTAAGTTTTACTTTATTTTCTTGCCAGACTATCATCAAAGGCTGTTGAATCCTGGCACCGGTCTATGGAATCAGGCTTTGTGAGATGAAGGTCAGGATAACTGACCAGAGATTGCACCAATTTCCTAAGAGCCTGTGTGGTGAATTCAAACAACTAAATACAGGGCTGGAATGGGTCTTTTATTCCCTTAAACAGTCAACAATGGTTGGCACTGGACAGATTTCCACCAAAATTCACCAAGAGGACTTAGATACTTGACTTCGAGTCCATATGTGGCACAAACCCCACTGATGACTTTAAAAAGCTAGCTTACTACTTGGAATGGGTGCACGAAAATGCCAGTTGTAAGATAATCCCTTTTCTGCAAAGTTTTCCGTCATTTCTCATTTTCTGGTAAACATGCTCTGAATGAAATTTTCTAGATCTTTGCTGAAATCCAAAGACCTTTAACTATTCCTTCTTAAGTAATTATTCTGCAACAATTCCTAAACAGTCACAAACTTTTTCCCGAACTGGCTGGGATTACAAAGAAGAGTTACAGAAAATAGAACCTATACTCTCAAAGAAATGAATTACTATGTCCGTAAACTTTAATGGCTTTTAAAGCGGGACTCCTAAATGATCACATGACTTATCAACTCATAATTTAGACTATTATTCCACTAGGAATATTCTCTGAAAAAAAACTGCTTTCTTTCACTTTTCTGTAGCAGGAAGAAGAACAGACATGAAACAAAACAGGAAGGTGCGTTGCTCCAGAAACATCATAGGATCGGATGACTTGAAAACCTTCACCAAACTTGGGACCGTGACACCATTCACATCTAGATGTGCTGCAATGGAGGACACATCAAATCAGTATTTTAGTAAACATCTACTGAAGAGAAGACATCATATTTGATGCTCTGTGAGACTCACAGTAGTATCAAATAGGACCTTTGTTATTGATCTTACCATCTTAGTTGAGGAACAAAAACATACGCAAGTACAAATTAAATGCTAAAAAAATAAAGTAGATAAATATATATGACACTCCTAATTTTCTAAGAACAAAGAGGTATAGATACATAGTAAGAAAACACTCTGAGGATAGATTCCAAATAGAGGACAGTAATTATTCTTGGTCAATGCGATCACAGGAAATTTGACATGCTTTTATAAATGTTTTTCCAAATTTTCTATAATAAATATGCCTTATTTTTATAATTCAAAAATAAATATATCATTTTAAAAATAAAGAGACTCCATCATAGCCTAGTATAGGATTAGTGCCTCTGTGTGTGTGTGTGTATACATATATATATATATATATATATATATATATATATAGAGAGAGAGAGAGAGAGAGAGAGATTTATTTGAGAGAGAGAGAAAAAGTGCATGCGTGCACATGTGAGCATGAAAGGAGGGAAAGGGAAGAGGGAGAGGGAGAAGCAGACTCTCTGCTGAGCAGGAACCCTGGGATCATGACCTGAGCTGAAGACAGATGCTCAACCACTGAGCCATCCACATGCCCTTAATTTACCAATTTTAGATTAAAAAAAGAAAAATTTAATATAAAAATGTATACATGTTAAATTTTATATATAACATCTCAAAAGAGAGATTTGATGTAATGTCTTGGACAACTTTTTATTGCAATACATTTTGGTTTACTTCATATTAATAGCATTATAGTATTCCATAATATGAATACACCATAATTTTTTATCACTTTTTTTATTGGTGCACATTGAGGCTGCAATTATCATCCCTATGCCCAACTTTGTGTTCACATGTAACTATTTCTATGAGACAGATTCTGAAGATTTAAATTTCTGTTTCAAGGGGTAAGTAGGATACCATCCAACTGCATTCTACAAAGCTTTCACCAGTTTACAGCACTACTAATGGTATATGATAATCCAGTTTTGGGCCATCCAAAGACAAATAATTTTGGAAAATTTTTATAAAGATTTTGTTTACTTGAGAGAGAGAGAGAGAGAGAAAGAGAACATGAGCAGAGGGGAGAAGTAGAGAGAGAGGGAGAATCAGACTCCCCACTGAGCCTGGGATCATGACCTGAGCTGAAGGCAGATGCTTCATTGATTGAGCCACCTTGGTGCCTCAAAAACAACATTGAATGTCCATCTATTTATTTATTTATTTGTTTGTTTGTTTGTTTACATTTTTTTAATTTAAATTCAATTTGCCAACATACAATCTTTTTAATCTTGATAAAACAGGTAAACAAAAAAATTTGTCATTGCTATTTGATATCACAGTTCCTTGATTACTAGTGAGATCTAACACGCTTCTTTTTTATCAGCTCTCTCTGTGTCATCATCCATGAATGGCATATTCCTATCACTTATACACTTTTTATTGGTTCTATCTTTTCTTCTTGATTTCTTGGAGACATGTATATGTGTCAACAGCTATACGCATTGCAACATCTTCTTAATGGCTTGTCTCTTAATTTCATTGATGGTGTCATATTACGTGGAAAATAAACACTTGTCAAATTTATAAAACATGGCTCTACTGTTTTATTTTTTGTTTTGCTTAACGTATCTTTCTCTATCATGAAGTCATACAGATTAGCCTCCTATACTTGATTTTAAAGTCTTTTAAAGTTTGCTTTTCCTATTTAAATCATTAATCCAACTGAAATTATTTTATGTATGATAGTGACATGCAGATAACAGAAATATAACTGTATATTTTTTCCCTATAGGTGGCCAAATATCTCAGTATCACCTGTTGAAAAGTCTCTCCTTTCCCTACTGATCCACAAGGCTATTTTGTCCAAGTTTTCACATATGCATGAGAATGTAACTGGACTATGTCTTCTCTTTCACTGGTTAATGTGTCTTTCCTTGCATGTAATACCACCTGTATTACTTTCTCTAACTTTATAATTCATCTTTATATCTAGTCAGCAAGTCCCTTACTTTGTTAGGCTTCTCTTTCAGGCTTGTCTTGGCTATTTTGGGGTCTCTGCTTTTCCATACACATGTTATAATCAGCTTATCAAGTTTCTCAGAAGACTCTGTTGGGGTTTTGACCAAAACCACATTGAATATACAGCTCTATTTGGGGAGAATTGATACATATCTTTTGTGATGAATCTTATTATACCCGAAAATGTATCTTTCTCATTTAATTCAGACTTCTTTACTTTTTTGTCAAGTTTTAAGTTTTCTCTCTGTACATGCTTTGTACATATTTCGATTGATATATTTCTAAGTATATCATGTTTCTTTCTGCTATTATAAAAAGTATCCCACAACTATTACATCTCTAATTTTTTTTTAGAGAGAGAGAGAGATTGCCCACACATGTGCTCATGGAAGGAGGGGCAGAGGGAGGGGGAGAAAGAGAATCTTAAGCAAACTCCCTGCTGAGCACGGACCCCAATGTAGGGCTGCACCTCACAACCCTGAGATCACAACCTGAGCTGAAACCAAGAGTCAGATGCTTAACCGAATGAGCCACCCAGGTGCCCCCACATCTCTAACTTCTTTGATGTTTAGTTTTAATTATACTTTCTTTCTTTCTTTTTAACACCACACCATAGACATTGTTATTATTATTTCATGTCATGAGCATTGACTCCTCAATGGATTAAAATTGAAAACTTTAGGTCCTGGTCCCCTTTTTATTGGTAGATTATTAATAACCTTTCTCCATTTCTTTGATGATTGCTAGTCCATTTAGGCTTCTGGCCTCAATATAATTACTCAATATAATTAGTAATTTATATTACTAATATCAATATTAGTAATTTAAATACTCCTGGGAAATTTTACTTAAGCATACAACAAATATTGGTTAGATTAATAATATAAACACTGATGGGTGTAAAAATAGTTTTAAACTATCTGAAGGAAGTAAGAGATAAGCTGAGTGGATTCCCCATGCATGGGGTTTAAAAACCCTAGTCCTGATATTAGGCAATGATTCTCATGCTGGCCATTAATGCCTGCGCATCCCTGCTCTAAATATGACTGCTCTCTTTCTGGTCTCTAGGAAGTCAGAGTCTAAAGCATTTCCCTGCATAGGATGCCTGGGACTAAAGAACCCTCTTTTGGAGGAAACTACTTCCATGTCCTTAGTAGTCCATAGAAAAGATTAATACCACAACTGGATAGGTGTTGCCAGTTACACCTCAGTAATTCGAAACTCACCCTGGAATTAAATAGTAACTTGAAAATATTAATAAATAGGCTGAACTCAAACAATATTATTATGCCTGAAGAGCCAGAAGAAGAAATTTGAAGAATTCTATGTATGTTCAAGGCTGGGGTGTAGGTATGTTAATAGTAAAATTGTCACCTGGCCTCGAATGGATAATATTTTAAATGCTCAAAAGTGTGTTTTCATTAAAAGGACTTCAGAGGTGCAGTCCGGGTGGCTCAGCGGTTTAGCGCCGCCTTCAGCCCAGGGCGTGATCCTGGATACCTGGGATCCAGTCCCACGTCAGGCTCCCTGCATGGAGTCTGCTTCTCCCTCTGCCTGTGTCTCTGCCTCTCTCTCTCTCATGAGTAAATAAATAAATAAAATCTTTTAAAAAAATAAAAAATAAATAAAAGGGCTGCAGAATTTGCTCACCATTTTAGTAGCTTTTGAATTTCCACTGGGATCGCATCGTAATATTTATGTAGATTATTTTTTGAAAAGAAAAAAGAAGTAAGTTGAGTGAGAGGCTGTGGGCTATTCAATGAATTTTCTTTCCAAAGAGTAGGATGAGTGTAAGTGTTCTCAAATTGGATTTTTTTCAGGTTAAGCTTCAAAATCGCAGGAGGAAAACTCGTTAGATCATTCCCATCAACATTCAGTTTTTCAAGTGATCTGCAAATAAAGGGAACCAAAATTAAAAGGTATTTATGCAATTCATAATACTGAAGTAAAATTCCATCTCAGTGTTCCTGCAAACTGGCATCAAACACAGTAGCAGTAAAATACAAGTGTTTAAGTACTTCCTCAGAATCAGAGAATTATAAAGCAAATGAAACACTGTATTATCATGCAAATAAATGCATTTGTGTGGCTGGTAGAGTTAAAGCATGTACTTTGGGTCTTTGTAACATGTCATTATGGAAAAAAAGAAAAATATAGATAGTGACACAAAGAAAGAATATATTTTCATAAACAAATTGAACATCAGGACATTTTTTTCCCTCCAAGCCTAATCAAAACAGTGAAATTAACACCATCAAAATGTATCATATTCTATGTCCCAACTTTTGCTTTCCCATCACCTGAATATTTTGGTTTTTACTGTATCAGTTGCTCCTTTGTTCAAAGAGAACCAACATTACTGATGTTCTCATTTTCTACTAGTTGTCTTGATGGTATTTTGTTTGTTTGTTTGTTTGTTTGTTTGTTTTACAGACACTCATCTCCTTCCTACTTAGTGCTGGAGACAGAAAGAAAAAGTATCTGTTTATGAGGGACACATAAAAACAGATCAAGGGGCACCAGAGTGGTTCAGTGGTTGATCATCTGCCTTTGGCTTCTCCCTCTGCCTGTGTCTCTGCCTCTCTCTGTGTCTCTCATAAATAAATAAATACAATCTTTAAGAAAAACAAAACAAAACAAAAAAACAGATCAAAGGCTAGTCCAACTTTTCAAAAGTGTTAAGAGGGAAGAGGATGACATGAGGACTTTAGGTCCTAAGTTGCTGAGAACTCCAGATTCTCGTGTGCAGTGTAGTTTCTCCCTCACACAATTCAAAGTCTTTGGTTCTGATTCCTGCTGACAGTATTAAAACATGGTCAGAGAAGGGATTTAAAACAACGACACTAAAAATATGGCACCTCAACTGTCTTCATCCTTCAGCCACCATCTGACTATGACACCTGTCACAGTGTGGGAAAGGTGAGCAAGACCTCAGGCGCTAGTTCGGTCCCAAAGGAGAGACCTGGCATGGTCACTCTTCTCCCTCTACACCAGACACAAGCCTTGGGCCCAGCGACAAAGAGCCCTATGAACAACCAGAATAAGTGTGCTGTACTCTAGGGAGATGCCAGTGAGGGTCCCCGAACACCCCTGAGGGAGGTTGCCCTGCCTGAACTGCTTTATCTTAGAGATTTCACCAGTGTGCATTCCTCTTTCCTCTCGAGGAGTTCTGTGGAGTTTGATAGGCTGGACAATCTCTAAAGCTGGGAGAGCTCCATGTCGAGACAGCCTTTGCAGCTGAGCATCCCCAGGAGCAGAAGCCGAGAAACTTCCATCAAGAAACGCTCTCTGGAAGTTGCTCTGAGAATGCTTCTGGTCTTGAGCAGAAGACACAGCAGCCAGAAGAGAAAAACTAACAAACACACAGAATAGTGCTCCTGAGGCAACTGCACTCTGTGGAGGCAGAGAAGGAGTCAGGGAAACACGTAATAAAATTCACTTGACAAGACGCACACGCGCGTACATGCACACACCTTCTTGAACAAATACATCATTTGTAAAACTAAAGAATTAAGTGGATGAACTGAAGAAGAACGTGATCCTCCTAAAGATCTGAAGTAGAGGCAAAGACAAAGTAGAAGTAACTCAAACAGAGCAAAAATATAAAGAAGAAGCATGAGAAAAAACTATATGGATGCCACAGAGGATAGCTCCAGGAGCCCTAATGTATAAATAATAGGTTGTCTCAGGAAGGGAAAATGAAAGAAATGGAGAAGAGGTGATGGTTAAACCTATTTCTTTGACAAAAAGCAAAAAAAGTTTAAGCTGGGATTAAAAATGTGCATTGCAGGATCCCTGGGTGGCGCAGCGGTTTAGCGCCTGCCTTTGGCCCAGGGCACGATCCTGGAGACCCGGGATCGAATCCCACGTCGGGCTCCCGGTGCATGGAGCCTGCTTCTCCCTCTGCCTGTGTCTCTGCCTGTGTCTCTGCCTCTCTCTCTCTCTCTCATTCTATGTGACTATCATAAATAAATAAAAATTAAAAAAAAATTTTTAAAAAAATGTGCATTGCATTCCAGGAGAGACAGGTGTGATACTGTGATTTATGAGTAATACATATTTGGTCTTTGTCCACAGTTCTTGGCCCTGGTCCCAACACCCTTCAGTTTTCTGAGCAGGTAAGGACAAGGGGAACATCTTTTGTTGTAACATATTTTGTCTTTTGTCCTCAATTCTTTTTTTTTTTTTTTTTTGTCCTCAATTCTTGAAATCACTTCGGAACCATAAAAGTGAAAGGGTGTCTTATTTTTCAGAACAAGCCCCTTTCCACCGCGACTGGGTCTCTGTTAATGAGGCGACTTGTGGAAAGCACAGAAGGATGAGGGCTGTTGTCAGGGAATCCCATCATGATTGGCCGTGATTTCCAGGGAGGGCCGAGGGTCTGGAGGTTGAATCATTCGCCACTGGCCCCGGGTTTAATTAATCATACCTAGGTCATGAAACCTCCACACACAAAAACCAGAAAGAGAAGAGTCAGAGACCCTCCAGGTTGGTGAACCAGAATGCTTCAATATGCCAGTGTGCCAGCCCCCAAACTTCATGAGGACAGGAGGTTCCTTTATTTAGGATTTTGCCCAATGTATCGCTTCATCTGGCTGTTGATTCATATCCTTTAATAGATAGATCCTTTGTAAAACACACACACACACACACACACACACAAACCAAAACAAACAAACAAAAAAAAAAAAACCCAGGAAATCCAGTGAGTAAACAGGTTTCCTGACCTATGCGAGGCAGTCTAGCAAATTAATGGAACCCAAAGAGGAGGTCACGGGAACTTCTGATTTCCAGCCAATTGATTAGAAGTGCAAGTAACAACCTGGATTCATGAATGGCATCTGAAGTCCAAAGAGGGGGTCATGGGAACCTCCAGTCTGTAGCTGGTTGGTAAGAGCCACAGGTCATAACATGGGCTCACAGTTTGTATCTGAAGTGGGTGAGGGGGGTCGCCTTATGGTACTGAGCCCTCAACCCATAGAAGCTGATGCCGTCTCCAGGTAGATAGTGTCGGGATCGAGTTGAATTGTAGGACACCCAGTGGAATTGCTTATTGGTGTGGGGAACATCTGTTTCCCCCAGTCATGATGGAATTAGGTGCAGGACAGTTTCAGCAGATTAACAAAAAGACACACTCAAGCATAATCTGATAAAATTCCTGAAGACTAAAGACCATGAAAAAAAAATCACAGTCTTTCCAGATAAAAGGAAGAACTACTTAAAAGGAAAAAGAAATTAAACTGGCATCAGGCACCTGTGTGCAACACTGGATCTAGGGGAGGGTGCGGTGCTGGTGACCACTTATGGGAAGGGCTGCAGTGCGCTACTGCCCACTCACTAGAGCCATCAATTATCTGTTAGAGTTAAAGATCCAAGAAAAAAATGACCCATAAAGTCCATCAGAGGAAAATTAATTAGAGAAAACTCTAAATAGCCAATGAATCAAAGGAGGTATCTCCAGGTTCTGTAGGAGACAAAAGAAGGGCAGAAAGCTATGAGTCTTGAAACAGACAGAGTCAAATATAAATGAAGAATGATTGCAAATGTTCATGTTTATTTCTCAGGGTGAAATAAATTATTCTTTAAATAACGAAAGATGTAACGCAGAGGAAAATACTAATGAGAATACGAAACAAAAATTTCTAAAACCATCTCAACAACACCTTGAATCAGATAAGGGGTTAGTGCATTTGGAGGGAAGGTGGGAAGATAAAGAGGATTCTAAGGGTCTCTACTATTGATAGAAGACAGCAGAGGGGGATGGATCGCCATAGTGGGGGAAGTAGCTTTTATCTTGATTTTATAAAATATTTTTTAAAATGTGTCTGTGGGGCAGCCCGGGTGGCTCAGCGGTTTAGCACCTGCCTTTGGCCCAGGGCGTGATCCTGGAGACCCGGGATCGAGTCCCACGTTGGGCTCCCTGCATGGAGCCTGCTTCTCCCTCTGCCTGTGTCTCTGCCCCTCTCTCTCTCTCTGTGTCTCTCATGAATAAATAAATAAAATCTTAATAAAATAAAATAAAATAAAATAAAATAAAATAAAATGTGTCTGTGTGTTTGGAGGGAAAAAAAGATAGCCAGTAATAGTGTGGGAAAGTACAGTAGAGTTCCAGAATTAATGAAGGAGAAAAAAAGGGAAGAAATAACACTCAGAAAAAAAAAATTAAACACATATGCACACACACATACACATCCAGAGAAGGCAAATAGGAAAAGAGAAAACAGTAAATAAATAGTAAATACAAAGCAAAATGGAAGGAAAAAATTGAATATATCACTCCTAACAAATGTGAACAGGAGGAATTATTCTATTAAAATATAAAGATTGTCACATGGGGGACACCTGGGTGGCTCAGTCGGTTAAGTCTGCCTTCTGCTCACGTCATGGTCCCGGGGTCCTGGGATTGAGGCCCTCATCGGGCTCCCTGCTCAGTGGGGAGTCTGCTTCTCCCTCCCCCTCTGCTGCTCCGCCAGGCTCATGTTCTCTCTCTCTCTCTCTCTCTCTCTCTCATAAATAAATAAATAAATAAATAAATAAATAAATAAATCTTTAAAAAAACACATTGTCACAGGAGAAATTAAATAATTGGTACAAATATTAGAAAAGCGGAGAAAAAATTATTTCACTTCACTGAAGATAAGACTATGCTCCCAGAAAACCAAAGAAAATCTAGTAAAACTGAACCAGAATGAAGATAATTTGGGTTAGATAGCTTGATTTTAAATTCACATAAAGAAAGACATAGCTTTTCTCTATTCTGTACTGACAATGGTCAGCTAGGAAGAAAAATTAGAGAAAATGTTATATTCAAAGTTGCAACACTATGAAGTATTCTAAGTAGAATACTTAAAAGTAATAAAGATAAGGGACTTATGTGAAATGAGTCATACTTTTTTATATATGTTTTATTGATTTATTTTAGGGAGGGGAAAAGGCAAAGGGAAAAGAGAGGGAGAGGGAAAGAATCTCAGGCAGACTCTGTGTGGAGCCCGAGACCGGGCTCAAGGTGGGGCTCCATCTCACAACCCTGAAATCATGACCTGAGCCAAAATCAAGAGTCTACGCTTTACCAACTGAGCCACCCCGGCACCCCAAGTCATAAATTCTTATGAAGGACATAAAACAAGACCTAAACAAGTGAAAAAATATGCTGTATTTTAGGATGAAAAGATTAACATCAGAAATGTAAATTCTTCAAACATTTATATACAAACTCAAGATAATTCTAGAGGAAATCTCAGTTTTGTGTTTATGTTTTTCTGAGGGTGGAGGGACTTGGAATTATATTAAGTGATCTTAAAGCCTCCGATCTAAAGAGAATAATTACGAGACTATTAAGGAAAAATAATCTTCCTACTAATTACTAAACATTATTCTAAAGTCATAATCAATATAGTATGGTACTGACCTAGAAGGACATGGATGAACTTCAGAGACTTTTTAAAAATCAATGTAAGGAACAATCAGAACTTGGTATTAAGATTATACTGCATATATGTATTTCCTTACCCCAAATGAATAAAACTGGTAAGAGCTACAGGTCTACGCACAGAAAAATGGACAACATTAAGCTTGTCATTGTATCAAGTAGCCATTGGTACAGCTTTTACATAAGTACTGGAAATGTTATATCTTAAACATACCAATCATTCAAATCACATTTCTGTAAACTTCATGTTTTCACGTGTTATGTTTTGTGGCTATTACATATATGAAAGAACTCAATTTTCTCCAACCAATCATCACCAAATATGTCCTTAGAGGGCATATGACTTTGTGTGTACTTATGACTTCCAAAATACCTGAGTTTCTGGATTTCATTTGGAATAGAATCAATACTATTGTAGGAAATATCAAGTTCCTCAAGATGGGACAACAAGAATAACCTTAAATAGAAAGAGAAAACAGAATTAAAAATGATTGCATTTGTCATTTTACTGGGCATGAATGAAGAATTAAATACTTGAGCAAATAGGTAGAAGGACAGAGAAACCACATTTTTCTATGATCTTGAAATTTATGGACTTCTTTTCATTACAGGCGGTTTAATTACAATCGAAGTTCCTAAAATGATTCATTTATCCTTTAACAGTGCTTTGAAACGTTTGGAGTGGGTAAAGCCTCATACAGAAAAAGCCATCTGAGAAGTTTCTAACACCTTTAGATATATTCTTTTCTTGGTTGCTGTCTTAGTTTCCTAGGGCCACATAACCAAGGACCAGGAGCTCAGGTGGCTTAGAGCAACGGACACTTATCCTCTCACAGTTCTGGGGACCGGAAGTCCAAAATCAAGGTGTCAGTGGAGTTGGTTCTTTCTGGAGGCTGTGAGGGCCCTCAGGCGAGGCTTGTGGGATGGAAAAGACAAGAAACAGAAAGGAAAGGGGGGAGGGGACAAAGAGAGGGGAGAGACCCAGTCTGGTGATGTCATTACTCCTTCAATGAGCAAAAATCACCCTGCATATTTCATGAACAAGTGCTGTCTCAAAGCTTTGGGAAAAAGAAGAAACCATTTGGATTTTTGAAATGATTTACTGTCTTTATTTCACAAGAAAACTAAATGAACAAATCAAAGACTTTTCATGGTTACAAAACTTCAAACATTTAACCTGAGTTGATTATACCTTTGCATAGTATAATCAAGGGCATAGTTGTGACCATAGAGGGCGTAACTGGAAGGGGCGTAGCTAGGATGAGAACCCAGTTCTTTAGGTCGTCAGAGCCTGGGTTTTCCTTTCTGCATTTGCTTTATACTCTACAGCCCAAGCAGGCCGAAGCAGAAAGAAGGACAACAAATATTCAGGCCTCAGTGGATTTGTGCTGTCAGTCTTCCCTTGATATGCATACATAACCCATGTCATTTAATAAGAAATACGCTGCTTTATTTTAGAAGCACTAATATTTTTGAGAAATAGCTCCTTAAAACTTCGAGTTATAAGCAATAGTTCATCAATAGTTCAAGCTAATTTGTCTAATCTTTAAATGGTGAACAGTGTTAACTCTCTAGTTAGGAGCAAGTTGCAGTTGCTTTGGGAATTTCTACATTTTGTTTAAATGATGGTTGCGCTTATTAAAGTTTATTTATAATTACAATTTTATAGATGATCAGATATAAATTTATATTTAGATGCATATATGTATATACATATATCATATATGTGTGTCTCTCTATGCACATATATATGTAGTTATGTGCACATATATACACACACACAAATATATATACACACATATATACATAGAAATGATCATAGATATGTGTGTACACACAGAGTAGTATACATACTTATATTATTTAGCCCTGTTCATGGGGAATGTCTAGTAGCAATGTCATCCCAATAGCAATGGGACATCTAACACCCAGATCTCGGTTTTTAAATAGTCTTCCAATAACAAGGAAACAGAGTCTCTCCTTAGAGAAATAACTGCTTCTAGCATCAAGACAGGGAAAATGCAATTTATGTTACTGTTGAAAAATATAGATGATTTAAACAGAAATAAAATACATACAATGCAATAATACTCTTACTTTCAGTGTTTATTTTTTATGTATATTATGTGTAATGTGAAATCCATATATATTTTATATACAGAACTGGTATAACTTTCGCCTGATTTTTGTTCTTTTAAATGACGGAGCAGTCTTAGAGTTTATGAATGTAGAATTTGTTGCAGTGATAATTATAAACAGTGCTGGGCGAACAACTTTATAAATGAATTTTGATGCATTTCCTTAACTACTGAAGAATCTTCAGTAAACAACTGAACAACTTTATAAATTAATTTTGATGCATTTCCTTAACTACTGTGAGAATCTTCTTTACAAAATGTTATTCGACTATTTAAGAGTCCCTGTCCCTTTGCCCTTAACCCACATGCAATTTGCTCAACTCTTAACAGGAAGACATACCTTGTTTTGCATTTGGCCAAGGGGCTTAGGGGTTAGATAGTTTCCAGTCCAAAGGTCAGGAGAAATTCCATCTCTTTTATACCCAAATATCAACATTCCTATTAAAGGATGTTATGTAACATACTGGCTAATTTTCTTAGTTTTATAGATTAGGAAAGACCAAGAAGGTCAAGTGATTTTCTCCAGGTGAAACAGACCATCATCAACTTTAAAGTTAAAAGTCTAGGTTTCCTAATTCCACATTCAGTGTCCTTTCCATATCCCAAAAGGCTGTCAAGGGATCGGTGCAAGTTTCTCACTTAAGCCTCTTTCTAGGATTGGGGTTCATTTAACCCATACTCAAATAATGGATCTCTAGATGAGCATTCACTAGCCCCGCATTAATTGCCGTCTATGTAGCTGCTAGGATTACTTTGAACACAATGACAAGAAGCAAATCAGCTAATCAGAAGAGAATGGGAAACATTTAATGGCTAAAAAAGTTGCTAGCTGCTTTCAAAAGGGAAATTGATCTCTTTCTAAATCATAAAAATCATAAACTCTTTATTTTCTGGGCTCATAATCTCAGACTCTCGGCCTTACCCAGGTGGAAGAGTGGTAATCAAATTAAAGGCAATGCTGAAAATTCTAAGGAACTTAAGCTGTTGAATTTCAGAAGGGATTTCTTTGATAGGATTATTTCTCAGCAATAGTATTTGTAGATTTTTAAGACAAAATACCTGAGGAGCAGAAAAGAGAAACAAACATGAGTAGAACGATAAATGTGCACATCTCTACGTGGTGCACTGTATAAACCCTTTGGACCAATGTAAGAGAATCAGCAAAGGAACATCCAGTGGCTGCATCATCTATCTCATTTTTAACTCTTTTCCAGGTTATCATAAGGGCCTATTTTTTTATTATAATTATCACTAATAAGAAATTAGTGCAATATACACAATGATAAAAATGGACTCACTTCTGTGGGGAAGTGACTGATGTCATTAAAGGATAAGTTAAGATATATCAGCTGGGAAGCCAAAGGCGTTAAGTCCGGACAGTTCATGAGAAAAAAGCCCTAAGAGAAAGTGACAGGAGAGAAGAGGTTAACTATTAACTAGTTGGAAGAGGTTAATAATAACTATTAACAATGCACAAAATATTTTATACGGAAGTAAAAAAAAAAAGAAATGAGTGCATAATCTGAGTGACAGTGTTTGACACTATATACTAGCAAGCCTCTACTCACCTTCCATTCATTTACGAAAGTGTCATAATAAACAATTCCTTAAATATGCAAAAGATAGAAACAAAATAGAAACACTGCTAAGTACTCGTGTATGTAAAAGTACGGCGCTATACGTGTGACAGGAATTATTTTGAATTAACCACAAGCAAACATTTATGGAGCGTCCTCTACATGCTGAAGTGTAAGTAAATATATTTTATATTTAATTATCTCTCTTATTTTTGTTAATGTTTCTACTTCTGTTATCTTTCTATTAATCTAATGTCTATCTAAAATTTCTTGCTTAAATATGCCAATTCTGATTGAGGAAAACTGTGCTTGGCTAGGAAATGAACGTTTATCCTCCCCACAAATTCCTATGTGAAAGCCCCAATCCCCAATATGATGCTATTTAGAGGTGAGGCCTTTGTGAGGTAATTAGGGTTAGATGACACCTTAAGGGTGGAGCCCTTATAATGGGATTAGTGCCCTTATAAGAAGAGGAGGGGACCAGAACTCTCTCTCTCTCCCTCTCTCCTTCCCCCCCCCCACCGCCAACCAGGTGAGGATGCAGGAAGAAAGCAGCTGTGAGCAAGAGACCTCTAACCAGTAAATAAATCCGCTGACACCTCAGTGTTGGACTCCCCGGCCACCAGAACTGTGAGAAATTAGCATTTGTTGTTTAAGTCACTTAGTCTATGGTATTTTGTCATAGCAGCCAGAACCGATTAAGACATGTCTGGTGCCCCCAGCATCTTTAATGCCCCAGGAAAATTGAAACACTGATTTCTTAAAGGTCATAGAGTCATTAATGGTCAACTGAAGGGGCCAAAGAACCCCATTGTTAGAGGATCAGACCTCAGCTTGTAGAGAAGCACAATATTGCTGCAGGTGCGTTGGGCTACACCACGTACCATGTAAGAACGAAAGGCTCGTGGCTAAAGGACCTTGAGGCTGACAGTACTGGTTTCAAGACTGACCTTTTATTAAAGTATTACTATTTGTAAATGTCTATATAGACGAAGTAGGTATTGTTCTTTTTTTTTTCCCCTGTCATTAAACATTTTTCTCTGCAGAGCTAGCACCGCACTTACGTAGTAGAAATGTTGTCTGTCGTAATCTCTAATCCTTCCACTTACTGTGTTCAGACAACCAGCGCCTTTACATTTCCTTCTGCCTGGAAAGTCCTTCTCTCATCTGGTCCCGTGAACTATATGGTCTCTCATCCTGGCCTGCGGAGAGTCAGCTATCTGCTCCCAGGTGCTCGCTCTGACCAGAGAGGCCTTCCCTAACCAACCTTTAGTAAATAGCAACCTGTCAAACCAGTGCTCCACCAATGATTCCCTGTCCCTGTCCGTTGTTTCATTTTTCTTCATAACACTTGTCATTACAGGACAGACTACGGACACATACATGCATGACCTCACCCTGCTAGAGTACAACAAGCTCCATGAAATAGAGATTCTCTTCTGTTTTGCGCACTGATACACAGTGAGATAGCTTACCACTGGGACATGGTGGGTTCTTAATAAATATTGGCTGAGTGAATGCCCAGAACCTTCATGTTGCCTCATGGAATCCCAGGGACCTTCACTATAGGGCCGGCCCGCCGTAGGTACCCTGGATCTCTATTTTATCATCCCACTATAAGGCCTGTTTGCTGTGATTATTGTGGAAAAGATGTGAAGAACTAAGCACTAAGAATGTGGAGACTTTCCCCATCTCTTGAGCCGCTCTAGTAGCGACCTTTAACTACTCATGTCCTGGTCTGTATCAATCAGTCCACTTGTCCTTTGCAAGTTTTTGTTCATATAGAACTTGCTTCTTTTAATAAGGTCCCCAAACTAGATCAGGAATTATGATTTTTGATTCTTTTATATCACCCCCCCCCCCCCAGAGCTCAGGATTCTACTCTGGAGTCAAATATTTTTGAAAATAATATTAATGGCTGTGGAAATAAATTTTTTCTTCATTAGCTCCGCTCAACTCTTTAAGAGCTACATTCTTTCTCCATTTAAAGCAAGTCGATTAGTGGGGAGGCAGAGTAGCTCAGTCAGTTAAGCATCTTGCCTTCAGCTCAGGTCATGATCCCAAGGCCCTGGGATCAAGCCCTGGGATCAAGCCCTGCATCCAGCTCCCTGCTTGGCAGAGAGCTTGCTTCTCCCTCTCCCTGTGCTGTTCCTCTGTTGTGCGCTCTCTCTATATCTCTCTCTGTCTCTCAAATAAATGAAATCTTTATTTAAAAAAAATAAAGCAAGGATTAGCAAACTACACTCTGCCACCTGTTGTTCTAAATAAATTTTTACTGGAACACAGCCATCTTCATAAGTTTAAGTATTGTACATAGCTGCTTTTGCACTACACAACAGAGCTCCCGCTGCATAGAGCACCCCAGGACACCCCAGTCTGTGACCCATCTCAGTTCCAGCCACCCTACCAGGGTGACGTTATGCTGCACATACTAGGGGCACTTGGCTTGCACCCTCTTCAGCTTCAGCTGTCCTGTCTGGGTATCCTCTGCACAAAGAATCCCCAGCCCATGGCATACTTCACTCCAGCCATCCCACTGGAACAGCCCCAGCTCAGAGTGCTCTGGGATCCCCAGCCCATACCAGCCACAGCACATGACCGGAAATGTCAAAAGGACACAGAAACCAACTTGAATGGGTTTTTACTAACGAGATCTGGGACAACTTGAGAATAAAAATAATGGCCCGCCACACGGAACAATGATGTAAATTAATAAATAAATCGAACATTTGATTAGAAATAGGGTTGCTTGCATAGTTTTTACGTATTAAGTACAAAGGGGAAAAGAGCAACAGGGGAGAAGCTCTGAAGGTACCACTTTATACAAGTAATCTGAGTAAACCCTGTTAGTAATGGATTCAACTGAAATCATGTACCATGTGATAAGACAGGATGAAAAAAAAAAAGCTTTTGAGTATTAATGCCAAAGGTGAGTGACCTGTATCTAATCAGAAAATCTAAGACAAACCCACAATAATACACATTTTGCAGAATAACTTGCCTGTAATTTTTTTTTTAAAGTTTCAAAGTCATGAAAGTCAAAGAAAGCCTACCAGCTAGGACAAAAACTGAAGCAATTGTATTCAACATGGAACCCTAAATTGGATCCCTCTGTTATGAAGAACATTATGGGCTAAACTGGCAAACGTCAGATGGGATCTCTTGGTTGAATAGAGTAATGAATCAATATTAATTTCCCGATTTCGAAGGTTGTCCCGTGGTTATGTAGGAGAATGTTCTTGCTTGCAGGGAATACGTCCTAAAGTATTCGCGGGGTAATGAAGCATATCTGCAAGTTTCCTTTGTACTTTTCTTGTAACGTCTCTGTAACTTCCAAATCATTTCAAAATTAAAATATTCAAAGATAGGACACTTCAAAAACCGTGGGGGAGTACAGTCATGATTGCAAGAAAATTTAGAGCCTTAAATACATAAACAAAAAAAGGAAAGGCTGAAAATCAGTGATGTCCACGTTCGTGTAAGGAAGTTAGGCAAAGGATAGCAAATGAATGCCTCCAAAAGAAGAAAGATATTAACAATAAATAAGAGCAAAAATTAATAAAATGAAAAACAGAATGTCAAAAAGCTGGTCCTCTGAGAAAACAAATAAAGGAATATAATTGGAGTTTTTTTTTTTAATTGACCTCCCCTGAGTTTTTAATTTTAGTCATTCTACAGAGAATTTTAGTCATCACACCACAGTGGAATCTGACCGTGGTTTCAGTTTGTCATTCTTGATGAACAATGACAAGAACATTCTCAGGTTCTGAATGGCTGTTAGCATAACCTCCTTTGTAAAGGATTGGTTGAAGTCTTCTGTCCACTTTTTTTTTTAATGCAAATGGCAAAACTCTAGATGGCCTCGATGACTTTGTCCCTGGTGATAGTCCTATGTCAGATTTTAAACTTTTGACTTTGTTCCCAGCAACCATGCTGAATTTACTTATTGGTAGGGTTTCTTTTCTTGACCTTCCTTAAGCTTTTCTACAGAAGCAATCATGTTGCATGCCAAGGAAGATAGTTTTACTTCCTCCTTTCCTATCTTCCTTATCTTACAGAAGTGGCTAGAACCATCATTACAATGTGGAATAAAAGCGAAGGAAAAAATTGTCTTGCCTTGCTCCTAATCTTAGGGAGAAAGTTTTCAACTCTTACTGATTCTATATGGTATTGGTTGCAGAGTTTTCATAGATAGCTTTTATTTAATCATGAAAGGTTTCTCTAATCCTAGTCTATTTAGAGGTATATTTAGGGATTTTTTCCATCTTTTATTTTTCCAAAGATTTTATTTATTTATTGGACAGAGAGAGCGAGCGACAGAGAAAGAACATGAGCTGGCGGGAGGGTCAGGCGGAGAGCTGGAAGCCGAGTCCCCATCCCAGGACCCCAGGATCAGGACCTGAGCCCAGGGAAAACCCTTAACCCATTTAGCCACCCCGGTGCCCCTTTCTTTCATGTTAAATGGGTGTTGAATGCGATCAGGTTTTTGCATTTATTGCGATGATATTACTGAGAATAACATTGATTTTCAAATATGAAAACAACTTTCAATTTCTTGTGAAAACTCCATGTAGTCATGACATGGTATCCTTCGTTTTTAATTTTAGATATTGCTGAATTTGATTTGGAAGTTTTGCACTGACGTGTATGAAAAATAGTGGCCAATAATTTTCCTTTCTTATAATATCATTGTCTGGTTTTGGTGAGGGAGTTATACGGGCATCATAAAATGAGTTCATGTAAAACAAAAATGAGTTCATGTAAACTGGTGTTATTTCTTCCTTCGATGTTTGATAGACCCGCCGGGGAAGTCTTATGTGCCTGGAGCTTTCTTTGTGTGAAGGCTCTTAGTTAAAATTTTAGTTAGATTTTGTTACAGGCACAAAACTATACTGGCGTTCTATTTCTTGTTGTGCCTGCCTGTTTTGGCAAGTTATGTTTTCCAGGGAATGTTTCCATTTCATCACAGCCGTGGCACTTACTGGGAAAAGGTTGTTCTTAGTGTTTTGTTATCTTTTATTTTAATGTCTGGGAGACATGTGGTGATTTCTCCTTTTTTTATTTTGAATTCGGCACTTAGAGTTTTCTTTCTTTTTTTCCTTAACCAATCACATTATGGATTTAGAAATTTCATTAATCCTTTTAAAGAACCAGTCTTGTCAAATGCCTTTTCTGCATCAATTAAGATGATTAGGTTTTCCCCCTCTATGCATTAATGCATATTGACTGGTTTTCTGATGTTGAACCATCTTTTTATTTCAAAAATAAATGTCACTATGTTATTATGTATAATCCTTTTAATTTTTTGGACTCCGTTAGTTAGTATTTTGCTGAGGATTTTTATCTATATTCATAAGGGGTGTTGGTCTGTGGTTTTCTTGTGGTGTCTTTTGTTCCTCTGGCACCCAGGTTATATTGACAGCATAGAATGTGTTAGAGATTGTGATATTCTAATTTTAAAAAATATGTATTTGGTCACTCAGGTGACCAAAATATATCTCTCATATGTATTTGGGCTTCATTCAAAGTTCCTAGCCCACAGGTACCCCAAATTCTTTTTTAATTAATTAATTAATTAATTTTATTTTATTTTTTTATTGGAGCTCAATTTGCCAACATATAGCATAACACCCAGTGCTCATCCCGCCAAGTGCCCCCCTCAGTGCCCATCACCCAGTTACCCCACCCCACCCCCGCCCACTTCCCCTTCCACTACCCCTTGTTCATTTCCCAGAGTTAGGTGTCTGTCATGTTTTGTCACCCTCACTGATATTTTCACTCATTTTCTCTTCTTTCCTTTTATTCCCTTTCACTAATTTTTATATTCCCCAAATGAATGAGACCATATAATATTTGTCCTTTACCGATGGACTTATTTCACTCAGCACAATACCCTCCAGGTCCCTCCACATCGAAGCAAATAGTGGGTACCCCAAATTCTTGAAATTTCTGGAATCATGAGAGCAATGGGAACATCTTTTGTTATATTTGTAAATCCCTGTCCTCAGTTCCTGAAATCACTTCAGAACTGTAAAGGTGAAATGCAGGTCTTGTTATTCACACCATGCTTCTTTCTACTACAACTGGGTTTATGGTAATGAGGTGACTTTTGGAAAGCACTGAAGGATGGAGGCTAGTTTCCAAGGGAACCAACCATATGATTAGAGGGTTGGCACTTTCTGCCTCACCAACTCCCCTCCTTCAGAGAGGGGAGAGGTGTTGGGAGATTGAGCTCAATCACCAAAGGCCAATGGTTTAATCAATTATGCCAACTTAATAAAGACCCTGTAAAAACCAAGAGGACGTAATTTGGAGAGTGTCCAGGGACAAATATGTGGAGATTTGGGGAAAGCTGTGCCTGGAAAGGGCATGAAAGCTCCATACCCTTTTCCACACCTTGTCCTATGTATCTCTTTATCAGACTGTTGATTCATATCCTTTAATTCCTTTAATATCCTTTGTAATAAGCCAGTTATTTAGTAAGTAAGTGGAATTCCTGAGTTCTGTGAGCCACTCTAGCAAATAAATTGAACCCAGGGAGAGGGGCATGGGAACTTCTAATTTATAGCCAATTGGTCAGAAGTGCAGGTAACATTCGGGGCTTCTAGTTGGCATTCTGAATTGTTCAGTCTTGTAGGACTGAACATTTCCCCCATGGAATCCGGTGTTATCTCTAGGCAGAATTGAGCTGAATGGTAAGACACTCAGCTGGTGTCTGAGAACCGCTTGGTGGTGTGGGGAAACTATCCCCCCACCGTGGTGGAACTGGGTTCAGAATACTAATAGAGGTTTTCCCTCTTCTTATTTTCTGGAAGAGTTTGTGAAGTATAGGTGTTCATTTTTCTTTAAAAATAGCAACCACTGCTATTTTTATGGTCTCCATAGTTTTGCCTTTTCCAGAATGTTTTTTTATTGTTGTTCTTTGATTACTGCCTTCTTGGCAATTAATTATTTTTCAATCTGTCATATTGATTCTCTTCTCATTCTCGTTTATGTACATGTTTAAGATAGTTTCTTAGTAGTCGTTACCATGGAGATTACAGTTGGCATCTCAAATTTATAACAATCTAGTTTGGATTGATGCCAAGTTAACTTCCGTAGCACATAAAGTCTTTGCTCCTATACAACTCTACCCCTGCCCTACTTCATGATGTTTTGTCAAAAATATCATTTTTGTACATTGTGTGTCCCTTAACATAGATTTATAATTATTGTTTTAGGCATTTGTCTCTTAAATCATATAGGAAATAAAAAGAAGTGCTGCAAACCAAAAATAGAATAGTACTGGGCTTTATATATATACCTATGTAGTTACCTTTACCAAATTCCTTTTTTTCTTTCTAAGGTTTTGAGTTGCTGTCTAACGTCTTTTCATTGCAACCTGAAGAACTCTCTTCGGTATTTCTTTTTTTTTTTTTTAATTTTGTTTTGTTTTATTTATTTATGATAGGCACACAGTGAGAGAGAGAGGCAGAGACACAGGCAGAGGGAGAAGCAGGCTCCATACACCGGGAGCCTGACGTGGGATTCGATCCCGGGTCTCTAGGATCGCGCCCTGGGCCAAAGGCAGGCGCCAAACCGCTGCGCCACCCAGGGATCCCTCTCTTCGGTATTTCATATGGAATAGGTGCACTAATAACAAATTCCCTCAGCTTTTGGTTCCTTAAAACATCTTAATTTCTTATTTGTTTTTTGAAAAGTAGTTTTGCTGGATATAGGATTCTTGGTTGAGAGATTGATTTTCTTTCATCACTTTAAAGATGTCATCCCATTACTTTCTGGCTTACATGGTTTCTGATGACAAATTGGTTATTAAGTTTGAGGAACCCTTATGCATGACAAATCATTCCTCTCTTGCTATTCTTAAGATTTTTCTCTAGCTTTTGACAATTTGATTGTAATCTGTCTCAGTGTGAATCTCTTTGTGTTTATCCCTCTTGGAATTTTTTTTTAAGATTTTATTTATTCATGACAGACAGAGAGAGAGGCAGAGATACAGGCAGAGGGAGAAGCAGGCCCCATGCAGGGAGCTCGATGCTGTACGCTATCCCAGAACTCCAGGATTAGGCCCTCGGCCGAAGGCAGGTGCTAAAACTGCTGAGCCGCCCAGACATTCCTTCCTTCTTGGAATCTGTTAAGCTTCTTGGATCTGTAGATTTGTAGCTTTAATCAAATTTGGGGGAATTTTGGCCATTATTTCTTCAAATATTCCTTCTGTGCTTTTCTTTCTCCTTTTTTTCTAGGACTTCTAGTATCTATATTTGGTACACGTGATGGCGTCTTACTGGTCTCTTAGCCTTTGTTCATTTTTCTTCCCCTTCTTCTTCTTCTATTTCTTCTTCTTCTTCTTCTTCTTTCTTCTTCTTCCTCTTCCTCTTCCTCTTCTCTTCATCAAACTGATGATTTCAGTTGACCTATCTTCCAGTTCTCTGATTCTTTCTTCTCCTGCTCAAACCTAATATTGAAAACTTCCAATGAGTTTTTTGTTTTGGTTATTGTATTTTTCAGCTCTTTTAGGTTCCCTTTTGTAATGTCTATCTCTTTATTGATAAATGTCTACTCACACAATATTCTTCTGGGTTTTTTTTTTTTTTTTTAGCTACTTCAGAATTTTTAAGACAGTGGATTTAAAGGGTTTTTTTTTCTAGTAAGTCCAATGTCTGTGCTTCCTCAGAGTCAGTTTCTATTAATTTCTGCTGTGATTGGGCCATATTTCTTGTTTCTTCACATGTTCCATATTTTTTATTGAAAACTGAACACTTTGAATATTATTATGTGGTAACTCCAAAAGCCATAATATCCCCCTCTCCAGGGTTTATTTTTGTTGCTTGCTGTGGGCTGTAGTTGTTGGTTTAGTGCTTTTTCTAAATTGTTTTTGTTAAGTCTTTACATTTTCACATGTTGTCTTTGAAATCTCTGCTCCATGGACAGCTGGGTAGCTCAGCGGTTGGGCGTCTGCCTTCGGCTCAAGGCATGATCCCGGGATTCGGGATCGAGTCCCAGATCGGGCTCCTTGCATGGAGCCTGCTTTTCCCTCTGCCTGTGTCTCTGTCTCTCTCTCATTGTCTCCAATGAATAAATAAAATCTTAAAAAAAAAAAAAGAAAGAAAGAAATCTCTGCTCCTTTAGCTTGTGCTTGGTTAGTGTTTTGACGGAGATTTCCTTGTCCAATAGGACTGGAATGAGAAAGAGATATAATATTTCTTCTAATCTCTTCATATTGGCTCTAGTCTATGTGGAGGCACCCTTTCAATGTTTAGCCAGAACATTAAAAGGTAATGAAAGCTCGGGGTCTTCTTGGGTCTCTTCTAAGAATGTATCCGGCACTGGCCATGCACATAGCTTTCTAAATTCCCCAATATGTGTAGCATTTTTGAATGCTCAAGAAACTCTTGTAGATTTTCCTATTTTTGCAATTTTTTTACAAGTTTGAACTTATTTCAAAATAAAAATTAAAATTAAAAAGCATAGATTTTGAGATCAAAGAGTCCTGGCTTCAAACTTAAGCTCTACTACTTGTTTGCTCTATGGTCTTTCATAAGTTACTTTCATTGGGCTTTTTAGTGCTCCTATCTGTAAAATGAAGATTATAATACTTATTTTGTTGAATTATAAATTTTAAGAGTAATGTTTGCTTTGCACATAGTGGGTGCTTAATATATGGTAACTATTATCATTGCTATTCAACAGACCTGCATTCAGTGAAAAGCCAGCCTATTGCTAGATTTGGCATAAGGGCCAAAGATTGCGGTTAACCTTAAAATGTGATAATTCTGAATCCCACTTTTCTTATCATGGTGGATAATGAAAAAACACTATAAATGCTTTAGATCTTAACATTTTAAGAAATTGGAATGAAGGAAAACTATGACATAGGTTTAGAGATAAATCTGAATGTGTTTCTGGAAAATCTCCATTGCAACAGGAAAGATCCCTTCAATCACAGGGAAAGTAACCTAAGTTAAGAAACCTAAAGCAAAAATAATTGATAATACAAAAAGAAGTTCCCATTAAAAAATCTAGCATACCTTAAGTTTAAGTGCATTTCTTCCATATATTTGACAGTTTACTATGGCAAAGTTGGTCATGGTTATTATAGTTTCATATCGTGTTACATTAATAGTCTTAAGACCTCCACCATGTATAACATGTGCCTGTGAGTCTTCCTGGTTTTTAGACTTAATGATACCTAAATAAAATAAGAAAATATGAGACTTAAATGTTAGCACTTAGAATGAAAGTTAAAAGGTATTTATGTTATAGTAACAATGAGTCATCATAAATAGGTTAGCTGTGTAAATCATCTGGAAGAGATTCCTCATGACCTTCATGCACCCAATCTCAGCTGGTTACTAAACTGGGTAGTGTTGTGTGTTTTTCTTTTTTTCAAATATTAGTACAATTGTTGTTCAAGAAGAAAACCATATGCTTATAGATTTCTATTTCTATTGATTTCTATTTCTGTCTATTTCTATTGATTCCATCAATCTCAGTCTTTTTGTGTTATATGCAAAGATATTTTTAAAAATTTTATTAGTAATTTACATAGACAACTTTTTGCTTCATAAAACTAATAATGGACATCATTTAATCATATGTCAGATAGAGATCACCTCCCAAGGAAGAACCTTACTTTTTCTCCTAAGATCATCTTGATGCATGTTTCCAGTGCCTTATGTAATTCAGCTTTCTTCACTCAGTTTGAAGATCACACAAGAAAAAAATCCAAGCAACTCAGAAGTTAGCCAGGGATCATCTAAATTTACTTTATCATGACCTTGTGGGGTCTATCACCTTCTATAAAAAATGACCTATCCAAGGATACACTGAAGTGCAGCAGAAAAATATTTTGAAATTTTGTAAAAAATTGTATATTCACAGCCATTCTTGCTGCATTATTTGCAGCAACATATTTTACAATTTCAGTAATTCTTATACTGCCACTGCTTCAATGAAAGGAAATAATGCATCCTAGGCCAAAAAAAACAATGTTCAATTTCTAGCTTCTAAAATAGGCCTGTGTGCCCATTTCAGATCAATTGATGTGAAAGTTAAGTGCAGCAGAAAGATATGTGATATGATATAGAGAGCCCTAGTTTTGGGAGAGAGAGTAGAGCAAAAAGGAGTATGAATTAAGACCTAAGTCTGTGGCCTGCTCCCAGCTCACTTATCCTTATGGATTAAGCACAAGCAGTTGGATTTTGAATGAAAATGAAGGAAGTGGAGGTAGAGAGGTAAGTACAAATTCCTTCTTCCTCTCTAAAGGGTGAAGACCCTTAAACTCACCTGAAACTTTTCAAAGATGGAACCACCAGAGTGGAACAAACTCGATAAATCAGAAATGGCAGCATGACTTGTTTCAGCTTATGATGTGACCCAGAAGTTAATTTATGTCACAGACAATAATACAGAACTAATGGGAGGCTAGTGGGCTCAGAGAGTCCTATGGTTGCCATAGTTAGCAAAACTGTACTGTATATTTGAAATCTTAAAAGTTCTCATAACAAGAAAAAATGGTAACTGTGTGTGGTGATAGATATTAATCTAATGTGGCAATCATTTCACAATAAGTAAAACTGGAAAAAAAGAGAGGGTTCTGTAGTTGGAGTGTTCTATGTTTAATCTTTAATTGAATTATTATTAGTTATAATATTTTTTCTGTTTTAGAGTTTTATCTGGCTCCTGTTTTTAAAAACAAAAATTCTAGTTCTCTGGTGAAATTCTCTAACTTATTCTTTATTTTCTTAAATGAAATAGTCACAATTATTTTAAAATCTTTCTTCAAAAACTTCAGGAAACGATTCTATGGGTCTGTGTCCACTGTCTGTTCCTTTATACTGATTTTTTGTACTGTTTTTAGGATGCCTCGGGATTTCTTAAATTTAATGCTGGACATTGTGGATGAAAATTTTAAAGGATTTGGATAACGCTATGTCTCTCCAACAAGGGTTAAATTTTCACTGATTAGGCAAAAAGTATCACTTTGATTCACTAAGGATTGGTTTTGAGCTTTGTTAGGGATAATCTATTTTAGTTTTGTGCTTTTTTTCTAAAACATCATCCTTATTTCTAAGACATGCTTCCTCTGGATCTTCAACTAAAAGCCCAGTGTGTTTACAAGGTCTCTAATTTTGGCAGAGATGTAATTCCAGTAACTGTCTTCCATGCAACTATGAAATTATACGTTCACTTCCTTAGTATCTCAGCTGATGTTTTCTGCTGCTTCTTAGAGTATTATCCTGCACATGCACAGCTTAGAAATCAGCAGATATGCATGCAGATATTTGGATTCACCTCTCTCCTATCTGAGATTTTGCATCTCAAAACCCAGTTATATGGACAGCTCTGAGTCTGATGGCTATCTCCTCAACTCAGTAATACTACCACTTCCTACTTGTGCTCTGTTCTCTAACACCACAAATGACCTCAGGCAAAAGCCAAGGTAAATGTAGAGCTAACTCATGAGCTTCCATATTTCAAAGATTGTAGCCACTCAAGTCAGGCCTACAATAGTTACTCTCCAATACCTTCAATAGCTATTTTATATACTCTGGGCAGCTTTAATTGTTGATTTTGGTGGGAGGGTTTGTCCTCCCTTCAATACAAGCTACTCAATCATAGACCAAAAGTCTTGAAGTTATTTTAAAATCTGTATCTGATTATTGTAACACCTGGATCTCCTGTAGGTATGATTTTACTGCTTAGTTTTCTGCTGGTTTTCATTCATTTCGTCTCTCTTTTTGTCTGCCACACGATTGTGAATTGTTTACTACATACTGTATTGGTGAAATTATTTGTAGAAATAATGTGAGTCTAGGATGACACAGTTTTCTTTAAAGATGACTTTTCACTTTTTTCCCCTGGTAACTAAAGTCAAAGCACTTAACAGTGTCTGGCACATGGAAATAATAACTTTCATTATTTCATGTTTATCTGCCCCACCCAGATTAAGAATACTTCAGCTTTTATGTTCCCAACGTCAGTACAAAGTTTGGTTTATAGTCAATGTTTTTTTTTTAATATTTATTTATTCATGATAGACACATGCCTCTCTAGAGAGAGGCAGAGACACAGGAGGAGGGAGAAGCAGGCTCCACGCCAGGAGCCCGACATGGGACTCGATCCCGGGACCCCAGGATCGCGCCCTGGGCCAAAGGCAGGCACTAAACCGCTGAGCCACCCAGGGATCCCCTATAGTCAATGTTTAAAAAAATATTTGCTGAGTTAATTTGCTTAAAGAGCTGAAAATAAGGTGAGACACATATGTGAATCACGCATGCATACACCAACACACAAAATCACGAATATTTTTATAGAGAGATAAACTTATATACAGTTTTTTAAAGTATGATATAGCATTTACCTTCAGAAAGGCTTGGCGTGATTTGCCTTGGAGCACTTTCTAGATTTTCAGACTCTGTTACTTGAGTTTCTAGAAAAAAAAGAAAAAAAACGAAACCTCTTTTGGATACTTGTGGAAATTCATATTGCAGGTGCTTATGATTTCATTGTAATTATTCATCTTTTAATGAATTTGTATTATTCACGGAAATGTGTCCATGAAGACATCCAACAGCACTGGCATTCTGCTTCTAGAGTTCACCTAGATTACCTTCTGAATGACCGTTCATTCTCACTGCTCTTTTATATTGACTTTTCTGATCCTTTGAACTTGCTCATCTGTTTCCCACTACCACCATCTGGGTAGAGCACCCAACTTGACCTTGGGAGACTTGAAAGGTCAGTACTTCTGTTATTGCATTGTGGCTCATATATTGGATATGTAGGCAAAAAGTGATCCCAACATCCCAACCTGCAAACCCAAGGGATAACCACCCTTTGCTGTGTGCCTTCTCTCCCTTTTGCTCTACTTCACCCCGTTATTAGAAACCATGTTCAGAATGGACTTACCTAACAAAGACTGTCTGTGAGGTTTTCTTGGCAATACTGGTGATGGTATGGAGATGAGACCTGGAAAATGAGTAATACTTAGTATCACAGCAGTTTTTTCTTTAAACTGGGGAGACCACCATCTTTCAGCTTTAACACGCATAATTCTTGGTACAGGGCTTGGCACTGTTGCACGTGGACCTACCAGTTGTTGCTTAAAAGTACAGATTTTATCCTTTGATGATAGTAGATACTCAGAGCCAACTTTCTTGTGTTTGGGAGTAATAGCTTGAGAAGTGGTGCTTGAAGGTCCGGAGAGAATCAGAATGTCTTTGAACATGTCACCAAAATAAATATTTGTAATTTTTGATGCTGCTTCTTTTGATTTTCTTGAAATTTTCATTTGGCTTGTTTCTTTCCCAAAAATTCGACTTGAGGCTGAATGAGAGCTTGGAAAGAATATGGAACCAGTAGCAGTCTCTGGAATGTGCCAGGAGGCACTCTTATTGGATTTCCTGGATATTGAAATAGTAGTCACTCTTTCTTGTATATAATGATCGAGAAAGAGATTTTGGACGTTGACAAGGGCTTGTGATTGATCTCCTGAAACAGCATCAGGAAAACTAGTTTTCCTTCTTTGAATTAAAGTGGTTTCATCATGAGTGAACTTTACATGTTTTGGCTCAGTTTTACCAGTCTTGGCTAAACAAGAAAAAAATTTTTTTGAAAAAGCACAATTAGTTCATATTTATCAAGGCATCGGGAACAAAACTATTAATGTCTTAGCATCCATAGCTTTTCTGTATTTACTCATCCTCTTTCACCTTCTAAAAATTTCTGTATATGGCTGTTCAGCTATCAGGACTTCTGTTTAGCTGACTGCGGTAAAGTGTGAGTGATCAGTTGGAGAATTGGAAAGACTAGATTGTTTCAAAAGATTTAGAAAGGGTAGGGAGCAACTCTTGGATGAAGAGAATTGATAGAAGAGTAGGCTAGTAAGGGAGTTTTTTGAGCAGTTGCTAATAAAACTGGATATACAGAAGCGCCAAAAGGCTCTGGATGAAGTTTTGTTATTCATCATTTATCATTATCTCTTCCTCATTTGAAACTTTTTTCGGCAAAGACTTACATTTCTTCTCAGTGCCAAATGCCAGACCAAATGTCTGAACATGGTAACATCCTGATACTGGCTGTAAGGTACTAAAGTTCAGTTGGGTTGCAATGATAAATGTTCTATTCTCTCTTAGGTCCGAAAAATGCTCTGTGCCTGCATCTTAGATACCTCACTACACCATATATGCTCTCTCTTTCCCCTGTGACTGAATGTTACGTGACTTTTTCCCCATTGTCTCAGTTGAGTACAATAAATGATGAGGACCTCTACATTCTAAGGGAGGGATAACAGCCTCATGGAGGCAAGGCTTGCAAAGAGATGGTCAAAGTAAACCTGACTCCCACCCTTCTGAGGTCTACATATAAGAGATGGCTAGAGACTGGCCTGAGTTCAGAGAGAGGCATTCTCCTGAATAGAGCTGTTGGAGTGCTCTGTGTTTCCCCAACTTTCCCCTCCCTGTGGTGGGTGCAAGAGGATGATCTTTCCTCCACCTCAAATCATGTCAGGGGAGATCTCAGAGAACCATTCATAGAGAAGAGGAGTGTATGTCACAAGGAGAGACCACCTTTAAACTGGGGAGACCACCATCTCCCCTACTCACGTCCCCCACTAATACCTCCAGAGCAGCAAAAAAAACAAAAAACAAAAAAACTCTCTTAGGCCCTTCAGTGCAGTGTTTCGGTTGGAGCAAGGCAAGAGAATCCTTGAAACTACTTGATCTGCATCTCCTGGCACTTCAGGGGGTCCAGAGACTACTGTCTGGATTCTCACCTTCACTTCACTCTTTCTCACCCTTAGCCCCACCGACAGAGAAACAGAAACTACAGTGTAAGTTGGGAAAAAGAAGTAAAGAACCAAGTGTAAGAACTCATCATCCCCCTGTTCCCTTTGACTCATCTAACAATTAGCAGACCTAGTCTGACCTGGGAGAAGGGGCAGGGCTTGGCTGCATGCTAAATAAAAATAACAATTTGGATTGAACTATTTGTTTAATGTCTAAAAATGAAACAAGGCTAATAGCTGAAAGTGATGAGAAAAGCCTTGGAAGAGCGAGGTGTGTGCCTTGTGAGTTTGAAGGGCAGTAAGAGGAGAAGGAGAATGTTTGCTTCCTGTTTATATGGAACTAATAAAAACTGACTTCTTCAATAGCATGGTTACACCATTTTCACCTTTTTTTCTCTCTTCCATATTAAAACAAAATAACACAAGCAAAATCCTCAACAAACTCCAGAACTCCTTCCAACGCACCATCTCACCATGTTTATCCTTCTCTTCAATGGCAAACTAATTTACACTCAATTTGATGTGTTTCTCCACCCATCTCTGTTCTGTTTGTTGTGTCACTTTAATCTAACTTTTAATTAAATCAATGGACTTTATTTTTAGAACAGTTTCAGATATAAAAAAAAAACCTTGAGCAAGAGTATAGTTCCCGTACATTCCCTTCCCCTGCACACAGTTTTATCTATTATTAACATCTCGCATTAGCGTAGTACATTTATTACAATTGATGAACCAATGTTGAGAATTAAAGTTCATAGTTTACATTAGGGTTCGTTCTCTGCGTTGTACAGTTCCACAGATTTTGCCAAATGTGTGATGCCATGCATCCACTAGTACAATAACATAAAAACTAATTTCACCGTCTTAAAATTCCCCTGTGCTTTAGCTATTCAACAGTCTTCCTCTCCCTGAACAAACTTCTGGCAACCACTGATTTTTTTTTTTTTACTGTAGTATTGTTTTGCCTTTTGGATACTTGTGAAAATTCATGTTGAGGGTGCTATGATTTCATTATAATTATTCATTTTTTAATGAATTTGTATTATTCATGGAAATGTGCCCATGAAAGCATCCATCAGCATTGGCATTCTGCTTCTAGGGTTCATCTAGATTGCCTTCTGAATGATTAAATAAATAAATAAATATATAAATAAATATATATATATATATATATATATATATAGTCAGGCACCCCTGGGTTTGTTTTTTATTGGCTGTAACAATTTGTCTTTTAATTGGTATCCTTGGACCGTTCATTTTTAATGAATTATGGACATTATTGGCTTAATATCTGACACATTTATAAAGTTTTCTATTCATTGCTATTGTTTTGCTGCTTGTTTTTTTTCTTTTTTAAAAATTTCTCTTCCTGGGATGCCTGGGTGGCTCAGCGGTTGAGTGTCTGCCTTCGGCTCAGGTCATGATCCCAGGGTCCTGGGATTGAGTCCCGCATCAGGCTCCCCACAGGAAGCCTGCTTCTCCCTCTGCCTGTGTCCCTGCCTCTCTCTCTGTGTCTCTCATGAATAAATAAATAAAATATTTTTAAAAATATTCCCTTCCTTTTCTTCTTTTTCTGATTTCAGTTGAGCATTTTATGATTCAGTTTCTCTCCTTCAGTTTCTCAGTTTCTCTCTTAGCATATCAATGATACTTCTCTTTAAAAAATGTTAAGTGGTTTCCCTTAAGTTTTCGATCTATATTCACAATCTAAGTCTACTTTCTTTTATTATTTTTTAAAAATATTTTATTTATTTATTCCTAAGAGAGAGAGAGATAGAGGCAGAGACACAGGCAGAGGGAGAAGCAGGCTCCATGCAGGGAGCCCGACGTGGGACTCGAACCCGGGTCTCCAGGATCAGGCCCTGGGCTGAAGGCAGCGCTAAACTGCTGAGCCACCAGGGCTGCCCAACTTTCTTTTATTTTTAATTGGTATATACTTTATTGGTTGATATTAATACTTTAAATTCCAGCTATCTTGACATGCAAAAAATAAAAATAAACAAGAAAACTTAAGTTTGATGTGCTCATTTAGAAAGGATATTTAATTTATAATAAAAAGCTTATTCTATTGTCCTTTCAAAGTTTCCTCTCACTTGCTTTTCAAACCATTATGACCTGGAACTTTCTCTCTCTACTACTAAAGCTGTTACGACAAAATAATTATTGATAATCTGGTTGTTAAACCTAACAGATACACATTTTTAGTTACGTTATTTGACATCTTTTTAGCATCTGACCCTTTAATTCACTCTCTTTTCCATGAAATTCACTCTTTCCTTGGCTATCATGAGAACACCATCATTTCTTCACTAATGCCACCTGGCCATTTATATTTCTCTAGACAAATCCTTCTTTCTCAATTTACCATTTGGTATTCCCAAAGGTTCTAACATTATCCCTCCTCTCACTTTAACTAATTTTCCATATACAATAAAAATTCTAAGTCTGGTCTGGAAGCCCTAAGCATCTCAGACTTACTATGTCTATACAAAACTCATCAGCAGTTTAGAGATATATCTGATATCTAGTCACACAGATGTGTACACACACACACACACACTGGAATGTTGGATTTTTCTTGTATTAGCTTCTGCTGGCTGCTGTAACAAATTACCACAAACTTGGTGGCTTAACACAACAGAAATGTATTCTCTCACACTTCTGGAGGCCAGAAACCAAAATTGTACCACTGAACCAAAACTCAAGGTGTCAGCAGGGCCATATTTCCTCTGAACTCTCTTGTAGAGAATCCATTCCTTGCTTCTTCCAGCTTCTGGTGGCTGCCAGCACTCCATGGCTCGTGGCCACATCACACTTATCTTCAAGGCCAGCATCTTCCAATCTCTCTTTGCTCCATCTTCATATCACATTTTCTTCTCTCTGTGTAATCTCTCTCTGCCTCTCTCTTATAAGAATGTAAGTGATTGCATTTTGGGTTCACCTTATAATCCAAAATAATCTTTCATCACAAGATCCTTAACTTGATCATATCTGTAACCCCACATGAACATTTTCTTTCTTTCTTTCTTTCTTTCTTTCTTTCTTTCTTTCTTTCTTTCTTTCCTTTCTTTCTTTCTTTCTTCCTTTTTTTTTTTTTTTTTTTTTGCTGTATAAGATAACATTAACAGGTTCTAAAGATTAGGACATTGATCATTTCTGTGGGATTGTTTTTCAATCTGCCTATACTTCCGATTCCTCAGCCCTCACGTTTAACATAGTCAATTAATCACCTCCAGACTACACTCAAATTATATACGTCAGTTCTAAAGCTTCTAACTCCCTACCTCTTCTCCCCTGCTCCACTCCCCTGTCCTTTTCTACCATGAAAATCAATAAAGAAGTGAGCTGTTGTTCTGATGGACTCATGTCCCATCTTCATTTGGTTTACAGTGGAGAAAAGGATTGAAAACTCAATAACCTCATGAAGTTCCACTGTTTCAGAGTAGAAAGATAAGACCTATTGATCGAATGACTTCCTAAAGCCATGTGTCATATTAGTGCTGGAGCTAAGACCAGGATTCAGATCCCTAGACTTCCACTCTAGGGCATTTTTTACTTTCCAGGTTGCTGCAAGTCAGTAAATAATGGCAGGCCACACGAGATGTAGTACAAGCAGTATAACATCTCACAACTACACAATGATTTTATAGTTTATGAAATGCTTTCACACCGGCTATTGCATTTTAAACCTCTTCTCTCATAGTTAAGTGACATTTTTTAAAAACCCAGATTTCCCTTCTAGTTTTCACAGCCAGCATCCTAGTTTACATCGCTTTAGCTTCACCCTTGATTTTCTGATACAGCTGGATAACATTTCATCAAGTCATCTGAATCTTCTCAGTAATGATTCAGATATCTTAGTTTGGTGAATAAAAATCTATGTGAATTGGGTCCACTTCACCTAACCTTGCTGGGTAGCGATTCATTAATTTCCGATGGAAACCTTCAAATACTCTAATTATTACTGATGATCACAAAGCCCAAACTCCCCATTTGTAATTTCGTTTCTTATGTTGATCACAGTGTGCGGAATACTTTTTCTTAGTAGCCAATCGAAATCATTTCCTTCTTTCAAAGTCTGCCTCAAACCTTATGCAATCCATCTTTCTTGATATAGCCCACACTACTGTTCTCATTCAATACACATTTAACACATACCATGTGCCAGCTGTACACACAGTGCTGACGGTGCAATCACACAGCACAAACCTTACTACCATCAAATATATCACAGTTTGGTATAGAAACTAGGCAGGTAACCAGTTACACCAGGTATGATGAGTGCTTAGTAAGAGTAAACACGGAATACTATGGGAGCACAAAGGAAAGTACTCTGTGAAGGGAGAAGAGGTGCTTAGGGAAATCCTCCCAACGAAGATACTATCTGTGTCTCCTCAATTCCAGACATGCCTAGTTTTTGATGTTTCCCTCATGATTTTTTCTTTTTTCTAATGTATTAAATTTCTCCTTTTCCAATAGACTCTCCTCCGCCATCAAAAACTACACAGGTCTCCTCTATAAAACATATTTCATTCCACCCTTACTAATTCCTCAAGTCTTAGTTCAAACCCTACTCCTGCCCCAGTCCTCTCTCATGTCTATGAACTACTACTGTCTGTACCACTAATTGGATATAAATTCTATGTTGCCTTACACTGTTATTTAAGGATTTTATTTTACGTGTATCTCGTGTTTAGAATTTGATTAAAGGTCTTAAAATGTCCTAAAAGGCAGGCGCCAAGTCATTCAAATCATTAATTCCCCATGGCATCTAGCATCATATGCAGATTATAGATATTTCAGGGTTTTATTTCAGTGTTTGAATATTCATTTTTAGAAACTGTACTTGAGTCATTTTAGGTTAATGAATTCAACAAATATTTTGAACACTTACTATATGCAAAGTACTCTACCAAGAACCTTTGGGAACACAGGATTAATAACAGTCAAGGTCATAGAAGCTCTGAGGTGCCAAAAGGCAGGAGAGCCCCAGTCCCCCCATCCCTCCTACCCTTTGCCCCAAAGAATTTGTCAGCCCTGTACTCTGTACTCCCAGATAAACTTCAACCAAAAGATGAATGAAAAAAACTACAAGAAAAGAACTAGTAGTGTGCACTAAATCCACATAACTGTGGGCATTACTCTTACAGAACAGGTGGTAAATGTAGAAATACAGAATGCCAAAGAAATGTAGAAAGGATATAACAAAAAGTTGAAAGGGGAAGTGGGATAGGAAATTGGAGGTGGGATAGGTGTGTTGAATACATCTTTAATAGCCATGAATCAAAGATAATAATTTAACATTGTAAATCAAGTGACAGGCTAGGCATATTTAACAGTATAAATGTTGATACTAAGATAAGGAAATACATTATAAAATAACAAAGACAAGCAAATAAAATCAGGTGGTTGAGGAGATTGAAAAGGGGAAAGTAGAAATATACTAATTTTATCATTGCTCTAAGTAAGGAGTCAATAAATACCACATACAGAAATAAAGGATTAAGGGTAGGATATAAAGTTTTAGTTCTTCAAGAGGAGATTTATTTATCTTCACTTCATAGCACTTATCACAGGGTAATTCTACATTTACTTATATGATTATTTGATCCAACCAGAGGATAACCAAAGAAAAGGATGGATAAGCTCTCTTTTGCCTACTATTACACCCCCGCCCCCTATTCTTACCACTGGGCTCAGAAATATGGTCAATTCTTTTTTTCCGTGACAGTTCTGTTCTATAAAAATATGTGAGCACTGAAATTATCCAATACTGAGCCATGGCTTCTAGGAAAAATTGGAAACTAATAGGGTTCGTTTCCTCTAAGCCTTTGGTCTCAACAGAATCAGCAACCAATCAATACATAATCTTTTATATGTATTTCTATTTAAAGACACTTTAATATATATCGTTGATTCATTAATACTGAACAAACAGCCAACAGCACTGTAACTCATGCCTGAAGGAAGCTTAACCAACACCTATGTTCTCGTCGGTAAGTCACAGCACAGTCTTCTGCTGCTTGGGAATACCAGATAGCCCTTGAGCACTGTTTTAGACAGCAGAAACACCAACGAAAAGCACAAACATTTTAAAAATGTGGCACTGAGAAAAAAGAATGAAGACAGACGGAGCCAAGGGCTGTTGTTTACAGGATGAGAGCTGAAACAAGAAGGCAGCGCACATCCCTCCCTGGCCATCAGCTGGGAATCTGGGTCTTCGCCACCCAGAACATACGCACCCACTAATGACCGAGAGTCACCATGTGTAAGACTCTCCTCCTGACAGTCTCATCTATTATAAAAAAAAAGGAGAAAGAACTCTCTCTAGGGCTCTGAAGTGTTGTTTCTGATCTATCCTTGAGTTAGAAAGACAAAGTCCAGCAAACGGTACCGCTTTGGGGGTTAGAAATCATTTGAGCAGTTAGGTAAACCTGCACCTATAGGATCCATAGACAATGAGGATCAACTGAACTGTACCTGTAGAACTGAATCGGAGGTTAGCACCCCCAACAAACATTTGTAACATTACCGGTTATTAGTGTGGGTCTTTTTCACGATTGTGATTCTGAACTGTGCAGGTTGAGAAATTCCTATGAAAAAATAAGTAAACCTAATAACATATCTGATTAATTACACATACCTGTAGGGACTTTCTTCTTACTTAAAGGCAGTTTGGGGAGTTTGGGAGGTAAAGGTCTTCGAAGTAGTTGTGGGTGGTTTTGCATTGTAATTGCCAGCAAGCGCTCTTTTTCACAGCTATTGGCTAAGTGAGAATTGAAAATGTTTTGAGTGTGTTTGGATTATTGCGGGAAAATCATTCCTTTGAATCTAGATTACATCTTAGTGAAAATCTTTCTGTGCTAATACTGTACTGAGTCCAAGCAGAATTCCTATAAAAGAGAGGATGAGAAAAAAAATTATTTAAAACTTCTAGAAAGAAGCTAGATAAAATTCAGGTTCTTAACACAGAATTTTAAAATACATATACGATCACCCATCAGGATCATCCTAAAATTTCCCACGTTAGCAAAACGTTCAGTCGGCTACTGTCTCATCATCTAGTAAATACTGATTTCCTAGAACAGTAGAAATAACACTCTTTTTTTTTCTCTTCCTTCAAAATGTGATCATTTTACATATTTGGGAAAAGAATTGCTCCCTCCATGATAGCCTCTCGAGACCCACAATATCTAAGTATTCACAAGTAAGTTGTTTTCTTTCTGTAATAATGACTTTGTTTTAAAGTTCAACCACGACTAGTTGGGTTACACTATTTAATCAAAAAATAAGATGGTCTATAATATATGAGATTTTCCAGGATCTCTGTTCCAATTAGGACTCTTTAGAAATGATGCCAGAAGATGGAACACCCCCCCCCCCAAAAAAAAACCATGCTCAGGGCAGCATCAAAGTGCCCGGCACACCACTATTCGGTGGACAGTCCAGAAGGAAGGAATGCTCTGGCCTTGCACAGATGCTTGGGGCCGTTTTATTCCCCCAAAGATAACTTTGCACACAAGCGCTCAAGGTGTGGTCCCTGTTCGTCCACTTGACGCAGGCAATTTTCCTCCCGAAGTATCGGAGAAGATCGGCTGGACTCCTACACTAGTCCTTAAGGCGATCAGCTGCTTCTCAGAATAACTGGCTTTTCCTCTTTTCATCGTTTCCTCGGAATTTAGGCAGCGAGGTGAATATAAAGGTCAAGGGAGGTTGCGGGCTTTCCCGCAGGGTGCTGTCCGCAGAGTAAGCACCTAAGTTACCCCGGTCCCCTGGCGGGGCGCGGCCAGAGGCCGAGGGGATGGGCCTAGAGCAACCGGCAGCGGGTGATGCTGCGCCGCCCGCGGGCCTGGCCCGAGCTCAGGGGAGGGCGGGGCGGGCGGGGCCGGTGCTCGAGGGGAGACCAGGGGAGGCGGGGCCGAGCGGGGTGGGCGGGGCCGGTGCTCGAGGGGAGACCAGGGGAGGCGGGGCCGAGCGGGGTGGGCGGGGCCGGTGCTCGGTGCTCGAGGGGAGACCAGGGGAGGCGGGGCCGAGCGGGGTGGGCGGGGCCGGTGCTCGAGGGGAGACCAGGGGAGGCGGGGCCGAGCGGGGTGGGCGGGGCCGGTGCTCGAGGGGAGACCAGGGGAGGCGGGGCCGAGCGGGGTGGGCGGGGCCGGTGCTCGAGGGGAGACCAGGGGAGGCGGGGCCGAGCGGGGTGGGCGGGGCAGGAGCTCGAGGGGAGACCAGGGGAGGCGGGGCCAGGCGGGGTGGGCGGGGCAGGAGCTCAAGGGGAGACCAGGGGAGGCGGGGCCGAGCGGGGGAGGGCGGGGCCGAGCGGGGAGGTAGGGGTCTGCGCTCAAGGGGAGACCAGGGGAGGCGGGGCCGAGCGGGGTCCCGGGCGGGGCAGGAGCTCAAGGGGAGACCAGGGGAGGCGGGGCCGAGCGGGGTGGGCGGGGCCAGTGCTCGAGGGGAGACCAGGGGAGGCGGGGCCGAGCAGGGGAGGGCGGGGCCGAGCGGGGTGGTAGGGGTTTGCGCTCAAGGGGAGACCAGGGGAGGCGGGGCCGAGCGGGGTGGGCGGGGCAGGAGCTCAAGGGGAGACCAGGGGAGGCGGGGCCGGGCGGGGGGGCGGGGCCGATCTGGGTGGGCGGGGCCTGCGCTGGTAGAGAGCACGGGGAGGGCGGGGCCGGGCGGGGCGCGTGCGCGTGCGCGCGGAGGGCCGGCGGGCGCGCGCATCCCGGGCCGGGCTCGGCGGCGGAGTCGTGCTGCGGGGCGAGGCTGCGGGCGGCGGGGGCTGGAGGAGAGGTCCGCGCCGCGCGCCGCTGCTGTACGGACCCCCGTGGTGACAATCGTTATTCCTATTCTCCTTCTTGGTGACGAGGACCCCCGTTCCCTGCTTACGCCTCTGGATGGCAGGACGTCCTAGCTGGGGTCCGGGCTGGCGTCCGTTCAGGCTGCACCTGGGCGCAGCGGGGCCCCGTGGCTGAGGCTGCGGAGCCCCCCGAGAGGCGGGGCTTGTGTTTCCTTTCTCTTCCTTTAGTGCAGACTGTTTTTGTCTTTCTGGCCCTTCCTTCCAGGTTCCTGGGTGGGGAGAACCTGGGGAGGCACCCGGACGTGCAGGGCGCAGGCGGGCTTGGAGGGAAGCCCGAGGTTTGAGCGATCGCTGGTCTGCGTGCAGGTGTCGGTGCACCTGTGGGTCCGCGCTCGGTGCATCGTCGGTTTGCACGGATGTGCGTGCTTCTCGGAAGGCTTGAGGGGGGCAGAGTGCGAGGCGGAGACCCCAGCAGCTCGGTGGGTAAAGCCCAGCTCCGAAGGGGGAGCAGATGGAGCTTCCTCCCGGTCTGGCTTTTTTCTTAAGTACAAGTGTAGGAACTTTAGTAACAGGTGTTGGGAGAGGAGAGACTCCTGCATAAATCTAGCTTTGGGGATCTTTCAAGCCTTCAAGCCTAACCAAGCCTGCCCTACTTTACCCCTCGGGAGCAAGCATGCATTTAAAAAACAGTCCATGAAAAAAAGTGGGAAAGTATAAGAGTGTTGCATTAGACTCTGGGAAATATGCACCTTGTTTTTTGTTTTTTGTTTTTTTTTTTTTTTTTGAGCATAATTAGCACGTGGTTTCTTTTTCCTTGTAGATCATTGTGTCCCAGTGAGACTGTGGCGGCTGCCAGGAGGTTGGTTATTCCACTTTGCCCTGCGTCTACTCCATAGGTTGATTAGCCTCTCAGAAAGACCAGAAAGTTGACAGCAATAGGCGGATCCGGTTGCTAGGTTTTGTCCCAAATAATATTCGTTGTGCATTTTTTTTGTAAGTCTGAAAAAAAAACCGTTCATGATTTTAGGCGTAAAATGCATATCTCACATACATAAATCTGCATTCCGATGTTTAAATTGAGTCAGGTGCCTGTGCTCCTAAAAGTTGTTGGAACCACGAGAGCCACTGAGATTCAGTTTTACTGACCAATGCCTGGCCTTTGAAATGTTCGCTTAGGATTGCATGGTCACAGGAAAGGCCATGTGCTCATCAATAGTTTTTTTTTTTTAAAAAAATGCTTTGTCACAAATGGAGTCAGACACCAGGCTTCAGTCCCTGCAGATTTTTTTCTGGCAGGTCCTAGGCTGAACCCTGGGCTGTTTAATATGGACATGATGTACAAATGCAGGCTGGATTTAGAAAGCCCAGATTGCATTCGATTTGGATTTTTTTACGATTATTATTTATTTTTTTTACTGTTTTTTATTAATTTTTACTACTTACTATTATATTTTACTATTTATTCATTTTTTTACTACCTCATTTTTTTCCTTTAAAAAAAAATCGTGACCCTTTAAGTACTGCAGCTCCATCTTTGATTTTAAGGGTCTTTCTTACCTATGACATAGGGTCAGCCTATTTATTTGTCCCATTAGCTTTGCAGTTTGGCAGCACCATGTGACGAAGCTTGCGGAAGGGAACCACCACCCTTTCTCACTCTTTTAGCAGATTGTATTAAGGAGGTCCGGGTAGTGGTGAGCCAAGGTCATATACATCTTGTGTTTCTGTGCTTTTTTTTTTTTAATGTTGCTAAACTGAGATAAAAGCTTATGCAAAAGCAACCCAAGGCACCCCGCAGGTAATGCTATTGATTTTCCTAATGCGTGGGGAATACGTGGGGAACCTCAGATTCGCCTCTGCTGCAAAGGTGTAGAGACTGTTACTAGAAATCTTTACAATTTTCCAATATCCCTCTCTCCTTTATTTTCCTTTAAACATAACAGGTGTACTGAGCAGTTTCATCAGTGTAGATTTAATCGAACATTTTACTGTATAGAAATAACTGCAGTAATCTGTATCCTTATGCTTATAATTAGGTTTTTAGAAGTCCTTTTTTAAAATGAAGAGTTATTTTTGAGTGCACAGTGGTTAGACTACTGAGTCCCCACGGTAACCCAGGGCACCGAAATACTTTCGAGAAAAGACATTTTCTTGGTCTGAGTTTATCTATTCAGTTATATATACGGTACTGGGGAATGTCTTTACTCTTCACCAGTCACGTGGCTTAAATGTATACATCTATTTCGTGTGTTTTCATTTTGCTGCATAGAGAACAGTTTTATATTTTCTTAAATGTAAATAAAGATGTTTTGAAGCTGCTTTTCTTTTTACCTCTCATATCTGAAAATTTCATCTCTGTTCTTAACTATTTTAATTATTTCTGGCCAGATACTTAGTTGTTTCTTTTTGTCTTTCGGGATGATAGTTATTTCCTTTATTTGAAGTAGAGATTGATCCTAAGAGTCTCTTAAAAAAAAAAATTAGAGGTGCCTGGGTGGCCCAGTCGGTTAAGTGTCTGCCTTTGGCTCAGGTCATGATCCCGAGGTCCTGGGATCAAGACCCTACATCTGCATCGGGCTCCCTGTTCAGTGGGAAGTCTGCTTGTGCCCCTCTCCCCTCTTCTTGTGCTTGCACGCTTGCACGCGCGCTCTCTCTCTCTCTCAAATAAATAAAAATAAAACCTTTTTAAAAATAAAAATTTAAAAAATCATTACTAAAGAAATGATTTAAAAATCATTAATAAGAAAATATCACACAACTTGAATCATAGAATTAAAAAAAAAATCCTAAACGTAATGAAAGGATATTGTCTGTTTTTAAAAGCATATTCATGAATTCACTCATTTATTCCAGAATGATTTGTTGGAAACCTGCTATGCATAAAAGTACTTTGTAGGTGCCAAACTTTAAACTTTATTAAAACTTAAAATGGTGTGAGGATTTATAATTTTAGACATTGAAATGAAATTTTAAATCATTTTCAAAGGCTTTATTTATCTATAATTATATCTACTTGAGGTTTTTAAATTTTTTTAACTTTTTTTTATTATGTTGTTTGGGTAGAATAGTGTTATTTATTCCCACTACCCCCAATACTTGGAAACAATTGTGTATTTGCTTCAGTGATGGTTTTAGACTGTCCGCACCCAGCAGATAGTAGATATCTGTGTATATATTCTGTGACTGTGTCCTTCACCAAAAAAAGGTAAATAATATTTGTTTCCTTAACGTTAGGTTGACTGAGCAACATTGCCTTTGGTGCTGTGGATGACGGAAATGTCAATGTCGGTTACTTACTGTGAGGGAGGCACTGTTCTAAGCCTTGGTTGTTTTATCTTCTCTACAATTATCATGCTAATTGAACATTCTAGAACCTGCGTCAAATTTCCACCAAAAGCAGCTCAGCGGGGTTCAAATCCCTGGCTGCCCCTTCTTAGCTCTCTGCCCTTGGACCAGCTGCTGAACTTCTCTAAGCCCCTGTGGTTTCCTCACCTGTGAAATTGGGGTAAAGTGGGACCTAACTCCAGGTATTAGGATCTAAGGCAATCATCTGTGTCTAGAATTTAGTTTTGTAATGCACACAGACGAGGCCTCATTAGATGCTAATTGTTAGAAGACAAATGGCCCAGCTGTCCTGGCTGCATTGTCCCTGCTTTCTGTGATAATAGTTGATGATCTATTATCTTTTTTTTTTAATTTTTATTTATTTATTCATGAGAGACACAGAGAGAGAGAGGCAGAGGGAGAAGCAGGCTCCATGCAGGGAGTCCCCGATGTGGGACTCGATCCCGGGTCTCCAGGATCATGCCCTGAGCCGAAGGCAGGCACTAAACCGCTGAGCCACCCAGGGATCCCCGATGATCTACTATGTATCATCAACAAATGCCGGGTGAATCCTGGGCATTTGTTCATAAGATAGCACACCTAGTTTGCTACTGTCCCCCTCAGGGCAGAGAAGGAAGCCTGCAGCGCTCAGATTGTAAAACAGGTGCGTGCTCTAGCCAGGTCCTGCGGTCTGTTGCAGAGCCTGATACACACACACACACCCCACCCCGGGCTGCAGAGGAACTGCTGGTACCCGAAGGGTCCGAGTGAGTGATGTAAGCGAGGAGACCTCGATTCGTCCTCCACGTGAGCGGGTCTGCGAGCTCCGCCAGCATTGATTGCACTGGACCGAGTCCATGGTGGGTCTGGCCGGGTGACCCAAGGATGAAAGCCGCTTTGTGCTCAGCACCCGCCGGGCCAGCTGCCTGGAGAGCCTAGCAAAGGTGGAAAAGGCACAAGGGCTGCATGCGTCCCTCCTCCCAATGGTAGAGGGCAGGGTGTTCTGAAAGCGCCTAATCCTTCCCAGGCGCTTTCTCCTGTGCACGTTCATCTCCTGAGTCCTTGCAACCGGCGGGGATTTAGTCCTAAGCGTGTAAGGTGGGTGCGCTGCACGCCCTGTGTGTAGTCTCCCAAGAAGACCTGTAGCCTTCGGAGCAAAGGTGAGCTGCAATGCTCGGTGATGCCAGCTTCCTTCCGAGGCGCGGCAGCGGTGACCTGCAGCGGCCGATGCAGTCCGTGGCCTTGCCCTCCAAACCCCATCGTTCTGCTCTCTGCTCACGCCCCGGACTAAGCGTGTGTGCTTTATTCTTAAGTGTCACGGGGCTAAACGGGTGTGCGTGTGGGGACCAGGGGAGGGGAGAGCGCGGTGGGTGCATCCCCTTCCCTGTGTAGACGAGGAGTTCGCACGCCCGACAGCACAGCTGGACGCCGTGGCCTCAGCGTCACTCATGAGATTAGCGTGCTCTTGACAGCCCTTGGAGATCCACGACAATCAGAGCCCCCCACCTTTATGTTTTGATGTCAGAGACTTGATCAGGGTCGAAATGAGGAAGTTCCAGGCATGGGTTCAAATCCCTGGCTGCCCCTTCTTAGCTCCTCCTCGGCCTGTCCCAGGTCGTGGCCTTCCTTGGTGGCACGGGGACAGTTGCTTCATTTCTTCCATCGGTGGTGCCAGGTGTAGTGATAACCCTCCAAGGGAAGGAGGCACGCGGTGTGCGGCTCTGTTCGTGAGCTACGGGCAAGACGGGTTATGGTCCTTTACTCTTCCCTCCCCTGCAGATCCAGGCAGGACACCGACACTTTGATCTGTTTGACGTATTAACATGGCTCTGCCTAAGGCTTGCTTTAAGGAAGCTTGTTTCTTCTTCTTTTTTTTTTTTTTTTTTAAGATTGTATTTATTTGTTCAGGAGAGACACAAAGAGAGGGGCAGAGACCGAGGCGGAGACATAGAGACATGGGCAGAGGGAGAAGCAGGCTCCCCCCGGGGAGCCTGATGCAGGGCTCGATCCTGGGAACCCAGGATCGTGACCTGAGCCCAAGGCAGATGCTCAGCCGCCACCCGGGTGCCCCTAAAGAAAAAGTTCTTAACTACAAGCGATTTGCATGCAAACCACCAAACAAGCTGAGACTTAGCCTGTGCTCCTGCTTCTCATTGGATGGTGCCTTGCTCTGAGCTGTGGAAACTTGCACACCGTTGCTGGTGGGGGTCCCTTCCTTGTGCTCAGGACCCCCACGCACCCCTTCACTTACCAACCTACCCAGAATCAGACCCATAAGAAGGTCCCTCGGGTCACCACTCCTTTTGGCGGAAGCTAAGGAAACTGGAACATTCCCTTCTTCCTTGCCCCCCATTTCCCGAACCCGGAGTCGTGGCATTAAAAAAGGATTGCTTCCAGTGGATTTGTCACTTGGTGTATCACTTTGCCCAAGTGATCCTGCTTGGGAGGAGAAAGGGCATCTCATCCTGCACCCTCAGTCTGGTTATTCTCAGTACGTAGCCGCGGGACACGTGGTGTCCCTAGTGGTGAAGAGATGGCACGAGTGGGGTCAGTGAGGAGCCGAAGTGATGGGCCGCAGTGGCTGCAGGTGGATCCATTAACATAACCAGCTGGCTTGCCACCGTTTGCTTAGCAGAGATTATGGGGTTAGGAACCAGAAAGGCCGGTTTTGCTAATCTACTGTAAAACGAGCCTCTGCGATGAATTGGAACAGTGTGCTTTTCAGATCCACACCTGAGGCCTAGACTTGGCCCTGAGTGTTTCCTAATACGTATCATTCTTAAGGCACTCACTTACGGGTCCTTATTCTTATTTTCTATACGGGTCCTCATTTTGGAAATGAAGTGTTTTCCATAAGGCGAAGACGTGTAGGAGCTTCAAATGCTGTCAGGACGTCGTACAGTTAGTGGACGTGTGGATTTTAAGAGGCCAGACTTTTCCAGGAGTTGTTGACGTGGGCTGGCTGGAGGATACGGGAAGGGGGCTCTTGCTGAAATGGGAGGAGGGCCTGTACCTCCCCTAGACCTGTCGCGAATGACCTCTGTCCCTTTGAAACATCCGCACAAAGACAAACAGGCACCTTTCTCGTAAGAACAAGTAAGGGAACCACAGCACACATGTAGGGCAATGGGCAAAATGGTAGCCCTCGGACGGCCAAGCACCACATGGCTGGCTCAGCCCCCCACCATCGCTCAGTCCTGGGCTCGCAACCGGGCAAAGGTAACTCTTGGCCCTGCCAAGTCAGTCTACCTGGCACACAGTGGGACAGGGAGGCACCTGACCCCAAAAGGGGAGGCCTGTGCATCCCATACCAACAAGATACCTCTGCATGCCCCCTGGGGTTGGCTGGGAAGGGCAAGTGAGGCCACCCTGGGCCTCAGGCACCTGAGGGACGAGCCGGAGGCCTCCAGGGGTGTCAGGAGGTCTAGGTGCAGTGTACTCAGGCCCCCAAGGCTGGAGAAGGCCAGCAGTGGTTCAGCATCCCCGTCATGGGCGACTTGTGGGCAAGAGGCCAGGAGCATCCACTGTGTCAGAGGACTTAGGCCCAGCAAGGCCGCCAAGGGGCAGAGGGCAGGAGTAGGGCAAGGGGAGGACGGGAGTGTCAGGGGCAGGGAGGAGAAGGATGGGCTCATTCCCCAAGAATGTCTGTCCCTCGGCAGCCTGGGCTGAGGTCCCCCAGGACAGCACGGGGTCCCTAGATCCATCTGGCAGGCACCTTTCTTCCAGGTGCCACATAGCACTCATCTGAAATACAAGGGACCAACACTGGGTAGAGTCATGGTCAAGCACAGGAAGTTGGTACCAGGTCACAGAGCCCTAATGAGAAATAGGATCAAGATCCTGTCTCCATTCATGAATTTCCATTCATGAGCGGTCATTGATCAATAACCGTTAGGTGTGGCTAAATAATTATTGAATATCTGGACGTTTCCCACATGGACCAGTCTTGGAGTAAAAATGCCTATAAATGTATTTGACTTTCAAGTACTAGACTGAGTAATTTTATTTGCTATTTAATAATATCTAGGGACGTCTGGGTGGTTCAGTGGTTAAGCATCTGCCTTCGACTCAGGTCTTGACCCTAGGGTCCTGGGATCGAGTCCCACATCGGGCTCCCTGCATGGAGCCTGCTTCTCCCTCTGCCTGTGTCTCTGCCTCTCTCTCTGTGTGTCTCTCAGGAATAAATAAATACAATCTTTAAAAAATAATATCTGTTAAGCTTGGTGTTAACACGGAGTTTGGTTTTTCCATAATCGAATGCAAAAAAAAAAATTTTGCTTTATGGATTTCGATCAGCTCTTCCTTCAACTTCCTTATTTTTAGTTGAGGATTTTAATATCAAAGTAATTAATATTTATTGGAAAAAGTAATAGAAAAGTATAGAAAGTAAATGTCTTTTTTTTTTAAAAGATCTATTTATTCATTCATGAGAGAGAGGCAGACACAGGCAGAGGGAGAAGCAGGCTCCTTGCAGGGAGCCCAACGCGGGATCCAGTCCTGGATCCCAGGATCTCGCCCTGAGCTGAAGGCAGATGCTCAACTGCTGAGCCACTCAGGCATCCCAGTAAATGTCTTTCCTATCTTCTTCCCAAACCACTATATTTATCATATAATGGAATTACTGTATAATTAATTAATATATAATATATAATAAATATTTACAATTTCATATATTAAATAATTTATAATATATAATTATATATAATTTTTAAGTAACGAGATTACATTGTCCATATTATTTGGTGACTTAGTTTTTTTCATTTATTTTATCTTAGACATCCTATGGGACCTTATTTATAGACCCACTTTATCTTTCCAATCCAGCCTTTGACCGTACAGGCTCAGAACTTTGCATTTTCAATTTGCCCGAGTATTTTTAAGAAATACTGGACTAGGGGGTCTGAAACTAATACATGTGTATTGTAGGAAAATCAATTATACATATAAACAAAAAACCCAAAAATTCCCTGCAATCTTTTTTCATAAAGGCATAACAATTGTCAATATGTTGATATAACATAGCTATTTTTTAAAAAAATTATATACATACAAATATACATATGTACACATATATGTATTTTAATTTAAAAATAATGTTTCATTGCTACTTCATAACCTTATTGTTTCTTTCAAAATATGAGAACTTTTTTCCATGTGACGTAAGCTTTTTATTTTATTTATTTATGATTTTTCTAAACGTTTTATTTATTTATTTGAGACAAAGAGATCATGAGTCAGGGCTGGGGGAGGGCAGAGGGAGAGGGAGAGAAACAGACAGCCTCCGCAGTGAGTGCAGAGCCAGACACGGGGCTTGATCCTGAGACCTCGAGATCCTGACCTGAGCTGAGCCACCCAGGCACCCCTGGCATAAGCATTTTAAAGCTTTTTGATAAAATATCCCCTATTTGTCTTCTAGGAATCCTGGTTTAAGGTCCACCTGCTGTGCATGTTTATTTCTCTCCATGGGAGCTAATTTGTCCTGAGAATCACTTTTTAATCTTAGTTATTCTTACAGGTAGAAAATAACATCTTATTTTAATTTGTGTTTGATTATTAATGAGTTTAAACATCTTATTTCTCTGTTTATTACCAAGTATAATCTTTTTTTTTTAATTTTTATTTATTTATGATAGTCACACAGTGAGAGAGAGAGAGGCAGAGACACAGGCAGAGGGAGAAGCAGGCTCCATGCACCGGGAGCCTGACGTGGGATTCAGTCCCGGGTCTCCAGGATCGCGCCCTGGGCCAAAGGCAAGCGCCAAACCGCTGCGCCACCCAGGGATCCCCCAAGTATAATCTATTATAAATAACTTATCCTAGTCTCTTACTTATTTTTACATTGTAGTGTTTATTGTTCCATCCTAATGATTTTTAAGGGATTTTTGTATATTATGGACATCTACTATACCCAGTTTGTCTAACTTGGCTGTTTAAGATGAGAGGTCAAGTGGTTACATATTTGGGCCCTAAAGCCAAACAGACATGGTTTGAGTACCGGCCCCACCATTTACGAGCTGTATGAATTTTGGTCAAATTACTCGACCCTTTAAGCCTTAATAGCTACATCTGTAAAATTGGGACAGTATAGCACCTACCCCATAAAGAGCTGTGGAAATTAAACGAGAATGTCCCCGAAGTGCTTTAACACGGTGCCTGGAGTAAATGCTCAGGAAATGTCAACTTTTTATTTTTTTCTCAACAGCAATTCAGAACCTAATAGCATAAAGGAAATGTCACACCATGACCATTATTATTATAATTGTATGTAACGGGAACTTTGTTGCTAAATTACACTAAAATGGGACTTGTGCTCTTAAATACATCCATATACAGGTACCTTATATATCCATATGTATATGGTATGAGCAGTCATAAAGTCATAAAACACATATTTATACGTGTATTGTGTGCATGCCTACATAGGTGTAGTATATGAACAGTCACAAAGTTATTTTATACGTGAGCACGTGTAGTTGAATTGGTTAGAAATCGATGCTAGGAATCCCAGTTTAGGTGGCTGCCAGTGCGGAGGTGGACAGCCTCCTACCCATCCCAAATAGAGAGGTCAGATGAAATACGTAGCTGAGATGATGGACAGAAAGGGAAATCCTGGTGTTGGAAAGAAAAATAACTCACTGCAGGGAAGTCAGCTGAGGGTGAAGCCATGGTGGTTCCACAGAGGTATTCGATTTGGACATGGGCTTTCAGGGGCGAGGCATTGGGGTTGTACCATCTACCTGGGAAGTGGGCGAGAGCTCTCTAGTCTGCAGCAGGCAGAGAACTGAAACAAAACACCCTGCATAATATTGAAACCAGAAAATCCACATCCTGGCCAGGAAAGTAGAAGGGGCAAGGGAGCTCGTTGGGCCCCCTTTCAGAAGAGCACCAATCTCTCTCATGGGGGCTCCACCCTCATGACCCAATCACCTCCCAAAGGCCCCATCTCCCAATGTCATCAACTCCGGGGTCTAGATTTGTACATACAGCTTATATTTCAGAAGACTGTTTTCAGGTACACTTGTCTGTAGGTCAAGAGGGACAGGATTTGATTTAAGCGTTTTCCAGAGGAACACAGAAGGATTTCCACAAAAGACCGGGATAAATTAATCAGTGATTAAACTCGGGGCTGTTTTTCTCCTTTGAGATCGTCAAGCATCCTCTTCTATAATTGATTGTCTTGGTCTACATTTTAAATCCGCTGAAGCAGTTAAGCTTTCTCTTCGATGATATTGGCAACGGTTTTAGGTTATACCTTAGCTAAGGTACTGACTCGATCGCCCGAAATATTAAATCAGTTCTCCACCTACTCGGTACCTGCGCCGGTGGAGATGAGCAGGGTGGGAGAAAAGCCATGTAGAATGCTTGTATTTTGAGTTCACGACCACCTAATTATTCATTACAAAGGGGGATAAGACTGTAGCTTCACAGTGGAGGACCATGGTGGACATCAGGTGCTCCGTGATATGATGCATCAAAAAGGACCTGTCGCTTATGAGGTATTACTGCCCAAAAATACAAATCTGATTTATTTTTTTTAAAAAAGATTTTTAAAATTTATTTATTCATAAGAGACACAGAGAGAGAGAGAGGCAGAGACACAGGCAGAGGGAGAAGCAGGCTCCATGCAGGGAGCCCGACGTGGGACTTGGTCCTGGGACTCCAGGATCACGCCCTGGGCTGAAGGCAGGCCCCAAACTGCTGAGCCACCCAGGGATCCCCAAAGGAATTCATACTTTAAAAAAATTTTTTTTAATTTATTTATTGAGAGACACAGAGAGAGGCAGACACACAGGCAGAGGGAGGAGCAGGCCCCATGCAGGGAGCCCGACGTGGGACTCGATCCCGGGACTCCACGACCACAACCTGAGCCAAAGGCAGATGCTCAACCAGAGCAGAGCCCCCCAGGTGTCTCTAGACCTGATTTAAAGGGTGAGGAGACAGACAAGCCCAAACAAGGGAAGGGACATTCTATGACTAACTTTTTCCAAAGTTGTTGAGGTGTTCAAAGGCAGGAAGTATCCCAGGTTCAGGAGATGAAGGGGACATCACACCTAAATGGAATATGGGATCGTGGATGGGTTCTTAGTCCGGAAAAAGAACATTAATAGGACAATATGCTAAATTTGAAAAAGGTCTGTAGTTTAGCTAATAGTGGTGGATCAGTGCTAACTTCCTGATGTTGCCACTTGTACTGTGGTTATATTAGATGTTAACATCCAGGATCCTGAGATCATGACCTGAGCTGAAGGCAGCTCATGATCGACTGACCCACCAGGCACAGTTTTTCCCTCTCTCTCTGGTAGGAAATTCCAGAATCATAGAAACTTACTGTTATTTCTCCCATTTTAAAAATGACACAGGAGGGGCGCCTGGGTTAAGTGTCTGACTCTTGGTTTTGGTTCAGGTCATGAGCTCAGGGTCCTGAGATCCAGCCCCATGTCAGGGTCCATGCTCAGCATGGAGGCTGCTTGTCCCTCTCCCTCTGTGCTCTCTCACTCTCGCTCTCATAAATAAATAAAATCGTTTAAAAAGTTTTTTTTTTTTTGAGCCAGCCCCCTTGAGCCAGCTTCCACTACATTTCTTTTCTTCCTTTGTAATAAATCTTTTGAAATTTACCGTCGCCGTCTCCAATTTCTTCCCTCCCATTTGAGGAAAGAGTCCAGCGGGACTTTGGCCCCACCTCTCCCCCAAACTGTCCTTACGTGGTTACTGACGGCCTCTGTGCTTCAGTGGTCAGTTCTCTACCCTTATCTTAGGACTAGCAGCAGCGTTTCAGGGACTGATCCCTCTTCCCAGCTTGCGATCTCTTGACTAGGCCTCTAGGTCATCCCAGGCACCTGCTTTATTTCCTATCCCTCTGAGAGTTCCTTCTTAGTACAACCTGCTGGACCCTCTTCATTTGCCTACCCAGGTATGTTGGAGTGCCTCAAAGCTCAGAGCTTGGATCTCTTCTCTCCTTTCTCCCTATTGGTTCTCTGTGGTCTCATCCAATCGCATGGCTTCAAATACCATCCGCGTGCCGCTGACCTCAAACCTAACCCTACAGCGTGGACCTCCAGACACGGCAGGCCACTGCCCCCCTGAAATCTCCTAACTGGGTCCCTCACAGGGCTAAAACTGAGCTCGTACAATTCACCCTCCACCCTCCACCCACCCCAGGCTGCTCCCGTCCAGTCTTTCCACACTGGTTAATGCAGACTTCCCATGGCTCAGGCTATTGACTCTTCACTTTCTCATGTGCCGCAAAGAATCTGTCAGCAAATACTGTCAAAACACACCCAGAATCAGATGACTTCTTGTCATCTCCACTGCTAAGACCTTAGTCCAAGCCACCCTGTCTCTCAGAGATTATTGCAACAGCCTCCCCCTGGTCTTACTGCCCCCAGCTTTCTCTCCTTTGGTTTAATCAGGAGATTTCCTCCCCTGCAATGATTTCTTAGACCACTTAGGATAGAAGTCGACCCCCCATGAGATCAGGCCCTTCTGACCTCATCTGCTGCTACTTTACCTCTCCATCTCTGTCTCATCACATTGGCCTTGCAAACGGCAGGTGCACCTTCCCCTCAGGACCTTTGCCCTTGTTCCTTCTGCCTTGAATCTTAGCCCAGAATCTGTAGGGCTTACTCTGCTTCCACTCCTCACCCTCAGCACCCACTTCTTTCATGTTTCAACTCAAATGTCCCTTTCTCGGTAAGACGTTGCCCGTTAGCCTGATTGAGAATTTCAAGCCCATATCGCCCTTCTCTGCCTAAAGGACTCATACTACTCACACACACACTTCTGTTTCCCCTCCGTGGTTTCATTTTTTTTCTTCCTAAGACTTATCACTTTCTAATATATTGTACACTTTGTTATCTTATATATTGTCTGCATCTCCCAGGTAGGATGTGCTCTACAACAGGTCAGGAACTTTTGTCTGATTCATGCACGACTGTATCTCGCGTGCCTCTGATTATACCTGACACATGGTAAGTGCTCAATAAGTATTTGTTGAAGAATGAGTGGATGGATGCATGAAGCATGAACCTGCACTAGAACTTCAGATTTTAGTGCAATAATAGACTTTGAACCAATGGAATGGTCCTGGGCCTTGCAACAACTTTTGGCAGCAATTTGCCAGGGTATATTAATTACTCAGATTCCCAGGCTTCTTCAGATTAATATTAGGCATCCAGTATTTACCACATCAAAGATTGTCCCCTTGTCTCCAGCTGATTACAATGCCAATAGCCATGCTAAGGTAGGTCACGTTCATTTCAACACCTTGCATGATTCATTACCAACCTTTCAGTATCATTTTTGCTGTCAAGCCATTCGTCCCGTATGTACAGTAATAGTCATTATTTTCTCACCACTATTAAGTCTTTTTTTTTTTTTTACTATTAGGTCTTTTAATTGTCTCTCTTTTCACTTCCATTATCACCGTGTGCCTCCCCATCAGGTTGTTTCAACATTCTTGAGTCCTTGCGCTGGTTACATAATGTTTATCAAGGTTAATACTGTTTATCAATCTGCCATGGATTCCATATTTCTGTACAAACACACCAAAACTGCCTTAGACCAGAGATTGTAAGTTAGTGACATTTACTTTTTTTAATTCATTGACAATATTTTTATTTTTAAAGATTTTATTTATTTATTTATTCATGAGAGACACACACAGAGAGAGAGAGAGAGGCAGAGACACAGGCGGAAGGAGAAGCAGGCTCCATGCAGAGAGCCTGATGTGGGACTCAATCCCGGGTCTCCAGGATCATGCTCTGAGCCTAAGGCAGATGCTCAACCACTGAGCCATCCAGGTGTCCTGACAATATTTTTTAAATCAGATAATTTCACATAAAAATTCAGATTTCTGGTTTTTCTTGAGCCATCCAGTTGGCATTCCCTCTGCTACTATCTATGGACAAGACTTCTATTTTCTAGCATGTGTCCATATCTGCTACTCATACTCAGCCCATGTCACGCAGGTTAGTTACCCACCTGGTCCCCGTAGGTGTTTGAGATTGACTCAAACCACAGACATGGAAATGACTTAGACATGAAAACAACCCTGTGTGCCCATTACTGCCACCACCTACGAGGGTGGGCAGAGTGGACACCCTTATTCTCAAGCTTTGTTTTCCTGAATACATTCATTAGCTTCAGTAAATCTACTACCAACAGCAATTTTGGAGAGTTCACCCTTCACTCATTCTGGGGCTTGTTTTTTCTAATTATTATTCTTAATTTAAAAATATATTTTTTTGTTTATCTTTCATTTATGCTTCATTTCTCTTGAGTTAAACAGGAAAGGAAAACAGGAGAGGAGATGAGATAACGAAGGATCCTTCTCCTTCCCATGTTCTCATTCTTCTGATTGGAGTTTGTCAGAGACTAAGCGGCCTTTGAAGGTCGAACCCCTCACGGTGTAGACAGCTGATACAGCCCACTGGAGAGGTAGCTGGAACCACTCAATTACTCAGGTTAAAATGTGGGACCACTTGAGCACATATCTGTCACATTTTCTGGCTACTATATAATTCATCTAAAAGAAGACCTCCGTCTGCTGGTTAGCAAGTGCTCAGCCTGCATCTGTAAAAAGTTCGTAGCTAAAGGACAATAAGAAAAGCAAGTTAATTAAATGTCACTGAGGTTCAATCCTGTTTACCTTGGATAGGAAGCAAGAAAGGCAGGATGCAAATTGTCAGGAGTTAGGCTATGAACTCAATAGGAACTGAGAATGGTCTGTTTTAGCCACCGCTGTATTTTCAACGTCTTGTGAAAAGCAGGATGAAAGAGGAAAATAGTGGATGAATTTGGACGTTGTGATTGTTGCAGGCAGAAACAAGTTTTGAGGTTTTTTTTGGGGGGGGCACTTCCAGGGTCTCGCCGATGGGAGCAGATCTTACACATTGTTGTAAATGGAAATGGACTATTCATATCTCTGTTTGGTCCAAGAGACTTCATTTTGAGCCATTTCCTTTCCCTGAATAGGATTCTTCTCAAAACGGTTGGAACCTAAAGTGCATATGCCTTCCCCTTTATTGATACTTAACCTTTAGTGGGACAGAAAAACAAGAATAAAATATGGTCCTTTATTATCTAATACGGCCTAAAATAATCTGAAATCTAATATCATTTAAGTATATTCAATTGCATGCTGAAAAATTGATCAAATTGGCCTTTCTTCTTTCTTCCCCCTCGTGATGTTAGAGGTCAGTCCTTGGACTGCTCCTTTGCTTCTAAGTACTTCCTCCTGGAGAGCTGACCGTGACTCATAGTTTTAATGATCTCCACGCCGATGAGGCTCAGATCTGTCTTTGGCCTTGACCTCGCCCCACAGCTCCATCACATAGCTTGCCTTTTGCACTGGTGTGCTCTCCTGAGCATTTGCAGTGTTGCCTGTATGTCATTGTGATCCTGTGGATTTGTTCCTTGTCTTCCTAAAATTCTGCCCAGAACATCCCTCTTCCCTGAATTCCTTAGCTGCTTGACCCCAAAGTCATCCTTGACTCGTTTTTCTCGTTCATCCTCTGCACATAGGCTCAGAAACAGTCTTGTGTGTGTCTCTTGCATCTGCCAGGCTGGCAGCTGTTGCCTCGAACCTTCCTGGTCGCCATGGCCTCCTAAGCCTTCTCGTTCTTTCCGGTCGCTGCCCACCCCATTCCATTTGTCTGCCACCAGACTGCTCTGATAGAGCCTATTCCATGGTCTTACTCTCTACTGCCTACGTTTCCTGTGATTCTCTGTACCTTTGTTTTGTGTCTTATGCACAATAAACTCTTCCTGCAACATAGTAAATGCTTGCTTCAAAAAGGGGTGACTGAAATAAGGAAACTGTGTCATATGAATTCACCGAAGAGACGCTGGCTGTGTTTTGGCCGACTATGCAGAGAATTAGCAGCTGATTCATATTTCTATTTAAGGAATGAAGAACTTGACCAGAAAGATTTTCATATTGCAGCTGCAGAGACACAGTAAAAACAAAAACTTTTCCTGTGGGCCTCAGTTTCCTTACCTTAAAATGGAATAAATACCCACTTACATCAAGGGGTGGCTGGAAGTGTTACATGCGATGTGTTAAGGCCCCCAGCACAGGGCACGGGTAGGTGCCAAAGAAATCCCAGGTGAATTGTCATCCAAAAAGATTGATTGAATCAATGGATGAAACTAACTTGACATATTTAGGTGTTTTATATAGGTTAGATCACAACTTGTAAATTCAGATTCAACTAGAATTTGGCACTAGCTAGGACCATCGTGTTAGCTGTGTTAGTCTATTTACTCGTTTACTCTTCAGAGTAGCGCTGTGACATGACATAGGTGACATGGCATTGTCTCCAGTTTACACATAAGTTCAGCTGAGTAAAGGGGAAATGCCTGGCTCAAGGTCGGTGACATACTCGGGGATCAGGGTTTGTCTCTAAGATTTTGAGTTTCAGGTGTTTTGCTTTTCCTATGCACCGTGCTCCTCAAATATTTTTCTTATTACCTTTTTCATTTTTGTTTATTTTTGCATTGTTCAAAGGCTCATGACTTTCCAGTCTAATACTTGACTCACACACTCTTTTTCTGTTATTATTTTTATATGCTTATTTTAAAAATTTGTATATGTGTTCTTGGGGGCTTGGAAGCAGGTCAAACACGATCTCAGCAGCAGCAGCAGATCTGTTTACAAAAGTTGAGGAAATATTGCCTTTCCAGCAGGAAGCTGAAGGTAAGTGGTGTACATTCATTTTAGCCTGCATTTCCTTTAATGACTCTGTTAATGCCAGTGAATATCTAGGGAGTTGTTACAAACTAATGTTATGCAAATTCTCTACTTTTGAAGCGGTCATAGCTTGCATTATTTGCTAGATTCAACTTTTTAATAGTTAAAAATATTGCAGGGATAGCATTTTTATGCACTTGATATTTTATGAAAATAAAATTTGCAACTAGGAACAGCCCTCTTCCTTTTATACTCTACCTGGCAGTGATAGCTATAATTAGCTTTCGCTGCGCTGTGATCAGAAAGAGGTAGTAAACTCAACATTAAACAGATGTAAAATCAGCTTTTTTATGGCAGCTGTATATGTAAATTCTCCGGAAGACCCCTCATGCTTCGTGAATTTTAGATATATACTTGAAATTTCTAATTACTTTTGTAATTAGAAAGGCTTAACTTTTAAATCCCACATTGTTTATGGAATCAATTTGCCTTCTCAACTAATCAAATATTTATTGAATTTGTACTATTAGCAATGAATTGCATTAGGTGCTAGGAGAGGGTGCAGTTCCTATACCCCAAAAGCTGACATTTCAGTTGGGTGCAGGCATCACATTCCCACACTGTTTGCATATGCTAGTCCGTCTGTCTGTAATATCCTTCATTGCTCTTTCCTCTGCTTTGCCTGGCCAGCCTCTACACATTTTTGGAGACTCAGCTGTACATCTACTAAGAGGCCTTCCTGCCTGCAGCCCCCCTCCACATCACTGGTACCCTGGGCATCTCTCACACAGTGTTTTTTGCACGGCATTATAATTGTTAGGATGTTTAGTAACCATCCAGATTGTGAAATCCTCAAGTGTATGAGAGGACTCTTCTGGTTTTGTTTTCCAAGGGCCTGGCACATAGTATGGTTCTAGTAAGAGCCTGATGAATGAATAAAAATGCTACAAACACATACAGACATGTAGACATAGAGATTAATGGACAAAGAAAGGTAGCATGCAATAAATGTCAAGAATGACTTACAGACCGTACTATAGGTGTCAGAAGAAGAATGAAAAATAAACTGGTGGTCAAGGAAGGATTCCTGAGCAGGGCCTGCCTTGTGGACATGTGACCCATGCCACACAGGGCCTTCTGCTCTGAAGGGCTCCATACTTGGCTCTTGGTTCTCTTGTCAGCATCTAAAAGTTCTTAATCATTTTTGAACTTGGAGCCCCACGTTTTCATTTTTCCCTAGGGCCCACAAATTACATAGCCAGTCTTGTTCTTGGTTCTCAGAGAATGATTCCAATTTATAAAATGGGGAGCAGGTGAGCAGGCAGGGAGAGAGCTCATATCTGATAGGCATTTGAGATATGTGCCAGGCTTGTCCCACGGTTAACAGACCAGCTCAAGAGCACCAGAGGGTGTATGCTGTTAGTATGAAGCTAGAAAAATGGACTGAGGCAGCATTTGCACGTTATCCTAGAAGTGATGAGTAATCTCAGGTGATTAATGAGCAGGAGAATGAGAGGAGGAATGTGTAGCTTGATGAAGAGGAGTATGGTGGGGATGTGCAGGATGTATTAAGGAGCACTGAGAGGGTGCTTGGATGGTTCAGTCGGTTAAGCATCAGACTCTTGGTTTCAGCTCAGGTCATGATCTCAGGGTCATGAGATGCAATTGCACGTTGGGCTCTGCGCTCAGCAAAGAGTCTGCTTAAGATTCCCTCTCTCCCTCTGCCTCTCTCTCCCATTCTCATGCACTCTCTCTCAAAAAAAAAAAAAAAAGGAGCAGTGAGGTAGGAAGTAGTGAATCAGGAAGCTGACCCAAAGTGCAGGGGTATGGTAGTAAGGGTTTAAATAAGGTGGTAGAGGCCCAGAAAGCAGAAAATTGGGAAAGACTATCAGAGAAAAATAGATGCAACCTTGGCCACATGTAAGAAGGGAAAACGTCACAGTCAAAAAGGGCTCTGGACTCTCCTGGGTCAGTGATGCACTCCTGGCTGACCTAAGGAAGTGATGGATGGGGTGCCCAGCCGCTTATTTGTCAGAGGAAGAATGAGTTCAGTTCTAGATGTTTCAGTGCTACCGGGATTTCAATACAGAGTTGCTCATTTTGCAATTATGTATTAATAATTGTTCCTGGAGAAGAGAGTTTGAAAAAGGAAAGGAGGGCTAACAGCATCAAAAGTTGCCTATTTAGGACATTAACACTAAGTAAAATCTGTTAGATCACAGTTTTATTAATTTATTTTTATTTTATTATTTTATGTTTTTAATTTAAATTCAATTTGCCAACACGTAGTGTAACACCCAGTGCTCATCCTAACACGCGCCCTCCTTAGTGCCTGTCACTCAGTCACTCCATCCCCCCATCCTCCTCCCTTTCTGCAGCCCTTTGTTTATTTCCCAGAGTTAGGAGCCTCTTATGGTTTGTCTTCCTCTCTAATTGTTCCCCACTCAGTTTCCCCAATTTTAGAACAGGGATGAGATGAGCAGCCCAGTAAAGACAGTGTGGGAGTTAAGAAATGGGGTCATCCTTGACTGTTTTTTTCTCCTCTATTCAATCTCTTTCTTCCTCTGAATTCAATCAGCTCCCTTTTGTCCTTTCTGCTTACCAGGTTACCAGGCATCCCTGGAATCTTCCCACCTCTCTTTGTCCCACTACTGTTTCAGGGAGCTGAAGGCCAAGGCCTCTGGAGTGGTCTGATCTTTATCCTTTCTACCCCTGCTCCTTCTCGTTGGAGGTGAGGAGTTTTCCTAAAATATCGGTCTGATTACGTCCCTTTCTGTTAGGACACTGTGATGGATTGTGTCCTCCCAAAAAGATATGGAAGTCCTAAATCCCGGTGCTTGTGAATGTGACCTTATTTAGATATTGGGTATTTGTGGATGATGACACTAAGATGAGATCAGAAGGGTGAGTCCTAATCTAATATGACTGTCTCCTTATAAAAAGGGGAAATTTGATACCACAAAGATCTGGGTGATGCCTTTATGAGAAAAGATTGCCAGTAAATCACCCGAAAGTAGGAGAGACATGGCACAGATGTCCCTCACAGCCCTCAGGAGGAACCAACTGTACTGGCACCTTGATTTCAGACTTTTAGAACCATGAGACAATAAATATCTATTATATAAACCACCCAGCTTGTGGTTTGTACTCTGTTATAGCTGCCCTAGGAAACTAGTATAGGTTTTGTTTTTGTTTTTTTTTTTTCTTAGTACAGGTTTTAAAATAACTCCCCATTGCTTTCAGAGTTGAAGACCAAACTCCCTAACACGGCTTAAAAGACCTACCATGATCTGGTCTCTGCTGGATTCTCCAGGCTTTTCTCTTTCTTCGCTCCCAGCCCTGATTCCTTATCTTCTTGCGCTCTTGCAGGAGTACTTTGGTACCACTCAGGATCTAGATGGACCTTGCTTTCTCTCACCTGTGGTCTTTAGCACATGCCATTCCCTTGTGGTCAAAGTACATTTCTGACTTTTCTTTCCATTTCCTCCTTCCAGTCAGCTGAGTCCTCTTCATTTTATTCAATGAACATTTTTGAAATGTCAGAGTGTTTAAAAGCTAATAGAACAGGCACAGCCCTTGGCCTCATGGGCTTCCCAGCCTAGTGGGAGAGCCCATATCGAATGAGGTAATAGTCGACAAGAGATGTGGGTAGTATGTTGGAGGCCATCAAACAGATGGATTCTGGAAAGCACTTTAGCACACACAACAGAGCTGGACCCTCAGCCTGTAATGGGAGACGCCAACAAGAAGCAATTCAAACCATACCGTGGATTCAGCAAAGCACAGAATTGTGAAGCATCACATACCTTTGAAGGTGATTGTGCAAGGTGGAGCTGGAAACCAGGAGGACTGGGAGAAAGCTTATACAAGGAGCAGTAAGACATGCCTCACCTCATCCTACCCCTTACCTTGCTATACAGAAAAAAAAAATTCAAAGAAAAAGAACCTTTGGCTATTAAAAAGAAGAAAGAGGAGGTAGAGGAGGAGGTGGAGAGGAAGGCAAAGAAGAAATAAAATGTTCAATGGAAATCTGAAGAAAATTTGAAATACTTCCCCAACAGTAGACTAGAAGAGATCGAAAATCGAAGGATAAAAGATAAAAATAAGAGCTGAGGTAGCCTAATGTCCAAATAAATCTAATCTCAAGGGAAGAGAACACAGAAAGCAGAGGAAATGAAATGAGGGAGAGAGAGAACTTCCTAGAACTGGAATATTTGAATTTCTGCATTAAGCAATCGCAGAGTCTGAAGTGCACAGTGGATGAAAACATCCCCAGTCTAAGGCATATCATACAACTTCAGAAATGTCAGGCATAAAAAAAAAAATCTTAAGTATTTCCAGAAAGGAAAAAAAGGCACACGAGGGGCCTTAAGTGTGGATGGTATCAGACATTGGTACAATTCCTTCAGAATTTTGAGAGAAAATGATTTCCAGGGTGGACTTTCAAGAAAAAGGCTAGATTGTACATGTTTTCAGATGTAAAACATCTCAAGAAATTTATGTCCCACGCAGTCTTTCTCAGGAATGTCCTTAGAGGAGAATGTCCTTATTAAAATAAGGAAGTAGATCAAGAAGATGGAAGGTGTGTGGTATAGAAACAGGAGATCCGACCCAGAGCTAGAAGAAGGGGATTCCCAGTATGATGACAGAGGGAAGCTTCTCTATGGCAGCTGGGCAGAAAGAACCTTAGAAGGCACCTCTCCAAGAAGGATCAAAAGAGAAACAAATTCATCTCCGGATTTTTCAAATTTTATCTTAGTTCTGTTGGAGAGTTTGGTAGGAGTTAGTGATATTTAAATAGAAACCTAGCAAATGAAGAAAAAGATACAAAAGGGAAATATAAACATTGTGCTCCACGCAACTCAGCTATGAATATTTATGTAGTCATTATGAAAACAGAATGATGATTTCACAAAAGAAGTGTTATAATCTGTTTTTACAGGATGATGGGAGAGCTAGTGTGTACACCCTGGCGGAGTGGGGGGCAAATCTTCATCTCCCAAGTAAGACACACACACACACACACACACACACAGAGTCTGAACAATCCAGACACAGCATAAGCATAGCATCTTAGAAATCTGGAGTAGCAGAAGGAATAGCTCAAACTGTTGAAAATAACTGTTTTGGGGGAATAGGAATTGGTGGTAAAGAAGATGTATGACAGGAGACTGGTGTTTCCTCATAAGCCCTGAGGTGACATTTGACTTCTAAAGCCACGAATGGTTGGCCCTTGAGCAACATGGGTTTGAACCGCATGGGTCTACTTACATAGGGATTTTTAAAAATAGAGTACAGTACTGTAACCGTGTTTTCTCGGCCTTAGGATTTTCTTAATAACATTCTCTTTTCTCTAGCTTACTTTATTGTGAGAATACAGTATACAATACACACACCACATAATGAGCTGTTTATGTTATCAGGAAGGCTTACTAATTAAATAGGCTATTAGTCGTTACTTTTTGGGTGAATCAAAAGATATACATGGATCTTCAACAGTGTGAGAGGTCAGTGCTCCTGACCCCAGGGTGTTCAAGTATTGCTTTGATTAAAATATTAAAGAAAGCACATGTCTACACAAAAACCTGTATGCAGATGTTCAAGGCAACATTATTCTTATATATCAAAAAAGTGGAAACAACCCTCGAATGTCTGTCAACTAATGAGTGGATAAAGAAAATCTGGTATTTACATAGGCTGGAATATTCTTTTTCTATAGAAAGGAATAAGTACTGTTATATGTAACATGTAATAAGTACATGTTATAACATAGATGAGCCCTGACAAGATTCTGCTAAGTAGAAGATAGGCACTAAAGACCATATCATATGATTCTATTTATATGAAATGTTCAAAACAGGCAAATCTAGAGACAAAAAAATAATAAGTGGCTGGGGGTTTGAGAAGTGAGGATAAATGGGGAGTAACTGCTGATGGGTCCATGTAGGGTTTCTTCCTGGAGTGATGAAAATGTTCTAGAATTGTATAGTATGATGGTTGCCCAACCCTGTTTGTATACTAAAACCCACTGAATTTCAATTTTAAAAGGTGCATTTTATCATTGGTCATATCTCAACAAAGCCATTATTTAACGTTGAAGAGGGATTGAGTTACCAGGGGACAGAGTTGGAAGACAAAATCTTTGCCATATAACTTAGTGCATCTTTTATATTTTAAGCCATGTTAAATATATTACTAATGTTAAATAATATTACTAATCATGAAATTAAAATCTTTAAAATTTAAATGAAGAATATCTAAAACATGATAAAAGAGAATAAAACAACCGACACTCATGTATCCAACACTTTTTTTTTTTTTAACTTTTTGTTTTTGCCCAACCTGAACATTTTGCTATGGCCGTATTTGAATTCTCCTGTCTACCCTCCTTGATCTCACTGTCCCACTAACTTACAGGAGGTAACTGTGTTCTTCAGTTGGCATTCATAATTCCTTAGACATATTTTTGTTATAAACACACACACACATCTATAAATCACACTATAATAGTTGTTTAAAGTGCGTACGAATGTTCATATTACCCTGCAACATTTGCCTCTCCCCAAGCTTATATTTGTAAGATGTGTTCTTGCTTAGGCCATCTAGTTCACTCATTATAACTGCTAGATTCTATACTGAACAACAATTTATATATTCACTCGGCTGCCTTTGTATTTTTGTTAATAAGCAGAGGGACAATAAAGATGTCACTCGTTCCCTATCTGAGCACCCGCACTGCTCCAAGAGCCAAGCATATGGCTGGGAAGAAAACCAGCACACATCTGCCCAAAGTTGAGCTCACCATTTTAGAGAAGACGATAAACTTAATGTTAAAATATTGCATGCTAGGAGGTGTTAACTCTGCAGAAAAACAGAGCAGAGTAAGGATGAGCGGAGATGGCTGGGAGCAGCAGAGTTGTAAATAATTGGGAAATGGTTGGTAAGTCGTTGTAAATGGTTGGGACAGGACCAGTCCCATGTTTCTGTGACAACCCTGCATAGGAAAGCACTCCGGATTCTCACCTTTTTCACAACAACAAACCTAGGTTTACGGGTCAGCCGGGATGCCTCCACTTCGGAATGTGGGTCAGCTAGATTTGGCCTGGACTGTGGGTTGGGTTTGGATTGGCCTCAAGCATCTCCTCATTCCCCTTGAGCACGGGTGTGTTTTCTTCGGGGTAAATGTCAGACACACAGGAGGCCGGGTCAGATCACCTAAGCATAGTCAAGACCTCTGTTTCTGTCTGGTCCGATGACACTCCAGGGCTCTCGTCCAAGCAAGTTACATGAAATAAGCCTGGGTAGGTTTACCCTACTCACCCTAACCTACTCTAGTGGGAGGGCCCGAAAAGTCTCACAGCAGAGATGGCCGTGTAGAATTCCATAGCAAAGAGGTAGTGAAGAATTGGAAACGATTAAAAAAAAAAAAAAAAAAGAAGAAGGAAATACAAAAATAATACCTAATTCATAGGGCCATTGTGAGGAATAAATGAAATCATGTATGTGCAGAGTTTAGTCCAGACACTGGTATAAATATTAAAAGACTAGTTAACATTTCTATGTCACCTATTATATGCCAGACACTGTACCGTGTTCTCCACATCTATCAGCTTATGCTAACCCTCAGAACAATTGTATAAATCAGATGCCATTCTTATTCCCGTTTTCTAAATAAGGAAACTGAGGCCAGCGAAATGAAGTGCTTTGCCCAAAGTCACGTGACTAGTAGAGCTGTAGAGCTGGGGTTTGACACCAGACCAGTAGCCCACCGCCTTTGCTCTTGACCACGCCACCCTGCTCTTTCTGTGTGCCTCCCGGACCACCAGTCTGGGTTAGTGCTGTGTGTTCCCACTGGCACTTTGCTTGTCACCTCAGGGTCCTGAGTACGTCTTGCCTCTTCGCTTGTCTGTGTCCTTGACTACAGAGGGCATTCTAGAAAGGCAGGGATTGTGCCCATTTTATTGAGTTTCATTCCCTACCCATCAAAAATGGGGGCAATGGGGGCACCTGGGTGGCTCAGTGGTTGAGCATCTATCTGCCTTTGGTTCAGGTCATGACCCCAGGATCCCAGGATCTAGTCCCACGTCGGGCTCCCTGCATGGAGCCTGCTTCTCCCTCTGCCTGTGTCTCTGCCTCTCTCTGTGTGTCTCTCAGGAATAAATAAATAAAACCTTTAAAAAAAATGTGGTGGCAATGGACGAAAGTGGAGGTGTTTTTCCCTTGTCCCGATCCCACAGTGCACGAAGGAAAAGTGAAGGGAGTACAAGAGATTAAAGACGCCGGAAAAACATGCAGGCATTGATGGAGCAAGGTATTTCGGGAAATAGAAGATAAAAGGATTAGGATTAAAAGGAACAATTGGCCTTGAGAAAACAGAACACCTCTGCACCTCTGCCTTTACAGATGGAACGAGGAAGAAAAAAAATGGGGGGGGGGGCAGCCCGGGTCGCTCAGTGGTTTAGCATCTGCCTTCAGCCCAGGGCGTGATCCTGAAGACGTGGGATCAAGTCCCACATCGGGCTCCCTGCCTTGTGTCTCTGCCTCTCTCTCTCTCTCTCTCTCTGTGTCTCTATGAATAAATGAGCAAAATCTTAAAAAAAAAAAAAAGATGGAACGAGGAGGAAAGGGTGGATCTTGTGAGTGTGGAGGAGGCCCGATGACATGGATCATCTCAGTAAATAAGGGCCGAGAAAGGATACAGGGAGACTGAGGCAAGAGGAGAGAGTTTGGAACAAGCATCTAACTTTGGGGGTCTGTGAGCTCCCTAATGTTACAGGGGGTAATACCATGAACCCAGAAAGACCACCGCACACAAAGTTAGGCATCTAACTTCGGAGGCGGGAGCCCCCAGGCTGGTCATCCCTGCTCTCAGGAACTGATGAAATCGAATAAAGATATCAGAGGTGGCGTGAAGGCCAAGCAGCTTGAATTGTCTGTGTGGCTCTCCTCAGCAGAGTTCCAGGGTCAGGAGAGGGCCGGCTGGTGTGGACGCGGCCTTCTGAGCATCCTGGGTTGGGGGGTGGATGGCAAAGCACAGGCCGGGGAAGGCAGTGGAGGCTGGTGGAGGGTGGGGGGGGCGTGAGGGAGGTGCTCCCTGGGTGCCAGCCATCAGAGGTGCACGGTCTGTGGAGAACAGAATGTTAGTAGAGCCGAAGGTCCGCTTCCTGCCCACCCCCAGATGCCCAAGCAGCCCCAACCACCGGTATCTGGGTAGAGCCCCGCCCAGAGCAGGGGTTGTACCTACAGAGAGGCCCCCCGAGGCAGCTAAGGAGCTTCAGACACGGGGAGTAGGCCAGGATGTGGGCGAGGTGCCCGTGGGGGGCCGAGGAGGGGCCCGAGCTGCGCTGGGGCCCCCGCAGGAGAAGCCTCTTCCACCCGGGCGGCACAGTGGCACAATCCAGTGGCTTTCACCTTCTAGAAGCATCCAGAATCGCCCTCCTCACAGCTCGCCTTCGCCCACACGAGTTCCACCGTCCTCCCGCGTCAGCTCTGCTCACGCCCACCCCTGCCTCCGTGTCCCACAGGCCCTGTCACCCCCTCCTGGCAGGTGGCATCCTTCCACGCACGAGTTGGCCTGCCCCGGAGCAGGGGGTGTACCTAGAGAGGCCCCGGGAGGCTGATGGAGCCAGTGCTCAAGTGTGTCTTGCTCTCCCTCGCAGGTCCTCGGATCCCCGACGGCCGGGCGCCCGGAGACCCAGGATGCTGGTCCTCTCCTCCTCCCAGGTAAACGCAAGGAGCCCCTGTCCCCTTCGTGGTGTGTTACTGCTGGGTCTGCGGGCCCGTCGTCAGGCCAACCGGGGCACGGAGCCAGACCGGGGAGCTCCCGTGTCACAGGTTCTCATCCTCACACCGTCAGGACACCGGTGGCAGGTGGTGACTGTTCCCACCAGTGTGCAAACCCCCCGCATTCGGCTCCTCTGTGGTGTGACCGCCCCTGTCCCAGCGATGCCCGGGTGGGGTTTCTTTGGGGGATCCTGAAAGAACTTAGGCGCCTCTGCAAACCCCTCTGCCTAGCTACTACTCTGGCTACGCAGTGGAGACAACAGGGTCTGACTCACCCTCTCCGTCTTCCATGGGAGTCACAAGACGCCTGAGAGTCCTCTGGAGGTGAGCCACTTCTAGAAAGGACCGAATCTCCACCACCTCTTGCCCGTGACTCCGTCCACCCTCTCCTCCAACATGACCTCTGTGTGGCTCTGCCCAAGGAGCCCCCCACCCCCCGCTGGCCAATGACGTGGATACATCAGAAATATCTTGGTTTAACATTTGAGGTCAGAGGCAGGCACTTTCTAGGGCAGAAATCAAAGAAGCACAAGAAGCATAAGGGCAGCTCCCCAACCATGGCACCCGCCCCACTGGTGGGGTGCCGGGCCCTCGCCACTACAGAAGCAGATAGAATGATCCAGTGAAGCATCAACGTAGCATCAGGTCGAAGCGCAGCCATAGGCCCTGGTTCCTCAATAGCTGGCAGCTGGAGCCGCACACGGTTTGGGGACAATCTGGAGACTATGCTTAAAGTCTAGTTAACATTACTGACCCATCTTCACAGCCCCCGTGGGGCCACGAGCCCTTGAGCACTTCCTTTCAAAAATGGGAATTTGTTGTCAGGACAAGCGTCCAGGGTCTAGACCAGAGCTTGTGCAGAGCTGGGGTTTGTTCCCTTCGCTGATTTTTTATTTATTTTATTTATTTTATTTTATTTATTTTATTTTATTTATTTATTCATGAGAGACAGAGAGAGAGAGAGAGAGAGACAGGCAGAGGGAGACGCAGGTTCCATGCAGGAAGCCCAACATGGGACTCGATCCCGGGACCCTGGGGTCACACCCTGAGCTGAAGGCAGATGCTCAACCTCTGAGCCCCCCAGGCGTCCCCCGTTCTCTGATTTTATAAAACGGGCACTCCAAAACCCCAATCTAGCCTGCGTGAGGGCGGTTACTGCCCATTTACCTGTAGCCGCGGCCCGCGTGCTCCACCTGGGCTCGGTATAGGAAGCACCTGAATAATTGAAATCTCTAATTGGGTTAAAGAGATCCTTAGCACATAGACGTTCTATAAATAAAAGAATGAGTGAATAATATAGTGGCTTTCCTTTGTGTAGGCCCTTCCCCTTCAGGAGACCCCGTCGTGGTGTTGGCTCCAATGAGACCATTGTGCGGGGACACTGGGGACAGGTCGGGTTGGGTTTCGGGCCGGGGCGGGGCCTTCCCAAGGAAATCCCTGTTAGTCCGTGTCAGGTGTGTGTGCCAGCGTCCCCCTGGCCTGTGCACCAGCCCCCCTCCTCTTGCTTGGCCTCGCCGTCGGTGGCCAGGGGCTGGGCCTTGCGTGTGCAGCCGGGGGGGCACGCGGGGAAGGGTGGCGGGCCGACCTCGCCCTGCTATCTGAAATCAGGAAGGTTCCAGGAGCCCGGAGCCCGGGCGACACAGCTGGAGAAGGAAGGGAAGGAGACAGAAAAATGCTTTCTAAAGAGGAAGTGGTAAGGAGCTTCTGAATTTCAGCTTGACCTGTGCTGTCAGGTGATTCCTGTGGGGGAGGAGACACGAAAGAAAGAAAAGAAAAAAAAAAAGTTAGGTAAAATGTCCTTATAAAGACAAAATCTATTTCTTTCCTGGCTGATGATTTGTCATTCTAGTCACTTCCTGCCTTGTGACCGCACGGCCGGCGTTGACAGTTGTTCTGCAGATCCGAGAGGAGGGGGTTTCTGGTCACACGCCAGTACCACTGAGGACAGTTTTTCTACAAGGTGAGTTTTCCTGGTGTCCTTTGGTCACTTCTTGGGGCTTAGGATGTGTTTTGTTGGTTGGGCGCCTCTGGTTCTGTGGGTTGAGCCTTTCGGGGCGTCCGAGCACCTGTCACCCGAGCCCTGGGTGAGCCACGCTGCAGCTACCCCCTGTGGCTGTCCAGAGTGGGACTCCTCAGTTCTCTGGGTGGCTTCCTCTCCGGTCACCCACAGTTATCACCCTCCACCCAGAACAATGATTCTTTTTTGTTGCTGTTGTCTTTTCCCTTTCAAACCGAACCGTGTTTTGATTTATTTCTCTTGCCTCAGTTCAGGGAGGCGATTTACTGTGATTTTATCTGCCTTAAAATGTTTTCAGGAAAGTGCATATTATTGATCATGTAGACTGTGCTGCTCGTTGGCCTAGTGGGAGTAGTTTAATTTTAGCTCTGTGGTTCGGTTTTTCTAAAAAGTGTCTTTACGGTACCAGAGTGGATGTATTAACATCTTGAGTCATATGGTACTGAGTGTGTTCACTGGCTTTTTTTTTTTTTTTTTTTTTTTGGTGATTTTGGCACCAACGGTTTTTAACGGGTGTGTTTAATAACCACAAAGAATCCGAGGGACCTCTTCTTCATTTACTCTGGAAAAATGAAAGCAATTTGTGTTACTTAGTTGTATAGGTTTTTGCAGAATTGTCTGAACTAGCGGTTAGGCTTAGGACCAAACAGATGACCGTTCAAGTCTTGATGAAAGGCTTCTGTCTACAGGAGGAATTCTGATGGAGTTGATATGGGATATTTGCTCCAGAAGCTCTGTTGAAACGTAGACTTTGGATCTTGTAGCATCAACCTTCATTTAATTATCACTACTCAACAGCACTAAGACCCACCGTCAGATGATAAACATAAAAAGCCATTTGGGCTCGATGGAGTTGGATTAATTTATCAGGATGCTTATCAAAACCCCCTTTTTCCCCCTTATTCAGTGTAATGGCTTTTAAAGTTCTAAAGTTATTTCCTCGGGACAAATTTGAAACCAAAAAAACGTCAGCAGTGGTGGTTTTGTTCGCCATATCTGAATTTTGAATTTACATAAATTGATCATAACTGGTTTCTCTTAAATAAAGTTTTTTCAAAGAACATCTGCACAGGTAAATTTGAAAGGAATTAGTGCATGTGCCTGTAAATGTGAATTTCTGAAAGTTGCAAAATGTGGCCATCGATACTGCTTCCCACACGTCTTTCCTGAATGGTTTTAAACTAGCAAGAATGTGGAACTGGGAGAGGAGGACCTGAATCCCAGAAAAGAACCAATTCAAAACTGCTCTTATTTCCAGTAAGAATCAGTGAGAATAAAATAAGTTAAACTGTGAAGATATGTCCGTCGGTATTTCCTTTACTTTGGGAGGAAATGCAACGGATTATGAAAAAGTTAATTCAAAACAGAAAAAAAAAGTCTCTTGATTTAAATCAAGTTTAGACTGTTAATGTGTCAACGTGGTGTGTTATCAAATATCCATTTCTCTTCATTCTAGCTACCCCAGTCCCCCTCCACCTCCCCCAGTAACATCAGGGGAAAATCTTCCGGGTCTTGCCCCCTCAACAAGACTTTTCATTATCTCAGGGATGCTTTTCTTGGTCACATTTTATTATTTTTTAAATATTTTATTTATTTATTCATGAGAGACCCAGAGAAAGGCAGAGACACAGGCAGAGGGAGAAGCAGGCTCCATGCAGGGAGCCCGATTGGGACTCGATCCCGGGACTCCAGGATCATGCCCTGGGCTGAAGGCAGGCGCTCAACCGCTGCGCCACCCAGGTGTCCTCTTGGTCACATTTTAAATTTTGTCTCCTTTAGTCTGTAAAGGGGAGTATGCCTTGAAGCAATCGGCAAATTGGGAAACAACGTATTTCAATATCATTTATAATTTTTTTTCTGATCCCTTTGAAGAAGGGGAGGCCAACAATTCAAGTCTCATTCAAATATTACCTACTTAAAGAGGACAAGTAATAATAATATTATTCTATCATAATACTTATACGTACTTACAATGTGCAGCCAACTCTTTAATGAATTATCTCACATAATCCTCTTAACTGCCCTTAGACCTGAGGCGTGGGCTCACTGTGGAAGGAACTGGCCAAAGGTCACTGGGCTTTTGGGGGGTCGAGGGAGGGTAGAAAACCAGCTCCATGTTGCTTCTCTAAAAGCAACTGTCTGTTCCAGATCCCCTCTTCCTCGCCAGCATATTTTTCCCAGATGTAGGTCTTTAGAGGCTTTTGCTTCTGAAGCTGACTGAAGAGATCTTGGCACTCGTAATTTTAAGGGAGGGAGGGGGAGAAAGAAAGCAAGAACAGAAAAAAATTTGCAACGAACCCAGAAGCATTTTTGTCTTTATAAGTAAGAAATATCATTGTGGGTTTCATATAATAATAGAATGAAGAAGTCTTCTCTTTTAATTAATGTATAATTTTACTAAAGAACTGTGTGCAGTACAGACTGGCCTCAGCCACTTCCCCAACCTTGTTTCTTGTCACTTCCTTCTGCTCTGGCTCTCCGCCATCCTCTCTCGGCCACGTTCTGGGTGTACAAGACCACAGGCTGCCAGAAAGTTCCGTGTTCTTTCACCTCTTTTTGCTCCAACTCTTGCTCCAATTTCTTTCTTTGGTTGGTGAAACGTACAGTCAATTTTCAAGGCTCACTTCAAGAAACGTGTCCCTTTTTTGGGGTCTTCCTGACTGGGCCCCCCCATCTTCCTTGTCCCCACTAACGGTTTCTTCTGTGTGTATCTGCTTTGATCTTAGAGTGAGCAAAGCGGTGATCATACTGTTTTAGTGTCAAGTCCTTGTTTGCCGGCGGCCTGAGCTCTTTTTCTAGCTCTGCTAGCGCATGGCATTGCGTGGTGACATCGCTTGAATTGAAAATTTGTCACAAGTATTTTCTCTCGGCTCTTTAGATAGTCACCTAAGTCTCGTCTTTGACGTCACTTATTCACTTAATATTTACTGAGTTCCCTCAGTGACTGCCGTGGAAGCAGCCACGGTAATCATGTAATATTTTACATTCAATCATGCTTCCTCTTTGCCAAAACGTGATTCTTCGTTTTAGCCTCAAAGCACTAAATGGACATTGAGCTCAAGGTGTTTAAGAGGTTGTCCAATGATATAACAAACAGACAAAATTATAATCTTGTTGTTTTAGTCTAAAAACATGCTTTGGGATACAACTTCACTATCCTTATCAAAACTCTTGCCCCTGATAATGGGCTTCTTTGATGACAGAGAACCCAGGAACAGATATCATTAACTTTGGCTTAATTACTTTGGATTATTCTAGAAAGTTCTCCAGTCAACTTCTCCTTGTTACTTATGGAATAAAGGCCCTTTCTGTGTACAGGAGAGAGGGCAAACACAATTTTATATCGGTCTAGGTGAAATAAAATTAAGGAAATTGCTCACAAGATTATATATATATTTTTAAAATATTTTATTTATTTATTCATGAGAGACACCGAGAGAGAGAGGCAGAGACACAGGCAGAGGGAGAAGCAGGCTCCATGCAGGGAGCCCGACGTGGGACTCGATCCTGGGTTTCCAGGATCATGCCCTGGGCCGAACACAGGCGCTAAATCACCGAGCCACCCAGGGATCCCTCACAAGATTATACTAACGAAGAGTCACATTTATAGAATAAGATTGTGAAGGCATTGGCCTTAATGACTGACAGCAGATTTTATAGCAAAGTGACATTATTTATTTAATGGTCTCTTTAGGGTTTTTTTGTCGGTTAGTTTCCCAGCCCGTTGAAATCATCAACTGAAATAATGCCATGTCCTCTGCATATTGAACCCTGCGGGCATAAAAATTAGAATTAAGAGCCCCCCCAAAATATAAAACTAACCAGTGTCAGCAGATTCCAAGAGTTTCTAGTTTCCTTATTTTGGCCAGATGGCAATGCGCTTAAATCGAAAGTGTTCGTGTTTCGGGCCACCTGTGTGCTCAGTCGGTTAAGCACCCAACTCTTGATTTCAGCAGAGTTGTGCTCTCCGGCTGGTGGGATCCAAGGCCATGGGCTCCCTGCTCAGTGGGGAGTCTGCTTGGAATTCTCTCCCTCTGTCCACTCACCCTCTTGTACTCGTTCTCTAAAATAAATAGCTAAATCCTAAAACAAAAACAAAAACAAAAAAAGTTGAAAACTTTAAGCTTAAAAACAAAAAAAACCCTGTTTCACAGTTGTCATTTTGAAGTTCTGAAGAGTTGCCACCAGATTAGATATCCACATTCGGGGGGGGGGGGGGGCTCCCTACAGCTGTTGCAAACACGGGGCTGCCCAGATGGCATCAGTTCCCTCCCTGAGTCAACTTCCTTAAGCTATCCACTGTCCCCATTGTTTTGGTTTGCCAGTTTCAGTGATTACACCAGTCTTCCCAGTAATTTCATCATCTCTCCATCTTGTAAGACACAGTGAGCAGTAGTGGGCTGGGGGTGGTGCGTGAAAGAATTTCAACCTCTCACCGTAAGAGTAAGAGCTAATGCTTACGGACTATTCATTGAGACCGAGTATTTCCCTCAGTGCTTTTAACCATATTGACGCATTTAGTCATCACTATGGTCTTGTGAGGTCGTTCCTGGTGTTATCTTCGTATATGAAGACAAGTGAATCCACTCAAACATTTTATTAGTCTTAATTTTCAACAATTGAGTCAGTTTTGGGTAACTGCTGAGTTCCAGGAGGAGTAATTCTCTCCTGGAATAAGGAGCAGACTGTGGTGCTTATGTGTACCTAAACTCTTGAGTTGAACTCAAATAATCATCATTTATCCCAAATATATCCCCATCTATATTATAATTACTTTTTTCAAAGAGATTTCTTCTTCTTTGTCTTCATCTGTCGTCATCATCATCATCATCATCATCATCAGTATTTACCCAGCACCTCTGTGCACTTGAGTATTTAGTTTTTACCAATTTATAGATCTCTGCATGGGTCACAAACCATGATTTCTATCCTCCAAAGCTTTGAAAAGTCCTCAGCCTTCAAAGGCGGGAATACTTTTACTCAAATGGTGTTCACACTTTCTGTCGGGACTGATGGACACAAATAAATGAAATAATTGATGTACCCATAATTATACAGTCATGGCCCAATATAGGCATGCTGCAGACTGTGAAAGGATGAAAGATCGTTTGAATTGTGAGTTGAAAAACAGAGGAGGAAAAAGTGACCCATTTACCAGGTTAAAATAAGTTTTGGTTGACTTCAGAGCCACACCTGTGCATCAGCCCTGTTTATAAGTTGAAAGGCTTGTTTCTCAAATATGGTCATTAGTTTTGTTTTGTTTTGTTTTTTCTAGGGGAGAGAAAAGCTAAAATGTTAAGGAACTAGCAAAGCCACAGTACTGTGGTCGTAGCCTTGCTTCTTGATTGAGTCCAGCACCAGTTACATGACTGATAGAAGCCCTATCTTGTCTGTCTGTCTCTCTGTCTCTGGCTCTGTCTCACACACACACAGACAGACATCTTCCCGAGTGACTGAGATAAAGTGGAAAAGAGATTATGTTCTCCACAAGCAGAAAAGCCAAGACACCAAATTCTGCAGGCAAATTAATTATGCATGTGAATTGCAATCTCCTGGATAATTTGTTTTCTTTTTCTTTTTTTTTTTCCTCTCTGGTTGTCCTTTCAAGAGGGAAGTGAATTCATGAAATAATTACTTTACATTTAAACTAAGCCTGCATTTCGATCCCTCAGCTGGATACTCAGCACCCAGCTTAACGTAAGCTGGGTATCGAAATAGATGAAGTAGAGATGCACCAATGCATTTGTATAAAATTTACATCTTCTTCCTTTTGCCATTCCTCAGGCAAAATTTAGAATTCCGGTTGCATCTTTGGTAACGCCTGGTGCAACGTCTTACAATGTGGATCCTCTACACCTCCCTGACATCATCAGCTCAGGGGCATTTTCACCCAGGAGGGTCCTTAAGGAGAAACATAGCACGTGCAAAGTGGAAGTCAGGACACAGCGACATCTATGCTGTTAGGTGCTACTGAGCCCCTTTCCTTCATCTAAAAATGTGAAATGAACTTTCCCCCTCATTTTCCAGTGCTTTATAAACATTAAAACAATTTTCCCTTTGGAAAGATAGAACACGATGGTCACCTTTGAGAAATTTTTCAGATTTTTTTCCTTCCCTCCTTGTCTTTTTTTTTCTCCTTGTCTTTCTTTCTTTTTTTTTCTCCTTATCTTTCAAATTAAGATTCTTTCCATCAAAATATCCTGTCCTACGACTCCAGAGAAAGGCAATGGCCGTACTTCGTCTGTCTGGTGATCCTGTACAACGCAGGGAGTATGTTATGTATTCAACATGGTATATAATGTTAGTTTTTTAAACTTTGTGAGTCTGTCATTTCTGTGCATGAAACATGGTACAGTACACAGAAGGGAGAGCACATTTGGATCCATTTTCTAGCCTCGTACTAAGTGTGGCGCCTGAGTGGGTCTAGTTTCTTCTTCTGTATGATAGGGGAAAGTACTGTTTCCTCGGTCTGTTCTTGGGCTCGTTTTCCTTTTCCCTTTCCCCCAGCATCAGCTCTAGTGCCCACTTCACTCTACTACACAGCATCACGACCGGCTGACCCAGCCTTTGCTACTTAGTAGGCATCGTGCTACACACCTGACCTATACCTACTCTTACATTTCCACACCAGTGCTGTATTATAAGGTTGATGTGGTCACGTTCTTATAACTGATGACCAAACTGAGGTCCGGGGAAGGTTACATCCAAGGTCCCAGAACCAGTAAGTGCCAGAACCAAGATTTGCACCCTGCTTCTTTTCCATTTTATTTTTTTAAATTTCTTAAAAAGATTTTATTTGGGGATCCCTGGGTGGCTCAGCAGTTTAGCACCGCCTTTGACCCAGGGCATGATCCTGGAGTCCCCGGATCGAGTCCCAATCGGGCTCCCTGCATGGAGCCTGCTTCTCCCTCTGCCTGTGTCTCTGCCTCTGTCTCTCTCTCTCTCTCTCTCTCTCTCTCTGTCTATCATGAATAAATAAATAAAATATTTTTAAAAAAGATTTTATTTATTTATTTGAGAGAGAGAGAACAAATGGGGAGCAGGCACAGGGAAAGAGAGAAGCAGGCTCCTCGCAGAGCTGAGAACCCGGTGCAGTGCTCGATACCAGGACCCTGGCATCACGACATTGAGCTTAACCATCTGAGCCACCCAGGTGCCCCTCTTTCCCATTTTATATTCACAGTTTCTTAAAGGTGTTTTAGAATTTTGACCAAAGAAATGTTATCACATATCCCATCGTAAATTGCTCCTGGGAAATATATGCCAAGCAAACTGTGGCTTCCAAAAGAGCGAAGATAAGTATAGCCCATCAAATGAATACAACTTTCCTGCCTCCGTGTTATGTTAGTCCTTTTTTTTTTTTTTTTTTTTTATGAGAAGGAGGTTGTCATTAGAGATTCTAGAACAACTACCCCAAGGAGCCTATAGAAAATGAGGTCATATTATTAAGAATAAATAGAAGCTTCTGTTGTGATTGCTAATACACAGATGTGGGCTGCCTATTGTCTCAGTATTTTCCCAACTCCAACATTAATAGAGAAAATGCCTGGAGAATGAGGGAGCACACAGCCAATACAGGTAGAGGCCAGGCTGACTGAATCAGTCCCTAGGAGCCGGTGTACCTGACAACCAGGGGTCATCGGCCGGTGGTCCTTCTCACACATCCCCATCGGTCTCATTTCTTTTTGTGACTCATGGTGGATGTGGTCAGGCCTTTTCTTAAGATTGCTGTACGTTTGCCTCCTCTGGCCACACTTCCTCAACTGTTAGAAGGTACTTTCCACCATCAGTATTTCAGAGGCGGCTAAGCCCAGAGGCCCTTGACCACCCAACCTGACATCAGCCAACACCAATGCTGTCGGCTTCTCATCTGTGGCATCTGTCGCTACTGCCAATACCTTTTGGGACTGACTTCGAGGACTCTGGGTGAGAAATGTGGTAAAAGAGTCCAAACAAGCCAAGCTAAGAACATTATGACCACAGATGTGAAATCTAGATTCATACACACACACACATGTAACATACACACAGCTAAGTGTGGACTTTAAGTGGTGACTCTACATGGCCTTTCATAAAACTTATACTGGAAATTGAGTTTGTCCCCCAAGATCATTTTGTGAAACTTCTTTTATCATTGCCCCCTTCTTCTTTCCTTCCTTTGCCAACCACTGTTGTAGACAATCTTTGTTTCATTTGATTCTAACTCAACCCTGTAGAGCGAGCACTATAAATAGCGTTAACTAATATCCCTTTTTTTACATATGAAGAAACTGAGGCTCAGAAAACTTAACATGTACAGAAAACACATGGCAAGAAGCAATTGCATAGAAACTCATCATTTTGGGTCACCTGGGTGGCTCAGTGGTTGAGCAGCTGCCTTCAGTTCAGATCTTGATCCTGGGGTCCTGGGATCGAGTCCCGCATCGGGCACCCTGCAGGGAGCCTGCTTCTCCCTCTGCCTGTGTCTCTGCCTCTCTCTCTCTCTCTCTCTCTGTGTGTGTGTGTGTTTCTGGTGACTAAATAGATAAAATCTTAAAAAAAAAAAAAAGAAAAGAAAGAAAGAAATGCCTCACTCATTTTTTCACCATACCATGTTGCTTCCTAGTTTATTATAGGTATTCAATTATACATATAATTTCCCAAAGGAAGAAAAGATAGCATTTGATGAGGCTTGTGTGATGCCTGAAATGCCTTTTTGCTGGCTTGGACCAGGAGAAAGGCAGCTTGTGTGGTAGCAATAGGAGTCCTGAAAACGGTGGAGCCCAGGCCATTCTTGAAAGGCCTGGGAGGAGAAAGCCTACCCCTTGTTTTCCTCTCCATCTACATACTTAAGATATAGAGCACGTCTCATGGAATCTGCATCTCAAAGGGTTTTTCAGTTTTAATCTGTTAGGTTGTTTAAATGCTAATTGACTTCTGTTTTTCCCGTATCTTGCCAGACCTAACCAGCATCCTGGAGGCTCTACTTCTCTTTTCAGACCAATCACTGACTCACTTTGAGACTTCTGGGAACAATTTCACTTTTCCGGGGCTGCCATTTCCCGTTTTGTAACACGATCCAGTTCCCTCCTCACCTTGTGGGGCCATATTTTCTGGATGGGAGCTGGTGAGAGAAGGAGGAAGCCTCGGCCCTACAAACACACCGAAATGGCTTCTGGGTGCATTCATTTCGTGGCCTGAGGAGGGCGGGGAGTGTTTGCATCACCTAGAGGGAAGTGGTGAGCACTGTGACTGAAGGCAGTGAGGAGAGCCTAGACCACCTAGGTTTTTCTTCTAGAAACAAGAGCTAGTGAGGAAGGCGGCTGTGCTGGCACTCCCCCAAATTCTTCTAGGAGCAGCCTCCTGGGCCAGGCGTGCCAACCCCCCAAAAGCTTCCTCGGTGACCACCTCCTGCTCCGTTCTCCTCCCTTTGCAGGGCTGGCTGTGTTCTCTTATAGGGTAATCCCACCCCCACCCCATCCATGGTTTCGCTTTCCACAGTTTCAGTGACCTGCAGTCAACTGTGGTCTCGAGAGCAGAATGGCCTCCTTTTGACATTTTCAGAAAGCAAAGGTCTACATCGCAGCGCCTTCACCACTCCCTCGCCGTGTCCTATCACGTAGGCACCTTATCATCGCACATCCTCACAAGAAGGAGGGTGAGGTATTTAGAGAGCGAGGAGACCACATTCACCTAATTCGTATTGCAGGACGTCGTCAGAACTGCTCCACCACTAGTCACTGTTGGTCTCTGACTGGGCCTGGTTTATAAATTACACTTTATCAGAGTCGGCCATGGATAAAGGGGTAACAGAGCAGGTATAGGGTTTAGTACTATCTGTGGTCTCGGGCATCCACTGGTGGTGTGGCAACGTATATCCCACAGATGAGGGGCGACCACTGCATGGAGAAATAGGGTACCCCTTTCCATTTTGTCTTTTTGGACAACTTCAACTGGTTCTTTAAGATGCAGCTCAGTGAAGGTCAGTATCGCCTTCTTTGGACAGCTTGCCCTTCTCTTTGGGGGCAGAACTAAGGGCTTCCCTGTCTGTGCCCCTACAGCACCATGATAATAACCCATTTTGAGTGCGAAGGCCAGGATGGCCTCTGAGTTGCATAGGCGCTTGCCTTCAGGGACTGAGTGTCCTTTCAGAGCCAAGATTGGCTGCTCTTCATCTTTGCGTCTCCAGCACCTAGGAGAAGGCCAATGTGATTGGATGGCAGGCATGGAGATGCTAATGGAGAGGATCCCTTGTGCCCCAGAGGCAGGAGGACGGGCAGGGATGGGCAAGAGCACACTGCTGGTGGTCTCGCTCTTAACCCTTCCCTCAAGGTGTTGAGGCATTGAAGAGAAGAGACATTTAGAACTTCTCAAAAGAGTCTAGGACGAGCCCCAGTCCTGGGTAAAATCTTCCAAAGGGTGTGTGTGTGTGTGTGTGTGTGTGTGTGTGTCCGTGACCGTCGTTAACATGAGGTCAGAGCTGAGGACCCCCAAAGGAGAGTAGGGAACCTTAAGATACAGAATCCAGTGGTCACGGGCACAAGGAAAGGTGCCACCAGTGAGACTTCCATTGTGTTGGCCTGCAGTGGGGCAGCATAGGGTGCTGTCCCCTACCCCTGCGCTCCGGTGTAAGCACAAGGCTTCCCCAGGTCATAGCAAGGTGACCCTTGGCCACTAATTAAAATCTTAGTTCCCTTATCTATAAGGAGGAAATCATAACGATGCTCCATAGGATTGTGGCGCCAGTTAAATGTGATAATGCATAGAAGACACTTAGCACTGAGAAGCCGTTCAGGAAACATTAGCTGGCCTTCCCATTTGTCATTTGGCTGTTGTGTTCTCGGACTCCAACATAGACAGAGTGGTTATTCTATGGAGAGGGTAAGGATTAATCATCTTGCATGAGTAAGAAAAAAGACTGAGTTGTTTCTACACATCTCCCCATCTGTGGAAATCCAGGCCAAATGTCACTTCTTGTGGGGGCCACGCCTGGCTCTCCAGGGGAGACCTGTTTTCCCCCTCCCTCTGTTTTCTAGTGACTACAATACACTATCCCCACCCACCCCCTCCTAAACAGGGCAGGGCCACATCCCATCTCTGTGTTGCCAGCCTCTGACCCAGAACCTGCATAGAGTAGGTATTTGGCAGATATTTATTGAAAGAAAAACATGTACAGATAGAGGAGTCGGTTCAGTAGCAGATATCTGGAATTACCAGAGGATGAATTTCATAGTCCAGAGAGTGATATGCAAATTCCACCCCAGTGGACCCTCACGTCCATTCCTCGCCGTTTCCTGTGGGCTCCTGGGTCACTGAGTTGGAGCATCCCGGCTAGTTTTGCCCTCCTTTTGGTCCCTGCTCTGTCTCCACAGTTCCTGTCCTCTCACCTCAGTAGGCCTCAGCTCAGAGTCAGACGCTCTACTTAGGGACCCACTGCCAGGCACCACAGGCCGCCAGCAGGGTTTACAGCTTGAAGAGGCCTGCTACCCTAGGCTCAGCACTAGACTCTGCTACCCTGGTGGCCGTGGGGGGGGGGGGGCGGGGGGGACCACTGAACCTTCCTTGGCCAGTTCAAAGACAGCCTAGGGACACTAGCCTCTGTTCAGTCCACGGATCAACTCACCAAAGTCATTTTTCCAGCAAAATGTTTCACAAAAGTTGAAGGCCTTCGCTTGCTTGCTCTAGGCATTTGTCCCTTCCCATGCAAGGGATATTATTCACATGTGCACAAGAATATCATCATTAAACTCCTCAAAGGAGGTGATTGCAGACTTCTCAAGCCCTACATGCCATCAGCTGATGAGTTTATTCATTCACCTGAGAGCCTGCCATGTGGCTGATGCAGAGGGAGCTCTGTGAGGTGACTTCAGGTCTAGACTTCCAGGTCATGATCTCATCATCTGCCGGAAGAGCCACCTGCCCAGGTCAGGACCAGAGCTCAGAGTCAGGGACCAGGAGCTCACTGATCCCCACCCAACAGCGAGGAGACCAGAATGTCTAAAATCATGCTGATCATTTTTAGAAGTCTGAGGGTGCCATTTTAGTATTTATATGTGAATTTGGCATTCTATCTTTTGAACATTGTGCCTCAGGGTGAGCTGTTTCAACGTGGTTTGGATTTTTTGGGTCGCGAAGGAAAATCAGAGGACCTAAATGCAAAGGCAAGAAAAAGAAAAAACACCCAGAAGAATGCATTCACCTGGTCTTGGTCATCGTAACCTGGAAGGTGTCAGTTGTATGTGTTCATTGGCATGTTTGTAGCCTAGGACCTAGGGCCTTGGTAGCCTGACGGTGCCCTGTTAATACCTAGATTAAGTCCTTCTTCATGTACAGGAAACACATGAAATTATGTTTATTAGATATTTGAAATCATAGGGGAGTTATTCCTACTGGATGTTGAGCAGGACTGACCGAAAGAACAGTCTTACATCTTGAGTCTGAAAACTTACAAAGGAAATGGGAAAATTAAAGAGGTGTGGACTCCAGTCCCGGTGAGCTCCGTGACAGCATCCTTTAACTTGGGTGTCATCTTATTCCTCTGTGGCAGGAAGAGAGTGGCCATATAGGTGATCTCTATGGTCCCCTTACCTCTGCATTCTAAGACTTTGTTAATCTTATGTCATTATTTAAGGAAGTCGGCATAGACCCAGAATATAGCAAGGGAAAACTATTAAAGGTTTGGAAGACTAACCCCCCCCCCAAAAAAAAAAAAAAAGTTCAAAGAATTTTTTTTTAAAGGCTTGGTGGCAATCGTTAAGGCCTGTGACAGAAATTTTTATGAATTGAGCAGCTTCTGTAATTCCCTCTGAGCACAGCCCAAGAGAGAGGAAGCTTTAATGGTATCAGAAAAGATTTAGGTTACAGGTAGGGATATGAGACACCAGTGAGGTTGCAGGGTTTCCTTATTTGGATACTTTTAAGAAAATAGTAGATGGTTCTCTTTCTGGGACAGTGTGCCTACAGCCTTGCCTAGAAACTGGGAGTGAACTGGATCAGCGTGTCGCAAGCCGTTCACACTGACGTCTCAGAAAGCACGTCCCACGTGCTGCTCTGGTAACTTCCCTGCTCTGTGCTGAGCCACCGAGCAGCAAGCATCTGCCTTGGTCAGTGAGGAGAGGGTGCAGGACTGAGATTCACCTGCTGCTGAGGTAAGAGCAGGAGCCAGGTGGGGCTGGGAGACGCTGGGGCCTTTTCAGAGGCGGTGCCCCCAGAGAAGGCACATCACGGTGCCTGCTACAGCTCCTGATAACAACCCCTGGCCCCATTTCTAGGCTCCTTTGAAATTCCCCTTCTGGGGCTCTGACTGGTGCATACCCTTTTCTGCACCCTATAGACTAACAGGCTTTTGGACCTTTTCACATGGAAGGGGTGTCATCTCTCGGGTTATAGGCAAGGCAACAGGCCCAAGGAGGCAAAAGGAAGCCTGATATTACATGGACAGGTAGGACCCTAGGTCTCCCAGGCCCCACGCTCCCGCCAGTTATTTCGGGTATGGTTTCCTTGAAGATGTTTGAATGTATAAATGATCTGGAGACCTTTTTTTTTGCACGGCTCATTTAGATGTTTGCTATTTTTACTTTTTGGTAAGTTTCTGTGCTCGTTTCTTACTCTTACCTAGTCCTTCTCTCCCTCGCAGGCCTGTTTCACTTATTCATTTTCGATCTTCAAAGCTTTTCACGCCGTATGAACCATTTTGCAGTAAGTGAGCTATAATCTCTGCATCACATTTGAAACCCGACCTTTAACTGTGGGCTTCGTGAAGCCCGGGGCTCTGTAACCCTCCCATCCCTACAGTCCAGCTACCAGAGCAGTGCTTTGCACTTAGACTCACAGATGATGAGAAAGAATGAATGCATGAACTAATGGCGGGTGAATGGTGTCTGATATTGAGGTAATTGAATTGTAGGTTACTACTGGCCTGTAATCATATTCAGCTTTTTTGAAAAGATCCGATACCCTGAACATTCGGTGGGGAAGAGTCTGGATCTTAAAGTCCTCGTGGTAGGATGTAGAATGAAGGGTAGCTGTGGATTTTCAAGGCATTAACACCAGAAGCGTCATTGTCTACACCTCAGGGAAGGAGACCACCAGGCATCGAGGGCCTCCACAGCCCAAGCCTGGAGTATCATCCCCTCTGCTTGCAAGAGGTTTGCTCTGAGTCACATCCTTAATGGCTCTGAGCAACTCGATAGAAAACAGGAGGCATTAGGGCTCTGCTGGGGGAAGGGAGTTGGGGAGATGGGCACTCCCCAGTTGCTGACAGAGCCCGGCTCTGCGTGCTGTGCTCTACACGGCTTCCAAAGCCCCTCAAGTGTGATCAGACCACAGAGGCTCCCAGAACAACACATTCACTAGATCTGGAGTGGTCTTGCCTGCTGGCTTCCCGTGAGAGTTTACCAGGCCCGAGATAGTGAGAAGAGAGAGCCACTGAGTCCCTGCCCCTGCCTCACTGCTGGATTTTACCCCCCAAGGCCACAGAGAGGGGAATCCTATGCTCTGGAGAAGCCCTTGGGCAAATCAGTGTATCTGCACAGAGAACAAAGACAACCTAAAGGAGATTTTGACTTGACAAAAGATGTCATGAGAACTCCCTTTGGGGCTCCTGGGTGGCTCAGTGGTTGAGCCTCTGGCTTCAGCTCAGGTCATGATCCCAGGGTCCAGGGATCAAGTCCCACATCGGCCTCCCCACGGGGAGCCTGCTTCTCCCCTATGTCTCTGCCTTTTTCTCTGTGTCTCTCATGAATAAATAAATAAAATCTTAAAAAAAAAAAAAAAGAACTCCCTTAAACGGTCGTCTGTATTTGAGGCTACTTAACTGGCTTCTTAAAAACACAGTCATCTTTAGAACACATTTTCAGAATCAGCCTTTATGGAAAACTTCGGAATCCCCAGAACATACAGGGATTCCTGCTGGTTAGATGCCCTGCAGTGACTACTTTGTACCAGGAAGGGGACACAATGAGCCGGAGCAAGGCTTCTTCCTCATCTCATAGAAGTTTAGCAGGATGGCCTCTTAAAAACTCTCAGGGGTTTTATTTTTGCTTGGGACTCCTCTGTGTTTTATGTTCCTCTTCTTCAGGCAGAAAGGTCTGGCACCAAAGATTGCAATAGGAATGATGTTTTCGATTACACGTTGTTTTGGATTAACTGTTCATTCAGGTGTTTGGAAGTCATGTGGTTTTGTCCTGTTGACGTATTGACACAGTCGAGGTGAAGCTAGGAATCTGGGTCCCGAGTTTCCAGTTTTCCTTTACCCACTGTGTCAAGTTGCAAGGAAAGTAGGACACGCTCAAAAGAGTCCCTTGGCAATGTGATGCTAGGTTACAGATGCCGCCCTGGTCCTGGCAGTTATATAACTGGGCATCGGTACAGCGAACCTAAATACTGACCAGCACACCACCCCCACGTCTCAGGAGTGGCTCCAGCCCGTGAGCATCTCCCTCTGGGCCAGGCCGCCGTTTTCCGTCCCTTCTGTGGCTTTTCATCGTCAGTCAGGAAACTCCTCAGAGAAAATTCAGCTTACAATTTTGCATTTATTTTTAGAGAATGTATTTCCTTCTGTAAATTCTACAGCACTGTGTTCTGTTGTAACCTCCTACCGACAGTTTCCATATTCCAAATTTAGGGAACTTGAATTAGGTGCTTTTATTCTAAGCAGTCATTATCAGAAAACCTCTTTCACTACTGGTCTGGAAAATACCAGCCTCCTCTAAGCTGAGACTCAAAACTCAACTTGACCTCAAGAAACGAGCCGGTCTTGTGGCTTTTTGCAATTTGGGGAGGGGGGAGGGCGGTTCTTTAGTTTTCTTGAGTCTTTAGAAATAATCTTGCAAAAGTGAACGACCGGTACTTTCTCTGGCCAAATGTCTTGGGATTTAATAGCTATTGATTTAATGAATGTAAGTGCTTACAGGAAAACTAGCAGCCAAATGTGACTTAGATGAATGGTTTGAGTCTGTCTTCTTAGATTTATGATTTCGGGCAGTGATTCAAAAACAGGGTCTGAAAATTCACCACTGATTTGCGAGAGACCTTAACATGGTTTCTGGGAGGGCATAGTTGGATGATGCAGTCATTAATGAGGGAGAAAAAATTACAGCGGCATTTATTCAGCCATAGCAGGGAGGCAATCCTACCAGGTGCGACAATGTGGATGCACCTTGAAGGCATCATGCAAAGTGAAATAAGTCAGACAGAGACAAATATCATCTGATCTCACTCATAGATGAAATCTCAAAAAGTTGGGGATCCCTGGGTGGCTCAGCAGTTTAGCGCCTGCCTTGGGCCCAGGGCGTGATCCTGGAGACCCAGGATCGAGTCCCACATCAGGCTCCCTGCAGGGGGCTTGCTTCTCCCTCCGCTTGTGTCTCTGCCCCTCTTTCTCTCTCTGTGTCTCTCATGAATAAATAAATAAAATCTTAAAAAAAAAGAAATCTCAAAAAGTAAAAAAATAAAGAAAAATAAAAACCAAACAACTAAAATTAAACATACAGAAGAAGAAGGAATCGGACTTGTGGTTCCTAGAGGTAGATGGCGGGGGTGGGGATTTGGAGGAACATGATCAAAAGGTCCCAACTTCCAGTTGTCTGATAAATAGGTCCTGGGGGTGTGATGGACAACACGACAGCTGTAGCTCGCCCTGCTGTGTGGTTTGCAGGAGGAGCGTTGAAAGGAAATTTTGAGATTGTTGAGTGTGTGCTGTCATCACAAGAAGAGAACGTGTTTCCCCATATTCTTTCCTTCTTCCTTCTTATGGGACCTGCTCGGGAGAGTGGATGTCCGCTGAGCCTCTTCTGAGGGTATGGAAACCACCCGATCGGGCCATACGTCTTAAACTCACACAGGGGTGTGTGTCAGTGATTATTCAGTAAAACCGGGAAAAACTCAAGGGGGCCGCCCCCCACGCAGGAGCAGTAGAGCGGAACCCAGAAGAAACAGGCCTTCAGGCGCCCCATGCCTCAGCGCATCCCTCCTGCAGCAGGTTCTCCCGGGGCCACAGCCAACGCGCTGCCAGTAATTTGCAAACTGAAACCCTCCTCTTCCATCCTTGGGAACCTAACATTATGAGAACCCGTACCTTCGAGTGTGCGTGAAGCGGGTGTAGTTTTTTTTTTTTTCCCAGGCAAACACATGACTGTGTAAAGTGCCTCATCTTGGATTCCAACCCCGGCCGTATCCTTCTAGACGTGGTGTGACCTGCATGTTCTTCGTCGCCTTCGCTCCCTGCTTCTCTGCTTCGGGCACATGCTGCCATTGGCACGTTCAGTTCCATTAGTTGAGGGGTTTCTTCTCGGTTGCGGCCCTGTGGCCCTGTTCGTGGTACCTCCGTGGCCTTCTGGCTCTGCTCACCAGCAGCTACTTTTAAAACTCCGGCCTTGTTTGGGGAACTTGTACACAGACAAAGCATTCCATCTCATCGGAACTTCAGTGTTCCTACCTATAAAGGGAAGGAGTTGTGATAAACCATCTCCCGAGGTCCTTCCACCTCTAAAAGTTTGAGTTTCCAGGACTTACTGCTCTTTCTGATAGTAGATGAGACCCTCTCCAGATCGCTATTCATGCTGGGCCCAAACAACACAGTGTCATAGCAACCTTGGCTGTTGACTATTCCTTCTCCAATTCACCTTTTTTAAAGGTTGTATGTGTGTATTTTAGAAAGAGCATGAGGGTAAGGCGTGGGGGGATGGAGAGGGAGAGGGAGAGAAGCTCAAGCTGACTCCCTGCTAAGTGCGGGGCCTCAGTGCTCCATGCACAGGGCTCTATGCAGAACTCAATCTCACATGATCTTGAGATCATGACCTGAGCTGGAACCAAGAGTTGGTCGCTCAACTGACCCAGCCACTCAGGCACTTCATCCAATTCCCCCTTTTAAATACATTTTGCTTTAGCTCTTAAATCATGGAAGGATTTTGGATTTTTAAAATGTGACGGCTGTCTCACTCCATGGCTTCTCCAAGTCGACGATCTTCCCCATTTATGAATCTCTCAGAAGAATATAGTTATCCAGATGCTCAGGCTTTCCATCTTGACCTACTTGCCATGGTTTAAAAAAATCACATGGTTTTAGGGACGCCTTGGTGGCTCAGCGGTTAAGCATCTGCCTTAGGCTCAAGGCATGATCCTGGAGTCCCTGGATCAAGTCCCACATCAGGCTCCCTGCATGGAGCCTGCTTCTCCCTCTGCCTGTGTCTCTGCCTCTCTCTCTCTCTCTCTCTCTCTCTCATGAATAAATAAATAAAATCTTTAAAAAAAATCACTGGTTTTAAAATAATGCTTTTTTTCAACCTCCCACCCCAAATTCTTTAATTTGAACAGGCCATCCAATTTCTCTGCTAAAACATTCTCTCTACTTTTTCATTATACCATGATCTTTAGATTTTCTTTCTCACCTAATACTGTAACTCTTTCATTTCTTCTTTGGCCCTGCTTTTGACTCTTAAAGCGTAGTCTACTTTTGGCCTGTATTTGGGATTTTTCTCCCATCTCTTACAGTACTCTACCATCTAAAACTCTATGTCAAAGGATAGGGCTACGGGCACCTGGGTGGCTCAGAGGTTGAGCATCTGCCTTTGGCTCAGGGCATGATCTTGGGGTCCTGGGATCGAGCCCTGCATCAGGCTACCTGCATGGAGTCAGCTTCTCCCTCTGCCTGACTCTCTCTCTCTCTCTCTCTCTCTCTCTCTCTCTCTCTTTCTCTCATTGTCTCTCATGAGTAAATAAATAAAATGTTAAAAAAAAAGGATACTGCTAAGTTTAGACTCAGAGATTCCATTCATTCTTCTTATCCTTAACATTGCTTCATGCTTTCAGGGCCCCCAGATCGGTGTAGATGTGCCTCAGCTGAAATGAGGAGCAGCGCCTGGCTTGTAGGAGGCATTCAGAAAATATCTATAAATGAATGCATTTCTCTCATAATCCCATGAACATCCATAAGCCAGGAAGTGAAAAGACACTGAAAAACAAGAAAGGCCAGCCAGCTTTGGGGCTTTAGACCAGATTTTATCAAAGATCTTGTGAACTATGATGGAGGAGAGCCTTCTCTTAATGTATAGAGGGAATATTTGTAAAGGGAAAGTCAGGCTGATTTAGTCACAAGGATTTAGTAAAAGGCACAAAGTCAATCAAAGCCTTGATTTCCTAACACATGAAAGCACGATCTTCCTAAGCTAGGATACCTACCTAGGTTCTCTGTGCCATAGTTTTTAAACCTCCCACGGAGTATGCATGTTAGCTGGCTAATGAATAATTGGTGAGCAGTCGTATGGGAGGACAAAATGAATACCTACCACAGGTGTGAAGGCATCAAACCTGCATAGATAGCAAGGGTGAAAAGAAAAGAGCTGAGAATTAGCATCCTGGCTGCTCTTCTCTGTGGCTGTGTGATCTGAGGGATGTGTGCTAACTTCTCTGAGCTTCTGTTTCCTGTTGGATAAAGTGGGAATATATATCTTTCTGCCATCGGATTTCATCAAGGGGTATTGTAAGAAACACAGAGCTTGGGCAGCCCGGGGGGCTCAGTGGTTTAGTGTCGCCTTAAGCCCAGGGCGTGATCCTGGGGTCCCGGGATCGAGTCCCTGCATGGAGCCTGCTTCTCTCTCTCTCTCCCCCTCTTCTCTCTCTCCCCTCTTCTCTCTCTCCTCTCTTTCTCTCTCTCTCATCTCTCTCTGTCTTTCATGAATAAAAAAAATCAAAAAAGAAACACAGAGCTTGTGTTTGCTGCATCCCACAAGGGTCCTCTCCTTGAGGCCCTGGGTGAAGGCATTTCTATCAGACCTCAGTTCCCTGACCCTGAAATAATTGGTTTGTTTGGCTTATATAGATAGCATGAGCTGGACATGTTCCTTTTTGCATTTGCTTCTAGAGGACTTGGAGCTCGATTTTCAGCCAAAATGTGCCATCTTAAGCTCTAAGTTTGGAGGATTAAAGCTCCTCCCTGCCATTATCTTATTTTTCCCCATACTTATTTCTCTTCCTTAATAATTGCATGATTTTATTCATTCAATTCTTAGGTTTGGATGTAATTTTGTAACCTGGCTCAAATTGTGTTAAGGACAAGGCTTTGTGGGGGAGGAAGGAAGAAAGGATGGATGGATGGATGGATGGATGGATGGATGGATGGATGGAAGGAAAAGTATGAAAAAAAAGGAGGGAGACAGAAAGTCAGACAAAAAAAGAAAAGGAAGGGAGTGAAGATGACAAAGTCAGCAAGCCGTTGTCTGTCCCAAGGGCCCCTGTGCAGTGTAACTAATGTTTGCTTATATAGTTAAGTTCTAGAGTTTTACCTTCCTTCAGAGAGCCCAACAAACCTCTTTAGATACATAAGGTAAATAATAAAATAAAGCTTTTATTGATAATAAAACATCGTTTTAAAGGAATTGAAATAGCAACAATATCTAATTCTATGACTTTCAGATCATGCTCCCTTGAGTTCCTACTGGTACATAAGGTGACAGGAAGCAGGCTAGTGGTGGCGGGGGGACATTTGGGTTTTTTCCAACCAATTGTTCTTTTTACTTGTTCTTTTTGCTCTACTAGCTTTACACTTTTATCTACGTGTAAAGCTTCTGTTAACAAAGGATCTGGGCGGGGGGGACAAAAGCTTGAGGTTGCTTGTGTATGTACAAGAAAAAACAGTAGGTTAGTGGATAAGAGATGCGGATTTGCAAAATTGAGCACAAGGCATTTCTGGCCTACAGGGTTAAGTGTTAAAACTGTCCCCTTGTCGATGTGGTTGTTGGTTGCCACCGAGAAGAAGCACGGTACTAAGAACATTGTGAATATACAGAAAATGAAATTCATTTACAGCAATATCCTGCAACAATTGTAAGATATTTTTAAAAAAATCAATGACTTCCCTGAAATGCTCGAATTATAGTTACATGTAAAAACACCCCATCATCCACCCTTTCACCCCCACTCACTCATCCCTTCCCCACCAGGAAATCCAGTAAGCTTTACTGGAACTCTGATTTGGAATATTCTGGTATGGGGCACCTGGGTGGCTCAGTGGTCGAGCATCTGCCTTTGGCTCAGGGCGTGACCCTGGGGTCCTGGGATCGAGTCCTGCATCGGGGTCCTCCCAAGGAGCCTGCTTCTCCCTCTGCCTGTGTCTCTGTGTGTCTCTCATGGATGGATAAATAAGATCTTTAAAAGAAAAAAAGAAATATTTTGGTGTGATTTAGCCAGGAGCATGGAGAATAGAATTTCCTTTCTGTTTCATTCTCTTTCTATCCGCTAGAGGGCAGCACAAGGACAGGGAAATTAACTCCTTTCTGGGGGAAAAAAAAAAGAGCACCTAAAAAGTCCCTCAGGTTCCCATAGATGAATTATTAGCGGGTCAGGTTCCCTTCCTCCTTCTCTGAATATTTAGAGAATTTGAAAGCTCCCTTTAAAATGATAAAAGCTATCTGTTGGCTTGGCCAAACATATTCATTTTAAATGTGAACTTGACATCATCTCTAAAAAACGATATTTATGTAAAAACTAAGTGTCATCGTTGTGTTTTGCCATGTAACACGCGACTCCAAGACTCAATGGTTTAAAGCAACAATCGTTTTATCCCATGTCTTGATTCTGCTTGTTGACGAGGCACACAGCCGGGTGATTTTTCTGCTAGTGTGATGTGACGGGGACTGTGGACATCCAGGGTCTCCAGTCAGCTGGGACATCCAACGCGGCCTGCCCTGGAGCATGGCAATTGATGCTGGCTGCCAGCTGGGGGCCCAGCCGAGGGACTGTTAACCAGAGCACCCAGTCATTGGCTTTTTCATGGGCCTTGGGTGGCCTACAACATGCCACCCACCGCTCTCTCCACGCCCCGTGCAGAGGCAGACGAGAATCTTTCATTGGCTTCTTCATGTGGCTTGGACGTCTTGCAGAATGGAACTGGGTTCCTAAGAGGGCGCATCCTAAGAATGAGCATCCCAAAAGGAGCCAGGAGTTTCCAGTCTCAGACATGGCTTCTGCTGCCTTCTCGGTGGTCAAAGCAGATACAGGATCAGCTCAGATTCAAGGGGAGAGAAATCAGCTCCTGGAGTGAGGCTCCTGGGGTGAGGAGCCATCTGTGAGAGCCCACTGGAGACCACCACATGGACAGTTAAGAATAAGGCTATTTCTTACATGTTGGAAAGGTAGTTAGAAATCATGAGGGAGGCAGAGGGTTCTTTCTTCATTTAATAAATGAGGATTGCTGCTTAATGTGGTGGTTTAGGAATTAAGATGCACGGGGGCATCTAGGTGGCTCAGTGGTGGAGCATCTGCCTTTGGCTCAGGTCGCAATCCCGGGGTCCTGGGATCGAGTCCCGCAGTGGGGTCCTCCCGGGGAGCCTGCTTCTCCCTCTGCCTGTGTCTCTGCCCCTCTCTCTGTGTCTCTCAGGAATAAATAAACAAACTTAAAAAAAAAGAATTAAGATGCACAAAAGTTATTCCTTATATTCTTTTGCTTCTGCAGATCTGTTGCCTAAAGCAATAAAAATGGCCAGAGGATCAGTGTCCGATGAAGAAATGATGGAGCTCAGAGAAGCTTTTGCCAAAGTGGGTGAGTACACCGGGCGGCTCAAGCCACACACTTCTCCTCTTGACTGAGTAGCTTCGGGACAGATTCGATGAAATGGTAACATAAGTAAAATAGGGCAAGTGAAAGGAATACGGTGGCATTGGCCAGAGGAGCCGGGGGGACTTAATTTTGAAAGGTCCATTTAAAGAAAATTAGTTCTTTCTCTATCAAAACCTGGCCTGGACCCTTTCACACCTGCAGCTCTTCTCATATTTTTTGTCTTGCCTGCTTTCTTTGATTTCCTGGTTTTTCTTTGTAGCTCTAAGCTTGTGACTTATTTTCCCATCTGTTCCTATCAAAGTCCCTTCAGATTCTGCTTCCAGGACCTGTGTCGTGACATGATGACTCACGGCGGTTGGGAGCGACACCGATGCCCATCTCTCATAGACACGGGCCTCCCGTGAGACCCTGGCTCTTGCATGGGGTCAGGCTCTGACCCCTGAATGACTGCCTCTCCCGCGCACTCCCCTCCCATCTCGCCTGCCTTCACCTCCTCATCCCATTACCTGCGTTGGGTCAGCACGTCCTTGCCTTGCAGATACCGATGGCAATGGGTACATCAGCTGCAATGAGTTGAACGACCTGTTCAAGGCTGCTTGCTTGCCTCTGCCTGGGTACAGAGTGAGAGAAATCGCAGAAAACCTGATGGCTACAGGTGATCTGGACCAGGATGGGAGGATCAGCTTTGATGAGTTTATCAAGGTGAGTACGATGCAGATACAAGGAGATGCATCTGAAACTTGGAATTTGAAAAAAAAAAATCCAGAAATATGTTGCCACCCTCCTTGCTTCAACATCACGTATTCCCCCCTTTGTGGTTTTCTTGATCACTTGATTGGGTTTCTTAAAAGTACACTACGTTTCTGCAGGTTTTTCATGGCCTAAAAAGCACAGAGGTTGCCAAGACCTTTAGAAAGGCAATCAATAAGAAGGAAGGGATCTGTGCGATCGGCGGTACGTCGGAGCAGTCCAGTGTCGGCACCCAGCACTCCTATTCAGGTAGGCGGTCCCCGTGGGCGTGGAGTGGAAGTGGGGCGGCTGCTGGCATGAGGAGAGCCTGCGGGTGGTAGTAGGAAAGGGGGCCATATGGAAAGAATCTGTACCTTCTGGGGTTATAGATTCTAAACCTGGTGTTTACACCTAAGACAAACCAAGACAGAAGCCAACATGAGTTTATTCACCAATTCTGATCCTAATTCGGAGTCCAACACTGGATAAATCTCAACACTGGATAAATCTCAGTAGTATTTAAAAAATACATTAAGGCTGCAAGAACTCTTTTGTGAATCTTACGGAAAAAACGAACTACTCGGGCTTCTATTTCCTCCAAACTTCATGATTCTTCTCAAAGCCTAGTCAAAAAAAAAATTGTATTTTCACTGATTTGGAAGGAAGTTGTATATTTCTTCTGAAGGCTGCCGTCCAACAGCCTTAAGGGAAATTAAAAGTTCAGACAGGGTGGTGATCCAGCAAATCCCAAGCTGAGTTCTTCAAAACATTAGCTGATCTGAAAAGTAAGTCCATGGTTGAGTATGGTCGGTAAATTGTGAACACAATGTTTGACCTCTTACGCTTAAAGCCAGAAATTATATAAATAGGCATTATGAATCTTCAAGGCAGTGAGGTGCTACACAGTGCTTCTCAAACTTTTGTGACTCAAGATTCTTCTCAGGGGACCCTATGGCTTTCAGTGACACGCTGTGCCGGGCTGTAAGGCATAACTTGAGGGTTTTCTTGTGTTTTTTTAAAAGATTTTTATTTGATTATTCATGAGAGACACACAGAGAGAGGCAGAGACACAGGCAGGGGAGAAGCAGGCTCCATGCAAGGAGCCTGATGCAGGACTCGATCCTGGGACCCCAGGATCATAACGTGGGCCGACGGCAGATGCTCAACCGCTGAGCCACCCAGGTGTCCCAACTTGAGGTTTTATTAAAACTTCCAAAATCAATTTCTGGCAGCTTTATTCATAGGAAAGAAAGATTATATCACAAAAGATTTTTTTTCATAGCAATTTCATTATAATTGTATCAAGAAACTCAGAGATATTACAGGGGATTATCTGTGATCATCCCACATTTAAATTGGCTGGGCTAGAGGCAGCCTGAGTTTTATCCTTAGCATTAGATCATCTTCAGATAGAAATTATATCTAAAAATAAATAAAAATATCTTTATTATTTATTTATTTATTTATTTATATTATTTATATATGTTTATATGTGATAGTTACATATGATCTCTCTCTCTCTCTCTCTTCTAAATATGCCTGGCATATATTTTATGACCTGGAGTGAACAGAGATTCTGTGCCTATTCCCCAAGTCACCTGATATTTTTTTAATGTCAAAAAATGTGAGATGATAGGCTAAGGGACCAGATCATATCTCAATGTCTCTCCTGGGCATGACAATCTGAGATCTATGTGTATAATTCGGTTTATGAAAAAAATATAAAAATAAATAATTCGGTTTATGTCAGATTTTCATTTTGCAGATAAGTCATTTTTATCATTTACTTGCAGAGGAAGAGAAGTATGCTTTTGTCAACTGGATAAACAAAGCCCTGGAAAATGACCCCGACTGTCGACATGTTATTCCAATGAATCCAAACACAAATGATCTCTTCAGTGCTGTGGGGGATGGCATTGTCCTTTGGTAAATAACACTTCCTCCTTGGTTTCCAAAGGTTTCCCTGGAATTTTCTGGAATACTAAAAATTCATTGTATTATCCTAGGCCAACTTCCTTTTGGTGCTCAGCTGGATCTGAAATGCTTTCTGGACTTGTACTTGGCAGATCCTTGGAAAGCAAACTAATTTCAAAAGCAACTTATAATGAGAAATGTAAAACTAGTATTTCTTAGTTGGAGGAGAGGGATGCACAACATAGAGACAAATACAGATAGAGATGCAATAATAGAAGGCCTAAAGCAATTATTTTTGGACTATATGCCATTTGGCTTCATCTGAACATGACCTACCATGAAAATAGATAGATTGATAATAGCAGCATGACAATTGAAGAAATCCAATGCAAATCCTTAAGTAAAGGGACGTTTGAGTAGTACATACCAATGCTGAGGACACCTAGGAAAGGAGGAATGTTTTTGTCTGCAGAAGACCTCTACACACAGATGGTCATGATGGTGTCTTTGAAATGCTTCGGTGGCTCTGGCTTTAGTGGCTTCTAATGCCATTGTGAGGCATGGCATTGGTGAAGAGGCTTGAAATGCCCAATCTCAGGTGGGCACAGGAGTTGAAGGGGAAGCTGGGTAGACGAGAGACTTAGAACCCCCCTCCCCTGCTCTGAGCAGAACAATTCTGCTGTCTAGTATTTTATTTATTAGAGTTCACCCTGAGATTTCATTTTAAAAACTTTCAACTGCCAAAAAAAAAAAGACATAAAAAATATAGCCTACGGGATCAAGTCCTAATTCCCTAGGTTGGCATCCCACACACTCCATCATCTTTCCTCAGTCTCCTTCTAGCTTTACCTCCCGAGACACCTATGACTCAGGTACCCCCCCGCCCAGGGTACTGAGTGAGTGGCTGCATTAGTAACTGAATGTACCAGCAACCAGACTTAACACTTCCCCATACACATCCTGCTTCTAACTGCAGCTGTGGCTTTGCCTTTTATTTTTCTTTTTGAGAACACCGTTCCGCATCCTCTCCTCCTATAGAAATCCATTTACACTAAAGGTTTCTGGTCTATTCCACTCCTTCAGTGGTCTCTCCCTTCACCGGATTCTTAAAGCACATATTTGCAGTCCTTTGGGGGACATTATAATGTAACTTTTCATATCCATATATTTTGTCTCTATAATTGCACAATAAGCTTTTCAAGAGCAAGGTTACTACGCATGTTCTAAAGTCACCCCTGCCTCCCATCATCTCCCAGTGGTGGGCTTCTAGATCACCAACAGTTTCAGCTTTTTCAAATCATGATTTATGAGTTTGTTTTGCCTAAATTGCAATAAAGCATCTTTTATTGAAATATATGTATGCACACACATGACAGAGGTATGGAAACGCATCTTTAAAGAACACCACAGAAAAGGCAGTTGCTTAAGAACTGTGAGGAAGAAATGTTAATGCCGACTTCTCATAAGAACAAATAGCCACAGTCGAGTTTACTGTTCTTTGAGTTTGTTATTGTTCCTTTGGATTTGCTTTTTCAACTTCCTTTCTTTAAATAAGATGGAGGTGACCTGAGGAAATTTATTGTCTGTGCCCCATTGGAGGTCAAACGAATGCCAAATGAGTAAAAGCAGTTCTTCATAGATAATAATAGCTTACTTTAGACATCTGGTAAATGTATTAGACACCTAAGTGGGTGAAATTTCTCAAGTTCTGATACAACAGTGAGTATGGCAAGATATAAAACATTTTAGCATCCACTTAGTTGAAAGTATAGAGTTCCACCAGGAGTCAGATAGAAACGTAGACATTGCATAAGCTCAGAAGTGTACAAGTAGTCACTTCTACGGTGGGGACAATTTTTCACAGCTGAGAAAGTGACGTACTCATGAAGGATGTGCCTTGGCTTTCTACCCAGAATTTCCTTATATATATATATATATATATATATATATATATATTTATTTTATTTATTCATTCATGAGAAACACACACAGAGAGAGAGAGAGAGGCAGAGACACAGCCAGAGGGAGAAGCAGGCTCCATGCCGGAGCCTGATGTGGGACTCGATCCCATGTCTCCAGGATCACACCCTGGGCAGAAGGCAGGGGCAGAAAGCGGTGCTAAACCACTGAGCCACCCAGGGATCCCCTCTACCCAGAATTTCCTAATATGCTCAGGAAACCAGGATGATTTGGCACCTTTTCAGGTACATGAATAAAGTAGGGTCTTTATTTCCTGCCTCGATTTATTAGTATGACTTCAGGAACATTAACCTTTCCCATAGAGAGTTTGAATCTAATCAGAATTGCATAACTGATCTTGCTTCAAAACCCTGGATCACACAGATTAAATTGCCATCTTATTTGCTTATGGTATTGCTAGAATTTAAATTCAATGTCACTGGACTCTGTTATTCAGAGGCCAGCTTTCCTTAATTCACTTGCTTCTTTTTCAGTAAAATGATCAACCTATCTGTGCCAGACACAATTGATGAAAGAACCATCAACAAAAAGAAACTCACCCCCTTCACCATCCAGGTATGCTTTCTCTCTCTGTTATCAAACTATAAGGTTGTGCTTGGGATGCAGGAGCCCTGGAACTGCAGAGCCGGCCTGTTCCAGGTGTTCGGGCATTATTCCCAAACTCAGCTCTGCGGCCAGTGATTCATCATGACTAGTGGGGATAGAGGGAGACACTTTTGTTTTATCTTTTATTCATATAACAGGGAACTGGGGAGGGGGATGTTGGTGGGGAGTTAGTAGTTGGGCCCCATTCTTTGTTTTGGCCACCTGGGAATAAAATTCACATTGGCTAAAGTTTTAACTCAACTTTCCCTAGCAATTGATCTTTGAGCCAATGCCAAATATGCAGCATTTTAGCTGAAAAGATAAGCCTTTCTAAGAATTGAGGGGGGGGGTGAGAAACGGGAATTGCTCTGGCAGCCTCATAGTGGCATTGGCCACAGCCACCAGTGCGATAAATATAACTTGGTTTTAGGCCTTCAATATGTTGATTAACTGGAAGACTAAACAGTAGTAAGTAAGCTGTATTTCTACGTTATATTCCAGTGTTTCGACGTTACTATTAACTCTCTTACTCAGGAAGCATGTCTCACTGCTTAAATCACGAACAATATGTCACGCTGCTCGATTGTAAGCAGCGCTGTGTACCTTTAAAATGGAAGTGGGAACAATGATTAAACATACATGAATGCGCTTTATGTTAAATTTAATCTTTTTTTTTTTTTTAAATTTTTATTTATTTATGATAGTCACAGAGAGAGAGAGAGAGAGGCAGAGACATAGGCAGAGGGAGAAGCAGGCTCCATGCACCGGGAGCCCGACGTGGGATTCGATCCCGGGTCTCCAGGATCGCGCCCTGGGCCAAAGGCAGGCGCTAAACCGCTGCGCCACCCAGGGATCCCTGTTAAATTTAATCTTGATGTTAAATTTTAATATTGGCCATAAGCAGAAACGATATTTTCCATTTGTCATTTGAGCTCTCCACTAGGGCAAAACCCCACTTTTCTGGTAGTCCCCTTTCCGAATCACTGGTGGCCTGTGTTGTGTTTCTAACTTGCCCTAAAGACAACTTCTATATATCTCTGCCTCTGATATCTTCTTTGTGGACCCAAGAATAGTGTACAGATTCCAGACTGAAAATGTCATTGATTCTATCCCAACCCCATGAGTTGCATTATATACACTGTTAATTATAAGAACATGTAGTCTCTACGTCTGTGCATGTGTGTGTGCGTGTAGGGGTGTGTAGACTTACGGTCCCCAGATATTACGGATGCTCATTAAATTGTCTTAGTATCCTTTCCAGGAATTTGATTTGTGCCTTTGTCGTTGCCCTAATGACATTCCCTTAATACCTGATCTGAAAGTCAAAACACTGTCTTTCATGAGCTTGATTTATATCGACAGTTGTGTTATTAATGATGGCCAGTGACAAGACAATGACAACCCTCAAAGGTACCCCTGTATGTGTGGCCTGTGGGGATGTTGAGTGGTGTAGGCTCCATCACAGAGCAGAATGGAAGGAAAGGTGTGAGACTCATTTGTTTCATCTGGGCCAGGACGAGCTTCCAACTCAGGGTGCCCATTTGATCCAACAGGCACCACCTAAGCCCAGTATCTGGGTTCCCAGATTTTTTTTTCTTGCACTTGTCAAAATTTAGCAAAGACCATGCCTCTAGACCTGTGAGCTTTCCAGAAGCAAAGCCTTGTTGTCAACCAGTAATCATCCTTTGACATCTACGAAGTCAAAAACAACGTTTGTACCCTTTCTCTCCCTCAGGAGAATCTGAACCTGGCTCTGAACTCGGCCTCAGCCATTGGCTGCCACGTGGTTAACATCGGGGCTGAGGACTTGAAGGAGGGGAAGCCTTACCTGGTCCTGGGACTTTTGTGGCAAGTCATCAAGATTGGATTGTTTGCTGACATTGAACTCAGCAGAAATGAAGGTCTGAACAAAGCTGCAAATGTTGATTAATGGCATGGGTTTTTTTTTTTTAAGATTTTATTTATTTATTCACGAGAGACACACACAGAGAGGCAGAGACACAGGCAGAGGGAGAAGCAGGCTCCTTGTGGGGAGCCTGACGTGGGACTCGATCCTGGGACTCTGGGATCATGCCCTGAGCCAAAGGCAGACGCTCAACCGCTGAGCCCCGCAGGTGCCCCAATGGCATGGTTTTTTATTAATGCATGTGTTGGGGGCCGTGGGAGGAAGATGTCAGGAATAGTCAAGCTCAGAATCCTCAATTTTTGCAAATTGCAGTTACATCGAATCTGTTTACATTAACGTAAGAGTTTCCATCCACACCAGCCAGACTTTTTAAAATGACAGAGCAAAAAGCTTTTTATGACCACAGACTAATCGCAATGATTGTTTAGAACCTAGAGCTCCGTCTGGCTGTCTGGGATCCAACCTCAAGAGCCTTTCTGGGCTCACTTTGCCTCTGGATGCTTTGTAACAAGTAGACTCCTTTGAACTTGTATTTTATGAAGTGGTTCATGTTCATATACCGAAGGGATGGCACCAGGTCAGGAGAAAGTTGGTCTATTTACCAAGACTGTGGAAGATTACGTGTAGGGTTTCAAAGCTCTCAACTAAGTATTGGAGCTGTCAGTCGAACTCTGTCTGCTGTCCACATCCTATCTACATTTAAACAAGCACAGCCCCATTGTTGAGACAAAAGTAGGACATCGCCATAAGAATCATACAAAAAAAAAAAAAACAGTTAACCTTTTTGTTTCCAGTAGAGAGCCCACTAACGTGAAATCTGTAGCCAAGCTCTAATCTTTAGTTATATGTACGTCTAAATTTATATCCCCAAATCACCATAACCAGCGAAGAATCCTGGGTTGCTGTTTTGAAACCGGTATGGGTCAAACATAATACAGGGGAGAAAAAGCAAACAGGAAACTTAGAACCCACGAGAAACAAACTATTGACCGACAAATGACGACCTCCAACTCAATTTAAACCTTCTAGGGATCCCTGGGTGGCGCAGCGGTTTGGTGCCTGCCTTTGGCCCAGGGCGCGATCCTGGAGACCCGGAATCGAATCCCACATCAGGCTCCCGGTGCATGGGGCCTGCTTCTCCCTCTCCTTGTGTCTCTGCCTCTCTCTCTCTGTGTGTGTGTGTGTGTGTGTGTGTGACTATCATAAATAAAAAGAAAAAAATTTTTTTAAAAAATAAAATAAACCTTCTAGCTGAGCAAACCGTGGTTATTCAGCTGGGAAGAACGGAGGAAAGGGTTGACCACACCTCCTGAGATGCTATACTTATGCAAGTAAGCATTCAAAACGTAAAATCACCTAAGGAAATAGGCAAGGAGACAGTTGTGCTCGTTACAAAATTGATCTCTTAAAACCAAAACTGTTGTCATAGGATGGAATGTGGGCTGACAGGCCCGGTGGCGCATTCTGAGCCCGATAGTCCCGGTTTCTTCTGTGGCTTCTGCACGGTTCTCAGGCAAAGCACCGAGATTCACCGGTGACTTGTCTCCCCCACCTGAAAAAGTGAGGCTAGTAACTAAGCTCGCAGCACCTTGCCTTTCTTTTCAGGGAATGATAATAAAGTGTTTATTCCGCTGGAAGGGCCCTAAGTGCCCCCAGCCCGGAGAAGTGGCATTGCCCTGTCAGGTCTCCTGTGGAGCTCCAGCACCCTGCCCAGATCCCTGGTATTTATCTTTCTTCACCTTTGTCCTTCCCCAGCTCTGATCGCCCTTCTGAGGGAAGGGGAGAGTCTGGAGGACCTGATGAAACTGTCCCCCGAGGAGCTGCTGCTGCGGTGGGCTAACTACCACCTGGAGAACGCAGGCTGCAACAAAATCAACAACTTCAGTACTGACATCAAGGTAGGAGCGCAGTGGGGACAGGCCCAACTGCAGCAGAGAAGGGGACCTGGGATGCTCAGGGAGAGAGGACAAGCTCTAGAGCTCTGTTCAAGGTGGCTGGTGCTGTGGCAGCCGCTCTATCCTCTCACGCACATCTGTCTGGAGTCCCAGGGACCACAGCGGCATTGTCGGGGGCAGAAGGGTCCCCTACACACACCTGGAGTGACAGTGTCAGCAGAGGAGGGGGAAAGAGCAAGGGGTAAGACGAAAGGTAAGACCTTTACAAGGCAGAGAGTCTACGTAGGGAGGTGAGGTCCTGATTCTATCAAATTTCCGGGCACATCAGATGGGAATCTTTTAACAAAATTCAGTGAGGATTAGACTTCTACTTACACAAAGAACACCAACCCGGGGGTCTGCTGCGTACCAGGCATCGTCCTGCCTGCTTATACGTGTACTGGCTGATTTAATCCTCACAACAGGCCTTTGAGACGAAGATGATCATTTCCTCCTTTTCCAGATAAGGAAACTGGTGTTAAAAGAGAATTCATGTAATTTGTTCCCATTCACATAGCTAGGGAATGGGGTCAGGATTCAAATCCAGCACTCAGCCTCCATACCACCTCTCTCAAATAACCTCGGAATTTCTTGAAAGGTTTCCATTTGTAGAAGCCAGAGGTGTTTTATTTTGTGTAAGATGTTTAATTTATTTATCCGTGAGAGACACACAGAGAGAGAGAGAGGCAGAGACACAGTCAGAGGGAGAAGCAGGCTCCCCGCAGGGAGCTCGATGCGGGACTTGATCCTGGGACCCTAGGGTCACACCCTGAGCCCAAGGCAGACGCTCAACTGCTCAACTGCTGAGTCACCCAGGCATCCCGCCAGAGAGGTTTTTGAGAGATGATGATTCTGGAAACCATCAGCAATGGAAATGTCCCCCAGGGCATGTAGAGGGGGGCAGGCGGCCCTACAGCAGAGATGCAAAGGGGGAAAGGCGGAGGGAAGCATGCCCTGTGGTTTTCCAGTCTGTGAATAGTTTCATGTCGAGGTGAAAGAGCTGTTGGCAAGGAGGGCAGGTGGGCCGAGAGGCAGAGAGCTTCGGAGCAGCATGCAAGCTGGGGGGTGCAGCAGGAGAAGAACATTTCAGGCTCCGCTTTCTGAAAAGTTAAAGAAACCTTCTCCAAAGAGAGAGAGTCAGAGGAGAGGTCATGTGACTCCCCAACGAGTCACCCAGGCCTTACATATTCCTTTGGGTGACAGCTCCCTCCTGCTGTGGATTCAATGGCTGCCTGCCGTGCATGGTGCTCGTTAGATGGAAGCTTCTAGATGGAAAGTCCCCCATTCCTGAGCACCTAAGCTGATAATGCCAAATGCATTTTTCTAGCTTCCACCGGTTATTGATAGCCCAGCACCCGCAACCAAATGGGGATTTAACAGGAACTGGGCAGCGAGGTGGTCCTCCTTTGTGCTCAGCAGTTAAGCTCTGCATGTTTTCAGCCAAAATTTTCCAGCTTTTTCAGCCAAAATTAGGCTGCTTCATCGTAGCCATAAATTTATCTGATTTCTCATCACCAAAAAGCTGCCTTCTTACATAATAACCGTAGGAGCTGGCACGCTGAGCACACACGGGGGTCGGGCCTGACAGTAGGTGGGGGCAGCTGCCTCCTGCCTCTGAGCATCTGGCAGCTTTGGGAGGTGCCCTTAAGTCACACAGGTTAGCGGAGGTGGGGAGAGCACCCACCCTGGGGTGAGTGGGAAAGGCTTTTTAGGGTCAGATGAAAAGAGAGGAGCCCTAACAAAGTCAAGCAGATATGATACCCGGAGGCAGATCTTGTTTGTGCCCAACACCTGCGGGGAACTTTCACTGGTTTCAAAATAGCTGCAGGGACCAGGAAGAGAAGGGGGGGGGGGCAGATGAAAACCGGTTTCCCCAGGTGCAGCCTCAGTGGCTGGCTTTCTCTTGTTCCAGTGTCTCTCACGTCACCAGTGGGGAGCACCCCCATGCCCTCCCGTTCCCCCACCCCCGGGGCCCCATTCAGTCTTAAAAAGAGCCACAAGCTGATTTTTCAGCCTTTAAGAGACGTTAGGATGCTTTTAAAAGGATTTAAATAAACGACCTGAATATTTGCATGCTTTTACTGAATGAACACGGATTTGTAATTTGAAGACTAGGACTCTGAGGATGCTTTTCATGAGTAAGCGTATTTGGAAATCTCGGGAAACGTGAGGCTGGATATCTGTATCCAATCTGCTATCACCAAATTTAACCATTTTTTCCCCCACCGCCTTGATAAATATTAAGTGTGCTTGTCATCTTAATATCTCCTTTACATAAAGACTGCTTGTTAATGCTTCAAACCTTCTGTCTTTGAAATCCTTATTTTTCTTTTGCTGATTGTCCATTTAACTGTGTTTTTAAACTCGGCTTTAAACTTCTGCTTCCTTCCTTTTTCTGTCACTTTTTTTTTAATTAAACCTTAGCTGACTGACTTCTACAGCAATATAAAGGTATATATATTTTTTCCTGTATACAATTTAATAGCTTTGCATAAGTAATTTTTCTTCCCTAAGAACAAGAGAATAGCATTAGCTTCTATAGCCTGTATTTGTGTATATCCTGTATTTGTTATACTCCTTTTAAAAAGAAAGTCCGATATGATATGTAAGCAGAGAAATAGAAAATCCAAATTAGTGAGTGCTTCCAGCTTTGTTAATTAAGTTGCATTTTTGAATGACAGTCAAAAAAGAAATATAATATGTTTGCTTTGGGGAAATTAATGCCGTGCTAAGTATGTAATTAGCTGTGCTATTTTGAAATTGTAATTTCTTAATTTCTCACAGGACTCAAAAGCTTATTACCACCTGCTTGAACAGGTGGCACCAAAAGGAGATGAAGAAGGTATTCCTGCTGTTGTTATTGACATGTCAGGACTAAGGGTAAGGCCATGTCTCAAGTTGTGTTTAGAGAACGTGACTCTGCCTTTGTGTTGGCAGTTCCATGGCCCCGCATGACCCTGACTCTGGGCTTCTGTGAGTCCACTCCTCTGCCGAAAGCCCTGGTAAAACTGTTAACAACTGTTAATGGTTTTGGGTGATAACTGTGGGAAATTGCATCTGAAAATAGATATTAAGGAAGGAAAGAAACTAAAACCGCTCAAATGCCACACACCTTGCTCAAATGCCTCCAATGAGCTGATGTTAATGTCAACTCATCCCTGAGTGACAAGTCCGTGAAATGGGTAACGTGCAGGGTCATCTAGTAAAGCATTATATTAATAAATCAATCAATTTAAAGTTCTGTTTTCTGAAAATTGGCGGTTTCATAGACTCTCAAAAGAGTCTTGAAAACGGCGGACCACATTTCAACAAAACTTCCGTACGTGTCACCATTCAATAGACTCAACGACACCAAGAGGTACTTATGATGTTCATTTTTGGATACCTGAGTCTTATTTCCGGAAATCAATGGGATGCTTACACAAAGAGATTCTCACTTTAGCAATGAAAAAACTGAATCTTAAATGGATTAATTAATAAGTCCAAGATCATATGATGGGTTATTGGAAGTTATTTGATCCAAGGCTGGGATCCTTTCCCTCTGGTACTAACAAGGGGACAACCCCACCTGCTGGTGCTATGTACCAGGTACTATGGCAGGCACGCTGCATACACTGCCTCTAAGCCTTGCAAACATCACTAAGCTAAGTGTTAATAACTGTTTTGCACTTGAGGAAGCTGAAGGTCAGAAAGGCTAATGATGCTCTCATGGCCACAGAGCCAGTACATGGCATAGAAAGGATTTAAACCCAGGATGCCTCCAACATCCACCCAGCCACAACCCTACCCCACTACATCATTGGGGGGGTAATAGGCAAAAATGACTGGGTGCAGGTTGTGTGGAGTTCTTAAAAATGTCTGGTTTAAGAGTTCTTAAAAACAGCCCCAGCATGGATCTGGATGATGAAACCGGTTTTGCCACCTCTTTAATACTGACCTGGAGGAGTTGCTTTCTCCTTGCTTATGTCTCACATGGTATCATTAGAGTTAAAACCAATAAGCTAATGTTAAAGTCAACTCATTCCTGAGTGACAAGTCTGTGAAATGTGCAGTGTCATCTAGTAAAGCATTATATCAATATATTAATATTATACATTAGTAATATTATATACAATATATTATATATTATAATATATATTATTTATATTAATAAATTGATTTAAAGTTCTGTTTTCTGAAAATCGGTGGCTTCATAGACTCCTAAAAGAGTTTTGAAAACAGTGGACCACACAAAACTTTATCTCCTACTAAAAGCCTACCTACAAAGGACTAGAGGTTCTCTAGAACTATTTGAATCACCTTCCAACATACGAAGTCCTCAATCTGAAGTCTGCAGAGGCCAAATTGCACTAGGCAGCTGGACTAACATTTATTTTGTTTGAGTCCCAAGTGTACCAACTCCGTGTGAGAGGAGTGGCTATACCAATCAGAGGGTCTCTACTGATCGGTGTAAATATCTTCGATGAACTGGAAAAAAGGGAGTATTACTTATGACAGTAGCTTCATCGTTGAAAACAATTAAGACCAACTGAAATGATAAGATTATAGGATCTACTGAATCTCTTTAAAAACAGGACAACCAAGCATTCATCCGACATGGCTCTGTACAGAGAGGAGAGACTCAATTTCTCAATTTCTGGGACATTTGGCCCTTGTAACTTGCTGATTTCAGTTCAGGCAAATATAAGTAAATCATATGTGGCGATTAAGTGCCTCTCGGAGGTTAGACACTGAGGGTTTCAGTAGGTTTCCCATTTCTTCTTCATGTTGCTCCTGCCTCCTCTGTGCAGGGACAGCCTTGCCCCAACCTTGACGTGTCCTCTCTCGTTGCAGGAGAAGGATGACATCCAGAGAGCAGAGTGCATGTTGCAGCAGGCGGAGAGGCTGGGCTGCCGGCAGTTTGTCACAGCCACAGATGTCGTCCGAGGGAACCCCAAGCTGAACTTGGCTTTCATTGCCAACCTCTTTAATAGATACCCTGCCCTGCACAAACCAGAGAACCAGGACATCGACTGGGGAGCTCTTGAAGGTAACTGGAAACCTCTTGCTCAGAGGTTCGGAAGAGCATTCACAATTTGAATTCAAGGGCCGCTCGAAATTACCTGCTAAGCAAATATCAACCCCTTCCATGTTGGGGAAGATTTGCAAACAGGTCATCAATTCCCTGGCATATAACAAAGAGAATAAATAGATTAATCAAGTCAATTACAGCCAGGCAGGAATAATCAAATACCATTATATCACATCCATTATACATAAGCTTCATCCATTATCAGAATTAAATGTTTTAGGGAAGGAATGCATTTAATTATCAGATGAAATAAACCCTGAGTTCCAAAAACCTAATTTATGTACTTAATGGATGCAGTGTGCATGCCTCGCTGCAAGAGATTGCAGCCACTCATCATCTAAAAGTGTTCAATTTAATGCTAAGAGGGGCTTATTAGTGAGGTTTTGGTTTTTGTCTTGTTTCTTTGATTGGAATTAGGGAGGGGGGGTGGAGAGCTGAGTAAAGTTTAGACGCAGAATCCCTGGGCGTTGTATTTTGGAGATTAGGTGCCCTGAGATAGAATGAAAAGCATGTAGCTATAGTCAGGTTCTTCTTTTTTCCACCACAAATTAGTCTCAATATTGGGACAAAAAAAAATCAAGATGGAACTAATATTCAATGAATATCACCAAAGAAAGGAAATCCAGATTTAAAGTATTGATTTTTTTATCCCCCCCTGCAATGCTTTACCCGAGCTAGAAGGCAAAATCAATCCGTATTCCAACAGGGCCTCATTTGTATTGTTTGATAAATTGTGGCCAGGGGTCCAGGCATTTTGTTGACTACCAAGTATATACATCAAGCCCTCTAATCACCCACTTCCAGCTGCCTCTAGAACATCTCCATTTGGTTCCTTTGCTATCACTTGAAATTCAGCATATACAAAGCAGAATTGATCATCTCTCCTCCCTCTCTCTCCCTACCCGCCTCCCACCCATCTCCTTTAGAAACTCTCCATTTTCAGTAATCCTACCACTTTTTTTTCCTTTAGTCACCAAAACCCTGGGTCCCCTTTGATAGTTTCCTCTTCTTCACCCCTAAATCTACTGAATTAGTAAATACTAATAACTCTTCCTGCAGAATGGCTTTTAGATTGTTGTTTTTCCTGACTGCTTTCTGGACTCTTATTAAATCATACACCAACCATTTCAATAGGTCTTCGGGGCCTGTTCCTCCATTTATCAAGCATTTGAATGTGCTTGTGTGCTCGTGCCATACGCCATCCCCTCTGCTTGTTTAATTTAAATGCATATTGCCTTTCAGTAATTTTGCACACTGCTGCCAGGGGCATCACAGTACTGCCTTCATTATATCTCTGCCTTGCTCAAGAATTTATTATAGTAATAAAAAAAAGAGCCTATAATGACTGGCATTGTCTAATATATCAACCAAAATCTGGTGGTTGGCATTCAGAGGGCCCCAGTTCTGGTTCCAGACATCAGACAGCCTTATCTCCGACTATTGCACAGATGCCTGAAAAATGAATTCCTAATGGTTTTAATACAGACCTTGCCTGTCGTTCCTTTTATGTCCCTATTTATGCTGTCTCCTCTTCCACTTACTATTGCCTCAAATCCTCTCCTCTTTCCTGTCCAGATTTTACTAGCCCTATAAAGTGAAACTTAAACTCCACTCCCAAACTATTCTCTCTCCTATTTCATCTCAAATAGTGAATATGTTTATCTCCTAGTGTAGCCCTGTGGCTTGTGTGATCGTGCTTTGATGCCTGAAAGTCTTGTTTTTCCTGAAAGAATATAAGGTTTTGAGGGTCAGCTTTGAACTGCTGCTCCACACAGGAGAATAGATGCTATAGAAACACTCGCTGAATTGGAATAGAATAGAAAAAACGAGGGACACCTGGGTGGCTAAGTGGTTGAGTGCCTTTGGCTCAGGTCATGATCCCGGGGTTCCAGGATCGAGTCCCACGTCGGGCTCCCTGCAGGGAGCCTGCTTCTCCCTCTGCCTGTGTCTCCACCTCTCTCTCTCTCTCTGTCATGAATAAATAACATCTTTTTTAAAAAATAAGAAAGAATAAAAAAGAAATAAATGAACCCAGAATAGCAATCCTCATCCAAATCCATTAAGGTTTTTGAATTAAGTTTTTTCATTTTGCATTCAGTTTTTATGATAGTCTCTTTAGATAAACTTTGATCATTAAAGAAAAAAAAAAGGCACATCTTCTAGAGGCCTGAAGGATAATGGGTCTTCATTAACTTAGGTGAGACCAGAGAGGAGCGGACGTTCAGGAACTGGATGAATTCGTTGGGCGTTAACCCTCGAGTCAATCACTTGTACAGGTAAGGCCGTGTGGGGACTCATCTTTGATGCGCGACACCAAGACCTTGGAAGATCCCCAGGATTTCTTTCAAATATCTCTGCGGCGTGTGATTTCCTCCACAAATGTGTGCATCTTGATGAGGAGCGCTGAGCTGCAGGTGTTGGCTCTTTAGCTGAGGAATGCACTTCCGCACATCACCCTTGCCCTGTGCTCAGGACAAAATCAGGACCCAGCAACAAGACACATCTACTACATGTTGTAAGCCTGTGATCTGCTCCTAAGCGGGCAAAGCAACACAAAACAAAAATGTGAAGTTTAGGGTGACGTTGCTCCTATGCCATATGTTGGAGCCGTATTTCTTTTCCCGGAGGCAGCGTGCTCACACCTGGGCCCTAGGTGCTCACACCTGGGAGAGACCCGGAGTAAGTCTCTTCAATTTCTCTGAGTCACAGTGTCTTCACCTCCAAAGATGGAGCTGCTAATACCAGTTCTGTTGGGTTGTTGCAAATGTTCCTCGTGCTGACGTACAAGGAAGCGCCTGCCCGCCGTAGGCCCCTGATGAATGGCAGCTCTCTGAGAATTGTCTTGTGTTTGTTTTTTGTTCAGTGACTTAGCAGATGCCCTGGTCATCTTCCAGCTCTATGAAAAGATTAAAGTCCCTGTTGATTGGAACAGAGTAAACAAACCACCATACCCCAAACTGGGGGGCAACATGAAGAAGGTAAACAGTGACTCCCCAGACGTTCCAACAGGCAGGTGAAGTCACCAGCCTGCAAGAGCTCCCCGTGAATACTTTATTAGGAGGCCAAACTTAGATAAGTAATGTTTATCCAGGGATTAAATTATGGCACCGCAATCAGAAGCCTGAACGGTTTCATTAAAGTGAGTCCATTACTTCAGTTGATTACTTATTTATAATTCCATGTTGGATGTCTTTAAAACATTATGATGTAAAAATTCTAATTAAGATAATTAGAGCAAGCAGAGCTGCAGGGTTGCTTTTCCACCAGCAGGATCCTTATTCTAATTTTCTAAAGATTTAGAGCCTTGTACTGACGGTTGGACTTGTACAAATAGTTTGTCTAATGTCAACACAGTGGGAACACATTGTTTTGTAAAAGCAGCAATGGGTTGGCACAAATATTTCTCACCATTCCTTGTCTCTTTGGCTCTTAATGATCCAAGTGTAGCCGCGGGAATACCTGTCCCACATGTGCATGTAGGACGGAGAATCCAGATTTTCCATGACAATCTCCATGATTCCGCTGTTTTAGGAATATCATGGGCAGGTCACTGAGCAGGGCCCTCTGTAGTGCGAGAGAGCCGAGCCAGTGTTCATACTAATGAATTCATTTTGGTTTTGCACTTAGAGAACACTGTGAATTTTTTTTTTTTTTTTTTTTTGGTGGAAGTGAGGGTTCTATTTAAAAAAAAAAAAGACGGAAAATTCCTTGACTAGTTTAGAATCCTAGAATCAGGCAAGATTTAAGAGATCATTCGGTCTGACAATATTTATTTCATTTTGTTCTCTTATCTGGTATCTCTCACGATAGACATGATGGCATTTACAATGTTTTCCTTCTTGCTCATTGACAGCTGGAGAATTGTAACTACGCAGTGGAGTTGGGGAAGAATCAAGCTAAGTTTTCCCTGGTTGGCATCGGGGGACAAGATCTCAATGAAGGAAACCGCACTCTCACACTGGCCTTGATTTGGCAGCTAATGAGAAGGTAATGTAACTCAGGGAAATGACTTTTTATTGAGTATATTACTGACCTGGAAAAATACCAGCAAATTGTCAGGAATGTGATTTAAACCAGCAGGATGATATTTTAAGCTAAACTTAAAACCAGAGGAGTGTTTTGTTATTTTCCCATTATTTTTATTTCCCTTGCAGGTCTTTAAGTATTCTTTCAGGTATTGTAAAACTCTGTTATTAGATTCCTAAACATTTCAGATGGTTTTGTCCTCTTAATGAATCACCCGGTTTTCATTATGGCATTGACCCTCTTTATTCCTGGTAATATTTTCTTTGAAATCTACTTTTTCTGATGTTGGTATAGCCACTCTTGCTTTCTCTTGATTAATTTTAGCATGACATCTCTTCTTCCAACCTTTTATTTTTATATTTTTGTAAATAACAATTATCTTTTAAAGAGGATTTCCAAACAAGGGGAAAATGTGCTATACTTACCCGTTTGCCATTTCTGGCACTTACCTTTCCATGGTGTAGTTACAGATTTCCATGTATATCAGATCTGAAATATTTCAAATTGTGTAGATCTGTTGGTGAGGAAGCATTTCAGCTTCTAGATGTCTACAAAGTCTATTTCATTTTCATTTTTGAAAGATATTTTCTCTAACTGTAGACTTCTAGATTGATAGTTTTTTTTTTTCTTTCAGTTCTTTAAAGATAGTGTTCCTTGCCTTCTGGCTTACATTGTTTCCAATGATACATCTGTTGTCATTCTTATCTTTGTTCTATGGTATAGTATGTCTGTTGTTCTCTGGCTTACTTTTAGATTTTTCTCTTTATCACTAGTTTTAAGCAAGTGGATTATAATGGGCCTTGGTGTTTCTCATGATTGAGGTTTGTTGAACTTCTTGAGTCTGAGGGTTTGTAGTATTCATCAAATGTGGAAAACTTTTGGTCTTTATTTCCCCAGAAATATTTCCTGTACTCCCCTCCCCCATTTGTTTTGGGGGGACTCCAGGTTCACACATATTTGGTCATCTGAGGTTGTCCCAAGGTTCACTGACACTCTATTCAATTTCCCCCCTCTGTTTTATTTTTCCTCCTTCTGTTTCATTTGGGATCTATTGATTTGTCTTCAAATCCACTAATCTCTTTTGTAATATCTAATCTTGCATTAATCCCATCCAGTGTGTATATTTTTTATCTCAGACACAGTTTTCATGCATAAAAATTTGAGCCAAATCTCTTCAGTATTTCCTGTGTCTCTTTCCTCTACCTTCTTGAACATACAGAACATAATTATAGTCCTGTTATTTCTGGGTCTGTTTCCATTAATTGATTTTTATCCTCATTATGGGTCATATTTTACTGTTTCTTTTGAATGCCTACTAATTTTTTATTGTATGTGAGGCATTGTGGAATTCTATCTTCCTGTGTGCTGATATTTCTGTATTCCTTTAAATATTCTTGAATTTTGTCCTGGGATGCAGTTAAGTAACTTAAGCATGGTCTGATCCTTTTGAGACTTACTTAAAACTTTAATTAGTCTTGAGCTAATTTTGTCTCTCCATACTGAGATAATCTCCTCTGAGTATGTCACAATCTCTGATGCTTTGCTCACACATATGCATTGAGTAAACCTCAGCTAAAGACTTGGGGCAAACCCTCTGAGGATGTCTGGAGCTTTCTTTCTAGATGATGCTTTCCTTTCCAGGCAGCTCTCTCCTCTCTAGTGTTCTGCTCCACAAATTTCAGATACCTTCGATTCCTTGAGTTCTCAATCCTGTCCTCTCAACTCAGGGGGACTGCTATGCTCTGGGTTCTCTCTCTCTCTCTCTCTCTGCACTGCAGCCTGGAAACTCTTCATGCAATAAGCTGGAACAATCTTAGGGCCCACCAGGTTTGCTTTCCTTCTTTCAGGGACCACTGTTTTACACTTACTGTTGTCCAGTGTCTGAGCAACATTGTTTCATATGCTTTTCATTGTGTTTGGGTGTTTAAGGCAGAAAAGCAAGGCTGGTCCATTACCACACCACAGCTAGAAGCAGAATTTCCTGCTAGTTTTTCACGAGACAATTTTCGATAGCTTTTAGAATTAAATGTACACTTGATCAATGTGGAAGCCATGTGGCAATGCCGTTTGAACAAGGTAGAATGTAATATATAAATAGAAAATAAATTATAAGAAAAGTAAATGAGGGCACCTGGGTGGCTTAGTGGTTGAGCGTCTGCCTTTGGCTCAGGTCATGATCCTGGGGTCCTGGGATCAAGTCCCACATTGGGCTCCCCGCAAAGAGCCTGCTTCTCCTTTTGCCTGTGTCTCTGCCTCTCTCATCAGTAAGTAAATAAAATCTTTAAAAAAAAGAAAAGTAAATGATTTTTGGTACAAAAGCACGAGCTTGGGAAAAATTTAACATAGCAAATCTTTAAGTATAAAACAGTTTACTTTTAAATGCTTCACTCTTTCCCTCTATACTGGTGGCCTTGACCAGGTAGAAATATTACATCCCTTAATTAGAATCTATGATACTGTGATTTAATTCATTTTCTACCTGGAAGGAAGTTCCAGAAACCACATGTCACATTACATGATGTCTCACAAGTGAATGGCAAAGGCAAGGTGTGTAGTGTCTCTAGGACTTCAGAGAAGTTTCATTCCCAAGCCACTGTCTCTGGATCCTGACATTCATAATGGTCCTCAAAGGAAGTATGTCAGTGTTTCCAGGTGATGTGGTTCAGTCAGAAGTGATCATAATGGAGTTCACTACCTGATTCACACTTGCTTCCCCAAGTATAGCGCTCTACTACCCATCTCTGAACTGGGCTCTCCTTGAAGTTTAAAGGCAGGTGTCACAAGGCTCTTCTGGCACAGAAAACTCCAGAGCTAAAGAAACTTCAGCCCCATCTTCTATCTTGCTGCATCCATCTAGAATGTCACTGACAGTCCCTAAGGGCTGCCCTACCAGTATATTTTCAGAAACATGTATGACCTATTCTCTATTGTCTTTCACGTGTGTTTTAGTCCTTAATAGATGACATGAGCTACTGATTGCTTTAACAAACAAAATAAATCTTTTTAGTTGCCATGGTTAAGTTGACTTTTGGGTTTGAATATAAAATAATCTTTGGCATTTTCTGTTTTAATGATAAAAAAAGAAAAACAGCCAACTCTATGCCATTTTGAATTTCATAATATCTGAAAATCACCTTGTAATATCATCTTCGTTCTGTATAGGTTATAGAAATGTGGCCTGATGTTGTACTTTATGGCTTGTATATATACAATAAGGTCTACACTGTAGCTGCGTCCCTACCTGGCTAATAGGTCCCATTTCTTACCAGTGCTTACCCAAGAATGGTGCATATGAAAAAGTGGGCAGAGAAATACATTACTGTTGAAGGCGATGGAATGACTAATAATTGTGTAAATGCCACCAGAAGGGACTTTTTTTTTTCTCTGTGGGCCACACATTAACAGATCTATTAAATTTAGAGTTAGTTCTAGCTGGAATTATTTCATCAGATGTGCTAATTTGGTCATTTATCTGGACAATAAATGGCATGTCATTTTCCCCCCTAAGAACAAATGAGAGATGTGTGCTGAAACCTCCCTTTCCCCTTCAGTAGCCTGGAAATCGCTCTCAGATTAGAAAGCTGGCAAATAGTGTGTGTATAAATTTGGAGACAATAGCTAGAAACAAGTAAGCTACAGGCAGACAGCAATGTCAAGCTCCGGCAGATGAACAAAGAGGCAGGCAAATGAGGATCACCCCAAATCAAACAGGCTGTGGATGGTGAATTTGGGATAGGTCCCTGCAAAACAGAACAGCGAGGTTTGTCCCTCCGGGCCACATGTTAAATAAATCAAACAAGCATTGGAAAGCAGGAAAGCAAGCAAGTAATAATCGCAGCCCCTCCAGCGCTGCACGTGCAGACCTCATCAATCCTCTTTTGTTGAATCAGGCACTGGCTGAAGCTGGGGCTTATGACACCCTTGCACTGTGACAGACGGTTTTTCAGCGCAGCAGTTTGCAGACACCCAGTGATACTGGGATCCTGTGTGGGGTTCCAGTTGCCCCAAAACATAGTTGATGGGACAGAGTGATTGTCTCACAAGGAAAATCCTAGGTAGACATGGGCCAAATTGATTTTTGTTTAAAATTTTGAATCTATAGTGCGTGCTGAGTGGACTGTCCAGAGTTGTAACTCCAACCTAATTCCATCCTTTCTTCCCTTTGTGTTTCCTGTCGTACTTACAGGCGGGTATAGGATTCCCTGCCATACCTCCCTTGAGGTTGGGGAGAGCGATTTTGTACTCACCAGAACTTTGGGCCAGCGTGAGGGCCCTGCTGAAACCCCTGAGTGCAGTCAGCTGCCTCCATGATTTACTGTATGTCTCTAAGTTTCTGTGTTCCTTGGTGGCTTTTTGTGTTTGCCCAGATAGACTTTTGTGTAGATGTGACCCTGTGTGTCCCAGTTTCTTCCCTAGCTTCTATCCACTGGAGAGTGTTTTCAGGGAGGAAGAATTTCCACTGCCTTTCAGGGTCCTGTAGCCAGCATAAGAATCAAACTCTCATGAGACAGATTAATAGGAGAAAATGAGATTTAATTTTGTATGAACAAGAATCCACACAGACATGGAAATTCCAAAGATGGTCAGGCAAAATGAAGTTGTACATCGTTCTGAACTAAGGAGACGGGGTAAGGGTCTGGGACTTCGAAGGAAAGGAATGTGATTCACAAAAGGTGGAAGAGTAAATGTTTGGTAAACCAATGTTTGGTGGGCCACTCATGGGCCGTAGGACTTTGGGACATAGAGGACTTTGATCACACAGGCCTTGCTAGGTTCCTCTCTGTCTACCATACCTGGTTCATGGTAAAATGCAATTATCTAAGTTGATAACTCTCTTTCTGGAGCAGGTCCTCGATTAAATCCTTTTCGGCAGGACTGGAGGGAGGTAAAGAGCTTTTCCTGGATCTGCTGGGTTTTGATTGCTTTTAGCTCAAAATAGTCTTTTTGCCCTTGGCCCCGACCCTGTCAACAAAGCAGTATGGGCCTCCTGACAAAGGGAAGTGAGAATTCTCCCCCCTGAGGTGAATGGAGCCTCTAGGAGATGGGACTCCACTTGTCCCAGGAGGCTGTATATGGACATGAGAGGTGAAGCATGTCCTAACCTGTCTTTTCTTACCAGGGTCACCAGAAATGCTTAATTGTCACAGTAAATGCCCATAACTCAACCCCCATGCTTGCTAGCAAGAAACAAGAAACCAGTCATGCCACGAAACCTCATCTTTATGAATTGATCAAAACTAGGGCTGTTTTCCAGGATAGGATTATTTTGAAAAACTACCTGAGACTTATCCCACTTGTACCCATTAATTCCGTAGTGTTTGGTCCCATCGCTGGGCCCAGCTAAGCATTTCTCATCTTGACTTTCTCCTTGCTTTCCCTGCAAGAAAGTCATTCTATTTATGCACCTAGCACACTAGCTTGAAGCATCTTTCTAATCTTTTCCCTCCAAAACCCAATTCTCATGAACAGTAGGCATCGAAGGTGATTCTTAACGCTCAGGCTAGAGATTAACTTGGTCTGTGTGTTCCTAATATTTCTACTTTCATGATATGCAAAGGAAACTCTTTTATATTTTTTCATTTATTATGTTGGCCCCTGGGATTTTTCTAGCATTGAATGGTGCCTCCATTTTTATGGTTCCTTTAAGAAAAGCATCACTGGTTTGAATCCTTTGCTGTGCTTTCCTTTCCCTCTCTGTCTTCTGCTTTCCCTTCCTACCCAGAGCAATGACAGTGCTTATTTGCTCTGTATCTCGTGATAATAACCACAACACTACATTTCAAATTGTTCTAAAAGGAAATAATGTTGTTGTTATCTTACTTTATTCCCGCCCCCCCCCCCCGCCCCCAAGTGTAATGGTGTCCAGGCTATCTTCTGTGGCATACCTAGGAAGAAAAGAACATTTCTAGCCTGGCTACTTTCTGTGTTTTTGAATTCCTTAGCAATTTTTCTCCAGAAATCATTCTTGATTTTGTTCAGGTACACGCTGAATATTCTTGAAGAAATTGGAGGAGGACAGAAGGTCAATGATGACATTATTGTCAACTGGGTGAATGAAACATTGAAGGAAGCGGAGAAAAGTTCATCCATCTCTAGTTTCAAGGTAAAAGTCGGAGTCTACTGCTCATGGCCACCTGAGCTCTATGCTTATCTTTATTGTTTTCACTCTATTTTAAAGTGACCTTCAGTGTGAGGTATCTGAGCCCCCCCCCCCATTTTTGATTTTGCTTGAATGACCCATTATTGTTTTGGTGTTCACAGGCTATTTCATTGACAAATTTCCTGTCACTTGCTCCTGTAATAATTAATTTAAAAAACCCATCATTTTTAACACATGATTTTAGGCGTTTTTCAAAGTAACATAAAATACAATAATATTTTTTAAATACACACAGTTTCATGATCCAGATTATTATCATAATGGTGGTGGAATGTAAAAGGCTATAAAAGATCTCCCATGTGGTATTTTTTTCAGGGAAAAACAGTTGTGTACTTGTATCCAAATCCCATTTTTATTAAAACCAGCATTATATTTTATTCAATTTCCTAACTCATGTTTCCTAACTCATTAGCTGGATCCTTCCTCTAGGGACTTTCACACTTGATTCATGTCATAACATCTGTGCCATCTTAAATTTTTTTTTTTTGTTTGAAGGTCAGGAATTAGGGGGAGGGACCCCATCAGAGTTTGTATGATCATGACTGGTGAGGCTTTGTCATGATTCTGTCTTCTTCAAAATCAAGAAAAAAAATTAAAATTTCACCCCACCAAAGAGAGCAGATGGTATTTCTGAGTTGTGCTGTGCTAGGAATGTCCACTCCCTGTGACCTCATCACAGATCATGTCCACCACTCTCTCTCCTCCAGCTTACCCTCAGTCTGGAGAGCTGAGCAGAAAGATAGGAGCAGAGGCGTGAGCAAGTTCTTCCCCCCACCCCCCCAAAAAAGAGCTGGAAGGGCAGGTTCCTGTCATAGCTACTGGACTCTGCTGCTATAGTAAGGAAGCAGCTGTAGAAAATATATCAAATGAATGGGCACAGCTGTGTTCCAATAAAACTTTATTTATAAAAGCAGACAACAGGCTAAATCTGGGAGCATTCTCAACATGAAACATGCCCTGAGCGCTAAGGGGCTCCTTGTGTGTAAGCCCCATGTCATCCCACAGACATTGTAAAGGCAGCTCTACTGTTTACCTCATTTTTAGGTAAGGACACTGGAGCTCAAGTAATGGAGGTTACAGCTAGTAATGGCAGGAGATGATCCATCAGTGAGCGGAAAGCACCTTTACCTGCGGGGTGAGATCACAGAGCAGTGTGTATCCATAGGTCACTTCACCATTACTATGCAGCAGCTATCGGGGTGATAGCCCAGGGCGGGCAATGTCTCTGTAAAATAGCTGCCACCGCAGCCCATTAGGTCACCCCGTGGCTTCTGGGGTGTTCTCATGGGGACTCACTCTTGAGAATGTTTGACAGCTCTTTTACTCCTTGGGTCGCTCTGGGCTGATTTTCTCCTGTCTCCTCACAGTCATTGTAGAGTTGATCAAGGAAGAAAAAAAAAAAGCACCAAAGGAAAATGTCAAATTAGCCCCATGTTACTTTTAAGTGAAACCCTAAAAAAAAAAAAAATGAACACAATTCATTCTTGATTAACTGTTTTGGAAATAGTCCTGGTCCCCTCTTCAGCTCTGAACGTTGCCAGTTGCCAGCCGTCTCTGCCTGTCTGCAGGCAGGACTGTGGGCAGAAAGTAGGAGAGAAGGCCAGACTCCGATCCCTCCACTTTGTTTCCCCCGTGGCTCTTCAAAAGGTTCTATGGAGACAGAAGCTCAGGCTAATGTTGGAAATTAGATTACAACTGCATAAGGATTTTATTCCTGTAATAGTTCTCACATTATCAAGGAGTAAATAAAAATGGACCCATTATATTTTCTAAAAATATTATTCTCCTTAGCCAGAGGACCAATGCTAGAGACCTAGCACCTTGCAGGGGACCAATGCTAGAGACCTCGTTTGTTTCTTGATAAGAATTCATTCTGATTTAGACCTTCAAGGTGTGTTTGGATTTGCCTGGGCCCGGATGCTGATGTGCAGTTGCCTCTCCACGTGTGCACTCACAGTCCCCAGGGGAGGGGAGAGCAGATGGGAGCATTCACAGCTCTAGGTGTGAGCATGAAGATGTTTACCATGCCAAAGAAAGAGCCCAGAATTTTAAGACGGGGTACCTAGGTTCAAATACCAGCTCCACCAGTTATCAGTAAGTCATTTAACCTCAGAAACTCCCTTGACTCCCTGTCAATTAAGATGAGATAGATGCCTACACCTGAGGCTTGTGGCGACAAGAAGTTCTGGGCAAACCGTGAGGCAGCAACAAGTACCAGTTACGGTCATTGACTTAATCACACATCTGCTATAACTCACAGACTCTGTTCTTTCCTTCGAGTCTCCAAGGAGCATATGCTGAAGCTCCTGCCCAGATGAGCCCTCACCACAAACCCTGCCAGTCAGCTCTGGGATGTTGTACAAACTTCCTTCCATTCCCAGTGTGAGAATGACTCCTTGACTGTTGGGAGACAATGGGTTTCCTCCACTTGCTGAGCCAACAGGAGGCTGGTGGCTCCCTATCAAAACCACGGTTGACTTAAGACACCATGTGGAACACTGTGGCATTTCCCAGACCAGGTTGTGATCTTTTGTATTTAAGAGAAGAGAGCCATCCACCTCCCTTGAGCTGAACAGGAGTAATTTGGGGTCCTAATGATGAAACCATCCCTTTCTCTCTATGCAGGACCCGAAGATTAGCACCAGCCTGCCTGTGCTGGATCTCATTGATGCCATTCAACCGGGTTCCATCAACTATGACCTTCTGAAGACAGAAAACCTGAATGATGAAGAAAAACTCAACAATGCCAAGTATGTAAATACATCTGAGTCCAGGGAGGGGAGGGCCCAGCTGGCAATGGGAAAGCTGTAAAGTCTATTGCTTGTGCCTTTTGCACAGTTGATGCACCATTTGCTTTTTCTTCTCATTACTTGCTGTGTCCCATCACCATTATTTTAGATGTTGTACAATAGCCGTTTAAGACTCCTAGTGTAAGAATGGAAGCAAGACAAAGACACAAGAATATTCTTCCAATCGATAAGCAAGCCTATAGTTTCATAAAACCAATTTCCCAGTTGCAATCTATGAGAGACTTCCTAAGTAAAGGAATACATGCCAGGCCCAAATATAAACACCCCATTTATGACTATCCATGGATATGAATGGGCAGGACTGGGGTTCAAGACCAAAGTCTTTACCAGCTTGGGAGCAACTGCTTGAGGGCAGCTCCACCATGTAGAGTGGGGGGCAGCAGACTACAGTCGATAAGCCACACTTGGAGCATTGTCTGCTTTTATAAATAGAGTTTTATTAGAATAGCCATGCATATTCATTTATATATTTTCTGCAGCTGGTTCCCTGCTACAGGTCAGAGTTGAGTCATTGTAACAAAGCCCCCAAAGCCTAAAATATTTACCACTTGGTGTTTTGTGGAGAGTTTCCTGACCTATACTCTGGAGTAGTGCTTTTCTCCGAGCAGGTTGCATTATTTCCTAGAGTTGTCATAGCCAAATACCACAAACAGGGCAGCTTAAAACAACAGCAATGTATTCTCTCCCAGTTGTGGAGGTATAAGCACAAGATCGAGATGTTGACAGGGTTGGTCTTTCTGAGGCTGGGGGTGGGGGAGAATCTGTCCCTTGTCCCTCTCCTGGCTTCTGGTGGTGGCCAGCAGTCCTTGGCTTATAAATACATCACTCCAGTTTCTGCCTCCATCTTCACATGACCTCGCCTATGTGTCTGTGACTCTACATGGCTGTCTCCCTTCTGGTGTGTGTGTGTGTGTGTGTGTGTGTGTGTGTGTCTGTGTCTCTCCTGTTAAGTGCACTAGTCATGTTGGCTGAGGGCCCCACCCTACTCCAGCATGTCCTTGGCTTAACTGATTACACCTGAACAACTTTCTTTCCAAAGAAGACCATACTCTGACTTAGTAGGGGATAGGGTGTCCATTTATCTTTGAGGGTGGGGATCACAATTCAATCCCTCACAAAGTTCTGGAATTAAGAAGTTGAATAGTGCCCAGAAGCCCTGTGTGTGTGTGTGTGTGTGTGTGTGTGTGTGTGTGTGTGTAACCTCAACAGTATTCTTTTTTCTGTTCCCAGTTTGGGAAAGTGGGGGTGGGGGGGCTGAGTTCCAGGTATGCTGGAATTATAAATGGTAATTACAATAGATGCATGGGATAGACGGGGGATCTGTGATGCAATGGAAGAGACAGGGAGGGAAACAAAGCTCTACAGAGCGAATAAAATCTAAGATGAGATGGACTGAAAAGACTAAGAAAGAGGTAGAGGTAGACAGGTGAAGGAGGCAGAAAGAATACCTCCAGGTAGACGGAAGAATGCATATGAAGACCTAGAATTTTAAATAAAGACCAAAAGAGCCCCCCCCCCAAGAAACCTTGCCTCTAATTCCTCAAGAAGAATGTGATTAGGTTTAAGGAACTTAGTTTCTTGAGTTAATTTGCAGAGTCCAAGGTCTTATAATTACTAAGTGATTCAGCTACGGTTCAGAATCTGACTTCAGAGCCCAGCCTCCCAAGCACTAGTCTCTAAGGGCATGGTATGAAATTGCTTAGAAAAAAAATGAGTAGAAGGAATTATACCAAATGCTAAAAATGCTTATGTCATGGTGGCAAGATTTGCATGATTTTTTTGAAGCTCTTTTTTCTAATTCGTCAACAACTTCCCTTTGTATTTTATAACAGAGAAAGTACATTTTTATTTCATTAATAATTGCTAGAGAAGAGGTGATTGAGAAGTGGGCCAGGAGAAAGAACGGGGACTACGCTTGCCTGGTGCTCTTCATATGACCAACAGAGGAGGAATAAAGTTAGTTAACAGAGCAGAGGGCGTAATGGGGCCTTGGGTAGAACGGAGAATCTCTGGAGCAGTCGTTGTAAGAGGTTACCAGATAATAAATGAAGTGAATAAAAGAACTGCCAGGTCGTCTTGGGGGCTCGTTTGGAAACAGATTACCACTCATAAAAATTACCTTTACATAATTAAAAATACAGCAAAATGTTCCAATGGAGCTATGATAACCTTATGTGAAAAATGTGTCCTCTAAAACTCTAGCTCTTTGGGTATTTTAGTGACATAAATACATACATGCCTGTGCGGGCAAGGATTGGAATGGAATGAAGAGTAAAACCGGTGTGCAAGGTAGAAGCATGACACACGCATCCTCCTCCTTTTCGTCCTTGCTGTAGTTGACATGGAGTCTGCAGACTTTTCCCAGCGCACATTCTTGTTCAGTTCCAGGACTTTCTCTGCTGCTCTAAAGCCCAAGAGAAGACTCATGGCGAAGGCATCAAACGTAGCAAGAGCTAGAGGGGTTCTTTAAGGGCAAGTAATAAATGTGGTGCTTGTCATGAGTCTAGGCAGCACGTCCAGTAGTCAGGAGCTCTGTTGAGCTGAGATTGGCCCACAGGAGTGAGGGGATGCCATGATTCCCCCCAGCTGTCCCAGGAGTGAGAGCTGCATGGTATGTGGTATGTAGAACCACGTGACTATGCTCCTGAGGGGTCCCCTTCATACTCTGTTGCTCAGGCTCTTCTCATTCTTCCTCTTCTCTCCCTCTAGATATGCCATCTCTATGGCCCGCAAAATTGGGGCCAGAGTATATGCCCTTCCAGAAGACTTGGTCGAAGTGAATCCCAAAATGGTCATGACCGTGTTTGCTTGCCTCATGGGGAAAGGAATGAAGAGGGTGTAAGTCCCAGTGGGGAGGCGACGCGCACACTCCTGACTGCTCAGCATGGGATGCCCACGGGAAGCACGGAGACCACTCAAGCCATTCCAGTTTTCAACTCCGTGACATTATACAGGATTCCAAAAAGTGTATGTTTGTCCAGCCAGGTAGCTACTCCTGTATGAATGCAAAAAAAAAAAAAAGCTTCATTCTTTGCAAAAACATAAAAACAAAACAAAAAAACCCACAACCCAGTCTCTCACAAATATTTTTATTATTGAATTTATTGCTTCTTTGAAAACCTAGAGGGGGAAAAAAAAACACCCTTACCTTCCAGGCACCCTTCCTGCTTTGCTATTAGTCAAGTATAGATGCTGCAGTGTTATTAATTTTAACAATATTTCAGCCTGGCTTAATTTGGCTGCCTTTTTGGTTCAAGGTGAGACCCCGGAGGGGGCGGGGGTTGGGAATCATCAAGCCAGTCCCAAAGCCTGTTTCTGGAGTCCGGCATTTGATCTGTTACAAGCCTCTCCCACTCTCCTGTGGCTTTGCTTTATACTCTCTCAGAACAATGCCTTCTCTGTGGCCCACTTTTGCTGCCCATCCTTAGGTCTGGGTCATTTGGCGCCTCTGATGGGTCAGGCTGTTGGGGTCCCGAGAGTCCCTGGTGACTCGCAAAAGTAAGACCTCATCAGAGCCTTTCCTCAGAACGAGAGTCCCAAATGGCCTAAGTTTTGTCAGCACACAGGAAGCTTCTGTTCTTTTAGGATTTGTGCCCAGATCAGGTCTACCATCTTGAATACTGTGCCTTCAGGGAGATTCTTAACCTCCAGGCAGGTTACCCCCAAGGAGGGTGTAATTGAGCCTTGTTCCACGAGGGGACAGTGTGGAGCCACAACAAAGCGGCTCTCCTCCAGGCTGTTGCCCCTCGGTGCCTTAGGCCTGCTCCTCAGACCTCTCTACTGTGGTGTGGCTAACTGGTGACTGGAAGCAATTTGGCTCCGCTTCTCACTTGTTCTTAGATCTTAGTGCCCCTGACTGCTGCAAGGCCATATATCAATGTTTACTTTTTTGGGTAGTATAGAAGCTTTTTGCCACCCCCAAGCTTGAGGGAGCAACAGGTGCCAATGAGCAGCGCCCCCACCTCACCCCCTGCCCCCCAACAACACACACCCACACAGAGTCATATACACAAGACATTTAAAGGATTCTGAAACAAAACCAGAGGAGCAGTGTGAGTTCGAGGAGCCCTAACAGAGTATATACAATTTTCATGAAAACCTGCCGGAGGCTAAGAAGCAGCAGAGCATTGTGAACCAACACTAGACTCTCGTAGCCATCTTTCAAAGGAATTGCAATGCTTCACCCTGGATCTGTTCCTCGGCAGCAGGTTCGAGAAGCCAAAATGTGGCCTCTTCTAGCGCATAATCAGTATTTCTGCTGCATCTGAATACAAAGTGGTTGGCTTTGTCTCGGACCGAACTTAATGTAGCCTCACATGATTCTCCCCCACCTGGCTCTGGGAAGACTGCTCCTGGCTTAATAGAAAATGAAGATAAAATAATGCTCCAGATGTCTCCAAATAAAAATGTTCCATTTATGTCATGTCTTTGGATGTTTCCTTTGGCAAGTGTCATTAGAACTCGGCGTAACTTATCGGTGACTCCCTCCAGCTAACACACACCGAGTGCCTAACATGTGGCAGGCATGGTGCAAGGCTTTAGAAATAGGCCTGGCGTTGTGCCTGGTTGACCTGGAAAGATGGAGGTTCAGGAAACTGGCAGGTGTGATAAGTGATAAACAAGGGTGAGGTGAGCTTGTGACAGAGGAAACGGTCTAAGGAAAAATATTTTGGCTGCAAAACAGAAAAGTAAGCTGGAGTTAGACACGTTGAGCCCAGTTGTGAACCAAGACCAGATGTGGGGATTGGTTCAGGATGGCTTCCGGGGAGATGGAAAGAGGCATCTTTCTTGGCTGGCAGGGTCTGATGTGGGCTCCCTGACCTGGCCATCCTCCCTTTGAGGGAGGAGCACAGAGAGAGAGTGCTGGATAATTTCTCCCCCGCAGGGTCCTCTCAGGTAGGCCTCTGTGGTCGATGAGAAGCATCTCTTTGGCGTGGTTACCTCCTGACCACACAGCTGCTAGGAAGCCGAGTGTGTGAGCTTCAACAGCAGCAAGTCCCAGCTTTGCCAGCAGCTTCCTTCTGGAAGTGGCTCTTTTGTAGCCTGAATGTTCCTGTAGCTCTTCCAAGGAAAGAAAAGATTAGATTGTGGGATGCCGCAATCTAATCATGGTAATTTTTCTAAATTTAAAAGTTTGTTACAATAAATAAATAAATACTTGCTACATTAAAATGTCAACCCAGATACGGCATCAGAAATCAAAATTGCACCAAGGTGTCTACCGTCGAGAGGCCACCCTCCCACCTCTGTGTCTGGAAGTGTGCTTTGAAGCCAGCTCCGATCACCTCACTGGAGCCAGTCTTGTGACCCTATCACTAAATTATTGTTAACTTGAAATTGGCAGCGATGGAGGTGTCTACACCATAGCTACGATCAAACTCTACAAATAGGCTTTTGTTTTTGTTTTTGTTTTTTTCTTATCCCCAGAGAGCTGGTTCATCAACCCACCATTCACCCCGCCCCATCTCCCAGTTCCCCTCCTGGTCAGCAGTCACTGTTACTAATTCCTTTTGTATCCTTCTAGAAATATGTCATTCATATAATACTCACATGCAGACCTTTTTATTATAAATATTAGCATACCATAGCCATCATTCTGCATCCTGCCTTTTTCACTTAATACCATATCTTGGTGATTGTTCCATGCTGGGATATACAGATCGGCCTCCATCCTTTCAGTGGGTATAGGATCTTATTATATAGGTATCCCAAACTGCATTCAGCCAAGGGCTTATAGATATTTAGGCTGTTTAACTGTTTGCCTCAATAAATAAGGTCACAGTGAATAAATATCTGCTTCTTGTGCACAGAATGTTCATTTTAATTGGACGGGTATTCAGTTTCTCCTCTATCAAAGGTATTGACTTGGATGTTAAACATAGATCCTCCCTCCCAAATCATTCTTTCAAATTATTTGATGAAACGGATCCTGGACCCAATCCTCCCTTCTCCATTTTATGCCTACAGAAGCATATTGATCCAGCAAAGAGATAATGTACACACACACAGATAATAATAATAAAAATCAGAATGTGATAAATGCTATAACAAATTCATAAATAAAGTATGGGAGCTCAGGAGAAAACTAATTCTGAATGAAGGGTTACCAAAGTTGGCAGAAAAGCTGAGCTCTGATGAATGGGAAGGCAGGAACCATGCTTTACACATACTGAAATCCCGTACAATGCCAACTGCTTTTCTAGATTTTTAATAAGTGCTCAGTAACGTTTTAAAAATTGATTTGTGTTACATATAAATGTTTCCCGATCATGAGAGATGCCAACTGGAAAGAGGTGAGGAACCGTGGTGAGGCAAACTTACCTACTGAGATTTTAGGATGGAAGGGATCCCTGTGTGTCTGGGAATTATGACATTCGAGTCTGTCTGATGCAATGTGTTGGACTAGATGAGCTTTTAAAGTCTCAGCCAACTGAGCAATTTTATCCACCTACGCGCGCGCGCACACACACACACACACACACACAGTCTAGTTTGTCTCTGGAAGCACAGCTTGGGTCTCGATTGTAAAAACTACCAAGACTCAGCCTGCCGTAAGCCAGCCCAACTCAGATGGATGCTTGATGAGTGAGGGACATTTCTGGTGCTCGCAGTGTCCCTGGATGACTTCCGCTCTGACCTCCTTTACAGTTACTGTGCCTGTTGACACACAGCAGCTGCTGGGATATTACGGACTTTTGTTCTCCATTTACCCCAGTGACCCAATACACTTGGATTAAATACTGGCAGGACTGTCCGTGAACTTGACACCTTGCCCAGCACGACCCTGCAAGCCTCATGACCCAGAAACCAGAGGCATCAGCTCATGACAAGTTAGCACTGACTGATCCTCTTGTGAAATCTACTTTGACAGTTTCCTAATAAAATTCCAGTAAGAACAGCAACTGCGAAAGACCACACTTGACTCAGTGTCCTGTCTCCCCATTTCTGACAGCGTTTACCCACTGAGTCTGTGCATGAGTGACCCCCCCAAAAAAAAACATCAAAAAGGAAAGAAAACTGTGTTTTCTCAAACCTAAAGTCTGCATATATTTAGTATCCACTTTTGTCAAGCACAAAAACACAGATAATCTAGTCAATATCCAGTGTGTCACTATTGACCTGTCACTTGGGCAGGTCAACAAAATGGTAATAATTTTTGTTATCTGGTATGTCAAAATCGGGGATTTCCATTTAAATAGGTGCTTTGGTTAATAGAGAGCTATCATGTATCTCTTTTGGAATAGGGATTTTTAGGGGATTAGAATGCATGCAAATAATTATAAAGCTATGTGTAAGGTGACGATAAACTTGATAATTTGGTAGGTGTGCCTTGACTTGGCTCATCCCAATGATGAGTCCCCAATAATCAAACTTCCTTGCTCCATGGGTAGTCCTTGGGCCAGGGGAAGCTGGGTAATCCTTGCCACAGACCTATTACATCAGAATCTGCATTTTTATAAGATTCCCAGTTAATTCATCTGCATGTTAAAATTTGAGAAACACTGCCCTAAAAGAGTAGGAGCCTTCTTTAAAGACCTGCAGTTGATAGGTAGTCAATGTAACCAGCTTCAAGTTAAATTCTACTTTTCCAATTATAGAGGACTCAAGAGATTAAAATAACTTTCCACTAACATTATCCCATCAGCAATAATTCTTCGAGATAGATGAGTGGCTTTGCCCATTAATTGGGTGTACCCCTTGTCACCCAGACTAGCCTTTTGCAGTTGTTCTGCCCATTGACCGCTCTCTTCCCCGTGGCACCCACTCCCAGGCCCAGGCTTTATCTCCTGGTCCTCCTGGGTACCTTTATTTATTTTTTATAAATATTTTATTTATTTATTCATGAAAGACACACACACACACACACAGAGGTAGAGACACAGGCAGAGGGAGAAGCAGGCTCCATGCAGGGAGCCCGACGTGGGACTTGATCCTGGGACTCCAGGATCACGTCCTGGGTGGAAGGCAGGTGCTAAACCGCTGAGCTACCCAGGGATCTCCACTCCTGGGTACCTTTAATGTGCCTGTCGGCACAGCTTTCTCTCACTGAATGCCTAGGGCACCTGACCCAGTGCCATATCACTGGTCTTCCCTGCCGTTCCTTCACTACCTACATCAAGCCTACTGGTTTTCTCCCACTGTCTCTGGAGCAATCTCTCTATAGTTTCCAGTGACAGCAGGTAGCATAGTAAGCCAAACTGTCCCAAGGGGAGGGATTGTGGCCCTCCAGAGCCTACTCTTTTCTCCCCCAAAACTTTGAAATGCACTTTGAAATGACTTTCTGGGAGTACAGCTTCATCACTGTTATCTTTGCCAATTTTCTAATGGCAAAGAGAGAGAGGAAAGCACCTCCCAAGTGTGCAAATTTCCAGTGGATAGAATGAGCCTGTTACCTTTGAGGAACCGAAAAACTAGTATGGCAATGGAAAGCGAGACCTGCCATAACACAAGAAACAAATGGTCTGGTGAAAGGTTTAGTAATGATCCTCAGACATTGGGACCCTTAAGAATCCCCTGGGGAGCTACTTAAAAACCCAAATCTCTCAGATCCTACCACAAGATTCGGTGCCTATAGGGGTGGTGGGCCCAGGAATCTGCATTCTCCACAAATACCCTAAGGAAGTTCATGAATCACAGAGCACACTTGGACAAGTGCTGGTCCAGAACAGCTATTCTCAACCCTGACTGCACATTGAAATGATCTCGGGGACTTAAAAAAAAAAAAGTGCTGAGGCCTGTATCTCAATTATATGAGTATCTTGGAGGGAGGGATATAGGCCTCAACTTCTTAAGTGCCTCTGAGTTTGAGAAATACAGATCTCTAGCCCAGGGTACTCTGCAAAGGCCAGGACTGGGTGAAGCATGTTAGAAAGCGGAGAGACCAATACAGAGGATGATGGTTTAGAAAGGGAGAATGAGGGGATGGAAATTCCTAAAGACAAACTTTGCTCTGTTCACAATTTAACCACCCAGCCGACAAGCCTTTGCCCCTCTGGATGCCAAGTAAGGCCCTCGGCGCTGCAGGTCTCAGGCTCTTGCTGTAGCCAGAGCAAGGGAATCGGAACCGGAGATCCAGTTCTCTGCCCGCACACCTCAAATCCCCCTCTTCCACAGTGGGTTTGGAGACAGCACAATCCTTTTTCCCCTTTTGGAAGATCTGGCCAGATACACTAAACCTTTGTGCAAATTATAAAACTGCTTCACTCTTCATGAATAAACATGAGAGATAATGCGTGGAGAGAAAAAACATTGATCAATTAAGTGTCTTCAAAACCTCCCAAGATTATGCAGCTTTAATGGCTGAATGATTTTGAAAGGGAAACTTGTAAATTGAGCTGCACCTGAACTCATAATAAAAAAGCCATTAAATTAATTGACTCTCTTGGCGCCTACCTGACAATGAGCCTGAGCTGTATATCCAAGTGAGGCCAGCCAAGATCTCAGCGGCACTTACCCTTATCCTCAGGCTCCTCCAGATGAGAGAAAGGCAGAGCAGACCAGTCCTCGCAGGGGAAATTATCTTCTTACACAGTCTTCATAATGGCTGAGCGTTCTGGCTCTTGAAGAAGGCCTTGCCATATTATTTTTGCCAGCTTGGGTTCCAAATTGGCTGGAGATGAGTCTCAGGGGACGTGGTTCAGTCAGATTCCCCCGGAACTCGATGCCCTTTTGGGGAGGCAACTCATCACCCAGCTCTGCTGGGAGCATGAGAGGAAGAGGACAAGCTGTACCCAAGGTCTTGATAAGCTGGGTAAGGCTCCAAGCAGACGGCCATGTTGGCTCCCACCAACCCCCTTCCCGGCTTATCTTTTTAATAGGAAGTGGAACATTGTGAGCACCTGTCTCTCCAGTTACTTTCAAATGTTATCCCACTGAATCATTACAACAGCCCTCTGACACAGGTTATTATTAATTTCATTTTTTTTTCAGAAGAGGAAACTGCACCTCTGAGAGGCTAAGAGATTATCCTGTTAAGGGTGGGGAACATCTGATCAAACTTCACAAGAGGCGTCAAGGTCAGAAATCTCAAGGAGAGATGTGGAACAAGGAAGAAAAAAACTTGTCTCCATTTTTGTCTTCTTTCTTTTCTTTCTGTCCTTCCTTCCTTCCTTCTGTTCCTGCATTCCATTGCAATTCCTTCAATTCCCTTGAGGAATTCAATTTCTGGGAAATATAGTGAGTATGTTTGACTATATAAAAATTGCCAAACTTTTTCAATATGGCTATATCATTTTGCATTCCCACGAGCAATGTATGAGAGTTGAGGTGTTCCACATCCTATTACTTCATATTGTTAGCCTTTTACATTTGGCTACTCCAGAGGTAAGCAGTGACATATCATTGTGGTTTTAATCAGCATTTCCTCAGTAACTAATGATGTTGAGTGTGTGATTACTGGCCTTGCTTTTGTATATTTGGGAAAGTGTCTATATAATCTACCCATTAAATTTTTTTGTCTTATTCTTGATTTACAAATGTTCTTTTCATATGTTGGATACAAGTGCCTTACCCAGTATGTTTTGAAAATATTTTCATTTAGTTCATGGCTTGTCTTTTCATTTTGTGAAAAGTGTCTTTTGAAAAACAAGTGCTTTTAATTTTGATGAAGCCCAGTTTTTCAAATTCTTCTTTTGTGATTTGTGGGTTTTTTTATGCTCTAAAAAAAAATTTTGTCTGACCCAGGTTCTTTGGGTTCAGCCACAAGATGCCCCCACAGGAAAACAGAGGAAAGGAAAAAAGTGAGGTCAGGATTATTTTTCTTCTATCTCTTTCCATGCAAGGTCAGGAAAAACCAATAGAGTCTCTCAATGAGAAGTCACAGTTCCCATCAGTCAGCCCTCTGTTTATTTCCAGGTTCTCATCCTTTCAGTGCCTTACTGTTACTAGTCTTGGGATCACTAGCCAATGATCTTTTGTAATCTCCCTATACTCTGCCCACCTCAGTATAAACAATACTTTTATTAAATTCCCCACAAATTAGCCAAATTGAGTGTGCCGTCTTGCAATATTCACCAGGAAGTCTTCTTAGGTTCCACAAAACATTCAGACTCACAAAACCTTCACCAGCCTCATTCAGCACCATTCATTCAGAGATGTATAAGATAGAAACCAAAGGCTGACGCAAGGCAATGTCACGAGTTCTGTTGCATTTGAGTAGTTCTCAGAGCAGTCAACCAAACACTCTACACAGCTTCCCAGGCTCCTCAAGTGACAGTTCAGGTGTGAAGGAATGAGACTTACATCTGACAGGTGTAAGAATCACACTGGCTTAGAAGCCCCATATCCCCAGTAGCCAATCTTTTCTAATAATGTCACAGGCCTAGATTCCTGGGTCCCTGTAGAGACATGCCTGGATATTAATCATTTTTATCAATCATTTTACTTTAGGTGTAAACATTATAAAAAGTTCAGAATGACTACCTGCTACTGGGGAAGAGGCATGAGATTTGAGAGCTCGCTTTCATGTTGCTGAAGGCTGAGGGCAGAGCAGGAGAATTGAGGGCAAATTCTGAGGCAATCAGACCCCACCTCTGCTAAAGAGAAGGATTTGCATGTGTTTTTAAGTAATCTGAGACAGTGGTAAATAAAAACTAATGAAAATGATAGCAAATTCCAAACCCAGCTCAACTGCGGTCTTGATTGACTCAATCCTTCACACTAGTGGCCTGAAGAAGATATATGACCTATTCTGGGCATAAATACTACTTATTTTAGTCTATACCTTCATTTTACACATAATATCTGACATTCAATAAAAAACTAAAAGCAAGTGAAAAAGCAAGAACAGGTGACCGGGGATCCCTGGGTGGCGCAGCGGTTTAGCGCCTGCCTTTGGCCCAGGGCGCGATCCTGGAGACCCAGGATCGAATCCCACATCGGGCTCCCGGTGCATGGAGCCTGCTTCTCCCTCTGCCTGTGTCTCTGCCTCTCTCTCTCTCTCTGTGACTATCATAAGTAAATAAAATTAAAAAAAAAAAAAGAACAGGTGACCTAACTTTAAGAGAGGAAATGGTTAAAAGAACCAGATGAAGAAACTACCCATGAACAACATAACATGCATGAGCAGCAGTGAAAAGAAAATTTTTTTAAAAACCTGAATACAGGGGATCCCTGGGTGGCGCAGCGGTTTGGCGTCTGCCTTTGGCCCAGGGCACGATCCTGGAGACCCGGGATCGAATCCCACATCGGGCTCCCAGTGCATGGAGCCTGCTTCTCTCTCTGCCTATGTCTCTGCCTCTCTCTCTCCTCTCTCTCTCTCTCTCTCTCTCTGTGACTATCATAAAATAAAAAATAAATAAAAATTAAAATTAAAAAAAAACCTGAATACAAATGTTAGACATGAAAAACATGATAGGGAAATGAAGAATTCTTTCAATAGACTTATCAACAAACTATAATAGTGGGGAAATGAATAAGTGAACTTGAAGCCAGATCAATAGAAAATGTCCAAGCCAAAGCACAAGAGAAAACAGTTAAGAAATAAAACACAGAACTTTTCTGGTTATTACTGCTGTTAAAAAAAAATCACTGCAAACTTAATGGTTTGGGTTCATACTTCCACAATCAATTGACTTTCTGAAAAGAAAAATTGACAAAGTGATTCCACAAGGAGAAGAAAGTCTTTAGTAAATGGCGTTAGAACAAGATGTCAATGCCTGTTGTTTGAACCTCAATCCCTGCCTCATACCACACACAAAGTTAATTTCAGATGGACCATAAGCCTAAAAGCAAAGACCAAAACTATAAAGTTTCAAGAATAGTTTCATGACCTTGAATTAGTCAAAATTTCTTAAACAAAATGCAGATGTACCAACTATCAAAGAAAAGTTGATAAAGTGGGCTCACCAAAATTAAAAATATCTGCTTTTCAAAAGACATCAATAAAAAGTAGGTGAGCCACCAAGTGGCAAAAAATATTCATAAAACATGGATCTAACCAAGGAGCTATATCCAGAGTGTATAAGAATTCACACAAGTTATGATAAAAAGTTATGACAAAAAGAGAAACAACTGAATTTTCCAATATGGTCAAAAGACTCTAACAGATACTTCCCAGAGGAAGATCTAGTCATAATACATCTATCTGACAAAGTACTAATGTCCAGAATAGAAGTATGTCCTACAAACCAGTAGTAAGACAACAGTCTGTTTAAAAATCAGGCAAACAATTTGAACATGTGCGCACACATGTACACGCACATAGCCAAGAAACACAGAAAAAGTTCTCAACATTATTAGTTACCATAGAAATGTAAATTAATACCAAAATTACTTACCATCACACACTTACTAGAATGGCTAAAATAAAAAACACTGCATCAAGTAACAACAACCTCAAGTAACAATAACCATGCGGACCAACTTAGAACCCTAATATAGCGTCAGTGGGAGTATAAAATGGTACAATCACCTTAGAAAAAGGCACAGCAGTTTCTTACAAAACTAAACATTCCTATTCCCTAGCAATTTAATTTCTAGTATTTACTCAAGAGAAATGAAAACATCTGTCCACCAAAAAAGCCTTGCACAGGTGTATTCATAACAGCTCTATCTATAAAGGCCCCAAACTGAAAATATCCCAGATACCCATTAATAGGAAAATGGATAAACGAATACCATTGTATTACTTAACAATAAAAAGGAATGAATTGCTGGCACATGAGAGTTTGAAAAGAGTTTTTAAAACATGCTGAGCAAGGGGCACCTGAGTAGCTCAGTCGGTTCCGTGTCTGCCTTTGGTTCAGGTCATGATTTCAGGGTCCTGATGTTGGACCCTGCTCCGTGGGGAGCCTACTTCTCCCTCTCCCTCTACCCCCTTCCCCTCCCCCTCCCTTACCCCTCCCTACTCTTGCTCTAATACATAAGCAAGTAAAATCTTTAAAATCAATCACTCAATCAATCATGGTAAGGAAAGGAAGCCTGACACAAAGGAGTACGTGCTGTAAGCCCTAGACTGAATATTTGTGTCCTTCCCATCCCTCACTCACATGTTGACACCTAATGGTATTTGGATGGAGCCTTTGGGAGGTGATTAGATCATAATGGTAGATTTCTCATGGATGGGATTATTGCCCTTATAAAATAGACCTCACCAAGCTCTCTCACTTTCTTTCTGCCACGTGAAGACATGGCAAGAAGGCAGCCATCTAGGAACCAGGGAGTGGGTTCTCACCAGACACCGAATCTGTGTCCTGATCTTGAACATCCCACTTTGCAGAATAGTGAGACATGTGTTTGTTGATTAAACCATTCAGTCTATGGCATTTTGGCTGCAACACTCTGAACTGACTAGGACAATATGTGATTCCATGAAGTTCTAAAACAAACAAAATTAATCTACGGTGATGAATTAGAACAGAAGCCACTAGAATAGAGGGGAAATTGGTTGGGAGAGATATAAAAGAACTTTCTGTAATGATGGAAACTTTCTATACCTTGATAGGAGTGTGAGTTACTCAAGTAAATGTATTTTTCAAGACTAACCTACTTATACACTTAAAAATCTGTGCATTTCAATGTATGTACCTCAATTTAAAAAGAAAATAGTGCCCACTGCTGCCAAGGACTGGTTAATAGCTATCTGCTGGTCTGTAGGAGACAGACAAGTAACTAAACCAGGAGTAACTAAGCCAGCAAGTAAGTCATCCTGACCAGTGACTGGATCTTTGAAAGCCATGGTATTATCATGGTGTAGAAACTCCAAAAACCAGTTTAAGACAGTGTTCTGGATTAGAATCTCAGGGGCTGCTTAAAGGCTTGTGCAGAATGGAGCGAAGGGATCAGAGGAGGAGAAAGACAGGAAAGGAAAACAAAAGACTTCAAAATGAGCCTGCAAACTAAGGTTTCAAATCACAGAGAGGCAGTCGACAAAATCAATACTCAGAGCATGAATTCATCTCAAGCGCAATTAATCCTTTACAGCAAGTGTAACACAGACATTAAAATAAGTATTCTAAGGATTCTCAGCAAGAGCTCTGAAGTAATCTATCTGTTAAAAATTAAACAACAAAATGCTTTAAAATGATATTTTAAAATGCTGATATAAAAGCAGAATGGAGGTGCCTGGGTGGCTCAGTCAGTTAAATTGTTGATTTCAGCTCAGGTCATGATCTCAGGATCCTGGAGTTGAGTCCCAGAAGTCTCCACACTCAGTGGGGAGTCTGCTTCACCCTCTCCTTCTATCCCTCCCCCTGCCCATGCTCCCACTCACTTGCTCTTTCTCTCTCAAATAAAATATCTTTAAAAAATAAAATGGATAAATGTGAAAAAAACTATTGTAAAAGTTGAAAAAGATTTTTGAGGTTATTGAAATTAACACACACACACACACACACAACTCAGTCAACTATGTAGTCTAAACTAGACACAAAGAATGAATTTGTGAATTTGAAGTTGAGTTTACTGAGAAACTCACCCAGGATTCAGCATCCAGAGACACAGACTGTGATTTTTAAAAACATAAAAAGACAGAAGATAGAGGGTAGATCAAGGAACCCCAAATGGAGCCCCTAAAAAAGGACGAGCAGAGATATAATAGCCGAAGAACTAATAAAATGGTTTTCCCAGGTTGAAGAAATATCCAAATCCTCATATCAAAATTACATTGCATGTACCAAGCTAGATATTAAAAAATAAATTCACATTTAGACAAGAGTAATGGATCTGAAGACTATTAAAGATAAAGACAATCCCTAAATCCCTTAAAAGTCATCAGGTAGAGGACAGTTACAGAGCAACAAGACTCCACCCAGATTCCTACTTTACCACCATGGGTATCAAAAGACCATTGAAGAGCTGTCCCACTTGGACATGACATTTGGTGAAACTAGTCTTTGAAAGCGAGAGTAGAATGACATTCTTGTCAGACACACAGAGCACAATACAACCTACCACGAATAGATCTTCACTAAAGCAACTTCTCAAAGATTGCTTCAGCAGGAAGAAATGCAAACCCAGGGAGGCGCCACAGGATACAACTAAACAGGGAGCACAAAAATTGATAAAATTTGTCAGTAAACTTTAACTATTGACCGTTATCTTAAAGTTACTTTTTGTGTTTTGAGAAAAACAAGGCAAAAGTTGTTGGGTTCGTTTTGCCTCTCTCCCTTTCAGCGTAGTTATGTCCCTTACTAAAAACACCCTTCAGTTCATGGGTTTTTGCTTGTTTTTTTTTTTTTTATAAATTAATTTTTATTGGTGTTCAATTTACCAACATACAGAATAACACCCAGTGCTCATCCCGTCAAGTGTACCCCTCAGTGCCCGTCACCCATTCACCCCCACCCCCCACCCTCCTCCCCCTCCACCACCCCTAGTTCATTTCCCAGAGTTAGAAGTCTTTATGTTCTGTCTCCCTTTCTGATATTTCTCACACATTTCTTCTCCCTTCCCTTATATTCCCTTTCGCTATTATTCATATTCCCCAAATGAATGAGAACATACACTGTTTGTCCTTCTCCGGTTACTGTGGCCAAGTTCAAAAAGGGTGTTGCCTGAGTTCTCCTCTGGGATTTTGATGGAATCTTGTCTCACATTTAGATCTTTCATCTATTTTGAGTTTATCTTTGTGTATGGTGCAAGAGAGTGGTCCAGTTTCATTCTTCTGCATGTGGATGTCCAATTTTCCCAGCACCATTTATTGAAGAGACTGTCTTTCTTCTAGTGGATCGTCTTTCCTCCTTTATCGTATATTAGTTGAGCATAAAGTTCAGGGTCCACTTCTGGGTTCTCTGTTCTGTTCCATTGATCTATGTGTCTGTTTTTGTGCCAGTACCACACTGTCTTGATGAACACAGCTTTGTAGTACAACCTGAAATCTGGCATTGTGATGCCCCCAGATATGGTTTTCTTTTTTTAAAATTCCCCTGGCTGTTTGGGGTCTTTTCTGATTCCACACAAATCTTAAAATAATTTGTTCTAAGTCTCTGAAGAAAGTCCATGGTATTTTGATAGGGATTGCATTATACGTGTAAATTGCCCTGGGTAACATTGACATTTTCACAATATTAATTCTGCCAATCCATGAGCATGGAATATTTTTCCATCTCTTTGTGTCTTCCTCAATTTCTTTCAGAATGTTCTGTAGTTTTTAGGGTATATTTTGAGAACCATTTGAATGGTAAATGGTTCTCCAACCTTTTATTTTCAGGTTGTAGGTGTCCTTCTGTCTAAAATGAGTCTCTTGTAGACAGCAAATAGATGTGTCCTGTTTTTTTTATCCAGTCTGAAACTCTGCGCCTTTTGATGGGGTCATTAAGCCCATTCACGTTCAGAGTTACTTGAACTTCTTCTTAAAGGGGAGTTTTAAGAGTCCCCCTTAAAATTTCTTGCAGAGCTGGTTTGGAGGTCACATATTCTTTCAGTTCCTGCCTGTCTTGGAAGCTCTTTATCTCTCCTTCCATTTTGAATGAGAGCCTTGCTGGATAAAGTATTCTTGGTTGCATGTTCTTCTCATTTAGGACCCTGAATATATCCTGCCAGCCCTTTCTGGCCTGCCACGTCTCTGTGGAGAGGTCTGCTGTTACCCTAATATTCCTCCCCATGAAAGTCAGGGACTTCTTGTCTCTTGCTGCTTTAAGGATCTTCTCTTTATCTTTGGAATTTGCAAGCTTCACTATTAGATGTCGAGGTGTTGAACGGTTTTTATTGATTTTAGGGGGGGATCTCTCTATTTCCTGGATCTGAATGCCTGTTTCCCTTCCCAGATTGGGAAAGTTTTCAGCTAGGATTTGTTCAAATACATATTCTGGCCCTCTGTCCCTTTCGGCGCCCTCGGGAACCCCAATTAAACGTAGGTTTTTCTTCCTCAGACTGTCATTTATTTGCCTTAATCTGTCTTCATGGTCCCTTAATTGATTGTCTCTTTTTTCCTCAGTTTCCCTCTTTGCCATTAACTTGTCTTCTATGTCACTCACTCGTTCTTCCACCTCGTTAACCCTCGTCGTTAGGACTTCTAGTTTGGATTGCATCTCATTCAATTGATTTTTAATTTCTGCCTGATTGGATCTAAATTCTGCAGTCATGAAGTCTCGTGAGTCCTTAATGCTTTTTTCTAGAGCCACCAGTAGCTGTAGAATAGTGCTTCTGAGTTGGCTTTCTGACATTGAAGTGTAATCCAGATTTTGTAACTCTGTGGGAGAGAGGGCTGTTTCTGATTCTTTCTTTTGAGGTGAGGTTTTCCTTCTAGTCATTTTGCTCAGTGCAGAGTGGCCAAAAACAAGTTGTATTGGAACACGGGGGAGTATCACTGGTCCGTCCAGCTGGTCTTCTGGGGGAGGGGCCTGCTGTGCTGATTTTCAGGTGTTAGCACTTGGGGGAGCTGCTCTGCCCCTGCCTGCTGCGGGGCTCAGCGGGGGTTGTTTACCCCGTGGGGCCCCAGGAGGAACAGTCGCAGTTGCTATGGCAACTCTGGAAGCCTGGATTCAGCCTCCGCAGGAACTACGGGGCTCGGGGCTCTCGGTTCTCCGTCCGCAGGGCCTGGAGGCTCCGGGGCGGGGCCGCTGATCTGCTCAGCTCGGGGCAGGAGCGTCCTCGCTGTCCTGGGCCCTCCCGGCCTCTGCCTGTCCCGGGGGAGGCCGGATCCTGGGCTGTGTCCCGGCGCCCTGTGCTCCTGGGCCTGCGCTGTGGGATTCGCGCTCCCGCCCCGCAGCTCCCTCCCTGGAGCCGCTCCCGAGCCCCTCCGAGCTGCTCCGGTCCCGCCGTGCGCGCTGCAGCCCTTAGGGAGCTCGGAGCACTCTCCCGGGGCGCAGGTGTCTGTTAGTGTCCCCGGGAGCCCGAGGGCATCCCCGCCCTCCTGGGTCCTGCTCCACCTCCCTGCGAGCCCCTTTCCGCCCGCCCGGGAAGGTTGGTGCAGCTCCTGCTCCTCCGGGACGGGGCTCTCCTGTCCTGGGGACACTCGCCCCGGCCTCAGCCCGGCTCCTCGCGGGGCCCCTCCCCCTCGGAGGCCTTTTGTTCCTTTATTTCTTTTTCCCCGTCTTCCTACCTTGATAGAAGCGCGAACTCTTCTCACTGGAGCGTTCCAGCTGGTCTCTCTTTACATCTCAGGCCAAATTCGTAAATTTTCAGGATGGTTTGAAGGTTATCTAGGTAATTTGGTGGGGACAGGTGATTTGGGGACCCTGCTCTTCCGCCATCTTGCCCCTCCCCTCGGGTTTTTGCTTGTATTCATCTTATTGACTTGTTTTGAGTAAGTGAAAAATTAACACGGTTCTCAAATTCTGTAGTATTTTCAGATTCTGAAGTACTCAAAAATGTTTACTCAAAGAAGGGTCCCTCCTCCATCTCGTCTACCTTCTTATTCCTGCGTCTTTTCCACTCAGTTTTCTATCCACCTGCTGTAATTAACCACAATCTAATGGATTTCTGGCCTATTCTCCCGGTGTATCTTTGTCTAAAAATGATCAGATACACAAGTATATTCTTTCAGTGGAGTACCTTAATCCGTCAAATATGTTGTAATAGCTCTGAATCTCAGAGAGAGAAGTTTGAAATGCCAATCCTTTCCTTCTCAGAAGTCCCATTGCGGGAAGGTTGATTTATTTTGCAAATTTGCCTGCCCTGACTTCAGAAACATTCAAATGCACTGACCAGTGGGAATTCAGGTATGACACCTGGGTTTCCTCCACTTGCAGAGGTAAGCTGTGACCTTATAGCAGACAAAATGTCATAAGAGGCTGCCTTCAGAAGGACTCGTGATGAGCTCTGATTTAGATAATGGCTCTTATGGTGAGCTTTCCTAAGTAAATATGATTCTTCAAAGCAACCTGATTTCTTTTATCGCTCTGAGAAGTCTCTAGGACATAATATTCCTACTCTCTTATAGGTGGGCCCATCACTGCATATGAACAGGGAAAAATTTATTTAAATGGAGATTCTGTAATCCTCCATATAAGCTTCCTTCTCAGCCTTGTAAGAGCCACAATGTTGAGAAACTCGCCTTCCACTTCTTCACCTAAGTTGAAAATGTTGAAAAAGAGACAAGGGAAGCCCTCATCAGTTCTCCAGTGGAGACCTCCCCTCAGCATGGATTAGGAGCCATTAGTCCATACTCTAGGGCTATTTTTCTTCAACAAACCAGACACATCTCTGCAACATTACTATACTTTTATTCTCAGCCTCATCTTTCTTGAGGCGTTAACTATCTTCTAGATGGTCAAAAGTAAGAACAACTCTCATCATACTTTCTTTTTTGAGAGTGGAAATAGTAGCTAAGTCAATTGATCACAGAAATGAGAGGGAACATGCCATTATATTTTAACCAGTGTGTAAAGAAGGCTCTTATGTAACCAGCCAGCCTGGCTTTTCCCTCCAGAGAATTTTGTTTTTCAGCAAATTGCTGTTGGGATGAAGCTTTATAGCATTGGAGTCCTTGTAGCCATCTTACTCTTGTGTGAGCGGCATGTCTTCGCTTTTCAGAGGTAACTCAGTAGAATCTTAGGTCGTGGGGGGCCAATTTCCTCGCTCGTTTGCCCCATATGGAATCCAGTCAGTGCACTAACCTGGGAGCAAAATGTTAAAAGTTTGAAGGTCAGCTCTTTCAGAGATTTTCCATGTTGCCCTGATGAAAAGTACATTTCAGTGTAATCAGGATCTCACTAGACCTAGGGTCTTCTGTTTTTGTTTTTGTTTTTCCTTTTCTGGCTCTAGTTTTATTACTGAGAGAAAGCTGGATGATACGGATAATCAGGGGCTAGGGAGATTACAGCAATAGAAGCTTTTATAAAGGTAATTATTTACACTCTAACACATCACATGATTTACATTTTTTTTGTCTTCACACACAAAATATATTAACTGGATAATTTGTGTTAACTATGAATAACCCGACTGTGGGTAACTATGAATATTTTCATCTTGTATATGGAATACAGGGAGGAGAAGAAGGTAAAGGTATGAAATAGGAGGTTTGGCTTGTGTGTGAGTATTTACGTGAATATGAAAGGAAGAATAGGTGTGTTATAAAGAACACCTATGTGAATGTATCTAATTCTTATTTAGCTTAGTTGAGTGATTCCCTGGAGGTTTTCCACTCTCAACCACTTAGAAGAGTACAAATGAACTCCCATTCTAACACATAGACTATATGGCAAGTAGTTCACGCTGTGTGTCATATTGTGATTTATTACCTAGTGAACTCGAAGACTTTTAGAACTAATTTTGTTTCCTTTGAAATTATCTTATTTTTTCCCTTTGTTTTGCTTCTATGATTCTTCTCTGATCGTCTCCAAGACAAATGCCTCTCCACATTTAGTGAATAGTAAAGAGAGGAAGGACATACCAGGGAAGGAAAATTCTATCCAAAATACTTTCTTCTGGGGTATGGCGGGGGGCAGGGGGGGAGGGTCCTGGGCAGCTCAGTTGGTTAAGTGTCTGCCTTCAGCTCAGGTCATGATCTTGAGGTCCTCGGATGGAGCCCCGTGTGGAGTTCCATGCTCAGCGGGGAGTCTGCTTCTCCCCTCACCTGCTTATGCTCTCTCTCACTATCTCTCTGTCCTCTGTGTCTCTCTCAAATTAGTAAAGAAAATCTATAGGAAAAACAAAATACTTTTCTGAGTCAGAAAGAGGCACAGGACAGCATTTAAGGAAACAGAGCTTGACTTGAGAGCCTGATGCTGTGTTTGTACATTATCACTGATTCTTTTTTGTTCAATATGATTGTCAGGTGTCACACAACAAATTCCATCACCAAGTAATGATTGCTAATCGAAACAACATGTGAGTCAAATTGCTAGAATAACTGGTGACTGATGTCTCTACGTGTTATCAATAAGCCAGATGACTATAATTTCTAAGGTCCTTGCCATTTCTAATATCTCATAACTTGGCAATTGGCTTTACTTAAAAGTAGGGGAGAGGGCAGGAGGAAAACTGATCTCAACATGTCCAGCTGGGTACTGTGGCGGTATCATCCAGGAGAGAGGAAAAGGAGGGGACACATGGTTATCTAGCACCTGTGTTGCCTCACGCACTGGGCTCAGCACTTAGAAACATCATCTCATTAAATGCCTACAATCCTACACCCTCGGAATCTTTATGGCGATACCCAACAGAGAAGGAAACTGAGCCCTAGGAAGGATAAATCATTTGCCCCAAACCAAACAGTAAGTGTAGAGTTTGGATTCAAACCCGTGTTCACCTCACTCCCACCTCACCTCACTCCCACCTGTTTCACTGCATAGCATTGGTTCTAGGATCTAGGAATTAGGAAGAGAGCTCACTTGATGGAGGTCAGATAGAGTCACAGTGAGTTTGCAGAGAAGACAGGTGGTCCCCAGTGCAGCCTTGGGGAGAGGCGGGCTGGAAGTCCAGGGTCCAGGTCTTCACCGTGCTGGGTCTTTGGTGGCGTGGTGCCAGCCCCTTGGCAGAGGCCGCAAGGCCTGGCCGGCCACCATCTGGAGCCTGGCATGAACTGGACTCCTAGATAAGACAGTCACTATCTTGGTAGTGTCACAAGCTTCACCAGACTTCACAAGACTGTCGCAAGCTTCAACGGGTCACTTCAAAATGAGAAATCACATGACAGTTGAGCAGATATTATGCCAATAAAGGATTTACACACAAACACACACACATACACACACAGACACAGACAAAGCAAAGAAATATGTGAGAATATTCCTTCATGCACAGCTTTTCTTACTATTTCTTGCTTCAGCATGTACTTTGGAGTCCAATCGATAACTCTGCTTGAAGAGAAGAATAAAAACATGCCTACATTTGAACCAGTCACGGGGTATTGAAAATACGTGTCCATGTGTACTGGGAAAGGCCTAGCTGATAGCTGCAGCTTCGTGGGCAGACGCATACCTGAGTCCACCACCCCCTCCACTAGAAAAACAAAACTGAACTCTTTCTGTGAGTAAAAATAATTTTTTTTTAACCAGCTGTTTCTGAGCTCTGCTTTTCCAGAAACAGCCTATTACTGAAGCTTAAAGAGAAATCTAATTTCATTCAGGCAAGAGACTTTGATGAATTATTTCTGGGGGCAAGCCCGTAACCCCTTCTAGAAAAGAGGCTGGAAAAAAATAAATAAAAATAATAAAATAAAAATAAAATAAAATAAAATAAAATAAAAGAAGAGGCTGTCGCTCTGGCTTTTCCCTAACACTGTTCTCTGTTACTGCTTTCTTGGCCTGACGCTTTTCCTAAAGCACTTGGTATTCAGGCAATGCCTTAGCAGCTGATTTGTAGGTGCATTTTGACAAGTCTCATCAGGCAAATGCCCCCAAACGAAAACAAGGACCCCCCCAAAAAAGGGGTTAAACACGTGACCATCAGATGGCAGGGAGGAAGACAGCAAACAAACACACGGAACCCAAAACAGGTCTCTTGCAAATTGTCCCTTGCTATCTAAGACCACACAGTGTCAAGGGCAAAAATGAAATCCTGGCAGGAACCTCGCAACCAGAGAGAGGCATGCACCGTGTTGTGCTCTGATGACCCGTCACGGGGGCTGTTTATTGGAAACAGGCAGTAGGGGAAGCACAAGGGAGGAAAGGAAGGGAGGTGAGAGGGTGGAGCAGGCCTGCGGAGCGAGGCCTTCTGAACTATGACTAGGCCGCAGGCCTTGGCCCCTCTGTGGGCTTCACGGGTACCTGCCACCTGGAGCCCAGTTTATTCCCTCGCACTGAGGTCGCCCTCACATAACATTTTCATCTTAAACAACAGGGCACCAGGGGCCTTAAGACGCTGTAACGCGTAAATCAAAATTGCAGCCTTGAGCTCGGTTCCATGGCTCAGAGGCGTCGCACCCGCTTTTCAAACTCAAAAATAACCTTCCAGAACCGATGGCGAATGTGAACCTTCCCCTGGAAACTGTCGCTCAGGGCTGGAGCCTGATGAACACAATCCTGTTCTTGGAGGGAACCATGTCTAGGCTCAAAATCTCCGGATTTGCCAAACAAAGCCACAGCTGCGGTTTATTAGTTGTGCCGCCTTGGATACTTTTTTTTTTTTTAAGATTTTATTTATTCCTGAGAGACAGAGAGAGAGAGAGAGAGAGAGAGAGAGAGGCAGAGACACAGGCAGAGGGAGACGCAGGCTCCATGCAGGGAGCCCCATGCGGGACTTGATCCTAGGACCCCGGGGTCACGACATGGGCCAGAGGCAGATGCTCCATCGCTGAGCCCCCCAGGCGTCCCTCGGGGTTTAACTTCTTAGGAACTGTTCAGATTCCACTGCTGAGGAATTCTCCAGACCAGGGCTAGATGCATCTCTTGTGACTCCATGTCCTACCCCAAGGAATCTTGCATTCACTCCCACGTGTTCGTCCCCTGCAGGCGGAGCTATCTGACAGCATCTGAGTTACAACTACCCACCTGAAGTATTTCTTCTTTGGGTTTTAATTACTGTCCAGCCAACTGGAGGCCAGCCACATGCATGCTTGGCCTTCTTGGGAACAAGCCAGGCACCAGTTCTTGTGTCTCTAAACTCGAGGAAGTATGTTCAGACTCTCCCATTACCCCTTGGAAGTCCTCCCTGCAAGGTGGGGATGAGGGAAGTAACACCCCCAAACTTCATCCCCTTTGGGAGAAGGGACACTGATAGAACTGCAACAACTTGCTCCAAAGAAGTGTTGTCACAAATCTTCTCCCTTTCTCCACTCTGACCACTTTTCATAGAATCTTTCTCATGAAGTAAGGGGACGTGGTCAGGAAACTGATCCTCAGAAACTGGGAGTTCTGCATACAGTGACCTCCCTGACCCTCCTCCCATTTCCCAATTCTATTGTGTTGGCACTTGGGTCAAGCAGGTGGAGACAGGGAGTCCTGCTCACTGCAGCTGGAACTTGTACACATTAATATTTTCTGGAACATGTTTACCCTCATCATTTTAGTCCTCGTATTTCCCAATTTATGTTTCCTGCATTTCCTTAAAATTTTTCTCCTTAAGAAAGAGGGATATAGCCATTGGAATAATACATTTTTTTTAACCTTTGCTTTTTCTTTTTTTCTCCTTTCTGTTCATTAACTTTGGTCAAGTACTTTAGTGGAAGGTCCTTACCTTCTAATCAACACGACACTTCCTTCACATAGAACTGAAATTTAGCCTGTTGAGCAATGGAGACCTCACTGCTTTGTAAAAGGCGTCCCATTTCATTGTTAGCTTAAGTTGTTAGGAAATTCACTCTCGAACTAGGATTCACTCATAGGAGTCCCGACTTCATATCAGAATAGAGCTTTGAGTTTTTCGCTCTTTGGCTTGAAATACAGACAAGGGCCACAATCCTGACTCCAGCTTTTAAGACCCTTGGTGGTTAGGTCCCATCCTGCCCATTCATCTTGGTTTTATTTCCTGGTACATCCCAACAGAAGCCCCATATTCCTGCCCAGCCAGATCCCTTGCTATTCCTTGAGCTCTGGTTTTGCTTTCCCACTTATGCATCGGCACTTAGGCCATTTCATCTCCAACTCGCTTGCCAAACGTCTACTGATCTCAATCTAATGGCATCACTTCCCCTTCACTTTCCAGATCCTGCCCATCTCAGAAGTCCAGCTCAGAGTGTCCCCATTCTCTGATGACCTCAGCCCAAGTAACTTCTGACTTTGCATTTTTGTAACAGAGAATACAAACTTACAGAGCACTTTGCATGTTTTATCCCACATGATAGACCTCTGTATCCATTGTGGGTTAGTTTCGCCAGGCAGCAGCATCTAAGATAGGGATTTGTGTGTAAGAAGTTGACTAGAAAGTGGTATTGGGACCAACATTTGTGCAAGAATTAAGGAAAGAGGCCCGAGCTGAGGAGGAACTGAATAATGATGCAGTCACACGAAGCCCTGGGATCCCTAAAGCAGAGTCATTCTTGCAGAGTTATCCCAAACTGGGGCAAGGGCATATGCCTCTATAACCCATATCTATTAGTCATTGGATGTGGACTGTACCTGGGAGGGGGCATGACCTTGCCAGCATGGCCTTCTTCAGTCAAGAAAAAGTCCTGGAAAGGGACTCGAGGAACAGCTGCCAACACTGGCAGACGCTGGGAAAATGATCTATTCCTGGATGGGGACCTGGGCAGCACAACGTGGCATCTCCTACGGTCCAGCCCTTGTGCCAGATCAATCTACTTCAAATATAAGCTTGGGGAGCAGCTCCTCTGGGATTTCGGATTTTACCCAGTTTTGCTGGAGGAAACATACGAGAGGAACATTAGTGGGATTCGCTGTACAGTCCACCACAGCCGACCTAGTCTTGAGACGATAACCAATACTCCTCTTTTTCCTTTTTTACAATCCATTCCGTTTTCCTTTCACCAGCACCTACCGTGGTCTAGATGACTTACCTGGTGAGATGATCCAGCCTCTTGACCTCCAACGGTCTGAGCCTCCCATGACCATGCCCTTCTGGGCCATGACTATTGCACTAGTCTATACACGTCAACACGGGTTAAGGGAGTATTACAGAATGCCTAAGACCAAATACAGTCTTCCCGGCCAGCTTAACTGTGCAAATGCGGCCCTTTAAAGCCTCCTGGTTATCCAGGTCATTTACCTCATCTGGCATAACTTCTCTCTTGTGAGACAAGGAGAATGAAATGACTGGGGAGCAGCAACAGCTCTCAGTTTAACAAGACTCTTGCCATGACCCTTGTGGGAGCTTTTCTCTTCTGGGGACTAGAACTTTTAAATTTACAGAGCCATGTTTATAGATAGCAAGTAAAAATTGCCCTGATTCACCTGGCATGGTGGTGAATAAAGCCACTTCCACTTGGTTCCTGAAACCATGGATTCTAACTCGTGGAGACACCGCATCATATCATGATTATTGATTTAAAACTACATCCTGGAAGATGTTGCCCTTTCCAAGCCAGCACCTCAGCTAATCCATTCTAATTGCTGTATGAGGCTAGTAGCTTCTGGGTGGTGTGTGGGTATGTGCCCAGTGGATCCCACGGTAATGTGCCCATTCTGCGCCTCCCTTGTTGTAAAGTGGATTCCTTTTTTTTTTTTTAAGATTATATTTATTTACTCATGAGAGACACACAGAGAGGTGGGGGGCAGAGACAGAGGCAGAGGGAGAAGCAGGCTCCATGTGGGGAGCTGATGTGGGACTCGATCCCAGGTCTCCAAGATCAGGCCCCGGGCCAAAGGCAGCACTAAACTGCTGAGCCACCTGGGCTGCCCGTAAAGTGGATCCCTTAATCAGATACAGTGTTGGGGTGGGATCCCTTGCAGAGCAAACACTATGTAAGTCCTTGTATGGTAACACTAGTTGAGGCCCTGCAGGTGGAAGAGGCAAATACAGACCCAGAGTGGAAGGGGACCAAAGTAGACAATTCCTCACCAAGTGGTTGTTTGGTCTCTTTGAGGAATGGTGCTGATTAAAGGGCTTGGTTTTGGTTTCTGTTGCTGGCAAGTTGGACGTTTGGCAACAACGTTTGCTCTTTGAATCTTGATGAGTAGCAACTCATCCTGTTGGGCCATGTGTAACTTTACCCCTGCCATCATGTCTGTTCCATTCATGTGTCCTTTGTGCCAACACTGGTATGACTGTGACAGAGGCTGGCTGAAATCCACTGCCCAATTTTTTTTATTTTATTTACTTATTCATGACAGACACAGAGAGAGAGGGAGGCAGAGACATAGGCAGAGGGAGAAGCAGGCTCCATGCAGGGGGCCTAATGTGGGACTCGATCCCGGGACTCCAGGATCAGGCCCTGGGCCGAAGGCAGATGCTCAAACGCTGAGCCACCCAGGCGTCCCTCCACTGCCCAATTATTTTGTTGACATAGTTATTTAGTGCCTGTTGTTTGGTGGGTGCTCTCTGTTACGTGCTACAATGTGATACAAAGGTCCCCCCACTTCCCTAGTCCCCCAAAAGTAGACACCAAGATGAAATTAGACATACAAGAGATGTAGGGAGGAAAATGCTTGAGAGAAAGAAATAAGGAGGGGACAGGAAGAGGCTCTCAGGAGAGACATCAGACTGCAATGCAGGTTTAACCCCTGTGCAGGAGAAAGGGAAGGAAGGCAGGTAGACCACGGAAGTTTTATAGTGCAATTCTAAAAAAGGTTTTGCAAAGTTGGTAAGACGGTTCTTGAGCTAATGTCATCCATCAGAAGAGCCCCTCACCTTTCAGTAATGAGCCTGCCTTGTCATCCCCACCATTTTCAGTTATTAGCTGGAAGCAGCCAGTAAAAACTACGGCCTTAGCATTAACATAGGGACAGAATTCAAGCAGAGCAGCTGGCACTTAGCTTGACAGTCCCCTGAATCTGTACAGTATTACCCCCCAACATGCGTACACACCCTTGGGAGCACATCTGTCTTACCAAGACCTCCAACACGCCTGGCACGTCTTGTTCATCTGATCTAAGATTCACATGATGTCCTTTACATAGTAGCCTGAGATATCCAGACAGGCTAGTTAGTGGAAAAATTAATTCAAGTCAAGGAAGACTCTAACTATATACTGGTGTCTGTCCCAAGTAGATGTGAATTGTTTGTGATGTTTTTTTCTCATGGAGATAGATCGCTCAATTGCTGAACACCATATATCTAATAAGACTCTGCCCAGCGAAGAGGCCACACTGAGCACTGTGGCTACAATTTGCTCCTATTTGGTGGTGTCTGATTGCCTACGCACAACTACTAAGACCCATCTGGTTTTTGTGAAAGCCAAACTAATGAATTTAAAGTGATTTGTGGCAACCACCATTCTTGCATCGTTAGGTCTTTAAGGGTGATGCTAATATCTGCCATTTCTCCCAGAATGCTTCTTTGTGTTTGCTTTTTCTTCCTTCTCCTGCTGAGCGTGAGGGGGCACAGTTTCCCCTTTGGCTTTTCCCACTATGATAGCTCTTACTTTACAGGTAAGGACCTGATGTGGGGGGCGGGTTCTATCAATTACCGAGTATTCCATCTCAGTGTTACATTTGGGGACAGGGAAATGATCATGGGTGATCCACGGACCCAGGGCAGTGCCTCCACCAAGAGCTGGACCTAGATTTAGGGTTCCAGACTGCTAAGCATCAATGTCAACTTGGACCCTGCAAGATGACCTCAAAATGATTGAGCAGTTTCCTTTCTCCAGTGTGTAGAGTTCCTGAGTACAGTTTCATAGGTTTCTTTGGGAAGGGACAGAGGAAGTCATGGTCATACGCCCTTTCTGTACTGTTGCAGGGTCTTTCTTTGTGGGGACTTGCCTCCTCACTTCAGGCAAGAGATTCTGGGTCTAGGGACTGGCCAACATCTGGAAACAGGGCAATGGATTGTGACTTTGGATTGGCATAGCTGTCCTTAGCTTCTCTCATATTCATCCTTGATTTATTTTGATTGTAAAGATTGAGCAATACTTTTGTTGGCTGCCATTTATCTTGCCCTGGGAACTCTATGTTCTCGTAACTAACTCTATAGCTTTCTGTGGGTCGAGTTTTTCTGGCTGCCACTCTGACCTTGTTGTTAATGAAAACAACTGAGCCCAACTTGTCAAAGATGCTTAAACACTGCCACCTGGCTTCTATCGTGTAATGATTTAGTCATGGCCATCGCTATTGGGGAGCTCAGTTCTGTAACATCATCTCTTACTGTCAGCCCTCAGAATCTACTCCCACCTCTCCTCCTGGCCTCCTAACTGGTAGGTAGGGTTAAGTCATGACATAATCTGGCTGCACAAGTGCTGAGTATGCTAAAAAAGGAAAGGGACTATATCCCTAAAGCTGTGCACTCGCCCAACATACAGAATTTGACATTCCAGTTAGATCCTTGGGAAGTGGTGCTAATTGCTGCTAGGATGGTGTTTGGAAGCTGGTAGAAAACAGTGGCCTACATTTAATGAACTAGAAATGTCAGAGCTATTATGGCAGATGGTGAAAGAAAGGATAAAAAAAGTCCTAGAACAGGACATGCTAGAATGAAAAGAGACTGACGAAATACTAGAAAACCCACTGTACTCCCCTGATGGGCTCGGAGGACATTTGAAAACAACAAGGAATGTACTAGCAAAAGGGTCACTAGCGGTATAAGAAGCTTGGCAGTGGCTTTTTCACAGTCAGTATAGCTTTCTAATAGCTTTCCCCCCTGATTAAGTAAGAGTTCTTTTTGGTTAATAAATAATATTGAAAGGCATAAAATTGGGAAGAAAAACCTTTATTTGGATTTCATCACCCTGAGAAAACATCATTAACATTTTGGGGATCATTTTTTCATACATTTCTCTATACATTTATATACACCCTTGTTTAATTTTACACTCATTGAATACCGGGGTCTCCTACCAGAACTATAGAGACCTTCCTTTTAAAAAACAATCTTATTTCCTCCTTCCATGTCCCTCACCTACCCAGTCTTTCATTGTCATTCCCCATCATCCAGATAGATGTTAGCTACGTACTGCTTATTCATTCACCACTCTCTCCTCCTGCTTTTAACACACGTAGCTTTCCTTTTTCTCATTTTTTTCTTCACAAAAATGGGATAATGTTTTATTGGCTTCTCCATTTCTTGCTTCTCTCTTTCAGAATGTCATATAAATCTCCCGCAAGTTAACTGTTCTAAATCTAATTCATTCTTTATAATGGCTACAAAACATCCCAGAATGTGCAGACACTACCAGAATTCAACAATTCTGTTACTGAGAAGCATTCATGTGGTTTCCAGTAATTGTTACTACAAATGATCCTGCAGTACCTGCCTTTGAACATATTTCCTTAAGCACTGGTTGAATAGTGTTCACTAAAACTGTACCAGGGACTGACATAAAATTTCCTATTCTGTTTTTCCTGTGAGCCAGTCCTTCCCTCTTCTGAAAATCAAGGCTCCATAGGCTTATTTCCAGAATTTAAAATCTTTTAATCAGGCTTTCTAAAATAAAACCACCCTCCACCCTGCTGTCAAAGTTATTCTTATAAATCACAAGGGATGTCCTTTTCTGAACTCCTAATTGCCTCTAAGACAAAGACCAGATTTCTCAATGTGCACTCAAAACCTTCTCTAGAGGAGGACGAAAATAAGTTTCAAATTCATTTTTGTTTAGCTATGATCCTATCCTACACTTGGCAACAATGAACAGCTTGCTATGTCCCCAACAGCGCCTTTTTGTCTCCTGCCATGGGGCCTTTATACACTCTAACTTACTCAATCATCTCTTCCATAAAGCCTTTGCTAATAATGACAAGCGTAAGTTGCCATAATCTCTTTTGTATTTCCAGAGCTCTTGTTACATGTTTTTTTTTTAATACAATTTTTATTTGGAGTATTTTTAGATGTACAGAAAAGTTGCAAAGATATTACAGAGTTCCTGAATACTCTTCACTCAGGTTCCCCTACCATTAGCACCTTCCATTACCATGTTATATTTGTCAAAACTGAAAATCCAACATTATCAACATTATTATTATTATTATTATTATTACCTAAACTCTAGGCTTTATTTGGTTTTCATCAGTTTTTCCACTTATGTCCTTTCTCTGCTTCAGGATCTAATCTAGGATACAATGCTGTATCTAGTCATCACATTGCTGACATTTAATTTATCGAATGCATTGTAATATAGATAGATAGATGATAGATAGATAGATAGATAGATAGATAGATAGATAGATAGATAGTTTTTGTTTTAGAGAGAGAGAATGAGTGGGAGAGGGAGAGAGAATCTCAAGCAGGCTCCATGCCCAGTGTGGAACCCAATACAGGGGATTGATCCTACAACCCTGAGATTATGACCTGAGCCAAAATCAAGAGTCAGACACAACCAACTGAGCCATCCAGGCACCTCAAAGTCTAAGATTAGTTTTACTTTTTTTAAGATTTTATTTATTTACTCATGAGAGACAGAGAGAGAGGCAGAGACACAGGCAGAGCAAGAAGAGGGCTCCCCTGCAGGAAGCCTGATTCAGAACTTGATCCCAGGACCCTGGGATCATGACCTGAGCCGAAGGCAGACACTCAACCCCTGAGCCACCCAGGCGTCCCCTAAGATCAGTTTTAAATAAAGAACAAAACATTTTCTTTGTGATTAAAAAAATATATTTATCCCACATTTCAAAGACAATATTTGTCTAAAAATAAAAGAAAAACTCCTTTAAGTTAAAAAATGAGCTCCCTCTGATAAATGCCACCAATATACCTTAATTTTAATGTAAATAAAATTGTTCCTTAGAGGTAGAGTAGAAATTTGAGAATGCCATGGCTGTTAACAGATACCACATATATCTGCAATTCCTCACCTCACTGCTTCCATTCTCTATTTATCCAAATCTCCCTCATCTGCACAAATGGATGGAGAACTGCAGTATGAGAAATGTTATTAAGAAATTCTTTTCTTTCTGATTAGGTTGTATGTAAAAATAAGTCAATCCATGTTGATTCACACTAATCTATTGCCTTGGCTTTGCAAGAATTGCTAAGCAATTATTATTTATTACGGCCCTAGCGAGCATTACAAGGTGGGAAGAAATATGACAAAGCAAAGGTGAGAAAACAAATTAAACCAGGTGTCAACTTAAAAAAGAATCTGTTGATGTAATTCATCACTCTAAGAGGTGAAACTAGAAAACTTCGTGCTCATCTCATAAAAACATATGATAAAATCCACACCCATTCTTTATAAAAACTCAAAGCAGAGAGTAGAAGGAAACTTCTTCACCCTGATAAAAGGTACCTACAAAACTGCTACCAGCATCCTAATGGTAAAACATTATAAAGCTTTTCTTAAAAATTATGCATCATGCATATTATTTCCACTGTCATTCAACACTGTACTATATCCTAATCAGTGCAGTAAGGCAAGAAAAAAACTCTATAAGCATTGAAATGAAAGAATCAAAATTTAATATGTGCAATGATAATGATTTCTTGCAAAGAAAAAAACAACATTTCTACTTTAAAATTATCAAAACTACCAAGGGACCTGGATAGAAAAAACAATATATAATAATTAATTTCATTCCTATACCTCAAAAGAAAGAACTAAGAGATGGAATATTTTACAAATCACCATTTATAAAAGAAAAAAGAAATTTCCTAGGATAAGTATAATTAAAAGTATGTAATATTTTTATGGATAATATTATAAAACTTTTTTTTATAAAACTTTTTTTGAACGTTATTAAAAAAGGCCTAAACCAGTAGACAAATCTATCATATTAACGATAAGGAGACTCAGGAGAATACCAATTCTCCCAAATTATTGCCTTATAATAATACTAATCAAAACCCAAACCTTTTTCATGGAACATAACAAGCTGACTTTTAAAATTTATTTGGTAAAAATATACAAAATGAATAAAAATAAATAAATAAAAATAAAATTTATTTGGAAAAGCAAAATGTCAATACAAGAAAATCTCTAAAAAGAACTAGACAAGGGAGAGGGGAAGCAGGAGCTTGTCCTGTAGGCTGTTAAGATTTAATAGGAATCTACAATCCCACAAATGAATGGTATCAGCCTAAGGATAGACAAGTAAATCCAAGGAACATAAAAGAGATCCAAGAAATAGACCATACCACATGAGTAAGGGTAATCCTTGATCGGCCTGTATAACTAATACGTCCTGAAATAGCTTTATTTGCCACAACAAAAGTTTCTCATTCTTCTCAACAATTGATGAAGCCAACCGTCTCTTCCTGGTCCTCTCCACCACCTTGGAGATCTGAGCTACTTCCCTACTATAACTCCCTTGATTCTCTGCTTCTAGCCCCAGGGTGAGAATACATAGCACGTAAAGACTCCCACCTGCTCTTAACTGTGGCACATCACTCCCCCCTCCCCATATTCCTGTTGCTGAGAACGCAGGCACAGGGTCTCAACACAACCACACAGAAGAATGGGGAATGCAGTGTTTTGGTGTATCCCCAGAAACGAAAAATGACGTGATGAACAAGCAGTCTCTGGCAAAGAGTATGAAAACGTGTATGACAGAAATGGCATAACTGATCCTGGGGAAAGTATTAGGGATTAACAAATGATGCTAAGTAGAAAAAAGCAACTCAAGGACTTCTTTCCAATGCACCCAAATAATTTTCAAATAGATTTAAAAACATCAATAAGACAGACAAAAGACAAAACTAAAAGACAACCTATTGAATGGGAGAAGATATTTGCAAATGATATCTCTGATAGAGGGTTACTATCAAAACTATATAAAGAACTTGCACAACTCAACAGCAAAACAATAGAAACCCAAAGAAACCCCCAAATAGTTCAATTAAAAATGGGCAAAAGACATGAACAGACATTTCTCCAAAGAAAACATACAGATGGCTGATATACGAAAAGATGCTCAACCTCACTCATCATCAGGGGAATGCAAATCAAAACCACAATGAGCTATCACCTCACACCTGTCAGAGTGATAACGAGTGTTGGTGAGGATATGGTAAAAAAAAAAAAAAAAAAGGAAGCCTCATGTACTGTTGGTGGGAATGCAAACTTGTGCAGCCACTATGAAAAACAGCATAGAGGTTCCTTAAAAAATTAAAAATAAAATTACCATATGATCCAGTAGTTCCACTATGTATTTATCCAAAGAGTATGAAAATACTAATTAGAAAAGATATATGCACCCTTATGTTTATTGCAGCCTTATTTACAATAGCCACATTATGGAAGCAGCCCAATGTCCTTTGATAGATAAATGGATAAAGAAGCTGTGATATGTATATATAAATATAAATATAAATATTATTTATTATTCAGCCATGAAAAAGAATGCAGTCTTGCCATTTGCAACAACATGGATGGATCTAAAAAGTATAATGCTAAGTGAAATAAGTCAATCAGAAAAACAAATACCATATGATTTCATTCATATGTAAAATTTATTTTTTTAATATTTTATTTATTTATTCATGAGAGACACAGAGAGAGAGAGAGAGAGAGACAGAGACACAGGCAGAGGGAGAAGCAGGCTCCATGCAGGGAGCACACCCTGGGCCAAAGGCAGGCACCAAACTGCTGAGCCACCCAGGGATCCCCTCATATGTAGAATTTAAGAAACAAACAAGTGAACAAAGGAAATAAAGAGAGAAAAACCAAGAAACAGACTCAACTATAGAAAATAAACTGATGGTTATCAGAACAGAGGTGGGGGGGAGAATGGGTGAAAGAGGTGAAGTGACTTAAGAATATATTTATCATGATGAACACGGAGTAATGTATAGAATTGTTGAATCACTACATTATACACTTGAAACTAATACGACACTGTACATTATACTGGAATTCAATTTTAAAAAAAAGAAAGGCAAAAGTAATATAAGAGAATATCTTCAAAATCTAGAGATTGGGAAAAAGTTCTTAACACATAGGAAACCACAACTATAGATGGGAATGATAGATAAAAATATACCATAAAGAAAGAAAAAAGACAAACTGGTACAAGATATTTTCAATACATATAACTGACAAAGGGTTAGTACCTAGATGATAAAAAAGAAATACTAGTCAATTTTCACAAAAGATAATTGGATGGAAATAACTGTACTTCACTAGTAAATCAGAAAATTAGAAATAAAATTGTAAGAAGGTTCCATTTCACAACCATTCGATTGGAAAAATTAAAAAGTCAGACAGCATCAAATATTGGCTAGAAGAAGCAGTAGGAAATCGTTTCCACTGCTGGTGAAAATATGAAACAGGTACAAAAAGTTTGAGAAATAATGCGGTACTATTCTATGAAATTAAAATGTGTGTACCCCCCACCCCAAGATATAGCAATTCCACTTGTAGACGAATGCCAGCACGTGTGGACTATGGCTACATCCTTCAACACAGATGATAAACTTGAAAATACAATGTTGAGGGAGAAAAACAAGATACGGAACGATACATAGAGTGCACCGTTGTTACAGAGTTAAATGGAGCCAATCAGTCTAAGGGTAGCTTAAGAGTCTACACATCCAAGGATCCACACGTGTATTTAAGAATCCACACTGTAGAGGGACAGTAAAGGCATGAGCAAGGTGGAGATTTAGGGTCGTGGACACCTTTGGGGATGTGGCGGGGAGGCAGAGCCGGGCCCAGTCCTCAGGAGCTTCAAGGACACCCTATAACGCTGGATTTCTTAAGAGGCCTAATGGGTTCCTAAGCATTCATTTAATTAATAAGCAAGCATTGACGTAAACATTCCCTTATGCATCCAATATTGAATTTTTAAAATTAAAACATACCCAGGTGCACACCTGCACACAGAGAAAAAAGAAGTAAGGGCTCCCATTCAAGAGAGTTATTGATCCGGCCGTTGTTCAGGAGCAGAAAGAATGAGAAAGTCTATGTTCTCTTTTTAACACTTAATCCACAGCAAGATCCTCTGTTAACAATTAAAAAGCTTGTTTCCTTTTCACCGGTCTAAGGTGTCCCATTTTCACTTTTTTACTTGACATCAAAATTCTGCTTTATTTTTTCCCCCAGTGGCCAGGTTTTATCTGCTTTTCCTAGAACCTCCAAGCAAGTGCAGATTCTGCAGAATCTTACTACAGCATATGAGGTAATTCCTTCTTCATTTATCTTTACACTTGACCCTTGAATAGCACTGGTTTGAACTGCCTGGATCCACGTACACACAGATTTTTAAAATTTTTTTTTGAGAAATAGAGTATAGTACTGAAAATGTATTTTCCCTATGACTTTGTTTTCTTAAAGATTTTTTAAATTTATTTAGGAGAGAGAGAGCGTGCACAGAGGGAGGAGATGCAGACTCCCCATGGAGCAGGGAGCCCGATGCGGGGCTCGGTCCCAGGACCCTGAGATCATGACCTGAGCCAAAGGCAGGTGCTCACCAACTGAACCCCCCAGGCTCTCCTCCTTACGATTCTCTTAATGACATTTTCTGTCCCCTGGTTTGCTTTATTATAGGAACACAGTATACGAGGCACACAATATATGAGATACGTGTTCTTCATATATGTTATCCGTAAGGCTCCAGTTAACAGTGGGCTGCTAGTAAAGTTTGGGTGAAGTCAAAAGTTATAGGTAGATTTTCAGCTGCATGGGAGTCTGCACCCCTGACCCTACACTCTTCAAGGGTCACGTGTATATTGGCTCCATTATGTATAAATTTTGTGTGCCATGTTCTCTCATATGTTGTCTGACACACACAGACACACACATATAAAGCTGGTATAAGATATATATATATATACACACACAGCTGGTATAAACTCCTCTTTTTAAATTTTGAGATAGAGCACGAGCAGGGGGGAGAGGCAAAGAGAGAGAGAGAATCTTCAGCAGGCTCCACACCCATTGCAAAGCCTGACTCGAGGCTCGATCTCATGACCCTGGGATCAGAACCTGAGCCGAAATCAAGAGTCCGACGCTTAAGGAACTGAGCCATGCACGCGCCCCTAAACCCCTCTTCTTGTAGCCTCCTCCCCTTCCCCACAATCACATGATTCTGCTGGTTGCTACAATCAAAACTTCTTCATTTGTGCTATTGGCCTTTCAGCCAAATTCATAATAATGATAACGTAGAGAATTCAAGTGCATACTTACGGAACACCTGGGTGGCTCCATGGTTGAGCCTGTATCTCTGGCTCAGGCCGTGACCCTGGGGTCCTGGGATCGAGTCCCGCATCAGGCTCCCTGCAGGGAGCCTGCTTCTCCCTCTGCCTGTGTCTCCGCCTCTGTGTGTCTCATGAATAAACAGATAAAATCCTTTTTTTTAAAAAAAGTGTATACTTGCAAACATGTTATGACAGTAGAAGCCCAATAGAACTTTGCTCATGAAGCAATGGTTTATAAAAGCAGCAAAACCATGAGGGAACATTTATCAAAATCTTATGCCTGGGAACCATCTCCGCAGAATGCTTAAGGTGTAGAAAGCTGACAAGAGTTACAAAATGTCATGGTAGAAAATTGATGGCTCTCTTTTTGTCAGTCAAGGTTCTCTAAGAAGCAGACGTCAAAACCAGATTAAAGATGCCAGAGAAGGGGACGCCCAGGTGGCTCCGTGGTTGAGCATCTGCCTCTGGCCCAGGTCGTGACCCCAGAGTCCTGGGATCGAGTCCTGCATGGGCTCCCCGCAGGGACCCTGCTTCTCCCTCTACCTTTGTCTCTGCCTCTGAGCATTAACTTCACTATTTCGAATGGAATAAAAACAATAAAAATAACGACACCTGCCAAGCCTATAGCAAAGGGTAATTATAATGGGCAAAGGAAATGGGTGTGAAAGTGCTTGGAGAGAGCAGAGTCAAATAAAAAAAAAAAGTAAATATTATTGGAAGGCATGACCCAAAGTCCATAATTAGATTAAAGAAAAGCAATACTGACAGGATAATAATGTCAGTTCTTATTAAATTGGAATTTTTATTAAAGTCAACATTTAATGAACTATCTTTCTAGACAGAATTTCATTTCTCCTTTACACGTCTGACATGCACAGTCGGCTCTATAATTGGGTCATAAATATATTCATTCACTCATTTATTCCAGTCTCACCAAATATTTATTGAGCGCCGTGTAGGTCCCAGGCTCTCTTTAGCAACTGGGGTTCCACAGAAGAATAAAACAAGCGCCCTGCAAAATAAATGTTTACACTGCCACATGCGGGAATGGTGACCAGTGGCCAGGAAATGTCCTTTTCATTTCTCCTATTGACACACTTTTATGGCTTTAGCCACAGAAGACAATGATGTGAACAAGTGTTTTTGTTTTTATCAATTTTCCCCTTGAAAATGCAGATTGTTCTCTGGCAGCCAGTAACAGCTGAATTTATTGAAAAGAAGAAAGAAGTCCATTTTTTTGTGAACGCATCCGATGTGAGCAATGTGAAGGCCCATTTACACGACAGCACCATCCTATTCAGGTAGGCATCATTCAATATGGATCGAGTAGCCGTTATAAGCAGCTATGGTGCATTTTACCAGCAGGTAATAGAACTGCTTCCTGCAAAAATAAACACATCGAACATGGCAACATGGAAATCTCTGAAGTGGCCTGGGGATGAAGCCCAAGTGGCTAGAGCTCTTCGACCTTGGACGAGTGGCTTAATCTCTCATGCCCTAGGTCCCTTATCTGAGAATGCCTCAGACTCAGGGATCTGGGGAGCCTCTTATAGTTCCTTCTCATTCCTTCCTTCTCATACTCCCTCCCTTCTGTGCCTAGACCTGGGGAGCAAAATTTTCATTCATCTTAGTAGGTTTTGTTGGTATCTCTTGAAAAAGCAGCTGCTAAAGGGGATTTCTGGTTCCTTCCTTGCTTCACAAGGTCAGTGAGCATTCCTGAATGTCCGGCCCTCAACTAAACCTTGTATCAGAGGCAATTTCTGTTCAGACTCCATGTCCCCTTCCTTTTGGATTCTCCTGTCCCAAGCCTCCTTCCTGCATCCGCTACCTAAGAGCCAGTCTTCCACCAGCCACCATGGCACCTCCTGGAGGCCAGGCTCCCTTCTGTGTATCACCGGGCAGCCTTTCGAGAATAGGCCGCGATCATTATTCACACTGTTATAGGTGCTCGCTGCCTCCCAGGAACTGTGCCGAGCCCTCCTACATGCTGCTTTGTTTAATTCTTATTTAGCTCTGTGAGGTACTATCCTCATTATGCAGATGGAAAAATGTTTCATAGGTCACAAAGGAATCTCACAAGATCACACCGTGCACAACATAGCAGAGCTAAGAGTTGAACTCAGACTTTTCTCATGTCAAAGCCTTGCCTTTTATCTGTTGGCCTTAAAAAAAAAAAGAAAATGATATTAAATATTAAAATGATAGTCAACACTCAAACCAGTCATCCCAAGTGACGGAACAGCTTAATTCAGTTAAAATGCTTGCCTAGTTAACAACGTGGCCCTCGTTAAGAGAATTAACAAGCTCTCTTTCTGATGCCTCCCCTTTCCCTGTTCCTCCAGAGGTTTGATGGTCTTTGGCTCTGCAGAGCATTGGGTACAGGTCAATGGTTGTCACAATGAAAAACAAAAAGGAAAGGCTTTCTGCTTCTCCTTGGTCCTTCACTGAAAGTAGAATAATAATACCTTGTTACTCTGGATTTCGGAAAGTCATCTGTTGACCTGTGTTAAAGACACCGATGAATCATAATAGAGGAATGTTGGTAACAGTGGGGAAAAGGGGGAGGCCCTCCAAGCTCCCACGTAGGAGCCACTTGCTCTCCAGCACCATGTGGCCCCTGAATGTCAGCACTGCTTGCTGCAGTGTCAGGGGTTATTGTGCGCACCCTGCTGAATTTTGGCTCGGTGGATTTCCCCGTGATGTTTTCCCCATGCGCACCTGTTGCTGTGCCTGCAATGGGCCATGGGAAAATGAGTCCGGTTTGGAAACCAGCTCTCCCTCTGGTTTTCCCCCAGAGTCTTGGTGGAAGAAGTGAAAGATCTTATCCAACAGCAAACTTCCAACAACACCCTCAGCCCCCGGACCTCCTCCTCCTTCTATGAACGGTATCACCCACTACATGAAGTAAGTCATTACATTTCTCTCCAAAATTCCAATTTTCGTTTCATTAGCATTGCCATTTCAACCATGTGGGATATTATGAAAGAAATATAATTAGTGAAATAGGCTAAAAAAAAATCATGATTAGGTTGATTATACAGTGGTAACTTATCCTCTTGTAGGTTGTCTTTCCTGAGAAGATTGCATCATGTTTGGTAAACTGCCTCTAAGCAGGCTGTTTGTCCACAGCTGAGAGTATCTCTAACTACTAGGAGTAATACTGCATGCTAAGGAATAACCAGAAATTAAATAATAGAGCCTTTTCATTGAAAGTGCACAAAAAGATTAACAATCCAATGAATCATGTCTTTTTGGACCATTACTTTGATTGTACTCATACTGAAAAAGTGCTACATTATCTCACTGAATTAAAGGAATTTATTCACTCGCATTTAGCACACCGTAAACAAGTGCATTTTATTCCCCCTTAGGAAGAATCTATTTAAACTAATAACAATAACAACAACACCTGTATTTTAATCTTTAAGAAGTTGATTTTTTTTTCCTATCACTACTTACAGGTTCTAATTTTTCTAGAGGGAACCTAAGAAAGATGCTGGGGCTCAATTGACCAGAGTAAGCTTTCATGTAATACTCCATATTTGTTAGTTGAGAGGGTAAATTCCTTGGAGGACTTTCTTTTTTTATATATAGTATGCGCCAAGTAATAAAAATCCCTCAATACCTTTTTCTTTCCTTGGAGTATGCTGTTATACTGCTTAATATAAGCATTTTTATCATCTTTGGCTTGCTGCCCAGAAACTGTTAGGGACTATATCCATGTTTTTAAGACATCTAAGACTTAAGAATCAATTTTCTATTTAATCTTCAAAAGCATCTGTTCCTTTCCAGTTAGTTAAACCAGAACTCAGTCTGCTTCTCGAATCAATGTGCCTGGCTGATTGATGGGGAGCTTAAAACTGCATCCCCCTCCTTTATCTCTCCTCCCTTGTCTCTGTTCTGCTGTGACCTCTTCCCTCCAGGGTCCATCATCAGCCCTGCAGAAGCAAACTCGATGCCAGCAGTTGAGAAGCTCCGTCAGCATGATTTGCAAAATGGGGAAGATAAATATGTCACTGCTGTGCTGAATTTGGTCAAAAGAGGGGAATGCCTTAAGAAGAAGGGTTTTTAAATATTTTTGAAGTATTTTTTAATTACTTTGTTCAAGAAGGTTACTTTTTCTTACCATGTGTCCAGGACAGAGTTGGGAAGATATGGGGGGTGGGGGGTGAGAAGGAGGGTGAAGGAAAGGCCATGGCTGTATTAGTCTGCCCTAACAAAGTGCCACAGGCTGGGTAATTTAGACCACAGAAATCTATTCTCTCACAGCTCTGGAGGCTGAAGGTGCACAATCAAGTTGTCAGCAGGGTTGGTTTCTCCTGAGGAGTCTTTCCTTGACTTGCAGATGCCTGTCTTCTCACTGTGTCCTCACATTCCCTTCTCTCTGTATACACGTCCCTGGTTTTTCTCTGTGTGTTAATGTTCTAGTCTCCACTTCTTATGAGGACACCAGTAAGTTTGGATTAGGGCCAACGGTAACAGCCTCATTGTAACTTAATTACCTCTTTAAAGGCCCCGTCTCCCAAGATAGTCCCAAGATAGTCACATTCTAAGCTACAGGAGGTTAGAGCTTCAATCCTTGAATTTGGAGGGGAACACAATTCAGTTCATAACAATGACATGGAAGAACACATTTTGGACCTCTCTTCCCTCCTATCCTCAATCCTTTAGGGTTCATAGGAACTGTGGCCATCTTGCTCTCAGGAAATTCCAAGGCCTTCCTTCCCCTTCAGCATTGATCTCTCCTTCAGCCCCCACCACAAGGTCCCCTGGTGGGCAAGAGGTGTTCTTTTGTCATTGATTCTCACTAGGACACCTTAATCTACTGTGGAAAGAAAAACAAATGGCAAAAAAATACTGCTTAAAACAAATAGCAAAAGAAGCAAGTTATTCAAAGGATGTCACCTTCATTACACCAGATTAGATTGTGAAATGAATCAAGGTTTCGGTAAAGCTGCCTTCATCCAATGCCACCTCCCTGGTTGGAGGAAATCTACTCAACCATGAATGCTGTGACACAGAGTGGTTTCTTGTAGTAGATCCCTCAGATGTACTCATGCCTTAGAAGAGTAGCATGATAAACAGAGACCCATTGAGGAAATCTCTGATGGTTAGATGCCCAATACCTCAGACACAGACAGCATCGGTATTGGGTGACAGGTAGGCCTTCCAAGAGCTTCTTAATTCCCAGCACCAGACAACCACTCACCCTAGTTATATTACTCTAAGAGGATCCATAGGCAAATGGTGTGGCAGTTCCCATCAGCTGGGATTGCAGTCTGAAATTACCTCTTGGTAAGATCCTAGAGATAAGGGCAAGGGTTGGTCATTCCCATTTCAGAAGGTATAAAAATACAAGTATGGCCCTTGAGAAGTTGGTCTCCATTAAAACATGACTGAATTCCAACATCCAAACCCTGCTTTGAAGTGGGTTTTATTCAAAATCAGGGCCAGGAGGTTTTATTTTTTCCTTCCACTGTCATCTTGACAATTACCAGTACCACTAGACTTCCAGCCAAGAGAAAGTTTCTGAAACAAGCTTCTCAGAGAAAGAGAATATTTTTCCTCCAGATTGTCTTCACCCTTGCCTCCTGTCATTTTGCACATCTTGTTGTGAGTACACAGGTCTCTAGTGGGAAACAATGGCACTGCTATTTATCCTGTACAGAGAGAGCGCCCAGGACTACCTCAGGTTACCCTTGAAAAGTGAATATTTTTTTAAAAAAGTCCCATAGAAATGTGAACTCACAAATGAATGGTAAAGAGGATATCACACACAGAGGCAGGGTTTCAATGTAAAAGCCTTTAAAAATAACTTTCTGGAGATCTACTTTAAAGATTAACTTTTCCTACTTTGCCATAAGTTTCTTAGTCCTTTTCTACTCTCTCTTTAAACCTTGATGTTTTGAAAACCTTAATTGTATTGATTTTCCTAAATAGGCCCAAAGGCTTTGGTTCCTCATTCTTTCTTTATACAAAACTTTTATTTTTTATTTATTTATTTTTATGATAGTCACACACAGAGAGAGAGAGGCAGAGACATAGGCAGAGGGAGAAGCAGGCTCCATGCACCAGGAGCCCGACGTGGGATTCGATCCCGGGTCTCCAGGATCGCGCCCTGGGCCAAAGGCAGGCGCCAAACCGGTACACCACCCAGGGATCCCTATACAAAACTTTTAAAGGGATCGCCTTGCCTTGAAGAAGTTGTCTGCTTCCTTTGGCCAGGGAAATGCCTTGAACTTGCTCTGTGACTGACTTCTGGTTTCTGTTGTGATAGATCTACACTTGGATGGAAATTATATCTGAGAACTATCCTGAGATGGTTGAAAAAATCCACATTGGATCCTCATACGAGAAGTACCCACTTTATGTTTTAAAGGTGTGTTGTGGGGAGACTCGTTGATCTCTCAACCTTGGAGAACGTGTTAATTCTTTCCTGATGTTTATTATAACTTGGATTTTTTTTTCTTTGAGCTATGGAAATATTTGTATTACAAGTGTTCCTCAATTTCAATATCCAGCTATTTGGGGATTGGTTTTTACCTTTACATTCTTTCCCTTACTAATGCAGCATTGGTACAAAAGTGAAAACCCTATTTTTAGACTCTACTCTGTCTCTGTTTTTGTGACGTAGATAAGCCATTTAACCTTCCTGGGTTCAGTGGCTACCTTCATAAAAGGAGGGGAGTTGTCTGGATTATTTTTCCACATTAAGTGGAATAAGGACTTTATTTACTATCACCACCACCACCTCTGACTGGCTTACCTAGAGGGGAAAAAACAGATAGGAATCTGTTGTTAGACAAACACTGACACTGATGTAGTTTTTGGAATGAAAGAAATAATAACCAAACCCAGGGAAGGATAGGAACCAGGGCAATGTTGGGAGCTTGGCAGTAGGGCTGATACGATAGCTTCTGCTCCAATCCCTATCCATTTGGTTATTTACTTTTAGTTGAATAAATTGACATTAGTAAAGGTCAGTGAATATGGCCAAAGAATTTTTGGGAGCCATGAAACCATACTAATTCCTGCTGTTAATTTCTAATTCTACATTTCTTTTTCTAAGCAGTTTCCTCTGCTCCCCACGTCCACCAAAAAAATAATTAAGAAGTTCTAAAAAAAAAAGTGTCAGAAAAATACATTTGATGTAATAACACTTAATTTACATATAGTTTCCCAACATTATCTATCTAAATTGTGAGAGGAGAACCTCCTTAGTCATCCAAAGGTAAGATTTCGAGTTAGGGTTTCTGGATTTTCATCTGTTTTGACAAGAACCTGCCATGCAAACTCAAGCTAGACGTATGAAACTTCAGGTCCTCTTGACAGCTGAGTTGGTCCATCAAGTTGGATCTATGCAGTTGTGGTCTACCTGCCCATGACCTTTGCTTTCAGCCATATTGTGTGCACTCTTTACAACCTGTGTTTCCAGGACCCAGATTTACACATTGGAAGATCATGCTTCCTGCGTACCTTAGCCCCAGTCTTACTTGACAAAGGATGTGTACACAACGGGAGTCTCTGGGATTCCTTTATCTTTCCAGCATCAGGACCAATACTGAGAGAGTTTGCTTGGCACTGTTAGAAAGTTGAGTCAGGAGACTAGTCCAAACAGCTCAAGATTTTCTTTTACATTGAGTAGGTTAAATCAACCAGCTAGTTCTCATTCTGGGTGCTGTTTCACTCTTTGAAGCCAATGCCCTTTGACTTTCCCCCTTGCTTTCTTACTGGATTATCACTAGCTCCAGGTTAGTTTAGAACGAACCTCCCGAGTGCTGGAGAATGGCAATAAAAATTTAATTCTCTTTTTTTTTCTTATTTTGGACTTTCAACTCCACATATTTGCTTAATTTTATAATACTCTTCTTCCTCCCTTCCGTACCCTAATTGTTTCAAAACTAATTTTTAAAAGGAACCATGACTCATTTTGTTTGGAAGTGTTTTTGCAAACACTTCTGAAGGTACCAAAGTCTATCACTGAGGACAGATTGGGAGTTCTTATTCCAGAATTGGCAGCTTGCACTAGCTCCCCATATCATGAATCAGAACAAGGCCTCTGTCCCTGGACCTGGTGGTAATAAGTTTGTGTGAACTGAGATGTGTGCTTCTTTTTGTGTGAAATGGGGAAAGAGTCTAAACATAAGACGTATGCACCCTGGGGAAAATGGTGAGGGAATCCAAGTTTATCTCTGACACCACTGCCTTCCCTTTCCAAAACCTGTCTTTGTTCTGGTCTCCTGCAGAAAGCTGTCCACGCTACATATACCTATTTATCTCACAAAAGTGTCAAGATACAGCCTGAAATACTAGTGCTCTGGCCTTTATTTCTGTACTTCCACATGCAGCTCTGGTAGGACTAGGTAATTGTGGAGGAACAAGAGGGCATTAAATCAAAACTGCTTGCAAACCTCAGTCCTGACTCTCATCAGTTATGTGACCTTAACTAGTATCTTTTAATCTTACCAGCTTATAATGTCCCTTGAAAACCCTCAAAGGAATGCAGAGAATAGTATGTATTTTACAGATTTGTTGAAAGCATTAAATATAAGCACTATATACACGGAAGTTATTATCCTGAAACTTCTTGTTATTGTTGTTGGTTTTCCTTGGACAGGTTTCTAGAAAAGAACAAAGAGCCAAAAATGCCATATGGATTGACTGTGGAATCCATGCCAGAGAATGGATCTCCCCTGCTTTCTGCTTATGGTTCATAGGCCATGTGAGTATTTACATTCTCTTAAGCCAGAGTTTCCCAATGTGTGGCCTAAGACAACATGTGCAGAATCAGCTGGACTGTTTATTAAATGCATTTTCCCAGGTCGCGATATCCTAGAATTCTCAACTTAAACTCTCTGGTGGCGAGGTTTGGTAATCTACAATGTTCACAAATTGCCCAGGAGACTTCTGTGCATATGAAGTTTGAGAACCATAACTTCAAGCATTTAAATTGCTCTAAAGATTGCTCACCTTTTCCTTCCTACATTTCTGTCTAAGGTCAAACGCTGGAAAAATAATCAAGAAATATTTTGCAATTGTAGTATGTTTACTAAGAGCGATATACTGCCCTTGGGCATTGAACATGAAGTACAACATTACAGAGCAGATCATATTTTCTCTCATGTTATAATAGGGGATTTTGCCCTGAAGAAGCCCCTGGCAGCAAAAAATCCATACATAAGACAAAGAGTATGGCATAAAAATGATAATGACCATAAACCTCTATAATAATTGAAAGCATAAAAATTATGCTTCAGTTCCCATATAATGGGGATAAATGTCCTTTCTATTGATTTATACAGAGTCTTTGCCACTGGAAGACTAACTTAAAATATGTGTCCTTCTTACGATGGTTCTTGTCACTGTAGTCACAGGTATACAAATAGAGTTGTTTTAAAAAATTAAAGAAAAAAATAATAAAATAAAATAAATTAAAGATAGCCACATCAAAGGTAAAAACATTTCTGTCTCCACTGGGTCTTATCAAATACAACATCTCTACCTTCCCCTGCCTAGCCATCTTCTCTGCCTCCCTGATGGGAGCTATAGCACCCCTAGTCTTCTGCAAAGTTCCCAGCCACCCATGGGTACCACCTCGACCAAATGAGGATAGCTCTCAACTGACTAGATCCTTAACATAGCCCCACCATTTAATAATCCTTCCCCAAGCTGGGGAGTTTTATTCATTTTATTCATTTTAGGCAGTGAATGGATCACCAGTTAGTGGAAGAAGAAAGGTGAAAAGTGGGCAAGAAAGAACTCTTCTTTTTCATTCCATCACTGACCCTGGAAAGAGCCAGAAAGAAACTCTAATTCGTATTGACTCTAATTCATATTGAAGTCATCCTTACTTGACATCCTTCTCAAATTGACACTTCTTCTCTCCTACAACACATGCCGTCCTCTACCCTTTCCACTTGCCGAACCTTTCTTTACAAGATTAAATGATCTATTCCACAAATATTTATAAATTGTCTAGGAGTTTCCAGACTCTGGGGATACCATGGGAAACAAGATACAGCTCAAAAAACTTACCGTCAAGTATTTTGCCCCAACAACGTTTTTTTTTTTAATATTCATTTTATTTATTTATTCATGAGAGACAGAGAGAGAGAGAGGCAGAGACACAGGCAGAGGGAGAAGCAGGCTCCATGCAGGGAGCCTGACGTGGGACTCGATCCCAGGTCTCCAGGACCATGCCCTGGACCAAAGGCAGGTGCTAAACTGCTGCGCCACCCAGGGTTCCCGCCCCAACAACGTTTATCTGGTTTTTGTAGCCCAAAGCAACACAGTCAATCAACTCCTTTTGATGAACATTTGTGAGAATCCATCCTTGCCTGCCTAAAACTAATCCAGATCGTCTGACTTTCCTAACAACTCAAACAACTGTAGTAGGAAAAATAAAATATTTAAAATTTTTGCGTGCATAGATTTTATATTTAAAAAGAACCCAGATAAGAAGTCTTAGCTTTTAAGTCCCTATAAAGAAAATCTACACCATTCCTGTGTTTCTCCTTTCTTCTTGTACAACGACCAGAAGCACAACACTTCTGACACCAATACATGGGGTCATTCCCCATACCACGCAATTCTGTGACGCCAGCTGTGTGTCCTACAATTTGATTCAATTCTGACACTATCTACCTGGAGAATGAGTCAGATGCCGTTGGGCAAGGGCTCAGTCCCACAAGACTATTCCCTTATTATTTCAGATACCAGTTCAAAGTCCAGGCTGTTATCTGTGGTGTTGACCGATCAGCTACAAATCAAAGTTTCCCACGACCTCCTCCTTAGGTTTGATTAATTTGCTAGAGCAGCTCAAAGAACTCAGAGGAAACAGTTTACTTACTTTTTACCAGTTTCTTATTGAAAGGGTATGATAAAGGATATAGATGAACATCTACGTGGAAGAAATACATAGGGCAAGGCATATGGGAAGGGCCACAGAGCTTCCCTGTCCTCTCCAGATGAGCCACTCTCCCAGCACGTCCACATGTTCACTAACCTGGAAGCTCCTCGAACCTCATACTTTTGATATTTTTAAAAGAGGCTGCATCATGTAGGTATGATGGATCATTAACTCAATTTTTAATCCCTCTCCCCTTCCTGGAGGATAGGGTTGGAATTGAAAGCTCAAAGTTCCTGGCTTGGTCTTTCTGTTGACCAGCCTCCTTCCAGGACCCCACCAGGAATCATCTCATTAGAACAAAAGACACTGCTCTCACTCAGGAAATTCCAAAGGATTTAAAAGTTCTGTGTCAGGAACCGAGGACAAAGACCAAACACTGGAACAAAGATGTCCTTATTGCTCTTATCATTTAGGAAATTACAAGATCTGTGCCAGGAACCAGAGTGGGTGGAGGGCAGAGACCAATATATATGTACATCACAGTCTCTCACTCTCTTCTCCAAGTCAATATGATGCAGTCTCAGCTTAGGGAAACCCATTTCTCTACACATTGGGGAGCCTGAAGCCAGTCATTTCTTCCTATGAGGCCAATTTTAGATCCCTTCTACTTCTGCAAAGGCAGGGGCCGAGGCTGGCTTTTGCATGACTGCATCACTAGGACCAAACTCAGCATCTAGCACATCATAGAAGCCCAAGGAACATGTGTTGGGCATCGCACCTTGCTCAGTACTTGGCCGGCCAACTGGCTTTTTCTCAGTGCTAACCTCCCTCTGAACCTCTGACCTGGAGAACTTTCGTGTAGCTGCACACAAAGTTGGCATCTGCAACCTCAGGGCCTCCATAGAGCTCCTTCTGGTGCCCTCACCTTAGCTGACATGTGGCTTGTGAAGGACACTGCTTCAAAGAACCTCTGTCAAAGAGAGGAGCTGCCAAGGGATCCAAGCTGGGGATCAATGTTCCCCTGTCCTAATACAGGTTTCCCCTGCTTTCCAAAAGTTTGCAATATGTCACTTCACTTTGATGAAAGCCCTCCATTCATATGGGAATGGCTTTCTTCATAAAAGCAAAAAAATGCCCTTCAGGTTTCTTTCAATTAGCAAAAACAGGTACCAATGTGAAAGTGTTTGGAAAGTGGGGGGCACTTTTCACTTTAAGCTGTTTTGGCTTCTGGAAAAGTCTCATAGGCCGCTCTACTTTTGGACAGCGTGGGAAACCTGTACTGCTGTTGCCTTTTTCTCCAAATTCCTGAAGTGAACCAGTTGAGCTACCTTTGTTTTCTTTTTACTGTCCTCTAACGGCCTCCAGATAATTCCTTAGAACCTGGCTCATGGTTCTTTCTTCTTTTCCAATGCTTGCCACTATCCTGGGTGAATTCTAAGTCCGTAAGTGAGATCTATCCAAAGAATCATCTCAGCAAGTTGAACTCTACATCACTAAACCTAACCTCAACTCTATTTTAGTAAATTTCCTCCATGGCCATCCTCTAGATCTCAAAAGTAATTCTCTCCCTGACCTCTAGATCCAGAACATGGCCAAGGACGGTGACCAGAAATGATAAAAGGAACCACTTAACAATCTGACTTCTTAATTTCCTCTCCTTCTACTTCTGTCATTCCCCATACCTCTTCATCATCCATTCCCCCTTTTTCTCGAATGGTCTTGTCCCCTTCAGGAGTTCTAACCTCAAACACCTCACAGAATTAACTGTCCTTCTTCTGAGCTATGTTGTATATCCTGATTTTATTATCATACTTAGAACACTGGATTATTGCTCTTTCCTTTCCAACTTAACACTTTTATCAGCTTATTAGGGACAAAAACATCTCTAAAATCAGTTTTTGTTGTTGTTTCCCATAGCTCAGTATACTGTTTGTTCCACAGAACCAGCATTCAGCATCCTCTTGTTATTTTTAAATTTTAAATTAATGCTTCAACTTTAGACTCAAATACAACTCGGGGCCAAAGAGTACCTAGCATTGTGCTAAATGCTTTATTGTCATTGTAGAAAAACTGGGACTTACAGCTCTTTGCTGTGTTTCTTTTTTTTTAAATTAATTTTTTACTTACTTTTATTTATTTTCTTAATTTTAAATAATTTTAAAATTCAATTATTTAACATATAATGGACCATTGGTTTCAGAGGTGGAGGTCAGTGATTTATGAGTCTTACAAAATACCCGGTACTCATTATATCACGTGCTCTCCTTAATGTCCATCACCCAGTTACCCCATCTCCCTGCTTCCCCTCCAGTGACTTTCAGTTTATTTCCTATGATTAAGAGTCTTTTATGGTTTGTCTCCCTCTCTGATTTCATCTTGTTTTTTTTTCTTCTCTTCCCTTATGATCCTGTTTTGTTTCTTAAATTCCACATATGAGTGAGATCATGTGATAATTATCTTTCTCTGATTTATTTCATCTAGCATAATATCCTTTAGTTCCATCCACATCATTGCAAATGATACTATTTCATTTTTGATGGCTGAATAGTATTCCATTGAATATATATACACCACACCTTCTTTGCTGTATTTCTAGTGGTAGTGGCAGTGATGGTTTATTTTAAAATTTTTCCATTCATAGCATCTTATATGCCTTTTTGTACTAATTTATTCTGTCAAATGGCTACTGGTTAATTTGTTGGCAGGTATTGTTGTTGTTGTTGTTGTTTAGGGTCATTATAAAAACAAAGCTTTGGTGTATTCCAGGAAAACATTGGTGAGTAATTATATGCCATAGGTAAAGCTGATAGGAATCAGACAAGCCTTTATCTCCCATCCCCTAATCTCTCACTCTTGTGTAGGCTTCTGAACCTTCTATTCTCATCTTTTCTCTCTTGTTTTTATACTTACATAGTTTTTATATTTGGACAATTCAACTATGTTACTTGTTGGTAAATCATTCCTTCAACAAATATTTATTTGCTGTCATTTGTGTGTCAGGCATAATTTCTTCAGCCAACTACCTCATTAAGAGTGATTCATTGACTAGATACAAAACCATGACTGTAAATATATTTATAAAATACCATGAAAACTCATTGGATAATACATGCTTGGAGAGCCCCATCGTACACAAATTACAAATTAACAGTAAAGAATTATTAGATTCATAAGCATGTTTAGTTTTGGTTGAAAATGTTATTTTAAAAAAAATCATGTCTTTAAACACAGGTGATATACCAAGTCAGAATTATAAGACTTATAGAATCTTAGAGGTTGTATTACTTCAATGACATGATTATATATCTAGATTATATGTTTTTGAAGTATAAATGGCTGGATAAATATCTAATCTGAAAATGTCTTAATGAGTAATAACATTATTCACAAGGTTAACTGAGAACATTTCTTAGATTTCTTTATATCTGTGTAACTCTGCCCTTAATCCACACAATGCCTGGAAAAGAGCACAGGTTTGCCCAACTACCAAATACAACCCAATCTTACCCTTAGCCAATCAAGTAAATACCCAAAGTCCCGAGGAGGCTATAATACTAGCTAGCTGATCTGCTCAAGTCACCCTCCATTTTGGATTCACATCTCCTCTTATAGATAGGCATTGAAAAACCTCCTTAATGCACAATTTCCCTCTGTCTTTCCTTCTCCGAAGCCTCTCCACTGAGGTCCTGGTTTTATCCTGCTATTGCTCTTCAGATCACCAATTCCCTAAATTTAAAAGCTAAAATTATAAAATTCTCAGAAGAAAGCTTAGAAGTAATAGATCTTTGTGACTCTAGATTGGGTAATTATTTGTTAGATATGATGCCAAAAGCACAAGCAACAAAAGAAAAAGAGATAAATAGAGCTTTACCAAAATTACAAAGCTTAGTGCTTTACAAAGGATGTCATCAAGAACATGAAAAGACAATGCACAGAATGGGGGAAAATATATATAATAAACTTTTATCCAAAATATTTAAAGAAATTTTACAAATAAACAGTAAACCGACAAATAATCCAGTTTTGAATTGGGCAAAGTATCTGAAGAGACAACTCTCCGGAGAAGATATATGAATGTCTTATAAGCATATGAAAAGATGTTCAACATCACCAGTCATTAGGGAAATGCAAATCAAAACCATAATGAGATACCACTTCAGACCAACCAGGATAGCTAAATTTTTTTTTCTGTTTATATTTTATTTTATTTTTAGGATAGCTAAAATTTAAAAAGGATAGTAACAAATGTTGGTAAGGATGTGAAAAAAAATTGGAACCCTCATCCATTCCTGTTGGGACTTAAAATAGTTCACCCATTATTTTACAGTTTGGCAATTCCTTGAAAGGTTAAGCATAGAATTACCATATGACTCAGCAATTCCACTACTAGGTATACAGCCAAGAGAAGTAGATACGTTAGTTTACAAATGTTCAAGGCATCATTATTCATAATTGTCAAAAAGCATGCCCATCAGGCAGCCTGGATGGCTCAGCAGTTTAGTGCCACCTTTAGTCCAGGGCATGATCCCGGGAACCCGGGATCCAGTCCCAAGTCGGGCTCCCTGCGTGGAACTTGCTTCTCCCTCTGCCTATGTCTCTTCCTCTCTCTGTGTCTCTCATGAATGAATAAATAAAATCTTAAAAAAAAAACATGCCCATCAGTTTATGAGTAGAATAATGTGGTATATCCTTATAATGGAGTATCATTCACCAATGAAAAGGAATGAAGTAGTGACTAATACTACAAAATGGATGAATCTTGCAAACATTATGCTAAGTAACAGAAGCCAGATGCAAATGGCTACATATTTCTCTATTCCATTTATATGAAATATCTAGAATGCATAAATCCCCAGAGACAGAAAGTTAATGAGCGATTGTCAGGGCTGAGTGTGGGGATATGTGGAAGAGGAATAACTCCTAATGGGTAAGGATTTTTTTAGGCGGGGGGCTGATGGAGATGTTTTGAAGTCAGATAGTAGTGATGGTTGCAAAATTCTGTGAAAATTTTTTTAAAATCACTGAAATATACATTTTAAAATGGTGAGTTTCCTTTTATGTGAATTATATCTTAATAAAGTTGTTGAAAAAAAAGGGGAAAAAAGGAACACTTGGGTGACTCACTTCAGCATACAACTCTACATATCAGCTCAGGTCTCAATCTCAAGGTTGTGAGTTTGAGCCCCTTGTTGGGGTCCACAAGAAATTCTTGTTGGACTCTGACAAATGATCCCCATTAGCTCTGGAATTTCTGGTCCAAAAAGCAGGACTCCAAACAGAAGAAGTGAGTGAGGGTTCAGTTGTATGTTTCATAGATTTGTTGAAAGAATTAACATTAAAAATTTAGCTCCCCACATTATCAGGACAATGTAGAAACTATCTAGTTGTATCTGAGCATAGGACAAGGTTACTTGAAACTCTGATCAATATGGATAAATGAAAAAGGAGTGGGATTATATCTAGGTCTTGTTTCCTTAAATCTCTGAAATGAGCTGTATTACTTTAATAAAGAGTTCTTTTGCTTCTTGAAGAAAACTTTAGAAAATATATGGTTCTATTTTCTGCCTCCATTACATAATCAGACCTTTTTTTCCATGTCCAAGACATTTGCCACCACTTGGCAGCGTAGCATAATGCCCTAAATTTAGACTTTTCAAGGAGTTAATACTCTTCCTGAAAGTTAAATACACAAATCTAAACATTCCAAATGACTCTTTTTTAAAAAACTAAAATATATAAAAGAAACAGACTAAGTTTAGAAGGAATTAAAAGAGGTATTATTAAACATACTTGGTTTAATTTGCAGGTAACTCAATTACATGGGCAAGAAATGCTGTACACCAATCTTCTGAGGCACGTGGATTTCTATGTGATGCCACTAGTTAATGTGGATGGTTATGACTTCACGTGGAAAAAGGTAGGTAAGGACAAAGAAAATGAAATATGCCCTATTTGGGGATACAGGATACACAGGCTGAAATATTCACAGACTCTTGGATCTTGGCATAATGCTTTTGTTTAAAATATATATATATATTTATTTATTTATTTTTATTTATTTATTTTTTATTTATGATAGTCACAGAGAGAGAGAGAGAGAGAGAGAGAGAGAGAGAGGCAGAGACATAGGCAGAGGGAGAAGCAGGCTCCATGCACCGGGAGCCCAATGTGGGATTCGATCCCGGGTCTCCAGGATCGCGCCCTGGGCCAAAGGCAGGCACCAAACCGCTGCGCCACCCAGGGATCCCTAAAATATATATTTTTTAAATTCTTACTATGGAAAATGTGAAACATATGAATGGAAATAATTGCACGGTAAGCTCCTTTGTACCTATCACACAACTTCATCAATAATCAACTCATGGCCAGAGGCACATGGGTGGTGTAGTTGCTTAAAGAGACAATTCTTGGTTTCAGCTCAGGTAATGAGCTCAGAGCCTGAGATTGAGCCTTGCATCAGGCTCTGCACTCAATGTGGAGTCTGCTTAAGACTCTCTCCTTCCCTCTGCTCCTCTCCCTGTGTACACACACACTCTCTCTCTAATAAATTATTACTAGGAAACTTACTTGCTCTAATAAATTATTACTAGGAAACTTACTAATAAATCTTTAAAAAATAAAATAATCAACTCCTGGACAATGTTTTCTTATGTATATATCCAAACCAATTCTATCTTATTATATTATTTTGAAGTAAATCTCAGACACCATATCATTTCATCAAAAAATATTTCAGGATGCATCTCTGAAAGAGACCTATTAAAAAATAGTAAATTATACCTAAAAATTAATAATACTTGGCATTATAAAAATATCCAATTGATATTTAAGGGTATAATTGTTTCATAACTTCTTTTTAAAATGATTTTATTTATTTATTCATGAAAGACCCAGAGAGGCAGAAATATAGGCAGAGGGAGAAGCAGGCTCCCTGTGGGGAACCCAATGCAGGACTCAATCCCAGGACCCCAGGATCATGACCTGAGACAAAGGCAAACATTCAACTGCTGAAGCACCCAGGTGTCCCTTGTGATTCATTTAGATGTCTTTTAATTCTATTTTAATCCATAAATTCTCCTGCCATCTCTCTCTCTCTCTCTCTCTCTCTTTCAATTTTTTCTTTGCAATTTATTTATTAAAGGAAAAGTTTCTCATTGTGTAGATTTGCTAATTGCATTGCCATGTTGCAATTTAACATTCCTCTGTCCTCTGCATTTTCTAAAACTTGACATTTGGATTATAGAGGATAAACCAAATTCAGGCTTGACTCTTTGGGCAGGACTACTTCATTGTGATTCCGTGTTTTTTATACTGTTTGGTTTTATTTCCTTTAGTGATATTAGCTGCCATCAATAATGATACCTAGATCCATCCATTCTTACTAGGAATGGATGCATAGCATTTTGATTTGTAAAATCATAAACTGCAAAATTTAGAAGAGCATCTTAACGACACTTGCATTCTGATAGAACTGCATTCTAATTAATATGTGAATTTAAGCCTTAGGACCGTTTAATTCAATGATGAGCATCTAAGTATGAGTAAGTTTCCTAGTTAATCTCATCTATACTGGAAACCATTATCAATGGTATTTCTAGCCCATCAACCTCATGATTCAGGAAATTAATTCAAGCAATATAAGTGCAGTCCTTTCTAATTTAATGAGGAGCACATAAAGCATAATTGAGCATATGTAAGTTCAGAAAAGCCTCCTTGAGCAGCACATGTAAACACCAAGGGGAATGAGAGTAATCAGAGTGATTAGAACATAGAGGATTAAACAGAAATTGTTTTACGGAGGAGGTAATTTTTGCAGAAGAAATGGGAATGGAAAAGAGGCTTGATTGGAAAAGTCATCCTAAGTGGAAGGAACACTGTGAATAAAAGTAGGAAGGAGCAGGCAAATCCTGAACTCAAGAAATGAGAAATCCCTAGCATAGTACCTAACACAAATTTGTGTTCAATAAATGACTACATTTGGGGAGCCTGGGTAGTTCCATTGGTTAAGTGTCCAACTCTTGATTTCAGCTCAGGTCATGATCTCAGGGTCATGAGATCAAGCCCAGAGTTGGGCTCCATGTTCAGCGGGGAGTCTGCTCAGGATTCTCTCTCTCTCTCCCTCTGCTTCTGCCTCTCTTCAACCCCTCTCAAATACATACATACATACATACATACATACATACATATATACATACATACATACATAAGTAATCACATTCATAGACTGATCTTATGATCAATTTATTCTTTCTCCTGAATCACAGTAGAACTCAGCCACCCTTTAGATATTGTTACTTCCTCGCTGTCCTTTGTATCTTCACACACCAATTAGTCCCTGCAGTTTGAGAACCTAATTTCTCCAGGGCAATCTTTGCTACCAAACCACAGATCAGGGGTTGGAAGGAGATTGGGAAGCTTGGCAGAAGGGTTGATGAGAGCAGGGGAAAAGGTGCCGCGTCATCCCAACCCCAGGATTTAAACAAAGCCTATGCAACTGTTTGCATGATGAAATTTCCCAGTTTGCCCCAAGAACCCAGTGGGGGAATTTGCTTTATGTTTACAAACGAGGACTGAGTCAGTGAACTCAAAGGAATTATCAGGCTACAGGTATCTTCATAGCTCCACCTCCTGAAGCTTTTAAATGAGAGAGTTGAATTCAATCAAAAGAGAACATTGAAATTCATGACTCATAGTTTTAATTTTAGTTTAAACACAAAGTTATTTTACTTTTCTCAGAAAGAATTAAAGTTAAAGCAAACAAGATTAAAGAAAACCAATAAGCAGCCTAGCAGAACCAAGTGAAATTTCTGTTGGTATAGGTCAAAATTAATCAAATATTACCATTTCGTTTGGCTCAGATTGGAATAGTTTTGAGTGAACGTGATTGAGCCCTGGATAGAAACAAGGGCCATGAGAAAGGAATGTGAAGATAGTAACAAGGTGGAGTGATGGGTTTGCAGGAGAGACACAACCCTGACCACGTAGGCCTTAGAAGTCGTGTCTCTGCTTGAACTGCAAACATGGCCATCCTGGTTATCAGTATTTTGTTTATTTAGAATCGAATGTGGAGAAAGAACCGGTCCTATCATGAAAATAATCGTTGCATCGGAACAGACCTGAACAGGAACTTTGCTTCCAAACACTGGTGTGGTAGGTTATTTGCTTCATTTCTAGCAATGTTTATTCATTTAAAAAGGGATATTCATGAAGCGAGGCTCATAATTCAAAGTAATTAGAGGGGAAGCCTATCTGAATCAGGAATCAGGAAAATAATTTAATAAACTCTTTAGTTAAATGTGGTGCTGCGCATGCGCCCAACAACTCACCTTAACCTCTCTGCCCTGCCATTTCTTTTTTTTTTTTTAATTTTTATTTATTTACGATAGTCACAGAGAGAGAGGGAGAGAGAGAGAGAGGCAGAGACACAGGCAGAGGGAGAAGCAGGCTCCATGCACCGGGAGCCCGACGTGGGATTCGATCCCGGGTCTCCAGGATCGCGCCCTGGGCCAAAGGCAGGCGCTAAATCACTGCGCCACCCAGGGATCCCTGCCCTGCCATTTCATCTTAAAAAAAAAAAAAAACAAAACAAAAAACAACAAAACAAAACAAAACAAGAAAAACAAAAAACAAAAACGGAAATTAGGCCAGTTCCTTTGGGTACCTTCTAGTTTCAAAATTCTAAAATTCTACTTCTCTAGAATAACAAGGAAGTGACTGTTAAAAATCCTACTTCAATGAACAAATGACATCTGTCATTAGGGTATCAAAGTAGAATTTGGGGTGGGTACCTCTCCTTTTTAATTGCATAGGAAAATGTTTCCTTCTACATTTTCTTTGGTTCTCACTATTTACTTAACATGTTTTTTTTTCTTTTATGAATATCATAAGCTTATGTCTAGCACTGTGGGAATTTATCATTCATTGATTTGAGTGAGTTAAAGTACTCAGGGAATATTGATTGAGGAATTCAAGGATATTGTCTGTTCTCAGGGAGGTAGGTGATGGTCCACCCTCCTCTGGGTTACTACATTTAAGAAACAGCTACAAAACATAACTAAACCTAATTATGAACCTGAATCATTTTTATTTTTGGAAGTGGGTACATGTGGCTCTGTGGGCACTACAAAATATTACAAGTGTTGAAGCCACAAAAATCTGCTTCCAGCCACCCCGTTGCCCTACACAATGCTATGTACATGATTGTATGTATTTCCTTTAAAAAGATAAAAAGAAGGGAAATTTTGTGATTTTGAACATTTCATCATTATCTCAGAGTACATACAAAAATTTCACAAGAGTACTTACCCTATTTCTTTAATTCTTCATCCTCTAGGTTAAAAACTTAGGGGTGGGGGTGAATGGGTGACGGGCACTGAGGGGGGCACTTGACGGGATGAGCACTGGGTGTTATTCTGTATGTTGGCAAATTGAACACCAATAAAAAATAAATATATTATAAAAAAAAACTTAGGGAAGAGACCATTATCCACTACCTAATGCAATGCCTGGCATATGCAAGGTTCCCAGAAATTAATTAAGTGAATATAGAATGAATTAGTTCTTCTAAAAGAGCTGCAGATATAATAAGCAAGAAGAGGAGACAGCAGTTAATCCTGCCTGAGTTTTACTCCATTTGTTATTAAGGGAATCACCTAGTGGTTTCTCAGTGAGAGCCATTCTTAAGATTGTCCAATAAAGTGCCCACTGAGGCCCAAAGACTGCCATAGAAGTGATAATTGGGCAGGGAGTCAGAGAAGCAGCAGCAAATATAAAATAGGTCTGAATAGATCTGATGGTTACATAAGTGCCGAGCTGTTTACATAGGTCTCCCCCTGGGTCATTATCTATGTATCCCGGGTGGACAATCCCAGACTTAGAAGGCTAATCCCTTGCGTAAGAGCACAGACCTAGGAAGTGGCAAAGCTGGTAGATATAAAGCCACACTGACGGACTCCCAAGTTATTCCAATTCTTCTATATCTGAGAATCACTCTTCTATTATACCTGCCCTTTTGGAACATCTTATTTCATCTTCATACCCTTTTGGTGCTCCGTTTTACTTAATATTTTTTATGGTGAAGTCAATACTACCCAATTTGAATGGCCAACATGTCAAATATATTCTGTTATTGCCATCAAGACGTATGGTAAGCCCCTCTGAGACATGGCAACCTATTATTACCCATCACAAGAGTTAACGACAGAAGCAGATGCAGCAAGCATAGAGACAAAAGAGAGTGCCAAATAAAATGAAAAGTAATTGTAAGGACTCCTTTTTTGACCAGGGCCCCAGTATTTCTTTAGTAAGCAAACCAGTAAGAAAGAATTAAATCTCATCTCTTCCTTGTCCCTGCAACTAGAATATGCCTTTATGATACTTTTTTTAAGAATCTAAAAGAGCACCTTACTTATTAACAGGAATTGACATATCAAACCTGTTTATTTCATGTTCATTTTCCTCTTTCTTTGTATTAGAATTGTGTGTGCATATGCGTGCATGGGTGTGTGTGTGTGTGTGTGTGTGTGTGTTGGAGATGGGAGTGGGGTGAGGTTATCTTAGACTGCTCAGGCTGTCATAGCAAAAGACCATAAGCTGGGTGGCTTCAACAAGAGAAATTCATTTCTTCCAGATCTGAAGGCTAGAAATCCAAAATGAAAGTGCCAGCAGGGCGTGTTTGTCCTGAGGCCTCTCTCCTTGGCTTGCAGAGGGCCACCTTCTCACTGTGTCCTCACATGGCATTTTCTCTGTGTGCACATTCCTAGTGTCTCTCTCTCTCTCTCTTCTTAAAAGGACACCACCCATATTACATTGAGGTCTTACCTTTATGACTTCCTTAAGCTAATTACTTTCTTAAAGGTGCTATCTCCACGCATAGTATATTGTGGGTGAGGGCTTCAACATACGAATTTTGGGGGAACAGAAGTCAGTCTGTAACAGGTAGCATTTTGTGAGGACTTCTGGTCTCAAACTTCCTGAGATGAATCCTCTCTTTTTCTAAATGTTAAGTTCAATGACAAAGTTTTTGTAACCAGTGTACAGTAGAAAATCCTTTAGTGCTTTTCCTATGAGACTATGGTGTTTTTTCATTATTTTTCATGGCACAAAAATATATATAACATAAAATTGGTCATTGTAACCATTTTTTAAAAGATTTTACGTATTTATTTGAAAGAGAATGAGTTTGGGGGGAAGGGCAGGGAGAGAGACAGAGAGAAGCTGACTCCCCGCTGAGCGGGGAGCCCGATGTGGGGATGGGTCCGAGGACCCTGGAATCATGACCTGAGCCTTAGGCAGATGCTTAACCACTTGAGCCACCCAGGCACCCCCATTGTAACCATTTTTAAGTGTACAGTTCAATACATTAAGGCATTAAGTACATTCACAGTATGTAAAACCATCACCAATATCCATTTCCAAAATTTATCATCACCCCAAACACTGGCTTGTCTAATCACATTATTGGTCAAAAATTAATACAAATGAAGTACTTGGAAAAGCCTTGGATGTTTAGCACAACATTTTCTCATGGGGAAAAGAGTGTTTAACAAACATTAAGGTTGTTTCTATTACAAACAAAAGGAAGAAAGCCAAGCAAGCTTGAGTAAGGCAGGCAGGCCCTGGAAGGATAATGGAGTAGCCCATGGAACCCAAGGACAAGGATGCAGCCGGGCCTCAGAAACAGCCTGGAGCTAGGCCTCAGCACTACAGTGTGCTCTGTGAGTCCATTCTCTCCCCATTTATTACTGTGAAGCACACTGGATTTTTTTTTCTTTTTATTCCAATCCACATGATGACGGTGATGGCGACAAAGAGGAGAAACAACAGTCACTAAACACTTAGTATATACAAGGCACCACGCAAAGTACTTCATATGCATTAGCTCATGGAATCCTCATTAAGTTCTCATTAAATGTATAATTTTCCCATTTAGCAGATAAGAAATTCAAGGTATAGCTGGGTTTAAAACATTTTACCTAAGGCCATATAGCTATTAAATAGCAGCGCCAAGATTAGAATCAAGTGATTGGGTGATTAACAATATGCCTACGCCACTTAGCCTCTTATTGTAAAGGACCATTACCACCGAGAATGTTCATTTTGCATCTCCTGAAATAGCAGCATTTCCTTCATAGAGTTGCATGAGGATTAGACAAGGTATTGTGAGTAAATCTTAGAGTTCGTGTCAACTGGTCATGTTGTTGGTGTTGTCTTCTTTGTTCTACTGAGCAGCTAGACTGACACTAGCATCTTCGTGTTCATTTCAAGTTGTCATTGGAGGGATTCAGATTGACAGAACACAAGCTAAGGACCCAGTCCAGGATTAATCAAATGTTCCCAGGAGGAAATGATGTTTGGGGTCAGAGGTGGCTCCGTGGTCCTCCATTTCTGTGCATTAAAAGGAAGAAAGGTGATGTGTTGGGAGGCAGGCTACCATATGAAGGGATGGATATTTACTATAATCTCTCAAAAGGATGAATAAATATTACTCTGGCCCCCCAAAATCACCATCTTATTCACCAGAATCTCTTTATTTAGTAACTTAGAAGTAGCACTGAAGGTAGACTTCTATATTCTGAATTAAGAAAATGGGGTTTCTAAAAAAAAAAATTGGGTTTCTTTCTCTCACATAGCCACAGTTTTGGAGGCAGGGCTGGCTGGCATCTCTGAGACATCCTTAGCCACTTTCACAAAGGGTGCAAGATGGCTGCTCCAGGCAGCAACTCTTGGGGTGTTTGCTAGGGAGGCATATAAATATTTACTGCAAAAGAAATATAAATATGTTCTTTATAGAATTCTATCTAATCCACTTCTCTAAAAAATGTTGCATCATAGATAGACGATGCTTAGAATGCATTGTCAGAGAAATCACGAATTGCAATAGCTTACGCATCCCCTCTAATCCCACTCTATGAATTTCACTTCAGAGGAAGGTGCATCAAGTCTCTCATGCTCCGAAACCTACTGCGGTCCTTACCCTGAGTCAGAACCGGAAGTGAAGGCAATGGCTAATTTCTTGAGAAAAAACATCAACCACATTAAGGCTTACATCAGTATGCATTCCTACTCCCAGCACATAGTGTTTCCATATTCCTATAATAGAAGCAAAAGCAAAGACCATGAGGAACTGGTAAGTGTTACTTATTTTTTTTCATTAGCATTGCAAGAAATAAAATAATACCTAAGTCAAGAATCAAAAACTGTGGGGGAAAATTTCTCCTTTGGAGGACAGTTGGGTAGATGCTTTATATTTTGGTCTACTCTACTGGGAGTCATCCTAGGTCAGGGTTCACTGAAGGAATGGAAAGAATGGGTTGTACCCTGTGGACATGGACTTTAGTCTAGCAGATAGGTCCCTAAGAAAATGCCAGACACACTGCTTGAAGATCAGGGTTGAACCATTCCACATGGAGCTGATCTACATAGAAAGCCAAAAGAGCAAGGACAAGAGTCTCTGGAATTGTCCGTCTGCTTCGTGATAACTAGCTTTGTACAAGGGCCTGACATAGATCAAGTCCTGGTACAACACTTATCAATTTGATATCGGCATTGGGAATTGCGTACACACTGACCTCTCTAACCCCCAGGGGTCTGGTCCTATAAAAAGCACCTCCAATGTCAAGATTGGAGCAAGAGCCCCCCCAACCTTTTTTTTTTTTTTTGGAATGTAGTAGATGATACAGGAAGTTTGAAGAGGACTCACATAATCTGCTTGCCTTAACTATTTTTTGGTCCCAGCTGTTCTGTGTTTGGGTTGACAGCAAACGATGCAAGAGTGCTTGATGGGTTGTGGATAGGATCGGCCAAACTCTTACCCCAGTTGCTTTCCAGACAATGGAAGGGTTATGGTGACTCTTTTTTTTTTAATTTTATAAATTAATTTTATTGGTGTTCAATTTACCAACATACAGAATAACACCCAGTGCTCATCCCGTCAAGTGTACCCCTCAGTGCCCGTCACCCATTCACCCCCACCCCCCACCCTCCTCCCCCTCCACCACCCCTAGTTCATTTCCCAGAGTTAGAAGTCTTTATGTTCTGTCTCCCTTTCTGATATTTCTCACACATTTCTTCTCCCTTCCCTTATATTCCCTTTCACTATTACTCATATTCCCCAAATGAATGAGAACATACACTGTTTGTCCTTCTCCGGTTACTGTGGCCAAGTTCAAAAAGGGTGTTGCCCGAGTTCTCCTCTGAGATTTTGATGGAATCTTGTCTCACATTTAGATCTTTCATCTATTTTGAGTTTATCTTTGTGTATGGTGCAAGAGAGTGGTCCAGTTTCATTCTTCTGCATGTGGATGTCCAATTTTCCCAGCACCATTTATTGAAGAGACTGTCTTTCTTCCAGTGGATCGTCTTTCCTCCTTTATCGTATATTAGTTGACCATAAAGTTCAGGGTCCACTTCTGGGTTCTCTGTTCTGTTCATGTGACTCTTGCATGAGATCTTATCTTTATGTAGTGGTTTGTTTCTTACTGACCCCTTTTGTTTTGGTTCTCTTTTATACTCCCTCTCTCTCCTTTTATTATTTTTTTAATTTTTATTTATTTGTTTTAGGTATTGAAGTATCGTTGACATACAATGTTATATTAGTTTCAGGTGTACAACATGGTGGTTCTACAATTCTATGCATTACCCTCACCACTAAGTGTAGTTACCATCCATTACCATATAACATAATTATAATATTATTGACTATATTCCCTATGCTATTTATTCCATGATTTATTTATTTTATAATTGGAAGTTTATACCTCTTAATTCCCTTCACATATTTCATACATCCTCCCAAACTCCTCCCCTTGGGCAACCACCAGTTTCTTATCTGTATTTATGATTCTGCATTCTTGTTTGTTCATTTGCTTTTTTTTTTTTTAGATTCTACATATAAGTGAAATAATATATTTGTCTTTCTCTAACTTATATCACCTAGCATAGTACCCTCTAGGTCCATCCATCTTGTTGAAAATGGCAAGATCTCATTCTATTTTATGGCTGAATAATATTTCATTGCATATATATACCACATCTTCTTTATCTATTCATCTATCAACAGGTACTTAAGTTGCTTCCATAACCTGGCTATTGTAAATGCTGCAGTAAACATAGGGGTCATCTATCTTTTCAAATGAGTCTTTTCATTTGCTTTGGGTAAATACCCAGTAGTTAAATTACTGGATCACATGATATATCTATTTTTAATTTTTTGAGTAATCCCCCCTACTATTTTCCGTAGTGGTCTCACAAATTTGTGTTCCTATCAAACTGTGCACAAGAGTTTTGTTTTGTCCACATCCATGCCAACATGTTATTTCTTGTATTTTTGATAATATCCATTCTGACAGGTATAAGGTGATATCTTATTTTGATTTTGATTTGCATTTCCCTGATGTTTGGTGATGGTCAGCATCTTTTTATGCATCCATTTGCTGTCTGTATGCCTTCCTTGGAAAAATGTCTATTCAGATCCTCTGCCTATTTTTTATTTAGATTATTTGTGGATTTGGATTTTGTTTTGTTTTTGTTTTGTTGTTTTGGTGTTGATTTGTATGTCCTGGTTCTCTAACAAGAAGAAACTATAGCCACATTAGGTGCTAGCAGCTGATGATGACAAATATAAGGTTATTTGCATTTTCTGAAAATAGCTCATTTAGAGAATAAATATACTTGATACTTGCAATTCTTCTTCTCAGTGGAAAACCTCTAAGGAAAGTTCCCTTATTGGTGTTATTTTGGAAGAAATGAAAGATTATTTATCATGATTTGGAGATAGAATTATTCTGATTTCCCTTATTTTTGGATTGCTGTTATCACAAGTGTTTGTTGAGCATTATTTTGTATAGAATATTGTATTTGGTGGACATTAAAAGAAGCATTAGGTGGACCCTGACCTTTTAGAGAACATGATATGGTTAAGAAGCTCAGCCATTAGCAAATGCTATAAATAGCTATATTCTAAGTGCAATAACTACTAAATAAGGGGCGCAGATGGTAGACCTCAGTTCTGACTGGGATATCAAGGAGCGGCCTCATTCACTGACTTAGAAGGAAATGCTAGATAAGCTAAGGGATAAAGTCCCTGTCCTTGAGGAATTTATCATCTATTAAGGGGTGATACACAGTAAAGAAAAAAAACAATAAAGGGCTACTGACATTGAAAAACAGATACATTTTTAGCCAGAAATGGAAATATAGGAATTCTAGAGGCATACAGGAAAGGGAGGACATTCAATGCTGAGGAAATGTGTTGCCCACAGGAAGTGTGTTCAGGTTACTGAATGAAAGTAGAGGCTGACACCATCAGAAAGTAGACATGGTCTGCTTGTTTAAATGTTGGAATAAATGTGTATCTTATTCTGTAGACAAGGGGGTTCCATTAAAATTTTTTTGAACAAAGGAATGCTACAACTTCATATGTACTGATACTCCTCTGGGTTATCCAAGAGAGTCACAGTGAATACTAACATCAACCTCATAAGAGATCTGGATAAGCTAGAAGCAAATGTAGTAGGACAAGGGATTTATTTATTAGCCTGCCCAATACTGGGCACATAATCCTTTTTCCCTGATGAGTCTTTAGGAGTTATTAGACATTTTGCACAAGAAGACAATAATAGCTTGTGAGAAGGGAATGATTTACGCATTAGGTATACGTAGTATTTAGAGAAGTCGCATTTAAAGTTTGGTGGTAATTTTAGGGTGTCTGGGTGGCTCAGTCAGTTAAGCGTACAACTCTTGATTTTGGCTCAGCATAGATCTCATGATCTCATGACCTCAGGTTGTCATATTGAGCCCATTGTCAGGCTCTACACTCAGCGCTGAGTCTGCTCCAGGATTCTCTCTCCCTCTGCTCCTCCCCCTGCCAAACAAACAAACAAACAAACAAACACATTAATTAGTTAATTTAATTTAATTCTCTAAAAAAATAAATAATGTTTGATGATAATTTTTTGTAGGATTAGGGTAACTCCAGGCTGTTTGCCTTGAAATACAGTTATACTTCATTTTATATGATAAATGAACTCCTGAAGCCAAAAAAGCATGTAAGAACTATTTTTCCTTCAAGTTAAATAAAATTTTCAATGTGTTGGAAGAGTCTATGTGTAAAGCCACCCAACTGTGATTTCCATAAAGCAAAAAATATTTATTTTTTTAAAGATTCTATTTATTTATGCATGAGACACACACACACACACACAGAGAGAGAGAGAGAGAGATTGAGAGAGAGAGGCAGAGACACAGGCAGAGGGAGAAGCAGGCTCCATGCAGGGAGCCCGACACGGGACTCGATCCTGGGTCTCCTGGATCATGCCCTGGGCCGAAGGCAGGCAGTAAACCACTGAGCCACCCAGGGATCCCCAAAAATATTTATTTTAAAGTTTATTTATTCTTCTAAATATGTATATTTTTCCTTTTTTTCCTAGCTCTATTGAACTATAATTGATGTATAGCATTATAGAAGTTTAAGGCATACAAGGTGATGAGTTGATACACTTATACACTGTAAAATGATTACCACAATAAACTTAGTTAATACCTCCATCACCTTACATAACTACAACTTTTTCTTTTGTAGTAAGAACATTTAAAATCTACTCTCTTAGCAACTTTCATGTATATAAAATAGTATTGTTAACTATAGTCACTGTGCTATGTATTAGATCTCCAGAACTTATTTGTCTTACAATAGAAAACGTATATCCCGTGATCAACATCTCCGCATTTCATTCACACCCCGAGCCCTTGGCAACCGCCATTCTACTTTCTATTTCTTTCTGTACATAATTTGATTCAATTAATAAATAATGGTTTTATTAAGAACTTCTACTTGTCCTGCTTTGAAGCTGCACATGAACTGAAATTCCATATTCTATTGATTTCAGTCCCTAGTGGCCAGTGAAGCAGTCCGGGCTATTGAAAATACTAATAAAAATACCAGATATACTCATGGCAGTGGTTCAGAAAGTTTATGTAAGTATTTCTTCTTAAGATCGTGGAGAATTGTGAGGTGCTAAAGAAATCCATGTGTTTGGTTCTTCTGTGTGGGTTTAATTTTTCTAAATGGACTCTTTAAACAAGATCACATGTAAAATAGTTGTATTATAACAATTAGAAATGGAGGCATAATTGCTATGAGAGCACTGAACAAGGCTATATTAATAAATAGATACACTCAAAAGAAGCCAAAATGATACTTGAGATGTCACGTTCATTACTCTAGAGCAGAGATCATAGAATTGGCATCACACTAGTTGAGTGAAGCAGGAAAGGTCATAAAGGGTCAAAAGAATGTGCAAGATATCCAGGGTCTCCATGCAAAGTTGTGCGGGTTGAACACTATACAAATCCAGGGAACACTATTTCCATTAGATGCATTATAGTGACAGGCTGTGCCCACTAAAGCACACTATATAGTGAAATGTCTTTTGCTTGTATCGCACTGACAACAGCTTGTATATGGCAAACTCTTAAGAAATATTTTCAAATTTAATTTCTACTGGCAGATATTTATCAAGGGATCCTCTTTTGCTTACATTGTGATAGCAGACAATAATTTTCCTCTTTTGAAGCTGGAGGAGGTGGCAAAAGAGGTTGCATGTTTATAGAAAATAAACATGCAACCAGGTGTCAGCAAACTATGACCCACAGGCCAAATTCAGCCCACTGGTTTGTTTTTGTATAGCTTGTGAGATAAGAATAGTTTTACCATTTTTAAACGATTTTATTTATCTATTTATTTATTTATTTTAAAGAAAAAGAAAGGGAGTGCAAGTGCAGGGAGGGGCAGAGGGAGAGAGAGAATCCCAAGTAGACTCTGCACCTAGTGCGGAGCCAGATGGATCTCACGACCCTGAGATCATGACCTAAGCAGAAATCAAAAATCCATTGCTTAACCAACTGAGCCACCCAGACACCTTCGTTTTTCCATTTTTTTAAAAGATTGAAAAAAGATTTTGTGACGTGAAAATTCTATGAAATTAAAATTTCAGTATCCAAAAATAAAGTCTTACTTGAACACAGCCACATCCATTTATTTATGTATTGTCTATGATAGCTTTCACAATAGTAGAGTCAAGTGGTTGTGACATACTTTGTGGCCCACAAAGTCTAAAATACTTATTATATGGTCCTTTGGAGAAAAAGTTTGCCAATCTCTGATGTCAACAATGAAATAGTCAAATATAGTATAATCCCATTGAGAAGTGAAGACAATAAAATAGACCTAAGGGTTTGTGAATGACTGTAGGAGAGAGGGGCTACTTAGTGAAAGTGGCCTAGGAGCTCTCTGTAGGTGACACTTCTGGGAGACCTACCTGATGAGTGTCTGCCAAACAGTGCTATAGGAGGAGAACCAGGGAGAGAAAACGACTTGTGAAAAGGCCCTGAGACAATGTTCAAAGCCCCAAATTTTTCTTTAACAAGTGTGATCTACAGCGGTATAAAAACACATTCATCTTAATAATCGCATTCATATTATTTTCAATAAATTGCTTAAGCACCAGATGCCCTATTTATAGAAAGTCCAGAATCTTCCTCTTCCCCCTCAACTACCCCAAAATATCTCAGAACAAAGTGGGGCCAGCTTGGTCCACGTGAGATCTCTGTCACTTGGTATCACTGGCCTACTGCTGCCTTTGCTGACTCAGGTTCTTGCTCTACCAGAGAGGGACCCCACAGCTCCCTTTCACAATTCAGAACTTTCTTGATTTTCATCCTCTTCTCTACCATTGTTCCCCAAAGCATAACACAGCATCTCAGGGCTGCAGGAGCTTACAAAGCAACTTTCTGGTGTGATGAAATCAGTCTATTTCTACACATTCATTCATTCAGTATACATCTATGGGAATCTGTTCATAAGTATAAGAAAGTGGCTGGAAGAAGAAATGACATATATTGATGGTGGTTGTCAGAAATATTTGCTGAATAACTCATTTAATCCAATGCTGATGGATGTTTTCCAGTATTATAAACAAGACTTTGATAGACACCTTTGTAGTTAACGCAAGTATAGGTAATAGAAAGAGGCAAAAATGATCACTTTGAATGTTATATGATTGTCTACCTGGAAAACAGTAGAAATCAACCAAAAATATTAGTGACAATCAAAAGTTGAGTAAGGTGGCTGACTATGAACAAAACATACAGAAATCTAAAGCTCTCTTATATGCCAAAAATAATCAGGTAGAAAGTAAAATGGAAAAAAGATCCTACTGCCCCTCTATATGTACATATATACACATTGCACACATATACACCAAATATACATATATGTGGATTCATTGTTAAATGTATGTATGTGTGTATACACACAAATCTATCCATATATTTATATGAGAAATCTAGAAAATTTTACTGATATACATGAAAGAAGATAGATAAAAGGAGAAACCTATCATGTTTTTGAGCAGAAAAGCAATATAAAAATGTGTGAGTTGCCCTATGTTAATCTGTATATTTAATACAATCCCAATGAACAGTTTTGAATTTCTTTTGAAAGAATAAATTTGATAGAAGAGCTTGTAAAATTTTGTAAAATGAGACTAATAAGAAAGAATTTGTCCCAATCAGATACTAAGGCACATTATAAACTTATAGTAATTAAGACTATGGAACTGAGCCAGGAAAAGGCATTCAACAGAAAGGAATGGTGAGAACAGAAAGACACTTAAGTATCTAAGAGCATCTAGTATCTCTTAAAAGAGGCATTTCTAAGAATGTTAGTTATTCAATTGAATACAGTTGGAAAACCTGACAACTTACTTAGAAAAAGAAATTGATTTACTGATATATATTTCTCTAAAATAAATTCCAGATAGACAAAAATTTTTTAAATAAACACTCTGCCATAAATCAGGTTGAAAGCTAAATAACCAAATAAGAAAAAATTCACATATTACACAAGGCTAATAACACTAATGTTGCTGTTATAAACAATCTATAAAATCACTTGAGTAGAACAATGAGCAAGGACAACTGATAAAAAAATATAAAGATGGACAATAAATATACCAAATAAAATGTTCAACTCAGTGGTAATCAAAGAAACAAAATAGAATGATTCAATATGATTTTTCACCCATAAAATTGTCGGATGCATAATGCATAATTCCTGTGGATGATATGGGAGAGGGAATTAGGCATATTTATACCCCGCCAATATGGAAATGTAAATTGGTTCAATTTTTTTGGAGGTTATTTGGCAACTTGTGGCATAATTGTAAAAAGTACATACTCTTAGGCTAATGAATCTACTTCTAGGAAAGAATACTCCAAGGAAACAGTAATTAGTAAAACCAAGAGAGGTCATTATAAAGTTGTTTATATTATTTAGAAATTAGAAAAAAAATCTACAGGTCTTCAAGTAAATAATTATTGAACTGAACTGTATGCAGCTTTACAATGTAGTGCTATGTGATCATGAAAAATTTGAAGTCGTTGATACATAGAGCTGGTCACATAGATTATCTTTAGAAATATTACAAAATGTGATGTGATGAGCACTGGGTGTTATACACCACCAATATTGAACATAATTGTTGAACACTACCTCTGAGACTAAGGATGGCTAATTGAATTTAAATTAAAAAAGAAATATTAAAAAACGGCATGTGTAGGATGACCTTATTTACGAAGGGAAAAATGAAGTATGTTAAAGCACGCATTGAGAAAAAAAAAAGCACTAAAATGTTAATGGTGATTATTACTTTTTGGCAGATAGATGGGTTATTTTTGTTTTCTTCCTTAACCTGTTTTTCTTCAATTTCCATTTTCTACCAAGAACTTAGATTACATAATAATCAGAAAAGTGCAGAGCTATTTTTATTTTCAGGGAAAAAAGATCCATTTTGTAAGTTAACTTGAAACACCTGTATTTCAAAGAGTAATTTTTTTTTCTTTCTTTCTTTTCTTTTTTTTCTTTTTCTTTTCTCTTCTCCTTCTCCTTCTTCTTTTTTTTTTTTTTTTTTTTTTTTTGTAGATCTAGCTCCTGGAGGTTCAGATGACTGGATCTATGACTTGGGCATAAAATACTCGTTTACGATTGAACTTCGAGATACAGGCAGATATGGATTCTTGCTGCCAGAGCGTTTCATCAAACCCACTTGTGCAGAAGCTCTCGCAGCTATCTCTGAAATAGCTGGGCATGTCATCAGGAATGCTTAATGCCCTTGATTCTTCACTCTTCTTCCATATTTTGATTCACTGGCTCCCACAACACCAAATCACTGTAGGTGCTCTAAAATTTTATCAGTAGTTTTGAGGAAAGAGTTTCCTCTTCCTTGGTTTTGCAAAAGAACAAGATAAATGCTACCTTAAAATTAAGGCGGGGAAAAAAATAAATAAAAATTAAAAAAAAATTAAGGCGGGAAGGGGCTATTTCTCTTTTCTAAAAAAAAAAAAAAATGTGTAAGAGGCTGGATACGAATTTGGATGCAGGATGTCTGACTACCCACCTCAAGCGACGTGAGCAACTAGGTTCTTGCAGACCCTGGGACCCCAAGGGGAAAGGTGGCTGGAAGCGCATCAAACATCTCTGCTCCAGTTTCCATGGGCTGCTTGCGCCTCTCCAAACACCACCGCGTCCCCCGGGCTCCCCCGTTGCTAGGCGACCGCCCAGCCCGCCGGGCAGGGTCAGACCAGGACACCCCCTCCCCGCGCCCCGTCACTGCTCAGTACACATTTTCCGCGCAAATGAATGAACGGCTGTAGTTATTTGCAGCAACAGATGCGCGGCATCGCCACAGCTGTGGATTGTAAGAAATCATGCAATAAAAGGAGGAAACGCTTGCTCCCCGCTTCACTTTCTCGTGGAAATTTTGGCTCTTCCGGGCTCTGGCCTCCCCCCCCTCCGCCCGCCCGCAGGCTCCGCGGTGAAGCCTAGACTCGAGGATTCCCACCGCGCCCCGCCCCCCCCCCCGGGGTGCCGCCGCACGAGCCGACGTTACGCACGGGGGGGCGTGTCCTCCGAGGGGGCGGGGCCTGCGCGCTGACGACTAATCTGGCGGCCGGAAGCGGTCCGCTGAGGAATCAGGGCAAACACTTGACTTCCGGCGGCCTTTCGAGTGGGTCCTCCCGGCGGCGGCCTGGTCGCGTTTTCGTTGCCTTTTCGGACCCTCCGCAGCGGCTCCTCGTCCTCTCTCGTCCTCCGGCTCAGGCTCTCCCGACCCTGGCGAGGCGGCGGGCGGGTTCTGCTTCTCAGCCGCCCCGGGGGCCCCTCGCCAGCGAAGGGCCGGTTCCCGGGAGCCGCGCGCGCACCTCCTTCTCCTGGTCGTCGTCTCCCCGGGGCCCGGCGCGGGGACAGAGAGTCGCCTCCCCCGCTCCTCGGAGCGGTGGCGGCGGGAGCGCCTCCGGATTGAGCTTGCGACGGGAGTCCGGGGAGGAGGAGGTAAGCTTGAAGTCGGGGACTTGGTGTGGGTATCGGGGGGGGGGCGGGGGTGTCCTCCCCCTCCCCCTCCCTCCAGCGCCCTCGGGTCACGCCGGGATGTTGAGCCCTCCTGGAGCATCCCCCCCGCAGCTCAGCAGTAGCTGCCTGGGTTCAGGCTTCGTTTCTCGCTGTCGCTGTCATTCCGACGGGTGGATGCAGACAAAGACTGTGTGTGTGTGTGTGTGTGTGTGTGTGTGTTGGGGGGGTCCCTCCCCCCCCTTTGCGGGCTTTGCGCCCTATTCGCGTTTGTTTGCGCTGCAAGGGGTTGGGTGCTGGTGGGTGGGGTCGGTGGGCAGGAACACGGTCTTAGCTGCAGAGGCTCCCTCCTCACGCCTCCCAGGCCTGTTAGGAGAAATTGGCCCCTTGCTGTCGGTTGCATTTGGTCTTTTTGCTTATTTCCCCGGCAGTGATGGTTGATCGGAACGACTCGGGTCCCGGAGGTCGAGGAGGGCTAGCATATGGTTGCTTTTGGCAACCCCCCTTGTGGGAAGCGGAGGAAGGTGGCGTGAAAGGAGAGGGGGTCAGCTGTTGAGCATCGTCTCTTCCTCCCTGGGTTCAAACAACCTAACGTGGGCTGCGGGGGGGGGGGGGGAAGAAAAAAAAAAAGATCCGACGTTGATATCCCTTGAATGACACCGGTAGGATCTTGCGCCCTCACACACTGTTTTCGGTTATGTCGTGAAGTTCTTAGAGCATCCGAGCCGCTCTGAAAATGGTAGGCCCACAGTACTAGCTCTTCAGGTCTTCGGGTTTCGGGAAGAACTAAAAGTCTGGAAAGTATCTTCACACCTCAGCTTTTGCAAGACCCTGCAAGCTTTTGCAGACCCTGCTGCCGTCTCATCTGAATGTTCACGCGGTTACAAGCCGTGCTACGTGTGTATGGTGCCAGTCAGCGGAGTCTAGTTTTGTGATATTCTTTTTTTTTTTTTAAGATTTTATTTATTTATTCATGAGAATACACAGAAAGGAGAGACACAGAGAGAGAGAGAGAGGCAGAGACACAGGCAGAGGGAGAAGCAGGCTCCATGCAGGGATCCCGACGTGGGACTCGATCTCGGGGACTTCAGGATCAGGCCCTGGGCTGAAGGCGGCGCTAAACCGCTGAGCCACCCAAGCTGCCCTAGTTTTGTGATATTTAGAATTACTGGCTTTAGTGCCCAAAACCGACAGTACTTTTTTTTTTCCCCCCATGAGTTTTGTGGGCAGATCTGTAGGTTTTCAAATAATTTCCACCTCCTTAATAAAAATAATTTAGGTTGTAAGGTGACAGTTTAAACAAGAGACTTAGAGCGTTGATGCAAGTATGTAGCAATTTGTGTCGGTAAAAAAACAGTTGCACCATGAAGCTTACTTAGACTTTTCCTGTGTGGACCTGGTGAGATCCAGTTTTATCAAATGCACGCCTCTTACTGGCTTGCTAATACTTGCTGATTCAAAAATGAATGTTGATTGCATATTTAAGGTACGCAGATCAATGTACGTATCGGTAAGTTAATACTAAAATCCATCAAGAGGATGCTATTTTCACTTCTCTACAAGTTGTTAGAGTTTTATTAAATTGTCAGTGTTAGTTTTTATTACAGTATGCATTGGCAGTTATATATAGAGCCAAGAGCAAAATTGTGTGATTTACATTTATTGGAAGACTTGGTTTTCAGTGCGGCTTTTGGTCTTCGCTGCTGCCTCCTCCAACCCCTGTCCGTTTCATGTAGAGTTGGAGCTCTTTTAGTACATACTTAGTTAAAAGTTAACTGATGTTGCTATTTAAAGCATCTTTATTCTTTTCGGGTAGTGTGTAGGTTACAGTTCTGTTTATTTCACTTTATAGTGGCTGCTGGCATTGGCTATTTTCTGTTCATAGTCTTTCTAACAAATTATTTTTCCTATCGTTCTATGTGCAGTCATTCATGGTATTGCCTTGCGCGTAGTGGTATAGTCAATTTAGTTCTGTTAATTCTGTTTGGAATTCAATTTGGAATTGTTTTAGTCTGTCTATATGTAAGTAACCTGGAAGACTGTTGTAGAAAGTTATTTTTTAAAAAATTCTCCCAGACTATGCATCAAATAAGCTTAATTTTTTTCTTTCAAAAATATGAAGCATAAATAGAAGAGGCTTTATTTTTTGACACAAACCTTTTACCTTTAGAACTTCAGTGGGTAAGAATTTATTCTACTTTACAGCGCATTTATGTAGTTTTAATTGTTTAATGATTTGACATGACAGTTTTCCTAATATTATGCCGCAGCTTATCCAGATTAAAACGATTTATGCTTTCATTTGTGCTAGGGGAAGATGAGGCCTCAAAAAGATGTGATTATGGATTAAAATGAGAATATTAGAGTTGATATGTTTTATTAGCAAGATATTAGTAATTAGGTTTCAGGAATAACTGATCATTTAAAAAGAGGCTTCTGTATGTTTCCTGTTAGCCATATATATATTTATAGTGTGTAGCTTTTAGTACATTGTGATAAAAGTCTGGGGGTCTCATGACCTCCTTTTGTTGTATTTTCAAAAATTTAAACTCTTATGCCCCCTGTTTTTCTTTTCTCAGTTGAAAAGATATCGTTAAAACCTTGATATCTATTTACTCTACAAGTAGAAGGGAGAAAATAGGACAGTAACTCCATAGACTTTCACCTGTGATACTTGGGCTTTGATAATGATGATATTTGGGAAAGACATAATGATGTGGGTGAAAGTATGTTGACAATTTGAAATCAAAGATTAATTTGAAAACAAAACTGGGGGGAAAAGATTTAAAGTCTCTAAGAGAGGGAAGACTTTAATATTTACATTTTTATTTTATTGTTCCTAACTTTTCTCACATACTTTGAAGCATTTGCTTATTGAAGTCTGTTCAGATATTAATTGGAAAAGGTTTTTCTCTCCTCATTTGAATCTATATTTTATTTGATTGTGGTATATATTTGCCTTTGAGGACCCAAATTTTTAGATTGAAAATTCTAATTGAGTTCATTGGTAACATACTTTTAAATTAAGTAAATAAAATAAATAAATAAAAGTAAATACTTTCCTGATATATTGTAGATTGTATATATGTAGACAAATAGGTTTAAAATAATTTTTTTGTATTCTTTATAAGCATAAAGCATTTTATATAGGTCAATCATTAGTATTTCAGTACTATTTCTAAAACTTATTGTTGACTGCTGATAGAGTTCCTAGGTAGGTGATCAGAAGAATTCCTCTTCCCTTTCAATTAGAAGATTTTAAGTCCTACTTTTTCCCTTTTGCCACAGATTTTTTTTCCTGTCTACGACCTCTCTAATATAGACTTGGTACTCGAAGTCAGTGCAATTTTAGGAGGAAGTCTGACACTATTGGATGCTGAGAATATGACTTTTACTTCTTTGCTGTTTTTCCTTAAATTGGAAGACTCAACAGTAGCTAAAAGTAAAGTTCCAGTGATAATAACTGTGTAGGTGAATCTTGAGTAGTTCTTGCTGTCACTGTTACAAGCAACTTTGTCTCTGTGGGAAGATACTTTTTTTTGTGGCAGTGATACATACAAGGAGGGGTATAAGATTCCATCATCAGTTCTCACTTGTTTGTCTTTGACATAGCAGTCCAGACCTTTTGAAATCTTGAAAGTTTATGTTAGTGATCCAGGATTGGAGAGAAGCCATGCCATGGTTTTCAGGGATAGGCCTGGGGAGCAGTGGAGTACTGATCCAAGCAACAGGTTATAGAGCAGGATGAGAAACAGTTAATATCTGGAGCCCTCAGAAAACAAGAAAGGAGATGCTAGATGATCAGTGTTTCAGGTATAATAGCTGTTGTTGTAATTATGGAAAGCACTACCACTAACTTTTTTGAGGAGAGTGTGTTGGGAGTGGTGGCACGCTGGGAGCAGAACGATTTCCATTGATAGTGGAGGGAAATATGTAAGGTTAGTTAAGGTCAGTCTTCTTGAGGCAGCTTGGGGAGATGGTGTGCCTGTTTTCCACGTTCTAAATAACTAATTATAGCTAATAAGGAATTTTTAGAACTCATTCCATTTTAAGTTTATTAATAGATGTTTAAAAAATTGAATTAGTGAATGATGATTACAGTGTACATCAGTATATTAATATATATAGCAACATAATGAAACTTTGAACATTTGTTTTTGTTCTAAACTATCCGTTTTTTGTGATATAGTCACTTTTTATTGACTCAGATATAAATTGTAAAAAAGTGGTTTTCTCAGTTAATTAAAGCTCTACATTTTCTAGAAGATCTTTTCCCAGTTCCATTTATTTTGGATTTCCTATAAAGAATTTTTCAGTTCTGTCAAACAAATGGACATATGGAATTTTACCACATTTTAGTCTGTAAATTCACTTTTGGGCTGAGAATGAAATCAATAATAATACTAATAATACTAACTTAAAATAGTAACTGCTGTGTGTAGAGTTGGCTGTGTAGTTCCTTATTTGGAGAACAGTTGATAAATATGTGGTTTTATGTTGCAACAAATTCTTACTCATTAATGTGACTAATTAATGACTAATTTTTACACTTATTTTTACAAATTTGTAAGTTCTCTTTCAACTTCTTTGAATCACTAAAGATTAGTTGCTAAGATGGTGGTATTTTATATTAAAAAATAAGAATACACATTTTTTTCCCAGTTTAAAACTACCATATTATATCATTTCCTTTTTTCCTCTTGGTTCATTATCTTTGTTTATTTATAAAATGTTGTCCTTACTCTTAGGATTCTTTTAAAAATGTGACCTTAAAAGAAGTATCTAATTAAACCAAATGTCGTTTATAATATTATTAAACTTTTGATTTGGTATTATCAAAACTTAATTTCCTTTCAAGTGGTATATCTTTACTTTGAAACTACATTAAAGAGCTTTTTGAATTTGTGAACTTTACGGAGACCAGTTCTATATCAAATGGAACTTTTACTTCTTTAGCTATCATTCTTTCTAGTAACTTTTGACTATTGATAAGATTTCAACTAATTGGATTATGTGAAATATGATATGGTGTAGTGTTGTTTTGTTTTGTTTTCTTTAGTTAGGCAATTCCTGCTCAGTTCCCGCGGTTATGTACTAATTTGTTCTAGATCTAGAATTTAATTTTTTTTTTCTAGTATATATCCTATTACTGTTACCTGATGTTTTCATTTCCAGTTGAATCACCTGATTATATACTTGGATATATTGTGTTACGGTTTTAGTTTTAAATGTTTTATTTACTTTTGTAAAATATTTTTACACTTTGTCTTTCTTGTTTCTAATAATGGTAAGATAGCCTGTTCGTCACTTTTAGGATCTTTGACTTTTATATAAGTGTAGCATAAATTATAGAAACATCTTGAGCTCTAGTTCTATAGCCTATTATAGGCTGTATAGTCCTATTTTGAAAGAAAGTCATTTTATCAACATTGAATTTTCTTTATATTATTGGAAAATTAATAAATATCCTTGATTAGACTGTTCTTTTTTAAGCTCTGTTAAGATGAAAAAAAATTTAAATAGTTTGCACTTTTCTACTAAGCTGATTTTTAGAATATACCTAATGTCACAAACCGTATAAAGCATAATATCTATCAGTAAAATTCTTGCCTGATTTTATTTTCCCATTCTCTTTGACATGGCTTTCTTTTCCAATTAACTACCTTATGGAGGATGATAGCACAACTTTTCCTTAAAAGATAGTTAACTAAATTTTGAAAGTTTTATAAGTAACTTAGAAACTAAACATTTTATAGTTTGTTTTCTGAGGTTGAATGTGCTTTGAAAACTGTGAGTAGAATCTTATTCCTTCACTCTGCAGAAGAGTTAGGATTCTAGGCAACAGATTTCAAACTTGTTATAAGTTCACTAATGTGTGGGTTCAAAGATACCTTCTGTTTACCTGTGACCTCTCCTATGCCTTTTTTCTCCTGAGAAAAATTCCCCATAATTTTTTACAGTGTTATCTATAGCTTTATCTACATATAAGTTCTGGGCAGTTAATTTAAAACTGAAGAATTTTACAGTTTTGCCTCTCTCTTTTTTGGTTAAAGTAGTACAAAATGTCAAAAATTAGAAGGAAGGTCACAGTGGAAAATACCAAGACCATATCTGATAGCACATCCCGAAGACCCAGTGTATTTGAGAGGCTTGGACCCAGCACTGGCAGTACAGCAGAGGTGAGTTGTCACTAGAACAGTCACAGGGGTTATCTTGTAATCCTGTTCTTGAATACTGATTTGTATCGTAAAAGTGAACAGGTTGTTGTATTGTAGGAATGTTCAGTAAATTTTTAAAACTGAGTTTCATAAAGGAGGAGTGAAAAGAATTGTTATGTTTTTCTTTTCCTGATGTTTTTATTGTTTGGGGAATAATGTATCTCAGGGTAGCTGGAATTTTGGTAGCATTTGTTTTAATTTTGTCCCACTGGCATATTTTTTCTAGAAATAAATATGAAATTTACATAGTAATATCTGTCTCTTAGACACAGTGCCGTAACTGGTTGAAGACTGGCAACTGCCTCTATGGAAACACTTGTAGATTCGTACATGGCCCTTCACCCCGTGGTAAAGGTTATAGCAGCAATTATAGAAGGTAAATTAAGAACTTTGAATTGTTCATATACTATTAGAAGATGATTTTGTAATTTATCTAGTATAAAAATCTGAAATACAAGCGTATATTTGATCAGATTTTCTCTTTTGGTGGTGGTCTTATCAATAGTCAAAGATCAGTAAGATCTTTTTAGTTGTTAATTTCAAGATTAATAAAATGTATGCTTTAAACTATTTGCTCAATATTTACTGTTTTTGCCAATAGATTTTTTAAATAATATATGTATGACTTACTTCCCCCTACTCCTAGTTACGTACTAAAATGGTTTAAGATTGCAGAACATCATAGATTATTTTTACTGAGGAAAGACTGTTTTTAACCCTTAAATTTTAACAAGGATATAGTTTTAGCTTTTTAAGATGTTTTAAATTCAAATCTAAATGACATACGACATTCTGCTGCAAGCTCTGTACATTAAAATGCATTTGCCAAATCCCTTATCATAATGTACTAATGTAAATGAAAATATATACTTGCTTACACATGGATAAAGGTACTACTTCCTATTTAAGACATCTTTTTGCCTTTAATAAAGGCAAAGCTAAATGAAAATCTAATAAAGACCTTTTATTTTCCTTTCAGTTCAGTTCATGATGATTGTGTTATGGTATTTAAGTATGTAATATATGTAAAGGTTGTCACAAAAACAGTTTAAAGTTGATTGGTAAACAAATAGTTAACCAGTTCCTATAATTGGATGTGCTGATGGCTTTGGTTATACCAATAGTATAAAAACTGAACAGTAGCATTTGTAGGTTTTTTTTTAAATGGGTGAGTGTGTGTGTGTGTATAAATATTGAAGCTTAGTGGAATTTAAAACTCAAACCCTTAACTGACTTCTTGTTCAATTAAACGTACATTTTAGTTTACTTGTGATGCTGTGAATACTCAGTTTTATTGTATTTAGATTGTCATCCTTGCCTTCTGTTAATGTGGGAAAACCAATTCTTACATATGTTTAATTATCTGTACAAATATACACCTAGATAGTGTTTCAACAATTTTAATGTTTTGTTCATATTATTACCACACCTTTAAAATACATGCCTAATTCATCTCTGAAGTTTATTGTTAACTGACACAGAATTTTTATGCAAGAGGTGATTTTGAGGAAAATGGTCAGAGAATTTGTCTAAGATGGGAAAAAATAGTGTCATTGCCAGACTTAGAATAAAGGATTTTTTTTTTGTTATTTTGTGCATGTTTTTCCATTCGATAACCCCCTTTGGATTTGTCTTTTTTTCCTTTTTTTTATAGGGAAGAAAATACGGTTCATAATGTGATTCAGAGATGGAAAGAAAAGCAGTGTAATTCAGAAATGATTAGTCACAAGATTAATAAGCATTCATTGTATGTAGAGCACTCTGTTAGGAGCTGCTTAGGATAGAAACAAGTTCTTAATAAGTTGTCTTATTACATGAAGGAAACCAGGGCACATAAGATTAACTTGTATATCATAATTATAATTTAAAGTATTTAAGTACTGGTTTTTAATAAGAAGATCCACTTTCAAGATCAGATTTAACTGTTTAAACATTTATATATTCCTATAAAATGTACATGCAAATGTTAATGAGATCCTTTAAAGTGAGTTAACTGAAATTATATTTATATCTTCATTATGTGACTTGTATTGATTGATACAAGAATTGATTTGATTGATAACTATTACTTGAAATAGATGTAAATGTTTATGAGATTGTTTCTGTCTTTAAAAAAATACTCACACAGTGTCTTTTGGTCGCCAGTGAGGGACCTACCATTTTTTAACTTCTATTGCCCTTTTTAAAAAAGCTCCTCTAGGAATATTCTTTAAAGGCAGTGTGTTTTCCATATCTGCTTTGTTTTCTCACTTAACAATAGTGTAAAAATAATTGGGAGCCATTTGTCACATTTTCAGTATGAATTATGAAGGCTTACCAGGGTTGAACATAACTATGTATGATTTTCCTTGATTAAAAAGAAATCCACTGCCTAAACCTTGTTTTGAATCCTTTAACTATTTTCTATTCTGAAATAATTTCAAATTTAAAAAAAGTTATAAGAATAACATAAAACTCCTATATGTCCTGTGATTATTAAGATGGATAATTTTCAGTTGTTGATGTTGCATCCAGCCACATATATGTATGCATGATAATACTGTTGCCCCTTATTAATTTTGCAACATCGTGATTTAAAACTTTATCTTCCTACTTTTTACTTTCAAATATAAGTAGTACATTTATGTGATTTTTAGAAAAACAAATGAAGCTGTTAATTACAAATTCCTTTTTCTTGGTTCACACACAGTTTCTTATTCATATCACCAGTACCTGCCACCCCATGGAATTTTATTGTATACATTTCTGATTGTTATGGGGAGAACGCTTGTAAGTGACATATTTTTTATATATTAATATTTAAGCTGAAGCAAATTAATTGTTTTTCTGAATATTAGGAGCCATGGACAGAAAAAGTTTATTGAGATTCATGAGGTATTTCTGTAAATACATTCTTATAAATGTTATATAAATATAGATTTTTGTTGTTTTGTTTTTTGTTTTGTTTTTGTTTTTTGGTTCAAAGGTCACCAGAAAGACCTACAGGGGATCTTAGAGAAAGAATGAAGAACAAGCGCCAAGATGTGGACACTGAGTCCCAGAAACGAAATACAGAGGAGTCATCCTCACCTGTTAGGGTAGGAATGAATTTCCCAAAACAAAGTTAAATTTCAGTAATGACTTATTATATATGTTCCATAATATTATGTTGTGTGCTAAATATATGGTAGATGTGAATAATACCACATTATAATGTTTATATGGATAGTGTAATTTAGGGGAGAAAAAAGTCCTCTGGGAAAACTCCTAATTCTCTGAATCAGTTCTTGGTGGTAATTAAGATGGAGGGAATTGGTTAGTGGAGCTTAAGTTCAACTTCATAGGATTTCTGGATCTTGATGGGTATCATAACTATCTAAAAGTATTCTTAAATCTTCAGAATTCAGCCAGCCATCATATCCTGCTTGTTTCCAAGAAAGGTTAAAGTGGACTATAGTAGGACACTTAGAAATTAAAACAATGAAAGCAAGGCATGGTGTTGACAAAAACTGAACCAGAGAATTTAGGTGAAGGAAGGCACATGTGACCACAAAGTTTAATGGTGGGTTTCCTGACAGTGACGCCAAAAGAGAAATCTTAATTTATGATGTAGCTTATTGAATAAAAGAAAACGTCAATGTTTCATACGTGGAAATCTCATCCTGAGCTTTTTTTTTTTCTTTTCAAGAAACTGACCACCATCCCTAGACGACCACTATGTCACTATAGATTTGTCTGTTCTGAATATTTCATATAAGTGGAGTCGTGCAGTATGTGATTTTGTTTTTGATTTGTCTTTCACATGCCATAGTGTTTTCAAGGTTTATGAAAAATTATAGGATATATCAATATTCTGTTCCTTGTTTTTGCTAAATAATAATCCATTAATACATCACATTTTATTTATCGATTCATTAATTAATGAACATTTGGGCTGTTCCAGATTTAGCACTTATGTATCATGCTGCTGTGAACATCCTGAATAGTTTTTTGAGTGACATGTTTTCATTTCTTTGGGGTTTATATCTAGGAGTAGAATTGGCTGAGTGATATACTAATTCTGTGTTTAATTTTTTGAGAAACTGCTAGATTGTTTTCCAAAGCAACTGCACCATATTACATTCCTGCCAGCAATAAGATTTCCAATTCTGCCTTTGTCAGTGTTTGCTATTACAAACTCTTTGATTAGAATCCTCTTAATGAGTGTGAAGTGGTAATCTCATTGTAGTTTTTGCATTTCCCTGATGGCTAATGATACTGAACATCAGTAATATTGAACAATAAGATGTGCTTATTGGCCATCTGTGTATCTTCTCTAGAGACCTGTCTTTTTCAGATCTTTGCCCCTTTTTAAATTTGGGTTGTCTTTTTATTGTTGATTTGTAAGAACTTTCTATATATTTTAGATACAAATTCCTTATTTATGATTTGCAAAATTTTTCTTCTATCCTGTGGATTATCTTTTTATGTTCTTGATGATGTCCTTTACAGCACAGATATTTTTAGTTTGATGAAATAGTTTATCTGTTTTTGTTGTTTGTGCTTTAGGTGTCTTATCTAAGAAACCATTGCCTAATTCAGGGTCACAAAGATTCATGCCTTTTTTTTTTTTTTTTTCCCAAAGAATCTTGGAGCTTTAGCTTTAGCTTTGATCCATTTTGAGTTAGTTTACATTTATGGTTCAGCCTTATACTTTTTCATCTGGATATCTCAGTTGTCTCATATTATAACCGTTTCATTAAAATTATTGAATTGTTTAAAGAGAAACTTTCTGATCATTTAAGCTGTATAGAAGCTTTCCTATGATTGTTGCTGATCCTCAATAAAACAGCTGCATTACCATTTTACATTATAGTTTGTAGAGATTTATCTTCAGGAACCTAAAGTAATGTACTTTTCAGTATGTAGCTTTCTAATGTCTGATGATAGATACATAATACTGCTTTAGAAATCTTAGATAGTAGTTCTCAGCTAGAGGTGTGTATGTATCAGAATTCTTTTGGAGGAGAGATAGTGTTTTGTGAAATACATGCTGATACTCTACCCCTGATTTACTGAATTAGAATTCCTGGGTAGGGGCTGGGCACAGGTATTGCATTTTGAAGTAACTGATTGCTCAGAATATGGAATGAATTCCATGAGTTGCTGGTAATGTTTAACAACCACTCAGGGAAAAAAGCTCTGCTTTATGGGATTTGCCAATTTCTTTAGCGTAAATACTACCATCATGGTCAGTTTCAAGCTGGCTTAGTGATATCACTGAATACAGATTTGGGAAGAGATAATCATTTTCACACCATTATATAGTATTTTTCACACGTACACATAAATATATGCGCTCACATATAGTGTAATTAACTGCAAGACTAAAATGTACTAAAATATTTAGGAAGTGAATTTTGAATAACAGTACCTTTGTTTTTATTATTTGTGTAATTGTTAGCTTATATGATTTGATTTTTAATCATAGCTATGTTTAACACTGGCTTGCACAGTTCCTAAAGATTTAACAGTTGGTTCTTGTGAGTCAGTGTGAACTGACTCTAGCACACCACTAAATGGACTAGTTTAAAAGGCAAACATCTGGAATTCATATTCTGAAGACATTATTTTAGGAATTGTTTTTTTAACTCTGCTGTCAGTTTCCTTACCTGTAAGTGGAGGCAGTAGCTCTATCAGTGTTTTGCTGTGAAAAAAATATATGTCAAACAAGTAACATGAGTTGCTGGCTAATCCACGATGACTCTTTAATAACTGGTATGTACAGGGATTAGAACAGCTCTTGGCCTTTCCTCTAATATAAATTAGTGTTAGGCTCTTAATAGATAAACATCAGCGTTGGAAATTTAGGTTGTTAACAGATATCTAAATCTAAGTATATTGCTGATCATAAAGGTTTATATGTTTAGCATATTCAGTTTAGTAGACAGCAGAGTTGGCCTTTCGTTAAGAAATAAAAGCTTGGAGATCCCCGGGTGGCTCAGTGGTTTAGGGCCTGCCTTTGGCCCAGGGCGTGATCCTGAGGACCCGGATTAAGTCCCACATCAGGCTCCCTGCATGGAGCCTGCTTCTCTCTCTGCCTTCCCTGCATGGAGCCTGCTTCTCTCTCTGCCTGTGTCTCCGCCCCCCCCTCTCTCTCTCTCTGTGTCTCTTATGAATCAATAAATAAAATCTTTAAAAAAAAAAAAAAGAAAAAGCTTGATTCTTACTTTCCCTAGGTGAGAAAGCCCTCAGAGATGCCGAGTGTCATGCCTGCCTAAGTGTTATAGTGACAAGAGTGATCAGGTTTTAGGAAATTCCTGATCCAAAACTAGACAAAACTGTTAATAAGCTAGGATACCAGGGTGTTAATTATTTTGAGTGATCTGTCTGACAGGATAACAAGTACTGATCATTTCTATGGTACATTCCTACTGCAACACATGTGTCTGTTGATCTTTATGTGATGAACTTCTATGGGAAAGTCAGATTTAGTTTAGGTAGGGGCAACTATAGGTTAGATAACATAAGATAGCTAAGACAGGTTAAGATACAAACATCAACTCTAGTGCATCTGAGTTGTGAGGTTGATAACATGTGATCTTGTGGGCATACAAATTCATAAGTAAATAAATTGTAATTCTGTAGAGTATGGTAGTATGACAGAGAGATACACAGAACACAGTGGAAGGAATAACTGCCTGGGGAACAGAGAACATTTCACAGAGGGAAATGACATTTGCATTGAGTGTTGGAAGGATAGGTGGGATGAAAGATGGGATGGTGAAAGTTTAGAAAGAGGAGAAAACCACAGGATTTTTACATCCATGTTCTTGAGAAATATTTCTAATTACAAGAAATATTGGTTTTTATACTAGGTACTTAGGTATTAGTTGGCTTCTTAGAATGAGTCAGGAAATAGTCTCTTTGCTTCTATTTTCTGAAAAAGTGGGGAATTGCTGTAATTTCTTTCTTAAATGTTTGATAGAATTCACAGAATTGATAGATGTGAATCCATCTGGAACTGGTGCTTTCTGTTTTGAAAGGTTATATACTGATTCAGTTTCTTTAGTAAGTACAGGCTTATTCAGATTGTCTATGAGTTTTGGCAGATTGTCTTTTTTGTAGAATTAGACAATTTCCTCTAGGTTATCAAATTTGTCATAGGATTGTTCATAGTATTGATTTCTTATCCTTTTAATCTCTGGGGTTTGTAGCAGTGTCTCCTTTTTTGTTTCTGATACTACTAACTTATGTCTTTTCTCTCTTTTTTTTCTTAGCCTGACTAGAAGCTTATCAATTTTATTGATCTTTTTAAAGACTGGCTTTAAGTTTAAGATTTTTTTTCTTCTATTGATTTCCTGTTTTCAGTTGATTGATTTCCACTCTAATTTTTATTACTTCTTTTCTTCTGCTTACTTTAGATTTAATTTGCTCTTTTTCTAGTTTTTCTGAAGTAGAATATTAGATTATGGATTTTTTTTTTAATTTTTAAAAAATATATATTCATGAGAGACAGAGAGAGGCAGAGACATAGGCAGAGGGAGAAGCAAGCTCCCTGCAGGGACGCCGATGCAGGACTTGACCCCAGGACCCCGGGATCACACACTGAGCTGAAGGTAGACATTCAACCACTGAGCCACCCAGGCGTCCCTAGATTATGGATTTTAGATCTTCCTTAGAAGTGCTGTACTTTATTCTCTAAACACTATTTTCACGGCATTCTATAAATTTTAGTTAGTTGTATTTCATTTTCCTTTTTTAAAAGATTTATTTAGAGAGTGTATGTGTGAGCAGGGGGAGGGGCAGAGTGGGAGAGAGAATCAAACAGACTCTGCTGAGCGTAGAGCCCCACATGGGGCTTGATCCCAAGGCCCTGATCACAATGCAAGCCCAAATCAGGAGTCAGACACTTCAACCAACTGCCCTACCCAAATGCCTCTCACTTTTAGTTTGAAATATTTTTAAATTGCTCTTGAAATTTTTTTCTTTGACCCATGTGTTAATTAGAAGTGTGTTGTTTAATCTCCACATATTTAGGTATTTTCCAGCTATCTTATTGTATTGATTTCTAATTTAATTACATTGTAGTCTGAAAGCAGACATTGTATGATTTTCATTCATTTAGAAGTGTGTTTTATGGTTGAGAATATGGTCTATTTTAGTAAATGTCCCCTGTGAGCGTGAGAAAAATGTGTATTCTGCTGTTGTGGAATGAAGTAGTCTATAGATGTCAGTTGTATCCAGTAGATCGATGGTGCTTTTGAGTTCACCTATGTTCTTACTATTTTTCTGCCTGCTGGATATGTCCATTTTTGACAGAGTGGTGTTAAAAACTCCTAACTATAATTGTGGATCATTTCTTCTCCTTACAGTTTTATATTGGTTTTTACCTTCCGTGTTTTGACACTATGCTGTTAGGCACATATATATTAAGGATTGTTATGTCTTCTTAGAGAATTGACCCCTTTATCATTATGTAAAGCCCCTTTATGTCCCTGGTAACTTCACTTGCTTTGAAGTCTGCTCTGTCTGAAATTAATGTAGCTATTCCTCCTCTCTTTTAATGTTAACATAGTATATCTCTTTCCATCTCTTTCCTTTAACTCTATGTTATCTTCATATTTAAAGTTGTTTCTTGTAGACGGCATGTACTTAGGTCTTATTTTTAGGAAATTTTTTGAAATTAGGAATTCACTAATGATGTTAGTGTTTTGTGAAACGAAGTATATTTTTAGAGCAGTAGGGTTGAATGTTTTTTTAAGAATTTATTTATTTTAGAGATAAAGAGAGGGAGCAGGAGGGAGGAACAGTGGGAGAGAGGCACAAACGACTCCATGAAGAGCACAGAGCCCCCACTCAGGGCTTGATCCCATGACTCCTGAGATCATGACGTGAGCCGAAATTAAGAATTGGACAATTACCCAACTGAGCCATCCAGACACCCCTGGAATCATTATTCTTTAAAAATAAGACATGAAAAAAAATCCTTTATATAAAACATTGAATGTTTAAAACTTGATATTCTTTACTATGATAATTAGTACTATGAAAATAGCTTTAGGTTAGTAATGGATGTATTTACATAGTTATTTTAAAGTAAATATTAGTACAAGGGGAGAACTTTGTTGGTATATAATTGAGTTAATCTTTGATTAAATGTTCTGTGATAATTTTTGTCTGTTAGTCTCAGAGTAAATTTCTCTAAGTAATTTTGGAAAGATGTAAGGAAATATATAAGACTATACGGGATAAATAGAAATGGTAGTTGAAGTGGATTTTTTTTTCCCTTCTCATCTTTGTCTCATGTAATACGTAATAATACTATTCCCTGTCATTAACAAAGAACAAACTTGTGTTAGGGATAAACAGACTTCATTTTAGGAACAAAATGTCATTTATAGTAGTATGGCTTAGAGTGGCTTCTTCTGACCAATGGTTGTGGATAAATCCAAGGGAAAATAGTTGGCTATACTTTAAACAGTAGGCAAAGTTTGATGTGATTGCTAAAGAATTGTTAGTCTTGTTAAGAATTGTTAGTCTTAACTTTCCCTTTCAGCATAATTGTGGACTATAAACTTTTAGGGTCTCCCACTACAGTAATACTGGGTCCTGAAAAAGTGACAACAAACACATTTTAAATGCATTGCTACTTTCTCAAAAATGCAAAACAGCAGCAAAAACAAAGAAATACGAACAGGGAATTGAAACCAAGGATTAAGTAGCAAATGTGAAAGCTAGTGGTGACCTTGAGACTTTACTCGTATTAGAGCTGTAAATAGAGACAAAGCCTTTGGTCCATCTGTGGAGAGAGAATTGTTGAATTAGAAGATGGACCTGAAGAACTTAACCAGAATACAGCACATAAAGACCGAGTTATAGAAAATGTTGAAGAGATTCAAAAATGTGGGGGAAATACTTAGAAAGTTTAATGTACCTTTAGTTGGAACTCCATGAAAAAATAGAATGTAGGAGAGTCAATACTGAAAGAAGTAGTGCTGTGAATTTTTCTGTAATTGACAAGACAGAGCTACAGATACAAAAAGCACAATACATATCAAATAGAATGTTATTATGCAATTGCAAAATACCAGAGTTAGAGAAAATATTAAAATACCCCAAGGAAAAAGGCAAATCATCCTACAAAGGAGCAACAGAATGACATCAATAACAATGGAAGCCAAAAGACAGCGGGATAGTATGTCCAAAGTGCTAAATCTGTCAACCCATAGTTGTATACCCAAAAAAACTATTTTTCAAGAATGAGGATATAATACAGACATTTTCAAATAAAATTGAGAGTGTTGAGTACTAGGAGACCTTCACTAAATAAAGAGTGTCTAAAAAGATATGCATCAGGAAGATAGCAGGATGACCTTAGAAGGAGGGTCTGAAATGTGAATAGTAAAGGTGAATAGGGAAAATGTTTACTAGGTTAGATAGTCTGTTTTGTTATGGCCTTTGAAGTTGTCAACAGTGTGGCCTTGTACTTTGAAGAGGTGAAGTGTATTAAGAGTGTAGAGTAAATGGCTTTGAACTCCACAAAACCACTCCATCACTTTTTCATTTTGTAGCTGCATTGTGTTTTCGGGGAATTAACCCCAGTTCACTGTTGGGGCCTCTTTAGTCTAATGCAGTCAAAATAACCCCAGTCTCCTTGCTGATTAGGAACCAGGCCTAAGTCATTTCACCTGTGGATTACCTTAGTATTAGTTATTGATTTAGATGTGGTCATGTGACTGAAGTTGGCCTACTCAAACTGAAGGAAAGAATTCTTCATAATTGAGGGAGAGGCACACTGGGAGAACGTAGATTGCTTCTTATTATGGTAAAAGAAATATGCCTTAATGTGAAGTCAACAGTAAGAATAGCAGAGCTGTGAGAAGGGAGAACCACCAGAAAGTTTGATCTCTAATGATTTCAGCATGTTACTAAATCACCTAGCCCTGAAGTTTGCTTTATTTTATGTGAGATTGTAGTTTAAATTTACAGTTTACAAGCTTATAGTATCTTATTTAAGCTCCACCCAAAACTTATCCTCCAAAACAAGTTAGACTCGTTAATAAATCATAATTTCAGTTCTATACCAGAAGTAGAAGCCATATGCTGTATACTGCTCTGATAAGACCAGATTAATTTTAGTTATTACATTTTATTGAAGTACATTGTCAAATTAATATGTCCAGGGAAGATGACTGAGTGAGGAAGAGTGTGAGAATCCCGAAATGTTAATATATGATCATTGTGAACTATTTCTTTGGCCTCATATAAGAAAATATTGAAGAGCTTTGGTAACTGTTTAAATATTTTGAAGGGCTGTCTCATGAAAGTAGTAGTATTTTTACACGATCTATACTTCAGAACTGATTCCAATCAGAAGGAATCCTGGAGAGGTATAAGAGAGTTGTGATCAGTATAAAATTAGATCAGTTTTAATAATTAGAGCTGTCTGAAAATGGGGACAAGGGGATGCAACAGTGAAGAACCATCAGTGGAGATATAGGGAGTAAATTTTTTTTTCTTAAGTTTTTCTAATAGGACTTTTATAAATATGTAATATTTAAAAATTTTTTTCTATATAGGGCAGGAAGTTGTTGGATTATATTATTTACAAAGACCCGTAATATTTTATTATTCTAGTTACTAATCCAGTTATTGTAATACTGGTCTTCAAATCTTAGCTTCAATACTTCTTTTTAAACCAAATTCTTGGTAATGCCTCCTTTCTAAGAATTCATAATAAATACTATCTATCCATACATATAATGTTAAAGGAATAAATGTGAATATAATATAAAATGAAAATAATTTAAAGTAAAAGTCCACAATCATTTATTGTATTCCTAAAATGTAAGAAATATTTAAAACCAAACATTTTTCCTAAGTTCAGCATAAACTTATTTGACAGCAAAATCTGATTTTAATTGACATGAAGCTAATTATAGTCTTTATGGCTCTGAAACCCTTTTTAACTAAATTAGTATTTGGATATTACATGATACCTGAAGTAGAAAACAATATATTTTTCAGTAATTTGGGGATGACTTCCTATAAAGAATTTTTGATACAACTTGTACTACTGTATATTTATAGTGAGTTTAATCCACAGAACATTCAAAACTTGCCTGGGGGACACCTGGGTGGCTCCGTTAGTTAAGTGTGACTCTTTTTTTTATTTTTATTTTTATTTTTATTTTTATTTTATTTTTTTTTATTGGAGTTGAATTTGCCAACATATAGCATAACACCCAGTGCTCATCCCATCAAGTGCCCCCCTCAGTGCCCATCACCCCAGTCACCCCCACCCCCCGCCCACCTCCCTTTCTACTACCCCTTGTTTGTTTCCCAGAGTTAGGAGTCTTCATGTTCTGTCTTCCTTTCTGATATTTCCCACTCCTTTTTTTCTCCTTTCCCCTTTATTCGCTTTCACTATTTTTTATATTCCCCAAATGAATGAGACCATGTAATGTTTGTCCTTCTCCGATTAACTTATTTCACTCAGCATAATACCCTCCAGTACCATCCACGTGGAAGCAAATGGTGGGTATTTGTCATTGATGTCAGCTCAGGTCTTGATCTCTGGATTGTGAGTTCAAGCCCCACATTGGGCTCCACACTGGATATGGAGCCTAAAAAAAAAAAGTTACATGGGATGTAGATTGATAATCTATATCTATAGATTGATAATCTTTAGAATATATTTTACAAATAAAAATAGATTGTTCCTTTTTTTTTCCTTTTGTCTTACATATAAATAAGATCCTCCCTCCCTTCTTCCCTCCCTCTTTTCTCCCTTCTTCCCTTTCTCTTTTTTTCTTTTGACCTTACCATTTTTCCATGGCTATCCAGTGCTTATTAAATATTTGCATTGTATATTTTAAACTCTTAGTTACTCCTTACTTCTACCAGGTTGCTGTACTTTAGTAGTTTTCTCATTGTGGTGCTATCCTGGAGTTTGTCACTTCTACTTAGTGAGTAAATGATTATCTGCAACTCAGTTTCTTTAATGAAACAAAGACAAAGCTAGAAATATTCTGTATTTCAGTAACCATCCCATAATTTTTAAAAATATAGTAATCTGTATGTTTGTATATGCTTTTTAGAAAGAATCTTCAAGAGGGAGACATAGGGAAAAGGAAGACATAAAAATCACTAAGGAGAGAACGCCAGAAAGTGAAGAAGAAAATGTAGAATGGGAAACTAATAGAGATGGTGAGTTTCAAAAATCTTTGTTTATATAGTCAGTTTATTGATTATTTACATTGTAGATTTTAGGGGGATTCAAAACATTTCTCAACTGTGATCTCCTTGTTGTTTCAGAATCATCTTATTGCCTTGTTTCTACCTTACTGAGTTAGGATACAGAAAATGGCATATGGTAGTGGAACAAAGGCAGAGAATGCTGTTCACACTGCATTTTTCAACTTGCCCATCCTTTCCCCCTGCTAGAACTTTATTGGGCACCATCATAGTCCTTTGAAATTATATTACTTTTCTAAATTTTTTTAGTTCCTCAATACCAAGGTGAAAAAAAATTAAATCTAAATTTTGTTTGTTTTACATAAAATATTAAAGTGAGTTTTTTAAATCTTAAGGACCTGGGAAAGTTATTTCCAAGAAATTGTAGACTTTTTTCTTTCAGAAGAAATCCATTTCAGATAACTGAGACCAGGGATTTGTTGATGAAAAATAACAAAATCATCTTTGCATCGTCTTAACAAATTAGCTTTTTTTTTTCCACACCATCAATATTCTCTCTTCTATACTTCTATGACCTTCTGAAAGTGAGCACTACAGCCTCACACTACCAAATACAGAGAAAGAGAACTCATATTTGTTGCTTTGAGTGTGCTGGGCATTTTTATGTAATTTATATAATATTCCTTATTAATTCAATAGCTTTGTATTTCTGCTAACAGATGACAGAATTAAAGAATGTAAAAATTTAAGCAACTTCCACAGCAATAAACTAAAAACTTAGACCAGACGTTAAAAAACAATTAACTTTCGGGCCAGCCGGTCACCTGGTTTTGCAAGTAAAGTTTTGTTGGAACACAGCCATCCTCATTTGGTTACATATTTCCTGTGGCTGCTTTTTAGCTATAGTGGATGAATAGACATCTGTGAGAACCAAGAGCCTGTAAGCCTAAAATGCTTTCTGTTACATTTTAAGAGCAATCTCTGAAGACATATTCTAATAGGTGAAAAATGTGCTGAATGCCTCTCTGGTAACTTGAACATCAGTATTTTTATGAAAATCCATTCCATCTTTGGACATTGTTGTCTACTTAAAACTTACTCCCAAGAGCACATAGGAAACTTTCCTATGATTAGTTTATAGGGATTTCATAAGCCAATTTTATACCTCTACAAAACAGCAGTAGAAGCAGCTATGATGTCCCATTATAGTTGCTTAAGTAGTTAATATACTGAAACAAAATATTACAAACCTTGACTATTCAAGGTTGGATAGTGAACTTTATGAAGTATGAAGGGATTAACTCCGCATTTTTTCCATCTTAATTATTTTTGGATAAAAAAACACTCAAATGTACTGAATACTTATCTCTAAAAACAAAAATTTTTCTATTCCCATTTAAAAGGTTTGTAAAAGCCTAAGACAGTTCTCTGCTTGTTTTCATAATAGCTATTTTAAACCCTCTCCTTAAATCTCCCAGTGGACCTTTCATAGTTCCTGTCAGCTGTTTACTACACAGAGACAATACACTCACCATCTACTAACTTTATCAACTTCTTGATACCACACTTATAAATTAGTCTTCTTTTCCCACCCGACCTTTACTGTTTCTCTTTTGTTTTGGGTAAGAAGCCTCCCTTCTGCTGTGTAAGATTGTATTCCCCTTTATTCTGGATTCACTTTCTTCCCTGCTCTGCAGTCTTGCTCATTTGACATAAATTCTTTTTTATATCTCTAACATCCATCTGGATACACTTTCTCTTCTCTACATCTGACTCTAGCCATCACCCTGCTTGTCCCCACTTTACAATTAAATTCTTGAAGGAATTCTGTACCTTACAGTCTTTATATTTTCACCTCAATACTTACTCAGTTTTCTGACCCATGTCTTCACTAGAACTGCTCTTCAGGGTCACTAATAACCTCCTCTTTGGTAAATAAATGGAGACTTGCTTGTCTCTCTTCTGTAATCTCTCTGTAACAATCTCTCAAATGTCTGGAAGCACTTCCTGTCTTCTGGAAGCACTTTCCCCTTCAGTTTCATCTATCTATCGCTCTTCAGGTTTTCTGTCTTCCTTTGAAACCCTTCAGTCTTGTACAGGGGTTCCTTGTATTTTATCTCTCTCTTAATTGTTGATTCCCAAGGCTTTGCTCTAGACTGTCATCTTTAAAAAAAACTAAAGTGATTTTACTACAAGAGGCTTTTCTGTACGAAGTTCCTTTAAAAGGTGAGTAGATTCCTTCTATAGTAGATTTACATAGGAAATATACACATGGGTACTTATTACAGCTTCTCTTAATTGCAACTCAAAGGTTTTGATTGTTTATATTTTAAAAATATGTTTGAAGGAGGGGCACCTGGGTAGCTTAGTGGTTGAGTGACTGCCTTTGGCTCAGGTCATGATCTCAGGGTCTTAGGGTCGAGTCCTGCATCAGGCTTCCCGGCAGAGAACCTGCTTCTCTTTCTATGTCTCTGTTTCTCTGTGTTTCTCATGAATTAATAAATAAAATATTTAACAAAAAATATGTTTGAAGGAATACTGATGCATGAATTTAGCCATTTTAATCCCAGGATAATGAGACTGTGAACTAGTTTAATAGACTTTCCTTCTGCATTTTCAGTCTAAAGTAAATAGCAATTTTAGCTAGATTCAGAAGAAATTGCTCTATATCAATATTTCTCAAACTTTTGGGTCTAAGGACACTTTTCACTTTTTTAAAGGATCTCAAACAATTTTAAGAAAAAAAAAGATTTGAGAGAGGGAGGAGAGAGAGAAATAGAGCATGTGCACGCAAGAAGCAGGGAGGGGGAGAGGGAGAGAGAGTGTTAAGCAGACACCACACTGATGCAGGGCTCAGTCTCAGCCACCCTGAGATCAGGACCTGAACCAAAACCAAGAGTCAGACACAACCAGCTGTGCCACCCAGGCACCCCCCTCCAAACATCTCTTAACTTGGTGGATTATCTGTTTTAATTCTTACTGTATTAGAAATTGAATCTGAGAAATTTTTAAAATACTTATTTATGAATTTATTTAATAAGGACAGTAATAAACCTAGCATATACTTTTATGGAAAATAGATATGTTTTGCAAATTAAAAATAAAATTATGGGGAGGGGCAGTGTTTTACATGTTTTTATCAATCTTTTTAACATCTGGCTTAATAGAAGACTTGTAGATTTTCATATCTGCTTCTGCATTCAGTCTGTTAATGATATTACATATCATGTGACTTGTGGAAAACTCCACTACATACTCAAGAAGGAATGATAAACCAGTCAAATACTATAGTATTATAGAAATATTTTTGATCTTCTAAAACTCCCAGAATTGTTTTTGGAGTTCCCCAGGAGTCCTCAGACCATTCTTTTTGAGAACCACTTGTTTCTATAAGTGGCTTCTGCTTTCAGTTGTTTTCCCTTTACCTAGCCACCTTTTCCCAATTTTATTTTTTCCTTCCAGATGAAATCATGCTTTTAGGGCATCATTAGCATCTATCTATTAAAGACTCCAGTATCTGAAGCTCTCAATTGAGGCATCCATTAAGGGATATCGCTGAGTTCCTTATCTTGAGAGCAGTGCTTTTCTACTAGGTCCCTCAAAGCTAGGGAATCATTATTTGATACTTAGTCCCCTCAACCTAGATATTTATAGAGTCCCAACATTTCTACCTACTGAATATCGTTTAGAATCATCTATTTTTCTGAATGACTAGTAATATTTTAGTTACTAAGATACTTATTACCATCAAATATATTTTACCAGAATAACTTAACCTCATGCCTTGAGGTTAATCTTATCACCTAATTCATTCTCTACTTGAAAGTCAAAATAATCTTAAAAGAATTTTTTTTTACTATAGTATTCATTCAGAGGAATGCATGATTCATGTGTGCAACTCACTGAGTTTTCACAAACAGAACAGACTTGTATAACCAGCACCGGAATCAATAAATAGGCAGTGATATCCATAACCTGCCTTGTGCTCCCTTTCCAGTCACTACCTCTCAACTCCTGCCTCCCAAAGATAACATTTGCCCTGATTTCTACCACCATTGATTAATTTTATCTGTTTTTGAGCTCTATATAAATGGAATCTACCGCAGTACTGTTTTTATGTTTAGCTTCTTTTACTTGAAATATCTTTTTGAGATTAAACTATATTTATTGCACATAGTTCTTTAATTATTATTGCTATATAGTATTGTATGAATATACTGTAATTTATCCAGTTTTGAGCTGAATAAAGTGCTAGTACTATTCTTAATCATAACTTTTGCTAAACATGTACCCATTTCTCTTTAGTTTATGCCTGGATGTAGGATTGCTAGGCCATGGAATTTGCATATGTTCATCTTTAGTAGATGATGTCAAATTAAACACAGTTACTGTTTTTCATATGGTCTGTCTTTGTCTTTTTCATTTTAGCCATTCTGGAGGTGTGTGCTAGTATCTTATTGTGGTTGTTTTGTTTTTTAAAGATTTTATTTATTTGCTCATGAGAGGCACAAAGAGGCAGGGACATAGGCAGAAGGAGAAGCAGGCTCCTCACAAGTAGCCCAATGTGGGATTCAATCCCCAGAACCCAGGATCATGCCCTGAGCTGAAGGCAGACGCTCAACCGCTGAGCCACCCAGGCAACCCTCTTATTGTGGTTTTAGTGTGTATTTCCCTAATGGCTAATAAAAGAGAACTTTTTCACATTTATTGACCACTGTACAATCTGTTTTATAAACTGTGTGTCCCAGACTTGCCTATTCTGTTGTATTAACTATTTTTAATTGTTAAGAATTCCTTAAATTTTTTGGATATAAGATCTCTATCAGATACATGTATTCCAAATGTCTTCATCCACTCCATGAGTTGCAAAATGCTCTTATGAGAGAATAAATGGCTTGACTTCATTCTTCTGTTTAAAATTCAGATTTCCCAGGTTGCCTGGGTGGCTTAGTCGGTTGAGCCTCCAACTCTTGGTTTTGGCACAGGTCGGGATCTTAGGATTGTGCACTGAGCAGGAGTCCCCTTGAGATTCTCTCTCTCCTCTCCCTGCTGGTGCATGCACGTGTGCTTGCTCTCTGTCTCTCAAATCAATAAATAAAATCTTTTTTAAAAATTTGGATTTCCCATTTCCTTCAGGATCAAGTACAAATTCTTATTGTATGGAACTTTTCATTATCTTGTTGCTTCCTATATTTCCAATCCTTCACCCTCAAGTCTGTGTTTTTTATTTGGTTATTTAAATTTCCTTTTATTTATTTATCATAGGAACTAGTGTAGTACTGTGTGTCTAGTAAATCTTTAAAAAAAATTTTCAGACTTTTAATCAAATGTATATGTTAAAGACAAAGGGAAATATTTATAATTTTTATTCATATGTATCTACTTTTTATTTATCTATGATTATTGCATAAAATAGATTACTGAAAGCAAAATTATTATATTAAAGGGTATGAGTCTTCTCAAGGCTTTTACTCATGTTGCCAAATTACTTTCCAAGATAGATATATGTCTAGTTTACATTGTTACCTTCAGAAAATGAACATACCTTTTATCTGTACCTTTGCTAATACTTAGTATTGTAATTAGGAAAAAATGACCCTTTAATACATGAAAAAGTCATATTTGTCTATCATTTGCATTTTTTTCTTTCTGTGAATTGCCTATTTGTGTCCTTGCTCATTCTCCATTGAATCAGTAAGAACTCTCTATACATAAAGAATGTCAGCCTTACATATTGTGTGTATTTTTCTATTTTATGTTCCCAAAAATCACTTCCTTAGGGTACTTGGGTGGCTCAATCAGTTGAGCATCTGCCTTCAGCTCAGGTCATGGTCTTGGGGTCCAGGGATTGATCCCCAGTTGGGCTTCCTGCTGAGTGGGGAGTCTGCTTCTCCCTCTCTCTCTACCTCCCTCCTCTGCTTGTATGCTCACTCTCTCTCTCAAATAAATAAAATGTTTAAAAATTCAGTATGTCCAGTCATTTTATCTAGTAGAAATTTTATGTCCTTAAATATTTAGTAATTGCTTTCTGACTGAAAAATGTGATTTAGTCTATTTTCTGTATTTATTGAAAAATTATCTTCTAATAGCAGATGAATAATCAATTTAGTTACACAGTTAAAGGCTGTGTAGCTACCCTCTCAGTTCCCAGACATAAAAATGGATGGATAGTTGGCATTTTAACATATTTGGTCTATGCATGACAATGATGTTCATTTTTTTTTGTGCTTCAAGCAATCAAGTAGGACTATCTATTTTCATTGCCTTTTAGTTCTTCATTTTATTTCTTTACCCCAGGTTAAGGGATGGTGATCTTCAGTGCTAAAAGTATAGTTTGAGAGGGCACTTCAGTTCATAAGTAGTCAAGTCCAGCATTGTCATAGGATAGAACAATGATAGGATACGAGTCACTGAAATTCCTTCCTCTAGGTTTCATGGAATTATTTTAGAGGGTGAGAGGTGGGGTGGCAGTGTCAATAGCCACTGAAAACTTCTACATATTGTGATGAAATAGCTCTGCACACCATTCTTTCTTTTTTTGTTCCCCACTTAACCAGCTATCATATTTTTTTCATTGGAAAAGGTGAATGGAAATAAAGACCTGGTATCAGATCTTTTGAGGAGATGGACAGTTTTAATCTAAGGAACTAGTACTCCTCCCTTATAATGGAAATGTTACAGATCCTTCAGACATTAGCTCCTATACACATTAATATTAAAATTACCAAACTTCAGTTTAGAAGCAAATCATTTGTGTCACTAATAAAAGAATATGGAAGCAATGTAGGACACCTAATGTAACCTTCATTTAATACTAATGAATCCTTAAAAAAAAAAGTCAAGGAGATAATGAAATCAGTCATACTTAGCATGAAATATTGAAGGCTTTGGTATCTTTAATATTTATAATTTACATGTGAGCTTTTAATTGTATCTTTTAAAATCCCATCTCCCAACCAAAATCCCAACCCCAGGCAACTCAAAACCACTTTCAGAAAACTCAGAAATTTTAAAACTATTGGGTTTTCATAGAGAATCAAATGATACTGATTTTAATCCTTCATAGAAACAGTATATATTTCTTTTATCTTTGAGAAGTATGTTATTCTTTTTTTAATTATTTTTATTTGACAGAGAAAGCACGTGTGCACATAAGCAAAGGAGCTGAGGCAGGAGTGGGAGAAGCAGGCTGCCCACTGAGTAGGGAGCCCGATGTGGGGCTTGATCCCAGGATCCTGGGATCCATGACCTGAGCTGAAGTCAGTTTCTTAACCTACTGAGCCACCTAGGCATCCCTAGAAGTGTGTTATTCTAATGAAAGAATCTACCATTTCAATTTGTATAAAAAATTAGTGGAACAAATTTCTCTAATTTTTGGTATAGAAAATTGATAGTTTCTGACAAGTAATGGAATTTTTATTTTAAAGATTCTGACAATGGAGATATTAATTATGATTATGTTCATGAGTTGTCATTGGAAATGAAACGTCAGAAGATACAGAGGGAATTAATGAAGCTAGAACAAGAAAACATGGACAAGAGAGAAGAAATTATTATTAAAAAGGAGGTATGCTATTTATTGAAATATATGTGATCAGAGAACTCATTAGCTCCTTGATCTGTCTTAAATTGTATTAGGATATTGACACACTGATCAAATTATTGTATATCAACTATTTCATATATGTTAGTCATTTAATGTTCACATTATTTGATAAATATTTTTGCTTTTGAACAGGTGATTAAACAGATTGTCTTGTGTAGAATCACTAGCTAATATTGAACAGGATTTGAATCTATGTATGTCTATTTTTTAAGCCTAAGATATTTCTCAAATACTTGTTTTAGAGATACAATTTATTTGAGTATAATAATGTGATTTTTCTGAGGAGATTTTGAAGTTTTATAATTTTAGTTTGCTTTATTGATATTATGTTATGGCAGTTATTTATCATACTGGTTATAAGCACATGTTTAGGAATCAGATTAATACATGGTGGCTATAATAGCCCTTAATATTTCATCTGAAGCTAGGTATGCTTTAGAAATACCTGCTTTGTTGTTGATTATAACAGCCATAATTGGAGGAGTTTCCAAACTGACTTACTGAATACTTTTAAAAGGTTTCACCAGAAGTGATTAGATCAAAATTATCTCCATCACCTTCTCTGAGAAAATCAAGCAAATCTCCAAAGCGAAAATCAAGCCCTAAATCGTCATCTTCAGCAAGCAAGAAAGACAGGAAGACAACTGCAGTATCCTCGCCCGTATTGGACCAGCAGAGGTCAGTAGGATGGTAAATAATGTCAGAATGAAATCGCTTTTTCTGAAACAATGCTTAAAAGAATTAGTAGATTTACAGAAGGGTACTTACAATACATTCAGTATTTAATGTAAGTTTTTTCTCCAAAAAACTATAAAATGAAAGTTTCAATTCAAAATTAAGAAAGTTATACAGAACAGCAAAACAGAATGTCTGTGTCCCACCTACATATGCTTCAGAGCTTTTTATTTTTTAAGAATAAAACATAATACATATATATATGCTGTCTTTCCTCTCAAAGTTTTTGTTTTTGATTTTTGTACAAGTGTGTTTATACTTTCATATGTATTATTTTTTATTTAATCTTAATACTTACATAATAAAGCTTTGCTTCTGCAGCTTTGTTTTTTATATTTATATTGATGTATTTAGCCTTTTTTCACTTGTGTACTTATATATTTACTTTCCTATTGAACATTTCAGTTTACAGATATTCACTGTTACAAGTTACATGTAGTGAATGTTTTTTCTCCTTGTGTATGTAGTCATGAGATTAGATTCTTCATAGCATATACATAGCAGAATGAAGATATTGTTTAGAATTATTCCAGTAGCCAGTTGAAGAAATAAAAATAGAAATGATGTAATATGATTACATTGAGGGACTAAGAGAGAAAGACTTCCATTTATTGTTTTTCTGTACTATTTAAATTTTGTTTCATTTTATTTTTTTATATTTTATTTATTTATTCATGAGAGACAGAGAGACAAAGAGAGGCAGAGGGAGAAGCAGGCTCCATGCAGAGAGCCTGATCCAGGACTTGATCCTGGGACTCTAGGATCACGCTCTGGGCTGAAGGCAGGCAGTAAACTGCTGAACCACCCAGGGATTCCTAAATTTTGTTTTAATTAAAGCACATACATGAATATTCTTCAAGACAAAAACCTAAACTAACCTCTTCCCAACATATTAGTTGGCAACTGTTTGAACCCAAAATAAAACTCTTATTTGTCTTCTTCCTTCCTAGTTTTTAGAGGCTTTAGCCATATTTTAGACTCCAGTTACTTTCTGCCTAGATTATTATATCCTACTAACTTTATTTTATCCAATGCCCTCATCGCTACACACATAAACATTTTATTCAGCAACGCCAACCCATTCATCTTACAGATGTTGTGAGAGAAATCTTGAAAGAACATTCATATACTATGTCATAGAAAAACTCAATGGTTTTCCATTCTGTTGAGTAAAATTCAGATTCTTTTTTTTTAAAATTTTTCTTAAATATTTATTTGAGAGTGGGCACACATGAATGTGTGCGTTTGAGTAGGGGAGAGGGCCAGAGGGAGAGAAACAGGCAGATTCCCCACTGAGCGAGGAACCCAGTGTGGGGTTGCATTCCAGGACCCGAAGATCATGACCAGAGTCAAAATCAGATGCTTAACTAACAGAGCCACCCACGTGCTCTAAATATTAGATTTTTTTGGGCAGCCCTGGTGGCACAGCGGTTTAGCGCCGCCTGCAGCCTATGGTGTGATCCTGGAGACGCGAGATCGAGTCCCACATCGGGCTCCCTGCATGGAGCCTGCTTCTCCTCCTGCCTGTGTCTCTGCCTCTCTCTCTGTATGTGTTTCTCATGAATAAATAAATAAAATATTTTTAAAAAAATAAAATAAAATTTAGAATTTTTAAGATGACATTTATGCTTTGATCTTTTAGTCTTAATATTTTTGTCCAGTCTTCCTTCTGTTGCACCTTCAATTTTTCAATGTCTAGCTCAAATTCTGTCTTTCCATTAAATCTTTCCATTTATCTTTACTGAGCAAAATTTCTATTCCTTTTGTATAACTATCCGATTTTATTTATACCTCCCTCTTAATATTACTATTTGCTTTGTATTTTATCTGTGGCATACATGTATTACAATCTGTTAAATTTAAGCTCCTTGAAGATTGGGGTCTTGGTGGTTCATTGTTTTTTTCTCCCCACTGCACTTGCTTTGCATAGAGCTTTTACATTGTAATAAGGCACTCTGTAAAGTTGATGTGATCCTCTCCTTTGCTCCTTGGATTAGGTAAATTAAATGTTGCAAAGAGATATGGAAGAAGTGAACTGTAGAGTGATGTGATCCACTCCATTTGTTCTTATTCTTTATCCTCTTGGCCAACAATTATATAACCATCCCTGAATTCTTTCCATTTCTGGAAAAACAAAAACAAAACAAATAATCTGAAAACCACCTTACCAGAAATATCCTTCTTTGGCTTTCTTATCCTTTCTTTTTATAAAATATTTGAAATCTAATCTCTTTGTAGAAAGTTCTTTTAACTGTTTAGATGAGGCTTAGTTTTATTCGTCCTTTTTCATGCAGTCTTCTCTTAACTGTTTTATTAGTAATTCATTTATTCTTAGTATTTAGCATAAATAATTACCTTGATTTAACTACTACATTTCTTGTATTCTAAGATATTAGTGACTTTAGGATCCACCATTAATTTAATCATTGAAGTAGAAAAGCTTGGAAAATAGTACATTAGAGGTGCAAAGAAAACCTTGAAGTATAGCATTTCTTTAGCCATACAGTTTACAGTGTGTAAAGTATGTCAGATCATTAGCTTCTGGTTTCATTGCTAAATCATAGGTAAACTGCTTGAAGGCATATTAAGCAAAAAGTAAGGATTAGAATTTCAGTTAAAATTCACTATGGTGGTTTAGCCAATGCCAGTAAATCAACTGAGGTGACACTCAGGTAAACAGACTCCTTGGTCTTACATTGTTATCATATTGAGTAGACCGCATAATTACAGACAAATTGAAACTCATACTTCTCCCTGACAGCTGGCAGTTTTCTTTGATGTTCATTGTGAGATATACCCTGATAGCAAACTTTAGGCAGATATGTGAGATACAATATGGCTTTGAATTAGCAATGTGTTATCTGTCTGTCCATCTACTTGGTTTCTTAGTTTTTATTAAGTTTTTCTTTATAGCTTTTTGTACAAAGATGTACAAAGGAAGTCAAAAGCTGTTCAAAAGAAATAGCTTTGAGGAAAGAGAAAGGATCTAAAAATGGTAGAAGTAGATAATTGAGCTCTATGTCACAAATAGAAAGTAGGCTTTGTGCCACTAAAGAATAATTAGTTGATTCAAAAAAATGTTGAAAGATCGTGTTGACTTCAGGATGTATGAAACCAATCTTGCCCCCTGTAGTTGGAAGGTACTTGGAAACCCTATATTGTAACATAAGTATGATTTCCAACTACACCTATTTTTGAAGGTAAAGTGAAGAAATTCTGTACTTTAGTGAGTGTATTACTATAACCCTGGTTGTTGTAATAGCTTATTCCCAAAATGTGAGCTTAATGCTACAGAAGTTTATTTCTGTAAATAAATACATTTTTACTGAAGTAAAATCAAAATGGGTGTTTCTGATTAATAGGTTGCTCTCCCTTTTTTTTTTTTAAGATTTTATTATTTATTTATTCATGAGAGACATAGGGAGTGGGGGTGGGGTGGGCGCGGACAGAGACATAGGCAGGGAGAGAAGCAGGCTCCATGCAGGGAGACCAATGTGAGACTCGATCCCCGGACTCCAGGATCATGCCCCTGGGCAGAAGACAGGCGCTTAACCACCGAGCCACACAGGCGTCCTGGTTGCTCTCCTCAACATAGAGATGCAGTAAATTAGGCTCCTTGAGACATGGCTCCACTTGGGGTGTTATAGACATCAAAAAATTGAATGGGCAAAGAAAAAATTAATTGGAATATTGCTCTTATTTGGCTGTACAGTTTACAATTGCCTGGAGTATGAGAGTCTTTTATTAGTTAGGCCTGGAAGTGGTGTACATCACTTTTACTCACATTTTTTGGCCACAACTTGGTCATTTGGCCATACCTGATTTCAAAAAAGTCTGGAAAGAGTCAGTCATGGTTCAACACTGTGCCAATCACAAAATTTAGTAAACACCTAGCTAGTCTGTCATAGGAAGTAATGTGAAAATACAGTTTATATTAAGAATTCCTCTATTATTTTATGTTTAAAATAAAATAATTTTGATAGTAACTATTGTTTTTGTTTTTTAAGTAAAAAATAGAAATGCAGGCATTTATCACTTACCTGATAGATACATTAAGAGTTTGAGTCATCTCATAAATATATAATAAGGTATGTGGCTAATATGGTTCCTAGTAGAGGACAAAGGTGAAAAATAGATTTGGTCATGCATTAGTAATTTTTGACTTGCTGCATAGTTAGCCCTCTCTAGGATAAAAAGAGATAGGGATAGGGCATCTGGGTGGCTGTCCATGAAGTGTCTGCCTTCAGCTTAGGTCATGTCATGATCCTGGGTCCTGGGATCAAGCCCCGTGTCTGGCTCCTTGCTCAGTGGGGAGTCTGCTTCTCCATCTTCCCCTACCAGTCTCCCTATTTGTGCTCTCTCTCAAAAAATAAAATAAAATAAAATAAAATCTTTATTAAAAAAAAAAAGAAATAGGATGCCTGGCTCAGCGATTGAGTGTCTGCCTTTGGCTCAGGGTGGGAACGCGGAGTCCTGGGATCAAATCCCATGTAAGGCTCCGCACAGGGAGCCAGCTTCTCCCTCTGCCTGTGTCTCTGCCTCTCTCCCGTGTCTCTCATAAATAAATAAATAAAATATTAAAAAAAAAAAAGAAATAGGGATAAGGACTAAGAGAGCTAAAGTTTCTGAGTGCCCAGCATGGTCTATTGATTTTATACTTTTATCTTTTTAAAATTTTGCCAGGAATTTTAAGGAAGATGCTGTCCATTACCTTTTCATAGCTAAGGAATCATGGGATTAGAGACCTCAGGGTTACAGGAAGCAAGTTCTAGGATTTAGACTGAGGTCATCATTTATCAAAACTAAAAGCGAAATGACAGGTGAAAACTTACCAGGTCCATGAAAATAGAGGGCTACTTCAAAACTCAGTACCAGACTAAACAGTGTTGCAAAAAACAAGAACAAATTTAAATGATAAATTCATAATTTTAGTACAATTTGAGAGAATGATTGCATTGAGATGATGAGACAGTTGACACAAAAATTAAAGCAATCTGAACAAAGATATTTTGGGAGAAAAACAATTTTTAAAAAACTGAAAATAGCAGAATGAGATTCCCAAATTTAGAGCAAGACGAATGAATACTGCTTTTAAAAGAATTACTGAATTTGAAGACATATTTAGGATATTGCAAAGCAAAAGGAGAGATGGAAATAATAAAAAAAAATAAGACATGGAGGGGAGAGATCCAGGAGATGCCTTAACTGTAATAAAGCTAACCAGAGAGACTTGGGCCATATGGAGAATTGATGAAATAAAAATTTTTAAAAATTGAAAGACTTAAGGTTTCGGACTGAAATGGTTCACTGCGTTCCTGAGGAGGTGAAAGAAAGAAAGGAAGGAAGGAAGGAAGAAAGAAAGAAGGAAAGGAAGGAAGGAAGGAAGGAAGGAAGGAAAGAAAGAGAAAGAAAGAAAGAAAGAAAGAAAGAAAGAAAGAAAGAAAGAAAGAAAGAAAGAAAGAAAAAGAGGAAAGGGAACCTAGATATATCTTGGTGAATTTTTTAATTTCCAAGGAAGAATGTTTTATAATATTCCCAGCTGAAAGACTGGGTAACATGCATGGGGGAAAAAATGGACACTCTGTATTTTTCATCTTCAACACTAAATGTTATAAGATATTGTAACTATTTATAGAGCTCTGAGGGAAAAGGATATTAATACTGTATTCAAAGGACTGTACAGGTATGAGATAAAGACAGACAATTTTGAGTATATAAGGGGTCAAAGTTACACCATTTGGATAAAATTATTTAAAGTGCCAAATCAAATACATACATAATAATCAATTCTAGGTAGATTAAATATGAAAGGTAAAATTCCTAGATTTTAGAGGATTGTTTTCATAATCTTAGAATTAAGATTTCTTAAACAAGACTCAGATTTAAATGAATGTTTACTAACAGTGTTTAGGATTTCATTTATAAACGATGTAATTTTGGGTTTGTTATGATAAAACATGGAGGCCACCTAAAAAACTTAGCAATCTGAAACTGTTTAAAAGAAGTTATGGAGCATATCTATGCAATGAAATCTGAGACAACCTATAAAAACAATTACCTACATCCAGTTTTTGTCCTAGAAAAGAATCCCATGCTATGTTTAGTACAGAAACTTTTACAAAATATTAAAATAGGATTAGGGGAAGGGGAAGAGACATGGAAAAAGTATGGGCATGTGTCCAAGGTGTTAGCAAGGGTTATCCTTGGGAAGTGCAATTATACATGATTTTATTTTATTCACTACTTTTCTGTATAAGCTAAAAAACATTCAGTTCTTGCAGTTGTCTTATTATTTCTTTTTCTGAAAGAATCTCTTCCTACTTCACTTTCTCAGATAACTACCCTTTAAAATTATAGAAGTGGCAAGTTTAATAATTTGCTCATTTCTGTGTTTTTTTCTAGATATTGATTACTAACATAAAATAGTAAAAGGCAAGGAATGCTCCCATTTTTTAAATATCCTTTGTTAAAATTTTAAAAAAATACCCATTTGACCTTCCAAAAGTATTTGGACCCCTAATGATAGCTTTGTATTACCTTCAGGAATTCAAAAGGCAACCAGAGTAAAAAGAAAGGACCTCGAACTCCTAGCCCACCCCCTCCTATACAGGAAGATATTGTTCTGGGGAAAAAATATAAAGAAAAGTATAAAGTAAAAGATAGGATAGAAGAAAAACCAAGAGATGGAAAAGACAGAGGACGAGATTTTGAAAGACAAAGAGAAAAAAGAGACAAGCCAAGGTAAGTAGGATTGTCTGTTTTTTAACAATCTTTTGTAGAATCTAAAATACTCAATTTTCAGAAGCTTTTTTTAGTATTTTAAAACTCTGTGTATGTGTATTTAATCATTCCCATGTTGAGTTAGGGATAATTCAGTAAACATTACCTTAAACATAATAAAATAATGAAATTTTCAATCTTAATCGTTTTTAAGTATACAGTTTATAATGTTAATAAGTATATTCACATTGTCATGAAACAGATCTCTAGAACTTTTTCATCTTGTGCATCCGAAATTCATTTGAATACCCATTAAACAACTCCCTTTCCCTCTTCCCCCAGCTCCCCAACCCCTAATAACCACCATTTTACTTTTTGTTTCTATGAATTTGACTATTTTAGATACCTCATATAAACGGAACCTGTGTGTGTGTGTGTGTGTGTGTGTGACTGGTTTATTTCACTTGGCATAATATCTTCAAGATTTTTCCGTGTTGTAGTATGTGACAGGATTGCCTGGCTTTCTAAAGCTGAATGATATTCCATTGTCTGTATATCCATTCCCCTGTTGGACATATGAGTTACTTCCACCTCTTGGCTACTGCAGATAGTGCTGTGGTAAACACAGATGTGTAAGTATCTCTTCAAAATCTTTCTTCTGATACTTTGGATATATACCCAGAAGTGTTGGATCCAGAATTGCTGGATCATGTGATAGTTCTGTTTTTAATTTTTTTTAGGAAATTTCATACTGTTTTCCATACCACTTGCCTTGTTTTACAGTTGCACTAACAGTGTACAAGTTTCAGTTTCTCTGCATCCTCACCAGCATTTTTTTTTGTTTTTTTGGACAGTAGCCATCCTAATAGGGGTGAGGTGATATCTTATTGTGGTTTGACTTGGTATTTCACTGATGAGTGGTGATGTTGAGCATCTTTTCATATATTTGTTTTGTTATGCCCAAGATTGCGAATCCGAGAAACCACCAAGGAGCCGACACCAATGCAAACACACGAGGGTTTATTTACAAGCTCGAGCTTGGGTCCAAGTATACCCGAAACAGCGAAGCAGGGACTTGGACCCCGAGACTAAGAGGCTTAGCAACTTTATAGGGGCCAGTGGCCAATGGGATACGCAGAAAGTTGCACAGTCATGCTGGTCCACTCGCAGGTGGCTGATTGAATTACTTTTTGCCCTAAAGTATCCATTTGAACTGGCCTATCACTGAGCCGGATTTCTGGTTAGGGTGTGCCTTGGACTTGACTAGGGTGGGGCAGTGCCCTAAGCAATAAGCAGGTCAGCACAAGGCAGGTGCAGCACAAAATGGAGTCAGTCCTGCTCTGCTTGTCCAGGGGTAGGGGATTTTGTTAAATTTCCTGGGTCCCACAGTTGACCATTTGTGTATCACCTTTGAAGTAATATCTATTTAGTGGTCTACCCAGTTTTTAATTGAGTTATTTGATTTTTGTTCGAGTTTTAGGAATCTGTTATATATTCTGAATACTAACCCCTTATCAGATATATGATTTGTAAGTATTTTCTCCCTTGTCATAGGTTGTCTTTTTATTCACCCTGTTAATAATGCCCTTGATGCACAAAAGGTTTTAGATTTATTGTGGTACCATTTGCCTATGTTATTGTTGCCTGAACTTTTGGTGTCATTTTCAAGATACTGTTGCCATCTCCAGAGTTACAAAGATTTTCCCCTATGCTTTTTTGTGGAGGAGTTTTGTAGTTTTAGATCTTACACTTAGATTTTTAATCCCTTTTAAGTTAATTTTGTACATGGTATAAGATAAGGGTCCAGCTTCATTTTTTAGCAGGTAGATAATCAGTTTTCCCAGCACTGTTTTTAGAAAAGACTATCTTTTCTCCATTGAGTGGTCTTGGCACCCTTGTTGAAGATCATTTGGCCATAGGTGCAAGGATTTATTTCTGGACCTTCTCTAGTACTCCACTGGTCTGTTTTTCTGTCTTTATGCCAGTACCACACTATTTTGATTACTTAGCTTTCTAACAAGTTTTAAAATGAGGAAGTTTAACCCCCTCACTTTGTTCCTCTATATGAAAATTATTTTGGCTTATTTACATGTCCCTTGGAATTCTGTATTATTTTTTGTGTGAATTTTTTTTTTGGCTGAATTTATTTATTCTAAGTGTGTGTGTATGTGTGTGTGTGTAATCTGTAGGGTTTCCTGTATATAAGACCCTGTCATCTGTGAATGAAGATAATTTTACTTCTACCTTTGCAATTTAGATGCTTTTTCATTTCTTTTTCTTGCCTATTTGCTCTGGTTAGAGTTTCTAATACCATGTTGAATAGAAGAGATGAAAGCAGGCATCCTTACCTTGTTCCTGATCTTAGAAGATGTTTTCAGTCTTTCACCATTGATTATGATGTTTGCCATGGACTTTTCATAAATTGCTTTGTTATGTTATGATAGTGTCTTTCTATTCTTAGTTTGTTGAATGTTTTTACCATGAAAAAATATTGAATTTTGTCAAGTGTTTTTTCTGCATTTGTTGAGATGATCGTGTGACTTTTGTTAATTCTTGAACCATTCTTGCATTCCAGGAATTAATCCTACTTTGTCATGGTGTTTCATTTAATTTGATTTGCTAGGACTTTGTTGAGAGTATTTACATCAGTATTCATCAGGAATATTTGGGGATCCCTGGGTGGCGCAGCGGTTTGGCGCCTGCCTTTGGCCCAGGGTGCGATCCTGGAGACCGGATCGAATCCACATCGGGCTCCCGGTGCATGGAGCCTGCTTCTCCCTCTGCCTATCATTCTCTCTCTCTGTGTGTGACTATCATAAATAAAATAAAATTTAAAAAAAAGAATATTTGTAGTTTTCTTGCAGTGTTTATCTCAGGCTTTGCTCTCAGGGCCTCACCGAATAAACTTGGAAGTATTCTCTCCTCTTTAGTATTTTTGGAATAATTCCAAAGGATTAGTGTTAACTCCTTTAAATGTTTGATAGAATTCTCCAGTGCAACCCTGTGGTCCTACGGTTTTCTTTTTGGAGAAGTTTTAAATTACTGATTTAATCTTCTTACTCATTATTGGTCTGTTCAGTTTTATTGTTTCTTAAATGAGTCAGTCTAGGTGAGTTGTATGCCTAGGAATTTATCCATTGTTTCTATTCAGTTTGCTGATATATAGTTTTTCATAATACTGTAGTACAATTCTTTTCATTCATGTGGCATCGGTTGTGTTGACCCCACTTTCCTGATTTGTTATTTGAGTCTTCTCCCTTTTTGAAAAATCTAGCTCAAGATTTGTCAATTTTGTTGATATTTTTAAAAAATCCAACTTAGTTTGGTTGATTATTTCTATTGGTTTTCTATTCTCTATTTTGATCTCTGCTCCAATCTTTATTATTTAGTTCCTTATGCTTTGGATTCATTTGTTCTTTTTGCAGTTTTTTGAGGTGTCACATTAGGTTGTTGATTTGAGATCTTATTTTTATTTTTTAAGATTTATTTATTTATTTATTTATTTATTTATTTATTTATGACTAGAGAGAGAGAGAGAGAGAGAGAGAGAGAGAGAGAGAGAGAGAGAGAGAGGCAGAGACACAGGAGGAGGGAGAAGCAGGCTCCGTGCTGGGAGCCTGACGCGGGACTCGATCCCGGGACTCCAGAATCGCGCCCTGGGCCAAAGGCAGGTGCTAAACCGCTGAGCCACCCAGGGATTCCCCAAGATCTTATTTTTAAAGCACACATTTATATAGCTATAAAATTTAGCACTGCTTTTGCTGCATCTCATTAGTTTTGGTATGTTGTGTTTTCACTTTCATTTGTTTCAAGGTATTTTCTAATCTCCCTTGTGAGGTGGCCTTTGACTAATTAAGAGTGTACTGTTTAATTTCCATATATTTGAGGATTAAATGACATAATACTTAAAAAGTAAGCAAAGTACTCAACAAAATATGCTCTTTATTTCCCTACTTAAATAATAAATTGTGGTATAATAATATTTAAAAATCCCTGTTTGCAGGTTTTTACTTATGCAAATTGAGTTTTTCTACATTGTGATCAGAAATGATACTTTGTATGATTTCAGTCTTCTTGAATTTGTTAAGGCTTATTTCATGATCTGAAATGTGGTCTGTCCTCCAGAGTATTCCATGTGCGCTGGAGAATGAATGAATGTTCTACTATAGTTGGTTGGAGTGTTTTTTATATGCCTGTTAGGTCAGTTGATCCATAGTGTTGTTCAAATCCTGTTTCCTTACTGTTTTTCTAGTTATCAGCAGTAACTTTTTGGTATAAAAGAGCCAGCCAGCGAAAGAGCTGAGATCCTTCTAAAACTCTCTTCATTTTAAATTTAATAATTTTTTCAAAATGTAGAGTTAAGTTAGTACATTAACTAATTTAGATTCTTTCTCATAAACAAGTTTTTCCACTATTATAATAATAGTCCTTCTTAAAAATGTTTTCAAAACTGACAAATTACAAATTCTTGATTGTTAAAATTCACTTATTTAGTGCCACTTAAGAGCAGATTTCTTTTTAATTAACTTGAAAGTAATTCTGTGGTGCACAAGATTTATGAAACAAATTTAATAGGGATGTCTTTCCCCATCCACTTTTAAAAATTAGTTTTCACATTTATCCTTTCATGAAATTAACATTTCCTCAAGAAAAAATGTAGCTTTAGAGGGCTCTCAGTCTCTGTTTTAACTGAGTTACATTGTATTAGAAGATGCACAAGCCTTGAAGTTATACAAACAGGAACTTGTATCTTGGCTCTGCCAGTTACAGGGTGTGAGACCGTGAGTAAGTTTGTTTTCTCTGAGCCTCTATTTCTTCCACTGTAAAATGTGTGCTACTGCCTCATAAGGTTGAGGTGAGGATTCAGTGAGATAATGCTTTTAAAAATAAGCAAAGTACATAATTAGATACACTCTGTCTTCCTGCTTTAATGATAAATTACAGTGTAGTGATATTTAAAAATGCCTTTCCATTTGCAGATTTTCACTTAAGCTACATAGGTAATAGAATGTAACCATAAAGATTTTCTTTCTTTCTTTTTTTTTTTTTAAGATTTTATTTATTTATGAGACACAGAGAGAGAGGCAGAGACACAGGCAGAGGGAGAAGCAGGCTCCATGCAGGAAGCCTGACGTAGGACTCGATCTGGGGTCTCCAGGATCACACCCCGGGCTGAAGGCGGCGCTAAACTGCTAAGCCACCAGGGCTGCCTTCTTCTTCTTTTTTTTTTTTTTTCTAACTGGTACTTGCACAGCATCAAATTTAGAATCAGCTGTTGGTAGTAAGGATTCAATGTGAGTGGTTGGGGGCATTGGGTGGGTGGGGAGGGGGGAGCTTAAGTACAGAAAGCAGTAGTTTCCAAATTTTACTGCACTGTGGAAACTGCCTGAAAGTCTTTGAAGAGTATTAATATCTGATTTCAATCCCCAGATATTCTTTCTTAGTTAGTAGGGGGAGCAGCCTTGGCGTCCAGATTTTTAAAAGCTCATTGGGTGACTCTAATGTTTAACAAAGTTTAGGAACCATAAATTGCAATTTATTCTCTCATTTAGAGAAGCTCAGAGGGAGGCAGTCCAGGACCTATATACACTGTTTGTTCTGCAGAGTCATTGGTGATCTAGTACTGTCTTCCTTATGCATGCTTCACTAGAAAGAGCCAGCATCCACAAGCTGGGGGAGCAGCAGAGGGAGAGGGCGGAAACAGACTCCCCACTGAGCAGAGAGCCAGACAGGAGGCTCCATCCCAGGACTCTGGGATCATGATCTGAGCTGAAGGCAGATGCTTAACCAACTGAGCCACACAGGCGCCCCCATGCTTCCTTTTTCAGGGTTATCCAGTGGTTTAATATCACTACTGATGACTTAATATTTTTCCATCCATAGTCCAGGCAGCAGAAAAATTATGAAGGGAAGAAAGCCTTATAATTTTCCTATTACTTTGTATATAGAAAAAATCTGAACTTGGTTTATTTTATCTAAGGAAATGAAGCAGCAGAACTAGGAGTATGAAGAACTGCATAGGTACCTTACTTGCACTGGAGTTCTGAAGCCGTATTTGACAAAATTGAATAAGGCATTTTGATTTAGGAGGAGTTAATTTAATTTCCAGGGTTTTTTTTTTTTGAGGTGTTCTCTTATTTTAATATATTTCCATTACTTTGAAAGAGAACTTATTATTTCTAAAACCAGATACTGTATTAAGAATCTTCATCATGCTTTCAGATTGGTGTGGTATGTAATTAAAGATTAGTGTCAGAATTCCTTTGGAGAAAATTGTCCTTAAACATTTAGATTTTATAATGGGTTTATTCAGAATATTTTGGTTATTAGGATGTGTTGTGCTTAAGTGAAAGTATGCTAGTTCATTTATTCAGTTACTGGGTATAGGGTAGGCATTGTTCTAAAAGCTGGTGATAGAACAGTGAACAAAGATATTCTCAGAAGCTTTGTTACTACAGGTAGAAGTAATAAGTAATCATGTGTATGGAAAATAATATTTCTCTGAATATGGATTTTCTTTTTTTTTTCTCCAAGTAAAATGTTGGATATAGAAGATTATTTACATTTATTTCTTAAGGATGGTTCCCTGTGGGCACCCCAGGTGGTTCAGCGGTTTAGCGCCGCCTTCAGCCCAGGGCGGGATTCTGGAGACCTGGGATCGAGTCCCACATCGGGCTCCCTGCATGGAGCCTGCTTCTCCCTCTACCTGTTGCCTGTCTCTCATGAATAAATAAATAAAATCTTAAAAAAAAAAAAAAAAGAATGGTTCCCTGTTTAGTTACTAGAAGAATAGGCATATGTGTAGGACAGATGATACAACAAAATCATATGATCCTATGGCTTAAGTCCATTTTCCTGTCTTCTGTGTCTTGTTCTGCAACTTGATAGATCAGGGGCTCCTAACCTGAGATCCATTAGTATATTTCAGAGGATCTGCAGATTTCCTGATTTGTGGATAAAGTTTTACCTGTGTGTGTTTTGGTAAAAGGGAGAGAACCTATTTCCTTCCAGGAAAAAGAAAAAATGATGATTCTCTGCCACTGATCTGGCAGTGAGATTTTTTTTTTGTATATTTTTTTTTCTTTTTTCTTTTTTTTTTTTAACATTTTTATTTTATTTTATTTATTTATGATAGTCACAGAGAGAGAGAGAGGCAGAGACACAGGCAGAGGGAGAAGCAGGCTCCATGCACCGGGAGCCCGACGTGGGATTCGATCCCGGGTCTCCAGGATCGCGCCCTGGGCCAAAGGCAGGCGCCAAACCGCTGCGCCACCCAGGGATCCCTGTATATTTTTTTATTGGAGTTCGATTTGCCAACATATAGCATAACACTCAGTGCTCATCCCGCCAAGTGCTCCCCTCAGTGCCCATCACCCAGTCACCCCAACCCCCTGCCGACCTCCCCTTCCACCACCCCTTGTTCATTTCCCAGGGTTAGGTGTCTCTCATGTTCTGTCTCCCTTTCTGATATTTCCCACTCATTTTCTCTCCTTTCCCCTTTAACCCCTTTTACTATTTTTTATATTCCCCGTATGAATGAGACCATATAATGTTTGTCCTCTGATTCACTTACTTCACTCAGCATTACCCTCCAGTTCCATCCACGTTGGAGCAAATGGTGGGTATTTGTCGTTTCTGATGGCTGAGGAATATTCCATTGTATATAGAGACCACATCTTCTTTATCCATTCATCTTTCAATGGACACCGAGGCTCCTTCCACAGTGCGGCTATTGTGGACATGGCTGCTAGAAACATTGGGGTGCAGGTGTCCCGGCGTTTAACTGCATCTGTATCTCTGGGGTAAATCCCCAGCAGTGCAATTGCTGGGTCATAGGGTAGCTCTATTTTTAACTCTTTTTTTTTTTTAAGATTTTTAAAATTTATTTATTCATGAGAGAGAAAGAGAGTGAGAGGCAGAGACACAGGCAGAGGGAGAAGCAGGCTCCATGCAGGAAGCCCGATGTGGGGACCCGACCCTGGGTGTCCAGGATCACAGCCTGGACTGAAGGCGGCACTAAACCGCGGAGCCACCCGGGCTGCCCTATTTTTAACTCTTTGAGGACCCTCCACACAGTTTTCCAGAGTGGCTGCACCAGGTCACATTCCCACCAACAGTGCAAGAGGGTCCCCCTTTCTCCACATCCTCTCCAACATGTGTTGTTTCCTGTCTTGTTAATTTTCCCCATTCTCACTGATGTGAGGTGGGATCTCATTGTGGTTTTGATTTGTATTTCCCTGATGGCCAGTGATGCGGAACATTTTCTCATGTGCGTGTTGACCATGTCTATGTCTTCTTTGGTGAAATTTCTGTTCATGTCTTCTGCCCATTTCATGATTGGATTGTTTGTTTCTCTGCTGTTGAGTTTAATAAGTTCTTTATAGATCTTGGATACTAGCCCTTTATCTGATACGTCATTTGCAAATATCTTCTTCTCCCATTCTGTAGGTTGTCTTTTAGTTTTGTTGACTGTTTCTTTTGCTGTGCAGAAGCTTTTTATCTTAAGTCCCAATAGTTCATTTTTGCTTTTGTTTCCCTTGCCTTCATAGATGTATCTTGCTAGAAGTTGCTGTGGCCAGGTTCAAAAAGGGTGTTGCCTGTGTTCTGGCAGTGAGAATTTGAGTACCTTCTCCCACACCTTCATTGGCCATCAACTTTGTTGATGAATCTGCTCAACTTTGTTAAAAATATACTCTGTTCCCAAAATATTTATTAATTTGAATAGCACTAAGTTCTGTCATATTTGGAATATGGTTATTAGTTTGGAGGCCATGGTTATTAGAAGAATGTTTCTAATCAGTGTCTTCCCATTTGAGGTAGACTTTACTGAGCTTTAATTTACTTATTTATGCATCATTGATCAAAACCTGAGTACTGCTGTTTGCCCAAGAAAAAAAAGTTATAAATTTTATTACTCCAATTTCCCATTACACTTTTGTAAAATAAGCTTTTCATGACTTTGTATAGAAAATAGTAAAATCTTGATTACTTGGAACTCAACTAAATCATTTTTATTCTATAATTTGTTTTAGAAGAGGTGTAATATACAGGAAAATTAAGTTCAAATTAGGTATTTAGTCAGAAAACCACTTATGAAGGAAATATTTTGAATATTCTTAACCTGTTATAGCTAGATAATCTCATGTGGATATTTTGCAATGGTGTTTTTTAGTGGACCTGTAATATCTTCTTCATCAGTGAAAAATCCGTATTCTATATACTTTGTTGAATTAGGAAAGTGAACCAAATTACTAGTGTACTTTAAAAACAAAGACTTAAATAAGCACAAACTTTATGGGTAGTAGTTAACCAGAGGAGTTAGCTAGCAATTTGTGTATATAGCTCATTCTACTCGACATTTAGTTAAATATGGTTTTATTGATGGATGGTAATATGTTTTAATCAAAATGCTAAGATGCAGAATTTTGTGTTTAAGTGAGAAGATAATATTGAGAGCATAGCTATTCACTAAAAAAAAAAAAAAAAAAAAAAAACTTCATTTTAATTACCTGAATGTAGAAATATATTTCTTGATAGTATAAATGTCTGTATGATGAGTCTTACCCAGCTTTGAAAGACTGATGTGATCATTTAAAACTTGCTGGCTTTGACTTCAATTTAGGAGAATAAGCAAATTACCATCAAAGTGACAGTCATGTTTCCTTTCAGTGATTGCACGCATTTATCAAAATAATCAAAATGTTTCAGATTGACAAAGAATATTATTTATTGGATTTATTCAGTATTCATGTAAAAGTACCATGATCTGGATTGCAGATCTTACCCTGTGGCCATGAGCCACAGGACAAGGAAGGATCCATTTGTGCACCAAGCATTTTCTATAGACAGAATTATGGTTTCTTGAGTAAATGTGCACTAATACTGCTGGGCTGTATATAGAGGATGGGAAAATGTCACATTAACATTACAATTATTATGGAACATTTCACACACATAAAAATACACTAGTATAATGACCATCTTGTTTTGTGTATACTCCTATATACCTTCCCTTCTCCAGTGTTACTTTGAAGCAAATCCCAGACATTTTACTCTTTCATCCCTATAGTTTAGAATATATCTCCGAGAAAAATACACTTAAAAATATACAATCACATACCTCCATCACACCTAAAAGGAAAAAAGGAAAGCAGTATTTAATATTAAAATGGGACCTTTGTGTTCAGGTTGGAAATTGCTTATCTGAGACATTATCTTTTTTTCTGCATTTAATCGAGCCCTGTGTGTAGACCTAAAAAGTATCCTCATGTGAGGACTGATTTGGCTAGGGATACAAAATTAAGGCACTTAAAATGTAACATAGCTGAATATAATTCTGTAATACACTAAATTTATAGTAGACTTCTGTTAAAGAGGAGTTTTATTTATTTATTTGTATGTTTAAGCTGTACACTCAAAATGGAGCTTGAACTCATGCCCTGAGATCAAGAGTTGCCTGTGATACTGACTGAGCCAGCCAGGCGCCCCCAAAATGAAAGAGTTTTATAAATATCAAAATAACTCAGTTACATTGGGGGAAAAAGAAGCAATTTCACAATAAGTCAAATTGATCAAGTCTTGGACTTTCTTTCATAGGTGATATTGGGAAAATTTGTTGAGCTATCTAAAGAATCTCTTGTTTTGCAGCCAAATCTAGAATGGTATTTATGTCCCTAAAAATTGTACTTTTACCTTTTGTCCAACATGTTTGGTGAAATTAGACTTGAGAGGGAGAACGATTTATTCTCAAGTAGTTTCCGAGAGGCTTTTCAGCAGCAGGTGGTTGGAAAGTTTGATCCTGTTCCAGTAATTGCTACAATCAGAAGTGTATACCATGGTAAATGGAGGCCAGAAATTCCATTCAGTAAAAGTGTGGGGCTGCATTCTATGTGGTGAGATTAATGAAAGACACCCAAACTTGGCACTAGCAAAATCCATCCCAACCTGGCTGTGGTTTGGTGCCATCTGGTGGTAATTTTTTGACTAACAGTTAAATCATGTGTGACCGGTGAGAACTTTTACAACAGTGGCAAGGATTTTAAGAATCTGCCTTAATTTAGTTACCTACTTTGTTGGCCTTGCTAAGGAGATGTTATGTCTAGGAGATCAGTCCAGAGCCTTGAGAACTGTTCTTCACCTCCCTCCTTCCTAAGACTAGATTTTTGCTGTTTCTTGGTGTGGTCTCTCTTTGACCTCACCACCTCATCCCATCCCAGGAGAAAGTAATAACTTTAACTTGCTCCACCAGGTAGGGGATAGGAGCCAGTTGTCTTAATTCATGTTATGCTGGTGTGTGTTGTTTCTGGATTTCATTTCATTTGGAATACTGACTCTTATATTCCTAAAGTTCAAAAACAATCTTCCTCATGTGTGCCATGGATACCAGGTACTTGTCTCTTCCGAATTTCAATAACAATGGTAGGTACAGTTTTTAGCTAAGTCATGTGATTGAGAAAATCTATGTAAGGCTCTTGAACAAGATTCTGAAAAATTCAATTTATGGTAAATCTAGATTTGAATAACATTTAAGGATGTGTTGATTTAAGGGTTATTTTAACAGTCGTCATTCTTTTTTTTTTTTTTTTATAAATTAATTTTTATTGGTGTTCAATTTACCAACATACAGAATAACACCCAGTGCTCATCCCGTCAAGTGTCCCCCTCCGTGCCCGTCACCCATTCACCCAACAGTCGTCATTCTTAAGGTTTTTGAAATTACTTCATTTCTATATAAATGCAAAAATAAAATTGTTAGAATTGTTTTTGGGTTAGATTTACTTTTATGATGTCGAATTGATTTGTTTGCTTGAGTCAGATCTGTTTTATAAGTACCATTATATTTATGAGGAGACATCTTTCAGAAGATTCCTACAAAAAAAGTATTCTCCTGTTTTGATAGTTTGTTCACTTAGAAATGATTCCCCTTCCAGAGAGTATTTATTACTTGCTTCAAAGGGACAGTAAACTCTAGGTTTAAAAAGCAATCATCACACAAAAGCATTTTCTTTCTCCATCTTACATAGTTATTTAGACAGGTAAGATTTTTTTTTATTGTGTACTTGACATAATGTTCGTTTAATTTTAGGTGTAACAGTGATTCAACTTCTGTATACATTATGCTGTGCTCACAAGTGTAGCTACCAACTGTCACCATACGACGCTGTTACAATACCATTGATTATATTCCCTATGCTGTACCTTTTATCCCTATAATTATTGATTCCTTAACTGGAAGCCTGTATCTCCCACTCCCCTTCACCCATTTTGGCCATCTTCCCTACCCCTCTCCCCTCTGACAACCATTGGTTTGTTCTCTATATTTATGGGTTTGTTACTGCTTTTGGTTTGTTTATTCATTTGCTTTCTTTTTTAGATTCCATATATAAGTAAAATTAAGTGGTATTCATCTTTTTTCAGTCTGACTTATTTTGCTTAGCATGATACCTTCTAGGTCCTTCCATGTTGTTGCCAGTGGTAACATCTCATTCTTTTTTTTTTAATGACTGAATACTATTCCGTTGCATATGTATACCACATCTTCTTTATCTATTTATGTACTGATGGACACATAGGCTGCTTCCATATTTTGACTATTGTAAATAATTTTGTAATAAACATAGGGGTTCATATCTTTTCAAATTAATGTTTTTGTTTTCCTTAGGTAGTAAATGCCCAGTAGTGGAATTACTGCATCATATGATATTTCTATTTTTAATTTTTTGGGAGAACCTTCATAGTGCTTTCCACAGTGACTCTACCAACTTACATTCCCACCAACAGTGCATGAGGGTTCCTTTTTGTTCACATCCACACTAATACTTGTTATTTCTTGTTTTTTTATTCTGGTCATTCTGACAGTTGTAAGGTGACTGTGGTTTGGATTGGCATTTATCTGATGATTAGTGATGCTGAGCATCTTTTGGTTTATCTGTTGACCATCTGCATGCCTTCTTTGGAAAAATACCTCTTTAAGCCCTCTACCCGTTTTCAGTTGGATTACTTGTTTTGTTTTTGTTGTTTGGGGGTTTCTTTTTTTTGTTTTGTTTTGTTTTGTTTTTAGCTGTTGAGTTGTATAAGCTCTTTGTATATTTGGTAACAACCCTTTACCAGATACGTCATTTGCAAGTATGTTCTCCTGTTCAATAGGTTGCCTTTTTGTTTTGTTGATGATTTCCTTAGCTGTGCAAAAAGCATTTTATCTTGGTGTAGTCCCAATAGTTTATTTTTGCTTTTGTTTCCCTTGCCTGGGGAGACATATCTAAGAAAATGTTGTTAAGGCCGATGTCAGAAAAATTATTTCCTATTTTTTTTTTCTAGTTTTTTGGTTCCAGGTCTTTAATCTATTTTGAGTTTATTTTTGTGTGGTAGAAGAGAGTGGTCAGGTTCCATTCTTTTGCATGTGGCTGTACAGTTTTTCCCAGCACCATTTATTGAAGAGGCTATCTTTTCCCCAGTGTATATTCTTTGTCATAGATAGACTGTATAATTGTGGGTTTATTTCTGGGCAGTTTATTTTGTTCTGTTGATCATGTGTCTATTTTTGTTCCAGGCCCACACTGTTTTAATCACTATAACTTTGTAATATATTTTCAAATCTGGAATTGTGACACTCCAGCTTTGGTTTTTCTAGTCTATTTCTAGCTATCTTACTGTTTTTTGGTGCAGTTTTAAATGGAATTGTTTTCTTAATTTTTTTATCTCATTATTAGTGTATAGAAATGCAATCAATTTCTGGGTAGTAATTTTATATGTTGCAACTTTACTGGATCTCCATGTATTACTTCTGATAGTTTTTTGGCAGAGTCTTTAGGATTTTCTATATATAGTGTCATGTCATCTACAAATAGTGAGAGTTTAATTTCTTCCTTACCAATTTGGATGCTTTTAATTTCTTTTTCTTGTCTGATTGCTGCAGCTAGGACTTCCAGTAATATGTGGAATAATAGTGATTAGAACGGACATCCTTAAAAAAAAAAAAAAAAGAACGGACATCCTTGTCTTGTTCCTGATCTTAGAGGAAAAGCTCTGTTTTTCATCATATCCAATGATCCAGTTATTGTGGGTTTGTTATGTGTGGCTTTTATTATGTTGAGGTACGTTCTTCTAAAGCCACTTTGTTGAGAATTTTTATCATAAATGGGTGTTGAATTTTGTCAATGCTTTTTCTGCATCTGTTGAGATGATCATAATGATTTTTATCCTTTGAGATCATGCTAAATTTTGAATGACACATCCCTCCCTAAAACTCACCAATGATTTTCTTCAAGCTTATAATAAAATCTGGAGGAAAAAAAAAATCCAGACTTTACTGTCACCTAGATGACTTCATATCATCTGGCCCCCGCCTACTCTCTGACCTTCCCTCATGTAACTCTTCACTTACAAATTGTAGTTATCTTTGTCTGCTTTCTGATCTTCTCGTATATCTTGATTCCTACTGCCTCCTTAGTGGTTGCTGAACCCTCTGCAAGGCAAAGTTCTTTCCCCACATTATCAATTTCTGGCTCAAATTTCATCTCCGTAAAGGCCCTTCCTTCTAAGCATCTTAACATTGTCCCCCTAAACTTTATTTTTTGGACCTATCAATTTCTATTTTCATTACTGTTTTTACAGACTTCGTTGCATTAACTACCTGAAATTACTTTGCTTTCTTGTTGGTGGTGGTCTTCTAGACCATATAGTTAAGACAGACTGGTTTTCAGTTCTCTGTCTCAGTTATCTTAGGGTTGTTGTCATAAAGATGAAATGAGTTAATACATGTAGAGTACTTAAAACAATGTCTTGCACATAGTAGCAATATGTGTGTTACCTGCTGCTGTTATTATTGGTATTATTATTATTGTTACTATGTTAATGGTTTGCCTGTCTTTTTTACTTCTGTATTCTCAATGCCAAAAATATAATGCTAAGAGCATAGAAGATGCCCATTTAATATTTGCTCAATAAATTGACTATTTTATATAAAGATATGTTTATTATGTAAAATAACAAAGCCTAAATATTTCTGTTTGTAAAATCTGTATCATGTTATGTTGTATTTTACCACTGGGAATAATAGTTGATTATGATAGTGTCCATAGTCCATTCATTTGTTGTTTTAGGGGGGTTTTTTTGAGTATACTTTGCATGATGATTTTAAATGTTATAAATGTTAGTTACACTATGAAGGCATATTTTTGTATTTGAGAAAGAGAAACTATTTACTGAAAGAAAAAAATGGTACTATAATTTTAAGAAAGTCTACAATAAACATACTGGTTTGTAGGTGAAATTATTGTATTTTGAATGAGAGAAGTTTTTCTTTATAACCTTCTTAACTTTCACATGTTTTCCCCAAATGAAATATACCCTGAATATTCTCATCCCACGTTTTGTCCTAATTGTAGCAGCATTAAACAACTTTAGATTAGAATCAAGTCAGGCTAATGATTGGCATTTTCCCTAAGCTATAAACCACAGTGCTCTTGCTGATTATACAGGTTTCTTTTTAACGTATTGAGCTTCTCTTCATGCAATAAACTCTTTTCTTTATTTGAGTGTCAAATGTCACCTCTTTTTTCCCCTCAAACAAGAAACCAGCCAACTCTAAAGCCTAAGAATAGTTGATCTAAAATTACTGCTATTCTAACTGGAAGTGTATTTTAATATACCTCTGCAATAGTGTAAAAAACAACATATCAATGATTTTGGTCAGGTTTCAAGAGAGTTTTATTTTCTACCTTTTTTGAATGCAGAGTGAACATAGACCCAGGTCCAATTATGTTGACATCCATAATTTGACATATCCTGTTTTGGTAACAGATTCTCTCTTTTTACTTTTCTTTTTAGTTATTAGACTTTTAAAAGAATAATAACAGGAAAATATAAAGATGCTGTTTTAACCAACTTGGGCTGCTTTTATAAAATACCATAGGCTAAGTGGCTTAAACAACAGACATTCATTTATCATAGCTATAAAGGCTAGAAAGTCCAAAGTCAAGGTTCCAGCAGATTTGGTTCCTGGTCCCTTCCTGGTTCATAGATGGTTGTCTTCTCACCATGTCTGCACATGGAGGGGAGAGAGTGAGCTCTGGTCTCTTCCTTTATTTATAAGAATACTAATTTCATAATGGGAGCCCTACACGCAGGACCTCATCTAGACCATTTACTCCCAAATGCCCCCACCTTTAAATACTATCACGTTGAGGGGTTGTACAAATTTGGGAGGACATAGTCCATAACAGATGCTTTTAAATTAAACCAACAGTTCTCTTAATTTTTTTTTTTAAAGATGGGTAAGAAGAAAAATGCTGAAACCATAACTTGACAGTGCATTCGTCCTCTGACCTTAACTTGATAGGTTGATTTTCCTAAGCTTGAACTGAAGTTTTTTACTCCATGCTATCAACACCAAACTTGAATAGAAATGTGATTGGACTGTATTGTGTCTTTTAAAGATAGCATTATGAACTATTTTACGTTTTGTGAACTAATCACCAAAGGGTATTGTAGACATCCTTGAAACAATTTTTGGTATGCACGATAAATAAAACTAACCAAAATGTCAATTCATTGGAGAGCCACATCTCTTCTTTTATCAATTTAGATATTTCCAAATTGACCAGAACCTGACAAAATTGAAATTGGGAAAAAAACACCACAAACAATAATCATTCTAATTCTCAATCTTGCAGTATTTTTCTGTTCAGTTAAATGCATTTGAATCGTCATTGATCATAGCTGGTTTTCCAATTTGAGTAAGATTCTTGAACATTTCTACTCATACCTCTAAGTAAATACATTTCTGTTCAGTCAGTTAAATTATAGTGGCTTATGGGTTTTTTTTTTTTATGAAAAGCATGAAGGTTTAGTGGAATTGCTGATACCTAGTTTAGGTGAATGTGGTGATCTAGTTAGCTGACTTTTTTTAGTCAACTGTTATCCAAAAGGTGGTTTTTATTTGCTAATATCTTTGTTCTGCAAAATTCTCTATTATATATTGCATCACTTTCCTGAATCAGTAACATATATTTTATGCATTTGAAGCTTTTATTGATAAAAGGTCTAAGGCATCATTTATAAACAACATAGTTTAGGGCAGCAGTTCTCAACAAGGATGATTTTGACTCTCTAGGGACCTTTAGAAATGTCTGGAGTAATTTTTTATTATTATGAATGGGAGTGAGAGGGAGGATGGTACTAGCTTATGGTGGATAGAAGCCAAGGATACTGTTAAACATCCCATGATGTACAGGATAGCCTCCACTACAAAGAATTGCTGAATACAAAATGTCAGTACTGCCAAGGTTGACAAACTCTGGTTTAGGATTAATAATGATTTTGCCACCATTGTGGATATTAAAAAACATTTGTCATAGGTCCTGAAGGTAATTTTAAAATACTTTGACTAGAAAAAATAAAATACTTTGACTAGGACTACAGAATGTTTTTGAACAAACATCTAGTCCTCAGAATGATTGAGGAATATGGTACTAAATCCAGATATGTGGTGTCTGGAATGTAATTTTTTAAACCTTAGTCCTGTTTGTTTTTAGTTATTGCACAGATGTGTGTGTGTTCCAGCTTTCCATCACACACACATTTTGCATATTCAGTATAAACCAGGGCCCAGGATTTAACAGATTGTAGGAGTGATTCAGATGTACTTTGTATGGTTAGAAAAGGTGATTTGGAGGGCATAGAAGAAGCCGTCGTTAAACCAAGACTTGTGAATTTAATCTGTGTTGGCTAAGGGTAAAGGCCGGTTATTTAAGATAAAGACAGTATAGACTGTATGTCCTTTCCTTAACTGTCTCATTCTTTCCCCCTCGTAAATGTCAACCTAGACAGTGCAGACTTGAGGTTTGGCTTAGCTGATGAGGACTTTTCCCTTTCCCACAGCTTTGAATTACAGGCATTCTCACAGCCACTTTCTATCTAGATCTTACGAGTATGTTTTCTCTTTAGCCTCTTGTTTCCTGCCTCCAAGTACCTATTTCACACTGTAAGAGATTATCTCTGATAAGAGTGAATTCCATACTTTAAGTGAGGGTAATATTCTCTACCTGTGCTCAGGAAGAGTGCTGCTTGGAGCCAGAGCTTGGGAGTAAGGCCATATATATCTCATCTAGAACTGTTGCCTCAGGCTGACTTAAAATCAATAAGATATTTTAAAAATTACTATATAGCATTGTGAATTAAACTTTATCCTGGAATTATGATTCATACTTTTAGCTTTAAAATTCAGGGTTTTTTTTTTTTTATTGTTGCTTTTCTTTACAGGTCTACTTCCCCAGTAGGACAGCATCATTCTCCTATATCTTCTAGACATCACTCATCTTCCTCCCAATCAGGATCATCTATTCAAAGACATTCTCCTTCTCCTCGTCGGAAAAGAACTCCTTCACCATCTTATCAGAGGACAATAACTCCACCTTTACGACGCTCTGCTTCTCCTTATCCTTCACATTCTCTGTCTTCTCCTCAGAGAAAGCAAAGTCCCCCAAGACATCGCTCTCCAATGCGAGAGAAGGGAAGGCATGACCATGAACGAACTTCACAGTCTCATGATCGACGTCATGAAAGAAGGGAAGGTATGTACTGTTCTTTATCTTGATTTTTTTTTTTTTAGAGTTCTTTAAGTATTTTCTTTTTTGTTTTTTGTTTTTTTTTGTTTTGTTTTGTTTTGGGGTTTTTTTTTTGTTTGTTTAATTTTATTTATTCATGAGAGACACAGATCGAGAGGGAGAGAGGCAGAGACACAGGCAGAGGGAGAAGCAGGCTCCATGCAGGGAGCCCAATGTGGGACTCAATCCCAGTACTCCGGGATCACGCCCTGAGCCAAAGGCAGATGCCCAACCGCTGAGCCACCCAGGAGTCCCAAGTATTTTCTTTATTAAAAAACTGCATGTTCAGATTTATTGTTTTAATAAGAGAAAGAAGAGAACTGTGTCGTGTTAAATTTTCTATAACCGAGAAGAATTCTTGAGGGCAATAGGAAGTGCTTTTAATGACACAGGAACCTAAGCTATTAAATGCATGTAAGTGCACATTTTTGTATATACTGAGGTAATGCTTTCTTCAGTGAAGGTATTTTAATTGAGTACTGTCAAGTTCTAGAAATTTTTGGCTATCTGATTCTTAAAACATCCTTCTAATTGCTTAGTTGATTCTTTAAAAAAAAAAAAAAAAAACAAAGAAGTGAAGGAAAGAAAGGCAGCAAACCAGGGGGTAGAGTTTGAAAGCATCAGACATGTTTTGATAAAGAGGTAAGGGCCAAGGGAACATTCAGAAGGTTGGTGTAAACCAAGTGATCAGTTTTCTAGGTGTAACTCAAAAAAGAAGTAAGCAAAGCAGTTTTTCTTTCAAGATCCCTGAGAATTAAGTTAATTTTGGATTTGCTACTCCTTGTTCAAGCTGAGATGCTGTTATTATCTGATAATATAGTCTAATAGTTCTCATCTATTTCTGTACTCCTTATCCAAGCTTCTTGTCCTTATTTTTTTTTCCCTAACTTCTCCTGAGTTAATGTTTAAACATAATGAGTACTCAAGAAATACTTGCCTACTTGCAGCATTTCTGTTTAATATGCATTTTAGAATAAACCTCTCTGTGAGTATAATATAGAAATCTCATGTGAAACATTTTGAATTTAGTTGTTCTCTTCCTATCAACAGCGCAAGCAATAATTAATCAAGTTCTTTTATTCAAGAAAATCGTGAATGCCCAGGTAGGGACCAGAGAGAGCATCTATTGTGTAGAATTATGTCTTGTGTACATGATTTTGCAACCAGAACAGCACAGCAGTATTTATGGAACATTGGTAAGATAGGAAAATTCCCTTAGCACCTATCTATTAATTTTAATAAGATATTTAACTATAGTTGACTGGAAATATAGTGTACATTTCATGACTACTTGCTGAGTGAAAACTCTTTAATGTGTTTAATATCTATGTTTTGAAATAATGAGGGGAAATAGTATGCAGTAGAGTTTTAAAAGAATTTTAGTGTGCTAAGAGTGGTCTATATTACAAGAAGAATCCATTTAATAATAAACTATATGTGTTTCTTTGTAAAGAAGATGTTTCTTTAACCTTCTATATAAGAGATGTAGCAGATGTTTGTTCCTTTATTTAGATGTCATCATCTGAAATAAGAATAATTTTAGTGGAGGAGTAGGGAGGTAGGTAAAGAACAAAATATAGTAACTAGATGTATTTGTAAAGACAGATGGGAAAATCACGAAAAGGATCTGGTACTGAGTGAACATATTTTTCGGCACAGTTGGGATTGGAGAAGGACTGGAAGTTATAGATATGCACAAAAAGCGATGGAAACTTATCAAATTCTTGCCTGGTGCTTCTGTTCTTAAATGGCATTTGCGGATATAAGTATATGGACATTGTAATTGTCAGGAGAGATGAGTTATTACTGTGAAAATATAGGGGGTCTTATGGATACTAGGTGTTTGGGAAAGTCTGAGACCTGAGAAAGTCTGTAGACCCAGCCACCTGAGATAAAGAGAAAAGAAAGTAAATTTACAACAGGCATAAGGTTACTTAATTGCTAAGGTAGCCTCAGATCTTGAGGCAGTTCCAGAGTTTCAGAGCAACACATGAAGGAATCTGGTTTAAAAACAAGGCAGTGTGTTTGTTTTCTGAGATTCTCTTGTTAATCATATCAGATTTATGCTGTAATCAATTTATGCCTATTCTAGGCATATCTAAAGAATAGTTTCTATCCTTTGCAAATTCCCATTTGGTAAGGTATTGTCTAAGCCACTTAGGTTCTGGGCCTCTTCTTCATTTAGACAGTGACAAGGTTGAATTATATAATCAGTGAGTTCCCTTTCAGCTTTTCAAAAACTAGAGTTCTTTCTTATTTTTCTTTGAAGTGATAGAACATGCTTTAAGGAGAGAAAACTTAAGAGAAAGGAGTGATTCCACTAAATAGTCCAAGAAAAGAGAGGGTAAAGAACAGTATCTCTTTACCAGCCAGGTTACTAACTGTAGGCCACTCTAAAGTGCTTCAAGTACATTTGAAGTGGTCATGGATGGTTTAGTCTGGGCTAATACTTGGTAGAGATGGCTAAAGTTGCTGTGTACCTCTGGATCTACAAGTAGTTTCTAAAAATAAGCCATCACTGATATGAGATCAATTTATTTAAGATCTGTAAGTATGGGTAAGTGGACACACAGGAAGATCCTCTTCTAAGTTTATCAAGAACACGGTTATCCTGGTATTAATAAAATTACCTTTGGAATTGCAGCTTATGTATGGTTTTAATTTTCTTATTTGCCCATGTTTTCTTTTTATTTTCTGCAAAGAATATGAATTACCTTTTTAAAAAAATTTTAAGCTCTATATATGTATTGTCTAGTTTTTCAAAGTTTTGTAAAAGGAATTCTAGTTGATTTCCGAACTTGCTTTACAGAGACCAGAAGCAAAAGGGATAGAGAAAAGGATGCAAGAGAAGAAAGAGAATATGAGCAAGATCAGAGCTCTTCTAGAGACCACAGAGATGACAGAGAACCTCGAGATGGTCGGGATCGGAGAGATGCCAGAGATGCTAGAGACCGACGGGAACTAAGGGATTCTAGAGACATTCGGGACTCCAGGGAGATGAGAGATTATAGCAGAGATAACAAAGAAAGCCGTGATCCCAGAGATTCTCGGTCTGCTCGTGATACCCATGATTATAGGGACCGTGAAAGTCGAGATACTCATCGAAAGGAGGATACCTATCAAGAAGAATCCCGAAGTTATGGCAGAAACCATTTAAGAGAAGAAAGTTCTCGTACTGAAATAAGGAATGATGCCAGAAATGAGTCTCGAAGTGAAATTAGGAATGACCGGATGGGCAGAAGTAGGGGGAGAGGTCCAGAATTACCTGAAAAGGGTAAGGTTTTTGACTTGTCAGTGAACTGTATCTTGTATGTTTATATAGAAATTATTAAATCTTTTAAGGTTTCTTTTCTAAATATATTCTTTTTTACATTCATTATCATCATTTTGTCAAAGTAATTTTCAATTAATTGAATTTTGACTTTTCCTCTAAGCTCCAAATAGAAATTGTTAAATTCCTAGGAATTAGGAATTTGCTCAAGTAGCAAAAGATAAATGGGTCCTGATTAAGATCCCCTGGTTAAATTATATCTAGTCATGCCTACCCTGTTGATTAGTGTGGGAACACTAAGAAAATTACTATCAGACAAAAATGGTAGAGTCCAAAAGAAATAATTTCTATGAAACAGGTGTATATATGATAAAATGATTATTAAAGTGAGACTAAAAAAAAAATAAATAAAGTGAGACTAAAATGTGGGCTTTCAAAGTTGCTGGTATCAGAAATGACTGAATTCCTCAGTATACATGTGCTTGCTTCAGACCACCTCAGATACTTGCACATCACAATCTTGAGCCATTTTTCTTCTTCCCCTAAAAAGCATTTGCCAACACCTAGTAACTACCTACCAAAATGTATTTGTCTCCAAACTTCTTGGACTGGATTAGTTTTGACCTCCTTTCCCCTCCCCTCTTTTCTCTCCTCCCCCAAAATACTGCTGCAGAATTCTGAACATTGATTCATTCTTTTGGTCTTTTGGTCTGTCTTGGGCAAAATTATAGCTTCACGCTAAGCCAAAGGCCCCTTGCATTCTCTTTCATAGTTGGCTTTTCTTGGCCCTTTGTTTTTTCATATACATTTTTTAAATGAGTTGTTTTTTTAAAAATTTCATGGAAAAACTAGTTTTTTTATTTCAAATGCATTAAATTTATGAATTTCTAACTTTTTTCTATTAACGTCTTATATATGTATTTTATTCTTGGGTACCCAACATTTTTGGTGCTCTTGCCTATGATACTTTTAAAAAGTCTTTCTCTTTTTAATAATACATTCACATGGTTCAAAATTTCAAAAATATGAAAGAGTATATTGTGAAAAGCCTTTATCCCTGACCTCATTAATTTTTTTTTTCTTTTGCCAATTTTGTTTGTATCCTTCCAAGAAATATTCTACACAAGCAGATTTGTATGTCTTCTTGCTATCTCCCTCTGGTTTTACAAACATAATTTTTAAAACTGTACATTACTCTATACCTTACCGTTTTCACTTTAAAAATACTTTGGAGGTCATTCCAAGTCAGCTTGATAAACAAGTAACCCTTTCGGTGCACATTATCTATTGAAGATATGATATACTGTGAAGGTTTTTTTTAAGTTTTTATTTAAATTCCAGTGAGTTAACATACAGTATAATCTTAGTTTCAGTGTATAGTGTAGTGATTCAACATGGCCATGCAACACCTGTTGCTTATCACAAGTGCCCTGCTTAATCCCCATCACCTGTTTAACCCATCTCCCCACTCACCTCCCCTCTGGTAACCATCAGTTTGTTTTCTATAGTTAAGAGTCTGTTTTTTGCTTTGCCTCTCTTTTTTACCTTTACTCATTTGTTTTATTAAATTCCACATATGAGTGAAAAGGTATGTTTCTTTCTCTGACTTCTTTTGCTTCTTAGTGCAATAGTTTCTAGCTCCATCCATGTCATTGCAAATGGCAAGATTTCATTCTTTTTATGGCTGAGTAATATTCCAGTGTGTGTATATATGTGTGTGTGTGTGTGTGTGTGTGTGTATGCCACATCATCTTTACCCATTCATAAGTCAGTGGACACTTGGGCTATTTCCATAATTTGACTTTGGTAAATAGTGCTATTGTAAACACTAGGGTGCATGTATGCCTTTGAATTAGTGTTTTTGTATCCTTTGGGTAAATACCCAGTAGTGCAATTACTGGATTGTAGGGTTCTATTTTTAAATTATTTTTTTAAGATTTTATGTATGTATTCATTAGAGAGAGAGGCAGAGACATAGGCAGAGGGAAAAGCAGGTTCCTCGAGGGGAGCTCAATGCGGGACTCAATCCTGGGATTCTGGGATGCCCTGAGCCGAAAGCAGACACTCAACCACGGAGCCACCCAGGCATCCCTATTTTTAAATTTTTGAGGAACCTTATGTTGTTCTCCAGAGTGGCTGTACTAGTTCGTATTGCCACCACAGCAGTGCAGGAGGGTTCCCCTTACTCCATATGCTTGCCAACACCTGTTTCTTGTGTTGTTGATTTTAGCCATTCTGACAGGCATAAGGTAATACAGCATTGTAGTTTTGATTTATATTTCCTTGATGATGAGTGATGTTGAGCCATCTGGAGGTCTTTGGAGACCGGTATCTGTATCTGTTGGCCGTCTAGATGTCTTTGGAGCAATGTCTGTTCATGTCTTTTACCCATTTTTTAATTGGATTATTCATTTTGCAATCCCTGTCAAAACGCTGTTGGTGTTTGCTAGAACAAATAATCATAAAGTGAATACAGTAGTTCTTTCTTATCTGCAGGGGATGTGTTCCAGGATAATGGCTGGATGCCAGAAAACTGAGATAATACTGAACTCTATATATACTGGGTCTTTTCCTGAACATACACACCTGTGATAAAGTTTAATTTATAAATTAGTAAGAAATTAACAATACCCAGTAATAAAACAATGATAATACACTGCAATGGAAGTTATGTGAACGTGGTCTTTCTCAAATTACCTCATTGTTCTGTACTCACCCTTCCTGTGATGAAGTGAGCTGATAAAATGCCTATGTGATGCGATGAAGCGAGGTGAATGATGTAGGCATTGTAATGTAACGTTAGGCTACCACTGACCTTTGAGGATATGTCAGGAGGAGGATCATCTGCTTCTGGACCCCAGTTGACCGTGGGTAACTGAAATTACAGAAGGTGAAGCCACAGATAGGGGAAACTACTGCAAATCATATATGGATAGATATTTAGGTATTCTAGTCTTTTTTGTTTTTGAACAGTGCTTCAATGAATAACTGCCTATAAGTGTCACTGAATATCTTTTTAAAGTAATTTATTTTCTACCACTTACTCTTGGTGTATGGAAATGATAATTGATATTTGTATATTAATCTTACATTTTTATGTTGCTGTAATTTCATTGGAGATCTAATTAGATTCTCTTAAACATTTATGCCTGGGAACAGATTTGGCTCTTCTGATTATTGTTGAGCATCTGCTGATCTCTTTTAATATAGTGTTGAATATAGTGGTATAAGGGGCTTCTTTGCTCTGTTTCAGATTTTAAAGTGTTACTGTTGGCATTTTACTGTTAAGCATGGTATTTGTAAATTTTTAACATTTTTTTTATTGCATTACAGATGTCCTCTTATTTTCCTAACTTGGGGAACAATTTCTATCATGACCATTTTTTTCTGTATTTTGAGAAGGTCATGGTTGGTCTTTAGCCTCTTTTACTTATGTATTTCTTTAAAATTTAGAACTGGGCAGCCCTGGTGGCTCAGTGGTTTAGCGCCGCCTTTGGCCTGGGGTGTGATCTGGAGACACCAGGGATCGAGTCCCACGTCGGGCTCCCTGCATGGAGCCTGCTTCTCCCTCTGCCTGTGTCTCTGCCTCTCTGTCTCTCTCTGTGTGTCTCTCATAAATAAATAAATAAAATCTTTAATAAAATAAAATTTAGAACTATCCTGGAATTTCTAAGATAAATTGAATTTTTCCATTTTTTAAAGTTCTGGAATAGGTTAAAATTTGATTTTGAAGTAAAGTTTTCAACTGAGATTACATTTAATTAGTGTGATGATGGTAAATACTTAACAGCAAACTCTTCAGAAAAAGTCCTGGCCTTTAACTTTTGCCAATTTTCATGATATAAATACTATTGCCATAGCTGATTTTGAGCTACTAACATGAGAAGACTCACACAATTGACTCTCTGAAGCTAATGTGAACTGGTTCTAGCATGCCACTGCATAGTTCATTTTTTTATGTTCTTATTTGGTTTGGGAATCAAAGTTATACTAGACATACAACATATGTTGGGTAGTGTTCTTTTTTCCTCTGGAACAATTTATATATGATTAGTTATCTATTCTTTGACAATTTAATATTTGTCTATTCTCGTTTTCTGTTTTTCTGATGGTTAGAACTTTTACTACCAATTGAGTTTCTCCTTAAGAGTGATAGACTTAGTTTTTTTTTTTAAGGTTTTATTTATTTATTCATGAGAGAGAGAGAGAGGCAGAGACACAGGCAGAGGGAGAAGCAGGCTCCATGCAGGGAGCCTGAGGTGGGACTCGATCCCAGGACTCCAGGATCACGCCCTGGGCTAAAGGCAGGCGCCAAACTGCTGAGCCACCCAGGGATCCCAGATTTAGATTATTATAATAGTTACAGATTTTTTTTTTCTTAAAGCAGTGTGTAATAACTTACATTTTTCCAGGAAATTTGTTTTCAAATTTTTCATACAAAGATGTTCCAAAATTTCTTTAAAATCTCTGTTATATCTATAACTGCATTCCCTTATTTTTCTTACTCAATCTTGCCAGAGATTTGTTTTGAGTCTTTTCAAACAACTAATCTTTGGTTTACATCCTTTTTTGTCTCTTTTGTTCTAATTTCTACTCAGGTTTTTCTTTGTTATGAAATATGTGGTAATTGAATTAGTGACCATTTTAAACACCTTGTAAGTTCTAATATGATTTCTTCCTTGACTCATGAATTATGTAGAAATAGCTTTATAAATTTCTAATCTAACTTTTTAAAATAAATCCCCTTAATTTTAATTGTTGTCAGAGAAGACTTTGAAGTCAGGTTAGCTGTGGCTCAGAAATTTACAGAAATGTTCTGTTGTGTGCTTTTAATTTTAACTGTTGGATGCAGAGGGCGTCTCAGATCAAATTCGTTATCCATAGTTTCAAATCTATATTTAATTATTTTTTGTCTGCCTTTTCTAACATTACAGAGAAATGAGTTAAATCTTTCACTGTCATAGTGAATTTGTCAATTTCAGGTAACTTGATCAGTTTTTGCTTTAGATATTTTACAACTTTGCTGTTAGGTACACATAGGGCAGATTATTCCTTTTATCACTGTAGAATGTTCCTCTTTATCTCTAATAGTGCTTTTTATCTTAAAGGATCTTTTACTAACATTTCTTTTGGTTAGTATTTAGTAAGTATCTTTTTTCATCCTTTCCTCCTTTTTGTATCTTTTTGTTTTAAATGTGACTCTGAACAGCATAGGTTAGACATGTTACACATATGTTGAATCTTCTTATTGTATCTTCTCTGATTCTTAACTTTCAAATTTTCATCTGTCTCTCTTTTGTTTCCTGGGTCATATCCTCAGACATCTCTCTCTCTTTTTTTTAATTATCTCTTAGCAGCACCTAAGCTGTTACTTACTCATCGTTAGCCTTTTTATGTAGCTCATTTCTAGTTTTTAAAAAATGTCTTAAATTTCTTCTTTGGATCTTTAATTATTAAGATGTTTAAACTATTAAAATGCGTTAATAACAGTATGTAGAATTCTTTTATAATTCTTTGTGGACTCAAAGCCTATTATGTATAGAGTGTGTGTAGCTCTGTGCATTTTTTTAAACCACTTTATCAGGGTATGATTGACATGCAAAAAGCTGCACATACAGCTTGTATACAATTAATGTATACAACTTGATGATCTTGGAGATAAGCATATGCTCATGAATCTATCACTACAATCTGTGCCATAAAGATATCCATCTCCTGCAAGTTTCTTCTTGCTCTGTCTTTTCTATTTTGTGTGTGTGATTAGAATGCTTAATATAACATCTACACTCCTATCAAATTTTTTACTTTCTGATAAAGTATTAACTGTAGGCACTGTGCTGTACTGTAGACCTCTAGGACTTATTCATGTTATACAACTGAAACTTTGTACCCTTTGACAATACCTCTCTCTTTCCTTCTACCTCCAGCCCTTGGCAGATAGCATTCTACTGTTCTAGGAGTTCAACTATTTTAGATTCCACATATAAGTGGTATCATGTAATATTTGTCTTTCTGTATGTGACTTTTCTCATTCAGCACAATACCCTTCAGGTTTCTCTATGTTGTCTCAAATGGCAGGATTTCCTCTTTTTTTTTAAAGGATGAATAATATCCCATTATATGTCTATACCACATTTTCTTTATCCATTTGTCTGTGAGAGGATATTTAGGTTGCTTCCTTTTCTTAGCTATTGTAAACAATGCTGCAGTGAACATGGGCTGTCTCTTCCAGATCCTGATTTCAGTTCCTTTGGATATATACACAGTAGTGGGATTACTTGATCACGTTCTATTTTTCTTTTTTTTTTTTTCTTTTTTTTTTTTTTTTTGAGGAACCTCTGTACTGTTTTCCAGTAGGGGCTCTGTAGCCTTGCATTACCATTACTACAATCAAGATACTCAACTATGTATCATAGGACTCCTGCCCCTTTCTTTATAGCCACACTTAAACCCCCTCTTTTGTCTCCAACCCCTGGTAACCACTAATAGGTGTCCGGGATCTTATAATTGTTATTTCGCAAATGTTACCTAGTTTAGAATCGTGCTGTATGTATCCTGTTGAGATTGGCTTTTTCACTTGCATAATTTCCTTGAGGTTTATCCAAGTTGTTAACATGTATCAATACTTTGTTTTTTATAGAAGACATTTGGGTACTTTCCAGGTTTGGGCTTTTACAAATAAAGCTACTATATAAATGTTCATTTCCCACATTTTTAATGAAAATTTCCAGGTACCACTTAATGTCAACAAAGTACCTTGGTTCTGTACTGGAATGTTTTTGCTATAAATTGTAATCAAAGCAATAATATATATCCATTTTTTTCATTACTTTCATATTTCTGTGAATTAGATATGAACAGATAATTTTCATTTTTTGTTTCATTGAGTTTTGGAGTAACTGAAATGAATCTTTTTGCTTTATGATTCTGTTAAGACTTTTTTTTTTTATCAATAGAAAAAACCGGGACTTAACTTCCCCAAACCCATCATTAGACAACTTGGGTATTCTGAGCCAACGTTTAATATTCTTTTCAACGATGATTACCATACTTTGAAACACCAAAACAAAAACAAAAAATACCAAAACAACCCAAAACACCTTCTTTATCTGTATGTTTTTTGGGAAGAAAGATTGTGACTGATGAAACTTGTTTAATAAAGTGTATGTGTTTAAACATTTGTGTGAATATCCTTTGTTTAGGAAGTCGAGGCACAAGAGGTTCTCAAATTGATAGTCACAGTAGTAGTAGCAACTATCATGACAGCTGGGAAACTCGAAGTAGCTATCCTGAAAGAGACAGATACCCTGAAAGAGACAACAGAGACCAAGCAAGGGATTCTTCCTTTGAGAGAAGACATGGAGAGAGAGATCGTCGTGACAACAGAGAGAGAGGTTTGTCAAATGGCTTATTACTAAATAATGGCCGGCAGTGATTGGGAGAATTTTTTTAAAAAACCATTATCAATTTACTTTTTAATACATCTTTTAAGACTTTCGCTTGTTGACACATTTGAAACTATTATATATACTCATATAATCTTCCTTATTTACTTATTTTAAGGGACAGTATGTAAATAACTAGCTGTGAGAGTACCAGTTTGGCAACAGCATGGGTACTGGGGTGTAGAAAGTATTTGCGTACTGCAAGAACCTAGGTGCCCTACTTTATGTCCTTTGTCTTAACAAAGTAGCATACAACCCTTTAAAGAATGTAGATGTTTGGGTACCCATTCTGGGCATTTCTAATTCAGGAGATACTTTCTCACCGAAGTATGCTGGCCACTCAGTCACTAGCTGTGATAATAAACAGAGTTGTATACAGGCTGTCAGAAGAACAGAGAAAAATTGATGATGGTAGGGCTGCGGGTTGTTTGAAGAAACATTTTATGCATGTTCCTTCTTGAGAATTTACAATACTTGCATTAGCTGATTTTGTATTCTTGTATGTCTTAAGCTAAACATTTTTGGTTACTGTATTAGATTCTACTCTATTAGATTTACTCTCTTAAATCAGTTTTAAAGCAAAATTACTAGAAGTCCTTTTAGAAGTACTTTCTTTAACAAGCATTTATTGTCTATATGTATTAGGGCCTTTAAGCCCTTTAAGTCTTACTAACTTTGGTTATTAAAGTAAAGTTTGCTGTAATGCTGAGATTAATATAGTACAAAACTTGATTGAGTAGGGAATTGAATAATGATGCTTCGTAGTGGGCTGAATCACAAAGGCAATGGTGTATGTTGATATGGACAATAAAGAAAGAACAAAGTCACTAAGACATCATGTATTTTGGGATTATAGGTCAGATTTGGTTGAATTGAGTTTGTTAGGCTAAGCCTTATGCATTTGAGGTTAAAGGATGTGCATGATTTCCTTAGTTACAGATGAGGCTAGAGTTTATATGTTGTGTTGATATCTGAAATTATATCTTTCCTAACTCTTGATTCACCTCTCCTTAATCTAACACTATGTCCTCATAACACTGTGCTTTTTTAATATCTCTTCTCTCCCCTTCCCCCTTAGTTGGATATCCTAGCTCAGGTTTATTTCACCTTATTCCTGAATTCAGTAGTAACATTTGGTTTTAATCTTATATTTAGTTCTCAACCATACATGTATGAAGTTTCCAAGGAACTTTGATAGTTGTTTTATATATATTCCCTGACTTAATATTGTAAAAGATAATAAGATACTGTAAAAGATATTAACTCAGGAAATATATATAAAATAAATAAAATCTTTTTATCTTTATAATATCCCCGTGAGTGTAGGTGTGATAAGAGAATTCACATTTTATAACTTTGGAGATTTGGGGTAGGAAAAGGATAGTGATTTTTCCACTATTACAGAGAAACTAAGTTCCAGAACTGGAATTCAAATTCAGATCTTCTGACTGCAAGTTCTTTCCTCTTTCTGTTTTACTTTTCTAGAATTACTTCAATAAATATCAGTTGTATGATTGAAATAGAACTATATTTTTGAGGTTACTGTATTTATTGAGTACTCATGCACTTTGCTAGGTTCTCAAAGTACGGTAGTTCTTGTGCTTATAGAATTTAATGAGAGGGAAGATACTTCTCCTTCCCCCCCAAAAAGAGAAATGACTATTGAGTGCAATCAAGGACACAAAGAAGGTGTCCAGATAGAATAAAGGATAAGAGAGGGACCTACTTCAGACGACTGTATGAAAAATTTAAGGAGTTGACATTTATGCAGAAACATAAATGTAAGAGAAGCTAGCACCCTGAAGATTAAAAAACATTCCATGCAGAGGGAAGAGAGTGTGCCAATTCTCTGAGATAGGAAATAGCTTAATTATGTCCTTGAGTTTGAAAGAAGACCAGTGTGGCCAGAGTATGGTGAGCAATATGAAGATTGATAGAGGTTGAGGATAGAGATGTACCCAGGCACCTTGTTCTGTGCTCAGGAATCTCAGTATTCCCTTTAGTTCTTTACAGGCTGATTAGGATACACAGAGACAATTGGAGTGTGATGAATACTACTACTGTATGAAGTTCTGTGAGATGACCGACGAGCAAACAGAGTTCCAAGGAGATCAGGAAAGCTTCCTAATGAGTTTGCTAAAGGGAACAGTGGAAGATACATTTTGCAAGGAGAGGGTATAGCATGTGCAGACACACAGGCCTAAAAGAAACATAGGCTTTGGAGTAGTAATAAATTATGGTGTTGGGAGTAGAGGTATGCCATAACTGGTAGACAAGGAAAGAAGTGGGGAAAAAGGATTGGTGAGAGACTGTAGGTCGGGTTCTAAATAGCCTAATAAATCAGGCCCAAATTTTTTATTCAGTTACCTTTTCACTGCCCACAAGACAACTGCTTTTAAGCAGTTGGAAAAAATAAAGTTTTCATGATGAAAGTATAAGTGAGTGTGGGGAAGGACTGAAGACAAGGACACCAACCAGTTAGACTTGACGTCATAGATATTTAAGAAGAGGTGATCAGAGTTTGTAAATGAGATTTCCAGTTTTCTTGAATGGGTATGCCATTCATTAAGATAAGGAAATACATGAAAGAAATACATTTTTGAGGAATGTGTTCTGGGGAAAAGATAGGCAAAATAGTTTAGACACATTAAAGTGACGTTTTCATATCCTCTCCATTTCCTCTTAAATAAGAGACACTGTCTTTTTGGTTGGGGGAAAAGAGAATTTTTATTTGTCAAAGAGTGAAATAGCTTATTCTCTGACCTTGATATAACTGGAAATTTCAACTATGAATTACTGCAAGTTGCAGTATTGAATATTAGGTTGTTTTGTGATCACCGTGACATTGGTATGACCCCTAAACCAGGAATTAAACAGTCTAGTACCATAAGTAGAGTAGCATTTGGGGAATCAAAAGTGATTAGTAGAACCATTTTAAGTTTAAGTTGGTTTCAGCAAAAGTAAAGAAGGGTTTAAGAGAATTGACTTCTAGTTCTGATGTCCTAACAAATCTGCCATCTCTGTAACTTTGGCCAGTCAACCCCTGGACCATAATTTCTGTGTTTTTAAGAAGAAAAGGGCTGGACAAGATTTTGTTTCGTTTTAGCTTTAAAAGATTATGAACTTTCATATTGATCTGTAACCTCTAAAGAGTTAATATACATGTAGTTCTTGTCTTTCTCATCTGTGATAAGATAGGAAATTCAGCCTACTATATTGAACTCTTTCCTTGAAATACCCTAAAGTTATTCTGCTTAATAAGTTGATTTTAGATATTCAACTTGAAAACCTGTTGACCGTACTGTAGTATGACCTCTATGACTAACCCATCAACGTTACTACTTAATACGAAAATAGAAATGCTACAGTAGCCTAGATCCTACCACAGTGAACTACATTCAAAATTGGCTAGCTCTGTGGAAGAGTTAATGCCATTTTCATATACTTTTTTTTGGTCCCAGATTAATTTCCTGCTCAACGGGGCATTTGGGCAGCATGTATTCATTTTCTCTGTGTTTATATGATTCATGTATTGAAAAAAAAAAAGATTTATATAAAATGTGATGAAATTATCAGTTAACATTTTTAAGAAAACAGCTCTTCATCTGAGTGATCAGTTATACAATTAAATGAAACTTTTAATTTATCATAAATATATATCACTGAGACAATTTACATTTGATTACTTCAAGATTGCTAAGCATCAGTACCCTAAATATTCTAGTTTGATAAATTAATATGCAGCAACAATTATTGACAGATGTTTTGTTCTACTATATTTTCCTCACATAATAGCTGCACTTTGATGTGTATATATTTTGGCCTGAAATTAGAGGTGTGACTTACGAGGGAAATTTTTTTTTTCCTTCAGCTCCTATGTTCTACACCTCCTGCTGCCCCTATCCTTTGCCACCAGTGTTCTCAGGTCCTGCTGGGGGGACAGAGAAGATCAGAGGTGAAGGGTAGAGATGGCAGAAAGTGGGGTTGGAGCAGTGGGCTGGAGGTAGGGTAGGGAGCATGCAGAGAAAGCTCAAAGGTGGATCAGTGGGAGGCGGGAGGGGGGTTGTTGATGGGGAGCAGAAAACATGCTAGTTAGAGGGCAAATAAAACTTAACCTTTAAGAAAAAAATGTATAAACATCTAGGGGTGATTATTTGGATGGTTAACTTAAAAGTAAATATAGCACCTGATTTATATTTGCTGCCAGTGTGACCCTATACACAGATAAAATTTAAGATTTGCCATATTGTCTTACCAATAGGTTATCTGTCAAATTAATCACTGACAAAACTTGATTTTCATTGTAGATCAAAGACCAAGCTCACCAATTCGACATCAGGGGAGGAATGACGAGCTTGAGCGTGATGAAAGAAGAGAGGAACGAAGAGTAGACAGAGTGGAGGATAGAAGAGATGAAAGGGCTAGAGAAAGAGACCGGGAGCGCGAGCGAGACAGAGAGCGGGAGAGAGAGAGGGAGCGTGAGCGGGATCGGGAGAGAGAAAAGGAGAGAGAACTGGAAAGAGAGCGTGCTAGAGAGCGAGAGAGAGAAAGAGAAAGAGAAAAAGAGAGGGACCGTGAGAGAGAGCGAGATCGGGACCATGATCGAGAGAGGGAGAGAGAGAGGGAGCGAGATAGGGAAAAAGAGCGGGAGCGAGAAAGAGAAGAACGGGAGCGGGAGCGGGAGAGGGAGCGGGAGCGGGAGCGGGAGAGGGAACGAGAGAGAGCCAGAGAAAGGGATAAAGAACGAGAGCGACAGAGGGATTGGGAAGACAAAGACAAAGGGCGAGATGACCGCCGAGAAAAGCGGGAAGATACCAGAGAAGACCGCAATCCCAGGGATGGACATGATGAGAGAAAGTCAAAGTAAGAATGAGATTCAGTTGTTTAAAGTTACATGTCAGTAAAGAGTTCAAGAAGTTTCATTTAATGCTTTTTAGTGTGCTCCTAATAATGTACTGTTAATTCTTTTGCCTCTCTACATTTTCCTATATTTTATTATATATATTTGATGTTTCATCTAAGAAGAAAAATACACTCCTGTTCTGTTTCAATAGCCATGGATATAATTAATCATTCGTGTAGTTAACACGAATGCCATTTTTGATGTCATATTGTCTTATTCAACTTTTATAGACTTATTAGTAAGGAATCCAACTAAAAGTGATAGAATCAAGAAACTTACATCTCATCATATCCACCTTATCACTAGTTAATGGAGTTGACCAGTCACCAAGGAGTATTTTCCTAATAATCTTTCATGCCTTTTGTGTACTTAAAACTCTGGAGTCACTACTCCCAGTGACGGAAGCATTCAGTGTTTTAGAACTGAAGAAAGTCCTGCAGTCACTTCATGGCTAGAAGAAGAGAGATAGGAGTTGTCTTCTCTAAGCAGTGGAGTTATAGTAGGTTATTGGGATCAAAAGATGTGTCATTATTTCAAATATCTGAGAGCAATTTCTCCTTTCTTTTTTCCCTTTCTCTCTCTTTTTTAATCAAAAAGGATTTATTTGCTCAGGCGTCAGGGAAGTCCATGGTTAGTGTTCATTTGTTCTCATGGGACTGTTTTCAGGCTTTCAAACAAAGCATCAGGAATGCTCTCTCTCCACTGTTTTCTTTTGTGTGAGTTCCAGCCCCAGAAAGGTTTTCTCCAGATGTTGGCTAAGACGGTCCCAGGGTATGCCTATCAGCTTCACAGCTGCCTCTGTATGTTGGGGCTCTCAATAGTTGAGGAGGAGACAAGGGAGCTAAGTCAATCACTGTAGCCATGAGGGTTTTGGATCCGGTCAATTTTGAGGTTTTACAGACTTAAAACCAACCTCGTTGGAGGTAACTGCCTTTTTTTTTTTTTTTTTTTTTTTTTTTTTTTTTTTTGCAGCTGGGATAAACAGTACGGTTAAGTTTGCTAAAAACAACTCTGGAAATAATTTATAAATTCAATTCTATTGCTTCTACCTCCAGTTCATTTAGGAATTCTTTCATCATTGCTACTGTAGATTATGGACAAAGAACAAAGCTCAGAACTGGAGGCTTCTTCTGTTAGGTGTTGGCTTCCCTTTAGTCTGCAGCCAGGGTTTTCTGTGGATGACCCACTGGCTTCCCTTTCCCCACTTTAAAAAAAAAAAAAAAAACCTTACATTAACATTAAATTTAGATACTATCTTTAACACATGTAGGCCCACAATACATATTATTTCTCTTCTCTGACCTTCTTCTCTCTAAAATCCTGAAATCTTTATTTTTCATTATCAGTCCTGTGCTTTGATTTTATGTGTCCGTGATTCTGATCTCTGCTTACAGTGGCAAAAGTTTGTTCTGGTTCTGTGTGACTGCACAATCCAAACATTGCAAGGACCCCAGAAACTTAGGAGCCAGAAGGTCTATAATAGCTATATAATAGCTATATGAGATTAATATCTTGATGTTTTTATCAATTGTATTGTCATTTCAGTAGTTGAATTTATCCAGAACTTTTTTAACCCCTATTATGCAGAAGATTTTATTTGCTGAATTGCCATACTATTTATTTTACTCTTAATTTTGTTTCTGTAGATAGTTCCTTGAAGTTAAAAGTTCTTTTTTATATATTTTAGTTATTCACTTTATTCTGGTAAGTCAGTTATCTCTTGCTGTATCAAACCACAGAAAAAGTTGTTTAAAACAACAATCAGGGCAGCCCCGGTGGCTCCAGCAGTTTAGTGCCACCTTCAGCCCAGGGTGGGATCCTGGAGACCCGGGATCGAGTCCCATGTCAGGTTCCCTGCATGGAGCCTGCTTCTTCCTCTGCCTGTGCCTCTGCCCCTCCCTCTCTCTCTCTCTCTCTCTCTCTCTGTCTCTATGTCTCTCATGAATGGATAAATAAAATCTTTTAAAAAATAAAATAACAATCAACAAAGCTCATAATTCTGTAGATTAGCACTTTTGGCTAGGCTCAGCAGAGCAGTTCTTCTGATCTTACTTGGTATCACTTATGTTTCCAGTCAGTCTAGAAGTTCTGCTGGGTCTGGGTGACCCAAAATGGCCCACTCCCATGTCTGGCGTTTGGTGCTGGCTGTTGGTTAGGGCATCTCATTTCTCCGCCGGTAGTCTAAACTTTACATATAACGAACGATAGAAACATACCCAGAGGGCAACTGCAGAAGTTGCATTGCCTGTTGAGTCCTGCTGACTCTCCAAACTTAACACTGTTCTTTCACCACATCCTCTTGTCATAGCAAGTGAATGGGCCAGCCCAGATTTAAAGAGTGGAGAGAGAGTTAGTGAGAGCTTTGGATAGGGAGTTGTACAAACTTAGGTCTGTAAGTTGTCATACTTATTTCCTTTATACCACCTGGTTACTCATCTGTGTAAATGAGCTGTCAAGGTGATAGGTGTGCTGCAGTATTTTTGCAACTTTTGACCATAGTATTTATAAACAATGTTAAAAAAAAATGGCCAAAATTTAGTGAAAAAATAGGCAAACACTGGAATAATTTAAATATCAGAGATAAAAATCACTAGTCGTTTATTATTTAACTTAAAGAATAAGAAGTATAGTGAACACATGAATTATTTTATTAACTTGCCACAAATTATTTATTCATGAGAGACAGAGAGATAGGCAGAGAGAGAAACAGGCTCCCTGCAGGGACCCTGATGTGGGACTTGATCCCCAAGCCAGGATCACGCCCTGAGCCAAAGGCAGATGCTCAACCACTAAGCCACCCAGGTGTCTCAAGTGATTTAGCTCTACAAAGAGGAAGGAACCAATTTTTCCAGTATACCCACAACATGACCGGCCTTGGGCTTATGATATAACTAATCTAAATTCATGTCTTTTTTACTCCAAAGCAAATACTAAGGTTTCTTATTTGGCTTCCCAACATACAGTATTTCTTTGTCATAAAAATGTAAAATTAATAAGTTTTAGTAGATGTTGCATTAATATATTAATGCATCTGTTGTATGTTACTATCTTGTAGTACTTAAATCTGGTGATTTAATGAAGAACGACCTGTTGCCATGTATTTTAAGTCCACAATTGTGTTTCTAAAAGTGAGGAATTTTATTAAAGATACTGAATATCTTCTATATGATATAGTTCTGACATACCGCATTCTTAGAATTTTACATTTTAGTTATAGTAAAGAAATAATACTAAAAGCTAGTAAAGAAATCACTTTTACATCCCCTCGAAATTTATAAATTATATTTGTCCAACTTAGGAAGCGCTATAGAAATGAAGGGAGTCCTAGCCCTCGTCAGTCACCTAAGCGCCGGCGAGAACATTCTCCTGACAGTGACGCATACAACAGTGGAGATGATAAAAGTAAGCAGAATCTAGTTTCTGTGTTTCTATATCCACATTCCTTTGTAACCATGAGACTATCCTTTGGCATTAGTAGAAAATGATGAAGTAAGATTTAAAATTATTCCTGCTCTGCTGCCTCTGAATATCTCCGTCTGACTAAAGTATATGTTAGAAATAGTTATTTTATCATACTGGCACTGTCCTCTCCTACTATTTATAACAAAGCCGTATTTTTAGTGAAATTATTGCCATTTTTAACATTTTTAAATGAAAAGTGAGAGGTTGGGCTATTATTATTTCTGTGTAACATGCAATGTTGTTTACCTGGTGAAAGTGTGATTACTTTCATCTTTTTGTATAGATGAAAAACATAGACTCTTGAGCCAGGTTGTACGACCTCAAGAGTCTCGTTCTCTCAGTCCATCACACCTTACAGAAGACAGGCAGGGTAGATGGAAAGAGGAAGATCGTAAACTAGAGAGAAAAGAGAGTTCAAGGCGCTATGAAGAGCAAGAGCTCAAAGAGAAAATTTCTTCTGTAGATAAGCAAAGAGAACAGACAGAAATCATGGAAAGCTCAAGAACTCGTGCACAAGACATGCTAGGACACCACCTGTCCGATGATCGAGACACATCTGATCGAGCTCATGACGAGAACAAGAAAAAAGCAAAAATTCAAAAGAAACCTATTAAGAAAAAGAAAGAGGATGATGTTGGGATAGAGAGGGGTAACACAGAGACAACATCTGAAGATGGTCAAGTATTTTCACCCAAAAAGGGACAGAAGAAGAAAAGTATTGAAAAAAAACGTAAAAAATCCAAAGGCGATTCTGATCTTTCTGATGAAGAAGCAGCCCTGCAGAATAAAAAGAAGAGAGGTCCACGGACTCCCCCTATAACAACCAAAGAAGAACTAGTTGAAATTTCCAATGGTAAGAATGGCACGCTAGAGGATTCTCAGAAAAAAGAAGATACAGCATTCAGTGACTGGTCTGATGAGGATGTGCCTGACCGTGCAGAGGTGGTGGAACCAGAGCATGCTACAATAGCCGCTACACCTGGGAGGACTCCTTCTCCGTCTTCGCTTCCTCCTCCTCCTCCTCCTGCAGCTGCTGCTGCTAGTACGACTGGCCCTGCCCTTGCCACTTCTGCTGCCACCGCCTTCAGCACATCTGCCACCACCATTTCCTCCTCTGCTACTCCCACCAACACCACCAATGAAGACTCACACAGAAAATGCCATAGAACACGAGCGGAGAAAGTAGAGGCACCTCACGTCACTATAGAAGATGCACCACATCGCAAGCCAGTGGATCAAAAGAGGAGTAGCAGCCTGGGGAGCAATCGGAGTAACCGTAGTCATACATCCAGTCGTCTGCGTTCCCCATCCAATGATTCTGCCCATCGAAGTGGAGATGACCAGAGTGGTCGAAAGAGAGTACTGCATAGTGGCTCAAGAGATAGAGAGAAAACAAAAAGTCTGGAAATCACAGGAGAGAGAAAATCTAGGATTGATCAGTTAAAGCGTGGCGAACCCAGTCGAAGTACTTCTTCAGGTAATAAAATTGAATTATCATCTAGCCAAGTGTTTCCTGTCTTAATATATTTTATACAACTTTATATTTTATACAAATTAAAATTTTAAAGTAAATGCTAAGTTAGTTACAAACTACAATTACCTTAAAGTTTAAGGAGCTTAAACATTTAACCATGCCACCAAAGTGTTACCTGTTAGGACATTAATACCAACGTTATAATAGAGATACATTGAGTAATGTCCATCAGTTTAATATCAGGATATTAGTAAGTATATCTTGGTGGATGGGCTTATGTATTCAATCCCCTTATCGATGCTTAAAATTTTAACCTTCCTACTCTTCTTCCTGCAGCCAGTGTTTTTTCTTTTGACCACAGAAAATAAGGTAGGGCAAAGGAAGAGATCAGAAAATGAAGTGATCAGTTCTATTAATGCTTACCTATTCTGTGTATGTATTTCTTGGAAGGTATTTTGTGGTATAGTGGAAATACACGTTTCCTTGTCTTTTACATATTTTAATTGAGAGAGGTCAGTTTTTCCTTAAAATGAGTTCCTTGAGGGCAGCCCCGGTGGCTCAGTGGTTTAGCACCACCTTCAGCCCAGGGCGTGATCCTGCAGTCCCAGGATCGAGTCCCATGTCGGGCTCCCTGCATGGAGCCTGCTTCTCCCTCTGCCTGTGTCTCTGCCTCTCTCTCTCTCTCTCTCTCTCTCTCTCTCTCTCTCTCTCTTTCTCTCATAAATAAATAAAATGAGTTCCTTGAATAATTGGGAATATAGAAACTTCAAATTGTAAGCTTTATTTTCTCTTTTTCTTACCTCCTATTGAAGTATAGTTGAAATATAGTGTTAACATTAGTTTCAGGTGTATAACACAATGAGTTGACTTATGCTATGCTCACCACAAGGGAAGCAACAATGAAGCATTTTGTTCTGCATCTTCTCATGTGTTAACTTGTTGTCTGTTTATTTTAGATCGCCAGGACTCAAGGAGCCATAGCTCAAGAAGAAGTTCTCCTGAGTCGGATCGACAGGTCCATTCAAGATCCGGGTCATTTGATAGCAGAGATAGGCTTCAAGAACGTGACCGATATGAGCATGATAGAGAGCGGGACAGAGAAAGGAGAGATACAAGACAGAGAGAATGGGACCGAGATGCCGATAAAGATTGGCCACGGAACAGGGACCGAGATAGATTGCGGGAACGAGAGAGAGAACGAGACAAAAGGAGAGATTTGGACAGGGAAAGAGAGAGACTAATTCCTGATTCTGTGGAAAGAGACAGGGACAGAGACAGAGACAGAACTTTTGAGAGTTCTTCTCAAATAGAGTCTGTTAAACGCAGTGAAGCAAAACTGGAAAGTGAACATGAAAGAGACTTAGAAGGCACTTCTCGAGACTCTCTTGCTTTGGATAAAGAAAAAATGGATAAAGATCTAGGATCTGTGCAGGGATTTGAAGATATAAGCAAAGCTGAGAGAACGGAGAGTGTGGAAGGTGAGTGCCATACATTTTTGTCTTAGCTTCATTCCTTTTCAAATTACATAGGAAAACAAAATATTTTCGTGTGAAGGTGTTCTACTGATAGGCATAAGGAAAAGCTCTATGGTATTTGAAAAATGTGTTCCCCTGATTGGTACTATCAAGTTAGACTTGGTTCAAATGAGCTAAATGAAATAAACACTTAAATGCAGTGTCTGTAGATGTTAAAAAGTAGTTATCACTTCCTTTTCTTAGAAATTAAGAAAAATCATATAAATGGAAGTTATTTCTTGGTTTAGAGATGGACTAAATAACTACTAGTGATCCTGTTTTCCAGGGCAGTTGAGAACAAATACATGAAACAGTACATACTCCCTAAAGCTGCGCTTCCGCTCTGGCCCACTCAGAGCCAGCCTCAGCTCTGGGGAACATCATTCTCCACCGCCTCACTCTTTCTTCACCCCCAGTCTGCTCTACAGACTGACTCATGCCTCTGAACTCTCTGAAGGCGCTGCACGCCAGCCGTCCTTGTACCCTGTCTTCCCATTGCCTGGTAGCTGTTTGCCCTTTTATCCTCTCTTCCTCAAACGTCAACTCCCAGTCTGTACAGCATTGCCTCTGTGAAGCCTTCTCTGCTAACGGGACTGTTTCAGGTTGCCATAAGCACCTCGTCTCTATAGCTTTTACGGCATCCTCACACTGTATTACCTGGAGTTTTCCGTGGTTTTCTCCCCACGATGCTGTATTCCTTTGTTAGGGACCATACATAGCTTTTCACTTCTTTATCATCAAGACTATAGCAAGGACACAGTAAATGGTTGATGAATGAAAATAGGTTCTCCCTCTGCACACATACCCTACCTCTTAATTTGTTGGCGAATTATAAGCTAGCTTCACAGTAATGGCTCCCCGGCTCTGGTACCAGCACTTATACCATTGTTCTGATATAACTACTCCATTTCAAGCCTTCAAGAAACTTCTGGGATTACTTGTATATAAGTGGCAATATTTTACTATTCTTTTTATTTGCCATATTACAACATTGGGCCCAGAGTAAAATTCACATTCTTTTGGCACTATAAACATCTTTGTCTGATTAGACATATTCCAATACACCATCTGTTTTATATATTTTTTTCTACTTGACAAACATTTCTCAGTGTTCTTCACATTACATTTTCATCTCAATTTTGGGTATAAATAGCCTCAAATCATGAGCCATGGTACTAATGGAAGTACAACCTTGAGATATAATTGAATATAATTGAACTAATCATTATAATAGCTCTCTTGTGACTGGAGTCTGTGCCCTTCATCCTTAAAATATATATTTTACTGGTTGTGATCACAGGATTAACATAGCATAGAAATTTATAGGTGAATTATCTTTGGTGAGATGAAAAATCTGATTTACCTAAAGGAGAAAAATGAGTTGGATAAACTTGAAAAAATAAAAATCCTATTATTTACATTTATGCTTAGATGTATATTTGTATAATGAAGGTATTAAAGTTGGTTACCGTGGAAGTGAATTGGTGGAGGTGTAAGATTATTACAGAATTTAATAGAATAGGAAATTATAGGATGACTAGAAACATCTCATAGTTCATTATGTTTTGTTTGCTGCAAATTTATACCTGTAAAGCAAAGTGTTGCATTTTGATAACTAGTGTGTGGATAACTGGTGATTAAAAATAATAAATTAAAAATAAATGAAAATAAATAAATTTATGGGACACCCGTGTGGCTTAGCAGTTGAGCGTCTGTCTTTGGCACAGGGCGTGATCCCAGAGTCCCAGGATCGAGTCCCTCATCGGGCTCCCTGCATGGAGCCTGCTTCTCCCTCTGCCTGTGTCTCTGCCTCTTTCTCTCTCTGCCTGTCATGAATAAATAAATAAAATCTTTTAAAAATAATAATAAATTTAGGATAATTTTCAATGCACAACTAACTCACCAGGTGACAAAGCTTAGCCTTAGGTGGTAGTTGAGAAAAATTGATAAAAATAAATAAAATGTGCTTGTGGTACCAACAAAATGTTTTTAAATTATATTACAACATTCTTTTTAAAATTGTGTTGGGATAGGGAAGATGAACCAGGAGATGGGCTGAGGATTAATGGGACTTTTACATCACTGCGGTAAAGCTCTTCGTATCATGAGCTAAATGTTATGAACTAAGATTTAAGTTTCAAGTAAATATTAATAAGTTTGCAAGTCTTCTAAGTTAATGAACTTATTTAGGTAAAGAAATTACTGCATCCTTTTGAAGTTACTAAATCTGGATTTACTTGAAGTTTTATTATAAAAAATTAACACATAAGCAACATTTAATAAGTTATTGGTACCTTTTGTCATATTTTAATTGTAATCTTACAACTTGTTTTGATATTGCTATTCATACTGTGTTCTTGCCATTAAAATTGTTTTAAGTTTTCTCTTGGAATTGTCAAGTATTTTGAATAATTAAGAAATTTAGTTTTCTAAGGAAAAAAATACTTTTAAGATATTTTTAGTGTTTCCTTTTTGGTTTCACTTAGTTGTCCCTTAGATGTACTCTTTGACATGAAATTAATCTTTCCAAAGCAGGAGATGACGAATCCAAATTAGATGATGCACATTCATTAGGATCTGGTGCTGGAGAAGGATATGAGCCAATTAGTGATGATGAACTAGATGAAATTCTAGCAGGTGATGCTGAAAAGAGGGAAGACCAACAGGATGAGGAGAAGATGCCAGGTAATCATTTACAAGAGTGGCTGAACATAAAAATTATCTGATTTATGATATGAAGGTATTTTTTGTTCCCTTTCAAGCTGTTCAAGTTAATGAAAGGCAGAATTCTTCCCTTTGTGTTTCATTTAAGACTGAAAGGCCAATAAAATGAAAATTACAGTCTATATGCTCTGCTTTTAAGTAGACATTGCCCATAAATTGGAAAGAGTCTCGTTTAAAATAGCAGAATTCTAAGATTTCCATTCCGCAGGTTAAGATTCATATTATATGACCTGGAATCTAACCAAATACTGATTGCCTAGCAAGGTTCTAGATAGTAGCTATATGGTTCAGAGCTTCAAAATTGTGGTGAAAGCCAACTTTTGAAACAATCATTTAAAATTTATAATCAATGAAATTATATTTAAACAGTATATACTTCTATCAGTTTTCTGAATTCAGTAATATTTTCCCTTATAGTATACTTTATGCATTGCTAGAGCTTATTCTAGTGACCACCATGAAGCAACATCCCATCAGTGTTGCTGTTGAATCATCCCAATTAGTCTAATTGTTATAACTTTTTAAAAATCACTGTGAGGGTCTTTGCTTTATATGGGCATGTAAAATATTAAAATTTAATTGACTTAATTTGTTTATAAATTTCACAATTTTTTCTAATGTAGAAGGTATGTATCATTGTTATCTTTTTTATTATATGCCATTAAGTTCTTCTAAGTAGAACATTAATTTTTTTAATTGTTTCTGTTAGTGAATGGATTATTTGTTCTCAGTATTAAATAGCCACTGCCTGAGTTATTTGTAGGAATGCATTTGGGTTTTTGTTTGCTTACCTGTTTTCCTTTGGTGAGGTATATTGTAAAGGTCCATAGATTCTAAATGTTAGCTTTTCATTTTAAGAATAGGGTATTTTTGGTTCAAAACACTTGTTATTTAACTTGAAATTTAATGATTTCTGTATTTTGCAGTTTCTCTAAAGATAACAAGAATGCTATTTCTTGGTGTTTAAAAAAAAAAAAATCCTGTTCTTAACTTTTTACAGATCCATTAGATGTGATAGATGTGGATTGGTCTGGTCTTATGCCAAAGCATCCAAAAGAACCACGAGAGCCTGGGGCTGCACTGTTAAAATTCACACCTGGAGCTGTTATGCTAAGAGTTGGGATTTCTAAAAAGTTGGCAGGTTCTGAACTCTTTACCAAAGTCAAAGAAACATGTCAGAGACTTTTAGAAAAACCCAAAGGTAATTCTATTCTACTTTGTACAGTGTCTGCTATAACTATTAATTTAGATGCCTTTGGAAAGGGTGCTGTTCTTTTCTCAGGCAGCATTCACAGTATAGGAACTTTCTTCTTTCTTCCTTTTTTTTTTTTAAGGACTCACTTATATTCTTTAAATATTTGAAATTGTAAAAAAGGAATTTTGACCATGAAAATTAAAGTCCACAGAAAAGTGGATGAAAATACCACAAATGATCTTTCTTACCATAATTACTTTTTAACAAGTAAGTTCAAATGTCAGAGCCCTCAGTGGTGTTCCCTAAACCAAACAGAGCCTAGAGGAGTGGACTAGATATTTTTTTATATCTAAGAGAATTGAGCGTCTTGGCAACCCTTTCCCCCTGGGAAATGGGGAGTTCTACCCAAACGCAAATGTGTAGGTTGAACCTTTAACAAAGGGATAAAAACTTAGAAGTTGATGTCTAGGCCAGATGGTCTGGATTCCTTAATAGGCACACCACTTCTTAGCTATTATTTAATCTCTGTGTTAGCGTCACCATTTAAGCTGGGGATAATTATTATTGACCATCAACTTCGTAAGATCTTTAGGAGGAGCAAATGAGGTGTAAAATACTTAAAATTCCTGACATGTAGTAACAATAAATATTTTCACATTGATTTTAGACTTTATGGCAACAACTTTTCTATAATTTTTTCTGTTTTCTAGAGTATTCTTTTATTTATGCATTTTTTTCTGTTCATCTGGTTCCTACTTTATTAATGGGAGGGAGATGATTAGGTCATAAAAGAAAGAAACCGTAAAAGCAACATTTAATTTTATATCATGTTTGTGAGAATAAAAAAGTTTAGTTAAAAAAAATTAAGCTTTTTACTAATATAAAATTGAAAAAAATGTTGAGCATTGGTTTTAACGTGTCCCAATAAACATAAAATGTATGTGCATGAAACGTATATAAATTATCATTGTGAATGTGTATTAACTTGACAAATGACCAAACTCTTGGGTTCCTGCTTCACTCTTCCTTGTTTGGTTGGCTTGTGACCTTAAATAAATAAATCCTGTAAGTATAAAATGATGGAACAAAAGCCCTAAGGTCTTTCCCACCTTTGAAACTGTTTGCCCCTACAATTTTGCTAACCTGTAGAAATGCAGTTTGGCCCTAACTTGATGACATACATTGTAAAGAAGGGTTGTTGTTTACCAATCAGATCTCTCCTATTTTTTGCTGTGATAGCTTTATTAGAGAATGAGAGAACTGATACGTGATGCTAAATAGAAGTTTCCTAAGGAATAGGACTTAGTTTACTGCTGTATCCATTGTCTAATGACGTTAGACATTCTTAATAATTACGCTATTGCTACAACAGTACCCAACACACAGAGGTTCAATAAGTATTTGTAAAATAAAGTACTGATTTTTTCTATCCCATGTAGTCTATTTCAGTGCCCCAATACTGAAGAAAGAATATCACTAGCCCCATATGTAATTTGTTTTTAAAGATTTTATTTACTTATTCATGAGAGACACACAGAGAGAGGCAGAGGGAGAAGCAGGCTCCCTGCAGGAAGCCTGATGCAAGATTTGATCCTAGGACCCTGGGATCACGACCTGAGCCAAAGGCAGACACTCAACCACTGAGCCACCCAGGTATCCCTGCCCATATGTAATTTTTTTAAAATTCTAAGGTTGAAAACCGAAAACTTTATATACTGAAATTAAATTGTTTTTTTCTAGGTTTTCTGTGTGTAGAGTGATAGATTAAAAACAACTGCAGGGGCGCCTGGCTGGCCCAGTTGGTAGAGCCTGCAGCTCTTGATCTCAGGGTCATGCGTTCGAGCCCCGTGTTGGGTAAAGAGCTTACGTTGCAGAAAAAGTACAAATAAAACAGGCTCTTGAATAATTTGATGGTAGTCATTTCAAAACCACAAAGATACTAGAAGTTTAACCATGTCTTACTTTCTAAGGACATGTGCAAGTATGTGTTTTGTATTCTGTGGTAGCATAGATAATAGTTTTCAGAGTATGGCCTCTCACTTCCTTTGTTAAATTTATTCCTATTCTTTTTTGGTGCAATTTTAAATAGAATTGTCGTAATTTCTTGTCTGCTACTTTGTTACTAGTGTATAGAAACGCATCTGATAAGGATTCCAATAAAAAGAAATTTATCATAATGACCAATTTGCAAGGAAGAATGTGGGCCCAGTGCATATTCTTTTTGTATTTGTATCTATAGTGGAATGGTAGTTAATGTTTTAGGGGTTTTTAGGATTTTTTGTGACTGTCATTGATTGGCTCAAACACAGTTATGTATTAATCACCTGAGGAACTGCCTTTGTTCCTAATGTTGTGTGCTGGTCCAACTGTGGACGTTCTGTAGATACGGTGGTAGGACCCTGGCACTGTATTTCAGAAAGCTCCTCAGATGATTCTGATAAACGCCGACATTTGCAAACTGGTTCTGAGTTTTTTCTTTACGTTTGTTTACACTTGTCTTATATTCTGTACCTGTTGACAGGTATGTAAACCTATTGACCAGATACATTACATGAGACTAGTTTCTTGTTAATTATCTAATCTCACTATACTTTGCAGCTCAGGAGATGAAAGTGAAATGGGCAGTTCCATTCATCCTCAAATGCGTCTGTTTTGTTTTTACTAGGTGTTACTTACTGTTTTCTTTTGTGGACTCTAACAGTGGCTTGTTTGATCATGTCACCCAGGCAGTTATCTGGTACCTTGGTACTCTGGCTGGCTTGTAGAATGCTAGCTTTGAAATTACTATTCTGTTATATATATATATTTGGATTACTGGCTGGCCTTACTCTTTTCTTCTGACTATTCTTTGTCTATGTTAACCCAACCTCTTTATTTTCCATTACACTTTGTAAAACTAAAAGAATTAAGGAGAGATTTAAGTGTTTTCTATCTTTGCATGTTATGACTTAAAACTAAGTGATTTTAATTTAATACATTGTTTTTATAGTGACCAAGTCTAGAATAAAATCTGCAGGTTGTCTAACACCTAATCATTTTCCTGATTTTTTTTTTTAGAGGTCACAAAATGTAGTTGTATTACTGCATTTGAATCTTGCTATAATAAAGTCCTAAAACCTATTCTAGAACTTTACATAATAGTTGATGGTAAGCAACATACTGAATTTGACTTCAGGGATTCTAACTTGAACATTTCTTCCCAGTCATGAACAGGCACCAAAGTCTAAATTCTTTTGCCCTAGGCTGCTTGTGTTACATCTTCAGGTGGCTGTCTGAATATTTACTTTTGTTTGAGACTAGCAACATAACTACATGTTCAAGATCTTTCAGAGAATAGGTCTTTTAAATTTTTGCATTGAAGTATGATTAGCACCAAGTGTTATGTTAGTTTCAGGTGTACAGCGTAGCGATTCAGCAACTGTGTCATGCTCTGTTCACCACCAGTGTGACTGCCGTCTGTCACCATATGCTATTACAATACTATTCACTATATTCTCTGTGCCATACCTTTTATCCCTGTGGTTTATTCATTCCATAACTGGAAGCCTGTACCTCCCACCACCCTTCACACATTTTGCTCATCGCCCACCCTTTTCTCCTCTGGCAACGATCAGTTTGTTCCCTGTATGAATTTGTCTGTAGCTTTGTGGTATATCTCGATATCTGGGATTGTGATCTCTCCAGCTTTGTTCTTTTTGCCCCAAGATAGCTTTGGCTATTTGGGCTCCTGTATGGTTCCATACAGATTTTAGGATTATTTGTTCTAGTTTTGTGAACATTATTGGTATTTTGATAGCAATTGCATTGAATATGTAGATTGCTTTGGTAGCATAGATAATAGTTTTCAGAGTATGGCCTCTCACCTCCTTGGTTGAATTTATTCCTATTCTTTTTTGGTGCAATTTTAAATAGAATTGTCTTAATTTCTTGTCTGCTACTTTGTTATTAGTATATAGAAACGCAGTTGATTTCTGGATATTAATTTTGTATCCTGCAACTTTACTGAAATCATTTGTTACCTCTAGTAGTTTTCTGGTATAGTCTTTAGGGATTTCTGTGGCTAGGACTTCTAGTACTATGCTGAATAAAAGTGGCAAGAATGGACATCCTTGTCCTGTTCCTGATCTTAGAGGGAAGCTCTCAGGTTTTCACCATTGAGTATGAAGTTAGCTATAGGCTTGTCATATATGGCCTTTTTAGTGTTGTATGTTCCCACTAAACCCACTTTGTGGAGAGGGGAGTTTTTATCATGAATAGATGTTGAATTTTGTCAGATGCTATTTCTTCACTAATGAGGTAGGATTTTTATCGTTTTGTTACTGAACCATCCTTGCATTCCCAGAATAAATCCCACTTGATCGTGGTGAATGATCCTTTTAATGTATTGTTGAATGTGATTTCTTAATATTTTGTTGAGGACCTTTACATATGAGTTCATCAGAAATATTGGCCTGTGGTTTTCTTGTTTTGTGGTATCTTTGGTTTTGGTATCAAGGTAATGCTGGCCTCACACAATGTGTTTGGAAGTTTTCTCTCCTATTTTGGGGGGGAATAGTTTGAGGTGAATAGGTATTAGTAGCTTTTCTTTAAGTGTTTGATAGAATGCACCCGTGAATCCATCTGGTTCTGGACTTGACTTGGGAGCTCTTGATTACCAATTCAGTTTTGTTAGTAGCAGTCGGTATCTTCAGATTCTATTTTTTTTATTCAGTTTTGACAGACTATATGTTTCTAGGAATTTATCCACTTCTATTTTGTCTAGTGGCATATAATTTTTCATAGTACTCTCTTATCTTGTATATTTCTCTGGTGTTGTTTCTTCTCATTTCTATTTATTTGTGTCTTGTTTTTTTCCTTGAGTCTCACTAAAGATTTATCTATTTTTTCCTCTTCTTGGAGAACCACCTCTTGGTTTCATTGGCTTTTTTTTTTTTTCTTTTTTATTCTCTGTTATTTCTTTTTGCTCTGGTCTTTATTATTTCTTTCCTTCTACTCACTGTGAGCTTTCTTATTTTTCTAGTTCCTTTAAGTCTAAGGTTAGATTGAGATTTTTCTTACTTCTTAAAGCCTGTATTGCTGTGTCCCCAAGATATTGGACTATTGTGTTTTTATTTTCATTGGTCTCCATGTAGTTTTTTGTTTTCCTCTTTCATTCTTTGTTGACCCATTGGTTGGTTTTAGTGGCATGTGGTTTTTTTTCTTATAATTTCTGGTTTTATACTGTTGCGGTCTGAAAAGATGCAGGATATGATTTCAGTCCTCTTAAATTTATTGCAACTTGTTTTGTGGCCTAACATAAGTATATTGCCTTTAATATAAAATAACTTTAACCAGTGTTATGGGAACTTTGATAAAGTATAGACTATGTGGACTATTTAAACGGCCAGTAATTCTTTCCTATTTTAGGAAAACTTAATGCCTGTTTGTTTTTATTGAAAGATGCAGAGAGTCTTTTTGAACATGAATTGGGGGCTCTCAACATGGCTGCATTACTACGAAAAGAAGAGCGAGCAAGTCTTCTTAGTAATCTTGGACCATGTTGTAAAGCATTATGCTTCAGACGAGATTCAGCAATCCGGAAGCAGCTTGTTAAAAATGAGAAGGTACTGTTGTTTCCTTGAGAAAATATGCAAAGTATTGAATAGTATGAATGGCTTTTTTTTTTTCATTTGATTGCTTTAAGGTGAGATTAACGTCCATTATCTGCTTTTATGAATTTGCTTTCTTAGTCTTGTACACATGTAAAAGGAAAAATTGTACTTATAATTTTCATTTTACTTTAATAGTATTGATGAACATTTGTGAATGGCAGTTATTCAAAATTAGATGCAATAGTTTAAAGTACTCTATGAAATATTTTCATTTGTGAAAAGTTACTGTTTCTAATGTTTTATTATCTAAACAAGATGGGAAATTTTCCAGACACAGAAAGAACAGTGAGGATATTTATAAGAAATAGTGTTCATGAAAATGTACCGAGTCCAAAGAAAGGGAATTGAAATAGAAGAGAAATAGAAATTTAGAGTTGGGAGAGATCTGATCGTGAGAAATTTTGAAAATGTCTTAACTTTAAAAAAGCGTAAGAGAGTTGGTTTTAAAAGGTTAAAGAAACATTCATTAGCTTTTTACCTAGGGACATTTAAAGAAACACTGCTAACAGAAAGTGTACTTCATTAAAGAAAAATACACGAAAAACCAAGGGATGAACTCAATTCCAGAGATTAACATGGAAACAGATATAAGGCATATTAAAGGTCTGGCTCAGAACTACTTTTGACAGAGTTGCTATAGTCATTCTTCTTTGCATTCCCATTTCATATACTACTTCGTTCCCTTCATTCTATTGCTTAGGTACCCATTTCTCCTTGCAGCTTTTCTCTGTTGGAAATTTTTCTAAGAGAATTAAACCCCAGTTAGCCCTAAGAATCATGTATGTAATGTATCACCTTCTGTTTTGTGTATCTAGAATGGTACTACTTCCATCCTCAGTATTGAATTTGAAAAATAATCCATCATATCATTTTCTGTTGGCTTAAGTAGGGGACTTCAGTTGAGAAAGGCTGCAGGTTTTGCAGTCTTACCAGAATCCTGCCCCCTTTTTGTAAGAAATATTTTGTAACATTATCTAGTTCCTCCTCTAATATGCCGTAATGCCTCTCAAAAATTGTGACAATCAAAAATACCCTTGTAAAATTCTCCTTGAGAACCTTGTAACCCTTCAGTACAGGGCACAGACCATTAACTAGCATGTGACACGTTATAAAAAGTTCTAGTGGCACAGTATAAATGTCCTAAATGACCCATCTAAAGAAAGCAAACTGAAAAAAATTAATTTCAGATGCTAGAGAATCTCATGAAAAATGCTAAGAAAAATGAACAAAAACCTTTAAAATGTGTAACTATAAAAGTACAGAATAGGACCATTCATTGAAGGATGTGGTACTTACTGGATGATGAGAAAAAAAAGAAAGCCATTAAACTCCTCTATAGGCATTGCCTTTATTTAAAGAATGAATTTTAAAATATATAGATCATACTATGATATATCAGAAGAGATAGATGAAGGATACCAAGGGAACATTTAGCTGCTTTAAATGAGTTTAACTCTGATTTGGTATTACAGTATTGAAAATGTATACAGAACATGTTGCAAGCTGAAGGAAAGAAATAATACCAACAATAATAGGAAAATAGAAGTAGTAAAAACCAAAATTTGACTCTGAAGAGATGAAAAAAAATGATAGTCCCCTACAAATCCTACAGATATTAAAAGGATATTATAAACCACTCTATGCATATTAAGTTTGACAATTCAGAAGAAATGGATCAATTGCTCTGCGAGTCACAAAGCACAAAACTTCCTCAAGAAGTAACAGATAACCCGAATAGTCCTATGTCTGTTTCATTGGGTTTTGTTTTTATTGGAGGAGAAGTCTCTTCACTGTCAGATGGTTTCACTGGCAAAATCTACCAAACATTTAAGTTAGAAATAACACCAGTTCTACATAATTTCTTCCAGAAAATTGAAGAGACAGCAATACTCCCCATCTCATTGTATGATGCTAGCAGTACTCAAATGCCAAAACCAGATAAAGACATCACAGGAAAACTACAGATCACTATCTCTCATGAATGTAGACATAAAAAATCCTCAAAATTCAGGTATCGGGCAGCCCGGGTGGCTTTAGTGCAGTCTTCAGCCCAGGGCATGATCCTGGAGTCCCGGGATCAAGTCCCATGTCAGGCTCCCTGCATGGAGCTTGCTTCTTTCTCTACCTGTATCTCTGCCTCTCTCTCTCTCTCTCTCTCATGAATAAATAAAATCTTTAAAAAAAAATCTTAACTCTTTAAAAAAAAAATTCAGGTATCAAATCCAGCAATATGTAGAAAAGACTATACCGTTACAAGTAGCATTTATCCTCAGAATGAAAGGCTGGTTTAATATTCTAAAATCATTCAGTGTAATCCCCATAGGAACAGACCAAAAAGAAAAGTAAATACCTAATCATATCAATTGATTTAGAAAAATCATTTGATAAAACTCAGCATTCCTTTATAATAAGAATTCTTAGCAAGCTGGAATTAGAGTCTACTTTTTAGGAGGCATCTACAGAAATCTACAGCTAACATCATACTTAATATAAAAGTTTGAAAGATTTCCTGGAGAGAACAGGAAGAGGCATGATGCCCAGTCGCCACTATCCTACCCTACATTTTACTGGAAGTTCTAGCCAGTTCAGTAAGAAAAGGAAAGAAAAGGTATACAGATTGGAAAGGAAAAAGTAAAACTATATTTGTTCACAGACAACATGATTGACTAAAGTTTTAAGGAATTTACCAGAAATACTCTTAAAACAGTCTGTAGAAGCACCTGGAAATTGAAATGAAGGGGAGAAATACGTTTTACAGTGACTTCCCAAACAAGAAGTACTTATGTATAAATCTAACAAAACATGCACATTATCTTATGTGCCAAGAACAATAACACTCTGATTTTTAAAAAATCAAGGAGGACCTAAATAATGGAGAGAGACATCACATTCATGGGTTAAAAGACTCAATATAGTTAAGATTAGGATTCTCTCCACATGGATCTACAGAGTTAACACAATGCATCAAAATCCCAGCAGGGTTTTTGGTTGGTTGGTTGGTTTTGTAGATACAGACAAACTGATTCTAAAGTCTATATGGAAGGTCAAAGCAATTAGAACATACAGAATAATTTTTTTTTAAAGATGCATAAAGTTGAAGGACTCCCAGTACCCAATTTCAAGACTTACTATAAAGCCACAGAACTCAAGATAATGTACTTGCATCAGGGATGAGACACTTAGATTAATGGAACAGTCCAGAAATAAACCCACACAAATATGACTAGTCACCTGTGGGGGGGGGGGGGCTGAAAAACTTTTAATTAGACTTTTTATTCTGAGATACTTGATCTTCAAAATTTTAAACTTCTATAAAAGCGACTGAGAATGAAAAGACAAGTATACTGGGAGAACATATTTGGACATCACTTTTTGTAAAAAGGACTTGTATCTAGAATATTAATTCTGAAAAATTAACTGTGAGAATCCATTTTTAATGGGCAAGACTTGAATGGACAGTTCACCAAAGAGGATCTATAGATGGCTAATAAGAACATAAAAAAAATGTTTTAACAATATTTAACCACTAGAGAATGCAGATTAAAACTTAAGTGAGATACCTTTGTGAATCTATTACAATAACTTAAAACCAAACAACAAGAAACCCCGGGGTGAGAATGCAAAATTCTCAAATGGTACAGCCACTTTGGAAAACAGTTTGGTTGTTGTAAAGCAAGTACTTACTATATGACCCAGTAATCCCATTGCTAGGTATTTACCTTAGAAAAATGAAAACATATGTTCATGTGAAAACCTGTCCAGGGGCAGCCCGGGTGGTGCAGCGGTTTAGCGCCACCTTCAGCCCAGGGCATGATCCTGGAGTCCTGGGATCGAGGCCCACGTCGGGCTCCCTGCAAGGAGCCTGCTTCTCCCTCTGCTCTGCCTCTCTCTCATGAATAAATAAAAATCTTAAAAAAAAAAAAATGTCTACAAAAGCTTATAGCAGGTCTGTTCATAATCCAAACACTGAAAACCACCCCAGTGTTCTTTACATAGCTAATTGCTAAACTGGGGGACACCCATATAACGACGGATTACTAATTTATAATAAAAAAATAACCAAACTGTTGGTACTGTCAGCGAGCGACATGGATCAATCTCAGAAGCATTGTGTGGAGTGAATTTAGAAAAGTCTCCAAAGCTTATATACCGTAGGGTTCCATTTATTTGATGTTCTGGAAAAGGCAAAACGATTAAAGAGACCCTGTCATTGGTTGCCAGAGGTTAGAGCTGGGGAGAAGGTGTTATGTGAAGCAGCACATACGTCTAAACTCAGAACACGGGACAATCAGTTTACTGTATGACAACATACATTTTTTAATAGAGATATGATCAGGGACCCGCTGCTCCTTTAAGGACCCCGGAAAGAAGACAGACGGCAGGGTGCTCCACATAGAACCCACCTTATTTCAAAATTTATGAACACACTTGGAGAACATTAAGCAAAACTTTCGGACAATCTCCAAAAATGCGAATGTAGCTTTAAGTTAGAGTAACAGAAATAACACATTTTAGCCGAAGGGAGGCTGTAGGGTCCCAGTACACCGCACCGATGGGCGGGCCCTTCTGGAGGACGTGTCCGCTTCCGGGGCCCTCATTTCCTGGGACAGTAACAGACCAGAAAGGAAGGGGAGTGTTCAGGGCTGCTCCTCAGAGGCCTGAGAGGTCGTCATGGGAGAGGAAGGTTGAAGCAGTGCGCGTGCGCAGCTAGTCCGTGGGAGAGACTTGACTTCAGCGAGCTCAGGAGCGTGCGGTGATGGTTTGTTCTGTCGTGGGAGAGAACACCAGTTGGCTGACGGCAGGGACTGCCGAAGAGACGTGCTTTAAGCAGGGGGCACCTTCGAAAGATTGCTCTCGTTTCTAAGGTTCGTTGAGCCTGAAAAACATTTCTTAATTTTGCTTTTAAAGAGAAGTTAAAGAGAAGTTACCCTGCCTGTGTCCTGCTGTCAGCCAGTAACATAGGTCTTTTTTACATTTTGTTTTTGTTTTCTTCAAATCAGGGCACCGTAAAACAAGCTTACACTAACGCCCCAGTGGTGGACAACGAGTTGCTGCGGTTGAGTCTTCGGTTATTTAAGAAGAAGACTACGTGTCACGCCCCGGGGCACGAGAAGGCTGACGATAATAAGCTCCCACAGCCCAGTGTCCAGCAGGAACTGTGTGTGTCGTAGGACCGGAGTCCAGTGACAGTTTTGGTTCTGTGTTCCTTCAGGGTTACGTACTCTTTTTCAGAGTTCTTTGGTTTGGCAAACATCACTCATGACAAAGACAGAAAAGATGTATCAGCCATGGGTAAAAGGGTGAAGAACAACTTTGATATGAAGTTTAAAGACACTAGTTTTGGCTAACTTACAATTTTACATAAATTTTTACACAGTACTTGATATTCATGTGAAATAATGTGAAAACATCTAGATTCAGCAGTTTATCTTTTGTTAAAACTGAAGACTTTGGAAAACAGTTGCCACTGCTCTTGCAACCTACGAATATTTTTTATGAAATGGAGCCACTGATAGGTTTTGGATCATCCCAGCAGAAACTGATTTTATTCAGAAACCATGTGTTCGCAGAATGAGTACACACACTGCAGCTTTGTGCTGTACGGGACTCTTGAAAGTGGATGCTGGTCCTGCATGCTGTCTGTGTTCGTGGGCAGACCTCCAGTAGGAGGGAGCCAAAGTCCTTTTCTGCTTTTCTAAAGTTCTAAAAAAAAAAAAAAATTACTAATGGATCTTTGTTTTTTTAAAAATATATGTGTATTGTTACAATGTATATTGGACGTGTTTGGATTCCATATGGTTCTGTTTGTTACCAGAGACTGTCTACTGTTTTTATTTTTAATAAATGTACCTTTCCTTTCCTTGTTCCAGATTCACTTTGCTCTTCATTGATCTTATTCCTGATGTTCTGAAACATTTGTCATCAACATTATGTTTCATACTTCAAATATTATACTGCTCGATAATGCAATAGGAGTTGAGGATATATTTTAAATACAGCTCAGTAATACTTGAAACAAACCGGGAGTTAACAAACCTTTGTCATCTGAGCTTTAAAATCCATAACCGTCATATTTTTCAGAGCTATAACCTTTGATTACATTGAACTGTCTAGCTTATAAAATGTAAAATGACAATTTTTTAGAAAAGAATTACGGTATTTGTTTTATTCTGTGAGTATATATGTAACTCATAAGTGAACTTTTAGAAGGATTTAAAATGGACTCCAGGCTGCAGAATTTGTGGACAGACAGCGGTAATAATAAAGGAAACCAATCAAAATTAATTTTTTCCCCCATTGGCTCTCACAGGTTTTGTTAAAACTGTAATCCTGTGTTACCTGTGTCAATAGTTTTATATCCTCTAAAGGTAACAGTGTTACTGCTGTAAAATTTCTGTTCAAGAAACATTCACTGTATATGTGATTTATATCAGATAACTGACCCAGCACAGGAAATGGTCACATTTTCAAATGACTTTGAAAGCATGTATGAGAAAATGGCAAGCAGGGGTGGGGAGTGTAACCAGATTTTCCTGGTGTCTGTTTCTTTTTCCCAATTAGTAGATATTTTAAATAATTAAAAAAAAGTCTTTAACGACCCTGAAGAATAAATATCCTTTTAAAAACTACTTTCTAATCACGCTAGATAGTATTCACTGCAGCACAAGCATTTAAAGTCTTAGAACTTCTAATCCTATTTCCCAGAATTGTGGAACAAAAATAATGGTTTTCCTGTGTTGTCAGCTGACCTTAGGAATCTTCCACAAGATGTGTATTTACAGAATGAAAACGATGTACTTAAATTTGCCATATAGTCAAATTTGTTGCCTTTTCAGGTTTGAGTTTCTTTTTTGTTACGTCATCGTGAAAGAAGAGCTATGGGGAGCTAATCCTCTGAACACTGAGTCACAGTATTCAGAGCTTAATGTTCCCAGTAGGAACATAGTAGTGTTGTCAGGTCTCCCATTTTTTTTTTTAATCCAAATATTCTAAGTATTGCTAATCATAGACCCTTAAAATTCATTAAAGCAAATCTTACTGAGTTTTCTGTAAAAGCTCTTGGGCCATAATTAAAGTCTCAATGAAATCAATATTCCTGAAAACATCTGCTAGTCTAGAAGTTATTTGCTAGTACGGTTGAAGGTGTGTTGCCTCATAACTGATGGATCAAGTTTGTCCATTTCCCGTAACCGCACAACTGGACTCCAGCTGCTGGTAATAAAAGGGTTGGCAAGAATGTCTGCAATCCCAAATAAATGAGTGTTTACATGGACCTCTGAGTCACTTGTTGGATTTGTTTGGCAGCTGTCCTCACCATTCGGTTTGTATTAACCGACAATAGGTAACTTTTTTATTTTACAAAAATTATGTAACTGTACCCTACTTGGAACTTGATCTGCCGAAAAATCTAATGTGTCGCTTCTCTTCATCCTGTTCTGTAACTGCAGGCTCTCCTCATCCTGCCCCGTGGCCACAATAGGATTCTGTGACTTGACTTCATTAACTTGAAGTTTTGTGCCATTAGCAGAATATCCCACATTATGTGTTACTGTTCACTTGGGTAAAGATTAGGGTCTATGTTATGTGAATGGTCAGTGATGCTTTCGAGTCTCAGAAGAGCCAGCAGCTGAGCCTCAACGTATTTTAAAAGATTCGTGGTTTCCACTTCAAGATGGTAATAAAAGGCAGATCCTGAACTCAACCTCCTCCCACAGACACACCAAATCTGCAGCTACATACAGAACAATTTTTCTCTGAAAAGCAAAAACAAAAATAGCTGAGTGACTCCTACACATTGGGCAAAGACAAAAACCCACAACGAAGCAAGTAGGCTGAAAGTAGGCTGAAATAAACCGCATCCTCGGGACAGAGGCCCACGGTCAGGAGGGAACTCCCAACCCTGAGCCTCTCCGGGGGTTGTGAAGAATTTGAACCCCACGTCTTGACTTTTAAGAGCTGCACCTGAGAGACAAGGCCCCACTACGTCTAGCTTTGAAAGGCAGTGGGGCTTCCATCCAAGAGGCCCCCGTCCCAGGGCCCACTGTAGAGGCAGCATCTGAGGAGTGTCCAGACTTAAGAACTGTAAGCCTCTTTTGCATAAGGTATGGGCCTAATTTAAAGTCTATCTCGGGGCCTACTGAAACACCAACCACGCAGCCCGGTGGGCACCATCTCTAGGAGTTCCTCTGCCTCGTCCCAGCTCACTGGTGTCTCCTAGGAAGGAATTTGTACACTGGTCTGGCACCCCAACTTTCATGGCTGCTGCTCAGGGGACACCTCTTCATTGCTTGGCTCTGGTGACCAGTGGGGTTTATTGTGGGTCCTACAGGGTTGTTAGAGATCCTACAATCAGTTACTAACTGGCTACCGCCCCCAGGGCTCAGCACTGAGGCTCAGTCTTTCCGTGAGAGTGGCCCATGAGCTTATCTTGATAGCTGTGGCCTAAGGGACAGGATTCTAACTAAACAAATTTGCATTTAGGGGTCAACTGTAATCCTTTGCAGGGACCTAGACGGGGGTGTTCGGGGAACACTTCTGACTCTTCCACTGCTGCGCTCCAGACGCTCCAAACGGATCTCCCAGAGAGCGGCCTGTACATATGTCTGGTGGCCTGGTTTTTGTGGTGCGACCCAGGGAAGCCCCTCGATTGCCTGGCTTCGATGGCCATGGGACTTGCATTCCTGGGTCCTACAGGGCTACAGCAAATGGAGAAGTTGATCTTGGTTGGCTACTCGCCCCGCCCACCCCCCACCCCCTAAAGCACAAAGCAGAGAGATAGCAGTCTGAAACACATGCCAAGTTGAGGCTTATTTGCTTGTCTTGGAGCTTCAGCCCCAGGGACAGGCTTCTGGTTTGGTGCATATCTAGGGGCCTAGTTAGGCACTCTCTGGGGATGGAGGCCACCTGTGGTTGTCACTTGTGCACTCCGCCTTTCCCTTATGCCACATTGTGAATGTCTCTGAAAAAGAAGCTTGTGTGCATATCCATTGCCCTGGGTTTTGTGACTGCTGCCCAAAGGACATCCATTTAGAGCCTGGCTTTGGTGGCCATGAGGCTTGTGTTTACAGGTTCAACAGGACTATAGCAAAGAAATAGTTCTTATCTGGCTATGACCTCAGGGGTCAGTGCAGAGGGAGTAGACGGAAAGCCTCATCTCCCAGTCTTCTACAGAAAAAGGTACGTTTACATATATTAAGAACCAGACCTGGTTCCCAATCAGCCTACCAAATAAGTGCCGCTAAGATCCCACTTGGGACACTGACAGGCCTTGGAATACCCTCAACTACTGGGAACCACTAAAAGTAGACTGCTTAGAAATTCACAAAGAGAGGATCAAGCTACAGTGGGATCAAACGGCAGGTTTCATCCACACAAGACCGATCCTTCAAGATTGGGAGGGGTGACCTTTACAGAGAGTTAAGGGAAATGAAGGAGCAGAAGAATATGTTCCCAGTGAAAGAACAAGTAAACCCTCAGGAAGAGAACTTAAGGAAATGGAGATAAGTGCTTTCCCTGATGTAGAGTTCCAAATAATGGCCAGATACTCACTGAGCTCAGAAGAAGAATGGACAAAAAATTAAAAATTGCAACAAGGAGATAGAAAATATAAGAAAGTAGAAAACAGAAGTCATAGAGCAATAACTGAACTAAAAAAAATACAATAGTGGGGTTCAACAGCAGACTAGATGGAGAAGAAAGGATCAAAGTCAGGGCAGTAAAACTCAATAAGAGTAGCAAAAAGAAACAAGAATAAGAAAGAGTTAAGATAGCTTTAGGGACTCCTGGAACATGAAACAAACTAAGATTCCTATTATAGAGGTCCCAGAGAAGAAAGAGGTGGAAAACTTTAACAAAGTGATGGCTGAAAATTTTCCTAATCTGGGGAAGGAAATGGACATCCAGATTCAGATCCCAGAGAGTTCCTAAAAGGAACCTAAAGAGACTCACACTGACACATTATAATTAAAGTGCCAAAAGTTAAAGACAAGGAAAAATTCCTAGAAGAGGCAAGAAAAACCATGTATAAGAAACCCACATAAGTCTGTCAGATTTTTCAGCAGGAATTTTGCAGGCCAGAAGGGATTGACACAATATATCAAAGTAATAGGGAGAAAATTTTTAAAAAGTCAACCAAGAATATCCAACAGGGGCTTCTGGCCCAACACAGTGACATAGGACAACCTTGAACTCACCAAATTACACCTATTTAAAGAGCAATTGCTCCTAAAGACCAGAGGGCCAACTGAACAGCTTCTGCACAACAAAAGAGGGAATGGAGAAAAAGGGCAGCAAGAGAAATGGGGATGGGGTACTGAAGGGAAACCCTACCCCCAGTGCTGCAAACTGTAGCAGGGAGGGAAAGTCCTGAAGGATGGGAACAGATTCCTCTGTCCTTGGGTAAGAAAAAAAGTCACGGTTTTTTTTTGTTGTTGTTGTTTGTTTTTGTTTTTAAATTTATTTATTCATGAGAGACACAGAAACACAGGCAGAGGGAGAAGCAGGCTCCCTGCGGGGAGCCTGATGTGGGACTCAATCCCGGGACTCCAGGATCAGGCCCTGGGCCAAAGGAAGGTGCTCAACTGCTGGGCCACCCAGGTGTCCCAATCTTTTTATGGTTTTAAAAAGCAACTAGCATTTAAAGAGTCAGCCCTAGAACACCACCAAATGGTGAGGGAGCTGCTAGAAATCTCTCTGGGTGGGAGGGCTGACAGACACCATCTACGCTCTCCCTCTACCTCAAAAGCACATAGCATTGTACCGTCCAGATGCCCTAAACAGCCTGCCTCCTCAGGGAGCCCCAGGCCCTTAGCTCATGACAGCCTCAGCCATCCCACCAAGGCAGCTGTGGGGTACACTTGGGGACACCCCTGATTGGTGCTCACTCTAGTTCCAGCCTTTGTGCCAAGGTGACACTGTGCAAAGCATCCTGAAATACTCCAGGCCCACACCACTTCACTTTCAGGCGGCTTGCTAGGGCACCTCTTGTGCAGAGTGCTCCAAAACCTCCCCGCTGACCTCTGTTTTGGAACCAGCTACCCTGCCAGGGTGCCCCTTGCCGAGGGTCCTGAGAACCCCAGGCCCATGCCTGTGTCTGCTTCAGCCTGCAAGAGCACCCCCTACATGGAAACACCCCCACCTGTACCAGCCTCTGCTCCAGTCAAATGGCCAGGGTACCCACTGCCTGAGCACCCCAGGACACTTCAGCTTGCACCAAATTCACCTTTGGCTACACCACCAGGTTACCCTCACTCTGGGGAGTCCTGGGACAACCTGGCTTAAAGCCATTTCAGCTTCAGCTATCCTGCCAGGGCACCCAGTGCACGAAGAACCCCAATCCACAACACCCACCGCTCCAACCAGCCAGCATAAGTTACCAAGCACATGAGGGATGCCCATAAGCAAGACCATTCCTTCAAGTTTAGGAGAAGTATCTCTTCTACCTAATTTATAGAAAAGCACAGAAAGACAAGCAAAATAGGGATATGGAGGAAAATGCTCCAAAAGAATGAACAAGAACAAAAGGAAACATAATTAACATGCCTACTAAAAAATTAATAATCACAAAGATGCTCATGAAAGCTAGAGAGAGGAGTAGAAAAACTCAGTGAGATCTTTAGTGAAGATAAAATATATAAAAAGAACCAAAGTTAAAGAATACAACAACTAGAGGGAAATTAAAAATACACTAGAGGGATCAACAGATTAGCAGATGCAGAAGAATGTATCAGCGGTCGGAAAGACAGGGTGGAAACACTAAAACTGAACCACAAAAAGAAAAAAATTTAAAAGTGAGGATAAGCTAAAGGATCTCTTGGACAATATTGAACAAACATTTGCATTATATGGATCTCAGAAGGAGGGAGAGAAAGGGGCAGAAAACTTATTTAAAGATATTTTTTAAAGTGGGGGGGGGGGCACCTGGGTGCTCAGTGGTTGAGTGTTTGCCTTTGGCTCAGGGCATGATCCCAGAGTCCCGGGATTGAGTCCCACATCGGGCTCCCTGCAGGAGCCTGCTTCTCCCTCTGCCCGTGTCTCTGCCTCTCTCTCTCTCTCTCTCATGAATAAATAAATAAAATCTTTAAAAAAGAATAAAGATTAAAAGATATAATAGCTAAACTTCCCTAACTTAGGGAAGGAAACAGATATCCAGGTTCAAGATGCACAGAGTTCCAAATAAGATGAACCCAAGGAGGTCCACACAACACCACATAATAATTAAAATGTCAAAAGTTAGAGAATTTCAAAAGCAGCAAGAGAGAAACAAAAAGTTATGTATAAGGGAAACCCTATAAGGCTATATAAGCTGATTTTTCAGCAGAAAATTCTGTAGGGAGTGGTGTGATATATTCAAAGTGATGAAAAAAAAAAAACAACCTACAACCAAAAATACATGGCCAGGTTAGCATTCAGATTTGAGAGACAGATAAGGAGTTTTCCAGATAAACAAAAGATAATAGAGTTAATCACAACTATACCAGCCTTGTGAGAAATGTTAAAGGTGCTTAGGTGGAAAATAAATGGCCATAATTAGACACGAAAATCATGAATAAGAAGATGTAAAATATGACAGCATACACATAAAATGTGGAGGACAGAATTTAAAAACAGAAGTTTCGTTCTTTTTTTTTTTTTTTTTTAAGAATGTGTTTGAACTTAAAAGACCATCGACTTAAAATAGGCTGCTGTATACTTAGGTTGTTATTTATGAACCTCCGAGTGACCACAAACCCAAAACCTGTAATAGATACACAAAAAATTAAAGATAAAGTATAACACTCAAGAAAACTATCAATCACAAAGAGCAAGAGAAGGAAAAAGAAACAAAAACAACCAGAAAACAGACAACAAAATGACAATAAGTACATATCTATCAATAATTACTTTAAGTGTAAGTGGCCTAAATACTCCAGTTAAAAGATGTAGGGTGGACAGGGCATCTGGGTGGTAAGTCAGTTAAGCATCCAACTCTTGATCTCAGCTCAGGTCTTGATCTTAGGGATGTGAGTTCAAGACCCATATTGGGCTCCATGCTGGGTGGAGCTACTTAAAAAAAAAAAAAAAAAAGATGTAGGGTGGAGAGATAGATTAAAAAATAAAATAAAAGACCTGTTTATATATTGCCTACAAGAGATTCACCTCAGACCTAAAAACACACACAAACTGAAAGTGCATTTACCATGCAAATGGAAGTGGGGGGCAAAGGGGGGAAGCCGAGGTAGCAATACTTATATCAGACAAAATAAATCTTAAAAGAAAGACTGTGGTAAGAGACAAAGGATGGCATTACACAATGATAAAGGGATCAGTCCAACAAGAGGATATAACAATTGTAAATATCTATGCACCCAACATTGGAGGACCTAAAAACATAAAGCAAATATTAACAGAGATAAAGAGGGAATTTGATGATAATAAAATATTAGTAAAGGACTTGAACATCCCACTTACATTAATGGATAGATAATCCAGGCAGATTATCAATAAGGAAATAGTATTTTTGAATGGAATGTTGGACCAGATGGACATAACAGATATATAAAGAACATTCCATCCAGAAACAACAGAATATATACATTCTTTTCAAATGCACATGGAACATTTTCCAGAATAGATCACATGTAGAACATGCCTCAATAAATTTAAGAAGATTAAGATTATACCATGCATTTTTTTCCAACTACAATGGTATGAAACTAGAAATCAATCACAGGAAAAAAAATTGAGAAAACACAAACATGGAGTCTAAACAACATGATAACTACATAACCAATGGATCAATGAAGCAATCAAAGAAAAAAATACACAGAGACTAATGAAAAAGAAAACACATGGTCCACAATTTGGGGATAAAGTGAAAGCAGTTCTGAAAGAAAAATATTTAGCAAAATAAGCCTAGCTTAAGAAATAAGAAAAAGCTCAAATAAACAATCTAACCCTAAACCTAAAGAAACTAGAAAAAGAAAACAAAGCCCAAAGTGAGAGAAGGAAAAATCATAAGGATAAGAGTAGACGTAAATAACAGATTTTTTTAATTTAAAAAAAAATCAATTTAACCAAGAACTAATTTTTTGAAAAAATAAACAAAATTGGCAAACCCTTAGCCAGACTCCTTAAGAAAAAAAGTGAAAGGATCCAAATAAATAAAATCAGAAATGAGGGGCAGCCCTGGTGGCTCAGCGGTTTAGTGCCGCCTTCAATCCAGGGCCTGATCCTGGAGACCCAGGATCAAGTCCCACATCAGGCTCCCTGCATGGAGCCTGCTTCTCCCTCTGCCTGAGTCTCTGCCTCTCTCTCTCTGTCTCTCATGAATAAATAAATAAAATCTTTAAAATAAAAAAAAAAATCAGAAATGAGAGAGGAGAAGGAATAACTGACATCACAAGAATACAAAGCATTATAAGAGAATACTATGAAAATATTATATGCCAACAAATTGGACAACCTAGAGGAAATAGATAAATTCCTGGAAACATATAATTTGTCAAAACTAAATCAGGAAGAAATAAAAAATCTGAACAGATGAATTACTAGTGACAAAATAGAATTGTTAATAAAAAAATGACCAAATCATAGAAGTCCAGAAGCAGATGGATTCACAGCTGAATTCTATCAAGCATTTAAAGAGTTATTACTATATTCCCCAAACTATTCTGAAAAATAAAAGAGGGAATATTTCCAAATATATTGTATAAGGCCAGCTTACCCTGATACCAAAACTAAAGGTACCACAAAACAAAAAAAACCACAGGTTAATATCCCTGATGAACATAGATAGCTAAATCCTCAACAAACATTAGGAAATCACATTCAACAATATGTTAAAAGGATCATTCTTCATGGTCAAGTTGGATTTATTCTGAAGATGAAGTACAGTTTAATACTTGCAAATCAATAAGCATGATACACATTTTTTAAAATGAGGGATTGAAATCATATGATCATCTCGATACATACAGAAAAATATTTGATAAAATTTAACACCAGTTCATGATAAAAACTCCCAACAAAGTAGATTTAGAGAGAACATACCTCAGCATTAAAAGGGCCATGTATGACAAACCCACAATTAACATCATACTTAATGATAAAAAAAAAAAATGAGCGCTTCTCCCCTAAGGAATAAGACAAAGATGTTCACTCTTGCCACTTTTATTCAATGTAGTATTGGAAGTCCTACCGACAGGAATTAAGCAAGAAAAAGAAATAAAAGGCATCCAAATTGTTAGAAAGAGGTACAACTATCACTCTTTGCAGATGGCATGATACTATACATAAAAAACCCTAAAGTCTCCACCAAAAATTTATATGAAGTAATACATGAATTCAGTAAAGTTGCTGGATACAAAATTACTACCCAGAAATCAGTTGTGCCTCTATGCATTAATAACAAAGTAGCAGAAAGAGAAATTAAGAAAACAATTCCCTTTACAATTGCACCAAAACAATAAAATACCTAGGACTATATTTGAAAACTAAAAGACCTGTACCCTGAAAACTATAAAACATTGATGAAAAAAGTTCTAAATGACTCAAGTAAGTGGAAAGACATAAATGCTCATGGATTGGAATAAATTGTTAAAAATGTCCATAGTATGCAAAGCAATCTACAGATTCAATGCAATCCCTGTCAAAATACCAAAATTTTTCTCTGAAGTAGAATAAATAATCCTAAAATTTGTTTGGAACCACAAAAGACCCCAAATAGCCAAAGCAATTTTGAGAAAGAACAACGCTGGGGGTACCACAATCCCAGATTTCAAGATGTATTATTACAAAGCTGTAGTAATCAATATAGTATTGTCCTTGTGCCTGACACTAATAGAATACTGTATGTTAACTATATCAGAAGTAAAATTTAAAAATAAAAACACAGTATGGTTTGGGAACAAAAATAGACACGTGATCAATAGAACAGAATAAACAGTCCAAAAATAAACCCGCAATTATATGGTCAATTAATCTAGGACAAAGGAGGCAAGAATATACACTGGGGGAAAAGGTAGCCTCTTCAAAAAATAGTGTTGGGAAAAATGGACATCCATATGCAAAAGAATGAGACTGGACCCCTTTTTACACCATCCACAAAAACAACCTCGAAATGAACTGAGGACCTAAATGGGAGACCTGAAACCATAAAACTCCCCAGAAGAGAACATAAGCAGTAATTTATTTATCTGACATCAGCCTTAGCATCATTTGTTTAGGTATGTCTCCTCAGGCAAGGAAAACAAAAGCAAAAATAAGCAATTGGGACTACATAAAAATAAGAAGTTTTTGCAAAGTGAAGGAAATGAGCAAAAAAACCAAAAAGAAAACATACGGAATGAGAGGAGATATTTGCAAATGATATATCCAATAAAGGGCTAGTATCCAAAAATATACAAAGACTTACACAACTCTACACCAAAAAAATAAATAAATAAATAAAAAAGAATATCTGATTAAAAAATGGGTAGAGGATCTGCACAGACATTTTTTTCAAAGAAGACAGAGATGGCCAACAGAAATTTGAAATGACGTTCAACATCACTAATCATCAAGGAAATGCAAATTAAAACCAAAATGAGATAGCACCTCACACCCGTAAGAATGGCTAAAATAAATAAGAAATAATAAGTGTTGGAGAAAAAGGAACGCTCATGCCCTGTTGGTGGAGATGCAAACTGGGGCAACCACTGTGGGAAACAGTATCGAGGATCCTTAAAAAGTTAAAAATAGAAATACCATATGATCCAGTAGTTTACCCAAAGAAAACAAAAACACCAATTCAAAAAAGATGTGCACCCCTATGTTTATTGCAGCATTATTCATGATAGCCAACATAGGGATGCAACCCTAAGTGTCCATTGCTAGGTGAATGGATAAGGAAGATGTATACATAAATACATACAGACACAATGGAAGATTTCTCACTCGAAAAAAAGAACGAGATCATGCTATTTGCAACAACATGGATGGACCTAGAGGGTATTATGCTAATTGAAATAAGTCAGACTGAGAAAGTCAAATACCAAATTATGTCACTCATAAGTGGAATTAAAAAAAAAAAAAAAGACAAGCAAACAAAAAGCAGAATCGGACCTGTAAATATAAAGAGCAAACTGATGGTTGCCAGAGGGCAAGAGGGTAGAGGATGAGCAAAACGGATGAAGGGGAGTAGAAGAAATGGGCTTCCACAAGAATGAATAAACCACAGGAATAAGAGACACGGCATAGGGCATAGAGCGAATGATATACCATTGTATGGTAGCTACACTTGTGGCGAGCATAGCATAATGTGCAGAGAAGCTGAATTATTATGTTGTACACCTGAAACTAAAGTAACATTTTGTGTCAACTATACTAAAAAAATTTTTTTAAAGAAAATTTTAAGAGTACTCTACCAACAAAATTTCTTTTCTTTCTTTCTTTTTTTTTTTTTTTTTATAGAATTGAAGAAGAGTAAAGAGTTTTCCAGACAAGAAAAAGCTAAAGTTGTTCATCACCCCTGGACTGCCCTGACAAGAAATAGTAAAGGCACTTCTTTAAGCTGATATGAAAGGGTACTGATTAGTAACAGGAAAACATTTGAAAGTAAAATCTCATTGGTAAAAGTAAACCTACAGTAAAATCCAGAACAATCCAATGTTGTAAAGGTGCTGTGTTTATCACTTATAAAGCTAATATGAAGATTAAAAGGCCTAACTATATACTGTAATATATACTACCTAGTATATACAATTGTAATAATTTATAATGGATATACGAAATAAAAAGATGCAAACTGTGACATTATACAAAATGTTGGGAATGGGGGGATCCCTGGGTGGCGCAGCGGTTTAGCGCCTGGCTTTGGCCCAGGGCGCAATCCTGGAGACCCGGGATCGAGTCCCACGTCAGGCTTCCGGTGCATGGAGCCTGCTTCTCCCTCTGCCTGTGTCTCTGCCTCTCTCTCTCTCTCTCTCTCTCTCTCTCTCTCTCTCTCTCTGTAACTATCATAAATAAATAAAAAATAAAAAAATATATAAATTTAAAAAAATGTTGGGAATGGGGGAGTTAAAATGTAGAAAGAGTTCTACTTAAGTTGTTATCAACTTAGACCTTTGTAAATATGTCATTTTATGTAAGCTTCACAGTAACCACAAAGCAAAAACAACACAAAAGGTAAAGAGAAAGGAATCTAAGTACATTACAATAAACAACAACAACGACAAAAAAATCGAGTCACAAAGAGAGAAAGAAGAAAAAAGGAATTACAAAAGAACCGGAAATCAATTAAGAAAACAGCAATAGATACATACCCATAAATTACTAAGTGTAAGTGGACTAAAGTCTCTGGTTAAAAGACAGAGTGGCTTTGTGGGTAAAAAAAATAAACAAGACCCATTTATATGCTGCCTATAAGAAACTTACTTCAAATATATGAACACATAGCCTGACAGTAAAGGAATGAAAAAAAGATATTCCATGCACATGAAAACCAAAAGAAAGCTAAGGTAGCTATACTTGTCAGATGAAATAGACTTGAAGACAAAGACTGTAATAAGACACAAAAAAGCTCACTATATAATAATAGAGTTCAATCCAACAAGATGATATATAAATATTTATGCAACTGGCAGAGAAGCACCTAAATATAAAAGCAAATAGTAACAGATCTAAATGGAAGAAATAGGTAGCAATAAGGTAGTAGCAGAGGACTTTAATGTGCTACTTTCGTCAATGGGTAGACCATCCAGATAGAAAAATCAATGAGAAAATGACATTAGACCAGATGGATTTAATGAAAATACAGAGCATTCCATTCTTAAGCAACATAATATACATTTTTTTCAAGCACACATAGAATATTCACCAGGATAAATCATGGTAGGCCACAAAATAAGCCTTAATAAGTTTAAAATTAAAGTAATATCGAGCATGTTTTCTGACCAACGTGATATGAAACTAAAAATCAATTACAAGAGAAAACTGGAAAATTCAAAGTATGTAGAGATTAAACAACATGTTATACACAACCAATGACTCAAAAAAGAAATTGAAAGAGAAAATTAAAAATGCCTTGGGATGAATGAAAATGGAAATACAAGATACCCAAACTATAGGATGCAGCAAAGTGAATCTAAGAAGGATGTTCGTAGTGATAAAACCCTACCCTAACAAACAAGAAAGATCTTAGATAAAAATCTAACTTTGTACATCAAGGAACTAGAAAAAGAAGAAACAAACCCTAAAGCTAGGGAAGGAAAATTTAAAAAAAGATCAGAGGAGAAATCAATGAAATAGAGACTAAAAAGACAATAGAAAATAACAATAAAACTAAGAGCTGTTTGTTTGTTTTTTCAAGAAAAAAACATTTAGCTCAACTCACAGGAAGAACAGAGTAAAATAAAAGAGATCAATAAGAGTAATAATAAGTAAAATAAGAGTTCAAATAAAATCAGAAATGAAAGAGTGTATGTCACAACTGATACCACAGAAATACAAAGGATTATGACGCTACCTGAGTAATTATTCTCCAACAAGTTGGAAAACCTAGAGGAAATTGATAAGTTCCTAGAAACCTATAACCCACCAACACTGAGTCATTAAGAAATGGAAAATCTCAACACACTGATTACCTAGTAAGGAGATTGAGTAGGTCATCAAAAAAACTTCCAACAAAACAAAGTCCAGGACCAGATGGCTTCAGGGATGAATTCTACCAACAATTAAATGAAAAGTAATACCAATCCATCTGAAACTCTTTCTAAAAATGAGTAGGGAACACTTCCAAACTCATTTGATGAGACATTAATACCTGATACCAAAACCAGAAAAGAACACCATGAGAAAATAGAATTACAGGCCAATACCTGGATGAACATAGATGCAAAAATCATTAACCAAATATTAACAAACCAAATTCACTGATACATGAAAAGGATCATATGCCATGATCAAATGGGATTTACTCCAGAGATGCAAGGATGGTTCAACAAATCAGTGTGATGCACCCCATTAACAAAATGGAGGATAAAACTCCTGTGATTACCTCAACAGATGCAGGAAAAACACTAGCCAAATTTAATGTACATCATGATAAAAATTCCTCAACAAAGCAGATATAGAAGGAACCCACCTCAACATAATAAAGGCCATATATGACACACCCACAGTTATCATCAAACTCAGTGGTGAAAAGCAAAATACTTTTCCTCTAAGATCAGAACTTGACCAGGATGCCCGTTCTCACCACTTTTATTTAACATAGTACTGGGAGTCTTAGCCAGAGCAATTAGGCAAGAAGAAGGGGGTGCGGGAGTCATCCAATTTGAAAAGGAAGAAAGAAAACTCTTTTTACTTCTTGCAGAGAACACAGTATTATATATAGACAACCCTGAACTCCATCAATATATATATATATATATATATATATATATATATATATATATAAAGAACTGATGAACAAATTCAGTAAAATTGTGGGATACAAAAGTCAACATATAAAAATCTGTTGAGCTTCTATATGCTACTAATAAACAATCAAAAAGGGAAATTGAGAAAACAATCCCCCTTATAACTGCATCAAAAAGAACTAAGCACCTAGGAATCAATTTAACCAAGGAGGTAAAAGACCTGCACAATTTTTTAAAGGTTTAATTGATTTATCTGACAGAGCGAGCCAAAACGGGCAGAGCAGCAGGCAGAGGGAGAGAGAGAGAAGCAGGCTCCTCACTGAGCAGAGAGCCCAACGCGGGGCTCCATCCCAGGACCCTGGGATCATGACCTGAGTTGAAGGCAGATGCTTAACCAGCTGAGCCACCCAGGTGCCCCTAGACCTAAATATTTAAACTATAGACATAGATGACAGAAAAGAACAAAGAAGTGGAAAGATCCCCCATGTGGACTGATAGAATTATTATTGCTAAAATGTCCTTACTACCCGAAGCTATCTACAGGTTCAGTGCAGACCTTATCAAAATTCCAATGGCACTTTTCACAGAAATAGAGCTTAGGTCCTAAGAGGCATGGTAGCCTTTTATTTGTTCTCTTAGATCACTTCCTGTGGATAAGCCAGCTGTCATGTCCAAGGACATTATGAAACACTCTGGAGAAGTCCATGCAGTGAGAAACCAAGGCTTTTGGTCAATAGCCTTGTGAATGCGCCATCTTGGAAGTGGATCCTCCAGTCCCAGCCAAACCCTCAAACCTTCTAATTCTTTAGCTTAGGGTTTCTTAAATTTTGTTTTTGTTTTTAATAGGATTTGTTCCTCCATCAGAAGAGAGAAAGGATATGGCATTTAAGTCACACTTTTTTATGTTGTTTATTATCTTCCAAATAAGCTGGATCTAAAGATAGCTGAGATTTAAAGATTACTAGAACATAATTTGGACGTTTTTCAACCTGCATCTCCTAATCATTCCAGATAAACTCTAATGGGAGGAATTCTTCTGTAGGTGCTTCTCTGGTAAGAAAACTTTGGATCGACAACAAAAAAAAATTTTTTTAAGAAAAAAAAAGAAAACTGTGGATCAAATAAGAAAACTCCATTCAAATTAAATGAGATTAGCATGTAAAATTGCTGTGTAGACTGCAAAGTATAAATGCAAGGTAACTGCACCTATCATTTACATCTCACTAATTCTTTACAGAGCAGTAGTATGGGCTGAGTTGTGTCTCCCCCCTTTCTCCAAATTCACATGTTGAAATCCCAATCCCAGTACCTCAGGGTATAATGCATTTGGAGATGATTAGGTTACAATTCATTACAGTGGGACCCTAATCCAATATGCCTGGTGTCCTAAGAGGAAGAGACACCATGGGGGTACACTTGCACCAAGAAATAACCATGTCAAGAGGCAGCAAGAAGGATAACCATCTACCCATCAAGGAGAGGAGCCTCAAAGAAAGTCAGCCCTACTGGTACCTTGATCTTTGACTTTCACCCTCCAGAACTGCCTAAAAGTAAATTTCCGTGTTTAAGCTACTCAGTGTGTAGTAGCTTGTTAGGGCAGCCCTAGTGAATGAACACAGGTGACATGTAGTGTGGTCACTTCTCCCTTCTGTACATGTTCACAGCCACAGTTCAAGCACAGATTCACAGTATTTTAAAAATACTTAAAGAATTAGGCTTTTATTAAGCTTTGCATGCAGTAACCTTTAAACGTACCACACGATGTATCTGCAATTAATCAAGCCCCAAAGTAGTTCATTCTTGCAAAACCAAGAAATTAGGGCAAAATACTCTAGGACATATACAGGACACCTTCTTAGCACTTGCAGGTAGGGAATGGGGAGTTATACCTTATTTCTGACCTCTATTGTGATTAAAAAAGAAAAAAGAAAAACACACAAACTCAGGAGACTTCTATAAAAGAATGATTAAGAAGAATGATTCTGATTTTAAAGCATATCATGTTTAGAAACTAACAAAAACATCAAAATGACACCAAAACGCCCGTTTACGCTAAATCCTAGATCTCATCATTTCTTGATTTGGACCATTCAACATCCTCCTGGCTGCTGCTTGTTATTCAGACACTCTCCCTCAGCCCTATCTTCCTAATCCGTTCTCTACATTGCCACCAGAATAATCTTTCTAAATTATCCTGAAATACAGACATGATTGACCTGGTTTCTAGCGGGGGTCCTGCCACTGTCAAGTAAATAAACTTAAGAAAATCACTTAATCTCTTTGAGTGTCATTTTCTCAATCTATAAAGTAAAGGAGTTGGGTTGTAGGTTGTTTTAAATTTCCAGGAATTTCTCTGTCACTCCTCTACTTAAAAAAAAAAAAAAAAATTCTGTGAATGCTTCCGTGTTCTAGGGGAACACAGTCCAGACAGAGCTTGGTCTGTGAACACCATTCACAATCTCACCCCAACCTACGTTTAGACCTATCTCCCTCCCGTCACCATTTCTCTTTCTTTTTATACCCAATAGAGCTCCAGGACTCTGTAGGCTTGTTCATCTTCTGTGAGATTGTGTCTTGGCTATTGTGCCTTATTTACCTTTGTGTGTCTAGATTAGGACACTGACAGGGTTCCAAACACACTACCCCAAAACAGGGCACCTTGATGTATTGAACATTTTCAACTGAAGGAATTTGAGAAACAGCAGATGCAGGAAGATCTTGCTGACCTTCCCTCCTCCCTTGCCCTTGAAATACATCATAAGACCCTTGGGTGAGAGGTGTCCCTCCCTATCTTCAAGATGGAGGGATGCTGAGAAGAATCTAAGGTCTTGCAAAGAAACTCCCAGTTTATTACATTTAGCTCCTACTCTTTTATCCTATTTTCCCCACAACATCTCATCCTCATCAAACCTAGCAAAGAAAAAAAAAAACCACTCAAGTTTAACAGTTTCTTTAGGTATTTTCTTATGAAGCCTCTTATGTTGCATAAAATTTATATTAAATAAATGTGAATGTTTTTCTCCTATTAATCTGTCACTTGAATTTCCAGGCCTAGTCAGGGATCCTAAGAAGGCTGAGGAAATCTTTTTCCTCCCCTACAGCATGGTGCCAGACACGTAAGTAATTTCATAACGTTGGATGTTGTTTCTCCTGCCTTGAACACCACCTGCCTGCTCCTTGCTCCCATTCTCCCTTTATTTTATATTGAATCTATATTTATCCTTCAGATACAGTTCAAATGCTTCTTCTTTGATGAACCTTTTCTCATTCCAAGTTAAATGTTGTCTTCTCTCTGCAGCTTGTTTTTGTCTCTCATAGCATCCCTCTACTGGACACTGGGTTTACTTTTTATTTTTCTATTTTTAAAATTTAAATTCAATTTGCCAACATATAGTATAACACCCAGTGCTCATCCCGTCAAGTGCCCCCCCTTAGTGTCCATCACCTGGTTACCCCATCCTCCCACCCACCTCCCCTTCCACAACCCTTTGTTTATTTCCCAGAGTTAGGAGTCTCTCATGGTTTGTCTCCCTTTCTAATTTTTCCCCACTCAGGTCCCCTTCTTTCCCTTATAGTCCCTTTCACTATTTCGAATATTCCCCGTATGAGTGAAGCCATATCATGATTGTCCTTCTCCGATTGACTTACTTCACTCAGCATAAGACCTTCCAGTTCCATCCACGTCGAAGGAAAAGATGGGTATTATGGTCTCTATTCTGTTACTTCTCTAGTTACATTCTAGTTGGCTGGGTCTGTATGTGCCCAGCTGGTTTCCCAGACTATAAATAACTTGAATTCAGGGACTATTTTCAAGTGAAATTTTTAGTACCCATCTCATTCCAGCACGGTGAGCTCTTTGCCCTTGAACATAGGGCTACATTAATCAAACAAGGAAGCCGTTAGACCAGGTGATTCCAATGTCTTAGGAAGCTTCCTAAGCAACCCCAAACCTCAGCTTGAAATGCCTCAAGGTTAAGAAACCAAAACCTAAGGAGAACTAATCACAAGCCGCCAACTAGGCTTTCCCAAATTAGGCGAACACTCAAGCTATCACTGACCAGATCATTTCCTTGTTTTGCTTCCACCTCTTCTCCATAAAAGTCTTGGCCCAGGTGGGATGCTTCCACTGTGGCACTTCCTGGTTCCAATCTTTTTGCCCAGATAAACTCTTAAGATGTTTAAACGTGCTTTAGTTTATCTTTTAACAAAAGGGAACGCTCAAATGTTGGCTGAATCTGGTTGTGGAATAAGTGAAATTTGCCTACTCAGTCATAAAATTTATGGAGTTTTTTTTCCTTCACATTTATTCCTTGAAGTGAGGACAGGAGTTTTGTGATAGCATCATTAGAATTGGTCAGGTTCCAGTTAAGTTCACCTAAAACTTTCATTCATTTAATGTAGCTTTTTTTTCATATTAACATGTAAATATAGCTAATAAAGTTTTCTTAGGCCTCATTAATTTTTACTCTCAATTCCCAGACTTCAGTTCTCCGCAATATTTTTCCATGTTAATTAAATGACATCTGTAGCGATGGGGGGGGCCTGGGGGGGCGGGGAACGGACAAAATTATTTAAAATAACAAAAAAATTATTTTAAAAGGGAAGCTATAATACAGTTTTCACACTTGGGAAGCAATCCGTCGCTATTGTTATCTCCATCCTTGCCCTCGGGCCCCCCCATGGATAAATGCCAGTTCTTTCCATCTGTACTGGTGTCTCATGGGTAATATTCATGAATTCATTACAACTGTTCCAAATCATCAAGGGCAACTGAAGGCAGTGCTAAGCTTCGTTAAAACTATTACTGTGGTTAACCAGTGGCCTAAAACATCCACCACCATGGATTTAGCTTTAGGAAGTTAACCAGCAAACCTGTTAACCACTGTTGAGCAGTGTTACAGAGATTATTGCTTAATTAATCTTTGTATTGTGCTAATAAGGTTGTTTAAATAGGTTCATCCTTGAATTTGATTTTTCATAGAGAATATAAATTCCCTAAAGGGCAAATGTGCACAGACTTCCTATTAAAGCTAGCCATCCAAGCAAGAAGCTCTTTGAGTCATTTTGAGGTTGAAAGGGCTAGCAGGTAATTTCATAATAAGTTGATGACATTTCTAGTGGCTCTATGTGAGATATTATTACCGTCTCTCCTGAAGATCTTTGCCTCTTTGGAAGGAATCTCATATTACAATCCTTAAATAGATACTGGCTTTTTATTTTCAATCAGACTCCACAGGGTATAGCATAAATTAAACTCCTAGCACTAATCTTTAACAAGCAGACTTTGGTGAAGATGGGAAACAGCAGCACTGCCAGTGGTGTCACTGTTCAATCAAGAATCCATTAGGTTAAAAGAAAAATTCTATCCAAAGCTTCACATAATTAAGCCAGAGGAAGATCATGTTGGACAGGGATTTTTGTTATTGTTGTTGTTGTTTTGTTTTTGTTTTTCAACTGGGGGAGTCTAGTTGACTTCCCACTGGCTTGTCACGTGAGGTTCATATGTGAGCAGGAAAGATCATGTCCCAGACCTCAGTGGATCCTGGCTGGTACTGGCACTCCAAGGACATTAGCCACTAGTTAATCCTTAGTGTGTCCCAGGACCTTGGTGCTGGCCTCCTCTCCCCCTGTGAAATGCGAAATAGACTAAATATTCATAGAGACATGAAAGGACACTGTTGTTTGAGTGGGGTACGTGCAGGGAAGGAGAATTTATAAGCCCAGGTAAGGCAGAGATATCTATCTTCGAAGTGGCTGATAACTGCTGGCCATTCACACCATTCTCCTGTTTCCACCACCCCTACTCCAAAAGCCATCTGTGTGGAAATTTCTTTCCTCTGTATCTCTCTGTGTGGGAAGAAGCAAATTCCTCTATTTATGACACAGAGGATGGGTAGGAGGCATTTCCTTGATCTAGAATGTGTTTTGTATACATAAATTGAAAGTTACTTCAATTATAAAGATGTTTTTTCCTGCTGTTGGTGCATAATGTTGAGTAAGCCTTTTTGGTATTTTAACTGTGAAAATAGCTTAAATACTGAGAATTGAAATGAACCTGCTGAGCATAAGTAATAAGTGATTTTAATGACTTTCACAATGAGTTCATAAAATACATTAAAACATAAGTTTAAATAATGAGCTCTCTGAAATCTAAGTACGTAACATACTTTTAAGCTGCAATTAGCTTAAGCCAGTTTAATACTTATTCAGTTGGAAACAGCTTTTAAACATTAAAAATTGTGAACTAAAGACATCTATGTTGAATCAAAAAGACTTTAACCTAACTTACCCACAAGTAGGCTGAAATTATATTTTGATTTGAATGAAAATCCCAAAAGTTAGGGGCTTTATGGATAACGTTGGAATGTAGCTCATTATTATTTCATAACTCAGATTTTATTGTCCTATGCATGATGCAGTGGTCTTAGATACACACCTTATCTACTACTTAGCATTATGATGTATTAAAATAGACCAGAGAAGAAAAAGTTAATTATTGGTGTCAATGGTTATTCTTTTTTGTGTTTCTTTAATTATAGTCATTTTGCATAATTCTTAGAACCTGGTTGATAATGTTGAGCTTTGCCCTTTTGTGTTCCAGAAATGGCTTACTGCAAAGAACTGCCCTTCCCCACAAACTTGGGTAAGACTCATAGACGAACCCCTTGCTTGTCTATGACATGGCCAGACACAGATCTCCAAATTCCCATTCTTTGTCTCTTACATGATCAGCTGGACAGTTTGTCCCCACTCTCAATCTGTACTAAATATCTACTAATTTAACTCGACCAAACTTTAGTTGGGCTTCTCTCTTCTCCTAACCCCTGGATCTTGACCCATCCTTCAGGAGCCATTCCTCCTTATACCCCCTTCAAAGAACCAGCCTACTGCAGGGAAAATCATTCGCTGATCAACAGTACCCATTAATCCCATTGCCTGCTCTTGTCCTTTCCAGCTTGTTGGCTCCTCCCTATGAAAGAAAAAAATTCTTTTGCTCAACCTCCTTTTGCTCAATGCTTGCAAATCTTATGATTGAGCCGTTCTCTCTATTATCATAGTCTCTCTCTCCTCTAATTGCAATAGTCCCTTTGCAAGTTTACAAAACCCTTTCGCCTATATTATCACACTTCTATCCCCTTCATGTGACCAGTGAAAGAGGCATTCTGGATATGAGGAGAGAGAGCTCAGAAAGATTTGTTCAAGGCCAGTGGTAAAGCTAGGCACTTCCTCTTCTCAGGCACACTGCAATCCTATATTTTCCAGCCTCTTGACACACAGAAGTGATTCATGTGACTTTCAGGCCTATCACCCACTAACTGCCATGAGAACACCCATACTCTCTTCGTTCAGCAGCTGTCTAGACACAACAGAGAATTCATCAGGAGACATTGAGACCCTACAGAGCTGTGACTTACAAGCTGGAAGGGCCCAGGTCCTTCCCCTGAGCAATGACTCAGGGGAAGGTCACTTGATCAGTGTGTTAAACTGCTGAGATTTGGGCCATTACAGAAGCATACCCATCTTGACTGAGAGAGAAGGTCAGTATATGAGTCAACAGAAACTACTCTTCCTGGTTTAAGCCGAAAAGAATTTATCAAAGAATGTGAACAGATCAGAAAACAAGTTTGAAGTCTATACAATCAGGAGTGGGGCCCAAATCACATGTATGATCACTCCTGTCTGTAGCCCTGGACATGGACCCTACAGCTTGTCTCGGATGTGGAGGGCCTACCATGCTCCTCCTAGGAGCCCTGGTATTGCTGTCTCCCTCAGCAGAATAGAGACTGTGGGATAGCTGCTTTTCCCTTCCCTGAATGAGTTTCAGGTAGTCTCTCTGAGTCTAGTCCCATATCTGGGCCCAGCCACAACAGGAGGCTGGGAAAGGGAGTTTCTTCTACTTTGGGGGAAACATAAATTTGCTGGGCAGAGAATTCCCCAAACATAGGAAGGATATTCAAAGATGCTGAGACTAAAAAATGCAAAGATCCAAGATAGTCAAAATTCACTTTTGCTCACTGAATGTGGCATTGTTGTCAACGGACACTGATTACCCTCAGCTCCAGAAGCATGGACAGAGGAACTACCACTGGATGAATGATTGCTGTGTGCCAGGCAAGTTCCCAAGTTACAGGTTCCTCGTAAACCTGTAAGAAAACTATCAGCACCTCACAGTTTTCTCATGAAGAAAGGTACAAAACAATTACCTGATTGCCAAGGTCAAATAGCTCTATCAGGCTTCAAAGCACATTTTCAACCACTATGCTATCAAACTGTCATGTATGCAATATGCTTCCATTAAAACAAGACCAGTGTCATAAAGAGAAGTACAAATTTTAAAAGGATTCATTTTTGTGAAATTGTCATACAGATTCTGAAGTTAGTCTTGCCTTTCCTGTCTGGCCGTCAAACCCTCTGTTTCCCCCTCACTCACCCACTACAGTTCTCCTATTTACTCCAAATTTCCAGCTGTCTCTCTCTTTTCCATGCTTGCAGAATTTACCCTCAACTGCTTATCAGCTAATCCTCAATAAGGTATTAGCTGATAATTTATTGATCCTGTGAGAGTCATAAAGCCATTGACCCAAATATTTACTTAGTGCCCAATTAAGTACCAAGCAGTATTCCAGATGCTGAGAATAAAATGTTGACAAAGACAAACTCCCTATCCATATAAAGCTTATAATCCAGCAGTGTCAACAGATGAACAGATAAAACATTAATCATAAAATATATTTTTACAAAATAAGTACTATGAAGAAAATTAAAGCCAGGAGGAGAGCAGAGGTACTATTTTAGATAAGGTGGTAACCTCTCTGAAGATTAGAGACTTGAATAAGATGAGGTTAGGTTACTTTGCAAAAGTATTTCATGGATAGTATTGTGTGCTTCCAAGAAGCAACATATATTGTCTAGATGTTTCTCTCTTTTTTAAAAAAATAAAATTTATTAAGATTTTATTCATTTATTTGATAGCACAAGCAGGGGGAGTAGCAGGAAGAGGTACAGGGAGAAGCAGACTCCCTGTTGAGTAAGAATCCTGATGTGGGACTCAATCCCAGGACCTTAGGATCATGACTTGAGCCAAAGGCAGATGCTTAACCAACAGAGCCACCCACCCAGGTGCCTCTAGATGTCTCTCTTTTTGTGATGGTAGCAGCCACTGATAATTATTGTCCACATCCATTGTTTTATTACATGATATGAAATAGTATGATTCTATCATTCTTTCTCCCATTTATAAACTAGAAGCTTTCCAAAAGAGGAATTTTTCCTCGTGAATTATTTGATGACCATGACGTGCAGTTCACACAGGAAGGCAAGATAAGCACTTATTTTTTCCTTCTATTTACCGGTCACCCCCAGGGGTAACTGAGTTTTTCAAATTTAGAACTCATGGATTTACACCAATTTCATCGTCTTCAATCTACTGCAGGTATTATTCATATTGATACCCCAGTTATACTGTCTCTGGCCAATGGAAATATTTTCAGGTTGGCTCCTAAACTTTTTTGGCACAACTTTTTTAAACCTTCTTATTTTCTAGTATAAGAAGACATTTCAGGGATCCCTGGGTGGCGCAGCGGTTTGGCGCCTGCCTTTGGCCCAGGGCGCGATCCTGGAGACCCGGGATAGAATCCCATGTCGGGCTCCCGGTGCATGGAGCCTGCTTCTCCCTCTCCCTCTGCCTATGTCTCTGCCTCTCTCTCTCTCTCTCTCTCTCTCTCTCTGACTATCATAAATTTAAAAAAAAAAGGAAGATATTTCAGGATTATTTTGTACATTTGTTGCCAAGACCTGGAACCAACCATTTCTCCAATGATCCTTGTTTCTTTTAGTGGGAAATAACATTTATCGATCAAGATTTGGTCTCTGGGATTTTTCAAAGGACAGATCTATGAAATACATGTATTTCTTTGAAAAGGTTATAATAAATTATGAGATTATACTAATACAATTCAATTCAGAACTGTATGTTTTTCACTAAGTCTCTTACATCAGTGTCTTCTTTATTTCACGTCAAAAGTTCTACTTCCTTCCACTCTTGCCATTTTTGTTCAACAAAGTACTGGAAGTCCTAGTCAGAGCAATTAGGAAAGAAAAGAAATAAAAGGCATCTACATTGGAAAAGAGGGGTGGCCTGATGGCTCAGTCGTTAAGCATCCAGCTCTTGATTTTGGCTTAGGTCATGATTTCAGGGTTTTCAGATTGAGCCCAATGTCAATCTCTATGCCCAGTTTAAGATTTTTAAGCCTGCTCAAGATTCTTTCTTCCTCTCCCTTTGCCGTTTCCACTAAAAAAAATTGGGAAAGAAGTAAAACTGTATCCATTTGCAGATGACATATTATACCTAGAAAATCCTAAACCTTAAAAAAACCTGTTAGGACTAATCAAAAAATTCAGTAAAATTACAGAGTACAAAATCAATTTACAAAAATCTGTTGCATTTCTACACACTAATAATGAACTATCAGAAAGAAATTGAGAAAACAATCCCATTTACATCAAAAAGAATAAATGCTTATGAATAAATTTAACCAAGAAAGTGAAAGACCTATACAGTAAAGACCTATAAAACATCCATGAAAAAATTGAAAGCCCAAACAAATGGAAAGATATTCTATGCTCATGGACTGGAAGAAATAATATTGTTGAAATGTCCATACTACCCAAAGCAATGTATAGATTCAATACAATCTCTATCAGAATGCCAATGGCATTGCTCAGAGAAATAGAATTTAAAAACTCTAAAATGTGTATGAAACCACAAGACTCTAAATAGCCAAAGATACTTTGAGAAAGAAGAATATAATAATCAAACTATATTGCAAAACTATAGCAATCAAAGCAGTATGGTACTGAGTTCCAGTCCAACATGGCAATATAGGGAGAGCCTGAACTCATCTCATCCATTGACACACACCAAATCTACACCTATCTACAGAACTGTAAGCAGATTGACCTGCACTGGGACACAGGAAAAAAAAAAAAAAAAAAAACAGAAAAAGCTGTGGTTTAAAAGAACAACTAGAATATAAAAGATCCAGCCTTAGAACTCCACCAAATAGGAAGTTGAAGCTACTGCAACTCTCTAGGTTGGACGGGTTGGGAGGTACCACAGTCAATGCTCACCCTCCACCTTGACAGTGCATGCAGATAGGAGAGGGGTCCAGGCTCCCTGGCTGGTCTGTTGCCTCAGGAAACCCTCGGGCCCTAGTTCACACCAGTCCCATGTGCCCTGAAGCACAAGGGGGGAAAAGCTGCAGTTTAAAAGAGCAACTAAAGTATAAAGGAAGCTGTCCTAGACCTCCATCAGTGAGGGAACTTGTGGCACTCTTTCTGGGTATGAGGGGCTGTTGAGTACCATGGTTTCTATTTGCTCTCTACCTTGACAGTATGGATGGAAGCAAGGTCTGGGCACCACAGCCTGCCTGCTTCCTCAGGGAGCCCTGGGCCCTTAGCCTGCACCAACTCTAACCATCCCATCGAGGCAGCCCCAATGCAGCACACACCAGGTCAATGTTTACTACAGCTCCAGCTATTGCACTAAGGCAACACAGGCCCAAAGCACCCTGGAATTCTCCAGATCTGCACTTCTTCATCTCCAGATGGCTTACTAGGGCATCCTAGGTGCAAAAGCACTCTGAGACCTCTTGGCTTTAGATACCCGCTTTAGATCCAGCTACCCTCCCAATGTGCCCCCTTCAGGGAGCACCCAAAGAATCCTTGCCTGTGCCTACCTTGGTTCCAACTGCCCCAGCAGGGCACACCCTAATGCCTTGACTCTAATCACCTCACCCAGGAACCCCTTGTTCTAAGTGCCCCAGGACTCACCAGTTTACATTCACTTCAGCTTCAGCTGTCCTCCCATGATGCACTCCATGCAGAGACCCCCAGGACTAATGTGACTTATGTTCACTTTAGCTACAGCTTTCTGCCAGGAGGTCTCCTGCATGGAATGCCCCAGGACCCATAGGCCCATGCCTCACCTCACATTCAGTAATCCCACTGAAGCTCCCCCTGCACTGAGCACCCCAGCAACCCCTGGACCACATCTCACCTTGTCTCCAGGCATCTTGCCAGGTTGCCCTCTGCATGGAGCATTCCAGGACACTAGCTTGCCCTCATGTTAGCTTGAGGTGTCCTGCTAGGTATCCTCTGTACAGAGAGCTCCAGGACTGCTCTGGCCCATGCCGACTTCAGCTCTGGCTACCCCACCAGGGAAGCCCAAGCCCATGCCAGACACAGCTCCAGGCAGCCAGCCAAAGTCATCATAGTCTATGCACATAACAACAATATATAAGACCACTCCTTCAAGTTTAGGAGGGCAGCTGATCCACCTAATTCATAGAAACAAACACAAAGTCAAGCAAAATGGGGAGACAGAAGAATATGCTCCAAAGGAAAGAACAAGAGAACAAGACAAAATCCCAGAAAAAGAACTAAATGAAATAGAAATAAGCTACATGCATGATAAAGAGTTTATAGTAATGATAATAAAATATGCACATCAGACTGAAGAAGAATTAAGTGGAACCTTCAATAAAGATAAAATATGAAAAAGAATCAATTAGATTTAAAGAATAAAGTAACTGAAATGTAAAAAACACCATAGGGAATCAACAGTAGATTAGCTGATACAGAAGAACAGATCAATGCTCTAGAAGACAGGATGATGGAAAGCAGCCAAGCTGAACAGGAATAAGAAAGAAAGGAATTTTAAAAAGGAGGATAGTTTACAGATCTCTTGGACCAGGTCAAATGAACAATAATTTACATGATAGGGGTCTAGAGGAGAAGATAGAAAGAAAGGGCAGAGGACTTATTTGAAGAATTAGTTGCTGAGGCACCTGTGTAGCTGTCAGTGGAGCATCCAACTCTTGATTTTCAGCTCAGGTCATGAGATTGAGGCCAGCAACTGACTCCTAGGAGTCTGCTTGGGATTCTCTCTCTTCCTCCTTCTCTCCCTACCCCCACACCTCTCTCTCATAAAATAATAATAATAATAATAATAATAATAATAATAATAATAATAATTGCTGAATAGTTCCCTAACCTAGAGAACAAAACAGACATACAGTTTCAGGAAACACAGAGAGTTCTCAAAAAGATAAACACAAGAAGGTCTACAACATGACATATAATAATTAAAATGTTGAAGATTAAAGATAAAGAGAGAATTTTAAAAGTAGCTAAAGAGAAGCAAAAGTCCCATAAAATGGAAATCTCACAAGTCAATCAGTTGATTTTTCAGCAGAAATATTGCAAGCTAGAAGGCAGTGGTGGGTGTGATACATTCAGAGTTGAAAGAAAAAAAAACTACAACCAATAATTCTCTACCTAACAAGATTATCATTCACATTTGAAGGAGAGAGAGTTTCTAAGACAAACAAAAGCTAGAGGAGTTTTTCACTAAACAAGCATTATAAGAAATGTTAAAGGGAATTCTTCAAATAGAAAACACCATAATTGAAGGAAAATTATGAATAAAAAGATATAAAATGTGACAACATATACATAAAATGTAGAAGAGTAAAAAAACTCCTTAAGAATGTATTTGAACTTAAATGACCAACAATCTGCTATATACTTAGGATGTTATGTAAGAACCTCATGGTAACCATAAATCCAAAACCTATACACAAAAAAATGGAAAAAAAGAAAGCCAAATATAACACTGCAGAAACTATCAATCACAACAAAAGAGAGCAAAAGAGCAGAAAAACCACCAGAAAACAAATAACAATAATAAGTACATGCTCATCAATAATTACTTTATATGTGAATAGTCTAAATACTCCAGTCAAAAGACACAGAAGGCAGGATGGATTTAAAAACAAAACAGGGATCCCTGAGTGGCGCAGTGGTTTGGCGCCTGCCTTTGGCCCAGGGCGTGATCCTGGAGACCCAGGATCGAATCCCACGTCGGGCTCCCGGTGCATGGAGCCTGCATCTCCCTCTGCCTGTGTCTCTGCCTCTCTCTCTCTCTCTCTCTCTCTCTCTCTCTCTGTGACTATCATAAATAAATAAAAATTAAAAAAAAAATAAAAACAAAACAAAACAACCCAAGATCCATCTATATGCTGTCTGTTGCCTATAAGAAACTCATCTCAGACCTAAAGACACACACAGAATGAGGATGAAAGGATGGGAAAAGATATTTCATGCAAATAGAAGGAAAAAAATAGCCAGGACAGCAATGCTTATATCAGAACAAAGTAGATTTTATTTATTTGTGGGGAGGGGGTGTGTCATATGTTGGTTTGAATTTAAATTTTTAAATTTTTTAAATTTAAATTCAATTAATTAACATATAGTGTTTTATTAGTTTCAGAGGGAGAGTTCAGTGGCTCATCACTTGCATACAAGATCCTGTGCTCATTCCATCCAGTGCCCTCCTTAATGCCCATCACCCAGTTACTCCATCCCCCCTCCCACCTACCTCCCCTCCAGCAACCCTCCATTTGTTTCCTAGAGTTAAGAGTCTCTTATGTTTTGTCTCCCTCTCTGATTTCATTTTATTTTTTCCTCTCCCTTCCCCTATGCTCCTCTGTTTTGTTTCTTAAATTTCACATGTGAGTGAGATCATACAATTGTCTTTCTCTGATTGACTTATTTCGCTTAGCACAATTCCCTCTAGTTTCATCCATGTTGTTGCAAATGGTAAGATTTTGGTTTTTGTGATGGCTGAGTAATAACCCATTGTGTGTGTGTGTGTGTGTGTGTGTGTGTATACACACAAATCTTTTTCCATTCATTGGTCAATGGGCATTTTGGCTATTTCCATAGTTTGGATATTGTGGACATTGGTGCTGTAAGCATTAGGGTGCAGGTGCCCCTTCAGATCACTACATCACTACATTTGTATCCTTTGAGTAAATACCTAATAGTGCAGTTGCTAGGTCATAGGGTAACTCTATTTTCAACTTTTTGAGAGACCTACATACTGTTCTCCAGAGTGGCTGTACCAGCTTGCATTCCCACCAACAGGGTAAGGGGGTTCCCCTTTCCCTACATCCTCACCAACATTTGTTGTTTCCTGACTTGTTAATTTTAGCCATTCTGACTAGTGTGAAGTGGTATCTTATTGTGTTTTTGATTTGCATTTCCCTGATGCTGAGTGACGTGGAGTTTTTCATGTGTCTGTTGGCCATTTGTATCAGACGAAGCAGACTTTAAAAGAAAAACTGTAACAAGAGACAAAGAGCAGTATGTAATGATAAAGGGATAAGGTGTAACAGTTTAAATACTGGACCACCTAAATATATAAAGCAAATATTAACAGACAAAAGGGAGAAATGGACAGTAATATAATAATAGGGGCATTAATACCCCACTTACATTAATGATAGATCATCAGGCAGAAATTCATAAGGAAACAGTGTCTTTGAAAAACACATTAGACTAGATAGGATTAACAGATATATATAGAACATTCCTCCCCAAACAACAGAATACACATTTCTTTCAAGTGCGCATGGATTGTTGTCCAGGATAGATCAAATGCTAGGCCACAAGACAACTCTCAGTAATTTTAAGACAATTGAAATTGTGAAATTATATCAAGAATCTTTTCCAACCACAATGGTATGAAACTAAAAATCAAACACAACAGAAACTTTTAGAACACAAACACGTGGAGACCAAACAACATGCCACCAAGCAGCCAATAGGTCAACAACAACAACAACAAAAATCAACCAGGAAATAAAAAGCACATGGAGACAAATGAAAACAAAACACAATTGTCCAATGTTTTTGAGATGCAGCAAAAGCAGTTCTAGGAAGAAAATTTATAGCAATACAGTCCTACCGCAAGAAACAACACCTCAAATAAACAAGAAATTTTATATATAAAAGAAAAAGAAAAGGAAAAACAAAGCCCAAGGTTAGCAGAGGGAAAGAAATAATAAAGATTAGAGCAAAAACAAATGAATAAAGACTTTAAAAGTAACAAAAAAACTTGGGGGGAAAAAAAACTCAGTATGCTCCTGACACAAAGATAGACATATAGATCAATGGAACACAACAGAAAGCCCAGAAATAAACCCACAATTACCTGGTCAATTAATCTTAGACAAAGGAGGCAAGAATATACACTGGGGGAAAGACAGTCTCTTCAATAAGTGGTACTGGGAAAATTGTAAAGCCACATGCAAAAGAATGAAACTGGACCACTTCTACCGTACACAAAAATAAACTCAAAGTGGATTACAGATACAAATATGAGATCTGAAACTATCAAACTCCTAGAAGAAAACATAGGCAGTAATTTCCCTGACATCAGCTGTAGAAATATTTCCTTATAGATTCATCTCTGGAGGCAAGGAAAATAAAAGTAAAAATAATGAGATTATACCATAATGAAAAGCTTTTGCACAGTGAAGGAAACAGTCAAGAAAATGAAAAGGCAACCTACTGAGTAGAAGAAGATATTTGCAAATGATGTATCCAACAAGGACTAAATATCTAAAATATATAAATAACTCAATACCAAAAAGCCAAACAATCCAACTAAAAATGGGCAGATAATCTGAATGGACGTGTCTCTGAAGAAGGCAGCCGGATGACCAACAGACACATGAAAAATGCTCAACATCACTAATCAGCAAAATATGAATCAAAACTGCAACAAGATATTACACCTGTCAGGATGGCTAGAATCAAAAACACAAGAAATAACCTGTGTCAGTGAGAATGTGGAGAAAAATAAAGCCTTGTACATGTTGATGGGAATGTAAGTTGGTGCAGCCACTGAGGAAAATATGGATTTTCCTGTAAAAGTAAAAATATTATATGACCCAGTAACTCCAGTGCTGGATATTTACCCAAAGAAAATGAGGATAGGGGTGATTATACCTTTTTGAATTACTATGTTTATTGTAGCACTTATGAAACCTAAGATACGGAAACAACTTGTGTCCATCAACAGATGAATGGAGAAAAAAGTTGTGGTAGATACACAACGGAATGTTACAGAGTCATGAAAAAGGAGGAGATTGTGCTGTTTATAACAACATGCGTGGACCTCAGGGATATTATGCTAAAGTGAAACAGGTCAGACTGAGAAAGACAAATATCATATGACTTCACTTATATGTAGAATCTAAAATAGAAAAAAAAAAACAAACAAAAAGCAGACCCATGATAGAACAAACGGATGGTTGCTGGGGGACGGGGATGATGAGCAAAGTGGGTGAAGGGGACTGGAAGATGCTAGCTTCCAGTTATGGAATCAATAAGTCACAGGGATAAAAGAGCACAGGGAATATAGTCCACGGTATTACAATAGGGTTGTATGCTGACTTACGGTAGCTACCCTTGTGAGCACAACATAATGCACAGACTTGGTGAATCACTATGTTGTGCAGCTGAAACCATTCAACACTGTGTCTCAACAGTACTCCAAAAAACAAGAAACAAAAAACCAAAACCATTATGGTAGTGGCACAAAAATAGACACATAGATCAATGGAACAAAATAGAGAGCCCAGAAATAAACCCAGGCATCTATGGTCAATTAAATTACAACAAAGGAGCCAAAAACAAACAATGGTGAAAGGATAGTTTCTTCAGTAAAAAATGTTAGGAAAACTAGATGGTCACACGCAAAAAGAATGAAACTGGATGCCCATCTTATATCATACACCGAAATCAGCTCAAAATGGAGTAAAGACTTAAACAAATGTAAGATCTGAAATCACAAAACTCCTACATGAAAACAGGTGGTAAACTCCTGTTGGTCCTGGCTAGGATTTTTTTTTTTTTTTTTGGATCTGACATCAAAAGCAAAAATAAACAAGCAGGACTACATCAAACTAAAAAGCTCGGGTATAGCAAAGGAAGCCATCAACAACATGCAAAGGCAACCTATAGAAGGGGAGAAAATATTTGCAAATCGTACATCTGATAAGGAGTTACTACTCAAGGCATATACAAAATTAATACAACTCAACAGCAAAATGAAAAAAAAAAAACCCACAAGCAATGAGATTTAAGAACGGGCAGAGAATCCGAACCGTCAATAGACACGTGAAAACGTGCTCAACATTAATATCAGGAAATGCAAACCAAACCGCAGTGAGGCATCACTTGACACCTGTTAAAATATCTATTACCAAATAGGCAAGAAATAATAAGTGTTGGCAAGAACGTGGAGAAAGGGGAACCCTTGTGCACTGTGGGTGGGAACGTACACTGGTTCAGCCACTATGGAAAAAACAGTGTGGAGGCTTCTCCAAAAATTAGAAACAACTGCCAATTAATCTATCAATTCCACTTCTGGGTATTTATCCAAAGGAGACAAAATAACTCTCTCAAACAGATATCAGTAACCCCACATTCATTGCAGTATTTTACAATAGCCAAGACGTGGAAATGACCCAAGCGTCTGTCAGAGAAGGCACGGATAAAGGAGATGTAGTATGTGTGCACAATGGGCTATGATTCAGTGAAAGATGAATCATAAATAGGAAGGAAATCCTGTCTTTTGCAACAATGTGGGGATCATGAGGGTATTATGCTAAGTGAAATAAGTTAGAGCAAAACAAATACTATATAATCTTATCTATATGTGGAATCTTAAAAAAAAAAAAAAGAAAAGACAACTGGACTCGCGGATACAGAGGACAGATTTCTGGTTGCCAGAGACACGTGGTCAGGGGTGGCAAAAGTAGGTGAGGGTGGTCAAAGAAATACGCTTCCAGGAGTAAAACAAGTTCAGTCCTGAGGATATGATATCCAGCATGATGATTATGGTTAATACCTTGTTATACATTTGCAAGTAGTAGGTCTGCAAAGTGTTCCTCACAAGAAAAAAAAATTGTGATGTAAGACGCCAGCTAAACTTGTCATAGCAATCATGTCACAATTCCAACAAACATCGAATCATTACGTTGTACCCTCGAAGCTGATTCAATGTTATAGGTCAATTATGTCTCAGTAAGAAAATGCTGCTTCTCAACAACATCAGCGTTAACTACTTATTTACCTTTCCCCACAAGAGCCCACACAACCACCTCGGGACAAGGACACCTTCGCCACTTAGCAACAGTAGGACTACAATTGGTTTGCCTTTTCTTTCTTTCTTTTCTTTTTTTTTTTTTCCAATTTTTGGCCTTTTATTATCAACCTCACTGAATCTCTTGGTTATAGGTATTATTTTTGACTACAGCATAATTTTAACATGTGGCTTTTCTGTTATTCTGAAAACCTTTTAATTTTTTATAGGTGAGTTAAGCCTGCTTGACCTCTCCTGCTATGGCTGACGTATTTCATATTCTTTTATCATGTGGCTCCCTGGCTTACTTATTCTCTGGAATATATCTTTTGTGTGTGGGAGGGTTTGTGTTTTTATCCAAAATTTAGCTTTATATTAATGCTATTTAATATTCTCAGTCCAGCTTTTTAGCACACCATCCCTTCTCTACTTTGAGCAATCCTGACAGTAGCAAGAAACCTCTTCTCTCCCCTCTCATCTCTATCCTCAGGAATTTAGTTCAAATTAATATTGTTCTCTCACAGTTCATATTAGGAATCTGCCGATAAGCTTCTCAACCTTGCCTACATTCCCAAAATACTCCATATCTTGATGGCCGAGCTCCGTATGCGTTGTGACTACCCCATCTCCCATATTTGCATCAGGTATATTAGCTCTACAGGTCAATCCACACTCAGCGTTCACCACCAAGGCCCGTGCCTCTGCTTCACCCCTCACTCGGCTGGAGCTCGTCCTTGTCAGGCAGGGCTCAAGGGAAGAACATTCCCTGATTGCTAATAGGTTCATAACAATCCATCGGGGTCATCATCCTCGAAGGTCAGTTGGCCTGGATACCCAGTCCTTGACTCACATTTTCTCACCTTGGGTATTTAAAATTTCCTGCCCCTTACCTTCTGGCATAAAACATCGTCGTTCGAACATCTGATTTTCTTGTGACATGCTTTCCTTTAAAAATGACTTGATGGCCAGTTTCTGATCAGTGTAGGATTTTGAAAATTAGCGCTTTGCCTTGGTAGCCGGACAGCCCGAGGTGGGACCTGTGTTCCCGCGCATGACAGCTGTATGGTCTGAGCTGTAAAGTGGGGGTGAAGCGGGCCGAGATCATTCTGACGACGGGACCAGGTAACGTCTATAAAGAACTGCAGCCCTTCCAGTGAAGCCAGCTACCACCCTCGGTTTCTTCTCAATGGTACTCCTTTTTCTGCAGAGAGGGACACACTGAAGGCTGCAGTGTGGGAGCCCGGGCACGGATGGTCAGCGGAAGGGACTCGTGGTTCAGGAACTTGGTAAAATGCTTCTGGGATGAAAGCCCCCTTAAGGAGCGTCTAGCTTAGGGGCTCCCGGGTGGCTGGGTTGGCTCAAGGTCCAGCTCTCCATTTCTGCTCAGGTCATGATCCCAGGGTCCTGAGATCGAGCCCCATGCTGGGCAAGGAGCCACCTTCAGACTCTCTCCCCCATCTCCCTGTTCCCCCTCCTCTCCCTCTTTGGAAAGAAAGAAGAAAAGAAAGGAAAGGAAAGAAAGAAAAAGAGCATCTAGTATTAATATTAAAGAAAAATGGCAAATTTCTCTTTTTATTAGTTCCTGTTTTTCATGAGGATTTGCATTTTGTTTTTTGTTTTTTTTTGTAGGGTTTTTTGTTTTGTTTTGTTTTGTTTTTTGGTATTGCCACTTTCAATCTTTGCCCTTCTCCTGCTCGGGAGAGATGTCTCAGTCGCTTGAGTTCTTTAAATAATGCTTATCAGGTGATCAACACTTAGCCAGCTTTATCAGTTCTCTGGACAGGCCCACTGACTAGTACAACCGGCCTGTTAGCATGAAGAGCGAAGAACCACCTCGTCCGCCAGGTTGCAGCTCTCTCCCAGCGTCGCGTACCGGTTCCGTACATTTGCCATCAGTGGGGCCCCCTAAGGATGCATTTCTAGGATTCAGAACAAGAGCCATCTGCAAATGTGATCTGGGCCCAGGAAAGATGCCAAACGTCCTGAGCTGCTGGCCATAGACGGGCCTCGGGGGGGCTGCGTGGAATAGTCTGAGGACCAGTCCTGGGGCCCAAGCTGGAAAAGCAGAGGAAAAGAGGCCCGATCCCAGATAGCTGTGGTGGCCCTGTGCCCACGCTGGTCTTCTCTCCCTCCAGACCCAGGTTCTGGAAGTCCTCCCTGGAGCTGACCCTTCCAGCAAGCAGGAACCGCCTTGGCTCCCGGGCTGGGGCACCTGTGGCCAGGTAGCCTTGGCGTAGACCTCTCCCCGGGCTGGCATGGGAATAAACTCCCACCTGCCCCCAGCCTGTGTGGAGCCCCACACCTGTGGAGACGAATCTGGTTTTAATCACTGAAACCTCTGCCCCTCCTTTAATTATCCAAGGAGCATCACGGGGTCACCGTCCCTTCTGCAAACACTCATTGCCCCTCTTTCGTATGCACACCTAAACGTCGGAGAAACGTCCAGTGCGGTCATCAGATGGGATTTGTGACCTTCCGTGGTGCCCAGCAAGCTGTCTCTGCGGTGAACGGGATGAATGGGGCACACGCAGCACACCTCAGACTCCTGCTGTCCTTGGGGTTAGACTCCTGGCTTCTTGACCCCCAGCAAGGCCTAGCTCGGTGATTCCATTTTTTTTTTAAAGATTATTTGAGACACACAGAGAGAGAGAGGGTGTGCAAGTATGAGCAGGGGAGGGGGAGAGGGAGGATTTACACCCCTCCTCCCCGCTGAGCGTAGAGCCTGACTTGAGGGACTTGATCTCTGGACCCTGAGCTCATGACTGGAGCTCACCTCTCCCCTGCCACAAGGAGAAAAACTGTCAGATTTAAGCAATCCTTCCAACACGCTTGGGTCCTGACGTGATTCTACTGAGGGCGCAATCACTCAAAAACCCATTTCTTGAAATGCCTGGGTGGCTCAGCAGTTGAGCGTCTGCCTTTGGCTCAGGGCGTGATCCTGGCGACCCGGGATCAAGTCCCACGTCGGGCTCCCTGCATGGAGCCTGCTTCTCCCTCTGCCTCTCTCCCTGTGTGTTTCTCATGAATAAATAAATAAAATCTTTTTTTTTAAAGAAACATTTCTTGAACACCTACACTGTGTGGGAGGCACAGGAAACAGCAGAGAGCAAAGGGAAGAACTTGAAAGACTTCGGGATGGTGCAGGGAAGGAGCCATCCACTGTTCATATTTTGGTGGCACTCACGCAACTGATGTCTGAAATTCAGGGACTCCAAGTAGCCATGACAAGGTTCACTGAGGAGCATTAATCCACCAACGCCTCCCTGGCAAGGGGGTGGGGAAGCTGGAAACAAAGACTTTTTTTAAACGGACGCATCAAAACTGCAATGATCTCGCCTCACGCTGGTCAGAAGGTCTAAAATTTACAACCTAAGGAACAGCAGGTGTTGGAGAGGATGTGGAGACAGGGGACCCTCTTGCACGGTTGGGAATGCAAACTGGTGCAGCCACTCCGGAGACCAGTGTGGAGGTTCCTCTAAAAATTAAAAATAGAGCTACTCTATGATCCAGCAATGACACTACTAGGAATTTACTCAAAGAATACAAAAAAAATAAATCTTGATTCGAAGGGATGTTTATAGCAGCACTATCTACAACAGCCAAACTATGGAAATAGCCCACTTGGGGTCCATAAGCTGAAGAATGGATAAAGAAGGGGGTGGTATAAAAAAGCATCAATTTCCACTCAGTCATTAAAAAAAAAAAAAAGAATGAAATCTTGCTATTTGCAATAGTAATTCATTAGTATTATGCTAAGTGAAGTCATCAATCAGAGAAGAACAAATACCATATGAGTTTACTCAGATGTGGATTTTAAGAAACAAATGGGCAAAGGGGAAAAAAAGAGAAAGGCAAACCAAGAAGCAGATTTTCTTTTTTTAAGACTATTTATTTGAGAGACAGAGAGCAGGGGCAGAGGGGGAGGGAGAGGCAGCTTCCCCGCTGAGCAGGGAGCCTGAGGACCCGAGGTCGTGACATGAGCCGAAGGCAGACACCTAACTGACTGAGCCACCCGGCGCCCAAGAAGCGGCTGCTGTAGAGAGCAAGCTGGCGGTTACCAGAGGGGAGGTGGGGGGGATGGGGAAACAGGTGATGGGGATGAAGGAGGGCGCTTGTGACGAGCACCGGGTGAGGCATTGAAGTGCTGACCCACTGTGTTGTACCCTCAAACTAATACAACAGTGTATGGTAACCAACTGGAATTTTTTTTTTAAAGATTTTATTCATTCACCAGAGACAGAGAGAGAGAGAGAGGGGAGAAGGAGGCAGAGATATAGGCAGGCTCCATGCTGGGAGCCTGACGTGGGACCCCATCCCAGGACCCCAGGATCACACTCTGAACCAAAGGCAGATGCTCAATCACTTGAGCCACTCAGGCGTCCCCCAACTGGAATTTAAACGAAGACTTTTTAAAAATGGACATTCCCCAAATAACTAAAACAAACAAACAAAAAACCCTAAACAAAACAGGGAAAAAACCTAAGAACCCAAAGCACAATGAATATGAACAGGGCACAGGCGCCCTTGGCAGATGTTCAGAGGCAGGCCCAGTACGCGCCCCCCGCCCCTCCGGGAGGGGACGGGGGCAGATCGGGCTTCATTGCCACCAGGACCCGAGGGCCCTTCCGTGGGAGGCCTTTTGTTCAGACGTAATTTAATTATGATTAAGTTAAATCATAATTTAAGTTTCAAAAGCAGGTGCAGAGGACCCAGAGACTTCCATCGGTGACAACATCCCAGGGGGCCACAGCGCATTTCCCCAAGTCAGGAAGGTGACGCTAGCACGACGCCGCTATCCAAAGTGGAGGCGCTTCAGCTTGTACGGGTTTTACTCCGCACCTGGGCGCACCTGGGCGCACCTGGGCGCAACTGCAGGCCGCGGGCCTGGCGCACCCGGGATGCGGAACTGCGGCAAGGGGTCTCCGAAGGGCAATCCTGAAACAGATCCCAGCAAACAGAGAGGGAGGACCCCGGGCGCCCAGGCCTCGGCTGCACCTGCCCCCCCACCCACCCCCGGCAAGGAGCATCAGACTTAATGTGGGGGGCGGGGGGCATTTCCAACAGGTGCTGCAAGGCGCTGGCCTCACCCGCCCTGTCTAGGCCCCAGGTGGCTGCTCTACAAACAGCAGAGCAGACATGGAAAGCAAGGCCACAGCTCCTCTGGCTGGGCGGGGGGAGCACCGGTCACGGGGAAGGGGACCCCATGCCTAGAGGCTGTCATGGCCAGAGTCCCCACCAACCCCTCCTGGCCGGGCTCTGAGGGACACGGGGCCATCAGCAATGCAGATGTCCCCTTTGTCCTCCGACATCCCCCCACCAAATTACAGGGACTGGGCCAAATCACCAGCGTCAAACATCAACGTGGAAGGGGGCCGTTCTCCGGATTCAGAGCAGGGAGGTTAAAACCCTAGAGGTCTTCCTTGTGTGGAGGCCACACCCTATTTGCTCCAAAGTACCGGCAAAGTATAATCATTTTCCTTTGCAAAAGTTGGCTGAACCCTCAAGCCCGGACTAGGGCATTGGGGCCAAGTGTTTAAGGAAAGCCCCAGAGGCCTTGGGGGAGAAGGGACAGCACGGTGCCCCGGTGGAAGGAGAGCTCAGGCTCGGGGCTCTAGCAGGGGCTGGGGGGTCCAGGTGACACCTGTTCTCAGGGCCCATCCCATGGCCTGGCCACGCCTGTCCCTGAACAGGATGGAGCAGACACAGCGGAGTGGGCCCAGAGGGGTCGCGCACGGAGCCTCCTCTCATCGTTGGCAATAACGGGGACACTCCGTTCTGAATTTCTTCCCCTTGCTCTTGGCGGAAGGGCTGGGACTGGGTGGAAGTAGCCAAGAGCCCAGCCGTGGGACCAAGGGGATTTGACATTGAGACACGCTAGGTGCCCTGTCGGGTCTCCACCACAGCTTCCTCGGAGGGCCTCTGGCCTAAGCAGAAAGCCGCTCTGATTACTCCCCACCTAGAGTCTGGGCACGAACATCCTCCATTTCTCAGAGGACCTTGCCTCAAATGGTTGAACCGTAGCTCCCCGGATTCGTCACCGCCAGCCAATACGAACACCATCGCCTCCACCCGCCGAGGCTCCGAGGACAGACGCGTGGCAAAGGGATGTTCAAGCCCCTACTGTGTGAGGCCCTGCACTAGGGGCTGTGCCCTTTGCGCCAGGAAATCCTAATGAAAACTGCAGTGGGGTTCGCACCCGCATTTCCTACCCAAGCAAATGGAGAAGGGGGGGCCTGAGGTCCTCCAGGACTCCTGGGTCAGCCTGACTCCAGGGTCTGCATGCAGTCCCCTGCTGGGTGGCAGCTCTTACCAAGACACTGCCGGTCATGGGGGGGGGCGGCATGGGAGTAAGGGGACCCCTCAGCTCACAGCTTGCCACTTTTCTCTACTCAGGTGTGTTCCTCCCCTACAGCCCTGGTCAGCGCGGGCACCTGCCAAGGGCACACGGACGGGCCTTGGGGCCTTCTGCTCAGGCCTCCATGCCAGCCTGTGAAGCTTCTTGCCGGCCTCGCTCTGTGGCCCACGGTGCCCCCTCCCCGCCTAGGTGCTCAGATTTCCAGCAACCTTCAGGTTTAATCCGTCGAACAGCCCCAGAGGATGTTCCCTGTGACATGGAGCATGCCACCGTGTGGGACTCAGCAATAAAAGGGGGGGGGGGATTACCGGCATTTAAATTCTAAAATTAATGACAAGAGGTCAGAGTCTTGAGAACATCTGTTTCTGGCATTTTCCAGGGGGCCTCCAGTCGGCAGGCAGCGCCGAGCCATGCGGTGATGCGCAATTGAGTAGGACCCTGCACGGCCCCGTGACCAGGGCTGGGGCCGGACGGTGGCACTGTGTCTACTGAGGCTCAGGGCCCGGCCCCTGTGTGCAGGCTGCCGTGCCCTGGTCTGGAAAAGCCGGGGGTGTATTTCCCCCCAAGTTTAAGAGTTCTGGAACCTTCGAGGAAAAAGTCCTCAGGCCAAAGATGGGAACTTTGATGAGCCCGGTGGCTCAGCGGTGGAGCGTCTGCTTTCAGCTCAGACTGTGACCTCGGGGTCCTGGGATCGAGTCCCCCATCGGGCTCCCCGCAGGGAGCCTGCTTCTCCCTCTGCCTGTGTCTCTGCCTCTCTCTCTGTGTCTCTCAGGAATAAATAAATAAAATCTTTAAAAAAAAAAAAAAAGGGAACTTAATGTGGCCTGGCGTCACACTCCCCGGTACGGCAGCCCGTGGCCACCTGTGGCTCTTTAACCACAGTTAAGAGCCAGTCTGAACGGAGATGTGCTTTAAGTGTAAAACTTAAACACGCTTGAATCTCAAAGGCTGTGTGTGGGGGGAAAAAGTCACTTTTTAGATTGTGTTGTTGAAATTAAAGTATCCTGGCTGTATTGCATTAAAATAAAATATATCCTTAAAGTCCATCGCGATTGTTCCGTTTGCTTCTTTCCAGCACAGTACTCACACTTGCCTACGTGGCTCACGAATTTCTGTAAGGCGCTCTTGCTCTGGGGTTTCTGTAGCATGGTGTTTTGGGGCAAAGGGGGCCGTTATCAGCCCTAGAGCACCACTCAAATTCTAGAGGGTTCCTCGGGGTCACCCTGACTGCCGGAGACATCAATGACACACGGCGGGTATTGGGCATGAGGAAGGTGGAGAGGCCCGGCCCACAATGACGAAGAGCCGTGTGATGTAACACGATGGTTAGCCCGTGACCCGCATCACCGAGTCCCACCAGCCAGGATACGGGTGGAAAAATTGGTTATACCCACTGAGGCCTTGACTAAACCCCATTTAATATATAAACACAAGGGCTGGGGGTTTGCTTTTTTTTTTTTTTTTTTTTTTTGGCACTAACTAGAGTTTCCAGGGACGCAGCTGCTGTGTAAATCGAGGAAAGATCGCACTTTGTTTCACTGGAACGTTACCAAATGTTGTTCATCACTTTAGAAATTCACAGCACTATTGGCAACGCTGCTCAGGGTATTGGGGTTGCCAGCGTTCACGCCGCCATCGCACCAGGCGCCGTCATTCCCTGAGAGGTGTAAACTCCTGCCTGCTTCCCTGTGTCTTCTAGGGCAGTTGGATTTTTGAGCATTTATATAGGGAAACGCACAGCGTTGTATTTAAATTCCTTTCCCTTTGTTCCTCCCATATTACAATTATAACTTGATATTGGATTTTTTTTTAAAATGCGTGTAGGTGAATCATACTACCGGAAAGAGGTTCTTGACAAACTCCCCCCCACCCCACCCCCTAAAAAGGCACGTTGCCTCTGATGGAATTACAAACCATCCCTTGAATGTGGTCATGCCCGCTCTTGACTCCGCAGGTTGACTCTTTGCTCCATAAACTTAACCCTTCTCATTCTTGAGGTGTCAGACGCAGTGGGCCTCCCTCAAAACAGTCAAAAGGTCACCTGCTGTACGCTCCCCCGCACTCCGTACTTCCCTTTGCTCCATCCTTCATCCCGTGGACTGTCACTGTCTGCGCATTTATCGTCTTCCTCCCTGGACCGTGGGTTCCAAGAGTGGAGGAGCTGTGTGCGTTTGGTTCGTCACTGCATCCTCGGTGCCCAGTGCATGACCGAGCCCCCTCGTGCGTGCTCAATGCTTAGTGAATCAATTAAAGGTAATGAGACAGAGGTGGGATCTAGAGAGGCATGGGGGGACTGGGACTGCGGGCAGCAGCAGGCTGGGCATGGTTGGCAGTCCCAGGGGAGCCCAACACCTTGGATGTTGGTAGGCAGAATAATTCACTTTGCATCCTGGCAGATATGGCTGGGAGTCCCAGCCCTGCTGGTCACCACGTTAGTCATCTTAGCGAAGGTCATTGACCTCTCTGAGGGAGTAAGAGTACTTGCCTCATTTGCTGAGGGGCTTGAGAACAGCTCGGAGAGCACTTACCACAGTGTCTGGCAAATAGCAGCAGGTCAGCAAGTGCTACCTGCTGTTCTGGTTATTGCAGCCCCTCCAGAGAGGCTGGATGTGGCCCTCACAGAAGGCCGAGTTGCCCCCCTGTGAGTACCCACCTCCTGGAGGGAAATTCTGAGATTCAGTAGCAAACCCCCAAAATAGCCTGATTCAAACACGAGCAGAGAATCTGAGTAGATGTTTCTCCAAAGAAGACACATGGATGACTAACAGGTACGTGGAAAGGTGTTCAACATCCCCAAACAGTGAGCAAATCACGTTAAGTCGAAACCGCAATGGGGTACTACCTCAGGTCAGGAGGACAGGGTGGCTGTTAGACAGGAGGATCCCAAGTTGAGGACGTGGAGAAGAGGGGACCTTCGTGCCCTGCTGGTGGGAATGTAAACTGATGCAGCCACTGTGGAAAGACGTAAACTTTTTTCTATTTTGCATGTTTGAAAGTATCTATATTTTGTCCTCCTACTTATTCACTAGTGTGGCCAGAATAGAAATCTGGGCTGAAAATAATTTTCCCGTGGGGTATGGAGGTTCCTCAAAGATTTAAAAAAAAGAACTACCATAGGACTCAGCAGTCCTACTCCCGGGTATATACCCAAAGGAACTGCGAGCAGGATCTTGGGGAGATACTTGCAGCGTTAGTCACAATAGCCAAGAGGTGGAAGCAACCTAAACGTTGACTGATGGATATGGATGAACCGATAGAGAAAATGTGGCCTATACATATGACGGAATATCATTCAGCCTTAAAAAAGGAGGAAATTGGGACGCCTGGGTGGCTCAGCGGTTTAGCACCTGCCTTTGGTCAAAGGGCAGGATCCTGGGGTCCCAGGATTGAGTCCCGTGTCGGGCCCCCTGCGTGGGGCCTCTCTCTGTGTGCCTCTCTCTGTGTGTCTCTCATGAATAAATAAATATTTTTTTTTAAAAGGAGGAAATCTGACATTTGCAACTACACGGACGAACCTGGAAGGACATCGTGCTACGTGAAATAAGACAAAACTAGGACAAGAGATACGCGATACCTCTTATAGGAGGAATCTAAAATAGTCGAACTTACAGACACAGAGTGTAGAAGGGTATTTTCTAAGGGCTGAAGAGGAGGGATACGTGGAGAGTCCTTAGTCAGAGGATAAAAGGTTTCAGGAAGCATCAGATCCACAGGCTGAGTAGATCCCAGAGACCGACCGCACAGCAGAGCGTCTGTAGCTAGCAATACGGTGTTGCACACTCAGCACTCTGGTAAGACGGAGGGTCTTACGTTAAGTCCTTCTCTCTCCCACATGGACACATGTGGTACGAGGAGGCTTCTAGAGGCGATCAATACATGCATGGTCCAGATTATGCGGGTGGCTTCAGGGGTGCACGCTAGTCTCCAAACTCATCAGGTTATGTGCATTAAAGGGGTCAGCCTTTTGCAGGTCAACCATACTTCAGCAAAATGCTTAAGAAAATAAAGGCTCGTGGACCAAAAAATAAGGGGGAAAAAAAAAGGTTACATCCACCAAAAACATCCCCAGAGAAAACCCCCCAATAATGTTTGACCAAACCTTTGGGCGCCCCGGGCCCAGTCAGGTTGACACGTAAGATTAACCCTCACGGTTTATAGGGACACGTCCCCACTCAGCGGGGAGCAGCACCACTGCTTCCGAGCTTGGACCCCCACGGTGCAGCACAGTCCCTACCGCTTACGGACACCACGGCCGGCGGCTCTGACCCCGGCCAGAGAACTCCCACTTCTCCCACGCTGGCTCCCCACGACCCCGATTCCCGATTGGGGCTCTATCCACCGTCACTGGCTTGTAGGCCGAACAGGAAGCCTGGAGGTGCTCAGGCCGAGGTGCAAGCCCATGAAGCCCGGCGCGAGGCCTGGTGTTGGAGGAGCTTAGAGCCCCTGCCCGGTACCGACTGGCACCCCCGAGGCCAAGAGGACAGCAGATCTCCGCGCTCCTCCCGCTCCACCTGCCGAGGGCCCAGGCCCCCACCTCGCACACCGGGGCCAGCCAGCTCGGGGACGCAGGTGCGCCCAGAAGGGGACGAGGAGCCCCCAGACATGATCAGACCGCACACCATACGCACAGGATCTCCTGTAATCGTCACAACAGCAGAGCTCTCCACACCCGACAGACCTAGAGCTGCAGAGAAGGGACTTGGGGACATGAACAGACGTGGGGCCCAGACCACTGCTGCCTGGCCCGGTCTCTCGGCGACCCCACAACGCCTCCCGCAGACGCAGCGGGACGGTCACACTCATCTACCGATGGAAAGCCCGGGGCCTCCGTCCAGGGTGGGGGGTGGTCTCCAATCTGCAGGCTGGTACAGGGGGCTCCCCTTCCCCTGGGCTGCCCCAGGGCCTCCAGATGTGGGCGGCCGACTCTCCCAACCACCGCTGTCCACAGCTGGGGCCAAGGCTCAGACCAGTTTGATGCCCAAACACGGGCTGCTTTTCGCTGCACTTCAAGCCCACCTCAGACACGTTCCAGGAAAGGAGAGGAGAGGGGCTGCCCAGGAGGGGCTCTCTGCTCCCCTGTGCACGCCCGACCGGGCTGCCAGGGGGCCCCGCCACTGGCTCTCCCGCCCACAGTTCTGCTCTGGGCCAGGGAGCTCTGCTGGAGCTCAGCTGAGCCCGGCCTTGGCCCCTCGTCCCCATCCCCGACCCCCAGACGGCGCTTCACAGCCTACCTTCCCCTATACTTCTGACTTCACCTGCTAACCCCAGAGTTGGCAAACGGGTGTCGGTGGCCGGGTGCTGCTCAGGGCCTGTTGGTTTCTTACTGGGACCTGCCCAACCCTCCTCTTGCACACTTTGTCTAGGGCCGCTTTCCCTAAAATGTCACAATCGATAGTGGCCGTAGAGACCCTGATGGTCCACAAAGCGTAGACTATTTACTATTGGTCTCTACACCAACCCCCCCCCCCAAAAAAAAAAAAAAAAAAACACTCCTACAAATGTTTGCCAGTCTGCACTAAACAACCCCAGGAAGCAAATGCGATACTATCATTTCCTAGTTACAAATAAAAAATAAAAATAAATAAAAAAAGATAAAACCAAGTTGCTCAGAAAGCCTAACTGGTTTCTTAAGGACACAGAACCCATTGGCAGAGCCAAACCAAGAGCCAAATTCGTATTTAAGAGACGGGAACACAGGAAAGGTTTGCACCAGGGAGCAAGTCTCTGAGAATGCCTCTGGGCCCAGTGACCTGGTCTTGGTGGGGAAAAAAAAGGGGGGAGAAAAAAAAAGAGGAGACAAGTGTCTGTTTTTAAAATGTGGTGGACAGTCAATACCTTCTCAGCCCGTGGATCAAGAAAACCAGCCTTGAGCATGAGGCTGCGGGGTCTGCAAGGTCCTGGGATTTTCAGAGTTAATATTTTATTTACTTTTTGGTTCTTGAGTAGAACGAACACAACCCATACAACCCCTAGGTGCACGGGAAGTAAATGGGAGAAAGGAGCCCGTGGGGAAGGGAGCCCTGAGTTCTCCCCGCGTACCCAGGGAAGCCAAGTTTCGGGGCGTCTCCTGCCTCTGGCCCAGCCCCTCACCCCAGGCGGAATTTGAACGGCCAAGGCAGCCACGCTCCGAGCCCCCCGTTTGTGCACGCTGTCTAGAAGCGAGGTTAGGGCTCAAGGGCTGTTCTCGTGTTTTCCTGTTTATGACAGAGACTTGGAGCCTTTCGTTTCTGATTAGAAAAGAAATACTGGGAAAGAAGTTCTCTCTCTCTCTCTCTCTCTCTCTCTCTCTCTCTCTCAAAGAAGATCTTGAGAAGGCACAAGCAGGAGGGGGGCAAAGGGAGAAGCAGGCTCCTTGCTGAGTAGGGAGCCCGATACAGGACTCCATCTCAGGACCCTGGGATCACGGCCTGAGACCAAGACAGATGTTTAACCAACTGAGCCACCCCGGCGCCCTCTCCCGTGACATTTCCTAACAGCCACATGGCATCTCCTTACAGCTCCATCTCCCACAGCCTCCAGGTCCCCAGGCCTCCTGGGGAGTTTAGAATGGTCCGGGCAAGGACGGGCTGTGGGGACTTTGCTCTTGGTCCTGAACACCAGGGGGCTGTGGAGCGCCAACCTGCGCAAGGGAGCCAGCCCCGTCCTGCAGCAGATGTGGGAGGCTGGAGTGCCTCGGAAGAACAAAAAAAAAAAAAAAAAAAAAAAGACAAGGCAAGGCCTGGGCTACCAAGGGGAGTGAGCCCGGGAGGAAGGAGGCGGGAGGCTGCCAACAGGAGTCAACTTTCCTGGGCCAGGCGAGTGGTGGCCTCTGCAAAAGGCTCCTCCCGGATTGTGCAGTGTGCGGCCGTGCAACCATACACAGCAGCTCCGAGCACCACCACCTCGGCTGCAAAGATTCCAGAAATGGATTTTGGAAACCGGAGGTTGAATCAAGCTTACCAGGTATAAATAGAGGTCTTTGGGTATAAGAAAGAGCGCAGCAGAATAAAAATAAGAGAAGCACGTCCAGGCTCCTGGGGCCGAGCTGCATTATTCATGACCCCGGCCTTGCCGGGACGCCTCACCGGGTATTAAGGGGTCCGAGTGCGGGAGCAGGTCAAAGGCAAGCGGGGCAGGGAGGGCGACTGGAGGCGTGGGTTACCCCTGGCCCCCGGGGTGCCTCTCCCCCAACCAGAACCAGGAGTGGGGCCTGTATGTTCCCAGCCAGCCCCATTGTCTGCCTCCACGTCAATATTTTCCATCAATTTCTTTCTAATACCCCTAAAACCCAGATGTTATTAGCTGCAGCCAATTTTTTTTTTCCAGAATTGAAGGAAATTAAATGCATGGCTTGCTGGGAGACAGGAGGGTGATGCTTCTGAAACGTGCAGGTGTCCCCAGAATGGCCCGGGGTGGGGTGGGGGGCTGGAGAACTCCCCGACCCTGGGCCCAACCCCAGTTTAGGACTCAGTAGTTCTGTGCAGGGGGCTGGGGAAGCCGTGCTGTGGCCTGAGGACCGCACCCCGAGAACAGCTGGCTGATAAACCAAGAGGCTTGGCAGATGGGCTGCAGAGGCGGACCCCGAGTCCCCGACCCCCACCCCCACCCCCACCTCTGTGACCGGGAGCAAAGGACCCTACCTGCCTGGCGACCTCCGCAGCTGTGAGATAGTGCTCGACAGGGACAAGCTTGCTCACCAGGTGATGAGCCCTGGCACAGACGCCCCCACCTGAGGCTCCTTTGCGGGGGACAGAGGGGGACAGAGGGGATCCCGTAACCCAGGAACACCCTACCACCACCCACCTCCAGCTGCTGGGAACCTCTACGTGGTCTCCTAGCTCTAGGATTGGCCTGTCGTAGGTGCCTCGTCCTAGTGGAATCCCACTGCGTTGGTCCTCTTGCGTTTGTCTTATTTCACTTAGTGTGTCCTCAAGGTTCATCTGGGCCGTGGCGTGTGTCCAAATTTCCTTTCTTTTTAAGGCTGAATAACATTCCCCGGATGCAGGGACCACGTTTAGTTCGATTCATCTATTCCTGGGCACTTGGGCGGCTTCCCCCTTGGCGGTTGTGATCCCACTACGATTGCTGTCGTACAAGTACCGGAGTCCCTGCTTTCAACTCTTCCGGGGGTGTACCCAGAAGTGAGGTTACTGGAGTACACAGTGATTTTAGGTTTAATGTTTTGAGGAACCGCTGTGCCATTTTCCACAAACTTGGAATTTAATCTTCCACCTCACACCTCAGAGCTGTTCAGCAGAAACAGGGATGCTGACAACCTCGCCAGTATCCTCCCAAAGGGATTGGAGGCCAGCCTCCGCCACGGGGCTTACGGCTCTGTTGTTAGGGGCTTAACTAACCTCCACACTTATATATGCAGAAAACTAACACTGGCAGGGACCTCAGGGGGACCGTGACCACCCCTCACTCCACGAGATGAGCCAGGTTATAATCCAGAGACGTGAGGCTGCTACATAGCTTTACTGGCTCTTCACTCCACAGGCCTCAGTCCCAATGTCACCTCCTCAAAGACCTCAGCCACCCCCTCCCCAGTCACATCTAGGCTTATTTTCTGCACATCAGTCTAGAAGTATTTTACCCGTTTGTCTCTTCCAAATGGATGTGAGGGCAGGTGCACGTATCCCCGTTTTCAAAGTTTGCACTACACTATGCTTTTACGAAAGACCCTGTTTCCACTAACATATCCAAAGAGGATTTTCAGTTTCAGGAGAAAAGCACAAAGTAAAAATAGCGCCCAGCACTTGCTGCACAGCAAGCCCCTCTGGAAGCACACACCCTGAGCAGCAAGTGGGGCACCCGCAGGCTCCTTCTCCAGAAATACGCTCAACAGCTCTGTAGTTTAGAACCATGTTTGTGAGTAGATGTGCTTTGTCACAACGTATGGCAATACATTCGTTGGTGAGATGTGTCCTAAGGTATGAGGAAAGCGGAAGAGGTTATTTTTTGGGTCTGGGAATAATCGAAAATTTTTTTTCCATATGGATTAATGATAATTGCTTCTTTATGCCATTGGTCTACAAAAGGTTTCATGGGAACACTAAGCTTTTGGACAGCTGGGATTCCTGTACCTTTTCGGTCTTAACCACAGCAAAAATAAAATACATAAATAAAAAAAATCACAGCATCTACAATTGTGCCTGGCATGCTGTAGGCATTCGGGTGCTTCCACTGAATGAATGAAATATAAATATCTTAAGATACACAACTCTGATATTTGCAAGAAAAATGTCCTGAGACGTTCACAATTCTCTCAAGTATATACTCTCAAAAAAAGACAACCAGTTAGAAAGAAAGAACAAACACTGAGATGCTCCCTAAGTGACTGACTTCAGCTCATCAGTTCTTACAAGGAGCCCAAAGTTCAAATGTTAATTCCACAGATGCAAGGTCTCCACTCTTTCCACAGGTCTGAGATGGATTGGAAAGGACTAATATTCCATTAGAGAGTCAAGGTCTTTGATTGCGATCGCACTGATAATTTCCTTTCCATTAAGAGGTTGAAGCATTGTGGATGTTTTAAGGAGGACGGTGATGCTTTTCTCAGTAATGGTCTCTCCTGGTATAAATATACTGTAGGTAATAAGACAAAGTGAGGGGTGGGTGGGGTGGGGGGAGGGGGCCTTGGCCTCTCACCCCATCTGTATATGGGATCAGTGTTGCTATCCCTGGTTCTAAAGTTTTCATAGGAACATCACGTGGACCAGAGCAGAATTTCCCGGAATGCTAGATGTGATTTTATTATTTTTATATCTACTGTTTGAAAAATGAACAGAACAAGGGGAGACCTTGCCCTGAGCCCGAAGGAAAGCTAATTAGGGTAGGCCAGGAGGGGAGATCATGAGCCATACACCCCAGACCACTAGGTTCATGATGAAATTTCTGATTGTGGTTTGGGGCTTCCCTCCCCTTCCCTATAGTCCCCACAGCCTATACCTGACACCCACTGCCTGGCTTTTCTCTGAGCTGCTTGTCTCCTACCAGGTGCAGCTTTCCTGTGACGGCAGTTTGATTGAAAGAGAAGAAGGGGCAAGGGACCCAAGCCAGAGGAAGTCAGTTGGCAGGACAAGGGTGTAGCCGTATAGGGGTTCTACTCATGCCACTAGGTCCTACCTATCATATCTCCTATCTGGTATGTCCTCTCTACTTCTCCCCAGCAAGCTGTATTCCCCCACCCCACCCCCGCTCCTCCTAATGAATATCTCTACCTGACTCGGTCATTATCCTCCCTCTGAGTCACAGACTTGTATTTGGCAGGGGTCTAAGAGCTCATATGTCCATCTTTTTTTTTTCTTTTTTTAATCAGAGTGTTTTTTTTAAGATTTTATTTATTTATTCATGAGAGACAGAGAGAATGAGAGGCAGACACAAGGAAGAGGGAGAAGCAGGCTCCATGCAGGGAGCCTGATGTGGGACTCGATCCCGGGACTTCAGAATTGTGCCCTGGGCTGAAGGCAGGTGCTCAACCACTGAACCACCCCGGGATCCCTTCATAGATCCATTTAAGATGGGCCTAGCTTCTTTGAGAACAGCATCTGCCTCTTCTGCTTCATCGTAAGTCCTTCCTGTATTTAATAAGTACAATGAGTGAAGGCTAGGGGATGGGGGCCCACGAGTAGCAGCATCAGAGGAGCTTAACGGGGGAGAGAAGCAACCAGAAGAGTCATGGGGGACCAGAGCAATGGAGAGTTAAGGATGTTGATAGAGAGGGGAAGATGAGACAGACAATGGAACTATGCAGAGACGAAGGAGAAGGCACCAAAAGGGAACTTTTGGGTTCAAAAGTTAAGAGATCTTCACCACAGAAGTTGGAGAAAAGTAACTTTGGCATAGTTTCAAGGAAAAGCCAGTCTAAAAAACGTTTAGTAAATGAAGGGCAGTACTCAGCGTTGGTAGATGCCCTTTCAAGCACTGCTCAAATATAAACTGATGTGATGCTGTTGTGAGAGCTTTAAAAATTATTCCAGACATGGCATATAGACAAAGAGGTAGCATAAGAACTGTATCACAATGCTACTTATAATCACAAGAAAATGAAAGAAGAAATAATAATCATTACCATCATAACCTTTACAAAGTATAAATCACCTAGGACTACGATATCATATTTAACCAAACTTCAGAATACAAAACTCTATATTCAGTAGGACTTAAATTTTGTAAAGTAAAAAATTGGGTTAGATCCATCCATCCATCCATCCATCCATCCACCTTATATTTTTGTATCCAGCTCCATAGATAAAAAGACTAAAAGGGAAACTTACTAGGACATTTAGTAGTCAATGGATATATCTACACTGTGGGCTTATGGGTAATTTTCATTCTCCTTAATATTTCATGTATTTTCCAAATTTCTGAAGTAAGAGTCATGCTTATAATCAGGGAAACAGATAAGATTGCTTTTAAAATAGAATGAGCCTGTGGTGAGGAAGTAGAGCCAAGGATTAAAGATTGTCTTTTAAAAAGTTCAGAAGAAGCAACGGGGTTTTGGTTCAAGATAGTAACACAGGAAGCTCCTGAACGCACATCCTTCCAAGGACACATTGAATCTATAACTACATATGGGAGAATTTCCTCTGAAAGGAATCTAGAAACTAGCTGAAAGACTTTTACGCAACAGGCAAATGAGGAAAATCCCACGATGAAATGGATAGGAGAGGCTGAGAAGCAATTTCCCATAAAGCCCATACCCAACATGGTAACCTGCAACTAGAAAGGAACTCAGAACTCCCAGCTTCTTCCTGAGGAGTAAAGAGTTTGGACACCACACCTGGTACCCAAAAATTTAAGACTTCCATCTGAGAGATGGGCTCCCAAAATATCTAGCTTTGAGAACCAATGGGGCTTATTCAGAAGACCCACTGAGGGGGATCCCTGGGTGGCGCAGTGGTTTGGCGCCTGCCTTTGGCCCAGGGCGCGATCCTGGAGACCCGGGATCGAATCCCACGTCGGGCTCCCGGTGCATGGAGCCTGCTTCTCCCTCTGCCTGTGTCTCTGCCTCTCTCTCTCTCACTGTGTGCCTATCATAAATAAATAAATAAATAAAAATTAAAAAAAAAGAAGACCCACTGGGCTACAGGGAACTAAGAGTTCTTAACGGGGTTGCATGGGCTCTCACACACCCACTATGGCTAACACCTCAGGACCTACTGGAAAGGCAGCAAACAAACCCAGCCTTTCCATGAAAGAGACCTATTTGCTTATCTTAAAAGCTTTGGACTGAGAATAAGGCTACTAATTTAACACATATCTAGGGGATGCTGCAACACATTCCAGAGGCCAAGGATGCTATCAGACACGATCTTTGGATTCTCCCTCTGCCTTGCTCCATGTTGTCGGGATCTCCCAGAAAGGACTTAATGCACATGTCTGGCATTCCAGGTTTTACATCTCCCACCCAGGGGACACTCTTTGATTGCCTGGCTCTGATGGCTAATGAGGCTTATGTTCATGGGCCCCACAGGGTTATAACAGAGAAACAGTACTTAACCAGGGATTCTCGAAGGACACAGCACAGAGGCAAACAAAAATACCCAACTCCCAGTCGTCCGTGAAAGAGGTATATTTGCATACTTTTATAAGCTGCTGCCTGAGGATCTAGCCTCTAGTTAGCCAGCATCTAGGTGCTGACTGAGATCCTCCCCTTTGGGACACTCCCAGATCTCAACTACTGGGATCCACTAAGAATAAAGAAGGATGCTTGGTTAATCACAAAGATTTCAGAGACAACCAAGAGGTAGGGCATGGTTGAATGATTAGATTCACTTACACAAGTGAATAGTAAGATTATTTCATCAAGACTGGGAGAGATGGCTGTTTTATCTATGTATAGAAACCAACACAGGGTCAAGAAAAAGGAAAAACAAAAACAAAAACAGAGGAACATGTTCCTAACAAAGGAGTAAGATAAAACCTCAGAAAAATGCTTTTTAAAAAGATTTATTTTAGGTGGGGAGGAGCAAAGAGAGAGAATCCTGAAGCAGACTCCCTGCTAAGTGGGGAGCCGGACACAGGGCTTGATCCCAGGACTCTGAGAACATGACCTGAGCCAAAAATCAAAAGTTGGCCATGTAACTAACTGAGTCACCTGGGTACTCCCCTCAGAAAAAAAATTTTAATGAAATGGAGATAAAATGATATGCCTGATAAAGAATTCAAAATAATTAACAAAAATGCCTCATAAGGTAGTAAAATAATACATAAAAGTGAGAATTTCAACAAAGAGTATTTAAAAAGTACCCTAATGAAATCAGAGCTGAAGAATATAATAAAAGGTTCAAGAGTAGACTAAATAAAGGGAAAGAAAGGATCAGCAAATGGAAAAACAAGGCAATGAAATTCAATCAGAGGAACAAAAAGAAGAATGAGAAAGTGGGGTTCTAATTCATGACAGTGACGTAGGAAGATTCTGAACTGACCTCTTCCATAGTATACATCAAATTACAACTATTATGGGATATAGAAACTACAAAATAGTAAAACAGGTCAATGAAACCAGGAGCTGGTTCTTTGAAAATATCAACAAAATTGATAAACCTTTAGCCACACTTATGGAAAAAAGACTCAAAAAAAAAAAATCACAAAAGAGGACAAATAACACTATAGAAACAATTATAAGAGAATATTATGAAAAACTATATGCCAACAGATTAGACAATCGAGGATAATTTCCTAGAAATATAACCTACCAAAATTGCAGCAGGAAAAAATAGAAAATTTTAACAGAGCGAACACAGCAAGGGGGCTGAATCAGTAATCGAAAAATCCCCAACAAATAAAAGTCCAGAACCAGACAAATTTTTTTAGTTTTGCAAGCAAATTCTACCGAACATTTAAAGAAGAGTTAATATCTATTTTTCTCAAACTACTCGAAAAAAATACAAGAGGAAAGAATACCTCCAAATTCATTCTATGGGGCCAGTATCACTCTAATACCAAAACCAGATAAAGATACCACAAAAGAACTAGAAGCCAATATCTCTAATAACATCTAATATCTCTAATAACATAACTCTAATATATCAGTTATCTCTAATAACATCAATATCTCTAATATCATCTAATAACATCAATAAAAATCCTCGACAAAAATACTAGCAAACCCAATCCAACAATACATTAAAAAAAATCATTCACCACAACCAAGTGGGATTTATTCTTGGGATGCAGAGGTGGTACAAAGAACCAACAACAAACAAACACAACACAACAACAAAAAGAACACACACACACAAACCCAAAACCATTATAGGTCAATATCCATGATGAACATAAATGATGTTCATGATGCAAAAAATTCTCAAAGTATTAGCAAACTGAATTCAACATTAAAAAGATCATATACTATGATTAATTAGGAGTTATTCCAGGGTGTATGGATGGTTCAGTATCTGTAAATCAATGTGATGCATTAACAAATTGAAGGATAAAGATCATATCTTGATAGATGCATAAAAAACATTTGGCAAATTTAACATCAATTCATGTTAAAAACTTACAAGAAACTGTACAGAGGGAACGTATTTCAACATAATAAAGCCATATATAAGCCCACAGACAATACACTCAATGGTAAAAAAAAAACTGAGCTTTCCCACCAAGATCAATAAGATCCCATTTGTGCCTTGTTTATTCAATATAGTCCTGGAAGTCCTAGCCAGCGCTATTAGGCAAGAAAAAATTTAAAGGCATCCAAATCTAAACAGAAGAAGTGAAATTGTCTCTATTTGCAGATGACATGATATTATACATAGAAAACCTTAAAGATTCGACAACAACAAAAAAACATGTTAGAACTAATAAAGTTGCAGGATACAAGATCAATGTACAAAAATCAGTTATACTTCTTTACACTGATAATGAATTCTCAGAGATATTAAGAAAACAATTCCATTTATAATTGCATCAAAAAGGATGAAATAAATTTAACCAAGAAGGTGAAAATCTGTATACTGACAACTTTAAGACATTAAAGAAAAAACTGAAGATGACACTCAAAGATATTTTGAGCTCATGAATTGGAAGAATATTGTTATAATGTCTGTACTATCCAAATCTACAGAATCAATGCAATCCTTATCAAAATTCCAATGGCATTTTTTTTCCACATAGCCAACAATCCTAAAATTCATATGGAACCACAAATGACTCAGAATAGCCAAAGTAATCTTGAGGAAAAAATGATAAAGCTTTTACAGTTTCCTGATGATAAAGCATCATACTTCCTGATTTCAAAGTCTAGCACAACGCTATGGCAGTCAAAACATCATGGTGCTGGCATAAAAAAACAGACACATTGATCAATGGAGCAGAATAGAGAACCCAGAAGTAAACCCATATTATAGTCAATTCATTACAAAGGGGCCAAGATCATACAATGAGGAAATGCTAGTTTTATCAACAAATGGTGTGGGAAAACCAAACAGCCTCATACAAAAAAATGTTGGACCACTAGCTTATCCCAAACGCAAAAATCCACTCAAAATGGATTACAGATAAACAAATATAAATCCTAAAATCATAAAACTCCTACAATGAAACAGGAGGGTAAGCTCCTTGACATCAGTGTTGGCAGTAATTTTTCAGATTTCACACCAAAAGTCAAAGCAACAAAAGCAACAACAAAGCAGCAGGGTGATAGCAAACTAACAAGCTTCTGTACAGCAAAGGGAACCATGGATAAAATGAAAAGACAAGCTACCAATGGAAGAAAATATTGGTAAATCATCTGATATGGGGTTAATTTCAAAATCTATGAAGAACTCCTATATCTCAGTAACACACACAAAAAAAGCCCTGATTTTAAAATGGAGAGAGGAACTGAATAGACATTTCTCCAAAGATATCCAAATGGCAAACAAGTACATGAAATACGCTCAAAGTCATTTATCAAATGCAAAGCAAAACTACAGTGAGATACCACCACACACCTGCTGGAAGGGGTATTATCAAAAACACCAGTCAGTGTTAGTAAGAATGTGGGGGAAAGGGAACCCTTGGGCACTACTGGTGGAAATGTGAATTGGTACAGCCAACCTGGAGAACAGTATGAAAAATCCTCAAAAAATTTATAAGCTGAGACTACCACATAACTCAGCAATTCCACTTCTGGATATTTATCTGAAGGAAGTGAAATCCCTACCTCAAAAAGATACCTGCATGCTCATGCTCATATCAGCATTATTTACCATAACCAAGACACAGAAACAACCGAAGTGTCCATTGACGGTTGAATGGATAAAGAAAATGTGATTTATAGAACGAAATATTGAGCCACAAAAAGGAAGGAAACCCTCCCATTTGTGATGTCGATGGACTCTGAAGGCCGAGTGAAATAATTCAAAGACAAACACCATACGATCCTACTTATACGTGGATTCTTAAAACAACCTGACTCATAGATGCAGAGAACAGGTTGGTGGTTGCCCAAGGCAGAGAGTGGGATGGTTGCAACAGGTGAGGAGAGTGGTCAAAAGGTACAAAGTTTTAGTTAAAAGCTGAGTAAGTCCTGGAGGTAAAGTGTACAGCACGGGGGCTATGGACTATAGTTTTTTCAATTAAAAAAAAGTTCAGTTGAAGTGAGGGGGAGAGAAAAAAAGTGGTTATTCAAGGGGCAGCAAGGTTTGGGAAGGATCAGTTAAATTTATTTTTTTAAGGCAGGGTAGAGAAGACCGTCCTTTTAGGCAGAGAAAAATGCAATATGGATGGTGAAACCAGAGACTCAAGGGCAAAAGTAATCCATTAAAATGACCACGGCCACGGGTGCAGAGCGGTCGCTGGGGAAGAGGGTCTTAGAAGAATGAGGGACCCTTCACTCTTGGAAGGTTCCCAAGGAAAGAGGAGGGAGGGGAGAGGAGCCCGGAGCGGTCTTAGAGGAACACGGAGCGTGTTCTCCCTTGGTGCAGAGCATGGGGCCCATGGCTGGTGCTGGGCTTGGCCCTCGGAGAGCCAGAAGCACCCCACTTTGTCTGCATCTCCACACCTGGTACCAGGGTCCTTCTTACCTTCTCATCAAAATATATTCCAGCTACCCACAGCTCTGTGTTCCTATTGCTCTCCTTTCCACAAAATCTTGCAGAAGCAACCGACACACGGACGTAGTAGGTTCCTGCTTGGAGGTATAGTGCACGTGGCAGGTGGCTCCTGGGGGAGCACAGAGGAAATGGTGTTTCCTCCCGAACGGCGCTACAAACTGGCCTAAAGCTGAGGCCATCACCATTGCCATCTGTCCAAGCCCGCTCCCCTCACAGATCGCTGTTCTTCTCTTAAAGGCATTGAGGACCAAACGGGGGGCTGAAAATCAGAACCATCTCGGGCAACCTCCCACCTGAAGGGTCCTCTCAACTCTTCCTTATGGGGTTTTCCATGCCAATCCCAGGAATATTCTCAGTTCAACAGTTGGCCTGAGGTCCTGATCACCTCTCGGAAGGAGGACAAAAATACCTGACAGATGGTCCGTCTGCCTCCAGTCTGTTCCCACAGTGCCCCTCTCCTGCAAGGTCTTGCTCCCCTTGGCTTAGGGACCTTGGACAAGGAGCTCTCTCCCGGTGAAAGCCCCTACTACTGTCTTCTCTTGGCCAATTCCTAATTGTCTTCCAGACTCGGCTCTGACCCTGCCACTTGGGTCCAGACTCTTCCTGGCCCCAAGCAGACTTTGCTATGTAACCTTTGAAACTGTAAGGCCAGGCATGCAGCCCTATTGGTTATCCCCACACCCAACCTGGTCTCTGGCCCTTAGTGACTGTTGAAGGGCAACCTGAAGAAATGCAGACTGCTCACAGCTTCATCTACTCAGACCACCAGGGGATGGAAATTACATCCATGTGTGCTAGGTCTACTCCAGGCATTGTACCAAATACAGTATCCTAAGTGCTTTGGGTATACTCTTTCAGGAAGTCTCCAATCAACACAGGGAGGTAGAGGCTGTTATTTCTCTTGCAGACGAGGAAGCTGGCTTAGGGACGGAAGGAGTTGATTCAAAGGCAGAAAGGCAAGGAGTTGATTCAAAGGCACCCAGTTTGCACCACTGGCTCCAAAGTCCCCTATAATCCTGGTCTATGTAGCATTACATCTATCTCCTTCCCCAATTAGACGCCCTCATAATTGCAAAGTTCAGGGAACTAGAAAAGCTACTCCTCTGCATTGCTTGGGGCTTCTAACAAATAACTTTACGTCATGCATGCATCTTTAAATATCTATTTCTTAACTTCACATCAAGCTGAGAGGTCCCCACAGGCAGGAACTAGGTCTTATTCATCTTTTGTACAACCTATGGCTCTTGGCAAGCTGTGGTTATTTTGTAAATAATGACTGATGTGACTATCAATCAAATTATTTGTTGATTTATTAGGTGAAACTATGATGGTGAATTTTCTGGAGTCAGAACAGGAAGTATTTTTGAGCAGATGGCTCATTCCGGCACCCATCAAATTGCACTGGATGGGTCATTTTCTAAGCATGGGGCCAGCCCTGGGGATGTAGCTAAAACAAATTTAAATTCATGATGAATTCATTAAAAATTCCAGGGCAAGACATCTTTCAGGAGCACTAATGACATCCACATTTAAGACTACATTCATTCTGTATGGTTTAAAGGTTATTAAAATGAAGTGCAAACAAACAGAATGGTGACAGGGCCCTGCCTCTGACAAGGAGCCCATCGAGGGACTCAATCATCCGTAGCTCAGCTGTTCTTTAATACGACTTGACATCTTCTATGTTGCATCATTTTTCTCGGGTGAGTTACCCAACGTCCCACTTATGGGACACTTGTCTAAACAACACAGGGAGCTTGGGGAAGGCTATGCAACTGGAAGGCGTGATCCCCATGCTGTAGGTCTTGGCTGTGCCATGGGTGGCCTGAGAACCAGCATGTGTAGACTCGAGGCCACCCACTCCAGGCTGTTACTGCCTCAGCCTCCACCTGGCGTGGCCAAGCAGTCTGCCGGGACCGGGCACTGACTTTAGCTCCTCGGGCAACGGCCGAGGTTGTCCTGGACAACGGCCCACAGAGTCACAGGCGAATCGGAGTTCCTGATAGGACTTCTCCAACAGCCCTCGTGATAGGTCTTCTCCCCTGCCTCCCAGGGTCTTCCTCTTGGATTTCTTGAGGACAGAACTCTCCAGAAGCTTAACAAAGTTCCACTCTTTTCATTTGAATGGACTCATCTGGCCTTACTCCCAGGAAGCCCCAAAAGCCCTACTCCACCCACCAATCCTAAAGGCGTGTGCCCAAGCTCCTGCAGCCCTCTCTCTGCCTGTACCCTGCCTTGACCTCCCCAAGTGTCCCCTCAAGGCACGCTGTGTACCTCCTCCAGGACCTGTGGGTAGTAAGCTTATTTCAGGTTCCTTTGTGGTCTTTTGTTGAACTTCTGCTTCCATCCCACACCCCAGTGTTCTACTGGATATTCATCTGACAAGGACACAACATAGCAAACAGCAGGGACACCTGGAAACTTGTAGGGTCTCATACCACACCCCAGATCTCTGGAATCAGGATCCTCAGCTTAACAAGATCCGTAGGTGACTGGAAAGGTCCTGGAGTTTGAGAAGCACTGTGGAAATCTCTATGATTCAACTGGCCATGCAGGACTGACAAAGGATATAATTTCTTAATATAAAACCTTTTCAATAAGATCTGTCCCATACATATACCCCTTTGTTGGATGCCTTAAACTTGTGGAGGCATAATTGATCTAACATTGTGTAAAGCTGGAGGGGAAGAGGCCTATCCTGACTATTTACTTCTACAACGTGAACCCCACCCCACTGCACTCATCATCTCCTTACCCTGATTTCCCCTATGACAGTTGTTCACCTTCTATAATAGGTCATACATTTGTTACATAGTTCACGCTGCCTCCTGCTAGACTTGAAGTCCATAAGGGAAGGGAGCTTTGTCTGCTTTGCTCACTGGTCTACCCCAAGCATCACAGATTTGAGCTCTGCAAGGGCAGGGATATTTTTTATGGTCTTCTAGCCCCCAGCTCAGCCAGAGGCTAAGTACAGAACTAATGATTCTTAATAACTGGAGGAAGAAGTGGCTGGTGCTCCCAGGGCCCAAAGACCCTTCCGTAGTGCAGGACTTGCAGCCTGTCTTTTTGTTCTAAGTCAGTGAAGAGTAACCTCGAGTCTATACCTCACGGGTAGCAGGACCAGGACATGCAAACTGGAACCGCTTTGAGATTAGTGGTAGGGTGGGTAGGAGACTTAATTCTGCAGCTGCAACAGCTGTGCAGGAGGATGGTCTCAAGGAGCTGTGACCTTATTTACGGGGCCCACTCAGTTATCTACAATCCAGCTCCAGGAAGATAGATTAGAGAGTGGTCTCCATGGGAGTTCTCAAATGCGCTCAGATATTAATAATTTGTGGCAAGATAGTGCCACATTGCCCCACTGGCATTCCCCTGTGAAATAAAGTAGGTCAGCTAGATTGTAAACTTGTGTCTTGTTCCCACAGAACACAATAATGTGGTTTTTTTATTTGAAAGAGGGAAAATGTAAACACGTGTGTTTTTCCAAAATTGGCTTTTTACGCAGACAGCATTGTGTATCCCAACTCAGAGAGAAGACCGGGAGCACAAACATGCATAGGGGTAAGTGGTGGGAGGTAGGATTTCCCTTTTGCTTCCTGCCCAAACACAGCTCAGGCCTCAGTCTCAAAACAAAAATCGAAACAAACCATCGGCCCCCAACATTCCTTTCCTTCTTCTTCACAAGTCCCAAGTTTTATATAGATATAAGACTTTTTTGAGGGAAGCACATTTGATTTTTTTATGAATATTTAATAAGCAGCTGTGAATGAGATCCCTGTATTATGTCCCTTTCAGTAAAACAAAGGGTGACAAAGAATCTTGTCACCGAACACCATCTGCATTAATAGAGGTATCACATGATGGTTTCTGTTAATCTACTTGGTCCTGGTACTTCCAGTTCTAAGCTCCTGAGGGAGGGGATCAGGTCTTAGATTTCTGCCTCAGTGTGGAATCATTTGGTTGCAAGAAAAAAAAACAATCCAGTTGAAACGAGGTCACCTTAAAAAAGTGTTTTGTGGGGAGGTTATAGGAACACCTCACAGAATCAAGTATAGGAGGTAGAGCCAGGTCGGAGTTCAATGGGAAAGGTGAAAGACCTAGAGCTACCCTGCCATTCCTCGGGGCCAGCGGTCACAGCACTGGCTGGTTATCCATGCCTGTGTCCCCAGCACCCTAACCAATTCTTTCTTAGGGAGGTGTTGGTTTTTCCCCAGTGGGAACGCCATTGACAGCTTGGGTGGGGCAACTCTTCATTGGGCTAATTGTCCTGCTCAGAGCTAGAGATTTAGCATCCCCTGCCCCGGCCCAGTGGACGCTAGTAGGGTCTCCTTACAAATTCATCCTAGCAACCTCAAATACCCCCATGCCTTTCCAGACACCTCCCAACTCTGATAGCAGAGGTACACGTCCAACACAGCATCTTAGCTCACATTCCCAGGAGAGAAACTGATTGATCATTCTGAGCCATTAAATCGGATCCTCGTCCACTCAGCCATGAACGTACGTGTGAATCTTAGCCAACCACAAATCAAAGGATACACCCAACGTTGCCAAGACCTCCCTCTTCCGTGGGTGCTAAGGGCAGGGATAGTCCCAGAGAAGGGACTGCGACTAAGGACTAATGGTCTAATTTGGCTAAAGCTCGGGACCAAGGGAAGGAATGCTCAGGGATAATTTCATTTGCTCGGGAGGCTCCACCAATGTTCAGTATCTTGCCATCGGTTTGGAATCAATGCCTATAGGTCATCGAATTCCCCTTCCCTTCTCCTTTGAATGCCAACTTTCCTCCCACTTTTTTTCTCCATTTCCACTAGCTCTCCTCTTGTAGTTGCCTGGGTCTCCTCCCAACATTTAGGTCCAGAAACATGTGATCTTAGTGGCCCCGGGGCCCCTTGCACACAAGATAACATAGCGTTAGTTTACTCAGACTTGTAGGGACTGTTTTGTAGTCCTAAGAACATAGGATAATGCCCTAATTTACCCCCCAAATTAACATACTTTTTGCTTATGTGTTTGCCTTGCACAGCTGTTCACCATTTAAAGAGGCCATCACAGTGCTCAAAAGATAATCAAAGAAGCTACTTAAGATAACATGCTGCCTTTAAAAAAACAAAAAAGCAAAAAACAAACAAACAAAAAAAAACCCCACTAATGCCCACGCTGAACTTAGAACGGTAATGAGCTCAGGCAGGAACCCAACTGAGACCTCCTCGGCCAACCCACCCAGCTGGGATATTTGCATCTTATACAAACCATTTTTATGAGGCTGTAAATTTCCTAATTTTACAGTTACAGGTCTTAATTGTCACAAATACCATTTCTGCACGTATCTTGGCAGACGGAATTAAAATTTCCACATGATCTGAAAATGCTAAATTGTTAATAGCTTCTCTAGGGCTTTGTGACTTCATCTGACCTCTTTGACGATTTCTTTTTTTTTTTTTTTTTTTTAAAGATTTTATTTATTTATTCATGATAGTCACACAGAGAGAGACAGAGAGGCAGAGACACAGGCAGAGGGAGAAGCAGGCTCCATGCACCGGGAGCCTGACGTGGGATTCGACCCCGGGTCTCCAGGATCACGCCCCGGGCCAACGGCAGGCGCCAAACCGCTGCGCCACCCAGGGATCCCCTCTTTGACGATTTCATCATTGTTTATGCATATAAAAAAAATCTAGGCTCATGAGCTTAATATAAGTCTCCAGGCATTTTTTTTTTCAGTCCACTTTTGCTGCTCTTTGATATTCAAGATAGAGGACTGGGTTTGAAGAGTAGAGAGTGTATTGGTTGAGACTTATCAATCCCTTTCTCACACCAAGTTATGCTATAAGCACTCAGAGTACAAAATAACGGAGGCACCAGTTTTTAACCCAGCACAGATTATGAACACGATAGTAGTTCACTTTAAAGTATTGGTTTGTAACACGCAATCACAGTGGGTAATCCATCATTTTTGGTTGTTTCATTCAGTATTTGGCTCTTAAATCTGCCTTTCCTCTTACAATCTTTTTCCTGGAGGAGCTTTAACCACATTCATTTAGGGGGTTTTGAAACTGCTCTATTATTTGCCGATGTTTTAAGGTCATAAAGCTTTTTGGAGTTGACTCAAACTTAAGTCCCAATTAGCATTTAGTCTAAAAATTATCTTTGAGCTGTTTAATAACTATTTTCGAGCATTCGATGCTATCCTATGGGAATTCTTCTGAGTTTTTCCATTTGCTTGTGTTTTATTGGTTCTGTAGGTTTGGGGAACATAGAGAACATGTTCACAAGACAATAAACTTAATGAGCAGAGTTTGATTTAACCATGAAACAAAAGCTTGTGCTTCCTGGAAAATATCTTTTACATGAAGTCAAGGTGTAGTTTCTTTGTATCGTCATTATCTGCCCTAGTTGATCAATGAATACTTGGTAAATACTAAGCTGACTGGCTCAGGATCCAGGTCTTTTTTTTTTTTTAAGATTTTATTTATTTATTTATTCATGATAGATGGAGAGAGAGAGAGAGTGGCAGAGACACAGGGAGAGGGAGAAGCAGGCTCCATGCCAGGAGCGTGATTCAGGACTCGATCCTGGGACTCCAGGATCACACCCCAGGCCAAAGGCAGGTGCTGAACCCCAGAGCCTCCCAGGGATCCCAGGATCCCTTTTCACACCAGGTGGGCATGGCTGATGGAACAAGGGAGCGATGGGAATATATGGAAACTGAAGAATTTGGACACATTTGTAAAGGGTCTGATGAATCCTGCTTGTGTGTCTGACTAGGCCATCTTGTCCTTAAAGTATTGGGTCTTCAGAGACGCTGAGTCAGTCTTTTAAGTTAATGGAAGAATAATGGAGGAAAATCCTAGCTAATCTTGCCAGCTGCAGCCTCACAGCCATGCCCCTAGTTTACCCTTCTCAAATGTAATTCAATTACCTCCACTTTGAAACTCTTCGAAGTTTTCCTATGGCTTTGCAGGGAAAATCTACAAATGAGTGGGCAAGACCTGTAAAGCCGGTTTCATTTGGCCTCTGGCCACATGTCAAAGGGCTTCCCATTGGTTCACACCATTCCAGCCACAGGGAACGGCATGGAGCTCCCGCATTGAGCCATTTTTCCTCGCAGGTGTACACATCTATCCAAAAGAACTCTCCCATCCCACCCAGCTTTTACCTGCCCTGGTAGGCTCCGAGCAAACTCCTTTTCCACCCATCGAGACCCAGTTCTAGCATTACCTCCATCAGGTTTTCCCCAACCACCAGTCCCCTTCAAACAACTGGGCTCAGCGTTCCCTCCTTGCTCACACAGCTCAAGGTTCAGGCTTCTATTCCAGCAGATAGCGTTGCAACTATTTTTCTCCAACAGACCGATAGTTCTCTCCTTGATCACATAAACATCAACTGGGAAGATTTTTTTTCCTCCCCAACAATACCTATTGTTAGGCTGCATTCTTGAAGATTCAAGTTTAGTAGGTGGGGTTAGGCCCAGGAATTCTGTAAGTGCTCCAGGAAATTCTGATGGCCACTCCTGTTTGAAAGTCACCTACTGAACTGTGGGTTCTGAGCAAGGCCGGGACTGGGTCTTTTTTTAATATTTTAATTTATTTGAGAGAGGGAGAGCATGAGGACCAGCAGGGGGAGGAGCAGAGGGAGAGAATCCGCAAGCTAAGCATGGAGCCTGATGCTCAGCTCTACCCCAGGACCTTGAGATTAAATAAGGGCCACGCAGGGCTAGGTAGGGAGAGAGAGAGGGGACTGCAAGATCAGGCTCATGGAAATCCCCAAATGTTGGGATGAAAGGAAACCAGAGATAAGGGAACCAACCAGACCACCCTGCCCTAGGGGTGGGTGGGGAGGGTGTGTCTCTTATGACAGTCACCTGTGACCAATAACCAGCCAAAAGGAAGCCATTAAAGAGGTCATCAACCAGTCCTTACTCAAACCAGGATGGCATGACAACAGTAAAGCCACAAGCTCCCTGGTCAGTTTTAAATAAAATACCATTGGTGGGGGCCCTCGTTGGGACCCCTCTCACTCCTGAGCGCCTTTGCTGTATATTCACTTAATTAAACTATCACGTTGCTCACTCTCCCCTGTCTGGGACACTCGTTCTTCTACTCCGAGAGACAGGAACCTCACACTCCCACACTTCAAGATCACAACCTGAACTGACAGGAGGGGTCAGACCCTCAACCAACCAAGCCACCCAGGCATCCTGTGGCTTGTTCATTTTTGACCTATAGCAGGATGGTACTTAGACTTTCAGTCAAAAGGCGATAAAAAAAAAAAAAAAGAGGGGGGGGCGGTTGGCAGAGGGGTGAAGTAGAAGTGTTCTAGGCTCATTGGAAGAATGGTACCCTCTGGGGGAAGATACTACAAGTTAAAAACAGAGTTTTGTGAAAAAAAATTTCCTGGTTTAGCTGTAAGGACCGGATCTACTTCTCTAGAAGATGTGAGCCAGCAGATACACCGAGAAAGGCCTACTGGTATCTGGCAAGTGGGCCACGGCCAAGCCATGGAAGCTATTCCTGGTCTTCTAAGCCCCGATCTCAACCATCCACAGGACACACATCAACCAGCCTGCCGTACCTCCCCTCTCTAGTCCTCTGACACCCAGCTTAAAGGGCTTCTACCTCTGCCACACGCACAAATTATTTCCAAGCCTTGCCAGGTGTCCCTATGCTCAAGCCAATGTGAGGGGCAATCAGGCTGCCCTCATCCACTCTGCAGAAAGTGGGGATTGGCCTCAGGGCTCCACTGGCCAGGCCTGCCCCCTCCAGGCTGATTTGCTCTGAGATCACATCTGCCCTTGGATGGCATCTTGTAGAAGAGGATTAGACAGGCAAGAAGAGATTCTGGAGTGGATCTGGAAAGAAATCTTCCCGCCTCTTGAGTTTCCCCCTTGCCGGGAACACTGCCATTATTCCCTCATACCAGGATTGGGGCTCAGCGCCATGCAAAAATCAGCACTCCCTCCCCAGGACTGCCAGACTGAGGCAAAAACAGATCTTTCTCAACTTCTGGGAAAACTCTCTCAACCTCCTGGTTTTTAGGGTCATTGGAAAACAGCCCCCAGGATCTTAGCAGCCAAGAGGCTCAGTATAAGGAGTCTGGTTGGAGCTGACTGGAATTGCTAATGACTGTGGGGTTTTGTTTTTAAATATATGCCCTGGTTAGGGAAGGAAAACTCATTGTGCAGGGTGCAGCATTTCAAGCACAAAAGGTGACACGAGGAAGAGTTATGATCGCAGCAAGCGCAATGCGACTCCACTTTGGGGCCCTGCCAGAGTCCCCATAAAACCCTCCTTTTTCTTGAGTCTACACCATGAGCTCTTATGTGATCAATTTAAGAGGCTTTTATGAGATGCCAGAGCACGTTACTTAAAGCATTCCCATTTATTTTGCTTCACTTTATGTTTTTATTACATAGAATTTGAATTAAATCCATTTGGCAACAGTTTACCATGGAGGGAGGTGGGGGTCCATCGGGAAGAGAAAGGAAATTTGTTGTCGAGGGGAAAACTCCCTCAGTCAGGCAGCTCCAGCCTCAGTGGAGCAGAGGGAGGTAAGGGTGCCTCGGGGCAGAAAGCACACTCCCCCCCCCCCCACCTTGGGGAGATTTGGGAAGTTCCTTACGTGTCCCCAGGGCCTCCCTCCCTCCTACAGTGTGGGGTGATTTTTCTAAAGTTTTGCCCACGATTGTTCTGTTCCAAAACGTCCAAAGACCTCACATTGTCATCAGAATAAAGCCCAGGTTCCACACTGAGGCCAGATCTTAGATGACAAACATCACAATCTGCCTCCACAATTTGATTTAGGATTTTTTTTTTTCCTTTTCTTGCCTCTTGCCCTCCAGCTACATGTGAGCTATTTCCTGTTGATGCCTCCTACTCACCAGCTTTTAAATCCTACCCGATGGTCAAGGCCCAGACAAAATGTCACCTCAGCCTCAACGTTTCATCTAATTTTTCTGGAAGGAAGTAGTCGGTTCCTGCTCTGAATGTCTATGGCATCATATCTGTGCTTCTGTAGGATAATGATCACTTTCTAACCTTGGTCCCTATGGAGCTGCATTATTCAAAATTGTAAGTCTGGAGCAACAGCTGCCTGAACATTTTGTCTTTGAATCATGCTCAGCACCTAGTACAGTGACTTGACCAGCAGAGCAACCCAATAAATACTTGTTGAATAGTTATGTACATGCTGACCCCAGAGAGCAACTTTAGAATTAGGAAGCAAACCAAAAAAAAAAAAAAAAAAAGAATTAGGAAGCATTTGCCACTTACACTTACCTAAAAATGGGCCATAAGTGCTTGTTTTAGAGGATGTTCCCGGAGTCACAGCTTCTCACATACCACTCCAAGAGCAGGCCTGGCAATCACATAGATTGACTCCAGGGTTCCTCTGGCCAAGCCGGGGCCACCGCCAGGCTGGCTCGTTCCAACGTCAGAAGGCTGCGCTTGGAGGGCATCTTATAGGAGAGTACTGATTAGCAGGATTGGGATCCACTGGTGGCAATAAAGGGACCCTCGCCCAGCCAGCACTATTAAAACAGGGTTCATCCTCAGGATCCACAGGCAGCTGTAATCAGGCCCAACTTTAAAAGATGCACCTGGAGTCTGGGTCTGGGGACCTTCACTTTGGTCAGGCCTGGCGCTCACATCTGCTTCCTTCTGCAGGGCCACCGGCAAGCAGCCCCTCCATCCAGGCAAGCTCCCCCCATGTCCGCCGCATGACTGGCCAGCGGTAGTTCTTAAAACCAGTGGGTGAATGTGCTATCTCTATTTTTGTTTTTAGTTTAAATTTCTGAACAAAAGAATTTGATTGGTTTGGCCATTTTTGGAAACCAGGTGACTACAGTCCTTGGATCAGGTGCCTCCCTTGGGGTCCTGTGGGCAGAGGCCAGGGTGGAGGGATACCTGAGCACCTGCAGGTCTGTGCACTGGACACTGTTGGTCAGTGACCACTGCATGCCTGTGGAGTGTTGCTGCCTGCCCTGTACAAGGAGGACCCTGCAGCTGGCGGGGGCATGGTGGGGGGATGCGGGGGGTGCTCTGCTCCCTGTGGGAGCAGCAAGAGAAATGCAGTAATCAGAAGATGGGGTGGCTAGGTCACCCAGGTGTCCAGGCTCTGAACACACTGTGTGAGAGTTGAGGGGGGGAAATGAAATAACTGCAGGTGACCCCAGATTTGTTGGGAAAACAAACTAAAAACTAAACACAAGGGACCAAAAAGGGGGGCAAACGAAGTATTTTAAGTCCCCAGCTAGCAGCTGACGCGTGAGGACAGTCTTCCGAACTGATACACTCAACCCCTTATTAGAACCTTAGAGTTCATTTGGTCGCGGGTCCTTATTTTTAAGACCTTCGGGATTTGGCTTTGGATCCCTCAAGAGAAAAAAGGGAACCATCAGGAGCCATTGCCTGATTAACGCCTAAGACCCAGCAGTTTCTGAGGTTCATTGCCAGCTTTGCCTGCAGAAGTGGCTAATGCTGGTTCCGCTCCTAACAAGCTCCCGTTGCTCCCGTCCCTGGCGCCTGGATAATCCCGGATGGAGAGCCGGGCTTAGCTGCTCAATCTGGGGACCACAAGCACGAGTTATTTCTTTTAGCAGAACCAGGCGATCGCCCTCCTGTATCTCTGAGGAGCAGCGGGGTTGTGGGATGCAGGGAGGAAGTCTGCTAAGATCTGATTGTGGGGCACTAACCATCGCGGGGGTGCCCACGACCCCTCCCCGGTGCTCCAGCAGCTTCTTTCTCCTTCTCCCTCCAGGGATGCTCCGGCTTGAGAGGATGAATCCAATCATGATCATAAGAGCCAATGTCTTCTGGATGCTTCTCTATGTGTCAGGCACCCCTGCAAGCGCAGCTCACAATTACCTCGTTGGATTCCCACAACAGCCTGGGGGGGGTGGGGGGTGGGCGCTGTGCATGGCTCTAACTTCCAGATATGCTCTGCTTTTAGAGGGGGGCCTCTGGAGCAGAGAGCGGCGGTGAGCAGGCTGTCCGAGGTCCCAGCCCTGGCAGGAGGGTGGCACCCCGGTCTCTTGGAGCGCCTCCGCTTACGTCGGTGCTTCTCCCAGTCTGGGCTGGGAATGGAGCCCAGGGGAAGGAGGGCACGGGAAGGCAGGGCCCAGGCCACACACAGGGGACTGGACGAAACCTGCAGGATCTGTGACATGAAGCAAGTTACTTGACCTCCCTGTGCCTCGTTGTCCTTATGTGCAAAAGGAAAAGAGCAGCAGTGCCTGCTTGGTAAGGAGGTTGAGAGGACTAACTGCCCCCTGGAACAAACCTGGCCATGAAGGGAAGTCTTCAGTATTGCCATCATGTTGTTTCCCACCCCGGCGCTGACTGTGGCCCATCCCGGGGGGCCCCCCTGCTTCCTGGGGCAGCTCAGTAGTAGGAAGCCATCTGAATGGCCGATTTCCAAAGAGCTGCCCCACGAGAGGGGCTTTCAAGGATGGGACTTCTGGATCTACACCAAGGTGACGGAGACAGGCCGTGGCACGGGATATTAGTTCATTTAATTTGCACAGCTTCTGAGACCATAGACGCTCTTATCCTCCTGTAACAAGTGGGAAAAGTGAGACCCAGGGAGACTAATCAACTTGCCCACCATCAAAATCGGGTAAGTGGGAGAGCCGGCTTCCCACCCCGGGCCCTGAACCCGGAGCTACCTCATCTCTCTGCTCACGGAATCATGGTGAGCGAGCAGGGACCCCTGGGAATGTACCCCAATGGGATCTGCAGTCAATCAAAGGGCCCCTTGTCTGCTTTTGGTCTTGTTTTCCATCAAGCAAACCTGCTGCCTCCTGCTCCTGAAACAGGCACCCCCGCGGTGTCCTGGGGGGAGCCCAACTGCTCTGCAGACGCACCTCCTGGGGCTGGAGGGTGGGGGTGCAGGTGGGGTTTCCATTTCTCCTCCTCCATCATCACCCCCACCCCACACAGAGCCAAAAAAAAAAAAAAAAGAAGAGAGAAAGAAAAATATCCTTTGTGTGGCCCACAAGATTTAGATTTAGGCATCGATCCTGCTTCAGCACCGAGACCACAGAGACGTGGGCTGGTTCCTGGGCACTTTGGTCAATGATTTTAATTTCACCTTATTTGTCGTTTGCTTTCTCTGGAAGACTTCTACAATCGCCCCGCTCTGTCCCCTAGCTGGCTGTCTTCAGATCTCTCTCATGTCCCTCTTATTATTTGTACTTTTATCCTCTGGGGGGAAAAAACCCAACATCTTTTCACTTTGTCATTTCTTGGGGTTTGCACGAAGCCCACAGCCCCAATTAGCACCTCAGAAGCATGACACTTGACACCTGAGTTTCCAAGTCTCACCTGCCACCTGCCGGGGCTGGGACCACCGCCTCTTCATCCTCTTCTCCCAAATCTGCTGACCCAACTCTGCTTCCTTTGGAGGAGAACAAAAGCGGGGAGCGCGCCGCCTCCGAGGCCCCGTCACCACCCACGTGCAGAGCGGCAGCTCGTCTGAGATGAGCTCAACGTTTGCTCAGGCAGCTGCGGTGCTTCGCAAACAAAAAGTGCACGGTTATTTCCATCTCCCGAAAAAGAATTCAGCTTCGTCCAATTCACACTATCTTCCTTCTTCCGATAGAAAGATCCTCGGGGTGGTTGCCCTGGGCATTTCAAATTCAGGCGAATTCCATTTCATGCCGAACTCCCTCAAAGACAGGAGACCCCCAGCCAGTGGAATTTTGGGGTGTGGGGGGACTTCACCTGCCTGCCCCCCACCCCACTCTTGCCTGAAAGCAGGGGGCCCCTGACCATGGGTGTGCTGTGCACTCCTCCTGTCTTGAAGGAGGAAAAGCGGAGTCCTCCTAGCCTGGAATCTGAGAAATTCGTTATTCACCATGGAGAGCATCTCCTGCGTGCCAGGCACTGGGGTGCCTGGGGGGCTCAGACACTGGGGTGCCTGGGGGGCTCAGACACTGGGGTGCCTGGGGGCGCTCAGTGGCTGAGCATCTGCCTTTGGCTCAGGGTGTGATCCTGGAGTCCCGGGATCGAGTCCCACGTCGGGCTCCCTGCATGGAGCCTGCTTCTCCCTCTGCCTATGTCTCTGCCCCCCTACTCTCTGTGTCTCTCATGAATAAATAAATAAAATCCCAAAAAAGAAAAGAAAGCAGACACTTCCTTGGTTCTAGGAGAGAAAAAAAAAAAATTAAGACTCCTGTTCCGGTCTTCTAAGTTGAGCATCATTGGAGAGAACCTTCAAGAGAGTAATAGATGGAGATAAAATACCAGCTTTACTCTTGGTAAAGGCCAGACTGAGGCTGTGTTTGGATACGCAGCCTCCTACCATGTCCCCCACACCCGTCTAGTGCACTGGGGCAGAGCCAGACTCCCCAGGCCTCCCAGAGGTGGAGCGTGCCCCCCAGCTCGCTGCCGGGCCCAGAGCAGGGAGGCACCCCGGCTGCCCCCCAGGGACCAGGCATGCAAGAGAGAGGAAGGCAAGAGCCCAGCCCAGCCAGGCCCTTGGCCAAGCGCCCAGGTGCTCCACGCTGGTGACTCCTTGCAGAGAAGGGGTGAAGGAGGGTGGGGAGCGGGCCAGGAAATGTGGGACACGGAGCTGGAGATACCCCCCAACCAACCCACTGCCTGCCCCCCCCCCCCCCGGGAGAGGACAGCCCTGCATGGAGAGGCCAGGAAGCAATGAGAGGCCAGGAAGAGCTCGGGAAAGCAGGTGGCCTTGGGGCTAAGCCCGGGATGGCGGGCCCGGCCACCCAGCCACGTGGCACAAGGACGAGGACGGCTGGGGCTCCGGGCAGGTGTGCCCAAGGCCAGGTGGGCGGCCTAGGTCGGTCGGGCCCTCGGAGCAGCAGCCTCCTCCCTCGCCATCCCATCTGCAACTGAGCCCAGCCGCTCCCCGGGGTGCCTGTCACAGCAGGTGCTCGGCAGCCGTCCTGGGGGCTCCCCTCATATCCCCAGGGCCGGGCGGGTCCCCAACCACGGAGGCCGCGCCCCGAGTCACCTGCTCCCCCCGAGCCTCCGCGACGATCCCTCCAGGAGTGATGTTTGCACAAGCTGGCTGTGCTCGCAGCCACGGTCCTCGGTAAATACAGAGTTTTATTATTAGAAGGTGATGAATTTTTAAAATGCCAATTCTGGCCTTTTCACCGAGGCAGAGGATAACTCCGGGCTGCACACGCTTGGCTCCTCCATCATCAGAAACCTCACAGGTCTCAGCTCTGGTCAAGGACGTGACCTCGTGCCCGGGTCAAGGTTGCGCTGTCCGGGGGATCAGAGACAGCCTGGGGGGCCCGCCAGGCCGCTGGAGTCCTGGGGAGGCCCAGGAACCTGTGTCCAGCGTGGCGTGGTAAGGAAAAGCAGAAAAATCTATATTTCATGTAAAATTTCCCGAAGGTTAAGCAGGGACCTCAAACTCAAAAACTTAAAAAGAACATGGTGAGGCCTTAACATGACACATCTGAGGGCCGGGTTTGCTCCCTCCCGCTGCCCCCACCCCCCACCACCCCCCACCCCAACCCCCTGCCTGCTGGCTTCTCATCTCTGGAAACTTGGCCCTAACGTGCACATCAGTGGACCCGATGGCCAGAAGGTCTCAAGGAAGCGAGTCGTGGTCACCCAGGGGAGGGCGAGGTCTGCACTGTGCATATTTGCAACTACTGGTTCTTAATAGTTTCAGCTTTCCACTCATTTTCCCTTCCGTGTTTTCAGTGGGATGAGTTGTCCTAATACAGGTTTTGGCTCTGTAGCCCTGATTCTTAGCCGAATGGGAAGGCTGTCGGGGTGAGGCCCACACGCAGAACCCGTGTGGGGCCACAGGTCTTGGGTTGAATCATGACTCCGTCACTTTGTGGCTTTGTGATTTGGGCAAATCTCTTCATCTCTCTGGGCCTCATCGGCCAAAGAGGGCTGGTTGCAATCCCTCTTTCAAAGGACAACTATGAGAAATACTCACAGGGAAAGCACCGAGCTCCCTCTTGGGCAGAGTTTGGAAACCCCAGCTGTAGGATCTCTTTCTCCTCGATGCCTCACTCCTAACCTAGAACCACAAGGCATGCAGAAAGCCAGGTAGATAACTTCTGGGGAGAGAAAAATAAGAGATCAGAAGCAGCCAGCATTTGGGACACATCCCTAAGTCTCAGCAGGTCACTGAGCTAACCTGGAAATAATCTGGAACATGCCCAACCGGCCTCTTTTACTGATGGGATCAAACAAGCTCACAAAGACATAAAGTTTGAGGCATGGAGTCCCCATAACCACTGGGACCTGTGTGGGTATAAAGAGATTCCTTTATCTCTTGGATGAGATGATTTCCCTTCTGCCTCTTGGGCTTGTACCAGAATGTTCGATGAGACCCTCTCCCATGGCATACATTGTTCTACCTCATTTTGCTGTTGTCTGTGGACATTAGAACATAAGCTCGTTGGACAGTGGGTAGAGTCTTCATTTCATTCATCCTTGTACCTCCTTCCTCCCCCATAAGCCTGCCTGGTGGCTGCCAAGTACTTGTGCCAAGAAAAACCTCAAAAACCAAAGAACTTTATTAAGGATTGGGCCATGGAGCATTAACACCTAATACCTAAATTCTCCACTAATCCCACTCTAGCTTTTGTCCTTTGATAGTTTCCTTGTCCTTCTCCAGTTGAAAGCTCTTGCTGATATAAATTATTGCCTCTACCATAATATTATTGTCTGTCTCCCTCATTACATTATAAATTCTTTGGTTGCCCATAAAACTTATTTTTAAAGATTTTATTTATTTATTTATTTATTTATTTATTTATTTATTTATTTATTTAGAGAGCATGGTGGAGAGGGGCAGGAGAGGGAGAGAGAATCTCAAGCAGACTCCCTGCTGAGCATGGAGCCCGATGCAGGACTCCATCCCAGGACCCACGAGATCATGACCTGGGTCAAAACAAAGAGTTGGCCACTTCACCGACTGAGCTGTCCAGGTGCCCCATGAGTGTCCATAAAACTTTAAATGTGACACTATTTAGAAATAATGGACTGTGAAGAGGAGGAACTGGTTCTTTTTACAAAACTTCTTTACTGAGGTGAAATTCACATAACACAAAATTAACTGTTTTAAAGTATACAGTGTGGCGCGTTGAGTCCATTCGCATTGTTGGACCACCTGCAACTGGTTCCAAAACGTTTCCATCATCCAGAAGTAAATCCTGTACCCGTTAGGCAGTCACTCCCTATAGTCCTCTCCCAGTCCCTGGCAACTCCAACCTGGGTCCTGTCTTCTTAGACTTACCTGGATATTTCCTATAGGTGGAATGATATTATATATGACCTTTTGTGTCTGGCGTCTCTCATTTAGCATGTTTTTAAGATCCCACCATGTTTTAGTATGTGTCACCACTTCATTCCTTCTTACAGCTAGCCGGGTAATATCCTATTGTATACGCCACATTTGATTCGTCCATTCCCTTGCTGAAGAGTGTTTTGGCTGTTTCCACCTTTTCATGTGATGAACATTTGTGAGGAACTGGGTCTTTGTCACCATTGTACTTCCAGCACAAGAGGCTTGTAATAGATATCCGTGGGTAGATGTCCAAAAACTGGTTGTGAAAAAAAATATGCCAGTGTAATAGATTCACATTTCCCTATAAGCTTAAAGGGTCCTGCTCCCTCATCTCTAACTCCAAAGAAAAGAACTCACAGTGTTCAGTGCTTTGCAGATGTTACAAGTGCTGATGTGATGACAGTCATGGCAGTAATAACGAAGAACATGGGAATGATGTAGTCCTGGGTTTCACAGAAACGCAGATGGTGGCAAGATTGGGTCACTTACCTATTGTCCTTTTTAAAAAAGATTTATTTATTTATTTATTGGGATGGGTGGACAGGCAGAGGGAGAGAACCCCAAACGGACTCCCCACGGAGTGGGAAGCCAGAGTGGGGCTGAATCTCATGACCTTGAGATCGTGACCTAGGCCGAAGCCAAGAGTCAGCCACTTAACCGAATGCACCACCCAGATGCCCCAAGATTGGGTCATTTAAAGATAGGCCGCCAGGCCTCTGGGTGGCTCCATTGGTCGAGCCCCAGGTCATGATCCCAGGGTCCTGGGACCGAGCCCCACATTGGGCTTCCTGTTGAGCGGGGGAGTCTGCTTCTCTCTCTCCCTCTACTGCTCCCTCTGCCTGTGCTTTTTTCTCCCTCTCTCTCTCAAATAAATTAATTAAACCAATTAATTAATTAATTAAAGGCTGCCTATGTTGTAGATGTTCCTCAGCACCTGTAGAAATCCAGAAAAAGAACACAAAAGGTCTAAGATTGGAATAGACCTTCTCATCAGGAGCCTGGAGAGCAGAGCCAGAACATGCTGGGTGTGAGCAGTGGGGTCAGGCCTGCTGGAAGTGACTGGTGGGCACTGGGGGGGCTGGGGGGGCACCAGGCTGACCCAGAGTCAGAGAGAAGCCATGGCTAGAGCAGGGACAGGCCCCTGGGATGAGAGCAGCACAGCCTCGAACTGGAGAACAGTCCCCACAGGGAGAAAAGCTGGCAGGCGTTGGCCTTTTCAGGGGCGCCTGAACACACCGTCAGGAACTATTTTCAAGGTGTTTGCATGACTAGAAAGCATGTCCTGGTCAATGTCATGTTTCAAAGTCTAATGAATCACACAGTTTTGCTGGTGGGGGGCCACTCTGCCATTGTGCTTATGGAGAGCTTGAAATAACCAGTGATCCCACGTTCATGCACTTGCTCTTCAAGCATTTATGGAACACCAGCGATGTGTGTGACGCTGTGCTCCATGCAACAGCACGGCCACGGGGAGCTCAAAGCCTACAGGGGCCTACGGTGTGGTCTCAAAGATGGAATCAGAATTTACCAGAGCGACGTGAGCTGCGGAGAAGAGGCATGGGGTTGAAAGTCCACCTTTGAGGAGATGGAAAGATAGGACACAGGTACAAGGGTTTTCCAAGTTCAGATCATACAATTATTCATTTTAAAACATTCGAGATGATCTATAGTTGGCCAATATTTGAAGAAAGGAATTTGGGAGTAAAATACCTTTTTTTTTTTTTACATGTAAGTTATTATAACACGTATTGTTATAACAATAGTTACCTGCCCACATTCAGAAAAGTAATTGAAGTGATTTCCAATAGGAATTCCTTGGCTGGGAAAGAGAAGGCTCTGTGATCTGATGTTGTGGCAGAGCTGCTGGCAGTCCACCCGTGGCTACTCACTCTTCCTCCTCATGGCCATTTCCTACTGCCTGAGAGCTTTCAGCCCATGGGAAAGACGGGGTTAAATTCCCCACATTTCCCAGGTGGGACCACCTCTGAGATGCTGTTGACATTGTCTCCTGGAGGCTCCCAAGATGACTGAGGCCCAACTGCCCACTACCACATCTTGCTCATTAATGCCCTCCCTATTGGCTCCCTTCCCTTCTCTTTCTCACTTCACCACTCACTTACCAGGACTCCCGGGGAGCCCCTCACAAATAAACTCTCTGCATTCAAATCTTTGTCTCAGGGTCTGTTTCAGGTGGAACTCAACTGCTGTGGATTGAGCTGGGTCTCCCAAAAGGATACGGTGATGGTCTGATCTCTGCTCCCCCATCTGCGCCGGTGATCTTTCTTGTTTGGAAATAGGATCTTTACACATGAAATCACATTAGGAAGAAGTCACCCTGGATTAGGGCAGGCCCTAACGACTGGCACCCCTAGAAGAAGAGGAGAAGGGACACGGACTCGCACAGGGGGACGGCCCCGTGAAGACGGACACAGAGATAGGAGCGACGCATCCACGTGCCGAGGAACGCCAAACATTGCCAGGAGCCACCCGAAGCTACAAGAAACACATGCAAAGGATTCCCTCTGAGAATTTCCCCCAAGGAACCAATTCTGTCAATACCTAGAGTTTGGTTTTCGGGCCTCAACATCTGTGAGAAAATAAATTTTTATTCCTTTGATACATCCAGTTTGTGACCCTTATTATAGCTTCCCTAGGAAACCAATACACCAACCTATGATAAAATGAATGTTTCATTCTTCTGAATTTTCTGAGTCTGGGGCTCTTTGGTTATATTTAGCATCCCAGGGGGCGGGGTGGGGGGAGACGGTGGTCAGACTGTGATGTCAGGAGAAATCAGGCAGATAGGAATGAAATACAGGGGTAGGGGTACATAGACTCTTCTGGAGTCCTCCTGGGTGATTACACCCAATGAAAATAAGAATGTGATCCTATTTTACAAACAGAAAGGACTGGAAGTGGCTGATAGTTCTATAACATTTGTAGCTCTCTTCCACACACACATATAACTAAGCGGGCACAGCTTTTCAACGCTCAGGTAAGTTGTCGGCCATCTTTTGATGGATCTCAGCTCTAATTAAATATGGTCACAGGAATATGTATAACTTTAATCTCACTTATGACAAATTATATATTCCAAACCTTTTGGCTGTATTTCTATTCCATTTATAGAAAGAGAGAGAGAGAAGGAGGGAAGGAAGGAAGGAAGGAAGGAAGGAAGGAAGGAAGGAAGGAAGGAAGGAAGGAAGGAAGGAAAAAGCAAGCAAGAGGAGAGAAAGAAAGAGAAAGAAAGAAAGAAAGAGAAAGAGAAAGAAAGGAAGGAAGGAAGGAAGGAAGGAAGGAAGGAAGGAAGGAAGGAAGGAAGGAAGGAAGAAAAAAGGCAGTCATTAAGCTCTCTGAAAAGTATCTTAATTTTTTATTAAAACCCAATTCCAGTTTTCAAACCTTCAGATATTTCTCTCTTCTTTTATCCCCCTTTACTGAGCTAGCTACCTCTTCCCTTACTTGCGTGCCAGCCCTTTTCTGTAAGAAATACATCTCCTTTAAAATGTTTGACCTTGAGCCTGGAAGGCGGAGGACAGAGGAGAAGCCCCACAGCCCAACAGAGACATTGCAAACCCACTCCCGAGGCCGGGGGAGACGGAGCGGGAGCACTTCCCATGTTTTGGTACCACCGACCTCTCCTCCTGGCCTCCCATCCATCCCCTAGGCCACAGTCCTCAACCTGGTACCCAGAGCAAAACACTTGGTGGGCCTGTGGCTGCAAGTGGCCACCCCTCTCTCTTTAAAGATATGATGGGGTCTTGCAGACTGGGGTTGCCATGGTAACTTTCCAAGGCCATTCTCCACCAGACAGAGACATCCCAACAGGCAGAGACGGGCGGTCAAGGAAATCTATCTTGACATGCAGTTGGCGTTTTAATTTGAGGCAGAGTCAGAAACTCTGCCTGCACCTCGGGGTGACCCTTGGAGCAGGAGGATGCAAGTGATCGAAGTCATCTGTAATGTCTCTAATCAGACTCCCTAAGGGGGGAGAGCACTGTCTGGAAGCCCTCTGGGGGGCGGGGGGAGAGGTCTCTCCGTAAGAGAGAAGCCCAGCTGAGCTATAGAATCGGTAAGTGCTGTGAAGAGCAGAAGTCAAGGACGCTGATCCCTCCTGGACAAGGAGACCAGCCCAGTCTGGCTCTTTCTCTCTGACTCCCTCATCTACTCACTCACTCTCCCCATCTCCCTCCTAGAATCTTCCCGCCTTACTGGGTTCTTCCATTCTTGGGGGGATATGCCATATTGGACTGCGGTGTTCCCTGGATCGTGGAGTTCAGACCTAGCCATGCTTCCTTGTTGCTTAGCTTCTCTGGACCCCAATTTCTTCACCCATGAAACGGAGCAAGCGTGGTGGAGGACACTGCTCAACAGGACACGGAATGACACCTGTAAATAGCACAGAAAGGGAACAGAGCCCCCAGCAAATGTTGGTTCCTTCTCCTCTTACATCGTTTCTTCTCCTTGGTAGTCTCTGCGTTAAGAAGAGTGACTATAAATCAGAGATTACACATGTCCCTTTAGTTCTAGGGGTGCTTGGTGAAAGTAAATGGGTTTTGCTGTTAATTATCGTTCAGTTGGAGGAGAGACTTTCACAGCATAAACACACGACCTCCCAAGAGAGTTGGGAAGGGACAAGCAGAAATATCACTGGACAAAATCTTGCTGTGGCCCCTTCCAATGAGTCCGGACCACCGAGGGCAGGGGTAGGAGGAAGCACAAGTGTCCCCAGCAGCACAACAATGTGAATGAACCAGATGCCACTGGACCATACACTTAAAAATGCTTAAGATGGCAAATTTCACATTATGTGTATTTTACCACAGGTTTAAAAAGGAGTGTCACCATGATTCCTGATTTTTTTAAGTCACATGATTAATTCATTAAGCTAAGGAAAAAAAATCCATTTAGGTTTTTTCGTTTGTTGTCGTTAATGACCACAGTGGCAGAAAAGAGGCACTGAAAGACTTTGAAAAGCCAGGGAAGGAATGAAAAGTTGTTAACTCCCCAAAATCACAAGCCTTTGAACTAGGATTGTAGGCACACATGATCCTGGTGTGTCTGCAAGCTGCCTTTAAAATACGGTTTTTGGTTTTCTTTCTGAATGCACCCGTATTTCACCCCTGAAGGTAAATTAATGTGCATGAAATGGCAAAGTTATTAAACAAGTGCATCTCTGATGTCAGAGCTGGAAAACATTTGAGGGCTTCTGGCTTCCCTGGCGACCAACCCAGACACCCACCCCAGGGAACACAGCCTCCTTCCCGAAAGAAGGCGGCTTCTCACCTGCCAGAGGGGCTCCTGGTGAGGCCCTAGGAAAATTTGGGGTAATAAAGGTGGCTCGAAGGCTGGTTGTATTAAATGACCACTTAAAATGGCAGGTGCAGTCAATTCTTTAATGACTCTTCCGCGGCAGCATTTGGGCTTTTGTTTGCTTCAAATTAAAAATGAAGGTGGGCAGAAGAAAAGCAATTTCAGAGAGACTTTGCTGAACATTTTCCGAGCCTGTGGAGTTTCATTAGCATCGCTACCCCCAGAAAAAAGTATGTCAATCACAGATCCAGGAGTCGGAAGGGAGTATAGCATTCCAGAACGGCTGTGGCCCAAGGCACGGGGGATAGGCACTGGCGTCATGAGGGGGTTCCTGCCGTCCTGGGAGCAATGAGGCCAGACATTGGAGGCCACTCAGGACAGAAAGGGACAGTGAACTCTGAGCAGGGTGAACCTGGTCCTGGCCCCCTGGCTGAGGAACAGAGCGCCTCTGGAGGCCCATCTACGACGAGGGCTCTCTGTGCCCGATCCTTGAGACTCCGCATCAACCTCGTACAGTAGGAGTAAAGAGCTTACCGAAGTGAGCCCAGGTGGTAAAGTGTGGGACTAGGAGGGCCCGAGAGCCCTGTCTCCTGCCACCAAACCCCAAGCTCCATTCTGTAACCTGGGAGGAGGTGGTTTTCAGGTCAGGAGGACAGTGTGGGGGCCGAAAGCGCCACTGAAATGCGGTGCTGCTAAAAACAAAACAAAAACATGAGAACCCACCAACACACCAGCAAGACCCCATCGAGGCCACGTTCTTACTGCCTGTGTTGAGTGATTAATGGGGAGCCCTTGAGGATGTCTATGCCACATCTTTAGGGGGTTTCTCCAGCCACAGGGTGGGCACAGGCTCAAGTGGAAGGATTTCAGGAGAATGTCAATGGTGTGGCAGTGAGTTGGCTTCAGGGTTTGGACTTTCTCTGTTTTCCGAGCAGTTAGTTATACTTTTTCTTTTCTGCACCTGCTACCCCTTCGTGGGTCGGGGCGGGGGGGGGGCAGCATAGCGAGCCAGTCACAAGTCTGCCAAGCCCTGCCTCTTCGTAGATGTGTGACTTGGGGAAAATTACTTGCATTCTCTGAATGTACGCTCCTTTTCTAGAAAACGGGAAAAGTAATATGTGCCTCCTGGGGTTACTGTGAAAGACACAGGAGGAAAAGCCATGTGACACTTGGCAGAGTGTCACACAGGTCTAAGTGACAAACACCATTTTCACTCTTAGGAATGGATGGGAGCCCCTTGCTCTTTCCACATGGCTTGGGTGGCAGGTGTGCCCAGAATCGAAACTGTGAAGTAAATGGAATTAACCTTTGTTCTCCTTCCAACCCTCCCATTCACACCCACACACACACACACCACCCTGAGCTCCGAAAACACATTCGGGGGCAAAATCTGACCCAAAGTCAAGGGGAGCCTGGTGACAGACGTCATCACAGTGAGCAACTCATACCCTCTGCTGTGGAAGCTTCATGTGTTTGACGATGGGAGCCTAGGGTATGGGGCCCAGGTGTTTGGCCGGTGTCTAGTCTAGAAGTTGCTGTGAAGGTATTATTTTTAAGATGCAATTAGTGCTTGTGATCAGCTGCATCTTAATTTTATTGTTAAAACTTTTTTCATTTTAAGTAAACTCCACACCACACGTGGGGCTCGAACGCAGAACCCAAGACCCAGCGTTGCATGCTCCACCAGCTGAGCCAGCCAGGTGCCCCTCAGCTGACTTTAAATAGAAGAGATTCCTCTCAATAATATGGGTGGGCCACCACAACGAATACCTTAGGCCCGGGGCCTAAACAACAGAAATTTCTTTCTCACAGTTCTGGAGGCAGGAAACCCAATATCAAAATGCCAATGGCTTTGGTTTCTCCTGAAACCATTCTCCTTGGCTCATAGGTGTGCCCCCCTTCCTGAGGCCATGTGAGGCCATGCGCTTCCTGCCACCCCACCCTCCCCACCCCATAGTTACTTCCTCTTCCTATAAGGACACCAGTCCTGTTGGATTAGGGCCCCAACCTGTGATCTCATTTAACCATAATTATGTCTTTAGAGACCCTATTCCCAAATACAGTTAGGACTTAAATGTATGCAACTGGGGAGGATGCAATTCGGTCCACATCAGCCCCATCCAATCCATTGAAGGCCTTAAGAGTAAATGATGAGGATTCTCGAAGAAGATGGAATTTTTGCCTCAAGGCCATAACACATTTGAAATCCCACCTGAGTTTCTAGCCTTCCGTTCTGCACTGCAGATGTTGGCCCTACCAGTGCCTACCACCACGTCAACCAGTCCCTTAAGTCAAATTTCTCTCCATCATCTATCTATCACCTATCTATCTACCTGTCATCTATCATCTATCTATCATCTACCTATCATCAATCATCTATCTACCTATCATCTATCATCTATCTATATAAGATCTATCAGGAGATCCTTGGGTGGCTTAGCGGTTTGGCGCCTGCCTTTGGCCCAGGGCGTGATCCTGGAGACACAGGATCGAGTCCCACGTCGGCTCTCTGCATGGAGGCTGCTTCTCCCTCTGCCTGTGTCTCTGTGTGTGTGTGTGTGTGTGTGTGTGTGTGTGTGTCTTTCATGAATAAATAAATAAAATCTTAAAAAATATATATGTATAACATCTATCATCTATCTACCTACCTATGATCTATCATCCAACGATCATCCACCTATCTACCTATCATCTATCATATATCTATCATCTACCTATCATCTACCTCTCTATCATCTCTCTATCATCTATCTATCTATCATCTATCTATCATCTATCTATCTCTATCATCTATCTATCATCTATCACATATATGTGTGGCATGGAACATATGACAACTAAGGGGCAGTGCCGTGTACCCCTGCCTTCTGACCTCAGGCTCTCCAGGCCTTGCTGTCCAGCAGCTGAAGGTCCAGCACCTGAGACCTCAGGGTGGAGCGCCCTGGGACCAGAAAGAAAGTGGGCAAATGTGGGTTCTCCAGAGTAGCTCACTGAATACACCAGTCCTGAATCAGTAGGGGACAAGTGAGCCCCATTTGAGTCAATGGAAAGTCTTATCATGTTATTTCCCTAGATAACACCTTTTCTCAGTCTTTGGTGAGAGGTACGCCTGCCACCTTCTCTTGTCCGTTGGACTTACAAACCATCTCAGTTGTAACTCCGAGCTGCTAATGAAGTCCATTAAGCACTGCGAGAGTTTGGCCTGCAGCAGTGCTATAGAAATCGAGGGTCTTGCCGGTGACTAATCTGTCCGGGTATATTAATTATTGCATGAAATGTTAAAGCTTTGAGAAGGTTCTCAAAACATCCTAAGGATACCTTGATAACGAAAGATCTCCCCCTCCAGTTGGCTTTTTCGTGGGCAGGAGAATGCCTCGTACCACAGGAAAGCCTCCGTCTGTGGTAGCACACCCAAACATGCACGAATGTGCTTTCACACTCGCATCTGTGAGGGCTGGCCGGGGTGGGGTAGCAGTCATCTCCCACCGCCCCAGTGGGGCCCAGTACAAGTCTGGGGAATGAAAGAATGAATCATCATCTTTTCTCTCCCCTCCCCTCTATCCTGGATTTTGTTCTGAACGAAGGGGAAAAGTTCGTTGGCTACAGGTATCCTCCCTTTACGTCTTGTGAGAAAAGTTTGGGGGAGCTGTTTAGGATAGAGTCCAGATGACCTCTTGCTGGGAAGGCCCTCCAGGCACCAATTTTGCCAACTGAATATCCAGTCCTGCTCTGCTCTGGGAATCTGTGGCCAAAGTCGGAAAGGATTTCTTCCTCGCAAACATCTCTCTGTGGCCAGCAGTTCAAGTGGTTGAGATTTCGGGGCACCTGGGTGGCTCAGTGGTTGAGTGTCTGCCGCGCAGGTGCAAGCATCGGAGGGCAGTGGGGAGCAGGTGCCTGGGTGAGAGGCAAGAGCACTCTCGGAAGACTCGAGGTCCTGGGATGCACTGTGTCTCTCTCACAGTGATGTCAGGGCAACCCCGGGCCCAGCCCAATGAGGCAGAGAAGCGCAGCCTGGAGACGCAGGGGCCTCGGGAAGAGCATCTAAGGTGGGAAAGGTGGTCAGGCTTTGGAGACCGACAGGCAGGGTTCAAATTCCAGCTCCAGCTTGCTATATGATTCTGGGTGTGTTCTTTACTTTCTTTGAACCTCAGCCCTCCTTTCACATGGGATTTACCATATCTCACAAGGTTGATGTGAAGATTTAGGGGAAAGCACATGTAAAGTGATAAAGTGCTGTGCTCCGGGCATGGCAGGTAACAAGGGCTCGATAACATGAACATCCTTTCATCCTTTCTTCTCCTGTTCGGATTTCCTCCAGGCTCACCTTCACCCACCCACCCACACACACACACACAAAGCAATGCAAAAATTGTTGGTTTTATAAAAGGCCCATTCTTACCTTACGATCTTTAGACAAGTTTTTCAAATTTCTGGTCACAATCCACGGTCAGAAACACATTTGAATATGGGACACCTGGGTGGCTCTGTGGTTGAGCGTCTGCCTTTGGCTCAGGTCATGATCCCAGGGCCGGGGATCGAGTCCCACATCGGGCTCCCTGCATGGATCCTGCTTCTCCCTCTGCCTGTGTCTCTGCCTCTCTCTTTCTCTCTCTGTCTCTCATGAATAAATAAATAAAATCTTAAAAAAAAAAAAAACCAGAGGCTGATTATCATAAAAGTCAGGATAAGGCTGCATCTGGGGTGGGGGTGGGGGGGATCGAGGTGAGGAGGGTCAGCCAGCTAAGGTCTCAGCCCTGTCCTAGTTCCCAACCATGGTGGTGGGAGTTTGGGGTGTTGCCTAATTAGTCTTTAAAATAGAAATTGTATATATATGCTGCTGGGAATTTAATAGTATTTACAATTAAAATAGAGGTGAAAAAATAAACAGAAATACATTTATGCCCCCATACCAGCACACACATTTATCTATCTAGGTGTGTTTATACTAAAATGAAAATTTCACAGAGAAACCAACTTTTGGGGATGCCTGGGTGGTTCGGGTTTGAACGTCTGCCTTTAGGCCCAGGGCGTGATCCCAGGTCCTGAGATCGAGTCCCGTATCGGGCTCCTCGCAAGGAGCTTGCTTCTCCCTCTGCCTGTGTCTCTGCCTCTCTCTCTGTGTCTCTCATGAATAAATAAATAAAATCTTCAAAAAAAAAAAAGGAAAAGAAACCAACCTTTATTACATGAGGTGTACATGTCTATTCTATTCTATTTGGTTCAATTCTATTTTTCAATGTAGTTGTGACCTACTAAACTGATTTCAGAACCCCCTGGTGGGTCATAACCCATAGTTTAAGAACACTGCCTTGGACTGATGATAAATGCCAACATTCCCCCCAACCCCCTTGCCTAAATGAGAAAGGCTATTTGAAATATTTGGCAAAGCCCGATGTGGTCAAGACAGACCTTGTTCTTGGAAGGGATTTACTCACTTTTGATCAGCCATTTGCAGGTCAACGGCAGAGTTTCTCCTGGGGAAGCCTGTCCAGTAGGTGATTGCTGGTTGTGGCACTGCCACTGCCAAGTCACACACCCTTGTCATCTGATTCAAACAACTGAGGAAGAAGAAGGCTGAATGCAACAGTCTCTGGGGGCCAATGACCGTGTTTCCAAGAAAACCAACCAAAGTGTGCCATCAGGAAACACACAGCGGAAGCTACTTATTGATGCGGCAGGGAGTGGGAATCGCAGCAGGTGCATCTAAAGGAAGGGAATGCTGAGATGAAAATGGAGCATAACAGGGCATCCCATGGAAGAGCATTTCATCCTGTTGCGGTTGGCAAATGATGTGGAAGGAGCAGCCTGTGGAAGAGAGAGGGGCTCGCTGGCTAGACAACAGAGCGGCCGTAGGAGCCATCACTCAGTAGGAGCCTAAGGAAACACTCCCTAGGGTCCAAATTACTCAGAATGTTCCTCTTCAGTGCTTTGGTGTTAGTGTTGCCTTTAAGTCCGAGCATGACCCTGGGCAGAGCTGACTCCCATGACTCAGATCCATACAAATCGTGCATTTGCTCTAAGAGACCAAGCACCTGTTTGGATGGTCTCCTGCTTTTCCAGGATCCCTCAAAGGGATCCATCCACTCTCTGGCTTTCTTGTAGGCTCCCGAGTTCAGTAAATGATGACTCCTTCACCAAACTATAGAACCCAGACTAGAGTAGGAGCCAGTGGGATGCTGTATCCGGGGCCCTCAGCCCATCTAGCAAACCCCATATGGGCTATTTCGGATGCCGCCTGTGGTGGGCTAATCCCAGGCTCCTCTCCAGGGAGTGACCAGAGTAAGAACTCTGGGGCGTTCTGCTCAAGCCTTGAAAGGGTAAGTGGATGGAGCATCGAGGTGTTACAGTGGGAGAAGTCAGAGCTCAGCACTGCCCTATCCCCGACCTGAACCACAGGAAGGCAGAGCAGAGATTCTGATAAATACCTGGCCGGTAGATAGGATCAGAACTTCTGATGTGAGCTGCCAGGAGGCAAGGACATCATTTGGGCTCCAGATGGCCTCAGTAGTGATGTCCAGGTGGCCAGAGTCCCACCCAGTCATAGGGAGTGGTTGGTGGTAAGACAAGGGCGGGAATGAGAGAAAATGAGAAAGAGGAAATGAGAGAACTCTCACGTTCCTCTCTTTTCTTGAAAATCATTGCAAATTTATAGCCAGAACAATACAACTTAGGTTCCCAGATCCTTTTCATCCCAGCACTTCTCTTCCTAAGTCGGAAGGAGAAATGTCCTGCCACATTATTGACACTCTAGTATCATCTGATTTGCAGAGAAGACCACCCCCAGGTGTAGCTGGTCCACAGCACTCAGGGGCTTCCTTTCGCATCACGGTGTATGGCAATGAGGAAATCAGGAACCTTCTGTCATCTGAAAGAATCCATGAGGGAGGTCTGCCAAGATGACCTGAAATGTGTCTCCTTCATCCCCAGAAAACTATTCATGCTTCTTTGTTTGTGTTGCATAATCGCAGCTCTGTATGTGTGCGTGCGTGCATCTGCATCTGCTTGTGTGTGCATGTGTTTGTCCACAAATTGGAGACAGAGGGAACAAGCTTCTGAGCAAGACCAGAAAGGAACAGAAACATGGTCTGGTAAGCAAATGTTGACATAATCAGGACCCAGGTATCCCCTTGCAGGTTTTAGCTCAGAGAGGGGGCCCTGTCCCTAATAGCTGGGGCTCTTGATCAGTCATGCCTGCTTCTAACCTACTTTATAGAAAAGACTTACATGTGGGTGTTCGGTAGCCCCTAAAAGGAAAAATCTAGCTTTGAGAAGCTTTAATGGAACAAAGACAGTGATTCACAGTAAATACACATTTCTTGATAATAACAGAAATTAAGCTGCTGTGGGTTTTTCCTCTCCTACTTGTAGATGCGTCCAGAGGGTAATAAGCCATGAGCACATCCAATAACTCCAATAATTGAATAATAAATAAGCATCGAGTCAGCACAGACTGTGTGAGGGAGCGATGCCAACAGGCTGGAGCAGCACCTCCCCAAGTGGCACAAGGGCAGGTTGATACAGATCAAAGAGGTAATATTAGAACAACCCTCTATAGATTTCCTGACCTTGGCATTTGTCCAGGACATGCAGCTGCAAACAAACTCCTCAACGCACACCTAGCACACACCACCGACCTCCTTGCAGCTCTAAGTGAGTCTGTTGAACACATGGTTGTTTTAGCGTGGGCTTAAGGCAGCCACTGGCAGCTGCAGGCCAATTGCCTGAAGTACTTAGACCATCACAAAATTGGATGGATTCTGACTTCAGCATCAATCAGCTTCTTCTCTGGGTTAAAAAAAAAAAATGTGCACGTGTGTGTGTGTGTGTGTGTGTGTGTGTGTAGTAGGAGGGTGGAATTAGGTTATTGAGTTAGAAGAATTAACATAATGGAAGGAAATGAGGAGCTACATAAAGTATATGAATTCATTGCCATATATAACTCACTCCCGGAAATTTCTTTTTCCCTTTATGATTCCTGGCAGATTTGGCCCAATGATTTGGGGCATGTCTGAGGCTCTGTTTAAATTTGAGGTAAGGGAGAGTAGAGCTCCTTCACTAAAGAAAGATCTACAGGCAGCTGATGAGTTGGGAAGGCACGGCTGGTGAGCGTGTGATGGAATGCGGAGCTCACACTCCTCAGGGGAGCCCACGTTGGAGGGGGGTCTGCACTACCCAATTACAGCGCCAGCCTTCCTCTCCCAGGAGCTTCCATCAGGGAGACCACGGCCCCTTTAATAGAAACTCCTGGAGCCTGCCTATGCCCATGCTCCTTTGCAGTCTACGAGAGGGAAAGAGGCCCGGGGCCAGCAGATTGTTGCATGTTCCATTAATGTTATTAGCATGTCCCTCAAAGTAGTGACAAAGCACCAGGCTATCGTTAGAAATGGAAGATACAGTCTCTGTGTCCATCCGCAGGGTAAACCTAAACCATGAAGACAGTTCTTCGCACATACATCTATCGATCTAACAGGCCCCTGTATTCACTTTACACGCTTTGCATATAGTGCTCTGTACACAGAGCCTTTGGTAAAAGTTGTGGCTGATGGTTGGAGGAGGAGGAGGAGAGGGGGCAAGGGGAGGAGGAGATATTGATGATGACGACGATGGTGCCTTGGAATGGCTTGGTGCAATCTCCTGTAGAAGGGATGGATTACGTTATCTATGCAAAATCTTGTCATCTATGACTTTATTGGTCAGTCCCCAAATTGATTTTATTTTAAGGATGTTTATTCATTTGAGAGAGAGAAGGAGAGAGGGAAAGAGAGAGCACAAAAGGAGAGCGAGAGGAAGAAACAGACTCCCCACTGGGCAGAGAGCCCAACCCTGGGCTCCATCGCAGGACCCTGATACCATGACCTGAGCCCCCCCAGGTGCCCCATCAGTCCCCAAATTCTGCGGATTGTGTCTCTCAGTGTTGTGCATGTAATAGTTGAGTAAAAAATGCCCCTGAGCTGATTTTATGAATCCATTTGATAGGTTGTAGGTGGAAAGACTAAACCTATTCCACCAACAGAGAGTTTGTTATTGGGGGGGGGGGTGGCTGAGAAAACCTGATTAGACAGAGTCTGAGATGGAAAACAGGTCCTTGAATAACGAGTCCATTGGATTCATTACTAAACTCACCTTTTCTACTAGGAAGGGAAGAGTAAGAAAGCATCCAAGCTGTGACGATGGGGATATCAGAGCCAACTCCTTCCCTGAGAGGGGACAATCCCACACATCCATTACACCATCAGGGGATTGATGGTGTCACCATCAGCTGTTTTGTTTTGTTTTGTTTTTAACATCTCCAACTTCTTGTTTTCTCTGTTAGTGGAAATGAGTAAATTTTAAGTGCCTATGGTTTATTCATCCATCCATTCACTTATTCAATGATTTTTTTTAATTGGAGTTCAATTTGTTCAATGATTTTTTTTTTAAATAATTTATTTGTTCCTGAGAGACACACACAGAGAGAGGCAGAGACATAGGCAGAAGGAGAAGCAGGCTCCACACAGGGAGCCCGATGTGGGACTTGATCCCAGGACCCCAGGATCCTGACCTGAGCCAAAGGCAGATGCTCAACTGCTGAGCCACCCAGACACCCAGTCTGTCCCTGATTTTTATTTTTTTTTATTTGTTTCACTGAATACCTGCTAGATATTGTACATCATTGATGCTAAGCCAATCAAGAGACTGTCAGGGCCCTCAGGGAGCTTGTAACCTAGTAGAGCCTAAGAAGTATTCTGCCCAAGGCAGGAAAAGGGGAACGTCTTGAGAGAGACGTAGGCAGGCTAGTAGGTGCTCTGAGGCGGGAGAGATAAGGCAAGAGAAGAATCTCCCATCTCCATCATCGCGTGAGAGTAGAGCCAGGAAGGAGGTTCGTCAAAAAGCAGAAGCCAATCGGGGGATCCCTGAGTGGCTCAGTGGTTTAGCGTTGCCTTTGGCCCAGGGTGTGATCTTGGAGTCCCGGGATCGAGTCCCACGTCGGGCTCCCTGCATGGAGCCTGCTTCTCCCTCTGCCTGTATCTCTGCCTCTCTGTGTGTGTGTGTTTCTCATGAATAAATAAAATCTTTAAAAAAAAACACACAGCAGAAGCCAACCTGACATTGCAGATATATGGGCAGGATGTTGGCCTTCCTGCCTACGACCCATATCCCCTTATCTTGCCTCACTATTTGGTCTCTCTAAGAAACAGAGTGACTTTGGGCCTTCTGCTTTGTGGTTCAAGATCTAGGAGCCTGAGACGACTTCAAGTGGTCTTCATATTTGTCCTGTCAAGAGACAAAAATCTCTGACTACAGCTCAACAGCCCAAAAGAAGGACAGGGTGACAGGACTACATGCTGACACTCTCTGCATTGTCCGACCTGCAACATGTTTTCTAGGTTACCTACCCTATGGGCACTCAGGGTGAGACGGCCCAGTGTAACCCAAGAAATAGCATCATTTCAGGCCCTGCCATTGCAAACACTAAGAATACCGGGTCCCATGATCTGCCAAAAGGAAGAAAAATATCAACTCCTCTTACGGAAATACCCACCTGTCAAGGTTTCTCAGTGTTCCCCTTGTTTATATTCCTGACTTCAGGTTTTTGCATTAACCCCAGAACCTTCCTGAGGAATTCATGTTAGCAAACCTCAAAGAATTACAGTCTTTCTGATAATACGGCTGCCAGGGCCTCCTTCTGGGTACCACGTACATGGCAGCTTTACCTTGCAAGGGCTCATGATGTAGACTCTTTGGAGAGAACTGTCTAGGGTTAGTGTCTGTGACGTTTCTTTCTTACAGAAGAAAGAAAATCAATCTGAGGGGTTACCATCAACCCTGATGTCAAAACGCCAGTGGACGCTGAGAAATAACAGAAATAATGCCAAGAACAGTTTCCCTCCCCGGAAGTCCCGATGATTCTCAAGAATACACGGAGCTCCCACTTGTAAAATCAAGGGAGGGCAGACCGCAGAGCAGAGAAGTACATAATATCTCAGGAGGGCATTTTCCGCCTTATGTTTTCACGTATTCAAGCAATCGTACGCTCAATGTAGAAAAAGAGAAAACACAGATAAGTAACAAGATATTAGAAGAGCCAGCCAAAATTCCACTACCGAGTGAAAATCGCTGTAAATATTTTGGTGTATATTTATTGATGGAATGTTTGTGCATCCCCCTCCCATCCCTACCCAAATTCATATTTTGAAATCCTAACCTCCAATGTGATTAGGAGGCAGGGCCTTTGGGAAATGATAAGGGCACGAGGGGGGAACTCTCGTGAACGGGATTAGGTACCCCTATAAAAGAGACTCCAGAGAGCTCTCTCCGCCCTTCTTCCACATGAGGATGGAGGGAAAAAAATGACCATCCTTGAATAAGGAGGTGGATCCTCACCAGACACTGAATGTGCTCGCGCCTCGATCTTGGACTTCCAACCTTCAGAACAACGAGGGCTACACTTCTGTAGCTTCTAACCCATCTTGTCTGTGGTGCTCTCTTATAGCAGCCCGAACAGACTAAGACACCTGCCCAAACTTTTTCACATGTTTGCGTGTGTTTATTTTTTTAACGGAATTAATGCTGCATTCAATATTTAGTGACCTACGTGTCCTCTTCACATATCGTGAGTATCTTTATGTAGTTACAGGCGCACACACAGGCCCATCATCATTTTATTATCTTTATTATGTTTAATGTTTCAAGAATTCTATTCTCGAGATGAACAGCAGTTCCGTCCTGTATACCCGTGGACATTTAGGTTACTCGCAGCTTTTTGCTATCGAAAGGTTAGAATGAGTGTCTTCGTATGTACATTTTGCATACTCGTCCATTATCTTCTTGGCATAAACCCCTTACAGTGGAATTGCTAGGTACAGCCTACCCTTTTGAGACAGTGACTACATATTTCCAAGCTGTACTGTGGGATATTTGCACTGATTTACACTTTCAGCAACAGTGTGTAAGACAGCCTCTTTCCCTAGACCATGAAAGGCACCTTTGAAGATCCTGTGTGTCATCTTTGCCCTTGGACTCCCAACCAGGACACACTCCTTTCCTGACAGCAGCTTACAGAAAGGGCTCTGGGGCGCTCGTGTGCACCAAAGAAAGAAAGATGGGCCGGCAGCCATAAACTGGAGGAATAATTGAGAGGCGCTGTCAAGACAGAGTGAAATTTTGCTCAAGAGAAAGAAAGAAAAGAACCAGGTGTCAGCCTCAGAGATATGTGGCTTGGTTCTCTCTTCCCTTCCTCCTGTTTTAGAAGCAGCAACACAGGGCATCTGGGGGGCTCAGTGGTTGAGCGCCTGCCTTCGGCTCCAGTTGTGATCTTGGGGTCCTGAAATTGAGTCCCACATCCGGCTCCTGGCGTGGAGCCTGCTTCTCCCTCTGCCTGTGTCTCTGCCTCTTTCTCAGTGTCTCATCAATAAATAAATAACATCTTTAAAAAATAAATAAAGTAAAAGCAGCAATGCTTTCTGTTTCTATGGCACCACTCCCTGAAAAAGTTAGATTACCCCAGCAAGGCTTCAGCTGACAACCCCTTCTCCAGATTCGAGCACAGTTAATATTTGTGTGCGTTTACAGCGATCCTCATAGCAGATCCTTCCCATGACCATAGTGTTTGGTGCAGGTGTAATCACCCGCTTCGCTGCAGTTTAGGACACTTGCCTAAATGGCAGGGTAGAGCTTTGAACTTCTGGTCTTCAGTCTAGCACTCCCTTTAAATACTCTCCTCTTTCATTTAATATTTAAGGCATTGGAATAAATATATAACAGCACCAGGATCGGTGGTAAAAATTGCATTTTTTTTCATAACTCCTGCTTATCAACTTTTGTCATGCTTCTACTTCCTCCTAAAGAAGGAGACAGCAGCAAAAAAAGTAATAATAATAAAATAATAATAATAAAAAAAGAAGGAGGCAGCACAGGGAAAGAAAAGCTGAGATCTGGTCCCAGCTATTCTGCGGGTGCCATGACACTAACCACACCAAGGGGACCCTAGACATTGTGTGAGTGATCCTCTGGGGTCATGGTTACTGATTTGGGAGGAGATACCAAAGTTTGGACAGTGCCCTAAGGACCCTGTCAAGGTTAATTTTTCTGGCAATTTGGTGAGGCCATGATACTTAGATATTTTGGTCAAACATTATTCTAGATATTTCTGTGAAAGTGTTTTTTGTTTGTTTGTTTTTTTTCAAGGAGTTAACATTTATATCAGCAGAACTTGAGCGAAGCAAATTACTCTCCGTAAGGTGGGCAGGCATCATCCCATCAATGGAAGGGCTTCATGGGAAAAAAAATGACCTCCCCTGAAGATGAGGAAATTCTGTCTCCAGCCTGCCTTTGGACTTAAACCATGGCATCAAATCTTTCCTGCACCTGCCAGTTTGCCCTGCAGATTTTGAACTTGCTAGCCTCCACAACTGTGTGAGCCAATGCCTTAAAATAAATTCACTCCAATTCTCGCTGATAGATAGATGATAGACAGATAGACATATTGATGACATCAACTTGTGACAGAGCTTTCTGGCCAGGGTTTTTACCTTATCCAGTGTCACTTCCAAATCCAAGAAGCAAGCATAGGTGAACTCCATTCCTTCCCACTTGTCAAAGACAACTTGAAATGACAGTGATAATAGTAGTAATGTCCCAGGTGCTGTGCCAGGTTCACAAGTCAACAGCGGGAGGTTGGCCTTGGAGCCTGCACTGACAGGAGAGGAAGCTAAGGCCAGGGGAGGCTGGGCTACCTGCCACTAACCTTGTAAATGTGCCTCCAGCTAAAGGGCATGGGCAGCTCCAGGTGTCAGGCCTGGGGCCCTGAGTCAGGTTCGCCTGACCCCCCTGACTTCCAAGCTCAGGCTCTTTGACCGATCTAAGCCACGCTGCCTTGTTATATATGTGGTTTGGCATTTGAAAAAATACTCAGTTCCAACAGTGCTCTAAATTCTCTATTTCCGAGCATGCGAAAAACCCCTGAATACTGTTTCAGTTCTGAAGACACAAAACGAGGTTCAGGCGGGAAGGAGAGACCCCCTTCCCTGAGCCAGTGTGTCGGAAGGCTCAGTTTCTCCCCCTGGAGAATGACTGAGATGCTCCACGTCTCCCACCCGATTGTTTACAAACCTCCGTCTTCATCCGTGTCCGTGTCCGCCTCTAATCCCTCTCTAAGGTCCTAACATGCACAGCTGGGCTCCTGACTCAGCTCTTCCCCAGCGTCCCCATGGGGTCACCTTCTGGCCAGGTCGCCTGTTGGCTGCACTAGCCGCGGGCTGAAAATATCTCTAGCACATTCCCCAGACCTGCTGTCCTCTCTCTCTTCTCGCTGCCACACTCTCCTTCCTTCATCCTCTTCCTTTGCAGCTAAAAAGAACCAGAGACAGGAGCCAAGGGGAGGAAAAGAGGAGGAGGAAGACCAATGCCATTCCTTCCCTCCCTTCTTCCCTCTCAAGTCCAGACACAGCAAAAACATAATAAGCATCTTTCAGCCTCCTGAATAGATGCTGCGGTAACTGTCACAAGAAAACGTCAATGTGTCTTCACACTCAAGGGGATCGAGCTGTAAAAAAAGCCCTGCCTGCCACTGCTTGGAGTCATGGAAGGGAGAATGACAAGATGACAACAGGCACTGGACTCCTAGTTGGGTCTAGGCAGAGGAGAATGTGAAAAACACCACTTGCCTTTCCCTGATGACACCTCGCACGTCACGAAAGTATGTTCACCCAAAATATTCAATATTTTATAGCATTCTTTCCTGTTTTCCTGGGAAAGATTTACAGAATCATTCTGCTTCTTCATTTCTACTGTTTTCCCCCCTCCCCCACCCTCTGCAACGACAGAAGCAGCTGCTGTTGCCTTGGCAACATCACAGAATAAACTTGTTGCCTTTGGACCATCTGTACCCAACCTGAGCTATGTCGGAGCTGTGGGTTTCCTATTCCTGGTTATCATCCACCAAAAGTCAGACTTTGTATTTAGTTGCTGACCTTCCAAAACAGTTCTTTGAGAGCTAACTGAACTTCTCAGTCGTTCTATGAGAACTATCTCAAAGTTAGAAGGGCTGGTCATTCCTTCAAATTGGGGTCTTTTCCGTAGGACCCCTCGTAACACATATGCCCACAACTAGGGAGGTGGGGCCCACCGACACATTACAATCCAGTGGGATTTGTCCATGTTCTTGCAGAAAACAGAATCTCAATGGACAGAATCACAGGCCCACCATGTGGGAAAACAAGTACTTTATAATTATATGCACTTTTTCCTGACTGGCAGACATATTTTCACTAATTTATCTATTTGTCATATTCCAAAAAAGAGATAATGTAGTGATTAGAAAATAATATTTGTATCTTAACACAGATTGGGCAAATATAGAACAATATTTAAATATTACCAATAATCCTGTTGCCCACAAACACTGATATTTTTTACATTTTTTTCTTCTGTATTGTTATGTTTCCTTAAAAAATAAGATAGGTTTATTTTATAAATACAATTTTACATCCTGATTTTCCTAATTCAGTATACATTGGGCATTTTTGCATGTTATAAAAATTAATTGAAAAAAATTAATTGAAACCTAATTTCTCTCTCTCTCTGCAATGTATTTGTTATCTGGTAAAGAACCCAGTCACTTTTCCTACAACCTGGATTTTGCTAGTCAGATCCCCATGTTGCCATTTATCTTGTTCCTCTGTCCCCTATATTTCCTAAAAGTTGGTAGTTAAATCTAGAAGTTCGATCAGAGGCACATTTGTTACTTTAGCAAGAGTGCTCTGCAAGCAGTGCTGTAGATCTCCCGGGTGGCACACAGTACCTGGCTGTCTTTCTGTGATGTCAGCAGTGATACTTGCTGCCCAGATCGATTGCGGCATTAGGAATTTCAAAAAAGTATATTCTCATTTTATCATTATTTCTTCATTTGGGAACTGGACTACTTCTACAAAGAAAAACTTCTCATTGGCTAATTATACTTAGGTATAATTCATAGAAGACAGGCAGGATAAATGCCCAATTTATCCCTTTTATTCACTGGTTATCAAAATAATGAATTAAGTGCCAAGTATGATCCAAAAGAAATGAATTTGTTTTTCTAGTATCACTATGAATGCAGGGATTTAAACATATTTGATGTGTTTTAATTCATTACAGTTATTATTCTTAATCATGCTTCAATTGTCCCATCTTCAGCTAGTAGGGGCCTCTTGGCATTATTTTCTGAATCCTTAAGAAGGCCTTAGCATTTTTTTCTAGTATTTTTTTTCATTGCATCCTTCCTTTCTGATGTGATAAGATGTTCCAGGCTCATCTTAAACATTTTCTGCTACAGATCTGGAATTAGACATTTCTTCAGAAAGATCTAGTTTGTTTTTAAGTGGGAAAATGTATACAGAAGCCGCAACCTGGGTTTTAATGTACTTGTTTTTTCAAAGTCTTTTCTGTGGACAGAATTAAGAAACTTTGCTTTTGCTCTTCTTTTCCTCCTCCTCCCTCCTTCCCCTCTGTCTGCTCCTCAACATAAAATAGACCATTGCAATTATTGCCATTTGAATTCAAGACTACAGTATTTTTTCAACCTCATCAATCTTAAACCTGTGGCTCCTTTCTCTTACCTCAACAACACCCGCATAATTATCCATTTGCTTCATCAATGATACACACACATACAGACATCAAATTACCCCAAAACTTAATGATGCAAAGCCACAATAAACACTAAGAATGTCATAGCATCTATGAAGGAGCAAATCAGAAGCAGCTTGGCTGCGTGGCTCAGGGTCAGAGTCTCTCATGAGATTGCAGACAAAATGTTAGCCAGGGCTTGCCATCATCTGAAGGCATGACTGGGGCTGGGAGATCTGTTCCCAAGGGGGCCTACTTACATGGCTACCAAGTTGATGTGGACATTAACTGAAGACTTCTTTTGCTCTCAGAGGGCCGTTGAAGGGTCCTGACAGCATGATTTCCGGCTTCCCCCAAAAGTGAGTATTCAAGATGACAATGCTCTCAATGATCTAGCCTCAAAAATCATACATTGTCTTGTCTATTGCATTCTGCTATTGTAAGTGAATCACCAAGTCTGCTCATATTCAAGGGGAGGACAACTAATCTCCATCCATTGAAAGGGAAATATCAAAGAATGCGCAGGCATATATTTTTCTACTTGCTGGCTTACTGGTTTACATTGCAAATGTAAAATACACTTACTTTTCCAAAGACTCCCCGAAATTCATTCTTTTACAGGATCAGCTTGAAGTCTGGAATCTTGTCACCTAAATCAGGTCTAGGTGTGGAGAAGAAGCCCAAAGACTTATGATCTAAAAAAGAGACGTTATTGGCCACCTCCTCACATATACACACACTTAACACATAATACATACAAAGGTGGGACAAGCATAGGATAACTACTATGGACCATGGCCCCCAACACACACACACACACACACACACACACACACACTTTCAAAATAGAAGAAAACGGAGTCACATAGGAGCCTCTGACCCACAGCAAAACCATCAGGGAAAATGTTGGAAGTTCCTTGACTAGGACTCCTGACTCTTAACTAGGCCTGAAAATGAGTCTCCTTAGGTCTCAGCCCCAGCCTCTGTGCTCTTCATTCCATCCCCTAGATCGAGGGTGAATGATCTCTGTTGAGAAATGCAGCCCAGGTCTTCTGCAGAGGAGTTTTCTCAGCTTGCTTCCCGCAGACAGCAGCTTCAGAGTTCCAAGGCTTCTTACCATTTTATACTGATTCTGCCCCCTTTCAATCCAAGCTTGTGGCATTTCTGCCAATTTACTTCTCTTAAAAACTGCATGGATCTCCTGCGATTCTTGTGGCCCACTCAGACAACACCATACTCACAAACTCCTCCAAAATAAGCCCTTCTTGAGTTTAGGCTTCTACTCATAGTTCTTTCAAGGCCTTTTAAGACTTTCATGAATACTTTCAGCTTCTGTCCACCACCCAATTCCAAAGCCACTCCTACACTTAGGGTTTTGTTAGTAGGCAGCACCCTCCTCCTAGCACAAATTCTGTAGTTATCTATTGCTGCCTGACAGATTATCCTAAAACTTAGTGGCTTAAAGCAACATGAAACATGGATTATCCCACAGTTTCTGTAGGTCAGGAACCTGAGAGCAACTCCGCTGGGTAGTTCTGGTGGGGATTTGCCCATAGCATTGCAGTAAGGAATATGTCCAGGGCGACAGTTATCTGAAGGCAGGGTTAAGGCTGAGGGATCCACTTCCATGATCTTACTTTCATGGTTGGCAAGTTGGCACTGGCTGCTGGCAGGAGACATTAGTGCCTTTCTGTATGGGTCTCTCCAGGGGGCTAATGGAATGCCTTCATGGCATTAAGCTAGCGATCCACGAGAACGATGGAGAAACCACAATTCCTTTGATAATCTGGCTTCAGAAATCCCACGTAATCATTTCCACACTTTTCATTAGAAGCACTCACTAACTCTGTCTCACATTCATGGGGAGGGGTGATCAGGCTCCACTTTTTGAAGGTGGTGTCATACTTTTAAACCACTACCAATGCTAGCATTATTAACAATATGATTACCTAAAGTAGTTAAACTTTTATTTTTTGTTTTTTTTTTTTAGATTTTTATTTATTTATTCATGAGAGACAGAGAGAGAGAGGCAGAGACACAGAGAAGCAGGCTCCATGCAGGGAGCCCGACGTGGGACTCGATCCCAGGTCTCCAGGATCAGGCCCTGGGCCGAAGGCGGCGCTAAACCGCTGGGCCACTGGGGCTGCCCAGTAGTTAAACTTTTAACTTATTTTTGCCTTTTGGGCATATTTTACTAAAGAGTTACAGTAATATTATCATGTTCTAAAATCACCTAAAATTGTCCTTTCTGTGGGCATCTACCACCAACTTGAAAAACAGATTGTTTTATCTTGCTTTCAGCTTTTTTTTGGGGGGGGTTCTCTTTTGTATTTTTGTTTCATAATTATATAAAGTAATTTCAAGGTATCAAAGCCAAGTTATAGAACAAGATATATTCAGAGAAGTCTAGCTTCATTTCTGCCTTCTCCTCTGTCTTCCCGTCTCTCCTCTATAAGTCACCTTGTTTATGGTTTATTATTTATTTTTCTGCTTTTAAAACATAAATAACAAATACATATCCCCCATTCTAAGATAAGCACTTTGCATGCTATGCACAGAATTCTTCACATTTCTTTTTTGTATCTACTAATACCACCTGAATTCATTGCATAACTATTTGGAGATTAACGTCATTTCTTTTTAAGGCTAATGGCCACCATTATATAGAGGGAAATAGTTTAGTCAGCCAGTCCCCTACAGAGGGATAAAGCGGAGGTTTCTAGTCTTTCACTATTAAAAATAGTGCTGCAAGAATAGCTTTATGCACATGTCTTTCTAAATTTTTTCCCAGAAACATATTTTTATAGCTATAATTTATTCCACATTTTGAATAGATGTATCTTAAATTATTTAAGTGTACTTCTCTTGTGGCCACATAAGTTTTCTCCATTTATTCCACTGGTATAAGCGATACAACAATGAACATCCTCGTTGTTAAGTCTTTTTTTTTTTTCGTTGTTAAGTCTTTGTTGACATTTCTGGTTATAGCACAAGAACAGATTCCTACAAATTTAGTTAGTAGGTCAAAGTTTATGCATCTTTTTAGGCATGGATATATATTGTCAAATTGTTTTCAAGAAAGGGAACAACAAGTTTACCTTCTCAGAGGCAATAAATCCCAGTATCTGACACTGGAGAAGTCTAGGCTTCGAGTCCTATTTTCACGTGTGCTAGTTGAATAACACTGGACAAGTTCATTTTCCTGAGTCATGGCTTCCTTGTCTGGAAATAAGAAAAATAATGCTTATCTCATGGGATTGCCGTAAAGAGAAAAATAAGATATCAGATTGTGGATATACTTGCGAACATAAGCTGAGTATTTAGCGGAGTGCTTGACATACTCCAAGCATGTGTATGTTTGTTACTATTAGTCTTTTCACCAGTAGATGAGAATGTCAGTCTCACAGAAGATTCATCAACACTGGATACTATTGTTTAAAAATAAAAAGAGCCAATTTGACAAGTAAAAGATGCTATCTTGTTTTGCTGGCATTTCTTAGAATTCTAGTTCTATTAAACATTTTCCATTTATTAATATTTTTATTTCTGGGGTGGCTGGGTAGTTCAGTCAGTGAAGCGTCTGACTCTTGGTTTTGGCTCAGGTCATGATCTCGGGGCTGTTGAGATCGAGCCCCGTGTTGGGCTCCACATTCAAGTGGAGTCTACTTGAGATTTTCTCCCTTCCCCCCCCACCTTTGTCCATCTCTCCCCATCACACACGCTCTCTCTCTAATAAATAAATATTTTTAAAAATATTTTTATTTCTTCTCCTGTGTAATTGATTTATATCCTTCATCTAGTTTCTCTATATAATTTTAGTTCTTTAAAGCGTGTATGCAAAAAATAATAATAATAAAAAAAAATAAAACATGTATGCAAAAGTTCTTCACCAGGAATACAAATCTTTTGTTGTCATAATTGCTGCAAATATATCCCCTAACATGCTGGTGGTTTTTTTTTTTTTCTTCTTAATTTCACTTGTTAGACATCATTTGACAGAATTTAACATTCTATGTAATCAAGTATTTCCCTTTTTACTTCAACAGGCTTTTAAAATCTTATGAAGAACCTCACTATTTTGAAATGCAATTAGGTGCTCATCCACATGTTACTTCAGTATTATTTGGGGCATGTATCTTACATACAAAAAAGGTGCCCTGATGGTAAGTTCACAGCCTAAAGAATTTTCACAAAATAGATGTATCCACTGTATTAGTTTGCTAGGACCATCACAACAAAGCACAATAAACTGGGTGGCTTAAACAACAGGAATCTATGGTGTCACAGGTCTGGAAATGAGAGGTCCGAGCTCAGAACCGCAGCAGGATTGGTTCCTTCTGGAGGCTGTGAGGGACAATCTGTCCCACACCTTTCCCTTAGCTTCTGGCAGTTTGCTGGTCATACTACGTGTTCCTTTGCTTACAGAGATATTGCCCCACTGTCTGCCCTCCTGTTCACATAGTTTTCCCCCTGTGGGTACTTCTCTGCATCCAAATTCTCCCTTTTTATATTAGAACCCTAGTTGTATTGGGGAAGAGCTTGCTCTAATGACCTCATTGTAACTCGATTACCTCTGGAATGACCCTATTTCCAACAAGGTCACGTTCTGAGGTAGTGGCAGTTAGAGCTTCAGCACATCTGTTTTTAGGGAAACAATTTCAACCCACAACATTCACAGAATTAGAACACAGACCAAGAAACAGAATATACTTTGCTTTCTAAAACCTACCTTGTGTCCACTTTAGCTCTAACCCCTTGCAAAGATTATCACTGCCCCGGTCGCCCACACCATAGACTACCTTGTCCATGTTCTTGAACTTCATATGAATAGAACCACACAACCCATATGCTTTCATACCTGACTTCCTTACCTCAAAATTACATCTGTGAGATACACCCATGTTATTGCATTGTTGCATGTAGCAAATAATTTGCTTTTTCATTGTTATATGGTATTTAGCAAAAGGGGGGCAAAAAGAAGGTAATTTACCCATTTTATTGTTGATATTTAGGTTGTGTCCAGTTTCTTAACCACAGTGGATATAGCTGCAAGGTTGCAGTGAAAATCCTAGTGCAAATCTTTTGGTGAGCCAATGCTCACATTACTCTTGGGCACATGGAGTAGGCTTTCTGGGTCACACATAGGGTATGGATATGTTTAGCTTTAACAGATATTCTCAAACAGTTTTCCAAAGTGGTTTGCAGTAGTGCATGATATTTTTGGTTGTTCCACATCTTTACCAACACTTTGGGTTGACTTAAACAAAAATATTTTGGGTGAAAAGATGATGATGATGATGATGTTGATGATGATGATGGGGGCTTCTCATTAAAATTACTACGAAAACCAGGCACTGGGCTGGTCATTTCACCTCTATTATCTCATTTGATCTTTAAGCTACTTTTCAAAAGCATGATTAGCTCATTTCACAGACACCAAAACTAAGCATCAGTGATATAAATAATTCGCCCAAAGTAACAGTAAGTAGCAATATTGGGTTTGAACTACAATTTGTCTGATTACTAACTTTCAAGTCCAGATGAAATGCAAGTCTGATTGCTACAGAGATGAAGGGGAAGCCCTGGGCATCATGGTGTAGAATGAGGGCATTGGCGTGACCACTGCAGTGACACAGCTCTAAATCTCTATTTGAAGGCTGGCTCCTGCCACCCTCTTTTGGAGACATCAAGCATGAGCATCTGCCGTTAGGGTTAATTCCAAACATTTCTCAGCGGATGGTTATTTGGAGGACTGATTCTGAGGACAGATGATGCGCTTATTAATATTCTAAAATAGAATGACAAAAATCAGTTTTGGGGTACAGAGCTTGACCAAAAAAGTCTAAATCTAAGACCAAAGAAAAGCATCCACGAGAGCAGGTCTGTGGCGCTGCCCTCACTGCTGACATCAACACACACCCCTCAGCTCCTGGCCCTCACTCCCAGGCCCGGCCCCCAGGTCAGCAGGAATACCTACCCTTGAGAACATAGCAGGAGCCGAGTCCACTGTATTTACACCCTCTGTTTCTGTGGCCCTCGAGTGTAGGGTGACTATCCATAGGGAAAATATTTCATGGAGCAGAAAGAAAAAAACATGCTGCCAAATAATCACCACCAGGGATCTGCAGAAGACTCAACTGTTGAGAGTCTGCTTCGAAGCAGGCACCGTGCCGGGACTTCTCCATACATCATCTTAGTCTCCACAATGACCCTGAGAGACAAATTTCTATTATCCCCACATTACAAGTGTGGGAACCAAGCCTTCGTGAGGTTAAGAAATCCCTCTGAGGTGATCCAATGGGAGAAACAAACGACACAATAGTTCCATTATAACAGAGGATATAGAAAGGGGAAGTCTGGACTTTTCTGAATTGCAAATTGTGTCTTTAAGGAATCTGTGGGAGTATATGCTTACTTTTATTTGATTGTTTTTTTAAGTGAGGCAATGAGAGAACACTGAATGCTTTCCCGGTGAACCGCTAAAAGCTTGTTCTGGCAAATGAAAACTTCGGAAAGCAAATTCAGGTGTTGTGGCCCAGCAACGCTTATTTATGAACCACATAATGAGAGGGTCCGGGGACTCATCTGCTATAACGTCATATCACATCGCCTGAGCTTCTAATCAGTTCAAATGTAGTTACCTTCTCGTTTTGTGTCAGTGCAATTATTTTTTCAAAGTATAAAGTTTCCGTTAATTAAAATGGAAGCAGCAATTAGGTGTTTGGCTCACTTGTTTCTCAAAACATTGACTTGGTTTTAAATTCAAGTTAAAACTAACATTTGCTTTTGTCCTGGTTTTAGCATATCCTGCGAGGGTTTTTTCCTATTTTAATGGTGTTGTTTTTATTGCCTGACCAGGTAGGTCATAGATGCGGGTGTCCTAGGTGTGCGCATGCTTTGCCTACATTACACCCCAAGCACTGTAGCCAGAGGAGGGTGAGAGCCATTCAGAAAGATCACTGGGCTCCCACTGTGGGTGCAATTCACCCACAAGGCTGATGCGTCCTCACCCGGGTGCCAGGTGACTTCGCCACAGAGGAACCACTAAAGACAAGGGGAGACACAGCACACTCAACTCTCATGTGTTAGTTGCGAGGACTGACTAAAGCCATCAGAACTCGTTCCCAAGATACCTTAGGGCATTCTGTGTACTGTTCCGGAGACTTTCTTCCAGAACCAGCTTAGTGCCCCCACCTGCCCCACTCTGGAGAGGGAGCGCGGACAGGAGCCTGGGATGCCCTCTGCCTGCGTCAGCCCAGAAATGTGCTGCCGGCGTTCGGTGTTAGCCCATGTGGTGTGTGTGCTCCTAATCCCTATTTCAATGTCTCCAACAATCTAGTGGTTAATTAGCAATTTGCTGCCCACCAATATGCAAATGGATGACAAGCAAAGGCCCTCCACATCTGTAATTATTTTGCTGATTTACAAGCCACTTTCCTCTCTGTGTAGGTTTTTCCGTGTGTGTGCATTCATGCATCAGGGATTTCATTATTTTTAGCAGCATACTCTGTGCATTTTTATGCTTTAATATTCTCAGGCTTCAGTAATTACAGTATATATATATATCCCAACACTACCACCTCCAAATGCTTTTGTTAGGGATTCTTTGCTTTGATAAAGATTGGAAAGTAAGATTTATCAAGGGGCTGAAATCCAAATTACGGAGAGCACAAGACTGAAAGATGCACGTTTCTATGCTGCCAAATCCCTGATCTGGAATCGGAGTCTTGTAATATTTGATTTTCTCCCAAGCAGCTCTGGTGAGTCGAGCCCCGATCTGCGTTATTCCATCTGCCTACTTTGGAGCAGGGTGTTTTACTATTTGGCGGTTTCAAAATGCTTTATGTTTTTGGTGGGTGTTTTTTTTTTTTTTTTTTTTTGCCGGCGCATTAAGAAAGGCTCTCATGTTAAATTAAGTCAATTAATAAATGGAGACACATTAAGCAATCAATTTTGTCAGCCTATCTCCGCAGCATTATGTACGGTCGGCTGTAATCGCAAGATAAATGCGATGTGCTGATCTATGGTAATGTTCAATAATACATTCTCCGCCAGGCTCAATTCATCAGGGAGTTTCGGGAGGGGAGGCATTTGTTATTGGCTGTCTCTGCACCTCAAGGATAACATTTCTGTCCTTTTGATTGGCCGCCTCACTGCTGCAAGATTCTAACCGTCTTATTTTGATGATGAATCTGAAGGCACGCTGAGCTGAGCCGGGCTGGAGCGGAGGGTCCTTGCAGAGCCCAGGACTTCCAGCTCCTGACGCCCCTCGCCGAGCCAGCAGCATCCCTCCCCCCCCACCCCAAAAGTTGTGATGCTTTTCTTTACCCAGTGCTTTGGGGCTGTGTTAGATCTCATTCACCTCCGCTTTCAGCACTACAAGGCTAGACGGGTTTTCTCCGCTGCCGGGCAACTTGTCTGCGTGGTAAACCCCACGCACAACCTAAAGGTGAGTTGCTGTGGATCGTTTGACATTCGCGCAGCTGGGGTTAGGGTCCTTCCCCCTCCCCCCCGCCCCCCCCCCGGGGTTAGAGACCCTCTGCGCGGGGGGGGGGGGGGGGCCGCCTGCGCTAGGGGACTCGGAGCGGGTGCCTGGGGTCTTCGGATGTCTTGGGGTCTCGGTGATCGCGCCTTGTGTGTCCCCCCCCCATTGGCAGGAACGACTGGAGTGATGGCCTGGCCTCTCCCCCCCACCCTACCCCCCCCACCCCCGAGGTGTCAGGGTCAGGGTCGGGGTCAGAAGCGAGGGCGGTGGAGGGAGTCAGGAGGCGTCCTCTCCTGGATCCCATATATTCCCGGGGCGAGTGTTCAGCAGCCAGGATGTGAGAAGTTGCCCACGCTGCGGACCGTCCCGCGCTGCCGGGGAGGGCAGGCAGGCAGTGGATTTCGGAAGCTTCTCCTGGGGACGCTGAAGTGGGGGGGGGGGGACTTGGGAGTTGGTGAGGGGGCTCCTTCTGCGAAATGTCTCTCCTTGTGCTCGGACTAGGCGCGTGAGGGTGGGGGGTGGAGGGTGGGGAGGGGACATCCGGAGGAGTTTGCTCGCTGGGAAGCTAGCTGCACCCCTGCGCGGGGACCCAGGGGGCGGCTGCTGCATTTGTGCCTCCAGGTGGATGCCCTTTAAAGAAGAGCCCGGATCTGGGATCATCTGGGATCTGGGATCTGGAAGACAGCGGGCTGCACAGCCGAGACTGATGGGGGAATGAGTGCAGAGCCCGCCCGCCTTGGCTGGGGGGGGGGGAGCCAGTGCAGGGGGGTCCGGGGATGCAGATGAGCTGCTCCCCACCTTGGACCCTCCGAGCCACCCTGGCTCTGTTTTCAGATAAACGATGGACTCGTTGGGGGTCGCTTGCAGGTCCTGGTCCGGGTGCACAGGGCTGGGGGGGGGGGCAGGAGCAGGCGGCAGCCTGGGCTGGCAGCAGTCTCTGTGAGGAGGGGTCTGGCGTTCTGACCACTGTTCTTGGGGAGGAAAAAGTGTTGCTTGTTGCTTCTCACTTTGTAAACTCCGATGAGGCATCAGACTGTCCTCAGGCAGTGCCCTGCAGGTCAGCACTGATGGGTGCCTTCCCCCCTGCCCACCCCCCCCATTCCTGGAAGTCCCTGGGAGGGACCACCTGCCTGCAGGCCCTGCAGTCTAGAGGTAGCCAAGCCTGGGGAGGGTGGGGAGGGGGGTGATGGACCGCCCTGGGGCTTCTAGGGTGCACAGACTAGGAACTGGCTCCCTGGGGTACCCAGTCTGTGACCAGCACCCTTCCGCTCAACTGCTCTCGCTCCCTCCTTCCTATGCTCCCTCTTTCTCTCGCTCTCCCTCCCCTCATCCCACGGTCTCCTTTTGCCTCCGTGGCTTAGTTTTATAAATGAGAATTCACTGCTGGTCACCCTTGGCAAAGCAAGGGTACGGCGTACATACTAAGATATGATTCTGAATTCCATTTTATGGCCCCTTTTGAGACCGCAAACTCCCATTATTTTGTCACTTTACATTAGTTACTTCCCTGTGGCAAGAAATTTTGTTTACTCCTGTTTTGCATTTTAATACCTTTAAAAATTGTTTATGAAAAAAATTGTTAGGACTTAGCATTTCCAAAGTTGGAATTTATATGGTTCATGGACTACAGCTGATGATGGAGGAGAGAGGTGCTAAGATCTTGGGGGTGGGTGGGGTGGGGGTGGGGTGAAAGGCATCCCTGTACAACTTTTCGGTGAGGTCTGCCCAGATCGTGCTAAATAGTCCTGCTGCCTGAAACCCAGGAGTTCAGAGTCAGGGTTGGAGGCTTTGCGTCAGCTCTCACCAAGCTCTGTGCCCTCAAAATAGTCAATCTCTCTGAGCCTTCCCTTCCTCACCTTCGAAATGGACATATGAATGAATATCTCCATGGCTCTGTGAGGCTAAAAAGAGTTACTAGAGGTGGATGTGCTGTCTAGCACTCTCCTCAAAAAAAAAAAAAAAATCATGCTAGTGTACATATAACCTGTGGGGTTTCACTAGGAACTTGAAAAGTTGTCACTTCAAGTCTTTAGCCCACTTAGAAACCATATAAGTGACAACATAAAAATAGGTGTCATATGCCTTGGGAGGCTGTTTTCCGTGGCTCACCTTTTCAAACATATACTCATTTGGCTTTTCATTTTCCATAAAAATCCACTTAGAGATTTTGCTCGGACAACCGTCACCGAGGTAAACAAAGCAAGGTGAGGGCTGCTGATGCTGTGAGAGGGTCTGGCAAGGTGCGCGGGACTCGCAGAGGCCATGCCGGGCAGAGAGCCCTCTGCAACCCAGGGTACCTTTATGGTGTCTCGATAAGGACCATGTATGTGCTCTCCCAGGGTCCAGGTAGTCCATTCAGGTAAATGTTACCTGCTTTGCAAACCAGAGGGCTAACAGCCATGTGCAGCGCTTTTGAAAAGAACAATTCTATAGGAGCATTGCTGCCCCCATCATTCGCATTAAAAAGTGAATAAAACCTCAAAAGAAAAGTGCTCCTTCTAAGCATTCATTTCCATAGACAGACCACAGAAATATGCCTTGGATATAATAAGCTGTGATCTACATGGAGGAAAAAAAAAATCTTTTTTTTTTTTTTTTTAAAGAAAAAGAGATTGTGGCAATGTTAACCCAGAAGAGCTATTGATCTGTGGTGCTTCCCTGCACTTTGTATGACAGGCTGCTACATGAAATGGTGACCAAGGACAGAAACTGCAACCTTGCTTTCAATTTTCTAGGTTGTGTGCAGCTTCAAAGAGGGCTGGGAAGCCTGTGTTTTTCTTTGTGGAAGCATATTTGCGCTCTGTCCTTTCCCAGGCTTCCCCTAGAATTGCTAACAGTATTCGAGGACCGGAGGCAAGTGCTGAGTTATAATGAAAATTCACTTACTGAGCAGAGAAAATCGTGTATTTACCATGCTTCTATAGGTCACCTTCATTCTCAATCTTATTACAGCGATTACTCAGTAACCTGGGATTCCTTCGAGCAACCTGATGCCTTTATGCTTCTAAACGGAAAAGCAGACGCTCTCCTGGGAATGCAGACACCCTGGGTAGAGCCATCACACCCCTTAAGCCCATCCTAATTAAAAGGGGGCAGTCGCCAGGGCTGGAACGTGAGGGAACCCCGGGGACCTCTGCTCTAAGTGAGGGGCAGGCAGAGGGAGGCTGCATGGCAGGGGGCTCCCCATGGAGTGCAAAGGACACTCCGTGTTTCCCCATGTCCGTCCTTCTGTCTGCCTGAACGGATGGCTCCGGGCACAGATCAGGATCCCCCATTCCTCCTTCCCACTTCATGAAGAGTGACCACCCAGAGCCAGTGTTCTTGGCTTGCTGCCCCCGGCTTCATTCAAGAGGTTACAGAGATGTGGCTACGGGCTTCAGGCCGGCGGCGGGGGCTCCCGCTCCTGCTCCTGATTCAGCATTCCTTCCTCCCTCATGCTTTTTGCTTCTTTCCAAATCAAGGAGGCCTTTCTCTACTGGCGCCTCTCCTGCTGGCACTAGCCCCTTCTATAATGCCCTGGCCCGGGCAGCCCTCCCCTTGGGCTCCCCACCCCTAGGGACCTCCTCCAAGGGCTGGATTGGCCAGGCCCTGCACCCAGGCCCTTCCAGCCCCTCCAGGGTCGGTCTCTCGCGCTTCCCAAGCAGACAGTACCTGAGCCGAGGCTGCTGGACCACGTCCTCCTCTTAACTACAGCTCTTGATAAACTGGATTCCAAAAGACTAGCAAAACGCTTTCTAGCAAACTTCTGAAAAAGGCCCTGGCCAGTACTAAAGTCGTTGCTGAGACCCCCAGCGCCCTCCGTAGAGTCTAGTACAGAGGGTATAACCTCCTCACTTGTTGTGGAAGGCTATTCATGCCTCCATCCAGCTGCTCCTAGACCTCTTGTTGTTGTTGTTGTTGTTGTTGTTGTTTTAAGATTTATTTATCTGAGAGAGTGAGTGCACTGCGTGGGCATCATGGGAGGAGCAGACGGGAAGGGGGAAGGCAGGGGGAAAGAATCTCAGGCAGACTGTCTGCTGGATGCAGAGCTGGTCAAGAGGCTCCAGCCCACCACCCTGAGATCACGACCTGAGCAGAAACCAAGAGTCTGATGCCCACCTGACTGAGCCACCCAGTGCCCTCTACTTCATTGTACCCATTAACCTTGGGCTCGCAGACAGACAGACAGACACACACACACACACACACACACACACACACACACGAGGCGGGAGGGGCATCCACATGCCTTTCATTCCAAGACCCATTTCATCCCAACTGGACCCGTGTGGATGAATGTGTGTTGAGGGATGGGTGAAGGGGGGCAGGGATGAGGGCTGCACCGAGAAGGAGAGGGATTACCAAACGGAGGGAACAGAGGAGAAGAGATCTGTGGCAAAGCCAAACATCGCCTCTCCTGTTTGTGGGATAATCTTTGGAAATCCCGTTACCACCCTAAGGCTTTCACTAACTCTGCTCGACACAGTGCAGCAGGCCCCTGAATGAGAGCTAAAGACCCGAACATTGTTTTTTAGAGATTTACAGGTGGCCTTTGGAGTGTTCAGCCTCAGTACCTGTTTTAAAGCAGTTAAAGGCTTCCGACAAGATTGTTTAACAGCTAGCGCCTGTGGGTGACTCAGCTCTTGTTGACATAACGCGCCTCGGAGGATCCCATTCCCCATCCTCTGGAAATGTCACCGTCTTCCTTCTGCTGCCCTCTCTCGAGTCCCCTCACAGTTCATTAGCACCTTGGAGGAGCCCAAGCCAGGATGAGGGAGGGGCTGAAACTGGGGGTGGTCCCTCTCTGAGCTTTATTCTCAAAGCTTCCACGTGCAGCCTCTTCCAGCCCTTGGGTTCCTGTGAATATTGTCTGACACTCCACTCCACCGGCACAGAGTGGTGGTGCAGCGCTTCTGGTTGATGATGATTGCAGATGAGGCTCCCGAGTCACATAACCAACAGCCCCAAGCCCCGAGCCGTCGTTCGCTGGCTGCGTGCTAGTGATGGAGGGGCAGGCAGGCTGGAGCGGCCCCGAGCTGCTGCGGTGAGCCGATTACCGCCGTGCTCCATCTATCCAGCAGCCCCAAAGCAAATTTTGTGTGACTCCCTTAGCCACGGTCCCTCAAGCTGCAGAAAACTGTGGCCGAAATTAGAAAACAGGTACTGAAAGCTTTCCTTAAAGTCCACAGAGAGGTCAGAGCTATCTGGATGACTTCTCTGGGGTAAGGCCGAGTATGTTTCTAGCCACTAACAATAAGAAAGAATAAATAAGCGGCCGTCCACGAAGGGATTTTACCCTTAATGGAGTCATCTGGATTCAAATAGCTCTGTTCCTCAAAGGCGAGAGGTGGCCCGTCTAGACGCTCCCTTGTGACCTGGAAAGGGTTGGTTCCAGAGAACGGAGACCTGTCCTCCCACAGGGGCCTGACGTTCTGGGAATGACACAGAGAGTGTCAGAGCTGGGAGGTCAAACCTTCTCACTGCATAGTCAGGAAACTGAGGCCAGAGAGGGGAAGTGATGAGTATTTGTTTCCGAGGACTGCTGTAACAAGTTGGCACAAACTGGGTGGCTTAAAACAACAGAAATGTATGCCCTCGCAGGTCAGGAGGCTACAAGTTCAAAATGAAAGGTGTCAGCAGGCCCGTGGCTCCCTCTAAGGCTCTCCAGGGAAGAATCTGCTCCTTGCCTCATCCAGCTTCCCATGGCGCCATGTGTTTCTAGGCTGGTGGCCACATCCCCCCAGTCTCTGCCCCTGTGGTCCCGTCGCCTCTGTCTCTGTGTGCCCTCTCCTCTGTGTGGCTATCTTATAAGGATACGTGTGACTGCCTTTAAGGCCTCCCTGGTTCATCCAGGATAAGCTTCTCTTTCCAAGATCCTTAATTTAATTCTACCTTTGGTCATATCATATTCACTCTTTTGCCATATAAGGTCATCTTCACAGGCGCCAGGACGTGAACATATCACCTAGTGGACCACCCTTCAACCCACAACAGGACTTCTGCGGAATCAAACCCAGTGACAGAAATGGAACCATGAGTTAGGTCTCTTAATGCCAGGCTTATATCCCCTACACTGTCCCAGGCTGCCTTCAAATTAGCACAAACAAAATATCCCTTGCTTGGGTGCATGCTGTCAGAGCAGAAAATTGCAAGGACCTCCCTCCCCCCAACTTCCTGTACCCCTATCAGCCCTGGGCCAGCAGTAGGATCCCATAGGTTGTACCACATACCCTACCATCCCCGCCCTTCACCAAACCCACGTTTCCTTAGCACATTGGAGCCTCTGCATCATCCTGCCCCCTACTCCCCTACCCCCAGCCATAAATCTCCTTTCTTTTTCTTTTTTTCTTTTTTTGAATTCTTTTAAAAATAATACAATTAACATGAATTCACGCAGACTGTGTTCTGTAAATCAAAGGATAAAGAGATACATAGTCAAAAGCATAGACCTTTAAATCCACCAGAACAATATGGGGAGAATCAGTGGACACAGGGAAAAAAAAAAAACCAAAAACATCAGTTTGGGGGCAGCCAGGCCTGAATTCAAATCCAGACTGTGCCACTTGCAGATGTGTGACTTTGCACAAATGATTTAGCCTCCCAGAGGCTCCATTTCCTCATCTTTAAAAGAGAGAAAATCATGTCCACCTGCTATAGCAGCATGAGGCCGAAATGAGCTCACATAAGGAAAGTGTCTGCCTGACAGAGAGAGAGAGAGGGAGAGAGAGAGAGAGAGAGAAAGAGAGAGAGGGAGGGAGTCAGGAAACAGCAGCAGCAGGTACTGTCAACATGGTCATTACCAGGAAAGCAGCTCCTAGGAAGCTGGAGGCAACTCCCTGCAGCCCCACCTGGCTTTCTCTGCCCTCCCTCCCTCTCCGCAAGCCTCCCATTTGCTCTTTCTTGGTATTTGTGCATCGCCCTTGGCCTTGAAGAGAAATTTGAATAGAACAATTTCTTGCCTTATATAAAAGTCCAATTTGTCCTTAGTGCATAGCTTCAACGACAGCCCTGCAATATAGCACCGCTTGGGTTTTTGAGCCCATGCGGCCATGGGAGAGGGATTGGGTCTCTGGAGGACACAGGTGGCTCTGTCAGGACGGGAGCTGAGGAGCAGGGTCCCCTTGTCCTTCACAGAGCCAGGAGCCATGCAGAAAAGTCCCCACCTCTGCCCTCCTGAAACCTGCCCCTCATGCCTTATGCATGACTTCATTAGTGGCAGCTGACTAAGCACAGGGGTAAGTGGCCCTGTGGGGGGCATCTGATCTGGGGGGTGTGGGTCTGAGCTGAGCGAGATTCAGCGGGTGGGAGATGGAGCGGGCTGACGCTGCACGCTGCCTGGGACACGAGCCGTCTTCTCTTTGTCCCTCAGTTCATTCCGCCTTGAGAAGCAGCTTCCCTCTGAGCAGGGCAAGGATGAAGGGGGACCACGCTCCATCCAGGCCGCAGCCATCGAGGGAGGGCAGGAGACATGCTCTGACCTTTCAGAGCCAAGAAAGCATTCCTGGATCCTACTGTCATCAGAGAGTTTCTTTTTTTTTTTTAAGTACTGAGCGCAGGCCCAGGTCCCCTGCACTCTAGCCTGAGTCTCTACGCACGCCCGCACACTCACACACACTCACGCACACAAGTCAATGGCGATTGTGAGGTGCCAGGCCCTCTGGACCCCGGCGTGGCCTCTGCAGGATGGCAGGAGGCAAAGCCCAGAGCTGGGGGCAGGGAGGATCCTGATCCCCAGCACGGTGGAAGGAAGAAGAAGACGGAGATGAACCAGATCCTTCTCCCCTGTCCAGTCTGGGACTGGCCACTGCCGTCTCAGGAGGGAGGTTCAAGGGAGAAAGTGGTGTTGGCAAAGAAAAGGGGCCACTCTAGCTGAGGTTTTAAAGTACAGGTTTTGGAGTCAGACGGATCTGGGTGTGAGTCCAACGTGGCTGTTCTCCTCGAGTGAGCTCTCTGACCTCCGTGAGCCTGCATTTCCTCGCCTATAAAATGACGGTTGGGAGGATGAAGAAATGTGATGGACATCGGGTGCTTAGTGCAGCCCCTAGCACGTGATGCGTACTCCATAAATGGGGGCTATCGTGACTGTGAAGCCGTGTCCCGTGGTGATGCCACCTGGTGTCACAGGAGCTGACCAAGCTTCTTTTGTCCAACTCGGGTGGGTGACCAAACTTCTCCTACTCCAACTGGATGGGGGGAAGGGTCAGCAGTAAGATGACCCGTGTCAAGTGACTAGGATCTTGAAGCACAGTCTGCTTACTTAAGGTCAGAGAGCTAGAGCGATGCTCAAGTGCCAGGGCCGGGTCTGAAACACAAGGACCAAAGGGATGAATGGCTTGCCCAAGGTCACAGCTGATAAGGGGCTCTGTGACACCACGCTGCGTGGGGGTGAGGACGCTGGTTAAGGACACTGCCTCTCCACCAGGACTCTGTGGCAATGCTGGACATCTTCCCAGGGGCTCCTTGACCCCAGGAATGTGCCATAATATAAACCAGCCGGGCAACGGTGGGGCAATTAAGAAAGTAAATGTTCCTTGGGTCTCTCATACTGACGCAAATACACAGCGAGGACGGGGGTGAGGCTCCCAACGAAGTCACCAAAGCCATGAAGCCAAAACCCCACACTTGCAAAGAGCAGTTGGTGGAATCAGGTTCTACGACAAAGGAGCCCCAGATGAAGACGCCCTCAGAAGACAGATCTGAAACCAGCCTAGTGTCTTCAGCCATAGAACAGGTGTCCTTGCGGATAATTTAGACCTGTGGTCTAACTGGAAACATCAGTTTTACTTGCAAGATGCGGTATCTCTTCATAATTTCTCTGTCCTTTAATGTATTTTTAATAAGGAATTCGTGATGAGGAGGGAGCTGTGTGCTGCAGGGCTGTCTCCAGCCGAGGCACCGGGAACTCCAGCCAGGGGAGAGCTGCCTGTGGAAGGGGCAAGGCTGGGCGCCCCCCCCCACCCCACCCAGGACAAGGCTGGCAAACATCCTCTATGGAGGGGAGAGGCCACTGCAGACCACACTGGAGAGGGAAGATGGGGTTCGCTCAGCATCAGGAAGGCCCCCAGAGACAGGCCTTTAGATTGATAACAGATTTTGTAAGACTGGCCAGCGAGGCTAACCACTTGCCCTGCTTTGCAGCCAGACACCAAGACGCCCCCCCTTCCACCCCCAGAGTTAACTCCTACAACCTCGCTGAAGGTATGCCAGGAGGTCTGATGCAAGTAGCCACCCGGAACCTCGGTTTCCCTTCTATAAATCGGGGGTATATTGTGACTTCTACTAAGCTGAGCCAGCTACGCATCCTAAAGCCCTTAGTCCTTTTCCAGCTGTCTCAGAGACGCACGTCAGAACAGCAGTAATGACAGTAGGAGCCACAAAACGGCCACCGTTCACTGAAGGCGGGCTACGTCCAGGAACTGCATTGAACGCTGTACATTTAATGCTCGCTAGGAAGGGGTATATTATTACCATTCTCCATTATACAGAATACCAAACCGGAAAAAGGTGGAAGAGCTTGTTCACTGGGGTGGAGCCTTCTTAAATTAAAATCCTGTGCTTATTTTAAGCGCTTCTTGCTACTTCACCCTTAGTGCTCTCTTTTCACAACAAGCAACTGAGCCAACAAGCTTGGCCATAGGACTAGGATTGAGTATATTATGTTTCATTTAAAAACCCTGAGGTGGGACCCTGTCTTACCCTTGCATATATACATCAAATCCACACCTAGATGCTCCAGCTCTTGACGGACAGTCCTAGGAGGCATTCTCCAGGCTTCTTTGTGCTGCCGCTGCCGGGTAGAACCAAACCCCTGTGGCCTATAGCAGCCCCTTTCCTCCCTCCTGCTTCCCGGAATCGCCTTCCAAATAAATTACTGCATCCAAGTCCTTACCTCGGGCTCTATTTTTAGAGAACCCAACGTAAGACTATGTATGTGTGTGTGAGCTTTTTTTTTTTATTAGCTAATGTTTATTGAGCACTTACAAACTGCCGACTGCTGTGCTAAGTGATTTACCTGAATTGCCTTTTTTTTTTTTAAACATGCTCAGTACAATGCCATCAGCCTATCCCCACTTTGCACAGGAGGAAGCCAAGGCAGAGAGAGATTAAATAACCTGTCCAAGCCCTAGAGTTGAGCTGGTGCTTTTAACCTCTATCTTAAGCTCCCCCCCCCCCCCCCCCCGGTTAACACAATTGCTTATCTGTAAACGTCTACAAAGAGCAGAGCCCTCCAAATTCAGACTCAGTAAAAATTAGGATTGGCATCAAATGGTTCAGGGAAAACTTTGCAACAACTTTATCTACACACCCAATTCTGAATTACCCTGCATGAAAGAAATGTGTCCCCCATGACCATTCTTTTTAATGGGTGCACAGCAAAGGAAACTTGCCAACAAAATGAAAAGGCAACCTCCCAAAGGGGAGAAAATATTTGCAAATCATATATCTGATGAGGAGTTAATATCCAAAATATATAAAGAACTCAATTCAATTGCAAAAATTACAACAGCAACAACAAAAAATCCAATTAAAAAAATGGGCAGAGGATCTAAATAGATGTTTTTCCAAAGAGGACCCACAGATGGCCGGCAGGTTCGCGAATAAATGTTCAACATCACTCCTTATCAGGGAAACGCAAACCAGAACCACAAGGAGATGTCACCTCACACCTGTTAGAACAGCTATTATCAAAAAGACAAGTAGTCACAAGTGTTGGCAAGGATTTGGAGGAAAAGGAACCCTTGGTGCACTGTCGGTGGGAATGCACATTGGTGGAGCCACTGTGCAAAACAGCATGGAAGTGTCTCAAAAAACTAAAAGTAGGTCTGCTTCCTGATTCAGCAATGACACTTCTGGGTATTTATCCAAATGAAACAAAGACACTAATTCAAAAAAGATATAGGGGCCCCTATGTTCATTGCAGCATTATCTGCAACGGCCAAGATAAGAAAACAATCTATCGGGGCAGCCCTGGTGGCTCAGCGGTTAAGTGCTGGCTACAGCCTAGGGCGTAATCCTGGAGACCCAGGATCGAGTCCCACGTCGGGCTCCCTGCATGGAGCCTGCTTCTCCCTCTGCCTGTGTCTCTGCCTCTCTCTCTCTGTCTCTCATGAATAAGTAAATAAAATCTTTAAAAAAAAAAAAGAAAACAATCTATCCATCGATGGACAAACGGATAAAGAAATTGTGATATCTATCTCTGTATAGATATTTATAGAGAGAAATAGATATCACACAATGAAATACTAGACAGTCATTAAAAAAAAGAAGGAAATCTTGTCATTTGCAAAGACATGAATGGACTCCGAGGGCATTATGCTAAATGAAGTGAGTCAGATAGAGAAAGACAGATACCATATAGTCTCATGTATACGTGGAATCTTAAAAAAAAACAAAAAACAAAAAAACCCAAAAAACTCAGACACACAAAGAACAGGCTGATGGTTACCCGAAGGGAAGGAAGGGGTTTGCAGGTGGGTGAAAATTTTGCAAAGGGGGTCAATTGTAGGGTGACAGATTGGGAGGGACTATGCTCACGTGGCAAGCACTCCGCAGTGTACACAAAAAATCAAATTAGTAGGTTGCACACCTGGAACTAATATAATGTCATATATCAATCTTACCTCAATAGGAGTAAAGAGAGAAACGGTTATGTGTTTTATGTGTTTTAACAGGCAGACAGGTGTCTGAACCTAGCGTGACCCCCAGATCCGGGGCATGTGATTATCTTGTCAATGCGTCCCTTGCTTCTCCACGACCATGGGAGCTAGGTGACCGCGTCACAAAGGCAAATGCTTTCTGAACACGGGGACAGCATTAGACCGGCCACATTTTCTCAGCAAGAAAAAAAAAGGAAATTTCTTTTATAAAAAAGTGAACATGTCCTTTAAGAGAATGTGGCTCTTCCCATGTCACACCCGTTCTCTAAGAAGATCCACAGGCCATTGAAATTCCCTGTCTCGTTCTCAGCCATATTTATTGCTAATTTTCTTTTCCCCCTAAAACCAAAGAGAAATGCAACTTTAATGACCATGTGCTACCTAACCTAACTCAGCCTTGGTCTTGATTTCTGGCCAACCTTTCTCCTAGTCCCTTGCAAGCATTTTTCTCTTTCCAAAACTGCTGTGAGGTGAACTGAGGGAGGGAGGCATAAGCCCAAGAGGTGAGCTTAGGGAGAGGAAGGAGAAGGAGGTCTGTGAGCTTTGCTTCCAGGGTGCCAGCTGGAGAAATGCAGGGTAATGTTCACAGGGACTTTGGAGGGCAGGAGGGAAGTCGCCAGGGTGAGCCCAGGGCCCCTGCCCCAGCAGCCCTGACGTGTCGGGGGTCAAGGGGGGGGCTGCACAGGGCTCGCAGGGGACCCTGCTGGGGAGCCAACGACAGGACGCCTATGCACGCCGCGCCAGGGCACCCAGGGCCCCGTGAGGCCTGCTCAGCCCGGCCTCCCCGGGAGCAGGGGGGCCTCCAAGCACAGTGAGGACCAGCCTCACTGCAGCCCAAGTGCTGCAACTGTTTGTGGTAATTAAATAAATGCCAGCTGGACCCTTCTGGGCCCGCTGACTGAGGCGGGCGCCAAAGACACCAGGCTCTCCAAGACTCCCGGGGAAATCCGAGGCGGGAAGGCAAGCGCCCAGGCACTTACCACCCACTGCTTGAAAACACTTGGCTGAGGAGCTCTTCTCGGCACCCAGAGGCTGAGCTTTTCTCTGCAGGCTGGCTCAGGTCCTGGCGGGTCTTGTGCAAGTCCCGTCACCTTGACTTCTCCACCTGTCAGGGGGGAAGGCGCCACTGCTCTGTGTGTCCCTCCCAGGTGACCCTGATGTGCCTGTGGAGGGGGTCCTTACCTCTGACCCCGCCTCCAGGCTGCCCCTCTGCCAAAGAGGTCTGAGGCCACCTCCCCCAAGGGCTGCGGGGGCAAGGGAAAGACGATGTGGGGGGGGCAAGTGGGCTCACCGTGCCAGCCTGGCCCGTTTACAGTGAGTGACAGCACCTTGGTGACGCTGGGAAACCCCGCACACGTGTCTTAAACACCTCTGAGTACACTGGAAAGATCATAGCCCTTGGACTCCCACGTGCCTTCCGATTTAGCTCCTGTGTTCTTCGCTGTGTGACCCTTGGCAAGTGCCTTGACCTCTCTGCGCTTCATTTTTTTTGTTTGTTTGTTTGTAAGAAGGTGTGCGGTGTGCAGCGGCCGGAGCACATGTGGCAAATAGATGGAAAAGCACCTAAATGGGGCCTGAGCACGTGGCAGCGCCCTCAGAAATGCTGGTTTATTTTTCCTGCCTGCCTTCTTTCCTCTCTTCCTTCCTTCTACCTTTCTCCTTCCTTGTTTTTTTTTTCTTTTCATTTGTCTATCCGTGTTAAATAAGCAACCCTCCCAGAAACACTACTGCCGTGACCTGATTAGTGGGTTCAAAGGGCTTCTCTGGTGATGAGAAAGAATTGGGAATTTATGAGAGGAAGAAATGCCTGTCGTGCGGGGAAGGGGAAAATTTTAGAGATGGGGAATGACTCAGTTAAGCTTATCCAGAGTCACTAAAAGGTGGGCCTTTTAGATTTTCTGCATCTTATTTTTGTTATCTGGGTGAGGGGTTAGTAAGATGGGCTCCCTTGTATATGTCCGATCTCGCAAAGGGCTCTGGAGTTCAAGGGACACGGAGGGTGTGCGTTGCACACGAGGCTGGGAAGGCCAGGGCACGGCTGCAGGCCCACGGCCAGCTTCCCAACAGCAGGGCAGCCCTCTAGAATTCCAGGCAGCCGGCAGGAAGGAGCCCCTGCTGCCTGGGCCGCGAAGCCCTGCTGGAGAGCCTCCTTCCCCAGGGGGAGCCAAAGCTGCCTCACCTATTCACATCTGTCCCTGCGTCCGTCTGCACATCTGTGTCCCTTCTGGACGCTGAGTCCCCCAAGGGCCCGTGTCCCCAGCCGTGGCGTAGATGGACGGCACGCAGGTGCTTAGTAAATGCAGGTCTCGCTAACACGCAGATGGCTCGGGATCAGAAGAACAAGGCAAGGGAGTGAGAGACCTGAGAGGGTTATCCAGAGACCCAAAAGATGAAGCCCGTGTCCCGAAGCCTGCTCTAAGCTATGACCACCCCACCCCACCTCCCAACCCCCGCCACCGATCCTTCCTGCCTGAGAACACGGTTGGGTCTCTGAGCCCAGACTGGATGTGTGGGCTCATGGGTGAGGCCAATGACTCAGGAGGAGGTAATGCGATGCTAAGTGATGGACTCTGGAGCCACCCCGCCTGGGTTGTGCAACCCCTGCCTCCACAGCTATCAGCCTTGTGACTCTGCACTTGTCACTTAGCTTGTCTTATGCCTCAGTTTCCCCACCTGTAAGATGGGGATGATAATAGCACCTGCATCCCAGGGGGGCTGTAAAGACTGAGTTGATATGGTAAAGTGCTTGGCACACAGTGAATGGGGCACAGGTGTTCCCTACTCTCCTTACTGCTGGTGGTTTGGTGGGGTCATTACCGGATGCAAAGGGGGCGGGGGGTGCACACAGTCAGCCCAGAGGTCCTGAGATGCAGAGAAAGGAGGGAGGAAGCTCGCGGGTTCTGGCTCCCGTCCACCAACCGTATTACAGCTGCTCCAGCTTTAACTGGTTAGGAGCTGATCATCTGAAGATTAGCTCTCCACGTGCTGTTGGCAAATGTTTTGAGTTCCACTCTGAGAGCATGGGGCGGTCACTACTACCCTGGTGCTGCGTGGGTCGACTTTTTGAAAAGAACACGGGTTGGAGATCTGTTTGCTGATGTCTTCAAGTGAATCGGGGCAGTGGGGGGGGGTTGCTTCGCGGTTTAGGGGATGGTGGAGCAAGCTTTCTGTCTTTATACGCTATGTCGTGGGCTCTCAGGCCTAAAGGTGACAAAAGAACATGAAAAACCCCTTCAACTGCTGAAGGGAAGTTCTTGTTTATTTGTGTCTAAACACATAAAGCACTCGGTGCCAGGCACATGAGTCTAATGATAAATACTCAATCTTCAAAATAACCCCGAAAAATAGAGCTCCCCTCAGCCGTACTCTACAGGTGAGGATAGGCAGTGGGCACCCAGCCACACAGCAGTGCGAGGGGAGCCTGCCCCCCAAGGCTGCTCCCGTGTCCTTGCCACACCGCCTCTCTGGAAGGCCTGTGTTTGGGGAACCGCACAGGAAGGTAAGCGGACCCTACTCAGCCCAGGATGAGTTGAGCTGCCTGCAATCCCACGTCCCCCATCAGAGCAGCCGTGCCGTCCCTGCTGGAAGGAAAGAAATCCCACAGACCGCATCACATTCCCAGGTTCCTGCTGACTCTGGGGGCCCAGCTTTGGAAGGAAGGCGTGTCTAGCAGCTGTGGGGCCTCAGCTCCCAGCAAGCACTGCCCTGTACCCTGGGCTCCCCCCCAACCCCCACTGCTTCTGCCTGGGGGACTTCCTCTTCTCCAGGCAGGCGGAGCAAAGGAGCCCCAGGGAGGCTGCGGATGTCAGTAAACAGGGCTGTGTGATCGCGGGGCCTTCACAATTGGACGGCCTTCTCTTTCCCCTGATAGAGATAAATGTTGATAACTCAATGATGATGAAAACATTGTAAAGTGCCAAGCGCAGCATGTTTAGTTACAAAAGCCAGGAATAATTGCCTCAGCCTTGCTGCTAAGAAAACCAGTTGTTGAGTCCAGAATAATTCTAGGAAGAAATTGGCATTCGGGGATTAATTGTTTAGAATGTAATGACTGCTACAACCCAAGCTAATGAGAACAGAAGGCAGTTTCCAATTTGAATTTCGGGAATGAAATAGGCTTTGCCAGGCTGGCTGGTGCAGAGAGAGAGAGAGAGAGAGAGAGAGAGAGTGAAAGGGCCTTTTTTTTTTTTTTTTGACCTCCGTTCTGATTGGGCGAAAAATAAGAAAGCATTTTGCAAGAACAGCTTCTGAGGAGACTAGCCAAAAGTCTGTGCAGACGCCTCAGGAAAACTCTTGATTGATTATTAAAAGCCTGGCTGAGCTCTTCCTAGGGGCCCTGAGCAGGTGTGGGGGCAGCAAGGCAGTGGTGAGTCATGACTGCAGGTGGAGGGTGAGCGGGCCCTGGGCATGGAGTCAGACCTGTCCCTGACACTTCTGCTCCGACCTTCGGTAGGTCACCTGTCCTCTCTGAAGGTGTCCCCCTGTAAACAGTACTCACCCTGCCAACCGCAGTGGCTTACGGTGAGGCTCGGATGAGAAATGGCAAAGTACTCTGCGATCTTTATATCACAGTGCGGCTGGAGAGCATTATTTGGATAAATTACTCCCTTCCACATCCATTAGAACAAGCCCTGCCTTGTTCTAGAAGGGACTCAGGGCAACCTGCCCCCCCCCTTTTTCCCCTAATTTCTTGCACAGCTGTGAGTACCCTGTAGAGTAACTGTCAAGGCAAACAGTGGTTCAGTACCAGAAGAGACCAGAAGAGACCCAGATGGTTGGCAGGGTCCACCAGACAGGAGCCTGAGACCCCTTAGGGAGTAGAACCCTGGCCTGGATTTTGGAAGGGGCTATGGATAATAATAGGCGAGGGAGAAGGGACAATGGGGTGGCCCACTCATTCAAATGTCTACTTACTGGGCTCCGGCTACGAAGAGATATTTATTTATTGAAGGGCTGTTATGGGAAGCAGCGCTCTAATGGGGAGATTAAAAGGACCCTCACAAGACCTATTTAACGGGAACCCCGTGGGACAGGCCTCAAATTCTCCACCAGTTTCCCAATTTTTTTTTCTTTTGAATTATTGGTGTTTATTATGTTTACTACAAACTCTGGCTTCCTAAGTAATATGAAATAGACCCAGTTACATAACAGAGTTTGAGTTGCCTATAGATTTATTTCATTTTTTTGGCAATCATAGTTGCTATTTTTTTATTTATTTAAATTCAATTCATTAACACATAATGTAGTATTCGTTTCAGGGGTAGAGTTCAGTGGCTCATCAGCTGCATACAACACCCAGTGCTTGTTCCATCACGTGCCCTCCTTAATGCCCGTCACCCAGTTACCCCGTCCCCCCACCCACCTCGCCTCCAGCGACCCTCAGTTTGTTTCCTAGAGTTAAGAATCTCTTATGGTTTGTCTCCCTCTCTCATTTCATCTTATTTTATTTTCCCCTCCTTTCCCCAGTGATCCTCTGTTTTGTTTCTTAAATTCCACATAGGAGTGAGATCATGTGATAATCGTCTTTCTCTGATTGACTTATTTCACTTAGCATAACACCCTCTAGTTCTATCCATGTCATTGCAAATCGCAAGATTTCTTTTTTCTTTTTTGATGGCTGAGTAGTATCCCATTGTATATATATCCCATATCTTTATCCATTCCTCTGTTGATGGATATCTGGGCTCTTTCCACAGTGTGGCTATGGTAGACATTGCTGCTATGAACATGGGGTGGGGGGGCAGATGCCCCTTTGGATCACTACATCTGTATCTTTGGGGTAAATAAATACCCAGTAGTGCAACTGCTGGGTTGCAGGGTAGCTCTATTTTCAACCCTTTGAGGACCCTCCATACTGTTCTCCAGAGTGGCTGCACCAGCTTGCATTCCCACCAACAGTGTCAGAGGGCCCTCCTTTCTCTGCATCCTCGCCACCATCTGTCGTTTCCTGACTTGGTAATGCTAGCCATACTGACTGGTGTGAGCTGGTATGTCATCGTGGTTTTGATTTGTATTTCCCCGATGCTGAGGGATATGGAGTATCTTTGCATGTGTCTCTTGGCCACGTGTACGTCTTCTTCAAAAGCTTCCCAGTTTCTTACCCAGTTTCTTCACATCTCCATCCCTGCCTTCTGGCTGACATTGCTAGTAGAGATGCTGAACAGTGTTCCCCTGACTTACTTCCATGGGAATGTACCCTCTTCAAAATCCTACCATAGGTGAGGACTCCTCAGACTGCCTGCCAGACTTGAGGTCAGAGAAGGTTCTGAGGGAGGACTTAGATGTGATGCTGTTAGGATAAAGACAAAGTCACTGGAAAATCACAAGTGTTGGCCAAGGAAGGATGTGAGGAACTGGAAACCTTGTATGCTACCAGTGAGAAATGGTGCAGCGCCTATAAAAAAAAAAAAGGGGGTGGGCAGCCGGGGTGGCTCAGCGGTTTAGCGCCATCTTCAGCCCAGGGCGTGATCCTGGAGACCCGGGATCGAGTCCCACGTCGGGCTCCCTGCATGGAGCCTGCTTCTCCCTCTGCCTGTGTCTCTGCCTCTCTCTCTCTCTCTCTTTCTCTGTGTGTCTCATGAACAAATAAATAAAATATTTAAAAAAAAACAAAAACACTGAACTCTACCCCTGAAACGAATACTACACTATGTGTTAATGAATTGAATTTAAAAAAATTAAAAAATAGCAACTATGATTGCCAAAAAAATAATGAAATAAATCTATAGGTAACACAAACTCTGTTATATAACTGGGTCTATTTCATATTACTTAAGACAGGATGCCTGGATGAAGGGTCCTCAAAACATTTAACATAGAATTACCACGTGACCTCACAATTCCACTTCCAAATATACACCGCAAAGAATTGGAAATAGGCTCAACCAGGTATTCGTACACTGATGTTCGGAGCAGCACTCTTCGCAACAGCCAAGCGGTGGAAACCACCCAAGAGCCCATCAACAGATGCATGGATAAACAAAATACGGTCTACACATCCAATGGAATATTACTTAGCTATACAAAGGAATAAAAGCCTGACACACATGTTCTGACTCTAAAATATGATGCCAAATGAAATAAGCCAGGTACAAAAGGACAAAAGGACAAATATGATATGATTCCACTTACATGAAATACCTCAAATAGGCAAATCCATAGAGACAAAGGTAGATTCAAAGTTACCGGGAGCTGAGGGGAAGAGGAAGCGGAGAGTTATTATTGCTTATGGTCACAGTTTCTATTTGGGACGATAAAAAAGTTCTGGAAATAGATAGTGGTGGTGGTCATACAACATGATGCATGTAATTAACGCCACTGAACTGTACACTTCAAAACAGTAGAAAATGGCAAATGGTGTGTTTTATATATTTTATCATATAGAAACTATATACTTTGCTTTAAAAATAAATAAATAAAAGGCGGAGTCCCTAAACAAAACTGGGCCTGGCAGGGCCCTTGCTTTCCCTGTGGTGGGCTGGGGGGGGGGGTTACCTCGATTTCCCTCTCTCCCCCTGCCTCTCCAACTTTGCTGCTCACCTTACTCCCTGCCACCACTGGGCCTTTGGGATGCTCTTCCCCCCATCCAGAGCAAGCCACCCTAAGTCAGGTTCCTTGCTTACGTTCTCAGAGACCCATGCTCCTTCTTCACAGTACAAGCTCCAGTGGTGGGGTATTTGAATGACGTCTGGCTCTCCCATGAGACATCAGTGCTGTGGTAACAGGCCTCTGTGTCTCCTGCCCACAGCAGGCCCTCGGCAAATAAATATATCCTGGATAACGATACACATTGAACAAATGAACTCCTCCATCTTTTCCCCGCCCCCCCCCCATCTCCCCGCCGTCATGTCTATCCCGTTATTTGTTATCCATAGCACTTACATCTATCAAAATAATGTGAAGTATTTATTCCCTTACCATCTACGGTGTCCTTGCCTTCTCATGAGGATGCAAACCCCCTGAGAGCAGGGACTTTTGCTACCTTGCCCCCTGCAAGGGAGCAGCACCCCCAGGATACAGCAATGCCTGGCACGTTGTGGGGCTCCATGGGTGTCTATTGGATCACTGAATAAGCAGACCTTCGTTACCTCCCGCCTGGATTATCTTCTACTGAGTCTCGTGTCTCCATAAGGATGCCAGAGTCACGTGTCTACACGTGTCAATTTGTCCTTGTACCCCTTCTGCTCTAAGCCTCCAGGGCTCCCCCAGGGCCTGGAGCCATGCTCCTGGTAAAGCATACAGTGGCCTCTCCTGACGCGACTCAGGTCACCCCTCAAAACCTCCCACACCCTCTAGATAGACCATTCTTAACGCATGCTGTTCTCCTCCCCGCTTCTTTGGCTTGTACTTTCTCACTCCCCAAGCCCGCTCAGAGGTCTTCTCCTTCCAGAAGTCCTTCCCTGAATGTGTTTCCACCATGTTGACGGCCAGGCTCTCCCACTAGACTGGAGGCCCTGGAGAGCTGGGAGCCACTTCCATTCATCCCCATCCCCATGCATGGCTTATCCCCAAGTGGCCTGGTGTATGGCAAGCCCTCACTGAAGAAGGATTTAACCAAACTGAACTCTTCAGAGTGACTTTGAAAATGAAGAGGGTTTTCTCCTGATGGAGACAGATGATCTCAGTTCTGTGGAGTCACCCTCGGACCAGACAAAAGGGCGAAACCGTGTGCTCTGTAGGTGTCACCTGGCTCTCCTCAGGCTGTGCCCCACACCATGTGGGGTGAGGAACCTGCAGCCCCAAGAGAACGTTCCTACCTGGAGCTCGGATCTTCCCTTCTAAGCTTCTCTCTGTGTACTCAGAGCCTGTCTTCCACAGATCTACCCTCCTGAGGCCACACGGTGCCACCGGCGTACGTGCCCCTGGGCCGGACAGGTGGTCAAGGCTTCCTTTCTTGTGGAAAACCACAGCAGAACCTAGATGTACAGGCTGGGGTGGCCACACGCATGTGTCAGGTATGGGACAGAACCAGAGAGGGGAAGAAAAGGGAGGTGGGCCGCCCATGGCTGACTCACTCTCCACCACATTCTGGAACTCTGAGAAGTGTGAACCCTCTAAACTCAAGGCTGGCTTGCCGACGTACTGTGAAGATGTTTATTTATTAAGATAGAAAGAATATATGTCTTTTACATAAGTCTCCTGGCTCCGCATACAACTCTGAAACTTCTAGACAAGTGGTCTGTGAGCCTCCGTCTGACCCTCGCCCTGAGTCTTGCTAATGTTGAGGGTAGGCCTGCACCTCGGCCAGAAGGAGGGATGTCCTCACCACGGGGAGAGGAAGATCGTGAGACATGGATTTCATGTCCTGAACAAAAAGCCTCTAAAAACACAAGGGAATTGCTGCATTGAATAGGTCTTTTTTGATAAGCGAGATTCAGCGGCGGGCTCTCATGGCCCTTCGGATTGAATGTGGTTGCCCTGGAATGCCTGATGGTGAAGGGAGAAGCTTCACCTTAAAGACCTTTCTAGGGCCGCCCGGGTGGTTCAGCCGTTGAGCCTCTGCCTTCGGCTCAGGTCGCGATCCCCAGATCCTGGAGATCTGTCTCTCATGAATAAATATATAAACTATTTTTTAAAAAGACCTTTCTAGGGCAGCCCGGGTGGCTCAGCGGTTTAATGCCACCTTCAGCCCAGGGCGTGATCCTGCAGACCCAGGATCGAGTCCCACGTCGGGCTCCCTGCATGGAGCCTGCTTCTCCCTCTGCCTGTGTCTCTCATGAATAAATAAACAAAATCTTAAAAAAAAAAAAGAATTAAAAAAAAAGACCTCCCTATATGCATGAGCATACATCTATATATCTGTATAGGTGCATGTGTACACGCGCACACATATGTATGATTTATTAGCAGACCTGAGACAAAGGAGCACCTGTTGGTCTTCTCTGAGGAAAAAATGCAGGAAGGGACACAAGCAAGACTGTTGTGCCTCTCACTATGTGACACAGACAGGTGTCAGAAGAGGGGTTACCTAGAAGTGGGTGCGAGGGAGGTAGGTTGACTGGGAAGGAGCGCGAGATGCTCCCAGGGCGCTCGAAGGGTCCTACATCTTGACCTGAGTGGGGGTTCCTGGGTTGCGCACAGTGAAACTCCACCGGGCTGTACACCTGAGATCGGTGCACACCTGAGATCGGTGCACTTTACACACACGCAGTTTTGGGGAGTCCATCACCTTGGGCTTGCCAGCCCAATGCCCTTGAGCGGGTTAATTATCCTCTTAAACCCCAATGTACTTACTACGTGGTGGACCCCCTGCTCCGCAAGGAGTCAGCACACAGTCAGCGGAGGCCCTTCATCCCATCAGCTGGATAAACCACTATTGAATTAGCTGGGGTGGCTGGTGCTTATGAAAACGCTCGAAACTTTGAGATGTACGGATTTTTGTTTTTAAGGTGGCTTTTCTTTTTTTTTCTCTCAGAGCCACAATAACAACAACATGAGTTCACTGTATCCCAAACCCTCCTCCCTTTCAGCTCTTCCGTCCACACCGGTCATTCTCGGGCACTGAGCTCCTTTACGCAGCGCTTGGCCTGTGTGTGGACTGTTCTGCGTGGGAGGCAGGTTCCCCTCACCATCAGGCATTACTCTGCGACAGAATTTGGTCCCCGGGGAACCCAGAGCACTGTGCGGTGGCTGCTGAGACTGGCTTCTTGAAAAAGGCCTTTATTGCTCTCATGGGGAACGTCACCTAGGCCCCAAAAAGAGGCCTGGTCCCCGGCTGCCTCTGATTCCTGTGCTAATGCCCTGGCTCTTACCTCACCCCACCCTGGAACCCCAGCGTGGGCGGCTGGGACACTTTGTTGTCACTGCAGGTAGGCCGGAAAGCTTGTTCCCGAGACTCCAAAATGCTGAACACGCCTTGCTTGGCAACCGCCATTTAACTAGGCAGTTTCAACTCCAGATCGACCTGGAAAGGAGAAGTGGGCTCCGGGAGCTTCAAGAGGAGCATCTTCATACATTCATCAGACCCCTCCTGGCACCTGCCAAGGACAAGGGACCGTCCCAGGCACCCTGGGAGGAAATAAAGAGGCTCTGGGCCCTCAAAGAGCGTTACGGGCCCTGTTTTAGACGAGGCCCTGCAAATGTGAATGTGAGCGCCACCACCGGCTGGGCGCCCAGCACCTTCCCATTGAGTCAGGCACAAGTCCACACCTGCGGGAGGAGAGCCCAGCAGAGCGCTGTCAGGCGGGGCGCCGGGGGGGGCTGCTGTGCCCACGACTCATTCAGTCCTCCCGGTAGCCCTGCAAAGCAGTTCTCATCATTCTCATTTCACAGATGCGGAAACAGGCAGTACAGAGAAGCCAGGCCGTGGCCCAATGTCACAAACCTCCTACGTGGAGGACTGGCTGCATAATTCGTGGGGTACACAAATTTGTGGATTTGTGGGGTTCACATAATCCGTGAAAAGTGAAATAGGGATCCTTGGTTAGAGATTCAAGAATTTTGCAGTAATGACAGCTGCGCCTTAAATCAAGCCTGGGGCCCTACTGAGCTTGGGGCCCCAGGCGGGTGCGCGCGTAGGACGTCCACGCAGCCTACTTCCAGGGGTTGCAAAGAATTAGGGGAGCACAGAGGAGGCAGGAAGGGACTAATCTATGTGGGAAAGAAGAGCACAATGAAAAGTCTTCTTGGGAGACGTGGCAGTGAGCTGGGCGCGGAATGTGGTTTCCGTTTCCTACAGACAGACGTGAGGCTGCCCTGGGGACCCTTCTGGACCAGAGCCCAGTGCAGTCAGGAGCTGGGGTTTCTCCTGAAGCCTCTGGGACTGAGAGGCCTGTCCTGGGAGCAAGCTGCCTGGACCGAAGGCCAGAAGGAATCCAGCTCTTCACCTCATCTTCTGCTGTCTGGAAACTTCTCCATCCCTCAATGAGCTCTGTGGCCTCTGGACCAGCTCCAGGGCCCGGACCGGCCGTGTCTGCACGATTCCCCATCGGTTCGGGATAACATCGATGCGAGTAACAATGACCAAGCACCGGTGGCTTGAACCCGTGCAGGGTCTCTGTCTCACGGGGCCGGGACTGGGACCAGAGAGCTTCCAGCACCAGTTCACCTGCTGCACATCAAGAGTGGCCTCTCGGTGATTTTCTTGCTCTTTCCCTTGGGGCATCAGCGATGCAGTTAGGCGTCCCTGCGGCTCTAGCCGTGGCTGCACCCAAAAGTAACTGCAGGGAAACGAGGACACTGCGCCCCAAAGGGAAAGCAAAAGCTCCCTCGGAGTCCCCACCTCCCCTGACCCGCCCTGGTTCACGCGGCCACCCAGAACCGCCAAGACGGCCAGGGAAGCGCAACACGGGGACTGCCACTGAGCCCGCTGAGCCCCCCCAAACAAGCCCCACGTACCCGGGGCCAAGGAGCTGGGACTGGTACCTGCGCCCGAGCTCACCCGGCCCTTGTGCGCGACCCTGAAAGTCCTAGGGGGCCCCGAGGCCGGCTGGCCGGGCGTGACCCCAGGGGACCCCTGTCCCCGCGCTCTTCCCCCGGGGAACCCCCCACTGCCTTGCAGGGCGGCGGTCCCCTGAGGTTGCATCCCGCCCCCGGGTCGCAGGCTCCCGGGCAAACGCGCGGCCATGAAGAGGGACCTACCCAAGGGGGCCGCCCCCAGAAGCGCCGCAACCCCGACCCCCCCCTGCCGGGGCGCCCCCGACCCTGCCGCTGGCCCAGCATCCCGGGGACACACACCCACAGGGGCTGAGAGGCAGCTGAGGCGCTCGGACGCCACGTGGTGCTGGCACCTCCCCCGCGGGCAGGGGCTGCCTTCGGCCCCCGGGACTCCGCCTTCTCTAGTGGGGTTCCGTGGGGAGGAGCGTGGGGGGTTCCGGGGGGAGGAGTGTGTATGGGGAGGGAGGGGGGAGAGGGGAGGGGGAGTAGTATCCCGGGGTTCCGTGGGAAGGAGCATGGGGTTCCGCAGGGAGGAGTGTGCAGGGTTTCTATGGGGAGGAGTGCAGGGGTTCCCCGGGCAGGAGTGTGAGGGGTTCCACAGGGAGGAGTGTGCGGGTTCCCCGGGGAGGACTGTATGGGGGTTCCGCGGGGAGGAGTACGAGGGGTTTTACCGGGAGGAGTAGGGGAGTTCTGCGATGACGTGTGTGCAGGGGTTCCGCAGCAAGGAGTGTGGGGGTTCCGCGGCGAGGAGTGCGGTGGGAAGGAAGCGCTGGCACAGCCGCCAGGCCCTTCCCTGCCTTTTCTCTAGCATCTTCATTCCCGTTTATTAGCGTGATGCTCCCGGAGTCGAGATAATGATTTAAAAGCTCTAATTTTGTTACATTCTGAACCCTGTCTGCCATCGAGGCTGATGGTAATGAGATTTGGAAAGGAGCCGGGCTCTTAGCCGGGGTCAATTCATCTCTGGGAGAAAGTGCTACCATCAAAACGCCCAGGAATTATTAGCACTTAGAGGACAGCTGAAGAGGCCTATTAACCTGAGATGCCAGGGGGAGTCCTGAAGTGTGAGGTGCAATTACATTTCTGCTTTATTCCCCCCGCCCCCGGCTTCATATTTAAGGGTGAAAAAAAGATGGGTGAGTAAGAGCTTGCGGAAATCAATAAATATTTATTAGGCCCCCAGAATGCCGTCATCCCACCTCATCTCTGTCATCCCACCTCATTTCTGCGTGCCGCACCCGCATGCACGAATACATGAACACGGTGGCTCCCTAACTCACTTCTCAGCCCAGCCCTGGAGACAGCAGGCCCACCTGTTTTGCTACTTTTGTGTCTTAACCAAGGGGGAATTCAGGGCACAGCAAGGATACTTCCCTGTCTCTAGTTGGTGGCAGAGCAGGATTTAAGTCTGGATTTCCCAATTCCAGCACGCTGTCTGCACAAGCACATGCCAGCACTTTCTCTAGCTGCCAGGCTCTACATGGTGAGGCCAGGCGGCGAAAGCGCCAGCCTGTGGTCTCTTTTGCAACAGTGGGTCTCACTCTGCCTGCATGTTAGGCTCATCTGGGAAGCTTTAAAAAAAAAGAAAGAAAGAAAGAAAGAAAGAAAAGAAAAAAAGAAAAGAAAAGAAAGAAAAGAAAAGAAAAGAAAAGAAAAAAGAAAGAGAAGAGAAGAGAAAGAAAAGAAAGAAAAGAAAAGAAAGAAAAGAAAAGAAAAGAAAGAAAGAAAGAAAAAATACTGAACCTGGGTCCATCTCCCAGAGATTCTGCTTTGATTAAGGGCAGACCCAGACCCCATGAGCTTCTAGAGTGTGGGAGAGTGTTGTGTGCCCATCTCAGCTCCTCAATAACCAATGTTGCGATTGGGCAGGCCTCTGTGGCCTTAGCACGATGGCAAGAAGCCTGCAGCAATAACCATCAGGAAACTGCAAAACTGAAGGTTCATCACTTACAGGGCCTGGAAATTATACACACGGCAGGTCCTATGTAGGGGGGGGGGGAAGCAAGGCAAGTGGGGGAGAGAGGGAGACCCCAAAGAGGCCTCAGGGTGGGAGGCTGCGTGGCTCATGGTCTAGTTGTACATACGGCTGGCAATGTGTTTCTTTGAGAGAGGCATCTTCAAAGTGGACGCTTAGGCACTCAAAGTTTATGTCAGGTCCTTGCATTACAAAATGCAAAAACAAAGTAAAAAGTAAAATAAGAATGGTCAAGATTTACACTGGAGAGAGAGAGAAGGAAAAACGTGGTAAGAGACCCATGAGTTGAGGGTGGGGGGAGAGGCAGGAGGGGCTGTGGTTACTCTTTTTTTTATCAATACAGGCAGTTACCCTGCCTGCTGCCAGGCCCTACCCCCTTCAATCCTACCAACCACCCTTTGAGCCAGGGGACATTACTCACCCTTTGAGGGAACGTCATTGCAGAGTGAGACAAAGAGTTTGGAATGAAGAGGAACTGACTTCAAAATCAAGTTCTGCCGGTGGCTATTTGTGTGATGTTGAACAAGTCACTTAAACGTCTTTAAGTCAAATCTGTCTACTTTGTAAAATGGGATGTAAAAATTTGCCCTAAGTTAGGTTGTGTGAAGATCAAACGGAAGAAAGTCTATCTTTGAACTTCGTAGGGTCTACTCCGTAGGCCATATAACATCATCCCAGTGATACTACAATGGGGGAGAAAACTGAAGTTCAGAGCCAAGAAGCCATTTGCCCAAGGTCACAGGCGGGGGACCCAGGCTTCCAGTGGGACAGACACACTCCTTTTGATATGATTCAGCACCGCTCCCTACACTGAATGGCCTATAATAGGGTGAAGCCACCAGAGGCACACTTTCAGGGCACCTGCTTGTCCAGAAGGCATTCGCGTTTTTGGCCTCTGCCTAAAAGAGAAGGTAGGACAATTTCTGGGTGGAGAGAAGCTGGAGAGGCTTCCCATTGTCTTTGGATAGTGAACGTTTTGGGGCCAAAATGTTTCCAGGGCTTGGAGTATCACAGAACAGACGAAGCTCTCGATACAGTTGAGAATTTACATTCAGATAATTGAGGAATTTTAAAGCCGGAAGGCATATCAATCGTAGCTTTCACAGAAAAAAAAAAAAAGAAAGAAAGAAAATTGGAAAAACTCCAGAGGTAGAATGAGATTTAAGGTTTCTAAAGTAGTGCCTATAAAAAGACTTGCCAGGGAAACTAGGGCAGACTCTCCTTGCAGACAGCGGCCCTCGCCCATCCGCTAAAACAGTGGACAAGAGCTTTAAAAAGTCGGAAGCAGCAGTTCTCAGCCGTGACTGCGAAGTAGAATCACTGGGGGAGCTTCACGAGATCCCAGAAGCGGGGCCCCACCCCGGAACAATTAAGTCAGAATTCTGGGGGTAGGGCCCAGCAGTCACAACTCCTCGGGCAATTCAACCTAGCAGTTGAAGCTGACCAAGGCCCCTCTGAAGCATCATGCAAATATGAGTCATTAGTATGCAAGTGATCTAGGCCAATTACGGAATAAGGTGCCCACCTTCTGCCAAGGTTCCAATAAGGACTAAGGGCTTTAGTCTATGGCAGGAGGGACCAGCTAAGCCTAAGGAGCTGATGGTCCGGAGGGAGATTAAGAGAGTCCCCAGTGTTTGCCCTTCTCCAGCATGATCCAAGTGTAGACTACCATGGAAAAGTCATGACCTTCATTTGGTCTTCATCTGTTCTTTAATAAAGAAAATAAATAGACCTGCGCACAGGGAATATTTAAGGCCGTGGCTAGTGGCCAGGGGGGCAGGAGGTGGAGTGTGAGAAAACAGCAGCTTTAAAACCAGCTCCTCTTTTTTTTTTTTTCCCTCCTTTAAAACCTCTTCAAAAATGAGGATGAGTTGGTCTCTTCCAGGCCTCCAGCACACCCAGCTCTCATACACTATCTGCCACCTGCACTGAGGGTATGGACTCTTTTAAAAACAATGGATTTTCCGATTGTGTCTAAAAACTGCATGTTTGTTTTCAAAATTTGGAGATGAAAAACATAAACAGCTTAAACCTCCAAATAAATAAATAAACCAACAGTTTAAATCACCCATAATCTCATGGTCCAGAGGCAATTATTATTAATATTAACACTATTTTCTGCCTTTTGTCCTCATGATCATACGGATATTTAGACGTGAAAACCGAAGCTCTCTTTCTTGTGTCACAGGTCACTCTTGAGTAATAACTCAGAGCTGAAGCTTAGATCACAAAAGATTCCAATTCAAATACAGCTTATTTGGCTACAAGATCTTTCCTCTTAGTGCCGTGTGTTTTCACATGATCCAATAGGCTGCCTACTATACTTTTAAAAATTAATGAATTGTTGGGGAAATATATTCACCCCTAAGAAAGTTATATGACAGCTGAAGCACAAGAATCCAAATCACAGTCCTGAAAGACTGCAATTTTCCTGCTCATGGCACCCAAGTTATGAGAGTGGGATAGTATTCGGGTCTGATGTGAGACCCCAGGGTCTGCGGAGAGCACCCTGGCCTCCTTCAGACTGATAGCTCCAGCAGCCAGACTTCTCTGAGACGCCCTGGGTGCCACCCCAAGAGCAGAGGCATGCAGTCTGAGCCAGAAACACACAGGTATGATCCATTTCCTGTAACCGCCCCATAAATCACTCCTAGCAGGCATTTCCCTCAACCCAGGGGCCCTCAACCCCGCTTCCCCGAGGGTGGTGCTGAAAGATAAGCCCCAGAAATCAATTCGGGTGCATGAAAAAGAACCTCCAGGTATTTCCCAGTGAAAGAGCTTTCTGGTTCTCTCTTCCTACCCAACTTGCAGAGCAGAAGGCCTCCCCACTCCCCACACTGCACTGCCTCCCCGACCCACTCCCCTTGATCAGTAAACCCATAGTCAGGAACAGGTATCTGCTCTATGTCGGGACCATAACTAGGGGATGAGATGATCTGTCCTAGGGCCACAGAGTCACTTAAATAACACTTGCTCATTTTCCTCAGCCCTGCCCCCCCAAAGCCTGACTTCCTCTTTGATTTTTTTTGTTTTAAATTGGCACCACTGATTTCTTGTAGAGGCCTTTGGTGGTCTGATTCTTCCCCAAGGACCGCACTCCTTGTGTGTACCGCACCCCCAGCCATGCCCAACGCTGTGCAGCCCCCAGACACACCCGCTTCCTCTGGCCTCTGTGAATCGGTGCCCACTGTCTGTCCTTTCTTCCTGACACGCTCTTCCCATCTGGTATCTGCGAGAAATGAAGTTCAACGGCAAATAATACCAACCGTGTTGCTGTGTCACAGCAGGCTGGAGGCCGGCAGGCGGCCCCACAATAGATGGTGAGCGCATGGGCCGGCAGGGCCCGGCTACTATGGGGCTTGCCTCCTTTCTCAGCGATGCAGACAGTCCACAGGTGGCCCTGGCCATCCAAGCCAGCACACCCACGGAGGAAGGGGTTAAGAGCACATGCACTGAGGTTGCTTTCCCTCAAAGAGCTTTCCAGAAAGTCCAACTGACAACCTCCACTGACATTTCTATGCCCCTGCCCCATCTAGATGGCAGGCAGGAAAAATGTACCATATATGGCCAAGCACATGAAGACCCCCAACAAAATGCAGGCCCACTTCTGAAGGAAGACAGGGAGACTGGAGGCTGAGTGGTTACTGGCGGTTTCTGTTCTACTAGGGCCCATCTTAGGGTTTGACTCAGGGGGCACCTCTTCCAAGAAGCCCTCCATGCCTTGCACGGGCTCACTTATGAGCCCTTCTTGATCTCCCAGTGCCCTCTTCGTGACTCTGGGTCAGCATTTAGGTAGAAGGTTTCTTGACCATCGCTCCTCAGAACGTGAGCACCAGGGAACAAAAGAGTGCTTTATTCATCTGTGTCCCTAGCCCTCCAGCACCTGACAGGGGCTAAGAGTAAAATTTTTTGTGTGTGATAACTGTTTTATTGTAGTAGGCTGATGATGGACCCCAGGCATGCCCACGTCCTAATCCCCAGGTCCTGGGAATGCTACCTTCTATGGCCGAGTCTTGGCTCACGGGATTGAGCTCAGGATCTTAAGATGGGGAGGTTGTCCCGCATTACCAGGCAGGCCCCAGGTGCACTGGCATGTATCTTTAGAAGATGGGGCAGGGACAGATTTGGCACAGACGTATAGAGGGGAGGGTGATCTAAAGGGAAGGTGAACACGCTGGCTTTATAGACCGGAGTGATACAGCCCCAACCCCAGAGAGAGGCCCAGAAGCTTCTCCAGAAGCTGGGAGAGGCAAGGAAGGACCCTCTGCTGGAGCCTCCAGACAGACATGGCCCTGCCGCCACCTGGATTTCAACCTCGTGCTGCTACTTCCAGATTTCTGACCTCCAGAACCGTGAGAGAATACATTTCTGCTGTTTGAAAGCACCCACCAAGTTTATGGCAGTTTAAATTTGTTACCACAGCCCTGGGAAAATATCACGCTTATTTACCACTTTAAAAAGCCATTATTGAACATAACTGCGTAGAGAAACACAACAAATACATACGTGTGTGTGTATGTGCCTTAGTTTGGGTTCTCCAGACGCAAACCTGAGACAATGACATCAACGCAGGTGGTTTATCAGGGAGGTAAACTGAGGAAATGCCTGTAGGGGAGTGAGTCCATGAGACATAAATGGGAGGGAGCCATACAAGGTGCTTGCGTGAGCACACCACCACCATCAGGACCTGCTGAAAGGCGCAGGACACACCTCAGAGTCACCCCTTATGAAGGAGGAATCTGGGTATTTTCTTCCAATTTCTGGTCATTGTGTGTCAACAGCTACCTCTGGGGCCCAGTCAAAGATACTTGCAGTGTGAGGCATCAGCATGTTTGGGAAGGCGAGGTGGCTGAGGGATGTGCACAGGGCACCTGCAGACCTGCTGGGGATGGGTCACGAGCAGGTGGTCTTCCCTGCACATGTGTGGGAGGCGGCCATGGGGCACAGTGTGTGAGAGCAGGGGCTCGGGGATCTAACCGACCTCCTGTCATAGTCTTATCTGTAAAATGGGAATAGCAATTGCTTCCTGACTCATGAGATAGTTAGGAGGAGTAAAAAATACATATAAATATAAAACTGTGTATAAAATATGAATATACATTATATTTATTAAAGTGCTTACAGTGATGCAGACACTCTTTTAAGTGTTTTATACAAATGGCTGGTTTAATCCTCAGTAATCCTAAAAGGCTGGAGGTATTATTACTCCTAGTTGCCTATGAGGAAATTAAAGCACTAGCTAGTTAAGTAGCAGAGAGAGGATTTGGTCATCTCATACTAATTCCTAATCACAACGGAGTATGGCCTTCTTTCGATGAAATAATATGACCTGATTTGAGGTAATAACTACCTGGTTGGTAACAGGCTCTCATAATAGTATTGTTGTTGTTGTTGTTGTTCCTGTCATTATTGTTTACTACTGCTACCTCTAGGCACGTGTGGCTACTACAGACACTCTCGGAGCGCTCTTCTCCAGCCACACTGGAGGGCGGGTGGGAAACAAATGCTACCCAAAGCAGAGAGAGCCCCCTGCTGAAGTCATGTGAATGCACTGAGCAGTCCCACGGGCCTTGACCGTCTTGGAGGCAAGGCAGGTGAAGGTGAGCAGAGCACTCTGACGCTGCTCTACCCCAAGCAAACCAACCTTAGGTACATGGTGTGGCCCCAGAGTCCTACTGACATGAGGGCTGTGTTAATATTTATATGAATGCTGATGAATGCTACCCCTCCAGGGTTTTATAGCTCAAAGTTTCTATTTATGATGAAACTTTTAAAGATAGAAGCATATGCATAATTTTCCAGTCCACATGTCAGTGGAAATAAGTGGCTATAGACACCTGTCTTATTTTTTTTTTTAAGATTTTATGTATTTGTTCATGAGAGACACACAGAGAGAGGCAAAGACACAGGCAGAGGGAGAAGCAGGCTCTCCAGGGGGAGCCCAATGTGGGACTTGATTGCAGGACCCCGGAATCATGACCTGAACCAGAGGCATATGCTCAACAGCTGAGTCACTCAGGTGTCCCAGACACCTCTCTTCTCTAGCTGGGATATTAGCAGCTTTCCCTGGCTAGGCCTCACTTCACTATCTTTATTCCAGTCCAGCCATCAGGACCCTGAAGTGAAGAAGCCAGCAGAAGCAGGGTTACCAGTTCGCCAGACTGCAGGGCACCAGTCCCTGCAGGCTTGTGAAAGGAGGAGAGGGCCCCCTGGAGTTGTGCAATGTCATGGCACAGAACAGAAATACAAATTAGATGGAGCTCCAGCTTCAGCTCCTTATGCTCTCAATCCAGGTCTAGCTAGCAGAGTTGGGCAAGCAGAAGGGCCCAGCCTAGCGACCTCAGCTTCCTGAGAACCTGGGCGATGCAGCTGAGCTCCATGCCTCGGTGTGTTCTCATCTCCAGAGTAAGGTTGATGAAGCACACATGGCTTTGCTATGAGATGATGCATGTAACTTGCTTAATGTGACTCTTGGTTTTTGGAAAACGTTATATAAATAATATCTGTTGTCACTTTTATTATAAGCATCCCACACATTGCTGTGTCACCTTAACAATCTCTGTGAGTTGTGTGACAAATGAAGAAGAGACTCCTAAGAAGTTCATCAACTTGTCTACGCCCTGGAGTCTCATTCCAGACTGGAGCAAGAATGGAATTCAGGAATGTTATTTCTACCAAGCCCTTTGAGATCATAGTGTGAATACTATAATCAGTGGGAAAAGCCAGAAAGGTTAGTCTTCCCTGGTGGATAAGATGTAATGCTTTTAAATGAATCAGGCAACCTAAAGGTGCCAGGGCTTATCCACGGTATTAGTCAGGGTTCTCTGGAGAATAGAACCAATGCCAAAAGAGAGAGATTTATTATTATAAGCAATTGGCTCATGCGATTGTGGGAGCCGTCAAGTCCAAAGTCTGCAAGGCAGGTGGAAGACTGGAGACCCAGGGAAGAGTCTGCGTTGTAGCCAAATCTAAAGACAGTCTGCAGGCAGAGTACCTCCTCCTCCTGGGAGCTCAGTCGGCTTTCATCCAAAGCCTTCAAATGATTGGATGAGGCCCACCCACATTATAAGGAGTGATGTGCCCTACTCAAAGTCTACTGATTTAAATGTTAATCGTGTCCAGGGGCACCTGGATGCTCAGCTGGTTACGCATCCTACTCTAGATTTTGGCTCAGGGCGTGATCTCAAGGTCACGATCTCAGGCTGGAGAGATCGAGCCCTGCGATGAGCTCCATGTCTGGCTCCACACTGAGCATGGAGCCTACTTAAGATTCTCTCTCAGCCCCTGCCCCCCCACCCCTGCTTTCACTTTTTCTAAATAAATAAATAAATAAATATTCATTTTATTTAAAAAAAATCCTTTCCCAGAAACATCTGGACTGGTGTCTAACCAAATATCTGAGTACTTTGGACTTGCCAAGTTGACACCTAAAATCAACCATCACACCCAAAAAGATGAAATATTTCAGTATGACCCTTCCCCAGCAAGCACCCACAGTGATAGATTTTTTTATTTCTGCTAGATCTTTTTTTTAAAGATTTATTTATTTATTTATTTATTTATTTATTTATTTAGGAGAGCGAGAGTGCACATGAGCAGAGGGAGGGGCAGAAGGAGAGGGAGAAGCAGACTCCCCACTGAGCAGGGAACCCCACAAGACAAGGGGGTTCTGGGATCCCAGGGTCCTGGAATTATGCCCTGAGCTGAAGACAGACTCCTGACTGACTAAGCCACCCTGGCAGCCCTATTTCTGCTAGATCTTTATGGACAAATAAACTTGGAACTTCCTCCAGCAGTCTAGAACAATCTGAAAAGCACGGTGCTATGGGGCAAGCTGAGGTCTGGGAGGGTGAGAGAGAAAGAAGCCTATGGATTGCTGAACTACCTTTGCAAGCACTGTTCCCCATGCCAACAAGTCTGCTCTCCTGTTTCTTCTTGCTTGCCCAGCCTCTCTTGGAGGCCACTTCTGGGGAACCTTCCCTGATACCCCAGGATAATGCTGGTTTTCCTATTAAATATCCTCTGGCAGCCAGCACGCTCCCCGTGTATCTAAGTATGTAATTGCTTAACAGCTTGTCAGTTTCTCACACTGAATTCTCTTTTTCTTTCCTTCCTTTTTTTTTTTTTTTTTTTTGAGAGAGAGATTGAGGAGAGGGGCAAAAGGAGAGGGAGAAAGAGAACCTTAAGCAGGCTCCACACAGCCCAAAGAGGGGCTCAGTCTCATGACCGAGAAATCATGACCTGAGCCAAAACCAAGAGTCAGATGCTTAATCAGACTGAGCCACCCAGGGATCCTACTCCCACTGAATTCACAATGTCTTGGGGACTATGCTCCAAAAACACTTCTTGCATAGATGGATGAGTGTTATGCACCGCATGGTTGTACCCTCTGCCCCAAAACCTACACATTGGAACCTAACTTCCAGTGGACGATATCAAAAGGTGGGACCTTTGGGGGGAAATTACATTTCAGTGAAGTTGTGAGGGTGGAGCCCTCACAATGGGATTAGTGTCCTCCCAAGAAGAGAGAATCTAGCGCTCCCTCTGCCATGTGAGGATACAAGGAGACGGCCATCCGCGAACCAGGCAGAGGGCTCTCACCAGACACTAGTCCTGCTGCACCTGCTCTTGGACTCGCCAGCCTCCAGAACTGTGAGAAGCAAAATGCTGGTGAAGCCGCTCAGCGTATGGCCTTCTGTTAGGGCAGCTTGAACTAACCAAGAGAGAGAAGCAAACAAGAGAAGGAATGACTTTGGAAGGCTAGGGAGAAGGGCTCATCATTACAAAGCTGGCCAAGGGGGTCTCGGATGCAGGACTGCAGAACAACGTTCTCTGTGTCTTAGTCTACTCGGGCTCTTGTAACAACACGCCACAGACAGGGCATCTTATAAGCAAGAGGAACTTAATACTCCCAGTTCTGGAGGCTGGAAGCCCAAGTCAGGGTGCCAGTGTGATCAGATGAGGGTCCTCTTCTGGGTCATGTCCTCGCATGGTGGAAGGGGCGAGGGAGCGCTTCAGAGCCTCTTTAACAAGGTAGCAACCCCACACATGATGGGTCTATCCTCATGATTTAAATACCTCCCACAGGCCCCACTTCCTAATACCATGATGCTGGGCGTTAGGATTTCAATATATAAATTTGGAAGGGAGAAAAACATTCAGACCATGACATTCGGGTTCCCTGGCAGCAGGTCAGGGCTATTGTTTTCTTGCCCCCTAAACCTTTGGAGCCGAACAGCCTCCTTCCCACACTTGACCTCTCCCCCTTCTCAGCTATAGGAGAGCATCACCATGCAGAGCTGAGGCCAGCCACTCCTGGCCAGGCTCACGTACTCTGTCTGGGTCCAGTCAATGTGCTTGTGAGTGTGGATGGTGCCGACAGCAAGGGCCAGGTGCTCTCTCACTTCCCAGCAGCCCCCACGGGAGCCTGGAAAGCACGAGTGGACCTCCGTACACGAGCTTCCTCCTGCTTCTGAGGACAGACAATAGCCTGACATTTCCAGCCCAGGAGAGGCTCGGCACCTTTAACTGCTACCTGCACTCGAGCCTACGCAGATACCCAAAACTTGCTCTCATGGCAGGAATGCCCTGCGTGTGTCATCTGCAAAGGCTTCTGTAGCACTGGAGCATCAGAAAATCCTAGGGCATTTCTGCTTTCTCGTTCCCCGGGGCCTCAGGCCTTGCTGCTAGCATCCAGCTGCCTCACCAGGCTGCTCCGAGGTGCAGGGGTGTGTGTGGACGTGTGTTGAGGGGGTGGGTGGATGTGGATGTATGTGGGGGGCTATGTATTATACACACACACACACACACACACACACACACACCCATGTGTGTCACAAAAAAGCCAGACATTAAGCAAGACATACCCTGGGCTCCCAGTGATTCTGTGTCATAATACTGATCATTATAATCATTATAATATTAGCCACCCGCTGCTTCAGGACGCCGGTAAGGATTAATGAGATGCTGCTAACAAAGTGCCGTGAGTCCTTGGGGAAAGCTCTTTAGCAGGCACTGGTTTGAACCTCTTTCGGGTGGGAAGGAAAATATAAACTAGGAATGGAGCCACATCTGGCCACTGCCCTGCCATGTCTTAGCTGTGGGGCCTTAGGCCAGGATTATATCCTGACTTTGATTCCTCCTCCATAAAATGGGCTCATAGGGTATGTCTGTTTTCTCCCCTGGGGACTGGGCAGGACAAAAAAAAAGAGATTGTGTGAGTGAATACCCTATGAAAACTGGCAAGCTTGGGACATATCCCCAAGCTTGACACTGTCAACTCTCAGGCCAGGTCCCTGCACCACCAGGTTGGGGATCCACTGGCAGCTCTTCCTCAGAAGTCCCTATGTTTGTTCAAACGTGACTCACTTTCTTCACTTCCACTGGTGCTGGGAGGAGTCCTTTGGATGAGTGGCTTTAGGCTAAAAGGAGCACACGGGGAGGATCTAGCCTTGTTCTCTATGTCCTCAGCGTCTGTGCCCAGGTGATGTGTCCCTCCCCAGTTGACAGCTAAGGACTCTGAAAATCCAGATGGCACCTTCCCATGGGATCCCCGCGTGGAGCCACTCTCGCAGCAGGATAGGGCTAAACATTTACTGATTTCCCAGAGGCAGGATCGCCTTCCCTTTGGAAGACTCCTTTCTCCAAAGTGACTCCTGAGCCCTAGGTCACTAGTGGTTGGTGTACATGGGGAGCAGAAGGTAGACCCAAAAGCCGCCAACTCCCAGGGAGGACGGGCTTGGGAAACCCTTGGGAAGAGAAACTGGAGCAGGGTGACAACAGAAGCGACCATCTCCTGTCCCCCACCATAGTTTCCTAGCCCTGAGATCCTCAAATGGTCTCCTGACGCCCAAAGAAAACGTCACCCACAAGGTTTCACTTAGAGGACACGAAAAGTACTTTTCCAGAGTATCTATTGCTCCTGTCCACAAAGCCTGACCGCAGTTTTCAAAATCCATTTAGGCTGAAAACATTCCTTTCCCCTAAGAAGCGTTCACCGCCCCCACCGTGGCCAGAGTACCAACAGCGACCATCCTTCATCCCCTCCAACTAGTCCTGCTTCCCTAGGTTCAGAGAATCATCATCATCACTACCACTGGCACCGATTCACCACTCCTCTATGCCAAGCAGGGTGCTGAGGTACACGAATCTCTCTCTTCATTCTGGAAATTACCCTATGACAGAAGTTCTATTACCGGTCTAATTTTACAGGTGAAGCCAGAGAGCTTAAGTAACTTTCCCCAGATGAGCATTTGAGCAGCTGCACTGGGACTCAACCCCAGGTACCCCAAACTCACGCTGTGAACTTCTTCCCTGTTTTGCTTCTCTTGGGCATAACAGAGTAGTTCCTTGACCATAGTTCCACGGAAGCCAACCAGAAGGATATGGGCGTGCAAGCTGTATATTCATTCTTTCTGACTCAGTGCCTGATTTCTGGAACGTCTGCCCCAGGCCCTTTCAGTTCCTGAACATGCAGACCTCATTTTATTTTTATTTTTTTTAAAGATTTTATTTATTTATTCATGAGAGACACAGAGAGAGAGAGAGAGAGAGAGAGAGAGAGAGGCAGAGACACAGGCAGAGTGAGAAACAGGCTCCATGCAGGGAGCCCGATGTGGGACTCGATCCTGGCCCTCCAGGATCACGCCCTGGGCCGAAGGCAGGCGCTAAACCACTGAGCCACCCAGGCTGCCCGCAGACCTCATTTTAACTAAAAGTTCTGTGGAGACAATGAATCAGAGGGTCTAGAGCAAATTTGCTGCCTCTTGTCTCCAGAGCCGCCTGCAACTATATCAGGAGTGAAGACGCACAGCCAAATTTTAGCAGAACTCGTTCAAAGGAATCATAGAGTTTCAGTTCTAGACTCCAATAGTCTCAGAGTATTGCAACGTATTATCTCTCGAAGGGGCCCCATCCGACTTGCAGCTTAGAAGTGTTCCAGAAATCAACCAGCTCCAGGCAAACGCTGGGCTAAACCTCTAGTCCTTCATCGGCCCACGTCCTAGCACTTTTCTATTTCCAGAGGGTGATTTGCTCTGATTCCAGGACACAGCAATACCCCACGTCTCAGCTACTCAACACCAGCTGCTGGTAGCAGGGTTTGAAAAATGCCTTCCAGATTTTAAGTATCCGGAGTGGTTTGCAGCAGCGCTCCATCAGCTCGATGACACACGCAAGAGTCGAGATATATGTGAGCTCCTGGTGCAAACCATTCTTCACCCAGGCGCCGTGCGAGAGCCGACTCGACGTGAGGTTCATCCCTCCATTCGGCCCACCAGCCATCACAGAGCAACCCCAGTGCCCAGGAGCCAGGGCTGGGCCTGTCCCTCACCTCCGCTGGAATGCAGATGTGGGGCTGAGCAAGTGGGTGGGGGACCCTGGCATCTATCTCCCAGGGGAGGACGCGAAGCTCAGTTTCCTGGGAAGGTCCAGAACAGAGGACCGGCCACGTGGGCTAAGCTGAAGGCTTCTCTGCTACCCTTGATGATTTATGCCTTCGGCTCTTGCCCTAGGACTCTGCACTGGCTTAGGAACTTTGGGTGCTGTGGGTCAGGACTAGCGAAAGCAGGGACCCAGTGATGCCTCTGAGCCGGGCTGCCAAGAGAATTCTAAACCCAAGTGTTTTGGGTTTTGGTTGCGCTCTTTCCCCTCCTTCCCTCCCTCTCTCTCTGCCCCACCCCCACCGCAACACATTATTTTCAAAATAACATTTTTCTAATTACAAAACCAGTACATAGAGGGGTGCTTGGGTGGCTCAGGCGGTTGATCGTCCAACTCTTGGTTTCAGCTCAGGTCATGGTCTCATGGGTCCTGATATCCAGCCCCACGCTGGCCTCCACGCTCAGTGGGGAGTCGTCTGCTTGGGATGCTCTCCCTCTGCCCCTCCTCCCACTCACACTCCTGTGTGGGCACACTCTGTCCCTCTCTCTCTCTCTCGAATAAATAAATAAATCTTTAAAAAGAAAAAAAGTGTATACCAAAAAAAAAAAAAACACTAAGAAAACTGTCGTCTATCCTCCCACCCAGAGATGGCTGCTGCAATTAGCATTCTGATATTTGTACTTCCAGTACATTATTAGTGCAATCTACCTGATTGTATTTTTCTGTAAGAAGAGAGTTAAATAGTGATAGGCCTGTACAGTCCTACCTGGTTTTTTAAAAATATTTTTTAAAGAAAATAACATATTGTAAACACCTTACAAGGTCCGTCTGAAGGCAGGGGCTCCTCGGGTAAGTGCTTGGGGTTCTCCTTAGCCCCATATTCCCTGACTCGAGTCTCTGCCAGGCTAGAGGAACATGGGTCAAATCACTGACCTCCAGGCTGGGGCTCTCCTTGCCGTCAGGAAGCCGCCGATTTTCCCCGTGGTCAAGAGTCATGCCTGGCAATTCGTCCACAGGGCACCGCTCTCCATCTTCGGCAGGCACACACTATTTATCTGGGATGTTTCTTAACAATGTCCAGAGATACTGATTTCCCAGATCTACAAGCACAAAAAAACCACGTCTAGTACTTGCAATGATTCCCAAGCCATAGTCTATAAATTTCCAGCGTCGACTTAAGTGAGGAATGAAAATTATGGAGTCCATTTAAAGGTCTTGGTTCTGGGGAGCCCCCAACACGCCCATTCCGCTACCTCAACGCCCAGCAGCTCAGCCAATTACCTTAAGGCAACCACCACTGAGAGGTCAAAGGTTACACAGGGCAGCCTCAGGATTTATGTCCACCTCAGGACTCATTGACCCTCATCGACTTCTTTTATGAGTCAGGACCAGGAAGGGACCATCAATATTGTTACAACTGGGTTGGAAGCCCACTCGTCTACCATGTGGGACATACCACCCGAGGCATAAACAGACGGCTCTCTGGCTTCAGAGGCTCCTTACTCCACTAGGCTCCTTTAGATGAGAAATGGGTATAAGTTGTAAGCATATTGATCATTTGAGGTGTGCATTAAGTGTAACTGGATTTAATATACATACTTTAGGTTCTCACTGCATCAACAGAGGAAGGTTAATCTTAGCCATCCTCAAGATTCCCCACTTTTTCCAAGTTTGGAGGGGCCAGTGAAATATTCTAGTAGATGTCTGACAATCAGCTCTCTGGGGCGGAGAAGGGGAGCAGCAGGGAAATATGCATATACATGTGTACATAAATTTATTTTAGATTTTACTGACATAGGGACGCCTGGGTGGCTCAGCAGTTGAGTGTCTGCCTTAGGCTCAGGGCGTGATCCCAGGGTCCTGGGATCAAGTCGCATATCAGGCTCCCTGCAAGGAGCCTGCTTCATCTCCCTCTGCCTGTGTCTCTGACGCTCTCTGTGTGTATCTCATGAATAAATAAATAAAATCTTTTTAAAAAAATAAAATAAATTTTACTGACATAAAGGATGTACGACACAATTTTAAAATAATCGTAAAATATGCAATATTTTGCACTTTGAATTCCACACAGCTGCACAGAATGCCTTCCCTGGTTTTGCTGAACTCTTGTACCCCTAGGCAGCCTATGGTTGTGAGGCAGCCATTATTTCCCAAAATCAGATTACAACAAGAAGCCACCACATCACTAATGAATGTGTGTGATTTCCATATGAATGTTGGTATTTTATGTTAACAGATACAAGTGAAACAACAAAGGTAAATGTCAGAATATCACTCACTCATCAGTGATGCGAACTGGATAATGATCTTACAATACTAAAAGAATATTCCATCAATACTGTGTGCTAACACTAGGTAACAGCTACACACATGACACACTTTAAAAATAAAAATAAAAAAGATTTTATTTGTTTATTTGAGAGAGAGCCTGAGCAGGGGGCAGGGAAAGGGAGAAGCAGGCTCCCCACTAAGCAGGGAGCTCAGCTCAGGGGCCAATCCCAGGACTCTTGACCTGAGCCAAAGGCAGATGCTCAACCAACCAACTGAGCCACCCAGGCACCCCCACATGACATACTTTTAAGTTTAATTTGCCTTATTAGCATTTTTTCCATCACCTTCTTCAGTCTGTTCTAGACAATCAAAAAACCAGGAAATCAAGCCCTGATTCTCAGCATTTGTCGATCCCTGAGGTGCAAACACTCCCATCCATAGCTAATTTCAAGCTACCAACATGACATTCTTCTGGAGGAGATGCTTACCATTATTTAGTATTTCCACCATCCAAATAAAGATACAGATTTATAGATAGGTAAATAACTTCAAGAATGCATATAATAGTAAAATAATTAGAAAGTGATGAGTTTGGGGTATTTATTGCCTTTGTTCTCTATATAATTTATCTAATTATCAGTTCACATAATTTGATTTTAACAACAGCTGTATCGGGGATCCCTGAGTGGCTCAGCGCTTTGGCGCCTGCCTTCAGCCCAGGGCCTGATCTGGGAGACCTGGGATCGAGTCCCACATCAGGCTCCCTGCATGGAGCCTGCTTCTCCCTCTGCCTGTGTCTCTGCCTCTCTCTCTGTGTCTCTCATGAATAAATAAATAAAAAAAAAAAAAAACAGCTGTATCTAACAATCAGCTCACAAAATTCCTGAAACTTCAATAATTAGCTCTTATGAGCTGATATACACGGGGCCTGAGCACTGTCAAATGGTTGGATCTGGTGGGCATTCTTTCTAGCTATTGCCGTCTATCCAGAATGACACCTGCTAAGAATTCTCGCTGACTTCTAGCTTCTGGTCATTGGTCTAAGCAAGGTCACTGCTATGTCTTGATTTCTCTACACACTGTCTTCTCCAGGTACACGAGCTCTCCCTCAGTTCACTTCCATGGATAAATGGAGATGCAGATTTTAAAACTCATTAGGACAGTTGGAGAATCTTCTAGTAATACGCAATGCTTTCTGCTCCATTAAATGTACTAAATAGACTCATATCTATTTAAGTTTATTTTTGGACTCTATGCTGTTCCATTGGTCTGCTTGCTTTTTTATGCAGCAGAATCACACTGTTTTAAACTCAGTGTTTTACAAGTTGGTTGGCTGTTCTCTTTCACTGCTATTCATTTTTCAGTAATATCCTAACTATACTTTTGTGCTTTTTTTTTAAGATTTTATTTATTTATTCATGAGAGACACAGAGAGGCAGAGACACAGGAAAAGGGATAAGCAGGCTCCCTGTGGGGAGCCCAATGTGGGACTCCATCCCAGGACCCCGGGATCATGCCCTGAGCCAAAGGCAGATGCTCAACCACTGAGTCACCCAGGTGCCCTTTCATGCCTAAACTTTTATTTTTTTAAGAAGTTCTTTTTTTTAATTTTTATTTATTTATGATAGTCACAGAGAGAGAGAGAGAGAGAGAGAGAGAGGCAGAGACATAGGCAGAGGGAGAAGCAGGCTCCATGCACCAGGAGCCCGATGTGGGATTTGATCCCGGGTCTCCAGGATCGCGCCCTGGGCCAAAGGCAGGCGCCAAACCGCTGCGCCACCCAGGGATCCCCTCATGCCTAAACTTTTAAACTTCATCTTTTTTCGTTGTGCTTTTTAACCTATTGGCATATTTGTTATGCAAACAATACAAAAATGTCAACATATTTATGATATTCAACCAACCTATTCATGAATAGACTATATATATATTATACTTTTTACTTACTCAATTCTTTGTGTTCTTCAGTAGCATTTTAAACTTTTTTTTTTTTTTTTTTTAAGATTTTACCTATTTACTTGAGAGAGAAAGAGAGCACGAACAGAGGGGAGGGGCAGAGGGAGAGGGAGGAGCAGACTGGGGTTGAACAGGGAGCCCAACATGGGACTCGATCCCAGGAACCCCGGGATCATGACCTGAGTTGAAGGCAGATGCTTACCTGACTGAGCCACCCAGGCGCCCTAAACTTTTTTTTCTTATAGCTGTGAATGTTTCTAGTAAAATTTATCCTAGGTATTGTTTTTAATGTGTATAACTAGTTTTTGAATATAATTATTAACCTATATTAAACCTGTGCTTTCCAAAGTTCTTTAATATAATACTTTATTTTTCTACTTATACCTCTCATTTCCAAATCTTTATAACTCTTATTTATTTCTCCTATCAAATTGCATTGGCTACTTCCTGTGGAATATTAATAATAGTACAATGAGCATTCTTGGTTTGTTCTTGATTTCAGTGATGCTTCCAGAGTTTACCCATTATAATTAATGCCTGCCTACCTATTAAGAAAGTTTCTATCTAGTTCTATTATTTATAAGTCTTATTGAAATATAATTTGCACACCTTCTAAAGTATATAATTCAGTTGGTTTTCATATCTTTACAGAGTTACACAACCATTACTATTAGCTAAATTTAGAAAACCCTCAACACCCCCAAAAGAAATCCATACTTATTCAAAAGCACTCTCATTCACTCCTCCCCCCACCCCCTGGCAGCCTTGAATTTACTTTATAGGATTTACCTATTCTGGGTATTTCATATAAATGGAATCATACAATTTGTGTCTTTTATGAATGAAATTTTTCACTTAGGATGATGTTTTCAAGGTTTATCTATGCTGTAACATGTATTAATACTGCATTCCTTTTGTTGCCAAATAATATTCCTTGAATGGATATATACTACATTTCATTTATTCATTTGTCAGTTTATAGGCAGTTGATTTGCTTTTTTCCAAGCGTTGGCTACTATGAATGATACTACTTTAAACATTATTTTTAAGATTGTATTTATTTGAGACAGAATGAGCATGAGTGAGGGGCAGAAGCAGAGGGAAACAGGGAAGCAGGCTCGCCACTAAGCAGGGAGCCTATTGTGGGGCTTGATCCCAGGACCCCAAGATCATGACCTGAGCCAAAGGCAGACACCTAACCAATGGAGCCACCCAGGTGCCCCTGCTATAAACATCTTTGTAAGTCTTTGTGTGAACATCAGTTTTCACTTCTCTTGGGTGTGTACCTGGAGTGGATTATATGGAAACTCTACTACGTTTGACCTTCTGAGGAACTGATCGAATGTTATCCAGAGCGATTGCACCATTTTATATCTCCATCAGCAGTGTGTGAGGGTTCCAGTTTCTCTAAACTCTTACCTACACTTGTTATCTTTTTTTATTTTAGCCATCCTAGGAGGTAAGCTTTCTTACTGGGGCTTTGAATTACATTTCCTTAAGAGCTAGTAACAAAGAGCATTTTTTATATGCATATTGACCATTTATACATCTTCTTTTGAGAAATGCATTCTCATATCCTTTGCCCATTTTAATTTTTTTTAAGTTTTTATTCAAATTCCACTTAGTTAACATACCAGGTAATAGTTTCAGGTGTACAAGATAGTGATTCAACACTTCTCCTTTACTCATTTTTATTTATTTGAGATAGAGAGAGTACACAAGCAGAGGGGAGGGATAGTGGTAGAGGGAGAAGCAGAGTCCCCATTGAGCAGGGAGCCTGATGCAGGACTCTATCCCATGACCCTGGGATCACGACCTGAGCCAAAGGCAGATATTTAACTGATTGAGGCACCCAGGTGTCCATACTTTACTCATTTCTAAGTTGAGTTATTTGGTTTTTTATTGTTGAGTTGTAAGAGTTCTTTATATATTATGGATATAAGTCCCTTACCAGATATATGACTTGGATATTTTCCTCTCGCTTTTCAGTTTACCAAATGTTTTTCAATAGCAAGGAAGATCTTTTGATCTATTTAAATGGTGAATCATATTAATAGCTTTCTAAATATTGAAACATCCCTATAGTCCTGATATGAACCCTTTCTAGCCAAGGGATATGATTCTTTCCATATGCTGCTGCTATATTCTATTTGCTACCATTTTATTTAGAATTTTACAATGACATTCATAAGTGAGATTAGTCTATAGCTTTCTTTTTTGTATTATCTACATTAAATTTTATTATTTTATTTAAGTAGATCATTTATTTGGTAAAGAATCCCTCTGAAACCATCTGGCCCGATGGCTCATCTTGCTAGAGCTATGGGCAAGGAGTGAAAACTGTCTCTGTTGGTTCTTAGCAACTGATGCGTTTAGATTTTTCTATCTTTTCTGAGATTACTTTGGCTAATTCATCTTCTTTAGAGAAAGTATACATATATTCATAGAGGCTGAAGCAAAATACAGTTTTATAATTTCTACACATTTCCTTTCTGCCCTGATTCTCATTTCATATTTTCACATTTTCCTTTGATAATGGCTCAAGTTGTTCTTTGGGATGGCAACATGCTGAATACAGAACTGAAAGTACCTGAGTGCTTTCATGAGTTTCCCGAAGGCCTCTGACCTCTGTTTTAGAACACTGTTTTATCCACAGCATACCCCCTGCCTATTTCAAGACATGAACAGTGACTCCTAGTAGCAACAAATGTGGCTTCCCTGGCTAGTGTATGAATATCTTCATTGAGGAATTATCATAATAATCCAGAAGCTTTCCCTACTGTTCTTTCTGCCCAGGGACCACACTACCAGGTCCAGAAGAAGGATTAACTCAATAGCTCCTTCCCTGCCTCACCCCACCTAGCCCTATCCCCTCACCATCATCCCATCAGGGCCCAGGAGCTAGAAAAAACTAGACTCCTGTCATCCTCCACTTCACTGAATTTTCTTACTTTTTGTACTGATTTTCTGGTGGATTCTCCTGTGTAATATCCCAGTCGGTAGACAAAGCACTCTCCCCTCCTGCTACCTGTGTCTCTCGGAGTCAGCACAGACAGGTACAATCTCCACCAAAACTCAGCCTCGCTGCCTCTTAATGTTTTCATCTTCTGGCTGAGACCAATGCCCTGAACCTAGGGAAACCAGGTAGCAAATGTTATCAGCTGGCTGACTGGGCAACCTTACCTATATTCAGGATTACCTGAAACACTGGATGCGAAAACACTTTAAATGCTAGTGATGGTTCAAAGTAATGGTTGCTGACTGGAAAGATGGCGTAGGAATGAATAATGTAACATGTCATTAAGTATCTGTTGAACCCCCTGCTGTGTGAAAGGCTCCATACACATCCATGTGCCAATTATGATAATTTGTCATAATTTTTTTACTCATTTGTGTTAGAAGGCATTCAATAGATGGTCATATATGCAGGATATGGAATGGATCAAAAGTGCTGTGAAACCCTCTGCCACCCCTCCTGCTCCCCACCATGGTCTTGTTTTCAAGGCTCTCAGTCATCGGGGTATATTGTTCTGCCCAGCCTTAGTTCTCATTCCTCTGCTGAGGCCTCATGAGGCTCCTGTCCATGCTCGAGGTGTACTCCATCCTCCAGGAGTGTTCCTGTCTCGCCCTTCCACCACCCAGTCCTCATCTAATATTTCTGGCCCATTTCTGGAGTCTCCACCTACCTAAGCCTTCCCTACAACTCAAGCCATCTGATGCCGATGAGAGCACAACCTGCTTCACTCCATGAACTTTTACACTGCAAAAACATATGGCTTCACATATGGCAGGTGTTACTGAGCTCCCTGATGGCCAAAACAGCAATGTCAATGGCCATGTCCCCTCAACACATCACCCAGCAGCCAGCGTATTCTAATTACTCTACAGGTGTATGCTAAGTTAGGGACCCCAGGAGGAAATGGCTCTGAACCTACAATCAAAAGTTGACATAGGCAAAATCTGCCCATCTCATGGGATAGGGGGACAGTCGCGGGAGTGAGGCCCCCTTCTTCTCCCCACCAAGAACATGGCGCCAGGAAAGGTCACCCACAAAGACGATGTTCTATCTCATTACCAATTCAGTCCCCGTGGAAACCCTCGCCAGGGCCCTTAATTTCTTGTGTTAAAACAACAAACGAGGTGACCACAGCACAATCTCTAATAGGTAGCATGGGTCAACAATTATTCATTTGTACTAGTGCTTTTCGCATGACGGGCCGAGATGAAAATTTGTCCTCTTCCTGGCAAGAGCTATAAATTAGTTTTATGCTACTGTTAAACCCAGAGGCAAAAAAGGGAAGGGATTGGAAGTGGGGGAGGGTCAGGCAAATAAGGCCTGACCACTTCCAGCGACAAAGCTACTTCTTGGACCCTGTAGACAAGGGGGAGGGAACAGCAGAAGACAATGAAATTGGGCCAGTAAAAAAAAAAATGGATACAGAGTCTCTTACACAAGACAGCAAACTCTTCAAAGATCTAAACTGAGTCTTATTTATCTTTTTATCCCAATATCTGGCAGGTGTGCTGAATGAATGAACTAATAAATGATGGGCTATTTGCAGCAATTGTGTCCCTCTCAGCCACATCCAAATGCAACCAACTATGTCACATCCCTATGAGTGCTCTGTGAGTTCTCTGGGTCCAATGGAGCCAGTGCAAATGGTGGTGTTAATCAACATTTTTTGACATGTATTGTTCCATAAGATACTAAGCAGAAAAGAAAACAAATTATAAGGTATTTATGTTTAAAAGCACCGGAAAAAGTACGCACCAAAATGTTAATGGTGGCATTTGCCAGGATGGCGGGGCATTCTGAGTTTTCTATTCTCTTCTTCATACCATGCAGAATTCTCTAAAATTGGTGTGATGAGAATACATTCCCTTCTAATCAGAAAAAAAAAAAAAAGGTTGGTTTTTGGTTTTTGTTTTTTAAAACTCTCATCCTCCCTTAGTTATCAGCTAGAAAAAGAAAACAGTGTAGATCATCTAGGAGATGGGAAAAATCACCCATGCTTGACTTTGGAATCTGCCACATACATTCCCTCCCCTCAAAAGATTTATCTCCCTAATTATGCTTTGCTCTTTACTTAATATTAGGATTAGTTCTAAGTCCCTGAGCTCCCTTACCAACTAATGAGCTGAACTACATGGCAGGAAAAGTCAGGTTGGAATGAAATGAAATATGAGCTGCCGATAATCCGCAGGCACATAACTGAGCTTCAGCTGCACACACAGAGGTGGGTAGGAGAAAGCTCTGGGCGGGGGGCTCAGTTCCCATGCTCCAAAGCCAGACTCCCGAGGATCAAAACCCCAGTTCCATTGCTGCTAACCCCGAGGTCTTAGGAGAGACCTTTATCCTTTCGGTGCTCTCGTTTTTTCTTGTTTCTTCATTTGCAAACTGCTAGAGATGATGGTCTCCACCTCCTGGAGCCCAGAGGAGGATTAAATGAGACGAGGCGTGTAATGTGTTTAGCGCAAGCCCTCAGCAGGTGCCCGCCGGGACAACTGTGCATTCGGGGCACACCCTGCCATGATTTGCATCCATATAATACCTCCTTCCAAATGGATTTCACTGTTTAGAACACATTTTAACATATTCCTCTTATCCTTTCTCTGGGAAGGGAGGCGGGTTTCGTCATTCGCATTTTACAGTTATAAAAACGAAGGCCTGGAAAAGTGAAAAGAGTTGCTCTTGGTTTTGTGAGGAGGAGGAGGTCTGAGACCACATCTCAGTTCTCCGTGAGCCAGCTTCCCCCTGTGCCCCTGCCCTGCCGCCACGGCGCATAATCTATGCCTCTGCTTCCTTTCTTAGCCAACGCAAGGAAATGTAGGCTTTCATCCCGAGGCCTATTCATCAAGACTTGTGAAGATGAGCCAGGGAATTACTGTTAAGTGCTTGGCCAAGATCAAATGCTGTGCACATGCCGAATTCTAGTAATAGGGAGAAACTGAAGAGACCCCAGTTCATGGCGGTTCCCTGTCATGAGGCTGGGACGTTTTCAGGGCTGGGATTGAGGACTTGTCATTTTTGCGTTTTACAGAGGAAGGCTTTGGTGCCATTAGCAATTTATCTTCCTTCTGAAATATTCTCCAACACTGGATTCATGGAAGAATTTTTCAGCATAATGGGATGGGGGAAATGAGGAAGATAAAGTCCCCCCAGACTCCCCTTCCTAATTCATACAGAAATCACTTTCCAGACCCTTTAAGTGCATCTTAGCTCCTTCCTCAACCACTCCCGTTCAAGGTTTTCTTCTTTTCCCTCTTACCTTCCCTCTCTTCCCATTGGGTTTGGCATTAAGACAAGAGAAAGTGAAAAAGGACAGGGCAACCTGCACTCAACCCTCTGCATGAAACTGGACAAGGTGCCACCCTGACCATCCTCCTACAAACCCCTTCCTGGCCTCTGACAGCATTTGCCACCCTTACCAGAAAAACCAGGTCTGTGACAACAGGGACCATACCATGTTGGCTTTGTTCACTATCTTATCCCCAGCATCTAGCAACTGCTTAATGTATATTTGTTAAATGAATGAATGAGTGGGTGAGTGAATGAATGGATTCCCTGTGTAACAGCAGAACAGCCTGGAAATCATTGGATGCTGCTCAAGAGAGTAATGTTTATTTACATGTTACTACTTAAAACGAAGAGGAAGGGGCACCTGGGTGGCTCAAGAGTTGGTTGACTATCCAACTCTTGGTTTTGGCCCAGGTCATGATCTCAGGGTCCTGGGACTGAGCTCGGCATTAGGCTCTGTGCTCGGCAGGGAGTCTGCCCCCTACCCCCACCTACATGCCCAGGCTTTCTCTCTCTCTCTCTCTCTCTCTCTCTCTCTCTCTCTCTCCCCCCTCTCTCTGTGAAATAAATAAATAAATCTTAAAACAAAACAAAACAAAAAACAAAGAGGAGGGAGCTGCTTCTAACTTCTGAACACGAAAACCCAATTAAATGAAATAGTAGGAAATGGCAGGCAGTCATAAAAATGAAGAATTTATTAATTAAAGCTAAGCTCTCTGAAAGAATGAATTTAACTACTTTGCAAAGAAAGAAGATAAACCAACTTCCCATCCTGTGCTTAACACTTCTCTCAGACTGTAATTCCTTCCTGCCCCTCCTGTGAAGCCGGTCTGTATTCCAAGCTCCGCCCGGCTATGCAGGCTCTGAGGACTGACAAATTAAGTGGTGTCCTGTGAAATCAGGCGGCCCTATTGCCTATGTTACAAAGGTACTTTGGAACCCGCAGGGATTGGAGGCTGTTGAGGAATCAGAGGATTAAGAGGAATGTCTGAGATCACTAAGAATCCTCTGATTCCAAAAGGGATGCCCAGCAGGCTGCAGTGCAGGGGTGGGGTGGGGTGGGGTGCTAGTGTAGCTCCTCCTCCTCCTCCAAGTGTTGTCTGTGACCCAGCAGCTCTGACCTGCAGGCTGGTTAGCAATGCAGTCTCAGCCTCCGCCTCCGCCCAGACCTGCTGACTCAGAGTCTGCACTTGCCCCAGATGCCCAGGACACCCGTGTGCACACTGCAGTGTTTAAGGCGCCAGTCTAGCCCGCTTTCTGCCATGCAGTGAAGAGTTTTGCTGCTTGTGACACTACAAGGGATGTTATGGGATTTATATAAATGTAAGGCACAACATCAGGTGCTATGGATCGCTCAGAGCTTCACATGAGCATGGGAAAAAGCAAACAGATAGGAGGCAAGCCCAGCCCCCCAGTTGACCCTAGAAATGACCCAAGCTACAGGTATCATCATCCTAGCCCGTAGATGAGGGGGCACTCAGGCTCCTTCCCCTCGGGCTGGTTGGAGAGTCTGGGACACTGGTAGAAAGTGAGCACCCTCCAATGGGGAATGGGAGAGATGTGAACAAAATGGGCCCAACATTGAAAGGTAGCCACGGTGAATTCTGGAAAGAAATACACTTACGGGGACAATTTCAATTGCCTTGAAGTACGTGGGGCTAATTATCTTAGCGGACACTAATAAATGTGTTCCTTAGAGACACATGGTGACTGTAATAACTCAAAGATGAATATTGGATGAATGAGTTATTAGGGACTGGCCAGACTGCTAACCTCTCAAGCCCAGGGGGCAGCTATTCTCCCTTCTGCCTTCCTAGACCTTTCCCTGAAGCCTAAGATTTTTATTAAATATGTACCCAGCTACTGGGAAAGCTTTAGAGTCAATAAAACACCTGCCCCACCTCACTTACGGGTATTTACTTGGAGCTGTCAGCCACTTTCCATGGCGGTACTGGTCCTTGGACTGGGGTGAGGAGAGCCACACTGCAGAAAGGGGAGGAGCCTATATGCAGCCAGGCACTCACCCCAAAGTTAGGGTAGGCCTCCTCTAACCCGTTGACATGCTATGGTACCAGTTGCAATCCTCAGCCCCTAATCTCTCAGAGGAGCCTTCTGCCCCAGAACCAATGGGCTAGGCTGCACCACTCCAGGCATGACTGTGAATACCCTCAACTGCTCCTCCCAGTTCCAGGCCTGCATCCCCTCCCACAAGTGGACTTTCCAGCCCCATGGGACACTTAGGTACCCAGGGCCTGTCCCCTCTGTGACTCTCATTCCCAACCCACAACCCCCTAGGTATTTAGCATCACAGGTGACCAGATCAATCCATGGATCAAATGAGCACATGGCAAAATGAAAGAAAAGCCTTTCTAGGGTTCTTTCTTAAGCTTTATACAATGTGCCCATTTTATAGTGACCTAGAGACAATGGCCACATCCACCATGCCCCTTCTTCTGTTTGTTCACATCTAACATGCAGTATATATATAGCATAGCAGTATCTTGATGGATTTATGTGTATGTGTGTGTGTGTGTGTGTGTATCCATATAACCACTACCTAGATCAAGAGTTAAAATAGGTCCAGCCCCCCAAAGGGTTCCTCATGTCCATTCCCAGTCAGTATTCCCCTACACAAAGATAACCCCTGTTCAAGCCTCTGTCACCATAGATCAGTTCTGCATGTTTTTGAACTTCATATAAATAGGATTATTAAGTATGTGTTCTGTGTCTAGTGTTTCTTTATTCATCTTACTTTTGAAATTTATCCACACTGCCGTGTGTAGCAGGAGTTCTCTTATTACAGCTGTGTAGCATTCTATTGTGTGAATTTACCACAATGTGCCCCTTTAAAGCACACTGAAGTGGTTTTTAGGTTTGGGGCTGTTATGAACTAATCCTGTAAATATTCGTGTGTATGTTTTTTCATCGTGTAACACTCATTTCTGGCAGGTGTTGAATACAACCATAGAAGGTCTGAGATATTCTACTTGTAGGTTCCCCAAGGAGCCTACCCCAGTTTCATAGTTGCCGGTGGAAGACATGAGACTCTCGGGTCAGAGATGAGGGGCAGTTTCTTAACCACAGCAATAGCAACAGCTAGGGTATTTGCATCTTTGCACCAATTCCTTGAAATCCAGTTTCCACAGGTAATGCAGAGAGGGTAGACGATGTCTGCACACACAATAATGTTGCATTATAAAAGCTCAGGTAACTCAAATCTCTTCTAATGCACAGTGAGCATGCCTGCCCTTAATTCCGAAGGAAGATGTGGTGTTTGTGTCCCAAAGCTGTAAGCAAACCTGTCTTTTACTCCAGAGACACTATGTCTATAGTTAAGGTTATTCACTACAAAAACATCCTTGAAAACAATGGTCTGGAATAAAGGTCATTCAGTGCCATGCTTGCAAGATGTGCAAAAATGCAAGAGATCAATGAAGAATTGTTTCCCAACAAGTATATGCCCAGGAGTGGAGTTGCTGAGTCAAAGAGGCTGGAATATATTTAGCTTCAATAGATGCTAAATAAAAAATTTAAGAAAAAAATAAAATCCCAAAGTGATTATATCAATTTACACTCCCATTAGCAGCATATGAGAGTTTCAATTGCTCCACATCCTTGCCGACACTTGGTATTGTTGATCTCTTTCACCCAAGCCATCCTGATATGGCCATACCTCTGTTTTTTCAAGGACTCTCCTACAAAGCGGGGCTGCTTACATGTTATTTATAATCATGGTGAATACCACTGCCGAGGGCAATGCAGATTGGAGGCTCTTGGAGAAGCAGAAAGACGCACAGGGCAACTTCTCTCAGGAAATGTGCTTCAAAGATATAGAAAATATGAGGCAGTTCCTAAGCAGGGAGAGCTGGTCTTAGGGGAAGGCACTGCCTATGTAATGCTCTTCAGGGCTTGCCACCATGGCTGAGAGACCTCAAAGAGGAAAGAAGGATGCATGAGTGGGGAAGGTGGGAGGACAAATGACCGGACCTGCTCAAAGGATTGTCTAAACTTTTCTAGAAGCACTGCACTGGCCAGGATGCTAGGAAATGATGCTCGCAATGCAGATGATGAAGAAGGTGATAGTAATCACTGATTGAGTACCAACTATGTTCCAAGCCCTAAGCTAGGCTCTTTACTTATATTAAACTACTCTGCATTGCAACAGCATCCACTGGCCAGTGGTGAGATGGAAATGGTCAGTAAAAGGCTTTTGCTAGTGAAAACATCTGGTCTTGGGTGAGAATTGTCAGGGAGCTTTAAGGGACATCTGGAAGGGCTTTCGTGTTTTTATTATTTCATCTAATTCCTATATGAGCCTAGAAATTATGCAGGGTGAACTGCCTTCACCTACATCTCAATCAACTAGCTGATTGACAATAAAGATAGTAGCAGTGAACACAAGGATCATGGTAATAATATCTTTTTACTCTGGGCTAGGTACTACCCAGTGTGCTTTGTATCCCATTCAGTCCTCACTTCAACCCTAAGACACAGTATGATTCCCATCTTATAAAGAAACTGAAGCTTTAAAAAGTTAATTAATGAACCCACAGTCACAGTTTTTAGTAGCAACGCCAGGATTCATTTCCAAGTTTGTGACTTCAAATATGTTTTCTTTCTCCTCTGAGCACTATCTTTCCATCTACTCTTGATTAAATGACATACTTCCTATTTTAAGGATAAGCTTATAGGAAGGCCTAATTTGCTAAAGCTGATTATTTGGGAATTTAGCCTTCTGTTGCAAGATTTGTGTGAAATGACCTGGTCCTCTGCTCTAGATTCATGCATTTCTGATATTAGCATATGGATGTGAGTTGATGATCATTTTGGATGGATTATAGGCTACATCCATGCCTGTGTGTAGGCACAGTGTTTTCTGGCAGTGAAGCCATTCCCAACCTTAATCATCCAGGAAAGAGGCAAGTCCTCAGATAGCAAACCAGAATCCTAACTGGGGGTCCTAGGCAGGCAGAGAACCCCTGCTTCTCTCACAGCCTTGCCATTATGGGCCTAGAAGACTTTGAGGAGTACAGTATGCAGGCATGAATTCATCAGTGGTGGAAAATTTGGAGACGGGGAGCCAGGACGGACAGACCGGAAAGTCCTAGAGGACAAGCCTACTATTACATGCAATAAACTAGACTTTCCCCTAAGCACTGGTCCACTTTGGAAGTTTAATCAGAGTGAGCTCAGGAATGCTTCTGCTACATTTTACTTTGAATCTGCAAATAAATAGCTCAAAGAGACACCGGGGATCAGGGACACACGTGAATGAATGCCTCTCTCCATTGCTTCCCCAGGTCCCTACACATGCTAAAAGTTCCACAGTTTCAGCAGTCACAGGCTGAGAGAAATCCACCAGGTCAGAACTGCCCAAAACTCATGAGAAGAGTTGGGGTAGGGTGTTGGGAATGGGGATAGTCATATCAACATTCTAGTGACATGTACACTTTCTTCCTCTAAGATGGAAAAGGTTAAGACCTAAAGGAATTTATCCATTGATTCATTAAAAACAAAATAAAATGACTGCACTTTTAGGTACCAGATAATGTTCTAGAGATACAGTAGTTAACCAAGATGGCCAAGTTCCTATTCCCAAGAAACACTGCAGTAGAGAAGACATAGTACAGTGCACATGCACAGACATGTGACTCCGACTATATAATACATTATAGTTATATAGTATTGATAAATACCAGGAAGTAATGTAAAGCAGAGTAAGAGGAGTGAGAGGATTTTTTTTTAAGTGAAGGTAATTGTGGAGCAAAGATGCAAAAGAAGGAGGAGAGGGACCCACATGGGAATCTCAGAGTGTTCTAAGCAAAGCAAAGAGATAATGCAAAGGTCCTATGGCAGGTATAGACAGCATGTTAAAGAACAGTGAGTGGTAATGTGCTTAGAGCAAAGGGAGCAAGGGTGATACAGGTGGAAAAAAGATGAGGTCAGAGAGTTAGCTGGGGGCCAGAGTGTGTTGGCTCTTGATGGCCATGACAGGGAGTTTGGGCTTCATCCTGAGTGTGATGGAAAACTATTAAGTTATTTAGGGAGAAAAGTTATAGTCTGTCTGAAGCAAGGATGGACACAGGGAGACTCGTGTATTAGTTTCCCAGGGCTGCCACACAATTACCACTGACTTGATGGCTCAAAATAACAGAAATTTATTCTCACACACTTCTGGAGGCCAAAATTCCAAAATGAAGGGGTCTCTGAGGCCACACCCCCTCTGAGGGCTCTAGGGGAGGGAATCCTTCATTGCTTCTCCTGGTTCTGGTGACTCCAAGTATTCCTTGGCTTGTGGCCACATCATTCCAACCTCTACCGCAATCCTTACATGGTCTTCTCCTCTGTGGCTTTCTCTTCTATCTGTGTCTTCTCTTCCCAACTCTTCTAAGAATATTTGTCATTAGATTGAGGACCTACCTGGGTAATCCAGGATGATTTCATCTCAAGATCCTTATCTTATTTATGAATACAAAGACCATTTTTCTCAAATGAAGTCACATTCATAGGTTCCCAAAGTTAGGATGTAGACATATTTTTTGGGGTGCCACCTTTCAACCCACTTCAACTAGTCAGGAGGCTCTCATAGGAGCCCAGAGAGGGATGAGGGGACTTGCCCTATGGTAGTGGCCCCTAGATGGTAAAAAGTGGTTAGATTGTGTTAGGGTGACAGTCAATGGGGAGCAGTCATTTATTTACCCTCTTCACAAATATTTCTTGGCTACCTACCATGTTCCAAGCACCGCAGGGGTAAAAACAAATATAATACTCACCCACCTGGAGCTCACATCAAGGTCCAGGAAAACTGGATATTGAATAAGCATGTTGCATGTTATAAAGGAAGTAGGCAACAAACAGACCTGACCTCGTCGGAGTACCGAACACCTCAACAAGGATACAACTAGGGGTTGTATCCTAAGAGTAAGGGATTGGGAGGGTATGGAGTCCTGGCAGAGAGAGCTGAATGTATGAATTATGGAGTTAAAGACATCATTAAGTCATGATGTCTTTAAAAACAAATAAAAACAACCAGACAAACAGTGATGCCATATGGCCTTGGAGCAGTCTGGCCATCAGAATGTCTTAGGCCACTTGGGACACACCTCTGCCCCCTCACAGCTGCTGAAGTTTACATCTGTATACATAGCCATTTCTAGCAACCTGCTCACTCTCTCAAGTTATGGCATGGACCCCTATCATACTATGAGTGGTACTGTTGCCCACAACCTGCTCTTGTCTAGACCACTTGAAGTGGTGCTTTCCCAGCATGCTTGGCACACCTCCCTTGAGCCACTCCCTCAGGACTAGAGTCATTCTATGGAGATGCTCATGTTAATGGGACTTCAGTTAACTTATTTTTAACCTTTACATTGCCAATTGCAGATATAAAAATCTGACTACACAAAAAGTTGCTTTTAAGAAAACGTCTTTCCTCTCCAAGATTCATAACACTCATTAGCAGGCTCAAGATCTCGCAGCTGAAAGGCAGAGCCAAAGAATAAATGAAGATGGAGCGGCGCTGCTCTGACTCTGTGGTTTGACTGCAGGCCTGCCCCTAACATTTGCAGGGCTCGAGGCAAAAGTGCAAATGGAGGTCCACAGACTTGCAAGTCCAGATACTTAAAAGTAAAAACCAAGGTGAGAAAGTCTTAAAATATGTTCTTCCCTCCTACTTTAATAATTATGCCTTCGGGGAAACCCTGGTGGCTCAGCGGTTTAGCGCTGCCTTCAGCCCAGGGTGTGATCCTGGTGACCCAGGATCGAGTCCTATGTCGGGCTCCCTGCATGGAGCCTGCTTCTCCCTCTGCCTGTGTCCCTGCCTCGGTGTCTCTCTCTCTCTCTGTCATGAATAAATAAATAAAATCTTTTTTTAAAAAAAATTATGCCTTCATAGTGACCTGCATGGCCACAGCCCCCAGCCAATGACCTGTCTCACTTTCTTCCTGATAAGGCTTAATCCTGCACTGTGATAAGTCTCAGGCAAAGGCAAGTGAACCCCCACAGGCCATGCATCCAAATTCTGTGCATATCCCCCCAAAACAGTCACCCACTGGCCACATCCCATGTCTAATGGCCCAGCTTCTAGATGTTGGATCCCAGAAATAGCATAGCTGCAGAAAGTCGACCTAGAGCCACTGGGTAGGGAATTCTAGGATCCCAGATATCTGGAATATAGTCTACAAGGGCCAGTTCAGGAGCTCTGGGTAGGCACAACCCATTAGTGCCTTATCTCATGAGGAGGAGATAGCTGGAGGAGGGCCAGTAGGCTTTGGTTGGATTGAAGTTACTTCCTGTGGATGGGAAGCAGAAAATAAATAATGAGGAAATATGGGGGCACTCAGCCTTCTGTTAGGTCAGTGGTCCTGCCGAAGTATGGGAGGGGAAAGTGGTCTAGGTAGGTCTAGCAGGTGGGCAGATTTCCTCAGTTTACCTAGCAGACTGTCCTTCCCAAACAGCTGTAAAAAGTAATCTGCTATTGATAAAAGGAATGCCAGAGTCTTAGAGTAATCTCTGTGAAAAATAAAAGCAAATAAAGTACCTCTCTGACATGAAAAGTTTGTTCTTCAAAGTTTCCTTTTACTTCCTATGATGGAAACTGAGTACACTTCAGGGCCCTCCTCCTGGCCAGAGCCCAGTACATACTCTATATCCCCTCACTGTTGGGTTCTGGGCCGAGGGCTGCCAAGAGACCTTCTTGATAAGCCCTCAGCAATGGACTCACACAGACACACACATCCACACACACACACACCATATATTTCTATAGGAGCTGAGAATAAAAGGTAGAGGACAGAGCCTCCAACTGAAAACAAAGAGCTTTTCTATGAAAATGGTCCAGAACAGGGTTTCATTTATAGATCACTCATGCATTCATTCATTTGAGCAGCAAAAATTTATTGAGAGTCTCCTAGAAGCCAGACATTGCAAAGTGCTGCATTTGCCTATCACTGGACCAGGCACTAAGGAAACTAAACATAGCCTCTGCCCTCAATGACTTCCAGCCTAGTTGAGGAAAGAAGGCCATGAGCTAGTGATTTTCAGTATGAGCTGTTCTAAGTAATGGATTATATGGATAGGTCTTAACTGCTGCTGGAATTTACCAGGCAGAGAGAATGGTGGCATCCATCTCACAGAGGCTGATTGGTCTCAAACACACAGCACCAGCTGGGACTGGGACTGACCCGTCCAAATGATATGAAGGACAAGAACCAGCACGATCCTCACATATGAAGCTGTCACTAAGGCACCGATGAGCACAGCAAATATGTATCAAGCATCTGTTGCATGTCAGGTGCTGTGTTAGCAGTGAGGACACATGAACAATGTGTTCCCCATCCTGAAGGCTCTTGAAAGACAGGAAACTCGTCAGATATAAATCAACCAATCCTGGGAAGCCAAGGGCCAGGATCTAGTAACTAACGAAGGTCCCTAAGATCTCAAGGACTGGGTCATATTTTTTGTTTTCAAAATGTCACCCACATATTCCTTCCCAGTCCCTCACAGAGTGAAATGTACTATATTTATATGATGACCAGATTGGTCAAGAGGCTTTTGAAGTCATAGGACTGATAGGTCCTACATAGACCTACATAGGTCTGTGGAGACATCTATATAGACCCCTCTTGTTGCTCTTTGCCCATGGACTTTGGTTTTTAAAATGCTTTGACCACCAAAATTTTCATGTTCCTCTTTTCTAACTAGTTAATGGCATACATATCCCAAGACCCACAGCTTTTGTGTGCCTGATGACTGATAGTTCCTTGTTCGATTTAAACATAATTTTGATCATCAAGAAACTGTGTGTGCAGCGATATAACAAAGGGAAGAATCAGATACTCTCAGAGATGGTCCTCGACTCAGTGGCCAGATATAGGAGTATTTAGGGACTAAGCTTCCAGGCCCATCCCTAAAGTGAAGAATCTCTCTGAAGTATTTAAGCCAATCTTCACAGCTTGAAAACCACAAATTTTATCAAGGCAAGTCCATTTCTAACATTTATTATTCTGATTAACTAACTACTAATTTTACCAATGAAAACCTCTGCGAAATGTTAATTAGCAGCATCTAGTGGGGATCAGAAATATGGACGTTAATTGAGGCAGTTGGAGTCGTTATCTGTGGAGTGTGGCCTTCCTGATAAAATGTTGGATGATCACCTCAAAGCGTGAATTTCTGATTAGGGGACTGACAGCCCCTAGAGTGTAGGTTAAAAAGTTACACATTTATATCACATTCCCTCCTCTAAAGTATTTTAAAGAAAATTATAGACATTATCGGTGCTGTCCGTAGGAAAAACCTCATCCATCTGTGTACCAAGTATAACTAAGTCTGGGGGAAATGGAGCATGAGACACATTTGCTAATGAAGATGTTTTCTATTCCAGGTGATAAAAGCTCCACTGTTGTTTTCTATCTCAGCTTTTTTTTTTTTTTAACTGTTTGGAAGGCATTCCAGAGTCATCCTGAGTTTTGTGTGCATGTGTACATTCTAGGTGTTGGGGAGAAGATGTGAAGAGCCAGGGCAACCCAGGAAAATGCAATAGGCAACATCCAGCCTTCAGCCTTGACAGTCCTTCCTTGGAATAGTGAGAATTCTTAAGCTCTACAGAGTGGGACCTAGGAGTAGCTACAATTATTCCTCTTCTTAGCAGGCCTGATTCCCAACTTGGTCCAGGCCTTGATCTTATCCCAAAACTCTGATACCTGCCCTGAAATGTTACCCCCTGCCCTAGCTGCCCTTCCTCCGTGTGTGTGAAATGTGCCTATCTCGGCAGCATCGCTGCCTTTGCTCCTTCACCAAGCACTGGAAACCCTGGTGAAGTCACGGCTTACATCTGAGCAAACTCAGAGCGAACGCCTGTCATTTGAAACTGAGCACAAATCCTACTTCAGCTGAAATGCAATAGCTGATCACAGAGAACAGACACTGGAAAAAAGGGGTCACACGATTTTCCAGGGGCAAATGTCCTCCTTGGAGGCCAGGATTTGGAGGGATAGCCATTACCAACCATGGAAGTGTAGCTGATCAAATTAAGGCAGCCGGTTTTCTTTTTTAAATTCAATTACACCCTCAGTGGAAATGGTCTCCCTAAATGCTTGGGGAAAGAATTATACCTAGTCCATAAAGCCTAACACTTCTAAACCCAATTTTGCACATTATTCTAAAGGTTAATTCAAGATCTCTCTTCCAAATGGGAAGTTAAATACAGCCAATGGGAGGAAAGCATCGCTGATTGACTGAGGAGTTTATCCGTCTGTAAGAGTTCATTAGTTTTAATTAGTGTAATCACTAACGTTGCATTAACAGTTTAGTGAAGGAAAGTAATTACTCACACATCCACTGTATTAGATGGGAAGATTAGAATTCATTTTCCAAAACGATTAGCATTTTGCCAATTAAAAGAACCCTTTCTCCCTGCCAGGAGCCCTGTGACCCCACTCACCCAACGATCGTTTGAACGAAACATATTTTGCATCAGAAAATGCAGAGGGAAGAAGTGAAGAAATAAGGCTGTGTTCATTCTTAGAGCTTTCTTGGGGCCCAGCAAGTGCATGGGCTCGCTGAGTCGATAATGTCACGCTCTATTTGCATAGCCATTCACTTCAGTCGCTTTGGATTATGCCCTAGTCTCCCACAGAAATTAAAAAATGAAAAGAGGCTAGTTGAAGATGAGGCCAAAAGGAAGCAGCAGAGAGTCCATGTGAAATGGCCATTACCAAGGCCCTCTGGTTGGACAAGTGTGGGGCCTTGCCACTGGTCCCATCCTGAGCCCACAGGAGAGCTCCAAGTCACGAGGCTGTGTTCCTTGGGCCCCCTAATGATTCCCCTGAGCACTGGTGCCATCTGGGTGCCTCCGACTGCTCTCCAGCACCTTGGCCACCTCCTGTCCAGCTCTACCAGGACCTCCATCTACCCAGCCACACGGATCTGTGCCCCATCAGCAAACCTCTGACCTGTTTTGGTAAGGCATTCACTCTTCACACCTTGCCCAGTGTACATGATGCTTCACGGTAACTAAATGAGCTATTCCCCCCACTTTGTCCTCGGGGCCCCCCCTCCCCACATCCTGCAGTTTTTCATTCTATATTCTACAAACTCATAGTGAGCTACTGAGGCAGGAACAGGGATCTTCCTCTGTTGGGGATTCTCAGCCCCTTGCACATATTAGGGGCTGCACACATTTTTATCAAACGGCCAACTGAATTATAGGCATGTACCCATCTCCCCGTCCCCCACTCTCTATCAGCCTAGTCAGATTTCAGCCTAGGAGGCCCAGCCTGGTCAGATCAGCAAATTTATCCCTCAGGAGGGAACTGAGACATTTGCATACAGGGGGGAAGTCCCCTCTTCACCTGTACCTCTCACCCAGCACTATTTTCAAAAGGAGCCGGCCTCTGAGTGCATCTCTAGCTCCCTTCTGGTGGGTCTCTGACTGGTTTTGGCCAACGGGAGGCGCTGGCAAGGGTTCGGAGGGAGGGAAGAAAGGGAGGCCAAGGAATTTCTTCCCCAACTCCTCCCTACTCTGACGTCACGTGTCTGGTATTAGCTGCACCAAGCAGGGTGCAGAAAGGGCAAATGGATCAGGAGCAGGGCTCATGGAGAATAACTAGCCCAGAGATCCCTTTCTGAGATGGGAAGTTCCAGATGTTCTGTTGTGGGTCAGTGTTGTGACAGGAGGCCCCAGGGCAAGTGTGACGTCAGGGTCTCCAGGCCCACACATTGGCCTGTGCTCCACCCAAAGTGCTCCCCGAATACAGAGGTCAGCTAACCAGGACCAAGAGGCAGGCACCGACTGAGGCAGAAGGCCATCAGGGTAATCACTCAAGACCACATCTGAATGGAGATGCCATCTTGATGTCCTATTTGATGTAGTCATTCAAGCTGTCTCACAGGCGGCTCATTTGATCCCCAAACAACCCTTGGAGAGAAATATTTTGTTGATAGGGGAACTGACTTAACCAGGGCCGCTGGACAAGTAAACAGCGAAACAGACCAAAGTCTGCTAACATCCGGCCCGGGATCTCCTTGGCTGATTTGGCTCTACTCCCAGCTGCACCCCTATGAGCCATGTGACTTTGTTTTTTTTTTTTTTTAATAAATTAATTTTTTATTGGTGTTCAATTTACCAACATACAGAATAACACCCAGTGCTCATCCCGTCAAGTGTCCCCCTCAGTGCCCGTCACCCATTCACCCCCACCCCCCGCCCTCCTCCCCCTCCACCACCCCTAGTTCATTTCCCAGAGTTAGGAGTCTTTATGTTCTGTCTCCCTTTCTGATATTTCCCACACATTTCTTCTCCCTTCCCTTATATTCCCTTTCACTATTATTCATATTCCCCAAATGAATGAGAACATACACTGTTTGTCCTTCTCCGACTGACTTACTTCACTCAGCATAATATCCTCCAGTTCCATCCACGTTGAAGCAAATGGTGGGTGTTTGTCGTTTCTAATGGCTGAGGAATATTCCATTGTATACATAAACCACATCTTCTTTATCCATTCATCTTTCGATGGAGCCATGTGACTTTGGGCAAGTGACTCAACCTCTCTATGTTTCTTCATCTGTAAGACAAATGTAATCTGTTTCTCTGTTGATCGTTGTAAAGACAAAGTGAGAGAGAGGAGCTCCTCAGAGGCTGGGGGAGGGGACCGCGCTTGGGGCTTTCTGTGAGAGGCTGAGACCAGGCTGTCTTGAGCTTCACAGACAAGGCCGATCTGCTGCCAGGCCTGAGTCTGCTAGAAGGACCTGGGGGGCCTGGCACCTGCCTGACAGAGTGCGTGAGCCTGGGTTTTGGTACAATCCCAAGGGATGGGAGGAACTCCCCATCGCCCACTGATTAATGGTACATGCCACCAGCAAGCAGGCAAGAATGAAGCCAGATTTCATTTTACTTTTTTAAACAAAGGGGAATTGATCTTGGCTGTGAAAAATTAAATGAAATTATGCAAAAAAAAAAAAAAAGCAAAACCATAAAACCAACTTTTCACAGTGTCTAATTCTTAGTAGAGGCCACATAGTAATTAGTTCCCTTCCTATATTTAACACTAATGGGTAAATCAGACTCCTCACTAGCAGGACTCTGGAACACAGCCTATTCCCTCCTGGGCCTGGTAGGTGTGCAGGATGGGTGACAGCAGGCTACCCATCAGCTTCCATCCAGGAACAGGGCAAGGACTCCTAAAGGGCCCCTGGAGCACATACTCCAGGTCCACTGCATTCCCTGGGTAGCACACGGAAACTGGCATCTAAAGCTCACAACTTTGGGAGCAGAGCTAGTTTGACCCCCACCTGCCTGTAGGTCACCTCGGCCACAGAGTGACCACCCCAGCACACCATGTAGGTGTCTACAATGGATGAGGGGGTCCTGTAGGCCCTAAAGAAAGGGAAGCTAGCCAGACCTCCACCATCGGCCATCCTCTGAACCCCAAGAGACAGAAACTCTGGCAGCCCTCGTGGCCAGGGTGAAAGGCAGACCTTCACCCTCACCCCTACACACTGGGGACAGAAGGAAAGGAGGGGAGGAGGCAGGGGCCCAATCAGCGGTGGTCCTTCTGAAAGGGCTTGGAGAGTTAGGGCAGAAGGGTCACCGCACCTGAGGGCAGCTCAGAGAATGGATGCCACATAGTGGCCTTGTGCCTCTCGGAGGTACCATCCTATTGCATGGTGACCTGCATTCTAATTCAAGAAAACAGAACTGGAGCTCCAGAAATGGAGGCGGAGCTGGAGTGAGGGATGACCACAGGGTGGGGGAAGGAGGTGACGAGCTGCTATGTTCAGAGTCAGGAGGCCTCCAAACAGACCCCAACCTTTCCCCTACGAGCCTTGTGACCTTGGGCATGTTACTATGGGACCCTGTTTCTTCAGCTGAAAAATATGGCTCGTAGTCCTCGTGTCACAGGGAGGACCCTTGCAAAAATCACAGTTAATGATAGGCACGCTAATGTCTGTGCCCCACACAGCCAGAAACATGGTTTGTTTTGCTCACAGCTGCACCCCTAGTGCCCTCCTGGTCTGGCCATCCATAGAAGATATTCAATAAATGTGTACTGATAATACCTGATCAGAAGGTGCCATCAGAGCTCCTGGTGTTTTTGAGGGCATTTATGGACACACTGCCATAAGGAACGAAAGGTTGGGAGAGTCTCAGGGTGGAGGGCTCCTCGTGTTCAGCCCCCAGGAAGCTGCTCTGGAACAGTGAGCCTGGAACAGGGCAGAAATGTACCTGGTGAGGTGGAGTCCTCAGAATCATAATGAGGCTCCCTCCCTGGGTACTGTGGCCCAACTGCACCTGATCAGCCCTGCATCCCACCTCAGGACCCAGGAGAAGGACACCCAAGATAGCACAACTCCTGGTATCACGGGAAGGACAAATGGGCACTTACTGAAATTTTGTTCTAAAAATAATAGCAATGATAAGAAAGAGAGGCAGGAATTCCATTGACCTCTAATGCCTGCACAAAAATATTAACAGTATCAAAAGAGGAAAAACTTTTTTTGGTTTTTTGTGGATGTTGTTCTTTAGTGACCATCATAATGCATGTTGAGGGGGAAATTACCTATTTGTTTCAGTATCTTATTAAAGAATCAACAAGACACAAATAGTGTATTTTCTTGGACTGAATTCTCAGAATCTCAACTACCCAAGGCATCTACCTCAATTAAAAAAAAATTTTAATATACTATTAGATTTGGAAAATCCCTTTTTTCAGGAGGAATCTTTTAGAGGAGCTTCTATTTTTAATTGGAAAAATTTAGATTCTACACCAAAATGAAATGTCATGGAGAGGACTTAACAATGCCTCATCATCTAATTCTGGCAAAACACTCAAAATAATCAATTTTGTCTCACAGAAGTATTTGTCAAATTAGATAATCACAAGTGTTGGCAAGGATGTGGATAAAATGGAATCCTCTTACATGGCTGATGAGAATATAAAATGGTGTTGCCACTTTGGAACACAATCTTGCAGTCCCCTCATTTTTTAAGAAACAAAGCTTTCTCTAGACACCTGGGTGGCTCAGTCGATATAAGCGTCGGACTCTTGATCCCGGCTCAGGTCATGATCTCAAGTCATGAGATTGAGACCTAGGTTGGGCTCCACACTCAGCATGGAGTCTGCTTTGAGATACTCTCTCCCCTTCTCTCTCCACCTCTCTCCTCCTATGTCTCCCCTTTATTAAGAAAGAGAGAGAGCAAGCAGGCTTTCTCTATCTGCACTGGGGAGTCTGCTTTCAACACATGGCATACCTGGGGTGTCTCAGCCACGCTGAGAGACTGGCCTCAACCACTAACGCTCTACTCTTCCTCCCACAGTATGTGTCCAGCCGACGCACCGTCACCCAGAGTGCACCAGAGCAAGGCAACTTCCCCCCTCATCACCTCACCCACCACCACCGCCATCACCGCCCCCACCACCACCTCCGCCACCATGCTCGCCCACACCACCTCCATCACCAGGAGGCAGGGCTGCACGCCGCCCAGGTGACACCCTGCATGTGCCCCCTGTTCTCCTGCCAGTGGGAAGGCCACCTGGAGGTGGTGGTACCCCACCTGCGGCAGATGCATAGGGTCGACATCCTTCAGGGGGCTGAGATAGTCTTCCTGGCCACGGACATGCACCTCCCCGCCCCAGCCGACTGGATCATCATGCACTCCTGCCTGGGCCACCACTTTCTGTTGGTGCTTAGGAAGCAGGAGAGGCACGAAGGGCACCCCCAGTTCTTTGCCACCATGATGCTGATCGGGACCCCCACCCAGGCCGACTGCTTCACCTATCGCCTGGAGCTCAACAGAAACCATCGGCGTCTCAAATGGGAGGCCACCCCTCGGTCTGTCCTTGAGTGTGTGGACTCAGTGATCACCGACGGGGACTGCCTGGTCCTCAACACCTCACTGGCCCAGCTTTTCTCCGACAATGGCAGCCTTGCCATCGGTATCGCCATCACTGCTACGGAGGTCTGCTCCTCAGAAGCCGAGATGTGAAACCAGAGACTGCCAGATGTTTGGGCACAGCCACCGTCCACCCAGACTCTCTGCCTGTGTCCCTGGAATCTCTGAATGCCAGGACTCCAGGCTTCTTTTTAGTCTTCTCCCTCCTTCTGTCCTTCCTTCCTTTTTTTTTTTTTTTTTGTCTCAGGTACTTTGTGGGATTTAGTATTTGTCTGCCATGGGCATTACAGTAGGTCAACAGCCTGTGATTCAACATCTTGGTGTGATGCTTGTCCTGATTTGTCAGTATGGCTTTAGAGAGCATTTGTCATCCAATTTGGTCAGAATGGTTATTTCCTATACCCCCAGCATCCTTCTTCACTACTTCCCACGTGAGTAAAAGACACCAACACCACAAAGCAGACTGTTGGGGTTGAAAGGAGACTTAGTGTCCAAATCATTTCTTCCTTTTCAGTCTACTTCAGACCAAGCTAACTCGGAATTGTGTGAGGACAACAGGGTGGGGAAGGGGACCTGGGCAGCTCAGAGTTCTATTTCAAACCAACCAGTTACAATTCTGACCCCCTCCCAGAAAGCTGAGGGTCAGAGCTAAGCTGCCTGGACACAAGGAGATGGTTTTCCTCCAAAGGCCAGGGTACTGGACTGGAGGTGATATCATGCCATGAGGCCACCAAAGTGACCCTGGGACTCATGGGGGTGGGTAGATGTTGAACTCTCTGTTGGCAGGCTGCTGTGGGCTTGCTGTCAGCCTGGGCTGTCAGTTCCTGTGCTGGAGTCAAAGTCCTCATGTTTTTGGTGCTTTCTTGAAAACCTCTTCACCCTCCATTGAGCAAGTAGGAGAAAAGAACAGGCAAGATGCAAAGGAAGAGAAGCCACTGAGAAAAAAAGATAAAATTAACCTCCCATTTCTGGGAGGGCGTTCTCTCTTCAGAGAGTTTTATCATCAAATTGTAAAATCCATCAATCCTGCCACTGGGGTGGAACTCTTGTATCACACCAAGAACCCACTTTACTCTTGATATCCTGTGAACCAGAACCACAGCTGAGCAACAAACCCAAGGAATTGGGAGGGTGTGCCTAGGACCTCTGACCTCGGAGGTCAGAGGTGGCTCATACACCTGGGACGGGGGAGAGGGGGTCCTCTTTCTTTTTCTTACTTTCTAAATGCTCCAAGGGCCCCATTCAGCACACAAACATTGTCACTGGTCAACTATTATCAGTTCCCTGTTGCAGCGTGAATGAAAAGGTGACAAAAATCCATCTTGCCTCTACGTAGACTGCTTTCTTATATTTGCTGTCGGAACAACTGAACACCTTCTTGTGGAAGTCTCTCTTGTGTATTTGAAGAAAGTAAGCATGTTTAATCGACTTTGTCCCTTCTGTTCAATGGTGAACACCTTTCAGCCTTCCCAGTAGACCCCCTTCTCCCTCCTGTCTGAAGTTTCTGTTCTCTCCTTGGCTGCTCTCTAGCCGTTGTAAAGCATGGCACCTGAACCCCACACAATGCTCATTAGAATTGAGTGAGCCTGCGCCATCCAGACGTCGCTCTCTGCCCTTTTCCCTCATCTCGGCCAACTTGGCTGCATCTGGGCAGGCCTCCAAGTGAGTACTTAGTTTTAGGCAATTTGCCCTGGCTGGCCATCAGCAGTCTTTTCCCCACTAAAAATAATTGATCCCAAAACAGAACTCCCTTCCCCTCACCAAATTAGGAAATCCTCTAGCCACCCGTGCTGCCAACCCACACCCCAAGCACCAGAAGGGTGGCACTAATCAGTAGAAAATGTCTTAATGCAGCCCCCTCTAGTCACACAGCAATCGCTGAGACCCTGGGGCCAAACTTTGGTTAGGTTAGAGCCCTAAGGGGGTCAATAAACTTCGTATCACTGACTGAGGCAAATATCAGGTCATGATCCCAAGGAAAGGGATTGCTCTTGTTTTGTCAGAACATCCTACCAGGGCACCAGTTCTCCCCTCAACCACACAGAGAGCTCAGGAACAAGCTGAGGCTGGTTGGTCAGCACTGGGACAGACTGGCTCACTTGGTTCCTGACTTTATCCCCAGGACCATTCCCAAAACCTCAGATCTCCTTGCCCGTATGTTTGATTCTTTGAGAAGCCACAGTTCCTCCCCTGGTTTCTGATACTCAACTACTCTGAAACATTTCTATAGCATCACAGGTGCCCCAGATAAACAAACAGACAAAACCTCAACAAGAATATAATTACAGTTCACAGGGGCCTTAGAATTCCTAAAAACATCACCTCTGCCTTCTTGTTGTGCTGTTACCTGAGCCCAACTGGAAATAACTTCAGGCCATTATTGCACACAAGACTGTATTATGCCTAGGTGACCCCAGGTAGGAACTTGTATTTTCGGTACTTAGAAATGTTTAGAATAAAGGGTAGAAATGTTTTATTTTCGTACATCTGTGGTGCTCCCAAGAAAGCCTTCCTCTCTATACCCACATGTGAAGAACTGTAGAAAAAGGAACAAACCAAAAACAATGACTAGAGAAAACAGTACCAACAGACTGTGCTGTGGCGAGCTCTATAGTCAAAGTGCTCTCCCATTCCAGTCTTGGGTTACTTATTATTGGCACCCTCAATATACTAGAAAAAAACAGAGACTCTGAGACATGAAATGACCTTCCAAAGGTCACACTTCAAGTAGGACCATGATTAGAACTCAGACAACTGACTACACATTGATGTTCTTGAAAAAGAAAGGCTGACCCCTAAGGTTTCAGCAGTGTTCCCACCTCATCTGTCAACTGTGGGCCCGAAGGTCAACCCGGTCTTTGTTCTGAGATACCTGAGTGATCAGGGAGAGAGAGAGACTAGCCTGGATTTGCTTTTAAAGGCAGCTCAGCTTGAAGAACCAGTCCACCTGGAGGCAGGGGTGGGTGTGGGGAGTGAGGGACTAGCTGTGGAGTCTTCAGTGCCCTCAGGCTCATCACCCACTCCAGGATCCTCATTCTCAGATTTCCCAGGAGTCTGGAGAGTCTGTGGGGTGAAGAGCCCTGGCATCCCATGATCTCATTCACACCTAGGCGCTGACTTAATGACTCACCCTCTAAGGGGTATCTGCACTCTAAAAGTAGGCCTGGGGAGAAAGCCACACTTACCGCAAGAAAGGAATCATCAGTACTTAAACTTCAGGCATCTGTGAGAATGATTTTTTTCAGGACGTGTAGACATCCCTCCCCTAGAGGTGTCTACATACCTGGTAGACGCTGATACGGAGGTCAGCCCATACAAAGGTTGTCTTTGACAGTCTTTGCATGGACCTGCATCTGAGATAGATCCCATCACAACCTGTGGCTATGGACATTTTAGAAATAGGCCAGGTTAATAATAATAACAGTACTGATGGCTACCATTTATTGAGGGTTTATTATGTGACACAGTAGATTGAACACTTTGAATATATTATCTCATTTCATCCCCATAACAACCTTATGAAATAGGTACTGTTATTGTACCTGTGAGAAATTTAAGCTGGGAGAGTTTGGACCTCATTTAAGATCATACAGCCAGCAAATAGTGAAGCTGGGCCTGGAATCCACATGTCTAACTCTAAAGTCCAGGCTTCTGACCAATAGCAACTTGTGCATTTCTATAAATTGGTGGACCCAAGGCTCAGAAAGTCTGAATGGCATAGAGGCCTTTTAGTACTAACTGTGCCCTTTCATTTCTCTTTTTTTCCTGCTCTTCTCCCAGCCCAAGACAGCTGCGTGCTAAAGCTGGTTTGTATTTCAGTTGTTAAATGTTTTAGGAAATCTGCAAGCTAAGTACAGCCATTACTAAAAATTAGATTATCTAAATTTACAATTAGTTATATTAAAAACAAAGGTGACAAATATTCAAAACTCGCCACTTCCTAATTGTTTCACTACTCTTGTATTTTCTGTGCTCTTGAGATTATTCTCATCCACCATAATTGTATGGTGAACATGCCACACAATGATGCGCCACCAACTCCATATTGAGTGATGTCATGGCAATAGCTGGAAATCGGCTGTGGTGGTAGTGTTTACGACCATTGGAAACTGGCAAATGTTATAAGCCAGGGCTTTTCCCCCATGGAAAACTAGCTGTTAAACGTTTACCAGCACACCAATGCCAAGACATCCCTTTTGCACACAGCAGTGTGGGAGAGAGGGGACTTTGGAAGGAGAAGTAAAATTCTGTTGGCCACAATGACAGGGACACAGATTATGGCCAACCTAGCAGAACAGCAAATTATGGGGAAAATACAATCTGTTCTGTAAAAGGGAGTCCGGGTCTTCTAAGTAGCTTCACAGGCATTCCCTGCCCTTCTCCAGACCCTGCTCTACTGCTGTTAGGGTGGGACGTGCTATCTGATGATTTTCACGTACAAGTCATAGCTCCACAAAGCCAGCCTCTTGGCCATCACAATCCAAAAAGCAAAATCACGCTCTATAAGACTAGACTACCTTGTTACTTGTTCTTACAGGTCATCTTTCTTATCTCTACATGTAGACCAGAAAACCTCATCTAAAGAAATATTTTACTTTGGAAAAAAGAGAGAAATATTTTACTTTGAAATTAGTGATTGGAAATGGCCTACACGTGAGGGCACCATGAGCAGTGGTTTCAAACATCCCATAAAATGTGTTACCATCAGAGAGAGTAAGACATTTATGCAGCACAAAGGGACAGAGAGATAATGAGTCAAGAGATGGCACCTTACTTTCCTACTCTGGCTGCTTCACTCCACTGCAACCTGACAAAGGATCCTGTTCACAATCTGTAGCCCACTCTAACCAATACTCTTCCTAAATTAGGGGCATGGTTCCCGCTAGGGTGAAAGTCAAGGGAAACTCTAGGCTGTGTCTGGCAGCAAGAAGAATCTGAAGGTTAACAGTAAACCAGTTACTCTGGTGCCAGTGGTTTCCGTGTGAGGGAAGAAGTGAGGTTTGCCAAAGTTTCCAAGGGGATTGGATTTCTGGTGGAAGAGGAAGGGATTGTGGACGGGACATCGCAAAACTATGCTCTAATGAAAACCTCCCCTACAAGTAGCATCAGAAGTAGAGTCTCCCAGTAGATTGTTAGGCCTTAGATGATCTGTTCTGAAAATTTCCTTCAGGAACTAGTGAGTTCTCTGTTACATTAACCTGGAGAATGGCCAGCCAAGAAAAACCTCACAGGAAAGAGATCCAAGAGATCTGTTGTAGATAAACATTGATTCTTTTCCCCCAAATCAGGCTATCACATGGGTTACCTACAGGAGTTAGAGTTTGTCTTTTCCAGCATTGTGTGAAAATATTTTACCTTGAGTACTGTAAACACTCCTCTCTCTCTTTTTTTTTTTTAATGTTTTTTCTAGGGTATTGACATAAGAAAGAGAAGGGAAACTGAGAATCATTTTACTTACCCTGAATTGATGTATATATACTTTTCTAAGCTTTCTTATGATGTTAAAGACAGCAAGAAGCAAACTTAGAACGCTACTTTACCTCTATCCTGTCTCCCATGAAGAGTGTCATTAAAATGCATTTGATACTGTTTTCCTGAATTCTTTGGAGTTGTTTTTTGTTGTTGGTGGTGGTTTTTTGCGTTTTTTTTTTTTTTTTTCTCTTCCCACAGGCTACTGTGCAATATGCGGGAACAGAAATGAAATGCTACAAGGAAAAGCAATTATCAGAAATTCGCCAGCTGCCATAGTTGACTTATGTTTCATTATCTTCCTCTCCTTTTCATTTTTGCCTCTATTTTAAAGTCATAATTGGATGTAAGGAAGACAGTGCTACTAGAGGTGAATAAAAGCCCTGGCAACTCATTTGCCCACAACACTAGCTCAGCATACGGTGCGGCCCTGAGGGGGTCACTGGATTGCAAAGAAAGAGACAGGCGTCCACTCCCCTTCCCTTCCTCCCTGTGCCCCTTATCTCTGCTCTCCCCTCCTGAAATTTACTTCTAGGCCTATCAGATCAGTTGTCAAGGGAGCCTTCATGGTTTAATGCTTTAATTTCAGGCTACTGTTGGTTACTCACAAGATCAGGATTGAGCAAGAGTACTAATCCTATTGCCTGTCAATTCAAGTTAACCTCTATCTTCTTTCCTACTCCCTTATTCCCAGAACCTGTTTTGTGCCCTCACAAAGGCTACAGACACTGCCCTGAATTAATCGGAGTGATCAAACTGACCATGTGGTCAGCATGAATATTCATGAGCTAGGTGAATTCTCTAGCCAGGGCCTCTCTTGGGACAATTCTGCATCCCATGCTATTCCAGACAGGTGCCCCTTCCCTCCAAATACCTTCAGAGCCCTGCAGGAAGGTTACTCAGTGCTAGAGTGAGACTCCACTAAGAGAAGTGAGAAGCTGACCCACCTGAGATTTGACATGGAAAGAAAGGCCCCTTGTCTCTGGCCCCACTCTGGGACCCAGGATTTTAGTTCCCAAACTTCCAGGTGCTTAAGAAATATCAGGAGGGGCACTTGGGTGGCTCAGTGGTTGAACATCTGCCTTTGGCTCAGGGTATGATCCTGGGGTCCTGGGATCGAGTCCTACATCAGGACTCCCCCCAGGGGAGCCCGCTTCTGCTTCTCCTTCTGCCTATGTCTCTGCCTCTCTCTGTGTGTCTCTCCTGAACAAATAAAATCTTGAAAAGAAAAGAAATATCAGGATAATTTAATTTTGGAGTCCCAGATCCAGAGATTCTGATTCAGGAGGTCCAGAGCAAAACCCAGTTCTGATTTTTAACCCTCTCTTCCATGGGATTCTGCTAAGGGTGTGGCTGACCATTCAATTCTCAAATGCAGGGATGAGCTCATTGGTGAGAAAAAGAGCCACAGAAAACAAAGGAGCCGATCACAACACCTGAAGAAGAGAGCTGGTCCTTCTATAAGAGGGAGGAAGACAGGAAAAGAGGTGACGGGGAAGTGGCCAATATTTCATTCTGATGGTGAAGCAGTAAACACTTAAATAGAGATCAGAAAGGATCTAAGAAGGGAACTAGGGAGGGGTTCCCTGTAACCAGGTAGTAGAGGAAATTATTCTTCCATCATTCAGGGTGGTGGGGACAGAGAAGCAGGAGAAATGGCTATGCAGGTAGGATGCCAGAGCTCATCAGCCATGACCCATGGCCAGCTGATGGAGGCCAGAACAGAATGATCCCCAGTACTGAGTGTCACCCAGTGACAACCCCCACCCCGCAGCCTGGTACCCATCAAGGGACTGTGTAAATCTTCCCACAAGCACAGAAGGGGCTCATCAGTAAATCCCTGCCAGGTTGGTATTTAAATCTCTGCCCCCAGCGCTGACAGGGAGTTACCTAGCGAATCCCCAGGGAGGCATTTGTTTATCCTGCAAACCTTCCCAGGACGTCTGAACAGGGTCATCATTTGGGGAGGGCCCTCCGTGGGGAATGTGAATCTTTTCTGAGGCATTTTCTGAGGCAGCTCAGAGCTAAGCTCCATGTAAGCCTTGCCTATGGGGTGAGAGAAAAGGAAATCACTGAACTGCTTTCTTATTAGCCTGGAAAAAGACAAGATATATACTCAACACACCCTCTGCAAGGGTGGAGGGGGCCAGTGGGAAAAGCTTCCATCAAGGATCCAAGTTGGGGATGTGGATTACCACCCATCTGGGGGGCAAGTACATCCCCCATCCTCTCCTTCTCCTCCTGGGCTCCAGTTTGACTTTCATTAGTAACACAGGAGATTGACTTTTTAAAAAAAAATTTTTTTTAGACTGGATATGACAGATAATTCTGGGAATTACAGATAAAAAAAAGTAAAACAGGAAATCAAGCACCCCCAAAACATCCAGATCATTCAAAACGCAAGTCCAGCTGCCACCACTTGGTCCTGCTTTCTGCGAACACTGATAGAAGGCTGCTGGGCAATATTCAAGGAAATTCTCCTTGAAGGCTCATTTTTTCCCTAAACACCCAGCCACCAGTCTGGGCTGGTAGTCCTGCCCATGCGAGGGGCTTGCTTTCCCTCCCGCAGCACCCAGCACCCAAGGACGGACTTCAGGGGACACATTTAGTGTCTAAGACCTGCTGCTGGAGACAGTGTCTGCGGAGGCTTCAGCAGCAGTGGAAACGTTACAAAACACTTTGTTTAAAGATTTTATTTAAACTATTAAGAATCAACATGCAAACAGCCTACTTCTTCACGAACGATTCCATTTTATTGACTGAACTTTTCTCATATTTCCACATTTCTCAGTCCTGAAGACTAAGGAAAACAAAGTGATGCCTATTTTGTATAAAGTTTCTGACTCTGTCTTGAAAACAAAAAACAAAAACCCAACCCAGGAAAATGTGCTCTATGGATGAGGGAAAATCTGAAAAACCCTTATCACTAAGGCTGGTTTACAGTAGGGACCACATCCTGAAGAAGAGGCTCAGTCGCAGAATGGGCTATAGTGAGGAGACAGCAGAGAATAGGGCTATGTAGTAAAATACAGGATGCCTGGTTAAATTTGAATTTCAGATAAATAACAGCAACAAAAAAAAATTATATATCTTTTGCAATATTTGCAATACACGATATGCAGACTCATGCTAAAAAAGTATTCATTGCTTATCTGAAATTTGAATTTAAGTGGGTATCCTGTATTTTTATTTGCTAAATCTGGCAAACCTAGGAGAGAAAGAGTCCATAAAGTACATTCATTTTATTGTGAGTACAGTTTGCTATCCACAGCAAGCACTCAGGAGGAAAGGTCTCCCCCCACCATAACTTTGCCTCCAATCTAGGGAGCCAAGGATGTGGCCAATTCTCTCTGGCCACAGGGCTGGTGGGGCTGTTTTCCTTCGGCCCTGCTGCCACATCCATGGTGGGCTTGTTTTCTAAGTGGGCACTGGTGGGGTGAAACTGGCCTCTCCTTAACAAGACTAGATGGCTTCAGATCCCAGAGTCTCAGAGACACCTGGGTAGAGGGAAGCCATAGAAATTTAGAAATAGTTCCAAGTCTTTGTGCTCCACTAAAAAGAGTGTTTCAGAATAGGATGTATAGGTGCTTTTAGCTTGAACAACCAAATACTATTGAATGCCTACTATACGTTGGGCTTGCCGGAAGATATGAAGGGAAGAGAAGACGTGGGCCTTGCCCTTGAGGAACTTCTCAGTGAACCTGAGGCTTGAGGCCACGAACAAATGCACTTACACCTGCATCTAACAACTGTCAAGCGCTCCTGCAGCTCCTTAGCAGCCACACAGGAACAGCGGTGGGACTGGTTTGCATGCATCCCTAGATTCAGCCATAAGGGGCAATGAGCCCAAATGGGTTTAGACAGTTTACTATTTACAGCAATAAGAACATTTTGCTCCAGGTTCCTTGAACCCCCATTCCAACAGGACAATACAACAAGGGCCAGGGTGTTGCCTACACACAGAGAGAAACCTGGTATTAGGAGGCTCTGATCTTACATGGGGTTGCCATCAAACCTGCCCATCCTCCCTTCTGGAGGGAGAGATTATTTTTATTACCCTGGAATGTAAGCAAGTCTGAGAAGGGCATACCTCTTTCTAAATGTAAATAAATTTGCTCTAGAAGGAGTTGCTGTCTCCATGCTTCTACCGACATTCCTGACAAGATAATTCTGGAGCAAATTGGCTGTTCGTGCCTTGACTTGTAAAACCATGAGAGATTCGTGGACAATTGTCTTCCAACAGTAACACACAGTCTTACATAATGAAGAGTTAATAAGATGATTAAGACTTGACTGGTGCAAGGAGGAGCTAATTAATTAAAGAATGCTTCAGGGAGCAGCACCTGGGTAGCTCAGTCTGTTGAGCATCCAACTCTTGTTTTCAAGACATGAAGGTCATGGTCTCAAGCCCTTCATCAGGCTCTGCACTCAGTGTGGGGTCTGCTTGAGATTCCCTCCTTTTCCCTCTACCTCTCCCCTGGCTCATACACTTGTGCTCTTGCTCTCACTCTCAAATAAATAAAATCTTTAAAAAAAGGAAAAAAAGAATGTTTCATGGGAAAAGAACTTGAAATTGTCCCTGAAGAACTTAGAGATAATGTCTAAGACTACAGCTTGTTTTATCCAATAGAAAAAGGGCTGGCAAACTCTTTCTGGAAAGAGCCATACAGTAAACATTCCAGGTTTGGCAGACCGTACACCCTATATTACAACTCTTCAATTCTGCCATTGTGCTGTGAAAGCAGCCACAGACGTAAATACCTAAATAAATGAGTGTGACTGAGTTCCAATAAAACTTTACAAAAACATGCAGCAAAATGATTTTTGTCCCATAAACTATAGTTTGTCAACTTTTTCCACTAGAACACAATTAACATTCAAACAGATGCAGTGCATGATCAATTGTTAGAAATGGTGGGAGGGATTCATTCAAGGGAAAGACAGTTGGATGAAGTACTGAATAAAGAACAGTAGTAGAGGAAATACCCAGACTAGGTAACTCCCGGAGTTCCTTATCACTCTGAAATTCCACAAAGGTTCAGAGATTTGGTAGAAAAACTACAAACTATGTAGGCATTTTGAGCTTTCTCTCAAATGTTAGGACGAAGTTATAGTGCTGTTAGAATCTTTATATATTCATCTCCAAGATTCTAGAAGGACTAGAAGATTCTAGAAGGCCACAGGCAGCCTTGTTCATATGATAGCTACTGGGTGCTCTGAAATAAGTGAGGAAGGGGTCTTTGAATCTGATGGTCAGTGGCCTGTCTGTAACACTAGGATTAAGCTCCATCCTAACAATGAGGGGGAGTACACTGAGGGATAATTCTGCAAGTAACTTCCCTGAGGCAGAAATCAGTCAAAATACAAAGGCTCTGTCTTGGGAAATCCAGTTTATCATAAGAGATAAAGGCTTTGGAATATCATAGTACGTAGTAGAGCTCAAATACCTTCTTTCCCAGTTTTTAAAGATGTACCAGGATTTGTTTTAATGAGGTATGGTAAAATGACAGACATGGAGATAGCTGCCTTTGAAAGAAAAATGGACTGCTTACAATTCCCAAGAGAAGGGGGCACATCATGCCATACAAGGCCATACAAGGTTGATCAGGAGACAGAAGGAGAGATGGAAAAGCACGGGCAAAGCTTTTAATGTGGGTTTTTTACAGGAAGGAATGGCTGTGGCAAAGTAAACATCTGAGCAGGTTTAGGATTGGAAGTTTCAATTGTTTCAGTGGGCTCTAGGCTACAAAGGTGGTCTCAAATTTATCTGTACTTGGCACTGGGGTGATTTAGGGCAGGGGGATAGTGTCAGACTTGAAAAGCCTGATAAAAGAAGTAGGGTTTGGGTGTGGATTCAGGATTGGTTGGCTTGCATGTTGAAGGCAGGCTCATAGACAAGTTGTTTGCTATCTCTAGGAATTAGCTAACTTTGGGAGGGGCGGTCCCTCTCCAGGTGCTCAAGACCTTCAGGTATCAAAGCATCCTAAACTACAAAAAATAAAAACATGATTAATGGGCCCAGCCCCTGGAAAAAAAATTTTTCTAAGGGTTTATAAAGAAAAAAGTACATCCTAAAAGAGTTTTAATCTTTTGAAGAAGGTCATATGGGCTGAAAGAATTGTAATCTTTATAGAAAATTCTCCCTTCACACTTGGGTGGCTAATGTACAGATTGTGGAGTGAGACCCAAACTAAGGCGGTACGGGCAGCAGAGCTTAGTAATAGAGAACAAACAGGCTTTCAGGAAGGCAGCAATTTGTAGGGCAAAGTTGCTCAGTGTATGTAAATGATTTCCTTTGTAGTTGTGCAGTGTACGATCCAAATAGCTGTACACAGTAGCCTTGAGTGTGAACCACCCAGAACACACAGGGAAGGGGAGGGTATATCAGCCAAGTCATAGATGGTAAAATCTACTTTAGCGGGTTTAAGCAGGAAGTATATTAGGAAATTCACAGAAGGTTTAGAGAGTCACACAGTCAGAAACAGAGCCAGAGAAAACTCGGCTACAGTACAGAATGCTTCTAGCAGAAATACCACTGTTGTTGCCTTCTGCTGCTTGATACCTTGGTGCTAGAGACCAAACACTAGGCTCAGAAACTGTCGCAGCTGCCCCGGAAGAGGGAAGAGGAGCAGAACAAGCCACTCCAAAATATGCCTAGGAATGCCTAGGAGTAGGAGTTCAGGACATGCCATCTCAAAATAACACTTGGATATCCTGATATTTTGAGCTGTAGATGCTTTTAAAAAACAGCAAAAGCAGGAAGAGACTTTCTCTGAACTCATCTTCTCTGCCTAAAGACAGGTCCTCCAAAAGGAACTCAGTTGTCATACATGCCCTCCCCCAGAGTTTCATCAATGGGGGAAGACTGACTCTTATCATGGGGAGAAAACTTCCAAGTCAACACTGCACTCAAACTTTGTCACAAACTATCATAAGTCCCTACTACTTTTCTCTTAAGATTTATTTATTATTTTAGTGAGAGAGAGGGGGAACGAGCCTGGGTGGGGAAGGGGCAGAGAGAGTCTTAAACAGATTCCAAGCTGAGCACGGAACCCGACACCGGCTCAATCTGATGACCCTGAGATCACAATCTGAGCCAAAATCAAGTCAGACGCTTTACTGCCACCCAGGCACCCCCTACTCCCTACTACTTTTCTAAATGCCCATTCATCTCTATGAAAAATCATTCACTTTCCCTATGAGGGCTAAATCCATCTTTTCCTTTCCCTCTTAAGATGGTATTTAAATCTGAATTTTAAAATCACCTCTTCAGCTTACTCATTTCTCCTGAGTATCTCCCATGTATACATGAGGTATACGTATTTGTAAACTGCATTTCTCTTGTTCATCTTTTATTCCAAGCATCTCAGCTAAGAACTTAGAAGGGTAGAGGCAAAATGATCTCTCCTCCCCTACAAGAGCCAGATGTCCCTTCTTCCATGCTTGCCTAAGGATCAAATCCCTAAATTATATGAAGAGCCCTACATGCAGGAAAATCCCAAAGTATAGGCTTTCAGACTTAGCTTTGGTCAAGAAGGCAAACTGGTGGGACACCTGGGTGGCTCAGCGGCTGAGTGTCTGCCTTTCGGCCCAGGGCATGATCCCGGGGTCCTGGGATAGAGTTCTGCAACAAGTTCCCCACAGGGAGCCTGCTTCTCCCTTTGCCTGTGTCTCTGCCTCTCTTTGTGCCTCTCATGAATAAATAAATAAAAATCTTAAAAAAAAAAAAAAAGACAACTGGAAAGGGACTGGCATCCTGGCATCTGCGCTAAGCGAGTCATCTTAAGCTGTCATGGTAAAGAACGACAGAGTTTCAAGAACGAGATTGGTGATAAGCAGCAGCTACCACTGGAATTGTCATCTGAGTTCTGGGCTGTCCCCATGCTGGTGGGGCCTGGGGAACAAGGGGTTAGTAATCTGCCTTGAGGAGCACCAAGACCCTTTAAGTAGGCTGCATTTTGCCAATAGCCCTATTCCTGAAACAACGAACGAAATCACATTCTAAGTGCCACATATAATATTTATTACTGAAAGAATCCCATTGTGAATCCTTTTGCAAAGTGAGTAAGTGCGCTTCTATATTTCTTTCACGTGAAGCTAGATTTAATATATTGAGCTTTCTTAAATAAAGGTATACCATCCCCTTGGAGCCTTTAAAAGGATGGAACATCACAAATCTCATGAAAGAAGGCCATAAAAAGTCACAGTTTTGACACGACAGGCATGACATAACTGCAGATGGTAACTGGCAACTGTCAATGCCATTGTCAGCTCCCTGCCTTCCAAATTGGGAGCTGGAACCCATCAGCTTGGACTGGAAGGAAAGCTCTGCGTGGCTCTAATGCCTGGCTGCGTCCACTCAGTAGTAAAAATCCTCCAAGTACCAACTCAAATGGAGACGCTGGGCCGCACATCCACAGCACGTGTGCTATAAATACCAACGGGCTGGATGGGAGACACAGGTACTTAGTGCTCTCGTAAAAAGCAGCATGCAGATGCTAATTAATGCTTCACCCTGTCCCCAACGCGCAAACCAGAGTTTCTACAGTGGCAGCAATACTGATTTCTGATTTCTTTTTTAAGATTTTTGCCCAGAGAGCTGGAGGCCAAAAGCAGCACATTATGAAAGATTTCTCTGTCAGCTCCCTCAAACCTCAGCTCATAATGGAGATTGGTTCTCGTTAATAGATTCATGTACTCCTTCCCCAGTGCCTTGTCAAATAATAGCACAGTCAAAGCAATAAGAGAGGAGTGAGTCCACACTCATAAGCAGCTCACAAGTCCGATGGTGAGGAGGGGGCTTGTTTATGACCCTGTCTGGAGCTGAATCAAATTATTTATGGATCATTTAGATGCAAATGCATCATTCATTTAGCAAACATGCTGCATATGCAGACAATTTACCCAAACAATGGATCTATAAGGACATCCCCACTAATCTGGGAATATCCACTGTGCCTTTTCAAAGGGGATTTGGATTTTCTCTGAATTGATCAAACTTGACAAGTAATTTCTACCTAATGTTCAGGCTAGCCTCCTCTCTCTTCACCATCTGTAGGTGAGAAATCCTATTTTCTGCTGGTGATGGGGTAATGCAAAAGGCTACAGATGCAGGTTGAAAAAGAGGAGGAGGTTTTGTGCCCACGACTCTCTGTCTCCACAGAAAATAAAACCGTTCTGAAGGATCTATTTTGTTCGGTTGCTTTGAAATTACAAAATGTTTCCATTCGACACACGCCCCATCCCCCAACCCATTTATGCTTCCTGAGCTGTTGCAGGAGAGGAAGCTGGGAAGAAATCTAAGCCATCTTTTTACAAAGAGAGTGTTTGCCCCCACCTGCTCTCCGGGAAGAATGTCTCAGTCCCTGCCCGGGAATTGTAAAAGAGTAACTCTCCAAATCAATGAAAACCATATTAGGGGAAAAGACACTAAATTTGAAAACTCTCCCATCTTGGAGTTTACTATCAAAATGTCAGCTTGATTCAGTCGTTCGAAACAACTGGGTGAGTGGGAGAAAGGCAAGGTAATAAGTCCAGCAGGTCAGAGATGTAAAATGGAATTAGATGAATTTTTCCGCCACGGGCTTGGAAGGGAAGGAGCTCTGAACCTGAGACTCTCTAAGTATTCTGATCTCGGGGCTCAGTCCCACATGGATTTCTATGCGGGTCCTCTGTGATGGACCTTTTTTTAAAAAAAACAAAACAAAACAAACAAACAAAAAACAAAAACAGAAACAAAAACATTTTTCTTTGTTCATATCCAAAAGGAGAGATTATATCTACAATCTGCCCGCTGCCTCCTCCAGAAGCCTTAGTCCAAGAGAGGCCGCCTCTGCCGCCAGGAGATTCTTTGGCCTGGTCACTGGAAAACAATAATTCAATTGCCACTGAATCCTTTAATTAGGTTACCTCCATTTTACTGAAAGGCCAGCCAACGCCTAGGTTCCATTGACAATAATAAAGCAGCAATACTGTGGACCAGGAACACTGGGCTTTGATACCTTTTAAGAAAAAAAAAATTGTGTTGTTGTTGTTGTTAATTCAATGAGCTTTGTAAAATGTTGGTTAGGGTACGATTCTCTAAGTTCTAAATAGAACTCAAATCACATGAACTGTAACTCATCCTCCTGGATCCCTGGCTCTGCTTCCCCAGACCCTTCTGTGTCTGCTGCACCTGCGCACGCGAACACGCGCAGTCTGCCGTGTGCTCCCCACTCCTTCCAAAGATCCAGACTCTTAAAATCTGCAGACTCTTAAAATCTACTTCATTAACTTCCAATATCTTCTGTTCTGCATTCCAGCTTCATCCCTCACAGCTACTATTTTTGGCTCTTTCAAGTCACAAGCTCCCACTTACTTCCCTGCCAGATACAGTCAGTCGCCTCTTTCCAGGCTTTGTTGTACCCAAACTCTCTGCCACACTGGATGCCGTGGAAGCTTGTGGATTTCCAGGAAATTCCTAAACACCGCACAGGGAGCTCCTCTAGGCATCTCAAACTCAGTTTACCCAGGTGAACATTGACCTGCATCCTAGGGGCATCCCCAGCAAACCTTGTGTCCTTCTGAACTTCCTGCCTTGGGGAAGGTCTGCGCTCAACTCAATCACCTGGACTACAAGACTCAGAGGCATCTTAGACCCTTCCCTTTGCCTCAGCAGCCTTCTCCAGACACCCTGGCATCTTCTTGATCCTTCCCCTATACCACTGGTTCTCCAAATCTTGTCCATCACAAATGGCAGTATTACTCAAGGTATGCAAATTGCCACATTAAGATGCTCCATATGATGTCATATTATGTTGGCAAAGTGACGCTTTCACAATGACCTTAGTATAAGTGACAAGATCTGATGAGTTGGTGTTGAGATGCAGGTTATTTGACCATAAAGAACTTTGTTGTTTTTTCTCCTTTATATTATGCTTAGTGCATGATTCTTTCTGAAGTTATGAGAGTAGGTTGGATACATTAATGCGGTTGATAAATACTGCTTGCTTCCAGTGTATATTTAACATTTCCTTCCCAGGCCCACCACTTCTGTCTACATTCTCACCCAGATATGAAAATTATCATCCCCTATCCCATTCTTCTTTGTAGAACTGCTTGTCTCCGATCTGCCCTTTCCACTGCCAGAAAGATGATCTTTTTCTGCACACGTCAGACCATGTCACTTTCCTCCTTCCACGTCTGTAACGAGAGGCGATTCTAACTCTTGAGTGTGGCATGTAGGACATCATACTGGGGTCCCTGCGACCTGTCCAGTGGGTCCTTCACGTATCTCAGCACACTCGCTAGGCATTGGTACCCGGAGTATCCTGAGTTTACTCCTCTAGACCTTTGCTTATGGTGCTCCCTCCCCTTTAACCCCCCTTCTCTCTTCTCAAGCATCCAAGCTCCAATATGACGGTCACCCCCTCAGTGTTGCCTCCCTGCCTCCAGACGCCGTACTCTTCTTGAATGCTTTGCATAAACTGCATTTGTGGGCCCAGCTCATCCCTCCTTGTACCACAGTTTAGTGGTTTACATACCTCTCCCCTAACGTGGGTGTCCTCCGAGCCAGGACCATCCCACTTATCTCTGTACCCCCTTGGCGCCCTGCACTTTGACATCGTGCCTGCTCAAGAAATGCCTACTGCATGCAGTTGAAAAAGCCAATCCTTCTACGCTCAAGACATTTCTGGAGAAAGACCAGTTGGGTGAGCCTGAGGGAGGGGAAGTCTGGCTAGCCCTATTAATGGAGCTAAATTCAGGGCTTAGGGCTCCCCCCAGGGAAGGCCTCAGACATTTCCATCCTGTTATTTTAACAGAAATTAAAAGCACACATCAATAAAACAAGGAAGGATAAAGCAGTGCTTTCTTAAGAGGCCATACTGTAATGCCAATTCGATTTGCGGAGCTCAGCTTCCTCCACCCCCACCCCTCTGTCTGCCCTGGAGGTCCCTCCCATAGGTACTGTCAGAGTCAGGGTGACTCTGTGGCCAATGTTCTTCCAGCTGCGAGTGGGGTCCATAGAACCCATCCGGCAATGGGCTTCAGGCCAGGGGTGCCCATGGGGAAAATGCTCCCCACCGTCATCTCTAACCAGGAATGATGGACACGACCATTCCTCTCTTTGTGTGCCTCCATGGCCCCTTAACCCCCATCTGCATCTTTCCCAGTGCGGCAGGTCCCCAGTCTTCCCTTCTGTCTTCCGGCTCTGTCTACCTGGCCCACTCCGATCCTGCTTTCTCCACTAGCCTCATTCACCCACCTTCTCTCACTCTGTTAACTTTCTGGCCCTGGGACGCATGTGACATCCTGTCTCCAGGGTCCTCACGCTATTGCCACTGCCTGGAAGATTCTCCCTCCTGCCCACCCCCATTCATCTGAATAAATCTCACTCCTTTGTGCCTCCTGCAGGGGGTCTTGCTTGACATCTCTGATTTAATGAAGGCTCACACATAGATTTCTCTTTTTAAGATTGATTGATTTTAGAGAGAGAATGCACATGGGGGAGAGGGGCAGAGGGAGAGAGAAAGACTCTCAGACTCCCCACTGAGCATGGAACCTGCCACAGGGCTCCATCTCATGCCCCCAAAATCATGACCTGAGCAGAAATCAAGAGTTAGATGTTTAACCAACTGAGCCACCCAGGCACCCCAGGTTCCCACTGCTTTAAAACCTGCTGCTGTGCAACGCTCATCACACTTGCAGTACCCTACTGTGTTCCTTCCCAGATCAGAGTCTGTTCACCATAGTTTCCCCAGGGCCCAACACGGGGGTTGGCACACATGAGAAAAATCAATAACTATTTGCTGAATTGAAATGAGTTGCCTGCCTGGTTGGGTCTGCTTATTTCACGTGAATGTCTAACCACATGCCTGACCGTTGTTCCCAAAGTGTTGGAAAAACAGCCCTGAACTAGACAGCAGGGTCTCTGTTGTCAAGGGCCCTGTATTACTGGAAGGAGATAGACTTTAAGACATAAATAAATGAAAAAGGAATAGGATTACTTTTTTTTGGAATAGGATTACTTCCAAAGGCGATGTTTTTGAAAAAGTTAAAATCCTCCCTTTCTTCATTAACCTGTTGTCAATGTTATGGAAGACCCAATTCCCTTGATGCCCATGATCACCCAATATGGGGGTATCACAAAATGAGGGTGATTGTAGCTGGGAGGAAGGAAGACCGACAGCCCTTGGGTGGACAGCCAGGGTATCTGCCCCTTCCCCACGCCGGACCCCTCTCCTGGCACCCCTGCACTCTATCACCGCTCCATCCAGCTACTCTTCCTTTCCAGTTCTCCACGGATGTCTGTCTCCAGTGGTTATCAGCAAGGACCACCACTTCTTTAATCCTTGCACGTGCCCCAGCATATAGTAGGAGCTCAATTAACATTTGCTCCTTCTGATAGAGCTGAATTTGAAGGCTAGTGTACCAAAAGGTAACTCCTGAGAAATACAGAAAGCAAAGAGCAATGGGACTTTAGCGAACGCTGAGAAGATGATTCCATATGACTCACCCTCCTGACCTTTCTGACACTGGGTCCCTGTCAAGAGATTTGTGGACTGGCGGATGTGACACTCATACAATTCTGTTGTCACTCAACTATCCTAGCTCTTCAGTTTGCGGTGCTCCCTCTCCGTGCCTAAGCCCAGACCCACCACCTATGTTGATGAATAACCTCCTCTGGGGCCCATCAGCGACATGCCCCCCACCCTCATGGGTTTGGGAATGCGGCAGTCACTACAGACTCTGCTAACTGTGGCTCTACACAAACTGTCATCATTCCTATATAAGTAAGTCAGAGCCAGGCCTGGTGGACTGGGGATTTCCAGCGTGTGAGGCAAAGCAGGAGCGTCTTGGGAGCCTGGATCAGAAGGCAAGTGGCTTTTCAAGAATGTGACATCAAGTTGTCCTGTTTCTCTGCCCTGGGGGGAGGGGGCATGAGGGGGGGCCTCAGAGAAGACAGAGGGAGAAAGAGTACCTACTGTTAACACTCAAAGGGGGTAAGGGTATGAGATGGGTCGGGCAGTAAACTGTGGAGCCAGAGAGAGTTGAGAATTAGACCAGAGCCGTGCTTCTCAAACATTAGGGTACCTGGGAATTGCCTGGGCAGTCCTGTCAACATTCGGGCTCTGATTCCATACGGCTGGGTGGAGTCTCAGATTCTGCACGTGTGACCAGCCCCCAAGGGACACCCATGCTGCCGGGCCTTGGGTCACACGCTATATAATGAATGAAGAGATGAATGAAGAATGAGATGAAGAATGAGATGACTTCTAAGACCCCCATCAATGCTGGGCTTGGGCCTATGATCTTCTGCAGGGCTGGATGGAGGGTGACCGTGCTGACTCGTGGAGGCTGGGAAGAAGAGTCACTGCTCCTATGGCCAAATGCCCGGAAGCACTGGGAGCTTATAGTACCGTGTGAGAAGGAGAGAACAGCTTTTGGAAGATGTGCCACATCCTGTGCCACACGAACCCTGAAGCATCACTTACTGTGTGCTGAGCACGGCACTTTCTGCTCTATACATACCAAGTACTGGGTAGCAGAGCACTGCCTATAAAATGGGCACTCCTGTTAGTCCCCTGCTGTAGCTGAAGATACCCGGGCTTGCTTAAGGAGGCTTCAGAAATGTGCCCAGTCACCCAGTTTGAAAATGGCCAAATTAGATTTTGAACGCTATAGGGCTGAACCCAGGGCCAGGGTTTGTAACAACTTTGCCGTGGCCAGGTGACATGAGTTTAAATAAGGCCTCTATCTCTTCCTGGCTGTGTAATCTTGAGAATAGAGTAAGGGCCTGATAACAGGGTCTATTCTTATGACCATTAAATTGTTGGAAGCAGGAATCCCCTGGGATTTAGAAAGCAGGAGGAGGAAGGGAGGATCTGGGATGCTCTGAACCTCTGGGCCAGAAATAAACCTCTGCTCAGGGAAAGCCCTGAACCGAGGCGCATTGGCTTCCAGCCTCATTCTCTTGCCCTCAATCTGTTATTCTTCCTCTGCCAGCATCGGACATCTACGGAAAATGACACGTAGGGCAAAGGTTCACCTTAACCTCAGAGCCATCGTTTTCCTCACAGGCATCAACAAGGGATGAGATGCATTTACTGTCGCAGAAAAAGGACCAGAGAGACACAGGGGAAGCTGAGTGCTCAGCAGCTGGTTGGCTCGTGCAGGACCGCAGGGGCCAGGCCGTGTAAGGCAGGCAGCTGTGAGTTTGAGAAGACCTCGAGAGCTGGCATGGCACCAGGAATAGGGTGCGGAGAGTGAGGCATTCACTTCAGGTGTGAAATTTAAGACGGTGCCCCCAAATCAAAAATGAAAATAGATATTTTAATGCAATCTTAAAAAAAAAAAAACTGATGCCAAAAAGTCCATGATAGAAAAAAAAAAATCAGGGTGATCAATAAAGACCAGATCTGACCTTGTACTTTGCAAGTGTGAGCTTCTCAACTGGTTCCAGCCTTCATTAGCTGGGCATGGATAAGAGACCAAGTCCCCCACATTGGGTATAGGGACAAAATGAGGAGATGTGGTCCCCACCCTTCAGGAACTTGCCATTTCATCCCAATGAAACAAGGAAGCAATTGTTCACAACACAGGGGCTTGCCAGGCCAGCAGAAGTTGGAGCGATGTTACAGAGAATAAAATGTCAACACTGGTCAAACCCTTCAAAATAGGCAGGCTCTTGAAATCAGCAATTTCACTTCTAGGAATTTATCGTAAGGCAGTAATAACACATGTGCACAAAGACATTCATCATCGCACGGTTTGTGTGGGAGAAATTTTAGAAGCCACTTCAATGGCCAGACATAAGGAACTGGTTTTAAAACAATAACAAGATCCCTATAATAAAAAATACTATTCCGCCATTTAAAATGATGCTTTTAGGGATCCCTGAGTGGCTCAGTGGTTTGGCTCCTGCCACCAGCCTGGGGCGTGATCCTGGGGTCCCGGGATCGAGTCCTGTGTCGGGCTCCCTGCATGAAGCCTGCTTCTCCCTCTGCCTGTGTCTCTGCCTCGCTCTGTGTCTCTCATGAATAAGTAAATAAAATCTTTAAATAAATAAATAAATAAATAAATATAAATAAAATGACGCTGTTAGAAGAATTGTTAACGACACGTGAAAAAGCTCCTGGCACACTGTCACGTGATGAAAGTAACTGAATATGTACATATGAAAATCATCACCAAAGAGCTAAAAATGATTACCTTTGGGGGCAGTGGCATTATATGCTAGTTTACATTATATTCTTTATTACCAATATCTTCTAAAATGAATTGCTCTTAGAATTAGATCTTAGTCTAGTTTGTGTTTTTGTTTTTGTTTTTAAGAAGCAAGGGCTTATTTACGGGCCAGTAGAATTCGGAGAGGGATGGATGTAGAATGCTGTCCTCAGAGCTGGAAAAGCCACCCAAGTGTGGTGGCCCATGAGAGGGGAGGAGAGCATTCCAGGAATGGCCACGGGCACAGGCAGTGGGGGCGGCTGGGATGGCTGGAGCAGGAGAAATGCTCATCCAAGTATGGTGTTGTAAACCACACTCGTGGCTGAGGGACAAGGGAGCACAGAGCCAGGAGCAGAGGGAAGGTTCTTTGCACTGAGAGCAGGAAGCAGCTGACCACACAGCTGCCAATTCCAAAAAGCCCTGATTATCCTACATCCCGTGCACAAAGGATCCAGTGACCTGCTCCAACCAAGATGTAAGGAGCCACGGGCATCACTCAGAGGCTGTGATGAAAGTTCCCGCAGCTCCTCTGATTAAAACTGCAAATCCACAACTCTCCACCTAATCCCTTGGTGAAAAGGACAGATTAGCACGAGTCACAGCCCTGATAACTTCTTCTATCCCTTTAAGTTGCATGTAAAATTTCAGGCATCACCCTGGAGACCCCAAGCTGGGCTATGGCCATGGCTCTCCCACTAATTGGAAAACTATAATAAGAAAGTAAACATTGCCGATTCTGTAATAACCTGAATAATAGATCAGCCTGCCTTGTGCTCCCTGATTACTCTATCCGTTTACTAAATACACTTGCAGGGCTTGAAAGGATGAGTGATGGGGGCTATTGTAAGCCCTTGATGTCACTGCATTTTTCATTATATTAAAACAATAACATCTGTACTGGGAGAGATCATTTGGTCCAGAAAACCTTCGGCCTCCTGCAGGCTGGGAAGGAGGCTTTGCCAATTTCAATGACTCCCTTTGGGGACATAAAGACACGCAGCTTTCTTTGCCCACAACTGAATCATTAAACCACAGCAGGAGGAGGCGGCGGCATGAACACAGGCGCCTTGGCGAGGCGGTGGGTTCTTCCTCCCTTTTTGTTCCAAAACATTTCATCTCTGGCATCTCCAGCTCTTAGGAGGCCATAGCCGATTGAGGCAGAGGAGGCGAAGGGAGTCCATGGGGCAGGGAGGGGTTGGAGCACCTCCAGGCTGGAGTGGAAGATGCTCCCGACCCAGTCGTGAAGTCCAGAGTGCTGTGCAGTGGCTGCAGCCTGCCTGCTGCACCTAATGGAGACCTAGTTGTCGCCAGCACGCCATTGAGAAAACTGCATTCCCAGCCCTGGGTGGCCTTGATCGCTCAACCTATGACACAGGGATCCAAAGACTCCTAATGCAGAATCCACTGATTTCCTGATGGTGTCCCCAAAATTGCTACTTTTATTGCTGATTCTATAGGGCTAGTTCTATAGAGGTGTGGGAACGGGACAGGGCTGCGCAGAGTCCTGTGTCAGGATGGTTACTCTAGTTCAGGCATTCTACACATTGCTTTTTCTTGCATTAAGTGCACAAAGGTATTAAAACATCCCAGGGCTATTAAAAGAGTGGACAATATTAATGGAAATATAATAGAGCAATACGCTGTTAAAAGTATCCCACTTGACACACTCGGGAAAGGCATTAATGAAATTTTAATGAGAAGTCAGATTGCAGTAATTTTAAAAGTAATGATTATCTTCCTTCCAAAAAACCATTTTGAATAACTGTCTCCACAGTGATGCCCGTAGTTAGAGAGGTGTGTATTACTAAAAGAACAGGGCCACAAATAGGCCACAATGGTTGTTTTTGCAAAAGAGTGGCAGAGGTGTTAACTGTGAGGCTGTCTAAGGTTTTACATAAAGGGATGCATTTTTTTAATGTCTGCTTGGTTTGAGATAAAATTACAGGTGCTGTTACATATGTAACAAAAGAGGAAGCCTCTAACAAGCATAAAGCCAATTTCCGCGGCCTACTGCAGATAACACCAATTTTGCTTTACCTGGAATAAGCATTGGACAATCAGCCATTCTTGAACCACAGAGAATGCTCAGGCCCAGGAATAAAGAAGCAGTCCCGAAGCAAGGTGCATATTAGCCTATAGGCAAGAAGCGAGGAAATGCTGAGAATGGAGGATAGAACGTAGCAGGAGGAGGAGAAAAGGATGCTGCTGGACAGGTGTATGGCCACCCTTGGTACTGTCCATCATCAGCCTAATCCCAAAGCCATCCCATTTTGTAAAACCCTGCAGGTTGAGGCGGCACAAAATTTTCAGAAAGATGTTTTCCCAAATGCAAGACAGTTCTCCTCTATGCCATAATAATACCTAAAGCTTATTAGAGCAGTATTTCTCAAGATTTAACAGGCATACGAACCACCTGTGGATCCTATTAAGATGCAGATTCTGATTTGACTGGTCTGGGTTGTGGCCTGAGATTCCTGCAAAACTAACAAGTTCATAGGTGACATGAATGTTCCAGGTCCCATACATCACGCTTTGAGAAACAACATTATGAGGTTACCATGAGCCAGGCACTTTCTGCATAGCGTTTGCCTGTTACGATAAACCTCTGAGGTGCACGTACCATTATTTCTCTCCCCTTCTGCAGATGGAGAAATGGAGACACAGAGAAGTTATGTAATTAGCCAGGATCTGACCCTGGGCAGTTAGGTGCCAGTGTGGATCTCTTTGACAGCTGACTTTTTAAAATCAGGTTTAATTCTCAGAAATAGAATTCTCTGTAGATCTCTAATCTGCTGTGAAGCCATACATACGGGGTTCAGATTTCTGCTTGGATACATTTCTTAACACACTTATTTGACAACACTTACGGAGCAACTGTTCTGAGCCAGACCCCCATACCAAGCGCTAAGCTTGCAGAGAGCCTGTCTGAAGGAGCAGAGGGAGGCAGGTGGGGCACTGAGACCACTGAGCTGACAACCCACCCTGGGGTCACCAGATGCACTGGCCCTACTCTCCTTTCCAACATGGACACAGCCAGGCTACTGTTTACTTTTCTCCAAGGTGGAGGAAAGGGAAGACAAGGGAAGCTAAGACTGTTTTCAAATGCCTAGTACCTGATAAGCCTTGTACACCTACTACCTCATTTAACCTTTACATCAACCTGAAACACAGGTGGTATCTTCCCCATTTGAAAGCTGTATCAGACCCTGTCCAAGGTCACTGAGCTAACCAAGTAGAAGATGACATTCGAACTGACCTATAACTGACTCCAAAACTGGTATTTTCCCCATATGCCACTGTCCTGGTTATATATTGCTGCAAAACCCCACAACTTTGTGGCATAAAACCACACCCAATTGTTTATGCTCAAGGATTTTATAGGCCAGAAATTTGGAAAGGGCACAGCTGCTCCACAGTGTCTGAAGGATCCACTCTCAAAGAGGCTTCTTTATTCACAGGTCTGGTGTCTGGGTCAGGAGGATGAATTTGGATGAGTTTGTTAAGGATGAATTTGTTCAGCTGGGACTGTCACTTGGAGTACCTCCCTGTGCCCTCTCCAGCATGGCTGTCTCGCGATAGTCAGACTCTTTACAAGGTGGATCAGAACTCCAAGAGTGAGTGCTTCCACAAAGAAGGTGGGAGCTGCCTGACAGTTAGTCATCTAACCTCACTTCACCTTTCTCTATGGGTACGTCGTAGTCACAGAACCCGCCCAGGCTGAAGGAGGGACCTGGAACCCAGCCTCTCCATGTCAGATGTGTCAAAGAACTTGTGACCACGTTTTAAAACCACCACAGTCACTCTTACCCAGAAGGACCACCCTTAGGTGTAGTCCTGGTCTTGGGGAACCACATAGGAACCTTCTGAGGACTCAACCCATAAGGACCTCAATCAGTACAACACAGATTTACTTGGACCAAACCCCCAAACTCACCAAAGGGTGAGTTCCTGAGTGGCTAGAAAATACCAGAAGGATGAGTTCACCTCCAATCCACCCTGTGGGAGTGCCCTGAGGACCACATTCATAGAGAATCATGGAACTGACCTGACGTCAGATCCTCCCCCATTAACACCCAGTGCTACTGCTGAATGCCAAAGCAGAGATAATATTGATGAGCAGAAATAGCTTTTGACCTATCCACATCTTTCTTGGACCTACCTCCTCACCACAGGCAGCAGTGGCTCCTATATGAAATGTAACGGGATAAAAGCTTCCAATTCACAGAAGCCAGTATTCCCAGAAAAGCTTGGTTTCCAAGGGACACCTAGAGTGGGGACTTCTGGCTACCATCAGGAGAGTCTATCAACCTCTATGTAGATGAGGGTCTACTTCCACCCCCCTCAGAACCTCAGGTCACAAACCTCATAGCTTTGAAAGCCTGACAAGGAGCCAGAGGAAGCCTTTCACCATTCAGTATGGCTGATGGGTGAGAGCAGAGATAATAACTGATGGAGAGTTGATTAGACAGGAAGCCGTTTAATCAATCTGCACAGGTGCTGCAGACCACTCATACTGAGTTCAATCAGAAACAACTGACATGTGAGAAATACCTCCTTTACTGGTCCTCAGAAACGTGGTGCTCTTCCCTCCACTCAGTGCAGATTTATGTTGATTTTGCCTTAACAGCTTTGGTTGTAATATTTAAGGCTTCCAACAAAATGGAATCCTTCCTTCCTTTTTTCTTCCCTCCCTTCCCCCTTCCTTAACAGTTTACTAGATAGTCTAGGAAAGCATTCATGAAGCAGCCAGACCAAAGCCTCTGCCTAGGTTCCATTCTGGTTGGGAAAATAAATGACCAATAAGCACAATCAACAAGTAATGTATACATTGTGTGAAAGTGTGGTAAATGCGATGGGAAAATTAGGGCTGGGCAAGATTAAGTGTGCTGGTGGGATGGTGTAGTTTTAACTTCAGTGGTGAGGGAGGGAATCACTGTGAAGATGGCACTTAAGCAGACGGGTTCTCCTCAGGGCACCTCTTGGGGAGAGGTGAAGGTACCAGGCATGAGTGTGACTTGGCAATGTCATCGAAGCAGATTGAGCAAGATGTAGTCACAAGTGAGGTCACAGAGATACAGAAGGGCCCAGTTATGGATTTAGGCTTTTATTCTAGGAGAAATGGGAGGAGAAGGAGTTGTAGGGTTTTTAGCAGCAGAGTCACACCATCTAACTTAACTTTTCAGAGGATTATCCTGGCTGTTATATGGAGAATAAACCAGAGGAGGCTGAGGATGGAACCAAGGAGACCATTACAGAACTGCAGGGGACGGATGATGGTGGCTAAGCCCAGGGAGGAAGCAGTGCAGGTGCTGAGATATGGTCTGATTCTGGCTGTATTTTGAAGATATGGTGAATGGAATTTACAGCAGATGGGATATGGGATGCAAGAGGAAGAGTGGCATGAAAGGTGGGTGACTCCAGAGTTTTGGACCTGAGCATCTGGAAGCATGGGGTTACCACTGCCCAAGATGGTGCAGATTGGAGAGAAGATGAGGAGTTCTGGTTTGGGTTTTTGAAGTTGAGATGTCCACTAAGACAGCCAAGAGGAGATGTCAAGTAGGTAGATAGTGGGTGTTAGCATTAACTTTTGCAGGAACCACCTGAGAAGCAGCTATTTCTGGAATGATGCCTGGGTGTTCACAGGTGACTGTCAACAGGAGCAGATTTTCCTAAAGATATGAAGACACTGGTCAAAATAGATAGCAACTCTAAGGTCAATGGATCAATCAGGGTGCATTTTCTGGGCACCTGCCATGTGGCAGCACCATTCCAGGCACATGAGGGATGGAGCAGGAGCCTCAGACACAGATGTTTCCTTCAGGGTATCTTTAAACTTTCAAGTGACACTTGAGCTGCACCAAATCAATAAATTTATAGATCTCCACAGGGCACAGATGATGTGCTGGGCACAGAGGAAACACAAAATGCCAAGACACAGCCAAGAGAGTCACCTATAGTCAAAGGGGCAAGACATAAGCTATGAAAAGTTAAGGAGTATTCTTTTTTTTTTTTTTTTTTAAGGAGTATTCTTAAAGAAGTCAATAGCGTAAAACAAAAGTAGGAAAATACCCAGCAAATGGCCTCCTACTCAGGCATGTTTCCTGGGGATCTGAGTATAAAATTGGGAAAAGCAGGTAACTGCTTGGATTTCAGGAAGCTCTCTCCCTACTGTTAGGCTTTAGAACACTCTACCTCCAGTTTTATAATCTTTAAAAGGTGTGAGCCTCCTCCTAGCTGATAAGGGAGTGTAGGAATCATTTCATGTGTGGACAGTCAGTGGTTTTCAAACATCGGTGTTTTGGGAAACTGAAAAAAATGGAGAGTCCTGGACCACATCTCTAGGGTATTTGGTTCAGTAACTTACTTACTTCAGTCCCATGGTTCCGGGCTCTAGTAACCTATCGCCACAGCCGCAAGCGGAATGAGCAGGAAAACTGGCAGGTCCCCAGGACTAGACTTGGGAAGAGGGTGGTCAATAGAATGTAAGGGGCCTTTGTTTTGGTAAAAGCCTGTGATTCTCTGTAATTTTGACTTATTCAGAACTCATGAGTCTCTATTTCGACCACATATCACTGTCATATCTCTTACTCTAATGAAACAGAAAACAAGAAATATGATTTAAATCTATTTTCTGGAAAACTCAGAATACATTCACCCAGCAGTGCACATTCTTCTCTTTGATGACACAGGAATAAAAGTAACCCCTTCAGTTGGACCCTCTCTCTTCTTGCTCTTGATGTATTTGGATGTTGTAATTTTTAACAATCAGACTGCTTAGAGTCAATAACGTGACAATATCAGCCCCCACCCCACCCCTGGCTATTTTGACATCTCTCTCCTTGAAGGTCTTTTTACAAGTGTAAAAAATCTCAACTTATTGATCTCCTCAATGTGAAACACACTGAAATATGTAACCACAGTTCTTTGAAGGGGAGGGGGTGACAAGTTCATGTAAACGTGTCTTCTGGGCTTCACGTACTGGACCTCAGAAAAGCCCTGTGGGTTCACTGCCATAATAATCCTACTACAGTTCCTAACATTTCGGAACGAGAGACAAGGTCATGGCAGTCTAGTGTTTTCCTTATCTTATGTCTGTTTAAAGAAACAAATTCCTGAAGCAGTGGTTGGCAATGAGTTTTGATGGTTTACAAAGGATGAAGACACAGATCTGCCCAGGATCACAGGCTACTATGTGGTTCCACTAAAAACTGAACTTAGGTCGGTATGACTTCAGAATCAATTCCCTTTCCTCTTCTTCCCCATGGAAAATACACCAAGATCAACCACGTTTGCTGTTCGCCTTTTCCCCATAATCAGTCAAACTGAGACATAGTGACAGGTCTCATACCTCCTCTGCTCCAGGTCAATCCAGAGTCAAATTTGATGGCGAGTCCCTATGGGGTGAAGAGCTGCATTGTACAAACACCAAAAACAGCAGACAGAATTAAATTATTCTATTGCATGAGGGGTAGGGAAGGAGTCCCACAAAGCCTCCTCTTGTGAGCACAAAAATCAGTGGGTGGCACATAAAATGTTTACAGATATATTCTTATTCTTTACCCTTTGTAATCACAGTTTCATTCAATCTTTTAAATCACAACAAATCAAAGCTACCTTGAAGCCTTGCCTTGTGCCAACTGAACAGCATCACTGTTACAATCTTGGGACCTGGCAGGTGGATGGGGGCAGGAGGGGGGGATCCCTGCGTGGCTCAGTGGCTTAGTGCCTGCCTTCGGCCCAGGGCGTGATCCTGGAGTCCTGGGATCGAGTCCCATGTTGGGCTCCCAGCATGGGGCCTGCTTCTCCCTCTGCCTGTGTCTCTCTCTCTCTCATGAATAAATAAATAAATAAAATCTTTAAAAAAAAAAAAAAAAGCAGGAGGGACACAGGGAAAAATGGATGGAGCAGTCACCGAGATCAGGAAAACCACGAGCTCAACTGAGTGCTTTCTAATCTAATGCATTTAAGTCAGACTCGATGAAGCTTGGCACTGATCCCTGTTCACTGTGCTACCAAGATCTCTGCAGATTCTGATTAGTACATTGGGAGCTTTCCAAAATCCTTTTTCTCGTAGTTGTTCGGACTGAGCCATGTGGAGGTCATTAATGCTGTTTGCCAACTACGGCTTGTCCTCCCCACTTTGGGCCCATGTAAGGACTGCACGTCCTGGTCTCCTGTGGTTGCATGAGGCCATGAGACCAGGTTTGGCCCATGAATTGTGTGCTTCTTCCAGGCAGAACTTTAACTACAGGTGTAAGAACTTTCAGGGTGTTCTTTCTGATGGCATAGCCACCCAACTTTAAGATGGTGGCTGCTCTATCATCCTGGGTTCTTGAAGGATTTTTAATATTTTTTGAAGGTTTTATTTATTTAGGTATGAGAGACACAGAGAGAGAGAGAGAGAGAGAGACAGACAGACAGAGAGAGAGAGAGAGAGAGGCAGAGACACAGGCAGAGGGAGCTCCCTGCATGGAGCCTGACGTGGGACTCAATCCCAGGTCTTCAGGATCACGCCCTGGGCCGAAGGCAGAGCTAAACCATGGAGCCATTCAGGCTGCTCCCAGCTTGAATGATTTTTAGGAGCAGAGGCCACTTGGTAACCTGAGAGGGCATGTCACATGCAAGTATCTCTCTACACATCCATGACCTGTGGGCATGTATCCTGTGTGAAAAAAAGCTGGTGATAAAATGTTATATTATATAATATATTATGTTCATTATGAAACATACCCTATCCTATCCTGACTGATTTGGTAACCAAGCTTTGGAGCCAGGGACAAGCAAGGAAACAGAGCTTTGAAATTGTAGGAAGCCTTTGCTGGAACTATGAGGAATTACATATGGCTAAGATTTTTGCCACTCTGGCAAAAAGAAATTTCTGGAGAGCTGTAATACGAACATCCAAAGCCCTGTTGAAGCCTATTGAGTTTAATGACTCTCTCATGATTCCAGAGGGCGCAACTCCCAGTACCTGATACATGTCACAAATCCCTGTAGAAGTCCTCAATAAGGGTGCCTGGGGGCTCAGTCAGTTAAGCGCCTGACTTTGGCTCAGGTCACAATCTCAGGGTCCTGGTTAGCGGGGAGTCTGCTTGTCTCCCTCTCTGCCCCCCCAGCCCCAGGTCTCTCGCTTTCTCTCTCTCAATAAGTAAATAAATAAATCTTTAGAAGTGTTCAGTAGACATCAACATAGTGCAAAAAGTAAGTAGCAAGGGCAAAGATAGTGCTCTATCCTGTCAACTGTGGTCCCCAATTTAAGATCCTCCTGGGATTATGAGCATGCAGTTGGGCTCCACCACAAGGGTTCCAATCACAGCTCCACCGTTTACTGGCTGCACGACCTTTGGGCAGATTGCTTAATCTCAATTGTTCTCATCTGTGAAGAGGATCTACTATATCTCTAGGAGTGTTGTAAGGAACTAACAAATCCATGTAAGTGGACCAATGACTGGCACATAGGAAGTATCAGCTATTAATATCACCAATTCATTATTAGTATTATCATTAATCCATGTTTTCAGCTGTCAGTGAATATCTTTTTTATTAGATAGGTAAATCTGAGTAATAAAAGATTTTCCTAACTGTAAAAGAAATATTTTCTAAATTTAAAATCGGTATTTTTTTTAAGATTTTTATTTTTTCATGAGAGATTCACAGAGAGAGAGAGAGAGAGAGAGAGGCAGAGACAGGCAGAGGGAGGAGCAGGCTCCACACAGGGAGCCCGTGGGACTCGATCCCAGGTCTCCAGGATCACGCCCTGGACTGAAGGTGGCGCTAAACCACTGAACCACCGGGGCTGCCCAAAATCGGTATTTTTTTTTTTTGAAAATGTATTTAAAATCAGTATTTGGGGGCAGCCCGGGTGGCTCAGCAGTTTAGCGCCACCTTCAGCCCAGGGTGTGATCCTGGAGACCCGGGATGGAGCCCCACGTCGGGCTCTCTGCATGGAGCCTGCTTCTGTCTCTGCCTCTCTCTGTGTGTGTCTCTCATGGATATATAAAATCTTTAAAAAATAAAAAATAAATAAAATCAGTATTTCAAAAATTCCAATTTTAAATACATTTTTTTTTCTGGCCCCAAAGAATCTGCTTGCATTTCTGCTATAATTTCTGCTATAATACCACTAGCTGCACACATGCATCTGTCTGGGTGCTTGATGATTCACAAAGCCAGTATAAGCTGTTGGCTATTGTTCATAAATGGCTATCACCATTCTTGGCCCTAGACACCATCATTTTAAGAATTCTCCTTACTGCATAGCTTTCAAGGTCCCCGGTTCTATAGGATGTAGTGAGACATTCAGACCTTTAGAAGTGGAGACAGTTTTTGACTTCTCATTGAACTTGGTGCTCCATTCTATGAAAGGGCCATGGGTTTAAGCACAGAGAAGCTCAAGGCACACCGAAATGGTGCATCAACTTTTTTCAGGTGACACTCAGTCCCACTGACTTTCCAAGTATCTGTCACCAAAGCATCTAACACACTTTGGAGAAACTCCCAGAGCTCTGTGTGCTCACAAACACCACAGGCTTCAAGAATATCAATCTTCCCTTGCTAGCCCTCAAATTGCTCTCAGAGGTGCTAGGGACCCATCATATGGCACTCAAAATGTGGAGCACTGGCAGCCTGCTCCATGCTGGAAAGTTCTGGCAGATAATCATCCCTGCATCCTCGGTCCCATTTAACTCCTCTGGTTCTGTTCTCTCACCCAAATGTGAGTCTGCTCCGTGGGTTAGAGTGAAAAAAGAAGAAAATAAATTAATCCTAATTTCATCCATGGAAAATTTAGGACCATTCTGTTTACCTACATGTTTTTAAGCCACGTTGCTTGAGGTATAATTTATACCGGGTAACATTTATCCTTTTTTAGGTTTACACAGCTCTGCTGTTTTTAATCCAAAAATTCAGAAACTCCTTCTAACAAGGGTCCTCCTAGGATGCCAGGGAATCCACTTAGAACCGCAAATACAGCACAGGTCTCTAACTTCTGCACTTATATTTTTGCCCTTCAAACCTCCAGACAAGTGATAAAAACCGCTTTTGAACACATAGAAGTAAAGGGCATAGAAGTTTCGGTTTTCTATTAGGCCCTGAGAGACTGAAATGGCACCTTTGAACTCAGTAGAGCTATTTATATATGTATTAATAAAGCCTTTTTATTTTCTGTATTTCTGTTGCTTTGACACCTGGGGCTTTGCTGACCCTCAAGGGACTGTCCCTCCCACGGCTAGCCAAGTCTCAGAGGCAGTAAATGACTTGTCTGCAAGTATGCCTTTTATATGCAAACCAACCAATCCAAAGCCCACCCACCCACTCCCCATATACACACACACACACACCTCCTCTCTCAGACTCTCCTGTACTGAGCCACTATCTCCCTGTCCTAATCACCCCAGGGCCATGTACTGGACAAGTAGGATGGGCCATGTACTGAACAAGTAGGATGGTCCCTGTAGCCCAAACTCACTACAATTGTTCAAACTAGCTGATCCTAAGCCTACTTACCCTGCCCAGCTTGCATTTTCCTGCAGAAACTATAATAAAAACACTTGCCTACATTTTCCCTGCACTCGCTCTGTGTCCGGACCAACTCTGGTGCTTTCCCATGTGGCCCTACACCGCACGGTGTGCCACCCTCCTCTCAGGAACTCTGAGTCATAGCTATCTTTTCAATGGCTGTCATCTCCTGATCTACTGGCCTCACCATGCCCACATAATAGTAAAATGCACATTTTAGAATGATACAAATCCCCACGTTACGGATGTTTTACATAGTATATACGTCCTACTGACTACCCAAAGGGCTCTTCCCAGGACACATGCCAATGACTGCTCGGAGCCCATTAATAGCAGCACACAGGTGGCACACAGGCCACCTCCAATTCTCTGTCACCATACCCTTAACAGTATAAACAGTGCAGGAAATGGTTTGGTGAAATTTAACATAAAATTCATTCATTCGGATATTCACTGAACATCTACTATAAACCAGGTAGTACCAGAGACTCGGGAGAAAAAATACATTGTGATCCAGACCTCCTTGAGCTTCTAGCATAAAAAAAAAATTAGAAACCACCATCACCTTGTGTTCTGTAGAGTGCAATGAACAGTCATCCTGCTCCTGGCCTCCTAGCTGTGGTGTCATGGGAGGCGGGGGGCAGTTCAGAGACTCCAGCAACAAGGCAGCCAGAACGGAAGCTAAAGGTATTGGCAAATATAAAGGATGAACAAAAAACTCTTTGTCTTTGTGAATGCATTTCTTCTGTTTCCCAAACCTCAGCCTCTGGCCTTCCCAGTTATCTTAATTCATTAGTATTTGACCTCACACTTCCAAAAAGTCTCTATTTCTAAAAAATAATATGGTTCACCTTCTGGGTCATATATTGTGATATTGTGATATTTGGCACATCTGCCTCCCATTTCTTGGCCAAACAAGGAATGGAGTCGAGCCAGAACAGATGGCTGGCCCAGAACACTTTCTTACCAGAGGAGGCACCAGCCATCGGGATGTCCTAGTGAAGGGCAGTAAGGAGGGCTTGCTGGTCATGACTGCTTTTTATCAAATATTCCCACCACTCTACACTAAGGCACAAAGAAGAATTGGCCTTGCTGGCTCCCTGTGGTTGGATGGAGCCACTTGACCAATTTTATCCAATGAGTTGTTTTTTTCTTTTTTTCTTTTTTTTAAATTTTTATTTATTTATGATAGTCACACACAGAGAGAGAGGCAGAGACACAGAGGGAGAAGCAGGCTCCATGCAACGGGAGCCTGATGTGGGATTCGATCCCAGGTCTCCAGGACCGCGCCCTGGGCCAAAGGCAGGCGCTAAACCACTGCGCCACCCAGGGATCCCTATCCAGTGAGTTGTAAGCAGAAGAGAATGGGTAGTCACTTCTACATTAAGAATATGATTGTCGGGGATCCCTGGGTGGCTCTTCCTGGGATGCCTGGGTGGCTCAGCGGTTTAGCGCCTGCCTTTAGCCCAGGGCGCGGTCCTGGAGTCCTAAGATTGAGTCCCGCATCGGGCTCCCGGCATGGAGCCTGCTTCTCCCTCTGCCTGTGTCTCTGCCTCTCTCTCTCTCTCTCTCTCTGTCATGAATAAATAAATAAATCTTAAAAAAAAAAAGAATATGATTGTCAAAAGGGAACTCGAGGGCTCTGCTGCCCAGGGTGGTCGCCAATCACGACATGTGCTTCCTAATAAGCCCTTGAAATGGGGTTGGGCCAAACTGAGATGTGCCATAAATATGGAATACTCACACTGATTACAAAAAGCTGGTATCCAAAAAGGAAAGTATATACAAAAATGCACTAATAGATCTGATACTAATTACATGTTGAAATTATGTTGGATTCAATAAAATCCGATAAAAATTCGATAAAATTTATTCAAATCAACTTCACCTTAATCATCTTCCCTTTACCTTTTTAATGTGGCTACTAGAAAATTTAAACTTACATATAGCTTATATTGTATTTCTACTGGACAGTGCTGCCCTAGAGCTTTTTTTTTTTTTTTTTTTCTTCCCCTCTGCCACCATAGCAATTGGGAATGTGCCAGATAAGGCTGACTTCTGATGACCAAAGGCCTGGGGTAAGAACAACAATGATGTGGAGAGAGCCCTGCAGCTCCCCTCAAAGGCCATGCAGCATAAGCAAGGAAAACCCATTTATCACTGTAAGCAGCCAATTGCCACAACATGATCTAGTCTATTCTGATACAAAGAAGAATGAAGACAACAAGACACCAGGAGCCAATCTGGGTGAAGGTGAGGCAAGACACACAGTAGGAGGGAAACACAGAGATAGAAAGGTTCCTTATATCATGACCTTGCCTATAATCACTTCCATGCATGTGTATACATGTGCATGCACACACAAACACACACACCTGTTTATTTCTATGGAAGAGAAGAAGCCAGGATGTGAAGTGTTCTTTTTTGCCTTTTTGATTCTTCAGACCACAGGTCTCATAAGGAACCTGGATTGCACAAGTAGTTGATGCTGGAGCTTTTAGCTTGGCTATATATTTCCCATGCACGATGACAGGTTTTCACCTCATTCCTGTGCACAGAACCACTTCTGCTATTTTACTTCTAGGGCTGACAGTCACCATAATGCCTCATTCAATGTGTACTCTTAAGTTAATTCAAGACTCATAGTGATAGTGCAGGAAAAAAATAATAATAACCCTGGGATGATCAGCTTAATGGAATTCTGAAGGCACAATGTAAGGGTGGACTTAGCCATTTGGTCTTCAACAAACATTTGGGAAGGGAGATCATGAAGTCCCCTTGTAAAGGAAGTGTGAATGGTATCTCTGAAGATGAGTTCACCAAGCATCAGAAATCCAGATTCCTCTACCATTCACCTATCGGCTAGCTCCCCATTCCCTTCATCCATTATGGGTATTTTGGCAATAATAGAACCTTTAACGGTAGCTTATATTGGGATTTAGCTTTCTCATATAACAAGAAGTTTGGGAGTTGTTAGTCCAGGGCTAGCCTAGCAACTCCACAGTCATTGAAAACCCAGACTCCACCTATCTTTCCTTCCACCTTCCTAAGCAGATTAAAGTGTTGTTGCCTCATGGTTATAAAATGACTGCTTAGCTCCACCACCATGCCCACTTTCAAGACAGTAATAAGAAAAGGTGGAGGAATTAACCTAGGTCCCATCCCTGTGGTACAAAAGGTGGGGCAGATGCTCAGGCCTCATAGTTGGGGTTAGGAGCATATTTTAGAGAGACAGGTACAGGAGAGATGTACTTTCTTCTCCTGAATCTATTGGCCTTGACTCAGGGCTTCATGGGCTGGAAAGAAGGGACACCTTGGTGACATTTTTCTGCTCAGATATTCTTTTTGCAATACGTACAAAGCACCATATATGCTGGTGACCTTGGACCTGATAGCCTTGGTTGAAGGGCCTCTGCTTCACATGCTTCCAGAGATGCCCCCTGCCACATACAATGATCATTTTTACAGGAAAGGTGACCAATAGTTTAGAAAGCAGCACCTTAGGATTACAGTATATAACCTGTGATGGCTCATCCCTGGACTGTCCTGCTAATCCCACCCCTTACCTCTTTCCCACACCATCATCAGCACCAAACAGAACCACCCAAAAATACAACAGGTTCTTACCTCGTGGCAGCTGATTGGCAATTCATCCCCACCAAAATCTTAGCAAATAATAACCAAGCATTATGTCCTTAGGAGCACCCGATATTAACTGGCTACTGTAGAACTATCCAAAGCTCTTTCTAGAGCCTGGGAGTCATGGGTAGTTACTGCCCTGACCTAAGAGAAGAGGTCAGTTCTCTGGAGGCAGCCTGCCTCGCTCCCTGCCATCCCACTGGTGGTTCTGGTTCTGGTTCTGGTTCCGGTTCCCCCCAGAGGCTGAATGGGATTTTCCGCCACTCCAGACTCGAGAGGCCAGCTGCACCCATTCAGCAAAGACAACTCTCACAAGTGGTGTTTCTGGCTGCATAAATTGCCCTGCAGCAAAAAGAGCTAGTGCTAATTTAGTGTTCGTTTCTCATCAGCTGAAATGTTTTTATTTTAGGAGGGAATTGGTGAGCCATAATTATTATTGATCTCTGTGATAGCAATCAAAGCTTTCGTGTACCCTCAAAAGAGCAGGACCAGAAATAGATACAGTGTCTTTCTTGGCCAATCAGAGTTTCTTCTTGCTCTAAATTGATTTTATAGCCATCGAAAGAAAAAAAAATGAAGTTCTACATAGTAAATGTCCTAATCCCTCCCCCCTTACCCCCCTGCCAGTATTTAAGAGGCTTTCACTAGGACCCTAGCCATAGTCTTAGAGAATGTCTTACCTGACTTTCAACAGATGGATGTTAATGGGATATTTATTTACAGAGTAAAATTAAATTGGAGCTGCATCTTAATGCACAATTTACATAATCAGCTTTGTTCTGAACTGATGAGCTGTTTTCAACAGCACTTGGGACCTTGCAGTCACAGCTGCCTCAATGCTGTAGCCACTGAGAATAGATATTAAACAATTTCCTAAAGCTAGAAGTCTTGATGAGGATCTATTATCCCATCCTGGAGACCTCATAATTTCTCTAGACACTGGCATGGGATCAAAGTTCCATGTTCACTTCTTGCTACCATTCAGGATCAAAAGAAAGATGTTCAATGTGCATTTGGAAACCATTACAGTCATGGCTAATCTCCACGCTAACCCTCACTTCTAAAAAGTTGATGGCATTTCTAGTTTTAAAACACCTCACACTCCAAACAACACACATAATTACCAACTTGCCACACCATGTGCTTGAGGAGCCTGGAGGAAATTTTTCTAATGATGAATTTCATTGTAATACCTGTGCACATAGGGCTGGTCTCCATGGAGAGCAGATCATAGGCGAGACAGGTTCAGAGCCTGGAGGGGCACAGGGAGTAAAGGTTGAGGCGGAGAGCCAGGTTGGCAAAACTGGATTCTTAATAAAGAACTGTCATCTCCTTATCCCTACCCCAGCCCAGAGTGCAGTACATTGACCATATGCTTCCTGTCTTTCCAACCCATCTGAGCTCGACCAAGGCTATGAAAAGCACTGCTTCTGAGACAAGTCATAATAATAAACACTTCCTGAAAACACGTTAAGTTTGTTTTAACTCTCTCAACAGCCTTAAGAGATAGCAATATTATTCCCCTCTCCTTTTACAGATGAGAAAACTGAGTCCTAAAGAAGTAAGTAGGTCTCAACTCCCCCAGTGAATTAAATGGAATAATCAGAATGTGAACCTAGGCTGTCTGGTTCCAGAACACAACTTTCGCACTATGCTCTCTGCAGTCTCAGGGGGCAAAGTCTTAGTAGACCAGAAGTTCCCGCTTAACAGTAAGAAGAGGCTTAAACAAGACTTCCATTCCTTGGGGTGGTGTTTGCTAATGTCTGTTCTTACATTGGGCAAACACATAAAATCCGGAAAAGGAAGGTTGGTTTATTTATTTTTTCCTTCATTTGTTTATTCATTACAAAATGGTTTGTAAGGCATACTTGAAATATAGTAGAGAGGGCAAAGCCATACCTCCTGGAGAGCAAGCAGTATACACCACTGGAATCTCTACGAATGTGGGATTTTGTGATGTCAACTGTTTGTCTAAAGAAAGTCCAATTCTGACAGAAAGGTATATATACATGAAACCTGTTCCTAAAATACACGGAGATCATTAGAGAAAACCAAAGGTAGTAGGAGAAACATTCACCTGGGAGTTAGAGGAGTCCAGAGACTCTTCTACTGGTTAGGCATTGAACTCTCAACTCATGGATTTATGTTTCATGATGGGTTAAAAGGCTATTGAAATCCTGTTCATGCTTAAAATCCCAATTCAATTCCATTGCAGGCTTCACACTTGCTCTGGAATGTTCCAGGAACCACGAGATGAGAGAAGAAAGGTGGTTAGCTTCCTTGGTCAGGTAGTCAGTCCAGGCAGGAGAGCACAGCACAAATATGATGCAAAATTAGGGAGTACCTGGGGACTCAGTCGGTTGAGCATCCAACTCTTGAGCTCAGCTCAGGTTTTGATTGTAGGGTCATGAGTTCAAGCCCTGCATTGGGCTCTACTTTGGGTGTGGAGCCTACTTTAAAAAAATATATGAGGCAAAATTCGGAATGTCTTTGCCTCCTAATGGGGGTGCCCTTTCATGGGTTCAGTCTGTTGAGGTACAACATCTTCAACTGAACACAATTCAGTCATTTACCCCAGAATGCCTGGTGTACCAGAGCCTCCTTGCCTCTTATTGCTTTACTAATATTTGCCTTGTCTTTCCCCTTGCCCCAGGATCCTGCTGTTTACCCATACTAATGGGTACTAAATGTTTAAATGACCTTTCTCAGAGATATTTTACTTTTTAATAGGGGCCTGCTAGAGAGATAGTGATTAAATTTCAGTTGCGTTTCTAAAACAGTAGCAATTTGGGGACAAGACAGCAAGTTGGGAGAGAGATGACCATTGTAGTAGGTTGAATGATGGCCTCCCAAGACATATGTGCATTTCTAACCCCCAGAAGTTGCAAAGGTGAGCTTTTTGATGACCTTATGTATCTTTGTAGATATAATTAAGTTAGGATCTCAGAATGAAATTGTCCTGGATTACCCAAAAGAGCTTTAAACCCAATGATAGGTGTCCTTATAAGAAACGGAAGACACAGGGCACCTTCATGGCTCAGTTAGCTAATCATCTTGACTCTAGATCTCAGCTCAGGTCTTGATCTCAGGATCACGAGTTCAAGCCCTGTGTTGGGCTTCATGCTGGGCATGGAGCCCAGTGGAGCCTAGTGGAGCAAAGCCTAGTGGAGTGGAGCCTAGTGGAGGTGGAGTGGAGTGGAGTGGAGTGGAAAGGGAAGGGAAGGGAAGGGAAGGGAAGGGAAGGGAAGGGAAGGGAAGGGAAGGAAAGGAAAGGAAAGGAAAGGAAAGGAAAGGAAAGGAAAGGAAAGGAAAGGAAAGGAAAGGAAAGACACAAGCGTAAAGGATGTAAAGATGGAAACAGAGACCACAGTGGTGTAGCTATAAGCCAAGAAATGCTTGGAGCCCCCAGAAGCTGAAAGAAGCAAGGAGGAATTCTTGAGCCTTCAGAGCTTAGTCATGATCACGGAAGCTATCTGCCAAGTTGCAGACCCACACTCTTTGTGGCATGCTTCCCAACCAGCCCTACATACCTACATTGCAAAGAAGATGGGGAGTAAATGTCTACATTCATGAGACCCCAAATTGGGATCATGAAGAAAAACTCAGGAATAAAATCTATAGTGCCAGGACATGCTGAAGAAAGAATATCATGATTTCCTAAAATATTACAGGAAGGTTTAACATAACAAAGGAGACTAATAGAATAAAGAAATAATGGAATTAAAATGAGAAAGGAAATACTTAGACAAATACGTGACTGTCAAGAACTAAAATTAGTCTGCAAGATGATTTCTATAGGTAGGTGATGGAAGACTTGTCACTCGGAACAGTTAAAGCTAAATCAGTCTGCAGGATACAAACAGAAGTGAAATGCATCACCAGGGCCATATTCAAATAATTCAGAAAGAAAAAGAAAACTATTCTTTGAGGTAAAACAGTGCTCTCTGAAAATCTGCACTTAATCTTTGTGCAAATCAAATTTACCTGGCAATTGCTTGTCTACTTCTTTGCACAAATCAGGGTTTTTTTTTAATGCATGCAACTTTCCTAGGAGTACCTAGTCAAGGTTAGGAAAACATCCTCTACCAGCAGGACAACCAAGTTACCATAAAGATTATTTCAGCAGACTCCAAGATCTGACTTCTAGACACCAAAGTCTCTCTCTAGGTGCTCTAGGTGGTACAGGTGCAAATGTGGGTGGGCCCTGTGGCTCTGGTATAGCCCCATCTTTAGCCCACAGCTTCATCTCTCTGTGTCTCCCTCACCTACACAACACAACAGATTACTCTGAGGGCAACGGCGTGGTTGTTTGAGCTAACCCACCACTGTGATGCCACCTGACCAACCTGCTCTGGCCACAGTGTGCCCATCTATAGAAGGAGGAGGCAAGATGGGGTGTCCCCCACCCTCCCAGCACTCAGGCCCAGCTGCCCTCACAGATAAAGCCTAGAGAGGGAACATGCTTCACCTCCTTCGTAAGTCAGGGAGGCTTTGCATAAGCTCCCCATCATAAGTGATTCCCAACAGCAAATAAGGGTCCTCTTCTAGCATGCTTGTTCAGATCACATGTTAACATGCTAAGAGACACATACAAAAAGGCAATGACGTGGGGATTTTTACTGTAAATTTTCTAACTCTGTTGTATGTAAAAAGTTATCAGGACCATGCCATTTAATCTCATCTTTTTCTCCAAGGTAAGTTACTTCTATTTAAAATGTGAAACGTTCCTGTCTCTCGCCCTCCCCACCCCACCCCACCAGCCCCCCCCCCACGGCCTTGCAGCCCCTCCATGATCTAGACCCTGTCTCTATCTTGGATTCATGTCCTCTTACCTTCTGCCTCACCCCTCAGCTCAGCCACACTGGCCTCCACACCAGGCTGCTCCTACCCCAGGGCCTTTGAATGTGCCACTCCCCGCCTGGCAAAGTCCCACACCCCCGACCCCAGTTCCTCACATGGCAGCTCTTTCTCTTCATTCATCTCAGCTCAGATATGTCAAAGAGCCTTCCAACGACTGGTTTCCACTCCAGCACATAAAGACCCTGGGCATCTTCATTCCCTTCCATTCTCACAAGAAAGTCTTTAAAGACTAGAGATCAATGACTCTTCTTACAGAAATCAGAGAATTGGGGTTCCAGGGAAAACTGCCACCCCCAAGCTGGAAAGACAGAAAGGAGGATACAGGGAACCACAATTTACCGGCACAGAAACTTCTGTGGGAATCAATCCTGTGCTAGGGTAGGAAAATCAGAACTGTGGACAACTCTGAGAGGGACCCATTTATGGAGGACCCTCACGTTTTTGTGACTTTTACCTCTAGGAGTTCCACCAGATTCTCACATGGAAGACTAGGGAAAAATCCGCTCACGCTTTCTGCAGAGGGAGGAGAAACAGTAGCCGTTTTCAAAGACATCAGAACATTCTATTCAGGCAGCCCGGATGGCTCAGGGGTTTTTAGCGCCGCTTTCAGCCCAGGGTGTGATCCTGGAGACCCGGTATTGAGTCCCATGTCAGGCTCCCTGCATGGAGCCTGCTTCTCTGCCTGTGTCTGTGCTTTCTCTCTCTGTGTCTCTCATGAATAAATAAAATCTTAAAAAAAAATTCTATTCTCCTTAATAAGGCCACTCTCAAGAGAAATGGTTTCATCAGAGCCTACCTAACCTGCTGGGGTTTTATCAGAGCCCACCCGGTCTTGGTGAAGGAAAATACTCAACTCCAGCCCCTCCAGCCATCCTGTCCCACCTAAATGAGGGAAATCTAAGGGGCACCTATGAAGGTCAAAGCCACCAGCCCCCTGAAAGACGGAGACTACAGGACACTCTCCTGCCCACATACCTTCACATCACATGGATGAGGATCCTGTATAATAATCAGGGAATATAACTAAAGACCTGCACAACTTGGATCTTATTTAAGAAGTCTTAAAGAGGCCTTTCCTGACAATCCTGTCTCAAACTGCCATACACACCTTGCAACCTAACAGCTCCTTCCCTATTTCTTCATAGCGTTTAGCATCACCTAAGATTATCCTGTGATATGATTACCTGTTTGTCTTCCCTACTAGAATGTAAACCTCATGTCTGCACTGAACCTCAGTGAGCCCCCAGTGTCTATGACAAAGCCTGGAACATAGTCAGGTGTTAAAAGAATATATGGCAAATTACTGAGTAGCCCATTGGCGTATGTCTCATTAGCCTGCCGTTTTCACTCATGACATATGTTTTGATGCGTTCCTCTTCTTTTGGATCTTAATATATATATATATACACACACACACATATATAAAGTATGTGTACGTGCTTTGTGCACGTATAGATAATATGTGTATTTTATATATACACTGTACTCTAGCTAGCTATACTCTAGTTCTTTGTGATGAAGAATGACTTAATGCTGCTATCCACACACACACATATCAAAACTGTTCCATATTGAAAGACGTCAGCCGCAGTCACTGGGCAATCTCTATCAGGTACACAGTCATGGAGAAAGGAGAACTTTGTAGTGCACGGTAAGATTTAGGGTTAGAATAAGATTTGGGATCATGTTTGCCCTCATATCCATAATATTTTTTTGATAGTGCCACCATCCACTTGCTCTATTTAAAAGATCATTTTTTTTTCAGTATATGGGAGCATTTCAATTCTTAGATACTAAAATTAGTTAATGTCGAAGAAAGCCTTGGTAGTTTGAATATTAGCAAACCCCTGGAGCCCCTGAAATCAAACAAATGAGTTAGACTATGATGATCATATCTTCCCTTGCTAACACCATAAGGATCTGTTGTATGTAGCAGATGGCGTACAGACTTGCTCTCTCATTACACCTTCCCACAGTATGCAACGCACATCAGGTCAAAGTTAATTCTTGGGGCAGCCCCGGTGGTGCAGTGGTTTAGAGCCACCTGCAGCCCAGGACATGATCCTGGAGACCTGGGATCGAGTCCCACGTTCGGCTCCCTGCATGGAGCGGGCTTTTCCCTCTGCCTGTGTCTCTGCCTCTCTCTCTCTCTCTCTCTCTCTCTCTCTTCTCTCTCTCATGAATAAATAAAATCTTAAAAAAAAAAAAAAAGCTAACTCCTCCCCACCAAGAGAGCCCATTATCCAAATCACTGCTGTAACTTCTCTGTCCTCTTTCTCACCTAAATATCCAGAGGCATCACTGCCTCTTTCTGAGGATGATCAATGAAGTAAAGGGGTCATTGTGACCTAACCACAGTGTCCTATTAGAGCTACCTAAGGAGGATATTTCCATCTTAGTGACCTCTAAACACAGTCTTGAGTGAACATTTCTACAGCTGTTGGGCTCCAACCATAGTTCTAAAGGGAGCATGTCCTCCAAACGTGTGTGTGCATGTTTGCAAGATCAAGATGTACGATTTTTATAAACTTTTGGTTTTTACAAATGACAGCATCACTCTCTAATCTTGACCCTGAATCAGTGTTTATATATATATATAAATAATCTTGGAAATGGTAGTTTTCTACCAGCCAATAGCCTACAGACTCTAACAACTAAAATAACACTAAATCCTCAGGGCAGCAGCAGTGGGGATATAAATCACCATGAGCATCAGTATCGGACCGTTTCCTTACTAATGCACAATTCTCTCTCCTCTTGTCTCCCTGTTTGGGATATCATGTTCCTTCTCAACTGCTGCTGTTAAAATACAGTAAGATTGCTAAGACAGAAGTGTTCTGCTATATATTTTTAATGCTACTGACTTCAGTATTCCGATATTTTGAGCCTCATGATCCATTGCTGGTGGACAATTTAAATCAGACCCCATTAGCAAAGGGCATAAAAGCACTGAGTTTTTAGCTAAACTGCCAGCAGAAGAGTACTATGGCTGTCCTCCGCACAACTCCTTGTGTTTCTTAGCTACTGAGCTGCTACTGTGTTCCTACTGCCTGACACTGTGCCAGGCAGTAGGAATTTCTGGATGATTAGCCTTGTCCTCAAGGAACTGTAAGATCAAGAGGAGGGACAGATATAAAAACAAACTACTTCTTGGGACGCTTGGGTGGCTCAGCAGTTGAGGGTCTGCCTTCAGCTCAGGGAGTGATCCCAGTCCTGGGATCGAGTCCCATGCCGAGCTCCCCACAAGGAGCCTGCTTCTCCCTCTGCCTGTGTCCCTGCCTCTGAGTGTCTCTCATGAATAATAAAATCTTTAAAAACAACAACAAAAACAAAACAACTTCTTGGAATATGCGATGAGTTGATCTGGTAAAAAAAATATATATATATCCCATGGTTAGGAATAGGGAAGACAAAAAAGAGGGACCCTTGGCCTAACCTTGAACATTAGGAACATTTTCTGAAACAAATGATTCTTAAATTGAGTCTTGGAGGATAAATAAGAGTTGCAAGATACAAGAAGAGTCAAAACATGTTCCAGATACAAAGAATCACATGAGCAAAGAATGATACCTAAAAGGCTGAAGACATTTCCACATTATGACCACAAAAAAGTCAGAGTGGTGGGAGGTGGGGCTTATGAAAGGAGAGAGGTCTGAGCAGCTTGGATTTTATGTCATAAGCCTTTTTTCCATCGTGGCACACGTAGTAAATTATACCTGCGTGGAATATGGGGGGGAAGGGGTGATAAATAAGGCTGCTCCCAACCCTTTGAGCTAAAGGAATCAATATTTCTGAACACCTATAATCCAATCCAGCATACTAGTAGGGAAGGTCCGCAAAAAGAAATAAGGAGCCATTAAAAGCTTTAAGGGAGAGTTATAACACAGTCCAAGTTGTGTTTTAAATGGCTCACTCTGGCTGTGGTGTGGAAAATGGACTTACTTAGGGTTAGACCACAACAGACAAGCCAAGAGCTGAAGCAGGTTGATGGCTATACAGATCAAGAGAAAGAGACAAGTTCAGAAAACTTGGAGGAGGTCAGACTGGCCAAATTTGGTGATTTATTACACGTAGGAAAAAAGGGAGAAAATGAAGTCAGTATGTCTCTCTGGTTTCTAGCAGAGGTGTTGAATGAATATATAAATACATACATTTATTTTGTCCAGAAGATTAAGATCTTTCCCCATTAATCACACTGCACATACAGAACTAGAGAGTTTGTTCGTGTTTTAAAGATTTTCTACGACAAACACACACTAAGGGTGTTTGACATCCTCTCTTCTTTTCCCTCTGACTACCAGAGCCAATACTCTTATAGGGATACAATTTTAAATGTTAAGAAATAAATCTGATTTTCTGTGTGACAGGCTGACATTAAATTCTCCTTAGCTTGGGGCCCTTGCCATCTTGCCAGATCTAAGAGCACTGCAGGGGGCCTTCCTCGGCTTAAATAGCTCCTTTGCCTCTATTCTTTCCAAGATATCAGGTGTCAAGATAACACCATGGGTCTCAAGTCCTTCAAACGACCTTGAGATTAATGAAGCTAACCATTGGGCAATATTGGTACATCACATCACAACTCCAGTGAACACCTTTCTGAAGAGTTCTAAATCAAAGGGGCTTTAGACACACCAAATGGTACCATTAACATTCCCTGGAAGATACAAAAAAAAGTTTCAGGAAACCACACTGGTTTGCACCTATACTGAGTGCATCGGGCCCCTTTCAGGTCCTTGGCAGGCCAGACTACAAATAATACTTGCCCATGCTGGATGGATGCCCCAGGAATTGCACAGAATTCTCCTCCTGTAAAACAAACTTAGGTTTCTTATATAATACATGGATCTAGTTTGACTCAGATGGACAATGGGAGAAGTTTTATTGTAGACTGGGTATTAGATGCTATTGAATTGGGTTAATTTGGATATAGGTATGACAATAATATAGTGGTTCTATTTTCTTAAAATGAAACAAAATGTCTATCCTGAAGTACTTATGGGACATCTAGGATTTGCTTTTAAAAACTACCAAAAGAAAGAAAGTGTGGGGGGTGGGGGATAAGTGAAGACGGGCTGTGGATTGATTTTGGGAAGCCACGTAATGAGGGCATAGGGGCTCATTATAGCTTCTATGTGTGCGTGAGAAAATTTCCGTCCTAAAGCTTTGTTCTACTTCTACTTCGTACATTGACCACCTGTTAGATCTGAGTTCTCAGTATCACGTTAAGCCGATCTGCATTAGTTTTGGGCAACAAACTGGGGCTGGGTAAAGGCAGATTTTTCCAAGTCATTGACCCTGCTGCAGTAATATAATAATCATAGCCACCATTCGTTAGTTCTCATTATATTCCAGATGCTGAGTTAATCATTTTGGGCACATTAATTTATTCAATCCTCACACTAAATCTGTGTTTAAGAGCATAATAAGCAGCTCAGATGCCAACTTTAGACAGCCTTCTAATACCATAAAAAATTATTGTAGCTAAATACACTAAAATTTTTTTCAAAAATCTTTGAAGCAGTTTTCTATGAATTATTCTAAATTCTGTAATTTTTTAGACGCACATAAAAATGAACCATGATGAAAGTGGATAAAACTTCTTGAGTGTTTACAGTGTACTAGTCTCAGTTCTAAGCACTTTCTATGTATTTTTTTACCTAATCCTCACAACAACCTATAAGGTAGTATGATGGATTAAGTGTATTGATGGTCCTAATTAATGGATGCCTTATATCCATGAGGAGGTGGAATGCATTTCACATCCCTTGAAATCTGAACTGGCCTCATGACTTGCTTTTGCCTATAGAATGTGGTCAACAGAAGTAAGCACAGACCAGTTCCAGCCTAGATTTCAAGACACCTTGCCTACTGCTTTCTTTCTTCCTCTTGAACCCTTGCCTCTGCCATGGGACTAAGCTTGGGGCAACTAGCATGAGGATGAGAGACCACATGAAGGAGAGCTAATGGGCCCTGTCATCCAACCACTGGAAGCAGAGCCACCACCTAACAACCTGCCAGCTAACCAACAATAGGTTGAGCAGGTCCAGCCATGACCAGAACTGCCTGGTTGAATCCAGCCCAACTGAATACATGGTTAGAAGCCATTAAGTTTTGGGATGGGTTTAGATGCAACAACAGCTAAGTGAGATAAGCAGGTGCCACTTGTTTTCACTAGAAAAGGGAACCATGATAGAAAGGTGTCTTGCCTGAAGTCTCATAGTGAGTGGTGAAGCTTTGATACATACTCAGAAGCCTGACTCTGAATTCCACACTGCTAGTGCAGAGCTCTTCAGAGTAGATGATCTTCACTAAAGACATGGCAAGATGGGAAGCTACTGGGCTCTAACACCTAATAGCCCAATCATGGCCAGAGATTACTTCCAACCACCTGGAAACACAGATGTCCCCATCCTTCCTCACTAGGCCAAGTACATCTTCCCTAGAGCTCTGCTAGCCCTTTCCAGGAGGAGGGATCTCTCTGAGTATAATCTCCAAGAGACAAAGAGGCCATTTGGTTAAATTATATTGAATTCCAAAGGAGCCCAGTAGGGACCCTGAGAAACAGTGATGTGTAACAGAATTGAGAAGGCCAGAAGAATATAAAGTAGTAGCTGCACTCAAGTCAGAGACCCACAGTAAACAGTAAAGTTTTATTTTATCCTAAAGACCTTGGAAAGCTAGTGATGCATTTTAAATAAGAAAATAGTGGGATAGCATCCACACATTTAAGAAAATCAGTCTGACTGCAACATGGAGAATGGGCTGAAGGTAACCATGCAGATCTGGAGATGAATGCAGAGTTGGAGCAGTCACCCAAAAGATGACAGTAGCCAGGACTAGGGTCATGATCATGGATATTGAGGGAAGTATAAGGATCCAAGAGCTGTTTAGGAGGTAGGATCAACAGGACCTGGTAATGGATCGAATGAGTGAAGGAGAGGGAAAAGGCGAGGATGCCCCAATCATCAGGCCACAAAAAGTAACTTACAACCTGGCAATTCTACTCTGTTCCACAGTGTTCCTGAGTGATGACTAACCAGTTTCTGAAAAAGATTTGGACTCAGTCTCACCATGGTGAGAGGAATTCTGATGGAGGGCTCTGAGTCAACATATCTGCAAAGAATAAAGGCAGGCTTAGAGAGAGAAAATGTCAAGAATTAAACAGCCACTTGTCTTGACAGCATTAAAAATAATCTGTCACCTGCTCCTAACTTTGTTCTTGGTTACAAAGGCCATTGTTTGAGTGAACAAAGAGGGTTAAGGAATTTGGAAGAACTATTTACCCAGAGAAACTGATAAGAGCTCAGGCTAGAGGAGACTTGCATGTGAATGAGGAAGGGGGTGGGCAGCTACAAACACAAACATTCTGTGCACAGCAAATAACACAACAGCTCAAAATCTCATTCACTGGAGAGAACATGGTTTTCAGCAACTGCTGTTGGTAGTTTCGGATCTGAAAATGACCTGGCCTTTTACTAAGAGCCATTTCCCATCTGATGAATCAAAAATTCAATCCAAGGACAATAAACTGGTTAGTTGAGGACTTAGGGTCTCCACCTTCCTCCATCAGAACCTTGCCCCAGCGTGCCCTCCTCTCAGCCACTCCCCATGCTGCCCAAAGTCACACTGGACTCTGCCAAGCATTCACCACATGCAGACTGAGGTCACTCCATATTATGAAAAGTCCTTAGAAAAAGGGAGAGTTCAAGAATAGAATCTGAGTATACAAAAGCAAGATTTTCTTCAGAGTTGTTTTGATTCTGGTTCCTCTCATTGGCATACTCTGCTACACTCAGAATGCCTGTTCTTACATAGGTGATTTTCCTACTGGAATTCCTTCCCTAAACTAATTCTGGGGAACTTTAGTTCCCATTAACTAGCTAGTTGTTTTAGGTTGTGAATATTCTTCTCTATTTGACCTGACCCTTAACTCATGGGCCCTACACAGGCCTACGGATAGGATTCAGCCAATTCAGTAGGAAGATTCAGTTGACCCCAGCAACCAAGAGTGCCAGTTAGCCATGCCAAGAGCCAAATGGGAGAGGGATAATGCTTAGCTCTCTAAAGCCAAACCCTAGAGGCTCAAGCCAAAATCATCCCTACAAAAAGAAAACAGACTCAGCCATTAGTGAGGGACCCAAGGAGGCAAACAGAGTGGAAAAAGGAGCGGAGATGTTTAAAGGAAGTGCTCCCTGAAGAATGAAATTCACTGTGTTCTACAATAAGTTAGCTTCTACCAAATGTTAGCTAATCTGTGACAGATTGCACCATACAATGAAACATTGTTTTGAAGTAAATCTTCCCCACTCCATAAAAATGACATTTTATGGCTTTTCTTGCTAATTTTTCACCCATTTAGAATCTGCTTGACAGAGAAAGTTGACATAGTTAAATAGTATTAAGTCCTCTGAGCTCCCTCAGCTGGCAAGAAGCCCCCACCTGCTGTTATGTAGATTAATCCAAGTTAAATATTTGTAACACACACACATAGGGAGAGTCTGCCTTTTGTCTTCCAGTTGTCTGGAGTCACAGAAATCAATTTGATTTCATCCAAAAAAAAGAAGAAAAAGAAAAAAAATCCTACACCCTGGGGTTATCATATTGACTTAAACATATGGCATATCATGATGCCCCTGCATGATGCATTTACCAAATGGAGGAAAAAAACAACTCCCAAGGGCCAGAGGCCCATTAGCAACAACTTCCTATTTATCAAATTTGGGTGGCAACAAGGGGATGAATTACTGAGCTTCTATGTGCACATCAGTCCCCTCTGCTCCTGTGTATAGAATAGATGTGTAGTCACTAATTGGTAAGAGAAAATACTATCCTTGTTTTCCTTCATTTGGAATCTCTGACACTATTTTGGGTAAGACTCAACAACTTCCCAAATCTGGAAAATAGGCACAAAAAACATTTTTAAACTTAATTTTCGGAGACCAGGCTTACTTGGCAACATGATCTACTAGGAGTTTGAGATCTGCAGCCATGAGGTCTGTGTTGAAGTCCCTGCTTGGCTCTTATTAGCGGGCTAACCTCTGCCAAATCCCTGGCATTCCAGTTCCTAAAGCTGCAGAAGAAACGGTAACGTCTGCCACACATGTATCAAGTGTTGGGGCCAGGCGGGAAGGGAAACTCCTCAAGATGGCGGATACCCCAAAATGGCTGAAGTTCCTGTCACTACCTCCACTTGGGACACCAATGACCTGCTGACAGCTTGACACAGACCCTTAGACCTCTCCTTTGGACTTCCCCAACCGAACCCAATGCCCTTCAAACCCCAGAGGAGGAAGTCACCTTTGACTGGCCGAATTGCAATCCTTCCTTTGCATAGTGAGGGTCACTCTGACTGGTTGGATTGCCATCCTTCCTTTGCATATGAGCCGACCAATAGGAAACCGTTCTGCCTTACAACGTTATGTAAACCCCCTACCACCTTGTCTTGGCGTGACTTCCTCTCTTTCCCTCATGAGTCGTGGAACCTCGCCCGAGGGTGCCTGCAATAAAATCTGTTCTTGGACCTTCGCTTGCCTTGGCAGTCTCATTTCCATTTAGTTACTAAAAAAACCTAACACCGAGGATCATGGGGGTCACGCCAAGTGCAAAGTGCTGGGCAACTGCCTTTCACTCACCTTCTGGAGGTTACCCAAGGCTCAGAAATCTAGCCAGCATGAGCAATGGGTTAGGAGTGAGGATATTCCAGTCTCTCACTCACATCTGTCACAACAGTTTCCCATCAACAAAGTGGATAAAACTCCTCCTTTCCCTCACACGTCTCCTCCTGAAGACCCATTGCTGGTGAGTGGAATAGGATACTGAGAATCCGTTTAGCTCAAGGACCACTAACCTAATCCCTCAATTTTGTAGCAGACTGGAACACCTGGGGAACTTTTAAACATAAAAAGTAAGGAATTTGGAAAGAACTATCTACCCAGAGAAACTGAGGAGACCTCAGGTTGGAGAAGATTTGCATATGAATGAGGAAGGGGATGGGCTGCTCCAAATACCAACATTCTTGAAGTGCTGCAAACAACTCAGAGGCTCAAAATCCCATTTGCTGAAAGGAAAACAGTTTTTAGCTGCAGCAGTTTTTTTCAAAGCCCTTGAAGTGGCTCCACTATATAGTAAAATTTGGGAACCTCAACCTAACTCCCTCTAGAGTCACCCAAGTGTTCCTTTCAACCTCTTGGTTCTATACTCTGTCCTAGTATCAAAGCCTAGGACACTAAATTTTGAGCCTCTGTGCCTCCCTCCAGTAAGCCTGGGAGCCATTTACCCTATCACTTACCTCCACCTGGGAAATGTGAACCATGAGTAAGTAGAGGGCACCCAGGGAATAAGGTGGTGAGCCTCAAGTTGGGGAGAGCACAGGCACTCCTTTCCACATTGGGTGAACAGCAGGGTCACATAAAAAGAGATTTTGAGGTCAAATAAAATTGGGCTATTCTCAGCTTACCAAAGTTAAGCAGATTTCTTCATTGCAGGACTTCTCAGATTCTTTAAGTTTGATTATAAGTCTGTGAGAGAGGATTGTGACAGCATTTCTCCCCATGGAAACTTCCATTTTCTCAGAGCATGTCAAGGACTAGTGTTTCAAAGAATATACTCTGAGAAACTTAGAGCAATGTTGGGGGTAGGGAAATTTGGCAGTATCTGGAGACACCCTTGGTTGTTACAGCTGGGAGTTGTTTACTGGCATCCAGTGGACAAAGGCCAGGGATGCTGATCAACATCCAACATGCAGGAGAACCCCCCATGACAAAGATTTACCCGTCCCAGATATCAATAGCATTGCAACTGAAAAGCCCTGGCCTAGAGTGACCTCTTCTCCTACAGGCCATCCTTCATGCCATAGCTTCAGAAATGGAAGACGATGAAAGAAAAAGACAGGAGAGAGCAGACAGGAGTAGGGGGGAAAAGGAGGAAAATAATGAAAGAGGAAAAACAGACAATAATGAAGAGGCTGGGGGGTGGGGGACAGAAGAAGACAGATTCATAAGTGCTAAACTCAGAAGTGACCAAGATGTCCTCCCGCAGGTTGAATGGATAAACAGTGGTACAGCCACATGGTGGAATATTACTCAGCACTAAAAAAAAAAAAAATGAACTATCAAGCCATGAAAAGACATGGAGGAAACTTATACACATACAGCTAAGTGAAAGAACCAACCTGAAAGGCTCCATACTATATGTTTTCAGTATACAACATCTGGAAAAAGAAAAACAGTGGACACAGTAAAAAGCTCAGTGGTTGCCAGGGGGTTAGAAGGGCAGGGTGAAAACACAGAGCACAAAGGATTTTTAGGGACGTAATACTCTCATACTATTAACAGTGGATATGTGTCATTATCCGTTTGTCCAAACCCGTGGAATGTACGATACTGAGAGTGAACTACAATTGAAACCGCAAACTCTGGGTGATCATGGGGTGCCACTGAAGGTTCGTCAGTTGTGACACTGCCCCACCCTGTTGGGGATGTGGACAACCCTGAGGCCAAGCATGCCTGAGGGTGGGGATCTATGGGAACTCTCTGCACTATCTGTTCCATTTTGCTGTGAACCCAAAAACTACCAGAAGGAAAAAGAAGCCAGAGCAGCACACTGATGTTAACTGGCCCTAGCCTTCTCATGCCTTTATTACTTCCCCGCGTTTAGGAAGGTGGTAATTCTGCTCCTCAGCAGGCACACACTGGTGGCTGAAGACCAGGAGACAAGTGGAAGGCAGGAAGTTTTCTTTGGCCGAGTTTCCGTGCCCAGTGCTCCTTGGAGGCCTCAGACTCTGCTGGGCTTCTTGGGGTCCTTGTTCTTGGCAGGCATGAAGGCATAGAGCTCCTCAATGAGCATCTCCATTCGGGCAGTGACCTCAGTCACCGTGTCGATGACCAGCTTTTGCTGCAGCTTCAGCTTGTTGTTCTCCCACAGGGCCTTGTTCTCCTCCTGGAAGATTCTGTGCTTCTCGCGAAGCACGTGAAGGGCCCTGTTCTCCTCCTGCAGGAGGCGGTTCTCCTCCCGGAGGATCTGCAGATTCTGGTTCTCCTCCCGCAGGGCCTGTAGCACCTGGTTCATCTCTCTCAGTAGCTCCAAGGATTGGCTTCCATCCGGCAGGCCCGAACTGGCTTTCATCTCTTCATCCCCAGAAGACCCAGACAGGTTACCGACCATCTGGCGTAGGACCCGGAGTGTCTTGGAGTCCTCCTGGGGGGTCGACGGCCCCTTGGACTCCTCAAAAGGCGAGGAGAGGCCTGTGCTCTGGTCTGGCAGCAGCCCAGGCACATGGGCCTCCTCATGAGGCAAGGGGGCTGTCTTGTTTTCCTCCCCGGGGCCTACCTTCTCCTCCGTCTGCACCCAGTAGGCCTTCCTCTGCTCCAACAGCTGCTGCAGGGCCCTGTTCTCTTCCCTGAGGAGCTGAAGGGTGCTGTTCTCCTTGCTGCGGTGCATCTGCAAGGCTGTGTCCTTCTTCACCACCTCCAGGGCCACATTGTCCTTGTGCAGCAGTGGCAAGGATGCCCTGCTCTCATCATGGCCCAGTGTGGCCTTGTGCTCCTCCCAGAAGACCTGCAGGATCTTGTTCTCTTTCCGGAGGGTCCTGTTCTCCTCCCGCAGGGCCTTGTTCTCCTCCCGTAGGGCCTTGTTCTCCTCCTGCAGCAGGTACTCCTTGGCCAGCCTCTTGTGGTGCAGCTTATGGTGGAAAGAGGAGGATGGAGAGAAGTACGGGGACTGGAGGCGGCAGTTTTCATTCACCCACCGCCCATCCTGGAAGACAAACATTTCATCGCTGAGCTGCACCCGAGGAGGGTTGTAATCCAGCTCGAGGTCTGCCTGGGATGTGGGGCGCTCCATGGGGTCCAAGGGCACAGAGGAGAAGCGATTCAGCGGGTAGGAGTGCTGGCTGACCACTCTGCGGCTCAGCCTGGGCAGGGCAGCCTGCCTGGCACAGCGTGGGGTGGGGTACAAATTGTGGAGCCTCAGGAAAGGCTCAGCTGTGCCCCTCTGTGGGAGAGAACAGAGAAGCCCAGAGTTAGTCAAGGAGCTAACATACCCAAGCTTGCTGACCCAATAAGAGGCCAAGATAACCCACAATTAACTCAGTTTGATAGTCCGGTATGGCCACAGAGGACACTTTTGTTTGGTCTCTTGGGAGTCCTCATGAGAAAATACAATTGATCCTCATTCTTCACAGCAGCTCTGTTTTGTAAAATTAACTGCAAAGACTAAATCACAAATACCAAACCACTGCTCCTAGGAGAAATGTAGGGTTAGGTTCCTGACACCCTTCAGCCACGGTTTTGTCAATCAATACATAACTTTGTATTTATATGTATTTCTGTTGAAAGACATCTTACTTAGTATGCATTATGAATTCATTCACATTGAACTTTCAGCCAACAGCACTGTCTCTCATGCCTGAACAAAGCTTATCTAACCCATGTTTTTTCTCTATAAGGCACATCACACCTTCTTCCATTTAGGAACACTGGACAGACCTTCAATATACTTGGGGGCCATTTGAAACCATGAAATCACCCCAAGAAAAGCACAAATAAACTGTACGAAGGACCCTATTCTACAGTATGAAAGCAGAAACAAGGCTTCTTAGCTAGAATGTGCACATCAGGTGACTTAAATTTCTCATCACTCTGTGCATGTCTGTAAATGACCACCAAACCAAAGTGCCACAGGTATTGACTGGGTGGTTACAGATTTCAGTGAGTGGACAAATACACACATAGGGAATCCATGACTAATGGCAACTGCATATGTATTTTACAGGTTGAAAGCATTGATTTGGAGTCAACAAATATTTTGATTTCAGGCCCCACTATTTTATCAGTTACAAGGATATGGCAAGTTATTTGAGTTTCAGTTTCTACATTTTCAACTTGGTATAACTACATCAACTGCTTTGCCTCACAGAGGTATTTTTAGGATTAAAAAAGATTATGTATGAAAGCATGAAACATGGGCTCTGGCACACTTCTGTCACCTTAGAGGAGGAATAAACACTCTTCTCAATCAACCCCAGCTGCAGATACAGACCCATAACAGGCATAGGCAGAGAAGCAGCATGAATCTCCCCAAGAGACACCCAAATCACTGTGTCTGAAATGGTGGTGCTGTCCATTAGCAGAGCAGCATTTCTCCCTTGTCCCATTCAGGCTTGTCCTTCACTCTTAGCAACCCTGAGGTCTGTCCTTCCAGCAGCCCCTTTCATATCCACCAGCAGAGTGTTAGGCTCAAAGCAGAGTCCAGCTGGCAATTTTGGAAAAGAAGGGTACCATCACGGACATATCACTGAGCCATGAGGGTTCAACACAGTTGTTGATAATGAAGACAGCAAAGGATACCAAAGAATTCATAGAGAGGAATTCATGATGGTGGCCCATACATCTCAAGATATATATATATAGGGGATCAGAGCCACAGAGCTTAAATCCAGTAAGCTAGTAGCTCTTATACTTTCCATTTTAGAATAATCAGCTGAGTGTGTTTAAAATTGACTTATTGTTAAAATTTATTTATTTAGTTTTGAGAGGGAAGGAGCGAGCATGAGTAGAGAGAGAAGGTCAGAAGGAGGGGGAAAAGCAGACTCCCCCCTGAGCAGGGAGTCCCACACGAGGCTAGATCCTGGTACTCCAGGATCATGACCTGGACCAAAGGCAGATGCTTAACCAACTAAGCCACCCAGGCACCCCTTAAATGCAGATTTCGGAGTTCCCTACTTGTAAGACTGATTCACTTAGTATGGATTATGCTCCAGGAATCTGCATTTCCAATCAGCTCCCTCAAGCAATTCTGGCTACAGGTGGTCAGGACAGTTCTGAGTCAGCTGGAATGTGCAGTCTTCCTAGTTGGAGGTTACACCAGGGTTAAAGGCTAAGGTATCAAGACTGGGGGTCATAAGAATTCTCATCCTCATTCTGTTGCTGATGGGCAGTATGAAACTAGAAACTTTTACCCTGTCTGAGACCCAAACATTTTACTAGTAAAAAAAGAGAAAGCCAGACTCCCTGATCTTAAAGGCACCTTCAAGGGGTGCCTGGTGGCTGAGTTGGTTGAGCATCCAGCTCTTGGTTTTGATTCAGATCATGATCTCATGGGTCGTGATCTCAGGTGTTGTGGGATCAAGCCCCACATTAGGCTCCATGCTCAGCAGAGAGTCTGCTTGAAAATTCTCTCCCCCTGCCCCCACTCGTACAACATGCACTCTCTTTTTCTCTAAAATAAATAAATCTTTTTTTAAAGACACCTTCTAACATTTAATGTCAATGAAATATACCGTAAAATGGAAATAAAAACACATGCCCTGTTTGGTTCACCACACTGTTGTAAAGATTGAATGAGACAACGATTGCAAAAGTGTTTTTAAAACTGCCAGGTGCCATGGAAATGTAAGGTATTGTAATCAAGAAATGTATAATTTGCTAATGGAAGAATTCTGAGGTGTATTCAGAAGGTGGTGAACAGGTGGAATGTGTCCTGGAGAAGAGGCAACAATTGCAGCAATGAATTTAAATAAAAATAAGATCATGATAGCTATTTCTAAATACACACAAAAAGCATTTCATCTTAAGTATATTGCAATGTTCTCCAAATATCAATTCCTCATTTCTTAGTTATTTTCACAATTTTACAGATAGAGAAGATAGAAAACAAGTCACATTGTCTGCATTAGATATATGGGTATAGAGAGAAATATAATTTGCAGTGTATCACGTTGGCTAGGATTCTTTAAGACCCAAAGAGCTAGATAAATAGAAGTCACAGTTCTATGCTATTAACTTTGCAATAAGCACATGTCATTAACTTTATAAGGATGTGTTTAATCTTCTAGATAGTGAGGGTAAAAGAACATTCTGCAATCAGAACGAACTTACTTTAAATAAATCCAGCCTCCATGGTTTTCATATTTCTCAATTTGGAAAGCACATTGGCTCTTGTGGCTGAACCTATGACCAGACTGAACCTCACTGTGGGCAGCCCAGCCCATTTAAAGTCCCTGGGTCCCAGACTTCTGGGAAGATTCACCATAGTCACTAAGGAGTGGATCATGAGAGGACCTCTCCATCCAATGCGCGCCCCCCCCCCCACAGCAGGATCTCATTCTAGAAAACATTACCATGGAAATAATGGCTTTAGTCAACAGTGTGTATCCCAATCTTGAGAAGAAAAAGGAAGAGGGAAACAAATATTGAGCTCCAATTTCATGCCAGGCCTTAAGCTGAGCATTATGCCCACAGAATTAATTTAACCCTCACCATACTGACTTAATGTTGTTATTATTATTCCCATTTTGCAGATAGAGAAACAAACTCAGAATCTAAGTGAAATTATCAGTGTGAGTTCACCCACTAATGTCACAAACCCAGTCCTGGCTGCCTGAAATTACAATGTGTGAATCACGCACATCGGAAATCACCATGGATTTCTCAAAGGACTTGTAGTAGTTGGGGGTGAAGATAGCTTTGTTAAATTTGTACTATGGAAAACTTCAAACAAACACAAAAAGAGAGAGAAGAGTCCATTAAACATCCATGTACCCCTCACCCAGCTTCTGCAGTTACCAAGTCCAGGCCACTCACATATTTCAACTGTACGTCCACCCAACTCCACCACCACTCCCCACCCATTGCATTGTTTTAAAGCAAAGTGTATAGACATCGTGTTATTTTACCCATAAATACATTAATATGTATTCTTTTGACAAATCGTCAATACCATTAACAATGATCACTTAATATGGGCAAATACTGAGTCAATGTTCTAATTCCCCTAATTTTCTTATTTCTATTTGATAATTATAATTATTTCATTTCAATGAGAGATGCACACATCTTGATCCAATTGAACATCCAAAGATAAATCACTAATGCTTTCTACTGTTTATTACTGCTCAGAGTATTCATGATGGTCTTTAACTCATCATATCCAGCTGCCTTTATTCTGCTTTGGGTACCCGAGGAGTTTTCAACTGTCCTCTCAGCAGAAATGCACTAATTAAAACCTTACCATGTGGGTGACAGATCCCTCCCTAGCTATCAACAATCTGGATATTTGGACTCGTATCCTTACACATGCCATCAGGTGACCTTGGTCACATCCTCTCACCCTCTGACCTTGGTTTCCACATCTGTATAATGAAGGGTCGGTGACATGATCTCTAAATGTCTTCTTGGTCTAACATTCTCTGGTCTAGTGGATCCATGTTTATAAATGGGCACCACTATGGCCTCAGCTGCCCTCTTTACCATCCTTAACATCTTGCCCCCTTCCTTTAAATGGCCAATGCTTCCACACAGACTCTATGCCTTCTCTGTTACATGCCCACAACACCCGATCCAGACAATGCTGACAGGCTAATAGGTCCCCTCTTTACTTCCTTCCCCAGAACCAAATTCCCCTTTCACGACTAGTCTTGTATCTTCCCTCCAATTCCCAGACAGGATCAAGGAGGTCAAGTCCAGCGTTGCCTCGTTAGCCTAGTGTCTTAGAACACAAAAACATTTAAAAATTCTTTAGCAGTCATGGATTTATTTTCATGATTATTAGAAGAACATACCTGTTTTATCAAACCCAAAATCCTATGAGTAGTATCAAGATGAGGTTAAAGTAAATCAGTACCTTCTTCCGAAAGTGAGATTTATAAGGAAAAATACCAAATATCCAGGCATTTCAGAGACTCCAGGAATCATGATTAAAGACAAGAAAAAATGTTAAGTCTAATAAATTCTTTCTCTCCCCAGTTCCAGTCAGACCTAGGTGGACACAGTCCTTAAATAAAGGCTCCTTTCTGGCCTTGTAAAAACTTCCCACCCTAAATCTGTTTCTACTCTGAATATTCTTGCACCAATTCTTGCTCCACATTTGTGTTGATCAATCAACTAACATTAATTTGGCACCTGGTCTCAGACCCTGCCTTCAGTGAACTTCTGGTCAATTTGAAAATTCAGTGAGTAGCACCAATTACTGCTTGGTGCAAATGAGGGAAGTCAAAGAGCAGTAGGCAATAACGTAGGCTGTACAATATGGGGGTCAAGGGACCAGGCATCATAAAATCCAAAAAGAGTCCTAGCTTTACACTGTATGAGTGTGTGACCTTTACAAAATCGTTTCATTTCTGTGCCTACATTTCCATATCTAGAAAATGTAGAGGCTAACATGATTCAGAGCCACCCTGTATGTTTGTACAAATAACCAACTTTAGGGGATCCCTGGGTGGCTCAGCGGTTTAGCTCCTGCCTTCAGCCCAGGACGTGGTCCTGAAGTCCCAGGATCGAGTCCTGCGTCAGGCTCCCTGCATGGAGCCTGCTTCTCCCTCTGCCTGTGTCTCTGCCTCTTTATCTCTCTGTGTATTTATTCTCATGAATAAATAAATAGAATCTTTAAAAAAAATCAAAACAAAATAACCAACTTTAGAGGGTGCCAGTCACAACTGCTGTTGCAGTGCACAACCTGTATAACCATCCACAAACAACCTTACTAACATCTGCCCTATTTCTTTTAGGGAGTTTGTTTCACAGCCCAAAAGTGAAAGGAGAATATGTCACCATTGGTCATGGGTTCATTATACCTTTCCATCACCTTGTTAGGAGGACAACCAAGAGACTCTTCCTCAGGAGTGCCGTGTTCACTGCTGTAACCTAAGATGCATTAGTGCCAGATCCAGAAAGGGGCTTGGGCACAGACATTTCCCTCCCAGAGCCCGAATCCCACCTGTGGATGGGAATCCCTCCTTAGCATAAGGCCTGGCCCTCTCCCTGGCATCTCCTTTTTAAATACAAGTGGTCCTGCAAGGGAATTGCTTGAAACCACCAACTACCAAGTGCCTTTGTCTATTGGCCTTGTGGCAAATGGAGAGCATGGAGGAAGAATGGCCAATGGGAAGGGGGTGGGCGAGAACAAAGGGGAGGTGATAAGACCAAGGTCTCTTACTGATACTGTGGAGTTTCTAAGGAACAGGACTCTCTGAATGGGACCTTCCAGGATGGAGTAGGCAGGCTTAGCTGACATGCTCTACAGTTCTCTCCACTCCTGGAAAACTATGGCTACCACAGACTAGAAGAGATGTCCAAATGCCCCAGTAGACTCCAAATCTGCTGACCAAGTTTTCTGTAAACACCTACTCTCCCAACATTCCTGAGGGTTACAATCAGAGAACATTAGCCATGTGAGGTACTATTCAGGCATGTGGAGCTGAGGCCCCAGGATGCTGAGAGGAAGAGCCCAGTATGCTACTAATTTTCAGATAGAGGGACAAGGCTGAGTCTCATTTTCCGAATGTTAAATTAACTCAGCTGCCTAGCACCATGATACAGCCAACGTTGGTTTTAATAAATGCTAACAGGCAAGAGGGTCATTCACAGGTCAATGTGAATGATTTTGAGAGAATTATAAAATTAACAGCAATAAGGATAAAAATGTCACCATATGTGATAGTTTCAGGTAATTGTTTAACGCAGAAACTCAGGGGAAATCTCAGAAATCTCCTGGAATCTTTCTCCCAAATTGGGAGAGAGATGGGAATTGTCAGCAGATTCCATAGCTTCTTATTCTTGAAGAAGCCCAAACAAAGGAGAGTGAGAACAAGAGTCCTGCATGGAGCACTGGAAGGTGCTGTTGGAGCTCATTCTGATCTGGTATAGACCCTTTGCTAATGATCTAGCCATAAACAATCCCTTCATGAGAAGTCACCCAGAGCACTCATCAGGGAAATAAGGAAGCCTGTGAGAACGGGATGGTCATGCGCAGAAGGAACCAGGTCGGCTAGCTTGGGCAAGAAATAACAGTGATGGCTGGCAAGTTAATGCACTGTTGGGAAATAGATCCAAAACCACAAATATTTAATGTGAGAAGAAAAACTGGAAAGCGATAAGACCTGAAAAGACCTAAGGGTGATAACAAATAGTGAACCACAGGCATTTGCAGTGTAACTGAAAAGCCCAAATGCCCAGCATAACTGGGAGCTGGGAAGCCAGAGGCACTTTCTGGAGACACAAAAACGGATGGGCTGCGTCCCAGAATAAAGCAGCATGTGGCAAATCCACACAAGGAACTTAGAGGCAGGCAGTTAAGGTGCCCACAGAGGAGGCGCTATTTCCTAAAGGCAAGAGAACAGAGAGAGCTAAGATGTGACCTGGCCCCACCAGGTGGCATAGGCCTAGCTTGTGGTGTAGTGGAGAGAGTGGACACTGGCCTGCTTTCAACCCCCTATCTAGCTCTGCCATTACTGGAGGGGCTGCTGGGGCTCAAGTTTCCCATGCCTATACAATCCCTACCTCACACTAGCATTGCCCAGTGCCTGCCACATGACCAAACCAGTGCTCAGTCACTATTTTTTCCTCCCCTTGTTAACCAGGTCAATTTCCCCTGAGTCATGCACAATTTCATTTGGGGAGGTCTAACGAGTACACTGGTCCCTTCACAGTCCTGGTGGTGGCACAGTCCAGATAATCTAAATTTATAGACACCCACACCCCTCCCTCACAGTTTCAGCCTAGAGCATCCTGGCAGGTGTCTGAAACTTGGTGTATGACTTGGGTCTCCCTGGCAGGTATACCCCATGAGGCCACATCTTCCCATGAGGGGTATACATTCTGTGCCCTCCGTGCCCTCCAAAACCACAACAGCAGCACCAAGTCCTGCAGTGCAAGAAGTGAATGGCCCCAGAACAAGCTTGAGCCTTCTTAAACCACCCCCCAGGTTCTGTTCACCTTCACTCCTCCTTCAGGCTGGCCTATCTCTGGGACCTACGCGGGGAGAGTTGTACTAGGTATACTAGTACAGAAAAGACAGAAGACTTTTTCCAATCTCTTTATCACATGACCACTATTTCAAATCCTATTCCTGGGGCACCTGGGTGGCTCAGTGGTTGAGAATCTGCCTTTGGCTCAGGTCATGATCCCGGGGGGCCTGGGATTGAGTCCCACCCACATCAGGCTCCTTGTGGGGAGCCTGCTTCTCCCGTTGTCTGTATCTCTGCCTCTCTCTCTCTCTCTCTCCTCTCTCTCTCTCTCTCACGAATAAATAAAATCTTAAAAAAAAACCCTATTCCTGCCCCTATCCCCAACCTCACCCTCAGGTTGGCACCCTCTTCCTGTCCCTTAATGAGGCTGTGAACAAACCAAAGGCACAACACCCACCCTCAGGGGAGTAATGGCCAGCAGAACTACATGGCATTTCAGTGGAAAGAATCAGACTTAAAGCAAGGTTCCTTGAGCTGTAGGAACCCTGTGGGCAAGCCATCCTGTCTAATGATCAGGACAAAGTAGCTCATAGTCTAGGCTTCATGAGCTGAAACTGATGAAGTGGCTGCTCACTACAAAGTTATAAGGATAATGGGAAAACAAAGAGCCAGAATGTTCTTTTGTCCTGTCTTTCCCTCCTACTGAATATACTTGCCCAGACTGTTACAATTATCTCCACCTATTGAAAGAATGACAGAGGTCTTCTTTGTAATCTTGTTCTCCGCAAAATACTTAAGATACAGCTTTAGAAAACATGTATATATCATTTTGTTATGTGTACTAGATATAATTATGTAGTCATATATTATATCTGTAATTATATAAATATGTTACTATAAATAAATAAGTATATATATAGGATGCCCACTGGTACTCGATCCTGTTCCTACACACCCTGTACCTCGCTTTCAGGTAGTTACCTCTGCATTGGATTCCTCCAGCCTACATTTCAGCCCCTCTGGTTGCACGGCCATGATCTTCCAACAGTGCCTTAGGTGACTCTGGAGAAGCAAGGCTGCCCCTTTGTGACATAGCAGCAGGAGAAACAATCCAGTCAGGAGAACCCCACCAAGGAAACGGCTGCTTAGCAGGACAATACCTGAGACTCTCCAGACTGTCAAGACTTCATCTGTTTACAGGCCTCCTTTCTGAGTTCCCCTTCCACTCTATCTTTGTATACAGCAGGCCTCAATTCCCTTGGCACCTCCAAATCACCCTGTACCTCTTGGTCCACGTCCTGGGCTTTCTACTCATGGATTCAGTCATATGCATTTGGTTCCAAGTCTCAGTTCTAATTCTCTCCCAGAAATCCAGAATGGTTGTACAATAGCAAGCACCAAAACATTGAAGTCTGGGAAGAATGTGGCTTACTTCAGAGTGTCATAGAAACTGTAAGCCTTATGAGGGCTGAGAGGTCTTACCAGGTCACCGAACCCACCTTCCTCATTTGAGGGATGACAAACTGAAGACCCAGAGTAGCTAAGTGAATTCCCCTTGGCACACAGCTAGTTGGCAACTAGAGGTCCTGACTACCCTGTTCATTCTACAAGATCTTGCTACAGTCTTGAAAGAGGAGGGTTATTCTGGCTACAAGGAAGTTGCACCCTTCTGTGATTATCCCTACCTGAGGCAGAATCACATTGATTGGAATTTCTAGGCTTTCAGATCTGGTATCTTGTTTTCTTGTAATATTTGGCGTCGAGTGCTGTGGGAAAAGAGAAAATAAAACGATTTCTGCTTCCCAGCCCATCCTCTGAGCTTCAATTGCTCAGTCTGAAAAACAGATGACTTTCTATTCACTTATCCCCTCTTGTCAACTATGTACATTATGAAAATAGTATCTTAAAAGATCCTTATCAATCTCTAGACAGAAATTAAGACAGATTTTATAGTTGGTGTTAAAAACCTTCCAAAAAGTCTTTGGAGCAGAGATACCCATACCAAATACCTTTTCTAAGGTTATTACTTCTATCTCAAGTAAAAAGCCATACCAATGTTAGGTGCCAGGTATAGGTCCTATGTAGGAGTTGGTCACCAAAACACTCAGAACATTCCAGAGGTGACATCACAAAAAAATATGGTGTTTTTCAGGGCTCATGGTCTCTCTGAGCATCACAGGTGGGAATGAGGCACCTGGCAGGAAGAGTCACCCTGGTTATGTCTACCTGGCTGGTCAGGGTCAGTGTGACACACAATAACCCAAACATTAGCCCCCTATTTGGTCATCTTTGTTACTATTCATATCCCCACTGCCTGGCTGGGCTGTAAGCCCTACCTTCTCTCTAGAGCTAGCATCTTCTACTTGGAGTTGTATCACTCAAAAAGGGAGAAATCCAAATTGAACTCATTTCAGACCAAGAGAAGCCACGGAGTCTGAGATATTTTCTGACACCAACCAATTCTCCAATTCTCTGAGGCCAACTGTATGTCCTATAATTCAATTCAATTCTTAGACAATGTACCTGGAGTGGGTGTCAGGTCACCTAAGTTACAGGGCTCAGTCCCACAAGACTGCCTACACCAGACTTTAGACACCAGTCACAACTCTCAGGCCACCAGTATTTCTGAATGACCAGCTATGAATTGGCGGGGGTCCTACAAACCCCTCCTCACCTCTGTAATTTGCTAGGATAGCTAACAGAACTCAGGAAAACACCTTACTTACAATTACTTTTGTTATAAAAGATGCAGCTCAGAAACAGCCAAATAGAAGATGCTTAAGTCAAGGTATAGGGGGAGAAGGACATGGAGCTTCCACACCCTCACAGGTCATACCATCCTCCCAGCTTCTCCATGTGTTCACCAACCCAGAAGCTCTCCTAACCCTATTAAGGGTTTTTATGGAGGTTTCATTACCTGGTCGAGTTTGATTAAATCACTGGCCATTGGTGATTAAAGATTTCCAGCCCAACCCACCCCCCATCCCCCATTTCCCAGAAGTGGAGAGGTGAAATACTTGAAAGTTCCCAACCTCTAATCACATAGTTGATTCTTCTAGCAACTAGTGCCCATCCTGAAGCCATCTAGGGGCCACCAAGGGTCACTTCATTAGCATAAAGTCAGGTGTGTTCGGGGGGCACTCCTTGTGAATAATAAAATCCTGCTTTAAATTCTTTTGGATATATACCCAGAAGTGGGATTGCTGGATTATATACAGTTTTATTTTTAATTTTTTGAAGAATTTCCATACTGTTTTCCCATAGCTGCTGTGCCATCCTTTTACATTCCCATCAACAGCTCACAAAGGTTCCAGTTTTTCCACATCCCTGTCAAAGCTTGTTTTCTGTTTCTCCAAGGGTTTCTAGTGATTAACTCTCACACCGTTGGAAAACTCAGTTCAGCTTTCCCTTATAGATGCACCTCATAGAAGCACCTGTACATCGCCCTTGGGCGCTGATCTAGGAAATCTAAACAAAGAGGGAACTAGCCGTGCTCATCTCCTGGGGGTGCCCAAACAAAGGACCATGAAATGGGGACACCTGGGTGGCTCAGCAGTTAAGCATCTGTCTTCGGCTCAGGGCATGATCCTGGGGTCCAGGATGGAGTCCCACATTAGGCTCCTTCCTTGTGGGGAGCCTGCTTCTCCCTCTGCCTGTGTCTCTGCCTCTCTCTCTGTGTCTCTCATGAATAAATAAAATCTTAAAAAAAAAAAAAGGACCATGAAATTAATGGCTTAAAACAACAGAAATTTATTGTCTCACAGTTCTGGAGTCCAGAAGTCAAAATCATTGGCAGGACCATGCTCCCTCTGAAACCTATAGGGGAGAACCGTCCTTTGCCTGTCCCCTGGCCTCTGAGGGTTGTTCACAATCCTTGATCCTCCTCAATTTGCATGTGCAGCACTTACATCACTGCCTCCACCTTCACATGGCCTTCTCCAGACATGTGTCTACAACTGTTGTCTCCTGGAGACAGCAGTCATACTGGATTAAGGTCCACCCCATTCTAGTAAAATCTCATCCTAATCACATCTGTAAGGACTCTATTTCCAAATAAGGTCATATTCTGAAGCATTGGGGGCTTTTAACTTCAACATATCTTTTGGGGGTTGGAGGATACAATTCAACCCATAAGAGAAGCTAACACTGAACACCTAATGAGCACAGCAAGGTGCCAGATACTTTATTTGTGCTATTTTACTTAATCAGAGTCATTGGCACATATATCAAGTCCTCCCCCCTTGGTTATTAGCCCATCCTTGAGGTCTCTAAGACCATTGCCCTGGCCCATCTCCAACAGGTTCACTTGAACCCCTCCCGCCCACAAAAGATAGCTCTAGTGCCAAGGAGCACAGCTCTTCCCTGCAAGGCTCCTCCTGGACCAAGGTATCTGGTAGTAAGCCTTATGTATTTTATTACTATTGTATGTATTATATGTTATTCTTATTTGTTATGATTTTCGTTTTGTGACTTTTGCCCGGTCTCAGCCATCCTGCTTGGCCATGTTCCACCCAGTGTAGCAAAATCCTTACCTCTGTCCTGAGGCCATCTCTGCATAAAGAAACACCCCACCCCTTTTTAAGCTCCTCTTGGCTTCTTACTGTGACACACTCCCCCCCCAGAATGATACCCATGACCTCAGGAGAAACAAGATATAATTCATCCTAGAAAGGAAGTCTTGCTATTAGATGATCACAGAAACTCCCAGGATCCAGATGATGGTGGAAATCATTCCTTTTTCCATTTCAGTGCCAAGTGGTCCAGCAGAGTTCTCCTCTAATGGGTATCTGGGGACCTTTCTTTTTGTGGGTTCCCTCCGCCCTCACCTCTGCTTTAGTCCTCTGCCTTTATTGTGCTAAGAGGCCTGGCTCCAGGTGAAGGAGTAGCCACCATACTGTGGCTGATAGTGATGGCTCTCACAGCATGACAGTGACTCATTATCCCATCATCTGAACACAGATCCTCTCTCCCCATCCATCTTGCAAGGGGGAGTGCTGGAGAAAGGGAAGAAAACGAATGGACACATGGACTGTCCTACCACATTAGCAGAAAAACAACTTCTTTTATTGAACCCAAAGGAAGGGTACTGATAATAAATGAGGATGATTGGGCGCCTGGATGGTGCAATCAGTTAAGCATCCAACTCTTGGTTTCAGCTCAGGTTGTGATCTCAGGGTTGTGAGATTGAGCCCATGTCTGGCTCCGTGCTCAGCACAGAACCAGCTTGGGATTCTCTTCCTCTTCCTCTGTCCCTCACCCTGCCCCCAGTATTCTGTCTCCATCTCTCTCAAATAAGTAAATAAATCTCAAAAAGAATAAGGAGGAGAAATGAGGATGCAAATAGCCAGGTCATGGACATTAGTATTAGCAGTGTGGAAATCTGGAGACCAAGAATTAGTTACTTACTGTATGTCTTAGCATGTCTTAACTCAGTGTATCACAACAAAATGCCACAGACTGAGTAGCTTAACAAATACTTGGGGCGCCTGGGTGGCTCAGTTAAGTGGTTAAGCCTCTGCCTTTGGCTCAGGTCATGATCTCCAGGTCCCAGGATGAGCCCCACGTTGGGCTCCCTGCTCAGCGAGGAGTCTGCTTCTCCCTTTCCCTCTGCCCTTCTGCTTGTGCTTGCTCTCTTTCTCTCTCTCTCTCTCAAATGAATAAAATCTTTTATTTATTAAGTATTAAAATAAATACTTATTTCTCACAAGTTCTGAGGCTGGGAAGTCCAAGATCAAGGTATTAGCTGATTTGGTTCCTGGTGAGAACTGCTTCCTGGCTTGCAGACAGCTACCTTCTCATGGTGTTCTCACAGAGAGAGTGTTCTGATCTCTCCCTCTCTTATAATCCCACCCTCAAGACTTCACTAAACCTAATTACCCGCCAAAGGCCAAACCTCCAAATATCATAACATGGGGATTAGGGCTTCAACATACGAATTTTGGAAAGACACATTCAGTCTCTACACATGTGACTTGGGCAAGTCACCCCACCTCTCAGAAGTTCAGTCTCATCTCCAAAAGGAGTAAATGATATGTAATTTGAGATAACATACATAAAGAAGCTGACACTCAGCAAGTTCTCAATACTCACTGCCTCAGAGCCCTTTTACGAAATTGTCTTGCTCCTTTTGACTTAAAATCTCAAGCAGCTGACACACAATTGGCGCTGCTGTTACAAAAAAGTCTTGATACTACAACTTCTGCGAAGGCTCTATGGTTGCCAGATTGATAGGGTTTTTTTGTTTTTAAGGGAGAGCATTTGGAACAGGGCCATCCTAGTACTGGCATCTACAGTTGCCTATTAGCTGGACTCCTTCCCTCTCCAAACACACGTACCCATGACTCAGTACGGAGAAGCTTCCTTGAGATTGCACCCAAAATGCCTGTTATTACTCAGATTAACACTGTCATCAATCATCCACGTTCCATGAGCATCCACAATTGGTGGACGCTACACGGAAAATGGAGGTAGACATGCCTCATGGGTGTCTAATCTAAACAGAGCAGAGCCAAAGGAAAGGGCAAGCATGCATCTAAGACTCTTCAGGCTTTCCTCACCTGCAACTATTGGATGATGAATCACAGAGAAAAATTCATTGTGCAGGAGGGTCCATTAGAGAGCACGGGGCCCCTTGCCCTTCCCCATAGAGTCACAGAAACTGCAGCTGTTGGTCCTGGAGTCAGGTGGGCAAGGGGTGCGGGGTACATTATGGCCTTTCTCTCCTCATTGGTGGAGATGGGGATGAAGGTTGGATGCATTTAGTAATTTGTCACGATGCCTGTCATCTCCAAATCACATGACATGATTTGCAATGATGTGTTATTTTTGCTACATAGGGCAGGGTAGCTCTACTTTGGCACCAGAAGAGCAGCCTACGTATAGCCAGGCTTTGGCCAAACTCTTTAGGGACAGCTGGGAGCCCTCACCTTTTGAGGAAGCAGAAGGCAGCAGCCAGGGAGTGCAAGAAAGGCTGCACTCCAAAGTTCGAAAGATAACCAGGATAAGTAAATCCTTGAAGCCAGAAAGGAGATCATGTGCTAGACTGGTCCTCAGAAGTAGGGCCGAAACTTGCAAATCTCTAGAGCTACAAGACATCCTTACAACCAGACTTTTCCTTCTGAATCCAGGAGCGGCTAGAAATTCCCCCAAAATTCTGATGTTTTCCTAATCTTAGTCCATTAGTTCACTTGAGCCAGAGAGAGGCTCTATTAAAAGCTATCCTATGGAAAAAACATTCAGTCTCTAAGAAATTCTTCTTTAGTTTGGAAAAAGTCGCACCTGGGGATCCCTGGGTGGCTCAGGGGTTTAGCGCCTGCCTTCAGCCCAGGGCGTGATCCTGGAGTCCCTAGATCAAGTCCCACATCGGGTTCCCTGTGTGGAGCCTGCTTCTCTCTCTGCCTGTGTGTCTCTCTCTCTGTGTCTCTCATGAATAAATAAAATATAAAAAAAAGGAAAAAGTCATACCTGAAACAAATATAACATTGTATGTCAATTATACTTCAATTATTTAAAAAAATATAGGTGTGGGATGCCTGAATGGCTCAGTCGGTTAAAGCAAGCGGATCTTGAAATTGGCTCAGGTCATGATCTCAGGGTCAAGAGATGGAGTCCGGTGTCAGGCTCAGCACTAATGCTTAAGATTCTTTCTCTGCCCTGCCCCCAACCCTGCTTGGAAAGCATTATCTCTCTCTTAAAAAAAAAAAATTGTGACTGTGTGGTCTCTGGCCCTAGTCAAAGATTGTGATTGGTCTTGTTTTCGCAGGCAGTTAGAAGCCATGGGAGTGGATGCTTCCAAAGGAAGAGGTGGGGAGTCTCTACTTCTGGCCAACAGGGGCAAAACTGAAGGTTTTATTAATATAACTCTAATTAAGATATATGTGATTCTGTACATTTCAATCTGACCAAAATTTAAAAATCATCAAATTAGTTGTGTGGGTAATCCCTTCAATTAATTATCCATCCTTTGCTTCTTAATGATAATGGAATGCTTACCAAATAGCTTGTGATCTCTGAATAGTGCCAAATAAATTGATTAAAATATTTTTTCAAAAAGTAACAAAGATTCCATTTGTTCAGTTTGCTCAGTGAATTTTTTTTTTTAAGATTTTATTTATTTGTGTGAGAGAAAAAGACACCAAAGTCAGGGAGGAGCAGAGGGGAGGAGATTTTATTTGAGAGAGAGAGAGAGAGCATGAGGGAGAGAGAACACAAGCAAAGGGAGGAGGAGAGGGAGAAGCAGACTTCCTGCTAAGCAGGGAGCCCAAAATGAGGCTCCATCCCAGGACCCTGAGATTATGACCTGAGCCGAAGGCAGACGTTTAACTCACTGAGCCACCCAGGAGCCCCTGCTCAGTGAGTTTTAATGTGTTCAGTCTCAAAAAGTGGGTCTGAGATTGGACTTGCATTACTATGTGGAACAACGTCTTAGGTGACAGTGTCTGAGGAGACATTCACCTCCACACTGGGCATCGGATGGGCACACAGACTCTAAGTCAGAGTACCTGTGTTGGAACCTGTTTCTACTTCCGGCTAGTTTCTACCCCTGCTGCTTACCTTTGGCTAAGCCTCAGTTCCTTTGCTGATAGAATGACCATGATCATTCTTGCGCTTTAGGGTGGGGTGCGAGGAGAGACTCCAAAACAGTGGTGCACGGGCTCTGCCCATACTGGTGCTAATAAACACTTACTGATTGGAAAGTTCAGGTGAACTGAAATCCTAATGAATGAACACTTGAGCATTGTCTCTGAGCAAGGCTATGTGCTTGGTAGTGGAGACAAGGAAGGAAAAGGGGAGAAGAAATCAGATGCCATCTGTTGCTCCCAAAAGGGCTATAATCTAACAGGAGAACAGCATTTGGGGAAGCAGGAGATAGAGCATAATAGCCAATATTTATGGAGTGCTTACTACATTCCAGGCACTAGTATGAGCCCTTTAAGTACCATTTAATCTTCTCAACAATTCAGGAAGAGAGATACCTGTTAATTTGAGCCCCATTTTACAGTAAGAAAAGTGAGGCAGCAAGAAGTTAAGTGATTTGTGCCTACTGTCATCACACAGCAAGTGCCAGACCTAGGATACCAGTTCCAGTTCTGCGCCCTTAGTATTGCCTGCATGTTGGGGCCAAGAGGAGTATCCTGGACTTGGGACTTGAAAGTCCCCAGTCTGCATCTTCCATGCCATCTCTGCAGTCCTACATAATTACTTCTCAGAGCCAGAATCTCCTCATCTGTAAAACGAGTTAACAGTCCCCACAACATGGTTTGCTGTGATTCTGAAATACGGTAAGAGTGCTCTGCATTGTGCCTGGCATGCTGTAGGTGTCTAATAAAGTTTCCATGCATCTGATTCTGTATTGCCATTATTATTTATAAACTAAAATTTCTATCAGCTAAAGTCATCCTGTGTCCCTCAGATAAAACCTGAACACTAAATGTTTCAGACTCTCATAATAAATAGTGACCCACACTATTTCAAACACCATTATCACAGAATTACACATGATCATCGGTAATCTAGTCAGTGAGCTACAAAATCTTTTCCTAGTTTTCAATTATTTGAGTGGAATCCTACCAATCCTACCAATCAATTATTTTGAGTGCAACCCCTCACAAGTCTATTTCCTAATTTACAAATGTGATGCTTTTTTAAATATGTTTTATGATTGCACATTATAAAATAGACCCAAATTGAAATTTTTACAAGATAAATGAAGATAAAGTAAATATTTCATAATAATGCTGTTGTACCTGATTCATCAATAACACAAAAAAATATTTTGCCTCCACAAAAAATTATCAATAATATTTTTAGTGAGCACAGTGTAACTAAACATGGTCCCCTGTTTCTCAAAACCTTAGTTTTAACACAGTGAGTCCACAGTTCTACATTCAGTTGACTCAGATTTTTTCATTTAATGGCTGTCCTCATGGAGGACGGTACTTCACAAAGATCTGTAGATCCAAACGGTGAAATACATTATTGACTGCAATTTCCAAATAACAATACTCAATATTCAGTCTGTTGTGCCCAAGATTGCTGTGGAGGCTGAGAAAATTAAGGTCATTCCACTTTAAGTTCAGTGTTAGCACAAGTACAGCCATCCCAGGCCCCTGTGAATAAGAGCTGAAATTTACATTACTTCAGTTACAGGGAAAAAAAAAAACAGTTTACAGCTTAAGGTCCTAGAAAGCCTCATATTAGAATGAGAACAGAGCCCAAGCCTGTGGCAGGAAGCCCCATATCAGAATCTAAACAGAACTTGAGAAATTCCTCCACCCCTTCTGGAGGTCCCCTAGACCAGCCCTTAAAACTAAGCTGAAACCCACCTTGGGGTCCAAGTCCCTACTCCGCAGTGTCGGTACAATTGGACCCAAGCTCAAGCTTGTAAATAAACCCTCGTGTGTTTGCATCGGTGTCGGCTCCTTGGTGGTTTCTCGGTACGGATACCATACGTAATCTGGGCCACAACATTGCCCTGCTCTTATTCACAGGGGCCTGAGATGGCTGTACTTGTGCTAATGCTGAACTTAAGGTGGAATGGCCTTAATTTTCTCGGCCTCCACAAATCCTATTGCCAAATGACGCATTTTTTTTTTTTTTACTAAAATGTGCACTTGTTTTCAAAACATTTTCTTCACTGAATAAGCTTAGCTTTGTTTTGTTGTTGTTCTTTCAAAAAAATTCTAAACTCTCTCACTTATTGCTTTCCATGAAGGCAAAACATAATTGTAGTTTTTTTCTTTTTAAAAATGGCTTCTAGACTGCACACTGTTAACAATCAATTATCACCCCAAAAAGGGTGAGCAAATTTGGAACACTTGGTTTTTTCTGTAAAAAGAGACAACTGCAAGATTCCCTGCAGCATGAGAGACTTTTATGGTTATTCTCCATCTTGGGACAAAGTACTGCAAGAGTCCTAGCATTTTTATACAGCTTCCTCAGTTATTAAAATCAGATTAATCGCATTCATAAGCTCTTCTAGCTCATTGCACACTCTTGGCTTCAGCTGTTTTGCAGCAAGAGTTTAACTAGGAATCACCAGGGGGAAAGGGGTCAATTGTAAAGGTGATGGATACTGACCAGACTTGGTGGAGATCACTTGGTTGTGCATACAGATGTCTGATTATAATGCTGTACAGCTGAAACATATAATGTTATATGCCAATTTTATCTCAATAAAAAGAAAAGAAGAAGAAGATGGTACCACCTGCAGGAAGCAATGCCCTGAGCATAAGAGCCACAGCCAGTCCAAGGAGATGCTGCAGGCCAGGGGGAGGTACGTAGAGTCAAGAGAAGGTATGCCTGTATGCCTGTCTGCACCACATTCCTCCCTCCTGTTGAGGGTTCCCTCTGGTCAAGTCCAAGAAGCCAGAGCACAGGAGTGCCCTCTGATGGAGCAGCATCTCAGAGCAAAAAGAAGAGCAAAGTCTACATGTAAGGAACAAACAAAATAACCACAATTCCCAAAAGGATTTTGACTGCATCAAAATCTACTGGAGGTACATTTTTTTAAATAATTTTTTAAATTTTTATTTATTTATGATAGGCACACAGTGAGAGAGAGAGAGAGTCAGAGACATAGGCAGAGGGGGAAACAGGTTCCATGCACCAGGAGCCCGACGTGGGATTCGATCCCGGGTCCCCAGGATCACGCCCTGGGCCAAAGGCAGGCGCTAAACCGCTGCGCCACCCAGGGATCCCTGGAAGTACATTTTAAAAAAAATATATGAACTCCCCAGAGCCAATCTCCAAAATTCAGAGTTCATATGCCTGGGGTGGAATCTTAATAGTCTTATGTTTTGGGGGCTTCAGGGGGGGTGTGTGCAAATTCCTTAAGTGATTCCAATGCACAGTTAAGTTTGGAATCCCTAACTTTGTAAGATACACAAATGACCTTGAAGATTTCAAAGGAGGTCACACAGTTCCTTCTCACCACCTGGTCCAAACCAACAGGGGCAAATCACCTTAAGAATCTTCTATAAAGGAGGCAGCCTGGGTGGCTCAGCAGTTTAGTCCCACCTTCAGCCCAGGGTGTGATCCTGGAGACCAGGGATTGAGTCCCATGTCAGGCTTCCTGCATGGAGCCCTGCTTCTCCCTCTGCCTGTGTCTCTGCCTCTCTCTCAGTCTCTGTGTCTCTCATGAATAAATAAAATTTTAAAAAAAGAATCTTTTATAAAGGGACTGCATTTTGACCTATTATGATCTCCCAACTGCAGCAGCATTCGCCAATCAAAAAGAGAGAACTGTCTTACTCTCTACAAGTACTAATCCTGAGGATAGCTAAGCCTAAAGATACATTCTGTACACTTGAAGTTTATTGTCCTTTTACCTCCTGAGTAGAAAATACAAGTAACAAGAAAGACCTGAATCCTTGAAAACTCTTCATACGAATCCAGACCCTCAACTTTAAATGATAGCAGGCTTGAGTGGCTAAAGGAATTGTATTTCCACAAGGACCATCATTGGCAAGGCATGTCGTTCAGAAGTCTCACTTAAAGATCATTTTTTCCATTATAATCATTGAAGTGAAGCCAAGAGGGAAAAGAGTTGACATTCTGAACTCTAGAATCTTGGCTTCAGAAATGCCTATTAATACAACACAATTCAATTTAATAAAACTTACAAACTCCCGGTAATCCTCAAGGTGCTCTTAAAATTGAAATTGATTCTGTGAAACTGCTTTCACCTACCATCATTAAGGAAAATTCCATTTTAACTCAACTCTTAATAGGGAGGTCATGAAGAAAACTATTAAGTCCTGGAATACAGAATGTTAGGAGCACGTGGCCCAGAGGAAGCCGAAACAAGGTGGACACCCAGTCCAGACCTTACACTCACCTCACACTGCAGGTTCTGAGTCTAGCAGCTGCTCGTTTTCCTAGGGAATTAAGTGGAGGAAATCACTTATAATTTCCAATCACACAGCGCAGTTCAAAGGCAAAGTGTTTTCCATAAGGTCATTTTACCATAAACATGCCCATCATTAAAGGAAACTTGGCTGGCGGGTGGAGGGGGGGCAGGGAGTAGACATTTATTTACTAACATGGACAGGATAACAAAAAAAAACTTCATGGACCTGCAGAAGTTGGAGCTTGAAGGCAAAGCTTAGGTTCATCCATGTTGTGAATGGCTCCCGAGGGCCATGGTTGGGATCGCGAGGCTCCTGGGTCCTGTTCCCTTACAGTTTATTAATCTGTAACCTTGAGCCAAGGATCTTAAATATTTCTTATCAATTTCCCACCAGAATAAATGCAAATAAAAATAGGCCTACCTTAGAAATGCTATCAGGGTCAAACTTCACTTTTCTACAGGTATGTCCGACTTTACCCAGTAGGTATGTCCCAGATTGCAATGAAATGCTTTACAATGAATGAGAACTCAAATGGTTGTCAAGTGGTAGTTTTAGATACTCTCACACAATTGACTTTAAAAGCACTCATTCATGGGAGTGGCTAAAAGGCCAGGTGCCAGAGGTAGACAGCTGTTTTCTTAATGTAAAACAATTAAAAAACTGTTTGTGATAGATTAACCAACATTTTTCCTGTCCCCTTAATTTCTGTTATCTCACACCCCTTCTCCTCCATGTGCTAGGACCTTCTACATTTACTACTGTGTCCATGGCAGCTTACCAAGCACCAAAGATGAGCACTCCTGCACCTGCACAGAGTGAAGGCATCTCTGGGCAGTGACTGCCCAGCCCCGGACTGCACCATGAAGCCCCCATGAACTAGGCTGAAGCCATGTGACGGAGTTCTGCCCAAAAGAACGTGGTAGAAATAACACATACTGCTTAGGACCATCTGTGCACAGCCACCAGAAAGATAAGGAACAGAATAGGACACCTCATTCCTCAGGGACATTCCCTGAGTCAGTCTGAGTCAAGAAAATAGATACAGATCTCTTTTGTGAGTCCTTTAGGATCACACACTGCCCTGAGGATTCATGTAGCTGACTCCCTAGCCAGGACCAAGCACACGCTTCTGTAGAAAACACACTAGGCATCTACTCGATGCCTGTGATACACCAAGCTCTCTCACATATAAATACAAAATCTCATTTTTAAGAGTGGTGGAATCATCTGCATTTAACAGAGGGGAAACTCAGGTCAAAGGGATGCAGAGGACTTGTCCAAGGTCATTCAAATAGAATGCAGCCATGTGAGGTTTGAAGCCAGGTTTTCTGGCTTTGGATGCAGTGATGGTAGCACCATTCTACAGATCCCTCTTCTGGAGACGGTACCCAAAGGGATCCCCAGCTCTCCTTCAGCTGTTACCTTCGAAGGCTCAGGCATCCAACGGAAGATGTGAGGATGACTAATTGCAACCCATCTGTCTCTAAGGGCATCCTACTTGAGATTCTGAGAAAGAAAAAAAAAATGTTTCCTACAAATTGTTTGATCCACGTGATGAACGCATGGGCCACAGGGCCCTACCATCTGTCCACCATTATCCTTGTATGACTGACCACCGCCAGGTGCCATGCCAGCCGGCATGGATTAATTAGTAGGTATAAAACAAGTTCAATGTAATCAATCACACAAACTTGAGCCCTGAATATCCAGTATTACTAAAAGTATACCATAACCTTGGAACACTAAAGGATTAATGACCAAAGTGGACATGCGAAGAAGGCCTTAAATGCACCTGATTCATGTTCGAATCAAGTCTGATACTCATTTGCCCTGCAGGGACTCTCCCAACTCACTATTGTAATCAATGAAAAATTCATGTGGCCCGAATACAAATAGACTTCTGATCATGTGACTGACCCACAGTAGCAAAACCTTGAACAACCCCACAGTGAACCCTTCCTTTGGCTTGTTTCGACTAATTAGCCCAATACATTCCAGAACTACTAGTGAGACACAAGGAGCACACTGCTGACGTTACCATGGCAGCCCCCCAACGTCCCCCTAGAGAAGGGCCTCCATTTGCAGACCCCGTCCGCTCCCATTATGGGACTACAACACATTTATCACCTTTACTTCCCAAGGGGGCTTCCGGACTGTCTGTGCTATTGATTGTTTCAGCAATTTACCAGGTAGAGAATTAGAATTATGGGTTAGTGATTTCCTGTGTGCTTCTTGCTCCACTTCTGAAAGTTTGGTGCTAATTTAATCCTTGTAAGAACACTGCACTGCTAGGATGCCCTGATGGCCAGCTGATTATTTATCTGCAAGACTTAGCAAAACTCACTGACAGGGATGTGTCCCTGGCTGATGTCAGACTCAAGTTCAGGCCCCAAGAGCTTGTTCGGCCACAAGAAAGGACTAAGAGCGAATAAAAGACCCAAGTAGACAGAAAATGCAAAAGGCAGGGAAGGGAAGCTTTGCATTCTCTGAAGGATCCCAGAGCTGGGTTTTGCCAGGGAGTGGGGAAGGACAGGAGTGAAGTCCTGCAGGGGAGATCCCAGGAGACAAGCATTCCCCCACCCCCGACACGCCCCAGTTCAGTTCCCAAGGCAATGTTCCAATTTAGCACAAAGCATAAGTCAGACATGTTCAACCAAGAAAAGCCAAGAAACAGGGATAAATAATCTGCACAGGAAATGCCCATATGTCACAGCTGCTACTGCTGTTGCTGCTCCTTCTTCCTCGTCCTCCTCCATCCCCTCTTTCCCCTCCTCCCTCTCCTCCCCTTCCTTCTTCATTTTTTCCTCTTGCATAATTCTGAAAGTTCTCATTTCCTGGGCTGGAATGACTCACTGCACTATACATTCAAATTTTTACCCTATTCCTAACTCATGGGTAACTGAGACCAGGCACTGGTGCCCAATAAATTTCTTCAACCTCTTTACCCCCAAAAGACTCTTGCCACAGCACTGACCTTCTGGGAAGTGGCCCCTTTAACTTGGGCCAAAGCCCTTCAGACGTTTCCCACCTGGATTTTTCCTGCTGTACCCACCATCATACTGGGTCCTCAGACATACTTTTCCTAATTTCTCCCCACCTATGAAATGTTAGTATCACAGATACACAGATTCTGTGTATCTGTTTGGGCACTGTATGCTTATCTGTTTTATATATTAAAAAATAATAATTTTTTTCACCTCCCAAGAATAAAATTTTGTTCCCTTGAGAGCGTGATCACCCGGCACCGCCACCGCCCCCCCTTAAGGAGGGAGAATGGATACTCCTAAATGCAGACTTACAGGTGTGATGATTTACAGGCTCATTCTGTTGAGTAGAGAAAACTGGGAGCCTGGTAAATGGAAAAAGGAGCCACTTAGGAGGAAGAGAATACAGACAGAGCAAGGGGGACACAATATTAGGGAGATTCCTCAAGAAGCTCCCAATTTATTGTGCACCAGCGCCTGGTCTCATTCCTGAAGAATGTCACACTTGTCCCACCTTGGGGGGGATCATTTGTGGGGTATCAGCCTGTGCTTTGTCCTCAGCTAGCTGCCCATTCCCCATCAAATATCACTTTCGATTTTTTTTATAATAAAAAAATTTATTTTTTATTGGTGTTCAATTTGCCAACATACAGAATAACAGCCAGTGCTCATCCCGTCAAGTGCCCCCCTCAGGGCCCATCACCCATCCACCCCCACCCTCCTCCCCTTCCACCATCCCCAGCTCGTTTCCCAGAGTTAGGAGTCTTTATGTTCTGTCTCCCTTTCTGATATTTTCTAAAAGGACCACCTTTTCCCACCGTTTGACAGTCTCTGAGGAAATATTATGCCAGGACGGACTTTGACAAACAAGGAACACCTTTTTCAGAGCAGATCCAGGCCTTTCTTCTGCAAGTCTCTCCCACCTTCTCTTCCTCTGTTCTCACCCCTGCTGTGCAACACCCAGGTGCCCAGCAGTCCCCAGCATGAGCCTCAGGCCCTCCGCAGTGCTCGTGGCCATTCAGAGTTTATTACAGCATTTTGTAATTAGCTGGGAGTATTTTAGACCTGTATTTTTATTCCTCATCTCCCTGATTGATTTTCTAAATTATGTGTCAGCACGAAGGTGTTTAAAAAAAAAAAAAAAACACTTAACTCAGCAGCAATTAACTGCAAAGCTTTTAAAGCTTCCTTTTCATCTCGTAGGTCTTCAAGAGCCAGAAATAATATCAATAATACTGAAATCAAGTTGTATTTTACCCCTGGTTTAAAAGGCAGCAAGTGGTTTGAGAGGCACTATTTATCTAAGGCAACATTCGCTTATCTTTTTTTTCCTGACTCATGCTGTTAGAATTTCCTACACACACACACCATGGAGGAAAATGTAGTTGGGCAGGATTTAGCTGAAGTGGGCATTGCTCATGAAGACAGCATTTGAGAATGTTCTTGATCCCTGAACACTTTTGGAATGCCAACATTTTGTCTTGGGCAATGCTTAGGTTTAGAGTTGGTGACATCTTCATCCATTTTCTAGAGCCTCTAAAAGCATAACCCTTGAGGTTATTCTCAGACAGTTTAGAGTAAAAAAACATAAGCAAGCAAGACAGAACTGCCCAGACGCTTCTTTGTTCAAATGCTGTTAAGGAGCCCCCAGTTTGCAGGGAGGGAGCATGGAGACCTGGTTATTTTGCAGCAACAGTGAGCAAAGAACCCTTTCCGGAATTTGGCATTCATCTGGAGATCAGAGCTTGCACCTGAGGTAAGGGGTCATTCACAGTTGAAGATTGTAAACATCCCAGCAATACTGCAAGTTGGCGAGAAAGAGGCTGAAATCACTGGTGTAAGAAGAATCTAGAGTTCATCATATATTGCAGAAAGAAGTAATAATATGAAGCAAAATGTCCCCTCCACTGCCTTCCACCTGCCAGTCAGTCACCAAGTGGCCACCTACAGCTTTCTATTCCCATTGCGCCTTTTAAGTCTGCCCTCAATGTTAATGTTAACCACATTTCACCTTCAACTTTGAAGTACCAGAATGTGAGGATGAACGGGTGGGGGTGTGTGCGTCTGTGGTGTTTGGAGATGACCAGCCAGCCACTCTGACATTTGGCCTTAGGATGCCCCCTCAGAAGATGCAAAATAAAACCTTTATTCCTAGGCTAATTTGTCTGCCTGAGCTCACACACCTAAATCGTCTTGTCTCAGAGCATATTTTATTTTAGTGATAGAGATCTTCATAAGTCATCTAGTTTTCCTTTTAGCCTTGACTGCCGGGAATCTCAAAGCCGAATGCCTTGCTCAGTTGCAGTAACTGGCTTTAGCACACATTTTCCACCACCATATCTCGTCCCACCAATTGGCCCCTACCCCCTGTGCAGGGCATGACATTTGGCCTTTGTTCTTTTATCCTTACTTGGAAATAACTTCTACCATAAGCTACCCTATAGCTTTTTTGGTGAAAATACAAATAAAAGAAGAACTGAATTATCTTTAAATGACTTTTCATTATGGAGCGACGTCCTGGCGATACGCCTGAGTTGACATCCTTATTAAGAAAGGCTGATCTGCAGTGGTGATTTAACAGGGTGATTAGCACACACACCAGAATTTGCGAAACCTCTACAGCATTACCTGCTCCACATGAACAGAAAGCCATTTCTGCCTGCCTGTTAAGTTTCCCCATCTACAAAATGATAACAATGCTTGCTCTTTCTCCCTGTTACACTCATGCTATAAGGATCAATACCACAGCATCTATAAAGTGCTTTGAGCTCCTCAGGGGACAGTGCTCTATAACTATAATTACCATTATTGACAGCAGCGAGGAACCGCTGTAGGCTTTCCAAGGAGGGGTTGGTTGTGGCTCGGGCACCTGCCTGGTCTTTTCCTGGAGCTGCAGATAGGCTGGGGCACAGACTGCGTTTTCCTTCTGCTAGGGGGCATACTTACCACCAGCTCCAATCACCGATATAAAAGAGATCTCAAAATGCAGAACGGTTCCAAGCAGGCTGAAAGCAACACATCACCACCACTGCCATTAAAAGAAGGCTAGGAACACCCAACAGTACATCCACATAAACAGGCATGTTGTGAGGACAGCCGGCAGCAGGTGGCACGGGGCCTGGATGCGTTCAGTTGGTCTATGCCAACATAATCCTTTTCCTAGTTAGGGAATGCTCTTATTCCCATTCTTTACACCAAAAAAAAAAAAAAAAGAAGTAGATGATGTCCACATCCATCAGGCTGCCAAGGCTTTTATGACCTTTTTAAGACTACTTCTTCTGGAAGCCTGTATTATCTATCTCAAGGAGGCACCAGGACTCGAGTCCATAACTTTATCATCTGCCTCCTGACTGTGACTGCTCTCCTCTCTCTTATCTGGCTGCTGCCACTCTACATCATTCTCAGCTCCGTGAGATTTCCACAAGCAAACTCCTCCTTCCAACAGCTCTGATTCCTCCTCTAATCTGAACTTTGCAGCCAAAGGAATTCTCAGACTATATTTTCAAATATGTCTTCCGGTTATTTTTCTCAAGACCCTTCGTTTTGAAGATTTGCTTTTTTTAAAAAAATGTGTATTTTTAAAGGCTTTATTTACTTATTCATGAGAGACACAGAGACAGGCAGAGACATAGGCAGAGGGATAAGAAGGCTCCTTGTGGGGAACCTGATGTGGGACTTGATCCTAGGAACCCGGGATCATGACCTGAGCTGAAGCTAGATGCTCAACCACTGAGCCACCCAGGTGCCCCTTGAATATTTTCTTTTAAGTCTTTTCTGATACTAAAAAATATCAGGACAAATCCTAAAATAGGACATCATTTACTTGGTTCCAGGGAAAATACAATTGCCTGCTATTTTGAAAATCTGGGTACAACTCATATAGTAATGTTGGCGCCGTAGCAATAGCTAAACAAAAACTTCTAGAACTAAAAAAAGGGAGACAGTGTCTGGGTCAGGAGACTATAAAGCCAAAGCAAAAAGAATTGGAAAAAAAATACATATATGCGTATGTATGTAGTTCCAAGATTCATTTGGGTGCAAAAGAGAAATATACCGTACTTAGCAGTCTGCTTTCAGTGCAGCATCAATGAATGCCAGGAAATGCGATTTCAGAATATCTGAAATTCAACTGCAAACTTGCATTAACACTTGGGAGAAAGGAGGGGAACATAAAGTGACAAATTTACTTGGAGTCGTGCAGACTCCTTTTTAGCCAAATTGCTGGTTTGAGACAGCTCATCATCTCTCTAAGAACATGAACTGCAGACTTGTCACTTTTCCCCACTCTGTGCAAATACAAGCTGAGTGATTATGTGTCTGCCCTCCCCAATCAGCAGCCCAGTTCCTGTTCTCTGCGAGGCAGTCAGAGTCAAAGAAGAGCCCTCTCGGGGGACTAATGAAGAACTGTCATCAGGGCTCTGTGACGGGATAATGGCGGAATAAATGTTATGGAGGAGCGGCACCTTCGCGTGAAAGTACAAAGCTCACTAACAAAGAGAACTGGCTTGGTGATTGAAGGCCCCTCTAGAGCAGCATTTGGCTAACAAGGCACTGTTCTTAGTTGCTTCTGTCCCCTGGCCTGTCCTCAGGGACTGCGCCTTCTTGTCCCAGATGATCAGGTTTATTTCAGTGCAGCCAATTACTTAAATTGGGAGCCCACCTCCAACGAATGCTCTCCCAGATACTGCAAGAAAAACTGGAACCAGGGCGCCTCGGTGGCTCAGTTGGTTAAGCATCTGCCTTCAGCTCAGGTCATGATTTCAGGGTCCTGGGATCAAGTCCACATCAGCCTCTCTGCTCAGTAGGGAGTCTGCTTCTACCTTTGCACCCATGCTGCCCCCTTGCTCCTGCTTCTTCTCTGAAAGAAAACAGAGGGGAGGGGAGGGGAGGGGAGGGGAGGGGAGGGGAGGGGAGGGGAGGGGAGGGGAGGGGAGGGAGGGGAGAGGAGAGGAGAGGAGAGGAGAGGAGAGGAGAGGAGAGGAGAGGAGAGGAGAGGAGAGGAGAGGAGAGGAGAGGAGAGGAGAGGAGAGGAGAGGAGAGGAGAGGAGAGAAAAAAACCTGGAACCACTGGTCATGAACTCTTGGGAGGTGGCTATTAGCCCTGATCCAACTCTACGTGTCCAAAAGGAGCTCAATAAATGCAGGGTGAGAAGCAATGTATATGAAGTGATTTATTAAATATGTAGATTATGACATTCTACTTCATATGAAGATAGCACTGAATCACCATACTAATCCTAGGAACACCCCACTGGCCTCCTGTTAACGGAGGAAGAAACAGAAACATTGTAAATGATTTGCCCAGGGTCATGCAGTGAATGAGAGTCTGGCTCCACACTCCTGGCTCTTCCTGTCTACACTGCACTCCTCCCGCATGGAAATACAGGCCTCCCCTCCTGTCACTGACCCCCTGGAGCCAGCAATATATGGAGGCAGACAGCTACACTGAGGTTCTGTAGGAGATGCACACAATAGGAAGTCTGAGGAGCTCATCACAACATCCTTCTGCCCTCTCTCAGGCTGTCCCACATCAAATGCAGGCCAAGGGGAGTGAAGGCCAAAGGACAAGCCAAGTACCCTTGAAAACCCATCTTCTTGTCCCAAATGAGCACCCTTCTCCTTCCCTTTCTACTACCCCCTGTACAATTGTACACATGCTCCCACACCAAGGACTATTTCTCCCAGCCTTGCTGCTGTTTTTGTCACCTGTCCTAACAAAGCAATGAAGAGGAGGTTATACCCTAATGTACCTCCATTCCAAATTTCCAGAAGTGAAGTTCCTCCTGGATCACCGAGGAAGTATATAAGCCAGTCTTAACAGGCAAGCTGCAGCTCAGGGTAGACGCAGTACCAAGGCATCCCCACAGAAACAGGGCGTTCTGGTGCTTGGCTGACATCGGGTAAACTGTGTGCCCTGTTGACATGGTCATGTAAGGTCATGTAAACCCACCATTAAAGAAATCAGGGGAAGGGGCTTAAGGCCATTTATTCCAAACCCCTGCCTCATGATGGGATAATTTTTCCAAACCAATTCTCAGAACTTGGTTTAGTTGTGTCAAATCCTTTTGGCTTGTGGTGGTATTCTTTTTCTTTTCTTTAAAATCAAAAACTTGGGAGGTCTCGGTGGCCCAGTCGGTTGAGCATCTTGACTCTTGATTTCAGCTCAGGTCATGATCTCAGAGTTGTGAGATTGAGACCTACATTGGACTCCTTGCTGTGTGTGGAGTCTGCTTGAGATTCTCTCTCCCTCTCCGTCTGCCACTCCCCACTGTGACCTCTCTAAATCTATCTATCTATCTATCTATCTATCTATCTATCTATCTATCTAATCTTTTGAAATAAAAAACTACAAATAGGTAAATCCTCACAGGGATTACCCCCTCCATGTCCTCAAAATGTGTGACTGCATTTGATAGTTTCAGTTCCCTCCGTGGATTTTATTCCTGCTTCTTATCTTCAGTTCAGGTCACAGGGGGCATAAGGAAGGTTGATGCCTTCCTCCCTACTGCTGTGGCTGCCACTCAGGCATTTGCAAAACCAGCACCTCTGTTGTACCTCCACAGCCTGGCATCTGGGGACATATGCCCTTCTGTCCCTCCTTGCCAGGCCACTGAGAAATCTAGGAATCAGGAATCGGAGACTAAATTAACTTCTTCAAAATTTACTATCACAACATGACATCAATTGGTGAAATTGTTTTCACATATAAATTTAAACCAAAGTTTGACTTTAGTTATCAGTAAGTCTATATGCTGATTCAAATGAGATAACAGATACCAAACTACTCTGAAAAAGCTGAAACATTGTGCATGACAAGTCTCAGCTGTGTGTGCTATGGCATATATATGATACATATGCGTGTACATATACATACATGCCTGTGCACTATATATACATATATATTTATATGTATCACATGTATTTAGGTAACTTACTATTAGAATTGGCAAAAAATTTTTCTTAACTACCCCACAGGAAAAAAACTCTTCCATCCATTCATATTGGTCACATTTTTTGCATATGTTCAAATTCTCAGTTGTCTGGGCCTGAAAACAACTTTTTACATTGGTTTTACCAGGTTTTGTGAGGGGATGGCTGAGTATCAAAGGGCCAGAGGATTCGCCAGTACACACTATCTGGGCTGATCCTACATTCACCACCAGTGGACTCACTGACCAGGCAAGGAACTGCTGGCAGAGGCTACTAAGCACTTTTTTAATTGCTATGCTATTCGGTGATCTTTTCTTGTAAATAATTTCCTTCTCACAACAAATGGAATGATCGATCAAGAGAGGTTTTCCGCAGAGTAAAGAAGAAATTTAACATTCCAATAAGGACAGTTTCTCACAATTGTAGCAGAGGTTCCCACTGTTCATGAATAGTGGTTGCAAGAGCTCATCAGGAGGCCCAGAGGTCATGGTGGGGTGGTCAGTGGCAAGGTCCTAAGGACAGCAACGGGCCAATAGCAGAGGCTCCATCCAAAGAGTCAGAACAATCTTAGCTGACAAATTCAATAAATCCTTAGATCTTTAGTCCACTAGGCAATGACCATGGCTTTCAAGCTTCTGCCTTCAAAAAATCCAAGCCCACAAAAACAATTCAAACAGAAAATTCACCTCTCTTGCTCAGCAGGCAGTCTTCCTACCACCACCACCAACCACTTCATTTCTGCCCACTGGCAAATGCCCAGCACCCTCTAGTGATAACTGCAGATGGAGCCAGCGGCACCTTTGCACAGCATCACTGGCTTTATGTGGCCTTCAATTGAATGCAACAGAAATTTCGAGGCCTTTAATTATTCTTCATTTTGTCCTGATTTTTTTTTCAAAGTTCAGAAGTCACATGCTTATTATAATGCATGAAATGACATAAAACTCTATGAAAACAATATTAACCTCCACACACCCCTCCTCCATCATGCCTACTAAATCCAATAAATAATCCATCACTCTGGGGAATCCAGAGTCCAGTGTATTCTCTGCACTCATGCACATGTATTCATGAAGACATGCACATATACCAGACATTTTCTGGCTTTTCTTTAGAGTTTTTTGCCAAAATTAAAAAATCGCGTTCTACACATGATTCTGCAACTTGGCATTTTCACTTGACCATCGTGGACAAGTTCGTGATTGCCGCACTAATTACTCTGTTCAGTTAGTGATTACCGCACAACTGACTAGTTTAGCATGGGTTACCAAACCACAGTCAGTAGGCCAAACACCTGTCTTTGCAAATAAAAGTTTTATGGCAGCACAGCCATGCCCATTCACTTCCCTCCTGTCTATGGGTACTCTCATCCCAAAACACAAGAAGTAAGTAATTGAAAAAATAAAATAAATAAATAATTTTTAAAAAAGAAGTAATTGTGATAGAGATCCTATAGCCCACAAGGCTAAATTTTGGACCATCTGACCCTTTAAAAAATGTTTTGCCAACGTCTGCCTTAAAAGAGCAACCATTTATTTCCTTGTGATTCTATAAGTTAGCAATGTGGGCAGGGCTCAGCCTGACAGTTCAACTGCCAGTCTCACTTAGGGTCACTCTTGTGAATACAACCACTTAGCAGCTAAATCATTCAAACAGCTTCATCCCCATGTTGGCAGCTGGTTCTGGCAATCAGCTTGGTAACATGGGTCCAGACTTCTATATATGATGGCAGCATTCCAAGAGAGCAAGCCCAATGTACCTACAAACCTGTGCTTGCATCCATAGCTTCTACTCATATCGTTTTATGCATTTTTCTTCTAAGTTTTTTTGTCTTGTTTTATGGTTTTGTCAAACTTGTAAGAGATCACTGTATATAGAGATTTCAATACATTGTCTATCAAAGGCGCTTTTAATCTATGTATTCTCTAGATTATATAGTCAAACATTTTTTTTTCTTTTAAAGATCCTGGGTTATCAATCTTTGTTACGAGCATTTCTCCAAATCCTGGACTGTATCTGTATTTTCCCAGATTTTTTTTTTGTAATTGTTATTGTTCTCTTTTTTCCTAGAGAGAGAGAAAGCACATGCTCATGAGTGCACATGTGCATGAGTAGGGGGGAGGGGCAGAGAGAGAAGGAAAGAAAATCTTAAGCAGGCTCCCCACTTAGTGTAGTGTGGAGCTCAATGCAAAGCTTGATGCCATGACCCCGAGATCATGACCTGAGATGAAATCAAGAGTCAAATGCTTAACTAACTGACTGAGCCACCCAGATGCCCCTTTGTTCTCTTTTTATATTAACTTTTTAATCCATTCAGAATTTTATTCTAGACTATGATAAGAGCTAGGGAACCAAATTGATTTTCTTCCAAATAGAGAACTAGGTGGGCCAACATCTTTGATCAAATAAATCAAGCTCTTCCCTCTGAGTAGAATCCATTTTTGGATTCTCTATTCTATGCTAGTTTCTCTTTGTCATTATATCAGGTTGGCTTTCTTGGCTTTAGAGTATGTTCTGAAATCCGGTATGGGAAAGACCATCTTACCATTATCTTCATATTTTTTAGCGACCTCAGATACAACTATTCTTCCAAATAAATTTTAGGATCACATTATCCAATTCAAAATCAAGCAAACACATAAACACACACTGCTGGGTTTCTAACTGAAACTGTATTATATTTATATTAATTAGGGGGAACTGACATTTTAAAATAATCATGTCTTCCCTTCCAAGAATATATGACTTTTCACTTGTTCAAGTAACATTTTTTGTACTTTCTATCTTATATTTTTTTCATTGGCATGTTACAAATTTTGTTAACTACTGCTAATAATGTTAATACCCAGGCCTTAACCGGGTATTGTTAAAATGGCGAAGAATTATTGACTTTGTACATTTAGTTGGTATCTGAACACTTTAACAAATTATTCTGGTAGATCTTCAGAGAAAATAATCACCTCCTATGCAAAAAAGCTTTATCTCTTTTTCCTCATTGTTTAGATTGATTATAAAAATAACAATATAGGGATCCCTGGGTGGCTCAGTGGTTTGGCGCCTGCCTTCAGCCCGGGATGTAATCCTGGAGTCCTGGGATCGAGTCCCACATCAGGCTCCCTGCATGGAGCCTGCTTTTCCCTCTGCCTGTGTCTCTGCCTCTCTGTCTCTCATGGATAAACAAACAAAATCTTTAAAATAAAAAACAAATAATAATAATAAATAACAATATAGTCTGTAATAGGGGCATCTGGATGGCTCAGTTGGTTAAGTATCTAACTTCGGTTCAGGTCCTGATCTCAGGGTCCTGGGATCAAGCCCTGCATCAGGTTCTGTGTTCAGGGGAGTCTGCTTGAGGATCTCTCTCCTGCACCCTCCTGCCCCTCCCCATACTCTCTAATAAATAAAATATTTAATATATATAGTCTTTAATATATATATGTATATATGGCCATATATAGAGTCTTTAATAATGCAAATTCTACTGTAAGACAATAAACAATCAAGCTCAAATAGGAGGAAGATAACTTTTTATCTAGGATGAGGGAGGATAAGGAAGGAAGGTGAATGGTGGGTACCCATATCCCCATTATTCTATTGGACCAATTTACCCAATGAAGCAGGAACAAAATATCTGAGAAATTTCTGGATAATTGCCAATATCCTGGAAAGTCCAGCCCACAGATACTTAAGCTAAAATATAGAAGTTCTATAAAGTTGCACCAAACTACACCTTAAGAAATAATTAGAGAGCACAACTTAACCCCTCAAATTCCTAGCTGGTTATATAACTGATCTCACTTAACTCAAAAAAACCAACTTCACAGTGTACAAAATGCAAAATACAAAAATATGACTCTGCAAGTTAATTTTCGGGACTTCATTTATTGCATTAGTTTTACTGTTTTTGTCTTGCAGTATGTGTTGTTGTTGTTGTTGTTGTTGTTGTTTTAATTGGTCTTCTGGCATTCCCAAAAGCCTTCAAGAAAATTGTTGAATAATAACAGGAGGGGCAGACATCCCCATGCAGTTCTTGCTTGATTTAATATAAATTGTTTTGTGTTTTATTATTCATACTAATATTTGTGGTTGTGTTTTGAACAACTGATCTTCACCATTTTTAGGTACCTTTCGATTAAGTCAAGAATGCCTTTGGCTGAAAGTAACGGAAAACCTAATTGTGGTTTGCACCCGAAATTTAGAGGTAAACAGTGTCTTCCGTTCAGTTAGCAGTTCAGCAAAGTTGAGAATGGAATCTGCATAAGTAGATGGCCCATTTCTATTGTATAGAAGAGACAGGATAAAGTGCTCAAAAGAACTGTGAAGCCAATGAAGAAGAATAAGGAGACAAGAAAAGGAAGAGGCAGGGTAAGGGGTGGGCTACAGATAGGAAAGAGAAAATCCTCTGATGGGGAGGAAAACCATTCTGCAGCATTTCCTGAAAGACTACATGGACAACCACATAGAAGATAGGATTTTGATTTAAAAGCTTTAGATCACACTGAACTTGCAAACCTTCATAGCAGACTCCAAAAAAATCACAAAAGTCAGTATTACTAGGTAATCGTGCCCTTCTGTTCATTAGTCCACTCTAGAACACTTAAGTACAACATCTCACATTTCAGGAACAAATGAACAGAACTGGTGGGCACTCCCACTCAGAGACCTAGAAATAAAAATTCTATAAGATGTGACAGCACCGGATCTAACGGGCTTGGAGCTGAAAGCAAGTGTCGACAGAGTCCTCTGTGGTGGTTTCTTAATGAGATGTAGAGAGCCAGCCCCTAGGACTTCGAAATAAAGCTAAGCTTTCTCAGAAGCCCAACACTGAGAGTATATATGTTTAGCATCAAATACCTCATGCAAAAATAACAAGCGTGGCTCCTGAGGCTTCCTTGAGTATTTCAGTGAAAACTCAACGCACAGCTTCAAGCACACATGCTACCATCATAAGGAGATGGGGATCGGTTAAACTAAAAGGTAAATTATTTCTGGCTGCTATATAGCTTCAAGTTTCCCTTTATTTGACTAGTTTGACTAAGTCTAAGCTGTTTAAAAACTCTTTTTTACCCTCTAATGTAAAAGTAAACCAATTTTTAAAAGATTTTATTTATTTATTTGACACAGATAGACTACAAGCAGGGAGAGCGAGAAAGAAGGAGAAACAGGCTCCCCCCATGAGCACAGAGCCCTATAGGGAGCTAAATCCCAGGACCCTGGGATCATGACATGAGCTGAAGGCAGACGCTTAACCGACTGAGTCACCCAGGTGCCCCAAAAGTAAACCAATGCTATCAAAAATATTTAGAAAGTAGAGATGCCTGGTTGGCTCAGCAGTTGAGCATCTGCCTTTGGCTCAGGGAGTGATCCAGGAGTTCTGGGATTGGGTCCCACATCGGGCTCACTGTAGGGAGCCTGCTTCTCCTTCTGCCTATGTCTCTGCCTCTCTCTGTGTGTCTCTCATGAATAAATAAATCTTAAAAAAATAAAATAAAAATATTTAGAAAGTAAAATCATCATTAGGGAGTCTCAAAGTTACATCTTAGACTGAAATAAAACATACTGTATGATTTGTCTTATGAAAAATCAGCTTCCCAGCTGGAACCTGAACAAGCTCCGATTTAATGGTGCCCTGAAAATGTTCCCTGCTGTACCATGAGACAAGATCTCCTAATTCCTTTGTGAACTATGAAAGAAATCTATCATTGAGGCCTTGTGGGCAGGAACACAGATTTAGGGGGTCAAAACACCAAGCATTTCCATTCATGACCTCACCACATGAACCCCTAATTAATTATGGGTATCCTAATGTGAAAAATACTTTCATAACTGAAGGATGACCTCTTCCCATTCATAAGCAGACCACAAATCTGTCATGACTCCCCAAACACCATGAAAGAGCTGCTCAATTTGTATCTGTGTTGAACTTCAAGTGTTGCATAATTTATATCTAAAATCCACTCTCATACATCTGCTAAAAGACCCACTCTGACCTTCACTCCCAATCCCAACTGCATTAAAATGGACTATAAATCACTGGAACACAGCACCCAATCACAGTCCCAATCACTTGGTATGGCTAGTTCTCTCAAAGCAGGCAAGTTTCTCACCTTGATGAGTTCATCATCCCCTAAAACAGGTTATAAAAATTGTTCACATTTTGAGATAATTCAAAGACTCTTTGTTTTACCCGTGGTTCACTACTTACCCAGGTGAACCAGGTGTGCACAGAGACAAATGGAGCAGCTGGGTCCCACTGGGCCTTCCATTTATCCCTCCCTTGAAAAGACCAAACCTCAGATCCATGCTTGCAACCAGCAGGGGCCTGTCCTCAATTTAACAGAGCTCTGCCTTAGACTCAACAGACTTATATCCAATGATAGCACAAAATATAAGAAGATGATCTTTACATCTAAAGATCTCCTTGACTCTGGATCAAAAGTGAGAATACAGTTTTATAGGAAACCCACCTTGTCCTTTTCTTATAGCAAAGCTTGCTTTCAAGTACAAATATTTCTTGATCCTTAATATTTTCTCTGCTTTGTCAGGGAAGGAAATCTTGAAAAATTCTCTCAATCTCTGGATACTTTACATCAGTTGTGTTGATAATGCAGATGGTATGAAGTCTACTCCCACCCCAAATCACTATAGAGAACCAGAAGCCCTGCATCAAACAGGTGCAGCAAGGAGAGGCTTCTCCTAGCAGTTTCCAGGGAGATTTTTCCCAAAGAGAACTGTGAGGAAGTCTTATTACCAACTGCCATCCAGCAGTAGGGCAGCTCAGGATTTTCCTTGGCAACCATGGTTCATACGTATCTTAGAAGGGGCTTGGTCCATCCAGCATGGCAGAGGAGAGCTGGTAGACTGGGACCAATGGCCAAGCTTGGCACCCCATAAGTAGGTCTACAGAGAACTAGTGTTCTTCAAGTTGACATCTGTCTGTCCTATTCAAGGGGCTCTTGGTCACTGACACCCACAGTAGGGTATTTGACTGAGGCTCCGTCTCCACAGTCTACCAGGAACACATGTTGTTGCCTCCCTGAAGAGGCACACACAACTTAGGAGTATCCTAAGTGCAAGCTGGTCACCCTGCTAGAATAGAAAGAAGGTAAAGGAGTTCAGAAGAGATCTCTTTACCTTCCAGTTTATTAAGAAATTTAAAGTTTCCTAGGTGGGATATAACACAACCTGGAGAAAAATTTTCCAAATGGGCCACCATCTACAGTACCATTAGATCAGTTATACAAGCAAATATAGGCCATAGGAAAGAGTCTCATATGGTGTTTCATTTCTTTTTCTTTTTTTCCCATTTTTACCTATTCCTCAGCAATGACTTCTTTCTTGTGACACCCTCAAATGTGGTTAAGGGCTCTGTACAGTAGAGCCAAGTTAGCAATGTGCTGCTTTGTCTATTCTTCCTGTATTTCCAGGCCTGGAGATTTTCCCCCTGACCTGTGTTCCCCCGGGGTACACTTGGTATGGCTAGAATATATAAGATGCCTACCAAAGCTGTTCAACCTGGAGGTTGTTCTTCCATTCTTTACATAGAGAAAGTACAAGAGAAAAATAACCTCCAGGAGAGGAAAAGCTGATTGTACATGAAGAAGCAGGATTTTAAAAATATTTTTGCACCCCTGTTGTCCTTTAGGGAAAAAAAAAAAAAAGTTCTCTGAGTTTCAACAGTCAGGCCAAGTTACTCATAGAATGAGAAGGTAGAAATCTAAAGGAGAGTAAGAAGCAAAAACAATTACCTACCACTAAACAGAATGTAATGTATGGTATTGAGTGAAGACCTTGGTTAGGGTTAAAACAAAAGCCCCAGTGCCTGAATTCTAAAAGGAGATAAAGGTGGTGCCCAGCTTTCTAAAGGACAGTAAGTCCTTGGCAATTGTCAAGTGTTCTGTCAAACTGTAGTATCTAGAAAGCTGTTAAAATGCAGGCAAAGAGAAATCACTGGCATGGGTTTGTGAAAAGCTTATGAGCAGGCCACCTTCACTTGACTCCATGGTAGGATGAAAGGCAGATGCTAGAAACAACAGACGCTATCTTCAAAAACTTCAATTAGGCTCTGGGAGCTCTTATTGCCACTAGCAACCCAAGGAATTGGCCTTTGAATAACTGATCTTGGGAGCTGGGAGTTGGAGAGGACAGAAAGCCCAGCTTTGGGGATGAAGAGAGGACAGAAGGCAGGGGACTCCCCACCAGGCTCATGAGAGGCCCATTCACCTTTGTCCCTGCTTCAGGTGTAAGTGAACAGCAGCAGGATTTCTCTGGGCTCCTGGAAGTTACTCTATTTGGTATTGTCTGGTTAGCTCCCACTTCATCCTAATGTATTCGCTGCTTCCTCCTTTCCAGGGTTTCAAACTGCTCTGCCAAAGCCAATGTTGAGAAGTAGCAACAAAAGTCAACCTGCTTATTTAACCCTTTCCTAACACACAGGCACATGTCTTCATTTGGTGCTGGTGGCACTTCCAGGAGCTTTTGTGGATCCTGGCAAAGGAATTGATTTCCTTATGCTCATTTCTCTCAACTTGAACCTAAATTAATTATTTACTATTTAATAAATATTAACCATTGCTAAAGTGGCCATTTGTCCTCGTTTGCTCAGACAGTCCCTGTTGAGCCTATTGTCCTGGCAAAATTATTCATCTCTCCTCTCACTGACAGTGGGTCCTGGTGTAGAGGACACATCATGTGCTCATGCTGGCCAGGCAACACAGGCAGTGCTTCTTCCCCTGCCAGCCTCTCTTCCCTCCACCTCTCCTCCTCATCACCTATTTCTCTCTAACTCATTACTTTACAGTCATACTGGGAGATCATGAGTAATTTATTATTCATATCCCATTACTTCCAAAAAGGATTAAAATAGTATACAATGCATTCACTTGGCAAATATTTCACGGAAGCCTAGAGTTCTGTGAACACTACCTGAAGGCACAGAGATACACAAAGTTGTTCAAATAAAAGTTAAAAGTGAAGGCAATGAAAAACACACGGAGGGGAGGTTACAGTGTCAGAGACCATGGGGGAAACAGTACTAATAATTTTCTCTATGTTTGACTTTGAGCTTCCCAGTAGTAAAACCAAAAAGTAAATTACAATGTGTAACATCAATCACTTGCCTAAGGAAGTACAACTTTGACCAAAAAAAGATGCTTTTTCTTATGACACTAATTCTCATAGAATTTAATCATTCATTCAATATTTATTGAATACTTACTCTGTCCCAGGCCATGTCCTAGGTAGTGAGATACAAAAGTGAATAAAACAGAGCAAACAGACAAAAATATCTGCCCTCAGGGAGCTTCCATTCCAGTAAAGCAATAAATAAAATATATAGTGGGTCAGGCAGTAGTAAGTGCTATAGAGATAAATGAAGCTGGAACAGAGAATAAAGAGAGCTCAGAGAGGTGCAGTTTTAATAGGGTGGTAAGGAAACTCCCCACCCCTAAGAAGGTAACATCCAAGGAGGAATGTGAGGGGAAGAAAGAGGGATCATGCAGCTATCAGGGAGTAGTCTTCAAGACAGAGGCCTCAAATTGGGAGCACAGGAGACCAGTGTGGCTCCTATGAGATGAATCAGAAGCAGATTATGAGGACATCAAGCCACAGATGGGAAGGTGGGGGGAGCAGGAAGTGGAGATCTTGGATTTTTCCTTCCAATAAGACAGAAAATCATGGGATGATTTTGAGCAGAGAAGGGTCACAATCTGACATATTTCAAAGGATCATTCTGGATGCTCTAACAAGTATAGATGTAGAGGAACAACATATACAAGTAGAGAGACCAGTGAAAGTATTTGAAATTTTTCAGGCAAGAGATGGCAGTGAGAAATCGCCAGATTCTGGGTATGTTAAAGGTAAAGGCAACAGAAGTTGATAACTGGTTACATGTGAGAAGAGAGAGAGAGAGAGAGAGAGAGAGAGAGAAAGGCCAAGAAGGTTCTAAGATGCTTGGCCTGAGCAGTGGAGTTGCTGTTTCCTGAGAAGACTGTGGGAAAAGCAGATGGTAGAAAAAGATCAGGAGTTGCTTCGGGCTACGTCAAATAAGATGTGCCTACTGGACACCCAGGTAGAAATGTAAAGTCAGGTGATCAGATAGGAGTCTGGAGTTCTCATGAATCCTCACATAAAAGGATAGAGAATGGTAAAATGAACAAGGTCTTTTAATAATTGTTTTTTGTCAAAATACAGAAACATTTGTCTTATGACCATTTTCTTTCTTTCTTTTTTTTAAAGATTTTATTTATTCATGAGAGAGAGACACAGAGAGAGAGGCAGAGACACAGGCAGAGGGAGAAGCAGGCTCCATGCAGGGAGCCCGACATGGGACTCGATCCTGGGTCTCCAGGATCAGGCCCTGGGCTGAAGGCAGCACTAAACTGCTGAGCCACCTGGGCTGCCCATGACCATTTTCTTTAGTCTGAGATAAAAATCAAGATTATACTATTCAATCACAGCTAAGTGAAGCTATTTCTGGAAACAGCCAAATTCATACAGTAAATGTCCTAAACATGTTGCCTTTGGGAATCTAACTTAGAACAAGGGTAGGGGAAAAAAAGGAAGAAGAAGAAGAAGAAGAAGAAGAAGAAGAGAGAAGAAGAAAAGAAGAAGAAGAACAACAACAACAACTAGGGTAGAGCTTACTGAAGCTGAAGGAAGGGGCAGTTTACACAGACCTCTATCTGTTTCTCTCAACTATGTTTCAGATTTGCCTTTGACGAGAGTGAGCTCTTTGATTGTACTTATTCTCTGGGGTAGACAGGTGGCGGGACTGACATTTTGCAATGAAAAGCAAAAAAAGAGTCTGATAAATTCTCACCCAGATCAAAGTCCATCTCATTCATTCTTACTTGGAGGCAGGTCACTAGAATACCTGAAAGATCTACCCAAATGTTTTCTTTTTTTTTTTTTCAAATGTTTTCTTTAAAAGGAGCTGTGGGGATCCCTGCGTGGCGCAGCAGTTTGGTGCTTGCCTTTGGCCCAGGGCGCGATCCTGGAGACCCGGGATCGAATCCCACATCAGGCTCCCGGTGCTTGGAGCCTGCTTCTCCCTCTGCCTGTGTCTCTGCCTCTCTCTTTCTCTCTGTGTGACTATCATAAATAAATAAAAATTTAAAAAAAAAAGGAGCTGTGAATTTACTCAAATGGGCAGACAAAATCCCAAGTTGAGACCTCAGAATGATAAACTGGTGCTTAGCAACAATTTGGAATTGTCCAAGTTAAGATGTGTTTTCCTGGCAAAAGGATGGATCTCAGACAGTGGCTTACACAGATACAAGTTAATCCTTTCCCCAGCCAAATAATAATAGTGTCTATAATTCCTCCAGGCCATACTATGGAGGAAAAAAAAATCGTGCAACTGTCAAAAATGTAGCAGAACTTTCAAAAGTACAGATCAGGGGATCCCTGGGTGGCTCAGCGGTTTAGCGCCTGCCTTCGGCCCAGGGCATGATCCTGGAGTCCCGGGATCGAGTCCCACGTCAGGCTCCCTGCATGGAGACTGCTTCTCCCTCTGCCTGTGTCTCTGCCTCTCTCTCTCTCTCTCTCTCTCTCTCTCTCTCTCTCTGTCTCTCATGAATAAATAAATAAAATCTTTAAAAAAAATAAAAATAAAAAAAGTACAGATCAGCAACATAAATGGGAAACCTCTATCACAGCTGGGTTTTACCTCTGAAAGTATAAAAATCACAGTCTTTTAAAATTCCTTGGAACCAGAAACTTGGTTTGTCTCGTTCAGTGTGCATCCCCAACAGCTCCTGGAACAGTGCGTCAGCGCACAGTAGGCATTCATTAAGATACTGACAAAGTACCTAATTGATCAATGTTGAAAAATTAAACCAAAACCTAAGAGCGCCATCTTGTGGAAGGCCTTACCATGACGCCAATCTCCCAGCAGGCAGAGGAATGGACCCTGAAATTCCTGCGTGGCCTGAGGGGCCATGGGCTGTTGGCAGTAGGGGGCTCGGAAACTGCCTTGAAGCTGTGTTTAGAAGCCAAGTACACGCTTTACTTAGATTCAGGTGAGCTTAATGGACATCGCAGGGGGCCCTAAAATTCTCCCAAGCCAGCCTTGGCACTGGCCTTGAGAATAACTAAGGGGCGTAGCTAACGGAAGTAGTCTTTGGCCAGTCCTCCTCACCAAAAACTGTTGTGATAACTGAGCCTCAAATTATTCCTTTGTGTTTCAAGAGATCTGAAGATTCACAGACCTCTTTGGACATCTGGTAGCATGCTGTCTTTCTTTTCTCCTACATTTCTCCCCAACTCACCAAGGCTCCTGCTGTCACCTCATAATACTGGTGTGAACCTGGCCTCTCTGTGTTTCTCCAACTTTCTCCACCAGGGAAGAGGAGGGGCATAAATAATTATCTGGTCACCTTCTTATCTCCTATGGGACCACCAAGTAGAGATTGAGACACCAAGAACCACCAAGTTTCTCTGTGCCCCGTGCCCTCACACTGGACTCCTCTTTTCTGTCACTCCCACCCCCTTCCCAGGAGCCTGACACAGCCCACTGAGAGACAGTATGAAGAAACCCAGAACATGCCTGGTATGCACGGGTACTCATGATTCTTCAGTTTTGTGGATACCTGGAACTTACACAATATGATGAACCTTCTTCAAGAAAAAATTCAAAATTATAAATATAAGTGCAGGTACAAACATGAATATTTATTTAAAATGGGGGGAAAGTAACAGAAAATTACTGACATTTCAAAGATCTGGGACCTTTTCTTCTGAATTGTGTGACAACTGACCAGGCCTCCTTGCCCTACTTGGGCCACTCTGCAACTCCCAGCAAATGCACTCGGAGTGGCCAGAACATGTGAACTTCACTGGCTTTCTCCTATGGACTCTGTTCTCTGGGCATAGCTGCTGCCTCCCAGGTCCCCCAAAAGTACCCCAGAGAGAGCAGAGCATCCTTTGTCCTCCAGGTCACTGGTGGGGGGTCTTTGTCCTGGGGACCAGCCCAGGTGAATCTATTCAGGGTGTCTCGTGGGAATAACCCCTCAACCCACTCTGCAGCTCACAGGCAGACCTGAGTTAAAGGTTGTCAGCTCTGGAAGCCATAGAGTGCCCCACACCTGCTTCCATCTTAACAGCCACCCACCAAGCTCAGCCCTGGGCCCCAAGATTCAGGCAAGCTAACCCCACTGCACGATTTGGTAATTAGGAAAACAAAGCTATACAAATGACACAGCATTAAATAAATAACACCAGGAAACAAAACTTCACCCAGTCTTTGCCGGCCCTCCCCAGCCGGGGCCCAGTAGGGTGGCCCCAGCCTGCTGCAGTCTCGGTTCCCCCTGGGGGACACCTGGCGCAGGGGGCCCTGGCACACATAAGAAGGCAACTTTCCGGCCCAAGCCCTCCCCCCTCCCCCCACCCCGCAGGAGCTGGGGCACCGTTCCCATGGTAACCAGGCCACCACAAACGCAGGCAGCAGGGCCTGGCGCAGCATCCGCACTCTGCCCGTGGGATAAGCTCCGGTAAGGCTCCGGGCTGCGGCCCCGCGGGGCACGAGTGGGGCGCGGGGTGGCCGCCCTGGGGCTCGAACCAAGGCGCATCAGCGCGCAGCCTCCTTTGTTCTCTCCCCTTTCTCTGCCCTCCCTGGGCCTTTCTGCTCCCTGCTTGCCTCCGTGCAGGGTAGTCCTACAAATAGAGGAGGCCAGGCCCCTTCCTCTCCAGAACCTCGGGCTCTGAGTTTAAGGAGAAACTAGGGGGTGTGGACGGGGCGCTTCTTCCTCTTTGCCCCACACAGGCCGGACAACGAAGCAGAAAAGGGATTCCCCAGATGGAAAACTTCGGCTGTGCCCACAAACGGGTTCCTGTGACCCAAAGCCAATGGCACGGTTTCCCTGCGTGCCCTTCCTCCACCTCTAAAATGGGAGAGCATCAGTGGTCCTCACCTTCCTGGGAGACGGTGAGGAGAGGCCAGTGGCTGGGGTTCCGCAGGTGTTCTGTGAGGGGTGTCTGCTCAGGGCCCCCCTCCTTGAAAGCTCAAACCTGAATATCTTTGAAATTCTATGTATGAAAAAGGCCTTAGGAAATGACGTTTTAATGAGTACACTGCGGTGTCTATACTGCTAAAAACTGCACTGACTGGCCTAAGGGAGGTTAGGAGACTTTTTTTTTACTTCTGTGCTGTCCACTGGCATTTTTATTTTTATTTCTTTTTATTTTTTTTAAAACAGAATTTTTTTTAAATTTTTATTTATTTATTTATTTACGATAGTCATAGAGAGAGAGAGAGAGAGAGAGAGAGAGGCGCAGAGACACAGGCAGAGGGAGAAGCAGGCTCCATGCACCGGGAGCCTGACGTGGGATTCGATCCGGGTCTCCAGGATCGCGCCCTGGGCCAAAGGCAGGCACCAAACCGTTGCGCCACCCAGGGATCCCTCCCCTGGCATTTTTAAATGTGGCTCCAGATCGGCCTGGGCACCGCACCACAGAGCTCACCAAAGCAGGCCATCCAGTTCTTCCCCCAAGAGGGACGACAGCTGCCCACAGCAAGAATCCTGCCAGTTAGAGAGGTTAGAACCGGCAACTGAGGACAATAATCACAGCAACCAAAAGGCCTCGCATCTGCAGGGCACCGGAGAATGCCCGGGTTCCTTCACAGAAAGGGGGCTCCTCCCCTTGCTGCAGCCAGTTTCCAGGCCTCTGCCAGCAGCACCCATGCCGCTCCCAAGGTCCCGGGACCCACCCCATGTTCTCCCACAGCTGAGGCTTTGCTGTCGGAGCCCACCCACAGCCTGGCTCTTGGGTGCCTCTCCACAGCAGGAGGGGAGGTTAGGTGAAAAATGCAAACCAGAAACTGGATGTGCAGCCGGTCTCCTGTGGACCATCTGTCCAGGCACAGCCATCTGTGGCAGTGCCCCCCTCCTCCCGTGCCAGGAGTTGTGCGAGGCTACCCACCCCGTGGCTGAGGCGGACCTGCAAACAAGCGCCAACAGGGCAGGAAGGAAAGGGCAGGAGACTGTGGAGGGAAAAGGACACTCCTTCCAGAGGAGCTTGCCCGTTGTTACAGAGGAGGTGACTTGGAGTTGTGGATTCTAGAGAATGAACAGACTTTGAAGTCCTTTAGGAAATTCGAAAGCCAGCTGGGGCCCCAAAAAAGAAATCTCACCCTGGAAGAGTTGGCAGAAATGTGGGCCGCGTCCTCCAGAAAAGCAAGCAGGACTGTGAATATACTGAAGTACAGAAGCAAGAGGAGACAGAAGGGAGGTCAGGGGGTGGCAGGGCCAGGAGACCGATGCCTGCAGTCCCCACGCTAACTAGAGGCGCTCCGTGATGGGCCATGCCTGGCCTTCTCCCCAGCTGATGGCTACTTACTCGTGGAACCCTGTGGAACCCTGTGCCAGCCTCAGCATGGCCCTGCACGACGACAGGAAATACGTGAGCCCCACAGGGAGTGTGCTGAATAGCTGCACTGTTCTAAAACCAACCTGCTCTCCAGGACCTTATGGCAAGAACTCAGACGTCTATCTACCAAAGATCGAGGCTTCGCTTGCACTGTTAAGAGGGGTGAAGCCCTGCCCTCCCGTCTCCACTTTTGTAGTTGGACTGAAACATACAGTTAAGTAGAGCCTTGGCAGCCAAGAGTCCTCAATCTCACGCTTGCTGGCCTTCTCCTGGGATCTTAAGGGTTTACCCAACCTCTTCACTTCCAGCTGGGTGGCTCAAAATCATTTTGTCTACGAACATCTGCCTCTGTTCTTCCCGTCTCGTCCAAGCTAGGAAGTGCTGGTTCAGTAACAAGAGTTTGGTCAGTTTTTTGTTATTTGATCACTCCCAGCTCCAAAGATCCTTGCCCTGTTTGACTGATGCCTTTACCTTTTTAGAAGACATGGATGCTTAAGCAGCACACCCCAGGTCCTGAACTTCCTTCCCAGCTCCAGATCCACTGAAGCCGCACCACCACCACCACCATCACCCCAGCATATTCCCCCCACCGCCCCCCACAGTTGTGCTAAGCTTCAGCTTTATGTTGGTTCCCAGCTTCGAGCCATGCTCCTGGAGCTCAGCCCCATGTGTGTACTCTGTGCCCCAGGAGTTACACCAGACCATGTTCACAGACACAGTCTGGAAGGCAATAAACACTATCACACTCTTCAGTCAGGCTAGAATGTTCTGAACTGACAACAAGTAGAGCTCCTTAGCCCTAACCAAATCCGTCTGTGCAACTGACTTTCTACAGTGTTGCAGGATTACGCGAGGCACTGTGGAGAGATTCAGCCTAACAATGTGCCTACAACCCACTCATTCCCAGATTTTGTCTTGCTCCTGAGGTTTCTTTCCTTAGGAGGGGCTCACTGCCTCAGAGGGATCCCTCTTTGAACAGGCCATGGGGCCAACATGGGATAACGGGTCCAGCAAGGTCACCTGTTCTCTGTCCTAACACCTGAGAACTTGCAGGCTCCCAGCACCATACTGGGCTCTGCAACATGAGTAGACAAGCCTTCTGCCTGGATTCCTGAGGATTCCAGTCTTCGTACTCACATTCTATATGACTAGGTAATTATGCTTGGAAGAACCCCACAAGCAGTTATAATGAAAAGTCGCTTTGGCCTTGGTCTTATCAGCCCTTCTAGTGACTAATAAATAGCATTTTCAGGGCACAAATGACTCCTTTCCTCTCTCAAACTGTCCCTCCCTGGTTTCTTATTGAAATCTAGAATGCTCCCCACTTTTCCAGTCTGCCATGTGAAAACAGACCCGCTAGCCAAGCTAGCTGAACCTGCTTTTTAAGGAGGTCCCCCCGGGGGGAAGGGAGGAGCCACCCTGGCCAGGCAGGTAGGAGAGAGAAGGGGCTGTATCACTGAGCAGTAAATAGCATAGCCCCTTTCATCACTGAGTTCCCCTTACCTCCCTCTACACAGAATTCTCTTCCCATGTCTTTATAGTGGCTAAAGTCTACCCACTGCCTTCCCAACCCCAGAACATCCTTTGGCTCACTTTTTTTTTTTTTTTTTTTTTTTTAGTATTCTTTCTTTTTTTTTTCTTTTTTTTTTTAATAAATTAATTTTTATTGGTGTTCAATTTACCAACATACAGAATAACACCCAGTGCTCATCCCGTCAAGTGTCCCCCTCCGTGCCCGTCACCCATTCACCCCCACCCCCCGCCCTCCTCCCCTTCCACCACCCCTAGTTCATTTCCCAGAGTTAGAAGTCTTTATGTTCTGTCTCCCTTTCTGATATCTCCCACACATTTCTTCTCCCTTCCCTTATATTCCCCTTCACTATTATTCATATTCCCCAAATGAATGAGAACATACACTGTTTGTCCTTCTCCGATTAATTAAGTGGGGACAGCCCATTCCCCTCCTGGGTCCCATAGCCTAGAAAACAGGCAGAGTCCTGGCCTTCTCCTAGCTCCCTATTCTTTCCCCTGGCAGATTCTCTTCCAGCTTACAGTGACATTCACCTCCTCTGTTTTCATTCATGACATCATCATTCTATACTGTATTTTAATTTATTTTTCTGTTTCCCTGCTTCAGCAAGATCTTGAGGTCTATAGATGTGCCTTATGCAATCCTGCAGTCCCAATGCCTGACAGTGTCTGGCACATAGAAAGTCAATAATTTTTTGTGGCACAAAAGAGGAAAAGAAGAAAGGGAAAAGGGATAGGAGGGAGATTTGGAAGCTTATCATTTTCAGTAGCACATTTTTATAAAGTCTGGTTAATACACTGAGTGATAGAATCAGATTCACAAATATTTGAGTAGCTTGGAAGAGTGAGGCAAAGCCAGCAAGATGAAATTTAATACTGATCTACATAACTACTTAGGTTCAAAAAATAAACCTCAGTTTAGTAAAAACAAACAACAAAAGGTACAGAACACATAAGCTGTGTTGCAATATCTGTAGCTTGCTGTGGAGCAAATCTGTTGTGAGTAGCTCCAGAGAGCAGACCTGGGAAAGCTGGGTGAAAGCCCAAGGGAGGAAGATTTAGCAGAAGTCTGTGTAATTTGTTATGTGCTAAATACAGTGTCTTGCACATAGAAACAGTGGCTGTGATCTTTCTTATCATTATTACCAGCATCATCGCCATTATTTATTATTTGTAAGAGCTGTCCAACAGTCTGCCTCGGGAAGCACTGAGCTGCCATCCCTGGAAATCCAAGGTTATCATTGAATAACCACCGGCCTGGGATGTTTGTCAACCTGATTCCTAACCCCTGGTCTCCCTTTCTCCATAATCCCGTGATCTGAAGAACAATGCTCTGTATGTACTGGGTAGTAAAAGCTACAGACAGAATTCTTGGCTGAGTAAACTATCTTTTATATAAAGAAGCTTTGGCATGCCCCACATTTGTTGTAGCATGCCTCCTTCAAGCAACCCCTCCAAAGCATCACTTTCATGTTGAAAAATAAAATTGCTTTGTGTGAAAGCTCCTTTAATCTTACATAGATATAAATGCTTTGTATCTTGAGGGATATGCCAAACTGCTTAGTATTTCAGAATTAATCTCGTTAAAGAAATCTCTGCTTAATCCCCACTGCTGTTGGCCAGAGATGCTGAATAATTCCACACCTGTTCCTGCTGCCTCTACACTTTGCGCCCGACCTGGATTTGGTGGTGTCTCAGAAAAACACATCAGTGGGTTTAGGCTGGATCATGGCATTCCCATGTTTTGTTTGATGCTGTTGTTATAGAAATGTTCCTTTGTACATCTTTATCTCATTTTCCTAATTTGAAAAAAGTAAAGGAAGAGGTAGGAGGAGCTTGCCTGTTAGGAAAATAACAAATGAAATGGTGGAGTTGCTCATTAACTAATTCCATATAAACTTATGATAAACCATCGGTATTGCTAAGAAAAATGGAGTTCAGATAACAAGCAGTTGTCTCTTTTCAAAGAATATAGAAAACTCGTAATTAGAATACCTAGTTTATAAAACATGTTGTATATAAATGTATATTTTACATACATATACATCACTCAGTGAAATTACTGACTTCCTACTCTCGACACAAATTCTGGATCTCCTCCATTAGGAGCCATCAGCAAATGATCCAAAGTTAAACCATGTGAAATAATCACTCATTTATTCATTTCAACAAATAGTTATTAACCTCCTCCTGTGTACCAGGCATTATTCTAGGTGGCAGGAATATAATGGCAAACAAAAAGGAGCAAAGTTTCTATCCTCCAATAAACAGATCAATGAACATGATACAAATGTTATAAAGAAAATAAAGCAGCATGGTAAGAGGGGTGCCTGGATGGCTGAGTTGGTTAAATGTCTGACTCTTAGCTTCAACTAAGGTCAAGATCTCAAGGCTGTGATATTGATCCCCACATTGGGCTCTGTGCTGGGCATGGAGCCTGCTTGGGATTATGTCTTCCACTCCCTCTGCCCCTCCCCCTACTCTCTCCCTCTCTCCCTCTCTTAAAAAAAAAAAAAAGAATAAGATACATAGTGACTAGGGATACGGTACGGGTGGGGTCGGGGGCGATTTTAGATCAATTGCTCAGGGAAGGTCTCACTGGGGAGGTGACACTTAAGGACAGCATTTAAAGATCTAGAACTTTCCAGACAATGGGAAGGGGCCACGGTGGGCAGAGGTCATAGCACAGTGAGCAAGGGGAAAAGGGACTCTGGAAAGGTAAGAAAGATAGCAGGAGCCAACATGGGCAGGCTTTGGAGTCCTTTGAAATTGAAATGGAAACCACTAGAGGGTTTTAACCCCTGGAGTGACATGATCTAATTTATATATTTGAAAGATTACTGGAGCACCTGGGTGGCTCAGTCAGTTGAGCATCTGAGTCTTCATTTCTGCTCAGGTCATGATCTCAGGGTTGTAAGCCTGAGTTCAGAGTCAGGCTCCATGCCCAGTGGTAGTTGCTTGAGTTTCTCTCTCCTTCTCCCTCTGCCCTTCCCCCCATTCATTCTCTCTCTCTCTCTCTCTCTCTCAAATATTTTTTTAAAATTTTCCCTTTGAAGAATGGGTTATCAGAGAGCAAGAGCCAAAGCACACAGGTAGTTGTAGAAGATGGTGGGCTAGACAAGGGTGAGCACAGTAATAGCAGACAGAAGAATGGATTCAAGACATTTTTTGGAGGATAATGCCAAGAGGACTTACTGATTGGTTAGCAGATTTGGGAGAGTGAAAGAGGGAGGAATCAAGGATGACTCCATATTTCTACATCTGAGCAAGTGTGTGTATTATTCCAGAGGTTCCAAAACTTTCTCAGTTCATGGCACCCTTAGTGTCTCAGTAAATTTTTCATGGTGCCCCTGCCCCTCCACTCCAAAAGAAATCTGTACAGTTTTCATTTATTAATTATATCCAAATAACTTAATAAATATGGTGTATCTTTATGTCACAGATTTATGTCACAACTTAGAGAAGAAAAAAATAACGCGTTTACTTCATTCTTGAATAGCCATGATGACTCTCTAAATGGAATGCATGTGCCCATGGGGCATTGCGTGACTTCTCCATTCTTGGAATCTGATTGCACGTGGCCACCCTCATTTTCTACTTCATGCTGATTTTTGCATGATACTTCCTTTTCATCTCAACAACTGCCAAAAACCCAGCTTTGCAAAATATGCCATCATTAAAAGGAAGACAGCATAATCAAAAATTAGGTTTTCATACAATACCCAACAGATGTTGAGTATTGCTGTTTTCTTCAAAAATTTAAAACCCACAGCAGCATCCCTGTGAGTTCTCTGCAGTGCCCAGAGAGCATCAGTGCTTGGATTGGCTGAACCATTTAGAGATGGGGGAGAAGGGGATGGAAAGGGAGGTTCTAGAAGTGAGGGATGCTCAGGTTTGATTTCCATGGGGGAACATTCAGGGACAGCTACTGATCAAAGAAGGTTAATGGAGAAATGCACTGTACCACAAAAGTAAACTATTCCAAATTATCATAGGAAAAATATCCATTTTCTAATATTCTTAGAGAATGAGGTATTGTCTGGCTAATTTTCTGTGTAACTAAGAGCTAACCAGAAAACATTTTTCTTTCAGCTGTTATTATTGAAAAATCTCTTGACTTGGACTCAGTTCATTCCCTGACATTGTAAGTACTGAGCCATGAGCATAATTGGTCGTAACTACAGCTGCATTGTTCCCAGGTCTTGAAGGCTGCACGGTCATGACTGCAAATAATTCTTCCTGTACTCCCTATTAGACACACTGTAATCCCAGAAATAGCAATGGAGCTCTACAAAGCAGATTTTATCTTCCTAGAGTAATTTTTAACTGCACTGCATTTCCCATTAATGACACCACATTAGGTAATTCCTAGACGTGAGCACCAATAAGAAATACAAATGCAAGATTAAAATGTCTTATCCACAAATTTCATAATTGAAAAAATTTCTGAAAACTTTAAGTCTTCTTGATAAGTTTGTGGCAAACCCATTTGGCCACAAAACCTGAACTGCTAGAGCTCGGTTCAAAGCAAAATCCAACCTGAACTGATGTGGAGCTATTGAAAATTTCTCTTTATCCCACTTATTGTGAAAATTTACATGTTTTGCTGTAAAAATACTAATAAGATTGACTACAGGGTGCTGCCCCTGCCCCCCAACCCCTCTAGGATCGACATGTATTTATGACATAATCATCATAAGGGCAGCCTAAATCAGAAACAAAGTGAATGCCACAACACAACTGGTTCTAAGGGTTTTGCATAAGGGATAGTCTTTAGAAATGTAGGGCAGGGAGGAGCCTGGAGCCCTTCTAGGTCAATCCACTGATACTACAAATGAGAAGAGAAGCCTAGACACCAAGTGGGAGGAACAGGGAGCACATTCAAAATCACATATTCAGCTTGAAGCTCAGCCCAGTCAGTGCCCTCTCTCCTGCCATCTGCTGCCCACAGCCCTGTTGGGCAGCCTTCATGCGTGCTCCTATGAGTTGAGAACACAAGTAGCTCAGCACACTACTAGTGTCAACAAGGCACACCCAAAATATGCTTCTACTGAGATCCTAAGTTGAACTATCTGAAAATGAGTATGTCATCTGTTATAACAGTTCTCAGTAATCCCACTTCATGTGTCACGATTTCAAAGACTTGAGGAAGGTCAATCCAAAGGGCATTCTATTCTATATGACTCTTCAAAATCAGTCCAGCAAACTTTTAACTGGTAATGGCTTTCCATCTAAATGAATTTCCCTTTAGCAAAAAGAAACGCTAAATAATATTCTTCAGCTCTCTTAAATAATTACCATTAAGGCCTCTACATTTGAGGGAATCACTAAAAATTTGAGTTGTCCAGATTGAAAGATGACATACCTTTCTCATCTCTTTGCAGTTTGGTTTAGACTTGGAATTGAACAGACCTCGTGTGGAATCCCAAATAGGTGAGCCCTGGTTTTCTACATTGAAAAGTAAGTAACACTTTACCTGATTTTTGTGAATTTAATTTTTTTTTAAAAAAGCCTTATTCTGTTGTAGGCACAGAGGAAATGCTCAGGAATGACACAAACCCCTCTTCCCCCACCTCCCGCCATCTCACCCTGTTTAGGCAAGAATGATTGTTTAGCCTAGGGTGAGGGGGGTGGTAGCTGAGAACTAAAGCCAGTGCCCCAGGAAGGGCTACCCTCCAAAGAACACAGTCTCTCAACTCACATGATAGTCCAAGTGGGGGAAAAAATGCCACTCTGCAATGGCACACCTGTGTCCAGATCCTAGTTTGGCTACTTTTTACTTGTCTGACCTTCAGTAAGCCATTTGATTTCTTTGAACCTGACTGTTGTCTGTAAAATGGAGATAATCATATTTGCTGCTCAAGGATGCCATGATGAACAAACTCAATTAGGCACATTTGCTGGTTTCGCAACTCAAAGGATTATATAAATAGTTGGAGAATTGAGAAAAATTAGCATAGTACCCCAAATCTAGAAACAAGAGAACATTGTCCTGATTTAAACAAAAGGAGAAGAGAAGGCAAGATGTGGCAAATAATGTCCCAGTGAGTTTGATATTGATGCTGCATACAATTCTAGAACATTTCCTTTAAGAGCATGGGAGCACTTGGGAGAGATGACAGGTAGCACAGATTCCTGGAGAGCAAGTCATATGGGACTGGACTTCTCCGACCATCCCCTTAGAGAAGTGGGGAGATCTGGAGTGGAAGTCCTAGGGAGCCAAAGAGGAGGACCCCCCCCCCAGAAAGTAGAGAGAAAAGAGGCTGCAGAGAGATAGGAAGCAGGAGGGGACCCCAGGGACACACAGGGGGAGGGGCCTTATGAGTCGAGGGGGCAGGGCTAAGAGAGCAGAGGGGAGGAACCTCAACAACTAGGTACTGCCAGCTACCCAGAGAAAGAGCTTTATTCCTTAAAGACTTCTAACCCCCTACCACCCGCGCCCCCAGCAAAGAAATGTTTGTGGTAAGATCCTTTCTCCCTACTTTGGTTCACTTTTGATGCTCAGGAAAAAAAAAAACAAAACACAATTTTTCCCCATAAGCTACTTTTTGTCACTGTGACCCTCTAAAGATTATAAACCCTTCTGCTTCCCTTAAGCACTGAGCCCCATTCCCTCATCCAGAAAGAGGGGATGATTGTACCTACATCAGGGGTTGTTATGAAGGCTAAGGAGGCCGAGCACTGTAGCTGACACGGAGATGTTAATTCCCTTCCCCAGCCTCTCCTGACTGAGGGATGAAGATGGCAGGTGAGGCTTGGTCCCTGCCCTTGGGGCTTTCTGCTTTGACATCTGTATCAGTGATTTGGATGAAGACACACACACTAGGAAGCTGAGAGAATTAAGAAATGACTGGCAGTCCAATAAAAAAAATTATTGGGAGGAGATGGAGAAAATGTGAAGTCTCAGTGAGAGAGGAAAGACTCAGTGAGAGAGGAAAGAAACCCATCGCCCTTTTGGAATGGGAGCTCTAAACATGTTGACAGAGCTGCCACTTAAGTGTTCTCAGGCATGCCACACAGTTTCAGGGAGATGGCTATGCTCAACTGGGCCTGGGCTCTGGGCAGGGAGGAATCAGGAGTCACATGTTCATTCAATAAATATTTGTTATTTCCTACTCTATGCTGGGCACAGCTCTAGGCACTTGGGCAAATCAGTGAATAAAACAAAGATCCCTGCCCTCAAAAAAATTTACATTCTAGGGAGAGGAGACACAATATACATAATAAATGAAATCAAGTACTTAGTATGTTAGGAAGTGATAAATGCTCTACAAGAAAAAGGAAAAATTAGAGCTAGTTAGGGGGGATCAGAAGGACCATGGTACCCGGGGAACGGGTCCAAGGGACAGTAGAGTGAAGGTCTCAGGTGGAACAGAGCCTGGCAATGTTAGGGACAACGCTGAGACTAGGGTGGCAGGAGAGGAAGGAGAGGGCAGGAGGAGACAGGTGGGAGAGGAGATGCAGGCCAGGCAGGAAGGATCTGCAGGCCTGAAAGGGCTCTGGCTTTCAATGCAAGATGCGGAGCCATCGCAAGGTTCTGCACAGAGGGGTGAGGTGATGGGGCTTCGGTTTTAAAAGCAGTCTACCAGCGGAGAATCAGCCACTAGCAGAAGGCTGCAGTGTGGAGGCAAGATGCCTTGCTGGTCAGACCAGGCACAGGTCGGAAAGGGGGGGGATCCTTTGAAGGAGGAACCAGCCTGACTTCCTGGTGGCTGGGCTGCAGGCTAAGGAGGAGAGAAGGGAGGATTCCAAGGGTTCCATCAGCAGCTGAGGGGTGTGGGGAGGAAGAACAGGATCACAGAGGGCTATTAGACATCCAAGTAGAGATGCCAAGAAGGTGGCTGGAGAGCTGAGCCTGGGGCCCCGGAAAAAGGTCTGCCTGGGACCTCCAAACACTTTAAGCACCATCAAGGGTGAAGAGGAGTGAGAACCCTCCACTGCGGCTCCCCTGGGAACAAAAAGGACAGATGTCAGAACGGAAGTCAGAGAAAGGGCCTGATTCAATCCAAGCAGCACTGAATCAGAGCCTCAGCAAAGGTGTCTTATGTTTATAGATAACAGCTTCCTGAGATCAGGGACAAGGGTCAGAAAATGGACTGACTTATTCTGTAGGACACTGTGTCTTGGCCAACAAAGACATCATCATAAACTTCCCTTGGGCCAGGCAGTCTTCTGAAGGAAGGTTCCAGCCTCCCAAGGAAGGATAAGGCAGTGTACTTCTGGAAATACCTGTGGCCATCTGTTCTCCCAGAGTCCAGCCACCAGGACCTGGACTGCACAACAGACAGACCCTAATCTCTCAACCTCTCACTAGGCTGTAGTCACTACCAGGGAGCAGGGGAGCACAAAGCAGCCTCTTTTCTCTCTCCCAATGCCATAAACTAATTAAAGCCTGCACACACCCCCACACCTACACCACACTTAGACCACTACTAGACAATCTCCAGAGCTGGGCAGCAAGTCCTTTGAGAGGAGGTCTGGACAGCACCCTCTCGGTTCACCACACTGCCTCAGGCTAATGCTATCAAAATCCAATAATCCAAGAGTTCTAGCAACCCTGCAGGTGAATAGATGAGCCCACTGGCCCACTGTGAATGTGTTCGTACATCACACTTCTCATTTTGGGCATCACATTGCAGACATGTTAGCAAGAGATCCATGATCTCATCTTTCCGGTCCCTAAAACAAAGCTTCCTGGTCTAAGATCTGAAAAAAGGTAGGCCAAAACACTGATCCATTTAGTTCTTGAAGCAAACAGGAAGATTCTGGACAGTCTGCCTCCAATAGGAGCAGCAGCCTCTTCAACTTATCTCACTGTGCAAAAAATATATATATATATATTTTTTAAACTTTGGAACACCGTGCTCTAGAGCCATCTATTCTTGCCTTTCACTCAGTTAATGATCATTTATTCACTGGACATGTATTAAGCGTCAGGCACCAAGCTAACCATTGGAGACAGAGTGAGGAACAGTCACTCTGTCATAAAGTCACTGTCACTGAGACACTTATTATCTAGTGGAAAAGGAAGATTGGACAAGTAAACAGAAACCAGAAACAGTGTAAATGCTACAGGAGAGACTAAGAGAGTGGGAGGAAAGAGGAGGAATGGCAAGAGATAAGTCAGAGAGCCTGGCAGGTGCCAGACCTTACAGGGCCATTGGGGGATTCCAAGTACAAGGGAAGCCATTGGGGGATTCCAAGTACAAGGGAAAGTCACTGGGGGATTTATAAGGACTGGATATCATGGATCTGGTTTCTATTTTCCCACAAGTACTCTTCACGGAGAATGACAGGGGGCTGGGCAGCCATGGTCCCAGGAAGGCCAGTTTAAAAAGAGCTGCAGTAATTCTGCCTGGAGAGGACATGGCTCACTGTGGGCAGACTCAGTGGTGACATAGAAGAGTAGAAGGATTCAAATATATTTTTAAACAAGAATCAATCCTTCTGACCCTCAAAAAGTTCACACTCTATTGGAAAGAGTTCACACACATCTTACGGATGTGTAAGCAAATCATGTCATCTAGCAAAATTGTTACTTTAATGGAAATACAGAAGCTATGCAGGGAGCTTAGGATGGAGCTCAGAAGACTTCTGGGAGGGAGTCAAGGTGCTCACAGCTGCATCCAAGCTGGGAAGTAAAAAGAAGTGTTTGCCGAGTGAACAAACAGTGGGTGGTGCTTCTAGTCAAGGAGGGGGGCCGTCTAGCGGCAGACTCCCAGCTGTGAGGCCCCAGTTGCCATGACTGGACCACCTCACCCATGCCTCTCCTATCGCTCTTGACACTTTGCATATGGAAACCTGTTTACAGGACTATTTTTCTCACCAGATTTCAAGCTCCTGCAAGACATCCTGTCTTGCTGCAATAAATATTTCGTGACAGATAACTAAAAGTCCTCTCTGGTGACTGTACCACTAGACACTGCAACATTGCTTCACTTCATACTGTGCAATCATTGCAAAGGTGTCGCCTTTAGTTGTGGTCTTCCCTACGAGCTCCTTGAGGGTAAAACCTTCATTCCCCCTTGTTTGTACCTTTTCATGTGCACTGATCTGCACACTTTCCAAAGACTGTGGAATAAAATGAGTGAACAAAAATGTATTTAAATCAACATGCAGTAGGCAATTACTGACTAATGGGATTTTATTCCTTTCTTGGTTACTAGGATGGTAAAGCAACTGCCCACTGCTTGCTGAGGGGTCTCATTGGCTCAATGCTGCCCCAGCATGTCTGCTGAAAACAATCCATCATCAAGAGAAACATCCCCTCCCTATGAATCTTCAACATCCCAATATTCCACACAGACCTTATCTTCAGAGGAAGAAGATAAAGAGGAAGACCAGAATTCAGAGAGAAAATCTCTCTCTCCTGAAGACAATGAGTACCTGGAAGACGGTGAGTATCTGGAAGAGGAAATCCTTCTAGAGGAAGACGAGTACCTGGAAGAGGAAAAGTTTCTGGAAGGGAACACATATCTGTATGAATCAGAGTATCTGAAGGAGAGAAAGCATCTACAAGAGAAAAAGCTTCTGGAAGAAAAAGAGTTTCTGCTTGAAAAGTATCTAGAAGATGGTGAGTATCTAGACGAGGGGGAAGTATCTGAAAGGAAGAGTATGTATATGAAGAAGAGTATCAGGGAGGGGACATTCAGAAGAGGGCCTCCTAAAAGATAGCAACTCTGGTTCACCACACACCCAGGATAAAAGATCAGACTTGGGAGAGAGCACAGATCAGTCTGTCAACCCCACCCACGGTGCTGACAGGCAGGAACACTCATTATTGACCCAGGTCTCTTCCCAGCCTCGATGGCCGTGCCCCCAAGCATGGTGCCATCAGAGCAGACAGGCTTGATGAACAGAAGATAAGGCCCCTATTCATAAACAAAATATATCCTATATTGTGTGTTTTTTTTCTTATTGCACAAGTAATTCATATTTATTGTGGATGTCTGAGAAACTATATATAAGAAAAATTAAGAAAGCAAAAAATCACTACCATACGTAGGGGAATAATCACTTTCACACTTTGGTTTATCTTCCCCAGACTTTATAAAATGTGTGTTACAGGGCACCTGTGTGGCTCAGTAGGTTAAGCGTCTGCCTTCAACTCAGGTCATGATCCCAGTGTCCTCAGATGGAGCCTCACATCTGGCTCCTTGCTCAGCAGGGAGTCTGCTTATCCCTCTCCCTTGGCTGCTCCCTGCCCCCATGCTCTCTCTCTCAAATAAACAAAATCTTTAAAAAAATTTTTTTTAATAAAAAAGTGTCACCTAATTTTTAAGGAATATTATGCTTTATATATATATATATATAAAATTACAAATAAATATACTGTAAAAAGCAAGTAACAGATAATACTTATATTAAATATTTACATGAATATATGTAAGTATTCATACTTATATGAATACATTTCACATTAGTATATTTTCTGCAAATCATTTTCATAGCTACATCACACTGAATTATATTTTCAAGCCGTGGTATTTTTAATTGATTCCTGATTATTATCAATTGCTCATTGCTTCTGATTTTTTTGTTACTTTTTCAAACAGCACTTTGATAAACATCCTTAGAGCTAGATTTTATCAATGACTTCTAATTATTTCCTAGAATACATTCCAAAATCTATTGCTAGGTCAACAGACACTAGTATGCTTCTTGGAACACCCACTCGGCCCCAGGAAGGCATTGTATATGAGTATTTAACTTCGGAGTGATTTCTCTCACCCTAGGGTTGACATTTTCCCAATACTGTTTCTGTGACTGGCACCTTTTCCTTCAGTTGGGTTTTATTATTTGGTAGTGGCCCCCTTGTGCTATTGTTAAAGGTGGCTGACTCCCACTTTCTCCTAGCCCCCGTGCTGCTTTCTCTTGCTGTCATGACTACATGGCCATATCCAACCGGGGTTCAGGAAGTTACAAACCCAAGTCATCTCCATCATCTTCATATTGACCTAGAAACAGGACTACATTATTTTCCTGGATCTGATTCTGTTACCAACTGCGAGCAACTCAGGCAGCTTGAATTTTTAAATCCCAGTCTGATCACACAGCCTGCATCTGGGTATTCTTAACAGCCACACAGGCATTTTTGCCTTTACCTCCCTCCTCAAATCAGATGCACCATCCTAGATTCCTACTACCCTCATGTAAGTTTTCTCAGGGTACTGTAGAAGTAATTCCTCTATTGCTGGGAAACTCTCTTTCATGTGTGCCTCTGCTGTGAAACTCCCACTCAGAATCCTAATATTCCTGCTGTTCAAATACCAAGTGTTAATTCTAATTCTGAAAAATAGCATTTGGGCCATTTCTCTTGCACAGTATGAATCAAGCATTCTTAACATGTCCCCTGTATGCACTGGACCTTTGTAAATATATTACCCACTACAGTAGGATAAATACAATGCTGTCAAATGAATGGAACTGTGTATAAAGCAAAAAGCTTCGAAAATAAATGCCCTGCTAGCAAAATTTGGAGAGGCACTGAAAAGACTGTAGAGGAATGTTAAAATGCCTTCAAAGACACATGGAAGAATGTCTTGGTCTATGAAACCCAAGGTACCAAGCCAGACTGCCCAAAACAGACTAAATTAAGAAGAGGTCTACCACAGGATTTGGAACTTTTCAAAAGAATTTACATTAAGATTTCTTAATGTGGAATATTTTGCCAATACCTTTAAGAGAAAATTTGTTTAGCCTTGCACAGGAGTGCCTTCCTGACCCATAGCAAATGCTCAGTACATGCAAATTGCATCAAGTTCAATTTCATTTATTTCATACAGTCAGGTACATATGCACGCGTGGGTGTGCACACGCACACATTCGTGCACACACCTGCATTTATTTTTAGAAACACCTTTTATAAATTCATTGGCACCTATAAAATGAGCCCTAGAAATGACAAATGGTCTTCTCTCAGGTTGATGGATTAATTGCTAGAGACTAGTGGTGGAGCCCTATGTGGAGAAAGATTCTGAGCGCCAACTTGGGCTCAGCAGGAAAGAGCACCACGAGGGACTAGTATTGTGGGCCACAGCATCAGATGGGGATGGAGGAGTAGGAGTGCCATTTATTTGTCTGTTTGGTGGTAGATGTGAGTCTGTCGCAAAGAACACTGTTTCCTTCCTCTCTCTGGAGCTTAACTGTCTTGAGTCCGAATGTCAATTCTCTCCCACTTATTAGGGAAGGAACTTGGCAAGTCACTTAACTCCTCTGCATGCTGGTTTCCTTAACTATAAATTAGAAACAACAGACATATCTTATAGGATATTTGTGAAGATTAAAAGAATTAAATTATACTAAAGCATTATAAACTATGACTATGACAGGCACACAGCATTCGAAGACTTTCCAGTGTTAGTTATTACTGTTGTTATATTGTATTTTATGATTCCCCTACCATTGACTTGTGAAAGGTAGTTTACACTTCCCATCACTACATACCCCACCCAAGTTGTGGATTGGACGTAACAAAAAAAAAGATGCAATGAACTGGGGTATAGGAGGGACCTGTGCCCCCAACCTAACTACTCAGCAGGCAGCTCAATTTCAGAGACTCCTACTGCATGGGACACATCAGGGTAGGGTCACGCTAGCAACCTATAACCCCCTTTCTCTTCTTTAAAGAAATCATTTTCCAAAGAAAAATTATTTTCCCCATGATTTGTAGAGAAATCCAATAAAATTAGATGAGAAACCTGAATATAAATGCAGCATCAATCACCACTGAATAATCAATAGCTCCATTTGAGCAATCTCCCCGAAAGATTCCAGGTAAGTTTTGTAAAATGTGGGTGTCCACACTGAGGTGTCAAGAGTCAGAAGATCCAGCACATGGCAGGGCCTTTGACCTTGAGCATGTCATTTACTTTCTCTCAGTTTCAGTTTCCCCATGTACAAAAATACTTTTCTTCACAGTGTGGTTGCAATATTTACATGCAAAAACATACTGAAAATGTTCTGAAAACTCTCCTATACCATATGGTGTAAGATGCAAAAATGCTCTTCTGATCTCACATGGGGAGGAGGTGCTAGAAGGAAGTACCATCTATGTTACTATCATGCTGTCACAGAACATGAAACCACCCCATATTGAGGCCCCTTTTGGGTTTTTGGGTTTTGTTTTGTTTTGTTTTGTTTTTAAACTCAAGACCTTCTAAAAGATGAATTCTGTTCTGTGGCAAATAATGTCATAGAGATATCACAGGATATTAATTTTGATTTATAATGTTTTTTGCTCAATAGTATTTTGATATGCTGGATTTGATTTTCTTTACCCTTGCAACCTCCTCTTCCACAGCTCTGAATGCTGTTTGGCCTAAATGCTATTATAACTCCTTTGCCATTTCCAATTGAGAGTTGCTGCTGCAATAACTCTTTCCAACAGGGCATCTAGCAGTTTTCTACATATCTAAGAAGAAACGTTTGCAATATATTGATAAGGCATGGATGGGAGAGAACCAGCCAGTTTGTCAGGCAGGAAACTTCACAGATGATGACAGAACTCCACAACTAGTGTGCCCTGAGTACAACTGGTGGGGGAGATGCTGAGCCCCGGGGCCAGTCGCTCACAGCCTCCACTCCACTCCTGAACAAACTTCATCATCTTCTGTGTCTTGCCCAGAAGGTCAGGAGCACAGTCCAAGGCATAGGGCATGTATTGTACATTTCACAATCTTTGTCTTCTTTTTTTTAAAAAAATATTTTATTTATTTATTCATATGAGAGACAGAGGCAGAGACACAGGCAGAGGGAGAAGCAGGCTCCCTGTGGGGAGCCCGATGTGGGACTCAATCCCAGGACCCTGGGATCATGACCTGAGCCTAAGGCAGATGCTCAACCACTGAGCCGCCCAGGTGCCCCTGATCTTTGTGTCTCCTTAAATTCACCCAGCCATTATTTATCCCCATGACACAGGTGAAGAATCTGGAGTCAGAGAGAGGATATATGACTATGCCAAGGTCACAGAAAATCACGAGAGGAGCCAGGACAGTCTCCCCAGGCTTCCCTTCTCCCTCTTGTAATCGCCTCTTTCTTTTCTTCTTTCCTTTCTCCTGTCCTTCTTTGTTCAGGCTTTTTAATAAATAGTGTGCATATTTTAATTTTAGGAGAATGACATAAAAAGAAATAAAATTTACTTTTGCTCATTTTAATGGTTAATTTGAAAAGCAGAAGATATAAAAACATTACCCCATTGACCAACATCCAAATATAAATAAAGCTGATTCAGTCTTTAGTGATTTTTATTGTCCTTCCTGCTTTTATTTTTTCCATGTTTGATTGGTGGTGGTGGTCCTTGTTTTGTAGCTTTGTTTTTATAGTTTTAAACATGTTGTATGTATTTTACTTCTGTAACAGAAATTGCGACTTCAATATTTGCCCCGTATTGCTTAACTTTTGTAGACATCATTTTAACAGCAAAGTAATATTCCTCAATATATTCTGTCTCATGGATAAACTGTGTATAAGTGTTGAACATTTAAGTTTCAAATTTCAATTTCTGGTTCTCATGTCTTTACTACTTCCACTGTGCCAGTCTCTATTATTAGAACTAATGGCCTACTTTATCCCAATTGTACACGAAATTCCTATCATTCAAGGTAAATGGGTGATTAAATGACACAAATAAATTAAATATTAAAAAATATTTAGATCCTCAACTCTGGGAAACAAACAAGGGGTGGTGGAAAGGGAGGTGGGTGGGGGTGACTGGGTGATGGGCATTGAGGGGGGCACTTGATGGGAGGAGCACTGGGTGCTATGCTATATGTTGGCAAACTGAACTCCAATAAAACAAAAAAATAAAAATAAAATAAATAAAAATTTAGATCCTCTGATCCTCACCTCTTCTATATAGATACCTTTCATCTATGACAGAAGGAAGCCTCTATGATAACCCAAAAATTAACAAAGCAAACTTGAATTTCAAAAATCCATGATTTCATGAAAATTATCTTAAGTTCTCATTGACTTTACAAAATTTAACCTTGTAGTTTCTAAAGGAAACCATTAAGAAAGACAACACTAATGAAAAGTAAAAATATAAGAATTCTATAAACTGGGGCCTCACCCCCACAAATCCAGCATCACACTTAGCAACATATTTTTAAATAGAAGAAATATGCCTTCTTTTTTTTTCAATATTATCTTTCTGTTCTTTTTCCAACAGAATTCAAGAGTATGTCTTCATACCAAACTTTGCCTCATCTTAACACAAGGTAATAGCTTTCTTTTTGGATAAATCAGGTGGAAATTCATGCTTAGGGATGATGCTTCAGGAGCCTTAGGAGTCCCGAAGACAGTGAATTGGGGGGCAGGTGGGGTGGAGGTGCAGGGTTCAGGCCCCTTGAGGAAGGAGGGATTCAGGTAGGGGTGGGTATCTCCAAGAGTCACACATAAGGGTCCACCACTGCCCCCTCTACCACTCAGCTACTCACAGGGTGAGGGACAGGTCCCAATATCCAAGTCCTGGGCACCCAGAACTACAGAGATGAAAGGGCAGGAGCCATCTGAGTCTGCAAAGAAGTTCTCAACCAGGGAGAGATAACAAAGGGCTTGTGGCCATGCCCTCAGGGGACAGATGAATGAATGCCCAAAAGACAGTCACCATCTTCCTTATTCAGGCATGTTTCTAAGGTCTAGGTCACCATTCAGTGAGCACTCATTAAACTGCCACAGGGCTTGGTACATGCAAGATGGTCACTAACATACCTATGGAATAAATAAATAAATGCTTCCTTCCATGTGCTCAGCTCTGTAGAAACCAAGGGGGGCAGTACCCCCCCACCGCCCGAGTCCTGTAAGGACTATGTGTTCACAGTCCTCATCTTTGTGTCTCATCCCCTACAGTCCCTCCCCAAAGGATGACTGTGGGGCATTTGCATCCACTGGTGAAGTGGGTTGATGCTAGATACAAAGAAAGCATGAGGCCAGTTCCATTATAGTGAGAAATAGGAATGAGATCCCTGCTCTGCAGCACAGGGCAGCTACAGGCTACCATTTGAGGGCTACCCTTCAACCTGGTGAGGCCAGCCCCCATGGCTGCTCTCCACTGGCCCCTGAGCTCCACACTTCACCCTCCTAGGGACTCAGCAATGTGGATAAGATGAGGTGGCTCTTTGGAGGTCCCCTGCACCTCAGGTACTGACACCCACAGCATACTGAGGAATGTGTGAGTGACCACGGGAAATTCTGTGACTGAGAACAGGGACCCTGGAGCCAGACTGCTTGGGTTTGAATCTCTGCCAGCTGTGTGCCACAGGGCAATCACATAATCTCCCAGTTTCTTCAGCCTCATGAGGCAGTGGTCGAGATTAAATGGGTATTAACTCACGGGGCTCACTGAGAGCAGTGGCTAGCACACACAAATGCTCAGTAAGTGCTACACTTCATTGTTACTGCCAGTTCTGCCCCCCACACGCCACTGTGTGGCAACTTAGCATGCCTAGAATGTGAATCATGATTCCAAACATGGGCACCCATTCAATCCTTTATTCATCTTCCAGCTGAGTGGTTTTCCTGTCACTGAGGAACTCACAGGGACCAGAGGGGCCCTGGGGCCTCACCTGTGTCTGCCACATGCTCTTTGGCTTGGCTCCTAGAGTCCAGGTCTGGGCTACGGGTGCTCAGAGAGGCCCTGGACTTTCCTGACACAGGCTGCTGAGAGACTGAACCTGCACAAACCACTTTAGGCAAGAAGCGTTACACTCATATTTGTTTATTAAGCCAGAGGAGGGAAAGGGAAGCAGGTTCGGGTCAAGCATTTCATGGGTCCCTAATAAACAGGAAGGCTCCCTTTCCCACTTCTACATGCATGCCCTGAAGATCCCCCTGGAACACACCAGGCCCTTCCCCCACTCTGAAACAGCTGAAGAAGCAGGCCTGAAACCATCCAATCTCCCCAGGATCTAGGATCTAGTGGCTCCTCCTGCACCCTTCCATTGCAGATGGAGCAGGGAGCTGGTGTTTGGCCCAGGTAGGCCAGAACCCTAGTCCTGCTTCCATAGGTGCCCCCAGAAGCCCTCACCATGTCTCAGCCCAGAGCAGGTGTGGCAGAGAGGATGCTGAGTAAATGTAGTACATGAAGATGGCAATGAGCAGATAAGCCCACCATTACCTTAGGTATGATCACTCGGTGTGTTTGGCAGCTTTAACTTCTCAAAGTCCTTTCACGAGGACTTGCATTACCTCTTTGGGTCCCAGTGACCACCTGGTAAGTGAGGTAGGACAGGCATTATCCCAGGAAAAGGATAAAGCCCAGGAGAGTCACCCTGATCTGGCCCTGAGGCCTGGAACAGGGCAAGAGTCGACAGTCGCCTAAAGAGCCTACCTGTGTTCCCTAGTTCTTTATTCCTGTGGTCACCTGATCTAGGATCTACCATCTTGCCACTTGATCCCATTGCCCCTTTTCAATGGTGCACCCTGAGAACACAGCTGCTGTGCCCTAGCCACAGGCTGCACAGAGCCAGGCCTTTCCATGGGTCCCCTGGAAGAGAAACAAGATCTGTCTGTAACTCCCCCTGACGCTGAGCCTCTCAGGTAGAGCAAGGCCTCTTTTTCTCTCCCTCAGCCTCTGCCTATAGCCCCTCACTCCCTCCCTGTCCCTCTCTGTATGGGGGGAATGCAGACCCAGGCAGGGAACAGGCCTGTCTCTGAAGGGCCACTAAACTGCTGAATCTCCAGTAACAACATCAGCAGCCAACAGTGCACTTGCCCACTCTCGCTGTCCTCTCTGGTGGGGACCTGTGAGGGAGGGATGATGAACAGAAAGGAACAGAAACTGAAGCGCAGAGACATTAAGTAGGTTACCCAGTTACTCCTCAATAGCACTGGAGCCAAGATTTAAGCTCGAGTCATTCAACACCAAAGTGTGTACTTTTTCTACCAACCATAGTCATTGCCCGTTTATGTGCTGGGCATTCCTCCTTAAGCTTGTCCCTGCCATTTCAGCCAGTTTACATGAGATGACTTCAGGACTGAAACACCCCAAGACCTTTCTCATCCCTTTGGATGACAGTTTCTTGCCCCAATTAAGAACCAGAGCTTCCTGAGGAAGGATACAGTGTGGGTCAATGTGTTGGGGTTGTCCCCTTTTGATCCTAAGCTACCAGATGGCAGGGCCTCTGCTTGAGAGCCAATGTTCTGTTGTCAGGCCCTGTGGAAAGCTTTCTCAGTAATGGGCAGTATTTGTATGTGGGTAGACTAGAGGGGAGAGATCTTCGTGCTTGATTTTAAGCTGCTACAGCATCTACTTCTGTATTTTTTCCACTGAGATAGCAGTAAGGCAGGAAGGACCACTGGGATGGGCAGGGTCACGAGCCAGGAAGGACAGAGAATGTTCCCGAACATGGGACTGCCACTTATAGAAGCCTGGCCCATTGGCCTCTGACGGCATCCATAGAGCCTTTCACTATAAATGAAGGAGCAGTTGGCAGAGTGGGGCTCTGCTGCCCAAAATGGCACACAGACCCATTTACCATCATCTACTAGATGGTCCCTTCTAACCTGGGACACCCACCATCTGAGATGGGCAGCGTCTGCAGAAGCCAGAGAGGAGCCACCCCACCTCCCCAGCAGGTCCTCACACCGAGTGCCAAACCTGGTCCGTTTGGAAGTTGACCTGCCCCTGTGCTTCCCCTCTGACAGGAGCGTAGTGACTGGCCCCTCTAAGGGGACCACCCTCTCAGCTGTCCCTCCTTCCACCTCTGAACTTCCCTATGAGTCTCTGTACAGTGACTCAACACCTTCTACCTCATATGTACAGCGAGATGGAGAACTTCTGGCCTGGCAAAACCAGAGCACACAGACGGAATGGATCTATGAGAGTAAGTCGGGGAAGGGGGACTGCATCCTGAGGGCCATCACACAGCGGGCTGGAGGGGGAAATGCATTCCATGCGTGGAAAATATTGTAGTTCCAGCACTACCCCTCAAGCTATGCACCCTGCTTCCTGTGCCGTCTGAAGTGGTATTTTAGGTAAGAAGTTCAACTCCTCTGCTAGCCCTGCTACCCCCTTCCTCGCTCCCAGGACCCCCTCAGAGAAAGAACATCAGCTAAGTGCTGAAGCAAATGCCTTTTTCAGTCTCTCCCTCCCTTTTCATTAGTCTTCCTGTTCTTGTTCTATATGAACACAGGCCCTGTTTCCCTCAGGGACACAGGCTATTACCTTCCCAGATTACAGACTGGTTCCTTGGGGTGATGGGCTCTATCCAGATGATCACGTGGACGTTGGCCAGTGGGACTCTGTCTCAGCAGGCAGTCAAAGCCAGCCCTGATTCAGAACCAGCCAAAACCATGTGTAGTGTGGACTTTTGTAGCCACAACTGGGAGATGCTCAAGAGAGTTTGGCAAGATTGCACTGAGAATCTTAATCCTCTATCCAATTAAGTCCAAAGTCCCCTCACCCTAAGATCCTGGGATGGAACACTGAACAGCATTTCTTGCCATTATTAATAATTTAAATCCCACCTTCGTGAGATTGATCCATCATGGGTTCACAGATTCATTTCACATCTGTAGTCATGGCAGCAGTAAATTAGATTCCCCTAACACCTCACTTCTCCGCCTGCATCCGTGCCTGCTATATTTTGTAGCTCAAATGTGGTTAAATGAAATTAGGAGCCAGAAACCCTATGAGGGAGAGGAGAGAGGCAGAGGGCAGGCCCACACAAGCCAGGAGCTCAGTGGCACAGGCAGCTCAGGATGAGGAGTGTTTTATAGGTTTACATCAGTTCATGTGGCACTTCCATCCACATGTGTGCTCCGGCAGAGCCCTGAGAACTGGAACCATTTCAAAGTCAATAAGCATGACAGCTGGGAAAAATCTGAGCATTTATCTAAATATTCATAAGCAGGATTCTAAAAGTCATTTACTGCGTAATAGCCTGTAAAGTGCCAGTGCTAAGCTTGAAAGGATGTGGGAGGGGAGAAAAGAGTTGGAAGAAGGCTGAATGGGCAGGGGGGTGGGGGGTGGGGCAGCAGTGCCTATTCATCCCACTGTGAACCCACCTCCAGAGACAGAGCCTCCTGCAGTCATTGTTTCATTTGACCTGTTCGTTCATGATCCTTTTAGTCCCGAAACTTAATTTACAGAGCTAGTCATGTCTGTATCTAATTCGGATTTTAAGCATTCTGTGTATCTGGTCTGTAGGGGCATGTTCTGCAGCTAAGTGTCTTCCTAGTACTGAATTCCTTAGAGCTACCGTGTTTAGTGCTTAGTAAAAGTCCAGCCACCCACAGGAAATACTTACTGATCAAATATGGTGACATGGGTGGCCTGGACCAAAGGTGTGCTCAGTGTTGGAGCCTCTAAGACCTGGTCAGTGACACACTCCAGCTTCCTGCAGTTATGTGAGAGGATGGTGGGTACAGCAGAGATTGAAACACAAGGAAAGGGAAGCAATTCTCTAAAATTCACCAAGGTTTTTCTTTCCCCTTCTGCCTTTGGTTTGCAATCTCTCTTTGGAGAACATTGATAATAGGCAAAACTTTTCTATAATATGTACGTGATTGTGTCTGGGCAACAAAATGGTCAGCAAATGTATGACAAAGATATTTGCTTCTGAGGGTTAAAGAGTTGTTAGAGAAGTGATGGGGTGCAGGAAAAATGCAGGAAGGATGGCACTCCAGGAAGGCAGAAGTTCTCAAAACCAAGTCAAGAGACAAAAGAGGAAGGAAACATAGGGAAAATGTTATGTGGGGGGTGGGGATGGGGCCCATGCCATGGAAGAAAGCCAGTCCTTTTGCAGCTGGAGTGCAGAACCCTGAGGATTCCCAAGCATGGCAGGTGCAAAAAAGAATCTGCTTTCAGCCCAGGACAAAAGCCACCCATCCACTTGTTGGAGAAGTGCAGACAATCAAGGCAAAAGCAATCCAAAATGCTGGCTGGGGAGGGTTGAGGGCAGGAGCAACAGCAGAGATGAGAGTAGGCATTAATATTGCTGTGCAACCCTATCCCAGTTGCCTATAAGGATGCAGCCTTCCAGCCTACAGGATCCCTGTCTGCCTTGTTAACAAGATCCCCAGAGGATTCATTGGTGAACCAGAACATTGGTGAACCAGAGAACCTCAAGTGTAGGATGAATTTCATGGGTACTGGGTTCCTATTTTTAAAGCATTTGTAAATTATGGGAGTGTTCAACCCCAGAGGGCCAGAAACTGTATTTTACTTGGCAGGGTTCTTCTCAACAAATAAGATTTTGAACTGAATCTGGAAGGAAAAACACCCAGATAAATCCTTGAAACCTATTCCTACCGAGAGTGGTAGGTCTGATATGGAAAGAATGCTAAAGGCACCAGAAGTACCTCATGACCCATGTAAGGAAGTGTTTCGAAGGTGGTCCAGAATGACTATTTATGGCCTCGGGTGTCTACCTATCCAGGCACAGAGCAGGGTCATAACTAACTGCAGAAGTTCTAACACAGAGTATTTATGCCCATGACTATAAAAATCCTCAAGACTTAGTGCCTGGAACATAGTAAGCCTATAAATATTAAATACTTGCAGAATTGTTGTTGAATCCTCATCTGATTTGAGACCAGACATGGTGATGAGAGGGTGTATCCTACCCCCAAGAAACAGTCTAGGTAGGAAAAAATATGTACATAAAGAGACATTATCCATATAGAAATGTGGGTAAGGATAAATAGAGGGACACAGTGCTGTCAGTGGAGAAGTTTGCTTCGAGCTACCTGGCCAGATGGAGAAGATTGTTGGAGAACTCCCAAAAGTGCAAACTAGCATTTGTGCAGTTTCCTGCCATGGACTCAGATCATATATGTAGGTTTAAAAAAAAATGATAAAGTTACCTGTGGTAAATGTAGGAAACTGGTTCAATAGTGCCAGGAGGGACCTCTGAGTGGCTCAATGGTTGAGCGTTTGTCTTTGGCTCAGGGTGGGATCCTGGGATCCTGGATCAACTCCCACATCGGGCTCCCTGTGGGGAGCCTGCTTCTCCCTCTGCCTGTGTCTCTGCCTCTCTCTTTCTCTCTCTCATGAATAAATAAATCTTAAAAAAAAAAAAAAGAATAGTGCCAGGAGAGGGGTGCTTGGGTGGCCCAGTCAGTTAAGCATCCGACACTTGATCTTGGCTCATGCTGTAATCTCGGGATTGTAAAATCTAGCCCTGCAGCAGATTCCAAGCTCAGCCAGGAGTCTGTTTGGTGTTCTCTCTCTCTCCCTCTCTGTCTGCCTCCTCCCCCACTGCTTGCACACTCTCTCTAAATAAATAAAATCTTTAAAAAAAAAAGGAATAGTGCCAGGAGAACTGAAGCCCAAGATAAACTTATTCTTACTGAAAGATCATCCTTGTCATTGCCGCTGCTGCCACCACCGCCAGCACCACCACCACCACCACCACCACCATCATCATCACCATGCAGGCAGCCACAAAAGAAGGGACCCTTCTAAAATATGATTAAGGCAGGTGACCTGGGTAGCTCAGTCAGTTAAGTGTCTGCCTTTGGCTCAGGTCATAATCCCAGGGTCCTGGGATCAAGCCCCACATCAGGCTCCCTGCTCAGCAGAGAGTCTGCTTTTCCTTCTCCCTCTGTTTGTGTACTCTAACTCTCTCTCTCTCTCTCAAATAATATTTTAAGTAAATAAATAAAATAAATAAGATATGATTGAAGCAAAAGGAAGATCAAGGTAGACAGGTTACTGTTTGGTACAATGAGGTGGAATGATTCAGATAAAGTCAGATTCTTCACTTGCTATTTAATTTTGACTTCGCTATGAAGGAAAATGACCTCCGGATTGAAATGGGTGCAACAAAATTAGGCAAGTAATAGCAGAAACCAAAGACTGGTGAAAGAATCAAAAGGGAATAGTAACTGCTATGTCCTGACCTGGATAAAATATCCACCAAACTATCTATAGACCAAGAATAGCTTAATTGCATTTACAGTTTCTGAGGAATTGTGAAATGAGTCTGTGACCAATCCAGGACAAATATTAAGAGCAGAATGACAAGAAACCAGCATAGGATCAATAAGAACAAATCAAGTGATACTGGCTTTTAGGCTGTTTTTTTTTTGTTGTTGTTGTTGTTTTGTTTTGTTTTGTTTTACAAAGTAGATAAGGGAACAGTGATAACCCAGTAGGCTCAAATTCCACAATGGACTTCATTTTCAAAGGCTTCCTGATGTTCCTGTGGACAAGACAGAGAAAAATCAGGAGGATGCTAATGGAAGATGATAGAATGGTAACTGATGGATAACCACCCAAAGAGACTGCTTAAAAATCAGTTAACCCAGTTTCCACTGGGGAGCCACAGAGCTCCATCTGGCAACATTTTATCATAAGCCTGGACACAGATGTAGGAGGAATATTTATATTTGCAGATGACCTGAAGCTGTTGGTTGATGGGAGTAATGTAATCAGATTCTAAAAGATCCTGACAGGAGGAAAACATTGAACTGGGACCAGCTAGATAAAATATAATGCCAACTTATATTAGGTCCTGCTCTTGGGCCCACAAAAATAATAGGGTAGAAAAGTACAAGATGGGGAAGCCCTGTTTGTTGTAGATCCTTCACTCATCCACAAGTTCAGTAAGTCAGTGGTATGACTGATGTGAGAGAAACGTTAACGTCACCAAATATAATTAAAAGGTTACATAAACAGAAGACAGTCTTGCTTTAGCTCATGCTGGAGGGTCAGCCCTGGGACACCTGTTCAGTGTTGGAGCTGCCACACTCCATGACAGCTTAAAGCAGACTTGGAGGAGAGTGGTTGTAGGGGGACATGGAGACCACATCAAACACAGAACTGTTGAAGTGAAGAAGTGAAGGGGGATGGTAAGCCCAGAAGACATGTGGCTCTGAGATAGGATTGCCTTCAAATATCTGATGATCTGCCACACAAAAATGAGACCTGACTCTCTGCATGTGCCCTGAAGGGCTAGAAGAGGTCCACCTTCAGGAAAATACGCTAAAAAAAGGCAATAGTTCCTACCAGTCAGAGCTATGCCACTGTAGGATGAGATTTCTTAAAAGCCAGAGAGCTCCTTGTCTGCACAGGGCTCAGTCTCAGCTTAAGAACTAGCTGGTCCAGCGGATCCCTGGATGGCTCAGTGATTTAGCACCTGCTTTTGGTCCAGGGCATGATTCTGGAGTTCTGGGATCAAGTCCCACATTGGGCTCCCTTCATGGAGCCTGCTTCTCCCTCTGCCTGTGTCTCTGCCTCTCTCTCTCTCTCTCTCTCTCTCTCTCTCGAATAAATAAAATCTAAAAAGAAAAAAAAAAAAAGAACTAGCGGGCCCTGACACTGCCTGTGTGCTGGAAGCTTCTCATCGAGGCACCTCAGACCAGGCTTGAGTCCTGCCACCCCTAGGAGTGGATGGAGCAGTTTGCCTCTGCTGTTTCCTCACTGGTCTGCCACTCTGCTATCAAGATTAGTATATCTAGGGTGTGTGTGGGTACATACGCCATGTGTGCACATGTGTTTAGGGACAGGAAGAGGGAGAGGTGGGTGAAGGTACAGAAAGGAATAGGGACTACCAAACTGCAGAAGACAAAATAATGGTAACCATGAACTTAAAACAAAGGTTCTCAAAAAATACAGTGGCTTCCCACTGGTGTATCTTAGCAGATCTATGCTAGATAGCCCCTTGTTTCCCAGCCAGCAACCACCGAACACTTTGCATTGAGCAACAAAAGAGCAGACATGCCCACTTCCTATAGAGTTGAGCATACCCCATAAACGTCTCCATGTGGCCTGGGAGCTACTTGGAGCTCTAAAATCTGCCTCCCCCCTACCCACCGCCCTCAACCAAGCCCCAGCCATTCTCTCTATCCTCTATCCACCAACTGGCCCATGGTGAGTGGAGGAGATGGCCAGAGAGGGGCTACATCTCCCAACCTCTGGTTTACTGCAGTCTTGGAATAAGTCAGCAAAACTAAAGAAGAATCGGGGAGGCAGGGGACACATCTAATATATGGCCATAGTGCCCTCCAAAGTGCACTTCCCCTCTGTTGATCAGCCTTGGTTGGGTACCAAGGAAGAACCTCAGGCCCTAAATGATATGAACTCCCTGGGAAATAGGAGGTTAAATAAAATTGTTAAATGGCCACCTTCTGTCTTTTAACAGCACCTACAAAATCAAGACTGAAAGCACAAGAAATCTCAAGAATCTCTCTATCTTCTTTAAAGTCAGGTTCAGAAGGTATCTAAATTTTATTTTATGATGATTTTAAATGACTTATAGGAGGTACAGATCCATCCATGAGAAGGTAAGAAAAACAGAATTAGCATGCCCCCAACCAAAGAGAGACCTCTTTTAACCCCTTTAAACTAAACTAATTTCAATTAAGGCCTGAGGCCAAGGCATTATTTCAAGGGCTAAAGGCTTAGGGTTCAGGGAAGAAACTGACCCAAAGAGCAAGTGTTTTTAAATCTGAATTAAAATTGAATTTTGAATAGGGAGGAAACAGTATTTACCACTGGAATTAGAAGGAAAGATAATAGGTTACCCATACTCAGTTTATTCCATGACACTACCAATATTTATTATATACCTACTGCATACTAGGCAGGATGTAAGATGAACGAAACCATCATACCCTCTGACAGATGGTAGCCATGCTTGTGGTGAGCACAGCAGAATATAGAGAGTTGTTGAATCACTATGTTGTACACCTGTTCCTCCGGGAGCTCAAGTTAAAAAAAAAATCACACCTTCTCAGAACTTAAATTCTAATGTGCAAGATGAAATATGAACAGAGGGAGGGAAATCAGTATTTGTTGAGCGTAAGCAACAGGCCTCAAACTGCTGAAGATGATGGAATCCACGTATCCCAAAACACATGATCTCACCCAGCTGTTTAGGAGATGCTTTTTAAATTGATTCCCTCAGGGACCAAAAGGTCCAGATAAGTTCACCATACCACACAGCCTATTAATAATTGCTCCTGGGGATCCCTGGGTGGCGCAGCGGTTTGGCGCCTGCCTTTGGCCCAGGGCGTGATCCTGGAGACCCGGGATCGAATCCCACGTCGGGCTCCCGGTGCATGGAGCCTGCTTCTCCCTCTGCCTGTGTCTCTGCCTCTCTCTCTCTCTCTCTCTGTGACTATCATAAATAAATAAAATTTAAAAAAATATATTAAAAAAAATAATTGCTCCTATTATTTTTCAGTGTATGCTATCCCTGACACATCTCACGAGGAAGAAAATGGTAAGCACTCAACCTAATATATCTGAAGATCCCTGTTCCCTGTGGAATGACCTGGGCTGGGGGTAGTTGCCCCGGAAGGATGGGTCCCTTGCTGGTCCAGCTTCCACCAACTCTTTGCTAGGACTTGGGGACATGCTGGGCACACAGCTCCTGAACTTGAATGGGTTTCCCTGTCCCTTCCTGAAGAAGGATAGGATAATAGAGAGTCTTTGGAGCAAGACAGAATGACCTGGGCCAGAAGTCCTTCTCTGTACTCAAGAGCTCTGGTATAGAGACCCCCACGTTTCAGAAGGTCCAGTCAGTTGCTGGGCTACCTGAGGTCTGGGCAGCAGAGCACAACTGGGACGCATGGGCCCCTCCAAGTAGACTGATCATGGCACCTTGGTAGGGAATAAATTGGAGGCCCTACAACTGGTACCTTTAAAGACTTAATTCTTTATTAAGGAGGGGTTGGCTGAACCCTCTGAAGAGGAGAGACAGGTGAGAATCCCGACGGTGGTTAGAATCTCTTCTTATACCTACCACTCCATAAAACAAAAGCCCCACAATTAACCAGGCCCTTCCTATCAGAAAACAATTTAGGGACTATGATCTCTTGTCTTTCAACATGGTGGGGGCAGAGGGGAGGATTGAGTCTCATACACACAGGTATGAAACACACATGTTGAAATCAGGAAAAACCATCAGAGGAGAGGAACTGATTGGTTAGAGAAAAATTAAGATTGGTTCCTGATCAGATCCAGAGAAGACACACTCTACATTAGGGAATCCTAATGGCATTTACTTAGAGTAGCACTCTGGTCCGCCACCCAGAAGACGAGTCTTATCGTTCCCATTACACAGATGAGACCAGAGAGCCAAGGGGCTGCGTAACAGGCTGCAAGTGGCCACCACTCAAAGGCCTGCAGCTTCCCCCCACCGCCTGCACAAACCCTCCCACAGAGGCACTTCAGGGGAAGATAATGATCTCACTAGAACAAAGGTAGAGGTGACAGAAATCCCCAAAGGAAAAGTTAATTAGGCAGAAAGCTTTTCCTTCTCATTCAGCCCCAGTTACAGCTCTTACTGCGTATTTCCTGTGCTTGTCTGGACATGTAGACAGTGCCCATTGATGTTAATAAGGTTATTTATTACGTTGAATCGAACACTTCTGAACGGTGGCTATTCAGGATTCAGGACTGCCGCGTCACCTGCTTCCCTTGATAAACATCTAGTTTTGTTTCCCTTAAATTAACTATGTATTATTCAATAAAGCCTATTAAAATCCGGTAATCACAAATTATGGGGATTTGCTAAGCTCTTAGGGCCAGAGCCAGACTCTTGTTCTCCATCTAGGGCAGGGACGAACTCAGAGAATCTTACATGGGAAGATGCTGCCGATCAGTCCGTCCAGACCCGTTCTCCCAGTATCCTCCCTCTCCTCTCCAGTGACAACCACAAAGGAGCTTCCTCCTAGGAGCTTGCTGGAATTCCCATGGATTCTTGTCGAATGAATTCCTGAATGATTTTTCAAAACGTTTCTCAGCCGTTTCCATGGCAGGCAGTCTGGGGACACACAGTGTTTTTTGGAATCGAGCTGAAAAGGGCCCCGGAGCCTTGTCAGTTCTGAGTATTCCAGTGTGGACGCGAGAACTAGCAGAACGAATTGCTGCGAATTCTCCCAGCACAGGCTCTACCACAGATGTGTCAGGTTTCTGTGAGAAATAACTGAAGCTGGGGTAGGGGGTCTGCAGGCAGAAGGGCCCTTGAGCCCCGTGTGGGTAAAGGCAGATCCAGCTGAGTGGTGTTGTCAACAGAGTTTTTTATTACTGAACCAAAATTGGGAAGAAGTGCAAAGTTAACATGTACAGAGATCACGAAGAATGTCTCTTCTCCAACCCCCAGAGACACAAAATCAGACAGAATAAGTTAGCCCTGCACCAACCTGGTGGATTTTCAAGGGCTCTCTGGATGGTCCAGCTTGAAGGGGCTGCTGTCATCCTGAAGCTGAGACAACAGGCTGCAGAAATTTCCCCAGGGGCCCAATTACCATGTGAGACCCCATCCTCTGAGCTCTCACCTCAAGAGTCACACCTTCCCGAGAGCAGGAGATGGGGCCCAAGTTGTAATTATCAATTCCTCGATTCAATTTGCACCCCGTCAACACTGAAGGCTCCAAGCCCCTCTCCCGGCCCAGAGTCATCAGGCTGTAGCTCACCTTGAGAACAAAGGCATTTGCTCTCAGGACTTTTTATGAACTCACTGGCTTGAGAATACATGTATTATGCTTTAATTTGCAATTATGAATCATATGCAAGTATAGAAATCGGCAATTTTTTACAAAACTGGCAAGAGATAGAAATATTTCTCAGGCTTTCCGAGAGAAAAATCACATTCAGAATAGATCTCTCCCAAAATAAAACCAAAACTCCTTCCCACAACCTACAATGTGCTCTGTGAGCTGGCCCTGTACCCCACTTCATTGCCACTCCTGCTACCTTCCATACTCACGCCTTTCCAGGCATACTGTTTGTCGATTGTATCAACCACACTCTCATCCACTGTCACCACCAGCCTTTGCACCTCCTCACCCCGTCAGGAATGTTCTTTCCCAGATATCTTCCCACTTGCTCATTGCTTTGCTTTATTCAGGACCCACTCAAATGTCACTTCGTCAAATGAACCTTTGCCATCCATCAGGAACACACTTTTTCTCAAGTCAGCCACTGAAACAGGACCCTTTTATTCCTGTCTTATTAATATCTCAAAGTTGAATTTTGGGTAATTTGGTGAATTTACTTCAAGTCTTACCAATCATGCATGCATTTTTTATTTAAATCATCAAGGATAAATGCCATAACTATTTCCTTTTGGTTTTCTTTTTCTGTTTCTTGTTATGGTTCTTTTTTCCAAATGCCTTTCCTTCTGCTGTGCCTTCCAAAATCAAAAGTCTTGGATTTTGTTACTAAAGAGAGCTTTTGGGACGATTTATTAAATGAGCCCATTGACTCACTGGAAGCTGAGGGCTTAGATGACAAGGTAAGTCAAAAACTCAAGACCATGTTCCTCCAAATGTTCAAGCAGGGCGGCCCAAAGCCATCCAGGAGCTGCCTCTAGAGTGCAGGGACTCATAACTTCACTCCATTATTAGCCCAGCCCAAGGGAGTTTTTCTTAAAACAGAAGTAAGTTTAAATGACACATATTAAATCAAAGTGGGTCAGAAGAAAGCCAAATGTAGCATTCCACGGCCCTACTTTCAGAGCCCTGCTGGTAATATAAACACCCTCCAGATGACTTTTGAAGGCAGCAAAGCACAAAATATTTAATTTATCTAGATATCAAGGCAAATCAGTCTTTGTAGAAACCCTCAATAAAAATGAAATTAAATTCTAGAAAGATGGACTAGATGTACTCTTCCCACTTAGTACAGCTTAAAACCCTAGACGTTATATGTAAGACAAATGGAAGAAACTTTTTTTTTTTTTTGGAAGAAACTTCTTAAAGGTGGACAGAAGTCAGACTGGCTAATAACCTCAGGACCCAAGGAATGACAGGGTGGTTAGTTCCCAGAGTTTTCATTTTGCTTCATATATCCCTGGTGATGAAGTGCTGAAAGACAACTCAGAAACCCCAACAAGCACAAAGCCCCAAGAAACGCTTGCTATCTCTAACCAAAAAACCAGGAATGGGGCTGGGGCAGCCTGGCAAGACAGACACTTTATTATTATTATTTTTTATTTAACAGAAATGGAGAGCAAGCACAAAGCAGGGGGAGAGGGAGAAGCTGAATCCCCATGAAGCAGGGAGCTGGGCCTGGAGCTTGATCCCAAAACCCTGGGATCCTGACCTGAGGGAAAGGCAGACACCAGACTGACTCAGCCACCTAGGTACCCCAAGACAAACACTTTAGTCAACAGCCTCTGCCATGCAAACACCAAGCAACTAGCAGCAGATGACCCTCCCCAGATCTGTCATCTTGCTGCCACCACCTGCAGAGGGGCACAGAACCAGCCCTGAGCATCACTGGATGTTCTTTCCCTGGCTGGACCCCAAAACCTGAGAGGAGATGGGAAGTCACAGTATGTTACATGGTCTTTCCTGCATGAGTATTTTACCGCTGCTATAGCCTGGTAGCTCTAACTTCCTGTGTCAGCTTACATTAAGACTTATATGTTGATATAGGTAGAAAGATTAGTATATAACGTTTCCATTAAAGCTAAGAAACTTTCTCAGAATTCTAGGTACTAACTACAATCACAAGAGTGAAATCTTGTGTCCCTGGAACTCAAAATTAAGCAGATATATTTTTTCTAAATTTACAATAGAAAAAAACCTTTTCAAAAAATAGGTATTTGGGGTTTTTTTTAATTGTTAAATCAGGAAATTTTCTGGTCTCAGTTCATATTTAGCCCTAAATTTCTTCCTGTCCACACTTGCTTCTGTAGACATAATACTAATAAGAATTGCTTTTCAAATACTGAAAAATCACATTGAAGAGAGAAAAACAATTTCTGGAACTCAAAATCACCTCATTGAATTTACTAAGACAGGAAAGTAAGCTCAGGCGTTTTAGAAAGACTTTTCAGCAAGAGCTGAAATCTAAAGGAATTGTTTTAATTAGAAACTTAAATTATTCAGAACCCATCAGCCTGTCAGCTGAGGTTCACTGTGCTGGACAGAGCTGCAGTCACAGGCAGAGGGGAGACAGCACCCGTGTGGTTGGTGCACAGCACACTGCCAGGGTTCCATGTGACAAGTGGGCTACACAGTCCCCTGCCTAGATGCTGGCATTCTCACGATAGGCAGCTGTACAGCTTGGAAAGCAGTACTTTGAGCAACCCATAGGTGGCAGATGTGGACAAGCAGGGTCAGAGCAGGACAGAAAGAATTAAGTAAATGCCACATGGTACCTGCAGCTGAAAGACTTGTTTGCATGGACTTCGGAAGTCCTTTTGGGGGGAATACCAGAAACCAACAGGTTACAAACTAAAGGGAGGGAGCTAAGTCCTTCTATTTGGATAGGAGCTATCAACCTATACTTTGGTTCTTCTGACAATTCAACTCCTTTGCTATACATGCTTGTTCACTATACATGCTTGTTTTATCTCCATGGCATCCCATGCATCACAAACATTGCTGTGCAAATGCTTTTGGTTGTAAAAACCAGAGATTCACCCAGGAGAAGTCTTGGGCATGGCAAACTCATCACTGGTGTACTCAGTACACCTACTATGGTGAGGAGGATAGTTCTACTCTACAGGCAGGGGAAGCAAATGGGACAAACCTCAAAGATGTTATGGGTGCTGGCTAAATCCAGTGGGGTGGCACAGCCTAGATGGGACGAGAACTTCAATGAGGCCCATCCAAGGGGTCTGTTGTCTGGTGGACCTCAGTGAACACCGTATCTTCTGGTGAACAAAGCTTAGAATACAAAGGAGATGGCGAGAGATCACTGGCCTAAACAGAAAGTCTCTCCACCCCAAGGGAAGAACTGTCAACAATGAGAAATTTAGAGGGACGCCTGGGTGGCTCAGTGATTAAGCATCTGCCTTCGGCTCAGGGCGTGATCCCGGGGTTCTGGGGATTCCAGTCCTGCATCAGGCTCCCTCTGCCCATGTCTCTGCCTCTGTGTGTCTCCCATGAACAAATAAATAAAATCTTTAAAAAAGAAAAAAAAAAAGAAATTTAGAGGCAGACATATTGGTACCATGAGCCTTAACCTCAACCTGCTCTGAAGCTCTGAATCCAGTGTTAAAAGATAAACTAAGGCATACAAAACATTTTAAGAGTTTGAGCATATATTGATTTGAATTGTGCATTACCAACCAGAAGTGATTAAGGGGCGCTCTACTGGCAGGAGCTGGGGAGAGGCTTTTATAAATAAAAGCACAGCAAGGCAGTTTTTGATTGGCCATCACTTAAAGCCTAATTGGCTGCTTATGATTGGTTGTCCCTAGGTTTTGATTCATAATGAGGAGGCATTTATAGGCTTAGATTTTGGTGTGCTTACCAAGGCCCCACCACGTTAGAGCCACCTCCATGTAATAGCCTGCTCATTTAATTAACACCAGTGTGCAGCAGCTGGGAATTGGGCAAGCCAGACAGGAGGCAACCCAGCTTGTCCCCCAACCTAGAAAATCCAGCCAAATACAAGCCGTTTTCTTATATTTGTCCCAGCTCACATGCAACTTTGGATATGCCAGCCTTCCACTGGCATATAAGTTAATGGCATACTATACATGATCAGCTGTTGAACAACCACCATAACAACCATAACAACTTCAACTTGTAGGTGAGCAGAGCAACATGAAAGCTCCATGGTTTGTTTTGTTTTACATCAAGCCAAATTTCACCTTCTGTCCAAAGGGATCCAGAAGAGAAACTCCCATGAGAACCCACCTATGAGTCAGTCCTGGTTATTAGTATCATAGACTTGGGATAGAATGCACAATTTTACAAAATAAAAAGGCAGCTTACAACATCATTACTCTGGAAGAATCTCTAAACACAGAATTGTCCACTTCTATAACACGCTAGGTGCTACCCTGTTTTCCTGTAGACTGCCTTCCTTCACAATGAAACAACCATGAAATAAGCAACTGTCCTGCCATTGGCCATTTCTGCAACTCAGAAAGCCTGTTATGCTCTTAAATCATGGAAGCATTTTTATGTTCTATAACCATCTCCACATTTGGAAAAGGGGTAGTTTTATGCTCTGAAAAGATTTCTTGGCATACTGCTGTTAAAAAACAAACAAACCTTGTGCATACTGTGGAGTGAGGAGTATGAAGACAATGGAAATATTCTTTAAAATAACTCTTGCTAGCCACCCTATTATTCCCACTGTTTGTGTTTTTCTAATAGCATGTTGAAATCTCACCTGGCACCTTTGAGAGTCAGCAAAGTACTTAATTGGTAAGCCACTAATTCCCTTTTTCTGAGTATTTCATTTTGTTCCTTTTGTAGCCTTTCAGCAGTTCTTATCAGGCAGTGTTTAGGACGATGCTCAAAGAAATGGCTGCTCGCAAAGAACTGGAAGAGGATATTGATGTCCCCCTGACCGGGATTCTGGAGAGTGAAACCAGAAGGAAACTAGGAATTCTGTAAGTGACTGGAAAGATCAAGCTATTGGTCAGTGGGTTCAGGTAGGCCAGCAGTAGCAGAGAAATCTAAGTGGGGCCACCAGAGAGAAAAGAGCAAGGCCAGGGCCAGGCAGGTCCCCTGAGTCAAAGGGCAGGCACATGAGCAAAGGCAAGCTCAGGGGGCAGGTGAACAGAATGATCTGGCTGCCAAAAGTCAAGAGCAAGGAAATGTACATGCACAGAGTTTCAGGATAGTATCAAAGGCTAGCTGTGACAGAGGCTGGAAATCCAGGGCAGGAAAAGTCTTAGAGGGACCATGAGCTTCTACAGAAGTCTGGGGGGCAAGGCTCAGAGCCCTAATCTTTTAAGAGAGGGGATAATGGGGGATTAAGATCCTAGGCATCTGCCAAAAAACTCCTTAGCTTCAACATAGGCTAATGTTCCTCCACACTCCCTGGAGTGGGAAAAGCCATGAGCTGCACTGACCTGAGAGTCATGGCCAGAATCCCCATTTGAAGTGGGGAACACTGGTTACAGTAACAGTGGTTACTGCAGACTTGCTGGCACCACATCTGTCATGGTCCCAGGTCACAAAATGCTCCCGAACTCCATTTGTACATCTAGTCTGTGATGTATGGAAACCTGGATTTTCATGTATTCAACTACCAGAAACCTTAGCAAGCATGTTAAGGCCTCCTAAACGTCTATTGCAGACTCTGACAATGGCACCAAGAAACAGGCTAATGGCACAGGGTGCCCTGCATAACCTTCTTGATGAGTTGAAGCTTTCACAAAAACCAAGAAGAGAGGTTGACTGCCAGCAACTTCTGCTTTGGGCTGAGCAGAGTCCTGGAGCCAGAGATCCCTGAGGCTTCTCTAGGAAAGAAGAAGGCAAAATACACAAAACAAAACACAGAGACTACCCAAGCTTTCAGATCCTTATACAGCTACAAAAACAAATGCAAAGTAACTTCCCTGTAAGTTATCTGGCCTCACACGTAACATTTCCCCCACCCATTCCATCCCATTGAGGCCTATGACCATCCCATTGAAGCCTATGGAGCCCCATAGGAAGGGATCTAATCTGACAGCACTCAACAAATATTTCCTGAGCATCTACTATGTGCTGATCAATAGAATAGTGTGTATCTCAGAGTCTCCTCCATTGAGGGAACTAGTTGGCAAGGATTCCACCAACTTGCAAAGGTTGGCAAAAGGCAAAAAGAGGAACCTTTCGAAAAGGGCTTTGGGTCCTTCTGGCTGGGTCCCTTCACTGGAATTTAACTCTTGCATCTCCCTGCATCCTGCTGTCAACCTGCAGGTTAGGCTTCACCCCACCACTAATTCAGTCCTTACTCTTTCACAAATGATGGCAGACTAGATAACTGCTTTAATTCCATTCAAAGTGCCTGTAGATAAACAACATTTGATACAAATGGGCCATAAAGAGCTCTGTTCTCAATTGAGTTCCACCATGCTTCTAAAGTGCAAACAGTAAACCTACTCCCTGACAGGGAAAACAGCTCAGCCCTTCCCAGCAAAAGGTATTTGCTTTCTGGAGTGACTTGGGGTTAACTTATTCTACTCTCCTCAAGGAATCTGAACGGAGAACTTAAAATCTGCCCTGTCTAAAGGCCTTCTTCTCAAATCCAATTAAGCCTGGGAAACTCACTCCTTCCAGCATATCCCCTTTTAAATAAGCTGTGATCTGAGAACCAGAAAGCACAATGGTCCCTGGAGACCGCTCTTATTTGCAAGTAAAATAGCCCAAGCCATCAAGGCCCCAACATGACTCTCCTTATATATTGACATGCAAAGGGGGTAAGGGCTTGATCATTTTGAAGAGCTGTACTTCAGTGTGGCTTTCATGATAAGTCATTTTGAATGAGATTATTGGAAATGTTTCCACTAAATGTAGACGGGCTTTGAGTGACTCTGTCCAGGTCACCGACGGTGCTGTTCCTCACAGCTACTTCCAGATGTAACCTTCACTGGGATATGCTCAAGCCATAGAAAGGTCAAGCTGCGCGAGCTTAGCTCATCGAACCAGACTTGCATTTGGACCTCCCAGCCCTGCCCTAGCTCCCAAGATGACCCTTGTTGAATTCATTCTGAAGGCTTTAGGTGTCAGCTTGGAGTCCAGGAAGCAAACACTGAGTCAATACCATGTGCTGCCCCTTTATTGCTGAGTACCTACTGGAAGGAGAACAGATTCCAAACACAGAGCCAGGGGTCTGATTTTTCAACTATGAGAAACACCCAGCAGGCTCTAGCACTGTCTACACCATGTAGCATGACCTATAAACATGAGTCAGTCCCAGCTTTTAAAGGTAATTTGCATTCCTTTTAGGTTGAAGAAAAATTTTGGAAACTACAGGGAAACGATCCTCTGGATTATGAAGAAACGTGAACGTAAGGACCGTTCTCCCATTTTGCATCCTTTGATGGGCTCTCCAGTGGGCATCTGGAGATGCCCTATACCCTAAGGGAGGCGTAAATGTTCCTTGCATAGCTTGAGCACTTATGAGCAAGCAAGGTCCTAGCTGCCAGGGATAAAATACCAAGCAAGATGGACACAAACTGGGGCCGCCTTACCCTTTTTGAGGAGCATGGGTGAGGGGAAATAAGCAAGCAGAGGCTTCACGTATGGAAGGGTTAAGTGCTACGGCAGGAAGAGGAGGCTATGGAGCCCCATAGGAAGGGAACTAACCTAGATCTGAGGGGCTACCTAGATTATTAACACAAAGTTTGGGAAAGAGTTGGCCCCTTTACCAGATACTGAAGTCATCTGCGGTCCAGCTGGTAAGATTTGCCAATGAAGGGGGTTGCCAGTGTTTTTAAGTCTAATCATGGAAAACTTGGGCCAAGAGTCTAAAGCCATTGAGGCCACTTCATTCAGAAACACAAAGCCACCACACACCTTTCAGATTACTAGATCCAGCTAACACAGATATGGCAAAAGTACCCATGGCAGACATAGCTAACAAGTCCTGGTGCTTCTTCTTGAGCCTTAGTCCTTCCCAAGACCATGTTCCAATCCCCCAATACTGACATATGCCCTTGACCTAACTCTTCGAGAATAATTGCTATGGACTAGGTACTTTCACATACTCTATCTGATTCAAATGCATCTTTGTAACCACGTGAAGCAGGATAAAGAAGCTACAGCTCAGGGAGGCTAGGAGACTTGCCTGAGATCACCCAGCCATTGTGTGGGCACCAGCCACATTCTGCCCAAGATCTCTCAGGCCAGACCCTGGGCTCATCCCTTTGGCGTGTTCAATGAACAAAAGGCTAGTGTGTCTACAGAAGAAAAAGTGGGGGCCTTCTAAGCCTAGGTGTCATGTCCTCACTGGAGTTAGGAGGCAAGGAGAGGAAGGAAAGACTGCCTTCGGTTTTGATAGTGAGAAGGCCCTATCTCCCACCAAGACTCACACAGTGGGGTGCTCCCTAAAACAAGGAGGCGGGGTTCAGATGCTCAGCTGCCAAAACACAACAAACAATCTATTCCACTATGCCTACTACTGTTCAGAGTTCTGTTCCCTCAGGGCTGTAGACACCTGTGTCTTCCATCCCGTGGCATCTCAGCAAGGTACACAATAGGTACTCAATAAGCGTTTTGTTTAATGGAGATAGGCATGCACGACTTATTTTGCTCCTTTGGGAATTAAGGCCTCCCAGGATACTCTACCGTCACACACCCAGGGTAGGACTTCCAATTGGAAAATGAGATCTGATATGGCCGGATCCCCGTTCTGTTTTACCACCACCTCTGCCCGCTCCCTGGCCCCTTTGGACAACTGAAGCCTAGAAGGTTTGAGCTTTTTCTACAAAGAAGCAACATTTCATATAAATAAAAGGCAACTCCATGTTCTGGCTGTAACCAGTCCCCAAAAGAATCTCCCAGCCTCTTTTAAGATACAAACTCATTTCCCTCCAGTACGCAGACCATTCCTTATTCCAGGCACACAACCCCACGTCTCTGCAGGCTCCGGATTTCCGAGCCCAGGCATCCTGCATGGGCGGAGGACCCACAGTCAGGCACACAGGGCTCCATACGTAGGCCCTGTGCTTGGTTTAATGCTCTGCTGCTGTCACTGTCTTGAAATCCTTAATAATTTTAGAATAAGGAGCCATGCATTTTCATTCTGCACGGGGCCCCTCAAATTATGTAGCCTTTCCTGTTGAGAACCATCTAGGCTGGGGGAAGAGGCAGGAGAACACTGCGTAGCCTGAATCATGAGCCATCAAAACTCAAAGCTCCCTGCAAGAAGGCCACAGAGGTATGGCCCCTCTATGGGGCGCCCGGCGCTGTGCAGGCACTATTCACAGTAACCCCGAAGGTCTCTATCCACAGCATGAGCATGACCCCATTTTAAGGACAGCGAGGCTCAGAAAGGTGACCTAGAGCCTCACCCTTGTCATGGCAGTGCTGAAAGTACAGCACAGACCCGAGTGTCCAGGATTTGAGCATTCTGACAGGGAAACGACATGGGCATATAAATGTCCTCTTTTATCTCTACCTTTTCAGGAAGGTTTTCTATTAATTTCTAATTGATACTCGGGGACGGTGGCCAGGCTCACTCCAGCTTCTTCCCTCTAACAAATCAACATCATCTGTAAGCAGGCACTGGGGCTGGAAGTGCTCCTCACAGAGACCGAGACCACTCCCAAACCGCCCACTCAGGTCTCCCACTGACCCTGCCCTGCCACCTCTGTCTCATTTTCCTGAGGAATAGCTTCCTCTCTGAGCTCGACTCCATGGCCTCTTTCGTCCCTCAGACATGCTGTGGTTCTAGAGTCTCCTTTTCCCACCTCCCAACCCTCCTCCCCATTCTCACTGACCTTTCCTCAGGTGCCTTCATCTCTCCCCTAGAAGCAGCTATCCCTAGTCTCCCTGACTTCCTTCTTCTCCTCTCTCAGTCCTTCCTTCACATTGTTTCCAGAACAATCTTTTTAAAACTCCTCACTGCCCCTCCCTTGCCTCCAGGAAAATGCCCAGAGCCCTCACGTGGCTTAGAAGGTCCTCACTTTTCCCTTTCCAGATACACTGGCTTTTTTTGCTCCTCATGGAACGGGCCAGGCATTCCTTGCCACAGGGCCTTCGCCCTTGCTATTCCTCTGCCTAGAGCACTCTTTGCTCCAATATCCCTGTGGCTCAGTCCCTCACTTTACTCAGGTCTCTGCTTAACTGTCACTTTCTCAGAAATAGTTTCCTTGGCTACCTTGTATAAGTCAGTGCACCTACACCCACATGCACATACACACACACACAGGGTAGACCTTTCTCACCCTGCTTAACTTTTTTGGAAGCACTGCTGGCCACTTGGCATGTTATGTTGTGTCTGTCTACTTGTTCAGCATTCCTCTACTAGAATGGAGAGCAGAGACTACAGCAATCCCGGATACCTAGGACACTTCTCGGCACCCACATCCACATTCCATCTTTACTAAATGAGGGAATGAGGGAACACTCTGGCCCTCATCTGAGGCGTCACCCATCACCTCTGACCCGGCCTCACTGTGGCCTTCACCTGTACAGAGCTTATGCCGGGCACACCCCCTACCAGGTGGAAGCTTCACTTCCCCAGATGTTGCCTCAGCCTCTGGGCTGGCTCAGGTCCCTTCTGGGAGCTGTCCTGGCCCCAGTGTGGTTGTTCCCAAACTTGGGAGTTCCCCAAGTGAAATTAGAAGCTGGGGGACAAGGAGACACTCCAGAAAAGCCACTCCAGACTGGTAGGTGGCCGTCCCCAGAAGCCAGGGAACTTAGGAGGCTCGTCTTCAGCAGCCGAGACACAAGTCGATGTTCATGCCCACCCGCAAGGACCTTGAGAGTTTGCACAGAGGCCTGCGCTGGGTTCAGTCCCAGCCTGCTGTTCAGGTGGTCTGAACCACACCCGGCTCTCTCAGGGTGGCCTCCTTGAAAATGGCTCCAGCTGTGAGAATGGTGGGCAGACAGAGGGTACCTTCCAAGGAGGGGATCAGGTTAGGAGCCTCTGATGGCCTGGCTCTAGAGGTCAGCCAGTGGTCACGTGCTCCCATTAGCCTCCTCCCGCAGAGTTGACCCTGGTGGTGGGACCGTAAGCTCTCTCTCTTTTTTTAAAGATTGTGTTTATTCTTGAGAGACAGAGAGAGAGAGAGAGAGAGAGAGAGAGGCAGAGACACAGGCAGAGGGAGAAGCAGGCTCTATGCAGGGAGCCCGATGTGGGACTTGATCCCGGGACTCTAGCATCAAACCCTGGGCTGAAGGCAGCGCTAAACCGTTGAGCCACCAGGGCTGCCCACAAGTAAGCTCTCTTAACTGTCTTCCCCCAGGACCTAGTTAGTTGCCTAGGGAACTGGGCTGCTCTGGCCCCTCTGCTCCCCCTGCTTCTCTGATGCCCATGGACAGGCTCAGGCTGTGATCCTGGGGTCCTGGGATCGAGTCCCACATCGGGCTCCCCACAGGGAGCCTGCTTCTCCTTCTGCCTGTGTCTCTGCCTCTCTCTGTGTGTGTCTCTCAGGAATAAATAAATAAAATCTTAAAAAAAATAAATATTTTTTAATTTATTTTTTTAGAGACATGATTTCTTTTTTTTTAAGATTTTATTTATTTATTCATGAGAGTGCTCGCTTCGGCAGCACATATACTAAAATATTTATTCATGAGAGACACAGAGAGAGAGAGAGTGAGGCAGAGACACAGGCAGAAGGAGAAGCAGGCTCCACGCAGGGAGCCCAACACAGGACTCTATCCTGGGTCTCCAGGATCAGGCCCTGGGCTGAAGGTGGCACTAAACCGCTGAGCCACCAGGGCTGCACAATATTTTTTAATTTAAAAAATTAAAAACTACTTTAAATTAGATGCAGACAAAACATACATTAAAGATTGGGGAATAGGGACACCTGGGTGGCTCAGTGGTTGAGTGTCTGCCTTCGGCTCAGTGCATGATCCCGGGATCCGAGACTGAGTCCTGCATTGGGCTTCCTGCATGGAGCCTGCTTCTCTCTCTGCTTATGTTCCTACTTCTCTCTATGTCTCTGATGAATGAATGAATGAATGAATGAATGAATGAATGAATGAATACTGGGGAATAGATAGGATTTTTTTTAAAGTCTGGAATTCTGTGTTCAGACTATTTAGAAACTAGCAAAACTGAAATTATAGATAATAAATTATGAACATGCTTTGGGCAAAAATCGTCACAGAGCCCGTCATCAGACCTATCCACAAAGGAAAGACTTTGCCCTACATTTTAAAATGGCGTGCTAATACATATTTGCCTTTTAAGTTAAAATAACATGTTTAAAGTATGTTTCTTTTTTTTAAATGACTCTCCACTTTCGCCTATTTTTAAATTGGCAGAATTAGCAGCCACACTTGTTATTGGCATGTGGCTGGTAAATCACCTCTGGCATCCCCAAGTCTGGACTATGTGGTCTTCACCAGGGTGTCTGGCATCTAACACTGAGCTGGCACTGTAAGCCCTTGATAAATATATGCTGAATGAATGAATGCAAAAATATGAGAAAGGTGGAATTCAGTGCTTACATTTCTCTCTAAAGGCTTGCTCTACTTATCTGGCAGCTTTCATTATTGGGAGGAGGGTGGATATAGCCAGTATCTCAAACCTCAAACTCTTTGATGCCCTGAGAAAGATAGGTCTAAACTTTCTTTCTCTTCTCTACCAGACTTACTCAATGCCAGAACCACAAATACGTCCACTTTCACATTTCAATTATGGAATCAACCCCCACAAATCAGGGCAGCTGTGACTGAAGTAAAAAAAAGTCATCCTGTTGTTGTTCGTCCTAAGAAGAAAGTTGAAATAGATACAGAATGGATACAGAGCACAATTAAGGTAAGTATGGCAGTACAGTGGTGTTTTTATTTTGTGCATGGATGAGACACACATATTATCAAGGAGCTGTCAAAGCTAACATACAACGTGAATACAAACAAGAAAAATGTGCTCAACATACAGAGGTACATCTGAGTGTGTGGATTATAGGCAAATTAAGTGGGGTTTTTACTAGGGTTCACTGAAACTCCTCTCCCTGCAGGGCTTGATTTAGGCAACTGGATGGGATTATTATAATGTATACTTCCATCCCCTTATAGATATAAAATCTACATCAAAAATCAATCACATAATGAATGGATAAATAAACTGTGGTACATCCATACAATGGAATATTACTCAGTGCTAAAAAGAAATGAGCTATCAAGCCGTAGAAAGACATGGAAGAAATTTAAATTCATACTACTAGGTCAAGGAGACTAACCTGAAAAGTCCACAAGCTGTAGGATTCTTACCATATGACACCAGTCATATACTCATTCCAACTATAAGACAAATTATACACATCAGTAATTACCTTGGGCTTAAAAAGAGGGATGAATAGGTGGAGCATGGAGGGCAGTAAAAATACTCTGTATGATACAATAATGGTGGATATATGCCATTATACATTTTCCAAAGCCACAGAATCTAAGCCACCAAGAGTGACCTTAATGTAACCTATGGACTCTGGACGATAAGGATGTACCAGTGTCGGTTCATGGACTATAACGGACACTGTGGTACAGGGTATAGATAGCAGGGGAGGCTGTGGATGTGTGTAGGGACAAAACACATGAGAATTTCTGTACTTACTGCTCAATTTTGCTGTGACCTGCTCTAAAAAATAAAGCTTATTTTAAAAAAAACACTTACATGATATATTTATAAAAATTCATATTGTAATATTTGGATTCTATACATAAAGGAAAATATTTCAAAATACTAGAGTCATTCAGAGAGAGCTAACAACCACATCTGAAGCTCAAAAAAGAGTTACTGAAGTGGGAATTAGGAAGATGTGACATGTTTTATGCCTTCTGAATACATAAAATAAGAACATACTATGCTCCAGGGCCTCTTCTAGGTGCTGGAGGAGATACAAGGTTGAACAAACAAAGCCCCTGTTCCCATAGAACTTATATTCCAGTTGAAGAGGCAGCCAACATGTAACAATCCTGTTCAGTGCCATGTCAAGTATCATCAGGAAACGTGGATAAAGCAGCATAAGGGCTCATGAGTTGTTGGCTTAAGAGAACTGCTCTCGTACCTATAGGGTAGGTGAGGAAGAACCATTTGAGTCTAGACATCTAGAGATGAGGGGCAGAGCAAACAGCTCAAGAATAGCTGTCAGCAAGTGACAGGATAGGGAATGAGCTCAGATGCCCTGGTCAGGTAGAGCCTTATGGGTCATAATAAGATTAGATTTTATCCTAAGGATGAATTCATGAAAAGGATCTGGAGCAGGGGAAGAGCATCATCTGATTTATGCTCTAGAAGAACCTTTCTGGTTAGATATGGAGAATAGATTTAATGAGGCAAGAATAGAGGCAAGCTGTTCAGCTGAGAGCCAGGGCACCAATTCAGGTGACAGATGATGGGCGTCTCAACTAGGGTGGTGGCAGTTGAGGTGGTAGAAAGCAGTCTGATTTAGGACACTTTCTGAAGGAAGAATCAAAAAGGCTTTCTGTTAAATTGAATGCATGCGAGAGAAAGACAAGACAAAAGGATGAATCTAAGAGTTTGGGCCTGAGCAGCTGTGTAAACACTGCATTACTATTTACTAAATTAGAGAACACAAGAAGCCTAATGGAACTTCATATTTGTGTAATGCCATGCAGGTTATAAAGCATGTCTATGTGTAATGTAAACTGAGCTTTTCCCAACAATCTCATGGGGTAAGTATGGTATTGCTTTCTTCACTTTGCAGGTGAAGAGAGTGAGACCCAAAAAATCTTAAATAGCTGTCACATGGACACAGAGCTCATTACTTTCTGAAACAGTTCCCAGAGCTAAGAGGCTTAATAACCAGATGTATGTTTCTTGCTCATGTCACATCTGATTTGAGTCTCCTAGCTCTTTTGAGTGGTCTCTTTGAGGTTAGCTCCTGGGGATCTGGGCTCTTTCATTACGGGTCTCTGCCATCTTGGAGTCCTTTGTGTCCTGTTGCGGCCAGGAAGTGAAGTCATGGTCTAGGCTTAAATTCTATCAACCAAAAGAAGTCACATAACATCACCCGGATGCAAGAGAGCTGAGAACTGTATTTCTGCCGTGCATCTGGAGGAAAATGAAAACAGTCTGCTAAGAGGAAAAGCAACCAAACATCTTAAAGTAATGAGGGTGACCTCACCTTGGGGCAAATGTAGGAGAGAACCAGAAATCAACACTGTCAACCAAGGTATGACTCTTTCAGACTCTTTCATGGAAGGAAGGGAAGGTTCAGTGTCCCTTCATCGCTTGGGCCTGCATGAAGGGAAGTCGGTAAAGCAGCCAGAACTCCTGGCTGTAGACGGGCCAGAGAGAGAGAGAGCAGACAGAGAAATCAAGGGAAAGCCTCTCTAGGCTGTACCAGACATTGAATGGTGAGGGTGTAAGAAACCCTCAGAGGCCTTCAGCTTCCTCATCGCTAATACATCTGTGAAACCATTACTTGGTTTCTTACTCTAGCTGGGCTGGTGAACTCTGTGTTTCCCACAATCCTTGAATTCGGAGCTTTTGCTCCTGCAGCATATCTGTCCCCAATTCAATCTTAAATGTCCTTCCTGCAGCCAAGGGGAAGAAGGTTCTCATCAGGACCTTTAAGCAGGGGTTCTCTCCTAATGTGCCACACACGTCAGGCTGCCCAAAAGGCCCACAAGGAATGGGACACTGGTTTTTTTTTTTCTTTTTACAGACGGGCACTAAATTCTAGGTAGCTTGCTAAGTCAGGTAACCCTGTTTTTAAGTGTGTGCTGACCTCCAGGCCAAGTCCAGCCTGGCCAGCCCAGGAGCAGCAGCTCCACAGCAGGCGGGAGGGCTCAGGGACAGACAGGAGTTCTTTCACAGCACAGAGCTCTGCCTGAGAGGCCAAGTTTCCTCTACAGCAGAACTGAAGGAAGGGCCAGATATGGAGTCCCTTCTCTCTTACCTGTTAGCTCCTAGTTTCATACTTGGTCTGTCCCCATGCAAACAGAGGTGAGATTTGGGTTTATTTAGATAAACCACTTATATAATTCCCAGTGAGGGAAAATGTGACCACTCCACCTCTACGTCAGAGATTTTGCTTTACCCGTGGGGTCCTCATCACTAGGAAAACGTCATTACATGACAATTGAATTTGACAGGCAGAAAGCATCTCGATAAAGTCTGGCTTTCAGGGAATGTCTGAAAATAAGACCTAAAATACAAATATCTTCTCCTGTAAGCAATATCCAGAAACTTCCTACAGGCCATCAGGAACGAACCAACCCCAAATGTCTTTACAAAGCACTTTTTTTTAGGGTAAAGGGAAAAAGAGCAGTGATTTGTAGATTGACTGTGGAAAGTAGCTAGGAGCTTAATGGTTGGAGGTGGCATGTTCCTCAAGCCTGCGGGCAAGGGTGGGCTCTGGCTGAGCTCTGGCTCTCCTCCCACTGGATAAATTTGTGTAAGTTCCTTAGCCTCACCTTAAGGGGAGCCAATGATCACGCCTACTTCGTAGGGTCCTCGTGCTAGAAATAAAGTGTTCACTTCAGTGGGTGTGAGGATGAAGCCAGTTTTCAGACCTTTGTAACCTCAAGAGGAGTGGTTTTCACCCAGATGGTTATGTTCCCAGGCATTCCAAGACATGCCCTAAGGTGTCCACAGCCCCAGCTCTTCAGATGGTTGTCTTTTTTTTTTGATTGTCCTAGATTTGGGCATTCTGCTGTAAGCTTTCTTGAACAAAGGGGTCTTCAACTATTAAAAATAATAGTAGGAGAACCACTGACTTCCATTTAGAGCAACATGGGACACTAGATGACCCAAAAAACCTTCCCATTGCAAACATCTGAGAAATGTAGATGAGATGTAAAAAGCATCAGACGCAGAGCAGAGTGTGTAAGAACGGAAGAGAAATCATCAACACCAGAAAGAGAGAGAAACTGAAACATCAGAAGAGTAAGAGCGTGAGCAGGGTGCAAGTGAGGTGGGGTGGTGTGGTGGGGAGCCGAGGGCGAGAAGTGGGAGAACAGTGCATCTTGATAATCCAGGCACTTGGGTGTTAATGCTCAGATGGGAACGCAAGACAAGGACACGTGTCCTTCGCAAGGAAATCATCATATGTGAAACAGCTCCAATAATTGATGACACACTGGCCACAAAATAAAACAAGCCTCAGCAAACACTAAACAGCTGATATCACATAGACTATGCTCTCTTACCTCAATGAATTTTAATAATAACATCACCCAAAGCAATTCATGCATTTGCTAATTTAAAAACTCACTTGCAAATAACTTGTGTGTCAAAGAAGAGATCATATTGGAAATTCAAAAATATTTCAAATGGAGTGAAAGGTAAACATCTCTACACGTGGGAAACAGCTAAAATGGTATTTTGAGAGCAACGCTATAGCTTTAAATGCTTATATTAAGAAGGAGAGGAGGAGGATTGTGAAGAAGAAAAAAGATGAGGGGCACCTGGGTGGCTCAGTGGTTGAGCATCTGCCTCTGGCTCAGGTTGTGATTCCAGGGTCCTGGGATCGAGTCTCACATCAGGCTCCACGCAGGGAGCCTGCTTCTCCCTCTGCCTATACCTCTGCCTCTCTCTCATGAATAAATAAATAAAACCTTCAAAAAGGAAAAAAGATGAAAACCAAAGAGCTCAATATATTCAAAGAATTAGAAAAATAAACTTGAGTACTATAGAAGACCCACAGAAGATAAAAGTATATAAAGGATAATAATAAGACTAAAAATTGATACAGTGGGAAACAAATAGAATAAACAAACCAAAAGCCAGCTCTCTGAAAGACTAGTAAAATAGGCAAATCATCAGATGAGGTTTATCCAGGAAAAAAAGAGAGAGAAGCTAGTCATAATAAAAAGAATGAAGATAATAAAGGGTTTTTTCTTAAACACCTTATGACAACAGTTTTAGGACTAAATTTTGAAAATCTACCTAAAACAATGTCCTAGAACAATATAATTTACTAAAACTGAAATTTAAAAAACCCTAGATAATGCTAATGTTATGGGTTGAATTACACCCCCCCCCAACAAAAAGATACATTTAAGTCCTAAACCTGGTGCCTCCAAATGGAACCTCATTTGGAAAACTGGTCTCTAAGGATGTAGCTAAGAGGAGGCTGTGCTAAAGGAGGGCGGGGCCCTAACCTGGAATGACTGGTTCATCCAAGAAGATGGCCATGTGAAGACACAGAGACACAGGGGAAAGCACATGAAGACGGAAGTAGACATTGCAGTGATGTATAGGCAGGCCAAGGAACAAGGATCCCATGTCATCACCAAAACCCAGGAGAGAGGCATTGAAGAAATTCTTCCTTGGAGCCTCCAGAAAGAACTAACTGTGCTGACACCTTGATTTCAGATTTCTGGCCTCCCCACCTGTGAAACAGTAAGTCTCTAGCTTTAAAGCGCCCAGTGGTGTTACTTTGTTACAGCAGCCCTAGAAAACTAAACCAATAACTGGGGCACCTGGGTGGCTCAGGTCAAGATCTCGGGGTCCACATACCCCTCAGTGGGGAGTCTGCTTCTCCCTCTGCCCCACCCCACCCCTCCTCCCAACTCATGTTCTTTTTCTTTTTTTTTTTTAATTTTTATTTATTTATGATAGTCACACAGAATGAGAGAGAGAGAGGCAGAGACACAGGCAGAGGGAGAAGCAGGCTCCATGCAGGGAGCCCGACGTGGGATCCGATCCCGGGTCTCCAAGATCATGCCCTGGGCCAAAGGCAGGAGCCAAACTGCTGCGCCACCCAGGGATCCCCCAACTCATGTTCCAATAAATAAAATCTTCATCAAAAAAAAAAAAAAAAAGGAGGAGTGTCTGGGTGGCTCAGTCAGTTAAGTGTCTGCCTTCCACTGAGGTCATGATGCTGGGGTCCTGGGATCGAGTTCTGCTTCAGGCACTCTGCTCAGCAGGGAGTCTTCTCCCTATCCCTCTACTACTCCCCCTGCTTGTGCTCTCTGTCAAATAAATAAAATCTTTAAAAGAAAAGAAAAAAGTAAAACAACAACCAATAACCATCAGGATTTAAATGATAATTTAAAATGCACAAAGAGTGATCCATTTCAGCCTCTGCATCATCTAGACAAGTAAACTAAGGCCCTGAAAAGTCTCCTAGCCAGAATCCTCAGCAAGGTGGTGGTAGTGATGGGGAGTGGGGGTAGTGACAGGTGGAGTGGCAATGTGGGCATTCAGAGAGTAAACAGATCCCAAGCACTCTAGTGACAACCCCATGCTCTGAATCGGGATAGTGAGCCCCTGTGCACTTTTTATAAGCTCATCTTTTCTTCCCAGGTGCATGCCCATGATGGAAAATTAATTCTCTATCCCAGTGAGACTGTCTTCCAAGTTCTCCTTCCTGATGGATCAGGCCAGATACAGTATCCACTGAAGCCCAGGAACATTCACACTGACTCATATGGCACCTCAAAAGTCTGTGGTTCAGGGCTGGGGCGTGGGTTTTCCCAAGGCCCGCATCCTCCATGGGGCTGCTTGTGCCTTAACTGTCTTCCAGCTACCCGTCAGGAAGGCTGGCTATGCTCATCCTCAGCACAAAAGATAGAGAGCACACACACATCATTCTGGAAGACAGTGAAGAAAGATGTGTCCGGGCCCTTATCAACAACTGTGGCCATGCCACCTTCTATGATGAAAATGGAGAAATCTGGTAAGTTTGGGTCATGAGTCCCAAACATCCCTCCCCACAGAGAGGCAGTGTGGTTAACATTTGATTCCCAGTCCACATGGCCGGCCTCCCTCACTGGTTATGTCTCTCCCTCATTTGCTTGTGAATTGGTTTCTCTGACCCACACATGCTGCAAATGGGGAAATGCGTATCAAGATGGCAGCAAGGCAGGTCCCTGACCTCAGGAAAGGCGCTCTGTCTTTGTTGCCATTGCTTCCCCAAGGGTGAGACTCACAGTGACCAGTCCTATTAGCTCCGTGTCCTCTACACTTCCTGGTGAGAATTACCTTAGAAAGATCCAGTGCCCCTCTGTCCCACGTGCCTCGGAGAGGAGGGTATGGTGAGGGCTTCAGAGATGCATGTACTGTGCACAAAAATCAAACTTCTATATATTTCATGATAACTGAACTTAGTTCTTAAGTTCCCATCTCTGGCAATTGTGGAAACCACCTTACCAGCCACTTCAAAATCTTTCTCCACCTTTTTGGGGTAAGTCCTCCATTTTTTTCAGGATTTCCTCCTTCCCCACTGAGTGATCATGGAGTGGGAAATGCCTACCATCTTGCATCAACTTTATACTTTCTTTCTTCTTGATAGTCAAAACCAGACTTTTTGCTTTTAATTCCAAAAAAATATTTTCACTCTCCCAAAACTGGTTTTTAAGAATATTTTTTTTAAAGATCTATTTATCTGAGAGAGAAAGAGAGATGGGGGATGGGGATGAGACAGAGGAAGAGAGTCTTCAACAGACTCCATGCTGTACACAGAGCCCAACGTAGGGCTTGACGTGTGGCTCAATCCCATGACCTGAGCTGACACCAAGAATCAGATGCTTAGCTGACTATCCCACCCAGGTGCCCCTTAAGAATATTTTCTGAGGTTGCCTGAGTGGCTCAGGAGTTGAGCATCTGCCTTTGGCTCAGGTCATTCATGATCCTGGGATCGAGTCCCTCATCACGGTCCCTGCATGGAGCCTGCTTCTCCCTCTGCCTGTGTCTCTGCCTCTCTCTCTCTATGTCTCTTACAAATAAATAAATAAAATCTTTTTTTTTTCGTTTTAAATAATATTTTCTGAAACATTCTTTGAGTTTTTTATTTTGTGGAGCTTTGGGTTTGTTTTTTTTTTTTTTTTTTTTTTGGCTTTTTGGTTTTTTTTTTTTTTCATTTTTTTCTTTGAGTTTTTAAAACACTATTTCCTAGGTGACAACTTTGTTCTCAGAGCTCTCTGACCTGCCCTGAGGGCCTTTTGTATAGAAACTGATGTCTGAAGGGTAGAAAAAGCTACTGGATGCAAGAAGTACCAGGTAGTGAGTGGCGGCAAGAAACTCAGCCAATTATCTCACATAGTATCTGGCCACATTCTGTAGGGCCTCTTCTCCATAATGACACTTTCATGGCCAGCAGAGACCTTAGGGAAATTAGAAACTACTTGTATTTTCTTGACAAAGAAACTTAGATTCAGAGGATATAAGTGACTTGCCCAGAGTCATACATAAAATCACGAGTAAAAAGTTTTATGACATCAGACCTAGCCTAAAATAAAGCACTTAAAAAAAATTCCCAGGTAAGGCATACAAGAGATACCACATCTTCTCCCTCAATCTCAGCCCATCAAAACCCAAGGGAAAGGGTGATGCTCAGACTGGGGAAGGGCTGACCCCTCACCTTCTGGATTCACACTCTGTCCATCTGGTGTGGGCCTGCAGATCTGCATTCTGTAAAAGCTTCCCAGGTGACTGTGCAGGTCAGCAGGGGTAGGGGAGCCCAGGCCAGGAGGACAGAGAGAAGGAAGGAGGCAGGGGAGGGAGGCTGGCCTGCACACACCACAGGAGGGGGCTCTGCCCCTTGCACAAGAGGCCAAGTGCCATGGTTGCTTGATCCCTTCTTGGTCTAGGTTGAGCATGAGCCAAAACTTGGGTTACTACTTCCCCAAAGGCAAACACCAGAAGGCCTGGAACTGGTGGAATCTAACTCTTCATGTCCACGCACCTCCTGTCCAGTCCATCTCCTTGAAAATCAACCGGTACATCAAGGTACAAATAAGGAGCCAGGATAAGATCGCCTTCTGCTTCCGACACCAAAAGAAGCACGTGTGCTTAAACCTGGGCACCAAGTACAAGGTAAGGTCTCAACTCCCTCTGCCAGGCCAGTACCCACTGGGCCAGGCCACAGGCCTCCCTCTTGGCCACATTCTGCATCACTGCAACCCACAGAGAACACGGCCACCTTCGCTGACCTGATGCTCCACAAAAGTGTTCATTTAACTTCTGAGCACCTCAAGATGTGAGCTGAGGAAACAGACATCCTCAAGGAGCCCAGCCGCAAGCCAGACAAAAAACCCCAAAGAGGTCAACATGTGTTTTCTCTCTGACTCCCATCAGCCCTGTCAGTTGGCAGGAACAGAAACCAGGAGGAAGGAAATCTATGACCGCAGGCCTGCCACTGGGGTCCTCTTCTCTTCTCTCCCAACACACTCATCTCAACATAAATGAGACCCTGGAAGTTCAGGATGCTCAGCCCAGGCCAGGCAAGAAAGTAGCAAAGTGTGTTCATATCCTAGGGCTGCAGGACAAATTACCACAAACTGGGTCGCTTAAAACAGAAACTTATTCTCTCACAGCTCTGGAGGCCAGAAGTCTGAAATCCAGGTGTCAGTAGGGCCACACTCCCTCCAGCCGGCTCCAGGGGTGAATCCTCCCTTGCTCCTCTCAGCTTCTGGTGGTCCTGGGCGTCTACTGGCTTGTGGAGGCATTGCTCCTATCTTCTACAGTCACACAGCCTTCTTCTCTGTGCCTCCTGGGTGTCCAGTCCCCCTCTCCTTTCTCTTATAAGGACATCAGACATCGAATATAGGGCCCACCCTAAGTCCAGGATGACCTCACCCTGAGATCCTTCAATTAATTACATCGGCAAAAACTGTCTCTCCAAATACAGTGACCTCCACAGGTCCTAGGGATTAGGAGTCAGACGTACCTTTTGGGGGCCACCGTTCAACCCACTACAAAAGGGGAGTGTGCATCCTGAAGTTCTGATTGAGTAGACAAGAAGGCAGGCTTCTGAGACCCTTCCCTAGTCCCAGAGTTCAGGAGAGGAATAGGCTGTCCTTGGCTCCCCCCGCCCCGCCGAGACCCACACAAGATCCTGCTCCTACTCTGGCTCCCCTTCCCCATTCACGGAAGGCTCTGTTCACAGACCACCAGAGAGGCATTCGCGGTCTCTGAAAGTAAGACTGCCTGCCTGGGGAGACAGACAGACAGACATGTTTCCTGGGAGGTAAACCGACAGAGAATTAGGGTGATGGAGGAAGCAACCAAACAGCAGACTCTGGCAAAATTAAGCTTTATGAAATAACTGGGAAGGAGAGTAGGGAATGTGGTAGGTTTAGCTTGCCCAGGACTGAGGCGTTTTCCAGGACATAGGACCTGAATGCTCAAACTGGGAAAGCTCCAAGCAGATCTGGACAGCTGGTTCCCCTTGCCCAGCAAGGCCCTCCATTTTATAACCCAAATGGTGTCCCAACCTCCTCAGCTACCCCAGACTTCCCAGAGCAGTTATCCCAGGAGGGAGAAGGCATGTACGTACACAGTACCGTCCCCAGCCATCCACTGGCCACCCCTGCACAGAAGTGATGAGCTAAGCGACCAGGTGGGGTGGGGAAGATATGAGGACCTGGGCCACTGGCCTTTAGACGACAGTGGGGTCCCACTGATGGAAGGGGTCAGGGAAGGAAGCCAGTGCCCATGAAGGGCAGTGGAAGGACTGGTGCAGGCAGAAAACCCAAGAGGCCTGGCAGTCCCAGGAGCTGGGCCACTGGAGGAGGGACCCCAAATGAAGCAAATCAGCACCCTTGTGACAGGTCCACCTGGGCCAGGCAGCCAGGGGACCCTGGGAAGAACATATGAGCCCCTCCACTTCCTACAACATACAAGGCAGGCCTCATGCACTTTTTATAGCCATTATTGTCATAAAATGTACACCACATTGTTGTAAGGCTTAAATAAGATAGTGTGCATGAAAACATTTCATAAGGTGGATACACAAACCAAACATACTGGTATGATCCTTTATTACTTCTCCCTCCAGGAGGCCCTTTGCTCAGCCTCTATAGGCTACAAACCAAGGCAGAAGTTTGCCTAGAGGTGGTTTCCCTGGGGAGCAGTGCCTCATCCCAGCAAAATCCAGACATGCTCCAAGGGAGCCCAAGCTGGAAGTGGGACCCACTGGCAGACACTGTGGATGGCTTCTTGGCTGTGGTAGGGCCTCGGCCTCCCTCTGTCCCTGTGGTAGGAATCCACAGGGAGAAGCCAGACACACCCAGAAAGACACAAGGCAGGCCATAGAGAGGCCCAGGAGCTGGTAACCCTCTGGTTAGGGGTCAGGCATGAGTGTGTGGCCTCAGCTCCCATCTCTGTAGCAGTGCGGTCACAGGCCCAGGCCATATGAGTGAAGTGATGCCCGTGGGAGGGCTGGGAGCATAGATTTGCCCTGGAGAGACATTGCAGGGAAGATTTGGTCCTGTCAAGGGGCCTCATCCTGGGGTGGAAAGCACGATGTCCAGGCAGCAAGTGTCCTCACCGAGCCTTCTGTGAATTCCCACAGTTCATAATGCCAGAGGTGCTGAGTGAAATGAGGCAGAAAGCCATCCTGGAGGTAGAATGTGGTTCAACTGCTCGGAAGATACAGATCCTCCTGGGGAAAATGAGTAAGATCCTCAACTTCCTGACCATCCCTGATTTGGAAAAATTCATAGAGGACGCCCAGATTGTGCCAGTACAGCGCCTGGAACTGAAAAACAACCGTCACCTCCCAGAGTAAAGCAGTCACCAAACTGGGCTTCTCCAGCAACCGCTGAACCTCTCAGGAAACAGGAGCACCAAGGAAAACCCCAAAGCCCTATTTATGTCTTTTGAGTATTGATTTGTAATTTGGACCTAACACAGCTCCTTGGTTTGAGAAAACAATCTGTGGCTGGCCGCAGAAAAAAAACGTAATCAGCCCTGACCTGAGAGCTCCGGAAGCAAGCCGCTTCAGGAGGCAGCAATACATGTCAACACCTGTCCCGCGTGCTTCCACTGGTCACCTGAACGCAGAAGCTCTTTTGCAGCCTTCCTGTACTAGGGTTGACTCAGGACCCAGGCTGTCTCAAGGCCTACCTCTGCCAGTTGTTGGCTATGTGGCCTTGGACAAGTAGCTTTATGCCTCAGTTTCCTCGTCAGCAAAATGGGGTCTAGATATCCCCGGAGGTTCTCAGTGACCCTCCCCTCATCACAAACACCCGTCTCCCACGCCTTCCCAGGCGGAGGGAGACCCACACACGGCAAGCCAACATCAGGCTGCAGCAGGTCCCCTACACCGGGGGCTGGTCGAGAGCCCGAAAGGACACATGCTAAAAAAAAAAAAAAAACCTTCCGCTAGTTGGAGCCTTTTTTTTTTTTTTTTAAAGATTTATTTAGAGAGAGAGAAGCAAAGACACAGGCAGAGGGAGAAACAGGCTCCATGCCGGGAGCCTGACGTGGGACTCGATCCTGGATCTCCAGGATCAGGCCCTGGGCTGAAGGCGGCGCTAAACCGCTGAGCCACCCGGGCTGCCTAGTTGGGGCCTTTCTGCTCACGGGTGACAGTCCCCAACTCGCGCAGGTAAAGGAAAACAGGAAATGAGTCACCTGGAAGGAAGGTGCAGTGGGTCCCAGGAAAGGATCGGGGCGCGGGAGGCCGCCGAAAGCTAGGGGTACCTTCGTGGTCCTCGTCCTGAAGACGCCCTGTCTGCGCGCCTCACGTCACGTGGCTTTGCTTCCCCGACGTCGCCGCAAGACCCCAGAGGTCACCAACCGGCTTCCTCAGGAGGCCACTCCGGGCGCAGCCCCACGTGGGCCGGAAGGGCGGGGTTAGGTCTTGACGCCCGCGCACCGGGTGCAAGCAGAAGTTTCTAGAAAAAGCGGGCACTCGGGCGCCAGGCAGCCCCACATGGTGTGGCCTTGACGCTGCCTGCGACACCGCCAACTTCCCAGGATGACCCGCGCCGCAGCCCTAAACCAAGACGGGAAGGGAAACCCCTTCCTCGCAGTCAGCCCTGGCAACCGGCCGTGACCCCGACCGCGACCCCGGAGCCCGCCGCCACCTTCGAGGCCCGGCTCCCCTGCTCTCCTCACGCCGCCGCCGTGCAAGGCAGGAGCCCGACGCCGCAGGGCACACAAGCCCTTACCAGCCGCTGGAGGCGGAAGCTTTTAAGAAGGTCTCGGCAACAAGCAAGTCCTCCCCTCCCCCCCCCCCACGCCTGTGGCCGTCGCCGCGCTGGCCCGGTCGTGTCCTCAGGCCCGCGGAGGACCGTGGAGGGCCACGGAGGGCCGCGGGCACGCCCCCCGGCGAGGGGGCCACCACCCCCGCCCGCGAGCGGTGCCCACTTGGGCCGAGCAGCCAGCCCGTCTCCTTACCTGTGACAGGAGGGCGGTCACCGGGCTCACCTCACAGACGCACACACCGGGGGGGGGGGGGCGAGCGGAAGCAGCGCCTCCGCCCACAAGCCCCTGCGCTCGGCCTTCGCCGCGTGGGTTCTCGCGAGCTCCAGCCTGTTCCCACGCCGACCTTCCTCCTCTCACGAGGGCGAGGACCTGTTCACGAACTTGCGGAGCTGATGGTCAGCAGGCGGCCTCGCGGAGGGGGTTTTGAGGTTTTGTTTTGTTTTTGTGGTTTTTTTTTTTTTTTTTTTGTGAGAGAGAGAGGCAGAGACACAGGCAGAGGGAGAAGCGGGCTCCACGCAAGGAGCCCGACGCGGGACTCGATCCCGGGACCCCGGGGTCACGCCCTGGGCCGAAGGCGGATGCTCCCCCGCTGAGCCCCCCCTCTCCCCCCTCCGGCCCCAGGTGCCCTCGCAGAGGTGTTTGGTTTGGGCAGCCCCCTTTTTAGAATCTTTGGCTGCCGACATTCAAAAGACCAGAGACTTCACACAGGAGTAACGGGGGCTCTGCACCAGCGTCACCTGAAACGGGACAGTCACACGGTAATCAGGGGCTTTGCACAAGGGAAAGCGAATCACCTCCCAGACTGGGAAGGAAACCAGGCCGCCATCCGGGTGGCCGGGAGGTGGCGCGATGGAGATCCCACCCTCCGCACGTCCGCGGGAGGCCCACGCTGGGTGCCCGCCACAACACTAACCTGCTGGGCGTGCTTCTGGAGCCCTCCAGGGGCGCGGGAGGGGGGGGCTGTGTTTGTTCCAGCCTCGCCCGCTTCTCGTGGGTACTGGACTTGAGGCAGCACACCCCAGACCTCACCCGGCCTTCTCCCTGCGTCCCTGCCTCAAAGTCCTTTATTTATAGGGACACCAGCCACACTGGATAGGCCCTGGTGTGCCTCGGCAGGGCCTCATCTTGACTCATTACATCCGCAACAGCCTATTTCCAAATAAGATCACGTTCCCAGGTACTGGGGTTAGGACTCCAACATAAGAATGTGCGGGGTGGGGGTGGGAGGGCATAATTCCACCTCCACCTGTAGCACCCTCTGCGCCGCATACCCTGGGCCCTTCCCATCATTCTATCTTCAGTGACTTGGCAGGAAGAGGTGCTTCTCCTGAAAACGAAAATGAACTAAGTTGGGCTGTTTAGGAATACCAACCTGTTCAGTTGCACACAACCCAAGGGTTCCCTGCTGAGTGACAATCAGTGAGCACCCGGAGGCAAATGGAACCTTGTCCAGTGCCCACAACATTACTAATTAATTCAGTCACTAATTAGGGCATGCAGCAAATACACACTGAGCTTCCACCAAGTGCTCAAGGCCCAAAGAGGAAAGAACAGGTTGTCTGCCTCCAGGGGGACTACAGAGACATCAGAGCAAGCAGTAGCAAAACCACAAAAGTGCGGCTTTGTGGAGAAGCACAGCAAAGCAGAGTCCCTGGCTGAGAGGGAAGGGACTGCAAAACGAAGAGGAGTGGAGGTGAGGGACAGGCTGCGAGTACCCAGGACAGAGGGAAGAACCTCAAGAGCCCCCCCCCCCCCCCCCCGCAGCACCAAGGCTGAGGACAGAGCTGGAGCTGTGGCCCGCTGGCTGGTGGGGAATTTCACTGGAGTGCTGGGGAGCTGCAAGCTTCCCACGAGGACCCCAGGAAGAGCACTGTACAGCGAGTGTCCCCAGACCCCCACACGCGGCCACAACTGCCGTGCAGAAGGAAAGAAAGAGGTTTGAGCAACAGGGTCCCCTTTCCCCGTGCCCGGCAGCGTACCTCCAGCACCCTACAAAGCCTAACTTTGCACCTGCTTGCAAAGGAGCAATGTTCTCAGGGTCCGGTTCCAGAGTCTTGAGCTGAGAGGCTGTAAATCAATAGCTGGCACAGAGACTGTCTTCCTGAACCTGTCCCAAGACGAATGTGGTTGTGGTGGTGACACCAGGACCCTGCCACAGCACTGGGGTCTACACTATCTCCTGCTTTGAAGAACTATATACATCCGTGGTATTTCCTGCTCTTATCCCTCTGGTTCTCTGAGCCTCTGGTCTGTCCCTACCCAGTCCCCCATTTCCTTTGGGCAGAGCCCTTTCCTGCCAAGTGACAGTGATGTCTCCTGTTGTGTGCACTCGGAGGGACCTGGACAGGTCCAGAGGACGAGGAGTGGGGAGTCGAGGCCCGAAACACAGATGGGCAGGGGCCCCATGCTGGCAGATGGACAAGCTGCTGGCCAAGCCACCTGCAGGACAGAAGTGCTCCAGAGAGCAAGTGACAAAGTTCCTCTTTTCTGAGAAGCAACATTCTCTCACCAACCAATGAAAGATTCTCTACGGCCCGAAGGTTGACTATTCTTTCTTGTAAGGTAATAAATAGCAGAAGAGAATTTACAGATACGGGATTGGTGGGGATCCCTGGCTCAGGGTGGCCAGGGTTTAGCACCTGCCTTTGGCCCAGGGCATGATCCTGGAGACCCGGGATCGAGTCCAACGTGGGGCTCCCTGCATGGAGCCTGCTTCTCCCTCTGTCTGTATCTCTGCCTCTCTCTCTCTCTCTCTCTTTCTCATGAATAAATAAAATCTTTAAAAAAATAAAAATAAAAAAATAAAGATATGGGATTGTTAAACCAGGGAGAAAATAAAAACTCATTTTTATTGCTACTTCCCTAACATTAAATTACCTTCCAACTAATGAAGCATTAAGAGGCTTAAAAAAAATGTCTTTCCACAATAATATTCTTACAAAAAAATCCATACAGCCCAAGTAAAACTGGGCAAGCGTGAACAGCCCAGTGGTGGAGTGTACCAGGGTTGACACCCTGCTTGTGATGTGTTCTACTTTCACAAGATGTTACCACTGGGAGGAACTGGGGAAAAGGGACACGGGATCTCCCTGTGTTACTTCTTAAAACTCTATGTGAATCACAAGCTAGCTCAATAAAAATTTCAATTAAAAATTTGTTTTTAAGAAGAATCCATACACAGACATATAAGGACAGAATAGGAAGCAAAAATCTTTATTTTTTTAAAAATTCACATTTATTAAAAACAGCAATTTCTAGCCAAATAATATAAAGCATCTTAAATTAATTTGAAAATATGTACACTTTTTGTATAAGTAAACACTTGAAACTGTACAGATTTAAACAAATACTCATTTAGCCTACAAGTTGGGTCACCATCACCTACTCAGTACTTTGTAAGCTGTTTGAGTGTTTTCAGAAATAAAAGATTCAAAACACAAGAATGAGTGCCATCAAATATTTTTATCCTTAAGAACTCAGCCTGCTTTGTACATCAAATTAAATCAGTCACAGTATTTGTACAATAATCATGCCCTCATTTCTTTGGAAAGGCTATTTAAAAAATCAAATGTACATATAATACAGAAAACAGGATATTTTACAGTTTATTTCATTAAACATGTATTTAAAATAGTAAGTGGGCATAAATACAATCTTCCTGATTCATCATTTCATGTCAAAGAATGAATATGGACCCTCTTTACCTTATACCTTCCCAAAATAGACTATCAAGCCACATTCATCACCGATTTAAAAGGAGCTAAAGAACACGTGACCTGTTTAAAATGACAGACATCAGGATATGTAACCTATCTACACATTGCGAGAGTCTGCTTTATGGGGAAGACCTCTCTGTAGAATGAGGTCAGCTGGCTACATAGAACCCTCTTTTCAGTGTTCAACCCTAGATAGTGTTTGAGTAACCCAAAATTCCTTCTGAACCGAAAAGCAGCTTATGTTCCCAAGATCAGAGGCAAAACCAATCCACTCAGCAAGTAGATTTCTGTAGGAAAACTCATAGATATGTGTAATATGTGACAATCCCTGATATAATATGGTAGATTTCAAGGGGTGGACCATCTTCATCCTCCTAATCTTTGTTAGTAAAATGTATCCTGCTGTGACAGGGCTAGAGCCCCACAAGGCTGATACATGACACAGCCAATGAGTAAAAGTGGGACAAGAAAGTGTTCACTTTTCAAAGAACTACCAAAACTAAAGGCAGTGCCCAGAAAGCTGGTAGCCCTAAGCTTCATGCATGAAATATACTATCCCTTGGGTTACCTTCTCTCCCTTATGTACCAGACTGAAGACACCTTAATTGGTGCTTCCCACTCACAAACACAGACTGTGGTACCGTGACAATTCTCATTAAAGATACTGTGCATATCTATTATAAGGAGGCTCCAACCCCTGCTTTTGAACGTTTTGCACCTGAATTCAAGGAGTACAGACACCGGGACCATACACGAGGTTCTTGCACCTCAAAACCACCTCATATTCAAGCACACAGAAAGAGAACACCTCAGATTCCCAGGAAAGCCGAATGTGTTCTCAGACGCACCCCATCTACTCCAAACAAAACTTCAAAGTGATAGGAGAAACATTTCATTAAATATAGCGTAGAAATAAGATTTCTGGAAGTAAAAAATAGCCACCATGGAATCTCTGTGGCTCAAAGTATTGCAGTGTTTCGTACTTGACAAACCTTACTCGTAGAAGCTTTCTAATGAACGGTACTTCTGTAAAGTTCTTCTCTGCACTACTTATTGTAACCTACTTTCATTGCACATCTTTTGCTAAGAACCATTTCCCTGCGCGCCCACCATAGCTACCTCTAAAAAACTCATGTTTCTCGTGACCTTTTAAAGAAGGCAGTTCGCACACTCCCAGATTAATCTTTGGCATTTTGATGTTTTTCAAAGGGAAACACCGATCTTCCAAACACTTTGCTTATACTTCATCGTGCAGCCAGCAGTGAGCAGCACAGCTGTGGTTCTCAGGGCCATTCCCACATACAGTTCCGCAGCGTCCTGCAGGCCCCGGACTCCTCAGCCCACTCCAGCCGCACAGACACTGACGCGCGGCCTGGCCGGCCAGGTTATTTACAAACTGACAGCAGGAGGTTCAGCTGAAAAGCCAAAGGAAAGGCTACATTAGCTCTGCCATCAAATACCAAACTTGAAGTGCTGTTTAGATCCTCAAAAACAGAATGAGAGAAAAAGTCTAGGATTTTTAAGAAGTCAAATGAACACGGCTGGACTCATTTGTGCAGTGGCACCCTGTGAGGGGGTCACACTCTATCACTGAATCGAGGCCCTCAACTTACTCTGAATCCAATGAAAATGACAGGAAAAAAAAAATACATGCCAAACTACAGACCAAAAAACTACATACCATACCTATCTCTATCCCTGAGAAGAGACAGAAACAGATCTAAATTATCACTTGCACCTTTTCCTGCGCAGAGTGTATTGTGGGAAAGAGTTGTGTGTACGCTGAATTCTTTGAATGATTATTTTTAAATGCTTAACAGGCCAAGGAGTGAACTTCAGCTCAGTCACTAACTCTGATGACCCCTGGAGCACCCTGCCCACTCTGTACAGGAGGGCAGGCAGGACATGGAGCTGGCACCTGAGAGAAGCAGAGAAACCCACCAAGGTACAGGGTAGGTGTGCAATCTGCACACCACAAATCTGTTACCCAGGCCCTAGATGACATGCAGTTAAATAAACCTGGCAGTAAACCCTCCTACACAGTACAAACCATTTTGGTGATCAAAATAACTGCCCCCTAATCTCTTCTATAAATTTGTACTCCCAGTGAGAGCGACACAACATCACCTCTGTGTTTTTCCTGCCAAAAATAAAAAAAACTTCAATCTAATCATGACAAAATAGAAACACCATATTGTAGGGCATTCTACAAAATAATTGGCCTGTCAAGGTCAAGAAAGCCAAAAAGCCTACAGAGCTGCTCCGGGTTAAAAGAAACTAAAGAAAAGTGACATCTGAAAGCAACATGTGGCCTGGATCCTGGACCTGGAGAGAAGTATCTGTAAAGGACATTATCAGGACGCCTGGGTGGCTCAGCGGTTAGGCGGTTACCTTTGGCTCAGGTCATGATCCCGGGATCTGGGATCGAGTCCCACATTGGGCTCCTGTGGGGAGCCTGCTTCTCCCTCTGCCTGTGTCTCTCATGAATGAAGAAATCTTTTTTTTTTTTAAAGGACATTATCACGACACTCAAGGAAATCTGAACATGACCTAGATCATAGCATCAATGTTAGATTTCCTATTATGATCACCATGGGGCGGGGGGTAGGGTCAAAGAATTCCTTGTTCTTGGGAAGTACACGGAACTACATCCAGGTAAAGGAGCACAGTGTCTCCCAACTTCCTCTCAAATTGCTTAAAAAATGGGGGTGGGAGAGGAGAAGGAAAAGACAATAATGATAAGAGTGAATGAGTAAGGTGTAAACAACTGGGTAAAGTTCCTTATTACCATTCTTGCATTTTTCCTATAAGTTTAAAATTATAACAAAATTAAGTTACCAAAAAAATCTGTACTGGCATATATTGGATCTTAAGAAAATGGGTCATAAACATTCAATTTCTAGGGAAATTTTTTTTTTTTTTTTTTTTTTTTTTTTTTAGGCAAGCTCTATGTCCAACGTAAGGCTTAAACTCACAACCCCAAGACCAAAAGTTACAGGCTCCGCCAACCGAGTCAGCCAGGTGCCCCTCCAGGGAAATTTAAAATGGGAGAGAAAGGGTTCCCTTTAGCAATGATGTACAGGATCAGAAGACAAGGCTCTGGTTCCTACCCTGTGAGGAACTCAACCAAGTTACTTAAACTTTCAGGGCCATGGCTACTTCAACAATTAAAAGGGGCAAATATCTTCAAGGGAAGATTAAATAAGATAATACATGTCAGATCCTTAGAACAGTGCCTGGCAGCAGGCAGCAGTCAATAATACCATGTATTGGGGTGCTTGGTCTGTTAAATGTCTGACTCTTTGATTTTGGCTCAAGTCATAATCTCAGGGTCATGAGACTGAACACTGTTGTCAGGCTCCGCACTCAACAGAGAGTCTGCTTGAGATTCTCCTTCTCCCTCTCCTTCTGCCCCTCCCCCGCTGCTTTTTCTCTCTTGTTCTCTCAAGTAAAAATCTTGGGGGGAAAAAAGATTCTCTCTCTCTCACTCTGCCCCTCCCCCTGCTTGCTCTCTTAAAAAAAAATCAGCTATCATTATTATCTGGAAAAGATGGTTCTGAAAGGGGATCAAGGCACAGAATGATGGTCTATCAGTGTTTCTCAAATTATAGGCTGCAATCCACTGGTACATCATGAGAACAATGTAGTGGTTCCCTATAACCCAATGGTTCCTGTAACCCAATGTAGTGGTTTCCCTATCAATGAATAGGGAAAAGAAGAGCAAAGCAATTTGGGTTGTACATAATGTGACTGATTACTGTCAAACTTTTAATTTACAAACATATACACATATACTAAAACACGTATGTTGCTGGCAGGAGTCGGCAGGAGCCCAGAAACCCTGCATGTTCTTGGCAAGCCCCACCTGACTACTCTCATCTACACGCCTGCAACTGACTGTAACAGGAAGAAAAACAAACAACCATGCTGACTGGTATCTCTTGGATTCATAACCACTGAACTCAACTGAGCCTTTCTCCCCAAATCTTTAGCACCTCCTCCCTTTTAGTGGAGACTCTGCTTCCTGTTTCACTCACAGGCATGAAGCAATCAGATGAGAGCTTCCATGAGGCCCTATCATATCCACCATCTCCCCACGTGTGCCCACACACTGGCTTTTCTTTCCTTTGCAACTGAATACCCCCCCACCCCCCCACCCCCGCCCCGTGCACCTAAACAAAGGCTCCACTCCCCAACTGTTCCTGAAATTCCATCCCCCCCTTTGCTATTCAAGGACATTGTTCCAGCATCAATTTTTCCCTTTCTCCAAAAACTCCTCATGAATATAGAACATGCATTTTCCCTTATCTTTAAAGGAAGAAAAAAAATGGAAAAAGATAATCCAGTAACAAATAAAAGCAAGAGTTATTTATAGAGCAAAGGAAGGAAAAGGCTGGAGGGGGCTGAAAGGGAAGCAAGATGCCTCCAATTCTACCTTTTTCTAGAATTCTGACTTGGGAACCATGTTAATATTTTATATAAGAAAACAAAATTAAATCAAAATGGTGGCAAAAAAATCTTTAAGTACTGAAAACAAACCTAACTATATATCAAGTTAGTGGTATAATCACACAGAATACGATTACTCCAAATTACTTACTAAAAAAGAATTTTAGGGACGCCTGGGTAGCTCAGCGGTGGAGCGTCTGCCTTTGGCTCAGGGCATAATCCCAGAGTTCTGGGATCAAATCCCACATACGGCTTCCCACCTGCATGGAGCCTGCATCTCCCTCTGCCTATATCTGCCTCTCTGTGTCTCTCATGGATAAAATCTTAAAAAAAAAAAAAAAAAAAAAGAATTTTAACTATAATCCTGGAACCACAGACACATCCTGACCCATCTATCCATACAAAGGACTACATAAAGCCATAAAAAAGAATAAAGTTCTAATACATGCTACAACATGAAAGAGCCTTAAAACATTCTGATAACAGAAAGAAGCCAGTCATAAAAGGCCATGTATTGTATGATTTTGTTTAATGAAATGTCCAGAAGAAGCAAATCCATAGAGACAAAAAAATAAATTATAGAAGATGGAGGAATGGGGAATCTGCTAATGGGTATGAGGTTTCTTCTGGGGGGGATATGAAAATATTCTGGACTTAGCGTGATACTACACAACTTAGTGAATATACTAAAAACCCACAGACTGTCCACTCTAAAAGGATGAATTTTATTGCATATGAGTTCTATCTCAATTAAAAAAAAAAAAAAGACCCTATCTCCCCTCCAGCTATACCTTTTCTCTCCCAATGTGGTAAAACTCCCAAAAGACTCACCCACACTCACTGCCTCCAGTCCCTTCCCCAAGCTCTCCACCAACTCTGACTAGGCCCCCACACCTTACCACTCTCTCCTACACCCTCTAGTCCTTACATATACAAAACTCCTAAGCTATACCAAACTTAAAACTGGAAATAAAATACCCTCCATAGCACCAGCCTACTCCTAATAGATAACACGGGCTCAATAAAAACTTGCTGGCTGAACTGAATACATGAATGACAGTAAACACAGGTTGAGCTCTGTATTCAGTTCTTTAAATTTAAGAAGAAGAGAAAAAACAAATACTTCTAACATTGAATCCCTAAAGTTAACTTTTTTTCATGTGAAATGTGGGCCTCTTATCATGCATACTACAAATAATTCAGCAACCTAAATACCATTATTTGAATCTTTCACAAACAGTTCATGCATGTTAAACACAGCAATTTTCAATAGCAGAAAAGATTAAAAAGCAATTTAAAAATTATAGTGTCATCACTAAAAGAGAGCAATTCAAAGTTTGAATTCTTGCTCATCAGAATAAAATAATGTACAATTTTTTTTAAAGATTTTATTTACTTATTCATGAGAGAGAGAAAGAGGGGGTGCGGGCAGAGGGAGAAACACACTCCATGCAGGTAGCCTGACATGGGACTTGATCCTGGGTCTCCAGGATCATGCCCTGGGCTGAAGGCAGCACTAAACTGCTGAGCCACCCAGGCTGCCCAAGTACAATTTTTTAAATTAAAATAAATACATGGTTTCTCAAAGACATTACCTACTCAAGTAAAATAACCAAGAGGGAATAATAAAAGTAATAGGATCTTCAGATGATGGCATTTACCTGTTCCATAGAAGGACAAGCAATGATCTGGACATCTTCAGGGCTAAACTCTTCCTTTAACAAAACATGGAACTTCTGGAAGACTTGCTGAATATTATTCTTAGAAGAAGAGGCAATGTCATTAAATGAGTCACCAGAAACATATGAGCACATATGAAATACAGATTTTCTTAAACATGAAGCATTAAGAATGTTAAATCTTTTCTTTTTAAATTTTCATTTAAATTCCAGTTAGTTAACAGTGTTATATTAGTTTCAGGTATAAAATATAGTAATTTAGCACTTCCATACATTACCCCATGCTCATCACAACCAGTACACTCCTTAATCCCATCACCTATTTCACCCATTTCCCCTACTCATCACCCCTCTGGTAACTATTAGTTTATTCTCATAGTTGAGAGTCTGTTCTTGGTTTGCCTCTCTAAGAATGTTAAATCTTAATATTTGCCAAACAAGTGGAAGAAATGTATCTTTCATTGAATTACCAAAGACATGTAATTTGCACTTAATAATTCACATGCTAGCACAACCCGACTAAGACTTACCAGATAATATTTCCTGGAAAAACTAAACTCTAGTAAGCCTTGTTCCCCCAGAGAATAATAAGAGCCTTCAGCAGCAATTCCTTACACAAAAGATAATAAAGTTCCCAGACACATAAAACATACTTTAAAAATCAACCAATGCCTTCAGTAAAGATGTGAGCTCAACACAGAGCTGGAAGTTATGAGCACTAAATTTGCTCTGACATTTAATCCCTTGGTGACCACTGCAAGTCATTTATTTCCACTACTCACCAGGAAAATGAAGCATAATTCCTGAAATGCTGCTTTCTCAAGTACTGGGCCACATTCAATGATAGGGTCTAGAGACGTACTTATTTACTATTTTGTACTTTAAGGCCAAAATTACCTTGTTGCCAAAGGTAAGACAATAATTTATGACAAAGTATAGGGATTGGGTTGGGGGAGATACAATCAGGCAGTTGCTGGCTTTGTAAGCTTTTCAAGAATTACAGTGATCACCAATCCACTTTACTAGAATAGCATGCCAACACTTTAAATGCCTACAGGAAGAGGAAAATGGTAGACAAGGCAAGAAAACTTAAAGAGACTGGCTAACATTCAAATAAAATATCAAAATACTCACCCTAACAGGTTTAAACAAGATGAACTCTGTGTCTTTATTGGATAGGTACAACGACATACTTCTCAAAGTCAGAGGCAGCTTTGCTTTTATTGTCTTGTAGACACTTGTTACAAGGTCACTGACCTTTGCTGAAAAGAATTAACCTCATTAGTGTCACAAACAAAAAGAGAAGAAACACTTCCGTTTTCATTCAAAGGGGAATAAAGGAAGAGAAAAAATGGCAGAAGAAAGGACTCTATTTCTCCCCAAATTTTCTTTCACTTTTCCTATTGATCAAGTTTAACCACAAGCCCTATAAACCTTCATTATCTACTGTATACAAAATTCTACTCCCAAAGGCTAGGGCAGCAAAAAACTCCTCCAACACCCTTCAGGACACTCACAGGGGCTATATTATGGTGCCTTTGGAATTTAGTAACAGTGAAGACAAAATAAAAAATGATTTGCAGATACTAGTAAGAATCATTTTATTATGAATGAGCTTTTTCACTCACAGCAAGAGATGCTCTCTTGTCTTGTGAGATCATTCTGAAAACATCCACACATATTTAATGATATCTAAAAATACATCTGTTACAGTCTTTTTTTTTTTTTTTAAAGATTTCATTCATTTATTTGAGAGAGCATGAGTGAGAGGAGCAGCAGAGGGGGGAAGAGAGAGGGACAAGCAGACTCCACGCCTGAGCATGGGGTTTGATGCAGGGCTCCATCTCAGGACCTGAGCTGAAACCAAGAATCAGACACTCAACTGACTGAGCCACCCAGGTGCCCCCATCTGTTACATTCTTATACTGTATTATCAGAAAAGATACAGAATTCCAAAAAACTGTTAACTGAAATAATTATGTAGCCCAAGTATAGTGTCTGAAAAGAAGTACAATGGAAAAGAGTAGTGATCTTTATGAGGTCATTTAAAAGAGGAAACCACCTAGAAAGCTATGAAGAAAAAGACTGGTTAATAATTTTAAAGATCACTCATAATTAAAGAAATGTATATTAAAATAACTGAGGTATTTTAGGATTGGGAAAAATAACTAAGACTGTGAAGATCCACATTTGGTAAGGGTGTGCAGAAACAGACCTTCTCATCCACTGCTGCCGGGAGTGTAAACTGGTTTAGCCTCTCTGGAGGGATATTCAGCAATGTCTAGCAAAACTGAAAATGCACATATATTCTGTCACTTAATACTACCACTACTAGAAATTTACCTATGGATATACTCAGAAAATACTAAGATCCATGTGTACAGGGACATTAAAGAATGGATGGGAAAAAGAACTAAAAAATACTTTATTTATTAACAGAATTATTAAAGAAATTATGCTAGAGTGATGCATTCCATGCATCATTAAATAGAATGCATAAAGCTGGATATGCCAGTACAGAAAGAGCTCCAAGACACAGAATAAGTAAAAAAGAAAAAAGGCAGAATTTTAAAAAAAAGCAAGGCATATAGTATAATTTTATTTGTACAATATTTTTAAAGTCCATATAGGCTAGTACATATGCGGAATGACTGCGGAAAAGAGACTATTAATAGTGGCTACCTTTGAGAGGACTGGTTTGGAGCTGGAAAATAGAATTACTTTTCATCTTATACTTCTTCAAAGCTCAAATTTTATGCCGTATTAAAAACATTTTTTTTTAAGATTTTATTTATTTATCCACAAGAGACAGAGAGAGGCAGAGACACAGGCAGAGGGAGAAGCAGGCTCCACACAGGGAGCCCAACGTGGGACTCAATCCTGGGTCTCCAGGATTATGCCCTGGGCCGAAGGCAATGCTAAACTCCTGAGCCACCTGGGCAGCCCTAAAAACTTTTTTTTTTTTAATTTAAAAGGGCTATGGTAGAGTAGGGTAAGAAAGTATCAAGGCTCTCAAGAAGAAAGAACAAACAATCCAGGAATTATTTTTCATAAAATAAATGGAAGTTCCCTTAGGGCACTTAATTCCATGGGCTCTGGTTCTATCCTAACATACTTGAAAAATCCCCAAATCAATTTTCAGAGCTCTTGATAACCAAATGCTGGGTGTGAAGCCTAGTGAACAGAAGAGCCCTCTAAAGGCTCTTCATAAAGGTATATTTCTCAGAGTACATTAACAAATTGGCACCCTAATTTACGACTCAATCTCCTTTGAGTTTATAATCATGAAATGATCCCCAGGAACCTGATCAAGATGGCATGAACCAATCACCTTGGGTTTCTAGGGCCCTAGACAAGTCCCTAGATTGTTCTCGATGCTCCCACACACTAAAGACCCAAACATCCCTGACATTTCAGCATGGGCTTCTTGTACTACAGATGAAAAAAAAGCAACTCCACAGCTCCATGAGGCTACATGGACCAGAAAATGCAAGAACTAAGTAAACTGAAGTGCCACTGCTCTATTTGCCAAGACCTCGGCCCTCAGAAAGACAGGAAATGGATTAACGACAAAACAGCAAGGCCCACTGCAATCTGTCCCGTTGTCAGCCGCCCTCCATCTACTCCTGCTTTACTAGTGACTGTGCTAATAATGCCATAGAGTACAATACAGCTAACACTGGGGACTCCAGTAGGATACCATCTGAAAAAATGACAGTCCCTGTTTTGAGTGTGGAAAGAGGATCTTTCCACAGAAGAAAGAAAAGTATATTAATTATGTGTCAAGCCCCTGGGCTTAGCTGTATTAAGTACACCTATGCCTGTTTGTTGGTTTCTACCTATTTTAAGAAAGACTGATGCACCCAAGAGTTTCATTTATATAAACATTCAAAAGTAAAATCACCTCCTATTTCTAAATAAGCCCTACAAGTGACTGAAATCTTGAGTCAAAGTCCTAATTAATCCAGAGGTGGTCAGAATGCTTTCCTGGTATTGTGCTGAGTTATGGAATGACAAGTCTGCTCCTGACTGTGAAAGGTCAAAACAGGTGGCTACTAGGGGCACCTGGGTGGCTATGTCAGTTAAGCACCTGCTGCCTTTGACCTCAGGTCAGGATACTGGAGTTCCGGGGCTCAAGCCCCTACAGGGAGCCTGCTTCTCCTTCTCTCTCTGCTCTTCCCCCCAGGAGTGGGCTCTCTCTCTCTCAAATAAATAAATTAAATTAAGGAGAAAAAAAAAAAAAAAAGAACTGGCTACTATTACCACAGCTAACTATGATTAGAATTTACACTGTTGTGGCATCTGGGTGGCTCAGTTGGTTAGGCATCTGATTTTTGGCTCAGGTCATGATCTCAGGGTCATGAGATCAAGCCCTGTGTGGGGCTCTGCACAGAGCCTGCTCAAGAGTCTCTCTCTCCCTCTCCTCCCCTTCCCCACACCCATGCTTGCATGCTCTCTAAAAATTAATTAATTAAAGAAATAAATTTCAAAAAGAATGTCCAGGGGTGCTTGGGTGGTTCAGTCAGTTAAAGTATCTGCCTTCAGCTCAGATCATAATATCAGGGTCCTGGGATTGAGCCAGCATCAGGAACCCTGCTCAACGGGGAGTCTGCTTTTCTCTCTGCCCCTCCCCCTGCTCCTGCCCTCTCCATCTCAAATAAATAAATAAAATGTTTAAAAAAATAGAATTTCCAGTGTTATCAATAAAAGAATATTATTTTGTCTTCTGAGAGAATGTACTACTGCATCAGGTATGATCTCTGTCCTTGGTAAGATGAAGATTTCAATCTCACATGTGACACAAAAATTTAAAATAATGAAGACAGTAAAACATTTACTGTCTCCATCACAGGTAAACAAAAGGCCTAAAGCTGTCACAAAGTTTATTTGCAATAAAGCAAATCAATGTAAACCTATCTGACATCATCAAAGTTCATATTACAAATTTTTGAAATAAAATCCTGTCTTCCATTCAAATACAACCAGTAATTCTGGACATTTACAAATCCTCCTATGAGAGGAGATGCACAGCTACTCTTTCAGGTTCTCAGTTCTAGTTCAACTTCAAATTAACCTGAGCCATTAATAAGATCCAAAAATTTTAGAATGGCTTCAATTCTTTTTCTTAAAAGAAATAAATACCTAACAAAACATTACATTCTTTCAACATGGAAAACCAATCATATAAAAACCTAACACTAGATTAGGTGCCTCTGGACAATTTTTTATGGATGCTAAACCTGAATTTGGATCTCTCTGTCAGCAAAAAGCTGCCCTACCAATACCAACTTGGATACAGCCTATCCATAATTAAAAAACAATTCTTCTACCATTTTGCCCTTTTTGGTTTCAAAAGGTCTCTATCATGATATGGGCCAGGGAAGAGCCAGAAATACTTCCAAATCTTCCAAAATTATTAATTCTGGTTTAATGGTAATTTAAAATGCCATAAAATGAACCAAAAGTGACCCACAGAGTTATGACCCTAAATGTCCAAGGTCTAATGCTAAAGGCGAAAAAGAAGAAAGAAAGAAAGAAAGAAAGAAAGAAAGAAAGAAAGAAAGAAAGAAAGAAAGAAAGAAAGAAAGAAGAAAGAAAGAAAGAAAGAAAGAAAGAAAAGACAAGACCCCCTGGCACAAAAAAATTTACATTTAGGAAAGAGTAAGATTGGAAACATCTCAAGCATATCTGCCAATCAGACAATGATACTGCTTCCCAACTCCCCACTGACACCACAATTTTTATAATGTTTTTCCAAACATTCTAAAAATGTTAACAGAAGATGTAACTTGCACAAAAGGTAAAACAAAATAATGACCGAACATTCTTTCATTTAACACTTGAGAACAATAGCATTCCCTCCATAATTTCAGACTACAAAACAGTACTTTCATCAAAGCTCTAACACAATGAAAAGCAGGTGTGCAGAATCAAAGTGTTTCCATCTAAGCCACATTTTATTTTTAACTCTGTGTATTTTTCTTTTAATTCATCTTTCCTCGGACTGCTTTTTGAAATGCAAGTAGTGCTGGCCCATTAAGACCTGTCAGCTCCAAACTGCATCTTGCTTCAACACAAACCACAGTAGAAGTAGGAAACCAACTCCAAGCTGTCAAAGACTATATAAATAAAATTTAATCAACATTCTAAAAAAAGAAATCCCAAATAGTAAAATGTTGACTACCTGGCTGTGCCCAAGGCTGCTGTGAAAGGGTATACTTGGGTCCACCCTGACTGGCCATCGTCTTTAATGCCGAAACCTGGTAGATGAGACAAAAAGAAAAACGTTTCTTCTTATTTCACAGCTTTCCAAGGATACACAACAGCATCTGAAGCTATTAAAACATGATGACAGTCAAATATGCAATCCTAAAAAAAAATGCATCATAACTCACAATCCTTCCAGCTAATAACATATTTTAGCAAAACTTCTTTCATGATTTCAGAGTATATGCTGTCTTGCAAGAAAAAAGAAAAAAAAACCCCACCACCAATGTCCTAATTCAGTCTGAAACATTTTAGAGAAAGAAGACAAACTGAGGACCTAGGGAAATAAGAACACGGAACAGGGCTCTTTTTAAGTGGACTATTATTTCAACATTAAATTATTATTGTATGCTGTTAGAAAAATGTCACCCCAGCAGGACAAAATCTCCTTTTCATATCTAGAGATTCTTTTTATTATATCACAGACAGAGAGAATGTTATGAAAACAAGATTTTCAAATAGCATCAAAAGACATACTTGACCAATTAGTCTACAGGCAGGCTTGGATGCCTATCTTTTATTCATCTCCCTTTCTATCCTTAGCCATCACTACAGAGAAGCAAACCCAAAAAGTACATCCGGCTGCTTGGACAAGCTTGCTCTTAAGATGGCAAATTGTGGTGGGGCTAAGGTATAGTTGGGGAAGGTGAAGGACAGAAACTGCATAAAACATTTTTTTAAATGGTCTGTTAGGTGCCAAAGGTCCAGGCTGTGACCTTGGCCTCACTAGATAATCTCATTAGAAAAATTTGAGAACCAACACTTTTGATTAAAGGTGGCCAGAAAAATATTTAGGCAGAAGTCGGCACAGACAAAATACAATGTTAAGTCAGATCCAAACTTCCACTCCTTATAGACTTTTGCTGCCATGTATATAAAATCACCCTTTCCTACTGTCTATCCTTCTCTGTATCTTTACTTTTTATAGTGAGATGCAACTTTTAAAAACAAATCATATGTATGATTATAGATTAGACAATGCTAAAAGAAAAACATGTTTGTGTATAGTATATGTTATCTGAAATCTTGTCCAACATAAATATATAAACATATGTCTACATTTCCAAAAATAGGAACACTGTGCTTTGACGTCTTTTTTCCCCACTTAACTCTAATTTCTGGACATTTTTCAGTGTCCAACAGTTACATTTTATTAGTAATGGTTGCCTATTATTCCACTGATTGTTCCACAATCTGGCCAATTTCATAATGACATATATGCTATAGGTTTAGGCTTATTTTTATATTATTATGATTATTTTATTTTATATTATTTTTATATTAAAAACCAAGAAAAACTTCTATATCCATATCTATTTACCACCTAGGTAATATACTTACCTTTAAGTTAAACTGCAAGGAGAATTTACTTCAAAAGTTTTCCCCAATAAGCCCTATCTTTCTCAAAAACCCTATGAAATGAACAAAGCCCCACTGTCTCATGGTAACACTGTAGTACATGTCATAATGTTACATATTTTCTATCATGATTTCCCATTAGGTTATAAGTCTGTGAGAACAAAAATTAAATTTATAGGTCAAATTCTATTACATGTCTTACAATCAAGAAAAAAATTAAATTTATAGTGTTGCTGAGGAAACTAATAATACTTCAGAGGAAATATTAAGAATAAACTTGCAGGGCAGGGCACCTGGGTGGGTCAGCTAGTTAAGCATTCGACTCTTGATTTTCAGCTCAGGTCACGTCAGAGTTGTGAAATCGAGTCATGTGTTGGGTTCCACGCTGGTGCATGAAGCCTGCTTGAAGATTCTTTCCCTCTCCGTCTGCCCCTCTCTCCCAGAATAAATAAACCTCCAATACTTTAGTAAATTACTTGGAAAAAAATGAATATTGTTAAATACAGGCCTGAGTCTTCAGCATAAGCTAACTGGTCCTAACATGGGGAAACACTTTAGCTTAGTTATCAACTTGAAAGGCGCTTCCTTTAAAATGCTTTCATTCAGATTTTTTGCTAAAGCCAAACCTGCACTTCAAATTTGTCATATTTTCCTACATTTCTGCAGCATTTAAAGTACCATCACATATATGATCTTCTTTTGGTCTTCATATTAAACTTAAGCTGGGAAGAGGGATAAAGTAGCTCTCTCTCTGCTACAGAGATTAGAAAATCAAGGCTTGGAGAATCTACTTTGCCACCTTTTCACTCAGCAGGTGGCCGAAGGGGGGCCAGGGCTGAGCCTTCCTCACTGCTCTTTCTACCCTACCCATGATTAGTCTGACCCCTACTTAAGGGTTTGCTTCAAGCAATGTTCAGTATAATGAAATTCTAAAACAATAAAAAGTATCAATAGTTTTTGAGTTTAACACAAGATATTTGACCCAAATTATTTTCATATGAACTTCTACCCCTAACACTTAAAACAGTATTATATACTCCTTAGGGTTACTCAAATACTTAGAGAAAAGGTTATCTTTCAAGCAGCAGGAAATAGGACAATAGACAATGTATGTTCTTCTAGAATTTATTTTATTTTTCTCAAGAAACCTCATGAACTGTACCGAAAAAAATCAGGAAGGATGTTCACACCAGTCAGATTAAGAGTTTGTAGAAATGACTGTCTTAAGTATACTGAATCACTCTGTAAAACTTTTGTTTCTCAATCTGTGAAATGAAGAGGTTTTACTTACTCTAGGTGCCAGGGATATAATGAGAATTAATGAAAACAAAGCATCTCAATAGGAGAGTCAAGGAATGAGCTACACAACCAAAAAGGCCAATTTACAGCAGGTAAAAGGGGACCAGAATCACACCCCTAGCTTTCTGCTCAAAAACAAGTCTTCAGACAGCCTAAGAATGTTCCCCTCACTCATAGTTTGTTTTATTATGCAAACCCACATCTATTTAAAAAATCAGCCCGAAATGTTCTCAGTTGAGAACATTTGTTGATGAGGCTTACATCCAAATGGTAAAATACTGAGACCTACAAGCATACACCCAAATTGAAGATGAAATACTGTTCCCTTTCTGTACCTATGAATGCTGCTTCTCTTGCAATCATTTATCAAGGTACAATCATGGGCTGCCTTCTAAGATGCCAACTATAATAAAAGAGGCACAAGATTCTGCACTTGCAGATTTACCTTTAAAGAAAATCATTTTAAAGTTTTAAAATCATTTATTCTATGTCTGCTATTCAGAATACTAGTGACAGCCACCAGATAAAAAGTGAAAAATGTCTGGTCCACAAATTCTAAGAAGCAATGTCTTAAACGATCACATATATCTGTGTGAACTCTAGTGCTTATGCTGCATGCTCTGTGCATGCGTGTGTATCTTTGTCTCTGACTCATTCTACTCCAAAAGGATGGGGGAAGGGACTTGAATGTGGAATAAGATAACGTAAAGGGATGCTCAGTCCTCTCAGCTGTACTATCTGCAAAATATATTGACTGGACTCTGAAGACCAGTGAGGGACCAAGATTGAAAAAAGAAAATGAGTGCTTGCTTCGGCAGCACATATACTAAAATTGGAACGATACAGAGAAGATTAGCATGGCCCCTGCACAAGGATGACATGCAAATTCATGAAGCGTTCCATATTTAAAAAAAGAAAAGAAAAAAGAAAATGAGACATCAGTGAATGCTCTGACCCTGGGCAACGCAGACTAAGCACCGAGGATGAGACTGACTTCTCAATGATGTCAAGAGGCAGGGCCTTTCCCTCTCCAATCCCTCAGTGAGAAGTATACAAAAAGAGATGCGAGAACAGCTATACAGAAGTCTCTGCTATCGATGTGTAACATGTCCACGGAGAACTATTATGAATTCAGACTTGGAATGTATGTTTTCTACGTATACCTCTGATTTTTTAAAACTGTTCATAATGTTCAGAACCTTCCAAAATGTACAATTACAGAGTTATACCAGATTTACCAAACTTACACTACTTAGACAGCTGCATCAGTGAATTTTCACTCTCCTGACTTCCACAGACATTTTCCAGAAAAACCCTTTAATTCTAGATTTCGTTATAATCAACTTGCTTATGTCAGAAGATTCATTCTGTTGCTCTGCTATTGCAGAATACTCATCTACAGTATTTCCCAGCAGGATGAATGTGGATGCTCTCCCCAAAATACATAATACAATCTACAGACTGGTTTCCCTTAAGGACAATTTCAGTAAAAACCGTAATGGATGTATCTGTAAATCACAGAGTATCAACATACTTGTGCCATTTTTTAAAAAAATCAAAACCCAGGAAGAAATCTACCACTCTCCTTTTAAATTACGTGGCAAGGAAAAGAATACATACTCCAAATACTTGATATGAATGGACTAAAACCCAGTAAACAAGTGATATATGCCAATGATAAAATAGTTTGACTGCTTTAATATTTCTATATTTGTTTTTTCAGCATTTATTACTATTTTTAAAAACAAATGTCTTCTGTCTTTTGAACAAATATCACAGGCTTCAGGCATATTAGTCTTGATGACCCCAGCAAAAAATTACTAACAATTTGCTTCAGGTCTCCCGGGCATTTCAGAGATACAACTTGTCTTTCCAGTTAGGAATTAGGTAAGTAAATTTGAGAGAAAGGGCTGTCATATTTTTATTCTTTTTATAATGTACTCTAATACAAGTCTGGACAGTAGAGGCTTAATAAATGAAAGTTAATGTCAAGACTTTTTTTTTAATTTCAAGACTTTTTAGACATTTTTATGAAGTCCTCAGTAACAGTACTTAAGTATTAAAAATAAAAAATAAAAAATAAAAATAAAAAATAAGGTTGAAACAGTAAAGTCAAAATAGCCATGACCTGATTTTTTTCATTACTGGCATTAGCCAGTTGGATGGATTTTAGCTAGGAGACAATATATGCACTTTTTCTCTTAAAAACTGAAAACTGTGCAAGCTTATCTAAAAGTCCAAACCAAAAAGCTTCCATTATAGGAAACACAGTGATTTTCTAGATGGAATCGGCTATTTACTGTATCCTGCCAGAGTTTTCACAAGAGGGTAATTCAAAAGGAAATCTAAGGAAGAAGTCAAAATTACTTTACCCAATATGCACCAAGGTCTATACCTTTGTCATGAACTCCTCCAGCTGCTCTACAAACAGCTTGGTCTGTTGCTGAATAAACTGCTCACAGGCCGATTTCAGATGACGGTCTACATCTTTTTTAGAGTCAAGATAATGTTCTCTTATCTCAGGAGTACCCTTAAAAAGAAGATGACAATTTCCTCCTGTTTTTACGTGTCTAGAAATTACCAGACATGTAAAGAATGCCATTTATCTCCCACCACCAATAAAACAGACTCCTTCTCACCTCCAACAAGAACTCTATCAAGGCATTGTTGCTATTCAGCCTAAAAAATCTCGGAACAGTCATAGGGTTCAGGATTTTAAATGCTGCATCTGTGAAACAAAATTACTCATCCAGTGAATATGTACAATTTTAGCAGAAAGGCCAAGTTACCGTTTCAGTGTGTTAACATACACTAGTTTATCTGTTACCACAAAGCAAGAGTCATCTCAATTCCAATTCACCTCCATGAATGGAAGAGGATGAGATTAATGCCAACCATGGCTCTAGTATCCACACATAGTTTTTTCCTATAAGTCACTTTCACAATGACTATTAATCTCAATTATTCATTTACAGAAAAAAAGAAAAATGATAAATGATAATTGATGCCTTAAAACTTCCCTGCTTTACTTTTATGCTGCTAAATAGGTTATTTTAAAAAAAAATTCATATACTTACCCAGCTTCATTTGTTAAGATCCTAGCTGGCACAGAAATTTATTCATTTGAAGTAGAGTGAATAAACTAATGTGTCAGCCAGAAAGAAAACACCAAAAGGACATATTTACCCCTTAACCTCCAGACTAACTAGAATCTATACAAGGTACTAACTGAGGTCTCATTGATGTTCAAATGCAATAAGATATAATGTTAGTCATGAGAGGTTAGAGGTTTAAAAGTAAAGAGAGCAAGTATTCTTAAGTGATAGAAAAGACCATTTCTTTGCTTTGCCACGCTGGAGAAGCAAAGCATGAAATACTTCCAACTCTGTGGTTTCTACAAGTACACACCACAACAGTACTTATTGCCTTGACCCTAATCTTACTGAAAAAGATCTATCTGATTCAGTATTGAGAGTAAAGCTTTGTTTCTGCTGTCTTTTCTACAAGATAACCTCAAAGACTGTCTGTGATTAAATAGAATCAAATCAGCATATGGTAGGATTATATAGGCTTTATAATATTTTAGGGAAAACATACTTTAAACCAGTATTGGCCAACATTTTAGGGCATTTCATTTTCTCACACTTCAGTGGATCTATACCAGAACTAAGTAAGCAGCAACAATTATGAATAAGAAAAAAAAAATGAAAGAAAGTAGATCAACCTTACTGTGTTCCATCACTTTAAATAAAGTTAAGGAATATCAGCCCCTGGCACACTTCAAAGCTACAGCAATATTCCCACACCTCACATTGAAAGGACAGAAGGAAATCCACTAGACTGGGAGGGGGATGAAAGCCTTTGAGAAGAATCAGCTATAAAAAAATTATGCATTTTATAAAGGCAAAAGCCAGGAAATTTGGCTACTGTTTAAAAAAAAAAAAAAAATCACAGGAACGCCTGGGTGGCTTAGTCAGTTGAGTGTCTGACTCTTGATTTCAGATCAGGTTATGATCTCAGGGTGGTTAAGATTGAGGTCAAGCCCACATCCAGCTCTTCAGGGAGTCTGCGGGTCCCTCTCCCTCCCTTCTCTACTTCTGTCTCATCTGCTGCTCTTCCCTCCAAGCTCAAGCACACAAGCACTCTCTCACCCCCACCCACCCCTTTAAATGAATATGAATGAATGAATGAATGAATGAATGAATAAAAATCTTTTTAAAAATAAAAAAAATTTAAAAATCACAAAATATACAAGTAACACACAGGCTTACTATTCAAATTCAAACAGAACCAAGAAGTATTCTCTGTGGTGGAAAGGAGAGAACATTATGAAAAAAATAAAAAGTAAACTTATCTAATATGACTCATGATGAAACCACTTTGGTTCTCAGGTAAGTCAAGCCCACTATAAGCACATCATTAGGGAACGAGCAACCGGCTACCCTTGAAAATGTTATATTTGGAGTTCCTCTGAACAACAGAGTACAGTAAATAATTTGAGTGACTACTTTCTCAATTTTCCCAACACCTAAGAGAGAAGTTCCATTATATAAACAATGACTTAAGGCATTAGAACTTAATTTCTCTTAGAAATGGTTAAGACAAAGTCTAGATAAATTTGTAAGTAAGGGAAACTAGGGATATTCATAGTATATCCTTAACTGCTTAAGATCAACATCTTAGAAAATAGCTATTTTGATCTTTAATTTTTCTTTTTAAACATTTTATTTATTTATTTATTCATGAGAGAACAGAGAGGCAGAGACACAGGCAGAGGGAGAAGCAGGTTCCGTGTAGGAAGCCCAATGCGGGACTCGATCCCAGGACTCTAGGATCATGCCCTGGGCCAAAGGCAGATGCTCAACCACTGAGCCAGCCAGGCATCCCACTAGTTCAAGCTTTCAGAAATCACCTCTTGTTAATTCAGTCAGAGGCAAATCACCAGGATGGATGAATCATCTTTCCCAAGATGATTCAGTGTCTATTAACAACTCAAAGGCCCTATCCACATGATTACTTACTTAACAACCAGCTGATTTAATAATACCAAATAGGTTTATTTAAGCACCTAAAGTTTATAAAGCACTTTAACATACGTTTTCATGCTTAATGATCTCAATAATCTGGTGATGTTATCATGACAAGTTGATTCTGCTAATTTCACCTGGGATAGGAAAGCTAATATACCTATCCAAGATCACACAAGAACCAGGAAATGATGGGCCAGGAACAGAACCCAAATCTTTTCAGACTCTTAGATAAGTACTCCTCCCATTTTACCCAGCTGGCTTCCTGAATTTTCATGAACTGACAAACTCTACTCAATGTTTAAAATCACCCCAATTAGCTGACACTGTTAAGTAGCTGTTACACTGATTTTTCATTTTTTTAACTGGTTATGGTAATATGTGGCAGAGTCTAAGAGAAGTAATGCTATATCACAAAGTGAAATGCTCAGATACAGTTCCCTTCATAAAGAAAATATAACAAGTCAGATGTAATTAGGATGTTGACAGCTCAGCTTAATATGAACAAGCAACATGCTTAGCAAGCGCAGCATGCAAAAAAAATTGCAGATGAACATAAAATAAACCTATAACCTTTGCTGACACATTTGGACAGGTCAAACACACCCAACTGTGCCAGCTAGGACAATGAAGTACCTCTAGTTTTCTTGACAGCTCAGCTTAATATGAACAAGCAACATGCTTAGCAAGCGCAGCATGCAAAAAAAATTGCAGATGAACATAAAATAAACCTATAACCTTTGCTGACACATTTGGACAGGTCAAACACACCCAACTGTGCCAGCTAGGACAATGAAGTACCTCTAGTTTTCTTGAGGTCCAGGGAAATTTCCTTAATGGTGAATTCAGTATGAAATGGAGCAATTTGTTCACGAAGAATCAAAAGGTGCTTAATTAAGAAAAGTTGTCCATCAATCTGAGTCTAAATTTAAGACAGAAAAATGGATATTATCACAGATTAAATAAAAACATATAAAACACATGGTGTTGTTACTAACCAACATTAATCTACCTAGGTTTATGGCCCTTATCCTAACTATCTACCAATACTCCTTTGTTGTGCAATGAACTTTCCCCATATTACCCAGGTTTGAATTATCTGGAAAAATCTTGCTGCAAACTTACTATCACCCACTCTATTTCATCAATCCAAGAAAGTAAATCAGACAAAGGTTACAAAATAACAAGTTTAGAAAAAGAAATCAAATCTATTTTAACTTCGTTCAGAAACAGAAGAGATGAAGTGACCTAACCATGGCAGGGAGCAGGAAGTAAAGGTCAAAACATGAGCGTGACTCTGACCTCTCATGGCTTTCTAGTTTCACTTCAAGTAACAGGGCTCTCACTATTTGATCAAGGTGGTTTCAATATCCAGAATATCAGAAATATTCACATTTACACAAAAGGAGCTTCCAAATATAAAAAAGATTTGGGATTACCATTTTTGAATTATCCTGTCATGAACAGAGCACTGACACTGTATACCCTGAGAGTCACTACACTTGCATCCGCCCTGTCGGGACCCACCTATGAGTCTCCCTGCTCAGCAAGGAGTCTGCTTCTCCCTCTTCCTCTCCCTCTGCTGCTCCCCCTGCTTGTGCTTTTCTCTCATTCTTGGTTTCTCTCTCTCTCAAAAAAAATAAATAAATAATTTTTAAAAAACTTTTTAAATAAATATATTTAATGGCTATATAATAGTCTACTCTATGGAGTATGCCACAATTAACTCATTTGCCTAATATTAGACATGCTTCCTGATTTCACATATTATTAATATAAGAGCTCAGATTTAGAAATACTTTTTAAAACTTAAATCTGCCTGTCTACAACTAATTTTCCTTCCTCTTTCCAGCATATGAAAATTCATTTCAACCTTCCATTCCATGACTGGGAAAATGCAGTGGTCACAAACATAGGTACAGTTTTCCTGGCAACAGAATCCTAAATTTTTCTGTGGGAAGTTTCCTTTGTCACTTGTTTTTGCTTGGTTTTACACTAATTTATCTAAAGCCTTGAAGTAAGAAATCAAGTTTGTAAATCTAGAAGTCCGGAAGGGTTCACAAGGTTAGAATACTCCAAGCAGCAAAAAAAGTTTCCCTGGAAACAGCTCCCACAGCTCCCTCCCTTTGGGCGACAGGTATTTTAAAGGAGTGTTAAATGACCAACACTTTTGACCATGCTATAAAAAATTCTCAAGAGGCCCTGGAAACAAACTTCAGCCCTAAATCACTTCTTTTTTTTTTTAATAAACTAATTTTTATTGGTGTTCAATTTACCAACATACAGAATAACACCCAGTGCTCATCCCGTCAAGTGTCCCCCACAGTGCCCGTCACCCATTTACCCCCATCCCCCGCCCTCCTCCCCTTCCACCACCCCTAGTTCGTTTCCCAGAGTTAGGAGTCTTTATGTTCTGTCTCCCTTTCTGCTACCTAAATCACTTCTTGATTAAAAACTGTAAGTCACAAAGTTATGGCAACTACTTCTAGTCACACAACCCACAGACCACAGTCTTCCAAACTGACTTGGCTAAGTTCCCAGGATTCAACTATCATTGAAGGGCATTGAAGGGATGATTAAAAATTGCTATGTTTTCTTGAAAACACTGTTTTGGTCTTTTTAGGTAAACAGGAGCCTACTACCTTCCCAGTTGCTAAGGCTATAATAAACTTTTACCCTATAAAATTTATAACCAAAATACCCTTTTTGACACTTTAGCAAAGCTAAGCACTCTTTTATAGTGCTGTCTTTAGCACTATAATAAAATACAATGAGCCTTGAACAACATAGTCTGAACTGCACTGGTCCATGTACACGTGCATTTTTTATAGTACAGTATTATAAGTGTATTTTCTCTACCCTACAACTTTCTTAATAACATTTTCTCTTCTCTAGCTTACTTTAAGAATACAGTACATAATACATATAACATAAAAAATATGTATTAATTGACTGTTTATGTTATCAGTAGGCTGCCAGTCAACAGCAGTTAAGTGTTGGAGAAGTCAAAAGTTCTACATGGATTGTCAACTTCGTGGGGGGATTTGTACCCCCTAACTCCTGTGTTGCTCAGGAGTCAATTGTTCTGGCTTCTCTTAAAGGGCCTCAAAATTAAATCATATTAAACAAACAAAACCTACTGCCAAAAATGGCTTTAAATTTCTGTGCCTATAAACAAATGCTGCATTCCACAATATAATTATAGGTAACAAGACTTCACCAACACTTCATCAAACCTTATTTTTGCTGATGGACTCTGATGCTCCAAGCAATGACTGAATGCAGGCAGACAAGGCTTCCTGTGATAATCCTTGGAACACTGCCCTCTGGTGAAATAAAAGAAAAACATTACCCTGAAGTGCTTCCCAACACAAAAAGAGAATTTGTAAATGGAGTACACGGAACAATGGATGCTTGCTTGCCCGCACCCACTGGGTTAACAGGTTACTGACGATATTCCTCCTGGAGTTTCCTATTCCCATGCAACCTATCTAGACCAACACATAGTTTTGTAATTTGTATCTCTCAAAACTCTCATTGTCATCTTTCAACAATATTTTCTTAGCACCTGCTTCATGCTAGGCTCTGTGCTAAATGTTGGATGCACAGGGGTGGGTGAACAAGGTAGATGTGGTTCTGACCCACGGAGCCCTGATTCCAATATGGTCTCATGTTGTAGGCTGCTTTTCAAATCAATAAAACCAACTCGAAAACAAAGCCTCGGTAAATCCACTTCTAAAAATGTATCCCAAACAATCACTGTTGTATCATAAAATTCATGCACGTGGCTCTTGAGTACATTATTTAAAACAGCAAAAAAAAACACAAATAAATGTTCAATGATGGGGAAGTTGACAAATAAAATACTAGTAAATATAAATTATACGATACTGTGCATGAAATACAGAAATGCTAAAGAAAGCAATAAAATGTTTGTAAGATATAATTAGGTAAAAACAAAGTAATTCGGTTACAAATAGCATGCAAAGTAGGAGTCTTAATTTAATTCTGCCATTTCTGTATCTTCCAGAGGTGTCACATGATGGTCTGCGCAGGGTTGCCTGCAGTCCCTTGCTTCCCACCCTGCTTCCATCCCATCTGAGAGAGAACCGATATGGAGGAATGTGAGCAAGATATTTATCATGAGGCCACAGTCCTGGGTCCTGATCTCTACTTGATGTTATTCTCTTTTCGTACTGCTTCCCCCTCATGTGTTTTCCATGAGGCTTCTGCAGTAAAAAAGATTAGGGATGCCTCTTGCTAGGTCACTGCCCCTGCCTGAAGAAGACCTTCCCTTCCCTCTGCTCAGTCTTCATGAGTTTTTTTTTTTAATTAATTATTTATTTATGATAGTCACACACAGAGAGAGAGAGAGAGAGACAGAGAGAGAGAGAGAGAGAGAGGCAGAGACACAGGCAGGGGGAGAAGCAGGCTCCATGCAGGGAGCCTGATGTGGGACTCGATCCCGGGTCTCCAGGATTGCGCCCCGGGCCAAAGGCAGGCGCCAAACCGCTGCGCCACCCAGGGATCCCTTTCATGAGTTTTTCAACAGACTTGGCTTTCCTTGCCTCAAATGCTTAAGATAGAGAGGGATAAGATTTGGACATAAGCTAGATTAAAAAAAAAAAATTAGACCGGCCCCCAGGCATAAAATAAAAACAGGGAGAGTGGTATCTCAGGTCTATCCTACTGTTTGGCTAAAATCCCCATTAAGCACCTAAAAGGCTTCACAAGGGCCTATCATGGTAACAGGTTCTATGCGGAATACACCCTCATGTGTCCCTCAAGATCTTGCTCTACTCTACGAAGTTACTGAATCCCAGCCTCATATACCATCATTCAGTACACATACTGAGGAATCTGGGGAAGAGGAGATGCCAAAGTCCAAACCTCCTTCTGGAAGACAGCTCATTAGCTGGGCAAAAGAGGTAAGACATCTAACTGTGATCTGGCCTCATGCTAAAAGTCCCAGAACAGGCCAAAAGATATTTTCTGGTTGAATTTCAAAATCTAAGCACAAATTCCAATAGCTATGTAGCTTAAAATAGACATTAAGTACTGTGCACTCTACTGAACCAATGAAACAACTGTGCAATCTTGCCTGCCCCTAGGCCTCTAAGATATGGAGCATTTGGGCAGGGGGATATAACACTCCCTTCGAACTCTTGTCTAAAGAAAATAATACCATCTTGACAATTAATTACATTGCCCTTGTATTTAACCACTTTTTACTTTTACATACTATTTGAGTTGTAACAATCAAATTTTAAATTAAACACTGAATTTTAAGGGCACCTGGCTGGCTCAGTTAGAGGAGCATATAATTCTTGATCTCAGGGTTATAAGTTCAAGTCCCATGTTGGGTGTAGAGATTACTTACACAAATAAAACTTTTTAAAAAATTGAATTGTATAAACTATTTCAGCAGCAAACTCCTGACACTAAATAGGTAAAGACAACTCTAATCTGTCAAGATTGATAATCATATCATTAAACATTCTAGAATGTTTACACTAACTCTGACCTAAATCAATGCACAGGGGAACCCTGGGTGGCGCAGCGGTTTGGTGCCTGCCTTTGGCCCAGGGCGCGATCCTGGAGACCCGGGATCGAATCCCACATCGGGCTTCCGGTGCATGGAGCCTGCTTCTCCCTCTGCCTGTGTCTCTGCCTCTCTCTCTCTCTGTGACTATCATAAATAAAAAAAAAAAAAAAAAAAAAATTTAAAAAAAAAATAAATAAATAAATCAATGCACAGAGTTTAAGGTAGTACTTAAAAAAAAAGAAAAAAAGAAAAGGTACTGCTAATTTCAGCAAATAACTAAAACTAGTTCAGAAACACATGGATTCTTAATACTACTTGTTAAGAATGTTGAGTTAGAGGTGCCTGATTCAGTCAGTTAAGCTCCTCTGACTCTTGATTTCAGCTCAGGTCATTATATCAGGATCATGAAATCAAGCCCAAGCTGGAGTCTGCACATGGTGGGAAATCTGCTGGAGATTTTCTCTCCCCCTCTGTCCTTCTCTCCACACCCCCAGTTCCATGTTCACTCTCTCTCTCAAATAAATAAATAAATCTTGGGACGCCTGGGTGGCTCAATGGTTTAGCGCCTGCCTTTGGCCCAGAGCCTGATCCTAGAGTCCCAGAGCCTGATCCTAGCGTCCCGGGATTGAGTCCTACATCAGGCTCCCTGCATGGAGCCTACTACTCCCTCTGCCTATGTCTCTGCCCCCTCCTCTCTCTCTCTCTGTCTCTCATGAATAAATAAATAAAATCTTAAAAAAAAAAAAAAAAGAAAGAAATCTTTTAAAAAAAAAAAAAGAATACTGATTTAAACGGAGTTCAAAACTAAAATAATGGAGTGCCCAAGTGGCTCAGTTGGTTAAGCACTCAACTCCTGGCTTCATCTCAGGACATAATCTCAGGGTCATGAGATCAAGCCCTGGGTCAGGCTCATGAAATCAAGCCCTGGGTCAGGCTCAGTGCAGTCTGCTTGAAATATACTCTTCCTCTCCCTCTCCCTTTGCCTCTCCCCTCACTAATGCATAGGTACACACATGCTCTCTTGAAAACAAATAATCCTTATTTTAAAAACCTAAATTAAAGTAGATGCACTTAATAATAAATTTAATATTAAATATATATTATACCCATGTGACAGTAGACATTATCATGTAACCTTTCTGCATGTCTTTTTCCTTACCTACAAATGAAAATAAATGAACTAATTTTTATGTGATCATAGATCCCTATGATAGATCACAGATCCCTTCTCTCTCCTAAGAAAGACACAAATATAGACATACAAACACAATTATACCCACAATTTCAAGGCGTTCATAGACTCTCCAAAGGCCACTAGTGAATTCCAAGGGTCTACAGAATGAACAGGTTAAGAATTCCTAAATTAGGGGTGGCTGGGTGGCTCAGTTGGGTGTCTGCCTTTAGCTCGCGTCATGATCCCACAACCTGGGATCAAGCCCCACATCGGGCTCCCTGTTTAGCAGTCTGATTCTCTTTCTTCCTCTGCCCCTCCGCCTGCTTCATGCTTTCTCTCTTTAATAAATAAAATCTTTCAAAAAGAAAGAATCCCTAAATTAGGTTTATCTTAAACTTACCTTGGTCTCTAAAAATCATGACTCTCATTTAATACCAAACAAAATACTACATCAAGATCTTAAAAATTTTAAATTTCACATGAAAAGGCAAGCAATTTACAGTAAATACTTAAGAATTTACACACGTACATCTATACATCTGTACAATTTGGAGAGACACACAAGAGTTCTTCGAACTGTAGGATACCACATTCCATGAAGGTCTGCTGGAGAAATTGTGGTCTGTGGTCTAGGATTGAGGGATTCTGTTGAACCTAAAAACCCAAGTGGAAAAAAAAGACACATTTCACACACATTGGAGGTTTGTCTTATTTGCATGTTAACTATAAACTGTTATTAGTTATCAATAGCTGGAGGCATCTATTTTTTCTCTAGGTTTTTTCACCTTTAATCAAGAATGTCATAGGAACCCACAGGAATCCATGACAGCTGGTATTTAACACAATTAAGTGAGACTGCACATAAATACATATATACATTCCAGTGTGTGTGTGTGTGTGTGTGTGTGTGTGTGTGTGTATTTAACTCAAACAGCTACTCTAGAACCCTGATCAATAATCTTTATGGAATAAATAAACAGTATACATACACCTTATTCAAAAAGGAGGTAGATCTGTATGTAGTCATGTGGAAGCAAGTGGGAATCAATGGAGGGAGAGAATGACAAGAAAATAAAGCAATGTGAAACAGGAAAATTAATCAAAGCTTGACAGCCTGCCTTCCATGCTCTTAGCTGTATTACTTAAGGCCTACTTAGTCTATCCAATTCCCAAGAGTAATGTCCCCCCTCTCTCTGAGACAGGGCAGACACTCTGGTGAGGGTGAGGAGCAACAGGCGGGAAGCTTAGTTGAACAGAGACATCTTTGTAAGGAAAGCACAATCACTAGAGTTCAAATGAGCCACATAAGCAAAGTTAAGGTAATACTTTGGAACAAGAAGGGATAATGAAATATAAACTGGGTATTAGAAGACATTAGGAAACTCTACTAAATGTTTTAGTGCAATAAAGTTTTGTGGTTATATAAGAGATGTCCTTTTTTTAGAGAGATAATGAAATACTCAAGAATAAACTGGCAATGATGGCAATCTTTAGCGAAAGATTGGGGCACCTGGCTGGCTCAGCTGGAGGAATATGAGGCTCTTGATCTTGGGGTCGTGAGTTCGAGCCTCAAACTGGGTGTAGAGATTACTTGAATAAACTTAAAAAAAATAAAAATAAAATGATTAACCAAAGAATATTATGTATATATAATGTGATAAAATGTAAGTCTTGAATCCAGATGGTGAGTACTAGTGTTCACTGTTTGTTGTTATCATTCCTTCTGCTTTTTGGTATATTTGAAATCTTTTCAATAATAAAAATATAAAAGTATAGCCAAGGAAAGCACAGTCCTTTTTTTTTTTTAAAGAGCTAAAACGGCCTATGCTTAGAAGAAGGTCTGGAGGTCGTGGTATATGGGGAAAAAAAGAGAACGTTGTAGGTTAGTGCTTTCACTTTATAATTCTGCTTTTCACTTTAACTTTCTGCTTTTCAAAAGTACATAAACTTTTACATGTAATTTTAAAAGCTCCTAAGGCATTACCTTAAAATATCTACTTTATATGAAGTTCTTTAAAAAGAATAAACTCGACAAATTATATCAAAGAATATTTAGGAAATTAAATATCTCTAGTTGTGCTAAGATTATCGTATCTGTAGGATCCCTCCTTCAATATAAAATAGAGCCAAAAAAGTACTCCCAAATACAAGTTCAGTGAAACAAATCTATTTAAGTACTTTAAAGCAGAAGTTGGCTTATGACAGAGGGAAAGTCAACTTACATGACAGTACATCAAAAGGGGAGTAGCTATTGGCTGCCTCTTTTGAAGAGTAGGGCTTCTTCCTCCTGCAATCTTCCTCTATCTCCATGAGCCCCATCCTCCCCTGAACTGCTCTATGTAGAGAATAGGGCCTATTCTTTTAAACATACTGATAATCAGCCTCTTCACACTATGGTCCCTCTATCAATTTGCCCTGGTACCTAGTTATACTATATGAACATCATGTCGTTTAAAGCTCTCACTTTGGAGGCTTCTCATTTTCACTTCCAACATACCAAGAAATCAAGAACCAAGAAAAGTGATTATATACTCTTTTTTTTTGCGCCCCTTGCTGCTTGACTCAGTCTTGCTTTCCAATCTCACATTCTAAGTATGACTCAGTCTTGCTTTCCATCCCAAATTCTATCACATTCTAAGTAGCATCAATAACCATATGGACAACCACATGGTTGTCAATTCTGAAGACCTTCATTTCCATCCCTGCATTCCCTACCATACAGATTTTCTCAAGACTTTCTTTCAGAATTACTTTAATATTTTCTACAGACATTCTTACCACTCCAAACTATTTCATCTCTTAATTATTAAATCTTAGCATCTCAATTCTCTGACCACAGTATCTCTGTGATCTTCCATTTCTCACGCTTTACCTAAAACTATGTCAAGCCCTCCTACTTTGTCTTCAGTCACATCCTATCCCCTTGCTTCTGACCTATCTCGCTGTCAGCCCAAGACACTCCTCTAATTCCATTTGCTCTTTACTGTTAGCATCTGCTGAGGTATTCTCCCCAGATTTCTGCTATTGCTACTCTACTACTATCTGTCCTGAAGTGATTCTACACACAAGCCCAAAGTGTCAACTACTCTACAATCTTCATCCTCCAACTCAGTCCTTTTTAAGGCTCTAGAGAAGTACTGTCTGAGACAAACACAATGTGAGCCATAAATGTAACATATTAAAATGCCACATTAAAAAAATTAAAAAGAAAACAAGTGGAATGAGTTTTAATATTTTTAACCCAATATATATCCAAAATATCACCATTTTAACATGTATTCAAGACATATTAGTAATAAGGTATTTTCTATCTTTATTTCATATTAAGTCTTTGAAATCTGGTGTGCATTTTATATGCTAACAGCATATTCCAATGAGTCACATTTCACATGTTCAATGGCAGGCTGCTGAACCATACTGAACAGTACAGCTCTAGACTGATATACACAGATTCTCCCAGTTGTCCACATGGACCTGCTAATAAGTCTGTCTCAGCCCCCACAACTAGTGTGTCCTCAAATTCTATTGATTCAAGCTTTTAATCAGATGTCTCATCTATTCACTTCTCTCCATCCTCTTGTCAGTGCCCTAGCTCAAACTTTTATCTTCCAAATGAAAACAAAACAATCTCCTAACTAGTCTCTATAGTTCTGCCAACAATACCTTATTTATATCAAGGCCAGGCATGGGTAAAAGAATAGAATTAACTGGGGAAAGGGAAGATGTACAAGACCAGGGTCTGTAAGACAGAAATGTACTCTAATCTCTCCAATTACTCTTGCAGAGGTTTACTAGGTCCAAGGTGTATACTAGGATCAAAAGGTATACTAAGATACGGCACAGGTTCTATTTCAAAGGAGGAAATTTTAACCCCCAATGAGTCTCTCTTTCTATGAGGCAAGTGTGATAAAATGGCTTCGCCAAAGAGGGACTATCCAAGCCGCTTGGCAGTCTGGCTTGAGGTATCACAACTATTCAGAGAATAACACACAATAACTGAAGATGCCCTAAACCTGGGGATTTAGAGACAATTGGGGCTCTTTAAAGCCTCCCATTCTCACTACCCCAACTCCCAGTCAGTCCCAGCTCCATGAGGAGGTGAGCTTCACTGTCTCCCTTACAGTGAGAAGGAGAGCAGAAGGAATAACCCTGCTTCCCATCTAGCTTGTGGTCTACATAATTCATAAATACTCAGGATGCTTCTTGGACAATTTTGTTTCTTTCATAACATGCACCCTAGTCCAAACTATCCCATATATTTGTATCAGTATCTTATCCCAGTCCCAGGTACTCGATATATTTATAAGATGCAAATCTGGAATTTGCCAATACACTATATTAGCAAGAAGTCCAAAGTCCATGAGACTATCACAGACACCTACCTGGCCTGTTTTATCTGCTCTTCCCTACAACCAACCTATGCCCAAACATACCAAAACCATTTGACTTCCCCAAAACCACCACGGTCTTCCATTCCTACATCCTCCTCCAGGCTATTCTATCTTAAACAACCTTACTTCACCTGGTTCTCTCGTTCTTTTCTTTATACAGTACAGCTTTCAGATACCACATCTCTCACCGAACTCACCTTCCTGCACTCAAACCTCATCTCCCTTCATAATTCTGATGCCCTTCTACTATGGCCCAAGAGTGCACTGTACATATCTTTAGCATGTCACCACTCAATTATATCTGTGGCTTATCAATCTCCCCCCACCCAAGTGTGGGCTCCTCAAAGGCAGAAAACTGTTTATCATGCCTAGAACATGACAAGTCCTCAATAGAAGTTTAAACAAATGAATAAAAGAGTTGAACACCATAACATACCAGATTTTGTTAGATTATTAGACTCCGTTTCCTCTAACCGAACATCTGAAAATGAAGCTTCTGAAGGTACCTTCTTCTGCTCATCTTTTAAACTCTTTGCAATTTGCTATATAAAGAAATCAGAAGAAATATTAAAGTGTAGCTTTCAGCTGTGTTTGGCAATATGAACATGTTTTTTCAATAATGTTAAAAAAAACTAGTTAATAAATAAATGGACTAATGAAGAGAACCACAGCAAAACAACCTATGGAAATGAAAAAATTAAATTAGTATAGTGTCTCTATTCCCATAAATATACCACTAATTTCAGAACCATTACCAGGTATCTGCTGAAGGGTGATATACACAGGTTAGTATATAGGAAGCTAATTTTCAACTTTATGTTTAGAAACAAAGTTTAAGATTGGATAGGATATACTCTGAATCAGAATCAGAAGTACTTTTATCAATTAACTGGCCATTCTAAACAACTGGCTTTCTCTTTATGTGAAAATAGCTACAGTATGCTATTTTTGAAACCCTTCTTCACTGTCTAAAGAATAACATCAAATAGACACACGTCACTAACTACTAAGTTAGTAATGAAAATCTCACTAATTCATATTTATAGCTTTATAAAGGTAGAAATATATAGAAATGAAGAACTAACAAACACATAGCTACTACCAAAAGGAATGGCCAGAAAACCGTTTGGGAGACAGACTCCATATGGCTCGAGCCAGTCCTCTCTGCATGCAGAAACCAGAAAGAATAGCCAATCCCTAAATGGTACACAGGTGTCACAGCAGGATCACCTTATGTCCCTGCCCCACACCAAAAGAAAAACAAAGCAAGCATATTTACTGAAAAATGGTATCCTTAAACCAAAAGGTCCACACAAGAAAGCATTAGGATACTGGTCATGTGATGACTAAGTAAACATACTAAATATATCACTAAGTTACAGTGGGAGGGCGACTTCTAGTAAGCTTCATCACCTAATATCCTATCAGAACTATTAAAACAGGCATTCTATCTAAAATATAAAGCTGAAATTCATAAAGAAGAGAAGAAAGAAGGAATGAGAATACAATTCCCCAGACTGGACTGAGAAACAGAGCTAGTCTTCATCATACCTACTTTGTGGCCTTCAAAGCCAAGTAACTCCTGCAAAGGGATTATCTACCTTTCCTTGGAATTATTAGCAATATTCCTACTATGAGCCTGCAGAGTAATAAAAGCTGGGTAATAAACAAACAGCCTCAAAACTATATGTCCTACCTATCATATATCTGATTCCTGTAAGGCTGATTTTATGTATTATTAGCAAGAAGCACTATGCAAATAATTAATTATCCAAAATATAAATGTAAATAGAAGTCAGGAGAAGGGATGAAAGTTGAGAAAATTCTTAAAATAGGCAAGGGCAATAAACTAAATAGCCTGATATATTTCAAGCCTGTTAGCTTTAAAACAACACAATTATTACAACTCTTTTTTTGTGATTATTTATTTATTTTGTATATATATACATTTTTTTAAAGATTTATTTATTTATTTATTCATGAGAGAGAGAGAGAGGCAGAGACACAGGAGGAGGGAGAAGCAGGCTCCATGCCGGGAGCCCGACATGGGACTCAATCCCGGGACTCCAGGATCGCGCCCTGGGCCAAAGGCAGGCGCTAAACCGCTGAGCCACCCAGGGATCCCCTATTTTGTATATTTTTTATTGGAGTTCAATTTGCCAACATATAGGATAACACCCAGTGCCCGTCCCGTCAAATGCTTGTCACCCAGTCACCCCAACCACCTGCCCACCTCCCTTTCCACCACCCCTTGTTCGTTTCCCAGAGTTAGGAGTCTCTCATGTTCCGTCACCCTCACTGATATTTCCCACTCATTTTCTCTCCTTTCCCCTTTATTCCTTTTCACTATTTTTTATATTCCCCAAATGAATGAGACCATATAATGTTTGTCCTTTTCCGACTGACTTCACTCAGCATCATACCCTCCAGTTCCATCCACGTTGAAGCAAATGATGGATATTTGTCGTTTCTAATGGCTGAGTAATATTCCATTGTATACATAGACCATAACTTCTTTATCCATTCATCTTTCCATGGACACCGAGGCTCCTTCCACAGTTTGGCTATTGTGGACACTGCTGCTAGAAACATTGGGGTGCAGGTATCCTGCTGTTTCACTGCATCTGTATCTTTGGGGTAAATCCCCAGCAGTGCAATTGCTAGGTCATAGGGCAGTTCTATTTTTAACACTTTGAGGAACCTCCACACAGTTTTCCAGAGTGACTGCACCAGTTCACATTCCCTCCAACAGTTCAAGAGGGTTTCCCTTTCTCACATCCTCTCCAACATTTGTTGTTTCCTGTCTTGTTAATTTTCACCATTCTCACTGGTGTGAGATGGTATCTCATTGTGGTTTTGATTTGTATTTCCCTCATGGCAAGTGATAGGATTCAACTCTTGATTTGGGCTCAAATCATGATCTCAGAGTCAGGGGACTGAGCCTACATCAGGCTTCATACTCACTGGGGAGTTTGCTTAAGGATTCTATCTCTCCCTCTCCCTCTGCTTGCACACACTCTCTCTTAAACTAAATAAATAAAACCTTTACAAAAGAAAATGGTGGAGAAATCAGAACCCTCATACACTGCTGGTAGGAATGTAAACTAGTACAGCCACTCTGGAAAACAATCTAGCTATTCTGATTAAACAGATAGTTAGTAAAACATAGCAATTCCACTCCTAGGCATATACACAACAGAAATGAAAACCCATGTCCACACAAAAATGTGTATGTGAATGTTTGAACCAATATTATTTATAACACCCAAAAGGCGGAAGCAACCCAAGTGTCCATCAGTGGACAAATGGATAAACAAAATGTGATACATCTATTACAATCATACAATGGAGTACTATCCAGCCATTAAAAAGGAAAAAAGTACTAATACTTGCTATAACATAGATGAACTGTGAAGACATGCTAAGTGAAAGACATCACAAAAGACCATATATTACATAATTCTATTCATATGAAATGTTTAAAATAGAACAATCTATAGGCAGAAATCAGTGTCTGCCTCAGACTAGAAGGCTGACAGCTAAAGGTACAGGGTTGCTTTCTGAGATGGTGAAAATGGTCTAAAACTGAGTATGGTGATGGTTCCACCTATCCATGAATATATTATAAACCACTAAATTATAAATTCTAAGTGGGTGAATTTGGGGTTTATAAACTATAATTCAATAAAACTGTTTATAAAAAAGGAAGAAGTCCTCAAAAATTACAGGAACATGTCAAAAGGACAAAGAAGCCATCTAAAGCTGCCTAAGGGGCAAAGAAGCCATCTTCCACTGGTCAAATCTGGGACAATTCTGAGCTTCAAAAAGAAAAATGGCAATAGATTATAATGAATTTTTTAAAAACTCCGCTAGTCTAGAAGGGTCAGAGGTAGGAAAAAGGGAGCAAGAAAGAGAAATTAATTCTTTACAGTAGAATGCCAACTAATAAATGCAGAAGAAATGGCAGATAATTGCTATTTTGCTACTCCTAACATAATAACTAGTTAAGGCACAGATCAATAATCACCAGGTAAAAAGATGCTGGGGAACATAAACCCCACATAATCCCAAAGTATCATTTCATCATTACTCACTAATTACAAAGGGGATAATGGACTTTTGTTTTGTTTTGTTTTTGATAATGGACTTTTATAATGAAGAAAGTTAGCAATTACTACCTTAACCAATTGTGGGACTTCCTGACATTATGTGCCTCTGATGTCATGAGGTAAGTACACATCAGCCGTGTAGTATTCTTGCAAAAAAAATTGTTTTAAAGACAAAAGTTTAATCTGAATCTAAATATGAGGAAAACAATAAGACAAATCCAGAATGTGGCACATTCTACAATAAAACCAGTTCAGTCTCTTTAATAAAAGCCAATGTCAGGGATCCCTGGGTGGCGCAGTGGTTTAGCGCCTGCCTTTGGCCCAGGGCGTGATCCTGGAGACCCGGGATCGAATCCCACGTCAGGCTCCCAGCATGCAGCCTGCTTCTCCCTCTGCCTATGTCTCTGCTTCTCTCTCTCTCTCTGTATGACTATAATAAATAAATAAAAATTAAAAAAAAAAAAGCCAATGTCATTAAGAAAAAAACAGGGAGAAACGGTAACCTTGACTGGATTCCACCTATTAAATTTTTTTATCCTATTTTCAAGATATTTGAAGGACAACTGGGCATATTTGAATATGTACTGCATATAAACAATATTATTGAATTAATGTTAATTTTTATATATGTAAAAAAATATACATGCATGTGATTATGTGAAAAATATTTTTATTCTTAGGACAGTAAGAACTGAAGTATTCAAAAGTGAAGTATCACAATGTCTATAATTTACTTTCAAATGGTTCAGTAATAAAACATACAAAGAGATAAAGTAAGTGGGACAAAACACTAACAACTACTAAATCTGAAAAAATTTCAGATTCAACTGAATATTCAATGATATTAAGGAACTACAATAACGTTTTTAGCTGTGATAACTATGTCACAGTTGTATTAAAATGAAAAGTGCGCTCAGCAAAATAAACAGGTAGGACTGCATCAAACTAAAAAGCTTCTGCACAGCAAAAGAAACCATCAACAAAGCAAAAACATAACTTACAGAATGGGAAAAAACATTTGTAAGCCATCTATCTGATCAGGAGTTAATAAAGACTCATACAACTCAATAGCATAAAAACCAAACAACCCAATTAAAAATGGATGAAGGACTTGAATCAACATTTTTCCAAAGAGGATATACAAAAGACCAACAGGGAATGAAAAGATGTTCGACATCAATAATCATCAGGGAAATGCAAATTAAAACCACAATGAGATACCATCTCATGCCTGTTAGAATGGCAATTATCAAAAAGACAAGAGATAAAAAGAAAAAGTATTGGTAAGGATATGGAGAAAAGGGAACCCTTGTTCTCTACTGGCAGAACTGTAAATTGATGCAGCCACTCTGGAGAACAGTATGCAGGATCTTCAAAAAATTAACAATAGAACTACCATATGACCCAGCAATTCCACTTCTGGGAATATATCCAAAGGAAATGAAAACACTAATTCAAAAGGGTATCTGCACCCCCATGTAAACTGCCAGCATTACTCACAATAGCTAAGACATGGAAACAACCTAAGTGTCTACCAATGAATGAATGGATAAAGAAGTTGTGGTCTATAGAGATAGTGGAATATCACTTGGCCATTAAAAAAAATAACGAAATTCTACAATTTGCAACAACATGGATAGACCCTGAAGACGTTATGCTAAGTGAAGTAAGTCAGAGAAAGACAAATACTGTATGATCTCACATGTGAAATCTAAAAAATTGTTTTAAAAAGTGCAAATTTTCAGTTATAAGAGAAATACTATAAATGTAACTTACAACATGATGACCATAGTTAACAATAATACTGTGTATAGATAGGAAAGTTGTTCAGAGCTTATCACAAAGAGAAATTTCTTTTCTTTGTATTGTTATCCACATGAGATGACTGATGTTAACTAACCCTATTGTGGTCATTATTTTTTTTTAAGATTTTATTTTATTTATGATAGACAGACAGACAGACAGAGAGAGAGAGAGAGAGAGGCAGAGACACAGGCAGAGGGAGAAGCAGGCTCCATGCCGGAAGCCCTACGTGGGACTAGATCCCAAGACTCCAGGATCGTGCCCTGGGCCAAAGGCAGGCGTTAAACCGCTGAGCCACCCAGGGATACCCTATTGTGGTCATTATTTTACAAAGTATGTAAATCAAATCATCATAGTCTATGCCTTAAATTTGCTGATATATGTCAATTCCTTTCAATAAAACTGGAAAAAAAGACTTCATTGCAAAAAATAAAATGTGCCCTTATCTTTTAAAGTCACCTGCTGAAGTATTTATTAATAAAATGTTAGGAATTTGCTCCAATGTAACTAATGGTAGGGAAGAGAAGTAATGGAGGTCTAAGTGAACTAAGACTGGCCATGTGGAAGCTGGGGTAATGATGTGTAAGAGTTAATTATATTAATCTCTCTACTTTTTGCTATTTGAAACTTCTATTAAAAAAGTTCTAGGTTCGGGAACCCTGGGTGGCGCTGCGGTTTAGCGCCTGCCTTTGGCCCAGGGCGCGATCCTGGAGACCCGGGATCGAATCCCACGTCGGGCTCCTGGTGCATGGAGCCTGCTTCTCCCTCTGCCTGTGTCTCTGCCTTGCCTCTCTCTATCTCTGTGTGTGACTATCATAAATAAATAAAAAAAATTAAAAAAAAAAAAAAAAGTTCTAGGTTCTGGGGCGCATGAGTGACTTAGTTGGTTATTGGTTAAGTATCTGACTCTTGATCTCAGCTCAGGTCTTGATCTCAGGGTTGTGAGTTCAAGTCTCATGCTGGGTTCCACATTGGGCATGGAACCTACTTAAAAAAATTTTTTTTCTAGGTTCTAATTCTGTTTTAGCACTAATATCCTCACTATTATTTAAACTCTGTCTAGCACTCAAAGAAAATAAAGATTCATGTGTAACTGAATCAGTGAGACAAATGATCAGTGAGGTAACTCTTCACACCATAAACTGGACACTGGTACTGCAGAATTTTGAAGAGATGGCCTACAGGGTTTTTATGAGACAGCATGACACATGGTTATATGAAAATCAACTATGGTGGCTCCTATGTTATCAATCCTCTTCTATGTCATTTATTAAAAAAAAGAGAAATCACAGGGAGCACAAATTCAATTTAAAAATTGAGAAAGCGGGGCACCTGGGTGGCTCAGGGGGTTAAGTGTCCAACTCTTGATTTCAGCTCAGGTTGTCATCTCAGGGTCGTGGGATCAGGCTCCACGCTCGGGAAGGAAGCTGCCTGAAATTCTCCCGTTCCCTCTCCCTCTCTCTCTGCCCCTCCCCATGCTCATGCATGCACTAAAGTACATAATAAATCTTTTAAAAAATTGAGAACATGTATTTCCTAAAAAGGGGAGGGAACTGAGTTATAAAATACAACTTGAAGGAAAAACAACCTAATAAATCTTTCATTCAATTTTTTAAAATTTCATTTCCTGTGATTTTATGACAAGTTTATCTTGATTTTATACCTTGAATGAGAATTATAAAGAAAAAATCCTATTTTCACTAATACCAAAAGGTGTGTGCAGCCAAGGGAGAGATCAGGATGAAATAAGGGAACCCTACCTCCATCATCACCAACTTGTCAGGATAAGCCAGATCTCCAGGAGCAGGTTTGTACCCTGTGATGTCTGTCTGAATGTAGATGTGAGTTCTGTAGACGAGGCGCTCTTGGACATCTTCTAACATCTGTTTTACTCCAGCTGCAAATGCTCCCAGTTGTTCAGCTGGTAAGAAAATGTAATCATCCATTCCTTTGTATTTAGAAAAATACTTTCTTTAAACAAGCAAAAATATTACTCAAGTGTCTAGTAGTAATAGGAAGTAATTTGGCCTCAGGGACTGTGGTTGCATTCTATTTCATTATGACTCGATGACCTCAGAAAAATTTAATAAATGTCCTTCAATTTCCTCAAATTTAAAACTGGGAAATAAATTTGCCCTTATATCTTCTTCCTGAAACTCTATGATATTATTTCTATTATTAATGTGAATAATAAAGTCTGAATTTTAAAGTGTTTTGTGCTTTTAAAAGTTATCTCATTCAGCTTCAGACCAATCCTGAGAGACAGCTGGGGCAGCTTATTAGTTGTGTTATCATTCCAATTTTAAAATTAAATGGAGTTCCACAGATATTAAACAACTTGTTAATATTTCCACAAAGAAAAGTGAGTAAAAAATTAAGATGAAATACGAGTTTATATAGAATTTCTGCATTCTTTAGATGACATCAGTATTAAAACAAACCAATAATTCAGTAACAACTATCCAAGGGCAGGGTGTTGAAAACATTACATAACATAAATATTCAAATTAATATAATTCAGAGGCATTAATATGTAAGAAAATACACATCTTAGAATGAATTAAATGCAGAATAAGAAACTTTGGAAGCATAACAAACCTAAGGTGTCTCCTAACGAAAATCAAAATGAGAACAATAATTTCTGCTAATAAAATAATTACTTGAAGAGTTTTTTTTAAAGTTACTTAAATCTCATTAGGAAAATGAGGTTCTCTATGACAAATCAAATATTAAAGAATATATCAGATGGTTAAAATTTTCCAGAGAATTGCTTATCTGTAATTTCAAAAAAGATAGGTCATTATTATATATGTACACTAAAACAATTCCTGTTTTTAAATGAAGAGTATGCAATATAGTCATGATTTTAAGTATTTTGGTAAGAATGTATTAGAAATGTCTAGGGACACCTGGGTAGCTCATTGGTTAAGTGTCTGCCTTTGGCTCAGGGCATGATCCTGTAGTTCCAGGATCGAGTCCCACATCAGGCTTCCTGCATGGAGCCTCCTTCTCCCTCTGCCTATGTCTCTGCCTCTCTGTCTCTTTCATAATTAATAAAATCTTAAAAAAAATAAATGTCGGGATCCCTGGGTGGCGCAGCGGTTTAGCGCCTGCCTTTGGCCCAGCGCGCGATCCTGGAGACCCAGGATCGAATCCCACCTCAGGCTCCCGGTGCATGGAGCCTGCTTCTCCCTCTGCCTATGTCTCTGCCTCTCTCTCTCATTCTGTGTGACTATCATAAATAAATAAAAATTTAAAAAAATAAAAAATAAAAATAAATGTCTAAGTAAAAACTAACAATTCACTCTGGATTTCAGATGCCAGGAAGAATAGTTAACCATATTTCATTACTAATTTTGTCCAGATTTTAAAACTCTCTCCCCATTTAATTTGTACCATTAGTCAAAAAAATAAGGTACATCTTGACTTTAAAAGGGACAAGGCACCAACTCAGGCTATAAAAAATATTAAACTTACGTAGGTAAGTGGGGTAGAGGATAGAGAGTTTTCAAATTCACTGAGCCACAGATAAAATTAAGATTTTTGAGGTTATCACTTCTAATTATCATTTACCATTGTTCTGTACATGATCTTCAAGCACCTCATTTTTAAGAATTCCACAAAGTTCCGACAGAGTCTCTAAGTGAATAACATGAATGATCAATGGCCTGAAGACATCATACAATGACACACAGAGTTTCTCCAAAAGTTCACTAAAATGAAAGAATAAAACATGGTTATAAGTAGTAATCTTTTCAGGATTTTCTAATAGTTTAAAAGGCAACATTTATTTCTTCCAGTCAATAAAAATAAAAATCTACTGGAAAATAGTGCATGGGAACATTATAAAATGAAAAGTGAAGGGTGAAAATAATACTGTAGATTTTTTTGTGCTTTAAGAGCTCAAAATCCAAAAGCAGTCTTCAACAGTCACCCCAAAGTAGCTTCCCCCAGCTAAATGTCAATTCATTACAACCTTATTTATTTCAGCAATACTTTATATATATACTCTTAAACACAATAACAAATATTTTGGTTGATTTAACTATTCTTTTATATTCTACATCATTTGTGAATCAAATGTAACATTTTCCCTGCAAAAGATGAATTCAAACTTCTTCAATACTTGGATTTTGATAAACAAAATTCAAAGCACTTGGGCATACAAGTGTTTTTGGCAATTTTGAACATTTGAAAGGAAAAACTTAAATAGTACTTTCATATATAGCATTTCATCAGAAGTGATCAACCTAATCAAAACTATAAGATACCTTTGTTTCTTCCTCACTACAAGAGTCATAATCTTGGAATATTTTCAAGAGTCAACATCACCAATATGAAGAAACCAAAAGTGACTAACACAGGCATTGAAAGACACTTTGGGGGAAAAATAGGAAAGGGTATTAAATAAATAATGTCTGTGTTTTTAAGTGTCTTTCATTGGTTAAAACCACAGAATTTTTCAACTAGAAGGAATTATTATATTTAGTGAGATAAACAGACAGATTGCCAAGACTTAGTTCCCAACATAGGACTCTTATTATTTTACCGTATTGTCTCCATAGATACATTATAAATGATATAAAAGCATTTTGGCCTTTGAATTGCACATTTATTTTAAAATAACCACTGTCCTATCCAATAGTATTGTTCACACATCCACAAAAGTTAAAACACTCTGCAGTTAATGTTAAAATACTCCTATAATATAATATGCTATGAGAGTGATTAGCAAATTAAATCTTAAAACTAAGAGTTTGTATACCACCTACTCTAATTTTGATGTTGGTTTTGTGAAAAATTCATTGTAAAGTTGGTGCTCATCCTGGCATACATGGACCATAAAGGCACAGCCACTGCGAATCTGCAGGAAAGAAACACACATTACCTTCAGTTAAAGACACATAATGATTTCAGCATTTATGAATAAAATAAATCTTTTATTTGCAATGAGACTGTGCACATATATTCATAAAAGAACTCACTGAAGAACAGAAAATGGTTGATTTTTAACCATTTATTGCATAATGTGAGTATGACTCATTTTTATTTTCTTCTTTTATTTTCTAAACTTTTGACAATGAAATTACTTTTCTAGTTAAAGAGGGGGTATTTAATAAAAGAATCTTTGTGTATTTTTCTATATACGAATTAAAATCACTAAATAAAATAGCACTTCTGCAGCAAAAGTTAAACTAAATTGTCAGGATAAATCCACAAACTCTGAAACTTCATCTTTCAAGGAGTAACAGTTGTTTGTCAATCTTCATTCTTCAAAAAATAAATCAAAATCAGAGTATTTTGATAAGCTGAATGCTAATTACTAAACCAGATGTCGCATAACTGAAAGAAAAATCCTTTAAGCTTTTTGACAGGGGATCCAGAACATTTATACCTACATACAGCTTCTAGGACATCAAAATATTTCAGAGGAAGGTTTAACAACATTCCGAACTAGCAGAAGCTTACCAAGGCACAATGATCTCTATTATTCTGGCTTGTTAACTCTGTTACGGTACAAGTGATACTAGGGCCCAAAAGGAGCTCCCGCTGGTCAAGGTAACACTGATGGATGTCATTTAGCAGTTGTTGGTATCTGATAAAAAGCAAATGAGATTGGAATATAAACTTCTGATTTCAGATATGTAAATTAAATCTGATCTTAAATCTCAGAAGTTTCCAAACCTCTAAAGCAATAAGGTCACCTCTCATGTGCCCGATATTAAACACTAGAAATATTTATTATGTATAAAAGGAAAAAAATAAACCATAATGAACTGTGGTTCAAAAGCTATGATTTTTATTCTTTTAAAGATTTATCTCCCAAGAGTAGAGAAAAATCTTACATCTTTGAAATTAAAAACAAATCCTGCAATGGGAAAAAGATGTCTTGCAAACTCAGTTAGGTCTACAACCTTTTCCCAAAATAAGTTATGTGCTGCAAGAAAAAGCTTGCATAGTATGCAAAGTAATTCTCAGAAAATACTAGGAACATAACAGATTCAGAAAAAAAGCACGTCAAGAAGAAGGTAATGTAGAAACAGGAACTTCTAGGTACTCACTCAGGTATTTTTTCAGATCGCTGTTCTATTTGTTCAATAAGAGTCTGCAAAATAAAAAGACTAAAAATTCATCTGTTTAAGCTATACTTTTATTTACTTTCTGATTTTAACTAAAACATGCTAATGTTAGAAAATCTGTAAATACAAAAAAGCTGAAACATAAAAACCACCTATATCACAAAATAACTACAATATTTTATAATATTCTTTCAGTTTGTTATATACACACACTATAAATATCAACCTCACTTATCTGTTGCAAACATGCTAGTTTCTGCTTTTCTTTTGCTGTTTAAAATTCAGAAAATATAATTTTTATAGCCTGAATCTTTTACTCAGTAATTTTTTCCCAATAATTTCTGCTAGTTTTCTGTTCCTCCTTATTTTTACATTTAACTCTTTAGTTCACTTAGAATGTATTCTAATGTTATAAAATGAAGAGCTTACTTTTTTCCCCACATACTTAGCAAAACTTCCCAAAATTATGTAGGAAACTACAATGCTTCCTCTTTGATTTGAGAAGACTGACTTATGTATTAAGCTCCTGAATCTTCCATTCCAATGATCCATCAACAAATTCTTGAATCTGTATCAATGTATTTTTCAAATTTACTTATACAGTTAGTCTTGCCTATTTAGTATACCAAATGAATTTCAGCATCATCCAAAAAGAAATTCCACTGGAATTTTTGTTAAGATTATATTTGGAGAAACTGACATATAAATTATATTAGGAGGAACCGACATTTAAAAAATTAAGTTTCCTCAACCAGAACAAGATAGGCTTATTATTTATTCAATCTTTTGTGATTTCCTATCTAGCTTTTTTATTTTCTTCATCCTTGTATTTCCATTAAAGTTATTTCTAGGTAAGTATTTTGTGCTGTCACTAATATAAGACTCCATCACTTATATTAATTGGTTACCATTGGTAAAAGGCATATAGGAAAGCCACTGATAATTATATAATCATTTTATATCCACTTGCCACACTGAGCTATATCACACTTATCTATACCATTTCTTTTCTAATCAAATTTTAACCACTGGTACTTGACTACTAAGCAAAAGCAACCAATTAGGCACAATCTAAACTTTATACCATCAATGAACCACTCTTCTCCTGTATCTTCTATAAATAAGTCCAAGTTTCTCTTACTTCAAAAAACAACAAAACTGAGGAAGGAGTCAAGATGGATGGCGGAGGAGTGGGGGGACCCTAAGCCTATCTCCACCCTCAAACACAGCTAGATAGGTATCAAGTCATTCTGAACATCCAAGAAATCAGAGAGCTGAGAGAACAAAAACTGCAAATCTACAAATAGAAAAGCAATCATGTTTTCAAGAAAGTAAGAGGTGCAGAGAGTTGACTTTGGGGAAATATAGCTATGGGTGAGAAGGCAGGGAGGGAGCCTGCTTACGGAGCCTATTACTAAGTATTAGAAGCAGCAGAGCATAAAATCTGAACTTTTAGTTAGAAGTCCTCTACCATGGGGGTCGTGCCTGTCTTCAAGGGGCTCAGGTAACGAAGCAGGGGAAAATCCCAGGAGTAACATCTTGGTCTGAGGATCCCCTGGGTCATAAGAAGGGGTGGCACCAGGCACAGGAGCATAGAAGCCGGCTGAGAGCAGAGGTCTTGGTGCCAGCTTTCTGCTCTGCATTGCCATCAATGGCAAACAGCTGCGCAGCTATCTGACCTTTCCTAGGGCCCATTGACAAATGGCAAAAGTGGGGCAAGACCCTCTCCAGTAGGAACAGCACAGGTCTGCACCAGGGGAGTTCCTAAAATTGTGGAGTTATGAAACTCAGTCACACGCCTGAGGTGGGTTAGGGTAATGGGTTACAGGTGGACTTAGGAAACTCGTGGCTTATTAAAAAATGCAATAATATTAATATCATAGGAGTCCCAAAAGATGAAGAGAGAGAAAAAAAGGGGCAGAAAGTTTATTCAAACAAATTATAGCTGAAAACTTCCCTAACCTGGAGGACAGAGACACCCAAATCCAAGCAGCACAGAGAACTTCCATTAAATTCAACAAAAGCTGGCCATTGCAAAGGCGTATTATAGTCAAATTCACAAAAAAACACAGACAAGAAAGGAATCCTGAAAGCAGCAAGGGATAAAAAAGTCCTTAACCTACAAGGGAAAACAGGTTCACAGCAGATCTGTCCACAGAAATTTGACAGGTCAGAAGAGAGTGGCAAAAAATACTCAACATGCTGAATAAGGAAGATACGCAAGCAAGAATTCTTTATCCAGCAAGGCTGTCATTCACAATAGAAGGAGAGATAAAGAGTGTCCCACACAAAAAATAAAAGAGTTCATGACCACTATTTAAATCAGCCCTACAAGAAATTTTAAGGGCTCTAAGACCAAAAGCAACAAACTCTAGAAAGGACCAGAGAACATCAACAGAAACACTAACTCTACAGGTTAACACAATGGCACTAGATTCCAATCTTTCAATAATTACTCAATGTAAATGGACTAAATGCTCCGAACAAAAGACACAGGGTATCAGAATGGGTAAAAAAAAAACAAAAAACAAAAAACAAAACAAAACAAGACTTATCTATATGCTGCCTACAAGGGACTCATTTTAGACCTAAAGACACCTGCAGGTTCAAAGCAAAGGAATGAAGAATCATCTTTCATGCTAATGGGCATCAAAAGAAAACCAGAGTAGCCATACACAACAAACTATATATATATTATTTTTTAAGATTTTATTTATTTATTCATGAGAGACAGAGAGAGAGAGAGAGGCAGAGACACAGGCAGAGGGAGAAGCAGGCTCCATGCAGGGAGCCTTATGCGGGACTCGATCCCGGGACTCCAGGATCACACCCTGGGCCAAAGGCTGCACTAAACCGCTGAGCCACCGGGCTGCCCAACAAACTATATTTTAAAACAAAACCTGTAACGAGAGATGAAGAAGGGCATTATATCATAATTAAGGGTTCCATCCATCAAGAAGATCTAACAATTGTAAATATTTATGCCAACCTGGGAGCACCCAAACATATAAATCAATTATTAATAAATATGTAAAAACTCATTGATAATAACACAAATGTAGTAATAAAGAGTGGAGCAGAAATAATATAGAAACAAAAAAACAGTAGAATAGATGAATGAAACTAAGAGCTGGTTCTTAATAAATTAAGAAAATTCATAAATCCCTAGCTAGACTTATCAAGAGAAAGGACCTAAACAGATAAAATTATGAATGAAAAAGAAGAGATCACAACCAACACCACAGAAATACAATTATAAGAGAATACTATGAAAAATTATATCCCAACAAACTGGACAACTTAGAAGAAATGGACAAATTTCCTAGAAACTTACAAACTACCAAAACTGAAACAGGAAGAAGTAGAAAATTAAAACAGACCCTAACCAGTGAAGAAATTGAATCTGTAATCAAAAATCTCCTAATAAACAAGAGTCCTGGGCCAGATGGCTTCCCAGGGGAATTCTATCAAACATTTAAAGAGCTAATACCTATTCTTCTCAAACTGTTCCAAAAAATAGAAAAGGAAGGAAAGCCTCCAAACTCATTCTATGAAGCCAGCATTACCTTGACTCCAAAATCAGCAAATCTCCCATTAAAAAGGAGAATTACAAGCCAATATTCCTGATGAACATGGATGTAAAAATGTTTAATGAAACACCAGCAAACCAAATTGAACAGTACATGAAAAGAACTACTCATCACGACCAAGTGAGATTTATTCCTGGCCTGCAGGGGTGGTTCAATATTCATAAATGAATCAACATGATTCACATTAGTAAAAGAAAGGATAAGAACCCTATGATCCAGGTAGCCCTGGTGGCGCAGCGGTTTAATGCCACCTGCAGCCTGGGGTGTGATCCTGGAGACCTGGGATCGAGTCCCGCATCAGGCTTCCTGCATGGGGCCTGCTTCTCCCTCTGCCTGTGTGTCTCTGCCTCTCTCTCGCTCTCTGAATGAATAAATAAATCTTAAAATATATATATATATATATATGTATATATATATATATATATATATATATATATATATATATATATATATAAAAGAACCCTATGATCCTGTCAATAGATGCAGAAAAAAATTTGACAAAATACAGCATCCTTTCCTGATAAAAACCTCAACAAAGACGGGATAGCTGGAACATACCTCAACATCATAAAGGCCATATATCAAAGACCCACAGCTGCTAATGTAATCCTCAACAGGGAAAAACTGAGAGCCTTTCTCCTATGGTCAGGAACAAGACAAGGATGTCCACCCTCACCATTACTATTTAACACATTAGTGGAAGTCCTAGCCACAGCAATCAGACAAAAAAAAAAAAGAAAAGGCATCCAAATCAACAAGGAAAAAGTTAACTTTCACTATCTGCAGACAACATACCATTCTATGTAGAAAACCCGAAAGACTCCACCAAAAACTTGCTAGAGCTAAACATGAATTCAGCAAATTTGCAGGATATAAAATCAATGTGGAGAAATCTGTTGCATTTCTAAAGCAGAAAAAGAAATCAAGAAATTAATCCAATTTACAACTGCACCAAAAACAGTAAGATACCTAGGAACAAGCCTAATGAAAGCGGTAAAAGTTCTGTACTCTGAAAATTATAGAACACTTATGAAAGAAATTGAAGAAGACACAAAGAAATGGAAAAACATTCCATTCTCATGGATTAGAAGAAAAAAACATTGTTAAGATGTCTATACTACCCAAAGGAATCTATATATTTAATGCAATCCCTATCAAAATACCAACAGCATTCTTCAGAGAGCTAAAACAATCCTAAAATTTGTATGGAACCACAAAAGACCCCAAATAGCCAAACCAATTCTAAAAAACAACACTAGAGGCATTTCAAGCTATATTACAAAGCTATAGTTATCAAGATGGTATGGGACTGGCACAAAAACAGAAAGATCAGTGGAATGGAATAGAAAATCCAGAAGTAGACCCACAACTATATGGTCAACTTTGACAAAGCAGGAAAGAATATCCAATGGAAGAAAGACAGTCTCTTCAACAAATGGTGTTGGGAAAACTGGACAGCCACATGCAGAAGAATGAAACTGGACCACTCTCTTACATCATACACAAACATAAATTCAAAATAGATCAAAGATCTAAATATGAGGCAGGAAACCATCAAAATCCTAGATGAGAACACAGGCAGCAACCTCTCTGACCTCAGCCATAGCAACTTCCTATTAGACACTCTCTGGAGGCAAGGGAAACAAAAGCAAAGATAAACTAATGGGACTTCATCAAGATAAAAAGCTGTACAGCAAAGGAAACAATCAACAAAACCAAAAGGCAGCCTACGGAATGGGAGATTCTGCAAACAACATACGTGATAAAGGATTAGTTCCAAAATCTATAAAGAACTTATCAAACACAACATCCAAAAAAATAATCCAGTAAAGGAATGGGCAGAAGACATGAACAGACACTTTTTCAAAGAAGACATCCAGATAGCCAACAGACACATGAGAAGATGCTCCACATCACTCATCATCAGGGACATACATATCAAAACCACAATGAGATACCACCTCACACCTGTCAGGACAGCTAAAATGAACAACACAAGAAACAACAGGTGTTGGCAAGGATGTGGAGAAAGGGAAACCCCCTTACACTGGTGATGGGACTGCAAACTGGTGAAGCCACTCCAGAGAACAGTATGGAGGTTCCTCAAAAAGTTAAAAAGAGAACTACCCTACAATCCAGCAATTGCACTACTGGGTGTTTACCCAAAGGATACAAAAATACAGATTCGAAGGGGTACATGCACCCCAATGTTTATAGCAGCATTATCAGCAATATCCAAACCATGGAGAGAGCCCCAATGTCCATCGACTGATGAATGAATAAAGATGTGGCGCATATTTATACAATGGAATATTACTCAGCCATCAAAAGAAATTAAATCTTGCCACTTGCAATGACATGGATGGAACTAGAGTGAAATAATGCTAAGTGAAATAAGTCAGTCAAAGAAAGATAAATACTATATAATCTCACTCATATGTGGATTTTTAAAAAGAAAACAGATGAACATAAGAGGAAGGGGAAAAGGACTAAAGGAGAGAGGGAAACACACCTTTAGAAGCTCTTAATGATAGAGAACAAACTAAGGGTTGATGGAGGGTGATGGGAGGGGAATGGGCAAGACGGGTGATGGGTATTAAAGAGGGCACTTGTGATCACTTGTGATGAGCACTGCATATTGTATGTAAGTGATGAATCACTGAATTCTATTCCAGAAACCAATATTGCACTGTATGCTAACTAAAATTTAAATTAAAAAAAAAAATCCTTCACTAATTCTCAAGAGAGAAACAGGGAGTCAGAGGCAGCAAAGGTAGACTACTCTTACTAGTATCTTCACAATGAAGTAGAAAAAGGATACATGTACCAGCTCTAGTCAACTGTATCATGGATATATTTGAAAACATTAACACATTTATCTACTTTCTGCACCCTCCAATTCCAATCACTCAAAATAAATATTCAGTGCATTCCTTTATGTATCAGGCACTGTGCTAACAAAGGACAGTAAAGAAGTCACATGTTCCCAACCTCAAGAATATATATCAACACTTATCAACCCCTATCTCTCAAAAATAGGGGACTATTTTTGGACTACTTTTGGACTATGGCAAAATCTTTGTTAATCAGGCCTCCCCGTTGAAAATCTCTTTTCACCACAATCCATTCTTCACAGTGAATCCTTAATTCAAAGAAATGGAAAATCTAACCAAATCATTCTTCTGTTTAAAATACCTCACTAGGGCAGCCCAGGTGGCTCAGCAGTTTAGCACCACCTTCAGCCCAGGGCGTGATCCTGGAGACCTGGGATCGAGTCCCACATCAGGCTCCCTGCATGGAGCCTGCTTCTCCCTCTGCCTGTGTCTCTGCCTCTCTCTCCTCCTGTGTTTCTCATGAATGAATGAATGAATGAATAAATAAATAAATAATCAATCTTTAAAAACATATGAATGAATGAATGAATGAATAAACAAATAAATAAATAAAAAAAATGCCTCACAAGTTTGAGCCCCATGTCCAGTTCTGTACTCAGAGGGGAATCTGCGGGAGATTTTTCTCTCCCTCTACCCGCCCCCCTCCTTACTTGCTCACTCTCTAACTAACTAAACAAATAAATATTTAAAATAAGTGAATAAATACAATAAAATACTTCACTAGTTCTCCATTTTTCCTGGATTAGCATATGTGATACCCTTTGCTTTTAAGATACCACTAAGGTACACCGCTGTAATATGGAAAGACAGTGTCTACATTTCATTCATGTTCATTTTCCTGGTATAAGCAACAGGCCTAAATATAGTAGAATTTCAAAGCAGATGGCTAAATAAACTTCATAGTAATATTTATGTCAATGGACTTACTCTGACTTTGGGAGCAGCAGCTCGAAATTTGACATAAAATAATGTAAAGGCATTGTCTGCATTAGGTATAGATGCAGGATCCTAAAGAGACATGGAGGAAGATAGGGAAGGAAGATAGTCAGCCAAGAAATAATTATTCAGAAAATGTGACACCAATCATTTCAAACAGCTACTGCTCGGCCTATATACCAACCAAAAGCTTAAAGAGAAAAATCTCAAAGAGAGATTTCATATTAAATGAAATCTCTTTTGTAGTACTATTGCTAAAAATGAGAAATCCTTATGTGGAGCTGTCGTCTCCTACCTCTTTATAATTAAAATTTACCCTACGTTACATGAATTTTGATGGTAAATAGACCTGAATTCAGATTCATACTCAGTCACTTACTGACAGTAGGATATTGGCCAAATTACTGGACCTGAGATTCAGTGCATCCACCAAATGGTGATAACATGTACTCATAAAGGTTTTATACAGCTCAACAGTGAAGGCCTAGTTACTAGAACACAGTAGGTACTAATACTGATTAGGTATTAATTTCCTAAACTTATTAAAAACTTTACAAAATAGAAAAATTATATAGTCGGCCTTCATATCAGTTAAGAGCAACTGAACAGTAAACTGTCACCCCAAAATCAGTGGCTTTGAACTGAAAGTTCAAGAAGATATTCCATGTTTTTTAGAAATTGAGCTTAAGAAATAAAATGCATAATCTTTATTTTATTTTCTTATGAAAGAAATGTGTTCAATGACCATCTTAGCTAGGTTCACTCTTAATTTTCTAATGTAACACCCTGTCCATTTTCCACCTAGCTTGTTTTGCTCCATCTATAATTAATTTGTTTCCTTCTTTGCTGACTGCTTCTCCTGAATATAAGCTCCATGAGCACAAGGACCTTGCTGGCTCCTTCTCTCTATTGTACGGTTCCCAGTACAATGCCAAGCACTGAGAAAGCACTTAATAAAAATACATTTGCTAAACACAAAAAATTAAATTATCTATCTTACATAAAGAAAAAAGTTCAAAGTATCCATTATATATAATCCCACCACTAACAACCACTTTTATCATTTTGATGTATTTCTTTCCAATACTTTCATGAAGAAAATGTTTTAAATGACGAATAGTTTGAATTTTACTATTTACTATATAGTATGGAGTACTTCTCACACTATTAAATATTTTTTGAAAATAAGAGTCTGATGGACAGATACAATACAGCCATTTCTTCGTATTATAAATAAAACCAATACGTATTCTTATTTAACAAAAGGTAAAAAAGTTTTTAGTTAATAAATACTAATCTTATACTTAGATTACGGAAGATAAATGAATAAAAAAAAGAAAAAAAACCACCTCATCAGGTAACTCACCCTTTTTAATAACTGATTTGTGAGGTTTTGTAGTGTGTTTATAGTGTAGGTCTTCATAAGATGCAAAGCTTTAGAAAGACATTGCTTAAACTTCAGCAAATATACAGGATAATCTTTAAAATTTGGCTGTAAAGGAAAGGGAAAGATTTATAAAGAGGAAACAAAAAAAGGCAGAGTAAACTACAAAAACAAATCTGTCTTTTATAGGGTCTTACACAGATAGGAAGCTCTCGGCACAAATACAGGCTGCCCACACCCCACCGACACCTGCCCAAGCAAAAGTTCACTTTATGCCACCTCACTTTTATTTGACATAAGACCTACAATAGTACTTGTTTTCACTAATGAAAAGAAATCCAAAGAGGATTTTCACTTTTATGAAATGGTAAATGTTTCATTTTATGCCATTTCAGCTACTACTTTCAGATAGTGGGGGAAACCTTACACTGCTATAAATCCTTGGTGGACAGAAAGAGAGTGATTACATTAAAGGGCCTGTTCCTTTAATTTCCTCCCAAGTAACACTTTTTATTTCCAAAGAAGTATCTAAAACAACAGGAAGTCAACAGTATAAAAATCACTCCTCCTGTTAGAAGGGATAAAACTGTCAGCCAGGACCTCTTCTACTCCAGGGATTGTTGCATCAGCAGCTAAAAGTACTTCTTTACACCACTGCAAACAACGACTAAGAATTTACTACAGTCTTTCTTCAAGTATAATACAGATACGTTTTTCCCCACAGAAGAAATAATTACTTTATAGCCTAAGAAATGATACATAGGGATGTTAAGATTTCTTAAAAACATGCAAAAATACCATGACTTACATGTGATGAGATATATGTTATACAATCATCTAACTTGGCCAGCATAGGTATAAATCCTTCACTATTAACAGACAACGTAGGAGAATTCAATTTCTTTAAGAAAAAAGAAATCATAATTCACAAAAAATATACAGGCAAAAGTTGAAAATTATGTACTGGAATTAGCATATTTCCCTTTAGGCTACAACAGTTATACTAATGTCCTTATATTTTAATAATTACTAAAATATCCTCAAATATAGCCCATGTGTAATAATAATAAAGAAAGGACCAAAAAAATATTGATTTAATTCAGCTTATTCCTAATGAGCTTTAAGGGGGCTCTACATAAACTAACAAATATTTATTCACCCAATTGTACAACGTTATACTAAAATAAAACATCAACTACCCAGATTTCCCATTTTCTAGTACTTTACAACATATACAAATTTCCTACTTTCAAACCCTGGCAATTTTCTCAAGTTAAAGAATTAACTAGCAGTCATACCATGTTTCCCAGTCATGTTACAAAAGTAAAACATAAAATCTATAAGCAAACTACAAGTAAGTGTATATAAAAATAAACATACACAAATAAGTATAAATGCAAATAATATATAAATCTTTAATACTTAAAGTATAAAATTACATATTAAGATATATAAAATTACATAACATACGTCTTTATATAATATATAATATATAAAAATATAAGTGATGTATGTTAAAATATAAACAGACAATTATTTCTTATCTTGATAGTTTGGCAATGAATGATCTCCCTTGTATCCCATTGTTAACTGGCTACTAGTTTTCTATCTCTGTAGTAAACTATAATAATTATTATTAATTCAATAATTTTAATAATTTATACATAGTACTTATGATTAATTTATGAGCCAGAAAGACACAGGGATGTAATTTACACAGCAGTCTTCATTGAAACTATTATTTTGGGATATAAGCATGCATTATAAGGACTATACTTCAAACTGAACATGAGATTAACTTAAAAAATGTTTTGATTACTAATAACAGAACAAACACAGCAAGATTTAAAATTTAATATTTCTTTTTACAATCTTCGTAGCTTACAAATGAGACACTATAAGTGGTAACTGACAAGGAGATTTTAATAACAGTAATATAACTTAAGAAGAACTACACAACTTAAGTCATATTTTTAAAAATCTGAACTAGTAATGTTACCTCCATCAGGTACAAATAGAATATCCTATCAGCAAGCAAACTATTAAGTTCAAATACCACTCAGGCCAATTTATAAATTTAAAGGTTATATTCCAAAAGGAAAATATAAAATAAAGTCATTAACTTTACAAAAAAGTAAAAAACAATGCTTACTGTGTTAATAGTTTCCAATTCATTAAAATAGGAAAGCTTTTGTTGAATGTTTTCAGCCAGATCAACAAGTTCCGACTTGCATTTTTTAAAAGAAAAAAATCAGTATAAGAATACACGAATCAACACTCCAGTCTCAAAATTTCATTGAACAGATTTATATCAGATATACAGGTTTATGTTAGACATAAGATTTCAGACTAATGCTCAAAGATTTCTACAATTATGGACTAATAAACAATGATTAGTACAGCAACTTAACATGATCTTTTATAAAACAATAAATTGCCTTTCAAAAAACACACAAAATACAGAGAAAACTCACATAAAATAACTTAAATGTTCTATCTTTAAATCATAAATTTTACTGCAATCAAGATCAGTTAGTTCATCTTTTCATAAACTCCACCATTACTATAATCACCGTGCTTGTCTATAAAGTGTCTAAAGAGTGGACAGAGCAAATTAACGTAACTCTTCACTCTGAAATTGTACTGAGACCGAACTTCTAGCTCATAACATAGGAAAGCCTGTCTTGCCCCATTCATTCATGTAAGCTTATTTAAAATAAAAAACAGTCTGACAATGTAATAATTTGTATGCATAGCACAAGGCCTCATGCAGAGCAGACTTCAATATACACTTGGAGAAATTAAAGAAATTAGAATTAAATTCTATCCGTCTACTTAAAAATAAAATATTAAATATAATCACTCTCTCCCATACTCCAAATTACCTGTTCTTTTAGGAGCTGTTCACAGGCTTCATGTAGGGTTCCTGTCTTATTGGACACAAAAAGATACTGTTTCTGCAATGATTCCAGATGCTGAAGAGCATTGTTTACATCATTCAATATAGCATCACACTGCTCCTGAAACCCAGACAAGTAATCCCTCATCTGTCTAGAAAACAGAACCAAAAGGGGATTGGCAATAATATTTTCCCCCAATAAGCAGAGTCAATAAACAACAAAGTCTCAATTTTCCCCAAATGCTTTAATTTCAGGAGAGAAGTCTGACCCACTACTAAAGCTCATTATATTCAAAAAGTATTTTAACACCTTTTTCAATAATTTAGAGGGAAAATCACTGCAACTATAAGCAACAAAAGGAATCACCCTTGAAGCCACAAGTTAGCTTTCCACACATCAGCAACAAAGCACTGGCTTAACTTTCAAAAACTGAGACAGTAGGGCCATCCCAAAGTACCAAGCAGGTCAATCCCTCAGGTCATTTATGCCAAAAATCCCATGATGGTGTGATGTCATGGAAAGAATTCTGGACTTGGAATTAGAAGACCTGAGTCCAAGTTCCAGCTGTGTCCAAGTCTCTATGACATTAAGCAAGTTACTTTCAGGCCTCAGTTTGCACATTTGTAAAAAAGGGAATGATAATAATACCTTTTCTAACATAGCTGCTGTAAAAATTAAGTGGAATCATGTATCAAAAACCCTAACACACTACCTAGCAATAACAGTCACTTAATGTTAAATAAATGCAATTATTCAACCCACAGTCGCCAAATCAGCTAGAAACGATGCACCATTCATTTTTTCCATGCTATCAATATACACAAACAGAACAACACAGTTTTATACTCAGTCCAGGTGGGCATCCCTAAAATCTCTTGGGTCCTTACATCTAAAGAAAAGCAACAGATATCTCTTATAGTTCCTGTAAAATTCCCACTTGAACCCAAACCTTTCTCGAGTAATCTACCAACCCAATGTCTATACTTCCTAACCTATTAATTAGGATAGAACTTTTTTTTTAATCACATAATTTCTCTCTAGCTCTTTGTTGTTGTTGTTAAAGATTTTATTTATTTATTCATGGGAGACACAGAGAAAGAGAGACAGGTAGAGACACAGGCAGAGGGAGAAGCAGGCTCCATGCGGGGAGCCCAATGTGGGACTCAATCTCAGGACTCCAGGATCATGCCCTGGGCCAAAGGCAGGTGCTAAACCGCTGAGCCACCCAGGGATCCCCTCTCTAGCTCTTTTTAAAGAAAATGTCACTGTTGTGACATATACCTTAATTCTTTTTAAAGACAGATTACAAAAAAAAAAAAAAAAAAGAAATGAAATGAAATGAAATGCTGTAGGTAGCCAACAAACTCAAGAACCACATACCTGTATTTAGTTTCTTCATCCTGATCCATCTGAGTTTGTAGCTTTGCAAACCAGGAGAAAAACTGGAAAAATAAAAAGTATTATAGTGTCAACAAAACTAAAACAGACAAAATGAAAAGTGGCTACATGCTAAACAGCAAGTCAAAAGGGTAGACACTATCTAAGTCTTATTGTTTGGGGCTCAGACATTAATAATTATTTTTAAGCCAGGAGGTAATAATTTAATTCCATAGTCAATATCTACATGCTAGGAAAAGCAAAGGATTTTAAAAACACTGGATTCGGAGTCAAACAAGGAAGAGTATTAAAGATACAATATGTAAAAAATATATATCCCTGCTGAAGAAACTAATGCCTATTTGCTACTTTGCTAAATTTGAATAGGTAACATAGGGTTTGGGGTAAATGTTAATATCAATGCTATCTAATAAGAATTGTAAAAATATAAACTGAAATAATATAACAGAATGATTTAAGAACATGGACTTTTGTATCACCTAAACCTGGATCTGAGTCCTGGGGCCCTGCCACCTATGTCATGAAAAATATCTATTATTAAAAAGAGGTGGAGAAGACTGACCTTAACAATATGAAGAATGATGGAAATGTTTTATATCTTGATCACAGTGGTAGTTACACTCGTCAAAACTCATCAAGTGATATACTTAAAAGGAGTATATTTTATTGGGTGTAAATTCTAACTCAATATATTAGTTTTTTTAAAAAAATTGAAAGAAAGATACACAAGTACAAATTTAGCCCAGACGACTCTTTTTTTTTAAAGAGTCCAAATAAGGTCATTGACATGGTGCAAGATTATCTTCTACAACTCTCAAGTGGGATTTGAAGTCAAGGGTATGCTTGATTCCCTAAAGATACTAGGCTTGCCAAGTACCTTAGCTATCATTTACTGAACACTGACTGTGTGCCTGCCATACACTGAATGCATTATCTTATTTAACTTTCAGAAAAAATCTCCTAAAATGGGTACACAATCATCCTTGTTTTACAGATTAGAACTAAAAGCCCAAGATACAAGTAATTTGCCTAAACTCACAAAGATGGTAAGTGATGGAGGTGACTTTCACATCTAGGATGGCCTAACTCAAGCAGTGGAGAGTTCTTTTTCACTCTGCAGCACTGCCTCTTGACTTACTTACCATACATGCAAGTCAGCATGCTTGCTTTTTGTTTTACTTGGTAAATGCCTAAGCTTTGATTTTTATAGGGTAGGAAGAAGAGACAGGGGAAATGGCAGAAGAAACTGCCATTTAGGTATTTAAACATTTAGGTTTATAATTAGGAAAAAATAAAAATCAAGAGAACTTTACATATGTAAATTACTGAAAATAAATATAAGGATTCATCTAAAGAGAATAATTAAGTTTTTTAAAAAGGAAATTACCTAGCAACAAGCAGAGGGGTTGTGTGTGTACATGTGAGTGTATGTGCACAGGCACAGGCACGCTAGAGGAACACAATAACAACATACACTGGGGGAGATAAAAAATGCATGAAATATTTAAAACCCTAATGAGTAGCTATCAACATTCAAACTTGAAATATCATATCTTTGTATGTCAAGTATAACTGGGCAACAGGTTCATTTAAAATACAAAACAGGGCAGCCCCGGTGGCTCAGTGGTTTAGCGCCACCTTCAGCTCAGGGCATGATCCTGGGGACCCCAGGATAGAGTCCCATGTAGGGCTCCCCGCATGGAGCCTGCTTCTCCCTCTGCCTGTGTCTCTGCCTCTCTCTCTCTCTCTCTCTCTCTCTCTCTCTCTCTCTCTCTCCCTGTGTCTCTTCTGAATAAATAAAATCTATGAAAAATATTTTTAAAAATAAAAATAAAAAAATAAAACACAAAACAGCCACAGCTAACACAAAATCAAGAATGTTCTAGAAAGATCTGATATTAACTATAGTTTCAAATGTTTAGAACTTTTAATTAGAATATTTTTTAATTGCCCTATCTTAAGATATTTAGAATAATCAAACATCCTTAGGAATAACATTAACGTTCACCTGCTGTGCAGTTTCAATTCTTTCTTCTTCCATTTCTAAGGAAGTGAACCCCTTCAAGAGAATGTCTTCTGTAGATTCAGGTACTATTGAAGTCTGTGCAATGGGCCGCGACTGGGATGCTAAACTACACAAATCTTCAATTGGAAGCTTTAAAAAAAAAAAAGAACCATAAAGATATTTAAATAATTTGAAAATTCTCTAAACTCAAAATTATTATTCCATCTCACCATTTTGAAAGACAAAAGAACGTTTTCTATTAAATCATTTGAGGTTAATAAACGCCATTAATAATACTTACAACTAGGTTCTTTCTATTAAATGCTAATCTCAAACTGTAAACCTGATACTGGATCACACCATTAGTAAAGTATGATTTTCTTTTTTAAAGATTTTATTTATTTATTCATGAGACAAACAGAGGCATGGAGAGAGAGGCAGAGACATAGGCAGAGACATAGGCAGAGGGAGAAGCAGGCTCCCTGTGGGGAGCCCGATGTGGAACTCAAGCCCCTGAGATTACGCCCTGAGCAGACACTCAACCACTGAGCCAGGCATCCTGTAAGGTAGGATTTTTGAGTTACCTTTCTAATACTAGCCGTGAATCTGTGCTGATCAATACACATTTCCTTCCTTGACCCTCTTATAAGTTGGCACCAAAGGTAAAAACCTGTATGTTGTTGAAAGTAGCTTGTCTTTCCCAGGATCTAACAAAAGAGCCTGGCCTCATTAATGCTTGCCAACAGAAAATAAATCACATCCAAGAATTACCTATCAATAGTCATCAGTTATCAATAATTATCAATTATCTCCTTCTGCTATTTCTACCACTGGCACACTTACCCACACCTTCTTGGTGATAAATTTTGAAATTATAACTGAGTAGAAAGAATTCCAGTTTCTCAACAGTTTTAGAAAAGCCCACGAATAAGGTCTCACTTTGATGACATCAGACCTACAACACTTTCTAGTTCTCAATCACTAAAGCTAATCCAGGTGTTAATTTATCTATAGTCACACAGACGTGCTGTTTTTAGACCTCCAATAAATGGAGTGTGGATGCAGGGTAGGGTAAAAGGGCCTGTTTCATTTCAATTCCAGTTTTTAGTCCTTAGAGCATAATATTTAAGGCCTACCTATATAAAACCTTGACCCAGGACCTTACAAAATTGTCCCACCTGTATTTCTAGATAAAAAAAACTTTCATCCGAAGACAGTATTTTACCTTCAAAGCTAAAAAAAAAAAAAAAAAAGCTAGATGCACAGTGAACCATCACTAACTTAGAAATAAATCCTTTAAAAAACGGGTGTTTTGGGATCCCTGGGTGGCGCAGCGGTTTGGCGCCTGCCTTTGGCCCAGGGCGCGATCCTGGAGACCCGGGATCGAATCCCACGTCGGGCTCCCGGTGCATGGAGCCTGCTTCCCCCTCTGCCTGTGTCTCTGCCTCTCTCTCTCTCTCTGTGACTATCATAAATAAATTAAAAAAAAAAAAAAATTTAAAAAAAAACGGGTGTTTTTGTACCTGAGTTCAAGTGGAGCTATACTTTCTAGTTTGGTAAAGCACCTTACAGAGCAGCCTGATTGGAACCATGCTCCTGCTCACTTATAAGCTGTGTGACAATGGGCAAATTACTTAATGTTTCTAATCCTCAATTTCTTTTCTATAAAGTAAGAATTACAGTATGTATCACGAACCATTATGAAAAAAAGAAAACACAGGTGTGGGAAAATAGTCTTCTTATACTGCTAGGAAGCTGCAGACCAAAAAACAAACAAACGTGCTCAGGAAAGGTCCTCCATCTGCCTTCTCCCCACAAATGAGTCTGACTTAGAAGCCAGGAGGTTGTGGGTATATGTAAACACGTCTTATTAAGGGCATCATTTATTCATGTAAACTCTTTCTGAATGGTGACATAGTACCTCAGTATAAAAGGACATAGCAAGAACTAAGTTTCTCAAATCCAGTGAAAATCTATCTTTCAGTCTAATGTGTCAGCAGCAACTGTGAGCTACTACCAGGGATTCTGAAAGTAAAAGGGCCTTTGTTTCATTCCAATTGCAGTTTTTAGTCTGGTGGTAGAGAAAGCTTTGCAGAGGTAAGTCACACTGCTCCTGCTCTGTGGAACCACCCCACCCAATCACCAACAACAAGCTGCCTCCTTGCAGAGGGGGATGTCATATTATGTGTATTTAGTATAATGCCTGCCAGATAATAACAATGTCAGCTATTGCTATTTATCATATTATTATTATTTGTACTTATGAGCAACAGAAAAAGTAAATCTATCTATAAATCAGAATCCATAGTGCTTCCTGGGAACAGAACTGTCTATAAGTGATCTTTACAAAATTGTACCTCATTAGGAGTAAAATTTGGTTCTATATGAACAGACTGTGACAAAATTCAAACATGATTCTATTACCAACATTTACACAATAGTTAAAAGGGAAAAGAGGAAGGAGCTGTGAATCAGGCTCAGATTTGAAAAACATACCAGAAAGCACAGGGAGACCAGGCTAAGGTAAAGAAAGCTGGGCAGAGGGCTGCTGCAATGGATTCACCAGTACACTCAATACAGCTAAAGAATCAGTGAACTTAAAGACAGTCAATATAATCACTCAATAGGAAACATACATGGGGAAGCAGAGTGAGAAAATACAAACTGAACACAATATCCAAGAACAGTAGGATGGTCTCAAATTATCTAGTACATACATAATCTGAATACCAAAAGGAAAGAGAATAGGGTAGAAAAAATATTCAAAAAGACAGTAATTGAGAATTTTCCAAAAATAATAAAAGACACCAAACTACAGTTCTGAGCAGCTCAGAGAATCCCAAGAAGAATACAAACACACACAAATACACATCTAGACAGATGAGATTCAAACTCCTGAAAAAAACAAAGTTAAAAAGAAAATCTTGGGAGACGGAGGAAAAAAGACATTACATACAGAAGAAAGAAGATAAGAATTACAGAAAAATTCTCATCAGAAGTTATGCAAATCTTTTAAGTGATAAAAGGAAAAAAAAGTCAATCCAGAATTCTTTATCTAGAATTTTTTTTTTAAATGAAAGGGAAATAGAGACTTTAAACAAGGCTGAGAGAATGCATTTCTAGCAGACTTAGGCTGAAAGAAATGTTAAAGCCAGCTCCTCAAAAGCAGATGGAACATAATACCAGACAGAAAACTGAGTCTTTAAAAAACAAAACAGGAACGCCTGGGTGGCTCTGTGGTTGAGCATCTGCCTTGGGCTCAGGTCATGATCCCAGGGTCCTGGGATCGAGTCCCATATCAGGCTCCCTGCAGGGAGCTTGCTTCTCCCTCTGTGTCTCCTGTAAGTAAATAAACAAAATCTCTTTAAATAAATAAATAAAGGTAGACTGTGACTAATTAAAGAAATAAGTTATAAACACCAGGGCAATCATTTAAAATATTGAAAACACACAGAGGACCTAACAAAATTCAGTCCTTCAATACACCACCAAAACCTATATCTAAATTTAACTCAATCACTTTGAGAAAAAAGGCCCTAAATGTATCTTTAAAAATCCTGTAGATCAATATCAAAACCCTGATTGTCATACCACATACTATGGTTTTACAAATGAAAATGTAAGAATCATATTCTCCCATCAGAGTTTATGAGGTATTAAACCACAGAAGTCTGATACTACTTCATGATATACCAAATTACAGATAAAAAGTAACTTTCCTCTTGTTCCACAATCATTTCTAATACATATAGCAGTCCTTTTAAACAGTTACTTAAAAAAATAAATTCAAAGGACATTCAGTGAAAGTCTCCTTCTCCTGGACCCATTCTCCAACCATCCAGTTCCTTCTCAGAAGCTATTAGTTACTTAGTTTCTCACAACTCTTCCCTATGGTAGTCTATGTATATACAAGGGAAGTGTACCCGTTTAACCTGGATAATGGTACCATATACACTCTGCCTTTTTCATTTAATAGGCAGCATTTTCAATTCTCTCTTTTTTTTTCTTCTTTTTTTTTCTTTTTTTTTCAATTCTCTCTCAACAGAGTGTAAGGAAAAATTGGATTTTACTCTCTCACTTTAAATTCATAACTCTGTCATTAAAATATAACAAGCCCATTATTTTAGAAGTCTAGGAGTACAGAATGATTATTTCAGTAAAAACCAAATCTTCCTTCTTCTCCTCTATCCTGGCAGTTCCTTGTTAAGGCAATACCAGTGTTTATAACTAAGAAATATTTTAAAGGAATTTGAGGGCAGAATGAAGAACTTAATAAAGAATCAGAGATATTTGCAATGTTTATCAATCATCCCTTATCAAAATTATTCAAAACACATAAACATAACTTTATTCTAAATCATCAAGAGTTATAATGAATAGTAAATCCTTCCCCCAACCCCTACTTTTAGCCAATTTAGCCATTTTCAGTATTTACGGTTACCCTATAACTCTACAACACAGATTTACGGCATTGTCTTCACTGAATTCATCAATTCGAGGTCCTCGCTAAATAAAATGAAGAAATAAGTATCGCTAACATTTTCCTCTACATTTAACCTCAAATTTTGTTATTTATACCATCTCTTTTTTGGATTATAAAAATAATGTTGATACCTTGTTTTGTAATTAAATCTTTTTTTTAATTTTTTTTTATTTTTATTTATCTATGATAGTCACAGAGAGAGAGAGAGGCAGAGACACAGGCAGAGGGAGAAGCAGGCTCCATGCATCGGGAGCCCGATGTGGGATTCGATCCCAGGTCTCCAGGATCGCGCCCTGGGCCAAAGGCAGGCGCCAAACCGCTGCGCCACCCAGGGATCCCTGTAATTAAGTCTTTAGATTTTTTTAAGTAGCAGTACATACTTCCCGGCTTCCATAAATTTACCAAAACTACAGGTTCACTGATACTGTCTTTTTGGAGTGCCACACATTTATTACTGTGATGTCAAAGGGACCAAGGGTCATACACATGTGCTCAGTCTGCCATTTTAAACAAAAAAATATTTATCTTCTAATTTACTTTAGAAAACAAAAATCATATGAAAACTCGAGATACTTGAGAAGCTCGTGTAAATATTCTAGACAGAGTCTGTAGTCTAGATGTTGTGAGTAAACAGAATTTGAATGTATGATAAAGCATTCTAAATAGAATTACTTTATGTACAAATACTAACTACTTTGCAAGCATAAGGACTTTTAAATACCAGAAGCAGAAGGAGGCTTCCTGTCCCATTCCCTTTGTCTCACTGATACAAAACCATTTTCTCTCAAACCAAGCAAAAGTCACGCTGACTGCTTGTAGGAAGTAATTTTTTAGAGACACAAAACAAGTTGCTTTTAAGAGTATGAAAAAATGTCCCCATTGGGTACACTTGCTCAGCTGTCTTCTTTTCTCAAAGCACCTGGAACAGAATGGAAAATCAAGACAGGGTGTGGTGGTGTCGTGAACTTTCTGTTCTGACCCCTCATTCACTCCTGGCTCTTCTGGCTGGTTCAGTCAGTGGAGCTCGAAACTCTTGATCTGAGTCGTGAGTCTGAGCCCTCATTGCGTGTAGAAATTACTTTGAATAAATAAATAAATAAACTGATGGATCTCATTCACTCCTGAGTCCTCTGGCTCACTCACATTGTGCTAGCTTCCAGATGGAGCAGACATTTAACCACCACAGAGAGAAGAGTACAGACCCTAATTGTCAGTCCTTGAGAGCTACTGTATAGTTTATGCAAATAGCACATTAATATAATATCTTAAATAATAATTACAATAAACTATCAATCTTACCTGACCAGCTAAGCAGGTCCAGGAAGAAAACAAACACACCTTTCTTTCCTAAACGTTACTTTTTTTTTTTTTTCACAGTTCTGGATTAGAGAATACAACTTTCATAATCTAAACAATTCACTCCCTAAATGAAACCTGTGTGTTCCTTTCTCTCTTTGGAGCAAATCAATGAAGAGGTACAGATGGAATCTCAGAACCTTCCTCAAAGCACTAACCTCTCTTTTCTTACCTTTGCTCTGAGACACCTATACCAGCTCAGGATCACAAAATTCTAATCTATTCTTTCAAGTTATTAATCATTTGGGGGGAAAAGGGCATATAATATAATATTAGCAGGTCGTTTGCCATATGCACTTAACAATACATGATTTCATTGAATTCTCACATCTCCCCATCAGACAAATAAATAGTAGTATAATCCCCATTTTATAAAGAAGAAAAAGGGCTCAAAGAAGCTAAATCTATTAAGAACACACAGCCTTTAGGACAACTGTCACAGTACATTCCAGGTAAACTTCAGGATCAATTATTGCAGCATTTATCAAGAAAGAAAAAGGCCCTCAGTACTAAAAAATTTGCCCTGGCTAGAAGAAACCAGTCTACCTAATATTTTACTCCAAATTCTCTTATCTAACACCAAAAAAAAAAAAGATATAACTTCTTTCCAAGGTAAGACCAGTTACCAGTTCCCCTTCATTAAAGACAAAGCTATTTCTTAAGAAGTTTAACAGCTTTATAATATTTGCTGACATGTTAACTGGCCTTTTGTTATTCAACAAACCTGCTTAGTTCCAGTTGTTCAGGAAGTAATATATCTTGTGAAAATTGTGAAATACTACAGAAAATCCTCCACAGATACACTGGACAAAATAAAAATTGAGGCATTTCCTTTTCATCACTAGTGTTGACAGTGGTAATGGATAAAAATTTCAATTCCAGTCTTCCCACCAGACATAATGGAAGATCCCAGACAGGTAAATAAAGGTCATTTCATTCCCAGAGGAATCCAATCCCTATTCTGCATGTACCAGAACACCCTCACTGAAGCCCTGAACTTGTCAAGCTCATCTCTTACCCTAGACTTCACATGGTTTTTTTCCCTTCACCTGGAAGGTTATTTCAAATGTCTTTGCAAGGCTGGCATCTCTTATTTTCCATCATGAGTTCTCACCTTGGATTGTCACTTTCTTGGGCTTCCTCCCTTGTCTAGAGCACACCTCATCCCTTTGTCACACTATCCTGTTTTATTTTCCTTGTATCATGGGTCACCGTCTCAACTTACCCTGTTCTTTTTTACAAGCTCACGATCACAATTCTATTGGCTCCACGAGACTGGGGCTCTTGGTTTTCATATCTATCCTCAATCCCAGCCCAAGGTGGGCACATAATATATGTCAAACAACTGCATGAGGTTAATGTGCACATTATACTGCATAAATATGGGGGGGAAATGGGGTGAAAATGAAAGATTTCATTTACTTCCTCCAAACCCTTTCCTTCACACTCAATGAGAATAATAAGAGTTTATGAGCTAAGACAATAAAAACAATTCAGTTGGGCAGCCCGGGTAGCTCAGTGGTTTAGCGCCTGTCTTTAGCTCAGGGTGTGATCCTGGGGTCCTGGGATCGAGTCCTGCATTGGGCTCCCTGCATGGAGCCTGCTTCTCCCTCTGCTTATGTCTCTGCCTGTGCCTCTCTCTCCCATGAATAAATAAATAAAATCTTAAAAAAAAAAAAAAACCCAATTGGGTTACTTTTCTTGTGGACTATGTTCCCCACAGGGGCTGCAATATTCAAGCATCCTGCTTCCCTAACAGGCCAAATCAATTATAAACAGACTGGAACATTTACAGAGCAAACAACTTCTATTATCTAGAGAGTAAAAGACTTTGATAGCCCAGCCAAAAGATTTCCACCTGCTTCCTCCTTCATTTCAGCATAGCATCCTTCTATAAGCACACAGACAAACCCAAGAAAGAACTCCTGTCCTTGACAGTGGAGCGCACCACAGTGAAAGGGAACTTTCCAATCAGAAAAGAAATCAGTTCTTGGGATCCCTGGGTGGCGCAGCGGTTTGGCGCCTGCCTTTGGCCCAGGGCGTGATCCTGGAGACCCGGGATCGAATCCCACATCGGGCTCCCGGTGCATGGAGCCTGCTTCTCCCTCTGCCTGTGTTGTGTCTCTGCCTCTCTCTCTCTCTCTGTGTGTGACTATCATAAAAAAATAAAAAAAAAAAGAAATCAGTTCTTAACCTCTATAATTTGAGAGTAGAAAAAAATTAAAAAAAAAAAAAACTTTGAGTCTCTAAAAACAATCTGCCTTTGGACACAGCTCCAAATCGTGTACAATGAGTGCTTCCGACATTAAAAAAATAATTTAAGGGACACCCGGGTGGCTCAGCGGTTGAGCGTCTGCATTCTGCTCACGGCGTGATCCTAGGGTCCCAGGATCAAGTCCCACGTGGGGCTCCCTGCGGGGAGCCTGCTCCTCCCTTTACCTGTGTCTCTGCCTCTGTCTCTCATGAATAAATAAATTAAAATCTTTAAAAAGAAAAAAAAAAACTAATTCAAAAAATTATCATTAAATTGTAAGAACTATAAAATTTATTTATAAAAACCATTATTAAAAAATAATAAAATAATTACAATAAATATTATTATAACAAAATAATAATCCTAAACCTGGCCCTCGCAACCCAGAAAAAAAGTTTGCCAAACATGTGACAATTCATAAAAAGTACTTCTTCGATCCCTGGGGGGCTCAGCGGTTGAGCGCCTGCCTTCAGCCCAGGGCGTGACCCCGGGGTGTGGGGATCGAGTCCCACGTCGGGCTCCCGGCAAGCAGCCTGCTTCTCCCTCTGCCTGTGTGTCTGCCTCTCCCCATCTCTCTGTATCTCATGAATAAATAAATAAAACCTTTAAAAAAAAAAAAAAGTACTTCTTCGCGTTGTAACTACTTGAACTGAATCGTGCAAACGGTAATATTTTCGTCAGGAAGAAACACGCTGAGGGCAGCCCGGGGGGCTCAGCGGTTTAGCCCCTCCTGCAGCCCAGGGCGTGACCCCGGGGTCCCGGGATCGAGTCCAGCGTCGGGCTCTGCCTGTGTCTCTCATGAATGAATAAATAAATAAAATCTTTAAAAAAAAAAAAAAAAAAAGCAGCAGCACGTAGACCCCTCCGAGCGACCACCTGCGGGGCCGGGTGACGCACGGGGGTGCCCACCTTCCGAGGAAACGCCCGTCGCGTCCCCGCACCTGAGGGGGAGGTCGCCGCGCAGGGCGCGCCGCTCGGGCTGACGCGTTGGCCGTGCGGGCGCCGCCACGGAACCGGGAAGCGGGTTACGACGCGGAGGGAGGCGGCGCCCCGGGCACGGCTCCCCGCGGCCCGCCGCACGCGCAGGCGGAGGGCTGGGGCCGGCCACCGGCAGAGCGAGGCCCGACGGCCCGCGCCCAGCCCGTCACCTCACCTCGGCCGGCACCGGCAGGTTCTCCGCCGCCGCCTTCAGCTCCAGCACCGAGTCCGTCTGCCTGTCGGTCAGCGGCGCCGTCGTGTCGGGTCTCCGATCCCAGAAAGCCAGCCTCTCCCGAGCGTCCCGCTGCTCCGCCGCCGCCGCCTCCTGCGGCAGCAACAGCGCCGCCTCCGCCATCGCCGCCGCCCCTGCGGGCCTCAGCAGCCGCGGGCCGGTGGGGACCCCGACAGACAGGCCCGGGCCACTTCCGGGGGAGCCAGGGCTTCCAGCGAGGCACCGGGACCCTCACCCCGGAAGCGCTTCCGCGGCGCGAGGGGGCGGGACCGCGGCCAAGACTGACGTGGCTCTAGGCGGCGGACGACTATTTCCGCCTGGGATGCGGGGGAAAGCGGAGGAGCCGGGCCGTGGCGGAAGTAGAAATGCCCCCACCGGAAGTCTCTGTCTCAACTTCAATAACTTTATTGTCACGTGTTGTTCGGGTTAGTGACAATTGCGCTACCGGACCCTGCCAGCAGCCCTGCCAGCAGAGGTCCCCCCGAGCTCCGGGATCTGCGGCTTGGGCTCCCAGCTGACCGGGTGGGGTGGAGCGTGCAGACCCCGTGGGATTTCGGTGTAGACATGTCGACACTTTCCACCGCCTAGATCCCAACCACCGGGATAAAACTGTTCCAACGTGCAGTAGTTACGCTGTTAGAAAACCAAGTTATGAAAACACATGAAAATGCAAAGATTTCTGTAATCAAAAATCCTTGATGGTATCAAATGACTGGAAACAACCTGGCTGGCTGTCCAATATTGAAGGGCTGGATTAATTAATTCATGGCACAGACATGAAATTGAAATGCCATCCTGTGTTGGGGCGCCTGGGTGGCTGCAGTCGGTTAAGCCCTGGACTCTTGAATTGTGCTGGGGTCGTGACCTCAGGGTCCAGGAAAGGAGCTCTGCTGGGGGGGGGGGGCCTTCATTCTCAGAGGGGGGTCTGCGTGGGATTCTCTCTCTCTCTCCCTTGCTCCTACCCCTGCTCTTGTACTCTCTCTCTCTCTTTCTCTCTCCCTCTCTCAAATAAATAAATAAAATCATTTAAAAAATACTATCCAGTCTTTTAAATCATATCATAGGGTTTTTTAAAGATTTTATTTATTTGAGAGAGAGAAAGAGAATAATTAGGGAGAGCGGCAGAGGGAGAGGGAAAAGCAGGCTCCCAGACAAGTCAGAGGTGGGGCTCGACCCCAGGACCCTGACATCATGACCTGAGCCAAACGCAGATACCCACTGAACCGCCCAGGAGCTCCCACATTGCAGTTTTGAGCAACAAAAAAAAAGAATGAAGTGTTTTATCAACCCTGCTTCTATGCAATCAATGAATTACCAAGCGGCATGAAGAAACTTCTGAAAGTAATGGAAATGTCCTGGTTTGATGAAATGTTATCTTGTTCCCTGTTGTTGGTGGTCATCTCACAACTATACACATATGTCAGAACCGGGCAAATCGTACAGTTGAAACATGTGTAGTGTACGTAGGAACGCACAACATAGTCATTATAAATTGGGGCAAGGGAGAATGAAGCAGATATGTAAGTAATGACATGAGAGAAGAGTCATCATGTATTGTTGAATTAAGAAAACAAGCTGCTGGGCCACCTGGGGGCTCAGTCCATTAAGTGTATGACTCTGGTTTTCAGTTGAGGGTTGTGAGAGCGAGCCCCGTGTCGGGCTCCACCCTGAGCTTGGAGCCTGCTTAAGATTCTCTATCTTTCTCTCTTTTTTAAAAAAAAAAAAGCAGGCTGCTTTTTTTTTTTTAATTTACTTATGATAGTCACACAGAGAGAGAGAGAGAGGCAGAGACATAGGCAGAGGGAGAAGCAGGCTCCATGCCCGGGAGCCCGACGTGGGATTCGATCCTGGGTCTCCAGGATCGCGCCCTGGGCCAAAGGCAGGCGCTAAACCGCTGCGCCACCCAGGGATCCCCCATGTTCATTCCTTAACAATTCTTTTTCAAAAAACAGTCTTAAAATAATGAAACCCCTGCCCTCTCTGCCCTGCCAACCCAACTCACAGGGGATAATCTCTAATAACATTTTGCTACATGTCTTTTCAGACCTTTCTTCTTTTTCCTGTGTGTACATGTGATTTTTAAACTAAATGTGGGATTATATTTATATTTTTAAAATATTTTTTATATTAAAAAAGCAGCTTGGGATCCCTGGGTGGCGCAGCGGTTTAGCGCCTGCCTTTGGCCCAGGGCGTGATCCTGGAGACCCAGGATCGAGTCCCACATCGGGCTCCCGATGCATGGAGCCTGCTTCTCCCTCTGCCTATGTCTCTGCCTCTCTCTCTCTCTCTCTCTCTCTCTCTCTCTCTCTGTGTGTGTGTGTGTGACTATCATAAATAAATAATTTTTTTTTTAAAAAAGGAATGAACATAGATTGGGGATGAGACAAAGCGAACTCTAGTTCCAGCTCTGAGGCCCTTAAACAAAACATGCATGTCGGTAGCAATACTCCATCAAGTACCCTATTCGCACCTGCCCAAATCACACAGCTCCTCCTCGTGCCTCCAGTCCCCTAGCCAGGGAAGAGGGTGGCTCCGGGCCAGCGGACACAAGCGGTCACGTGCGGCTGACAAGCTTTGAGCTGCTCGAAGTCAAGTGCGTCAGACAATCTGGGCTTCACACTCTACTGGGGCCTCTTTTTATGCTACCGCATTTGCATTCTGGGGGATTGTTTTAATTCCTAATGTTCTACAAAATGTGTGCAACTCTTATTGCAAAGCTATCATAAAGAAACTGGAAGTTTCGTTTGGTAGATCTTCAAAACTGTGTTTTTCAGTGGTTTGAGGAGCCTTTCAGGAAAGGGTGGAGGAAAAGAGATTGAGGACCATGCTCTGACCTGAGGAACAGCAGCGTAGACATCACAGTAGCCCAGGAACTGAGAGCCGGCTGGGGAACTGGAGAAGAAAGAAGGAACTGGAAGCCCGTTAGGACTTCAGGGGATTGACCAGGTGCTAGAAACCCATCTCCAGTGGCCCCTGCTCCTTACACACAGTACTCCCTTGACTTGCATTCCCACTGCCAGGGACCAGAGCGGTTATAGAGGCAAAATATGTAAAAGTTGTTAACAGGCACCAGTGGTAAATCTAAGATAAATGAGCCCTGGCCCAAGGTCTGAAATGGGGCCCTCCTCCCCCAACACACAGCAAAGCAGGTCCTCTCCTTGCTCCTATCAGCAGGGATGGTGGGGAGGAGAGGTCTTGGGATCTGTGAGGGACTCCGGTGGGTGGAGACAGGCTTTGGAACTCTCAGGTTGTGGTGTTGTTGTTTTATTTACTGATTCATGAGAGACACAGGCAGAGGGAGAAGCAGGCTCCCCGCGGGGAGCCCGATGTGGGGCTGGAGCCCAAGACCCCGGGGTCACGCCCTGGCCCGAAGGCAGGTGCTTCACCGCTGAGCCACCCAGGAGTCCCTGGAGATCTCAGTTTTAAAACTAGCAGCCTGGTATGTGAACCTTGTGTGTGTGTGTGTGTGTGTGTGTGTGTGTGTGTGTGTGTGTATAAAAACAAAACAGGGCAGCCCCGGTGGCTCAGTGGTTTAGCGCCGCCTTCGGCCCAGGGTGTGATCCCGGGGTCCTGGGATCGAGTCCTGTGTCGGGCTCCCTGCATGGAGCCTGCTTCTCCCTCTGCCTGTGTCTCTGCCTCTCTCTCTCTCTCTCTGTCTCTCATAAGTAAGTAAGTAAGTAAATAAATAAACAAACAAAAATAAAAAAAATCTTAAAAAAAAAACACACACACACAAAAGCAGATCTGTCCTTTTTCAGATTGAAGACCTTTCATGGTTACATCATGGCATAACATGCAGATGCTCAACCAGCCTAATCCGGGCCTTTAGGGTTTTACATTTGTGTCTGCAAATTTCATCAAGCGGGGCTGGCATTTTTGTCTGCAAACTCTAAGCAGGGGAAGGAAGAGAAAACTTTTTTTCCTTTTTAAGGATTTATTTATTCAGGAGAGACAGAGAGAGAGGAGCAGAGACACAGGCAGAGGGAGAGGCAGGCTCCCTGCAGGGAGCCCACGCGGGACTCGATTCCAGGACCCCGGGGTCACGCCCTGGGCCAAAGGCAGACGCTCAACCGCTGAGCCCCCCAGGGGTCCCCAAGTAAACCATTTTTTAAACTCTTTTTCGTGTATTTCTTATTTACTTCCTTGCTGAGAGGTGAGCCTGCCAGGGACCCCGTGTGGCCCTCGGGGCCAGGGCGGGGGTGGGGGGGCTGCTCCCTCCTAGGCCCCGGCGCCCGCACGGGGTCCGCGGATTCGCATCCAGGCCCCGCCGCGCTCAGGAGCGCCCCCAGGTGGCGGCCCGCTCCGCTGCCCCCCCCCCCCCCCCCGCTGCGGCCCTCGCGCATCAGGAACAGGTGCCTGGGGACCCCCCTGTCCCCTCCAGAGGGGTCCAGGCAGCCAGCACGGCTCAGCTCCCTGCTGCAGACGCAGGCCTAGGGGGTCTTTATTTCTGCCACAGTCGTTGCCGGAGCCCCACCATTCACCCTCCCACCCTGGGGAGGGCCTGGGGTCCAGGCCATTCACCCACTTTCCCCTGTCCTCGCATCCGTGCGCACACCCAAGCACCCCAGCCCGGCCACCTAAGGGCCTGGTACCCTGGGCCTCTTCTACACATGCAGAGGGGCACCCAGGACCTCTGCGCCTCAGCGCCCTCGTAGGAAAATGTGCAAATAAAATAATAAAAGTACTTGCTGCAGAGGATGTGCAGCGAGGATAGAATGAGATGATACATAGGAGAGCCTGAGACTCAAGCATGGGAGGTGCTCAGTGAGGTTGAGCTGTTGGAGAAGGGGGGTGGCGATGGGAGAGGAGAGGGGAGGAGGAGGATCCCTCTGGAATTCTCCAGGCTGACCTTCCAAAGCCCCCAGGACTTTGGTCACAGCTGCACCTCTGCCTGGGAGCATCTTCCAGGAATGCACCGAGCCCACTCCAAGCATCAGTCCTCAGCTGCTTTCCAGCCGTCTCTCTAGGGCCCACCCCAGGGGGAGCTGCTGCAGGCCCAACGGCAGCAGGGGGCCCATGTCAACCCGGTTCCCAGATGGGATGGGGCTCCGGAAGGTCGCTGGACTGAGAACCCCTGCTCTTGATGACCACCCCGCACCCCTGCCCATAAGGAATCCTCACCGTGCAGCAGGGTGAGCCAAGGTGTGCACCTGCGTCTGCATCAGGGACACCTGCTGAGGCCTCCTCCTCCTGCCCTGGGCATCGGGGCAGCCAGAAGCAGCCTCCTGGTGCTCTGGACAGGTTCCCGCTAAAGTCACAGTGACCTCAGCCTTCGTTCTCAGGGTACGAATGGCACGAGCCAGGCCGCCCTCCCCAGGGAGGGCTTTAACCTCTTAAAGAAGAGAAGTTCGAGCCGGCAGAGAGTCGAAAGAGCATATGATCAAACCCCTCCATCCCGCAGAGGAGCCAGCTGAGGCGTACAGAGGTGAGACCACTCGCCCAGAGTCCCTCAGGTGATTAACGCTAGTCAAAGCCCAGCTAGAACTTAGGTAACCTGACTTCTGTGGCTGATGCTCACTGTACTACCTCGGAGCTTCTCCAACTTGAGTGATGTACACAGCCTTTAAAAAAAAAATTAGACTGTGACGCCTGGGTGGCTCAACCGGTCTGCCTTCGGTTCAGGGTGTAATCCTGGGGTCGTGGGTTCAAGTCCCACTGGGCTCCTTGCAGGGAGCCTGCATCTCCCTCCGCTTGTGTCTCTGCCTCTCTCTGTGTGTCTCTCATGAATAAATAAAATCTTTAAAAATACATATATATATATACATATACACATATGTATATGTGCATAAACAAAGAGGGTGGAAGCAGAAATCACATGGCAACCCTTAGCTTTAAGGCAGTCATGGTGACGACCCAGAATATATATATATATATATATATTTGTTTAAATACATGAGATGAAAACACACATTTTACAATGTTGTTCACAGGCTCTAGTTTGAGAAACGCTGCACCATGTCCTGCTGCCCTAAAGGCATGCACAGGGGTGAAACTTCCCTGTCACCTGCTACAAGTATCTGGGACTTCACATTCTAGGGCCTCTGGTAATGGAAAAATGTCTAAGGGACAAGCAGCAGGATTGTTCCAGGTCAGGGAAGGGGTAAGAAAGCAGAAGAGATGGACATAGGGATCCAAAGACCGCCTTAAGTGGGTACTGCAGAGGTCCACATTGGGTGGTCAGCCCCACTTGGTTATCAAATTCTGAACACTGGGAAGGACCCCTGCTCATAATGCAACATTGCAAAATGAGCCAATGTTATAGTCACAAAGTACCTCGCATCTGCTTCTCACTTTAACGCTAGGAGAAAGTTGGTGGATATTATCTCCAATTAGTGAGTGAAGAACTGAACCCCTGGGAGGTTTGTGACCTACTTAAACTAACGATTGGTAGAGAGCAGACCTATCACTGGAACCAGGATGCCTGATGAGATATTCTTTCCCCTCGGGGATCCCTGGGTGGCTCAGTGGTTTGGCGCCTGCCTTTGGCCCAGGGCGCGGTCCTGGAGTCCCAGGATCGAGTCCCGTGTCAGGCTCCCGGCCTGGAGCCTGCTTCTCTGCTTCTCCCTCCTCCTGTGTCTCTGCCTCTCTCTCTCTCTCTCTAGTCTATCATGAATAAATAAATAAATCTTTAAAAAAAAAAAAAGATCTTCTTTCCCCTCAACGCTAACATTATGACAGTGAGTGACCTGAGGACATGCATGGAACCATTAGTACCTTTCTGTAATAGGACGTTGTAGCAAGGATGAGTCTCAAGCATGAGCATTACAAGTTCAAAGAAATACCTCCAAGAGGAAAAGGCGTGAAGCTTTGGTATGTTCTGTTCTACTATGAAGCAGGAGTAGTAGTTCAAGTAGTTCATAAATCATGGCATTGAAGAGGAGGAAGGCTTCTGAGATCCCTTTCCATTTGACTTGTTCACTTGCAATAAAGTTGCAAAATGGAATAATTTAAAAGAAAATATTCTTATGCACACCTCCACCTTCTTGAATTTTCAGGGCATGTGAATTTGGCATGGTTGGCACGGCTGAATTTCTTCATGCCTAATCCTCCAGCCTACTAGAACCACTTCTCTTGGGATGGCATTTATAGCTTTACCAAGTATCTGAAGATCTATTTGCTTTTTCAAGTTATTTCCTTGCTTACTCATTTTATCAATTTCTCATTTACGTCTCAGTGAACTGTTAAATCACCTTAAACTTTGACAATTTATTTAAACAGTAGCAAAGGCTTTATTTCATATTAAAAGAAGAATTGCTGCCTGGGATCAGACAACCAGTCTCTCAGCTTAGAATTCAGAATCAATATTTAGAGTCAAGTCATATTTGAAGACAGACATAATTACCTTCCAATATTTCAACTTCAAAAACCTGTGAGCTGTGACTTTGCTAGCCATAAAATTAAAACAAGTGCAATAAAATCATTATCACCCCTTTGTGAGAATAAACATTGGTAGAACATCTTTGAAAATATCTATCGGGAGTCTTTAAACTTTTTTTAACCTCTGGGCTTTTTTAAAAAATTGGTAATCAAATATTTAAAAACATCTTTATGTGCATAGATGTTCATCACAGGATACCAACAAACATTTGGAAGCAACTTAAGTCTACAACTATGGTAAACTTGTTTGATGGTCTATTAGTCATTTAAATTGTTTCAACTTTACTTATATTTTGTTTTTTATATTGTTAAATGAATATGTATTATTTATCACCATGTGTATTTATTAATTACTCCTATGTATTTTCATTATGTATGTTTGTGTGTGTGTGTGTGTTATAGTGTTAAGGATCTCAAAACCTTGGGACGCCTGGGTAGCTCAGTGGTTGAGTGTATGCCTTTGGCTCAGGGTGTGATCCCAGTTCAAGGATCGAGTCCCATATCAGGCTCCCTGTGAGGAGCCTGCTTCTCTCTCTGCCTGTGTCTCTGCCTCTCTGTGTCTCTCATGAATAAATAAATAAAATAAAATATTTTTTAAAAAGAAAAAAAAAGGATCTCGAAACCTAACCAGCTCATTCATGAACTGATCCACCTATTAAGCATTTCGTGTGTACCTACTATGTGCCAGCTGGCATGCTAGCTAGTCTGAAAAAGAACATTCCCTGCCTTCCAGGACCTTACAATTCAGTGAGAGAGACAGAGAAGTATTGGTTGTATAGATCATATATGTTATTCCAATATATCACTGGAGTAAGCATGAGATAGTACAGAAAGCATCGGAAGAAAGGCATCTCATCCATTCTTGGAAGATAAGGTTTGTTTCCTGGAGGAAAGAACACCTAAGCACTGTGCTTTGCATGCAGTAGATGCTCAATAAATGTATTTTGAATGAATTGGTATCAGAAGGGCAATGGGAAGCAGCCCCGGTGGCCCAGCGGTTTAGCGCTGCCTTCAGCCCAGGGTGTGATCCTAGAGACCCAGGATCGAGTCCCACGTCGGGCTCCCTGCATGGAGCCTGCTTCTCCCTCTGCCTGTGTCTCTGTCTCTGTCTCTGTCTCTCTCTCTCTCTCTCTCTGTCTCTCATGAATAAATAAATTCTTAAAAAAAAAAGGGCAAAGGGCAAATAAAGGAGAAAGAAACCCTTTCAAGACAAAGGAAAGATCCCGTGCTAATGCCTAGAAGGGAGAATACAGAACACTTTCAGGAAGTCAAACATTTTCCAAGATGGCTGGAATTTGGAGTTCAGTTTAGAAAAGAACAAGAGATGAAGGCCAAGAAGTGCATCGAGACAAGAGTACGAAACCCTGGGTGCCATGCTGAGGAGGAGTTTGGCCTCTGTGCTGAGGAGAAGGAGCAGGGAGGACATTGCCATGCTGGCCATGCAGAAAGGTCCTGGACAGAATGACACATACAATGACAGGAGGCCAGTCGAGGGAGGTGGGGACACAGCAGAGGCTCTTTCAGCTGTCTAGGAGGCCTGCCCGCAAGAGAGCCCATGGAGAAAGGGGATGCATGGAAGAGATATTAGGATAAAATCCACAGGACTTGAGGATTTAACTGAGTGTGAAGTAAAAGGGCCAGAGAGGAGACAGGAGGCCTGGCGGTGGAGCACGGTATGTGGAAGTTCTGGGGTGTCAAGTGCAGGCAGCTGCCGAAGGCAAGAGGAGGTGGCTCCGACTCCCGGGCCATGTCGTTCTGCCGCACTGCTACCTCTCCTTCAAGCCACACCTGGCATCACTGGGATTTCCCTACGGGCAGAGGAAGGAAAGACTCAGGCCTAGTTATAGATGGTTTTGAACAATACCTAGGTACCGGCTAGATGTGAACAGCTGCAGTGTGACAGCCCCAATCAGGAGTGTCACTGGGAAAGAAAATCCTCTGACTGCTCAGACTTCCAATGGCACCTTGGTACTGCCAGTGCTGGAGGTCTGGAACCCATGACCACAGCCAATCTTTGTCCCCAGAAGCTTCCCATCTCCGTGTCTCATGCTATATGTGAAGAAATGTCTTTCAATCTGGTTTCCAGTTTACTAATTCTCTCTTCAACCATTTGCCTTCGATTTAACTTCCAGTAATATTTTTCCCATTTTACAGATTATGTTTTTAAAGATTTATTTTTCTTTATTTGAGAGAGAGAGAGAGCTCCCATGAGCAGGGGGGAGGGGCAGCGGGAGAGGGAGAGAGGATCTCAAGCAGACTCCACACTGAGCATAGAGTCTGATGCAGGGCTTGATCCCATAACCCCAAGACTGTGACCTGAGCTGAAATCAAGAGTCAAGTGCTTAACTGCCTGAGCCACCCAGGTGCCCCAAAGATTATATTTTTAAAATACTATCATTTTTTAAAACTCCAATTACTTTTATAATCTGCCTAGTTCATTTTTATAGTTTTTCTTTCCCTGTCTGGTACACTCCTTCCATCTCATTAATTTCTATCTGCACAAGAGATACTTTTAACTTTCCCTGAAAATTAGCCTTGAAGAAGGGGAAGTACAGGGTGCCACAGGAGCATGTGATGGCAAGCTGGACTTCACCCTGGGTGCAGAGAAGCCCTTCCCTGCAAAAGTATTATAGATGAGAACTGAGGGGTGCCCGGTCACTTGGAGCTGTAGCCAAATTGCCAGACACACTCCAGGCCCTACTGTAGCTCCACGGTGTCGTCTACCACAGTCAGATACAGAACTTCTGATTTCTCCCTACACCATGCTGGGGTTTCCCGTAAGTAGTAGAAGCTGCCTCCTAGATTTCGCAGCCATTTGTTTTTCTTTTTTTTTTAAGATTATTTATTTATTTATTCATGAGAGAGAGAGAAGCACGGACACAGGCAGAGGGAGAAGCAGGCTCCCTGTGGGGAGCCCGATGCGGGACTCGATCCTGGGACCCGGGATCATGTTCTGAGCCAAAGGGAGATGCTCAACCAGAGCCACCCAGATGCCCCTCACGGCTATTTCTACCCCATTGTCTAACTCTACTAGGGCTTGGGAGTACTCTAGGATTTTTCCATTTTCTCCCATCATACTTATAAAACAAAATTTTTCGCTCTGTTCTTAGAACTTTCATGAGCCATCCTCAATCCTGCCACTTCATGATGAGCAGTTGAAGCAACATTATCAAACATTTAGTTTCTGTCAGAGGCCAGTAACAATTTGAGCTATTTCACAAAGAAAAAATAGTTATTTGCAAAAAGGGTATGGCTTTGCCCCCAAACTCCAGGGGTGTGCACTGCAATTCTGCTAGTGGGGTTTCCTGAAGTCTCTGTACAGCATCCATCTGTCCTAGACACTTCAGGCATGTCCATGTGCTAGAACACCACGTACTACGGCCTGGACTTGCCACAGACCTTCTCTTGCTCTGGGCCTCACTCCAAACTGGCAGCCTAACAAGTTCCTTCCTAAATAGGTCACAGCAGTAAACTCAAATGTGCTGTATGTTGCCTCCAAAGAAGCCCATGGTAATGGCCATAGGTCTCTTGGGGATTGAGGAAAGATGTTGAGCATATACTCAGAGCAGTGTCAAAGAGGTCCAAGTCTGTGAACCAGCTCAGATCTTGGAACTGGGTGAAAGGCCATGATTCTAAGATAGTGACCCAAATTAGATCTCTGCTTACCTGGCACCTTCCAATTACGTAAATCAAATTATGTTTTAGCAGGCTGACCATCGACGTCATGGCCCGGGGCTCCATCAAAGATCCTCAGAAGTCAAAACATTCTATTTGCCACCGCGGGCCTGCTGCCAATTGCAGTAACCATGCCTACTGTCTCTGGTATGAAACACTGTCACTTGGCCTCTGAGATCAGGAAATCCACTTAAGTGGCAGCATTGCTCACCGCCATTCTCAGCCTGCAGGGGACACCTCCTGCAAAGTTTCTGAAGGAAGCAGCTGTTCCTATCAGCACATTTCATCATACCTCATTGTGTTTTCATCATACCTCATTGAAGGGAGTATCTTCTGGGCCCTCCTTGGGGCACACAGTCATGGGAAGTATTTTTTACAATCTTGTTGTAGAGGCTCACATAGGATGCAAGAGAATGAGAAGGGCTGCAGTAGGGAAATCCCTGGGTGGTTCAGTGGTTTAGCGCCTGCCTTTGGCCCAGGGTGCGATCCTGGAGTCCTGGGATCTAGTCCCATGTCGGGCTCCCGGCATGGAGCCTGCTTCTCCCTCTGCCTGTGTCTCTGCCTCTCTCTCTCTTTCTATCATGAATAAATAAATAAAATCTTAAAAAAAAAAAAAAGAGAAGGGCTGCAGTAGATTGCATAACTATCTCTTAAACATTCCAGTTTCCTTGCCTATGATGGCCTTGTTTGGATGTTCATGCCCCGGGAAGGAAAATACATGCTTATCTTGTTGAACTCAAGAGTAGCCATGTGACTTGCTTTGGCCAATAAGATGAGAAGCAATGTGTATTGCTTCCAAGTAGGTACTTTGAGCCAGGATGTGCTTCACCACAATCTCTTTTCTCTGTGCCACAGACCAACCATATACCAAAATAAGTTCCATCACCTTGGGTCCAAGGGAAGACAATGTAGAGCAGAGCTTTAGTTGATCTTTGATGCACATGTAGTGTGTTTAAAATATAAATCTTTGGAAAAAAGAATAAATAAAATAAAATATAAATCTTTGGGGCAGCCCAGGTGGCTCAGCGGTTTGCACCACCTTCGGCCCAGGGTGTGATCCTGGAGACCCGGGATCCAGTACCACGTCGTGCTCCCTGCATGGAGCCTGCTTCTCCCTCTGCCTGTGTCCCTGCCTTTCTCTGTGTTTCTCATGAATAAATAAAATCTTTAAAAAAAAAACTTTAAAAAAATATATAAATCTTTGTTACAAGCCACTGAGATGCTGGGGTTATTAGTTACTGCAGCATCACCTAATCTATGCTGACTGATACAACTGTAAACATTTATGTAGACTTTTTCCTATGTGCTCTACCACTTTACAAATGTTAACTCTTTTAATTCTCACAAGGACTCTATGAGTCAAGTCCTATTATTATCCCAGTTTCACAGAGGAGGAGACTGAAGCACAGAGAGATTAAGTAACTCGCCCAGAAACATACTGCTAGTAAGTGGCAGCCCTAAGATTTGAATCTGAGCACCTGCACTCCATAATTCATGTTCTTCATCCACTACATCACAAAAACAGAATAAAATTTTTTGATAAATTTGACTACATAAAACAAAGTTCTACATGGTTTTAAAAAAAAACTCTATACAAAATGAAAAATCAAATGACAAATTGAGAAAAAATACAAGTCACATCATGGACAGCAAGAAAAGGACCAATGACTAAAAAGAAATGTAAATATAAATAGAGAAATACAAATCCATAAAAATATAAAATGTAAATATAAATGTATTTTGCTAAGAAGTATATCTGCTAAGAAAATCTGCTTAATTTCACATATATAGGAGCATCTATCAAAATTGCAATTAGGGATGCCTGGATGGCTCAGTTGGTTAAGCATCTGCCTTTGGCTCAGGTTGTGATCCGGGGGTTTTAGGATTGAACTCCATGTTAGGATCCCTGCTCAGCATGGAGTTTGCTTCTCTCTCTCCCTCTGCCCCTCCCCTCTGCTCATGTTCTCTTTCTCTCTCTCAAATAAATAAATAAAATCTTTTTAAAAAATCACATGGCACCTGGGTGGTGCAGTTGGTTGAGTATCCAACTCTTGATTTAGGCTCTGGTGCTGATCTCAGGGTGGTGAGATTAATCCCCATGTGGGGCTCCACACTCCACAGGGTTCTGCTTGGGATTCTCTCTTCCTCTGCCCCACTGCCCTTCTGCCCTTCTCCCCCCTTATTTTCTTTCTTTCTCTCAAATAAAATAAATCTTTGAAAAGATTTGCAATTATTTTGACCCAGGACTTCATTCTTTGGAAATATTTGCAGATATGAAAAATGATAAATATATAAAGATTATTAATATACTGTTTTTGAAGTAGCAAAAGAATTGGAAACAATCTAAATATTCATCAATAGGGAAATAGCTAAATAAATATGATACAATCTCAGAGTGGTTTACAAATTAGTCTTTAAAAAAAGGTAGTTCTTAAAATATCAATATGGAAAAAATGTTGATATATTGTTAAATGGGAGCAAGGCTCACAACATTGTATGTTATTATTAGTTTTTAGAAATAATCTATTGCTCTGAAAGGACACACACACACACACACACACACGGTAACCAGTTACCTCTGCAGAAAAAAAAAATAATGAAGGGTGGGGAGCACAGGACAAAAGGATTTTTTATTGCATTACTTTTGGTATCTTTTGAACTTTATACCATCTATGTATATTACCAAAAATGATTTATTCTTACAAAGAATATTCTTTGCACCCTCACCCACTAGATAAATATCAGTTTTGCTCAATGTTATTACTTCAATTGTTGAGAATTAAAGACAAATTAACCTTGACAAGATTACCTTGTATTTAATCTTCTTTCTTATTTTCTAGGTAAAAATATTGATTTCTACCTGTATGGTATCTAGTATTGAACTATGATATCACACTAGTTGCCCTCCACATGAGAAATAAGTAAAGATATTTCCAGATAAACAAAAGCTGAGGGAGTCATGATCACAAGATCTGCACTGTAAGAAATGCTAAAGAGAGTTCTACAAGGTGGAATTAAAGGACACTAGACAGTAACTCAAAACCATACGGAAAAATAAAGATCTCAATAAAGGTAAATAGATGAGCAATAGTCAGTGTTATTATTTAAAGAAAAAGTTTAAATTCTTAGTGTAAGAGCTAGTATTACTGTAACTTTGGCTTATAATTCCATACCATGTTTTGTAAATGATTGAAGAGACTAATGCATTTTTAAATAGCGTTAGTTTTAGACATACAACGTATAAAGTAATTTGTGACATCAACAACCAAAAGGGCTAGGGACAGAGCTGTAAAGAAGCAGAGTTTTAGTACAGTATTGAAGTTAAGCTGGTACAAATTCAAATTAAAGAGTTATAATTTTACAATTTTAAATGTAATCCCCATGGTAACCACAAAGAAAATTTCTAGATATACATAAAAGGAATTGAGAAAAGAATTTGAACATTTTACTACAGAAAGTCAAGTAAACACAAAAGGCGGCAGCAATACAGGAAATAAGGGACAAAAAAAGGCATAAAGATAAGGCATAAAGAAGACAAATAACATAATGACAGGCGTCCTTCCTTATTAACAATTACTTTAAATATAAATGGATTAAACTCTCCACTCAAAAGACAAAAATCGGAAGAATGGATAAAAAATTACAAGATCCAAATATATGCCATATATAAGAGACTCATTTGAGATCCAAAGACCAAACAAGCTGAATATAAAAGGAAGAAGATATTCCCTACAAATAGTAACCAAAAGAGAGCAAGAATGGCTACATTAAAAAACAAAATAGACTTAAGTCAAAAGAGCTTACAGGAGAGAAAGAAGAACAGTATATACTAATAAAAGGTTCAATATAGCAAGTTGATATATAACAATTATAAACATCTACACACCTAATGACAAAACATCAAAAAAATTTAAGCAAAACTGACAGAATTGAAAGGAGAGACAATTCTACAATAATAGTTGGAGACTTCAATACCCCAATCACAATAATGGATAAAACAACTAAACAGAAGATAAAAAAGGAAATAAAGGACTTAACACAATAAAATAACTAGGTCTAACAGGCATATACAGAAAACTCTACCCAACAAGAGAATATACATTCTATTTAAGTACATATAAAAGTTTCCAAGATAACCATGTGCTGTGTCACAAAATCTCAACAGATTGAAAAAATAAATGTCACACGAAGTATTTTCTCTGGCCATGGTGGGATGAAATTAGAAACCAAAAACAAGGGGTGCTTGATTGGCTCAGTCAGTGGAACATGTGGGTCTTGATCTTGTAAGTTCAAGCTTCAGGCTGGGTGTAGAGATTATTTAAAATAAAATCTTTAAAAAAGAAAAGAAAAGAAACCAATAACAAAAGGAAAACTGAGGGATCCCTGGGTGGTGCACTGGTTTGGCGCCTGCCTTTGGCCCAGGGCACGATCCTGGAGACCCGGGATCGAATCCCACGTCGGGCTCCCGGTGCATGGAGCCTGCTTCTCCCTCTGCCTGTGTCTCTGCCTCTCTCTCTCTCTCTCTCTCTCTCTCTCTCTCTCTGTGCGACTATCATAAATAAATAAAAATTTTAAAAAAAAGGAAAACTGAAAATTTTACAAAATTATAGAAATTAACACATTTTTAAGCAATCAATGGATCTAAGAAATCAGAAGGGAAGTCAGAAGTACTTAGAGACAGGGGATCCCTGGGTGGCTCAGTGGTTTAGTGCCTGTCTTTGGCCCAGGGTGCAATCCTGGAGTCCTGGGATGGAGCCTGCTTATCCCTCTGCCTGTGTCTCTGCCTGTGTCTCTGCTCTCTCTCTCTCTCTCTCTCTCTCTCTCTCTCATAAATAAATAAATCTTAAAAAAAATACTTAGAGACAAATAAGGGACCTCAGTCAGTTAAGCAATTGACTCTTGTCTTCCGCTCAGATCATGATCTCATAGTCCTGAGATCAAGCCTCATGTTGGGATCCCTGCTGAGCATGGAGTCTACTTGGGATTCTCTCTTGTAGTCTCTCTTTGCCCCTCTCCCCCGTTCACACACATGTGCACTCTCTCTCTCTAAAAGAAGAAAAAGATAGAATGAAAGAAAGAACAGACTTAGAGACAAATTAAAGTGAAAACACAACTTGCCAAAACATATGGGATGCTGTGAAAGCAGTGAAAAAGGAAAATGTCTAGTTATAAACACATTTAAAAAGAAAAATCTCAAACCAACAACCTAACTTTATAACTTAAAGAACTATAAAAAGAAGAAAGAACTCAAAAGCTAGCAGAATAAAGGAAATAATAAGGACTAGAGCAGAGATAAATGAAATTGAGACTAGAAAAACAATAGAGAAAATCAATGAAACCAAAAGTTGGGTCTTTGAAAAGATCAGCAAAATTTAGCTAGATAGACTAAGACAAAAAGAGAAGATAAAATTTCTAAAACCAGAAATGAAAGTAAGGCTATTTCTGATTCTATAGAAATAAAAAGGAGTCTAAAACTATACCATTTACACTAACAAATTCGGTAGCCTAAATGAAATGGACAAACTCCTAGCAACACAAAATATACCAAGACTAAATCACGAACAGAAAATCTAAATAGACCTATAATTATAATTATAATTATTAATTATACTAGTATTAATTATATTAGTATTAATACTAATTATACTAATTATAATTAGTAAGGAAATTGAGTCAGTAATCAAAAAAATCTCCTAACAAAGAAAAGCCTTGGATCTCATGGTTCCCCTGGTGAATTCCACCAAATATTTACCAATCCTCAAACTTTTCCAAAAAATTGAAGAAGAGGTAACACTTCTTAACTCATTCTATGAGGCCAGCATTACCCTGATACCAAAGCCAGACATTATAATGGAAAATTACAGACCAAAATCCACTATGATTATTGATAAAATCTTCAAGATACTAGCAAACTGAATTCAGCAACATATTGCCAAGTGGGACCTATTCCTGTAACACGACGATGGATCAATGTAAATACGCCACATCAACGGAGTGATGGCAAAAACATATGATCATCTCAACCCATGCAGAAAAAGCATTTAACAAAAGTCAACACCCCTCTCTGGCAAAAAATACGCAACAAACTAGGAAATAGAAGGAAACTACCTCAAAGGAATAAAAGCCATATATGAAAATTCGACAAAGAATATCATACTCACCAGTGAAAAACTGAAAGCTTTCCAAGACAAGGAATGAGGCAAACAGACCCACTTTCGTAACTTCTATCCAACATAGTACTAGAAGTTCTAGCCAGAGCAATTAGGAAACAATGAGAAATAAAAGACACCCAAATTGAAAAGGAAGATGTGAAATTATCTCCTTTTGCAGATGATATGATCTTATATGCAGAAAACCTTAAAGATTCCACATACACAGACCAAAACAAGACAAAACCTATTAGAACTAATAAGTGAATTCAGAAAAGTAGTAGCCCCACCCCAATTGTCACAGGATCTTTGGTGACCTTGAGATAACACCACGTAAGAATCCCAGAAGTCGTAAGCAAACGAACCTCAGAAGGTTGCTTCCATTTAACACAACAAGTATTCACCCCATTATCTACCATGTGCAAACACCAGGTTAAAAAAGTGCAAAGTAGGGCAAATTAAAGCAGGGATATAATTAAGGATGAAGTCCGCCAGTGGCCTTAAGCAGTTCTTGGGTGTTTGTAACTCTGGCTCTAACTGTACGACGCGGAATCCTTTTAAGTCTAGAGCAATCATAACTCACACACACACATTCAAGGGACACAGGCAATAATTTATATTCAGTTGGCTTCCCTTTCCATAAAGAATCGTGAAATGTTGGGGTGCCTGGGTGGCCTAGTCGGTTGAGCGGCTGACTCTTGGATCCGGCTCAGGTCATGATCTGGGGGTCCAGCCCCCAGTGGGGCTCAGCAGGGAGTCTGTGTAAGATTCTTTCTCTCCCCTTACCACTCCCTCAAAATCTTTCTCTCTCAACTAAAATAAATAGGGGCACCTGGGTGGTGCAGTCAGTTACGCAGATGACTCTTGGTTTTTGCTCGGGTCGTGATCTCAGGGTCATGGGAGCGAATCCTATGTCAGGCTCTGTGCTCAGCATAGGGTCTACTTAAGTTTCTCCCTCTCCCACTGCCTCTCCCTCTCCTCAAATGAATAAATAGATATTTTTAAAAGCAAAATAAAAAATATTTTAAAAAAGGAATTGTGGAGTGTTTCAGAAATATATTTGGAAGACTACAGCTAATGAAGTAAAATCTCTTAAGAACGTAGCTGTCTCTACCATACAGTCCAATGAAACAGTATAACTTGAAAGTCTGTATGGTCAGAGAATGACTAAGAATTATGTAAAATAACCCAGGAATTTAGAAGTTAAGTACACAGCCCACTTGATGCACTCTTTATAGAGGTGCCTCCCCCACTGTCAAAAAAAGAAAAAACAGGCTAAGCTGTTTTTTAATCATAGAGGTATTGTGAATAAAAAGTAGTTAAAAACTGAAATAAAGAGCAAAAATTTCCCATTATCCTTATCAGCTCAATTTTGACAGATATTTAATATACTTTTAGAAACATTATATACTTAAAATGTAAATCAAATATTATACATACTGCAACTCCCACTTCCTCCCATTTACCATACATAAGACATCTGTAACCCAACCTAGTCCTTTTTGGATTTTGGGTGAAGGTTTTGTTTTAAATTACAAAATGTAGGCTTTTGAAAAGCCAAAAACCATAATGCAGCTATGTATAAGGAAAAAACTTCTAATCCTTTCTACCCTATAATGATCAAATTTTGTGTCAACTTGGCTCGGCTATGGTGTTGTTGAATGGCAAATGCTAGCTGTCACTGTGAAGATAGTTTGTAGATGTGAACACCTTACATAATCCGTTAACTTTAAGATTACACTCCATGATATGGTGGGTCCCACCTAATCAGTTAAAGGCTTCGCGGGGCGGGGGTTTCCTAAAGAAGAAATTCTACTTCAAAACTGTAACAGAGGGATCCCTGGGGGGCGCAGCGGTTTGGCGCCTGCCTTTGGCCCAGGGCGCAATCCTGGAGACCCGGGATCGAATCCCACGTCGGGCTCCCGGTGCATGGAGACTGCTTCTGCCTCTGCCTATGTCTCTGCCTCTCCCTCTGTGTGTGTGACTATCATAAATAAATAAAAATTAAAAATAAATAAATAAATATCCTGAATTTAAAGCCAAATGTGTCTTTAACACGTGCCATGATGCACATGACAGTCTACTGTCCACAGGTATTTGAGAAACGCCAGGAGCCAGTGGTTCTCACTAACCCCCATATAAGGTCAATCACGTACGTCATTTCATCTCTCAGGTGAGAGAACAGAGAAAGCTCCCCTTTCTCCCAGCTCAATTTTTTTCAATAAACCACCATGTTTAATTCAAAATGTTTATATATATATAAACACACACACACACATATATATAAATGTATATATAAAACAATGTTGTATATGTGTGTGTATATGTATTTATGCTAATCTGTTATTTGTTTTTTGCTATTTATTTTTTAAGTAAGCTTTGTGCCCAATGTGAGACCTGAACTCATGACCCCGAGATAAAGAGTCACATGCTCCACCAACTGAGCCAGCCAGGCACCCCGAAAATTTATTTTTTGGTAGACAGCAAAGCAAGATTTATTACACAATAGCAAAGTGAGAGTACAAAGCTCCAGAGGAGGGTGTAACAGCCGCCTCAAAAATATTTTTAAGTGAAAGAATTAATGAATCTGTGTCTCATCCCCTGGTTCTTCCATGCCAACCAGAGGTGCCCCTGCCTGGTCCACAGTTAACAAAACATCATAGCTCCCATCCCTAGCCAACAGCACACGCTGTAAGGACTGAGGGAACCCGAAAGTGCGAGGCATTGGTGTCATCACCCTGGCGCTCTGCATCTCCAAGCTACCTTGCCAAGCCGGTCCATGAATCAAAGTCACTGGCCTCTAAGAGGTCACACAGGTGTCCAGGCAATGAAGACGATGCTGGGGCGCCTGGCTGGCTCAGGCCGTAGAGCATGTGACTCTTGACCTCAGAGGCTGTAAGTATGAGTCCCATGCAGGGTGTAGATATTACTTAAAAATAAAATTAGAGGGTGCCCGGGTGGCGCGATCGGTTAAGCTTCTGCCTTCAGCTCAGGTCACGATCCCAGGGTCCTGGGATCGAGCCCCACATCTGGCTCCCCACTTGGCAAGTGGGAGTCTGCTTCTCCCTCTACCCCTCCCCGCTGCTCATGCTCTCTTGCTCTTTCTCAAAATCTTTAATAAATAATTTTTTTAAACTACACTGAATTTAAAAAGGGGCACCTCAATGGCCCAGTTGGTTAAGCACCCAACTCTCAGTTTCGGTTCAGGTCATGATCTCAGATCCAGCCCCACATCGGGCTCTGTGCTGGGCGTGGAGCCTGCTTAAGATTCTCTCTCTCTCTCCTTATGCCCCTCCCCCTCCTCTCTAAATGAATGAATAAATTTAAATATATATATATATATATATATATATATATATATATATATATATATAGGATCCCAACAACTTCTCCCTGAGGAGAAATGTCTGTAGCCACTTTTACAAGCACCATGCGTGCGCCAGCCTCCTGGACTCTTTGGAGCTTATCTTTGCTTAAAGGTTTCTGTTTACCCAAAATAACCACAGATCATTTGGATTATTATGTATTAGTCCAGTTTATTAAATAATGAAACAAGGTTTATGCCACATATTCCAACAACGCTTAAATAAAGAGCTTGAAATATAAAGGCTCATGAAAAATGCATAGTCTTCATATAATATATACTATTTCTAGCTCATGAATAAATATGGAGGATAGGAGCCATTTTATTTCACAGATTAGCAATATTTGGCATCAATGATTGCAGAAATCCACAAGCAAACAAAAAACCCCATTATCTTCATTTTAGTTATAAAAGCTAAAAATCCTTTTGCCACATTTCAGCAATATCCAAGGGGGTCAGGGGACTTGTAATCACACCCCTGAAAATAAGGGGACCGAGGCTCCAAGTCCTTAAGTTCTTTCTTGGTTAGAAGCTTAACAATTCCATGAACTCCTTCAGGAAGCAGAAAAACCAGAACAGGTTACGATCCTGTTCTATATAACATGTTTCATATATCTACACTGGAGAAATACTCTCTTTTTGTCCTAAAAACAGGCTCAGGGTTTATAGTGAGGTTTGCGTTTCTTTTCATCCTGGTATGAACACGTACATAATTTGACTCAATTGTTAACAATGAACGTTGTGTGACGTCGACTCTTTAGGTGGTCTTCAAAATGAACTTGCTTCTACTGTTTCAGAAATTCTATGTACACTTAAAAAATACAGTGTTTTCTTCATTTTAAAAAAAAGTGGTTCTTAAAAAGTAATCCTTTAAACTCCAGGAACTCAAAAGTGAAAACCTTCCTGAGAACGCCCTGACCAGGTCAATGGAATGTTTTGGTGAGAAGAAAAATATCTGCCTAAAGATATGGTTCAGTACCAGGAGCGGGGCCCAGGGAGCTCAGCTCTGCACAGTCACATGGGGGGTCGGGGGTGGGGGGCGGGGGTGGGGTCTGGACTTGCATTTAAGTCTTAAACCAGTTAATACCTATCCGGCCACTCCGGCCACCCCTTCCCTTCCTTCCTTCCTCTTTTTAAGGATTTTGTCTGTTTTGGAAATACAACTCTGCCTCACAAAAGCTTTTTCAAAGTAAACATCCATAAAGAAGGCAAAGTGAAAGGGAAAGGCAGCAAAACCGCCTGATCCTCAAGAAAAACCTACCATGCCTTCTATTCTGGGTCAAAGGAAGTGGTGACCCAGGGCGGGAGAAACTGGGAACCTGCCCCCGCACACACCACGGGGGGGGGGGGGGGGTCCGCCTGGGAGCCCCGGGTCAGGGTGTATTTAACATTCTCGAACATACAACTGCAGGTCCCTTCCCTGGGGCTGTCTTCTAGAAGTTCCTAGGGATCTTGGAGTCACGTTTTATTTTTGAAAAGAACAAGATGAAGGCGAGAAAGCAGAATGATTTGTGTGTGTGTGTGTGTGTGTGTGTGTGTGTGTGGTCTTCAGAGAAAGAGAGGAAGATACGATAGGCCTCTTCGAGAAACTGGAAAACAGGTACAGTGCTAAAGGGAGAGTTTCTAAAATTTCAAGCAAGTGTTTTAGGAAGGACAGGAAGTGTTTTAGGACTTCAAGGAAGTCCGACATAGGACATATCTTCACAAACAGAACCTGAACGAAAGCAAAAAACTGAGAAACCTGGAAAGATCAACTCTTCGATTCACTCGCAACGTCCTGCCAAGGAAAACATAATGAAACTGTTCACTTATACTGTGTTCTTTGTCTCCACCAGGCCTTTGGCGAGGGGCTTTGCTCGGGATTCTTCTCCCACCATTCCGGCGGGCTGACAGCACAGCTGGGGTACAAGGCCCACCCTCCAGGCAGGTCTCAGCAGCCACCCTTGTCTTCCTTTGACCCCCAGCATCAATACGCATTATCCTCATTTTACAGACTGGGAAGTCATAGACTTGGCTAAAAATCGGAGCAAATTACTAACGTTACCTAAGACCGCCAACCCAAGCTGCCTCAAAGATCGTCCATCAACATGGACCTTGCCACGTTCAAAGCCAACACATCACACCGTCACGGGCTTAGATATGAACGCTTTGTAACAACTCCTCACGAAGGTCAGGCCATCAAAGGCTTAAAGTCACTTATTATAAGTGAAAGATCCTGCCGAAATAGGAAAGTATAAAGCAGTGCAAAATGCCAGGGATCTATTTGCTGCACTGTTTACACCCGGAGTTAAAAGGGCCAGGTCTCCACGTGTGACATTTCTCCCGCTGACGAGAAGCGACAGTCGTCAGAAGTTCAGGAACGAGAACACTGTCCTGGAGGCTCTATTCCGTGGTTCCGATGGGCTCCTCTAGAGCCGTCTGGCATCCCCAGGGGCGAGCTGAGCCACAGCAGGTGCTCCTGTCCCCTGAAGAAAACGACACCCGGTTCCCGATCTTCTTGCAAGCTTTAGTTAGCAAGAAACATGCGTTCCACGCGCTGTCTTTGACGTCAGAGGGCACTTCCACGGTACGGACTAGTGTTTGGATGTTAGTCTCTAGCATGAAACATCTGACGCAGAGCGGCCGCTGCCAACACCCGGCCATCTGGACTAGCCCCATCTTCATCTGTTGCTCACGCTTCAGCATCTGTGATGAGCCAAGCAGTGAGAAGCAGCGTGACACACGGGAAGCTTTATTGTTTCGGAAGTGAGCGTTTGCAGAGCGCCGTCTCATGCAGCCTTGACTTGTCACAAGTCCAATTTCTTCAACTGCTCGTAGGTCACGAAGAACTGCAGTGACTGGTTAAGGCTGACAAAGAAAATGCCATCTTACCTCCGACGCGTAAACACAGACTCACGGACAGCAGGTGTCACAGATACGTCTGGGCAGACCACGCGCCATGGACACATTGAACATGAGGGGTGCCATCCTCATCCACCCCAAACCATCTTCCCATCCGCCTTCCCAAGCTCTGCCTGGAACAGAACAATCACAGCGGAGACAAAGAAATCCCCTAGCATCGGCTCCAAGGGCCTCCCCGAAGAGGACGTCCACACTGCCTGGCCCTGGCGGCCGCTGTGATGGGCAGACTTTCCAGAATAGTCAACTCTGTGTGAAACAGAAAGCGAGCAAGTCCCGGGGAGCTCTCCTCACGGGTCACGGCTGGGCAGGCCTTCACCAGGACGGAGGCGCAGATAAAGAGAAACGGGGGATGGGGAAAAGCACATCCCCTTAGCATTCCGCCCCGGCACGTCTAATGAAGTGCCGCTCCCGTCCTGCCTCCCCTGTCGGCGTAGGGGCATTGGCGCTAACCAGCCAAACCACTCAGGAGCCAACTCCTGTTTATCCGCGGGGACCCTCTAAAATAAGCATTCTGGAACACTGCCGCCAAACCGGATCCTTCCCAAGGGTGGCTAGGGATGTGCAATCAAGCCGCGCCTTCCTGTAATCATAAATATTCCCAGCAACGTCTACTGCAGTCAAGTCCCGGTCAGGGACAGCATCACTAAACCAGATCCCGATAGCCCAGGACAGAGATCTTACACCCACTGAGATAGAAACTGAATCATAAAAAAAAAAAAAAAAGAAAGAAAGAAAGAAAGAAAGAAAGAAAGAAAGAAAGAAAGAAGAAAGAAAGAAAGAAAGAAAGAAACTGAATCATCATTTCCTAGAATCAGACGAACACAAAAGAATAAGAAGCCACTTCCAAATTATCATTCAAAACACGGGCTTATGCCAACAATCGTCTCGTAGCTACAGCTTTTGGCGGATGGAGAGCGACAGGAAAAGGATACGATGATGTTCCAAGGACCAAGTCTCAACCAATTTGGCCAAAACCCTTTATACAGAGCAAAAAACCCTTCATTCTTCCAGGTCTGTTATAAGAGGGAGAAAAAAAGAAGTTAGCTTCCAACTATCCAGTGATGTCAGTGCATTAATAATTAGGAGTCAGACCGAATGATTTTTTTTCTCAGAAATAAAATCCTGGGGCAGCCTGGGTGGCTCAGCAGTTTAGAGCTGCCTTCGGCCTGGGACCCGATCCTGGAGACCCGGGATCGAGTCCCACATCAGGCTCCCTGCATGGGGCCTGCTTCTCCCTCTGCCTGTGTCTCTGCCTCTCTCTCTCTCTGAATAAATAAATCTTAAAAAAACAAAAACATCTCGTGATGCTTTGCTGCTTTCCTTTAAAAAAAAAAAAGAGATTGAATCCCAACTGCAGGTGGGAAATAAACACGCTAGTCGATGGTGGTTAGGACCTAATTCAGACCACGGCCACCTCGGGTCACGAGGTGGATCCACACAAGCACCTGTGCGTCGTGAAAGCCAAATTTGAGGTCTAGGACTTGCCAGCATCGCACCAGACAGCAGGAGCACCCAAGCGGCCCCTGGTCCCCTGGCTGGTGGCAATCTAGTCAGGAACACAACAAACTCTCATCCCCTCCGGACCAGGAGGCCCCACTGCTTCAACTGAAAATTATAGGAAGATTGACGCATTCTCTGGAGAGATGTCGGAATGAGGGATATTCATTGCGGTCAGACGCAAGAGTGGGGAGGTGCATTTTGCAAGGAGACCGTTCTATTGCAATGGCAGAAATTCTGACCATTTTCTCTCCCTTTCCAGCTGAGCAGCGGTATAAAGAAAATGAACTTTCATTTCTAAACATTCATCCAGATTTTTGTCTTTGTAAGAGTTAGCCCAGCGTGGCCAGAACTGGGTACCATCTCGGGGCTTGAGAGCATCACTCGTGTTAGCTATAATAACCCTCAAAATTCAGTGACTTCTTAGGTCAAGTATCTGTATACAAATGTGTGTGTGTGTAAACACGTACGTATGTACTCACACACAACACACATGGGGGGGCAGTTTCAACTGAAACGAACCACTGGAATATTGGAGATTAAGTAAAATAAACTTGCTTATTTCTAAGTACCCCTTAATGTTAGTAGTTATACCAACAGGGCTCACTACACAGTAATCCAGGCACGGTGCCGTTTCGTAGGCGTTGTATCTCAATGATTTTTACCACAACCCTGTGACGTGGATGCGACTGTTGTCCCATTCCACTTATGAGGAAACTGGGGTAGGGAGTCTGTATCGACCGAAGTCACACAATTACAAGGGACAAATCCACAGGTTTGTCTTGCTCTGACCCCTGTGGTTTGTATCGTGACGAGAAGCTCTTCAGAGGGGAACAAGGAAGCCACTGGGCTGTGAAAGGACCTCACGACCCTGCCCAGGAGAGCGTTCACTCTCACCTGTAACAGGCAGTCCAGGGTACCTGTGTAGCCAGAGCACCTGCCATCCCGAAGGACTCTCTGGTTCATCATACGTGTTCTCACAACATCCACGGGATTTGAGGCCAGGGCCCCAGCCAGGCCACAGGTGAAGCTCGAGCTATGAAAAAAAGATACCGGGGCGGGGGGAGGGGGGGAGGGGGACAGAAAGTTCACCATCACTGAGCTGCAACCACCGCTATCAAAGGCAGGAAACAGCCTCCTCCTAAACCACACTAACGTGATGTGTAGCAAGAGGAAATGTTTCCAGGAGGAGGCCCGTCACTAAGGCACTGCGTGGACTTCTTAAACACAGCACTATTTATGGTGCCTTAGAAGTTCCCGCCTCGACGCAGAAAACCTTTGAGGGACAAGAATGTCAAAGGTTCATAGAAACACGAAAGAATGTCCTCCAACGATGATCTATTGCATCTCTTGGCTACAAGCAGGCGTCAGAGTAATTTTAGTCCCATCATAACCACACCATTCTTAGAGAGCAGAGAAAAAGACGTCCTCACGGTAATGCGCCCACAGGGTCTCAACAAGGCTACAGACCACACTTGGCATCAGGCAATTCAGGGCAGGGTTTCTCAACTCCCACACTCCTTGAACATCGTGGACAGGCAGGTCTCTGCTGTGGAGGGCTGTCCCGTGGCCGTAAGCTGTTCAGCAGCTCCCGGGCCTCTACCCAGCAGATGCCAACAGTACTCCCCCAGTTCTAACAGTCAGAACAGTCTCCAGAAATTGCCAAAAATTTGGAAGAAAGTGGATGAAACCATGATACATCCATCCTAACCTGCAGCTACTAAAAATACGTGACGTTGGTTTGAACTGACACAGAAAGATATTTGGAATATATTATTAAATTTTAAAAAGCAAGGGAGAACAGCAAATACTGCATGGTACCCCACGCGGGGATCTATATAAAAACAAAAAAACACAGAACCCATAGAAACCGAAAAGTGGTTGCCAGGGGCGAGGGCTAAGGGAAATAGGAAGAGGCTGGGAAAAAGGCATAAACTTTCAGCTATAAAATGAATAAGGTCTGAGGACCTAATATAGGACATGGTGACTACAGTTGGTAACACAGTCACATAACTGACATTTGCTAAAAAAGTTAAATGTTTTCATGCACGCACACGCACACACACGGAAAAATACGTGAAGTGATGGATATGTTAATGAACTCAGGGTCAGGTCTTTTCACGTAGTGTATGTGCATCAAATCATTATACCGTACATTCTTAAATAGCTCACAAGTTTGTCAATTATACCTCAATAAAGCTAAAAAATTAAAATAAAAAAGTAAGAGAATACTAAGCATGATCTTGCCTGTGCGCTAAGTACACAGAGTAGACTTTTATACATACTTCCATGTGCCTGAAAAACAAGCTGTTGACAACGGTCACCTGTGTAAGCAGATAAGGGCTTTTGCTTCTTCTCAGTTCACTTCTAAATTGTAATTTTTCAAATATAAGACTCTAATACTTTGATAATAAACCTTTAAATCTCTAATAAAGTCGTAGCAAACTGCTACCCTGACCTCATGCATACCTAAAATGTTATTTTTTAAATCTACAAACATACAGGAAGTGGGTATACACAGTGTCTCCCATCAGGCCCGAGAGAATCAGATGCTTCTTGGTGAGGTCGTAGACCGGTAGCTCCACACCGACAACGATGGCAGCCCTCTGCGCAGTAAGTGACACGCCCTGGGTAAAAATACGAATAACCAAGATTCAGAGAGCTCTCCATGAAACAGGCCTTGGGGAAAAAAAAAAAAAAAAAAAGCTATAGACTGACAGATCAGAAAAGACCAGAGGGTAAAGAAGTCAGACGCTCCCAAGTCTGCTCCTAATTCTGGCATTAACTATATGACCTTGGCCAGACCCTGGCCAGGCAGGACAAGCCGCCTCACAGAGGCTCTGGCTTCCTGGTACATACAGAGAGCACTACACTGGATGACCCTTAGGGCCTATTCTGTGAACTGATGGGCCACCAGAAAACCAGGAACAGCATCCCATACCAGCACCTGCCTAGTAAATCAGTCTTCACTTAGGGGAGTGGGAAACCGCACAGATCAAAAAAATCCAGCCTAACTATAACCTAGAAAACCCCTCTCCGTACGAATTTTTTAAAGTAAACAAAAATGTTCAATCTTCGTAGAATTTCTTATACATGAATTATTCAAAAGGCACTTTAAAACTATGACATATGCCTTGTATTTCCACTCTGCAGGGAATGAGATTAAGGAAGAAAGTAACTTTGAGGGCAGAGGCCACTCCTCTTCGTGTAGGTCAATCTGCCACTCAGATTAAAATGATGGAAATAGGAGAAATAAATTCAAAGAAGGAAAACGGCTCCGTTCCGTGGGCTCACCTTCCACAATCCTCTTGCTCCCTCTTGCTGGTAAATGTTAATGAAGTTGCCAATCATTCCGCCTTGAATGGTGCTGCTTTGTGCTTGCATCCGTATCTAGAGATTATTTTGAAGACAGACGTGAGAAGGAAAGCACATTTCTCCCCGAATGCAGACTTCGGAAAATCATTCAATCTGTTGTTTACTGACCATTACAAGAATTGCAGTATAAATACAACTGTAATGCTGAAATATATCCTTTGTAGGATTTATAATCATAAAGATTTAACATTCATGAGGACTGGAACTGAGGCACTTTGGAATCAACAAAATGCATCGAGGCCCGAGCTCATTAAGAGTCCAAAAAAGATGGATTTTTAAAACTGGTCTTCTGAAAAGGAAAGAGAATGGCATATTTCCTTATAAGTCACTGACCAGTTAAGAGAATGTGACGGTAGGCTGACTTCACATAACTGATAAGAGTGTCCAGCGTAGTTGGCAGTGCTGAGCATGGACGAGCATATTTCTTAAATTAGTTACTTCAAGCCACTACTATTTCCAACCAGCTGAACCAAAAGGTATGCAGGCGAGCTGAGCACAAGACGATCACATGATGCCCGTCATGCTCCATTACACTTGAACTTACAAATAAACTGGACAGCGGCCGTGGAGTTCATGGGACCGAGATTCCGACGTAGAGATAATGTTTGATGTAGCTCTCTACATTTTTTAAAATTAAAAGGGACTTCTCCCTAAAACTTGGTACCTTATTTTTTGTTTGGGGAGAAAATACATTACCTCTAGCTTCCCAAGGAAAATGTTACTGCCAAGCTAACGTGGGAAAATAAACCAAAATACAGGAACTGCCTTTCTATCAGCCCGGACATATGTTTAAGAGATTAAGAGGAGGGGATCCCTGGGTGGCTCAGCGGTTTAGCACCTGCCTTTGGCCCAGGGAGCGATCCTGGAGTCCCAGGATCGAGTCCCGCATCGGTTCCCGGCATGGAGCCTGCTTCTCCCTCCTCCTGTGTCTCTGCCTCCCTCTCTCTCTCTCTCTCTCTCTCTCCATCATAAATAAATAAAGAAAGAAACCTTAAAAAAAAAAGAGAGAGAGAGAGAGAAAGATTAAGAGTGGGGATATTTCTATTTCCCCCCCTCCCAAAAAATCCTGGCAAAAGGACCTTCACTGTGCAGAAGTGTAGTGTACTCAAAACACTGCTGCATAAAACTCTGATGTTTGTTGGGGCGCTGGGGTGGCTCAGTGGGTTAAGCGTCTACCTTAGGCTCAGGTAGCTGAGGTACCTTCTCCCTCTCCCTCTGCCTGCTGCTCCAGCTGCTTGAGCTCTCCCCTTGCCCCTCGCTCTCAAATACATAAATAAAATCTTAAAAAAAAAAAAAGAACTCTGATGTTTGCCAGACTCTCCTGTCAGAGTGAAGGCTCTGAGGGCAGGGTCCTTATCTTACTCGTTTGGGGATTCTAAGCACGCAGCACATCAACTGGCAGAGGGCAGCACAGCAAACGCTGGTCAACTAATAGGAACAAAAAAGGAGAGGGAGCGACAGAGGTGAACATCCTGAGAAGCACTGAAAAAAGTAAGTCCTGCCTGATTTCTCTTTTGTTTAATTAATTTACTTCTGGGATCCCTGGGTGGCTCAGTGGTTTAGCATCTGCCTTTGGTCCAGGGCCTGATCCTGGAGACCCGGGATCAAGTCCCACGTCGGGCTCCCTGCATGGAGCCTGCTTCTCCCTCTGCCTGTGTCTCTGCCTCTCTCTGTGTCTCTCATGAATAAATAAATAAAATCTTTAAGAAAAAAAAATTAATTTACTTCTTTGTCTTATTCCAGAAAGGATCTAAAAAAGTTCTATCGCCGGTATTGTCAACAAGGTCCGCCAATACATCATGTCAAACTGTGATCAGGAAACATTTCCATTCATATTCCCTGAAATCAAGTTAACGGAGGACATCACACGTTCAGAAACGGTCATTAGGTTTCTGAACAAATAAAACAAGGAAGATTTTCAAGGAAAAATGAAATTCAAATGTGTCCATGCCCGATTTTTTTCTTTTGCTGCTTAATCACCAAAAACCTTGTCTCTACAACGAGCTCTGCTTTGTGAGCTCCTCTGTATCCACGGGAAATCCACCCAGCGGATGTTTAGAAGCTAGAGGCTTCATGGTGCTTAAATTATAAACAAATTCACACATCCAGGGTGGGTTATATCCACAGCATTTCATTATCTGAATGTTGTTCTCAATAAGAAAATGTGGAGTGTGCCTATAAGATACGGATGGCACTGCTTACTTTCAAAACATCAGTCGGATTAGCGATGGTAGAGGATACGACTCCAGAGAGAATTCCACACACCACATTTATCAGCAGAGTCTCATCTACAAACAAACACATATTATTTGACTTTTCGTATACACAGAGCTCTTCACATCAGTAGGTGTAACTCATTGACATACCGCTTGTACATCTTCAGAGAATCGTAAAATTCCTGCTTTATGAATCAAGCAATTCTTTTAAAGATTTTATTTACTTATTTGACAGAGAGACCACAAGCAGGGGAAATAGCAGGCAGAGGGTGAAGGAGAAGCAGGAGCCCGAAGCAGGGCTTGATCCCGGGACCCAGGAATCATGCATGACCTGAGTGGAAGGCAAGAGGCTTAACCAACTGAGCTACCCAGCTGCCCCTCAAGCAATTTTTTTAAAACATTTTTTATTTGGGCAGCCCGGGTGGCTCAGCGGTTTAGCGCCGCCTTCAGCTCAGGGCATGATCCAGGAGACCTGGGATCGAATCCCACGTCGGGCTCCCGGTGCATGGAGCCTGCTTCTCCCTCTGCCTGTGTCTCTGCCTCTCTCTCTCTCTGTGTTCTCATGAGTAAATAAATAATATCTTTAAAAGAAAAAATAAATAAATAAATAACTTTAAAAAATAAATAAAGATTTTTTTATTCCTTTTAATAATCTCTATATCCAATATGGGTCTTAAACTTACGGCCCTGAGACCAAGAGTCACCATGTTCCACTGACTGAGCCAGCCAGGTGCCCCTGAAGCAAGCAATTTTTAAAATATTAGGAATTTTGCTGGCTGACCAGGATTTTGCCTAGCAAAATAACTTGATATCCAAAAAGGACTGTGAATTATCATGCAAAATGAACAACCATATACTAACTCACTTTTGTGTGTAAATATTGACCACCGCAGTAATTAAGATGAGGAATAGGTCATAGAAGAATAAGAAAGATATACTCCTGGGACGCCCAGGTGGCTCACTCATTTAAGCCTCCGACTCTTGATTTTGGCTCAGATCATGATCTCAGGGTCCTGGGATCTAGCCCCAACTCAGGGCCCATGCTTAGCAGAGAGTCCGCTTGAGATATTCTCTCTTTCTCTCTCTCTCTCTCTCTCCCCCTCTCTCTCTCCCTCTCTCCCTCCTCCCACTCATACATGTGTGCATTCTCTCTCAAGTAAATAAATAGGTCTTAAAAAAAAAAGGTACATTCCTAGGAGACGCTGAGAAGATAGTTTTAAAGCATGCTGTATAGATTTAATGTGAAGTATACTGAAGTGCTAAAACATCTTAGCTCGTGTTGACCACTCTCACCTAACAGTTGACTGGTGCCTGGTGCTTGTCTCATTGTAATAAGAAAGAAAAAAAGGAAAAAAAAAAGTTCTATGGGTTAAAGCAAAGTCATAAAGTCAACCAGCAATACATTATTAGAATTCAGTTCTTAAAAAAAAAAAAAAAGAATTCAGTTCTTAATACTAAGAAGGGTATTTACGGCTTTCCTGAAAAATAGATGATAATGCCTGTTAGAAAATTTTCAGTTGGCTAGAACTACAACACCACACCCTCTAGTCTAGGTGTTTCGGAGAGGAGGAAAACTAAAACATTTGTAGAGATTGCTCCTTTTAACTGCCACTCCCCTAAGTTCAGCAAAGAAAATCTGATCTTGTCTTGACTAAAAAAAAAAAGACACACAACCCGCCCAGCTCCTGTCCACAAGTGGAAGAAAGATTCCCCACTCACCTTCAGGGTGTTCGACAAACAGTCGCTTCAGGCTCTGGTAGGTGCCTATCTTGATGGTGCCGTAGGAAGCCTGGCGTAACATCGCAGGGGCAATCCTGTCAAGCCGACGTACGAGAGGACAGAGATGCTAAAAATCGCTTTAAATCCTCGAAGGGCACACGGACGCAACCACGTGTTTGCCTTCCACAATCAAACTATGCTACACCAGACTCCTCACGATTCAAGATCCAACAAAAATATAGTCGGGTTCAGTTAAATTTGTGCAAATCGTCAGTGCGCTAGGTGAAAGCTCAGCCCCCTGTAGTTACCCTTAATGAAAACCTGTAAGTGAACGTGCGGTTCTGGGTGCTCAGGTTCTGGGTGCTCATGGGCGTTCAAGGGAAAGGGCCCTCCTTTCTTGAGGCGAAGCCCCTGGTGACCTCTGCCCTCTGCAAGCATCTGCCATCCTTCCGCTGCGGCTCTGGAGCGCGTCCCCCATCCACTTGGGGGGTCCTGTTCCAGGTCCTTCCTCTCCGTCTCTCAGCCTTCCGGCGCCCAGAACCACCCTGGGGCAGTTATCCGCCCCAACTGTCTCGTGCTCCCACCTCCTCCGGTGCTCCCACCTCCTGGGGTGCTCCCCACCTCCTCGGGTGCTCCCCACCTCCTCCTCGAAATGCACTGTGCCTTCCTTCCCCCCTCCATCAAAGCTGCCTCCCCAAGGAGACCAGCTGACATCTGTGTTGCTGAACGAAGCGATGCCCTCCCTTAGCACCCTACACAGCCTCTCTGTGGTCCTCGCTAGTCTGTCCTCGGTCCTCCACACAGCCAGCCCCTCCGCCCCGAGCTCCGAAACACGCCCCTCTCCCCCAGGTTTCCTTTCCTCTACAGCCTCCCACCCCTGCCCTCTGGGGCTCCCCAGAATTCTGTCCTGTGCTCTCTTCCTTCCCCACTCTCCATGCTCCCTGGTGAGCTCATCGACTCCGACGGCGTCCACCACTGTCCGAGACTCGGGACGCCGGATTCCTGCTCCCAGCACTGACCCAACGATGCATTGCCAACTGCTCCATAAATCTCGCATCGCGCATGTGCTACACCCACCTCCGACCCAAGCTCCCACACTGAACTCATCATACTCCCGCTCCAACCAATCGGCTCTCCTCTCTGTTTCCCGGACCAGGGAATGGAAGCTCCATCTACACTCACTCTGGCCCAAACCAGAAATCAAGACATTAACCTTGTCCCCCGCTTCCTCCACACCCTAGGGCTGGTGGACATGTGCTGTCCCCACTAAACAACAGCCCCTTCATGTGTTGCTGCTAATCCCCCTCCAACCTCCTAGATCCAGGCTCACCCTTCTCTGTGATGCTCTGCGCCCTGAGAGGGTGGCACCCACATTTTGAATCATGCAGGCTTCCTGCCAGCTGGCTTCCAGGTGAACTCCACCAGTAGACAATGGGATGGATGGATGGATGGATGGATGGATGGATGGATGGATGGGGAGGGGGAGGTATATTCCTCTCCTGGGCACTACCAAAGCATCCCTCCTCCCCACCACCACAGCTACTGTTTGCTCCTTCAAGGCTCCGGTCCTAATAGGCTCTGCTAACACCATTCCTGTCCTTGCCCTTTTGGTCCTAGGGTTGGTAACAACCCCCCACTTTGATAGTTTCTGGGAACCTCAATATCTTACCTCTAGTCTTTTAGTAGCCCCTTCATTAAAGTCTCCTGACTGAAGCCACCCAAGCGAATTCTGTTTTCTGCAGGGACTCAGGCTGACGCAGGCACCTGGCTTACTCACTTTCCTATCTCATGCCTTCAGCACACCGTTCGCTAAATACTAGATTAAAGAAAAGCTGTTCACAACTCCTACCCACATCCGATACGCTATCATTTTCCTTATAGCAAAAACCTCGTAATTCAGAATGGCCAACGGGAAGGGCTTTTTTCAGAGTGAAACGCTGAATCACTGAATGTTTTCTGAAACAAACGTAATTTTTACATTATCATCTGTATTTGAATGTAATAAAGACATACTTTCACCACAAAGTTCACTACATAAAAGATACACAGAAACTAAAGGTGAAATGAGAAAGCTGCCCAACTACTTGCTCTTTTCAAATATACCGCGGATTTCTACTTTTTCTCTATGAATCCTAGTTTTCCATCTATTCGTTTGAAAGGTCAAGTACAAATGCACAAAGGTCGACTTACCCTGAATACAGAGCTTTCAGCCCTTCTTCTCTGCCTATCCGCACCAACGCATGCAACATTCCTCGATACCGGATTTCTTTAAAGTTTGCATCATTTGTCTGGCCTTGAATCTGGAGCCGTGTCTTGGTTAAATCAATTGGAAAAGTACCTTAAATTTTTTTTAAAAAAAAAGAAATATTTCACTTGATTAAAAAAGAAATTCCACTAAATAAAGGCTACATGGTGACAGATTACTGAGGAAACACTGCAACTAAAAAAAGAAAAAACAAACACTGCAACTATAACATAAAGTAAGAAACAAAATTAAGAACTAGCAGATACTTTGCAATCTTTTCTCTATTAAAAAAGAATTAGGGGGGCAGCCCGAGTGGCTCGGTGGTTTAGCGCCGCCTTCAGCTCAGGGCCTGATTCTGGAGACCAGGGATTGGGTCCCATGTCGGGCTCCCTGCAGGGAGCCTGATTCTCTCTCTGCCTGTGTCTCTGCCTCTCTCTCTCCCTGTGTCTTTCATGAAAAAATAAAATCTTAAAAAAAAAAAAAAGGAACCAAAAGATTAACCCCCCTCCAAAATGCATAAATGTATTTTTCTTTCTTTCTTTCTTTCTTTCTTTCTTTCTTTCTTTCTTTCTTTCTTTCTTTCTTTCTTTCTTTTTTTTTTGTATTTTTCTTTCTTTACATGTTTATCTACTTCCCATCTTACCCTGCAGAGGATTTGAGAAGCTGCATGGCTGTAAGAGATGGGTACATGGAATAATTTACACAAAGGGGCAATTTTAAAATAAGTTACTATATTTTGCATATGTGAAAGCTACAGTCGGGTTCAACAGGGATGAAGAGAGAGAAGTTCACTTTCTGGGGGAGCTTCCCGCTCGCTCTGTGTTCTGTCATCTGAAAGTGCACCTGTTAACGCAGGTAAGAGTGTTTAATCCAGTGCCCTGCTGACAGGCCACCCAAATACGTGCCACTCGCTCAGCAACTCGACTCATCGTGGCCACGGGAGGGCCCACCCACACCGGCAACCAAGTGGGTGGGTGGTTAAGGCGCCTTAACCCCTCCACCCCGTCCTCACCGGCCCCTCAGGGGCAGCCTCTGGCCCAGGACAGCAGCGACTGAGCCCCAGAAGCAAACGACATGTCAGGCCCAGACATGTCAGGCCCAGCAACTGCCGAGTGTCAGCTGTATTTGTTGAGTCAATCATGCCAGGATATAGACCAAGATAAACAGGATCTGACGTGGAACTCCACTGATGCAAAGTCACAAACACAACACGGATACTGTGCACGACTGGAACCTGGGACCTCCTCGAGCCTCTCCACGGCCACAGGCGCAAAGTGGGTTAAAGGACAGGGACCCGGGGCCAGATGTAATCAGACAAAACTTCTGTTTGATTAACAGGTTCAACTTTTTCCACACTAAACTTTGAGCTCTGCACTGTGGGCGGCCAAAATGACTGTTTGAAAAACATGCCAACAGAAGGCAATTTTGAAATCTGAGATTAACGTTGCATATTCCCACAGGCCCTGCTTGAACTACAGTCCCGCCAAACACCAGACAGCGACCTTCACTCTTAATCAACATCCCATGTAGGAGCACCTGGGGGGCTTGGCGGTGCAGCATCTGCCTTCGGCCCAGGGTGTGACCCCGGGGTCCTGGGATCGAGTCCCACTCGGGCTCCCCGCAGGGAGCCTGCTTCTCCCTCTGCCTGTGTCTCTGCCTCTCTGTCTCTCTCTCATGAATAAATAGAATTAAAAAAAAAAATCCCATGTAGCAAGCAAGACCTGCGTGGCCCCTCGGGCCCCTTACCACATTCTGCCGTGATGGAGGCCAGCCCTCCATACACAAAGGGCTTCCAGTTGAGGGCTGACATCTTCACCACCGTCTCGTCTCCTTTGACCAGAGAAACATAGCCTCCAATAGGGTTTTCCCTGGACACAGAAGGAAGACATCTCAAAGTTATAACTTCGAGGACAAAGCAGTTTGTTTCTTCTTTAAACTTGGGTTCCATTTGGAGAATGCCAGGAGATGCTACCCATGAACCCCCCCCATCCCTCCCACAATTCCCCAGGGGAGCCTCACCTTAATAAAGCAAAGCCAGGTTATTTACTAAACCTCGCTTTATCAGTTGCTTTAAATCTCATTCAGGAATACAACACGCTGGTCCGGTAATACAGTGAGTGGACAGAGGCCACTTTCTGGGTAGTCTATTTGATCTGAAATCCATTCATTTTCATCCAACAAATGGTTGCCATTTGTTTGCTACCGTCTGAGCGAGTCCCTTGGGTGCACTAGAGCAAACAAATGTTGCAACCCAGTGTCCTCAGGTAAACTGACAATTATTTAAAAGTGCCAAAATGCACTTCTAGTTCATATTCTATAAATCTTCATTTCCTTTTCTCATCCACGTTGCGTTAATAGCTGGGAGGTAGCTTGGCACTAGGAAAGAGGTGGACTCTGGGGTCAGTGCCACACCACATCCTTCCTGGGGAAGTTCCTATCAACCTCTAGGCTTTTTCTTGGACAACATCATCACCATTGAAGCAACCAACACAACCAATTAGTGGCGGAGCCCATACTTTAATTGGTTATGCTAAATAAAATGCCTACCTTTTACTCCTATCGTGGGAATTAAATATATCCTTTTAAACTAGCACAAAAAAGACACTCAACAAATACTGCCTTTCATCTTCCTTTCACTTAAAAGGTGCTCGCAGGCTGCGACAGGTATTTGCACACTTCCATGCCAGGTCCCCCACATTCATTACCCATTCTGAATTTTATGCACTTTCACTTAGTGAAACCTGGCCTCGTGTCCATTAACAGGAGAAACATGCAAATAACACACTGTTGCGTATATATCAGCCATAATTATTGTTGGTTTAAAATAAAATTTCTAATTTATTATAGTCATAATTGGTGAACAATATACCCAGGGTCTTTACTCTGCACGTTTTCAGAGTTTCCCAAGGCTACGTTTTTCAAGAAAGAGTCACTATTGCCGAAAATGTCGGTTTGCAGCAAAACCAAGGGGCTTGCTTAAACTAAGAAAAAACACAAGGAACCCAGAGGAGACCCTAAACAGACCTATTTGTTCTCATTTACAGACATTAACCGAATTCAGACTGGTTCCAGGTGAGTGGGATAAAGGGCTTCATTAATAATAAATCCAATAATTCATTAACGGTCCACAAGTACCTTCCTTAATCCACTCTTGGATTCTGCTATTCAAGTTAAAAAAAAAAAAACCCAAGCAATAATTACGGAACAGTGACATGTGGAAGTACTGTAATTTGCCATTAGAAAAGTGTGTGATGGAAGTGATTTCAGTGGATCTCTCAATACCTTTGGGACGGGACAGAAAAATAGGCTAGGAAATCGGGTCTCGGCAAGTGCCTTGCTCACGGCCACACAGCTGATGGGGCAGCTGGGCCTCCAACCCGAGTGTTCGGATTCCAAGTACAGTGTCCTTTCTGCTACCATCTGAGGCTGTAAAGGAGTGATGGGGTTTTAATTAAGGAGAAAATATTACCAAGCAGCTTCGAAAAGGCACCGCTTACACAGTACATCTTATAGATGCATTTTATAAACAATAAAAATGTGCTTAATTTAAGAGAAAAGTCTTAAGAGAGGATATGCAGAAGGTAGAGACAGTCCTTCTAAATAGCAGTAATTTATTTTTCCAATACACAGCATACGGAGAGTGTGTTCGAGTAAACTCCTGGAGTTTTTCCCGACGGTGAAATTCACATACTATAAAATAAACCATTCTAGTGAACACTTCAGTGGCAGTTCATACACTCAGGATGTGGGATGACCACCACTTCTATCTAGTTTCAAAATATTTCATCACCAGGAAAGGAAACCAGTTCCCAGTTGTTTCCCATTCTCCTCTCCCTATGGCTTCCATACGGTTCGGTTCGTATTTCCTTGGCCGTGATCCTGTCTACGCATTAGGCATGGGTGTGGCGCAGGACTCCGTAGTGGTTCCTAACCAGACTACAGAGCTCCTTGAACTAAGAGGCATTAAGGCCCCACATACGGAATGAGGTTCTCCGGGACCCCCCAAGCATGTGTGTTGTTACTGGAAAACCAGTGAGTTAAATATGTGGCGGCCAATTCACAACTTCAAATACTTTCCACTTAAATTCCCATTTTAAGTGGTTAATTCCCGGTGATGATGTTACAGTTGATGCTTCCATTTAGTAGCGATTTTTTTTAATGTAGGATTTTTTAAGATTTTTAAAATTTATCTATTCATTCATGAAACACAGAGAGAGAGAAAGAGAGAGGCAGAGACACAGGCAGAGGGAGAAGCAGGCTCCCTGCAGGGAGCCCGACGTGGGACTCGATCTCGGGTCTCCAGGATCGCACCCTGGGCCAAAGGCGGGCACTAAACCGCTGAGCCACCTGGGATCCCCGGGATTTTTTTTTTCCACACATACATATGTGTGTGTCTGTATAGGGAAAAATATAAATGCGTCTACATATGTAAAGACACACACACAAGCTATCCTCCAAAATGCCAGCAAAACTTTACGGGAAATGAAATCGTAACTGACCTCTAATTTAAAAATAAAACAAAATATTTTTTAGGACTATTTCATATGGCTTCATGCCATCTCACTGATTAACTTTCTGGTTTCCTGCCATACTTATTTTACTAGCTTGGTTTTAATGGCTACTTTTGGCTACTTTGTCCTTTTTAAAATATTTTATTTATTTATTTGAGAGAGGGGGGAGGAGGGACAGAGGGAAGAGAAGGAGCAGGCTCCCCAACAGGCAGACGCCACCCCCTAACAAGACCCTGAGATCATGACGTGAGCCCAAGGCAGATGCTTAACCAACTGAGCCACCAGGCAGCCCAGTCTTCTCATGCCTTCTGTCAGTTTTGACACTAAGTTTTCGGTTAGATCAAACCCCGAAGGCTCTGGGTTAGACTCAAATGCAAACAAACACTCAACCAGAGCTCAAAACTGTTGTGGAATTGCCCCCCCCCCCCAGGTGGAGGGAGCACACACCCGTTTGCTCCTATTTAGGTGTCCCACCACCATAAACTTCTCTTGCACACGAGTGTCCATTCCTGTAACCCGGTTAAACTGTAAGAAAGCGCTCTCTATTCGATCACCTTTGGGCTCGTCTCCCTTCTCCCATCACTAGGGCTAGATTACTGAGCAGCGAAGACTACCGCCCGCATTCCCAGGTTTCTGTTTGCTGTGTCAAAGGAGGAGCCCTTTAGCTTAGAAAACCACCAGGGAGTATCAGTAGCTGGTCTAACGTCCAAACAAAGAAAAGGTTCTAGCTAAGACTGGAATGGGAGACATTCCGCCCAGTAAGCTGAGACCGGGCTCCAGATATCTCAAGCTGAAATCTCTGGTCAGTAAACGGAACCATTTCTTTGCTTTAGAGCTCTCTTTGGAGGGGGTTTCCCCCCTCACACGTGTTGCTTTACTTCCTAGCACAATTTTTTTTGGGGGGGCGGAATCCCAACTCTACTCAAGTCCCCAAACGGACAGGCCAACGCAGTCGGGGGACTGGTGTCCTAGGCAATCACTAGTGTGTGGATGACCTCTCAGCCTGAGGCCTAAGGATTCCAACTTTGCAAAAACTCCAGTGTCAGGCACAGCAGTGCTTATGGCTCACTTCCCACTTTGCACTCCTCCCTCGGCCATACCCTCTAGCCAACCTACAGCCGGTGACCACTCCTCTGCCGCATTATAAGACACGAAGCTAAGAACAGCCATCACTATTGAATATCTTGCATCTTACGTGTCGGGGACTGCTATACATTTTCTACATAAGAGATCTTATTTAATCCTTACAACCCTATTAAGTAGGTACCATTAGCCGCATTTCACAATTGAGGAAAGACAGCCTCGGAGAGGAAAAAGTGACTTTCCCTAGTCACACAGCTACAAAGCGGGCAAACTAAGGTCTCCCTAAAGGGGCAAAGGGCCTTTCCCCTGTGGACTACAAAGACAGAGGCTGTGAAAATATGTAAGCACATGGGAGTGGACGACATTCTGCACGTTTGGAATAAATGTAGGATTTTCCTGCAAAGGAAATAGAAACTTTCCACCTATGTGTGTGTGTTTCCTGAGTGGAAAGGTCTCCACGAATTAAGGATTCTCCCTTAGGATACGTACTAAGTTAGCATCCTCCCTCCCACGTGGACTTAGTCCTGACTTACTCCTCACCCCGTCTGCACAGCCGCAAAGGGAGGTAAAACTACAGTTGCAGTACAGTACTTGCTTCTGGAACCTGTGAAAGCCTTCCAAGTTTCCCTTATACAATTAATTCTGGATAAGCTCTTCCCAACTAACGTGTGCCTGTTTCTCGGCCTGCAGTCTTAAGCCGGAATCCCAGTGTCTAAACCTCTGTGCCCTCTTACGTCTCTGTTCCCTGCTCGCCTCCCTTCACAGACTCGCCCTCGGTCCCATTCTCTTTACAGGCACATCCTGGAAAACAGGCTCATCACAGTCTCAGGATGCACGCGATTTAAAAGGAATCTTGGAGAAGTCCCGGCTCACTTCATAGGGACTGACCGAGCCCCACGATCGCAAAACTCGGCAGAAGGCAGAGCCAAGGCCCGCGTTCGTGCGCCTCAACTTTTTTCACCACCTGAGGAAGACGAATGCAGACCCGCAGGGCCGACCCGGCGCCGGCCGCTCCCCACGCGGGCCAAGCTGGGGTGTCCCGGGAGCAGGTCGGGGCGCGGGGTGCCCTCTCCGAGTGGGGGCCCCGCGGGCGCCGGCTGCAGCCTGAGCCAGAGGGGTGCAGGCGCAGGGGCGACAGCCCGGGGGCCGGGGGCACGCGCCGGGGGCACGCGGGGCTCCCCGGGGCCTGCGACGCCGGGACGGCAGTCAGCCCGCGCCGCCCAGTGGCGAGGCCCGGGAGCCGGGCTCTGCCCGCGACCCCGGGGCGCAGCCGCAGCCGCAGCCCCCGAGCACGCCCCGCCGCGCCGCGCCCGCCGCAGTCCCAGCCCCGCGCCGAGGCCGACCGGCGGAGGGCGACCCGGGGCAGGCACGGAGTGGCCCGCGCGGCTCGACACTTACCGGCGGCGGCGGCCCCCGAGGCCTCCCCGCGGCGCCCAGCGGAGCGCGGAGCCCGCCGACCTGCAGCCGAGAAAATGCTGCGGAGCCGCGGGGGCGGCCCGAGAGCCGGCGCGCGGCCACGCCCACCACGCGCGGCCACGCCCTCCGCCTCGGCTTCTATTGGCCGCTCCGGCGCGCGGCCCCGCCCACCCCGCGCGGCCCCCCTCCCCCTCCCTCCGCCTCGGCTCCCATTGGCCGCCCCGGCGCGCGGCCCCGCCCACCAGCTGCCGGTGACTGGCAGGCGGCCGAGGGCCCCGGGCCCGGAGTCGCAGGCTCGCCGCCCTCCCCCCCGGGTGCGAGCCGTGGGAACCCGCCGACCCCTCTCGCCGCCGCGGGTCCCGACTCTGCTGCGAAAAGAGAAACTTTCGACAACGCACCGAGGGCCGCGGGACGGGAGGCTTCTCTGGGTGCTGGTTCTCTGCGTCCGCGTGAACCTCTGCAGAGGAAGGAAACTCGCACTTCTTTTTTTTTTTTTTAAACCCAGCCTTTTAGTTTGCAAATTTACGAACCCGCTGAAGAGTTGCAAGCATAGGAACGCTGTGAACGCTACACCCTCCGCCCAGGGCTCCCGTTTCACAGTTGCTATATTTGCTGTTACTAAAGAAGTCCCCCCACCTCCACCCTCCACCTTTGGAAAGTTGCACACAGCGCTGCAGCCTCACCCCTACCTACCTCGCCATTATCACCTGCAAGAAATTCCATGCCATTGGTCACAGCATTCAACATTCTGTCTATATTTAAGTCTCCTTTGTTGTCCCGAAATGCCATCCACCTGCACACGTGCGCACACACGTTGTGAAAATTCAGGATCTACCCACATCGTCCTGGTTAACATCAAGCCTCTAGAAACTCCTTTTGTCTACTAGTTGCCTCCACTTTTTGCAAAATCTTTCATAACTTTGACACATTTGGAAAGCCCAGGACAACTGTCTCGTAGTCGGCATCAATTTGGATTTATGGAAGTGTTTCCTTATGATCAGATTCGGGTTAAACGTGTTAGTAAGAAAGTAGCAGGTGATGCTATTTCCATGAGAAGGCGCAGTGTTCCTTTGTCCCGGCAGCCGTGGTGCCGATCTGGATGACTTGGTCAGGGCACCGGTTGGCAGATCTCTCTCACAAAGGTATTGTCAGAAGCCCGGAAATGACAGAAGTATAAAACCAATGAATCTCCAAGCTGGTAATCAGTAAAAGTGTACTGTGCCCGCATCGGAAGGATGGTTTGCAAACTGAGGGCACCCAACCCAAAACATAGAACAAGGCGCAGGAGTGTGTGATAAATCAGCTCACAGAGCCAGGAAGCATTGACTGCTCTTCACAGCAATTGGCTATAATGTTTAGGATTCTCTTAAATGACAGGAAACTGGTCAGTGGTTACCTCATATCAACCTTAAGAAACAGTCCAAGCCTTGCTTAGGATGGCCAGAAGCCTACGCAAGAAATTGCCCAGGTCAGGTTAGCCCTGCAGATGAAGCTCTGTATGATTAAACTGGTTTTTGTCTGATTAGAGAAATTTCAAGGCTGGTCTCCATTTCTTTTCTATTTTAACTGTACCTCTCTCCCACTGCAGCGGAGACTCTCCGCAGTGACAGGCTGGACGGGTGAATATTTTTGCCCAAGGGGTATCACACTGATGAACGCTCATCAAATTGGTTATACAGTGGTGATTTTCTGATGCTTTTCTAATTCCTTCTACATGTCTAAAGAAGAGTACTCCTCTTTTTTCCCCCTGCTTCTCATCCTTCTTCCCTTCCCAGCTCCCCTCCCCACCTCCCCCTTTTTGAGTGGGGGGACTCAAAGTGTGGACTCCTGCATTTTTTTAGTTCAATTTAATTCAGTTACTATAAAAAAAATACTTCATTTATTTTATTATCGATGCTCAAATTGTCCATATTTGGCCAATGGAAGCCTCCTGACCTTTATTCTTTATTCATATATATGTATACATATGTTTATGTATATACTTATACATTTATATAAATATATAATATGCCTATATTTATTCATATATATATATATATATATATATATATAATATCCTGTCAATCTTTGAACACTTCCTTATTTTCTGATCCAAGACCTACTAATTCTTCACCGAATCTTCTCTGCCCTAGGCAGGAAAACTCTAGTTGCTTCTAGTAGGAAATGGCACTTAGGAAATTGGATCTGAGTCCTTGTGCTCATTGCTACTGGGCTGTCATTCTAGGTCCTTACAGTGGACAGAGCATATATATTTTTTCATGGAGATATAGATACAACACAGTAAACACTATCCTCTTCACCCAGATATGGTTTTGAGTCATGAGTTCATGCCTCCAAGTCAAAATCCAACACCATAGGATTCATTCTAGCCTTCCTCTTTCTGTATTTATATCTTCTTCCCCCCCTCAATGAAAACCCTAGTTCTCAACAGCATCAATATATTTGCTCATTTATTCTTCGATATACAGAAACTAGTTGAGACTCACATACCAGTACTACCACCAGCAACAATCGTTTTAAGCTCCAGATTTCTTGGCAGTTCTTTGTATCTTTATAATACATCCTTCTAAATGCTGTGCAGGTAGAGAGAGTACTGCGTTCAAAGTTTACTTGAATTAATTGCTTTTTGATATGGTTATGTCCTCTATTTGATACATTGTTAAGTTTGTTATTTTTATTTGCATCAATTTGAGAGTTTGCTTTTTTTCATCTTTTTATTCAATTTCATTTTTTGGTTCAAAATAAAATCTTGCAAAGGTTGAACTCCCTCCTCATTCCTTGCACTCTGGCCTCACTCACCTCCTAGCAGTAACCACTTTCCTTAGTTTCTAGCTTATTCTTTCATCATCCCCATGTTAAAAATATGTATAACTGTATGTAGATATACTTGTTAGTTATCTATTGCTATATTACTAAGCTTACTAGCTTAAAACGACAAACATGTATTAGCTCACAGTTTTGGTAGGTCAAAAACCCAGAGGGGCTCCGGTAGGCACCTGTAGCTCCCAAGGCCTCCTGGGCCTCCCAAGAATGCAGTCGAGGTGGCACCCGGGGCTGCAGGCACATCAGGGCTGGAGTGGGGGGAGAATCTGCTCCCAAGCGCACTCAGCCTGACTGTTGGCAGGCTTTAGAAGATCCTCTTTCAAGCTCACTCACATGGCTATTGGCAGGCCTCAGGTCCTCCTCACTGGCCACTGGCCAGTGTATTCGATTCCTGGGACTGCCATAACAAATTACCACAAACTGGATGGCTTTGAAAAACAAGATTTCATTCTCTTGAAGTTCCGAAGGCCAGAAGTCCAAAATTGAGATGTCAGCAGGGCCATGTTCTCTTTGCAGGCTCTAAAAGAAAGTCCTTCCTTGTGTTTCTCCTAGCTTTGAGCCATTGCCAGCCACCCTTGGCATTCCCTGGCTTGCAACTGCATGACTTCAATTTCTGCCTCTGCCTTTACATGATGTTCTTCCCTTGGTGCATGTGTCTCTGTGTCCCCATTTCCTTCAGGGGAGCAGGATCTGCCCTGATCTAGTACGACCTCACCTTAATTTGAGTAGGTCTGCGAAGGCCCTATTTCCAATATGGTCATACTCATAGGTACCAGGTGAGCTAGAACTTCAACATGTCTTTCTGGTGGGCACAATTCAACCCACAAGAGTCAGAATTAGGTTTCTTGCATTGTGGCTCCTCCGTGTAACTACTCACAACATAGCAGCTTGCTTTGCCCTGGAGAGAGAGAGAGAGCGCGCTCAGGGAGAGACAGGGACGTTGATTCCAAGATGGAAGCCAATCATCCCTTCGTAACCTAATTTAACACTTCTGCTATATTCTATTGGCTGGAACCAGTTGATAAGTCCAGCCCAGACTCAAAGGAAAAGGATTATGTAAGCTTACATGTAAAAGGCAAGGATCATTGGGGCCCATCTCCAAGGCTGCCTGCCATAATATATGTGTTTTTCTTAACTTCCCCTTCTTTCTTACAGGAAAGGAAGCACACTTTATTCCACCTGGCTTTTTGCATGTGATAATGTATAACACATCCTGGAAGTCATGCTAGAGCAGTCCACAGAGGCCTCTCTCATCGCTTCTCACTATAGCATAGTTCTTCATCATGTGCCTGGACCCAGCAGACGTATTCAGCTGCCTATGTGTGATGGGCAGGGTCCTAAGATGGGCCCCAGGATTCTTGGCCACTGGTGCACACATGCTTCTCCCAGCCATTCAATCAAACACTCATCTAGGTATGGCTGTGAAAGGATTTTGCATGCATGTAGTCAAGTCCCCAATCAGTTGATCCCCTGAGAGCGAGACTGTCCAGGGGCTGACCTAATCACGCAGGCCCTTTAAAAGCAGAGTGTTTTCTAGCCGCCCTCAGAAGGGAAGTCAGAGCTTCAAATCACAAGAAGGATTGGATGTGCTGGTTTGACGGCGAAGAGGTGCGGGGAGCCTCGGGGAGCTGAGAGGGTCACCCAGCAAGGAAACGGGATCCTTGGTCCTGGCGCCATAAGAAACACCTTGATTGACCCTGAGCAGAGAACTCAGCCACGACGTCAGACTTCCAATGGGCAGGGCTAGGAGCCAACAAGTTGATGTTGCTCTCAGCTAAATCTTGTGGTCATGGATTAGGCAGCAAGAGAAAACTAAAACACGGCATGCAGGTTGTTTGCAATACTTTGCTATGGCAAATAGTGGCATAGTGAATAAGCTTTTGCTCGTATTCCTTTTATTGGAGGAGAGACAGTTTTAGGGTAAACTTCCGGGAGAATCACTGGGTCAGAGAGTAAACACACTTGTAGAGAACCTGCAGCTGTTGATGCCAAGAGTCACGGCGGCGATCTTTACATTCATGGGTTTATTCAGACCAAAGAGGTGTCACTTCCATTCACAGTTGAGGGACTGAGGTCCCTGGAGGTAAGTGGCCTATACCAGGACCCAGGATTACCCTCTCTCATTCCCCTTTCCTGCTTCTCCAGCAGTCTCGGCCTTGGGCTTACACAGTGTTTTCTTTTCTCTCCAACTTGAACTCTAAATGAATCCTTCAAGTTTTGTCTACATGCTGTTTTGTTAATGATACAGTTTGGGCGTGATTGGGGTATCCCTAGAATTGACCTAAAAATAAATGCAATCCCCAGTCTGGGGGGTGGGGGAGTCATTGACCTGCTTCCTTTTCTAGGGCAGGGAACAAAATACATGATGTTTACTGCCCCCATGCTCATCTCACCAAGGGGACTTTCCCCTTTCCTATCCATCCTTTACACGCCCAAACCCCACTGTTCCCATGTCCTACCACCCTCTGCCAATATACGTATAATCCTTAGTAACACACACATATCTAGTAATTTATATTTAGTATTTAGTAATTCACAATTCCAACTGTTCAAGTATGAGGATCTCTTTGTAACATAAACTAAAATTTTAAAACCTTTGGAGTCCCTATAAAATCGATGGTGGTATTCTCAGCTCCCATTAAGAAAATGTGCACTGAACCTGAAACCCCTCTGAATAGTCGTGGATTCCCCCCAAAAGGCCTTCATCCACAGGTTGGAAATCACTGCCCTGGGGAACAGTAACTTGGTTACATCATCATAATTAGTTTAGGAACAAGTGCACGGCGCTGACAACACTGACCCCATCTTTGGCCTTCCATCTTGTTCGTGTCCGTGTGAGGACCTCCCTTGGGGCTTCATGTTCTTGGAGGATAATATATGCCCTGGCCTGGAATGTAGGAAGGCTTGTTCTGGTCTTCCCTAAGGTTGTTTAGATAACTAATGGAGATAATATAGTTCACCCCCCACCACCACCCCATGCCCAGGTCATACCATGAGGTCTGTTAAATGCTAATTATCAATTATGTATATGCAGACCCCTTGACCCCATCAAAGTGCCCTCTGTACCTCCCATCTCCCTATACAATCTGTAGACAAAGGTTGGTCTTAGTTGAGAATACCTGCATAGCGTCAGGATTGTCACCTGATTCTCCGGAATAAAACTCTCTACAAACTGTCTGGAGTCACCTGCTTTGTTAATTCAGTCTCGGTGCCTTCTCAATTTGGAAGATACTTTATTGTCCCTCCTCCACCTTCTAAAAACAAGAATAGCAAAAGAGCAGTAGCAAGCCTCAAAACAAAATCTACTAACTACTCAGCGTGGATCCCTGGTGGGCACGACTACTTTTCTTATAATTCTTTGCCTCCACTTCCCCTTACCAGCTCTTCGTGTATAGTTTTTATCTGACTACAATAAACACACCCGGAATGGCTGTGCAGAAATGAAGACCTAGGTTCCACTCAGTCCTGGCCACAACTTTATTAGCGCTCTGACCTTGATTAATGAATAATGTCTCGAAGTCTTTGCTTGCCAAATGGAAACAATACCTACCCTACAGGAGGTTAAATGAGGTGACGCTTGCACAAATACACTTTGTAAAAATGGAAGTCCTCTAAAAATACCTTCCAAGCTCATCTGGCTCTGTCGCTGATCAGCTTAAAACTCTTCATCGGCTCCCCAGAGTCTTCAGGGTTAAGGACAAGCCCTGAGTGTGGCACAGAAGCCCGTCACTGTGTTGTCCTCCCGGCTCCGCAGTCCAGGAATCTGGTTCCCCGTCCTCCTCACTGATTCACTTATCTCGTAACAGGTCATCTTAAGGAGCTGGGCTTTTATCCTTATTTCCAATTAGGTTTGCCGCTGTGAGATCCTCAGAGTCACAAGGCAGCACTCCATGAGTGGACTGTCGCAGTCCACATGACGAGCTGGGCAGGAGGGACCGTCACCCGCATCGTGTCTCTCATCACCTTGGCCATTGAGTCTGCATTGTGTCCTAATGAGGAACAAATGCCGTGAAATCAGCTAGAGTTTAGCAAATGTGTGTACGACTGCATTAAATTACAAGAACAACGCTGAGGGAGGCCTGGGGGGCTCAGGGGTTGAGCCTCTGCCTTTCGCTCAGGTCGTGACCCCAAGGTCCCAGGATCGAGTCCCGCGTCGGGCTCCCCTGCATGGAGCCTGCTTCTCCCTCTGCCTGTGTCTCTGCCTCTCTCTCTCTCTCTCTCTCTCTCTCTGTCTCTCATGAATAAATAAATAAAATATTTTTTAAAACAAAGAAGGAACAATGCTGATACATTGTTCTGTGGCCCTAGATCTTGACAGGAAAGAGTCTGTATGCTTGGTGCCAAGCAGCGAAAGGCCTGAATCAAACCACTTTTAGGGATAGTCTTCAGTGGCTTGGGAGGGTGGGGGTGGGGGTGGGGAAGAGAGGGCGGGGTGGGGGGGGGGGGCTGCAGGTTGCCTCTGAGGCATCCAGCTACCTTCCCCTCCCCTTGCCAAAGAGGAGCAGCAATGAGCCATCGCTACTCCTAACAGGAACACCTGGCTAGGCGAGGATTCCCCGCTGGGCTACGGGGAATGAGCCAGTAAAATCCTGTATCATTATATCTCACAGCAGTGGTTCTCAGCCAGATTTTGCCTCCTCAGGGGATGTTTGGCAATGTCCGGAGGCATTTTCGGTTGTTACGACTGGACCGTGGCTACTGGCACCTGTCGCGGAGGGGCCAGAGATCCCTGCCAAACATCCCGCGATGCCCCGGAAAGGCCTCTCCCAACAAAGAATTATCAAAATGGCAATGGTGCTGAGGTTTGAGACATTCTGTTTCATGGGACTGTCACTTTGGGCATAGGTTTCTCTCAGTTACAGGTGCCTTTCTGAGCACACATCTTCTGGGGGAGCCAGGGAGTGTTTCTCTGAGACACCTGCAGCTCCGCAAACGTGCCCAGTGCTCCCTGTCACTCCTGGGACCTTGTGCGAGCTAAACTCTTGCTCTTGCTAATTCTCTCTCATCGTTCAGGGCTCAGTTTGGAAGTAATGTCCTCCAAGAAATCTCTCCTAATCCCTCCTTTATCCAAGAGTCCGCTGTGGTGGGCAGAACAATGACCCCCCAAAAGGCCTATGAATGTGTTAGGTTATAAGGCGGGGGAATTAAGGTTGCGAACCATACTAACCAGCTGACTTGTAGGGGGGCGGGTTATCTTGGATTATCCAGAAGGCCCAATGTAATCACTGGGCCCTGCTTCATGGATAAAGGAGACAGCAAAGTCATAGAAGGAGATAGGACTATGGAGACAGGGCAGGTGATTTGATGTAAGAACTCAACCCTCGGGGATCCCTGGGTGACTCAGCAGTTTAGCGCCGCCTTTAGCCCAGGGCGTGATCCTGGAGACCGGGGATCGAGTCCCACTTCGGGCTCCCTGCATGGAGCCTGCTTCTGCCTGTGTCTCTGCCTCTCTCTCTCTCTCTCTCTCTCTCTCTCTCTCTCTCTCTCTGTGTGTGTCTCTCAGGAATAAATAAATAAAATCTTAAAAAAAAAAAAAAAAAAAGAACTCAACCCTCCATTGTTGGCTTTGAAGGTGGAAGGAGCCAAAAGCCAAGGAGGCGGGCAGCCTCCAGAAGCTGGGAAAGCACCAGAAACGGATTCTCTCCTAGAGCCTCCAGAAAGGAGCACAGCCCTGCCCAGCACCTTACTTTGGCACAGCGAGGCCAGGCTCAGACTTCTGACCTCTAGAGCTACAAGCTAATAAATGTGTCCTGCTTTATGCCACCGAGGCCGCGGTCATTGGTTCTAGCAGTGACAGGATGTTAATGCGCCCTCCCCGGCCCCCGGCTGTCCCACCCCCCTGCCCCCCTAATTGGGTCTGCCCTGAACCTTCCCTCACCCAAGCCCCCGTGCCCCCCTTGCAGCCCCATGCCTGGGCGCTCTGGGGCACGCTCCTGGGAACCTGACCTTCACTTCCCCTGGTCCCCCTGTCAACACTCAGGAACAGCTTGGGTTTGCACACACACACACACACACACACACACACACACACACACACCCCGCAGTTATTTGGGGACCTGGCATCTCACTAGTGAGAACTGAAAAAGTTACATATCTTCTTTATAGTTCTCAGTGTCCTTAAAGGTGAAATCAGTGTCATACTTTCTTCAGAGGGTGTTTGTAATAATTAAAGGAAATAAGTGAAATAATGAATAGGGCACCCTGCATATAATATGCCTCGCAATCGTCGCTGTCCTTATCATCGTCATCGTGAGTGTTCTGAACATCATGAGTTCTGAACATCTCTCTCAGCTTATACCCAAAAGGCCCACTGCCTTTAGGTAAAACCAGTATTACTAGATAGTTAAGAATCTAAAAGTTAAGCCCTTACCATTTCTTAGTGGTTTGGTCCTGAGGCTTGTACCCAATACTTTTAATGAACTTTTATTTAATAATAGTTTCAAATAGGAACATGGGAACATGGGGCAATGGGCTGGCTCAGTCAGAAGAGCCGGTGACTCTCAATCTCGAGGTCATTGGTTTAAGCCCTACATCGGCAACTAGAGAAGATTACTTTTTAAAAAGTTAAAAATATGGCAGAAAAAGAAACCAAAATGGCTAGTTAAATCTATGGGTCGCTAAGAAAATTAAGTATTCAACAGGAAAAAAAAATCAAGCTGAGCTTTGACTGGAATTGTCTGCATTTTTTTTTATAGCTATTCATTTGACAAAATATTTTACCTCTAATTTTCGGGGTTGCCTTCATGTAGACACTGCCTAAGAAAAAGTACGACCTCCAACAAATGGAGGAGCACGTGGGTGGCACAGTCGGTTAAGTATCCGACTCTTGGTTTCGGCTCAGGTCCTGATCTGAGTCATGATCTCAGGGTTAGGTGATCTCTGAGACCTGAGATTGGGTCTCGCGTCAGGCCCTGGGCTCAGCGTGGGTTTCACTCTCCCTTTCCCTCTGCCTCTCCTCCCACTCTCTCTCTAAAATAAATAAATAAATCTTTAAAAAAAAACCCTCCAACAGATGGAATAATGGCTTTTTCCATGAAAAAGAATTTGGGACAAGTGATCTGGGACATCTAATGCTGAGAGGCACAAGTATAAAAGGAACGAAACAGGTGGCTTCAGAGGGATAATTTTAGCCAGAGCCAGAGCACTCTGCAGCAGGCTTCTTCCGAGTGTAAGGGAGGTCAGTGCCCTGGCCTGTGGCTCTGGAAATGCACTAGAATGTTCAACTACCTTCACAAAATTATCGGGGGTACAACAAAGCCAGGACTGACACTTTTTACAGTTGAAAAGTCATACAACCCTACAAGGGCTGTGTTTTCCGTTCTTGGAACTTGCCCTCAGTGCAGACTGTCATGTTCAATTTTTGCCTCTGGTAGAGTGTCCATGAGCTTGGCACGAGGACTCTGAACACGCCCATTATCATCCTGCTAATATTTGAAGGGTCAGGGCAGTAGGCAAGGCCTGAGGCTGGCGATGTCCAAATCTGAGCAGACCTGACCGGACCATAGTCATTTATGTCCATAGCTTTCAAACTTTGTTAAACTATAACCTACATTGGGAAACACATTTTACTTCATGCCCCAGTACACACACTTACACACCCGTGCATGTGCGCACACACTCTACTGAAGCAAACATTCCAGGAGAAAATACCTACTATGAGCACAGTGACTCTGATATTCATTATTCTGTTCTCTCTCACTTGATGTTCACACTGTTCATAGCCCCCTAAATTGAAAAACATCAATTTAAAAACACTGGTGTTAAAGGTCAAATCTGAGCACATTCCTTCCAAGCTAGTCTATAATTGGAGGGGCCTATGTGGCTCTTCCATTTATCCTTGTAGGGTTAGAGGGTGTGGGTGGTCAAGAGAGAGGCAGACAATGCTCTCAGAGTCTCTGGTCTTTTTTTTTTTTTTTAAGATTTTATTTATTTATTCATGAGAGACACACAGAGAGAGAGAGAGGCAGAGACACAGGCAGAGGGAGAAGCTCCCTTGCAGGGAGCCCCATGGGTGACTCGATCCCAGGACCCCAGGGTTATGACCTGAGCCGAAGTCAGACTCTCAACCACTGAGCCACCCAGGTGCCCAGAATCTCTGGTCTTATAAGATGACAATACCTGGTGCACCTGGCTGGCTCAGTTGCAAAAATGTTTGCCTTTAGCTCGAGTCATGATCTCAGGGTCCTAAGATGTAGCCCTGTGTCAGACTCCCTGCTCAGAGGGGAGCCTACTTCTCCCTCTCCTCCCCACTTGTGTGCCCTCTCTCTCTCGCTATCTCTCTCTCACTATCTCTGTCTCTTCTTTCTCTTAAATAAATGAATAAAAAAAAAAGAGAGACAGAGAAATGACAATACTTGCCCTGCCTCCTTCATAGGCCCATTATGAGGATCCAATGAGCTGATTCTGTGGCAGCACCAAGGAAGGGGAGAGGGCTTTGCCACAAAACTTGCTGTTGAGGTTAGTAGTGGCCTGGCCCTCTGAGAATCCATCGTGAGGCCTTAATTTGGAAGATTCCTCCCCCAGTGAGTGAATGGGAGGAGGGATTCTATTTTCATGTCAGAACCAAACAACCCACGGCCTTGTACCTAACTCCGTTTGGTCATCATTTGTTTGCTCTTGTGTGAGTTTAACTGCTATCTAAGGCACCATAAAATGATTAAACAATAAATCCTCAGCCAACAAACAGCTTCTCAGTGTGTCTTCTGCAGTTAAGGGATATTTGGGAGGACAAGCAGGCTTCTGAGGACTGGGAGAGCTGCTGGTGACATAGGTCAGGAGGGTATCTTTTTCTTATGCGAAGTCTATAAAGAAGCAGAGGTCCATAAACAGATAGCTCCTGGGGTCAGTCCTTCTATCCAGCACCAAGGACCGGGTCATTCCCGACACTCACACACACTTTTTCAAAAATCTACCATCTGGGTCTGGACAGAGGTGATCGTTACACGGCATTGCAAACATACTAAGTATACTTTAAAACGGTCGGTGTACTAATGCCCTAAATATAACTTCAAAAGACTCAGTTTTAGGTGAATTTTACCTCAATTTCTAAAAAACAAAAACAAAAGCAAAAAACAGCATATAGGAGCACATACTGTCAGAACAATAAAAATGCAGGGGTTTTGTGTTTTTATTCCAGTTTTCGGACACTCGGGTAGAGCAGAAAACTTTTAGGGCTTTAACTTTGAGCAAATGAGAGACAACTCTTGATAAAGATGAAAACAGCTGAACCACCTCCCCCCAAAAAATGGCCAGTTTGACACAGCGCAGCAGAGAGCCTGAGGATCCAGACTGGACACTGTTTCATTACCTCCTCTGTCGCCTCAGGGAGCCTACCTCATCCACTCTCCCCTTCTGTTCAAGAGTGACAAGAGTGGTAGTCCCTGACCCGTCCCCCTGCTCACACTCATTGGCCAAGGAAGTCATTGCCAGGCCAGCCAGAGGGTGGGGTGGCTGTGAGCCAGCGCCCCGCCCCACAAGGGCACCTCCTCCAGTGGACAATGCAGGTGGTCCAACAGATGCTCTCTCAGGACATTTGGTAGAAGCCACAAGGAGAAAGTCTGCTGGTAAAGGCAGGAGCAGAGGCTTAGAAACCAAATATTTGAGTCATGGGGTCTACAGGTGCCGATTCTGAAGAGCCACCTACCAGGTACTGTTGTCACAGTGTCGCCAGAGCTGCCGTTGAAGAAATGGAGCAATGACCACATCCAGATTGTCCCACCTGGCCTGACCACAGAGGTCTGACCATGTGGCCTGAGTTAACCTCCTGTCTCCTTTATTTCCCTACGTAGCCCTCCCAATAGTGGAAGAACCAGAGCAGGTGTCTGCATCCTGAAGCTGAGGAGAGTGTGACTCACACAGAAGTGTCGCAAAAGGAAGCAATTAAATGGACTCCGATCACTCCTTGCTTCCCTAAAGGAGGACTGGTAGCTACTCTTTTGTTACTGGTTGGGGGGCTTATTCCTCTTTCTTTTCTGCTTTGCAGCCTCCTCTACAGAAGCTGAGAAAGCCCAACACCTCTGGCCCAGTCCCTCTGTACCTGGGCATGATGACCACGTGACAAGTTCTGGCCAATGAGACATAGGTGGAACTCTTGGGGGGCACGAGGGGCCGGTCTGGGGAAGCTTTTACTTCTATGTAAGAGGACCAGGTCCAGGAGCAGTGGCCCTCTGGCCCTGCCCCTTCCCACCCTCCTACCTATAGTAGAGATGCGGTGCCAGTGCTGTGTCGGCCCTCTTACCGTCCCAAAGTGACAAGCATGATGACAGAAGACCCCCATGCTAAGAAGGGCGGTACGAAAAGACAAAGACAGAAAGGGTCCTCCAGATATTGTGGGGCTGAACCAGGGCCAGCAGCTTCCTGCCTCCAGACTTCTCATTCCATGAAACAAAATACCGCTTTGACTGAGTATTGTCATGTGCAGTTTTCCTAACTGATAACACTGTACCTGTAATACAACAAAATAAGTCTTACAGATCCATGATCTCCTTAAGTACACTTTCTAGTGAGCCTCACCATATTCATTCCACAGTTGAATCCTGTCATTCCAACTACTTCTCATAAGATCTCCAGCTTGGCGGGGGGGGGGGGGGGGGGCACTCCTGGGCAGCTCAGTTGGTTAAACGTCTGCCTTTGGCTCAGGTCATAATCACTGGGTCCTGGTATCCAGTCCGGCACTGGGCCCCCTGCTCAGGGGGGAGTCTGCTTCATCCTCCCCCTCTACCTCCTTGTGCTCTCTCTCTCTCTGTCAAATAAATAAAATCGTTTTTCTTTTTTTTTTTTTAAGTGAAGTTGTATTTTTTTTATTTATTTATGATAGTCATACAGAGAGAGAGAGAGAGGCAGAGACATAGGCAGAGGGAGAAGCAGGCTCCATGCACCGGGAGCCCGACGTGGGATTCGATCCCGGGTCTCCAGGATCGCGCCCTGGGCCAAAGGCAGGCGCCAAACCGCTGCGCCACCCAGGGATCCCTAAAATCGTTTTTCTTTAAAGATTTTATTTATTTATTCATGAGAGAATAAATAAAATCTTAAAGTTTAAGAAAAATCACTTTGGGGCAGCCCCGGTGACTCAGCGGTTTAGCACCACCTTCAGCCCAGGGTGTGATCTTAGAGACCAGGGATCGAGTCCCACGTCAGGTTCCCTGCATGGAGCCTGCTTCTCCCTCTGCCTGTGTCTCTGCCTCTCTTTCTCTCTGTGTCTCTCATGAATAAATAAATAAAATCTTTTTTAAAAAATCACTTTGGGTTTTGTTATGGAGAGAAAGAAGGGGACACAACCTCCACACAGGTCATCACCTGGGCCCTTCAGCAGCACCTGAAAGAAGAGGATTCGTGTTTGAGCGTGCCTCCTCTCACACCCATGCTGCTGCTGAACATAGTTTCCTGCACGAAGGATGTGGAGACCTGAATGACATCCACTGAAGCAATACTTCATCACTGCTTCTGTGAAAGGGCCATGATAGAATGGCTGCAGCCCACCATAAAATGATCAGGGGATGGTTCTTAGAAGTATCCAGCCGTACACATATTAAACATCTGCCCCAAATGCTCAGTAAATTCCCGAGCGAGGGAGCCTGTGCTTAACTAGCTCACATGACACGAGCTCTAAGTTGGACACTCCACCAATTCAGGCTCCCTAAACAAATTCCTTGGCAGAAGGAAGAACAAGGAGCAGCTGTATTTTTCAACCCCGGTGCTTGGATTGGACCTGATTAGAATGTCATATCAGGTTTCTTTTATCACCACTGCCCTTCTTCGCAGGTCAAGGCCAGTTCTCACTTGAGGGCTTGAGTCACATGAGCACGCATTCCTCTTGGAGGGGATAAGTGCCAAGCTTGTTCAACCAACACCACAAAAGGGTTTTGAACTGACAGAGGTCTCTGTATGACCAGAAGCCCTGTCCTTAATTTGGATTTTCCAGCAGCCTGGGAAAAATTCTGCAGCCAGGGCCATAAAGACCCACATTGCCACCATCACCCTTTCCCCCACTTCCCCAAAAAGGGACATCTGGACTTTGGCTGGGGCACATTGATCTATTCCAGAGAATGCCCTCCACACTTTGACACGGTATCTCTCACAAATTAGGGGAAAAAAAAAAAGTCCTACATAAACAAACAGGATGACCTTTTCCCCAAATGCGTTTCCTTTAATCAGAGCTCACAGAAGAATTAAAACTGAGGATAATTTGACAAATGGGTTCACATGCGCTACTCCCTGTCCTCTTCCCATATAGGCTATAAATTAAAAAAAAAAAAATCTCGATGACAATGGCCAGATGGTTTTTCCGGTTGTGACTCTATCTCACACACACACACACACACACACACACACACACACACACACAGGGGATGTGAGCGCTTAATATTAGGTAATATTTTTAAATTGAAGTGTAATTGACATGCAACATTATATTAGTTTCCGGGGAACAACCTCGTGGTTCTACATGTGTGTACATTGGGAAACGATCTACACAATAATGTCTAGTCACCACCTGTCCCCCTACAAAGTCCCCCAATTTTTTTTTTTGACGTTCGGTACATTATAATCAGCAAAGACAATCTGGGAATTGGCAAGCCCAGGCGGAGAGTCGCCTCCTGTCCTCCACCCTCTGCGGGAATGCCATGCCGATGGCCCCACGCTGGCCCCTCTTTACCTGCTCTCCATCCCTAACGACGCTTTGCCTAAAATCGAGCCATAGCGGCCAACTCCCCGGGAGAACAGGAGCAAGGTAAGGTGTCCCACTGGTGTTCCCACCCACGGCCAGCCATGGGGGGCTGGAAAGTCACTCTCCCAGGCAGACCCATGGAATTGCTGCTTGCTAATTTTGTCTGACTGCAGTTTACAACCTTAACTTCCTTTGGAGATGCTTACTCACTTCATTTTCTGGTCCAGGAACCTGGGGTGGCATCTCTCGCCACTAGCGTGTATTCAGAGTTTTGAGTCTTGCTTCCACGTGTGTTTAGTAGAGAATGAAAGAGAACAAGAGAAAACATGCCCGGGAAAAACCTGATAAAATCTGTGGAACCTGGTAGGTTGAATGGAAACACCCATATTTGACCACAAATCCCACCTGTGGAAAATAAATATTAAGGGGATCCCTGGTGGCTCAGCGGTTTAGTGCCTGTCTTTGGCCCAGGATGTGGTCCTGGAGACCCGGGATTGAGTCCTGCATTGGGCTCCCTGCATGGGGCCTGCTTCTCCCTCTGCCTGTGTCTCTGCCTTTCTCTGTCTGTGTCTCTCAATAAATAAATTAAAAAAATTTTTTTTAAAAAGCATGAATTCCTTTGGGGATCCCTGGGTGGCTCAGCAGTTCGGGGCCTGCCTTCGGTCCAGGGCCTGATCCTGGAGACCCAGGATCGAGTCCCACGTCAGGCTCCCTGGATGGGGCCTGCTTCTCCCTCTGCCTATGTCTCTCTGCCTCTCTCTCTCTCTCTCTCTCTCTCTCTCATGAATAAATCAATCAATCAATCAATCAATCTTAAAAAAAAAAAAAGACCCTGCTTCACCCATTTGCACATTTACATGTTCGAGCAGTTGAGAATCACTGATGAAGTGCGTGCTGGGTACAAGGGGGGTGGGGGAGTGCCTTTGCAGAGACTTATGGTCCGATGGGAGAGGAAAAAAAGATAACCCAACAATTACATAATGGTCTGAGCAGACTTTGGAAGGCTTCCAGGGGGCGATGACACTTGAGCTGAGCAAATTTTGAAGCAGGGGTACAGGTTCTCAGTCGAAGAGCTAAATTAAGCCGGTGACAGGGGGAGTGGGGAGAAGCCAGAGAGACAAGGACGGAGAACCCGGAGAACCTGACTCACCTGGCAAGTGGTTGAGGCAGGACCTGGGCTCCTGGCTGAGACCACAGGCCGTCTGGTGGTGCCAAGCACAGCACGGTGACCTTGGAAAGGGGGCGGGTTAGACACAAAGGTGCCGGCTCTGCGGGGGGCTGGTTGCAAGCTGGTTGCAAGGGTCCTGAGAGCCTGTGCTCTGTGGGTGCAGAGCCCCAGGCCCAGGTAGGAGCTGGAGATGAACGCAGCATCACTGAAGCCCCGCAAGCAGGAGGCCCGGCCACAGGTCTGGGTGAGGTCTGGGGGAGCAGACAGAGGGGCAGCGGGACCCCTCTCAGGAGGGGCCAGCTTGGAGGCAGGAGCCGGAGGGCCCGAGAGGGGTAGTGGCTGACATGTCACTTGCCAAAGGGGATGAATGAGACACACATGGGGGTGCGGGATGCTGCGTTTTCTTCTTAGAAAGAAGCACGGGACCAAAGGAGGCAGGACCTGAAGAGGAAGAGAAAGGCAAATCTTCGCATCAGAGACGCAGGGAGGGTGAGACCACCTAGAACAGTCCGGGCACACCTGGCTTAGGAGCTGAACAGCATCACACTTCCATAAAAGGCGAAGAGTTGGTAGAGAGCTGGGCTGACTCCGTCACTAATAAGCCGGCTGATCTTATGCATTCCAGCATCATCTAGCAAAGAGGTGAAGCTGGGGAGCCCCTAGGTTTCCTTCCTCCCCGAGGACAGGCGCCCTTAACTCAAATGGTCCCGGCCCCGTCTCCGGGCCCTGCTCAGAGACCCCTCCTGAGCCCCGGGGAACCGAGTCATACAGGCGTTGGGGCAGCAGGTGCAGAGAGTGTTCCCAGGGCCTCCCGGCCCTAGCGAGAGCTGGAGCTCCGGGCATCCTGGTCAGGACGGGAAGGCCAGCGCGCAGGGCCACCGCAGCTCGGAGCGTGACACGTCCCTAGCACAGGCCCCGTGCCCGTGGGGCCGCACAGCTGCAGAGGGGGCTTGTTCAAGCAGGGCCACATCTGTTCCCACAGTCCTCTCGGCTTTTTGTAACAGCGCCAAGCTTGTCCCAGACCTTTGACCCCCAGTGTCATGCCAGGATCCAGCACAACAGGGGCCTTTCCCATCAGAAAGTGAAAGGGACAGGCCTCATTTTGGAGAGCAAAGAGCTGCTCTATCAGAAAGCAAGCCTTGGGGCGCCTGGGTGGCTCAGTCGGTTGAGTGGCCAACTCTTGATTTCAGCTCAGGTCAAGATCTCGGGGTCGTGGGATCAAGCCCCATGTGGAGCTCCACACCCAGCAGGGAGTCTGCGTGAGATTCTCTCCATCTCCCTCCCCCAAGCCTCCCCCCTCAAATAAATAAATAAATCTTAAAAAAATATTAAGCCTCTTAACTTCCTCTCAAGGCAGCTGTTGAAGGGATCCAGGTCCAGCTGATCACTATGGAAGACGTCCTTCCAACGATTTACTCACGGCCCCATAAATCTCTCCTGGATTTCAGCATCTTGGTCCAAACCATCGTGTTGTCTTTCCCCTCTTGAGTTAGAATTGAAAGCCAGGTCCTCTAGGAAGCCTGACAAGTGACTTGCTCAGCGCCACATCCCAGTGGCGAGGACCACACACCGAATGACTCTTGACTTCATTAAAGGTTCTGTCGATGCTATTACTTCACTACTTAAGAGCATCAACAATCAACCTATCTTGCTATTTCTCCTGTATTGCGTGACTTTTCATAAGTTCGTAGCTCATCTCCCAAACCTAGTGTTAATATTGTGTCTTCGTGCTTCTCCTTAGCATCAGCGTGCACAGCATTTTGTACCTAGAGCTGCTCAGTAATAGTTTGAGAATCTAGATTTTTCGCCAAAGGGCTTCCTTCCCCTCAACTCCCTCTGGGCTCATCCTCACTCCGCACCTATTTATCCTCTGACTTTAGACACTGCCCTCTAGTACAATTTCTCCTCTCCAGAAAAAACCAGAACAGTCAAGAGAAAAACAGCAAGACTCATGGAAGACAATTAAATGGAGTTAGGGTCCCTGGGAAAACATTCTGTAAGGCTGAAGAAAACATGCTGAGAGTAATTCTTCCAAGCCAAAAAAAAATCCTGAGGCCAAATTACTACTTTGTACTATGAACTGAATCATGAGGCTCTATTAACAGGGAGGTGACCTTGACATAGGACATAGTTAGAGCTGACAAAGGCAGTAACATGCAAAAGCTGCAGCGGGATCCATCTAATCAAGCTATTCTTTTAAAGACTCGCAGGGAATTACCAGAAAACAAAGTAAGACCAAGAATACAAACACCACACCAAGTCAAGATAGTACCTGGAGGCGGACTTTACGGGACAGCTTTGGCTGACAGCACTTACCACCCTGCATCTTATGTGTGACCTTTATCAGATACCGCAGAACTCACCTGGGTAAGTGTCTCGCCAGTCTGGGCTGCTGTCACAAAATGCCAGAGACGGGGTGGCTTACAAGAGAAATCCATTTCTCACAGTTCCGGAGGCTGGAAGGCCAAGATCAGGGAGCTGGCGAAGCCATCTTCTTGCTGAGTCTTCACATGGCTGAAGGAGGGCAGGAGAGCTCTGCGGGGTCCCTTTTTTAAGGACACTAATCTTAGTCATGAGGCCTCCATCCTCACGCCCTGGTCGCCCCGCGAGGGCCTGCGCAGATGACCTCATCTATCCTCCCTGTCCCAGTCACTAGGGCTTTCAAAACAGAAAGCCTGCCCATCTCCATCTCCTTCATGGTTCTCTGCCGCCTTCAGAACAAAACCCAAATGGCTGGGTATGGCACCCAAAGCCCTTCTTGATCCGGCTCTTAGCTTCAGCCCCTCTGACATGCTGAGCTTCGGCTCTGGTAAAGGACAAGAGGTTTGCCCACTGTACAGTACTCGTGCCTCCCCGTCTGTGTGCTCAGTGCCCCTTCTGCTTATTTGCAAAGACCGCCCCAATCGTTCCCCTCTCAACACCCAGTTCCCTCGCAAGATACCCTTGCTACTCTCTCATCAAGAGATGGCATCTCTTTCCACAACCACTGAAGCTGATCTGGCCTGTGACTCGCTTTGACCGTTAGAATGTTCTGGAAGTACATACTCTGTGGTTTCTGAGCCTGAAGCTCAAGAGGCCTCCAGCTTGTGTTCACTCCCTTGAATCCTAACCCAACCAGTGAACTTCATTTTTCGTTGTAAATGAAACACCACAATCTGAAGCTTTGGAGTATGATTTCTCAAGCCACTTCTGAGGAACTGGATCAAAAAAACTAGAAGTTTAGGGCATTAACCCCCGACCCTGGATGAACCTCAACCAGTTAGAAATGAGCAACAGGAAGGAACCAGACAGGTGCATCCTCCCTCCTTTCCCTCTCCGTGGCCTACGCAGGGGTATGGCCCCTCTTGCAACCCTCTACACGAGCGGATGTGTCATTGAGCAGTGTCCTCACAGCTCACCGCAGTAACATCTCTCAGAGCAAATCCGTGCATCTTTCTTTGCTTCCTGTCCCTTTTGGTTCACCTTCCTTGCCCCAGGCTTGCACACCTAAAGAAAGGGTGAGCATCCTAACCTGTGTCTCAGGTTCTGTTTTCTAGAAGGTAAGGCGTAGGCAGCAATGTACACATGTCACAGCTAGGAGGTCTGTTCCTAATTCAGATGCTCTGGGCATGAGGTCAAGAAATCCCAGAAAGCACAGGTAATAGTTTCCTGTCGCTGCTGTAACAAGTCATCACCAGCTTAGTGGCTTAGAGTGACACAGAATTCTTCTCTGAATGTTCCCCAGGTCATAAGACTGAAATCTGTCACTGAGCTGAAATCGAGTTGTTTGTGGGGCTGGTTCCTTTTGGAGGCTCTGAGAGCTGAATCTGCTCCCCTGCCTCTTTCAGCTTCTATTGGTGGCCTCTGTTCTTTGGCCTATGACCCCTCCTTCATCTTTGAAACCCCTCACTCCATCTCTGCTTCCATGATCATATCGCCTTCAAATCTCCCTCGGCCTCCCTCTTACAAGGGCCCCGTGATTACCTTGAGGGCGTATCCAGATAACCCGGGATATCTGGATATCAAAAGTCTCTTTCCTGCCATCTGTGTTCACATCACAAGTTCTGGGGATTGGGACCTGGATATCTGTGGGGCCACTATTCAGCCTCGCACAGTACATAGACCTCACTGCCCCCATATATTCACCCCCGAGTATGACAAAGCACTTGCCTCCCGGAGTCCTCAGGCAAGTGTCTACTGACGTATCAGGGCCCCAGGTTTTAAATGAAAGGCCAGGTTTATAACATAATTCATCACTAATCTGGACAGATACTCTATCTCTTTTTCTCACAGCTTAAATAAATGATGCCTTGGAGAGTTTAATTGCATTTGGTTGTCACAACGTGTACCAGACACTTGGCAATTACCTAAATAATCTGGCCAATTTGCATGTCAGATGCCCCTTAATTGTATCTGAATAGGTAGGCGGTCAATCTCTACCTCCCTGTGTGCTGGCTGGACCCAACTCTAATGAGAAATTGGAACTTATTACATCAAGTGACATCACATTTAGTCTCTTTCATGGCCTGTTTCTATGACTTATAGGAAATCCACTAGACACCAAGACAAGAAATGGATGTAGGTGAGTAGATCACCCAATTGTCCAGGTCTCATTTCCTTAATGTTTTATGCCCCTAAAACCCTCTTCTTGGTTTAAACCAATTTATATTTTATATATATTTATATTCATTTATTTATATACATATAAATATATCTTTATGTATATTTATATATTTATACTTTATATATATTTAAATGTGTAGAATGGGAAAAAATTGTGATGACAGCCTGTTTTAAGACATTCATTTGGCTGTGTTTTAAGAACTATATTTTTTCAAACAGATGATGTGTTTGTCCATTCTGTCAATAAATACTAATTTCATTGATATGCTAACGCTTGCAGCAAGGAGCAAATCAAAGTCCCTACCCCATAGGCCTTACACTATGTTTAGAGGGGACAGATAATAAACACACAGACAAGTACACAAAATCAGGTGAGACATCTTATAAAGAAAAATAAAGCAGGGCAAAGAGAGAGTGTTGGCATCATGTCAAATGAAGTGGCCATGTCTGAGAGGAGACAATGAAATGAGGCCATAAGCTTGCACACGTCTGGCATAAAAACAGAAGAAACAATCCATGTAAGAATCTGAGACACGGACAGCAGGAAAGGCAGTGGTCCCGAGGTCAGTGTGACTGGCTTGTTTGAGGACCAGCATGGGCTCTGGGGTGGCTGGAAATGGAGTGATGGTAGATGTTTGAAGGGTTGTGTCCCCTAAATTCACACAATGAAACCTCATCCCCAAGATGATGGTAGTATGAAGTAGGGCCTTTGGGAGGCTCTATGAATGGGACAAGAAAAGAAACCCCAGACTAATGCAACATTGTGTGTCAAGTATACTCAGATAGAAAAATTTAATGGAAAAAAAAGAAAAGAAACACCAGAAAGCCCCCTCGCTCCTTCTGCTACGTTAAGACACAGTGAGAAGACATCTATGAACCAGGAGGTGGGCTCTCCTTTAGACACTGGGGCTTATCTTAGACTTTCCAGCCTCCAGAATTGTAAGAAATAAGTTTCTGTTGTCTACAGGCCACCCAGTCTGTGCTCTTCTCCGTAGCAGCTCAGGGGAACTAACTGGAGACAAGATCAGATAGCTAAGCCAGGGGAAGCGCAGGGAGGCACTCTCACCTCTAGCCTAATACCATCCCATGCCTTCTGGTTTTCAATTCTTTTACTTTCTTAAGATTTCCTTGATCACACTCCATGGGTTCAACAGCAGTGTAAGACCCATAGTTGGGCACTGGTCAACCATGTATAGGAATATGGGTAGGAACCATGGTTGGTCACTGGTCACCATCTGGCTCCTATAAGCTTTGGATCTATCTTCATCACATGTCTCACCACCTTGTTACTGCGGTGCCCTGCAGTTATGTGCATGTGCGCCACCTCTGCTCAGCTGGCTGGGACTGGCGGCTCCTTCGGGCAGGGCCACGTCTGCTAAGGTGCACCTCCTCCCCATCCAGGACCAGGCCTGCCCATGTTAAGCCTCCATAAAATTGGCCACCTAAAAGGTGAAAGAGGCTGCTCAGTTTCTCCAAGTTGTGTACCATCATGAACCAAATGGCAACTCAGAGACAGCATGTTCACTGTCTCAGTTGGTATTGTGGCCTGAGGGCAATGCAGGGCACACTTTTCCCATCAGGCCCTTGACTGGCGAGGGAGAAGAGGGTGCACAAGGGGCCTCTTCAAAAGATGCTTCCAGCAGCCTCCACCAGGGTAGGCTGGGAAAGTCCGGTCCACCAGGAAGGTCCAGTGTGATGGTTAATTTTGTGGGTCAATCTGACTGAGCTAAGGGATACCCACATAGCTGGTAGGATGTTATCTCTGGTTGTCTCTGGAAGGTGTTTCTGGAAGAGATGATACTTGAATCAGTCTGCTTGGTAAAGAAGTTCGTCCTCACCAACGCAGGTGGACATCATCTAACTCAGGGTGTGAATAGAGCAAAAAGGCAGAGGAAGACTGAATCTGCCCTCTTTTTTGAGCTGAGACATCCACCCTCTCCTGCTCTCAGACATCGGTGTTCCTGGTTCTCTGGCCTTCCGGCTGGGACTAAATTACACCGGCTTTCCTGGTTCTCCAGCTTATAGAAGACAGACCGTAGAACTCCTCGCCCTCCTTTTTTTTTTTAATTTTTATTTATTTATGATAGTCACAGAGAGAGAGAGAGAGAGAGAGAGAGAGAGAGAGAGAGGCAGAGACATAGGCAGAGGGAGAAGCAGGCTCCATGCACCGGGAGCCCAACGTGGGATTCGATCCCGGGTCTCCAGGATCACGCCCTGGGCAAAAGGCAGGTGCTAAACCGCTGTGCCACCCAGGGATCCCAACTCCTCGCCCTCCTTAATCACATGAGCCAATTCCTATAATAAATCTCAATTTTATATATATCTACATATATATCCTATTGGTTCTGCTTCTCTGGAGAACCCTGGCTAATGCGTCCATATATGACTACTTCTACCTTGATCTTCTAGACAGCTGTCCATCTGACTGCCTCTAATCTAATAGGCTTCTGGGCTCCTCTCTGGCCTTTTGGTCTCTGGATGGGAAATTATATCCTCAATTCTAAATTACTACTTTCAGAGACTAATAACCAGAATTAAGTGTCACACACATGTCTGGCTACAGAAAACATTAGAATTCTCTTTGGATCCTACAATTAAAGGGCTGAACTCAAGTTGGGTTTTTACATTATTAGAAAACCATGACTGAATAATGTAGCTTTTGTATGTTCATGCCAAAAGGGGGAGAGGGGGTTGAACTGAATTTATGAGCCTTTTTTTTAGAGAGAGAACTTTATTTTTTTATTTTTTAAAGATGTTTATTTATTTATTCATGAGAGAGGCAGAGACAGAGGCAGAGGGAGAAGCAGGCTCCATGCAGGGAGCCCGATGTGGGACTCGATCCCAGGACCCTAGGATCACGCCCCAAGCTGAAGTCAGACACTCAACCACTGAGCTCCCCAGGTTCCTCTGAATTTCTGAGCTTTATTTATCACTTTTAAATTTACCTCACATTGCACATCGAATCAGGAGGAACATTCTATCAAATCTATTTGCATTACTATTTCAGATATATACCAATATTCAACTGTGAGTCTCCAAACATAAGAAGAAGATTACAACTCAAGTTTAGCTTTGACAGAAGTGAAAGGGAGGTCCCACACCACGAGCATCACCCCCATCTCCTCCCTCCTGGGCACATGTGGCTCGGTCAGGTCCAATCTCCCTGAGTCGGCAGGTGCCAGAGCTGTCTTTGGATCATTGCTTCTCTGTGATAGTCTCTGCTGGCCCGCAGCCTTCCTTTCAGATGGATTATTGACCACTGTGGCGGGGGACAGTCTGGGCCCAGTGGGAACTCCATGGGTGTGGGGCCCCCAAGCCCAGAGAGAGCTGAGCTTCAGGCACAGGGGTTGGATTTCTCAGCTGCCACAAGTTAAAAAGCATCACTTCTATTTTTGTTTGGTATTTTTGTGAAACTGGATTTGTGACAATGGGTGATAAAAACAAGCAAAATAACTGAGCAAATAATCACCCATCGTGATTGTCATATAGACTCCCAAATTGACCAGTGTGCATTAAGCCTGTGCTTTTCAGTAGTGAAATCGTTTTTGTTGTTCTCATTGGTGTGTGTGTGTTTGTGTGTGTGTGTGTGTGTGTGTGTGTGTGTGTGTGAGAGAGAGAGAGAGAGAGAGAGAGAGAGAGAAAATAAAGCATTTTTCACCTCCTGGGCCAATTTCCACCCCAGGCCTTGCCACAAATTTCCAGGAAGTGGGCTGGGGATCCAGGACCCAGGGATCAAGATATGAACAACATAGCTACAATCTCACTCAAAACTGCATCTACCAGCTGACACCCAACCAGGGTCTGTTCTGTACCAGGGCACCCAGGTCTCTACTCTGTGGGTGAGCATCCTGCCCATGCAGCAGACTGCTGAGGATGCTTCCCCTCACCCACACACTCGCCATGCTGGGTGCTCTTCATGCCTTTCTGGGGATCCAAGCTCCTGTCTGACGTCACCTTCCTTCAGCCTGAAGAACTTCCGTGAGCACGTCTTGGAGCGCAGGCCTGCCAGTGACAGATACTGTTTTCTTTTCTCTGAAAATGTCTTTATTCCACTTTTATTCTGGAACGCTAGTTTCTCTGGATATAAAATCCTGGGTTGATGAGGGTTTTTTTTTTCTTTCTCCCCCCACCCCCTTTCAGTACTTGAAAGATGTTCTACTGTTTCATGGTCTCCATTGTTTCAATGAGAAGTCAGAGAACTTTTGAATCATTGTTTTCTTGTATATAAAGAGTGACATTTTGCTCTGGCTGCTTGATTTTTTTGTCTTTGGTGCTTCACAGTTTGACTATCATGTGCCCGGGCATGGTTTACTTTATATTCATTTTGTTTCATTGATTTTTCTGGTATCTATAAATGGCTTTCACCAAATGTGGGGAAATTTAGCCATGATTATTTTTAAAGATTTTATTTATTTATTCTTAAGAGACACATAGAGGCAGAAACAGAGGCAGAGAGAGAAGCAGGCTCTCTGCAGGAAGCCTGATGTGGGACTCGATCCCGAGACTCTGGGGTCATGCCCTGAGCCAAAGGATGGGCCTCAACCACTGAGGCACCCAGGCATCCCCTCTGTCTGCTTTCGACCACATTCCACACCTCAGGCAGTTTTCCTGGCCCCAGGGTTCACAGTGTTAGTCTATGGGAGGGACAGTCCTTGGCTACTCCCAGAAGTGGACCTCTGTTCAGGATGCTGACAGGAAATCATCTGACAGTCCAGCTCACTCCCCCTCTCGCCCTTCTGACCTCCCAGGAAGTTCACCGGGTCAGTGTGAAAACAAAACTCCTCTACCTGAAAAGTCCTAGTGCCAGCAGTGGTACAGAACAGGATTCCTTCTGTTATTCTCATGCAAACATGATTTTTAAAATTAATCAGTTTCTAAAATAACCCAGTCCTGAATTCATCCATTCTAAGTCAAAAGGATTATGAGTCCAGAGGAATAAATACTGAGTGAAAAGGCCTGGGTGAGGCCCAGATCTCTTCTACACCCCAGCTATGTGACCCCGACAGGTGACTTGCCCTCTCCAACCAGCTACATACCAGGAGACCATTGCACCCCCTTGCCCCCTCACCGCCTCACAGGCTGATCATGAAGATCAAATGATGCAACACACAGAAACATTATTATAGACTATAGCTGACATGAATATTCTACTGTGACTCCCTGAAGTCCCAAAACTAACTTCTAATCCCTGGGCCATGGCATATAGAAGGGCTTGTGTAAATGTGTGAACAAAGGGTATAGATAGGATCCCATTCTTCCACAGGCAGTGCCTAAGGGGCAATGGGGTGGGGGTGGGGATTACCCTTCAACTAAGTCCCAAAGAGAGGAGGGCCAGCTTTTCTTTTCTTGAAAATGCAAAGCTGAAGTCATTTATTTGTAAACTCCAGAAGAGATGCAACCTTAATTGCCCAGTGTTACTAGATATGCTGCCGACCAGCTCCTCGGGAAGCCTTGGAGGGGAAGCAGAAGCCCGGAGACCACTGGCCAGGAAACTAGATGGTATCACTTAATAAATAGGAAGGAGAGGGACGCCTGGGTGGCTCAGTGGTTGAGCGTCTGCCTTCAGCTCAGGGCGTGGTCCTGGGATCAAGTCCTGCTTCGGGGTCCCTGCATGGAGCCTGCTTCTCCCTCTGCCTGTGTCTCTGCCTCTGTGTGTCTCTCATGAATGAATAAATAAGATATTTTTTAAAAAATAGGGAGGATGGGCAGCCCCGGTGGCTCAGTGGTTTAGTGCCACCTTCATCCAGGTGTGTGATTCTGGAGACCTGGGATCGAGTCCCACATTGAGCTCCCTGCTTGGAGCCTGCTTCTCTCTCTGCCTGTGTCTCTGCCTCTCTCTCTCTCTCTCTGTGTGTGTGTGTCTCATGAATAAAATAAAATCTTCAATAAAATAAAATAATAAAATAAAATAAAATAAAATAAAATAAATAAAAATAGGGAGGAGAAAGGGACCCTGATCATACTATGAGAGCCTTTCACACGAAAGGAAACTGGTTTTTAATTTTGATCAGAGGAGGGACCTGAGAATTAGAGATGATACTGGAGCCCCACTGCGAGCCCAGCACCGAGCTAGGAGAGGCTGCTGGGAGACACCCGGGGAAGCAGCGTTGGCCCGGGGAAGGAGAGTCGCAGCTGTAAGTAAAGGCACAAATGCAGGAAAAGGGGAAGCATGGTTTGGAAGAAAATGAGACCGAAGCCACCATTCAGTCTCCCTGGGCTCAGTGCCTTGTGTCTGAAATGAGTGAAATATACCCACTTCTTAGAGTCGTGCAACTATTTTCCAAAAGTCTTCCAATGTCCCCCCTGCATCCATGACATTTTGCCCAAGAGAAGGGAAAAGTGGATATGGGGTTGAAGGAAGTCACAGAGTAGGAGCTGGATGGGCAGCTTCCCGAACGGCCTTCCCCACCTTCTCCGGATGCATCCCTCCCAGCTGTGGCCACCTTTGTCCCTGCTCACCTTGCCTCCTTCGGGGTCTTTGAATGCACTGAGCTCCCGCGCCTTGCTCCCTGGTGGGCTCTTTCTCACCATCCAGGTCTCTGCTAGAACTTCACCTCCTGGGAGAGGCCTCTCTGGGCCCCGGGCCTCGGGTCCCTTGTGGGGGCCAGTCACTTCCTATCACTCCGTCAGTCCCAGTCCGTTGTTCTCAAAGCCCGTGATGCTATCTGAAATTATCTTGTTTACTTGTGTGATTGTCATTGTCAGTCTGCAGTTCTCAGCAGGATGCAGGCTGCCTGAGAGCAGGGGGCCTGTTTGCCCATTGCAGCATCCACAGTGCTCGGAATCCTTTGAAGTCCTGACAAATATTTGATGAAAGAATGAATAGGATGAGTTGAGGATTCCACATGATGATGATGACGTGACTGAACACTTGGAGAATGCCCACTGGCTTAACGATGGTATGTAGTAGTAGTAGTAGGAGCGTCACTATTTTTCCTCTTTTGTTCAAGTCTGTTTTGTTGGATAAGGCAGTAATAACGACCCTGAAATGGGAGAGCAAGAAACCCTGATGTTTCAAACAAAACAAAACAAAACACCGTCCTTTTTTCTGGAAGACAAGGGCAAGACCCGAATATTCTGACCACTAACCTTCCAGAGGCAGCTGTGAGCAGAGCTCACGGCCCGCGGCCTAATGCTAATCAGCTGTGTGTCCTTGGGTAAGCGGCAACCTCTCCGAACCTGTTTCCCCACCTGAGAAACAAAAGGGATCGACCAGATGCTGCACAATCCCTTCTAACTAGAACCTAGAACTCTCTCATCTCCTTAAACTGTTCTTGATTGCCTCCTGGAAGAAAAGCAAATGAACTAAAGACAAGTGTAGGCAGAGGTTCTAGAACTAAACATGGTAGACAACTCTCAAATGGTTGGATGGGACAGTTTCCTTTCTAGGGAGAGAGACGGGGAGACCCAGGAGAGGTCTCAGAACGCCTTCACCTTCGATTCAGGTTAGAGACTAACTTGGCTTTGAACACTTACCATCAACTCCTTTATACCTGGATGTCCTTTCACCCTTAACATTAGGAGGTAGGCATGGCCATCCGGTCTCCAGGGTGGGGGTGGGGGTGGAGGGGGTGCTGCAAAAGGCCACACAGCTGCAAAGCACAAGCCTGGGAGTGAAAACCAGGTTTGTCTTCCCACTCTTTCGGCCCCCTAGGAGGTGGGTGTTCCCACCAATGGGTCCCAAACCTCCTGATCATCAAAATCACAGGGAACACCTTCCAAGGGGCCCCACGACACCAGAACCTTCAGGGGCGCTGCTGGGAAATCTGTGCTTATCAAAAGCTCTCCGTGTCCCAGAGACCCAGGCCGACGAGGAGCCCCCTGTGTTAGGCTGGGCTGGGAGCCACCTCGCTGCTGGGCACTGTCCCAGACCGTCCCTCTCCTCTCCCGGCCCCTCCCTGTGGGGCTGCACCTGGGCCCACCCCCCACCCCCGCCGCGGGATGTCCCACAGCGCCTTCTGCTGGACACCCCATCGCACCTCAACTGCCACCCAGGGTGTCCAGCGGCACTCCCCACCCCTTAGTAGCATCGAGAAATGGAATACACTGTCGTCCCCGCCCCCCATGAAGGTTAGCCCTGCTGACACCCGCTGACTGAGAACATGCACACTGGTCATACACTATTAATGGACAAATGGGTTAAGAATTTGTTTTTTTTTTAATTTTTTTTTAATTTATTTATGATAGTCACAGAGAGAGAGGCAGAGACACAGGCAGAGGGAGAAGCAGGCTCCATGCACCGGAAGCCCGATGTGGGATTCGATCCCGGGTCTCCAGGATCGCGCCCTGGGCCAAAGGCAGGCGCCAAACCACTGCGCCACCCAGGGATCCCTTTTTTTTTTTTTAATAATAAATTTATTTTTTATTGTTGTTCAATTTGCCAACATACAGAATAACACCCAGTGCTCATCCCGTCAAGTGCCCCCCTCAGAGCCCGTCACCCATTCACCCCCACCCCCGCCCTCCTCCCCCTCCACCACCCCTAGTTCGTTTCCCAGAGTTAGAAGTCTTTATGTTCTGTCTCCCTTTCTGATATCTCCCACACATTTCTTCTCCCTTCCCTTATATTCCCTTTCACTATTATTTATATTCCCCAAATGAATGAGAACATACAATGTTTGTCCTTCTCCGATTGACTTACTTCACTCAGCATAATAGGGGCACCTGGGGGGCTCAGTGGTTGAGCGTGTCCACCTGGGGCTAAGGTCGTGACCCCCGGGTCCTGGGCACCTGCTTCTCCCTCTGCCTGTGTCTCTGCCGCTGTGTGCCTCACATGAATCAATCAATCACATCTTAAAAAAAAAAAAGAATTTGCTTCTAATAAGAACAGTAGTGGCTGCACACACTGGGGCAGGAGGAACATGGTTTATTCATTTTGGGGCACGAGTAGGTAAAGAGTTGCTCCCCTAGGAATTACCCAGACTTTCTTCATTCACCTGTTCATTCGTCTCTTTCCAACACATATTCATTGAATAATAAATACTAGTAAATACCAAGCATCCCTCTAGAATAGAACAAGACAAAATGCCCTCTCCTCAAGGCGGTTATAGTCTAGTGATGGAGACGGGCATTCCATAAACAAGTAGATAAATGCCTACTTACACAGGGTGAGGAATTCTATGGAAGAAAAAAGCTAGTTTTGGGGTGCCTGGGTGGCTCAGTTCGTGGAATGTGCGACTCTTGATCTGGGAGTTTTGTGTTGGTTTTAGATTTATTTATTTGTTTGTTTGTTTATTTATGAGAGATACACACAGAGGCAGAGACACAGGCAGAAGGAGAAGCAGGCTTCTCATGGGGAGCCCGATGTGGGACTCGATCCCAGGACCCTGGGATCACACCCTGAGCCGAAGGCATACGCTCCACTGCTGAGCCACCTGGGCTTCCCTTGATCTGCGAGTTGAGTTCAGGCCCCAGGTTGGATGTGGAGATGACTTCAAATAAAATATTTTTTTAAAAAAAGAATTAGGAAAAAAAAGAATTAGGTTTTGAGAGCCCTATTTTAGGAAGGAAGGTCAGGGAAGGCCTCTCTCTGGAGCTGACTTAGAGCTCAGATCTGGAATTTGAGATAGAATGAGCCATGCGAAGCAAGGAGGGGGTTCCAGGTGGTGTAAGGAGTTCTCATTTGAGGTCCTCAAAGGCAGCAGGAGCATGCTGAGTAAGGGGCTGGTGAACTGAGATAAGCTTAGGGAGTGTGGTTAACAATAAGCACCTATTATGGGACAGCGCTGTTCCGCTTGCCATGCACGCATCGTCCCAGTTGATCCCCACCGGTCTTAAGAAGTAAATAACAGTCTCCTCTTTTGAATTTATAGATGAGAAAATTGAGGCACAGAGGGAATACGTACTTTGCCCCAAGTCCTGTAGATAGTAGGGAGCGAAACTAGGATTGAAACCCAAGCACTTCAGCTTCAGCACCCAGACTCGACACTCATCCGGTGCCCTACGCTGCCCTCTAGGCATCGCCAAGGACTTTGTGGTTTTATTCTAAATGCAGGGAGACCTCGTCAGCTTTTAAACAGGAGCTCTGAGCGATCCCTCTTATGTTTTACAAGACTGTGCTAAATGGATAACCGATTATAGGAGGGCAAGAGGAGAGGGGCAAGCTGGGAGGCAAGTGCAGCGGTCCAGGCAAGCAATGACGGTGGCTTACACGAGGTGGGGCCAGTGGAGACGGGGGAGAAGAGGAAGGAACTGATACAGAAGTGACAGGACTGGTGACAGGTCAGGTGCGGGGTGCACGAGAGGACGCCCCTGAGCTCAGGAAGCTGGATGGTGGACCACTGCCTGGGATGGAGGGGGTAGCAGATGTGGGAGAGTGAGTACCGTTCAGTCCATCTCACAGTGAGTGGGGGATGCGGGTGATACGTCTAAGTGACAAACCAAGTGGGCTGCTGGAACCTCACGGGCATCTCAAGCTCAGCGTGTGTAAAAGCCAACTCGTCATTGCCCTCATTGTGAAAATCAGAGGAGGCACCTAGGTTGGAAATGGAAACGTGTCGTTTTTAGCCTCGTAGGTGCTGTTTAGAAGGAGACGGTGAGCCCCAGGAGGGGCTGGGGGTGGGGTGGGGCAAGGCCAGGCCCTCTGGGAACTCCTGCATTTGGAGGTTGGATCTGGGAAGATGAAAGAGGTGGAGGGAGGGAGACAGCCGGAGATCTGTGATGATGATGATGATGATGATGATGATGATGATCATCATCATCATCATCATCGAGGTGAGCTGACAAGGAAGGAAAAAATTACAAAACAAAAGCAGCCTAGGGCTGCCCTCATAATGTCCTCTGAAAAAGAAAGAGAGCCCTCCTTCCTGCCTCCTTACACCCGGGGAGGAATTGGCCGGGACCCAGAGACGGTTGGGTCTTAGCGCAGGCCCAGGGTGGCGGGAGCCCATCTGCTTGGGTGAGTCCCTGCACCAGTCTGCTCTAGAAAGCAGTACACCCCGAAATAGAACCCGCGTCCCCACACTTTCTCTGTGAGTCCTCAGTCTCTGGCGGGGCTCACGGGGATTCACAGAGGTGTGGACCCGGAGTCAGCTCTGGGAGAGAAACTGCACCCTGTGGGTGGGTGCCTGGGGCTCAGGCATTATTAGTCATGTTCCTATTGTCATTTCCTGTGGGTTATTTTTTTTTTTTCTCTTTCCCTGCCCTGGCCCCTGATTTTACCTGCTTCTCTTTCTTCTTTATTATCTTTCACCTGGAAAGCATTACGATGTCAGCAATCATTTTATTCCCATAATCCCATGATAAGCATGTCATCGTTAATATGGTGATGAAAATGTTCTCTTTTATATCCCTTTTGGGTGCTGAGAGTTGCTGCCATAGATGTTTAAGAGGTTCTTGTCTCTAGTGCGAAGAAAGGCAAGATCGGTCTTCACCCTGAGGCCTAACCCTGTACAGGAAACACAGTTCTACGCCGAGTGCTCTCCAGCTTCTAGCCTGACAGCCCAGGCATGGGGGTGACCAAGAGCCACTGGGGAAGCTCTACCATTTTAAAAAAGAAAACAACCAAACCTGTCATTTTCTTCATTACAAAAGTATATTTTACTGTAGAACTGGGCTTCTCAAACTTTAACGAGCCTATGAATCCATTACCTGGGGATCTTGCTAAAAGGCAGCTTCTGAACTAGGAGGTCTGGTGGGGATGGAGATGCCACCTTTCTAACGTGAGGCTGGGGGCTGGCAAACAGACCTCGTTGGAGTATCAAGGATTCGCCAAATAACCAAAAAATAGGAAAACGTAAATGTACTGTAATTGTGTCTCCCCAGATGAGACCTGCTTCCCATCTGTGCCCCTGTGCTGAAATCAGGGTCGCCAGCTCCCTCCCCAGCATCGCCAAAGAACCCGGAGAGGGAACAGAGCAAGAGGAGGCCAGGAGCCCCCCACCCCCACCCCCCCGTTGGGGAGGCAGGAGGCTGTGGCAGGGAGAGGTGGCCGGGAAGGAGTCTAGGACTAAGGCTTGGCCTCCTCACCAGCTCAGTCAGATGCTGGCATCCCCAGGTTCAAGAGAAAAGTCAGTGGAGAGCAAGACACCCACGTAAACAGATGGGACTGACCGGACGCAGGGACTCAGTTTCCCACCTCCTCTCCTAGTCCCTGAGAGGCTGGAGGACTAGCTTCTCAGGGACACCCTGCCACCTTCTAGGACTGTCAGCACTCAGGCGGCGTGGGTGGAGGTTGGGGAGAGCCTTGACCTTGACTCAGGAGTGAGAAACCCTGGTTCTCAGGGCCCGAGATGGTCCATACTAGGGTGCAGGTGCCCTCGCTTATCCCTCACCCCCCACTTGAAACCCCTACAAAAGTGAGAAACCGCTCCGAAGAGTCAAGTGGAGAGGTTAGAATGAAACGTAGAGCCAGGAAGGAGAGAATCGTGGGACCAAGGGGAAAACGAGACAGCTGAGAGCAGAATGGGGGAACACAAAAGACCTGCTTGCCACCGTGCCATGGAAAGAAAAAGGGAAGGCTGAAGATCCAGAAAATGTAGAAGAAAATGTAGGTACTCCGGGAGGACAGAAATAGAAGTCTGGGGAAATGGGAGGCTTCCGAAGAAAAAAATCTGGAGAGGAGTGATGTTTGAAGAAACCTCGGGGATGATTTTTGCAGAGTTAGAGATGTGGGCCCACTGAGGCCAAAGGGGAGAGAAGCAACACGGGACACCTGGGCATATTCCACTAAATTCTGGAACATCAAACACAAGGAGAAGTTCCTAAATGCTCTCAGAGAGCGCCGTACACAGGCAAAGCGAGCAGGGTGGAGGGTCCTTACACACGAGGGTGCCTGCGTGCATGCTCACGCCGCCTCCAGGAGCCCCCCTCCTTACACACCTGCTACTCCTTTGTCACAGTCACTCTGAAGGCCAGCCCCCTGGGAAGGGTTGGCGCTCACGGCCTTGACCGTGTGGGGCCTGGGTCCAGGGATGTCAGGCTCTCAGGCAGGGGCCCCGCTGGTGGCTTCCCATGGCCTGCAGTTGTCCCCAGAGCTGCCCCTGGCAACTGGCACCCAACGGGGAGGAGGGAGCCCCCTGGGAGAGCCCCAGCCACTGGTGGCCTTGGGGTACACCTTTGTCCCTCCTCGGGATCCCAGCCACTGCTCATGGGGGCATGGGTGGGGGGATGGAACACTGAATGAGTAAGGCCTTCTCGTCGCCTGTGGGAGGTCGCAGTCCTCCAGAGATGGGACAAGCTGACAGCAAACCAACGGCTAAGAGCAAACCATCAGACAGAAAGAGTTGAGCATCTGCATGGTGGGCAAACCAGGAAGGGAAGAGCTGCCACAGCCCTTCAGGGCCCGGGGCACCCTCAGCTTCTCATGCGGCCTCATGCATTCATCAGGAGGGACGTCTCCCTATCACACCTGTATGTCGGGCACCATCCTGGGCTCTGGAAATGCCTTGCAAAGACAGGTCGTCAGTGTCCCTGTCCCCTTGGAGCCCACCTTCCAGCAGAGCCAAAGAAGTGAACACACAAGCGACCCAGTGAGGTCACGACAGGCTGTATCCACAGGCCAGGGAGCAGCCTCAGCAGAGGGCGGGGGGTGGGGTGGGTGGAGGTGCCCTGGGAACTGGTGGGTGAGAATACCAGGGGAAGAGGCTGCACAGGACGGCGGGGCCACCATCTGGGGAGAATGAGCACACCGTGGCTTGGCAAACAGCTAGGAAGCAGTGAGGCAGGGAAATGAGGAAAGAAAGACACCCCCTTACGTAAATGATGGTGGATTCGGGATGATCCAAGACCAAGGGGGTTCTGGAGGGACAGCCCTGCTGACACAGAAGGGAGGCTGCAGAGGCTGGCTGGAGTCCAATCCAAAGGGACCCGTGAGGCAGCGTAAGGACGCTGGGTTTTATCCTAAGTGCCGCGTGAGCCATCGAAGGACTTTATGTTTTTAGGTTTACATTCCACTCTCTATTCATGCAAAGTCACTTGGAAAGCTGTGAGCGGTGACAGGACCGTATGACAGTCTGATTGACCAAACAAGCAGCAGCTACAAGGAGTCGTCTGCCACCTGCAGCAGTAACGGCCGTGGAGGTGCAGAGGTGGGAACTGTAAGTGCTCAGTGACCCCGTCTCCAGGGGAACAGGCAGGGCTTCACCCACTGTAGGGTGGGGGCCCGTACCCAGAAGAGGATGGGTTCCAGGTACCTGTCCTCCCAGGCCAATGCTCCAACGTGGTGGCAAGACAGAGAGTCCATCCAAGGGCGACTCATTCGGGGCAGGTTCAACCAGGGCGACGTGATGTCGCTGACCCAGAGGGTGGAGTTGGGGGGACCAGCCCCACGGCCCTGTGCCGCCTACCTGTGGCATGACACATCCCAAGGGGCACTTATTTCCAAGGCTGCTGGCCAGGCCACTTGCTCTGCCTTTAGGCTTCCAGACACTCCTCAGTGAACCTATAAAGAAAAACTTGGGGCAGCCCGGGTGGCTCCGCAGTTTAGCGCCTGCCTTGGGCCCAGGGCACGATCCTGGAGTCCCGGGATCGAGTTCCACGTTGGGCTCCCTGCACGGAGCCTGCTTCTCCCTCTGCCTGTATCTCTGCCTCTCTCTCTCTCTCTCTGTGTGTGTGTGTCTCATGAATAAATAAATTTAAAAAAAAGAGAGAGAAACTTGGCCGACAAAAGGGATTCTTTGCTGTTGTAAAACTGTTCATCCCTTTGAGCCTTTTTTTTAAAAATAGACTTCCAATTAGAAAACGTCAAAACACACAAAGGTTATTAGCAAATTTATTTCAGAAACCAGCATTTTAGCATGTCCTGCCGACACACTGGAGGCCATGTGCCCCCTTCTGGTGTGTCTGTCAGATGCCTGAGTTGCTCGTGATCAAGAACCCAAAGATGAGCTCCTAGCACAGCCTCACCCTCACCTGGCACTTGCGGGCGGCCTGGCCCCTGAGTCACGCCTGCCCTGGCTTCCACTGAGCAGCTGTGTGCCTGTTTCCACCTGCGAGAGACCTCACAGTGGAAATGCCAAGGCAACGAAGAGGATAAAGAGGCCTTGGGTTCACTTTGACAAGTGAATCTGAGAAGTGCCAGGTGGGGAAAGCCAGAGGAGAGGCCACCAGAAGTCGGTGTGGGGGGGTGTCCCGGTCCCCACCCCTGCCCAGAGCCTGGCAGGAAGTCAAGCCTGGGGACCCACAGCTGTCGGCCTGGCCTCCCCTGGAGCAAACCAACCCCTCCCTGCAGTGCGATTCGGAGCCCCGTGTCCAGTTAGACGCGGGGAGACTCGGGTAAGATCCAGAGAGCGGAGCCTCACTTGCTCTCCACTCCCCACGGGCACAGGGAGCACAGGGAGCCTTGCGCTTCCGTCAGCCGTGTCAGCACAGGAATTCTAAAGATCGGGGTGAGTCATGGTTAAGACCTGTCCATAAAAAAAAAAAAAAAAAAAAGACTGTCCATAAATATTTAATGTTCTCGGCAAAACTGGTGGCTATGTGTACTTTTCTGGGGGGGGGGGTGGCGGGGATGATCAATGTGGTAGATTCCCAAAGTGGTCCAGGATCCAAAATACCACGAACCGTGGAAAGGAGTATGTCCTAGACTGCTTGGGCTGCTCTAATAAAAATACCATAGATGGGGGGGGGGTGCGGCTTGAACATTTCTTTCTCACAGTCCTGGAGGCTGGGAGGTCTAAGGTAGGGGCATTGGCAGGTATGGTGTCTGGTGATGGTCAATTTAGTGGCTCACAGATGGCCCTCTTCTGGCTGCGCCCCCACATGGCAAAAGGGACAAGGGAGCTCTGCGGAGGGGGGTGCGGGGGTTTATAAGGGCACTAATCCCATTCACTGTTATGACCCACTCATTTCCCAAAGACCCCACCTCCTAATACCATCACACCGGGGGTTAGGACTTCAACATATGAATTTTCTTTTTCTTTTTTTTTTTTAAGATTTTATTTATTTATTTGAGAGAGTGAGCGACCACAAGCTGGGGGAGGGGCAAAGGGAAAAGCAGACTCTCCACTGAGCAGGGAGCCGGACACGGGGCTGGGTCCCAGAGTCCTGGGATCGAGCCCGAGCCCCGTGTCCTTGTCGTCGGGGTCCCTGCTTCTCCCTCTCCCTCTGCCGCCCCCCTTCCTACTCCCCCTGCTTGTGCTCTCTCTGTCAAATAAATAAATTTTTTTTTTAAAAAAAGTGGAGGAGGGGAGCAGAGCCAGGAAACCCCGGAGAGGAAGTTGCCTTGTATTTGAATCCCATCCAAAAATACCAGTAGAGGGAAATTCTGTGACGTCAGAGAAGCCGCTCTAGGGCACATCTAGAGCCCAGGGAAATTAACGTTTTTACACAATAATAGACAAGAGCAAAGCACTGAGGTAGGATTCAATATATTAGGTGATGATATCAAAAATATAAACATTTTAAAAAGAGCAAGAGCCAGACAATGTGGGCTCCCCGGTGAGAGAATTCAACCCCACTGTGGTCTTGCCAAAGGGATGGAGTCTTCTTATGCCCCTGAATCTAGGAGACAACTTTGTGGGAAAACCAGAGGCTGAGGAGCACGAGCCACACAAAACCCAGACCATGAGAAACAGGTCAAACGGATGTGAATTCTCCAGCAGACGAAACTGAGGAAGAGAATTGAGACGATCTGTGTGGATTGAAAATAAACGTAGAAGACTAGTCACGTTACACTCTTACGTCTAAGGATGCCATCAGCTGTCAGAGCTATAAAAAAAAAAAAAAGTAAGGAAGTGATCAGTACGGAATCAGGAGGGTTTTCAAGGAAAGAGTAGGGCGCAGATGGCATAGGATTCATTTGAGGGCTACAGGACGGTGATCCTCTAATTCTACCTTTCCTTTTTACATCATGCTAAAATACACGTATGTGAAACTGACCATTTTAACCTTTTTTAAGTGCATAATTCAGTCGCAGTAAGCACATTCACCACGTGTACGACCATCACCACTATCCATCCCCGGAATTTTTGTATCATCCCAAACAGAAACCCTGTTAGCTAATGCTTCTTTTTACAAATGTGTTAATTGGACCCTCTTCTTTTCTTAAAGATTTTTATTTATTTAGTCATGAGAAAGAGAGAGAGAGAGAGGCAGAGGGAGAAGCAGGCTCCATGTAGAAAGCCTGATGCGGGACTCAATCCCAGGACTCCAGGATCACGCCCTGGGTCAAAGGCAGATGCTAAACCGCTAAGCCACCAGGGAATCCCTGGACCCCCTTTCTAAAAAGACGCTTTTCACATGAGAAAATGCTCCGTATCACTTGCAGTCAGGAAAATACAAATCAAAACCACAATGAAAAAAAAAAAAAACCACAATGAGATACCACCTCACACCAGTGAGAATGGTGAAAACTAACAAGACAGGAAACAACACATGTTGGAGAGGATGTGGAGAAAGGGGGACCCTCCTGCACTGTTGGTGGGAATGTGACCTGGTGCAGCCACTCTGGAAAACTGTGTGGAGGTTCCTCAAAGAGTTAAAAATAGATCTGCCCTATGACCCAGCAATTGCACTGCTGGAGATTTACCCCAAAGATACAGATGCAGTGAAACGCCGGGACACCTGCACCCCGATGTTCACAGCAGCAATGTCCACAATAGCCAAACTGTGGAAGGAGCCTCAGTGTCCATCGACAGATGATGGATAAAGAAGATGTGGTCCATGTATAGATGGAATATTCCTCAGCCATTAGAAACGACAAATACCCACCATGTGCTCCAACGTGGATGGAACTGGAGGGTATTATGCTGAATGAAGTTAAGTCAATCAGAAAAGGATAAACATTATATGGTCTCATTCATTTGGGGAATATAAAAAATAGTGAAAGGGAATAAAGGGGAAAGGAGAGAAAATGAGTGGGAAATATCAGTGAGGGTGATGGAACATGAGATACTCCTAACTCTGGGAAAGGAACAAGGGGAAGTGGAAGGGGAGGTGGGCAGGGGGGTTGGGGTGACTGGGTGACGGGCACTGAGGGGGTCACTTGACGGGATGAGTACTGGGTGTTATATTCTATGTTGGCAAATAGAACTCCAATAAAAATTTTTTTAAAAAATAAATTAAATAAATAAATAAATAAATAAATAAATAAATAAATAAATAAATAAACAATAAAAAGATGCTTTCCCGCATCTATGATTGGGTTACCCAGGGGTAGGGTTCACAGGGAAAGACAGGGTAAAGGCTCGATGAGGCTGGGGCATGAGGGGTGGCTTCTGGGGTGGCCCCAGCTGGTTCTGTTTCTTGTCCTGGGAAGTGAGGACAGCATGCTTGCAGGGTGCTGAGGTCACTACAAGCCTAGGGAGGAAGAGAGGGAGACAGGAGAGCCAGGCAAAAGCAGGAAAGACATTTTCTGCTACCATAAGAAAGTACATATGATGTGATGACATTTATGCATTTCCTCAAATGAAGTATGTGTGGTTCGGAACACCTGGGAATAAACACATAAAACAAAAGGGGAGAGCGTCCGTCTATTAGGTGGATTGAGGCATGGGCCTTCTTACGGGCAGACGGATGTATAAAATCACTCCTTAGAGGCCTTTCTGGGAGCAAAAGGGGCCTCTGGGGCGTTGGCCAGACCTGGGTGCGGCTGCATGTGTGTGACCAGTTCGTGAGAAACTCTTGGGCCGTACATGCATGATATGTGCATCTTCTATATGTATGTTATGTTTTCATCAAAACTTTTCTAGAAAATTCAAAGCCTCTCATAGTCCTAAGATCCTACTTTAGGGAAATGTCCAATCTTAATTTTTATTTATTTATTTATTTATTCATGATAGTCACAGAGAGAGAGAGAGAGAGAGAGGCAGAGACACAGGCAGAGGGAGAAGCAGGCTCCATGCACCGGGAGCCCGACGCGGGATTCGATCCCAGGTCTCCAGGATCGCGCCCTGGGCCAAAGGCAGGCGCCAAACCGCTGCGCCACCCAGGGATCCCGAAATGTCCAATCTTGATTTGTTAAAAGTAAAAGAATGCCTTCCAACATGCAGAACTGGAGTTGTAGTCCTTTCTAAATTATTCACAGAAACAAAATTAGACCTGACTCAGCAGCCTGCTTGTTCTTGACTGCAGGAGGGAGCCTACAGCGGGCTCTGGGAACGGCCGAGCAGCACCCACATCTTGGTCCACCACCGCACAGGACCCAAGAACAGGCGCAGCCGCTGAGAGCGGAGTCTCATGCCAATGAATGGGCCCAAGGCGGGAGTTGAAAACTATCTCCCCAGTGGCAGACTCTGGGAAAAATTGGAGGGAGGATGAGGGGAGAATGAAGAGAATCTAAATAAAAGGGTTTCTACCTCATGCCTACTGTCCTGATGATCTTTGAGCTATAGGCTACAATATTCCTGCAAAGCATGGATCACCCTGTGTTTTATTTACCTGGTAGAAATGAAAACTAGCACGTAAATGGGATTTCCTCTTAAATTCTCTGGTCCCTTTGGCTCTGAGATGCCAGATCCTCTCTCTTTTAATTTTTTTCTCTAATTAATTAATTAATTAATTTGACAGAGAAGGAGAGAGAGCACAAGCAGGGGGAGCAGCAGCAGGGGGAGAGGGAGAAGCAGGCTCCCCCTGGAGCAGAGAATCTGACGTGGGGCTCCATCCCAAGACCCTGGGATCACAACCTGAGCCAAAGGCGAGTGCCTAACCGGCTGAGCCACCCAGGAGCCCCGATTCCAGATTCTCTTGAAGAATGACCTACCTAATGGGATTTGCTGTAACTACCATCCTTGATTCCTAAGGCCAAGGAAGGCTGCCTGGAAGGAAGAGGTAATTCTTATTCCCCGAGAACAATGATTGGTACAGTCATTTGAGCTCCTTGGCCAGAAAATACTTTGGAAATACCGAGACCGTCAAAATTTAGCTCTTAGTCAAACACATGCTGTAAGAAGGTGATGTCCCCTTACTGTGAAAAACTGACTGCTGTCTTTCTACCGCTTTCCACAAAGCTCTAGACACAGTGTCCTGGGAAATCATTCCGCTGAAGGAGAGGACAGTATAGGGAATTTAAAGGGAGAAAGACACAAAAATATACAGGGCTCAAGGCACTGCAGAGCTTGTCACTTTACGAATGAGCTTCACAGAAGTTCCTTTTGGATGCCAGGCACTTTCCTGCGTGGATATTAATCAACAAAGCAAAACAGTGGATGGGCCGAGATGTAAACTCACTCCCACATGCAGGGAGGGAGCTAGCATCCAATGAATGCGTGGACAAAGTCAGGCAGTGCCATAGTTGCTGGGTTGGTTTATGGTTTTCTGGTTTTTTCTTTGGTGATGTTTACACAACATAACATTCACTATCCATTACCATCCCTCTCCAGAACTTTGTATCATCCCAAACCCAAGTTCCACACCCGTTCAACAAGAATGAGGCAGAAGAGCACCGTTACTGTGCACCTGAGAGACCCCAGCAAGGCCACATAGGTAAGTGTCAGCAAGTCTAGGTCACTCCTAAAAGGCCATTATTGAACGTTGTCTAGAAGTTACAAAGCTTGCTTTGGGAACTATTTTCAGAAACTTTTGTTATCCTTTAAGGAGATGAACTGATGTTTTGATTGACTTACCTGAGTCAGGTGCTGCCTGCAGCCCTTCAATCTTCCACCGGGTGAGGCGTATCACACTATTTGCAGATTGCATGTTGAATCTCACATCTGTTCCGCTTTCCTCCAGGGCAAGGACTCGGTCTCGTTCGTGTGGTACATCTAGCAGCTGGTGGTGTGCAAGGCACGTGTGAACTGTTCCGTATGCATGTGCGGAACGAATGAGGATAAAAGTCATACTACTCAGTTCTTACCAAAAGCTCATGTGCTAAGAAAAAAAAAATTTTTTTTCCCTTTTGGGAAAGAACTGCCTTTGGGAAAATAATAAATCACCTTGTCAGAGGAGCGAGAGACCTTGAAGGCAAGAAGAGAAGATGGTTAAGCTGCCTTGGTATGACGAAACGAGAGATTGGTGAATTCCTCCCCCGCAATGGGGAGGTGGGGGGGGGGCGGGTCCAGGAAGGGAGAAAAGAGAGCAGCCAGTGAGCCGGTGAGAAATGGGGGAACATGCACAGTCATGGTGGGTGGCTAAGGGGACTTTAAGAACAGGGACACCGGGCAGCTGGGGGGCTCAGCAGTTGAGCGCCTGCCTTCAGCTCAGGGCATGACCCCAGGGTCCTGGGATCGAGTCCCACATCGGGCTCCCCGGATGGAGACTGCTTCTGCCTCTGCCTATGTCTCTGCCTCTCTCATGAATAAATAAATCTTTTAAAAACAATTAAAATAAATTAAAAGTTAAAAAAAAAAAAAGGACAGGGGCGCCCAGACTTCACTCCGAAGCCGCATTGCTATGATGTAATATGCCCTCCTGCTCTCTTCCTTCCCGTGTATTGTCAGCGGCTAAAATAAACATCAACAGAGACCTTGGAGAGGGTTTGGGATTTCCTCAGAAGCTCTGTGCCGCCTTATCTGGATTTCTTGGAGACAGGACAGCCCCTTGGTATCTGTGTCACAGAAACAAGACTTGCACTAGGTCGCTTCAAGGGTGCTCTACCCGTTCCAGACCATGAAATAACTGTACCTTTGGTGGCTCCTGACCTTGGAGAGCCGTAGGCCAGGATCCCTTTGTTCTACCTACTGCTACAAATTATTTTTATTGAGTTGAATTTGAAGGTGAGGCCTACACTGAAGGAGGTCACACAAAAGAAGCCACAGGAAGCCTCATTACTGAATTTACTGTAGGGGTACTTACTGCTGAGGGCTTGTGTGTCATTATCAGACACTAAAAAAAAAAAAAAAAAAAGGTCTTCCTAGGGAAAACACAAAAATGATGGTGAATCTTATTTTTTTAAAGATCTTATTTGTTTATTCATGAGAGGCACAGAGAGAGGCAGAGACATAGGCAGAGGGAGAAGCAGGCTCCCTCCGAGGGGGTGGGGGACCCCATCCCAGGACCCCGGGTGGTCACAGCCTGAGCCAAAGGCAGATGCTCAACCACTGAGCCCCCCAGGCATCCCGATGTCGAATCTCAGAACTAGTTTTATTTTCCCTTCTCTTCAGTCTAGAGAAGCTCCTGGCCAACTTTGGGACCCACCTGCAGGGATGGTGCAGGAATCACACACCCAGGCTGGTACCGTCCTTACCCCCGGCTTCCTGTTCTTACTCTCATTTTCAGTTTGTACTTTTGCCTCATTCATTTCTGAAGGTGCTACCCATCGTTTTGCGGAAGGCAGTGGAAGGAAAAGAAATTAATATACTCTCCAAATTATATTATCTAGTTCCCACCCCAGCATGTACCTGGCCCTGAGGGAGTGGAGAGCAGGAGATAAGCTATCTTCCTCCAGCGGCCAGATGGCAGGCTGGGCCCATTCCTCTCCATGCCTCCCTCCAAGTACCCGCTGCCATTTCTAGCAAAATTATTCAGGGGTCAGTTTTTTGGATCAAAATCTTGCGCTCGCGCTCTCTCTCTCTCTCTCTCTCTCTCACACACACACACACACCCTGCGCCTATTAAGTGATCAGAAAACTCACTGCCTCCCAGCCACGCAATCTAGAGACAGAACTCCCTTAGCTCTTCTCAGGTGTAATATGCTTCTTATTTCCTTTAGGGCAGTTTCCTTATAAATCACTTTATATGACAGAAATATCCACCCCCCACCCTTTACTTGTGTTACTCTAATACAACGTTAGGTATCTGGGAGGAAAAGAGCTTTAGTAAACATGAAATTGCATGTGAAACGTCCCTGGGATAAGTCACAAGGCAAGTGACAATAGCGCTAAAGAGCCCCTCGACCACACTCTTCCTCAGCCACGCTGCTGCCCAGTTAGCCGCCGTTGCCAGGCTGATGCCGGTCCTTCTAGATTGTCGTCTGTGCTTTTGCAAATCTACACACGTATCCATTACAATCTACTTTTATTATGTGTGTCTCTGCGTTAAATGCATGGTACGCTGTACAGTTACGCTGGCCTACAACTTGCTTTTTCTCACTTAGCCATATGTCTTAGAGCACATTTCCTGCTCCGAGGGAAGAGCTATGCTAACTTATGCCAACAGCCTCTTGCAGCCGCTAGCTGCCGGCCTTCCATCTTTACTCTTTGGTCACCTGCACTGCCAAAGACCTAAGTGGCAGGTCTCACAGGAATTCAGAAAATCTGATCACACGAGGAGGACCACCTCATAGGCTCCCGGGCTGGAATATGCTGCTGCACCTATAATGTGTCTCAGTCTCAAGTTCGTTGACTTAACAATTTTTGACTGGCTGTCTACTGCCTACTGCTCCAGGCACTGGGGATTCATCTGTGGGCAAAAAGACAATCTCTACCTTTCTCTGGCGCTTACAGAAGATAAAATAGTGAGTAAAAGAAATAATATGTTGGGGCACCTGGGCGGTGCAGTCCATTAAGTGTCTGACTCCCAGCTTTGGCTCAGGTCATGATCTTGGGGTTGTGGGATCAAGCCCCGCATCAAGCTCTCTGCTCAGTGTGGAGTCTGCTTTGGATTCTCTCCCACGCCCTCTGCCCTCCCTCCATCACTCTTTCTCTCTCAAATCAATAAATAAATCTTTAAAAAAAAAAAAAAAGAGATTCTCTATCTTGGCATGACCTGGAAAGCTTTAACAATTTCTGCTGCCTGTGTCCCGCCCCAAGAGGTCCTAATTTATTTGATCAGGAGTATACCTGCATGTCAGGATTTTTAAGTTTTCTGGGACACCTGGGGAACTCAGTGGTTGAGCGTCTACCTTCAGCTCAGGTTGTGATCCCGGGGGCCTGGGATCAAGTCTGCCTGTGTCTCTGCCTCTCTCTGTGTGTCTCTCATGAATAAATAAATAAAATCTTAAAAAAATTTTTTTTTTCCAAGTGATTCTAATGTACTGCCAGGAATGAGAACCACTGCCTTACAGGCCACTAATGATAACGTGTTCAACAAATGACCACAGGTTTCCAACTGAAGGCTGGTTTGGCCAGACACTAAGACCAGAGGATCCTGTAATTAGCCAGATGTTGCTACTACTACTTATTCCTTCCTTATAAGTGACTTCACACTTTTGCAGTGTTTTCCAATATATTATCTTTTTTTGAAGTATGTGTTGTCATCCTTAGCTCCTAAGATCTTTGTAATTTCCTGAGTGATAGGAGCATCTGGCACAGAGCACTTTTGAACAAATGTTTACAGATCTGAGGTTTCAAACAGAAGTAAAACTTTGCTCTGAAAGCATTAGGTCATTGTGCACTAGTGTGGTCTATGAGATCTGAAAGAAAATTACTTCCTTTTCCATAGTTAACATTCCAGTGACCCCTGCTAAGGCAGCCCTGAAAAATAACGGTTGCCATACCAACAGCTTAACGAAGAAGTCTGCCATTGTCATCGTCCCTATTTGTCCTCAACTATGTGATAAATTGCAAAGATGAATTAGAGCAATTAAATTCTGCCTCCAGTGCCTCCTGCCACTGGTTATAAAACTAAAAATCTTTCAAATTCCTATCTCCACATTAACCCCAATCACTACTCCCATAGTAATCACCGTTAATAATTTGTGAAACTTTTGAAAAGTTTCTATACAGACACAAACAGATGCATATTCTTTTCCTAAAAGGAATACTGATTCTATCTACATTACACTATTTACTTTGTTCTCATAGCAAAATTTAATTAGCTTCAGGCTTGATATTTCAAATTCTAAATTTTCTTTGATATTCTGAAATCACATTCAGTTCCTACTATGTATGAGCTAATTTCCATGACTGTTATCGGGGGTGGTGGGCAGACAGGCAAGATGCACCAGGGAAGGAGAGGTCATGTAGAAAAGAGTGAGCCAGCCAACAAGTTAGCAATCTGGAAGGGAGTTAAAATAAGTATGGAAATAACTCTACCATATATTTGTTCATATGTTCATTCATGATGGTGAAATATTTACACATCCAATAATAATTCCATAGGCAAGATGGAGAAACCGAGGCTAAAGTCACCCATTACTTAACTGTCATTACATTTTCTTCTGACTCAATTCTGTGCTTTCTTCTACGCCACGGATGTGACCGAGACTGCTCACTCTTGCAACTCTATCCATCCCCCACCCTGAATAAATATACTTCCCAGCCAGCCTTGGAGCTGAAGGCTCTGTGGTTAGCCTCTGACAATAAGATAAAAGGAGTGATAGCTGTGACTGCTAGTGCCTGCCCTCTGATTTCTACTTAGCCCTTCCCTACTGGAATGTGGGCATGCGTGGCGTGGTTGGTTACCTGAGTGAGCATTGGTGGGGACAGGGGGCAGACCTCTGGATGTCCGTTAAGGAGGATAAAGTTGACCTCAATGTGATCAGTCACATTTTTTCATTCATTGAAAAAAAAAAAAAAAGAAAACTTGAAGCAAATATGAAAAATGTTAGCAGTTATTTATTGTGGTTGGTGGGTACCTAAACATTTTTAAAATGTGTGTCTCTGTGTTTTCCAGTGTTTTGGATCATGATTTAAAGATAAATTCCAACATTCATCAATTGGAATATTTATGATTTTTTTTTTTAAAGTAGGTTCCATGCCCAATGTGGGGCTTGCACTTATGACCCTGAGATCAAGAGTTGCATGCTATACTAAGCCAGTCAGGGAATATTTATAATCATTTTAAATGACATTCTAGATGAATGGTTAATGATATGGGAAAATATTAATAATGAAAAAATACTTGAACAATTTTCTGAGATGAAGAACTGGAAAGCTGGAGTTGCCCATCCATTGACTGCTTAGTCTAATAGTCTTTCACTTTTATTTTTTAAGATTTTATTTACTTATTCATGAGAGACACAGAGAGACACAGGCAGAAACACAGGCTGAGGAAGAAGCATGGAGCCCAATGGGGGACTCGATCCTGGGACTCCAGGATCATGCCCTGAGCCAAAGGCAGATGCTTCACCACTGAGCCACCCAAGTGTCCCTCCACTCGTTTTTAAAATCCAGCCTAGGGGCACCTGGGTGGCTCAGTGGTGGAGCGTCTGCTTCGGCTCAGGGCGTGATCCTGGGGTCCTGGGACGGAGTCCCACATCCAGCTCCCTGCAGGGAGCCTGCTTCTCCCTCTGCCTGTGTCTTTGCCTCTCTCTCCGTATCTTTCATGAATAAATAAAATCTAGTCTAAAAATGATTACAAGTAGCCCCAACCAAGAAATCTTCAAGTTGGCTTATTCATAGATCCTTTAAAGCAGGCTTAAAACGAACAGTAACCTATGCTTAAAAGTCATCTGATGAAGTCATTTCAACATAGGAGTCCCTCCTGATTTGGTTTTTAAAAAAATACAATTTATTATCCATTTATGTGTATGTATGTATGTATTTATAGTAACCTGTATACTCAATGTGGGGCTTGAACTCATGACCCGGAAATCAATAGTTCTAAGAGTTGTACACCTTACTGACTGAGCCAGCCAGGCACCCCCTTCCTCTACCTTACTTTGTAAAAAGTTTACGAACATCGATGGGGGGGAATATTAACATCAAGACTAGCTATCTGTAGTTTTTCTCTACGGTTTATAAATGCTTTATTACGTGTATTGTGATTTTTTAAGCCAGATAATTTAAGTCTTGTTTCAAAGTTAAAAGAAATATTCAAATATCTAAGAATATCTTAGATTCTAACAATCATTTTACATTCATCAAAGACACTAATAGAAGTTATATTAGTTACGTTGCTTCCTTTCACTTAAGAACCTGTCTTCTCGGGACCCCTGGGTGGCACAGTGGTTTGGCGCCTGCCTTTGGCCCAGGGCGTGATCCTGGAGACCCAGGATCGAATCCCACGTCGGTTCCCGGTGCATGGTGCATGGAGCCTGCTTCTCCCTCTGCCTATGTCTCTGCCTCTCTCTCTCTCTGTGGGACTATCATAAAAAAAAAAAAAAAAAAAAAAAAAAAAGAACCTGTCTTCTCAGCTAGACCTAGATATTGCCTGCAACTGGCCTGGAACTCCCAGCCAGGCCTTGGTACTGTTGAGCAAGGTCATAGAACATTAACACGAGACTTTGTGACAAAAACATGAGCCTTGTCCAAAAGGCCACAGAGTAAAAAAGTAGAAACTGACCAAATCTTGGGGCACCTTTAAAAAAAAAAAATCATCCACTGACATTGACCAGTTGAAGCTGCCAAGAAATATATTTGAAAACTTGCCTAAATCAATGGCTTTCAAAACTTTTTGACCTAGATCCACATGAAATGTCTTATGTTCAGATCCAGTACACATATACATGTGTAAATCTAAAACCTAAGTTTCATGAAACAATATTCACCTTTACTACACGTGATTCTATTTTCTTTTCATTGTGTCATTTTTAATTAAGTTGATCACTATTCACCAAGTTGTTTCCCAGTTCTCTGAAAAGCATTGTTATACTAGGTCTTGGATTTATGCTGAATCCTATTAACTGAGATGGGATTCGACTTAATTAAGAGAAATGAAACTTTATTTCATCCATTCATTTATCAACAATTATTGGGTCAAGCCCTGTTCTGACTCCTGAGGTACAGCAATTAAAAAGACCCCTACTCATAGAGTATATATCATAGGGCTCTGCTGTCCAATAAAAGTTACTAGCCAAGGATATTTAAATTAATTAAATAGAAGTAAATAATTCCATTGCCACACTAGCCACATTTCAGATACTCACTAGCTACTCGCGACTGAACATTTCCATTATCAAAGCTCTTGTCAACAGCTCTGCTCTGAAGGAAAGAATTCGCCTTGCAACTTGACTAAAGTAATGATTTGTCAGAGTATGAAAACTCTGGGTAAAATGAGCAAGAGTATTCATGAACAGATCTCAGAAGGGATTCAGACCATGCATCAGGAACAGTTCAGCTCAACTGGTTCATTCCTTTTTTTTTTTTTTTTTAATTTTTTATTTATTTATGATAGTCACAGAGAGAGAGAGAGAGAGAGGCAGAGAGAGAAGCAGGCTCCATGCACCGGGAGCCCGACGTGGGATTCGATCCCGGGTCTCCAGGATCGCGCCCTGGGCCAAAGGCAGGCGCTAAACCGCTGCGCCACCCAGGGATCCCTCAACTGGTTCATTCCTAAATCACCTAATGTCACGCTCACAAACTGCATTCTAACCTCCTTGCCAAATTCCCTCTTAAGTAAACTACATTTTCTGTAACTTAAGTAAACACAACTTTCTATACTACATGTAACCAGCTAGGAATTTCTCATTGTATATTAATGGCATTCTTGTTTTGCAAATCAGTTTCATAGGAGTTTGGTAAATACTAATTATTTTCCCTGAACCTGACCCCCAGTGAGTAAAAGTGAAAACCCTCTAAGCTGAGAACCTGACCCTTTGCACTTTGGGTACAAGGACTACTAGCTGCCTGCATTCTTAATAACCAAATCCTGATTTAAGGGTGGCAACGAGCCAGTGTCCACGAGCTGGAAGGCTACAGTTTGCAGCCTTCACTGCAACTAGCTGCATCCACGTAATTGCTCAATATGATTGTAGCCAGGACACAGGATGCAAGAGCACCTGCCTCTGAGATTCCCAAACAGACCAAGTTCAACCACTTGCTGCTGACAAAGTCCAAAGGCAGAGAGATGTGGTGGTGAAACAAAGTTTATTTCAGTGAGGCCAACACTGGGAAGACAGAGGAGTAGGGGTTCAAAGACCATCTCCAAAGGGCTGAAAATACTTCCAGGTATGTATAAGGAAAATGTGGGGCAAAGGTGGGTGGGTAACTGCTGGTGGGTAGTAAAGGAAGGTTTAAATCCATCATCATCTTAAGAGTCTATCATGGGTGGAGTCTTGTTGGCTCAGGGCAGTCCTTATTGCTTCAGGGGGTAGTTCTGATTCTCATCAGGGGATGCTTTGCCTTCAGGCTCTTCCACCTGAGCCAAGGGAAAAGCTGGAAAGAACCCGACTAGAAAGTCTGAGGTCAAAATGGAGGCCAACGAAGTCCTCTTTCAGGACTTCTAGAATTGCTCCTTAGGAGGGAAACACAGTTGGAATATACTTTTGTTGTTCCCCTTTTCTTGCAGCTTGTGAGGTGGATGTGATGGCTGGAGTTCCAGCTCTGTTGCAGGCCATATTGGTGAAGAAAGGAAAATCCTAGGCCTCTGACGCCCATGACATCACCACACGTGTCTGGACTGCAGATTCCTGAATTTCTTTTATACAAGAGAATCAATAAACCCTTACGTGTTTAAGCCACCGTAGGCAATCCTGAACTGATAAAAGGGTGAATGAACCCTTCTGAGGTACTTTTTTCATGTGAGGACTTGAGTTAAGAGACCAGAAGACAATGTCTTTGAGACCTCTTTAACTTCAAGAGATCCCAAATCATATTCAGCTGTAAAATTTAGGACAACCTTAGGTTTTTTTAGAAACCACTGAATAAATCATTGTAAGAAAATGTTATAAAAAATTTCAGGGGTGTCTGGGTGGCTCAGTTGGTTAAGAACCTGACTATCTCAGCTCAGGTCATAATCTCAGGGTTGAGTTCAAGCCTCTCTTTGGGTTCTACCCTGGGTGGGGAGCCTACTTAAAAAAACATTCAAATGATGCCAAAGTAAAAGCTAATAGTTAAAGACCAAATCCTTCCAATTTTGTTAGTGGCTTGTAATTATTTATGAATAATTTTCCCTATTTGCAGTACTCGTGTTCTAAGTAGGCATTTTCAAGATTTGGTGTAGATTTTTAAAATTTTTTTTTTTTAAAAAAGGTTTTATTTATTCGTTTGAAAGAGAAAGAGAGAGCTTGAGGATGGGAATGAGGCAGAGGGAGAAGCAGATTCCTCACTGAGCCAGGAGCCCAACTCAGGGCTTGATCGCAAGAATATAGACCTCATGCCCTGAGCCACCCAGGTCCCCCTGCACAGATTTTAAGATTTTACCTATTTATTCATGAGAGACACACAGAGAGAGACAAAGACACAGGCAGAGGGAGAAGCAGGCTCCCTGCGGGGACCCGACCTGAGCCAAAGGCAGATGCTCAGATGGGATGTTGGGTGCAGCTCCAGATCACATCTTTTTGGGGAGGGCACATTTTGACTCCTCCATCATCTCAATTCACTGTTCTGGGTTCTGCTCTTTTCGAGTTGCTCTCTGTGCAGAACGCTTCATTACTGGATTTAGCGGGGGGGGGGGGGGGGGGGGGTCGATATATAATTGCCTGGCTTCTTTGATGTACCAGAACAAAAGTTTCTGTGAGGGGGACGCCTGGGGCGCTCAGGGGCTGAGCGTCTGCCTTCGGATGGAGTCCCGCATCGGGCTTCCTGCATGGAGCCTGCTTCTCCCTCTGCCTGTGCCTCTGCCTCTCTCTCTCATGAATAAATAAAATCTTAAAAAAAAAAAAAAGAAAAAACACTTGTGTGAAAAGTCTGTGTGAAAAATTGTGTAAAAAATCTGGTTTTAACTTGCTCACGATTGGGAGCTCCGTGCAAAAGCCGGTGCCAGGGACCTAGCAGGGCGTAAAAGTATCTGTAGAATTTAACAAGCTCTCGGGTTTCCCACCAAAACGGAAACAAAACGGCTTCCTTGAGCGTTTGCTCCGAACCGGACACCTGGACGTGAAGTCCGACCAACGCTCGGGCCGGCGGGGAGCCCCCCAGTTCCGTCCGACTCTGTGGCAGCGGCGCTATCCCTTCGAGGTCATCTTCGAGGTCATCTTCGAGGTCATCGTCGACGGACGCTGAAGCTCTTTTTTTTCTTTCTTCGCACGGAGGACAGGGTCCAAGGCCAAGCGCAAAACGGGACGGGCAGGCTCTGCAGCGGCGTCCCTGACGGGCCGCGGCCTCCTCACGCGGAAGCCCGTCGGGGGGCCCCCTCCCCCTCCCCGCCGGCGGGGCCACCGCAGCCGCACGGGGCGCCCCGAAACCACGGCCGGGCAGGGAGCCCCCCCCCACCCGCCGAGGGCCTGGAGCGAGGCCGACTGCCCCGCGCCCCACCCCCTCCCCGCGGACGGCCTCGCTCCACCCTGTCCCCGGGCCCCGACCTTCCGTAAACGCCAAGTCCTCCACGGCGGCTCGCTGGTGTTCCCGGGAACGGGCGGGCGCGGAGGCCTGGGGGACCGCCATCCTCCTCGAAGCCGCAGCAGGCTCGGCACCTCCGCGGGGCGGGGAGGCCGGGACCCGGCGAGCCGCGGGCGCGGCGGAGGGCGCCATTGTGTCCCCGCGGCCAAGTCCCCGGATGCTCGCCGCGGCCCCGCCCCCCGCGCGGCCGTGCGTGCCACGTCACCGCGCGCGGCGCTTCCGGAGGCGCCGCGGGCGATGACGTAGGGGGACGTGCCCTCTATATGAGGTTGGGGAGCGGCTGAGTCGGCCTTTTCCGCCCGCTCCCCCCTCCCCCCGAGTGCCGCTCCGGCTGCCGCGCGCTCGCCCCGAGCTCCCGGCTCCTGCCAAGCCCGCGCCGCCGCCGCCCGTCTCCAGCCGTCGTCATGATCATCTACCGGGACCTCATCAGCCGTGAGTCGTGGCTGCACCCCCCGTGCCGCCGCGCGCAGGGGCCCGGGGGAGGCCGCGCGGGGGGCGGGGAGGCCGCGCGGGCCTGGAGGACGCCGGCCCCTCTCCGGGGCGAGGAGGGGTCGGGCCCGGGTGGGGGCCGGGGGCTCGGGCACGCGGGAGCAGCGGGAGCAGCGGGGCAGCAGCGGGGCCCGCGCGGGCGATGGCGGCGCGGGTCCCCGAGCCCCGGGCGCGCGGTGACGGGCGGGCCTGTGTCCCCGAGCAGATGACGAGATGTTCTCCGACATCTACAAGATCCGGGAGATCGCGGACGGGCTGTGCCTGGAGGTGGAGGGGAAGGTGAGTCGGGCGGCGCGGCGGCGGCGGCGGCGCGGGGGAGGCGAGGCCGGGCGGGCTCGGGTTTCCGCCGCTCGCTCCCCCGCCCGCGGTTGTGCAATCCTCTCCGCTGCCTCCTGGCGGAGGGGACGCTCTCTTCCGGCTCTCGGGTTTTTCTAGAAAAGTGGAGGCGGAGCTGAGCCTGGAAATAGGTCCGCGCCGCCGGGGCGCCCATCCTCCTCCCGGGCGGCCGGCCCTGCCGCGCACCCTCCCCCGGGGTGTGAAGGGCCCTGCCGCCCTTCTGGCCCAACAAAGAATCCTTGTTGAGTTTCGGTGTTGGAGGAATTTCGAGGGGCGTGAGGCTTTTATTTCATTTTTATTTTTTTCCATGACGCTGTCTTCGTGGTTTGTAGCAAGAGTCCGAAGTGTTGGGTGGGAGGAGGACTGTGTGAACTGCTGACCTAGAAGATCTGGGGGGGAATGCCTTTATGCAAAGGTCCAAAACGTCTGAAACCGGACTTTTTTTTTTTTTTTTTTTTCTTCTCCTTAATGTAGATGGTCAGTAGGACTGAGGGTAACATTGACGACTCGCTCATTGGTGGAAATGCCTCCGCGGAAGGCCCGGAGGGCGAAGGTACCGAAAGCACAGTAATCACCGGTGTCGATATAGTCATGAACCACCACTTGCAGGAAACCAGCTTCACAAAAGAAGCCTACAAGAAGTACATCAAAGATTACATGAAATCGTAAGTGGTCCTGGCGCAGCCCGCCCTAAAAGGTCAGCCCTGCGGGATTTGGGGATAAGGTAACCTGGAGGTTCTTTAGCAGCAGGCATGCTTGGGGAAGGCTTTCTTGTTGATGAGCTCACAAAGACAGATGCCTTCCTATAAATAAACTAATGTGAGCATACCGCAGCTGGAAGTGTGGTTTTAGCGCTTCAGAAGTGTACTTTGGGAATAACGTGAAACCCTAAATTGTCAAGACTTGAAACTTTCATTCCTGTGAGCTAGTAGTTTCTTGATTGTGCCATGTGAGTTTTTGTCCGGTGACAGCCAGCTGCCCTTTTCAGCGCTTGTTTGTTTTAGTTTGTTTGTTTGTTTGTTTGTTTTAACTGACAAAAATTTGTTTTGCTGAGAACTGAGTACTTTAACCTGTCAATAAAATACTGTTTTAGAATCAAAGGCAAACTTGAAGAACAGAGGCCAGAAAGAGTAAAGCCCTTTATGACAGGGGCTGCAGAACAAATCAAGCACATCCTTGCTAATTTCAAAAACTACCAGGTAAATACTATAAATGTTTCTCAAGAATTGTGCAGTTGTAACTGCCAGAGCAACAAATGACTTGATAAATCGCTGATGTAACGGAATTATTTTCTGGGTCTTCTGAGCAGTTTAAATACTTCATAGATTCCTTTCCAGTAGTCTTCACTGTGGAAAGTGGCCTTTCCTGCTCCCAAGTGTGTTTCTAGATCTTGCCTGCTGATTGTAGAACCTCATCCCTACTTACTCTCCAGATGACAGGTTTCATTTCTCCCGGTCTAGAATTGCTTGGTAACCTCCTGTAGTCTTCCTGTCTTTTTATTTACAATTCCAGGCCCATTGTCCCTGGAGTTCTTTCTACACTTCTGTTGGGAAACTCAGTGACTCTCCGTTGGCGCTTTATAGAACTTAAAGAATAAAACTCCTTACAGCCTGGCTCTTTGACTTTCCAGCTTTCACACGTCCTCTGGCCAGAAGATAACTTTCCTCCTATAACATGCTCTCTCGCTGTTTGATGACATAAACAGGCTTTTAACAGAGTTGGAGTTGTATATGTGGGGTTGAGAGAGTGTTTCCAAAAAGCCTGAAGTGTTCTGGACTGCTCTGTACTCACTTTGGTCAATTGTTAGTGTTCTCATTTGGTGAACAGAGGTTTGAGTAGTAGGTTTTTTTTTCTTCTGGTGAAAATCTCTTAAATTGTGTTTTGAATCCTTTGTTTTACTGTAGATTGTTTTGATACGATCTGTATATAATGGCCTAATTCTGGGTATTTGTTGTTTGCTCCCTAAGTTCTTTATTGGTGAAAACATGAATCCAGATGGCATGGTTGCACTCCTGGACTACCGTGAGGACGGTGTGACCCCTTATATGATTTTCTTTAAGGATGGTTTAGAAATGGAAAAATGTGTAAGTATAAGGACGTGGGTTGAAATCAGTAATGTAAAAGTGGAGACATCTTCTGTGTGACTGTCTCTTGCTGTTGGGTAGTTAGAATGGGTTTTACAGCAGTCTCCAAAATGTAGGTCCAACTCTGGTTTCTCTTTGGGAGTCTAAAAAGGTTGTGTTTCGCATACAAGATTTTTACGGCACAGGAAAGGCACTTAGAAATACAGAAAGCTTTTCATGTAGGTGGCTTAAATCCCAGCATATGTACTAAACTGGAGATAAGAAACTGCATTCTGTTGATCCCCCCCCCCATAGAAAGTCTTTCTCTTCGTATTTTGCCACGCATACGTGCGTGAGTGGCATGTATGGTGCTAGACCTTTTTCACTTTGGTTTACTGATGATTGGCAGCTGGTCACTGGAAGCCTTGATGTTACTTACTAGCTTTTAGTAAATAAAGTTAGAGCTGGCTGCTTATCCAGTATGCAGAATCCTTTAGTACAATTAAATGAATGTCTACTATGCAAGGAATTGTTGGAGGCCGTACAGAAATGAGAGCATTCATTATTCTAGCTTTCAGAGGCTTCCATATAAATTAGGAACAAGATAAAGTTGAGGCTACCCTAAATAAGAGAAGAGGCCTCAGCGGACAAAAATGTCTTCAGATGGCATGAGCTCCTACGGAAAGTATTCCAGGAATATCTGCGGGTTTTGTTGGTAGAACAAAAAGTATGTGTGTGAGTGGGACTTGCTTCAGAATGAGATTTTTAGAAAATGTGCCACCCCTGCTTTGGTGAGGATAGTCCTGCATCCACTGATAGACCTTGAACAATTGGCTGTTGTTCTTTTGGTTTGCACTAGGATGCAAGAGAAAAAAATCCCTGCGCTTTCTGTCTGTCCGTGTGGCAGCCCAGATTGAATAGGGGAGTACATCGGTGGCGTGGAAGGGTTAACTGTTTTCATACTGGATCAAAGTGTTAATACCCTGTCTTGTTTCTACAGTAACGAACTTGGCTGCTAACTTTGGATGTATCACCTGTTGTCCTAACTGGCTGCTGCTCTTCATCCACACAACACCAGGACTTAGACAAATGGGACTGACGTCATCTTGAGCTCTTTATTTTGACCTTGATTTATTTGGAGCGGAGGCATTGTTTTTAAGAAAAAAACATGTCATGTAGGTTGTCTAAAAATAAAATGCATTTAAACTCATTTGAGAGAATGCCTCTTAGTTTAACACATTTTTAAATCCATCCTGTGTAGCGTCCTGAAGAAGCTAGAGCCTGGTTGTAGACTACTGCTAGAAAGCATAAGACTGCCTGCAGATAACTTCTACAGTGAAAGCTACTTCTGGGACTGGAATATAAAAAACAAGAACCAAAAGTCTTAATTCTGAGTTCAAGTAAAGGGAAAGACCATGCTCATAGCTGGGCCAACATTTGAAATGGATTCCTTACACATTTCATCACCTACAAACGGAAGTAGTTAACTCTGGAAGAGATTGCCAAAAGAATAAAAAGAGACTAATAACAGTTGGAAGCAAAGTATTGTCTGATCTTATTTATCTTAAGTAGAGCCAAGTTCTAGAGAAATCTAGACATCTCCTGGAATGCTTGTGTCAAACTATCTGGATTGGGGCTGGCAAACTGGCTTGTCCCGCCACTTGTTGGGTGACTTTTAAGGTGTTTATATTTTTTAAATGGAAAAAAAATAGCTGGTGGGATATGAAAAGTACGAAAACCTAAATTTGTATCTTTTTTTTTAACATTGCCATGCTCCTAAGAGCAGGGTAGGACAGACCTTAAGGCCTACATAGTCTAAAACAACCATGTGACCCCTTAAAAGGTTTGCCAGCCTTGCTTTAAAAGATGAAGTTGTAGATGGAATGTGGGATAGCTGGTTGTGTCCTGTTGTATCTGAAAGGGCTGTGGGTGTCTGAAGGAGAATAAAGAAAATGCATCCATGTGACAGACCTGGAGCAGTTTTCTATCTGCTCCTAAGGTTTCTGCTAGAGATGCAAGAAAAAGGTATCCTCGCGCTTTCTAGCTGCCTGACCGTGGCAGTCAAGATTGAATGGGGGAGTACAGGGAAAAAAACTGCAGCTTAGAAGTGACTTGGTTAACAGTGAAGATCTTGTTTTACTAAAAGGATCTAAAATTGGAGTTTACAAGAAGTGTTGGAAAATGGCTTCCCAGATCCTTGCCTTTTAATTCCATTCTTAAGGGCTTAAGGGTTAAAACTAAATTGAAGGCAAGCCAGTGACTCATCTCCTAAGATGTGAACTTGGGCAGATCCAGTGATGTAGCTGTCTGGAATTTGCCCTAGAGGTTTGGGAGTCCATCATGTGGGTCACAGCCTGAGACACTAAGGTTGATGGTGCCCCCTGGTGATTAGTGGAAGCAAACTCAAGTACTGGAAACTAGTCAAGTAGGTGGCAATTTTAAGCATTCTGACCTGACCTTAAAATACAGAAAAAGTGCCAGTTGCTGACCCAGGAGACCAGTCGGCCCTTTCTGAAATGGGAGAATTTTTGGGCCGCGGTCAGTGCTGTGACCCTGAATACCTGATTACAGGAGAGGTCTGACCGGAGTAGAGAGTTAGCTATGGAAAGGGACAGGAGTAATGGTACAGAGGCTTTGTAGGAAGTGAAGGATCCAAATCCACCCAGCCGTATTTTCAGTCGTTACAGGTAAGAGTCTGGTTAAGCTGCTTGGAGCAAGAGTTAACACGGGACGAGTGCACATCACAGGGCCTGTCCTTTATGTCTTTATTGGTTCTAAGATTGATACGGGCATGTTCTTAGTGTCTTTAAAGCCCTAGAGGCTTTGTTAGGTGTGTGGAGAGGAATTGTAAAGGGACTTTAATAGTCTGGGAAGGCCTTTGTGATAGGATTTGAATAGGAGCTTGAAAGCAAGTAAGGCTATGTGGCTATTTGAGGGCAGAACATTCCAAGCAAAGAATAGCAAATGCAGAATCTGAAGTGGAGTGTGCTTGACATGTTCTAGGGAGAACGTGACCAGTTTGCTGGACCCACGATGGCGAGAGAAAGGGCTAAGGCATAGAAGTGAGTATCCAGGGAAAGAGGAAACCAAATCCCGTAGGAAGGCCACAGGAGCAGAAGGGGGACATCTGACCTGATGAATTCGAGAAGCAGTTGAGTATTTCACTTGGGAGGATAGAGGAGAAATCTAAAGATTTAAAGAGCTACTGGAAAAGTCTCTGCAAGATAACTTGAAGCCAGAACCCTGGGTGAGATCATCTGGGAAGCACAGACCCCTCCCGCTGACAGAGCTTGAGATTGGTCACCATGATGACCGACTGGCAAAGTGACCCCGAGGACGAGGACGTGTCCCCGAGGTAGAATCCAGGGAGGGGTCTGGAAGTCGAGTGGACAGTGTTTCAGGGTTATCTCTTGCAGACTAGTCAAGATAAGGACCAAGAAGGTGAACTTGACGAGTGAATAGTAGAGGAAGAAAGCCTGATTAAAATGGGCTCAACAGGACAACCCCAGGCAGCACACTGCCTGTGAAATGTCAATCCACTTGACCCTTGAGCAACATGGGTTTGAACTGGATTTTTTTTACAGTACTGTAAATGTATTTTTTTTCTCTAATTTTATGGTAAAACTGTAGTATATGACCTATAAAATACGTGTTAATGCTGTCAGGCTTCTGGTCAACAGTAGGCTATTAAGTGCAGAGTGGAAAGATAGGTGCAGGTTTTTTACTGAGGGGAGGGGTTCAAGGATCAACTCCTATTTTATTACCTGTTCATCTGTTTTAAGTAGTAGGTGTGTGTGAATGGCTCATTGGAATGATTAGGCCTTAAAATACAGTTAAAATATAACTTGTTGACTAAATGCCATCATCTCCACTTCAGGGTTAACCAATAACTACAAACTGAATTTGGTTATGATGACAATCAGGGTCGATTTTAACCAAGAAACCAGCACAAATCTCAACCAACTCAAGAAAATCTTGATGCAAAAGTATCCTCAAGTTCTGAGCATGAGCCCCATTCATGGGGCTGAGCAACCTCCAGCCAGAATATTTAGCAAAACGGAACTTAAATCAGTCGGTAGAGCATGTGACTCTTGATCCTGGGGTTGAGTTCAAGCCTCACATTGGGTGTAGAAATTAAAATCTTTGGAAAAGGGCGGGGTGTGATCCTGGAGTTCCACTCGGGCTCCCTACATGGAGCCTGTTTCTCCCTCTGCCTGGGTCTCTGCACCTCTCTCTCTCTTCCCTGCCCCTCTCTTTGTGTCTCTATGAATGAATAAGTAAAATCTTAAAAAAAAATCTTTGGAAAAGGGGCTGTGCACCTTATTGAAATAAAGTTAGGTACTGGGATAGCCAGCTCAATAAGAGACATTCTTTAGACTTAGGAGTCTGCACATAAAGTTGAAAATCATGATGGTAGTTTATATTCCACTGACATCCTCCAATTCCATCCCTTGGTGCAGCAGTGCCGTGCCTGACCATAATGCACGTTGGCAGTCCGAACCAGATTATTTTTTAAGGTTGTGGAGGCCTGTTTTTAACTACCGGAACATTCTAGTATACTTTCTGAGAGCTTGTAGGCTGTGGGTTTGTGCTACTACACGTGGCTTCCCAGAGCAGCCTGGAAGTTGGCATGTAAGATTCCTCCCAGCGCGGGCCAGGAGAACCTCAAGCGGACGTGGTCTTTAACAGGACTCCATACAATCCAGAAAAAAATGTCACCTACCAGCCTAGGGGAAGATCCTTTCCAAAGCAATGACGTGTTGCCCGAGGTTTCCTTCAATCGCTGACGCCGCCTCCACCCGCTTCAGGATACACGTGACCTCTCCCTTTGCTTGTCCACGCAGAGTTCTCGGAGCCTGGTGCCAAAGCAGGAAGCGCGGAGGGGGGTCCCCTGCGGAGGGCTTCGGCAGGAACGGGCCCCAGCTCAGTGGAGAACTGAGATCGCAGGCCCCAGGGACTCCCTGGAGGGGCCCCCTGGGGGGAGGACGTTGGCTAGCCAAGAGCGCGGTGCTGTTGGTGTTTTAGGGCGACGAGACACTCCGCCCTGAGCAAACAGTTGACACTAGGAATCCAGTCTTGTGCTTGGTGATTTTCTTCATCTGTTCTAGCGTGTTCTCCCGCGCTGCTCGCACACGGCCTCACCCAGCGCCCGGCCGGCGCAGAAACGCCCTCTACCCCGCGGGCGGGCCCCCATTCCCTAAGCAGCTGGTACGTCGAGGACATGCGTTCAAGACACTATGCATGTAATTTCCTTTTTAGGTACGTTACTTCGGAAGCGTCCCCCAAGAACTGCCAACCTGTCCTCTAAGTCAAATCCGCAAACTAGTAGCCCCACGGTGGGGGGAGGGAAAGGAAGTGAAAGGAAGACGATTACACTAAGTTTAAAAATAACAAAAACAACCCATTAACACCTCTTGACGACCTCCTTGAGGTGGAATAAGGCAAACCGGCAGATGGCAAGTATAAAGGAAGCTAAGTGCCCCCGGTGGGCTGCCGTCGGCGTCCCCTTCGCTCTCCCGGCGCCCCGGCCTTGAACGGCCCCCATCGCACCAGCAACCGAGGTCGGTCCACCGTGATGGGGCTTGTCCAGCAGAGCACGGCCCGGTGTCCCTCACTGGGGAGGCCTCCACCGCCCCGGCAGGACGGTAGGTGCCCCCTGCCGGCATCTATTAAGAGCAAAAGTGACTAGGCCTTTGGAAATCGGGCAAGCCACGGCAAACTGCTCCCCCCTGCTCCGCAAAGGAGGGCTGCGCGCGAGTGGCTGATTTTCGCCTCCCTGGAGCCACGCAGGTGCTTCCTTTTCTTTTCTCTCTCTCTTTTTTTTTTTTAAGATTTTATTTATTCATGAGAGACACAGGCATAGGGAGAAACAGGCTGCATGCAGGGAGCCCGAGGTGGGACTCGATCCCGGGTCTCCAGGGTCGGGCCCTGGGCGGAAGGCAGGTGCTAAACCTCTGAGCCCCCCGGGGCTTCCTTTGCTGAGTCAGGTCCTGGGCCTCCGGCTTAGGGCCGTGGGAGGTGCGCAGGACCCCCAGGCTGCTGGGCCGCTGTACCTGGAGGCCTCGCCCGCACCTGCACTGAACCCGGGGCCCTAACCACGCGCGCTGCCCGCCCGCAACCAAGCCCTCCTGAAGGTCATCCGGTCAAAGTCCGAGGCCTGCGCCCCCGCCCCGCCCCCGCCCCCTCTAGGACCCCCACCCCCGCCCCGCGGCGAGGATCTTCCTGACTTTTCATCCCCACCCCCCTCAGGCCGGCTCCCGGGCTCGGTGCTCTAACCTGAGGCTTGGGCGGGGAGGCGGGTGGGGGCCAGGATCACGGGGAGGAGGGGAGATGCGCACCGTCCCCAGTCTGACCTGGACGCGCCGCTTTTTAAAAAGTCCGCATAAGACTATACTTTCAGGGATCATTTCTATAGTTTGTTAAAAAGTCCGCATATTTCACACCCTAAACTGCTGCATCTCGTGATCGCGGCAGAAGCATCAGTCCCCTGCCCCACCTCCCAGGGGGCGCGGCCAGGCTACTTCTCTCCCCGACACATTCTGCATATTTGCTGTTTCTTTTCTTTCTTTGTTCTTAATGCTTCTTTCTTTTTTTTTAAGATTGTATTTATTTATTCATGAGAGACCCAGAGAGACAGGCAGAAGGAGAAGCAGGCTCCAGGCCGGCGAGAGTCCATCCCAGGACCCCTGGACCAGGCCCTGGGCGGAAGGCGGCTCTAAACCGCTGAGCCACCCGGCTGCCCTTAATACTTATTTCTAAATAATTTGCTCCAACCGTTGTTTCTTGATTTTTCAGTCTCAGAGTTCAGATCCTCCTCTCTCTGTGGACGATGAAGATCGGGCTTTCTTGCTGCTGGTAACTCCCATCCCTTCCCTCCCTCCCCATCCTCCCATAGTCCCCTCCCAATCACAGTTAATAGTTCTGGCAAGTCGGTGCGTTCTTCCAAATTGAGCCATATGGTACCGGTTCCGATTGCTTTACATTTTGCTGGAGTTCACTCATTCCACACAGCTGAGTGTTTCGGGTACTCGTCCCTAACTCCTCCCCTACACTAAGTCTAAGTCCGTTGTGCGGAAGGCTCCCCCCGAGGCATCTGGTTGTTCCACCATCAAAGTCCACCCGGACACCATCCACCTGGAGACTGAGCAGATTCCACAGAGTAAGGGGTCAGCCCTACAGGCCTGCCCCTCTTCCCCCTTCAGAGGCCAATCGCAAGCCCAGGCTACTAGAAATTGGAGATCCTCAGGCCGGGGTAACTTGCTGGAGCGGCTCAGGAGAACAGTTGACTCACTAGATGAGCAGTGGGCCACGGAGGATGGACTCGGCGCTGCCAGATGGCAGAGGTGTAGAGGGCAAGGTCGGGGGACGGGTCCAGAGCTCCACGCCTTCTCCCAGCTGGTCATCCTCAGCATGGAGCTGGGCTCCCAACCCAGAAGCTCTCTGAACCCTGTCCTGAACGTTTCTGGAGGCTTCAGTGCCCAGGCACGCTTGGGTACATCACTGGCCATTGGTCACTGGACACCATCTCCACCAGGAAGGGCTGGTGTGGGACCCCAAGGCCCAACCCTTTAATCACGCGGGTAGCTCCACTGGCAACCAGCCTCCATCCTCCAAGTCACCTCAAAACAAAAGACACCTTTTACCACTCTCCCTGGTCACAGGAAATCCCAAAGGTTTTAGGACCTTTGCCAGAAACAGGGACAAAGACTAAATATATACGTCTTATTTTAAGTCACAACATTGTAAAATGTAAACATTTCTTTTTTCAAAACTTGGAAGTGTTCCAGGAACCCATGGGGCCAACCTTCTATTTTCTGGAAGAGCTCCCTCCTGGAGGCCTTGGCCATCTTGCTGCCCTGCGGGCATGAGGAGCTTCTCTGCTCCTCAGTCTGGAATCCCCTTTACTGCTTACCTAAGCCCCAAATTCCCTTTCTGTCTGGTAAAGCAGCTCTCTAATAGCTCATTGAGAGGGTAATTTTTTTTTTTTTGAGACTTTGCTTGTAAAAATCTCATTCTCCTCTCACACAGGATTGATAATTTGGCCAAGTATGGACTTCTAGATTTGGAATTTAGACATTGCCCCCCAAAACCCATTCTCTTCCAGCTTCCACTGTTGCTTTTGAGAAGTTTCCTATTCTAAAAAAAAAAAAAAGAGAGAGAGAGAGAGAGAGAGAAGTTTGCTATTCTAATTGTCAATTCTTTGCATGGTGACATGGATTTTTTTCATTTTTATTTTTTCCTTTCCGGGAGATTTTAGAATGTTCTTTGCTCCTGAGGTTCTGATATTTCATAGTGCTCTTCTTTGGTCTTGTGCCTTTAAAATTTTCCTGTGAGACACGTGGTGAGTCATTTCAACTTGGAAACAGCTTTTTCATTTCTTGGAAATTTTCTTGAAATGCGTGCAGGCACATACACACACTTATGTGTTTTCCTTCTATCTTCTCAGTTCTTACTTTCTGGATTTCCTGTTAGTCAGATGCTGGGTGTCCGGGGCCTGCTTCTCGAGGGAGAGGCCCTCAGCGCAATCTGGGCATCACCCGGCACATTGCTGCCACCAAGGAGGCCACTTTGCGGACAAGGGGTCCGGAGGCGAAGGCGGGGCTGCAGCTCAAATCCCCTCTGCTTCTATCTCATGACTTGAGTGTGAAGAGGCCACCGTGGTAGCATGTGGCTGTGTCAAGGGTCTGCAGAAACACTGGGGGGAGCTGGGGGGGAAATGCATGCAGAAGCGTCTCAGCTTAGGGAAAATCCGAGTATTTTTCTCATATGTGTGCCATGCTTTATAGACCGAGATGCATTTCTATATAATTTGTTTCATTGAACGTGGGTCACAATCTTGAGAGTTTTCTGGGCTGGCCCCACGGAGTAGTGAGGCTGGACCCCATGAAACTGGAGACCTGAGGTGTAGCCGTGCGTCCCCCCCGCGGGTAACCTGCCCCCTACATTTAGAAGAGTTTTTGGGTTGTTTTTACTGATGGCCTTTTTGCTCTCAGAAATGTCTGTATTCTTTCTCGAAGGGTTCTGCTCCGTCACGGTAGGCTGCGTGCTGCTGGGTAAGGCGGTGAGGCCCAGGAGGAGGGTGTGTGTTGTTGCATAACAACATGGTGCACGGTGAGGCTCGAAGCCCCAATCTGTCACCCGCCCCATATGGGACTCATTACACAGTGACATTTCCCTGCAGCGTCTTGTAACATTAGACTTTCCTGTTCTTTCTTAGATTTCTTTATAACATTTCCCTTAGGGATAAATGACTTCTTTTAAGAATGTGAAAGTAGGGCCACCTGGGGGGCTCAGTGGTTGCGCGCATCTGCCTTCAGCTCAGGGCATGACCCCGGGGTCCTGGGATCGAGTCCTGCGTGGGCTCCCCGCAGGGAGCCTGCTTCTCCCTCTGCCTGTGTCTCTGCCTCTCTCTGTGTCTGTCTCTCCTGAATAAATAAATAAAATCTTTAAAAATAAAAATAAATAAAAAGGTGGAAATAGCTACAAGCTCCCAGGTTATAAGAGGTTAGCATAAGAAGAGGAAAGCTTCCATTTCTCCCTGCCCCCCCCCATTATTTTGTTCTTTATTTATTTAATAGCAGCCTAGACTTAAATCTGAATATAGTACCAGGTTCTGGGAGTGCTCTGCAGGTCTCAGACCAATAGTGCTGGCATTAAATTGCTTTCAATCCTGCTTACCGTGGCAGCTCACACTCCTTCCATCCTTCCATGCCTGGGCTAACCACAGGTTTCTTTCTTTCTTTCCCTTTCTTTCTTTCTTTCTCTTTCTTTCTTTCTTTCTTTCTTTCTTTCTTTCTTTCTTTCTTTCTTTCTTTCTTTCTAGATCTTATTTATTTGAGAGAGAGAGAACGAGCAAGGGGAGGAGCAGAGGCAGAGGAGAAGCAGGCTCCCCACCGAGAAGGGAGCCTGAGTGGGCTCCAGGACCCTGGGATCATGTTTTTTTTTTTTTTTTTTTTTTTTAGATTTTATTTATTCATGAGAGACAGAGAGAGAGAGAGGCAGAGGGAGAAGCAGGCTCCATGCAGGGAGCCTGACGTGGGACTCGATCCTGGGTCTCCAAGATCACACCCTAAACTGAAAGGGGTGCTAAACCGCTGAGCCACCTGGGCTGCCCTAATGGCCAACTTTTAATTAGTGCCCTCGCCTGCTCTTTTTCCCCAATCATCAGAGAAAAATCTTGCCTTGCATTGTTCCAACTCCAGTGCAGTAAACGGATGATTTTCTTTAGATGTCAATCTGCTGTGGCCTGCTGACTTGTAAAATACGATAAACATGATGACCAGCAAAGGGAACTAGGAGATCTAAAGGAAAAACACTCCCATGTGTCACTTTATATGCTCTTCACTTCTGACACTCCAAGTCACACAATGTGTGTAGGTTTTTCCCAATCGCCGAGCAATTCTGTGATACCAGCTGCATGTCCTGCCATTGAAGTCCACTTGGACACCATCCACCTGGAGACCAAGCAGATTCCACAGGGTAAGGGGTCAGCCCTACAGGCCTGCCCCTCTTCCCCCTTCAGAGGCCAATCTCAAGCCCAGGCTACCTGTGCTTCTAGAAATTGGAGATCCCCAGGCCCCCTCCTCAGGCCGGGGTAACTTGCTGGAGCGGCTCAGGAGAACAGCTGACTCACTAGATGAGCAGTGGGCCACGGAGGATGGACTCGGCGCTGCCAGATGGCAGAGGTGTAGAGGGCAAGGTCGGGGGACGGGTCCGGAGCTCCACGCCCTCTCCCAGCTGGTCATCCTCAGCATGGAGCTGGGCTCCCAACCCAGAAGCTCTCCAAACCTAGAAGCTCGTTACATAAGCATCATTGGCCAAATCCTGGACCACCAGTTACTGGACTCAACCTCCCAGCGGGGCTGGGATTGAAAGTTCCAACCCTTTAATCACAGGATTGGTTCTCCTGGCAACCAGCCCCTAACCAGTGGGACTTTCCAGAAGTCACTCCATTAACATAAATCAGGTGTGGTTGAAAGGGACTAGGAATACAAAAAACACACATTTCACTTTTATCTTCTGGAGCTATTTCAGGAGCTGGGAACAAAGGAGGCCCTTATAGCTCTTATCGCTTAGGAAATAACACAGGTTTAGAGTGCTAAGTGCTGGGAACCCAGGATAAAGAAAAAATATCTATTTTTTAAAAAGTTTTATTTATTGAAGTAATCTCTACACCCAACATGGGGCTCTAACGAGAGTCAAGAGATCAGGAGTCACACGCTCTTCCAAATGAGCCAGCCAGGAGCCACCCCCACCCCTTTAAAAAAATACCTATTTCTTATCATGAACTACAATATCACAGAAAAAAAAAAAACCAAAATATACACATTACAGTACTAAACTCTTACTAGATTTTTAGGTTATATTTTTATATGCAATAAACAAAATTATCCTGTTAAATTGCCTTTAGAAGTTTTTAAATCCTGGGCACCTGGGGGGCTCCGTGGTTGAGCATCTGCCTCTGGCTCAGGTCGTGCCCCCTCTTCCCCGGGATTTCGGGATCCAGTCCTGCATTGGGCTCCCCGCAGGGAGCCTGCTTCTCCCTCTGCCTGTGTCTCTGCCTCTCTCTCTCTGTGTCTCTCGTGAATAAATAAAAATCTTTTTTTTTAAAGTGTCTAAATCCTGTTAAATTAACTAAACAATGAGGTCAGTAGACTGAGTTGGCTCTAATACCTTAGCAGCCCATCTAAGCAAAGCCGAACAAACCTACCCCTGTCCATGCCTCAAGGCTAGGACAACCAATCACCCCCCCCACGCCCTCCCCCGCCCCTGCTCCCCAGAAGCACGCAACCACTGAAGCTACAGCCAACCAAGTTGGCGGGATGCTCCCAACCACTTCTGCTTTGGCCATGCCCAACTCAACTCATTTCTTCCTCAAATAGACTCTAATTTTTTTTTAATGGGCCTTGATTTATCCTTTATTAACTCTCAATTTCTGCCCCAGGCTGTGGACCACATGTTGAGTAGCTCTGCTCAGAGGCAATACTGGCTTGAATCTGACCTAGTTTTGAATTCCGCACATTGTGATCCCTGCGTTTCACCCCTTCTTTTCAAAGTCTTACGACCTGTCTTTCAAAAACCTCCATGGTACAAAAACGAAACAAAACAAAACACCTCCACAGGGTGTCCCAAATGCACTTTTAAAACAGCACATTTTGGGGCAGCCCAGGTGGCTCAGTGGTCTAGCACCGCCTTCAGCCCAGGGTGTGATCCTGGGGACCCAGGATCGAGTCCCACGTCGGGCTCCCTGCATGGAGCCTGCTTCTCCCTCTGCCTGTGTCTCTGCCTCTCTCTCTCTCCCTGTGTCTCTTGTGAATAAATAATAAAATAAGATAAAATAATAAAACAGCACATTTTATTGAGGGATCATTTATACACAAGCAACAGTAAGGTTTCCGGGTGTACAATGTGATGGACACGGGCGGATGTCTACACCCCTGGAACCACCACCACAATCGCGGTACAAAGATTCCCTGTGGCCCGCGTAGTCTGTTGGGCCCGGGTCTAGGGCCCAATTCGCACCCCGCTTCCGTCACTAGAGATCAGTTTTGCGCTCTCCTTTGACATGTTGTGATGATTCTGAGATGCATCCACGGTGGGGACATATCGGTAATTTTTCCCTTTCTATTGCAGTACGGCGCTCCCCTTGGCTCCTCCTGGTGTTTCTAGTTGGGGGTTACTGTGGGGCAGGCCTCTGCGAACATCTGTGTATTAGCCTCTGGGTGGACGTCACGTTTCACTTCTCTCGGATAAATAGCCAGTGAGCGGGGTGGCCGGGGCTGTACCGCCAACAGGTGAATGTCGACCGCCAAACCCACTTTCCCACTGTTTCAATCTCCTCCCATTCCTCCTACCCACCTTTGAGCCAAACTGAACTACTTTCTTTTTCTCAGACGCGTCCTAAGATCTCCTGCCTCCGTGCCTTCCTTCAGGTTGATTCTTTGGCCTGCAGCACCCCTTTGCAGATCTTCCCATGTACCTTAGCTGGGTTCAAGCATGACTCCACAAGCCCTCCTTCTCCCTCGTGGTTGGAGGCGACTGCTCCCCCTTGGAAAGCCCCAGAGCCATACCATTCTGTCCGTCTTAGAGCTTGTCTCTACCAGAGCCTAAGGTCCCTGATGGCAGGCTCCAGTGTGGAGGCTCCCCACCCCCACAGGGCCTAGTTGAGTTCCTTGCATAGGGCAGGTATCCGGTGAATGTTGAGTTAAGGAATGCAATGTGTAGGGCATGGCAAGGCCAGCATATCTGGTGTTTGAGAAAAGGGGGGAGGTAAATCACTCCGAGAGGAGGAAGCTAGTGGTGGCCACAGTAGCTCCTTTGCAACAGCCTCATTTGAAAACAGACTCCGGGGCAGCCCTGGTGGCTCAGTGGTTTAGCACCACCTTTGGCCTAGGGTGTGATCCTGGAGACCGGGGATCGAGCCCTGCGCTGGGCTCCCTGCATGGAGCCTCCTTCTGTCTCTGCCTCTCTCTCTCTCTCTCTCTCTCTCTCTGTGTGTGTGTGTGTGTCTTTCATGAATGAATAAATAAAATCTTTAAAAAGTTTAAAAAATTTTTAAAAATATTTATTTAAAAAAGAAAGAAAGAAAACAGACTCAGTTAAAAAGCATCTACCTTCAGCTCAGGTCATGATCTCAGGGTCTTGGGATTGAGCCCCACATCGGGCTCTCTGCTCAGTGGGGCACCTGCTTCTCCTTCTCCTTCTGCCCTCCCCTGGCTCCTGCTCTCTCTCTCTCTCTCTCTCTAATAAATAAATATCTTAAAAAATAAAAATAATATAAATAAGTAAACAGGAAAAAAAAGAAAAGCAGACTAAGAACTTGTCCACCTATGTGATGTGTGGTGTAATTCAAAGGGTGGCAAGATATGTTGGTTCTCTGTACCCCCAACACAGCCCTCCTCCAAGTGATGTGCCTGCGTATCTGACATTCCATCATTAAATATCCACTCCTATTTAGGAATTGAGAATCAACAATTGGTAATTTCACAAATAGAGACAACCAGCATTTAAGTGCCTCCCGATGAAAGGACATGATGCCAGCTATGAGACTATCTTGTGAAAAAGAGCAAACCTGAAGCTAGTATCAAAGTACGGCCACCCCAGGGACAGAGGATATATTAGACTCAGTATGGTGATGCCGTTGCAAAATCCTGACTGGTGGTGGTGGTGGCGGTGGTGGAGAGGGGGAACTCTAAAGAGCAAATAACTGTCTTTTTTTTAAAACAAATAAATTGAAAGAAAAAAGAGAGTCAAACTATAGATTAAGAGACTAAAAAGACAGATCAGCTCATTGCAATTTATGGACCTTTTTTGGATCCCAACTGGAGTAACGTGTAAAAAAAAAAAATCTATGATATGGTTTTTGTTTTTGTTTTTGTTTTTTTTAGTCCATCTTTTAGATTACGGAGCAAGAGAGAAGTGGATGGTGATATAGATGAAATCAGACTGGCAATAAGTTGGTAACTCCTGAGGCTGGATGATGGGAACATAAAGGTTCATTATATTACTGAAATTTCCATAATCAAAAATTGAAAAAATAAAAAGGATTGCCTTTGGGTCACATTTTTGGGGCTCCAATAGGCCTTTTTTAAAATGCAAGCCTTGGGATGCCCGGTGGCTCAGTAGTTGAGCGTTGCCCTTCGGCCCAGGGTGTGACCCCGGGGTCCTGGGTTCAAGTCCTGCATCAGGGTCCTCGCAGGGAGCCTGCTTCTCCCTCTGCTGTGTCTCTGCCTCTCTCCATATGTCTCTCATGAATAAACAAAATCCTAAAAAAAGACCCACAAGCCTTCCCAGTAGATTAGCACATTAATAAAAGATAAACCATTAACATTTTAGCGCCTGATGGTTTCCGGTAGCCGACATGAAATGTTCGCCTTCCTCAACCCAGCCTTTCAGTAGCCTGCGCCCCACCTGCTCTGGGTTCTCCCTCCCTGAACCTTAGCCAGCCCCCCAGCCCCCCTCTCTCCTGCATCCATCCCCTTCTGTTTGTCTCCTACTGCCTCCTCTTCCATCCTCTACTTGGCCAAATCCACCCATCTCGAAAGCTCCAGACTGACGTGGCTCTCCCGAGTGCCCCCCATCCCCGCCTCCAGCACACAGCCCCGCACCCCCAGATGCACCCCGAACAGCCCCGATGCAACCGCAGTTCGCCAACACTCAGTGCATCATGTTAGATCGGGATGGAGAATTCTGGGGTCTTCTCCAACTCAACTCAAAATAGACGTTTTTGGTGGATTGACTATGTGGGTTTTTATATATATATTAAATAAATAAATAAATAAATAAATAAATAAATAAATGAATGAATAAATAAATAAATAAATAAATAGGAATATTTTAAATTTACTTTTTCATTCTAAACCATGGGTTTTTAGTCCTTTCCTTTCCTATGGCCCTCTGTGGTAGCCTGGTGAAGCCTATGAACCTCTTCTCAAAATAGTATTTTTAAATGTATAAAATAAAGTACATATGATTACAAAGGACACCACTGAAATACAGTTATCACAGTATTAAACAAACTTTTTTTTAAGATTTATTTATTTATTTATTCATGATAGTTACACAGAGAGAGAGAGAGAGAGAGGCAGAGACACAGGCAGAGGGAGAAGCAGGCTCCATGCAGGGAGCCCGACATGGGATTTGATCCCGGGTCTCCAGGATCGTGCCCTGGGCCAAAGGCAGGTGCCAAACCGCTGCGCCACCCAGGGATCCAACAAACTTATAATAAAGTCATATTTGCTTCTTAGTGCATTAAATGAGAAGATTCACTGGCAGGTCTAATAACTACTAAAATATTAAAGAAATGATGAGTGTGAAGGATACTCTGGGCTATTTGTACAACTATGTTGTCCTAAGTGACTTCTGTTAGTGACAAAGTCATAGGTATTGGTCTTACTACTGTGGTGTGTTGCCTGCGTTTAGAATTGAAAAAATTACTAATTTTCAGCTAGAGGTTAATGAAAATGTACTTTTTTTTCCTACCCAAGTGCATACCTCCTGGATTTTTATTTTTTAAGTATTATTATTATTATTATTATTTTGCCATTGAATTCTCCTTGGGTCCTTCTGCTTGGGTTGGAGAGAAAGTCTTAGTGCTAGTGTGGCCTTTTTTTTTTTTAAGATTTTATTTATTTATTCATGAGAGACACAGAGAGAGAGGCAGAGACACAGGCAGAAAGAGAAGCAGGGTCCATGCGGGGAGCCCAATGTGGGAATCGATCCCGGGTCTTCAGGATCACGCCCTGGGCCAAAGGCAGATGCTCAACCACTGAGCCACCCAGGTGTCCCCCTTTTTTAAAAAATTCATGAAAGATATAGAGGGAGAAGCAGGCTCCCTGTGGGGAGCCCGATGTGGGACTGGATCCCAGGACCCCAGGATCACAACCTGAGCCGAATGTAGACGCTCAACCACTGAGCCACCCAGGTGTCCCTACCTCCTGGATTTTATCCATAGAAGGTGGGAAGGGGTGTTCATGGACCCCGGGGCAAGAACTCCTTATAATACTAATTTTCCTACCTAAATTTGGAGTCATAATTTTATGTTTGTTGCCTTCAATAGGGCCTCCCAGTGATATCAGCTTTAGGCCCTACAAAACCTGGATCTTTCCTGTATACCCAGACAATGACCACTTGTCACCATCTTCACAGTGAACACAGGGGTGGAGGTAGGGGGCAGGCAAGCCACTGGCACCTTCCATCTGTCACTACCCACCCTCTGGCTGACGCCTCTGCCCCAGGCCTGGTCTGCTCTCCCCTGAGCCTTGACAATCTCTGGGTCCCCTCTGCGGGGTCACTCCTCTGTGACCCCTCCACAGCTTCCCACCTCCCCGGAGGAGGCTCCCCGGGATGCGGCCCCGTCCCCTGTGTTTCATCTCCAGCACCTCCCTCTGCTTGCTCGTCCTGGGAGTTCTGCGTGGCTCCCCCTCCTCTCCTAAGGCCTCAGCTATCCTGCCAGAAAGGAAGGCCTTCCCTAACCAACCACCCAACGGAGCAACCCCGCTCCACGTGGGGTCACCTGCTGACCACACTTACCTGCTGCTGTCTAACCTCCCGGTGCACCCATCAGAGTGAAGTTCCAGGAACCCAGGGACGTGTATTTTTTTTTCTTCTTTTCAGTTTTGGTGTCCAGAATACTCTCCAGTAGGCACTTCATATATATTTGCTGAATAAATTACAAAATAGGAACTCGCATCAGAAGAGACTGGGGGCTTAAAATCTAACAAGAGTGGAAATTTCATCTGGAAAGAAGGAATGCCAGGAAAGGGCCTAAAATTCACATTTCTGTAAAGCAGATGTCCCCCCTCCCCGTGAGGTGTCCTCTGACTTTGTGAAGAGAGTAAAAGGCCAGGCCGCTGGCTTCCCCACGATGCTTGCCCCGGGAGGGACGCATTTCAAGACGTTGGTGGGGGAAGGGACCGTCACAGGGTGATGTTTACAGGTGTTTACCTGTCTGCTTTTGGTGCAGTGCCAAATCTTCTGGAAACATTCAAAGGACACAGACTTTTGGGGGCGACTTGTGGACCCCCCTGCACATCATCCTAGGAAAAATCAAAGACCACAGTTCAGAACCACACCCACGGCCCTGGAGAGGGGGGCGGACTTCCGTGGGCCAGGCGATGGCGGGATCCCTGTCCCTGTCCGTCCTGCCCCCCCCTCTGTTGCGGCCACTCCCCGCCCCGGGACCCCCGCCCCCGCCCCCTGTGCCCGCAGCCCAGAGCGCAGGGCTCCGGGAGCTGGGGTTGGGCAGGACCCGGCTTTCCCCCCAGTGCGGGGCGGGGCCGCCGGGGACGGGACGTGGACAGGGATGGGACGTGGGCAGGGATGGGGACAGGTCAGGACAGGGATGGGGACAAGACGGGGACAGGGACGAGACAGGGACAGGACGGGGACAGGGGCAGGGGACGGGACGGGGACGGGACAGGGACAGGGACGAAACAGGGACAGGACGGGAGCAGGGACAGGGACAGGGACGAGACAGGGACAGGACGGGGACAGGGACAGGGACGAGACAGGGATGGGACGGGAGCAGTGACGGGGACAGGATAGGGACAAGGACGACACAGGGACGGAGGACAGGGACGGGACTGGGGCAGGACAGGGATGGGGATAGGTCAGGACAGGGATGGGGACAGGACGGGGACAGGGACGAGACAGGGACAGGACAGGGACAGGGGCAGGGGACAGGACGGGGCCGGGGACAGGGGACAGGACGGGGACAGGGGCAGGGGACAGGACAGGGACGAGACAGGGACGGGGGACAGGGACGGGACTGGGGCAGGACAGGGATGGGGACAAGGACGAGACAGGAACGGGGACAGGGACGGGGACCGGGGCGGGGGCCGGGGCGGGGGCCGGGCCGGGGCCGGGCCGGGGCCGCGGGGCGGCAGGAGGGCCGGGGGTGGGGAGCGCAGCTCGCTCCGCGCCCCCAGGCCCCCCAGCCCCCCAGCCCCCCAGCAGCGGCTCCTCCGCGAGCGGGCTCCCCGGGCGGCGCGCGCAGGAAGCGGGAGCAGGAAAGCCAAGGCGACGCCGCAGGGCGCGACCGCGGGGGGGGGGGCGCGGGGGGGCGGGGGGAGCCGTCCTGGAGGGGACCGCGGCCGGGAGACCCCGGGGAGACCGCGGGTTGCGCTCCGCTTCCCTCCGGCCGGGACGGGAGCCCCGCGGGAGGAGCCCAGACTCGCTCGGGCTCAGCAGCACCAAGCGCCGGTGGAAATGCACCATGACGGGGGCGGGGGGGGGGATGTTGGGGTGGGGGCGCAGGGGGAGAGAGGGAGGGAGGGAGGGAGGGAGGGAGGGAGGGAGGGAGGGAGGGAGGGAGAGAAGTGTTGCTTCTAGATAGGTCTTTGCAGAAAGATGCCAAACATTCCCTTGGGGATGAAGGGAAATGCTGCTGTTGGTGCGTTAAGCTCAGTCTAATTCTGTTCTATTTTATGCTGCGGACACTGACACGGCCAAGGTGGTCACCCTGAGCTCCTGTGAACCTCCTCTTCCCGAGGGTGTTGACACCTGCCGTGCAAGGTTCCTGTGCATCACCTTGGGATCCGAGGTCTCTAAAGCTCTCTACACATGTGCTGTCACCCTTTTGTATCTTTTTGTGATTATTTAGCCTCCCCTATTCCTGCCCTTTTCTAACCCTCCCCCCGAAAAAAGGCAAAGGCAGGCAAAATGCTGACATGGTGGGGGTGCAGGGTGGGAAGGGAAAACAAACGGACAGTGAATATCTGAAATCTTGCCCCGGGGTCTTCTGGAACCAACCAAAATTAAGTATATAAGGGCAGCTGAGTCAGTAGTTGTCATTCTAGCTCTCAAGAAAAACTTAACAAACTTTTCAAGCACTTCTCCAAGACTTGCCAAGGGAATTAGACTGCGCAGGGAGGCTGCTATGATTTCACCAAAATGCGTACAACCAAGAACTGCAACCCATTAGTTGCGCCACTAGGGTATAGATACACGTGGGGGAAAGAATGAAAAATATCTGCAATAGGTCAAAAAAAGAAAAAGTACTTAGGTGAATTTTTCTTTTTGGAAATCACCGCCCGGGTGCGGCTTCCCTGTTAACCCCCCACCTGGCCACGTACTCCTAGGGCCCGGGGCTCGGGAGGTGTAATTCCTTGGACGCCAGCAGGGGGCGCCCACGCCCGCTTCCTACAAAACTCCAGGGCCTAGTTCGTTCTAAAGACTCGGTGAGACGCAGGTAGCCCCTGGGCTGTTCCAGCGCTTGGGCGGCTCCTCCCGGGAAGGTGGTGTGTGGGATGCACGGCTGGGGACCCTGGGTCCACCGGTGCGAACTGGAAGGTGACTGGGCTCATGCCCACTGTTGGATTTTAAAGTCTTGGGCCTTGTTTTCTGTTGTGGTTTGTTGCTGAGGGGGAGGCTCCGTCTCCCCTCTCTCAACTGGTCCACCTCCCAGGTTCTTGCAGCGGTTCCCCAGCAGTGTGGTTACAGCCTAATGAACAGGTAGGTATGGATGCGGGGGGTGGGGGGGGTGTCCATCCACAGGTGAGTGGGAGCAGCTCCGCAGAATCCAAAGAGCTTCTTAACATGTTCTAAAAGTTAAAAGTTTTTATATTTTGGGTTTTTTTTTTCTTTATTCAGGAGAGAAAGAGAGAGAGAGAGAGAGGCAGAGACACAGACAGAGGGAGAAGCAGCCTAATGTGGGACTCGATCCCAGGACCCCAGGATCCCACAGCCTGAGCCACAAGCAGACACTAAACCACTGAGCCACCCAGATGCCCCTAAAAGTTAAAAGTTCTGGATAAATACTGGGATTCCTTTTATTTTCAAATACCTCTCTGAATCTCCTTAGCCTTGTTTACTGTGACTCACTGTATCAAATATTTATTGCTGTGTAACACCCAAACGTAGTGTTTTAAGACAACAATAAACACTTATTATTATCTGGCAGCTTCTATGGTTTAAGAGCTGGGGCGTGACTCAGCTAGGTAGTTTTAGCTTGGGGCCTCTCTCATCAAGTTGTCAAAATGTTAACTGGGTCTGCCATCATCTGAGTCTGGCTGGGCTGGAGGATCCACTTCCAAGAAGCTCCTTCACATGACTGTTGGTAGGAAGCCTTAATTCCTCACCCCGTGGGTCATCACAGGACTGCTTGAGTGTCCCAGTGAGGCAGCTGGTTTTGCCCAGAGTGAGAGATCCAACAGACAGCAAGCAAGGTAGAAACCACAATATCTTCTAGGACCTAGCTTTGGAAGTCACACACCATCATTCCCTCGACATCTAATGCTTACACAGGTCACCCATATTCAACATGGGAGGGGGACCACCCAAGGGTGTGAATTCCAGAAGGTAGGGATCATCCAAGAGGCCCTTGGAGGCTGTCTACAGCTTGGCTTGTTTTCAGGATGCACATTTAAGGGGTCCCTGGGGGGCTCAGTTGGTTAAGCATCTGCCTTTGGCTCAAGTCATGATCTGGGGGCCCTTGGACTGAACACCAGGTTGGGCTCCCTGCTTCTCCCTCACCCTCTGCCCTTCCCTACCCCACCGTCTCATGCTCTCTCTCCAAAAAACTTAAAGAAAAAAAGAATGTACACTTAAATATCTTTTCAAATGTACGTTTTACCTTGTTTAATGTTATTGAAAATGAATACTTGAACCACTTTTTACATGTGTACCAGAAGGTTTCTTTTCCTATGAGTACAAAGGCCTCCCTCTTCCGGTCTGAAAACAACTCCTGAAGAGGTGTGTGTTGGGGATGTGTGCGTCCTGTCCTTAATAATATACGTATGACATCTCACAACTATAAAAACTGATGTGTTGGGGAGAGATTGTCCACTTTCTGGTTGGGAATATTCTCATTTCTTTCTGCATTCAGACTCTCTAGCAAATGACAAGTTATACTAATAAAATTCAATTCGGGTCACTCAGGGGGAGTTTCTGGATCATTTTTGCTTCATAATTAACAACCCCAAGACTTTTTTTGGTATGACCTGACACTAGCCATTCCTGAATGGTGCCCGGAATGATTCTTATATTCTCTCTTCACAGATGAGGGCTCCAAGGCAGAGAGGTTTTAAGCAAACTCCGAATTGGACAACGGCTGAGAAACTACAGTTTCGACTCATCGCGACCCTGGATGCCATTAAAAAGTTAAGAGAATGACTCTCGCTCAGCAGAGAGCCTGCATTTCTGTCAACAGTAGAGGCTGTGGCCAGGCATCAAGTAGCTCTGTCACTGACCCTCACACGAAATGGATATTGCAACAGTGCCAACAGAGGGTCCTTGGCTTCAGAAACATACCTGTGTGCAATGCCCTTTGTAATGACTATTATTATTATTATTATTTTTAAAAATATATTATTTATCCATGAGAGGCACAAAGAGTGAGGCAGAGACATAGGCAGAGACATAGACAGATGCTTCCCTGTGGGGACCCCATCCCAGGACCCCAGGATCATGACCCAAGCCAAAGGCAGATGCCCAACTGCTGAGCCACCCAGACGTCCTGAGAGACCTGAGTTTAAATTCTCCTGTCACTTCTCATTGGCTGTGTGACTCACGGCACTTTATTTAGTCGCTATGCTTCAGTTCATTCCTCTGGAATATAGAGGTAATTATATTCACCTTGCTGGGTAGTTGTGAGGTGACTGATTGATTGGGCGATTGATCTACCCAAAACATAACATGACATTACATAGGATTTTTCTCTTTAAAAAACTGAATAAACTCTGGAGGAAAATCAGGGCAGTGAGAATATGTGATGTCCCAAATTGAGGTCCCTCACATGCTGGCATTTCAGGATCCCCAGAACCATGGCCAGCTCCCACCTGCTCACCACAAAGCAAAGGCTGTTAGTTGACAAGTCCTGCCCACACACAGAGCTCCTAATCAAACATCCAATTCCCTCACTTTAAAAATGTGACTAGGCAAGAATCATCAAGAAAGCCTTCAGCACAAAAGAGAGAGACAGTTCACAAGAAACAGAAAACAGAAATAATTCAGGGGACAGAAAAGAACATCAACAAACAATACCCTCTAATTAGTATCCTCAGTGAAGAGAAATCCACAAAAGGAGCTTTTATAAAGAATGTCATGAAATAAAAAAAAATCAAAGAACAGAGCTTTTGGAGATGGGATAATTTTAATTCAAAAACCTTCTTAATTGGGGGTGCCTGGCTGGCTCAGTTGTAGAGCATGAGATTCTTGACTTGGGGTCATGAATTCAAGCCCCGTGTTGGGCCTAGAGCTTATTTAAAAAAAATTTTTTTTTAAATCTTTTTTTTTTTTCTTTAAAGATTTTATTTATTCATAGAGACACAGAGAGAGAGAGAGAGGCAGAGGCACAGGCAGAGGGAGAAGCAGGCTCCACGCAGGGAGCCCGACATGGGACTCGATCCAGGGTCCCCAGGATCAAAACCCGGGCTGCAAGCAGCACTAAACCGCTGCGCCACCAGGGCTGCCCTAAAATCTTAATTGAAGGATTGGAGAATTAAAATGGGGCCATTTTTCAGAACACATTTCATTATAAGGCAAAATGAAAAATTGAAAGAAAAGATTAGACACTTAAAGAATCAATCCAGGAACCAACCTCTGATCGATAGTAGCTCAAAAGAGAGAGAACAGAGAAAATGCAAGAGAGGAAATTTTGAAAGAAGTATAACAAATGTTATACTCATCTCATCCCTGAGATGAAGGGATGTCTTTAGACTGAATGCCATATTGAGTGTTGAGCCCAGGAAGTGTAGAAAGCCCCAGACTGGGACCCTTCGGGGATCTCAATGTTTTATAACAGATTTGACGAGGTGTCCTAGCACGGTTCACACTTAGTAGGACATCAGAACCCTGAAGAAAAAAAAAAGCTCCAGTAAAGAAAAATATTAATATTAGTCTCAGGAAGTATACACTCTGTACCAGGAATTCATAGAAGCACTACTCTATTAAATCACTGAATCATTAGCCCTCTGCGTAGGTGTAATCACCATTCCTACTTCACAGACAAGGAAACTGGAGTCACAGAGCCAGCAAATAGCAACAGAGCCAGGTTGGAAACTGGAGCAGTCTACGGGTAGAGCCTGCATCCTTAACCATTACACACCCTGCCTCGCAACACTTCACCCCCAAGGAAGGAGGTGCAGCTTCCCCAGCAATACTGGGTGCGAAAACAAAATGGCCCAATGCCTCAGTATTTCTGAAGAAGATTATTTCAACCAGGAATTCTATCCCCAGCTAAATTATTAATGAAATATGAGGGAGAAAGAAGATATTTTCAGGCATTTCAGAGGGAGAACACTTACTTCCTATATACCCTTTCTTAGGAAGTTAGTTGAGGATGTAATCCTCAAAAATGAAGGGGAAACCATAAAAAAAAAAAAAAGTAGTAAGAGAACTCCCAGAATGACAGACATGTAATCCAGTGTAAAGCAAGATGACCGAAGTTTCCAGAGGGGAAAGAGGAGCTCTATGGAATAGCTAGCATTATTGAAAACTTGAGTGTATGGACAGTCGGCAAATACATGTATGTCTAGATAAATGTATAAAGAAAAGTATGGCTAGATAAAGATACAGAGGGGAAGAAAAAAGATATATTTAAACTCCAGAGGGGCACCTGGCTGGCTTAGTTGGTAGAGTGTGTGACTCTTGATCTTGGGGTTGTGAGTCTGAGCCCCACATTGGGTGTAGAGATTACTTAGAGGCTTCAAAAAAATCTTAAAAAAGAAAAACCCAACCAACTTCAGGAAAACAAAAAGCTCTAAGAAGAAAGTCATGGTCTAGATGAAAAGAGACTGGAAAAGAGGAGGTAGATGTGGCGTAGGTACTGTTTTTGTTTTTCCTCCTAAGTCCTCTGTGCTGGTCGATCTGTTAGCCGCAGACACGGTGCTCTGATGTCAAAATTTTTATTGATATCTAGGTATAATCTTTTTTTTTTTTTTAGGTATAATCTTTTTAAGGAGCTAAGCGTTCATAGTTGAGTGGGTTGAAATAGGGAGAGGCTGATTCCTTCACGCGGTAGTTGATTCTATAGCAAGATTCTGAAGCAAAAACAGAAACAGGCAACCAGAAATAGGAAGGCGGGGAGCACATTTAAACTCCAAAGGAAAGGGCAGCCCGGGTGGCTCAGCGGTTTAGCGCCACCTTCAGCCCAGGGTGTGATCCTGACCCCCCCACCCCCATCGAGTCCCACGTCGTCGGGCTCCCCGCAGGGATCCTGCTTCTCCCTCTGCCTGTGTCTGTGCCTCTCTCTCTCTCATGAATAAATAAATAAAATCTTAAAAACAAAACAAAAACAACAAAAAAACTCTGAAGAAAACTTGCACAAGTAGAAATCTGGCCTTCAATAGGTAGAAATAAACTTGTTCAGTTACCGAAAAAATATCTTTAAAGGCAGAGAAAGGTCACTGCAGGTATATTTGAAACAAATTCATTTGCACACCGTATACACACTAGTTCCTGAAGTAGGAGCTGAACCGTGCTGGCCGTCGGGCCTGGACACACCATGACTGCTACCGCCTGATGCTCATGAAGACACCCACTGCTCCCTCAAGGCAGGAGCCCCCTAACCAGGTGTGGTCGCACAGGGATCCAAGGGCAGGACGCTCAGGGCAGCGCTGTTTACAAAATAAAGCAGAAGAAAACAAAAGCCAAAGCCAGGAATGCCCTAAATGTATGTTAGTAGTGGAGCATTTAAGTAAAATTATGGTACCTCCACATCACAAGTCCCGTGAAGCTGTTAGGAGGACGGGAAGATGCCCACTGTGTATTATGTGAAAGGGGCAATTTGCAGGAGGGTATATAGGATGTGTCTCTTCGTATTAAATACATGAGTTTGTGCATGCTGGAAAATGGAGTTTTATGATTTAAAAAAAAGGAAAAAAACCCCATAATTTGTAAAATAAAATACATGAGGCCTCTTTTGTCATCAGCTTCTCTGGGGAGTAAAGAAGGGCGGCACGGGGGTCAAGGACGCAGGGTGGCAAGGCTGGAAGGCCAGGCAGGGCTGTGGGGAAGCAGCAAGAAGGGGTGCCCAGCGGAGCTCAGCGGCGGGTTGGGGGGATGAACAGGGCCAGCGCATCTGGGGGCCCAGGGCCTAGTGGGCGCCCATCCTGCTGGCCCACCTTGGGGGGTGCTCACACCCACAGGCATGGCTCCCGTGTGCTGAGCGCCCCCTCAGTGGGCACCCGCGCCCACCGCTTGGGAGGCCACGGGAACGAGCCCCTTTCGTGCTGGGACAGAGCTGACAGCGCGACTTAGAGAGCAGGTAGCGGGCCTTGGCTCCCTCGGCCGCTGCGAGCCTGAATCCCAGAGTCGGAGAGCAGATGCCAACTTCTACGAGGGGCCTAACCGCTTACTTGTCCCACAAATGACTTATTTTAATCAATTACTTAATTAATTTTCTCTTACCCGTTTTTTACGCTTTGCCGCGGTGGGAACCGATGCAAACGGGAAACATGTCCCAGTAGGTTGCAGCCCCCCGGAGCTTGTGGGGGCAGCTTGTCCAGGCAGGTGACAAGCACAGGGACTGATGTGAGCTTTGGGGGGCACAGGACATGCAGGGGGGTGAAGGGGGCGGGGAGAGAAACCAAGGCAGGGGAAGAGCGGAGGTTGGACACAGACACTGGAGGAGAAAGCTGCGAGGAGCTAGAGGGGAGAGGAGGGGGAGGAGGGGGAGGAGGGGGAGGAAGAGGGGAAGGAGGGGGGAGGGGGAAGGGAGGGCCATCGTTTGGCCTGGGCCCTGCCTGGGCCCCGCAATGCCCTCCCACAGACCCAGGGGCGCGCTTTCCCAGCACAGGGGGCCGCACCACCTACACTCCCTGTCCGCGCTGCTGCCCGCAGAATCCCCGCATCCGGTCTAACCAGCCACCTGCACTTCCACTGCCACCACCTCCACCTCTACCCCCACTGACACCACCACCTCTACCACCGCCACCACCACCACCTCCACTGGCACCTCCACCACCATCACCACCACCTCCACCTCCGCCTCCACCTCCACCACCTCCTCCACCTCCTTCACCTCCACCACCACCACCACCTCTACCTCCATCTCCGCCTCCACCTCCACCTCCACCTCCACCTCCACCTCCACCGCCACCTCTACCTTTACCTCCACCTCCGCCTCTGCCACTGCCACACCTCTCTGATGGTTTGGATTTACTGCCAAACTCCTTCAACCGTAACTCCCCTGGCTCATCTCACCCTACTCCACCGTGGCCCTGACCCCTATCTCCAGGCCGCCGTCTCTAGCTGGATACCTTCCGGTTCAGGCCCTGACTGCAGGTTCCCACGCAAGTCCAAGTAGACGTTGTCAGTGCATTTCCTCCATCAGTCTACAGCGAATAAATCAAACACCGTCATCATCATTTCATCTGGGGCCTTCTCCTTCGTTCCCCCTGTGGGTCGCTAACTGGTTCTTTCTTTCTTCAGGACATCTTCCTCCTCTCCCTGTCCGTTTCCATCTTGGCTCTCAACTTTGGTTATCGCATCCGTTCATCTACTTGACGAAGATTTATTAAATGTCTCTCGTGTGCCAAGCACTGTGCTGGATAGAGAGTCATCAGCGCTCGTTCCAGATTCCATCGTGGCAGCCAGAGCAGCAGACACAGGGCCTCCACACATGACAGGGGGTGTCCCCCGCCGCCCCTGGCCTCCTGCACTCCTGCTGACTGACCGGGCAGGCAGTCTGAGCTTCAGCACCAGTTCCGACCACACGCTTCCTCCCCAGGGTCTGGGAGCTGCAAGTAGTGCCACTACCGCATCATTTTCCTGTTGCCTGTGAATGGTCCCTCTAGCGCATTTCTAGAAAGAGGAAACTTAAAATGTCAGCAAGAAGGACTCTTGCAAATCCCCTTTGGGCCTGTTTCCTGGCAGAGTGACACCACTGAGGACAGGGCTCCTGAAGCATGGAGATTTGAGAAAGACAACCGAAGGGACACGGCCATCGCCAGGTTTAGCAGGTTTCGGAAGCTCGGTACTGGTACCGAGTCAGACTCGGAACGCGGTGTTGTGCAGAGTGTGAGCTCAGTGCCTGACTAGCCTGTGGTAAACGGGAACACCCTGGAATGGGTGCTCAAGAAATGGGCACTGATGTGGGACTCAATCCCGGGTCTCCAGGATCACGCCCTGGGCCGAAGGCAGGCGCTAAAGGGCTGAGCCACCCAGGGATCCCTCAACAATCATTAATTTGGATACTTCCACAGTCTCATTTCTTTACATCCTTCCAATTTCTTTCAAATTCTAGGCAGCGGGGCCTGAAGCAATTTTGCAAGGCCTCAGACTTCCCTCCATGCAGGTGGCCAAGAGCCGTGAGGGTGATCGCTAACCTCTCAGCCCAGCACATCCGTCCCTTGCATCTCTCCACTCTGAGGGATGAGCGGTTTCTTCATCCTTCATCAAGTCTCTCTGCTGCCAAGTGAGAGGACAGTGCCAGGTGCCCCGAGAACTCGCTGACACTCCTGCGGGTCTCAAGGAGCTGCTAAATGTCCTTTGTCAGGTCCTCGAAAAACATGCTTGAACGGCAGCCCCCAGGCCGACCCACTGCTGGCTTTCAGCTGCAGAGCGCGGTTTTCCGCCAAGCCCAGCTCTGAGGTCAGTCCCAGTGTTTTCAGCCCGCGTGCTAGCATTGCGACTCAACCCAGTTTAAATTAACTTGGCAAGGGAGCTTTCATGAGCTGTGCCATCACCACCCTCTCCTAGCCCAAAAGTAGATCTTGTGTAGGTGTAGTCTCCACTTTGATAAATGACGGAGTTGTGCACTCGTGTTATCTGAGGATGGAAGGCGGCGAGTGGTTGTTTGCAAAATAAGGTTTATTCATCATTGAAAGAAGTCTGGAACGAGTTCTCCTGTCAAGCTGGCTCAAGGCAGGAGAAGCCGACTGTTGCACCAAAACACACATGTGCCCAGAGTCCTCGTCATCCCACCACCAGGTGAGGGCCTTGCTGGCTCCAGGAGGTCTGAGGTCTGCCTCTCGTGCCGGGCCCGGTAAGGACCCTGCGCGTCACCTACCTCTACTTCACACGGCTCCGTACCCCAAGGCACGGGGGGCGCGGGGGTGCGATGGACAGTGTCTGCCCTGCAAGGAACGGCCGTGGAGAGGCATCGTCTCCATCTATTCCTAGTGCTCTTGTCCCCTCCGGGGTAGGAGCCAGTCCTCGGGCAGGGACATCAGAGCAGACACTGCAAGAGAAGAAGCCGGGGCACCGGAGAGCCCAAGGGACTGGCCTAGGGATTCTGAAGGCTAAGTTTACACACACTGGGGCACCGAGTGCTGGCTTCCTCCTCTCGTTGTCTACACCAGGACACTCACCCCAAGAGGAAAAGGGACGGGGGTGTGTCATGGGCTGCTTGCCAGCTCTGGTGACCCTGGGGTGAGACCCGGCCTTGGGGTACCCAATCCCAGAGCTCTAAACTAGCACGAGGGCTCTAGGGCTGGCCAGTATTTACCTTCGTGCTTTTCCCCCCAAACTGCAGTCACTATTCGGTCTGTTTGGTAAAGACAATCGCCATCATCCAATGTTGCTTCTTCTCTGTCCTCAGCTTCTCATCCCTGTTAACAGCTTTCGGCCCTTTCCCGCGAAACGGCAAGAGGAGGAGAAACACAGGCTACTGTTATCACTCAGGGCAGCAGCCCTGGAAACAGAGTCAACGAGAAACGTCTATTGAGTGGATGCTACGTGGCAGGCCCTGAGCCACCTCACAAACTGCTCGCTCCCCCCACCCCAGGCCCTGCTGGGGACAGGTATCCCTGCCCGTCCTCGGGTTCCAGGTGACGGCACGGAGGCCTCACGACGCTCCAGCTGCTGGGGTGGAGTCAAGCTCGGGGGCTCGGTGTGGGCTGTGGGGGGTCATACGCGACAGGTACATACCACTGTGCATCAGGGAAAGCCTGGAACCTCCGGACAAGTGGCTCCTGGCCAGGAAACCACCACCACCCCGGTGATTCCTTCTGCCGTTGAAAACGTTGATGGGTGTGATTGCTTCAGACCTGCTTGATGGCCAGAAATAACTTGGGGAGTGGGGGGTCAGCCCCGGTGGCTCAGCGGTTTAGCGCCGCCTTCAGCCCAGGGCGTGATCCTGGAGACCCGGGATCGAGTCCCACGTCGGGCTCCCTGCATGGAGCCTGCTTCTCCCTCTGCCTGTGTCTCTGCCTCTGTGTCTCTCATGAATAAATAAAATCTTTAAAAAAAAAAAAGAAATAACTTGGGGGTGTCAGGGACGCCCAGTGGGGCTCGGCCGGTTAAGTGTCTGACTCTTGGGTTTGGCTCCGGTCATGATCTCAGGGTCATGGCATCGAGGCCCACATCGGGCTCCTCACTCAGCAGTTTGCAGGAGGTTCTCCCTCCCCCTCTGCCCCTCCGCCTGCATGCTCACTCGCTCTCTCTCTCTCTCTCTCTAATAAATACATCTTTAAAAAAACCAAAACCTGGAGCTTTACAGGAATATAGAGCTGGGGCCCCTCCCGAGGGATGCTTCAGTGCCCCCCGGGGAGCGCCCAGCCCTCCGCATTTCACTCCCTGGCCCCCGGGATTCTGGGGACTTGGGGGCACGGAGAGTCCCGGGCTGCAGGGAGGCCGCAGCTCCGCCACCATCAGGCCGCGGGGGGCGGCTGCAGGCTGGGGACAGAGGCGGCTGCCAGATTCCCTGAGAAGCTGCCGCTCCCACGGCCACGCGGGTTCTTTCCCCTGACGCGGCCTCGAACGCTGTTCCTCCCTTCTGTAGGGGGGTGGTCCACCTTCCCCCGGGAATCCTAGGAATTCCAGGAACTCTAGAAGTGGAAAGGCCTTTTTCCCCCTACATTTTCACCCACCCCTTAGGATCCATGGGGGGCCTTCCCCCCAGGGCTCTATTTCTTCAGTTGGGGACCTCAAGGCACAGAATCATACAGAAACAACAGGGGGGCGCCGCCCTCGGGTGGAGCTGGAGGCGCTGGGGCTGCTCTCCGGGTGCCCAGTCATCAGCCCTTCTTCCACCGGAGCCCCCCCCCCCCCCCCCGCAGCTGGGCCTGCCTCCCGTGCTTCTCCCCACCCATCAGGTTAGGGGTGGGCCCTGACCAGGACGGACAGCCCTCCGATTCCCCTGGGAAATCTGGTGACGGGACCCAGAGCTAGTCAGCTGTGGGAGGCCGAGGGGCAGAGCCGGGGCGACTGGACGCCGGAGCTGGCCCCGTGCTAAGACAAAGCAAGACGCACGCTGTGGTCCGAGGGGCCCGATGCCTGCGGAGGCTCCACGGAAGCCACGGTTAGTAGGACGGGGCGGGCAAGAGCTGGGGGGCAGCTGCAGGAGCCCAGGTGAGCGCAGTAGAGCAACCCCTCCAGGCTTGGGAGGCGGGCCAGACGGGGGGCCGGGCCCCGGCTTAGAAGCCCAGCCTCTCAAAACCAGAAAGGACGTCGGGGTTCATCCTTGGCAACCTCTCCCCTAGGACGGACCCTCTCTTTCCCGCTCACCAGCTTCTCCTAGGCCGCCACAAATTTCTCCTCCAGACTACTGGGGACAGCAGCTGACCTAGGTGGCAAATGTAAGCATTCGGTGTGCCGGGGAACGTGGAACCTGGTTCTAACTTGCTGCCTCGTACTTTTCTAATGGATGTGATGCCTTTGCCAATCGACATATTCGATTTTTTTTCATGAGGATATCAACCAACATGGCCCAACTGAAGGTAGTCTTTTTTTTTTTTAGTTTATGATTATTATTTTAAGATTTTATTTATTTATTCATGAGAGACACAGAGCGAGCGAGAGACAGAGGCAGAGACACAGGCAGAGGGAGGAGCAGGCCCCATGCAGGGAGCCCGACATGGGACTCCATCTCCGGACTCCAGGATTATGTCCTGGGCCCAAGGTAGGCGCTAACCTGCTGAACCACCCAGGGATCCCTATTACTATTAGTAGTAGTAGTAGTAGTAGTAGTAGTAATCTCTCTCCTCAACATTGTGCTCAAACTCAAGACCCCGAGATCAAGATCGTGTGCTCTTCCGACTGAGCAGCCAGGGGCCCCAAGGAAGTTTTTGTTTTTAGATGTGATTTTTTTTTAAGGTTTTATATATTTATTCATGAGAGACACAGAGAGAGGCAGAGACACAGGCAGAGGGAGAAGCAGGCTCCATGCAGGGAGCCCAATGTGGGACTAGATCCCGGGTCTCTAGGATCACGCCCTGGGCTGAAGGCAGCACTAAACCGCTAAGCCACCCAGGCATCCCTTTTTAGATGTGATTTAAAAGAATCCTGTTTTTCTTTTTTGTCCTTTCTCAGTTGGTTACTTGGTATTCACCTGCTACTGCATGCAGAGGTGCCCTCACTTCCCCGTACTAAGTTTGCAGGCTCAGGTTTGATAGGTTTAATTGAATACGGACTCCCCACCTTCAGAAGCTGCCACTGAACAGGTCCGTCTGCCCGAGCTCAGCGCAGGGCCGGCCCACGTCCGGCAGAGCAAGAGGAAGGCACACTCGTTCTCTTCCCGGATCGTGGCTCCACGAGGAGGAAGACTCCTTGTCCAAGGGCAGGAGGCTGCGACCGGGCACGTTGGGAGGCAGCACCATTAGCAAAAGCTGCAGCTCAAGGTGCCTTGAGTTCTGACCGCAGCGCCACTGTGACAGTTAAGAACCCACCTTGGTTTTCTCTGCTTTAAAAAACAGATCCCTTACCTCCCGGGTTACAGTAGGAAATCATTGTTCAAACTTGCCTTTTCAAAGATTTAGCAAATCGGCAATGGGTTTCTCATCCCTCAGCGACACTTCTCGAATATGCTGTGGGCGTATTAATGACTCAGTCCATTGTTGACTTTTTGGGGACCCTCTCCCAATGGATTTAATTCAAGGCCTCCAGCTCTTCTCTCTTGGAGATGGAATGTACCTCCTGCGTTAAGGCTTGGAGAATTCGTCAGGGAACAGAGCAGGTTGGCAGGCCCTGACCGGCCTCCCACCTTTCCCTGATGAGAGCACCCTGCAGACTCCTGGGCCGGGCAGCACTGGAAGCCCGAGTCTTCAGCACCTAGGGTGGCGCCTAGGATGCAGCAGGGTGAAATTCAATACGGTCTGATGCAGTCGATCCTCTTCTACAGTCTTCTAGGGAGAGGATCCTCCTTGATGGCAGGACGGTTTTTCCACAACTAACACCCAGGGGGTAGAGCTAGAGCGGTATGTATCTTTGGAGTGGCCTTGACGTCATAAAAGGTATGCTCTCCCTTTGGGCTTTGCATATACACATATATGTGACATATTTCACATCTGTGCTATACACATTAATCGCTGACATACTGTCATTGTAAAAATATACACATAAGGACAAATCCCACCTTGCCTTGCCTCCCTATCCTAGTCTCCCTAGATGGAGCACTGTGAAAAGATTGGTGCGTTTCCTAATGTTTTCCTGTGTGCTTACAGATGTATGTGCTCATGCAGAAATACATATTTTGCTCAGTAGGTAGAGTGCACTTTTTTTTTTTAAAGATTTTATTTCTTTGAGAGAGAGTGCATGCACATGAGCAGGAGGAGGGGCAGAGGGAGAAGCAGGTTCCCCCCGAGCAGGGAGCCCGACTCGACTTGGGGCTCAATCCCAGGACCCTGAGATCATGATCTGAGCTGAAGGCAGATGCTTAACTGAGCCACCCAGGCGCCCCCTCATTCTCAATCTTAGATCACCGGAAATCTCTTTATCCTGGTCCTGCCATTGTTACATCTGACAACAATGATTAGGTATCTTCTAGGCGTTAAAAGAGCACAAGACTGTTCATGACCATGAAGTAGACAGAGCATGCAACTCTTGGTCTCAAGGTTGTGAGTTCAAGCCCCATATTGGGTGTGGGGCCTACTTAAAAAAATGTATTTTGTTTTTATTAATATAAATAGGACCTTACTATTAAGTTTTGAAATTTTTTATACTTAATGAACCCTTCCCAGTCAATATATTCATCTAATATTTAACTGTTGCAGACATTCCATAATATAGATGAGTCATAGTTTATTTACCATTTCCCCATTAGACATGTTTCCATGTTCATTCTACTTTTTATTGAAGTTCGATTTGCCAACATATAGAACACCCAGTGCTCATCCCATCAACTGCCCCCTCAGTGCCTGTCACCCAGCTACCCCATCCCCCCACCCACCTCCCCTTCCACAACCCTTTGTTTGTTTCCCAGAGTTAGGAATCTCTCATGGTTTGTCTCCCTAATCTTTCCCACTCAGTTCCCCTCCTTTCCCTTATATTCCCTTTCACTATTATTCATATTCCCCAAATGAATGAGAACATACACTATTTGTCCTTCTCCGATTGACTTACTTCACTCAGCATAATACCCTCCAGTTCATCCACATTGAAGCAAATGGTGGGTATTTGTCGTTTCTAATGGCTGAGGAATATTCCATCGTATACATAGACCACAGCTTCTTTATCCATCATCTGTCGATGGACACCGAGGCTCCTTCCACAGTGTGGCTATCATGGACATTGCTGCTGTGAACATCGGGGTGCAGGTGTCCCGGCGTTTCACTGCATCTGTATCTTTGGGGTAAATCCCCAGCAGTGCAATTGCGGGGTCGTAGGGCAGGTCTATTTTTAACTCTTTGAGGAACCTCCACAGTTTTCCAGAGTGGCTGCACCAGGTCACATTCCCACCAACAGTGCAGGAGGGTCCCCCTTTCTCCACATCCTCTCCAACATGTGTTGTTTCCTGTCTTGTTAGTTTTCCCCATTCTCACTGGTGTGAGGTGGGATCTCATTGTGGTTTTGATTTGTATTTCCCTGACGGCCAGTGATGCAGAGCATTTTCTCATGTGTCTGTTGGCCATGTCTATGTCTTCCTCTGTGAGATTTCTGTTTATGTCTTTTGCCCATTTCATGAATGGATTGTTTCTTGGGTATTGAGTTTAATAAGTTCTTTCTAGATCTTGGATGCTAGCCCTTTATCTGATACGTCATTTGCAAATATCTTCCCCCATTCTGTACGTTGTCTTTTAGTTTTGTTGTTTCTTTTGCTGTGAGGAAGCTTTTTATCCTGATTAAGTCCAAATAGTTCATTTTTGCTTTTGTTTCCTTTGCTTTCATAGATGTACCTTGCAAGAAGTTACTGTGGCCTCTATTTAATTTTTTAAAGCTAGGTTCATTGGCATATACTTTACATGCAGAAGTTATTTTTTTAAGATTTGAGACAGAGAGAGATCACAAGTGTGAGCTGGAAGGAGAGGGAGACTCCTCAAGCTGACTCCCTACTGAGTGCGAAGCCTAGTGTGGGTCTCGATCATACGACTTTGAGATCATAATCTGAAATCAAGAGCTGGGTTCCATAGTGTAATGGTTAGCACTCTGGACTCTGAAATCAAGAGCTGGCCACTTAATCAATGGAATCACCCAGCTGCCCCGAAGTCACCCTTTTAAATGTGCAGGTTAGGTTTCAACACCCACAGTTCTGTAACCACCACAGTCAGGACTGCCATCACCAAGACCTTCCCTGGTGTCCGTCATCAGTCCCTCCACACAGGTTCAGCCCCAGGTAAACACTGACCTGGGTTGTTGGCCGTCTAGTTTTGCCATTTCTGTAATGTCCTAGAGATGGAAGCATACGGTATGTAGCCCTGGGAGCCTGGCTCCTTTCACTCGGCACAGCGCAGACGCGATTCACCACACGGCTGTAGCGGCAGGCCCTCTGTCCTCATTGCTGAGTAGCATTCCGGCACAGGCCTGCACCCCATCTGTTTTATCTGGTCACAAGCTGGTGGACATTTAGCGGGGGGTGGGTGGGTGGGTGTTTCTTCCAGTTTTTGGCTATTAGGGTAAAGCTGCTATAGACATCTGTGTACAGGGTTTTGTGTGTGCACGGATGATTTTCACTTCTCTGGGGCAAATACTTAGGGGTGGGATTGCTGGGTTGTATGGTGGTATGTTTAAGTTTACAAAAAGCTGCCCAACTGGTTGTCAATGTACCTGTGTGATTTTGCACCTCCATGAACAATGTTAGAGCTCTAGTTGTTCTGCATGTTCATCAGCACTTGGGCCTTGGAAACTCCAGCCCTCCTGACAGGTATACACATTATCTTGTGGTTTTATTTGCAGGTCTCTCAACCAGTGATGTTGAGTAGCTTTTCTGTGCTTAACTGACCATCCATATCCTCTTGATGGGGTGTATGTGCACATCTGATGTTCATTTTTAATTTTTTAAAAGATTTTATTTATTCATGAGACACACAGAGGCAGAAACACAGGCAGAGGGAGAAGCAGGCTCCCTCTGGGGAGCCCAATGCAGGACTCAACCCCAGGACCATAACCTGGGCCCAAAGCAGACACTCAACTGCTGAGCCACCCAGGAGCCCCTACTGTCCATTTTTAAACGGGCTTTTTGTTCTGTTATTGAACTTTGAGAGATCTTCATAAAGTTTAGATCAAGTCCTTCTAATGTGTTTTATATTTTCTCTTCTGTACGATTTTTATTTTGAAAGGTCTATTTCAGAGAGAAAGAGAGAGAGAGAAAGAGAGAGAAAAAAAATATGCAAGCGTTAGCACGGGGCAGAAGGAGAAACAGACTCCTTGCTAAGCAGAGCCTGATGTGGGGCTTGATCCCAGGGCTCCTGGAATCATAACCTGAGCCGGAGGAAGATGTTTAACTGAGCCACGGATGTGCTCCTCTTCTGTAGGATTTTTTAAAAGGTTTCCTTTCAACATCACTGATGAGAGATCATTGTTTCTGAAGTGCTATCAGTAGTTTCATGCTACCCTGGTATCTCTTTGGAGCTTCCCATTTGACAATTTTTAGTAACTGCAATAAATTTGACATCTAACATCGTGTTATTTTAGGTATACATGTTGATCTGATACATTTATCTATTGTCAGATGACTGTGATTTTAACAGTTGGCACCTCTTGCATCACAAAATTAGTCCATTTTTGTGGTTGGGTTATGATTTAGTGTCTTAGCAAATGTGATTATTATAATCTTCTTGTCTACATTCACTACACTGTGCATTACCTCTAGGACTTATTTACCACTACTTGCAAGTTTGTACCCTTAAACATCTCTTCCACCCTCCACTGCCCCCAGTCCCAGGGACTTCCATGTTACTCTCTGCTTTTATGAATTTGGTTTTGACTCCACATAAAAGTGAATTCCACATTTCAGACTATTTGTCTTTCTCTAATCTCAGCATAATTCCTTCAAGGTCCACACATGGCAGGATTTTCTTTTTCACGGCTCAACAATATTCCTTTTTAAAAAAGTATTTATTTATTCATTCATTCATAGGGGGAGAGAGAGAGAGAGAGAGAGAGAGAGAGAGAGAGAGAGAGAGAGAGAGAGAGAGAGAGAAAAGCAGGCTCCATGCAGGGAGCCTGACATGGGACTCGATCCAGGGTTCCAGGATCACGCCCTAGGCTGCAGGCGGTGCTAAACCGCTGCGCCACTGGGGCTGCCCTCAACAATATTCCTGAAAATAATCTATTTTACTCTTCTTTATCCATTCATCTGTTAATGGGTACTCAGGTTGTTTCTGTATCTTAGCGACAGTAAGTAATGCTGCAACAAAATGGGCATGCATGTACAGCCTTGATAGCCTGTTTTCATTTCTTTGAGTATATATCCTTAAGTGGAATAAGTATATCTATTTTTAATTTTTGGAGGAAACTCCCTATTGTTTTTCATAATGACTGAAACAACTGCATTACCACCAACAGTGTATGAGGGTTCCCTTTGCCTCACAGCCTTGCCAAGGCTTGTTATCTCTTGTCTTCTTGAGCTTAGCCATTCTAACAGGTGTGAGGCGGTATCTTATTGTCATTTTGATTTGCATTTCCTTGACGATTAGTGATGTTTAGTGTCTTTTATGTATCTGTTGGCCATTTGGATGCCTTCTTTCAGCTCTTCCAGATTTTTCACCTGCAAATGGTAAGTCAGGCCAACCGCGCACCACAGTGGCCAACCAGTCATCACCAACTGAGAAAAAGGATAAAGAACTCTGTCTTCAGCCTCAGCTCTTACTTAGGTCCTCTATTCCAGTGAGGAGTTACTGGGCCTTCATTAGTGAAGTGCATCTGACCCCACTTAGCTCCTGCTCCCTATTTGTCTTTATTAATTAGGCTGCAGTGGTGGGAGGATAAAGGATTGGGACTTCAAACTTCTAATATGTAATTCACGAAGGCTGGTTTCCACTGTCACTTCAATTGGGACTATATTAAAGAAATATGTTCAGGGATGAATCAAAGTGGAAGAGCATGCTGCAAATAAGGGAGCAATTAGGTTGTTTGCATATTTTTGAACCTGAGTGTACGACTGAAGGAGAGTAGTCCTGCCTAGCTGCTCATCCGTTCCACCTGGTCCCAGGCAGAGATCGCTTGCCCTCCACATTCTTCTATCAGGCCAAGATAGGACTCAACATGTCAAGCCACACTTCTATACTATACCAAGCTGAATTTGAGTACTGAAGGTGTGTGTGGGTTTTCACTCCTACCACCTTGTGGAGTAATACCGATGCACCTGTTCTTTCTGTACTTCCTGCCCCCTGAATCTTACTGAACTCCCAGACCCTTCAAAACCCACTTCAGGAAGTACTCTGGGAAGGCTATCCTGACTCCCCAAAGATGTAAATGATCTCATTCTCTGTGCTACTTCCATATTTTATAGATTTTGAATATGATAAGAGTACTTTCTACATGTCACAGTGTCCAAAGTGCCATATATTGACTCATTTTAAAAAATATTATTACATTCCTTAACTCCGTACAGCAACAGCAGGATGGCACAAAGTTGGCTGTGCAACAGAGAGCCAGTAATTCTTTCGCACTACAGCATAACCAAGAATGGGGACGATTCTATTCCACAGGCTTCAATACAGTGCTGATATACTGACTCATTTAACTTCCACCATGATTCCGGGGCTAGATACTTAGATACTTTTATCTATTTCACAGATGAGGGAACTAGGAGGCACACAAGCAAACAACCTGCTCTAAATGACCTGCTTTGAATCCATGCAGCTCTTAAAACATTCTTCCATGTATTTCTATTGCTGCATTTAATACACTATGTTGCTGTTTGTTTGCTTCCAAGTTTTCTTCAATACTGTGAGGCTCTAAAAGCAAGGACCTGGGCAGCCCGGGTGGCTCAGCGGTTTAGCGCCACCTTCAGCCCAGGGCCTGATCCTGGAGACCTAGGATGAGTCCCATGTCAGGCTCCCTGCATGGAGCCTGCTTCTCCCTCTGCCTGTGTCTCTGCCCGCTCCCCTCTCTGTGTTTCTCATGAATAAATAAATAAATAAAATCTTTAAAAAATAAAAGCAAGGACCTGTTCATATTGAGCTCTGGATCCCCATTACTTGGCGGTCCCAAACTGATGGACCTCCTTCATATTTACTGGGCCATCCATGGCAGAGACACTCAACTGGGCCTGGCCAAATCACCAACTTTCTCATAAGCTGGAGTGGTCTAGAATTAAGTAAATCAAGTACATCGGCCATCTGCAGTCAATCTTGGGAAATACCTCATCTGAATCTAGAGCAAAGAAAAAGGAACATCATTCTGTAAGAAACTCCAGAACCTCAAAAAAAAATTGGAAACTAAATCTCTCAAGTCAAAACAACTCAGAATCTAGAATTGACTCTTTGGATTCAAGAAAGCGAACTTGCAAGACTTTGCTTGCCCATTGGTAGGTCAATCACGACTCCGTAATATTAATAACAATAATACAAACTACAAAAAAATCAAATGGGAGACAGGTGAATTACAGCTGAGGGCAATCAGCAGCATGGCACCCATAAAAGTACACTTAACACACATAATAGTAACTAAAAGCCTGCAGTGCAGAGTACTATTCTGGGATTTGAGTCTGGCTCTGCCCCCGACTCCTGTATGACCTTGGCTAGGTTCAACCTTTCAGTACCCGATGTTCCACATCTATAAAACACAGGAAAAGGAGACCCATGTTTTACTGTTATGAGGATTAAATGAGTAATAGGAGTCAAATGCTTAGCACAGTGCCAACGTACAGTAAGGGTCCAATAAACAAGAGCTATTATTCTTCCTGCTTATTTAGCAACTGAGGCAGAGAACTGCTGGCATGTAAGGCACTTATTACAATCACCCATCAGCCTTTGCTCCTGGTGCCTGGCCCACAGGGAGTATTGAGTGGGTTTTTGTGGAATGAATGAATCGCCAAAGTGCTCTCCAGGCTTCCGTTTAAGGAGAGAAACTAGAATGGCAACCAGAAATAAGGCCTAAGTGTCCCCAAGGTCTAGTCCAGTGAACCCTTCTATTAACGAGATCGATGTATTACAGACGTCCACAGTATTTGTTCATAATAATGATCCTTAGCCTTGTATAAATCCTCTTGTGTTTTAGAAATTTTCAATGGTTAAATTACATTCAAAGAAGTTTTAAAATTAAGTATGTATTACTGCATTCAAAGGCTTTAAGAATTGGAAATCCATGTAGAGCATAAATGGCCACAATGAATTAACTGGAATATTCTGATTGATTGCAACACTCAGTTCACACTTCTCTGCCCACACAGCGTCGTATCCGTCTACATTCTCTATTTCCCACTAGACTGTGAACGCCTCTGATGTCTAGCACTTCAGTACCCACAGTGCCTGGGACATAATCATGGTCAGTAAATACTTGCCAGTAAACTGCCGCTGTGCTCGGCGGCCTCGTCACATCACCGTGCTTAATGCAGCAACATAGCCTTTTGGTGTATTACATTCCCACAAAAACGATACAAATTTCCTATCTTAAGATTTTTAATTACAAATTTCAACATTGAAAAATATGGTACGCTGTGAGAAAACCTTTTTTTTTTATTTTTTTTTAATTTATTTATGATAGTCACAGAGAGAGAGAGAGAGAGAGAGAGAGAGAGAGAGGCAGAGACACAGGCAGAGGGAGAAGCAGGCTCCATGCACCGGGAGCCTGACGTGGGATTCAATCCCGGGTCTCCAGGATCGCGCCCTGGGCCAAAGGCAGGCACCAAACCGCTGCGCCACCCAGGGATCCCGAGAAAACCTTCTTTTAAAGAAAATCCCCTAAAATTTGGGGATCCCTGGGTGGCTCAACGGTTTACGCCTGCCTTTGGCCCAGGGCGTAATCCTGGAGTTCCTCATTGGGCTCCCTGCATGGAGCCTGCTTCTCCCTCTGCCTGTGTCTTAGCGCCCTCGCCCCTGTCTCTCATGAATAAATAAATAAAATCTTAAAAAAAAAAAAAAAGCAATCTGATCCCTCCTCTTACGCATGAAGATATTAGGCTCAGGAAACTGCTCTGGACTCATGTCAGAAAGAAAACTGAGTTGAAAAAAGAAAACTCGCTTATCACCTCCTGGACTCCTGGACTCCTACCCAAATACCAGGGAAAATGGCCTGTATACTGGCATGAAAGGTGGGTGCCCAGGAAGTAAAGTCCAACCCTAAAGCCCAGTGCCCCCAGGCTCCTATCATAGTCCACTGGGGTCTTTAACACCTATCAAGGCCTAAGAGAGGCCGATCTAAAGTACTCTACTTGGGTACTTGAAGTGTAGCAGGGACTAAAATTTTAGCAAGAGGAACTTGACTTTAAAGGAGGGAGTTCAGTTTTCATCCTCTCAATAGGGAGGTTTTGGTGTTTGCATTAAAGTAGGATGCCAAAGACAAACCCCCTTTCTCTCACAACTTCTTCTGGGGTCTGCACCATTTTCCTGGAGGGGAGAGACTGTGTATGGGGGGGAAGGTTTCTGGAAAAGTACACTCTGGTTATTCACTTTGGCCTGGAAGCAGAATTCCCCCAAAGAGTGATCAGGACTCATCAGTGAGTTGGGCAGTAAATGCTTCTATGAAAATGGACATTATCTATCTCTCAGAGCTATTCCTGAGGATTAAACGAGGTATTTTAGAGCATTTATAACACACTGTCAGGCACATAAGGGCATAATAAGTGTTTACTCTTATTTCACTGTTAAGTACCAACAATGATGAAAATAAGCCTCAAGGAAAATTCGTTCATAGACCATTAGGAACAACTGCAACTCTGCTGAACTCCTTAAGGGCTGCTTCCGATACAATAGAGCAAAAACTGTTTTCTTTTTTAAGATCTATCATTTTAGAAGTTACTGTGGCAACATGTAATTTCAAATGTTTCCAATGCCCAGCAATCATAATATATTTACTACAGTTTGTTGGTTAAAACATCCTATAAGTGTGTACATTAGCTGAGTTTAACTAAGTCACCTATGAAACACGGCCCTCCTGTGCTCTTATGGTGTGACCTCTTACCAGATGTGTGTCTCTCTTACTAGCTTTCCCCTCTCTCAATCTCAGTGGTGATAAGGGCTTAGGACTCTTACTTCCTGATTGTTGGCTATCAAAAGCATGTTTATAGAGCAAGAGCATTCTGGAATAAAAGAATACAGGAACCAGAGTCAGTCTCCTCCATTATCAGTAGCCTATTTTAGTATTAAATATGAGAGCAGTTCCAAAAAAACTAGTCCGGAATGGTACCGCCTAGATTAGCTATGCCACTGAACAGATAACAAGTGTTTAAGAGACTCGAGCAGGGAAAAAAAAAAAAAAGAGAGAGAGACTCGAGCAGATACTGTCAGGTGTGATGAGGTAAAAGAGAACTAAAATAAGCTGAAGAAACCAGATTTGCAGAAATACCAGAGCAGGGCTTCAGATGAGACACAACTTTGCCCTGGAAGTTCTACCAGCAGCTACAAAGCTCAATCTGGCAGGCACTGCCACCATAAAAACAAAAGACAGAAGTAGAGGACATACAAGTCTGCTTCAGGGCAGGACCAAACGTCAACAATAGAGAAGATTTGGAGGAAGATACATGCTATGAACCAAGCCCATGACAGGTATCCAGAATTCTCAGTTCTATACAGATTTGTCACACCATTATCCATCTGCTTCCTGACACCGAGTCTCAATTAGAAACTGGAACATAAGGGGGAGACATTTGGTTCCTGCACCAGAACAAAGTAGAGTAAGACCACCCTCCCTCATCAGAATTTTATTTTACAGTGGGGATGCAAAGATCAACATTTTCTCAGCCCAGTATTACTCAACCTCAGCATATTGGTGTTTTCCTGCTAAAAAACCCCAAAATACAGAAAAATATTTATCTCAATGGATAGTTTTTTTCCCCTTGATTTGCTTTCATTATATAACATTTTCTTAAATTTTTCGCATTTGCTACTTCTTGGTTGCAAACATACAGAAACAGCCGACAAAATTAATGAATAAAAAGCAGCTTTTTCTTGTGTTTGTTAAAGCTTCTTTTGTTTTGGTGGTCTTGTTTGTATGTTTCTTTTTGTGACTGCCTGACACATTATCAGCCTCACCCCCGCAATCCTCTGTTAGTTTGTCAACATCATTTGTCAGAAGTCAATACCTGCCAGCTGAGTATGCAATAAAATTCTGGAGCAAAGTCAGTTCCTGAGAAGCTTATAATCTTGATGGGAAAGACATACCTTGAATTATTAGAAAAATATTTAACTTCTAATTCTTTTAAAAGTAAATAAAAGAGGGGTGCCTGGTTGGCTCAGTCGGTAGAGCATACAACTCTTGATTGTAGGGTGGTGAGTTCAAGTCCCACGTTGGGTGTAGAGATTACTTAAATAAACAAATCTTAAAAAAATAAAATAAAAGCAAATAAAAGAAATACTCATTGGCCAAGATTTTTTCCATTCCTCATGTCATTACACTAGGGTTAAGTATGCAAGCTAATGATGAAAATTACTGTCATAGGTACAAACATAAAATGCTCTTTTTTATTAAGGGGTGTGAATATGAAACATGATCACCTGTAAAAATAAATAAATAAAGACGGCTTTGTTCTTTGACAATATCAGAATAAGGAACTTTGGCTTTTTATTCCTTGTAAGACTTTCTGTAGTTGACTACTTTTTTCTTGCTTTGTCATTCCCTTCAGATTTGTATTACCTCAGATCCTCAGAGATAAAACAAGGACAGAGAGTCCTCATTTAGAAAACATTTCCTAATTTTACATTTTAAAAGTTAATATTTAAAAAGAAAAACCTTATCACCCCCAACCCCTCACCCCATTCTGAATAATCTAGTTTAATATAAGCCTATAAATAAGGTTTTTTTTTCCTCAAAAAACTTAAGTACTTTACAAGAATTACTGTTTAAAAAATTCACCTAGGGAAATTAAAGTTCCAGTCATTTTACCCCTACAATAAATGGTACTCAAGTATTTGAGTCTCAGTGGCGTTTCTTTAGCATCACCCTTCAGTTGTTCCATTAGCATGCTGGCTTAGAGTCTCCTTAATCACTCTTCTCTTCTCCTTGATAATGTCTATACTCTGGCTTCAGCTCCCATGTGTTTTTGTGCGTCCCTTTTACATTCTGAACACCAATTTCTTTTAAGATTTCTTTCAGGTACCCCTAAAAGCAAAAATAAAAACAACCCAAGATAAGACTATGAAGGCAGGAAACAAAATTTAAATTAAACCATACACCAAACCACATTCACAAGTAATAAAAATCATGATCTTGAAAGCTCAACAAGATTTCTCTAATAAAGATGTTAAAAAAAAAAGATGTTCAATAAACTGCCTCTTGGTTCTATACATGCAGTACACAACAACTGTGTTGAATATACAATCATTTGCATTAAAGGGGATTGGAAGTCAGAAATGCCAAACGATCTGAGAGCTTAAAAAAAGTCCAGATGAAAATACACTAGGAGGTTACTGGTGCTCACTGTTTGCTAAAGAGGACACAGTATACCACATATAATCTTCCCTTGAGTTCAGTGGCCTCACTCAATTCAAGTTGGATAGGGTTATTGGATTAGAGCCAGTCATTTCAGAAGCAGTAGCATAAATATTTTTTATATATAAAAAATAAAGTTTGGGGGATGACAATATTCTAGAATGCAAGCACATGACAGGCATCCAGAATTCTCAATTCTATGGTGACTTTTCAAAAATTTGCTCTCAGGCCACTTGTTTTTCCTGTGCAATAAGGAAAGTTATTATTCGTGTTTAGTATTGTTCTTATCTTGGCCAAGCTTGCCAAGACAGAGTAAGGAAAAAGAAGTGATGATAAGACATGCTAAAAGCCATGGGCCTACAGTATTCTCATGCTTGGTTCCTCCAAAGGAGAGAAGTGACCAATGACATAGGGCACAACTCTGTTTTATGTTATTTTAGGTCCCTGAAAACTCAATACACATTAACCAAGTGATTCCCTGTATTCAGGGAAATGATGGCTGTGATAAATATAATTATAAAACCCTACCTTTACTTGCCAACGCCCAAGGCCAAAAAGCATTCCAGTATAAACTAACATAAATTATAGTACTTCCTTCTTGGAGACAGAGAGAAAAGTTAATTATTTAAAAGTGTTTTTCGGGGCACCTGGGTGGCTCAGTCGGTTAAGCGTCTGCCTTCGGCTCAGGTCATGATCTCAGGGTTCTGGGATCAAGCCCCACATTGGGAGGGTGTCACTGCTCAGTGGGGAGTCTGCTTCTCCCTTTGCCCCTCCCCCCACTTGTGACTCATTCTTGCAATGAATAAAATCTTTAAAAAAGTGTTTTTTTTCCCTTGCAGAACCAATCCAGTAACATTTTGTGTATATGCTTCAAAGAACCAGTTATATTACTAGTGACTCACCCTGTTGATAGATAGAAGATGTAATATTTTTTTTTATTACAAGGCACTGTAAAGTGCTTGTAATAAGAAAGTGCATCTCAGTGCGCTGAAATGAGGCACTGATTAGAAAACTGACTGAGAAGCTCTTATGAAGATGTTTAAGGCAGTGCTCTTCCTGGGGCTGGACTACCTGCCTCAGAACCTCATGGAAACTTGTTAAGTAAGTCTCATCTTGGAGATCCCTAGGTGGCTCAGCGATTTAGTGCCACCTTCGGCCCAGGGTGTGATCCTGGAGACCCGGGATCGAGTCCCACATCAGGCTCCCTACATGGAGCCTGCTTCTCCCTCTGCCTGTGTCTCTACCTCTCTCTCTCTCTTTCTCTCTGTGTGTCTCTCATGAATAAATAAATAAAATCTTAAAAAAAAAAGTCTCATCTTAGGCCTAGTGAATCAAAATCTCTGTGGCCCAGCCTCGGAATCTGCATTTTCATAAGCCTCTAGGAGACTGATATAACTACACTCAAGCTCCCAGGTATCTGCTTTAAAGGTTCGTTCAGCTCAAATACTCTAGGATCTTGAGTCTTTGAAGTATTATTGCTTAACTCTCTGAGCCTCACAGTCGTTGGGGATTCTGTGTTAATGAACATACAATCCAATACCACCTTTTACCGATTGGTATAAATACTGTTTAGAAGATCCTTTCATTTAGGGGTGGGCTGTCACCCAGAAAACAGCTGATTAGCACTGGAACTACAGAGAGTTCCTTACATGGCCCTGGTTGGCTTAGCTGGACTACTAGTGTGGCCTTCCCATTTCAGCAGCCAGGGCCCAGCAGGTGGCAGCAATGAATCAAATGAGGCCTGGGTTTCCCAGGAAGAAGGCTGCTTGCCTCCCACACCTTTCTCCAGTTGCCTTCACTAAGGGATCTGTGCCAATGAGTAAGCATAAAGGCTTGAGACATCCAGGTAATATGCACATCTGCTATCTGCTGCTTCAAATCACATTTTAAAAATGGGACACTGTTCATAAGCTACTTTCCAATTAAACAGTGTTCATTAAGGGAAAAAGATGTGCTGAGCACAAAAGATTTTCAGTTTAGAGGCCAAGAATGACATCTTTGTAAAATTCCAAAGAACCATTTATTGTGAAGCTGGCTATGAACCTGTGCACAAACAATCAAATAACTGGCTGCTCTGGGTCAAAACTGAAAAGAGCAATCTCTGGGAGCACGGTGGTTGTGAGACAGAAGCTCTCTTGACCTCAAGCCTAGCGTGCCTATTCATAATCCAGATACAGAACACGAAAAGTCTCAAAAGGGTTAAACACAAAATAGTAAGAAAGTCTCAAGTGTACGAATTCAGCTGCTTTCATGTGTAGCCCACACTCGTTTTGTTAAATTAGTAGAAGGGTATGGAATATTTTGTTTTCTTAATGAAAAGTCACTCTTTTTTTCAACAATCAGAACAGAATGAGATAGGCAGTCTGTCAATCTGTCAGGTAACCAGATGGGATTAAGGTCACGATATCTAGCCATGGTACGGAATTCTTTTTTGGTGGCAGGTGGGGAAGAGTACATTTCTCGAGTTTTAGAATGTTCCAAACTGCAATCTGGAGCCATTTTACTCTAACCAAATGAATTAACTTGGTACAACTCATTAATAGAGAAAATAACAGTAATAAAAGCAAAACACAGGTCACAAAAATCCCTGAAGGAAAGACACAGGTAGGGAATAGTGAGATCATGTCATTCCTCTGTTGAAAAATTTTTAATGACTTCCCCCTTTGGGCCTACAGGTTAAATTCCAAACTTCTTCACAGGCATCCATTCAGGCCTGCCTTTTCCCCTTGGCCTCATCTTCTAAGAACTCCCTGAACACATACTTGTCATTTCTGTGTCTCTACATGCTTCTAGTTTTCTCCATACACTGTTCCCTTTCCTTGTCATACTTAACCCCTTCCCTCAAATCAGGACACCTCACCCTTGAAGACTGCATGAATGTCACTTTCTCAGACCAACTTTCCCTAACTGTTCTATCTCTTAGATTTACATTTTGCACTGTATGTACTTCGGTGATAGCCCTCAATCTACATTATAACCCTCGACTCACATGCCTCTCTTCCATCAAACACGTGCTCCTATTACAGCGGCTGCCTGCACATCACAGACTCTCAGGGACTTACACTGAAAAAAGACAGGGTATGTTGAAGAGTAAACAAGGGAACTAAGGGGATTTGGTGGGGGAGGTGCTTGAGGTAAGATCATTTAGAAGGTCCACAGGACTAAACTACTCGAACTCTAGTTCTTTTCATTTTAAGAACTCAGGCTCTATTTAAGTTATAGGGCAGTGACCCAGTTTGAGAAATACAAGTTGACTGATTAAACTGTATTATCTGAATCTGAATGACATTCATTACTAAGAGTCTGTATTATAGTGATAAAATATTGTTGGGGACAAAGCCAGCTGAGGGAAAGATTTTAAAGATTCTAACAGGATTGAAGATCAATTGGTAATCTAACTTTCCTTTTATAAAAATTCATATATTCCCAAATATTTATTTTAGAACCTACAATGGGCCAGGTGGAGTAGCAACACAATTCTGTGCAAAGATCAGGAGATACTAGTTCTTCTCCTCTCATACTAAACACTGACTTTCCAATTTAATCTTTTGCTTGATCACCTGCATTTTAAATGAAGGATTCTAGAACTCAGTAGATCACCTTTATGTGACACAGGATTGGAGAGATTTCTCATTACTGCTATGTGCAGTGCTGCAGAACAAGATCTGAAATAAACTGGCTCAGGTCCAGCAACCCTTCATCAAAGGGATGTGTGGGAGAGTATTTACAGCAAGTCTGAACTGCAGAGAAAAAAGGGATAGAACATTACTGCTTCTTTGAAAGGAAAAGGCAAAGCAAATACTGGACCAAACAGGTGAAGTGATTAGCATGTGATTTGCACATTTGTGGGTCAAGATAACACTGTGGTGGCCCAAAAGCCAGAAATCCACAGATCAAATTCCTAACACCCCCGATCCACAAATCATGACAAGTCTATGTGGAGTTGCAAGGCACACTAGCCTACTGGAGTCTTTCTCTTTCTCCTTCATTCCTTCCCTCCCTCCACCCCCACCATTTCTCATATCATCTTTTTCTCTACTGCTATGCTAACCAATTCTCAAACCAGGAATTTCATTTTTTTAAAAAAGATTTTATTTATTTTTTCATGAGAGACACAGAGAAAGAGAGAGAGAGAGAGAGAGAGAGAGAGAGAGAGAGAGAGAGAGGCAGAGACACAGGCAGAGGGAGAAGCAGGCTCCATGCAGGGAGCCGGACGTGGGACTCGATCCCAGGTCTCCAGAATCAGGCCCTGAACTGAAGGCAGTGCGAAACCGCTGAGCCACCCAGGCTGCCTCAAACCAGGAATTTCAGTTAAGCATTATATATATATATGTAATAAATTTACTATGTCTAAATTCCTAGAAATTGGTCAAAAACATGTATCTTTGACAAAGAGCTGATCACCAAGTATTAATACTTTAAGTGAGCAAATAATATGACCCTAATAGATGTCTAGTCACAAAATCTGCCCAGAAAGGTTAGACTGAATAAACAATATGTAATCCATAGCAAAGATGGCACTGGTTAATGCTAGTCACCAAAGGGAAGTCCTTCCATGCTTCTTAAAATTTTTTTTAATTAATTTTTTTTAAAAGATTTTACTTATTTATTCGTGAGAGACACACAGAGAGAGAGAGAGGCACAGACACAGGCAGAGGGAGAAGCAGGCTTCATGCAGGGAGCCGGACATGGGACTTGATCCCGGGACTCCAAGATCATGTCCTGGGCCAAAGGCAGGCGCCCAGGGATCCCCCTTCTATGCTTTTTATAAAATGATCCAAGGCAAGAAGGGCATTATTAGGTCTGTATAATTTCAAAATATTATTTCAAATTATTTGTGTGATTAAAATAGAAGACTTACTGATAAAAATGTTAGTGGCTCCAAGGCACAAAATTCTTTCATTAAAAAAACAAAGTGCACATTACGCATAAGCTGCTAACAAAGGCAACATATGTTTTCACTCCTTTGAGAAAACTGCAAACAGGAGAGGGAAGGAGACGTTGGGGATTCTCTAGGACATGGGCCATGTCAGTATTTTTATCCTCTTTTCCTTCTGGCTTCACCCCCATTTTCCTACTAGACCCTGCCCCCGTATCCTCTCTGCTCACACAGGGTGCGCTCCTCCCTTTGTAAAACTCTGAGAAGAAATGATAGGTAGTATAGTGGTCAAAGCACAAGCCCTATCTTATGGCTTAATCCAAATTCTAGAAGAGCAATTTATTACTGTATGAGTATCTGTGTGCTGGTGGTGTATCATCTCCCTCTTAGTAACACTCTATCTGCCTAGCACTGGCAAGTGAGTCCTATGTTTGCATATATCACATGAACAAAGTTTATCTCCTTTGGGCCCAAACTTTAAATTATTTGTTTAAAGATGTGCTTTCTAAACTGTATTTATTTGTATGCTAAACATAACTTAACCTTGGAATACTGCAAGATGTTCCAAGGTTGAGATACGATGGCTTCCAACTAGGAAAGTGTATATACATACATAGTTCATGTTCAAACTGTTAATTAAGAAAATACAATCAGAAATGTCCAAAACTTAACAGTAGCAAAACCTAAAATCCTTTTCAGATGAACATGGGGAAGGGAAGGAAAAATAAAATGAAAACAGACGGAGACAAGCCATGAGAGGTGTTTTTTTTTTTTCTTCAAAGATTCTTAATTATAGGAAACAAACAAGGTTGTCGGAGGGGAGGTGGCTGGGGGATGGGGTAACTGGGTGATGGGCATTACAGAGGGCACTTGAAGTAATGAGCACTGGGCATTGTATGCAACTGATGAATCACTGAATTTTACCTCAAACTGATAATACAATTATGTTAAATTAAAGTACAAAATTTTGAAAATAAAATAGAAAAATCAACAAATTTCAATTTAAATTCAATAAAAAGGAATTTAAATATGAATTCTTACATTTAGAACCATAGCAACCATCTATTATGCAGAAGGTATGAAGCATAGTTTCAAATGTACAAAAAACAAAAAGACATTAATTGGTATAGTTATTAGTCTATTTGAAAATATTGCTAGAAAATTAAATGGCAACCACAGAGATCATAGGTATATATTTTACCAAAAGAGAATTTTCAGTAAATTAGCTAGCACTCCCAATGATGAAGTATTATCCATCCTTAAAATATCTGGAACAGAGAGTAAAGTTTTATCTTAGAGCAACAGTAGATAAAAGCTCTTGGTGGCTAAGGATTAAAAAAGGATTGATGACAATCTGGCAGTTAGTTCCTCAAGTTAAACAGTTATGAAGTGACTGAGCAATTCCACTTGTAAGAGAAATAAAAAACTATGCTCACATAAAAACCTGTACAGAGATGTTTACAGCAGCTTTATTCAAAATAGCCAAAAAGCAGCAGTAACCCAAATGTCCATCCATGAGTGAATGCATAAACAAAATGCTGTGTATCTCTGTAACAGTATACTAGTTGGTAATAAAAAGTGATGAAATACTATAGGTACCACAATGTGGATGAAATCTGAAAATATTATACCTAGATGAAAAGAATCTCCTAGTCATAAGAGATCACATATTTTATGCTCCTAGGTATATGAAATGTCCAGAGTAGGCAAATCTTCACAGATAGAAAGTAAAGTAAATTAGTGTTTGCCAGGACGTCTGGGTGGCTCAGCGGTTAAGCATCTGCCTTTGACTTGGCATGATCCTAGAGGCCCCGTGATCAAGTCCCACACCGGGCTCCCTGCATGGGGCCTGCTTCTCCCTCTGCCTATATCTCTACCTGTGTGTGTGTGTGTTTCTCATGAATAAACAAATAAAATCTTTAAAAAAAAAAAATCAGTGTTTGCCTAGGGTAGGTGTTGGGGAAGGGGGAGTAACTGCTAATAGGTATAGAGTTTCTTTAAGAAAATGTTCTAAAAAGAAAAGAAAAGAAAATGTTCTAAAATTGATTTTGTGGTGATGGTCATACAACTCTGTGAATATATTAAAATCTGCTGAATTTTAATGAAAAAAATACGTGTATTTTTTTAAATTTTATTTATTTGAGAGCAAGAGAGCGAGCATGTGTAGTGGGGGGTGGGGAGCAGAGGGAGAAGAACAGACTCTCCACTTAGCAGGGAGGCCGTAGAGGGGCTCAATCCCAGGACCCTGAGATCAGGACCTGAGCAGAAGGCAGATGCTTTTAACTCCCTGAATCACCCAGGTGCCCCTGAAAATTAAGATTTTAAATTGCAGGGGAGGGTGGAGGAGACCTATCTAGTTCACAACAACAAATTAACACCATTTTTTATTAGCAAATTATGATGGGTAAAGTAATATTTTTAATAAACAGTGGCTAACTGTGTATCGGTCCATATGTACTAGAAATATGATGGAATTAGAATATCTGTCTTGGGAGATTCTAGAAGGAATGCGTCTATAAAGCTGCAATATGGAACTGAAACTACAAGGTCTTCTGCCAACAGGCTTATCCTCTGGCATCTCAGTTCTCCTGTGAGAGAGAAAAACTGGGAAGCTGTGAACACTTATCCACGGAGCCGTGCTTTCTTTAGTGCCGAGACCACTGCAAAGAAAATGATCTCTTTTCTGAGATAATTTCCGTAAGGATGGAATACAATTCAAATAGTTATTTTATTTTTTTAAAGATTACTTATTTATTTGAGAGAGCCAGAGAGAGCGTGCGCAGAGTTAGCAAGAGAGAACATGGTCGGGGAGGGGGGTGCAGAGGGAGAGGGAGAAGCCAACTCTCCACTGAACAGGCAGCCCTATGTGAGGCTCTGCAGGGCTCGATCCCAGGACCCCGAGATCATGACCTGAGCCAAAATTAAGAGTCAGACACCATCCACATGCCCTATACTAAATTCTATTTTTGTTTAAGCTAGTTTGAGTTGAATTTCTATTCTCTGCAACTGAAAGAGTCTCAACCAATTCACAAATCTATAATAGCATATACTTGTGTGTGTGTGGGGGGGTTGTTTTGTTTTGTTTTTTAAAGTAAGCTCTATGTTCAACATAGGGCTTGAACTCACAACTCCAAGATCAAGAATCACATTGGCTCACATTTGGCTCCACCAAATGAGCCAGCCAGGTACCCCTATAACAGCATATACTTATAAGCAGAATTTTGGTTTTTGACAGGAGAAATAATCAGTAGGTCAAATTTTCTAGCCATTTTATCCTTTAAAAAAGTCTATCTTCTTGTATCTTACCGAAGCCAAATTTTGCTTAAATTACTTCTGCTCATGCCTTTATTTAAATCTATCTGGAAACAAAGTTTGAGGGTTAGGTTAACATTGCCTTATTGCTGCAATGGCTTTGTTTATTGAGAGCCCACTTTGTGCAAATCAAACTGCCTACTGAGCATTATTTAGTGCTGGGGAACTTGAAGTATGGGCATCAATTGGTTCAAAGTCAAAGGCACCCTAATCTTTGCCTAGGCTTTCCTGTTAATTTTAACTTGCTTTATTAAAAAGCATGCAAATTGTTTGATTACATAGTTGAATTAAATAATGGGTCTGCTGGACTGACATGAGTAGGGATTGTTGATTTCGAAGGGATCATCAATAATTAAATATAAACTTCCCTGGATCGTGCCCAGAAATTGGGTGGATACCACACAAGGAAATCATCAGAGGTTTGGTTATAACAAGGGCTGATTTTCAATGATACTTTTAGCAGAAAGGCATGGTTCGTGGAACACTGGTAAATGGCTGCTATGCGAGAGAACGAGGTGTCAGGGCTCAAAGTGGTCTTGGCAGTCTGGTGTTTCAAAGGGAGCAATTAGGTAAAGTTCTGAATGGTTTAAATTTTGAAGGAAATGCTATGTATGCTTCTATTTTACAGATAAAATACAAAGGAAGACTAGGCATAACAAATTCAAGGTGATAGATCAAAGACTGCAGGGGAGAAATAATAGGCTTCTTCTGGTATTTCACATTAAGGAGGGCTTAACAGCCCAAATTTAAACCATATAAAAACAACCCTTTAAATGGATATCCTGTTTCTGACTTTACATCAGTTACAGAGCTTGGCCTTTTAAAATCGGCTTATTTGCCCTTGATGAGTAACTTTAACTCCTTGATTGTTTATGCAAGTCACATACTGGTCAATGAGAGAAAATGAAATAAACGGAGGAGTTGAATTCACATATTATTGAGCATACTAGCAAAGTGGACAAACTGATAAAAAAAACTAGATAAAAGGGCAGAAAATAAAAGATTCCATTTAATTTTTTAAAATTCTGTAAATAAACACTGTTATAATTCAATTAGCTGCTTTGCTAATATCCGATTAAGAAAGTTAAACAGAAGGAAATGTGACTCGGAGATTGGAGAAAAGGGATTTGGATCCCTTGTTACCAATGTTTTAAATGGATTAGAAATAACAGATTGTTAGCAAACATGCACAAAAGTTTGGAGCAGGGATAAAAACTGATTATTTATAGAGCAAACATAAACTTTCTAAAATATCAATTTAATAAATTTTTCCTTAAAAATGGTGAACAGGCCAACCCAAGCACCACCTCCACAAGCGCCGAGGGGCAGTACAGTTCAAGTTTAAAAGGACCTAATATTAATGCTAAGTAAATTCTGATTAAATTTTAAAAATCCATTAGAGTGGGACGCCTGGGTGGCCCAGTGGTTAAGCGCCTGCCTTCAGCTCAGGGTATGATCCTGGGGTCCAGGGATCGAGTCCCACGTCGGGCTCCCTGCATGGAACCTGCTTCTCCCTCTGCCTCTCTTTCTGTGTGTCTCTCATGAATAAATAAAATCTTAAAAAAAAAATCCATTAGAGAATAGCCCACAAGACAGGGATAAACACCCTCATCATAACAGATCACTATGGCTCTTAAAAGAAGCAGTTCTTCTAGGGGGCACATTTTCAAAAAAATAAAAGAAGTTGAGTGGTTCTGGGGAGTTGTAGGGGAACAAAAGAAAGACTAGAAATAGTACAAAGACTTTAGGCTTAATGTCAACGATCAGTATGAAGACATCTTTTCTGAGTGTTGGAAATAAACCCGGACGTCAGCATAGGTGCACGTGAACTGCTTCATATAGGACACCCTTCTTTCAGTAACATCGTCTACATGAAGTAGAACATATTTAAAGGATCATTGTGAGCAAGTACATACCACAGGCTGCTTTGTGATGTCCACCAAGTCCTTAAGATTATAATACTGATGTTTCTCAAATGCTGAAAATAGCATGTCTAAAACGTGTTGTTTATCAGCTCGAGCTCGTTTTCCATCTTCTTTCTTTTTCCTTTCATATTCAATCTAGGTGCAAACAGCAAAAAGTAATAAAGGCATGAATTCAACATGGTCATTTTGAAAGACAGGCATTCTCTTTTTAGCAACCCCCCCAAAAAAAACCCGATTAATTTCAAGCAGCAAGGCAGAAGATTAAAGAGCACTGGGGGGGATCCCTGAGTGGCACAGCGGTTTAGCGCCTGCCTTTGGCCCAGGGCGCAATCCTGGAGACCCAGGATCGAGTCCCACATCGGGCTCCCGGTGCATGGAGCCTGCTTCTCCCTCTGCCTGTGTCTCTGCCTCTCTCTCTCTCTCTCTCTGTGACTATCATAAATAAATTAAAAAAAAAAAAAAAGAGCACTGGGTTCAGAACCTGGGTCTTTACTGCTCCGGGGGCTCCTCAGACCTTGAAGGATCTACAAAGGTATTAACATGCCTGCCCGTAAACCAACTTCACTCCTTCCTAGGGCTTTATATAATGTCTCCATATGCCCCTATTTTAGTATATGTATTGCCGAAGCGAGCACTCCATATGCCCCTAAATAGCTTTTCCTTGCCAAATTGTAACAATTCATCATGGCAACTGATTAGGTCATGATTGATTGATTAGGAAGTCCAACTTGCAGTTGCTTTTGTTTCTGATTACTCCAAATACAATAAAATAGTTTACCTAACAGATGCAGTTTGATAAGTAGCATCTTTCAAAATTGAGGTTTTTCAAGACAGGTAGGGGATTAAAAGGCAGGCAGGTTACATAAGTTCTCTAGGAAGTGCAAAGTTTAAGAAGCACTAGTAAAAGGAAAAGAACATGGGCAGTGAGGAGGCCTTTTCTCCTCCTGACTCAGGGTGATGTCCTTGAACTTGTTTCTTCTCTCATAAAATGAAGTAAGCTTACTAATAGAAAAGGATAAAGACATACTCAGTACCAGGCACAAGCAAACTGTTTTTCCAAAATCCCCATTTTATCTTCGAACATTCATGTGAACTCTAAAGTGTCACCTGTATAATACACTTTTATTTGTAATATAAAAATAAAATACCTCTCATTAAAATAAAAATGACACTCTAGGAACAAGTGGTATATTTGTCCTGTAGTTTTATGTAGTTCTATGCATACCAGTTTGAAAGCAGTGGCACTAAAATAATGTATAAACTCTCCGAGACGGACATTTGATAAAGAGATTTGAACATTTGTTTAAAAAAAAGAAAAAAAATTACTTTTTATTAGGCAACCTACTGAATGGGAGAAGATATTTGCAAATTATATATCCAATAAGGAGTTAATATCCAAAACATATAAAGAACTTTTACAACTTAACACCAAAAGCCCCCACTCCAATCTGAAAAGTGAGAAGAGGACCTGAGTAGACATTATTCCAAAAACAAACATATGACCAACAAACACAAGAAAAGATGCTCAACATCATTAATTTTCAGTGAAATACAAACTGAAACCACCTTATACCTGTCAGAATGGCTAAAATCAAAAAGGCAAGAAGTAATAAGTGTTGGCAAGGATGTGGAGAACAGGGAACTCTCGCACACTGCTGGTGGGATTATAAATTAGTATGCTGTGAAAAACAGCATGGAGGTTCCCCAAAAAATTAAAAATTGAAATGCCATATGATCCAATAAATCCACTTTTGGTTATTTACCCAAAGAAAATGAAAACACTAAATCAAAAAGATATGTGCATCCTGTGTTAATTGCATTATTTACAATAGCCAAGATATGGAAGCAACTTAAGAGTCCATCAGTAGACAAATGGCTAAGAAAAATGTGGTGTGCATGTATACACACATACCCACCGAGGAATATTATGCAGCCATTAAAAGGACGGGATTACGCCATTTGCAACAACACAGATGGACCTAGAGGGTATTATGCTGAGTGAAGTAAATCAGACTGAGAAAGACAGGTACTATATAACTTCACTCGTGTGGAATTTAAAAAACAAATGACTACACAAACAAAAAGAATCAGACCTATAAATGCAGGACAAAAATAAATAAATGCAGGACAGCAAACTGATGGCTGCCAAGGGGAAGAGGGGTGAAAAGATAGGCAAAATGGGCAAAGGGGAGTGGGAGATACAGACTTTCAGTTATGGAGTAAGTCATAGGAATAAAAGGTAAGGGAACAGCACAGGGAACACAGTCAATGATACTGTAATAGTGTTCTAAGATGACAGATGGTAGCCACACTTGTGGTGAGCTGGGCGTAGCATAATTTACAGAGAAGGTGAATCACTATACAGTACACCTGAAACTAATGTAACATTGTGTATCAGCTATACTCAAATAAGAAAAATTTTTTAACTTACTCTTTATTGCAAAAATGCAACTCATATTCACTCTCTCCAGTTGGTTAAGCTTTTAATTTTTAAAGAAATGCTTCATTTTGATGAAGCATAAAGCATATTAGAGGAAATACATGTAAACTGCAGCAGCCCACCTAGTAAATAAAGCATCAGCACGCTGGGTGAAAGCTGCCAGAGAACAACCTCCTGTGCATCAAATGGAATTAACTATAATCTAGGGACTAGCTTAAAAAAAGAAAAAGAAATGTATTTCAAAACATACAACTAAATTACTGCATAAATTCCAGCCTCATATAGTTAAGTTTATTCTCTATATTTTAACAATAGAGGTTGTAAAAGAGATAAAATTTAGTTTCTACTGATGTTAAACCTAGAAGTATATCTTATACATAATCAGAGACTTCAATTAGTGGCAAAGGTAATAGACAACAGTGAGTATCTATTCTTCAATTAAATAGAATTGGGAGATAGGGATAAAGAACCAACTTAATTGTCTTAGTTTTTTTCGATATGTGTGCCTTGGGAGTAAAACTCAAAATCCATTAAGCTCAACTGATTAGGCATGGACTGCATTAACATATAGGCAAAATAAGATAATCTCTTTCAAAAGGTATTCCTTTCTTAGGATTCATATATTAAAATATACAGAGGGGGCTTTGCACATTTTAAATATAGTAATAGCAGAGCACACAGCTACCTTTGGACAAGATCATGATGCGGAGAAAGGTGCAAATGCATTAACAAAGGGCTGTGTTGTTGGGGAGGAATGAAATCTGACCAGTCTCAAAATCTCTGGGTGGCAAAAGCATGAAAGAAACAACTATGGAAAGCTGCAGGGGATTAGAGAAGACCAGAGTGACTAGAACAGCTAGAAGCAAGAGTGGAGAGGAGAGAGACCAGAGCAATCCATGACCAAGGAGAAAATCCAAGTCTTCCCAATGTGGAGAATATGGAAAAACAGGCAAAAACACGCATGTAGGTACAAAGGCAGAAGTAGAGTGGTTGTCCCAATTCAGTGAGAAAGGAGGCTGAAGAGGTGGCATAGACTAACAGGGATGAACCTGAGGTCTATTCAAGAATTTTCTCTCTAGGGTCAAAAGAAGGACAGAAGTAGGGTGCCTGGCTGGCTCAGTCAGTAGAGTATGTAGACTCTTGATCTTGAGGTCATAAATTATTAGTTCAAGTCCTATGTTAAGGGTGGAGCTTACTTTAACAACAACAACAACAACAAGACAGAAGCAAGAGCTACATCAGGAAGAAAGCAAGCATGACAGGCCAGGATGAGACCCACTATTCCAAACAGGAGGGTTTTTGTACTAGAGAAACATCATGAAATGCCTTAAGTGATTAATATTTTAAGGTCCACTTTGCTGACCAGTATCTAAAATGTTTTTTTTTTCTGTTTACGATTGTACTTAGTTTGCATCCTGAAAACCCCCCCTCTACTGCTGCACCTCACTTGAATAGTTTCATGTTTTGTATTGAGATGAACAATCCAGAAAAGGGGACTGCTAAAAGAGAGAAAGAGAGTGAGGGAGGAGTCTTTTCTAGGAGGTGAAGTTATTACTTATTACCCTTTAGTCAGGTGTGGGATAAGAAAAACTTGGATCGAGAAAAATAAAGGGAGACAAAATCAGATTAAGGAAGGGGAAAGAAAGCCTACATATAGCCTTCCCTTTGGATTCAGTGGGATGTGGGCCAGAGGCCACAGGTCCTCAAGAAAAATAAAACAAAGGAAGTCAGGACCCCGCAAAGGTCCAGTGTTCAGCATTTGTACTCTGCGCAAAGCCCCCATTGCATGATACCCTGTGCGTCCTCTCGTCCGTCCCAGCTTTAATTTATGCTGAGAGAAGGAGGAAGAGTTAAATTCAGGAAACAGTAAAGAGAAGCAGTGGTATATTCAGCTTCTACCCTTAGTAGAGTCTTCCTTGTGTGAAATGCTTGGAGAAGCTAGTAAGATTAATAGGAAAAATGTTTTCAAATACTGACAATCCCTAACTTCTGATGGTTCGACTTATTGAGATGGTGCAAAAGCAATACACATGCAGTAGAAACCATAATTTGATTTTTGAATTTGGATCCCTTCCTGGGCTAGCAATATGCTATACAATCCTCTCTTGTGGTGCTGCGCAGTGGGAGCCACCTGTAGCTCCCAGTCAGCCATGCTATCACCAGAGTAAACAACCCATATACTTAAAACCATTCTGTTTTACTTTCAGTACAGTACTCGATATATTATGTGAGATCTTTTTCAACACTTCATTATGAAATGGGCTTGGTGTTAGAGGACTTTGCCCCAGTGCAGGCTAACGTAAATGTTCTTAACCACATGTAAGGTAGGCTAGCCTAAGCTATGGTATTTGGTAGGTTAGACGTATTAAACACATTTTTGACTTACAATATTTTCAATTCTGACTGAAACCCCACCAAATATTGAGGCAGATCTATTAGGAAACCTGCTGATAAAGCAAGATGGCTCAATTCAGAGAGGGCATACGCTCTAATTGGTAGTGGAAAGAAAAGCCTTTTAAGTATTTGTTATCAAGCTGTCCCAACTGGAGTCACATGTCAGATCCAAGAGGGCCTGAATCAAAGGTAAGAATTTAGAATAAGCTGGAAAAGGAACTTAGCTTCAATCCCAAAATCACTGTATTCAATAGTGGTACTTTCCTACTTTAGATCTGGGGGGAAAGCAGACTAGAAATGTTCTGTTAACTGTGTCTACTGATGGCTCAATACCTGGGGGGAGTGCAACCTAACTTTCGTTTTGATTCATGAAATAAAACACTTAAAAGTATAATCTGAAAACCCAGGCATATAAAATATCAGCAATAACAAAATGGCAATATTATTCTTTATTAGAGAAACTAAAGTATAGAAATTTAATTCTAGACTTATTTAAAAATAAAAGGCAAATGACAAAATTTAATGTCCTCAGGGCCCATAATGTAGGAAATGTATTGAAAAGACCGTTTTAAAACAAAACTTTTTGTAGTATAGTATTAAATCTTCTTTGATAATGTCTAATACAGACTCATAATCTAAATTCTGCTCTGTAGTAGCAAGTAGTTCCAATGGATATATAATTAAAATTATACATAATATCTATGTACATATGCATAATTATTTTAAAAGGTCATTGAAACAGTAATGACCATACACATATGCACATGCATAACACAAATACATAGACATATGCACAATTATTTTTAAAATGATCATTGAATTATTAATAACTAACCTTATACTCAGGACACAACTAAGATCCTGAGGTAGCTTTTTTATTCACTTGATCTTAGCCAAAAGGCCAAGAAGCGATGGTAGCTTTTTTTTTAACTAAACAGTACAGAAATGGTCATCTTAATATTGTACTTACAATGTTGTACTACTGATAAAAAATTAATTTTCCAAATAAACTACAGATGATATGAACTAGTCTATTAAGGAGAAGACTATAGTGTTGCAATAATGTTATTTCTTCTCTTTTTAACTCTTTTCTCTTTGGGAATTCTGTTTTGTACTGGTGCATCAGCATGGTAAAGGAAATAATGCTACTCAAAACAGTTTCATATCTAAATGGTTAGCAGCCACTACAAAATATTAGGATAGTTATTGGACTAGAAATGGCTATTACGTGTATTTTAATTACCAACATTATAACTGCCCCAGTGACCAGAGATCACTGCACAACCAGCTGCATAGAAATAATTGTCAATTTAGACAATTAATAGTCAACCATATATATAAATTTATCTATGTGCTATTGGTGAGTGGAAAAGGTTTTGGGGGGTAAATTTAGAAAGAACTTTAAATTTAGTCTCCAATTAAAAATTTTACAATCCGGGATCCCTGGGTGGCGCAGCGGTTTGGCGCCTGCCTTTGGCCCAGGGCGCGATCCTGGAGACCCGGGATCGAATCCCACGTCAGGCTCCCGGTGCATGGAGCCTGCTTCTCCCTCTGCCTGTGTCTCTGCCTCTCTCTCTCTCTCTCTGTATGACTATCGTAAATAAAAAAAAAAAAAAAAAAAAAATTAAAAAAAAAAATTTTACAATCCAAAAAAGAAAAAAATCTATCATACACAATTAATTTTTCTTTCACAACAGAAAACAAATTATTCAAGACTAAAATGCAACTAAATGTTGAAATCCATTGTGGTATGTTACATTCAACCATCATTACTGAAACCTTAATCACTGACTAAAATTATAAAAGCCACCCACCACCAATTAAAATACTGTAATACAGATGTCTGTAAATTTCTAGATTGTTGTTTGCAGAAATACTCTGACTGCTTTGTCAAGGCAGTCCTTGTGGAATCTTTTAACTTTTGAAGGGAGCATGACAGCCTTGAATATCATTCATGGTTTGCATTTAAGTTCTTATAAACTAAAGCTTCTATTTCTGCCTAGTGTGTTATCTTTTGGGAGGAAATTAATTCTTTAGAGTCACCGAGTTCTTGGTGTGCAAATTCAAATGGGTAAAGCATGAAGCGTATCTCTACTAACACTAGGCAAATACTGCTGAAAAGCCTTTATGATATAGTCCTGTAGGCATCTATTATTCACTGAGCAAAATTCCAAATTTGTACATAAAAAAACAAACCCATCACAAAAAAAAAAAAAAAAAAAAAAACCAAACAACCTTCATTTTGAAGACCAACAAAGTCAGTTGCCACACCTGAGGAAACAGAGTGCGTATAAAAATAAATTTTCTTTCTAGTTCCTGGGGATTTACCTCAAGATTTTAAGTAATCATTCAACTCCCTCTAACAATAGTTTTCTAGTCAAGTTTTTCTAATTCTTTATCACTTTCTGGCCAAGAGTTCTTGCCAGGAAACGTGTATTTTCCTTGTAGAAGAGAATTATTTTCGTAATAACATTTTCTCCTCTCTAGCTTACTTTAAGAATATAGTATATAATATATGTAACATTCAAAATATGTGTTATTTATATTGCCACAAAGGCTTCCAATCAACAGTAAGCTATTAATAATTAAACTTTTGGGGAGTCAAAAGTTATGCATGGATTTGACTGTGTGTGTTGTGTGTGTGTGTGTGTGTGTAAGGGGGAGGGGGTGAGTGCCCCTAACTACTGCATTAAGAGTCAACCATATATATAAATTTATCTATGTGCTATTGGTGGGTGGAAAAGGTTTTGGGGGGTAAATGCAAGGTGGGTTCTTTCTGATCGAAAGCAGGGATATAATTTTAAAAATATATATGCCACTTTTCACCCCTTGTTCAATTTTTGCAGAGAATTTTTTCCTTACATCTATCCTAAAAATTGTATTCAAAGAACCTCAACTGTTACAATGAAATACCAGGCTCCATGTTTATATATTCCACCTGGTAAAACTTTGAAAATATTTCAACATTATATTGAACTCAAAATTTTTATAGAACATCTTGATTATGTAACCTTTAAGTCATTCTCATTGAATTATGTTGTTTCTCAATCTTTTAAAAAATCAAAGTCTCCTTCCAATAAAAATAACAGAAGCCTTATACTTTTTCTATAGGTGATATTATACTATAATACTGAATATATTTTTAAAAGCTCTGCAGGTGTCTCCATTCATTCTGATACATTCCTATGGGGGGTGGGGAATCACTAAATATTCAGATAATGCAACTTGATAGATTATAGTCAATCTTTATTTTTGTGCACACAAAATTTTTCCAAAGATTAATATATGGCTCATTGCTAATAACTACATTAGTATAATGACTCACTGATACAACGACAACCTTAACAAAGGCTGATACCATGAACTGCCACTTAATGTTAAAAAGTCTTTAAGTGAATGATACAGCATTACATTAGGATATAGAGTTCAGAATACAACATATTCAAACTTACTTTAGTAAAAAAGAAAATATATAATCATCCTAAGAATATGAAATTTGAAAAGTCTTCTATACCTGCCAAGTGGTTATAGAGCCAGTATCACTAAGAAATGAACTTTGATACTAGCGAAGTGCCAGCTTTGCTTGACCTAAGAAAGATTTTCCTTTTGTCTCATCAATGGTGGAAGTCGCTCACCATGGCTAGGTACTAACAGCTTTCTACTTTTTGTATTTCCTAGCTTTCTTACTTTTTGTATTCCAACAAAAAAGTTTTATTGCCCACTGTAACAATTCAGGCAATATATATATATGCTCACTATGATGATCCCAACAATTCAAAAAAGACTTTATAAAGACAAAAATTAGGATAAAATCAATCTAGCTCCTATCATCCAAAGATACTGACCATTAATGTATTTAATCTTAATTTTAGACTTTTGTTTCCAATCTTAGCTTATCTTAAACAACAGAGAAAAACACTACTGTGTATCTACCTTTAGGCCCTTGTCTTTCTATGATACATTCTTAGATACAAGACTGCTGGTTTAAGGATATATCCTTTATGGTGCCTGACACAAATTACCAAACTTCTCTCCAGAAAGGTTGTATCTCTTTACAGTTTATGGTAAGTATGGTCTTTCTTGTCCTTACTGTGATAAAAAAGAAGCCAACAAGGTAGACTTTTATCTATGTGTCTCAATCAAGAGACAACATATAAATACCCCTCTTGGATTATCTGACATGCAGCCTGTCCTCTTCTTTAGTTTTCCATTTCCCTGAAAGCATAACCAGAGGCTGTAAAATGAAGACATGAAGACTTACATTGTATTGATGATTAGCAACAGGTTTATAATTGGTTGTCACAACTTTGTCCAGTTGTTGTGATAGCCTTACGGGTTTGGAAGATTCTTCTATTTGCAATCTGAAAAATAGAAGGCATTATTAATAAACTTATTCATTAGTGAAACTTGAAGAGGTATTTCCATTAATTCTTGTTACTCAATACTTAACATATAAAAAAGTAACCTTAGAAGCTATACCAACCTTAATAACAATACTTCAAAAACACACTGAATGTATATGACTGTAATGCAGAAACCATAACATAAGCTAAACATATAAACTATCTCATCATAATTCGATGACTTGTTTCTAATCCTAGACTATATAGTCAAGTCTTAACTACTAAAACCAAGAAGCTAGTCAGCTTTAAACTTCTGGGGAAAAAATCTGCAAGTAAAAATGAATTATTTTAAATTATATGGCATAAAACTAATCAAGTTATTCAAAATTCCATTTGCTTGATAAGAGATAAAGATAAAAAGATAGATAATATGCTGACACTCAGGTCTAATGGTGGTTGCTTTACTGGAGAGCACAGATACAGAACATTTCCATCATCAAAGAGACTTCTCTTGGACAGCACTAGTAGAAAACTATTGCAGATCTCCATCTAAATTAAAATATAATTCAAAATACTATACCTCTGGGGAAAAGCCATAAACGTATTATTTTAAATTCTTTTGTTCAATAGAACAGGAACTAAAAATAATTTTCATTTAAAATTCCTTTAAAAAGCACAACTTGCAGATAAAAAGTATCTGTTTTTATAACATTCTCATTATTTTATTCCTTGCATAAGTTAATTACCTATTTGCTTCTGGGATGCCTGGGTGGTTCAGCAGTTGAGCATCTGCCTTTGGCTCAGGGTGGGATCCCAGAGTCCCGGGATTGAGTCCCACATCGGGCTCCCTGCATGGAGCCTGTTCTCCCTCTGCTTATGTCTCTGCCTCTCTCTCTGTGTCTCTCATGAATAAATATATAAAATCTTAAAAAAATATATATCCATTTGCTTCTATTTTTGGTATGTAACACCAGGTCACTCCGAAGAATTTAGATACACAGCAACTACTTCTTCAAATGTGAAAGTTACAAATACCATACATTTTGGTTTTACTGTGATTCCCAAAATCAGTATACTCATTCCTGTATTGAAACAAATATTTAAATTCTTCCAATTATTTATAAACCAAATTATATATAAACCCAATTATTTCTATAATTTAATACACAAAATGATTATTTCATAAAGCGTAACAAAAGTACTCTAGAAATGTCTTTAGAAATTAGTGTATGTGTAACCATAAATCATACAATGTTACTTAGATTCTCATGAACCAAACATACTTTCTGTGAACCACGAAGAAAGTACTAGGGGTCTAGAAGGGGGATGTCCACCCAAAGATGGACTTGGACTTAGACTCCTTCAGTGGCCTCTTAACTGTTCTTGGATGAAGCACAAGGTCCTTTGTATGACTTCATACCTCTCAGGGATCTGGTTCCTGCTTATCTCTCCAGCTTTGTCTACCATTCTCCCACATCTGTTTCAGACTGCAGCTGTGTTATGCCCGTATTTTAGTGGAAGCCTCTTGCTGCCTATTATCTAGCAAGTGTTTACTGGGTGCCTATCTCAGGCAGGCACCGGGTCAGAGGTTGAAAATGCAGCAATAAAGAAAAGACTTGTTCTAGTGGAAGACAAACATTAAATAAATGCTTATCTATTAACTAACTGCAGAACTAAAAAGGGGCAGAAAGTTGGTATTATGACAAGTGACTGCATGTTGCTATAAAGTAAACATTAACCCAGTGTGTACACTTCAAGGTAAGCAGGAGCAGGACTGCCCATGCTTTTAAGAGGTGAGGCAAAAAAGATTGGGTGGAAATGACTCCTCCGAGCTGAGAAGACATCTCAAAGTGACTAAGAAAGAAACGACTGAAGACAAGTGTAGGAATGTTTACAAGGAGTTAGAACTAAGCATATAGAACTCCCTGAGGGGAAAAAAACCACACACACTAGTGGCAGCCTGTCTCTGAAAACCTCTTTGCATTAATCTTGGCCCTATCCCCTACCAGAATCAGTTCTCAGGGAGTTGGCCTCTCTAAATGGTAATCTATCTGTTACGCTTCCACTAAATTATCTTCCCTGTTTCAATCACTGCACTCCATAATTTGATCTTATGAGACATTCAAGGAGGGAGGCATGTACTAGCTCTTCCTCCCACATTAAATGATTGTTCCCATTACTTCACAATTTGAAAATTCCTTGGGGTTTCAGTTTGTTTAGGTAAGTGCGTCTTTATAAGTGGTAACTTATTCTTGTCATACTCTTACACTTGAGTTTATTTGCAGGCACTGCATCCTGATTCAGGTTCAGGTGGCATACTTTCATTTCCTTTCAATTCTAGTGCAACAGCTCTAAAAGCCAATGCTGTCATACAGTGTCATGCCATTTTTATCCTCAAAGTAGCTCATCTTTTAAATATAGAAAATGCTGAATTAACTTTTTAAAAATAAAGAGTTCACATAAAAACTTAACCTTCCTATTATGTATTTATTTATTTAAAAAAGATTTTACTTATTAACGAGAGACACAGAGGGAGAGGCAGAGACACAAGCAGAGAAAGAAGCAGGCTCCCTGTTCCAGCCCAGGACCCAGGACCCTGAGATCACACCTTGAGCCAAAGGCAGATACTCAACCACTGAGCCACCCAGGTGTACCCCTATTATGTATTTAAAGCATCAACTTCAAGGGTTTTGTTTTAACTAAAAGAGGGGATTTATGATTCAAAACTCAAAAGGTTAATTGACGGACTGAATATGTAACATATTTTTTTGTAACATATTTTTAAAGAACTAAGCCTTAATACACTTTAATAAACCTTGAATAATTTAAAATCGGTTAGCAGTGTTCTTTACTTAACACAAATAAATTCATTTAACATTATCTCACAAAGTGTCAGAAAACTTTGCAACTCCACTTCACCACTGAACAATGCACTTAATTAAACATCACTGACCTCAACATGCCTTCAAAGTCAAAATAAGGTTTATCTGGATTTGTACAAAATAATAACATTTGGAAATATTTAGATTGTAAAGCTGAACAGCAAAGTACATATAGAGGTGGCAGGCTGGACTGAGAACAAACTAAAAGTTTCAATGTCCCGACCATTTTAAAAAAGGGGGCTTGGGATGCTTGGATGGCTCAGTTGATAAAGTGTCTGCCTTCGACTCAGGTCATGATCCCAGGACCCTGGGATCAAGCCCCGTATTGGGCTCCCTGCTCAGCAAGGGGAGGGGAGTGTCTGCTTCTCCCTCTGCTTTTCCCTCTCTCTAATAAATAAATAAAATCTTTTAAAAAATGAGTCTTAACTTTTTCAGAAAAAATTTTAAATATGGTGTTATTTTCAAGAAATTGTAACACAAAAATCATAACCTGTGATCACTTAGATGCAGCCAGATCTTATTTTACCTTTGTTTTATAAACCATAAAAAAAAAATAGTGTTAATTACTACCATCATTTCAGGACAATTTAGAATATACTTCCGCTCGTAGAAAGCTAGAACAATTATTGGTCTTTCTGGAATTATCATCTAAAGAACCAGTTTTATCTCTTATTTCTTCCCATCAAAGAAAAAGTTCAAAGGCTACATGACCTAAGAGCTGCAATACTAATAAAACAATAACTATAACAAATAATAGCAGACATTTAAAGAGCAATTATGTGCTGGAAACTGTGTTGAAAGCTTTATTTACATCATCTCATTCTCACTCTTTCCTTATAGTAAGCAAAAAGAGAACTGGAACTCAGATCTTTCTTTTTCTTTTACCCCAAGTTTCAAGCAGTTAATCTATAATGTCCCTAATAGCATACAGTCCCTTTTCTACAGTCTTCTAAAAGGCCATATAGCAGAATAAAAGCTCTAATTAGATTCTTGCTTTAAAAAAAAAAAAAAAAAGATTCTTGCTATAAAATTAAAAAAAAAAACTCATTGAGTTTGGTTAGTTCATAATAAGTAATTCTCTGTGACACTCATCAACCTGCCTACAACTAGCCCAATTACACACATACACACAGAAGAGCACATTTTCCTTTTCAACACTGAAAAAAAAGGTTTCCTATTAAGTTAATGTCATGAGTCACTAGACTATAATCATGGTCCATAACCACTCTTATCAAAATCACTTAAGGATCCTCTTCATTATACTTTATTAATATTTACATACTATACTGGGAATTTGATTTTTAAATTATATATTTCAGGAATATAAAATCTATGTAAAAAAATAGTAACATAAGCATCTCCAAAATAAAGGATGATCACTGGTAAAATCTAACAAAATGGGAAAAAGTCAAATTCCCTTGCTCTAAAGATACAGGCAGACTATGGAAGAGAAGTCTATGAATTTTAGTCACTAGATCCTCTGCCCACCTCCTTGGTAAGTACAGTTCATCTCATGTAAAAATAATTCAATAATTATTTGGTAAGCAAATGAACAAATGACACCACTACTGGACAATTAGATCACAAAAGAAAAGGGCAAAACCCATATTAAGAAATCCCACATTAATGCCTAATTTTATACATGCAGACTATTTTCATGCCTAAGCAGAAAACTCTAAGTAACACTGCCTTGACGAATCTAGTTATCAACTACAGAATTAAACAACTACAAGAAACAGTGAAAAACAAATGTTTCCACCAACAACAGCCAATGTAGGACATTGCTTTTGATTGCAATCTATGCTATTCTTAAAATGACAGGTTTCACAAAAGAATGTGTATTTTCTTAAGATTTTTATTTCATTTTTTAAAGGGAAAAGTAAAGCAGTGAAAGTAAACAATGCCTCCAAGGGGGTAAGTAGTTTGACATTTCCAAGGTGAGAGAAAGAAAGGTCTCAAGGCAAGGAGAAACAGGAATAGCAGTGGAGCAACAGAACTGCCTATGAGTGAGAGCACATATACTTGACCCAAAGTCAGATAACAAAAAGGAAGTTTCGGAAGAATGCCCAGCTTGGGAGCAAGCAGACAGAAGGCTGGGAAAAAAGGCCAGGTGTAGTAATAAGGTGCACCCGGAGCTGATTTACTACTAAGAAAGGTTCTGGTGACACCTAGTTTTAATACGGTCCACTTATAGGAAGTTTTAATAGGACAGAGAAGAGTTTCTTGCTGGAAATATCACAGCAGCACATGTTAATCTGTTAGATGTGGATCTGAGTGACAATGAAGAAATTTTACAGCTTGCAATTGACAAGTAACTGAATTATATCCTTATCTGGCAGGGTTATTGGAAAGATTAAATATAATATAAAATTAAGTAATTTAAGTGTCTCTTACAAATATTTATTAATTATTTGTAAGCTTCATGAAAATAGGAACCTTGCTCATAGCCCTAGGGCCTAGAATAGGCCTGTAGTATAAATGTGTTGAATAAATGAGAAAATAAAAGATGAGAAGAAAAGTTTTAAGTTGCAATCAGAGATGGCAATCTGGCTGTCAAATCATAAGACCTGCAGCAATATACCTAACGTTTAGACTGGGCATTTAAAAGAGAGACTGTAAAATATATTAAGGTTTAATTTTCACTCTAGGAAACAGACACTTCATATCTACTTGCACTGCCTAATATACTAGCCACTAGCAATATGCAATTATTTAAATTAATTTAAATTAAATTAGAACTTGGCTCTTCAGGCATACCAATCACATTTTAAGTGCCCAAAAGGCACATGTGGCTAATGTCAACATATTGGACAACACAGGTAAAGAACACTTCTATCCCTGAAGAAAGTTCGACTAGAGAATGACAAACCCAAATATCTACCTATCTAAAAGAGCCTGTTAAGTAAAGTAGGAAGTACCAGTGAGAGATGGGGGCTGCGGTGAACTGGAAACAGAGCACATGCTCCATCCCAAGTGGGCAATAAGCATTTACTTGACTGTTAGTCTATAGGAATACAAGAAGAGTATTACCAGATCTTCTAATTACTCAAGAAAATGCAGAGTCAGATTTTTTTTTTAAGATTTTTTTTATTTATTCATGAGAGACAGAGAGAGAGAGAGAGAGAGAGAGAGAGACAGGCAGAGGGAGAAGCAGGCTCCACGCAGGGAGCCTGACGTGGGACTCAATCCCGGGTTTCCAGGATCAGGCCCCGGGCTGAAGGCAGCACCAAACCACTGAGCCACCGGGCTGCCCCAGTCAGATTTTTGTATGAAAGCATTTAAACACTGTCAACAATTCAATTTTTCTAAAGGGCAAATCTTCCCCCTCCCCCACCCCCAAAACAAAAATAACCACTCAATACCAAAAAACATATTTATTAGCTATACCAGGCCACTAGTTTGCAGCCCTCTGACATCTGTATTCCAGGGGAGTTTTTGCTTTTTGTTTTAAGCAAAGCACAGCAAAGAATTAAGAATTATTACTAGAAGCAGGAAAGTCATAACACAACTGTGTAATAACCATTTGCATCAAGACTGTAGTTTTGTTGAAGGACCAGCAATTCTTTCCACCTCTAATCCCATGTTCCTATTCTAAGGAGAATCTGTGAGCTGATAGGCTCTCCTAGATTGTTCTTGGTGGAGAGCATTCTGGCCAGTAATCAGACTAACAAAAAAATATCTCCTAAACAATACAGAAATTAGATAGTTTTTGGCTCTTTATAAAACTAGCAGTTTCATATGATTCAACCTAACAGCTCCAAGTGAAAGACTTAACAAGTTGAATTCTTCTACATGAGAATAGAATTCAAATTGCTAATTAGGTCCTAGCATAATAATGACCTGCCCAGGATCATACAGTTGTCAGAAGTAGGGGTGGGGTGGGGGTGGGGAGGAATTCAAGATTCCTTCTCCAGTGCTCTTTACCTATATCATAATTACATCTTAAATACAATGAAACAATCCAGATGTCTCAAGTTGGTAAGTGTATACTATCCCAATTTAATATATTTATAGCTATTTGAGAAAATGTACTAAGTTCCAAAATATGTCCATTACATTAGCTAGCACGGTATTCAGAAGAGGCCCTTAATGGGCAAGGGAATGATTCACACTTGGACTTTGTTTTCTCCTTAGATTCTTGACAGAAAAACAGCCACCGACAAGTTTGGGTATGTGTTGAGTAAAGTAAAATAAATGACAGTCAGTGTAATGAAGACATTTTGTTAAGGATCTTGTTCTTGTTTTTTTTTAATTACCGCCTAATTTCTATTTTTCACTGAAACACTGTAAGACTGTCAATCTATTACCAAATTTTCACTTCTCTACTGTCACCAGCATTTCAGAGACTATCTCTGCTAAACAACATAAAATCTCCACTCAACAGTCCAAAATATAAATATCTTGCCTCCTGCCAAAATATCATCATCTTGCATAGTTTCTCCTTTTCTCTTATATTCTTTCCTTATACAATATGTTTATTAGCTTGAACTTGAAGGCAAGTTGGATCAGTGGGTACCTTTACATTACTTCTAGGTCATCAGGGCTCTAGTTGTGTGCAAGTACAACAGACACACACATTGGAGGAAGGGGACCGGGAAGACAGCACACAGAACAACTAGCTCTAATGAGTCTAGAAAACAACAGGATGCCTCAAGTGCACGGTGGCTGAAGGTTTTGTTCAAATGATTATCAGTTCTGGTTACTTGCAATTTATCTATTATGATTTTTTTTTCCTTAGTCCAGTCACGCTTTTTTATACCAGTTCATGAAGCAAGTTTCCTTTCACCTTGGAAAGTTTGGATTCCACTTTAAGATGGGGAAGGGAAGGAAGAAGAGGGGCAGGCAGAAAGGAAAGACGGGGCAGAAGGAAGGGACAGCACTTATTGGAAGAAACCTGCTGCTGCTGCTGCTGGTTTTCCTGTTAATCAGATACTGTAGTCACTATTTTAGTATAGGCATAAAGTAGAAATACATGAGAAGAAAAAAGGTCACCTAATTAGGGACCATTTATTTGACAAAAATACTTAAATTCCATTCTTTAAGAAGTTTTTATTTCCTTCTCCAAATTCCAATGAAAGTAAAAGGCCTAAATAATTTGGTACAGTTCCCAGGGGAGTAGGCAAAAAGCTTTATCTATCAAGAGGACCACTAATATTTATAACTCGATATTCAAAAGAACAAAACTATCTTTCGTATTCAGTTTCATGCCAATATTTTACATTAAAAAAATGAGAGACTAAGAGCAAATCTATGGCATACTGCAAGACCTTGAACAATGCTTAGTGTACAAAGAATGTACCATGCCATGAATGATATGGTAGGGTCTGAAACCATACTCTGGTTTTAAGTTCCAGTTCTACCACCAGGTATGACCTCGGACACGTTAGTCAACCTCTTTAACCCCTTGGTGCCTTCATAGGAAAAATGGAGATTTACAACAACAGAAATAAGGGAGATGATCTTTATAAAACACTGTCACTAAGTGTGCATTCATTACACTGTAGTGGTTATTATTATTATTATTACTCAAGTAGCCACACGAAACAGAAATGTATGGGGATTATTTGAAAACTTTTAATTATTATCTGGTTTACCAACTGGATCTTAAAATCAAGACTTGCGTTTATTCTAAAAGGGGATATTTGGCTACATCAGATTAAAAGTTCTTTTCTCTGATCTCCTCTGATGTTTTCAAGGCTAAGAAAATTTCTTCTTGGGGCACCTGGGTGGCTTAGTTAAGTGTCTGCCTTCAGCTCAGGTCAAGATCCCAGAGTCTTAGGATTGCACCCCATATTGCGCTCCCTGCTCAGCAAGGAGCCTGCTTCCCCTTCTCCCTCTGCCTGCACCACTCCACCTACCTGTGCTCTCTCTGTCAAATAAATAAAATCTTTAAAAAAGAAGAAGAAAATTTCTTCCTAAATGCCATTCAGCAGCAGGTAAAACATGTAATGCTCATAAGAGGTACTAATTATAACTTAACCATAGCACCAAAAGACATATAAAAATGTGATAGCTTACAGTTTTGAGTAAGTCTACATCTGATTTTTAAAGTTCGCTGAATTATTAGATGTAGTCAAATATTTTTAGGTTTAATCTTTAGGGCACTCAAATCATATATAACTTTCAACCAGTAGTGACTAGCAGCACACTTATCTAAGTTTCAAAAAAGTAGAAAACTACATTTGAGGAGACATCTCTTTAAGTTATACAGGTAACTCAACCATTTTTAAACTATCTCAAAAATTATCTTCCCCCTCTTACTCATCATATTAAATACAATTCAAGTAGGTTTTCCAATTTTTCTTCCCAGAGGACAGGGCTACCCTTAGGAAACCTGCACAGTGGATACAAGTGCATGGAGTATCTATTTGATTCCTTTCCTTGCTTTATCGTGTCTATTTTACTTTGGCTAGTGTCCTGAGGGGTTTCTTGGTCTTTTTTTTTTTTTTTAATCTTCCTGACCTTTGTAATTGATTTACTCTAGACTTACTATCAAGCTGTGGATTATTTCATATACATTATTTTACAATGATGACCAAATAAGATAATGCCTCAGGGAACATGAAACAATAACACAATGTGGCCCCTTTCCACCCCATAATCTCTAAGGATTAGTGTAGGTGTTTATATCCCAAAGGATTCTTTGCCCAACACTTAAGCTGACTCTCATAAAGTTTTGTGGATGTGGTGAGTTAAGTTAGTGCTTAGAAATCTCCTGATACCACCACTTCACTCAAGCAGCTCAGGTTTCACCTATTTCTTCTTCCAGATTATTTTCATAGAAAAAAGGTGAGTTTTGCTTAAGTACTAATTCTAGAGGCTCGAGCTGCTTAAACTCTCCCACCCAGCTAAATAACGGACTCCTATCTTCTGTTTCCTTGAGTTTAAGCTCGAGCTGCTTAAACTCTCCCACCCAGCTAAATAACGGACTTCCACGTACAAGAGTCCACAGACTCACCCACAGTGATGTATGACTCAGAGGAATGACTGGATGAGAGAACTGTGGGCTAAGCAGTCACTGGAGCAGTTCAATGTGGTACACTGGAAACTGCCAAGCCCTTGAATCTTCTCGAATCACATTATACACATCTTAATTGAAAATATTTAAAAATATTTAATCACTAAGATGCAAAATATTTTCTTTCCATCAGGAATTGAGATGTGTTCATTGATTTAAAGCTGCAATTTGATTTTAAGAGCTTTAAGTCTCATACAGGTTTTATCTTTGCGAATAAAATTCTTTAAAAACAAAGAGAAATTGCTAGAAATTACCATTAGTATAGTAACAATTCAGTTTCACAACAGAAGCATTACTGCTTATATGTTCACAATTTTTATAAAGTGCTGAGAATAATTATTACACTAAGGTTTTCTAATTTTACAATTTTATCTGTTTACATTGCCAGCCCTCTCAATAGACATTCAACTCCAACTCCATTTTGGAAGCTCCCAAAACTGTTTATCCACTAACTGATAAATATCAGGTCTCTGGTTTGATTATTTGGTGGGGAATTATACAACACTGACATAAAGTCACCTGGCCACCATGCAAATTTTCTTTTACATAAAGCCTACAGATAGATTAAGAACTGAATATAACATTTTGAATATAATACAAATTCTTTTTCTTGCTATTAGTAGAGGGAAGAAGGCATTATAGAAATGTTTTGATCTGGGTTTTCTAAATATATAAAATACTATCTGGTTCAATTCAAACCTAGGATTTTTAACAGCTGGTCTCAGTATGAAGACAACACACTCAGCACACAGGAAAAGGGTTTCTAACCAATGTGAGGGTAAAAATAGTCCTGATGCTTTATGGATTTAGATTCTCTGTGTTATTTCATTTGCATTGTTAGCTCTACTTGAAAGTAGCTTCATCTTTTAGTCATTTATTCCATAGCCTATAATTCCTACAGAATGTTAGGGATATCAGACTACTCTTCATAGAGTCACAGAAGGACTACTATTAGGGGCCAAAACAAATATATCAAAATGTTTCCACATCATCAACATGCATAAATGGTACAAATTATTAGATAGGTTACTTGGCCATGATGCATATTTGAGAGTGATGAACAAAATCCGTGTTTTTTTGCTAAGCTTTTGATATGATAATGTGGGTCGTTTATCTTTGTAAACATCCCTCTGGTAGATATCTCTGATGAGGCTGACCACCAGTAAGAAAGCATAAACTCCTGCGTTGTAATGGTTTTATTTCCCATTTCCCTCTAGTATTGCTAGTTGAAAGCTGGCTGTGTCTGTGGAACAGTCCAAGGTAACACATTCAAATGGCAACTGACCCTATGACTTTGGTCCCTTAGCACTATTCATTCAACAAGTGTGTTAGGCAGTAACAAATGAAAAAATATGTACATATGTATGTATATGTACACAGATATTTGTATGAACACATTCTAAAACACACCCATGTTATGTTTCTCCCAGTTCAATATTTAGAGCCAAGAAAGAAATTAATAGGATTTGAGCTTGCTGTATTTTTATACAGATCAAAATGAGACTATAGATGACTAAAGGGAAGTAGGCGTCTGTGGGTTTAATTCATACACGAGGTAGGGGCTAAAGTATGGAGTACATTTGATAAAAGCAATTTAGATGTGAAATGAACTTGGTTTAAGTGAGTCTTTACATATTTTATAACAGATGGTACAGCAACAATCTTTGTATCAGTTAAGATTAGATCAGATTCTTGAAACTGTGAACTCTATCACCACGAATGGGCTATATTATCTTCTCCAAATAAAGTATATTATAGAATGTGTATTTTCTGTTAAGGTACATGTTCACACTATGTGAAATCTGAAGGAGACACATTTTAAAAATGAAAATAAATTTATGTAACTGTTACTTTAAGTAGTGACTAAAGGAACTTAAAGTAGGTGTGTAAAGGGGGAAATGAATGAGGTAATGTAGTTCGAAGAGGCTGACCTAACAGAAATCAGACAATAAAAGATGGGAAAAATGACTGTGACAAGAAGTACTTTCCAATTTTCATATTATACTATAAATTGAAGGCTTATAGCCAGAATCCTTTAAAATAGTCTAAAGCTAAGCACCCAAGATTATCAAGCAGCCCCAACTGCTAACCTTCTGATCAATTTCTTAGACTCCTAAAAATATTTAGATTAGGAATTAAATAAGCTGCTTATGGTGACAGAAGCAATGTTTCTCTAGCTAGCCACTGTGATATATACTGCAAGTATGAATCATTTTTCCAAATTAAAATTCCTATGATCCTATGACTACATGTGGGTGCCAACAGAATATACCAGTGGGATCAAACAACTTCTATTCAGCAAATTTAAAAATTCCATTCTGCAAAATTCCAGTTGCCTCTCAGTAGAAATCAGAATTATTAGCTGCATATCATGTCAAACTGTAGGAAGCTGCCCTGTTGTACACTAACCAAGACACTGTTGCTATGGTGACTAAGCAAATATAGCAAATGGCTACTTCATTAGTGACTCCATGAAAGTATAAATGCAGGAATAATGGATGGGAAATGCCTGACAGTGTATGGCTACCAATGTGTGCTAAGATTCAGACAGAATTTTTTGAAACGATAAGGTGAATTTCAATATACTATTTTAGCAACCTTTGAAAAATTAAGAAGAGAGATTCTGGTGCTAATTAAAACCAAATCAAGCTGGGGGAAAAATTACAGAAGGAACGGTAAGGCTCAAGGGAGAGTGCTCCATTTTGGACCAGCTGCTATGATACTGATATTGGTGTCAGAGACTGCAAGTCATTCAGACTGTCCTTTAGGACAGCAAAGAGAGAAGGAAGGTCTCCCCCTTGATTCACTGCTTCAGACTCTCTACTGTGAATGGGGTTTCAGGCCATATGGTCTCACTCTCTTGCCACCAAAAGGATGAACAGAGGGGCTGAAAGAATTCTGCGCATGCTTCGACTTTGAAAAATTAAAACTTTACATTCAAGAATGATAATGAAAGCTGGACATAAAGTTCTGTGGTACAGTGACAGAAGATCAATGCTAGAATTAGGATTCTCTCAAAGAAGTTAAATTTATCTAACACTCCATATTTTCTTACTCTAACTCATAAAATCAAAGGCTATAAACTAAAAAACCCCAAACGCTATCTTTTCCTCATATGTTTGCACTGCCACTAAGAACTTGTAGCTGACACAAACTATATAGGAACTAACTAAAGATATGCTTAGATCTTCATATCTACTTAATGTTATTAGTTATGTTAATATTATGCTAGTTGTAAAAATGTCAGTTGTGTTATTGTTATGTTACATAATTATGTTGGTTATAGAAATGATGCTAGTTATATTACAACCTTTTGATGACACACTATCACAAAAAATAAAGTCCTAGTTCAAAATAAAGTATAATTACAAGACATGTAACTAGTTATGTAATAGCCTATTGTTATGGAACAATTACAGCAGTTCAAAAATGGACAAGTACACTGGCAATACTGATTCAAGTTGATTCGGTTTTTGTGGGGGTTTTCTGTTAGCAAAACTACCATTACAAGTAAAAAAAAAAAAAAGACAAGCAATATACAAAACTGCCTGACTTCTATTAAATATTAAGTGCGGGCAGCCTGGGTGGCTCTGAGGTTTAGCATTGCCTTCAGCCCAGGATGTGATCCTGGAGACCCAGGATCGAGCCCCACGTCGGGCTCCCTGCATGAAGCCTGCTCCTCTCTCTTTCATGAATAAAAAAATAAAAATCTTTTAAAAAAATATTAAGTGCTATGTTTGTTTTTGTCCTTGCTTTGATCAGTATAAACATCAGAGTGTTAAAAGCCATACTTAAATTTATCCTCTCAAATTTCTATTAGGATCTTCTAATTCTTGAGACTTAGGCATACTACATATCAAACTCATCTCTTACTTCCTATGTGAATGCCATGCTCAAAGGCATACAAATTCATGTTGAAATGATCTCTCCTACCATACTAGACACCTAACCTCACACACGTTGCCATTATTAAAATTTTTACTCTAATTTCTTATGTATCTATCTTACCTTGCTTGTCAAATTGAAAGCTGTTTGTTGGGGGTAGGGGGAGGTGTATCCCACACACCTTAAGTTCAGAATAGTACCTAATTAGGTATTGTTTCTAAAATAAGAGATGACCAAAAAATTCCATACATCACTATGTTTGTCCCTCTGACCAGGTTCCTTTCCACCAACAGCTCTCAAACATCTCACCTTCAACATTCTGATGTTAACACATAAATCTTTCTCACTCACCCTTCATTCTTCCTCACACTGTATTATAAACAGTATCTCCAACTTCTGCTAAATATGTATGTTTACACTATCTTCTCACCAGCCACCTTCCAACCCCAACAAAAGCCTCTATTTCAAAGTGATATCACATCTCTAAACAGAAGTCTGATTTCTAAACAGACTGTCAGAGGCAAACCACCCTGTATTCTACAAGTGCCTAATTAAAGAAGACAAACAGGGCAGCCCGGGTGGCTCAGCAGTTTAGTGCCGCCTTCAGTCCAGGGCCTAATCCTGGAGACCGGGGATGAAGTCCCGGGTCGGGCTCCCTGCATGGAGCCTGCTTCTCCTTCTGCCTGTGTCTCTGCCTCTCTCTGTGTGTGTGTCTCATGAATAAATAAAATCTTAAAAAAAAAAAAAGACAAACATACCGAGAGGTAAATAAGAGTGTACTGTAAAAGCTACAATGGAGAGATGGAGTCAAATACAGGGGGGAAGAAAGGGCAATTTCCTGGAGGAGTAAGGAAAGGCTTTTCTGGGGAGGTGAAGGCCTAGCTAGGAGTATGTTATACAGGATGGGGCGTGGTATGTATGAGGGGCAGAAAAGAAGGTGGCAAATTCCAAGAATGGAGAGTGTGAGTGAGGAGGAGGGAGAAGGAAGAGAATAATGAGGGAAAGGTGGGAGGGAGGGCAGAAGAGGTGAAAACATAAGTGGTAAAAAGATTAGGTCAGACCACAGAAGCTCTTATGCCAAACTAAGATATAGGAGTCAGTTGTCAAAACTGGGGAGCCATTGGAAAGGGCTCACTTTAAAATGAAAATTAATTCTGACCACAAAAAAGAGAATGAAGCAGGGAAAAGAGAGAATGGTGTCAGGGAGAACAATAAACAAGGGATGAAGAGCAGCTACACCGAGTATCAGGTACCAGCAAGTGGAAGGGCAGGATGGTATGTGAGTATGGTAAGTAGACCTATGGTGCTGAATTCCAGTGGGTTCTGGAGACCTCCAGAACCAGGTGCTATGAAAGAAACCAGCATGGAAAAGCCACAGGCTGGTGGAGTGGCCAAGACAAATACCCAAACAGAAGAGCTTCTTGAACTTCTAAGGATTCCTCCCTGTTCCTGGAATTTGCCACCTTCTTGGCTACCCTTCACTTCCAGTGTGCATGGCAAATGCCTCCCCGGATCCTCACCTCCCAAGCAAAGCAGCCCCTTACTCCCTACGCGGTCGCTCCATTTCCCTCATCCTTCACTCTTCTGTCTCTGACAGCTCTCACTAGACTACAGTACCCCCACAGCCACTAACCAGTGCTGCAAGCGTCGTGTTCAAGAGGAAAACAATCCAGTATGTTACTCAATTACAGTCCATCTAGGACATTCGCGGTGTCTATTACCTGTCAGGCACTATGTTACCTACTGATCTACACTTCTTTTAAAGCCCACTAGCAAAAACTACAGAACTCTCCAGTGAAAGCAAACAAAGGCAAGACTATTAGAGAAGTGGGACACCTGGGTAGCTCAGCGGTTGAGTGTCTGCCTTTGGCTCAGGGCGTGATCCTGGGATCCGGGATCAAGTCCCACATCGGGCTCCTTGCATGGAGCCTGCTTCTCCCTCTGCCTGTGTCTCTGTCTCTTTCTCATTGTCTCTCAAGAATAAATAAATAAAATCTTTAAAAAAAAAAGACTATCAGAGAAGAAACCTGACACAGCAAAAAGTTTTCTGATATTTGCTTTCTGAAAACAGTTTTACTGAGGTATAACTGATATAAAGGAAGCTGATCTGTATCCTGTGCAAATTGATAAGGTGTCACATATGCATATGCCTGTGCAACCATGTGATATTTGTCTTATAAAAACTGCCCAGACTCACAACCTAGGTTCCTCAACACTCAACTTTTTTTTTTTTTCATGGAAGAATCTTCATAAACCCAAACTGAGGTTTTTGGTTTTTTTTTAAATAAAGTTATTGTGTGTCTCTGATCAATAATCTCAGGAACTTAAGGACACATAAGTTTGGTTTTGTTTTTAAAAACTTTACCTTATTATTTATTTTTAAAGATTTTTATTCATTTATTCATGAGAGATACACAGAGAGAAGCAGAGACATAGGCAGAGGGAGAAGCAGGCTCCCTATCTATAGGGAGCCCGATGAGGGACTTGATCCCAAGACCCTGGGGTCATGGCCTGAGCCAAAGGCAGACACTCGGGATGTCCGGGTGGCTCACTGGTTGAGCAGACGTCTGTCTGCCTTTGGCTCAGGGCCTGATTCTGGTCTGGGGATCGAGTCCCCCATCAGGCTCCCTGCATGGAGCCTGCTTCTCCCTCTGCCTGTGTCTCTGCCTCTCTCTCTGTGTGTCTCTCATGAATTAATAAATAAATAAAATATTTTAATAATAAAAAAACACTGAGCCACCCAGGCATCCCAAGGACACATAAGTTTTACTTCACATTTTTAATAGACTAACAACTATGGATATGTACATTTATATAATACTCTTCTAAATTTTGTATGCTAATTAAGTACTTTTTAAATGTCAGAATATATTTGCAAACAATATAATTATGCCCTTTATTTATTTATTTGTAAGATTTTATTTATTTATTCATGAGAGACAAAGAAAGAGAGGCAGAGACATAGGCAGAAGGAGAATCAGGCTCCCTGTAGGGAACCCGATGTGGGACTTGATCCTGGGGCTCCAGGATCACGCCCTGAGCCAAAGGCAGGCACTCAACCACTGAACCACCCAGGCATTCCCGTACTTTATATTTTTAGCCATTTTATTTATTTATTTGAGAGAGAGCATAAGCTGGGAAGAGGAGAAGCAGACTCCCTGCTGAGCAGGGCCCAATGTGGGGCTCAATCCCAAGACCCTGGGACCATGACCTGAGCCAAAGGCAGATGCTTAACTGACTGAGCCACCTAGGTGCCCCTAATTATGTACTTTAGAAAAACAAAAAGACTAGAAACAATGCAAATATACAAAATACCTATATTCCAGCTTTAAAATATTTTTTGAGAAAAAGCATTTACCAGAGCAACAAAAATATAAATACACAGGGCAACCCTTACCAAAAATGTTCAACCTTCTATGAAGAAACCTACAACTTATCATTGAAATACATAAAAGAATGCTTGAATAAATCAAAGACGACAACTGTGTTTTGGAACAAGATGATTAACTATGCTAAGAAGTTGTTCTTACCAAAAAATAGGTTTATTTATTTATTTTTTTTTAATTTTTTATTTATTTATGATAGTCACAGAGAGAGAGAGAGGCAGAGACACAGGCAGAGGGAGAAGCAGGCTCCATGCACTGGGAGCCTGACGTGGGATTCGATCCCGGGTCTCCAGGATCGCGCCCTGGGCCAAAGGCAGGCGCTAAACCGCTGCGCCACCCAGGGATCCAAAAAATAGGTTTAAAATAAAAAAATTTTTACTGGAAATTGACATGAAAGAACAAATGGGTAAGAAGAATTAAGAAAAAAAACCAGAAGAATTAAGAAAAAAATTTGAAGGAATAATGCAGATAATATTCTAGGTATTAACATATATTATTAACCCACAATTAAAATGGCACCTTTCTGATAAAAAACTAAAACAATGAAGTAGACACAGACTCTATGATATGTAAGGATAAAGTGGTATCACAAAACCTCTGAAGAAGGGAAGAATTATTCAAATAAAGTGCTGAGTTATTCAAATAAAGTACCCAGCAGAGGAAAGGGTCCATCCTCTAGGATATGGTCACAGGGAAGGTGTCAAAAAGAAAGGTAGGCTTAAGAGACATCTATAGTGAAATAGTAGACAACAGTATACTTTTAGACCTGTGGTAACACAGTGACATACACTCTCAAATTTACTTTGGATTAGGTAATGCAGTCACATGGTATAAAATCTATATGGTGCAAAAGCATACACGATGAAAAATAAGAGTCTCACCTAGACAGCTAGATCTTTCTCCCTGGAGGCAACCACTGACAACGATTTCTTGTGCATTCAACGACAGTTCATTTTTAAGTAAGTTGTTGGGAAGAAATATTTTGCCTTTGCTGTAGCTGTCAAATATCTGCAGTCTTCGGGAGACAGCATGCCACAGGGCAATGTTATTCTTATTATTCTCATGGAAAAGATTCGTCTGTTGGTAGGTTATTTAAGAGGTAAGAAATTACCATGCTTAGATTTAATCATAGTTTCCATCATTTCATCTCAACATAAAGGTAGAAGCATAAGCCAATGATTTAAAAAATACTTTTGAGATAGTTTACAGATGAAATAGTCATCAGATTAAATACAGCAGTATATTGTTTTTGTCCATATCTTATTTGCCAACAGTACTCTGTTAAGAATTCCTTATCTGCAGACTAGAATTTCTTAAAATGTGCTTGGAGGACCATCACCTCAGAATCATCAGGTTGTCTTTTAATAGTGCTTATTTCTAGTCCCAACTCAAGATCTATTGAGTCAAAACCTCTGGGGCCTTGGCCCAACATTTTTAATGAAGTTCTCAGGTGATCTGCATACACAGGTTAAAATTTAAGAAAGACTGGGTACTATTTAAAGCCATAAGCATAGAAATCCTGTCTTTCTTATTGATAGTAGGCATAGTGCCTAGCATGATGCCTCATAAAGAAGGCATCCCAGAATATAGGTTTAAGATTTAATGAATGTACATTAGGACTGACTGAGGAATATCTTGCTCTGCTAACACTCAACTGATTCTGAAACTGTATGCTTCACCCATGACAGAAATTTGAATAAAGAGCAAAGAAACAAGATTTGGCAATCAACAGCTTAATAGAGTTCATTTAGTTGCATGACTCAGTTTCATAGCTAAGCACTTGGAAAGATATCAGGGAATTTAATTAGCAATACTTGATTATATATCTAAGTTTCAGAAAGATGCTACAAGTGTATCATGTTAATAACAAGGACCAACTGACCCAAAAGAAAGGTTCCAAAATGAGATATTCTACATATTTTCTATTTATTAAGTAGTGACATTTGCTCTAACGAGAACTAGGAAAAGAAGCAAAAAAGAACATCTCAGCAACCAAAACAGATGTCACAAGGCCAAGCGTGACAGCTCTGGGCACTTGACTCATAGACAAGCCCATTAGACCTTCACTCAGTCTATTCAGTCTACTTTTGCACACATTATTCATTTTAATAGGATTTAAAACTGGTTTCCTGGCTCACAGGAAATTAAAAACACTAAATCAGAAGGAAGAGGGGCTGTAACAGATAGTAACACCATCAACATGACAAAATGAGAGCTGTTAAGAGGGAAGTGAAGAATATATACAAAACAAGCAAAAGAACTCACAAAGCGTAATACTTTATGGCCATTTTGCGAAAGTGCAAATAATCCTACTCTCTTTGACAGGCTCTGAAAGCATCTACTATAGAACTCAAAACAGGTGTTCAAAAGAAAAACAAAGTTAAAGGCTAGGTTACATTCCCAATAGATTTTGTATATGAGATATGGATGTAGGTATAATATATAACATATTTCAGAAAGATTTTCGTTCATCAAAAATTGTTTAAAGCAGGGTGCCTGGGTGGCAGTGTTGGTTTTGCATCCGACTCTTGATTTCAGCTCAGGTCGTGATCTCAGGGCTGTGAGATAGAGCCTCGCACCACGCCCTGTGCTCTGCGCAGGGTCTACTTTGAGATTCTCTCTCCTTTTGCTCCTCTCCACTTCTCTCTCTCAAATACATACATACATACATACATATTCTTTAAAGAATTGTTTAAAGCTACAAATGTTAAAAAGAATTGAGTAGTACATATTTGGAAAACTCAACTATTAGAAGCAACTAACTCCTCTAGAGTTCCAAGAAGGAAAAAGACACTAACGTACTAAGCCAACAAGAGGTAATTTTCAAAACTGATAATTTCAGTTATCTCTTTGTTGGTATGATTAGCAATATTCTTATTTTCTATATTCAGGGGACTATATAACACATCCACTGTCATTTAGTCACTATTTAGAATCCACATGGGGATTATTTCTAGAAAAGTTATAGCGCTCTAGTCTATAAATAATGTTCATCTTGAAAGATGATATTTTTTATGAAAAAATGGGTATCTAAAGTATATAGCATAAAAAACAGTGCTACTGAAGGGACTAAAGAGAACACAAACAGAAGTAAAACTCCTTGTAATTTAATGAGCTGCAATAAAATGCCATATGGCACTCAATGTAATTATGTGGTAAGTACTGCAAATTCTGTGAACAATAGCATTTGGCCGTCACCACACCCACCATTTCCAAAATTGGTGTGTGTACCAGACAGTGCTGGTAAACAACAGATTTGTAAATTAATTTTAAATATTTCACATTCATGTTAGCCTCATAAAGTGTATGTGTGTGAGAGGGTTTCTCCTATAACAAGTGTGTTATTTTGGGTTGTGCATTAAAGTTTTAAAAGCTAGAAGATCGAGTATAGTTCATGAAGCAGAGCGAGTGATTTTTTTTCTTTTTGAAACTACACAGAATGCTGCATACCAATGAACAAATTATCTACAGTGAGCAACACAGGGCAGAAAAAATGTCTTACTCACCTTTTGTTCCTGAGTGTGTGGTACATAATAAGTGCTCAGTGTTTGCGGAATAACGGGTTTACACACATTTGTGAAGTTTTGGGCTGTGTGGCCTTTGGTATTGTGATGTAAAATATTGATGGTGGGAGGAGGAACTCTGCTCAGTCTATAGTATTAACTTCAGTTTCAATGGGCAATAGCATCTTTAATTTCTTGTCCACGCTACAATACATGTAAGTATGTGTCATTTTATGCCATTTTAAAGAGAAAATAATTTGATATTTTAAAATTAACTTTGGAATATTTGTAAATTAAATATAAGTAATTCAATTTTATGAGAATTCAACAAATAAAAGATTATTAGAATCTAACAAAGGAAAAATACTCATCACTCTTTTTAGATAAATCTCCAAAATACAGGAGGCTAAAAGGATTATGAAAAACATTCATTCACGAAACAATTATTTATTCATCATTATCAAGTGACAGGCACCATGCTAGGTGACAGGAATACAGTCAATAAGTAATAATTCATGATTAATAAAGATAGTGCCATACAGTAATAAGTGCTAAAAATACAATAAAACTGAGTCATGGCATGGCAAGTAACTAGGCAGTGGTGGTGGGGAGACGGCTATACTATTTCACCTAGGAGTGGTCAGGAGAGGCCTGTCTGAAGAAGTGACATATGACCTCAGCACTGCCTGATGGAAAGGAGGCTGAAAGACTTGCGCTCAGACTGAAAGAAGAGCCTGGAGATGGGACTGTTCTTGTTCTGAGGGACAAAGAAGGGGCTATTCTGGCTGCTGCCTAGTGAATGAGAACAGGAGTGTGGTGGGAGAAGTGGATAAAAAAGCTTCAGGGTCAGAGCACTTAGAGTCTGGAAGGCAGACAGTACAGGATCTTGTAAATTCTAACAGGGAAGTGGTATGATCTCCTCTTATGCTAATGATGCTATGTGAAGAATGGCCCACAGGGGGAAGCAGGGAGCCACTAGATAGAAGGCTACTAGAGTAGTAGAGCCAGCTGCAGGGTCAGGAGCCATTGGCCAGGCACTGGGCCCACAGTGAGAAGGGTTTTACACTTGATTTAATGCAATGCTGTCACTGTTTTGAAATTCTTAATTTATCAATAAGGGACTGTGGAATTTTGTTTTGCAACAGCCCTTACAAATTGTACAGTTGGTCCTAAATTTAGGTGAGCGAAGAAGGCAGTTTAGATTTGTGTAGTGGCAGGAATGATAAGTAGGTCAGTGTGTATAGCGTTGGTACAGCTGACAGAACTTGAAGATGGAATGGCTGTGTCTCATCATGAATAAGAGGAATCATGGATAACTCCTATAAATTTTTGTTTGTTTTTTCCCTGAGTGACTGAGTCGAAATGGGGAAGACTGTAGAAAGAACTGCATTAGAGGTGGGAAAGTGGGTAAGAACCAAGAAGTCAACTTCAGGGATGTGAAGTTAAGAGGCCTATGAGCCAACCAAGGGGAGCTTTCAAGCGAACTGTCGTAAATACACAGGTATGAAGGCCCAAAGAGAAGTCTGAGCTGGAGATACAAATTCCAGAATTGTGCATATATTTCTAAAGGGCTGGGATCACTTAGCAAGACAATATGGAGGGCGGGGTGGATACTTCAAGAGATCAGCAGAAGCTACTAAGACCACTAAGGCCAGAGGAAAATTAGAGGTTCACAGTAACGAAGGGAGAATGTGCTAAAGACAGAGTCCTGAACGACAGCTATGAATCTCCCTCAGGGTGAAAGGTGTTCGATCTGTGACTCATTAGACCCATCTAGCTGTTCAGCCTAACATTGCAATACTGTACAATCAGCCCCTGTGTCTGCTCGGCCTACCACGCTCATCTACTACATTTCCTATTGATTTACCCCAGATTGTGATGTGCCCATTCCTCCTTGAACCTCTCTCTCCTGCTCTTTATCTATTCAAAGCCCATGACTCTTTTCCCTGACTTCACCATATCAGCATTTTCTGAAACCTGGTATTTACTGCTGGTGTCAATCTCTCATATGGTCTATAATAATCTACTATCCTAAATTATTATTTAATACCTGTCTGTGATCCATTTCCCAAAACAGATAACGCTCTGGCTTCCTTTTAATGTTACACCACTTAGTATACACAGATGCTTAATATATATCTGTTGAACAAATGAGTAATAAATAACACCTTGAAGCTATGAAATATGGGGAAGTAAGAGAAGTAGATAAATCAACTTGGCATGCGACAGCTTAAAAAGAAATGACTCATTGTGATCAAACTCCTGAGCAGCCTGCATGACAAAAGGCATAAAACCTAAGTCTCATACCTTTCATTTCTTCTTCATTCAACAAATATTTATTGTGCACCTACTAGGCACTAGGGACTCTTCCAGTAATTAGAGATACTCCAGCCAATAAAGTAGACAAAAAGTCTTGTCCTTGTGCTGCTGCATTTTAGTGGAAATACCATTCACTGGCATGTTTTATTTTACATAAGCTTACTAAGCCCACATCTTCCTCTCCTGTTTTCCCCACATGCCTACTATTTTTCAGTCCGAAACGTTTTTGCGTGAACATTCTCATTATTACTAATTCCATATTTTGTTTTCCTCAAATATGTAACATGCTACAAGAAAAGGGTTTGTAGACATTCTGAGGCCTTTAAAGTCATAAAAAAATCAGTACACAATATGTAACAAGTGTCACACTATGGTATATTATAGAGAAGTACATCTTCAAAACAGTGTAACCACTAGTACATCAAAACTACCCAAAGCATTACAGATTTCACATAAACTTCACAATAATAAAATAATAAACTCCACAGACATGTAAAATCATTGAATATTCCAACTCTCTCCTGCAGATATATGGAGCTTTGAAATTTAATTAAGTTATGCTACCAAATTTCATTTTAAGTTGTAGTTGAAATTAGATAAAAAATTCTAAAATGAAACAAAGAAAACATGTAAATAAGTTACATATCATATAAATCCTGAAAATGTTATCCTATTTATTTGATAATGTAACAGAACCATGGTACCAACACAATATTAAGTTGTAGGGCATTAGGGCAAGGATCATCCTATACAAAAGAAAGAGAACAAACTCCCTTCCCCTTTCCTACTGATAAGCCAGGCAATCTTTTGAAAATATTACAGCCAAAAGATGTACCCTGTCATCTAATGCACTGAAATCAACTGAATCTGGGTTCAAATTTCAGCTCTGCCATCCACAAACTGTGAGCCTGGGCAAATCAGTTAACTACAGCTCAGTTTTTTCATTTGTGAAAATGGAAAGATTAAAAAAAAAGTAATTAAATTGAACATCTAATAGAATATGAAGCCATTACCATGCAGACTGAACTGTCCTGCCTGGAAATCAGTTCCCCTAGGCAGGGTTTTTATTTTTTATTGGGGGAGGGGGGCAAGAAAGCACAAAGGGGGGCAGGGCAGAGGAGAGGGGGAGAAAGAATCTGAAGTAGGTTCCATGCCCAGTGCAGAGCCAATGTGGGGCTTGATCTAACAACCTTGAGATCATAACCTGAGCCAAAAATCAAGAGTTGGATGCTTAATCAACTGAGCCACCCAGGCATGCCCCCACCACCACCACCACTCACCCTAGTCAGCCTTTAAAAATGGCTTTCTCTACTTATCTAGGATTCTTTTTTACTCAAGTTTTCTTTACAATACATCCCATGACAACTTCATTAGAGTCTCAAGCAAGAAGGATAGTCTAGAAGATGTTTTTAAGTAAGGTCTTCTTGTACTTTAACAAACTACTAAGAATATGTAAAGCCCGGTCATCCCAAAGTCTAAATTAGTCCCTCCTAATAGCAAGTTAAAGACTTGCTTATTATCATTCCTGCTGATTACTAAATGGTAATTGAGACCTTGTTTCCCTAACAAAGAAACATGTAATATCTTTCCTTACTCTTCAAGCACTTAGGGAAACCACAGACCAAGGGTTGAAAATGTCAGTGCTTACAAGGACCAGACAAGCACCTTAGATTTTAAGCCAACTAGTAAGAAGAAAATAGGACATCTGAGCCTGCTGCAAATAAGAGATGCAGTTCCTTCCCAGGTTTGCCCATTTTGCAAAGCACCACACTATCACACTGAAGGGGCACATTCAAAGAGATGGCAAGTTTGTAAAATTATTGTGACAATCTTTTGGCAGATGGCAATAACATCTTGTTCAACAAAATATATAAACTGCCACGATCCCTGGCAGACAAAAATAACACTTAAGGAAGGATCACTTTTCACAAGTTTGTACAAAGACATTATAGGGACTAGTGATGGTCCTAATCTTATCTAAGGGAATCTGGCCACTTCTGTGGGTTGCATTCAGCAGCAAGTTTTAAATCCTTGGAAGAGATCCCCAACAAATGCAGGCGGACCAGATCTACCCACTTGGTCCAGGAAGTGGAGATGGTTGTCCTGGTGACAAGTCCCACCACAAACTAAAAGGACTACTTAAATTTTGTGTTTAGGGCCAACCTATGCATAGTGTAATTTCGGTGATTTTTCTTCCTTTCCCATTAAAATAAAAACAAAAAAGTGCCTACTCAAATACCTAGAACAAGTAATATAATGGCTATTATTCACATGTAGTAATAAAAGGTTTAAAATCAAATACCCATTTTGATTGATGCCTATTTGTTCTTAAAATGTATTCAGAATTGAGATAGAAAATATCAGAATATGATAAAAACTATGTACCTAAAGATAGTCATTACTAAGGGGGAAAGGAGTGAAAAGGAGATGCCTGGATAATAAAGATAAACTTTCCCTACTTCACAGTTTCACCTAAGGTTAGTCCTGTTGATTTTCAACTGTGAGTGAACAAAGACAAATTGTGTACTGAGGTATTTTTATCCTGCAAAAGCTGTGAGGCTTTGTAGAAACACCACCACATGCCAGTACTGCTTCTCAGGACTTATAATTTAAATTTAAACACAGCTAAATGCATTTTAAAAAAAGTATTAATTCTTAAGAGATTCATTAATCATGGTATGACCATAAATCTTTAACTTTAAAATTTTGATTTTTGGTCAAATATGAAAATTTATTGAACATAAAGTTGATACAACAAAGATGAACAAGATATATTCCCTGACCTCAGGAGCTCACTATCTAGTCGAGATAAAGCAAAGTAGTAAAAAAGTAAAAGAAAAAGTGAAATGTGATGAGTGGTTTATTAGAAAAAGTGCAACGGGAGCTTGGTGGAGAGGGTGATTATCCTGTGTGGAGAAAAATGGCTGGTGACATTTCACATTTGAACTAAACCTTAAAGGATAAATAGGGAGTTTGGCAAGCAGAAAACCAAGAACAGAGCACAACAATGGGAGAAGAATGCACACGATACATCTGGAAAGAGTGAAAGCAACCAGTTTTGTTTTTGTTTTTTTTTTTTAGAAAGAATTCTTTCTAAAAAAAAAAAAGAAAGAATTCTTTTTTTTTTTAAGATTTTATTTATTTATTCATGAGAGACAGAGAGAGAGAGAGAGGCAGAGACACACACAGTTAGAGGGAGAAGCAGGCTCCATGCTGGGAGCCCGATGTGGGACTCTATCCAGGGCCTCCAGGATCCAGCCCTGGGCTGAAGGCGGTGTTAAACTGCTGAGCCACCCGGGCTGCCCAAGCAACCAGTTTTGATACAGCACACACTTGAGTTGGGATGGCAGCAGAGTAAGAGGAGGCCAGAACCCCAAGGAACATCAAGAGAATGGGCAGAGGGAGTACAGAACTACAAAGACAAGAGATGCTTAGAGTGAGACAATACCCAAATAGAAAGTTCCTCTCCTCTTCCTTACGGTGAAAAGGTCAAAGAACTTGAAAGACAGAAATCATATGAAAACTTTGTTGTTTATGCCAATGCTTTAATTCTTTATATATGTTCTTTATATGTGTTTTTTTACAATCATTTGGAAATCCTTCTTTTATCAGAATATTCAGTTTTTAGGTGTAGTCCATAGCTCAAGCGCTGTGGAGGACAGCTGTTTCAGCTCTTCAGAGGAAATGGACGTGTCCTTACTATCAATCTCCCTAAGATTTTTTTTTTTTGAAAAGAGGATGGCTTTCATGGACTAAGAAGTCTTCCTGCACCAAATAACATTCCCTATGAAGAGCTGTTTTAGTTTCTTAAAAAATTCTAGGTAAAACATCTTGCCTAGCTTTTTTTTTTTAGTTTTTTTTTGTTTTTTTATTTATTTATGATAGTCACAGAGAGAGAGAGAGAGAGAGGCAGAGACACAGGCAGAGGGAGAAGCAGGCTTCATGCACCGGAAGCCCGACGTGGGATTCGATCTCGGGTCTCCAGGATCGCGCCCTGGGCCAAAGGCAGGCGCCAAACCACTGCGCCACCCAGGGATCCCTTGATCCCTTGCCTAGCTTTTTTATGGTAGTTTTATCCCACTGGTATTTTTGCACTTTTACTACAGCTGTCTATTTATAATACATTTAAAAACTGTATTTTAATGATGACATCAGCTCCTTTCACATAATCCTTCATTTAAAGTGATAATTAAAAAGGAACAGTACAGGGGTAAGGATGTGAGAATCAGCATGCTTAAGGCAAAGAAGGCCAGCTGTCTTTTTGGGTTAGCTCTTCGCAAGAACTTCCTATTCCCTAGTGCTTTAAAAAATACATATATTTGATTAAAGAAGATTTACAGTGGGGTGCCTGGGTGGCTCAGTAGTTAAACATCCACCTTCAGGTCAGGTCATGATCCCAGGGTCCTGAGATGAAGCCCCCGCACCGGGCTCCTTGCTCAGTGGGGAGCCTGCTTCTCCTTCTCCTCCCTGCTCGCGCTTTTCTCTAGCTATCTCTCATTTCTCTCTCTCAAAAAGGTAAATAAAATCTTAAAAAAAAAAAAAAAGATTTATAGTTCCACATTTTAAAAATCATACATCTGGGTACCTTAGGACAGTCAAGCTGGAGAAACACCCATGAACATTAGAAGCAGAGCTAGAGCACTGATGACACTGAGAACTTCTAGATAAAGCATGGCTAAATCCTATAATACCACTGGATTTTATTTATGTGAGTCAATGAATTTCTTTTATTTTTAAGCCAGTTTGACCTGGGTTTTATGATACCTGAAAATGAAAGTAACCTAACTGATTCAAATATATTAATCATTCACCAAAAGCTGTTTCAAATGAGACTACCAGTAAGCTAAAATCTAATAATACATTTCCCTGGTCATGAAATTATAGAATTCTGAGTTGCCACTATGACCTCTAATTTTATTGAGGACTAACAGAAAAATGATTTTTTTTAATTTTTTTTTTTAATTTTTTTATTCATTCATGATAGTCACACACACAGAGAGAGAGAGAGAGAGGCGCAGAGACACAGGCAGAGGGAGAAGCAGGCTCCATGCACCGGGAGCCCGACGTGGGACTCGATCCCGGGTCTCCAGGATCGCGCCCTGGGCCAAAGGCAGGCGCCAAACCGCTGCACCACCCAGGGATCCCCGAAAAATGATTTTTAATAAAACTTTTAGCTTATTACTGATTATGCTGTTTAATAAACTTCATATAAAAATTTACATGAAAACATTAACACAGCATTAGTGTATGCCCAACTTTGTGTGGCTACTTGGAAGCACACCGTTTATGTTCAGCCATAGCAATTTTACCTTGTCTAGAATCCCTGGTACTGTACACATTTCCTAACTGCCAGTACTTTCATTATCTGACTCTTATATTTTGGTTCCCATTTTAAAAGGTTAGCATTTCAGTATATCCAGGCTATTCATACGGACTTTGCATCCCAATTTTATCTGGGACAGTTTACATTGCTGTCTCAGGATGTCAACTTCTCTGGTTAGTGGCTGCTTTCATTCGCAAAATTATCCTGTTTTAAATGATAAATTATACAATTATCCTATTTGTAATTCATCTTGTACTTATTCTTTAAAAAGACATAGCTATAACTATCCTAAAATATGAGCAAAATCACTTACAAATTAATTATTCCTTATGAAATTTATATACAGAGAAGAGTCAAAAACTACAGGTCCTAAATATATCTACATACTAGTTTAAATATGGTAAAAAGATGGGGCAGCCCGGGTGGCCCAGCAGTTTAGCGCCGCCTTCAGCCCAGGGTGTGATCCTGGAGACCCGGGATCCCACATCAGGCTCCCTGCGTGGAGCCTGCTCCTCCCTTCTGCCTGTGTCTGTGCCTCTCTCTCTCTCTGTGTGTGTTGTTATTGCATTTAGCAAAAATTTTATTTGCAGAGACTTCTTTGGGCCTGAACGTAGTTCACCCAACATGAATCACATCATCCACAAATTACATAAAGATCTACTGAGTGAGGGGGTCCCTCTCCTCTTCCCATAATAACACACTCTAAGACATCTTTTACCATAATATGAAACATCAGGAAGCTGGACAGGTACAGTCTGGTAACCTCTCCCTAAGAAAGAAAGTGAATCACAACTTGTTTCCTACTATCTGGTATCTTTGCATAGAAAAAAAGACACTGATTTTTCTCTTTTCCACTTCTCCACAGTCAATGTTCTATTTTCCAAAGAGAAAGGCTTTTCTTAGGTTTTTGAAGAAAGGCCACAAACACAGAGAAAATTAAAAATAAAAACTTTTGAGACAAGTATTTTTAGATGAGTTGGTGACATAAACATGGAGAAGTTAAAAAGCCACATATTTTCCCATTACTATGACTTTCCTACAAGAAAACACACATTAAGGTGACTGTCTATCTTTATGTCCCTTTATATTTTAAAGAGTATAACATGAATTATAAGTTGGTGAATGTATAATTTATCTTTGATTATTAAAAAAAAACCTCAAAGGGGCACCTGGTTGGTTTAGTTGGTGGATCATATAACTCTTGATACTGGGGTCATGAGTTCAAGCCCCACTTTGGACAAAGAGATTAATTTTTTTAAAAAAGCCGAGATGCTTAAAGTTACAGTTAGTAAAACATAAATTAAATAATTAAAGAAAAATTTTAGAGGGGGCGAGGGGTAGAGGAAGAGGGAGAGAATCTCAAGCAGACTCCCCGCAGAGCACAGAGCCCAATGTGCAGGGCTTATTCCCAAGACCCCTGAGATCATGACCTAAGCTGAAATAAAGAGTCAGATGCTTAACTGACTCATGTCGTCCAGGTATCCCATGAATTTTAACTGGTATAGCAAATGTGAGTTGATATTGCATATATTTATATTTACCAATTCAAAATAAATTTCTTCCTAATAAAATGTAATTTAGATCCATCCAAATTTATGTCCAATAAAGAAAATTAATAGGAGCAAGTGGGATTTTTTTCCCTTTTTGTGTTTTAGGTTTTCTTGGTGGCTAAATGGATCCTTGCAGGAATTTATATTATGTGAGAGGTTGTACCAAGGAAAATTACGGCATAGGATCAATTTTTTTCTAGGCCTGAATTTTATTGACTAAAGGGTTCACATATTCCTTGGGTTTATTGCAATACTTATTTCCACCTTTATCTAAATGAATGACAGAACATTACAAACAAGCAGAATCTTACTTATATTTAATAAAGCTGTTATAATTCTCATAACATGTGGCTACTTTATCAGGTAAAATTTAATAGCAGACAGTTATCATAAGGATTTATTACTAAAATTAAATTCCCACTAACATAGCTCTGAACATTCTTAAAGAGTATTATATATAAATATAAATTACGTTTTGTAAATATATCCATTTATGTTGCTAAAAATGTAGTTCAGCTGCTATTTGCAAACATAATACAGTAAAAACTCACTGGTTAAAGAAAAAAACCTCATTGATTTTAGGAAAGGTCTTCTTTGATTTAAAAAAAAAAAAAGGCTTTCTCTTCCAGTCCTCTGTAAACAGAAAATTATTTAATTCTAATTTTTATTTTGAAAAACATTTGTTGATGAAATGTTTCTGTTTATCATCACTTTCCCCCTCTCAAAGGAAGATATGTATGTATTTATGTATGTATGTGTCTGTGTGTGTGAACATATGCATGTGTATATGAATTAAAAAATCAAGTCCAGCTTTCAAGCGCAGCTCTGAGTAAAAAAAAAAAAAAAAAAAAAAATTAAAGAAGCTGAATGCTGTTGACTCCTATGTTTCTGTCCCAAGTTTTGCCATTCCTTTCTATTTTAACCCAACAAATATTTCTGGGTGTTTATTACTTGTAATGCACTATGCTCAGTGCTCAGACTACAAACAGGAAGGGAGCAAGAGAGAGTGGGAAAGAAAGAAAAAGAAAAAGCAAACCCCACCGCCCCTGTTCTTATGAAGTTCATAATCTTGTAAAAGATGTAACCATGTACACTTAAACATCAGAAAACACAGACCACTATGTGTACCATTAAATAGAATAAGGAAATACGTGGGAATGTAGAGAGCAGGATGGCCGATCCTAAGTGGAGTGGGGTGAGAGGATATGAGGAGGTTTCACTGAGTAAGTGACCTCTGGATTGGTCTGTAAAGTCCAGAAGGATCCCAGCAGAAGGAAGATGAGGCATTCTAGATAGAGGATGCAGCATGCAACAAAGGCACAAAACTTAAAAGTGCCCAGCACACCCCAGATAACAGCGTGTAGTGCGACGGAACTAGCTGATGTCCGTCAGCAGGATAACAGCTAAAAATAAAGCCAGAAAGTCAGACAAGAGCCAGATTATCCAAAACCTCGAATGTCATAAGGACCAGGCAGTCAGAAGGAGGCTCTGAAAACCTCGGCACGCATGTGTGAAATATCCAAGTGCTGGATACCTGAAGTGCTGAACTGCCAATTCTGTTCTCAAACGCTCCTGCTTTGATGTCACCTCCAGCTGGAAATCTGCCTTTCCCTTTGATCCACAGCACCACCATATTCCTATTCCTCCTACCATACGGTCAGTAAATAGATGTCTTGGGTAATCCTGTGTGTATGTATTTATGTTTCTTCATGTTTAAAAACTGTAAACTTTCTGGAGCAAGAACAATATCTAGTGATTTTTTTTAAAAGATTTTATTTATTTATTCATAGAGACAGAGAGAGAGGCAGGTCTCTCTGGCAGGCAGAGGGAGAAGCAGGTTCCATGCAGAGAGCCTGACGTGGGACTCGATCCAGGGTCTCCAGGATCACACCCTGGGCTGCAGGCAGTGCCAAACCGCTGTGCCACCGGGGCTGCCCTAGTGATTTTTTATAAATTAAGCCTTACTTCAGTGATCACATTAGGCATCTGAAAATGTTAAATAACAATAAAGTACAGGTGGACTCTCCAATGGCACATGTTTGAACTGCACAGGTCCCTCTGTACGTGACTTTTTAATTTTTACAGTACTGTAAATGTATTTTCTCTTCCTTATGAAAAGGTCAACACCTCAATCCCCTTATTGTTCAAGTGTCAACTGTAAAGGAGATACAACTTATGGCTTTTGTTATTTTATAATTGTGATTAATGTACTCATCAGTACTCTTCTTGCAGATTAAGTACTTTCTGCTTTTTTCAGTTTTAACGTAAGCTGCCAACCAGGATTTACATTAAAATTAACATGGGAACTCTAAGGCCTCTCCACCCCTCTCCATCAGTGTTACCCATCAGTCTGAGGATTCGTAACAGAAGTGCACCCAGGCCACAACACAAGAACCACCACCATCAGTCTGGTCCTAGAGAAATCCCCTGTCCCACAACCATTTAAAGTAAGAGATGGGTTCATTAAGTTCTATCGACTACCTCCAAATATCCTCAAAACCTAGTTTTTCATTTCCTTCTGACTAGAACCACTGTGTTTAGCCATTTAGACATTTTGTACCTGGGTTATTATGACAGCCTCTAGCTTCCCTCCCTGCTTTCAGTCTTACATTATGGCCAGAATGAACTCTCCAAACACAAATCCCTTTGCTTTCCATACAGCTTAGAATTTTTCAGTACCTCCCTAATGGTCAAAGCACAAATTTCAAATTTCTTATCAAGGCATTATAAGACTTTTTAACAGATAATTTAGCAAGAATATAAAGGTCTTTAATATTTTAAGCCATATCTCCTGCCATTTACTCACACAACAAATACTAACCACTTACTACATTACATGTCACGAACTATTCTTTTTTTTTTTTTAAAGATTTATTTGAGAGAGAGAGAGCACTCACATGAGTGGGGGTGGGAAGGGCAGAGTTGAGAAGGAGAAGCAGACTCCCCACTGAGCAGGGAGCCAGACTCGGAGTTCATCCCAGGACCCTGAGATCATGACGAGAGCCAAAGGTAGATGCTTAACCGACTGAGACACCTGAGGTGCCCGTCACAAACTATTCTAAACATTTGGATGTGTGTGTGTGTGTGTGTGTTTAAGTGAACAAAACAGATGATTGTGTGCATGTGCATGCACAGACAGACATACCACCAAAGAACCAACTATGGATGTTTAAAAACTACATTAGGGCAAAGTTGGCAATAAATGTAAGTAAATTATATAGTATATTAGGAGGGATATGTCTGTAAGAAAATACAAATATAGAAAGAAGTAAGTTGGCCAGGGTAGGCCTATTGGAAAAGTAGAATCTAAGGCAAAGGAGTGAAGAGGCAAGGAGTGAACCACGCAGTTATCTGCAGAAAGGATGTTTCACCTGGAAAAGAAAATCTGGTGTAAAGGCCCTAATATGGAAGTGTCTAGAGTGCTCATGACTGTTAGATCAGGGTGGTTAAAGCAGAGTAAGTGAAGGGGAGCAAGAGGGGCGGAGGTAAGGATGGGGAGAAGTGGGAAGGAGTAGGAGAGTGATCATGTAGATTCCTGCAGAGAACTGTAAGGACTCGAATTTTACTGTGAGTAATACAGGAAGCATTGCAAGTGACCTGTGAACAGAGGAATGGCATGACTTGACAGATTTTAGAAGAACTGCTCTGACTACTGTGCTGCCAGTAGACTACAGTGGAGCACGGACAGAAGCAGGAATGCTGCTAGGATGCTACTGCAATGATCGAGGTGAGACGGAAGGGCAGATCATATGGGTGGTGCGAAATGGTCTGACTGTAGATGTGTAATATTTTGAAGATACAGTCAATACGAGTTTTCTGACACACTGGATGTAGGGTGTGAGAGAGGACTCACGAATGTAACCAGGATTTTTGGACTGAGAAAACAAGAGAACAGAGTTTGTACTAACTCAGATGAGAAAGACCACTGGTAGAGCAGGTTTGAGAGGAAAGTCTGGGAGAATAGTTTTTCATGTATCTAAAATGCTTATTGGACATTCAACCAAGGTATTTAGATATATAAGTTTGGAGCTCAAAACAGAGTTCTAGGCTGGAGCTTCTGTTTGTTCTACCTCAAACAAATGCTGGATTCCAGGCTTGCAGAGCTACACAGAGGTCCCTAATATCTTCCTCAAGCCTTTATGCATGCATATGAAACTCATAGAATTATCATCTCCTGAATCACCCTGTTTCCTGAAGTCACTTAATTAAGTAACTGAAATATGTAATGACGGTATACTCAAAAGGCCAAACAATTTTTGTATCTTCTGTGAGAAAGTAGCCATTTCATTAACACAACAGGCAACCAGAAATCTTTAGAAACCTTTAGAGAAAATTAGTACCACAAAAAAAAAAAAAAAAAAAAAAAAAAAAAAACCAAAAAAAAAAAGATCTTGGCAAGCAGCTCAGCAACCAGATTTTGTATTTTCCAATTTCAGTAGTTATTTGAAAGAGTAAGTCTTCAAAAACACGCCTTGTATGATTGATTTTATAGGCTAAACACAAAGAGAGAAACCCCTCCTGCCTGTGTTCCAAAGTTATTTTCAGTTATAAAAAAATTTCATTTTGATTGTCATCCTTTTATTTGCCCTGGGGAGGCATTTAAATGAGAAGAATTATTGGACAAGAAAACAGTCTCTCTGTTTCACTCCTGGGAGACACACTCTAATCTAATTGAGAAAGGGGGGAAATTAAAAAGATGATGTGACATCAGAGAGGATACAGCTCAAGCAGTCACTTTTTTTTCTTTTTAAAAAAGATCTGTTTATTTACTTGAAAGAGAGTACGAGCATGGGGGTAAAGGGAGAGGGAGAGAGAATCTTTAGGCAGACTCCAAGCTGACTGGGGAGCCTGACTCAGGGCTCAATCCCATGACCCTGGGGCCATGACCTGAGCCCAAATCAAGAGCTGCATGCCCAGGCACCCCTCAAGCAGCCACTTTTATCTGTGAGAACACTGATATCCAGAGAGGCTACTGAGACCATCTGAAGAGTGTGTTCCCCATCATGAGCTCTGTCTAGCTATAATCCCCTAAAATATAAGTTCCACGAAGGCAGAGCGTTTTGTCTGTTTTGTTTGCTACTCTTTCACACAGTAAATGCTGACTGAATGAACAAATTTATAATTCTAAAGTACATGGGGTTGAAATACATTCAATATAAAGTATAAAACAAGGGGAGCCTGGCTGGCTTAGTCGATAGAGCACGAGACTCTTGATCTTAGGGCTATGAATTTAAGCCCCATAGGTGGTATAGAGTTACTTAAAATAAAATTTCAAAACACATTCTTTGGGGTTTAAAAAAAAACCAGCTCTTTGAAAGTCATAAAATTTGGAGTATCAAGAATTTAAGATCATCATCTTCAAACATTAATTACAAAAGGTTAGCCATGTACAACAGTCGGGAGAGGAAGGACCTTATGAGAAACCTCAAAGTAGAAAGTTTAGAAAAAGTTCTCTGTAAATCAAGAGAAAAGGATGATATTCTAGCAACTAGCTTTATACTGTATAGTATTTTAGAAATGTTCATTATGGGAAAATTACAGCCTTTAAAAATAAAATAGTACAAATATCTTATTACATGTCTTTAGAGAATCAAGATCTATAAAGATGACTAGAAAAAGAAGTATTAGAAGTTTGATTCCAGGTTATATTAAGAGAACAGCTTAAACATCCCAAATAAACTGCCCAGGTTCTCAAAGTTCCCTTGCCAAAGAAACTTTTACTTGGGTTTGTAGTTTGTTTGTTTTTAATTGAAGTGTAACTGACATATTCGTTTCATGTATACAACATAATGACTTGAAACATACATACACTGCAAAATGATCACCACAATAAGTCTGGTTAATCTGTCACCACATTTACAATTTTCTTATTGTGATGAGAACTTTTGAGAGCTTTTTTTTAAGATTTATTCATAAGATTCATTCATGAGATTTAAGATTTATTCATGAGAGACACAGAGAGAGAGAGGCAGAGAGAAACAGGCTTCATGCAGGAAGCCTGATGTGGGACTCGATCTCGGGACTCCAAGATCATGCCCTGGGCCGAAGGCAGGCGCCAAACTGCTGAGCCCCCCAGGGATCCCGAGAGCTATTCTCTAAACGGCTTTCAAATACATAAAACAATAACGTTAACTAGAGTCACCTACTGTACACTACATCCCCAAGACTTATTTATTTTATAGCTAGAAGTTTGTTCTTATTTTTAAAACCAAACAGCCTTTGAAGAAAAAACTTTCAACATAACTACTGTTTTCAGGCAGTTAATAAGCAATCTAACATATGTATTTCAACCTCCCAAAGGAAATATCAGGTATTATTTTAAAGTTAAAAAACACCAACCTCTTTAATCGCATGTAGTTTTCACTGGCAGCAGGTCGGCATTCAGCTCTTTGTACCACAATTCCTTCCAATGAAAGTTTATCTTGAATGGAAAGAAAAAAATAATTGACAAATGTATTCAGAGATAACACTGATCATTTTCAAGATTTTACTTTGACATACTAAACACAGTAATAATGATTAGAATCAAATTATTGATTTACTATTATTGATAAAAATCAATAATAGTGGGATCCCTGGGTGGCGCAGCGGTTTGGCGCCTGCCTTTGGCCCAGGGCATGATCCTGGAGACCCAGGATCGAATCCCACGTCAGGCTCCCGGTGCATGGAGCCTGCTTCTCCCTCTGCCTGTGTCTCTGCCTCTCTCTCTCTCATTCTGTGTGACTATCATAAAAAAAAAAAAAAATCAATAATAGTAAAAAAAACCAAAAGGAATACTTGTAAGTTTACAGTAGCATCATTAGTCAGAATAGAAAAAAAGCTTACTCCTGGCTAGTAAAAACTGAACTTGTCAGGCTTTGTTTACTGGGCTGTTGCAGCCCCTTGCCATTAACAACGTTTAGATACTTAACTCTTTCTAAAGAAGGTGGCTTAATGGAGCATAAAATCAAATTAAAGAAATTTGAAGGGTGTGGACGCTATATCATCTTTGGTAGAGAAGTAACTTCTGAAAACCCAGCTAGTCTAAACCGCTAAAATCAAAGATAATATATACATGTATGAGTGGGTATATGCAGATATATGTAAGCAAATAAAATTCTAGAATATACTGTGACTAAAATAGCTAGCCTAGAAAATACTGTACACTGGGCAGGTCATTGTCTAGGCTATACTTTGTACCAGTTTTGCCTGCCAGATGCTCTGACTTCTATTTTCTAGCAGATTTATTAACCTGAGTGTGTCCAAATTAGAACTTTAACTGCTATGGATACTTGTCCAAACAGAAGGGCAATTTTTCCTACCATTAGTAAGAAATGTTATGGTGACCATGACACAAAATTCAAGAGAAACCATAAAGGTAAACAAAAGTTAGCATTTACTACATGACTATTAGGCACCAAACACTGTGGTAAAGTCACTTTACAGACCTTATTTTGATAGTACATATAGGACTATCCCATGATGGCACCAGCCCTCCTACAGTCTAGAACTGTACAATTATGATTAGGAAGCTATGGTTCAGGGACGCCTGGGTGGCTCAGTGGTTTAGCGCCTGCCTTTAACCCAGAGGCGTGATCCTGGAGTCTCACGATTGAGTCCCGCATCAGGCTCCCTGCATGGAGCCTGCTTCTCCCTCTGCTTATGTCTTTGCCTCTCTCTGTGTGTCTCTCAATGAATAAATAAAAACTTTAAAAAAAAAAAAAAAAGGATGCTATGGTTCAGTCTTCATTCCATGAGAATTCACCCAGGTTTTGAGAAGAGATTCAGGAAATCCCTTGGCTCATCAGCAATGTATTTATGATTCATCTCTTTAGGGTAAATGACTTCATGCATTCCCTTAACATTAACTAAGTGCCTACTACATAAACAGCACCATCTATCTAAGCATTTGGAATTAAAGATGAGTAAGACACGGCAGCACTCTTTTTGAGAAGCATACAGTTTGCAAGGGGGGAATAAGCGGGCCAAAATGTAGAGTGCAGATAGTACCATGCCCACATGATTTACATTAGAAAATCTTCCTTATGGTGACTTTTCTTGATTTTTGTCTTCAAACTCCAGGAGACTCCTTACTGTAGCCTCTAACTGTGAATGCATGTGAAATCCAATAGTTGAGGAATGCCTCAATGCAACACACGCAACCAATCTCAAGTACAGGCTATTAGATGTCTGGAAAAAAGAATGATGAGAAGCATGCCTATCTTATACCAAAATGCGAAGAAGGAAATAAAGCCATAATTATTTTATATTAGATTTAAAGGCCTAAAAAATAATCTTCTTAATTGATTTAGTAAGATTGGGATTAAAATTTGAATTTCTCGGGATCCCTGGGTGGCGCAGTGGTTTGGCGCCGCCTTTGGCCCAGGGCGCGATCCTGGAGACCCGGGATCGAGTCCCACGTCGGGCTTCCGGTGCGTGGAGCCTGCTTCTCCCTCTGCCTGTGTCTCTGCCTCTCTCTGTGACTATCATAGATAAATAAATAAAAAATTAAAAAAAAAAAATTGAATTTCTCAAATCTTATATTTGAGTTTGCCTTTTCACTGAAGCTGCAAGTTCTATCTAGAAAAGTTACTGTCATAACAATAGCAAGATTTGGGAAATTTCTACATATAAAGTATCTTAAATGCATAAGAAAGTCCTCTAAAATCCTCATTAATTCATCTTTTTTTTTTTTTTTTTTTTTTTAATTTATTTATTTATGATAGTCACACAGAGAGAGAGAGGGGCAGAGACACAGGCAGAGGGAGAAGCAGGCTCCATGCACCGGGAGCCCGACGTGGGATTCGATCCTGGTTCTCCAGGATCGCGCCCTGGGCCAAAGGCAGGCGCCAAACCGCTGCGCCACCCAGGGATCCCCATCTTTTTTAAAAAACAAAATAAACTTAGACTACCATACCATCCCTGAAAATAACTTACTTAGGTATCCATGTGTTTTTTAATGTTGAATACTAAAAGAGCTATCTGTTAATAACATCTGTAAATGTTTCCCCACTTATATAAAGCAGTATCTACTTCAGGTAGAAAGGCTGAATTTAATTTTTAGTTAAAGGATTCTGCTATCACTGTTCTCCATATAATACCTGAAAGAGTAAGAAGGATCCAAAGCATCTGCCCATATCAACTTGGCCACTACCCTCATCACTATTCTTCAATCAAGGTCACTCTTACAAAGCAATAAAATTCACTTCTCCAAACCATAATTTTCTGTCCATCATATCCCCTTTCCAAACCTAAAATAGCTTTCCGATGCTTCTCAAGTGAAAGAAAAGTCTTAATCACCAGCAATGAATTTTCCCACTGATTGGCTGCTCTTAAATAACACATCTCTGTTAGCTCATTCCCTTTCTCCTTCTAAATAAATTTTAAAAAGCCAATTTACTTATGATAAAGCCTACTAAGCAAGATTTAAAACCTTCACACACTTTTTAGAGCCTCATAGAAAAATGTTTTCATGTTCTTTCCACTAACCATGCTTCTTTTCTTCTTCAAAAGTTGCCTAAGATTTCAGGGGGAAAATATTAAATACTGTATTATATTTTAAAGGCATTTGAAAGCACCCACTTGCACAGCACTGCTGTTTATTACAGATCATATTAATACAGGAACCCTTACTTAAAACCAGTTTGTTGGTCCAGTTTAAAAGATCATAAATACTTGAAACACATCAGGAATAACAAAGATAAACAAAACATAGTTCCTGTCCTTAAGGAGTACAGAGTCTTGTGTGGCCATTCAAATAATTCTGTGACATATATCCTTAAAAACTATTGAGGCCCCCCAAAGAGCTTTTATGTGGGTTTTTATCTATTCCTATTTATCATATTAGATACTAATACTAAGAAACATTTAGAAAAACAGAATCGAAAAGGGCAGAAAGGCTTGGTATTATTATGAATACTGGTTTTGATTTTCACAGACCCCTTGAGAAGGTCTCAGGAATCCCTCTACCCAAAAGTTTTCAGATCACATTTTGAGAGCTGCTGGTCTAGTAGGAAGCTATGATAGATATATAAATAATTATAATACACCAGAATCACTTTTAATAGGCCTCCAATTACCCCACTTAGAGATTACCAATGCTCTCATGTCCCTCTTTTAAATACAGTGACAGATGCCCACAGCTTGCCCGTAGTGGGTAGTTAGGTTCATCTCTAGTACTCCCACACACTTCTGCTCTAACTATATTAGAACTTGTTTATGCTAGTTTTACTGTTAGTAATTATGCAATTTGATTATATATTATATAATACCATCAATTATGAGTATGGGGGAAGGAGATGTTTCTATGAAAATCAGGTTTAATACTTTGGCAAGACAATATAAAAGTAAATTGCTTTAAAAAACTACTGTCAAAGTAGGTACTGGAGAGCTAACAGGAGACTAGAAGAGAAACATCAAAGTCTAAAAGGATTCTGCATTCATGTTGTTTCAGTGTTTAAATCCTTGCTCCTGGGCAGCCCGGGTGGCTCAGCAGTTTAGCACCGCCTTGAGCCCAGGGCGTGATCCTGGGGACCCTGCATGGAGCCTGGTTCTTCCTCTGCCTCTCTCTTTCTCTCTCTGTGTCTCTCATGAATAAAAATAAAGTCTTAAAAAAAAAAATCCTTGCTCCTAAGAAGCCATAATTGTAAGTCTATATTATGGGTTGAATTTTCCCAAGAAAGAGAAAGCAGATGATCTGTCAGCATATTATACTGAAACCAAAGGCCTTATCCTACATGCATACTGGTAGCTAAGTGTACATTTTAACTCTTAAGGTAAAATGTTTAAGGCAGTAGGAATGCATATTAAACCATTTTATGATTCTCTACTTTTGAATTTACCTGACAGACTACGGATCCTTCTCTATGGGCTGTGGGACTCTACTGCACAAAGACGAAGTTTTTAAGGGTTATGGGTGACACACACAGAGTACTGGAATTAACACACACACACACACACATACATGCCCCCCCACACAAAGAGGTAATGTTTAGCTAAGGACCAAGAGAAGCTATGATAAAGCAATGTTTGTGCTGGATCTGAAAAACAGAATTCAGACAGGGAGGAGAGACAGAAGGACACTGAGGGTGATGAGAACAGAGCGAACAATAGCTTTTGTCTCCTCCCTCTCTCTCTCCATGTACAGGTCCCCCTCTCTGATACTCAAACTAAGGGACCGGTACCAGAACTGGATTCTGGGAAATATTCTAGAATCTTTTCTAAATCTTCTCTCTCACCACCTTATCTGTGGGAAGTGGGAAGCCAGGGCATTCATTCCTGCCAAGCAGTAATGAGCCCTCTCCCTCTCGTATCATTGGAGATCACATGAGAGTCTGTAGTTCCAACCCCATCCAGCAGGAATAAGCTGCCCCTACCCTCGCCCTCCCAGGGTGATGTCGGAGGAGGCCTCGAGGGGAATCAGGACTTTTACCATCAACCAGCAGTAACAAGGCCAGCTCCACAATGATGTAAAGACCACAAGGGGAACTGAAAGTCCCACCAGGTGGGGAAGATCCCCTACCAGGTGTCAGCCAAGGCTAAATGACTAGAGAGGCTACCTCTACCTGGCAGTCAAAAGGAGGTACCCTTTTCTCACTGGTCCATTTTCTTAATGGTTTGTGTTACTTGTAACCAAAAGACTCTTAATGCGTATGAGCACACATCATTGTCAATAGAATTTTATTTATCTATAGCCTATTACCTACTTGCGGAAAAAAACGGAGAAAAGTTTTAAAGGGTAAGTATACAAAACATATACCATAAAAAATCTGAGATCTAGTTCCAATTCTCTTTCACTTAAAAAACTGACCTCCTCTTCCAACTGGAGATGTTTTTTATTATTTCATTAGTGTTTACTTTGTTTGTACTTATACTTTCTAAAAGATTTAGATATAATTAGATTTTCTTTGAGGAGAAATTAGAAACTGTTTCTTGGAACAACAACAACAACATAGTGTCCAGAAACTTCAGCTCTAAGCTAGACCTTCTTGCTCTTTATCTCAACTGAGATAAACTATGCTGAAGAACTCAAGAAAAATGACTGACAGGCACTTTTTTGCACGTGATAAGGGCAAGCCTAGTTGAAACAAATTACAGTAATAAGCAGGCAGGGAGGGAGTTATTAGCACTGGCATGTAATTAATGATGGCAGGTATGTTAGGAAGATGTTAGGCATCAGGAAGTTACAGGCATTCTTTTCCACAAGGCCACTCTGGATCCAGTTAACACACAGATAAGTGGGCTACGACCAAGACTTTGGACTATTCCTTATGACTTTTGAAGCTACTCTCCTGATTCTATTTATATCACACCTGTTATCTATCATCTGGAAAAGGACTGAAGAAAAAACACTTCTACAGAGCAGGTGAATCTAAGAGGTAAACCATTTTTAATATTTCTACTAGTTTCCAATCTTTTCATTTAAAATCTTTTCACGGAATTTTTTTGCCTGTGATTCACAGGGTAAGGCCTATCAATATATAAACTACTTGGCAACTTAACAAACCAGTTAGGCAAACTTGTAATCTCTACATTATTAAGAGGGCGATCCTTATTCTATTCAAATTTGTGAATTGATGTTCTGATATCTACAAAAAATTTAGGAATTTAAGATCATGTTCAGTTTCAGTAAATCTACAGAGTTAAGATTTGATTATTCACCTCAAAAATAACAAATGAGCAATCATATAAATATTCCCCAAAGTTACCTATTTATATAATGTTTTCATAAAATATTCAAATTACAAATATGCCTAATACACGAAATTCCCAATTCTAACCAAATCCTGAAGCCGTATTTTAAGGACTAGACCTAAGATTTAGAAAACATCTCAACTTCCTCACTTATAGTTCTACTCTTCAACTATGGACTGGAAGAAAGAAGCCTGTATGTACCTTCCTATACAAGGGACACTGTATTGCTGATCAAAAAAGTATCTGTGCATGACAAGAATGGCTGCCCGGGAGTAGGAAGAAAAGTTCTTAGCTAAAGTACAAAATCAAAGATGGAAGCCTTGGGGGGCATGTGGGTGGCTCAATTGATAAAACATCTGACTCTTGATTTAGGCTCAGGTTATGATCTCAGGGTCATGAGATCAAGCCATGTCGGGCTTGGTGCTCAGCGGGGAGTCTGCTTATGATTCTCTTCCTCTCCCTTCACCCTCCCCCATGCTTACTCACTCACATTCACTCTCTCTCTCTCTCTCTAATAAATAAATAAATCTTAAAAAAAAAAGATGGAGGCCTTAAAGGCACAAAGGAATGTGAACTGTTCTATCAGTCTACAGAAGCCATAACAGACTTTTTTTTAAATATTTTATTTATTTATTCATGAGAGACACACAGGAGAGAGAGAGAGAGAGAGAGAGAGAGAGAGAGAAAGAAAGAGAGAGAGAGAGAGAGAGAGAGAGAGAGAGAGAGAGGCAGAGACACAGGCAGAGGGAGAAGCAGGCTCCATGTAGGGAGCCTGACGTGGGACTTGATCCTGGGTCTCCAGGATCACACTCTGGGCTGAAGGCAGCGCTAAACTGCTGAGCCACCCAGGCTGTTCCATAACAGACTTCTGATCAAAGAAATAACTTACTGAATGAGCTTCTTAAGAACAAATATTTTTCTGTTTTAATGTTTATAAAGCAAGTCCACAAGTTATTTATTGCTCCTCCTCTACTTCAGATTATGGTCTCCTTTATGATCATCATATAATTAGCCAACATAAAAACCTCTCTTAAAAATTTTTTTTATTTATTTATTCATGAGACACACGGGGGGGGGGGGCGGGGGGCAGAGACATAGGCAGAGGGAGAAGGCTCTCTGCAGGAAGCCTGATGTGGGACTCGATCCCTGAACTCCAGGATCATGCCCTGAGCCAAAGGCAGACAGAACCGCTGAGCCACACAGGCGTCCCTAAAAACCTCTTGAATACATGACATTTTGTATAAACAGACATAATCCCTAATCTCAGTGTTGCTTTCAAGAATAAGAGGCTGGATAAAACCCAGAAATGAAATACAGCTTTATAAAAAAACATGAAGTAATGTTGTGCTGTAATAATAAATGAAAAGGGGCAGGAAAATCCTAATACCATAAGTTTATTTTAGTTAGACCTTCATCAAAAGGTGCAATTCAGTTTCAGCTGCTGCACTTGAAATTAGAGATAATTTAAAAACAATAGCAAAAGTGATTAAATGGATAAAAAAAAAAAAAAAAACAAATCCTTCCAGGAAAGATTAAGTCTCCAACAGAACAGACTTTCACCATAATGCTCTATTATTATTAAATAGTACCAAACACTGTGCTGGATATGATGAGTGATACCAAGGAAGAAAAATACAAACTCTTACACTTAGAAAGACTGCAATATATAGTTGAGGAATAAAATATTAATGAAATGCAGATGATTCAAGGGCACATATTTTTAAATCAACTAAAATGATTCAAGTTTCATTAATTTCAGCTTCAGTAACTCCTGTTCTCTTCACTATGTTTAATTGGTAATAGTAGTATGCCATATACTAGTTCAGTTTTTTTTTTTAAAGATTTTATGTATTTATTCATGAGAGACACAGAAAGAAAGGCAAAGGCAGAGACACAGGCAGAGGGAGAAGCAGGCTCCCTGCAGGGAGCCCGATGCAGGACTCAATCCCCAGGACTCTGGGATCACGACCCAGACACTCAACAACTGAGCCCCCAAGGCGTCCCTATTAATTCAGTTCTTTATGAATTTCAAGATACTTTACTAGTTAAGTATCCTCACAACTACAGGCTAGAAATTATGTCCCCATCATTAAGAATTCCTCTGGGATAAGTTCCCTTTCCTGAACTCATCCATTTCCTTAACATGGTGGTTCTTCAACTCTGTTTGATCATTAGAATTACCTGGGGAGCTTTTTATGAACTACTAGGCCCAAAGCCTATTCTAACTGGCTTGTGAGGACAAGAGATGGTGGTATTTTTATGTTAGTAGATAATTCTAATATGCAGTACTCAGTGTTTAAATCTGCTGCCCTAATATTGTTCCTTACCCCCAGGCCCCCTTTCTTCCTTTTCTTGCATCTCTACTAATCTTATTTTCTGGTGATATGAAGGTAGTAGCTTAGAAAACAGCTCAAATATTTCATCAACTCTAAGACAGCATCAACCATAATATACATTATTTTATATGCCACTAAGACTTAACACTGCCATGATTTTAAGACCTACTCTGATTTCAGAAATGCTGGTTGTGAAAAAATGTGCAACATGAAAGAGTTCTCCATCCCTAATTTACAATCACTATACTAAGAAACTGCACTTGCTCAAATGAACCATCATATCGTGGCCTGCTGTTCAGGTCCCCTTCTCTTTCCTCCACACCATCTAATCAATAAAGACACAAGAGAATCTAAAGAGGATAACAGAAGGAATAGTGAGTGGTAGGGGACAGCATTTAGGAGCAGAGAATTTTTTGGTCATAGACTGCTTTTTCTTTTTTTACAGATTTATTTATTTATTTATTCATTCTATTTATCTATTTATCTATTTATCTATTTATTTATTTATTTATTTATTTATTTATTTATTTATTTATTTATTTATTTATTTATTTGAGAGAGCATGCACAAGCAGGGGGAAAGGGTAGAGAAAGAGAGACAGAATCTTCAGCAGACTCCCCACTGAGCGAGGAGCATGATGTGGGGCTCCATCTCTTGATCATGAGATCATGACCTGAATCGAAATCAAGAGTCGAATGCTTAACTGACTGAGCCACCCAAGTGCCTCTGGTCACTGATTTCATAATAATATTACCTTTACAAGTTCTCAAAGTAATGTCCCTCATTTTGAGATTGTAGAGAATGGTTATTAACATTTTAAAAATATCTTCTTCCTAAAGAGAAGGCAAAATTGCATTTTGCCAAATAGCACTATGAAAATGAGTTCTATACAATAATATAATTTCAATGTTCATTTAATGGCTCATGAAAGTGCTTTGCTCATCTGGTTACAATAGAATTTTCCAGTGAATAATAATGCATAGGCTACACTTCAAAAAAGATAAAATTCATTTAAAAAAACTTAAATGACTTCTGCTTATGTAATTATAAAACACTGCTTTCCCTGAAATACCCATCTCCCATATTTAAAATACGAATTAATATGATTTTTAAATTGTTTTTAGAGTCATCTCCATAATTAATAAAAAGCAAAGAAATGTGGAATGGAATTTTGCTTCAAGTTCTCATTTAATCTGTCATTTTTATTTGTGCTCCTTTTAATACATAGTGCTTTATTCTTTTCTATACTTCTCAAATGACTTTTGCCAATATGGCAAAGATTCCCAGGCTTCTCTCAAGACTCAGTTCAACACTACAAAACATTCACAAACTTAATCATCTGACTAGAATTACCCATCCACATCACCTTCCTGCCAGAGGTTTATCCAGTGAGCCCAGAAGGATTCATGCACTCTGCTTAGTTGGTTAGATACTGTGGCCAATCAACTCCATAAGGTAGGAGAGGTAGCACCTGTGTTAGTACAATCCCAGTGCCAGACGACATCTAATGCAGATGATTTTGTATTTCAAAACTAAACTTTCGGCATCAGAACAGAATTAGATTAACATAGAAAAATTCTTGATTCTTAAAGTGTTAATACAGTACACTAAAATTTTTTTTTATTTTCAATTAACTTTTTTTTAACACAGAGACTGAAGTAAAATGATCATAGCTGAATATCAAAATAAATGTTTCTCCTATTAAATGCTATTTATAGGAGGCTAGGAAGAAGAGGTAAGGCACACATGAAAAAAGAGAAGCGTAGCTTATGAAAGCCATAGTTCAAGGCAAGAAGGCATCAGAGGACATGAAAGTAAGACGGCCAAGGGTTTGCCAGGTTTCGGAACATGAACAGATAAAGCTATCATCATGGAGTCAGGTAGGTGGGCATCAAATTCAAGTGGGACAGAAAGACACAGATCAATAAGCTTGAAAAAATATGGGGAAATCTAAGGTAGAGTGCCAGATTTAATAAGAAATTGACAGCAGTTGCACTAACTATAGTTACTTTTACTTTCTTTCTAAGGTAATGGGAACTAAATTTTTTTAAAAGGCAGAAAACAAACAAACAAACAAAAAGGCAGAAAACACAGAGGTAAAATCAACCAAAAAGATCTGGTATAGGTGGAGACAGAAGCACGATGTTATTTTATTTTTTTAAAGGTTTTACTTATTTATGAGAGAGAGAGAGAGAACCTAAGTGGGGGGAAGAGCAGAGGGAGAGGGAGAAGCAGACTCCCTTGCTGACAGGGAACCCCATGCAGGGCTCAATCCTAAGACTCAGAGATCATGACCTGAGCCAAAGGCAGGTGCTTAACTAACTGAGCCACCTAGGCACTCCCAATGTTCTTACTTACCACTGAGCCACCCAGGCGCCCTAAGCAATGTTCTTATTTTAAAGGCAGCTCCTAAAACTTTTCCTTAAAAAGGAGTATTTGAATTTCATGGAGGAGTGATATATTGAGCTGGGGGGGGGGGGGAGGACGGTGGATTATAAAATTTTGTATCTTACAACCAAGAAAGATACCTTCTTGGTGAGGTTCTACTTCCCTCTATGGCATATAAATGGAGCAAGCATATATTATGATGACACCCTGTGTCAATCATGGCAATGACAATGACCTCATTTTCCATCAGGAGCTGGTAGATAAGATGGAAACTCTTCCCACTGGCCTGGAATAAGTCCTGTCTAATGCAGGTAGTGAAGGATTAGCATCATCATATTAGTGGAAGGTTTTGCTAGAATATGATTAGGCACTGGGCCTAACGGATATACTTACACCAAAAACCTAATAGTGGTACTGTTCAAATCCTCAAAGTTAGCTAAAGGTCTCTTTTATATGTGTGATTACAGATGTTTAAGATAGAGGTGCTGTAACTCTAATAAAGGTCTAGGATACTAAGTAGAAAACAGGGCCCCTAGCTTTAAAAACAAAACAAAACACACCAACCTTCTGCCTACAAAGGAGACAAAATCCTCAAGTCTAGTGATCAAGTGGATGCTTGGATGCTAATCTTTGACATGTGGATTAAGCCTTTTGTTAAAACCATTGAACTGATTAAGTGCAGTCTGTAACTACAGTTTATATCTGCAGCAAGGTGGAGAAAGATAATCATACCATGTTTTGCTTGGCATAGGTAATTAAGCACCATTTTTATAATTTTAGAGCTGTGTGGACCTGATTGACAATATCCACGACAAGCTTTCCCCACCCTCCACCCACCCAAGCAGGCAAATACAAACCTAGAATAGAACAGAAAAAAGAAAACAACCTGGCTTTCTCGTAAGGGGCAGGTGTTCCACAATAGGTAGCAATGATCAACAACCCCCTGCAACTTCTGTCAGATGCAATCATATTACTTTAAAGGGGATAATGTGGAAAAACAAGGATAAAATGCGGCCTACTGGGAGCCATTTTTCTTTTTTAAGACTGCAAGTTGGAGGCAGAGGGACACAAAAGAAAAGTGCTATGGATTCATATCAACTTCTAGTCAACACTAAGACAAAGCCTTTGTTACACTATTGTTGCCAGGCCACAGGGGGCAAACAAATCATACATGTCAGGTGTGCAGAAGCCAAGAACACCAGAGTGAAGTCTAGAGTAAAAAAAGGTGCAATCGAGGGTCACAGGCCACACTGGGGAGGTTCAGAGTCTGTCAAGGAAGCCAGCAGAAACAAAGAACATGCATCAATGGTCTTAAAGACCAGTCAGCACAAGCCAGAAGTGAGTTAGCAAATTTAAGGCAGCTCTGGAGTAATTACTGAAGAGGCAGCAGTCCAACCTGCAGTAGCCCTGCCTTACCTTCCCATCCTGGGAAAGCCCATCTTCTAGCAGCACTAGCTTTATTTCCCCACGAAGGCATCCACAAATGGGCCAAACAGGATGTAAGGAAGAAGGTCTAGTATTACACCATATTCTACTACATCACTTGATTTAAACATACAAAACTCCAGTTCCACCACTATACTACAGTCATATGTTCCATTGATTCTGACATTCCATAAAGTTCATTTAAATAGGATAAGATCGGGATGCCTGGGTGGCTCAGTGATTGAGCATCTGCCTTTGGCTCAGGTGTGATCCCGGGATCCAGGATTGAGTCCCACATCGGGCTCCTTGCAGGGAGCCTGCTTCTCCTTCAGCCTGTGTCTCTGCCTCTCTCTCTCTCTCACTCTGTCTCTCATGAATAAATGAATGAATGAATGAATAAATATCTTTTTTAAAAAATAAAGACAAGATCTATCAATGACACTTTTATGCCTTTGTTGATTCTGCTTATAACATGGTACAGTGACTATAAACATATGAATCCCATGCATTTCCAAAGCCATACCAAAAAAATATATTTGATATCTCTTAAAAAGTCAGATCCACAGAAAAAGACTTGATTCTAAAACAACAAAATCAACACACACATGAAATTGTTAAAATATAAGCATAAACTCTCCTTAAAAGATGCAGGACTGAGAGAAAGGATTAGTTCAAGTGTGGGCTTACCTCTAATAAGCTGCAAAGTTCTAGATAAAACACTAAATAAAAACTCTCTACAATGTTGGGCACCTGGGTGGCTCAGTGGTTGAGCATCTACCTTTGGCTCAGGGCATGATCCCGGAGTCCTGGGATCAAGTTCTGCTTCGGGCTCCCCCCAGGGAACCTGCTTCTCCCTCTGCCTGTGTCTCTTGCCCCTCTCTCTGTGTCTCTCATGAATAAATAAAATCTTAAAAAAAATAAAAACTCTCTAGAATGTAATTTTATTTTTGGTAAAATGAGGAGGTTGAATTTTATGGTTTCTAAGCAAAAACTCAGCTCTAAAAATGTTTATGTATTAGATTTCTAATCTTTTGACAATCTCAATGATTAATATGTTACCTGTCATAATTAAGGATAGAATTCTTTATATCTGAAGAAAACCTAACATTGTTTAGAGAAAATACAAGATAAGCATTTTAAGAAGACTCCATTCCAATACTTCCACTAACATACAGTTGAGTAGTTTAAAAATACCTTTAATATAATAGAAGTCAATTTAATATTAAATCTAATTCTGAGAATAATGTAGTTCCTCAGAAAAATTTAGCAGATGGACCAGTCAAATAATAGTGTACTGGGGAGAATGTTCACATTTCTTACCATTGGGCCTTTAAACTCTAGAAATTAAAGCTTAGATCTCTGAAATGCTTTGGAAGGCAAGTTACAAGGGGAGGAGGAAAAAAACAAAACAAAACAAAACAAAAAAAAACAAAAGAAAGGGGAAAAACACCAGATTCAACACTGTGCCAGTTCCCAAGTTTAAAAAAAAAAAAAAGAAAAAGAAAAGAAAGCTGTCTGGCCCTTATGAGCACTGGGGGGGAAAAACCCAATAACAATTTAAAAAACAGTGAAATTTACCATGACGCTATTTTATAGCAATTATTCTTAATCTTTTATCTTTGGAAACACATGCATGAGTGTGTGAATGCGCACGCGCGCGCACACAGTTATAGTATTTTCTACAGCAGCCCAAGTCTTTGTTCAGCACTGGAGGAGGTTTAGGGTAAAACAAGCTTATGAATTTTCCATAGGAAATCTTTACCAAAATGAAATGTAAATGACTACTGAGAAGCCTGTATATTTGATGTTTTACCTTTAGGATAAAAAATAAAATAATAGAACCTTTTGTTAAAGGGCATTAAGAAAATTTCTTGTCACATGCTAAAAATCCCTAAATCAGAATCATACGCAAACTCAATTAAATTCAAGTGCAATGTCACAAATAACAGATTTAAACATTCTCATGTGGGTCTCTAAAATGACTACAACACTGTGAAATGTGTGACTTTTTATAGGAGAATAGATTCGATCCACCTATATCCTTTCTCTTTAGGTCCTGCTTATGATTTATTTTTTAAAAAATGGTATTAATTCAATATACATTACTCTCTAAAAGCTAACAATATTATTCAATATTAAGCCTGATTGAGCAACAACCTAAAAGACATTTAGAAATGGAGACACACTCAAACTTAGCTGGAGAATTAAACATTTGTAATTGCTTAACTGCTAAGAGGAAATTCAATTTATTTTGTGTAACTTTTATTACTTAAAAGGCTATACATGAAAATCTTTAAACAACAAATTCCTTCCCCGACACAGTTAAATGCAAATTATCCTTTTTTTTTTCCCCATCTTACTCCAGAAAGCTCCCGCACACATAGCTGATACGCCACCTACTGCAAAACCGAGCTGACGGAGCAGGCGATGCTGCCAGCATTTCCATTCCATCACCAGGCTGGGGCTGAATAAAGGCGTGCTTGTGTGGTAGTGTTTCTTTTTTAAAAAATCTCAAAGCCAAGAAGAACAGGCTGAAATAGCATTTTCAAAAATGGAGCGTAAAATAAACAGAAGAGAAAAAGAAAAGGAGTATGAAGGAAAACACAACAGCTTGGAAGATGCTGACCAAGGAAAGAACTGCAAATCCACACTGATGACCCTCAACGTTGGTGGATATTTATACATTACTCAAAAACAAACACTGACCAAGTACCCAGACACTTTTCTTGAAGGTATAGTAAATGGAAAAATCCTCTGCCCGTTTGATGCTGATGGTCATTATTTCATAGACAGGGATGGACTCCTCTTCAGGCATGTCCTAAACTTCCTACGAAATGGAGAACTTCTACTGCCTGAAGGGTTTCGAGAAAATCAACTTCTTGCACAAGAAGCAGAATTCTTTCAGCTCAAGGGACTGGCGGAAGAAGTGAAATCCAGGTGGGAAAAAGAACAGCTAACACCCAGAGAGACTACTTTCTTGGAAATAACAGATAACCACGATCGCTCACAAGGACTGAGAATTTTCTGTAATGCTCCTGATTTCATATCAAAAATAAAATCTCGCATTGTTCTGGTGTCCAAAAGCAGGCTGGATGGATTTCCAGAGGAGTTTTCAATATCATCAAATATCATTCAATTTAAATACTTCATAAAGTCTGAAAATGGCACTCGACTTGTACTAAAGGAAGACAACACCTTTGTTTGTACCCTGGAAACTCTTAAGTTTGAGGCTATAATGATGGCCTTAAAGTGTGGTTTTAGACTGCTGACCAGCCTGGATTGTTCCAAAGGGTCAATCGTTCACAGCGATGCACTTCATTTTATCAAGTAATTACTTGTGTCACGAACAAAGGCAACAAGCATGCAGCCAGCAAGCTTCGGAAAACCACAGCATCAAAGGCATCCCAAATAACGTGCGTCGGGCCAGCTCTGTACTCAGAGCCCTGCTGCTAATCAATTACTGTGAGCTAACGGTATGTAAATTCTATCGCTAAAGATGTCCTTCTCAAGGGTGTTCCAGCTGACCAGACTCGTATACTTAAAATGAAAACAATGATGTTCTATATATTGTAAATAAAGACTGAATGCTTTTGCTATTTGTTTATTTCTCCTGAAGCTGTCTTTCAATCAGAATGTCTTGGGTACTTGCACAATGAACAAGCATGTACATTATCTGTCATTCATTTAAGTAAATGGTAATAAAATATGTTAAGAGGCTGTAAGATTTAATCCTTTCTACAAAACTACAGAGAAACTGAACTGGTAAAAATTAACTACTGAGAGCAAAAAAGATGTGCAGATGTACTAAGACAGAGCTATAGTGAAACCAAATGTAATTGTAAGAAGGTATTAAAGTTATTGATTTAATTTTAACAGCAGGCACCAAAAGCTTATTCACAGTTCCTGTATTTCATGCTAGAATTATAGCTGAATTGACATCTTGCTGAACATTCCTAGAAAACTGCTTGATGACAATAAAAAATAAATAAAAGCACCATTAGCTTCTTTGCTTGTATTAATAATGATAATAAAAAGTTACATGTGTCACTTTCAAAACAAAGAGTACCACTTGATGATTTCACACAGTATTTATGCATTAATGTAGTCAACTGGCAGGCTACAGTAACCCTGGCTGGTCTTGCAAGTGACAAAAATCAGCAAATTCCTTTCTTTGCAGGCTGAGCTACAACACAGCATGGATAACTTAGCCCTAACATATTATGTGGTATCAAAATAATAAAGGAGTTCATTTTCAGAACCATCCTAAGTATCTATTCATTTTTCAAGCTCAAAAATATTAAATGAGCGTCACTAAACATTATTCTTAATGAAGAACTGTATTCTTTTCACTATCTATTTTGATGCTAAATCTCAAATTCACTGAGTTAATTTCTTTAACCTCATGCTAAACAGGAAGTTATTTTTTAAGTTTTTGTGTGAGTAAACAGAAGTTTATCAAGTAAAGATATAGAGAAAGCTCTCAGAGGTGAGAGGGGTCCTGACAGGGTTGCCCAGGAAGTTATTTTTTTAAATTAAGTTTTATATATGGCTGTCTCAATGAAATAATGCGGAAACTTAGCTCTAAACTGAGTGCATTTTTTTCTTCCCAGAGAATAGCTAAATAATTTCTATGCCTCTCATTTTCTTTAGCTTCTAAGAACAAATTATTTCTTAAATTTGTTCCTTTAAAATTTAACAATTAAGACAGGTAACTAAATCTTAATTTTAACAAACTTCCACAAAAGATTTCTGAAAAATCCTGACTGAGGTTAAATTAGCATATATGTCAAAAGTTTGCTTACACATAAAAACTTAGAATTAGTAGCAAAGCTAATATTCATTCCCAGAACTCTGACTTCCACCTACAAAATCAAAAATAATGCAAAAGTTGGCTGTACATACTAAATATTTATAAATCTATTTTACAAAAAAGTTTTTAAAAATCCATATCAACCACACAATCTTTTATGTATAACAAGAGAAAAACGTTTCTAATAAAATATCAAATTATCTCTTATGTACTTTAACATGGCTTAATCAGGATTTAAAGGAACTATGAAGATAAGAAATATAAGAAATCTATTTTAAAGCAGTTCACTATAATTGAACAGTTTACATACCTCTCCAGCTTATGAGCTGACCTTTCCTTCACATTTGGACTTTGGTAATGAAAAAAATGATAGTGATTTAATGTCAAAGCAAGATTTTCTCTACCAAGATTTCATTACAGATAATGAAAATAGCCCTGACATATCTTCTTTCAGGAGGTATCACTGAAAAAACCTTAGAAGTAGTCTAAGTTTTTGCATGAATTCACAAAAAGAGAATTTAACTGCCATAACAAATTACTACCGATGAAAGCCACCACTTAAAGGAATCTATCATTCATTTTGATGTAGGTCTCTCTAAAAAAAAAAAAAAAAAATCATTATCTGGATGCATTTAATTCATCCTCGAATGCTTAACAGATCATAATATTCTAAAACAATTTAATAATCTAGAAGGATATTTGACTATAACATTAATTACTCTTGTATAACTTTTTATAAGTGTATCTTTTTAAATTCAGTCAGTTGCACTATTCAGTTAGTTGCATAAATACTGTGTTGTAAGTATACAGAAAATATCATTTTCAATTTTCCCATTTCTTAGAATATTTAGAAATACTTTCCATTTAAAAAAAACTCAAGGGGCGCCTGGGTGGCTCAGCCAGTTGAGCGTCTGCCGTCGGCTCGGGTCATTTTCCCAGGGTCCTGGGTTTGAGCCCCGCATTGGGCTCCCTGCTCAGAGGGGAGCCTGCTTCTCCCTTCTCTCTGCTCCTCCCCTCTGCTCATGCTCTCTCTCTCAAATAAATGAATAAAATATTAAAAAAGAAACTAAAGAAATCATATGAAATGTCAGTCATAAGTCAGAGCGATGTTGTTCACAATGAAGAATTTCTTCCTCAAATTTTCTCATAAAAATTCTCGTTTTTCTCATTGCTCCACAGAATAAATCACAAAGTGACTCTACTCTCTTTTTCAAAAGAAAAGTAATAAAAATATTTTACTATACTTGCCATAAGTCAAACATTGCATCCTCTTGTATTTGGAATTATCCCATACAATGCTTCTAGCACTGTCTTTAAAATATGAAAAATAAAAACACAGCTTATGGTGTACTGTATTTCTATAATGTATATGGCTGTGTGCAGAGTAAATGAAACACTTAATGAGACTTTGCAAATAAGAAAAGAAAGATGCCTGCCATCCCAGGCTGAAACTAGTACTACTAATGAAGCTTGATATTTTTTTTAAAGAACTTTCATTATAGTTCAATTGCTATTTTAAAGATGATATTAAAAGGTAACGCTTATTGTTTTATTACGTGCCTGATACCACACTACGAACATTTACTCAATCCTCACAATCATCCTAAGAAAGGTACTATCATTCCTTCCTTCTCTTAGGTGAAGAAACAGACTTACAAGGGCTAAGGAACCTAATATCATACAGTTATTAAGAGGTAAAAGTGGAACCAACACTTGAAACCCAGGTATACTAGAGCTCCAGAGCCAGCAGGAACTATGTGTCTGCTTTTACCAGCCACTTATATCTCTAACACTTAGAACCTGACATAAAACAGGCATTCATGAAGTATGTGCTGAATACAGAGTACCAAAACACAGGTCTGCCTCACTTGATAAAAATCTCACAATGAAGGTACTCATAAAATGTTGAATGACAAACTGAACTACAGGAAAACAAATCATATTTTTCATGTCATATTGGGTCATTTAAAGAACATAGGATGAATCATCTCCCAAGAATAAAGGATAGCCTAAATCTACTAGTAAATCTAGATGTTAAAAAAAAAAATCTAGATGTTCATATATCAAGTTTGTGGAAAAGAAGGTTAAGTTTTTAGGACTCATACAGTCCACAGAACTGACATATTACAAAGAAAAAATACGGCACACACGAGCACTAGAACCAGACCTGGATTCAAATTCAATTAATCTCCACTAACTTGCCTATTAGTAAGTGATATAAGCAAGATTTTTAACTTCTTTGAACTTCAATATCCTCACACAAAATGGAGCTAATGATTAGTTGACAGACCTTCTAAGGCTTAAATGAAATTCTAAATTACATGTAAAGTGCCTCACCCACTACAGACCTTCAATAAGCACTGGTTATTATAATATATTATATATATAATATATTATATTATATTATTATTAATATAAATATATTATGATACTTATATTATCCAGTATAAAGATATCTTCAGGACACAACCATGAATATCATGCAGAAAAATGCACACTGACATTAATTAGGCTTTCAACTTAGACATGAACAGAATGCAGAACTTTTAACAAATGCATGCTTAATACTTTGGTGAATCTATAAATACAAGAATATATTCTAAATTGTTGTAAGCCAACACAATTTTCATTTGTATTAGTTTAAAAATACATATGATGAGTTTCCTGGGACTTTTATATTCTGTCTTCATGTACAAAATCTACAAGACCAAAACAATCATTGCACACCAGCAGTATAAAACCAGTCAGCAATAATATATGTGACAACACAATCTTAGAGATACTTCTATCGAATAAATTCTGGTTAAATGTCTTAAACTGCAATGATGTCAGTCAAGGTTAAAGTCAGAGCATCTGAATCATAATTACCCTTGCTAATAGAGCAGAGATGTAATAAGGACTATCCAAAACAGCATGCAACTAGAAATTATTTGTATCTAGCTCTGAAATATATATGGCTACTTCTGCAGCAAACTGATCTTCCTAATCATATACTGCTTAAGCTAATATTAAAATTAATTTGTTTGTTAATAAGCACCAAGGGAGTGGTGATAAAGGAAAGTGTGCTGGACAGAGGGAAATATTTAGGATGAAATTTTAAATTTACCTAAAATGATTTATCAAGAGGTGACTGTGTTCCTACTTCTTGACCAAAATACACAATGGTTCAATTCAAGAGTCTCTATCAAACAAAAATCACTGATATAAATCTCATATGTTTCCAAAAATGCAAAAGAAAAGTACAATGTTAAGGATATTGTATATAAAATGTGTAAACTCTGGTTTTATTTGGATCACTAGTTATTTCAGAAAAAAATACTGAACTGGATATGAAAGTGAAGCAATTATAATGCACTTCTTTATTAGAGGTCTTTAAAAACCGCTCCCTAGCATAAAATATAACAGTCAACCTAGTAGCACAACAGGTTTTTCCAAACCCAAGATTCCAGAGTATTTAGGTACATTTAAAAGCAACATTTCAGTTTGGTTTTTGGTTTCTATTTTTTGTTTTTAAATCTAGTTAACTTTGGAAAATTTCTTTTTGAAGACAGGCCCAACTTCTCAAAAAGTAATTTTGATTACTGTCCTTGAAGATGTTTAGACATATTTTCTACATCATTAAAGTGCAAAATTAAACAAGTCTGATTTCTTCCTAATACCACTCCACTGATTTTGCTTTGTTATGACAGATATTTATAACTAATTTTTATGGTTGTTAAGAATTATTAAATGATACTAACATAATCTCCATGATTGCTTGAATTTAATAACCTGACTTTATGTGATTATACAAAAAACTAGACCATTTAGCATTTACTTTAGGTATATTATTTGATGAATTTTTTTTCTAAAGATTTTATTTTTTCATGAGACACACACAGAGACATAGGCAGAGGGAGAAGCAGGTTCCATGCAGGGAGCCTGATGTGGGACTTGATCCCAAGATCACACCCTGAGCCGAAGGCAAACACTCAACCGCTGAACCACCCAGGCGTCCCTATTTGATTAACTTTATTTTTAACTTTTTTTAAAAAAAGTAATCTCTACATCCAACATGGGGCTCAAATTTACAACCCTGAGATCAAGAGTCACATGCCAGAGTCAAGAGTCTGACTGAGCCAGCTGAGCCCCATTATTTATTTTTAAAAACATTAAAAATAAGTATGAATGCAGATACCTATGATCCCATATCCTTCAAAAAAAAAATTTTTTTTAAGTAGGCTCTACACCCAGTGTGAAGACCAACATGAGGCTTAAACTCACAACCTTGAGATCAAGACCTGTGCTGAGGCAAGAGTTGGATGCTTAACCAATGGAGCCACTAATGCACCCCCTAACAAAACTATTTTAATCTTTACCTATTTTTTCTATCTGTATTATTTTTAAGATTTATTTATTGGAGAGAGCACACACGTGAGCGAGGGGAGGGACAGAGGGAGAAAGAGAATTTCAAGCAGACTCCCCACAGAGCATAGAGCCTCATGCAGGGCTCAATCTCACAACCCTGAGATCATGACCTGAGCTGAAATCAAGAGTCAGACACTTAACTGACTGAGCCACTCAGGCGCCCCATATCCAAGTATATTTTCATAGAAACCCTATAGAGGGATCCCTGGGTGGCGCAGCGGTTTGGCGCCTGCCTTTGGCCCAGGGCGCGATCCTGGAGACCCTGGATCGAATCCCACGTCAGGCTCCCGGTGCATGGAGCCTGCTTCTCCCTCTGCCTCTCTCTCTCTCTCTGTGTGCCTATCATAAATAAAAAAATAAAATAAAATAAATAAAATAAAATAAAATAAATAAAATAAAATAAAATAAACCCTATAGAAAGAAAAAGGAAAGACTATATATAGCTATGTGCAGGAATACTTTATTAATAAAGGTTGGATGATTACTGCAGAGAAACACTAAACAAAAGAATCTAAAAGTCACACGTGATTCATTTTATAAAACAAAACCAAAATATACAATCACATTTATCATACATATAAGTTTACTTGTCACAACAGCCTTGAGAATGAGCAAGATAATGTTGAAGGATGGCTAGCACCTCCCCTCATTAGACTAGACCACGACTTGGCTTAAGATCCTGGAAGATGCCAAAGTTAGCCAAAAGGGAATCCAGCCATTCTGGTGAGTTTGCTCCAAGAAAAACCTAGGATAAAAAATCCATTTCTGAGACAGGTTGAGCCACAACCACAGAGAGGAAAAGGGGTAACTGATAGGTCAGGGAGTAAGTCTAATCAAGAAAGAAACATCTGTGAGCCAAGGAGATTTTCCTCATTCAGGTACAGAATAATTACTAAATAATCCAGAATAGTAGCTCCCTGGGAATAACCACCAAACTGATTGCTAAAAATGAACTAAAAATTCTTACGTGGGAATATCTAAGAATAAGTAGAATATCTTTAAACAACTGGAGGGACTTGGGGGTGGGGTGGAGAGGGTATTTATATACAGTAAGTAGAGTAACAAATTTACAGATTTCTGAGATACAATCAACTTCTGTACTACACCCCCTGCCCCTACTTAGAAGGTGGAGGAGGAGTAAGAGGGTGGACAGAGAAAAGCATAATTCTCTTCTGCTTCCCATGAGTATCAAACAATTAAAAAAAAAAAACTTAGGATCAAAAACAGTCTTGTATACTCTGTTTTAGAGTCTTCTGAGAGGAAGTGAAGTAAGAAAACCAGGAAGGAGAAACACAGTCTGAAAAATTGAACATGGCCAATTTCTTAGAAACAGCAAGGCATGAATGAAGAGTTACAGAAGAAGCTATCTCCAGAGAGGGGCCTGAGGCTTTAACCAGCATGGCAGCCATTTGTTCCCTAAGTAGCTAGTATGCTTATCTTCAATTTTCCAAATTAATAAGCTTGTGGTAAACTACTCGAATAATTAGACACTTATGTGACATGTCAACAAAAGATCAAGAACATGTCAACAAAAAGATCAAGAGGAACAACTGTTGGCTTTTGCTACACTTAAGTTAAAATGCTGGAGCACAAATGCTAAAGCTCATACACTTTAAAACAAACAACAAAAACACAGATAAAAAGTGACCTAAAGGCCAATAGTGATGAGGTTCTTTTCCTGGTTATACAACACAAATCAGATGATCTTTTAAGAGCAACACTCACTTATCCATATATTAACAGCTTTATTTTATAGTTGCTTCTAAATATGTAGTGTTTTTGTATTACACAGCTTTCAAAGATAAAATATGAAGTTCTTGTTGCTTAATACCTTATTTTACATAGCTATCTGAAAGGAAATTACTAATAAATCCTTAGAAGACAGGCAGCCTTGGTGGTTCACCAGTTTAGCACCGCCTAGGGCGTGATCCTGGAGACCCAGGATGGAGTCCCACGTCAGGCTCCCTGTGTGGAGCCTGCTTCTCCCTCTGCCTCTCTCTCTGTGTGTCTCTCATGAAAAAATAAATAAAATCTTAAAAAAAAAAATCCTTAGAAGATTTAAACATGAGAATACACATGTTAATAATCCATTGGAAAAAATATTTTGAAAACAGCAAACTAAGAAGCAAAAGATGTCAACTAAGACCAATTCAGTTAAACAGTCCCGAAGGAACCCAGGCATCTTTTCATTACTTATGTATATTAAATATAACCAAACGGGATAAGGACAGATTGAGAAGTGTTCTTATTCTAAAGCACTTCAAGGAAGATGCCTGCTAACATACTTCCTACCAATCTTTTATAAAATCAAAGAGAAGGAGGATAGGACCAATGGTACTGTTTGGTCAATCTTTCTGAATTGAACACACACCTAACACTGCAACTATCTTCTGCTTGGCTTCACATTAATGATAGATTTCTTTTAAATTTTAAATTAAATTGTAATTTAATTTCCATAGTAATTCACTTTCTTAGATTCTTGTTTAAAAACATGTTTACACTGGACATTTATTTAAAACTTTCTCTGTAGAGATGCCTGGATGGCTTAGTTGTTGAGCATCTGCTTTTGGCTCAGGGTGTAATCATGGGGTCCTGGGATCCAGTCCCACATCAGGTTCCTTGCATGGAGCCTGCTTCTCCTCCCTCTGCCTATGTCCCTGCCTCTCTCTCTCTCTCGCTCTCGCTCTCATGAATAAATAAAATCTTAAAAAAAGAAATAAATAAATGAAACTGTCTCTGTAGCCTAGACTCATAGCCTAAGTCTACTGCTCATCTCTTTTCAAATTCCTAACTCATATTATAAATGAAAAATAACAATGAATTATATATATAAATAAAAGAATAAAATAAAGAATAAAAGGACACTAATGTCTACTAAGCATTAACTCATGCCAGGCACTTTTCTTATTACTATGTCTAATTTACAAAAGGAGACACTGAAGTTTAGCAAAGTAGGCCTAAGGTTTCAGAGCTCCGAAGGTGAAATTGAGAAAGGTTTGAATTCAGCAGTCAGGTTCCAGAACCCACTTGTAACTACTACAACATAACACTGCCAATCTAAATTCTCCCTCTAGTTCTGAAAAGTAGAAAACTGTTTTATTGCCTTCCATCTATGAAAAAGAATGTTCATCAAACAACCTTATATGAATGTGATTCAGAGGTAAGATGTTTAACCTGAAAAAAATTTTAAGAACAGTAGAAAAAGATGTTTATATATATAAGTAATTGATACATTTAAAACATTCTTAGCTATTCATTCAAACATTCCCCCAAAACCTCTCTGAGCCAAAAATTTTCCCTCTGATTTCTTATTCTGAAGTAACAATAATGACTCTCCTTAAAACCACTACTAATAAGAAAAATAAATTCCAAGCTGTCGTTAATTGAAATGCGTGACCCTTTCCTTTATGAGGCAGGCAGCAAGAAGGGAGGAAGGTACAGAAAGAAGTAATCTCATATCTCATTTGTTTTTTGATGACTATATACAGCAAGAACCACTAAAGAGACTGACCATCTACCAATACAAAATTATATTTTAAAGAAAAAGTCATGCTTTCTGCATCACTATGTCCTTCTAAAGAAAATATTAAGACATATGTGAAAAAATAGTTGAATTTTATTGAATACAAATTAAAGCAGTACCTTAAGAGATCTCAATTATATAAATATACACAAATAATAATTCAATCCATTTCACTACAAACACACAAAAATAAAAAAATAAAAGAGACCAGTCATTTTTCACATGATATAAGCCATACTGATCAAGTTAAATCAGAGCTTATAGGGCAATCCTGGTGGCTCAGCGGTTTAGCGCTGCCTGCAGCCCAGGGTGTGATCCTGGAGACCCGGGATCGAGTCCCACATCAGGCTCCCTGCATGGAGCCTGCTTCTCCCTCTGCCTGTGTCTCTGCTTCTCTCTCTCCTCTCTGTGTATTCTCATGAATAAATAAATAAAATATTTTTTAAAAAAATCAGAGCTTATAATTAAGACAAAATGTACTTCTTAGAAATTATATTTCAACATCAGAGGAAATAAAGACAAGAAGCATGGAGAGAAAAGTGTGGTCCAGTAAGTAAATAAATTCTTCCACAAAAGTGTTTAGTTGGCTTAGAACAGCCTTGAACTCCTTGAGGAATTTTATATATATTTATAACTTATATATTATATTTATGTATTTATATATTATATATTTATATATATTAAATTTATATATGCATATATAAAATTACCTTCTACATATAATTTACCTTCTAACTATAAAATTATACCTATATAACTAAAACAGAGACATTAACTTGAGTAGAAAATGAAGACAAAAATTCTACAATGAAACAAAAAAATTGCATATTTTGTAAAAGTCACGCATGAACCCTTTTTAAAAATAAAGAGGCCTAATGTGGAAATCTAGACAATACACAGACAAAAGAAAATAAATCCAGGAATAAGATGGCATGATCAGAAAACTAGAAAAACATAAAATCTATTTACAAATTAATACTAAAGTTATATAGCAGGGGAATTAGCTGTGGAACAGAATGTTAACCCTTAAAAAGCCTCAATAAAATGAAAATGTAACTGATAAAAATTGAGAAATTATATTTTAAGGGAAACAAATTCCTAATTTTTCATAAAAAGGAATTAATAGTTCGTCAAAAAGTGGGACATGAAGTTAAAAAAACAAACATAATGAATCGAATCCGTTAATTCTTCCCCTCTCACATCCACAGCCCCCCTCCCCAATTATAGAAGTAACTCTTAGGAACTTGTAATTTTTTTTTTAAGATTTTATTTATTTACTCATGAGAAACACACAGAGAGAGGCAGAGACATTGGCAGAAGGAGAAGCAGGCGCCCTGTGAGAAGCCTGATGTGGGACTCAATCCCAGGACCTGGGGATCACAACCTGAGCCAGACGTTCAACCAATGAGCCACCCAGGTTTCCTGGGAACCGGTATTTTTTTGTGGAGAAGCAGCATTTCTCATTCAACAATTCTTTCCATTGTCTTTCTTCTGTTACTGCAAGTAAATTAACTATACTTGTTCCTATTCCCTATAATGATTGCCTAAATTATTTAGATCAAAGCTCCCACTTAAAACAACTATAAAAGGTGAATAAAATCTTTAAAGTATCAAAAAGACCACAAGAAAATAGGTAATCCATTTCCAAATTTAGGGAAAACAAGAGACTGTGAGGTCATGGGTCAATCCAGAGAAAATGAAACACCATGTTTAGACAATGTCCCAAAGAAAGTTGGGGGGGGCAGGGGGGAACAGAACTCAAAATCCAGAGCTGCACAAAGTGGAAAGCATAACGGGCTTATACCCTCAAGGTGAGGGTGAACAGGATGACCACAGGTCCTAGTTTCCTAGTTGGGGGGGGGGGGGGCAGGGGGAACAGAACTCAAAATCCAGAGCTGCACAAAGTGGAAAGCATAACGGGCTTATACCCTCAAGGTGAGGGTGAACAGGATGACCACAGGTCCTAGTTTCCCAAGACAGTCTGGTTTATTCACTCCTTTTTACTCTCAAAAATGTCCATTTGAATAGCATGTTACCTGGTCACCCTAACAATCAACTGGTTTCAATCTTCTGGCTATCTCCTACCAGAAAAATGTCAAGCCTTGACAGCTTTAAATTTATTATGGTAGACTGTCTCTGAAGTTGACTGCCAAAAAGTCCTCCATCCCTATAGAAGGAAAATTCTCAGAGATTCAACAAGAATCAAATAAGGCATCTAGAAATAAAAAATATAATAAATAAAATTTAAACCTTACTGGATGAGTTTAAATAGCAGTCCAGGGCAGCCCCGGTGGCTCAGCAGTTTAGCGCCACCTTCAGCCCAGGGCATGATGATCCTGGAGACACAGAATCGAGTCCCACATTGGGCTCCCTGTGTGGAGCCTGCTCCTCCCTCTGCCTGTGTCTCTGCCTCTCCCTCTCTCTGTGTTTCTCATGAATAAATAGATAAAATATTTTTTTAAAAAAATAGCAGTCTAGATATATCCGATGAAAACTTCAGTGACCTGAAATAAAGCGTAGCACAACACAGCATGAAAACAGCAAGGCTGGACATATCAGAAGAGAGATATAAAAGGTACAGTGAAAAGGCTGACATTGATTAAAATATTAGTTTAATCAGAATCTCAAAGGAGGAGAGAAAAAGAAATGGAACAGAGGCAACATTTAAGGGATGATGTCTGAAATTTTTCAACTGCAGGAAAATAGCAATCAGCAGATACAAGAGGCTCAATATTATGTCTCAGGCAGCTTCTATAAAAAGAAACCTCCACTTAGCGTATTAAAACTGTAGAAATTAAATATAAAGAAAAAGGTTAAAAAAAAAAAAGAAAAAGAAAAAGGTTTTAAGTAGCCACAGAGAATAAAAAGATTACCTTAAAAGAAGCAACACTAAATCTAAACAGAATTCTCCATGACAAAAACAACTGAAGGCTATAACTATCTTCAATGAGCTGAATGAAAATATCTACCAATCTAGAATTCTATACTCAGCAAAAACACAAATTATCAGTATCAGGAATGAAAACAAAGGCATTATTATAAATTTTATGGACATTTTAAAAGAAAACAAGTAGAAATTCATTCCAATAAACTTGACAATTTAGATAAAACAAAGAAAGTCAAAATTCACCCAAGTGACACAAGAAGATACAGGAGATCCAAATAGTCATAAATAAATTGACTTCATGATAAGAACTAAGGGTTTGACATTTCACCCAAGTTCCTTGCAAACTAACAAGTTATCCTGCCACAGTTTCAGAGATGCTAGCAGTAGACAGGAGACTCCTAGGCCAAGGGAAAAGGACTTTATTATTCACCATAAAGCAAACAGCATGATTTTTGTTTGTATCCAGTTCCTGTTGCCCCTGCTACTTGCGCATGGCAAAAACCTGGAAGGGACTCAGGGAGATAATGTGTACAGAGTGAGTTTGTATCACAGCTGAAGAACCCCAAGCCTAGAAAACCACCAATCTCATAGGAAGGCTGTCAGCAAACCTAACAAACCTTTGCCCTGGTAAGGAGACCCTATTTCTGTATTTCAAGGCTTTTTGCTATATAAGCATTCGTATTAAAAGGATCATCTGAGATAAAAAGCTGTCAAAAGATGTGTAGAAATGCTATATAGAATTGCTCCCCAACTCCATAATTTAAAAACTGCCCACAAAGAAAAATCAATTTTCAGTCAGGCTAATCAGTGAATTCTGCTAATTATTTAAGGAAGAAATAAACCTGGTCTTACAAAAAATCACCTTCATAACAAGGAAGAAGGATTGCTTCCTTAACTCATTTTCTCAATACAGGGTAACCTCAAAACCAAAACTTGAGGGCAGCCTGGGTGGCTCAGCAGTTTAGCGCAGCCATCAGCCCGAGGCCTGATCCTGGAGTTTCTGGATCGAGGCCCGAGTCGGGCTCCCTGCAGGGAGCCTGCTTCTCCCTCTGCCTGTGTCTCTGCCTCTCTCTCTCTCTGTGTCTCTCATGAATCAATAAATAAAATCTTAAAAAAAAAAAACCTTGATAAAAACAATAGGAAAAGGAAAAGTATAGGCCAATTAAATTCATGAACATAAATGTGAAAACATGAAATAGAAGATAAGCAAACTGAATCTAGCAATATTTAAAAGCGTTAAGCCATGTTAGAGCTATTCAAGGAATGGAAATCTGATTAGCAATTTAAAATATTAACATAATTTTCCACATAAATAATATTTATAATCTCAACAGATCTCAATCCAGAAAATATATTTGATAAAATTCATCATTCATTCATGGACATGCTTAGCAAACTAAGAAGAAATTAGCAATTTCCCTAATCTGATGAATACTAACCTACCCAAAACAACCAACTAGGATCTACAACAAAGATGAAATGTTAAACAGACATGACCCTGTCACTATCCCCCCAACTAGTACAATAAAGCAAGAAAAAGAAATAAAAGGTATAATATTTGGACAGAGAGACACAAAACTGAGGTTTCATTTACAGATTTTTTTTTAAATATTTTACTTATTTATTCATGAGAGACACAGAGAGAGAGGCAGAGACCTAGGCAGAGGAAGAAGCAAGCTTCCTATGAGAAGCCTGATGCGGGACTCAATCCCAGAACTTGGGATCATAACCTGAGCCAAAGGCAGATGCTCAACCACTGAGCCACCCAGGTGCCCCTTATTTGCAGACTTTATGATTACACAGGTATAAAATTTTAAACATTGATAGATAAACTATTAGAATGAATAGGGCAGTTGAACAAGGTTGAAGAGTACAAGGTCAATATTAAAATTCAGTTGTAGGGGGATCCCTGGGTGGCTCAGCGGTTTAGCGCCTGCCTTCAACCCAGGGCGTGATCCTGGAGTCCCGGGATCGAGTCCCACGTCGGGCTCCCTGCATGGAGCCTGCTTCTCCCTCTGCCTGTGTCTCTGCCTCTCTGTCTCTATGTCTCTCATGAATAAATAAATGAAACCTTTAAAAAAGAAAAAAAAATGATACTTGATAATCTGATTCTAAAATTAAAAAAAAAATAAAAAAATAAAATTCAGTTGTATTTCTATATACCAGAAACAAAGGAATGACAATCTTTTAAAAGAGATACTTTATACAGTAGTATCAGAAATATCAAATATCTAGAAATAAAGTATTTAAGATATTTAAAGAGAAAATTATAAAATTATTGAGAAAAATTAAAGATGACCTCTCAGGGCTGCCTGGGTGGCTCAGTTGGTTTAATGTCCCACGACTAGTTTATGCTCAGATCATGATCTCAGAATCCTGAGATAGAGCCCTCATTGGGCTCTGCACTCAGCAGGGAGTCTGCTTAAGATTCTCTTCCTTCCCCTCCCTCATGCACACACACTCTCTCTCTAAAATAAATAAATCTTAAAAAAAAAAAATCAAAGACCTCACAAATGTTCATATATTGAAAATGTCAATAAAAGATGTTAATTTTTCCTAAGTTGCTATACAGAATAATACAATTCCAATTAAAAAAGTCAATGTTGGGATGCCTGGGTGGCTCAGCAGCTGAGCGTCTGCCTTTGGCTCAGGGCGTGATCCCAGCCCCGGGATCAAGTCCCACATCAGGTTCCCTGCGGAGATCCTGTTTCTCCCTCTGCCTGTGTCTGTCTCTGCCTCTCTCTGTGTGTCTCTCATGAATAAATAAAAACCTTTTTTAAAAAAAGTCAAATGTTTATGAAAGATAAGCAGATTCTAAAATTTACACAGAAATGCAAAGAGGCCAAAAATAACTAAGATACTCATAAAGAACAAGATGGCAAGAGGCTTGCTCTTCTGGTTATCAAGACTTACCATAAGGTATAGTAATAAAGTTGTTTGGTATATCATAAGGATAAATGAATTAACTAACGGAACAGATAGATACAGGAGTCTAAAAACAGATTTCTGCTTCAATAAATATTTATGGCAAAGGTGGCAATGCATAATAGTGAGAAAAAGATAGTCTTCTAAAATGTACCTGATATTCATCAATACTGAGAAAAAATAAAATTTGACTCCTATCTCATACCATACAAAAAAACGATTCCAGGGATCCCTGGGTGGCGCAGCGGTGTGGCGCCTGCCTTTGGCCCAGGGCGCGATCCTGGAGACCCGGGATCGAATCCCACATCGGGCTCCCGGTGCATGGAGCCTGCTTCTCCCTCTGCCTGTGTCTCTGCCTCTCTCTCTCTCTGTATGACTATCGTAAATTAAAAAAAAGAAAAAAACAAAAAAAACGATTCCAGGTGGAGAGTAGATCTAAATGTGAAAGACAATACAAAAAAGCTTCTGGAAAATGATATAAGAGTACCTTTATGATCTTGGATGCTGCAGTGGGACACAAAAGGTACAAACCATAAAAGACTAATAAAGTGGAATGCACCAAAGATAATCATTTCTGTTCATCAAAAGACACCTTTAAGAGAACAAAAAGTTAAGTCACAGAATAAAAGATTCTTGTAACCCATGTAACTAAGGGCTACACACACAACTTATAAAGAACTACAACTCAAAAATAAAAAGTCAACCCAATAAAAAATAGGTAAGAGATCTGAACAAGCATTTCATAAAACAGGAAATCCAAAAGGACAATAAACACATAAAAAAGGCTCTACTTCATTAGAAATCAGGGATATGTCTAATCCAACCACAACAAGAAATCACTACACATCAATTAAAATAGTTAATATTAAAAACAAAAACTGGACTAAACTACTGGAGAAGAGTTGAAACAAAACTCACACACACTGCTGATGGGAAATATAAACTGGTGTAACTCTTTTGAAAACAGTTTGGCATTATTAACTAGAAGAAAAAAATAAATATACTCTGTGACCAAAGTCCATACTTAGGAATATGCCTTTTAAAAATGAAAAAAAAAAAGTATGAACCAGGGCAATCGTACAAAAATGTGATAGCAGCACTGGCAGGTAATGAGCACAAATTATAAATACCTCAAATATCCACTAACTGTAAAAATAGATAAGCTACATTAAATACACACTTTGGAATACAGCAATAAATAAATAAATAAATAAATAAATAAATAAATAAATAAATAAATAAATAAATAAGCAAGCAAGCAAGCAAGCAAGCAAGCTACTGCTATATACATGAATCATTCTTAGAAAATAGTGGTCAGTAAAAAAGCCATTCTAAAAAAAATAGTGCACTTTGTATGATTCTTCTTAAGAATTATAAATGAGGTAAAACATGCAAAGGAATAAAGACTTAAATGCTAAAATTATGAAAGAAAAATAAAGTGATTATCATAAACGTCAATGATTATGGTTACCTCTATGGAGGAAAGAGTACATTATGATGGAGGAAAGACACTCAGCAACTTCTGAGGGGCTAGACATGTTCCATTTCAACTGTTTATGTTAATGTATCTTTTCTGTATTTGTTAGTATTTAGTTTTTTAAATGTTTTTTATATTATCTATAGTCTTCTTTTTAAAAACAGCCACTCTGGAAAATTTTGGCAGTTTCTTATAGAATTTAACATGTAATTATCATACGACCCACCAAATGCACTCTTGGGCATTTATCCCAGGGAAATGAAAACTAGTGTTTACACAAAAATCTATACACAAATGTTCATAGCAGCTTTATTTGTAGTAGCAAAAAACTGGAAACAACACAGATGTCCTTCAGTGAGTGACTATACTGTGATGCATCCATACTATGGAATACTGAGTGAGAGAAATGAACTACTGATATATGCAAAACCTTGGGACGAATGTCCAGGGAATTTGTGATATAAATCCTTTTCACTTACTTATATGAATACTTTTTTAAATGATACAATTATAGAAAACAGATCAGTGGTTACCAGGGGTTAAAGATGGGGTGGGGGAGAATGAAGGGTGGGATTGGGAGGAAGGTGGCATGATTATAAAAGACTGAAATAAGGGATCCTTGTGGGAATGGAATTGTCTATATCTAGACAGTGGTGGGTACAGGAAACCACATGTGATAAAACTGCATGGAACTAAACAAACACGCATGCATACACACCAGAAAGAACAAGTAAAACTGGGTAAATCTATCAGTGTACTGTATGGATGTTAATACCAATGGGAGTGGATTGTACAGGACTACAATGGATACTATGGTTTTGCAGTATGTTACATTGACAAAAACTGGGTAAGGAAAACAGAGGATCTCTTAATTATTTTTTACAGCTGTATGTGAATCTACAATTATATCAAAATGAAAAGTTTAATCAAAGTAATTGAAAAAATAGAACACACGTAATTTCTCTCCCTACACCCTTATTTTTGTATCTATGTACCTCTATGACATCTAGCTGCAGTGATATCAACCAAATGATAAATCTTTTTAAAAATACTTCTTTTTAAAAATACTTTACTTCTTGGTGGTGGGACCTCTGGGTAATTTGAATGTTTCTGTACTGTTATAATTTTTTGAACATCTCTCTTTTTATACAAATAACAAGTCATTACTTAATTTTTAAAAAGGCAATATAGTGCAAAACTTATACTCTAAAATTCGAAACTGTAAAATTTAAAAAAATTTTTAAAAGATGTAAATAAATGCAAACACATCCATGTTCATGGATTAGAAACAATACTGTTAAGATGATAATATCCTCCAAATTGATCTACAGACTCAATACAATCCTTACCAAAATCCCAGCTGCCCATTTTTTTTTTTTTTGCAGAAATTAACAAGCTGATCCTAAAATTCACATAGAAACTCAAGGGACCCAGAAGAACCAATCAATGATGAAAAAGAACAAAGCCAGAGGATTCTTAACTTCCCAATTTCAAAACTTCCTACAACAGCTACAGTAATCAAGGCTGTGTGGTACTGGCATAAAGAAAGGATAGATAATATGGAGTAATGGAATGAAATTTAAAGTCCATAAATTTCTGACGAATTGATTTTCAACAAGAATGCCAAGACACCTGAATGGGAAAAAAGTCTTTTCAACCAGTAATGCTGGGACAACTGGATATCCACATGAAAATAAAGCTGGACTCCTACTTCATACCGTTAACAAAATTAACTCCTAATGGAACATAAATTATGAGCTACTTCTCAGCTGAGACTAAGACTACAAAACTCATAGAAGAAAATATAGAAGTGGGACACCTGGGTGGCTCAGAGGTTCAGCATCTGCCTTCAGCCCAGGGCATGATCCTGAAGTCCCAGCATTAAATTCCGCATCGGGCTCCCTGCATGGAGCTTGCTTCTCCCTCTGCCTGTGTCTCTGCCTCTCTCTGTGTCTCTCTCATGAATAAATAAATAAGATCTTTAAAATAAAATATTAAAAAAAACTTGTACACAAATGCTCTTTTTTAAAAAATATTTTATTTATTTGAGAGCGAGTGAGCATGAGTAGGAACAGGGGAAGGGGGAGAAGAAGGGATGACATGGGGCTTGACCCCAAGACTCTGGGATCATGACCTGAGCCAAAGACAGAAGCTTAACTGACTGAACCACCCAGGCATTCCTACACAAATGCTCTTAAGCATCATTGTTCTTAATAGCTCCAAAGTGGAAACAATCCAAATGTCCATCAACTGATGAATGAATAAAGAAAATATGGCATTTTCTTGCCAATATGGAATATGATGACTATTCATCAATAAAAGAAATTAAGCATAATTAATGCTAAATCACAGATGAACCTGGAAATATGCTAAGTGAAAAATGCCAGTCACAAAAGACCAAAATACATTTTGTATGATTCCATTTATGTGAACTGCCTAGAATAGTTAAATATAGCTATAGAGACAGAAGTAGATTAGTGGGAGACTGGGGTGAGAATAACAGGTGACTGTGCTTACGTATGGGGTTTTTTTTTTTGGTATGATAAAAATGCCCTAACAAAGATTGTGGTGCCGGCTGCACTCTGTGAATACATAGAAACCACTCACTTGTACACTTTAAATGGGTAAGTTGTATAGTATATATGAATTATACCTCAATAAAGCTGTTATATAAAAAGACAGTAAAATGCAAATACTCCTTTTCATTTTTTTTTTAATTTTTTTTTTATTTATTTATGATAGTCACAGAGAGAGAGAGAGAGGCAGAGACACAGGCAAAGGGAGAAGCAGGCTCCATGCACCGGGAACCGGATGTGGGATTCGATCCTGGGTCTCCAGGATCGCGCCCTGGGCCAAAGGCAGGCGCCAAACCGCTGCGCCACCCAGGGATCCCTCCTTTTCATTTTTAAGACCACTAATATCCAGTTTACTTATAGATAAAATAGGGAATTATGCAAAATTCAGAAATACTGTGCTTAAACAGAAAATAGACAGTTTTTATTTTGGAGCCATATATATACATTTTGACATATATATACATATACATATTTTTTTAAGGGTAAAGAAAAGAGCAATCCGTAAAGAAAAAGTAGGATATGAGAACCATACTAACATATGCACAGATGAAGCGTTATACCTGGAGCTTGCTTTACAGGAACCCAGCAGTGGATAAGGGAGGTAGAAAAAGGAGTAATAGACAGGTATATGAGATTCATATATTATTCTCTCTACTATGTTTGAAATTTTCCATTTAAAAAAAATCAAAGTATAACCTTAAGCACCAAACTCCCAGACAAAGAATTTTAACTCCCAAAGATTTAAAATATTATAAAATCAGTTTTACAACAGTATCTATAGTTCTACAGAAATGATATAATAATTGGGGTGCTTGGGTGGCTCAGTCAGTTAGGTGTCCGGCTCCTGATTTCAGGTTAGGTCGTGATCAGGATCTTGAGATTAAGCCCCATACCAGGCTCTGTGTTAGGCGTGGAGCCTACTTAAGATTCTCCTTCCTCTCCCTTTGCCCCCGCTCCCCCCACCGCCTGACCCACTCCGGTTCTCGCTCTCTCTCTTAAAGAATGTAACAACCGATTTTCAAATAAATCTGATTTCTTCAAGAGCTTACACAGCAGTAGAGTATCTGTAAAAGGCAGGCGGTGCTCTTTATGACAGAAATTATTAATTTGTATCAAATATATACCACCTTATTAAATCTAAAGCAGATAAAATTTGTTTTTTACTATTTATAAAATATCACTATACCCAGGTAGCAATCTGCATAGTCAATTAGACAATGTATTTAGTCAAGACAATTAAAAACTGACTGCAAGTGAGGGCTAATAATTAATGCAATTGAAAAGACCTTATATAGAATTATAAATACTATTAAAGCTAATGATCACAAAATGCAAGATCCTTCACAAAAGTTATTTAAAGGAAATTAAATTTAGAATGACAAATATTCAAATGCTAAGGTATGAGCAGTACTGTGTATTGTGTGAATAAAAGTACTGAGAGAGAATAAAAAAGTCACTAATAGTGAATGAGGCACTTGCCTGCTAGAGTGAACAAAGCTAATAGCTGTCTTTTACAAACTACTATACCCAGAAATGATCAAAACATTCCTCATTCCTTGGTATAAGCAATAAAAGATGAAATAAAACTGTATATAAAATATTTATAGCTGCATGACAATTAACTTCAAAATGAAACTGAGTCCCTTATGAGAACACGGGAGCTCAAAACAAATGAGTGCCTGACAAATTCCTCCAAGGATGAAATACTACTTTTCTCCTCTCCTTTGTCCAAACCTTTCATTCTAGTAGCACTCTCTTTGAGATGCCCTGTACCGTAGTGCCACCTCCTAGACTGAAAATGCTGCCACTCTTCAACACTCCCAGAACAGTTTCACCAAGATTCACACACTTTCAGGAGTTACCATTTTTCCTTTATCAAAGCAGCAGAAAGCAGTCATCACCATAGCTTGACTCGCTCTCCAGGACAGACCTACATCTCGTCTCATGTCGCCTCGCCTTGTGGCTCAGCCTTTACACTCTGGCAATGCTCCAAATCCATCGTGCTCTCAAACCTCTGCCCGAGCGGCAACAGGCCTGCTTTACTTGCTTATGGCAGAATTAAAATTAACACAATACTCAGGTCTTAACTCAGATGCTAGGTTCTCAGTGATGCTTCTGTTGCATTCAGGATAATTTGGTTGCTCCTCCCTTGCTTCCATTGAACCCTGTCCCCTCCTACCTGCTTTTTTAGACAGGAACTGTGTGTCTTTTCAAAACACTGAATTCTCAGGGCATGATATCGTGGTGATCCCATAGTTAGCGGTCATTTTAAATCGGCCCAACCCACATCATGTTACCTATTTCTCCTCCCAGAATTCTTGTGGATCATGTGGCAGTATGACAAGAGTATTTCATAAAACACTGTACAAATGTTTTGTTTATTATACGTTTATTTTTTAAATTTCAATTCCACAAATGATGTTTTTATAGGCTAAACTTATCTTTTAGATAGTGAATCACACTGCTTTCCATCTAAAACAATAGCTGGGAAATACAAACACCCCATTGGTCTCTACCATTGAACTTCTTAATTCCCTAACCAAATAAGCTATAAGATTCCGTTCCTAAAATGGGTTTGATAACCTTCAGAAATATTAAGATTCTCAATCTAGGAACTGTTTGGTTTTTTCCTCTTCGAACTTCAAATGGAAAGGAAAATCTACAGCATTCTAATACGGTCCCTTACTATTTGTTTAAGAGGTATACAATATGAGAATGCTTTGCAATAGCCATTAGGACCCCCAAATCACTTAAATTTATTTCTTTTAGTTTTGTCTAGACTCCCAAAGCAATAACTACAGAGCACATTACCATTCTTCCTGTGTCCAAAGAGGTATAACTTGGCTTTTTACTCATCTCTTCACTTCTTTGCTATTCTTTCCATGGCAGGAAAGACATAGACACAAAGAAAAGGAAACCGATCTCTAAGTTTTATTCTCAAAATCATTCAAAGTAAATCTACTACCTCAAAAAAAGAAACTGGGTTGAAATTGGGCAGTCTCAAACCCAAAAGTTGTCAGGGGTGGGGCAAGTAAGTATATGAAATAAGGAATAATGGCTACGCTATTAGTCTGGCCATCTGGAGAATGAAGAATGCCCTGCTTAAAATCATCAATACGCATTAAAACAAAACAAAAAGCAAGCCAAATAAAATAGGCCTGCAGGGTGGATTTACTTTCTTATTCCAACACTATTTTAGTAGCTATAACACACATAAATTCATGAATTATATTCTTGAGTTCACCCCTAAACTTGATAGTCCCTTAAGCACTTCCTCTTCTACCTTTAAAATTAAACTCAAGGAAAAGAACTATGAGAGCCATGTTTTCCAAATTAGAGAATCCTGCCTGCATCTGGGAGAGATCAGTTTCAACATAACAGAGTTCACTAGCCCGTCTGACTCTAATAACGAACCACTATCTTTGAATATCTTGTCCTAAAACGACTTTGGTCTAGTACTTAAAACTCTACCTACAGTCTATGACTTTTTATTTTCCCAAGATACTCTCTTTTATCTGTGCAGAGCACTATCATTGTCAGATTAGTAAAATGAGTTCTCTTCCAATCAATAACCCACAAAACACACATATACACACACACAATCTTACTATTCAGAAACAGTCTGGGTCAAAAGGCAAGTCTCCTTCACTATTAATGTGAGTAAATTACTATTTAAACAGCGTTCCAGGGATCCCTGTGTGGTGCAGCGGTTTGGCGCCTGCCTTTGGCCCAGGGCGCGATCCTGGAGACCCGGGATCGAATCCCACGTCGGGCTCCTGGTGCATGGAGCCTGCTTCTCCCTCTGCCTGTGTCTCTGCCTCTCTCTCTCTCTCTCTCTGTGACTATCATAAATAAATTTAAAAAATAAATAAATAAATAAATAAATAAATAAATAAATAAACAAACAAACAAACAAACAAACAGCGTTCCTTCTGATTCTATCAACTTGGCCAGTAGGATTCTACTGGCTGAAGTAGCCATGTATGTACCACTCCCCAGTGATACATATGCCATGGGACAGATGCATCTCGTGCCGCAGTCACTCTTGGATACACAATCAAGTATCACAGGGTGAGCTTCTGGGGAAATACAAAGCAAATCAGGGATTAGTAAAATGTAACTCTACAGTTACTGTGCTCTACAATTAGGGTGGACCCTAAGCCAATATGACCGGTGTCCTAATAAGAAGAAACTTGGTCATAGAGACACAGCAGGGATGTATGTGCACAGAGGAACTGACATGCCAAGAGGCAGCAAGAGGGTGGCCACGTGCATGCTAAGGAGTGAGGCCTCAAAAGAAACCAAATAGGCTGGCACCTTGACTTTAGACCTCTGGCCTCCAGAACTGTGAGAAAATAAACTTCTTGTTTAAGCCACTCAGTCTGTCCTTGTTATGGCACCACTAGCAAACTAATATGATGTGATTTAATACCTATAATTCAATTTTTTGAATCAACCAAGAGATCTGGTTGAAAGATTTTTAGAAAAATCTGTTTTCTTCTTGTGTGTTGTTAGAACTTTATTGAAATATAACCTATGTGGTTTCTTTTAAAGATTTTATTTATTTATTTATTTATTTATTTACTCATGAGAGACACACAGAGAGAGAAGGCAGAGACACAGGCAGAGGGAGAAGCAGGCTCCATGCAGGGAGCCTGATGTGGGTACTCGATACCAGGACCCCAGGATCACGCCCTGAGCCGAAGGCAGGTGCTCAACCGCTGAGTCACCCAGGTGTCCTGAAATATAACCTATGATTAAGAAAAGTACGTAAGTCCTAAGTTTATAAGCGTTGATGAACTTTCACAAAGTGAACACATCCCTGTAACCATCACTCAGATCAAAATATAGAACACCAATAGCCTTGCTTTGATTCTGAATTTGTGCATTCATTACAGAATTTTATATACAATCTCTTACATATACTGAGGAACCTTATTTCCTTTTTTTTTTTGAAAGATTTATTTATTTATTTATTTATGGAGAGAGAGAGAGAGAGAGAGAGAGAGAGAGAGAGAGAGAGAGAGAGGCAGGCAGAGACACAGGCAGAGAGAGAAGCAGGCTCCATGCAGGAAGCCCGACGTGGGACTTGATCCCAGGTCTCCAAGATCACACCCCAGGCTGCAGGCAGCGCTAAACCGCTGCGCCACCGGGGCTGCCCGCTTATTTCCTTTCTAATATTTTTTTTTTTAACTTTCAAGCATTAAGTCTTACAACGGACACAACCGGTATTATTTAGAAATGCTACAATATTAGAAATACTAAGCTTCTTAAGGACTAACATGTTAAAAACAAGCAAAACAGGGGATCCCTGGGTGGCGCAGCGGTTTAGCGCCTGCCTTTGGCCCAGGGCGCGATCCTGGAGACCCGGGATCGAATCCCACGTCAGGCTCCGGGTGCATGGAGCCTGCTTCTCCCTCTGCCTGTGTCTCTGCCTCTCTCTCTCTCTCTCTCTCTCTCTCTCTCTATGTGACTATCATAAATAAATAAAAATTAAAAATATATATATAAAAAAAAAAGCAAAACAGAATCATGGTTCTAGCATTTTAAATTTTTACTTTTTTTTTTTGTAACCCAAAGAGATTATGTTTATCTTTGTGAGACAGTCTGGTAAACTTACCATCACACAGGCTCCAATTAATTTTTCTTTCTCTCACTTAACATATTTTAATATTTTTTTCTGACAAGACTTAGAAGCAAGTAAAGGCTTTGGTGGAGGTGAATGTCAGCTGAATCACTGATGCAGTTAATTTATGTGAATTTACTTTTCATGAATTTTATAGTCTTGGAATGAAATGGTTTCTCACAAATGATAGTTTTTTCAGGTAATGAGGTACTGTGCATACAGAATATTTTTTCCTTGCAACTGTCTTCCTGAGTAAATTATATTCAGTGGAGAAGTTTATGGCTTTGAAGCAGTTATTTCAAAAAAACTGAAAACAGAGAATCTATATATATGAAAGACTGGGGGCTGAAGTGAGAAAACGGTGGTATCTGAGAGCACCTTCTTGAAATCATAAGAGTTCATGGAGGCTTTGGGGCATCCAAATGAACAGAAAGGCAGGGATGAGAAGGACGTGGTTAGCCAGTGAGACGGAGTCCCATCAGTGGGACTAGTGAAAGCAGAAGCAGCACAGTCAGTCATCCTGGGTGGGAGCAGAGACAGGTGAGGAAGATGACAATGGTCAGTCAGAATGGTAACAGGCAGCTGACTGAGACGGCAGCAGAAACACAAAGCGATTCGGGGAGAGAAAGCAATGTCTGCAGTCACACAACCATGAAAAACACCAATGTGTTCTAAAACTACTTCCTGCCCTCCTGTTTAAATCCTCCCGAACCTCAGTCTTAGGATATTGGGTCTACTACAGTATGCTTTATGTGCAGTGTCCTTAGGAATCACAGTAGGGTTTAAAACCATTTGGATGCACAGGGACTCAGAAGGTATGAGGATCAAAGAACAAATCAATGCTCCCACAGAAATACTTGTGTGTAAGTGGTAAGTTGTGAAGTATGGCACTAAGAGACTGAACACAAATTATAATATCACATTTGGTCCAGTCTGTTTTTATCACATTTTCTTTCTTTCTTTCTTTTTTTTTTTTAAACGTGGGGTATATGTCAAGGTTATCTCTACAAAGACATCATTTTGGCTTGCTGAGTAAAAGTAGAGCTACAGTTTACTATCTCTGCCTTGGTTTGAATTCTTCCAGAAGCTGGCTCTATAAAAAGTTTTTAAAGTTCAGGTAATTTATTTGTGAGACGATCCAAGGAAATTTTGGAAGAGAGCTAGGGAAAAGAGGAAGAGAAAAGAAGTTAATAAAAGAGTCTAGAAAATTGGTATCAGCCATATATCACTGTGGAAAATCCTTCTTGCTGCAAAGCTCTGTAAGACATAGGACAGGAGTCACCCCACTTGAGGGTTAAAGGAGCTGTGTATTTCCCACCAATTCCTGTCAGATACTGGATGAGAATGGTTCTTAGCGTGAGTGTTGATACTCTAACATTTCTGACCTGCCCTCCAGGAGGGCAGAGAGGCTGGCAGCAGAGGACCTCCTCAGACAGAGACACAGATGTTGAGATTTAGAAGTTGGCCAGCATGCACAGAAATGGCAAGGGCAGAAAGACTATGGGCAGGCCCCGAGAGCATCAGTGGTATTTATGGCACAATTCCTAATCCATGGGAGTCTGTCCCTAACTCAAAAAAAAAAAGAAAAAAAAATCTAGAAAAAATCTAGGAAAAAATCTAGAAAAAACCTAGAGGCTGCAGAAAAAGGATTATAAGCTGCTCTAATCACCAGGCAGGGATCCCTGGGTGGCGCAGCGGTTTGGCGCCTGCCTTTGGCCCAGGGCGCGATCCTGGAGACCCGGGATCGAATCCCACATCGGGCTTCCGGTGCATGGAGCCTGCTTCTCCCTCTGCCTGTGTCTCTGCCTCTCTCTCTCTCTCTCTCTCTGTGACTATCATAAATAAATAAAAATTAAAAAAAAAATTAAAAAAAATAAATCACCAGGCATTTTCCTTTGATGAACAGTGTAAGTGTTCCTCTCAAGAAACTGTTTAACTATGGTACATAACAAGTTACATAGTAAGAAAAAACTTGCAAATCCTCCTAGTCATTAAGGTTTGCTTAGTTATATAAAAGAAACTGAGGCTGCTGGGTGCCTGGGTGGCACAGTTGGTCAAGTGTCCAACTCTTGATTTCGGCTCAGGTTATGATCTCAGGGTTGTGGGATGGAGTCCTGCAATGGCCCCTGTGTGGAGTCTGCTTGAGATTGTCCCTCTCTCTCCCTCTGCCCCTCCTGCTCGTGGTCTCTCTTGTTCTTTTAAATAAATCAAGAAAGAAAGAAACTGAAGCTATAAACAATCTTGCATGGTGTGCTTTTTTCTATATGAGCAGAGAAGCCTACAACTTCTAACCATAAAATATACTCAAGACAGACTTTTTCAGACGGGGAGGGGAAAATGTGAACACAATGTGTCTATAGGGGTTTCTGTTCCCTTCTTTTGGAATAGCTAACGACACAGTAAAAGCAAGAAACTGTGGACTGATACACATACATAGAGCTCTTAAAATAATAATAATAATCAGCTGCATTTCTTTTCAAACATAGCAGTCCTTCAGAGCATGCTGGCTGTCTAGCAGTGTTTCACCTTTGACCAGGCCGTAACTGCCCGGTTCGGCAGGCAGATAGTAATTGGTAAGAACATGGAAGAGTGAGGTTTTTATTTCAGAATTTAAAAATGTTTACTGAGTTGTTTTGCATTAAAGATATATAAACTGATCTGACTTTCAAGAGATCTTAAGTTTTTCTATTCTTCTTAAACAATTTATTTTGCAAGTAATAGTCTAAATTGAGGTTTGTATACAAATTGTATATAGTACTCCCGTTGTTTACATTAACCATCTAAATTAATGAACATTTTTTATTCCATTCATTACATCAATTCTTATACCACCTGCTTGCATTTTGTTAACCTTTGTTTTAAAAGCCCTCTATTCTTTAGAGTTGGTTCATCTTGCATTAAAATTTTCTTCTTTATAAATGCATCCATTTACTAACTTTAACTATACACAATCTGAAAATAATTCAAATACATTCAGTAAATACAACTCAGAGATTCCCCTCATCAACAGTGTCACAAGTTAGACGTCAGTACCTCAGCAACCCTAGAAATGACTTCTTTCTTGTCGTTTGTTTTTTGTAGTTTAAATACAATGTTCTGTCATTTTTTTTAGCATCCAAATTCCTTAAAGAGTACTACAGAGGGTGCTTCATAGTAACACAAATGATTTGATGAATTGTATTTTCTCCAGTGGTATCTTTACAAGTACGTGAGCTGTGCAACTGCAAACTACTTTAACTTCAGATAGAATTGAACCATACATCAGAAGAGGGGTGAGAAAAATCAAGGGACATTGGAATTGAGCATTACAGCTCCCACTGACTAAATCTATGATGATACTGGATTTACTGTTTTGTTTTGTTTAAAGGTATCCTAATAGTATTGTGGTTATTTATTTTTTTAAAAGGATGCTTATGGACACATGTCCTGAAGAATTTTAGGACAGAATAATATACTGTGTGAGATTTTCGTTAAAGTAACCCATGGGCGGGATCCCTGGGTGGCTCAGCAGTTCAGCGCCTGTCTTTGGCCCAGGGCGTGATGCTGGAGTCTCGGGATCGAGTCCCGCATCAGGCTCCCAGCATGGAGCCTGCTTCTCCCTCTGCCTGTGTCTCTGCCTCTATGTCTATCATGAAAAAATACATAAAATCTTTAAAAAAATAAAAATAACCCATGCGGCTCCTGGGTGGCTCAGTTGGTTAAAGATCTGACTGGTGATTTTGGCTCAGGCAATCTCAGGGTTGTGAGATGAAGCCCAGTGTCAGGCTCCGTGCTAGGTATGAGCCTGTTTAAGATTCCATCTCCCTCTGCCCCTCTCCCCTGTCCTTTCTCTCTCTCCCTCCCAATGAATGAATGAATAATATCTTGTGAGGTACAAAGGGCAGTGGCTGTGCTATAGCTGAAATAAGACTGACTATACTACTTCTCTACTACTGTATATGCCTAAAAATTTTACATAATGAGAAGTAAAAGAAAAAAATGAGGGTGGGGGAAGAGGGAAAAAAAAGTTTTTCTTTCCTGGTAAGCTTTTATTTTTCTTTTCCAGAGAGGGAGAGAGAGGAGGGGGGAGGGGGCAGAGGGGCAGGGAGAGAGAGAATTTTTTTTTTTTTATGATAGTCAGAGAGAGAGAGAGAGAGGCAGAGACATAGGCAGAGGGAGAAGCAGAGGGAGAAGCAGGCTCCATGCACCGGGAGCCTGATGTGGGACTCGATCCCGGGTCTCCAGGATCGCGCCCTGGGCCAAAGGCAGGCGCTAAACCGCTGCGCCACCCATGGATCCCGAGAGAGAGAATTTTAAGCAGGCTCCACACTCAGCATGGAGTCCAACGTGGGGCTTGATCTCACCACCCTAAGGTCATGACCTGAGCTGAAATCAAGAGTCAGACACTTAATCAACTGAGACTGAGCTACCCAGCTGACCTTTCCTGGTAAGCTTTTACCATGAAAAGCCCTACAGATAATTCTTCACTACTAATATATCAATATAAAGGTAAGAAATCAGCCACATCCCAACTTTATATTGCTTTTTTCTCTTTACTAAATATGGATCTTTAACATTGAAATAAAAGAATTAAATCAAGCATGGATTAAAGTAGATGAGGCAGGAGGAGACAACTCCTATCTTCCTATATGCAACAATTTTTTCAAGAACAAGACAAAGCCATGTGTAAATCACCATATTTTTTTGCACTAAGAATTTTTTTCAGTCAGAACTTGTACAAAGTAAGAAAAATGTGCTTTTGCGATTGTGGTAAACACCCCAAATTGTTTTTGAAGAAGTAATGTGACAAACAATGGCTAGTGGAAAAACCTGGTGCTTAAGAGGAGGTATTTTTTAAAAAATAAAACCTCAATGATAGTCTCCTAAAAGCACACAAATGTCTTCTGACATAAGAGAAGAAAAGCAGCAGAAGGAGAGGAAGAGGAGAGAATAAAAACAACTACTAGGGAGGTAAACAGGTTTTGGTCACTCCTGTTGGCAACTCCACAAAAAAAAATAATTTATTTTATGACTTTAATATCACCAGTAGTTGTATCGAATAGCTTGACTGCTAAAAATAACAGCTTCTCTTACAGGAGACCGTGGTTTCTCATCCTTGGCGCTTGGCGCTACTGACATTTTGGGCTGTGTGGTTCCTTGATGGGGAGGGGCTGCCCTGTGTACATACAGTAGGATGTTCAGCGGCAGTCCCAAACATTAATTAGATGCCAGGAAGAGGCAGCTGTGACAATCAAAAATTACCCAGAAGTGGGCAAAGTTGCCCCACGTAGGAACCACCACACTAGATAGTTATATAAAGATATAGGTCTAGAAAGACAATGATTAGACATTATTTTTGTTTCTGCAAGGCAAATCCAACAGGACATTTCTGAAGAAACTGAGGTTTAAAGTAGGTAAAGCTATATATCACTGTGCTTTAAAAAACAGCAGTATATAGCCCTGGGAGGTAAAAATCAACAGGGCAATGATGGGGGAGGAGTGCAAATAGCTATGAATAAAGTGAACTCTTATCTTTTTACATAAGTAGTCTGCTCTTATTCACGGACAGCATGTTTAAAAAAGTCCACCATAAATCCCTAAAGCTGGGTGGAAACATACAGGATTCCTTTCATTTTTCTACTTCAGTGTATGTGTGAAATCCAAAACAAAAAATTTCTTCCATTCTTTCTCCCTTTCTTTTTTTAATGCTGCCATTTAATCACAAAACTGATCTTGCATTTACACTGAAAACCACAAGTATGAGGATCAAGGGCACACTACATGATGTCAGACAATGTATATCCTATGGAAACACCATTTCTCTCATCAATAAAATAACAATGGTACCTACACCTCACAGGTTCCTTGCATGAAATAAATGAAATATTTCATGTAAAGTGCTCGCCATAGTGAACAAAATATGTGCTCAGTTGGGTTACCTATTTCAGTTAGCTATCACTGTTTAATGATAAGAAAGATGTAAATATTGTAAATATTTATGCATTAATAAAAATTTCTGGGACGCCTGGATGCCTCAGCGGTTGAGCGTCTGCCTTTGGCTCAGCGCATGATCCCAGGGTCCTGGGATTGAGTCCCACATCAGGCTCCTCACAGGGAACCTGCTTCTCCCTCTGCTATGTCTCTGCCTCTTTCCGTGTCTCTCATGAATAAATAAAATCTTTTTTAAAAATTAATAAAAATTCCTTCAATTCTTCTAGATTAAATAGTTATGAGAATATAAAATGACACAAGGCACTTTGTATCAATGTAATCAAGAATATAGTTCAAAATGTAGGACCACTATTTTTTAAACCTAACGCAAGATTGTTGAACACACATGTGATTTTGTCTCTAGTTCTTTGAGCATAAGTGTATTATTTTTTTTAAGATTTTATTTATTTATTCATGAGAGACACAGAGAGAGGGAGAGACATAGGCAGAGGGAGAAGCAGGTTCCCTGTGGGGAGCCTGATGTGGGACTTGATCCCAGGACCCCGGGATCATGACCTGAGCCAAAGCCAGGTGCTCAACCATGGAGCCACTCATGTGTCCAAGAAATTAGCAGGTTTGATGATAAAAACAGAGCATCACAGAATTTTAGGTATAGCCAAATACAACATACAATAAATATAAAAATTTGATGTTTTCTGACATCTCCATAAAGGATACAGAGAAGACAGTGGTCCAAAATAAAGTGAGCAATTTAATAGAAATCACAACCCAAACTTCCATATATTCTAGGCAACAAAATTTAAGTGGAATTCATGAGTAATAGAACTAAGGTTTAGGTTACTCTAACAAATTTGTAGCAATGATTAAAGCTGACAAAAAGCCAAATGTGTCAATATTCCCTGCATAAATTACATATCAATTCTTCTGAAAAATAATACTATAAATATTATCTAACTCATATTCAAACCACTGACAGTGTGATTATCACAATACACATATAGGAGAGACTACATTACCAAAATAAAAACTGCATGAGTGGCAAGGCTAACACAAAATTTAAAAGTCTTCTTTTGGGGATCCCTGGGTGGCTCAGCGGTTTAGCGCCTGCCTTTGGCCCAGGGTGTGATCCTGGAGTCCAGGGATCAAACCCCACGTCAGGCTCCCTGCACGAAGCCTGCTTCTCCCTCTTCCTGTATCTCGCCCGCCCCCGCCCCCTGTCTCTCAAGAATAAATAAAATCTTTAAAAAAAACAAGTCTTCTGTTATCCTTATATTTTTCACTGATCAATAAGTATTTCTCACCAGAACACATGGGATTGAATTTTTAAGTTTCTCGTTAATAATTACTTTTGATCACATAATTTATTCTAAACCCCAGGGAATTAAAAAAAATCATGTAGTAATGAAACAACAACCAAAAAGGCTTGCCAAGATATATTCTACACTAAAAAAATGTCTATTCAATCTAAGTATTGAGCTTTCCTAATTCCTAGAAATCTGGTGGGTATTTTTTTTAAGATTTATTTATTTATTTATTCATTTCGGAGAGAGGGAGAGAGACAATCAGGGTGAGAGGCAGAGGGAGAGGGAGAAGCAGACCTCCCGCTGCGCAGGTAGTGCGATGAGATGCAGGGCTCTACTGCAGGACCGTGAAATTATGACCCGAGCCAAAGGCAGATGCTTAACCATCTGAGCCACCCAGGTGCCCCCTAATTGCTAGAAATTTGGATGACACTGCTTAAACCATCTCTAAAGAATTTTGTTTTCTTCAGTAAAATTGTCAAGAATTTTGTTGTAAACAACTGCAGACTCTCAAAGTGAGTCACAAGAATATGCACTAACACAAGGACAATTGGTTACGGGAAGGTGGGATGGAACCAAGAAAAAGAAAATGGAACATCAACTGTACCCTAAAACATTTTATATCTCTAAAAAAATATAGCAAATATCAACAGTTATGAGATACAGCTATTATAATACTAGTTATACTATTCTCAGCAGTTTATTATAGACTTGAAATATTTCATTTAGAAAAAAGTAAATCGGGCAGCCCGGGTGGCTCAGTGGTTTAGCGCTGCCTTCAGCCCAGGGCATGATCCCGAGACCTGGGATGGAGTCCCACGTCGGGCTCCCTGCATGGAGCCTGCTTCTCCCTCTGTCTGTGTCTCTGCCTCTCTCTCTCTGTGTGTCTCTCATAAATAAATAAATAAAATCTTTTAAAAAACAAAATAAAAAATAAAATAAAGTAAATCAGCCTTAATGAACTAACTTGTGATTCCAAACCTTAATGTTATAATTACATTCCAGTTTTTTTCTCCTCCTCACCCTCATCCCCAAATTATTAAATCTACAGTGTATACCAACCATGCACTTATGCATGCATACCTGAACATGAAAAGAGTATAAACATGCCTTTTATTCCAGCCACTGAATAAAGGAACATTTTCTATTAGTTTTAACTTAAGAGAGTAGACCTGGCTCAGGCAGTTGGCAAAAATTTCAAAGCTGAACCAGCCACAAAACTTGGTGGTAGTTCAGAAAATAAAGAAAACACAAAGTCGTACATTTTTGCTTCAGTTTGCTCTTCCAGACAAGTATAACATTGCCAGAAAGTGGTAAGATTCCAAATCTTACTCCAGTGGCATGGCCATTACTCAAGAGAAAGCAAAAAATATAGCTTCCTTACTCTTTCCACAGGGGTTTCTACACATAATTCACTGGAAGAGTAGAAAGGCTGGTACGCTTACTAAAGTGGATGGGACTTACAGGTGGCAATCACTAAAACTATGGCTATCAGACTCTGGTATCTATCTAGAAGATACTTCCTCAAAAATGAATGGAATAAGCCCAACCTTTCAAAGAAACAACCAAGAGTATTCGACACCATTAATAAAATTCAACCTTCAGGGACATTTAAGAGGGCGTGGGATGTGATGAGCACTGGGTATTATATAAGACTGATGAATCACTGACCTCTACCTCTGAAACTAATAATATATGTTAATTAATTGAATTTAAATAAAGGTTTGCCTAATCGTATTATGTTAAAAAAATTCAACCTTCAAAATGAAAATTTGCAGTTTTGAAAAATTTATAACTACCATCATAAGCTTGACAGCTATCTAAACCTAAAGACTTTCTGTTTAAATCAGTGATGTTGGGCAGCCCGGCTGGCTCAGCGGTTTAGCACCGCCTTCAGACCAGGGCGTGATCTTGGAGACCCAGGATCGAGTCCCACACCGGGCTCCCTGCATGGAGCCTGCTTCTCCCTCTGCCTGTGTCTCTGCCTCTCTGCCTCTCTGCCTCTCTCTCTCTCTCTGTGTGTGTTTCTTTCCTGAATAAATAAATAAAGTTTAAAAAATAAATAAAAATAGGGCAGCCCCGGTGGCTTAGCGGTTTGGCGCCGCCTTCGGCCCAGGGCATGATCCTGGAGACCCAGGATGGAGTCCATGTCGGGCTCCCTGCATGGAGCCCGCTTCTCCCTCTGCCTGTGTCTCTGCTTCTCTTTCTCTCTGTGTCTCTCAGGAATAAATAAAATATTAAATAAATAAATAAATATAATAAAAATAAATCAGTGATGTTAATGAATACAAAATTTTGTTATTACAGAAGGAAACATGTCAACATGTGGAAGAAGTGCATAACTCAGTGAACCAACATTCTCCAAATGATGTACATATGATGTTCAAAATCATGCATAGGTCAAGGATTCATTCCAAGTACTAGATAAAGCCTATGGATTTCAATGTAACAGTATAAAAAGTTTACTGTTCAAGTTTTTTAAAATTTTTTAAAGATTTTATTTATTTGAGAGAGAGAGAGAGAGAGAGAGAGAACAGGAGTGGGGTGGGGTAGAAGCATCAGAGGGAGAAGTAGGCTCCCCACTGAGCAGGGAACCCGACATGGGGCTTGATCCCAGGACCCTGAGATCTTGACCTGAGCCGAAGGCAGGCACTTAACTCACTGAGCCACTGAGGCACCCTGGTTTCAAATTCTATACTGCAACAAACCTTTAAGAAACTAGCAATTACAGAATTTGGGTGTACTATCAAAAGAATACTCACAATTAGCTGAAAACTTCACTAACTACTCCTCCCTTTTCTAACTACATGTTTGTAAGAGGTCAGATTTTCTTCAGATACTTCAATAGAAATTAACAGACTAAATGCAGAAGTGGACAGAAGAATACAGCTTATCTTTTAAGCCGGACATTAATATGATTTGTAAAATGCCATGTTTCCCCCTAAATCTTTTCTGAAAACAGGGTTTTTTTCATAAAAATGTTACTTATGTTAACACATAATGTATAGGTGCCCTGAGACCAAAAGGTTCAAGAACCACTGCACAAAAGTGATACAAAATTATTACAATTATGATACATATGACTAAGTAAAATCTGAGTTCAGTAGCATGGCAACTAATAATAAGCATATGGTGCTGATTTAGGCAACAGAAGGTAACTCATGTATAAAGGCAGTGATAAGAAAAAAAATTCAACAAAAAGGAAACAGCTGTAGTTTGAATGCTAACAACACATACATATATACATAAAGCTTAGTTCAAACCTCTGGAAATTATACAACTGATATCCCATTCTCAACAAATGGAAGAAATGCATCAAGTTAATGTTTCCCACTAAGAGTCAAAAATTCAATTTGAAATAAAAATACTACCTATATTTATCCTTCATTTACCATTCTTGGGAAAGAGGATACCATTCTTGGGCAGGATAGTCCATACAAAGATTATAAATTCTACAATATTTCCAACATGACTGGTAATTCAGCATCTTCAAAGAGCATTTCCACAAGATATAACAGTTTTCTTCAAATTCAATCTAACACATTCTAAGACAAATATCTGTTGGTATATGTTACCAAAATCAAGTTTCAAAGTAAGACAGGCCACCACCAAATAAATTCTCACATACTTCCAATTATCTCAGCAGTTATACTATCCAGGGAATAGGTCTTATTATATAATGTGGACAGTGGTTAACCAAGTGTTACAGGACACATTGCTGAACTACTCTGATTAGCAAAAATAAAGTAAAAGAATCAATTGTGCCAAAATAAAAATAAGAGCAAGAAATAAAATGAGAAACAAAGAACGTAATATTCAATTTTGAACCTCAAATGTCTTAAACCTTGAAGGAAGTCACTAATAAGCCAGTTCACTGAAAAAACTTTTTTTTTTTTTTTAAGATTTTATCTATTCATGAGAAACACACAGAGAGAAGCAGAGACATAGGCAGAGGGAGAAGCAGGCTCCCTTCAAGGGGTCCAATGCAGGACTCAATCCCAGGACCGACCCCAAGATCATGACCTGAGCCAAAGGCAGACGCTCAACCACGGAGCCCCCCAGACATCCCTTAAGAACCATTCTAAAATGTATGTTTAGAGTAGTAGTAATTCTTAGGAGAAAATAAACTATTTTAATACCTTTACTTTATTAAGTCCACTCACTATTGGCCAATCCTAGCCCAGACACGATGGAGATAAGTAGGAGACCTAGTATCCTGTCCACAAGGTTTAATTCAGGGGCAAAATGACTAATACAAACTTCACTGCCAGAGTCCAGATGAAGAATCAAGAAAGACCAGAGCACAGTAAAGGCAGGGTAGCTGTGACTAAAAAAGGCAGACAAATCCCTGACAGGGAAAAAAGGTGAAAAAGCAGGAGCAGGTGCCAGGAAGCACCAGTAAATATAAGGGATTTCAGCAGACTGGACTAGAGAGGGTGGAAAGGATGGGAGAATTTTTCACAAGACTGCTTCAGAAGATTGCCTAAACATTCGCATGTGATTTTTATGATAGAACGAACTAAATGGGGCACCTGTCTGAATGTGAGAGTAAGAGGAGGCTAAGCACTATCATGGCCAAGACAATAAAAGATTGATGATGTATCACCGACAGAAATACAAACATATGGAGAATAAAAAAATGGGAAAATTGGTATGATTTTTATATCAAAAGTCCAAGTGGATTACCTGTGAAGACAACTAAAGATGGGACTGGACATCAGATGAGAGCCTAGACCTCTGTCACAGTTACCACTGTGGACCAAGGCTCTGTTAATTTCTCCTGAGTACTGCCATAACCTCAAGCTTCCAACTTGGTCTCTTCTCAACTGCCAACCAGTCAGTCTTTAAAATGTGTATCAGGGTCACCTGGGTGGCTCAGTGGTTGAGCATCTGCCTTTGGCTCAGGTTGTGGTCCCGGGGTCCTGGGATTGAGTACCACTTCAGGCTCCCCTCACTGCAGGAAGCCTGCTTCTCCCTCTGTGTCCCTGCCCCTCTCTGTGTGTCTCTCATAAATAAATAAATAAATCTTATAAATAAATAAAATAAAAATCAGATCAAATCTCTATTTTGCTCAAAAACCCTTCAGTGGCCCTCCATTTTGCTCAAAATAAAATCCAAAATCCTTACTGGTTTACAAACTCCTTAATGATTTGCCACTGCCAACTCCCTTCCTCTCTAGCCTACCACTTAGCCACTAATAGCCTATTCCTCTTCCCCTTGGTCATCTATTCCACCCCCACACTGACCTCCTTGCTACTCCTGGAACATGCTAGGCTTGTTCCCACCTTAGGGAACAAGCTTGCTCCCCCTGCCTTGAAAACTCCTAGCTGGCCTATTCCATATGCCTACGTCATCTGAAGGAGTTCAAGGCTTTTCAAATCTCATCTTCTCAATGGGCCCACACTGACCACACTGTTTAAACTTGCCAGCCCTGGGGTGCCTAACTGGCTTAGTAGAGCATGAGACTCTTGATCTCAGGGTCCTGAGTTCAAGCTCACACTGAATATGGAGCCTACTTAAAAATAAAATAAAATATTAAACTTGAAAGCCTCATCTTCAACCCAGTACTCCTGATCCCACTTTCTGCTTTTTCCCCAGATAACTCACCACCTGCTAGTCTGCAATACAATTTATTTATGGCATTTATTATTTGTTGCTATTTCCTCTTACTAAAATGTTAGCACTATGAAGACTGGGATTTTGCTAAAAAATACTAAATACTTGGGATACTAGTATCCCAAGTCTAAAAAAAAGAGGTCCTGGCAAACAGTAGGTACAAATATCAGTTTGTTGAATTAATGAACTGTTGCAGCAGGTCAAAGAAAATGAAAACTTAGAGCAAAAACACCACTGTGGTTCCATCAGCTCTAATCCTACCCATCTCCTCCAATATTTTCTAACTCAGTTATGGTTTCACCACTTACCCAGATGCTCTGGCCAAAAAAGCCTGGAAACCATTCTGGACTTTCCACTCATCCAATTCTCCCAGTTAATTCATCACCAAAAGCTGTCAAAATTACCTCTACTATCTCTAGAACAGGATGGCTCTTTTCCAGTCCCACTGCACCAGTTCAAACATTTTCATCTCTAAACTAGACTACCAAGTCCACAACTGAGCTATTTTGCTTTGATGTAACCAGGACTATTTAATGGACTTTAGATAGATTATGAAAAGTATGACAGGCTGGAGAAAGTAAAATGAAGAATAGGATATTTGAAGGCAAGAAAAATGCATTTTATTTTTATTTTTATTTTCTTTCCTCCTATTCAAGGCACACTTATTCATATACGTCAAGGTCCAGCTCAAATTTATCTTCACTTTTGAAGCCTTTCCCAGTTCTTTCAATAAAGTACTCTTTTTTCTCCTTTATACACAGCTCCATCAGAGCACTTTCTGTAGCAAGCTTTTTTTCCACATGCCAGTTGCCCAACTGAACAGAAGTTTAGTCTTATTTTGTTTTTAGTTAAGATTTTTATTATTTATTTGAGAGAGAGCACAAGTGAAGGGGGAGTGGCAGAGGGAGAAGCAAAAGCAGACTCCTCACTGAGCAGGGAGCCTGACACAGCTCGATCCCAGGACCCTGGGACCATGACCCAAGCTGAAGGCAAACACTCAACCTGACTGAGCCATCCAGGAACCCCAAGTCTAGTCTTATTCTGTCACAGAGCCTAGCATTAAAAATATCAGAACAGGGATGCCTGGGTGGCTCAGCAGTTGAGTGTCTGCCTTTGGCTCGGGGTATGGTCCTAGGGTTCCGGGATTGAGTCCCACATTGGGCTCCCTGCATGGAGCCTGCTTCTCCCTCTGCCTGTGTCTCTGCCCGCCCCCCATGAATAAATAAATAAAATCTTTATAAAAAAATAAATAAAAATAAATAAACATCTGAACAGATGAATTAATAACAACTTTTAGTCTAGAATTTGCGATTATAAAGAAGAAAACTAATTTTGAACAAAGGTAGGGGTGTAACTTATAAAAGCAATTGAAGTTATTACCAACAAATAGTAGATAAAAATACTAAACCAAAGATCTAGGGAAAAGAATAAAGACCAAATACATGAGGCATTTCTCCCTAAAGAAGGGTAGAGAGATAAGGATATTAGCTAATAAAAATATTTAATAGAGAAACAGATTTAGAATTTCAGAGAGAAATATGGAGTACAAAAAGGGCTAACCCAAAATAGCCCTTAAAAATAAAACATATTCTCTCAAACATGAATACTCAACTAGAAACAAATTGTGCTCCTAAAACACTCATGAAATGCAGATTGCTTTAATTAAGGAGACCATGTAAAAGATACAATCAGTTCCCTCTAATTCCATCCCCACAAAGATATTCTAATATGTAAAACTGAATCATTAGAAAATTGGTTCAAAGGGGCCTCTCAAAAACCAGCAAAAGGTATATTAATAGAAGGAATAAAATTATTTAAACTCTTAACACATTAAACTCAAGTGAGGTTTTTTTTTTTTAAAAAAAGATTTTATTTATTTATTCATGAGACACACACACACACACACACACACACAGAGGCAGAGACATAGGCAAAGGGAGAAGCAGGCTCCATGCAGGGAGTCCAACGTGGGACTCGATCCTGGGTCTCCAGGATCATACCCTGAGCCAAAGGCAGGCGGCGAACCGCTGAACCACCCGGGGATCCCTCAAGTGAGGTGTTAACTCTTCTTATAAAATTCTACATTTTATAGACATATAGACTATTTAAAAAAATGAAGAGCCTAGAAAAGCAAATTTTTATAAGCTGGTACAGCTCTACGCTTGAGGGAAAAACATAAAAATATTTAAGATAATTCTTGCCTTATGTATATTTCAATGTAAAATAAATGGCTTTACTCACTATAAAATGGCTCAGTTAATCATACTTTGGCAGGTTCATTATCAACCAATACTACAGTGTGAACTATGAAGATTTTTTGGGTCACAGACCCCTGAGTCTCCAATGAAAGCTACAGTCCTGTCCCACAGAAAAGCATACATACATACAAATCTTTTTTAAGTAGGCTCCACACCCAGTGTGGAGCCCAATTCAGGGCTCAAACTTATAACCATGAAATCAAGACCTGAGCTCAGATCAAGAGCAGGACGCTCAACTGACTGAATCACCCAGGTGCCCCTATATCTAGCATTTTAAATATGTCATGCAGTTACAGAGCCCCTGCTATTAATGATTTCCTAGAGATTCAAGAAACTCAGCTATAGAACTAAGATCTTTAAGATTGGAAGTGGCAAATGACATAATGCTCCTCAGAAAAGGAAATAAATTGTTAATAACAACTCTACAGAACTTTTTTCTCGTCATAGAGGCAATCAAGAAAACACTGAACATAAAAATCTCTGTTGTGGGACGCCTGGGTGGCTCAGTGGTTGAGCGTCTGACTTTGGCTCAGGGCGTGATCCTAGAGTCCCAGAATCAAGTCCCACATCAGGCTCTCTGCAAGGAGCCTGCTTCTCCCTCTGTCTATGTCTCTCTCTGCTTCTCTATGTGTCTCATGAATAAATAAATAAAATCTTAAAAAAAAAAAAAAAAAAAAAAATCTGTTGCCTGAAGTACATCAAATGATATACACACAGAGCTAAAAATGCATACATATGCCTTAAAATACACTTGAAACCTAAAGTGTTTAAAAATAAGATCTAATACAGGGGTACCTGGCTGGCTCAGTTAGCAGAACATTGGGCCTGGAGCTTACTTAAAAAATAGAGACACACAGATATATATCTTTTAAAATATCTAATATTAGTAATGGCTAATAGTTATTTGAGCATTTATTATGTAGAGTGCTGTTCTAAGTGTTTGAAATAAATTCCTATTTATATATGAATGTTAATAATTATTATCCCATTTCGCAAATAAGGAAATTGAAGCACAGAAATATGCAAGGAGAGCCAAAGAACAATGACATGAAACAGAAATGAGATTAAGAAGCAAAAAATTTCCTTACAGTATGCAACATCTAACAGCAACTTAGATCTGCATTTGTATTACCACAGTTCTACAAAGCAAGAACATATTGTCCAAACTTCAGAAGAAGGATCACAATCTTGATTCTCTTCCATATCCTTGCCAAGATAATCCTTATAATACCATATTCACTTTGGAGTACACTGTAACCAGAAATGTGAACACAAAATGTTCAAAAAAGAGCACAATACTAACTGAAGGATTTACAAGATTAAAAATGGAAGATTAATTTTGAGGATAACAAACTTTCTAAATCACTATCTCTTGTATAAGTAATAAATCATGCACTGAAAAAATTAGCAACTAAGTGAAATGTAAAAAAAAAAACTGAAAATAGGGTACCTTTCTCTGCAAAAGTAGCTCAAACTTTGTTCTAAGCTCTACCTCCTGTTTACTGTCTTGGTGCCATATGCCTCTTCTACTCCACGAACAACCACAGAAGTAGAGAAAACCTCAAAGGTTCAATAGGTCTTAATAAATATGACCAATCACAAGACAAATTACAGATTCCTTGGATGCACCTACGCCATGCCCTGCATAACATGGCATACAATAAATATTTGTTGAATGGCTGAATATTCTCCAGGAGAAAATGCAGGTGTTTAACGTTTTCTACCTCCTATAATACTATATTACAAATTTTGTAGCATCAGAACAATCCAATAAAACAAAACTTTTACCTTAAACCACAAGATCAAAAAGTTATAATTTATCATTTTGCTGGGGTTTTTTTTTAAGATTTATTTATTTTAGAGAGAGAAAGCCCGTATGTGCACAGGGGCAGGGGCCAAGAGAGAGAAGCTCCCAACCCACCACTACCACTACCAATCCAGGGCTCAATCTCAGGACTCTGAGATCATGACCTGAGCTGAAATCAAAAGTCTGATGCTCAACCAACTGAGCCACAGAAGCACCCCTATAATTTACCATTTTGTTTCATACTATGTCCAAGGGGGAAAAAATGACGAATTTTTTTAGATTAGTTTATGCAGCTACTGGTAATTCAAGACACCACAAAAGACTGATCTGAACATTATCTTGTTTTTAAACAGTAACATTCTACGTACTATAATTTCTTACACCTTTTCTTTATACAACCAGTAAACTTTTTAAATTAGATATGAGAAATTAGCTCCATTAAAATGAGCTGCCCTGCTACGTTAATAGTAATATTCTAATTCAGGTAAGGTTAAAAATCAAACAACAATGAAAATAAACATATATGTATGCTGCAAAAAATTTCTCTCTGTATTTAATTCACAAACTTAAATACCTGCTCCTGATTTATTGAACTGGTAAAATATATGAGAGAAAATACACAAAATTTACAAACTATATTTAACAGAGTTTCTTGGAAGGCAAAACAAACAGTTCATCTCTCTGCACTAAAAAGGCCCTTAGTATTGAAACCTACAAAAGCATATTCCCTAATATTAAGCAGTATTTTTCTTAAACACAACTTATAGTTGCTGAATATCAATTTACCAAAACAGGCAAGCATGACCCTATCTTGGCAAAACTCAGAATACTGTTTCTTCAACATCCTAGAAGACAGCTTGATGCACCATGCTCTTCCATCTGCTTTGTTCTATTTCTTCATGCCCCAAATGGAAACTAAACCCTTCGAGTAACAGCCAAAATTTCATCAATCACAGGAAATAAGTAGCATGATATGAATAATAGAGGCAGACAGAACAACAGATAGAGTAGCCTTGGGAATGACCTCAAAGTGGTACGTTGAGACAGAAAATCTATACAACACATACAGGAATCACATTACATAATTCTATTCCCACTTACCTGATGAGCTCTCAGTAAAGACTGTTAATGTCTGTCCTCCAACACTTTGTAAGACAAACGGATGTTCTCTAGGAGTGCTGACTGAAGCTGGTTTTCCACCAATATCGTGAATATTTGCAAGATCTTCATTCAAAGTAAACGACACCTAATAGACACATTAACAAGAGCTTATTACAAGAGACTTGTGTATTCAAAGTATCTTTCACAGAAATTCTGATTATAAATCAAATACTTTTTTAAAAATGTGAATCTTCATTTCTAGTCATTTTATTAAACACTTCTCTAAGACTTTATCAAACAATTCTACTTAGTCATAAAAAGAGAATCTAGAAAAAAAAAAAGAGAGAATCTAGGAGAGCCTGCGTGGCAGAGTCAGTTAAGCATTCAACTCTTGGTTTTGGCTCAGGTCATGATCTCAGGGTTGTAAGATCAAGCCGAACATCAGGTTCTTTGCTCAGAGTAGAGTCTGCTTAAGATTCTCTCTGCTTCCCCCCACCCACAAATAAAAAAAAATAAATCTTAAAAAAAAGATAATCTATTCCCATTTGTCAGAATAACAGGGCGAATCTACCATTATAAAGATGGGTGACAGCTTTCAAATGTTTTCTCTGGTTTATGGTTAAAGAAATTGTTTCCAAAACAGGAATAATTTTTCCCCCTAAGGTCTGTGAATTCAAGGGATGTCTTGTTACGTTTGTATCCTTATAAATATATATACTTAAACACATATTTAAATATAAATAAATATATAGCAAAGTGCCTGGCACAAAGAAGGAAAACAGTATTTGCTGAATGAGTGAATATTTTAAGAGTATAAAGAAAGCAATTGCACTTAAAGGGGGGGGCAAGCTATTTATTAAGAAAGCTTAAACACTCTAATAAGCAGAGGATGTATTGCTTTTTAGGTTTCAATGACTACTGTAGGAGTACATGGTGCTGTTTCATTTTCGAATATTTTAACAAATACAACTAAATATTTACAAAGATAATGCAATATTGAGACTTAGAATAAAAACACATAGTAGATATTCTTTCAAAATGATTTTTTACTATATACCAGATCTCCCCAAGGGAAGATCACACTTTACATCAAAAGATTTATGAACATAAAATAATAGTTTCCCAACTGCACAGGAAAGATTAAGAAGCATTTGTTAAACATTTCTCTACTATGTGATTAAGTACTACAATTATGTCCTGGACTTAATGAATCAAAACCTAAAGCCCTGAAAAATCCAGTCCAAATGCCTTTGCCACACTGAAATAATGTTGAAGTATTACTGTAGCAATAGTAAGCCTCACAGTCTTACTGTCTGTCCGTCCCGTGTCCCCCCCCCCCCCCCCCCCCGCCAGGGGACAGTTTAGGTCAAAGCAGAAAAATGCTAAGAATGAACAACTAGAAAGGAGTCCATTCATTCACACAAAAGTAGCATTTATGCTGTTTTGTGTCCCACACTATCAGCCACCAGTCTGATGTGGAGTTTTCCAGAATACAAACACCAACTTCCCTTTACTATTACTAATACGTAGCAAAATGATCTCATGATTTTAAATAAAATAATCACAGAAATAATCTTACCTCAGTCCTTCCTTGATTCCTACAAAAGAAAAGAAAAATTTTATTTAGATTTCATGTTTTCTTCAAGTGTACACTAAGAACTAAAACAACTACATCACATTTACATAAAATATAACATTTACATAGATCAACTAATATTTACCCTTGGCTCTCTGCAACTAACCTACTTGTAATCATATAGTAAAAACAAGAGTTACATTAATCCCATATGTATATTATGAGGAGTTTGTATCACCCACCACTATTACAATGGTCCTAATACTTTAATCAAGTAATAACCTCATTACAATTCTTATCTTTATGTCTACAGCCTAAATAATAGTCTAAAGCTTAAAAACGTATTATGTATCTACTATAAGCAAAGTATTGAGTGTAAGATCTCCATTGTCAGCCAGAAGATATAAAAACTACATCCATAACTGTAAGAGATACATTTTAATTAATGTTTAATTAAGAGAGCACCAATGTGCCAGGATCAGATAGGAAGACACTACTTCTTCCATTTTAAGAGATGAAGAATGGGGACAGCTGGGTGGCTTAGCAGTTGTGCAACTGCCTTGGGCTTAGGGCGTGATCCCAGTCCAAGAATCAAGTCCCACATTGGGCTCCCTGTGAGGAGCTTCCTTCTCCTTCTGTCTGTATCTCTGCCTCTTTGTGTCTCATGAATAAATGAGTGAAAGCTTTAAAAAAAAAAATTAACAAGAGAGAAAGCCTGATCTAAGCCTTTTTTTTTTTTTAAGAGTTTGTTTATTGGGACGCCTGGGTGGCTCAGCCTCTGCCTTCGGCTCAGGTTGTGATCCTGGGGTTCTGGGATCGAGTCCCACATCAGGCTCCCCACAAGGACTCTGCTTCTCCCTCTGCCTGTGTCTCTGCCTCTTTCTCTGTGTCTCTCATGAATAAATAAATATTTAAAAACACATTTTTTTTATTTATTAGAGAGAGAGAGAGAGGAGAAAGCATAAGCCAGGGAGGGGCAGAGAGAGAGGGAGAAGCAGACCCCCTATTGAACAGGGAGCCTGACACAGGGCTGGATACCAAGACCCCAAGATCATGACCTGAGCTGAAGGCAGACGCTTAACCAACTGAACCACACAGGCACTCTCTGAGCTAAGTTTTGAAAGGTACTGGGATTTCAATAAGCTGAGATAGGAATATATTATTAGAAATCATCAACAGAGCAAAGCCACTAAGAGTCTGATAATGAAAATGTAGTCACATTTGACTGGAAGAATACAAACTAAGGAATAGGGGGAGATAAATTCGGAAGGAGAACTGAGGCTAGATCATGGAATATTTTAAATATCATAGTACAGAGAATGGACTTTATTTCTCAAGTAATGGAGGGCCCCAAGTATCATTTGAACAAAAGAATAAAGTACAAAATATGCTCCTAAAAACATGCACCAGAACATATATATAAAATGAAAAATGAAGACCAGTTAGAAAACTACTGTTTCTCCATAACACCAGCCTGAATTCCAACCTGCCTTCATTCAGGGGCTCAACCACTCATTCTGACATTAAGCATCTACTCTACAACCATTAGACATGGTGCCAAGTGCATGGTACAATATGAACACAGGTCTTTTTTTTTTTTTTTATTGAACACAGGTCTTTATCCTCAAAAAGGTCCCCCAGTTTAATGAAAAAAGAGCTAATCCATAAACAACATAAACAGGATAACTATGACAGAGGTACAGCATACTGTCATGAAAACACAGATGAGAAAGCTAGCAAGAGATGAACTGAATTGAGGGATGAGGAAAACAACATGGAGGCATTACGGGTTAAGAGAATCCAATTAAACACAGACAGAAATGATCTAGCACATTCTTTAGAGCATCCATGAATGGTAGGAAGGAGTCAAGTGGTAAAGAGCCCCTTAGGCCACTAAGGAGTCCAGAATCTTAAACAGGTTTGTTTACTGCAGGACTTCTCAGTCTTTCACATGTTAAAGTGCAACGCTGACCCTCCTTTTGTGGAAGTATCTAGAAGTGAAAAAAAATCCTAAAATTTCATATAAAAATCTGCATTTCCAGCCTCTCTCAAAAGACCTGAAGATTTGGCAGCAATGCCCTTCCCCACTCCCCAATTCAGCATGACAACAATCCCTTTGACATGCACAGATAGGCAGTGAATTCACTGCAATCCCTTCCCTATCACTCCTGGATCTGGATTCTTAGAAGGATTTAATTTAGCTACCTTTCAGACATAAGTGCTGCAGTCAAAACAAAGGCAAAGATGCAGAGAAGGCACTTGCAGAATGTTTACTGAGTTGGAATAAGGCTTAAAGCAAAAACTCACATAAAACGTAATGAAGGCTTGAACCAGGTAATGACAGCTTGGAAGGAGGAGGAGTGTGTGGCAGTTGTATCTGAGCTGTCAGAACTGATAGAGGAGGAAATGACTGGAAGTAGGCAGCAAGGGGAAAGGACTGATTAAAGATCATGCTGACATTTCCAGTCTAGGGGACTAGAAAATCACCCAGATCCAATTAGGGAACACAGGAGGGGATGACAACTTTATTTTCATATATTTATTTATAACATCATCTTGGCTGGAATGATAAGAGACTGATGAACACTAGATGAGTTCATTTTCCAGAATAAAAACTAGTCTTTAAAGACTTGTGACTTATTTTAAAAGGATTACATATCCTTTTGCCTTAGTATATAAATGTATAAAGCATACATGACCTTTTGTTGTTCAATATTACCAATAAAATATATCTTCTTCATGATGACCTGTGGTTAAAATTACAAACATCAACTACTGTAAAACACAGTAATATCTTCAGAAATAAATGAAGCAAACATGTATCCCATCCTTTCACTGAATGCTTCATAACATTGTGAATTAGTTTCTCCTTCATTACTATGTCCATTTCTCAATACCCCGCAGCTATTTCTTTAGACTCCAGCCTCATTCCTCTTGTCTTTCTAAAAAAAACTAGTCATTTGTCAGGGTGCCTGGCTGGCCCAGTCAGTGAGTCAGTGAGTCTTCAACTCAGCTCATGATCCCCAGAGTTCTGGGATCAAGCCCCACAATGGGCTCTCTGCTCAGCAAGGGGCCTGCTTCTCCCTCTCCCTCTGCTCCCCTCCTCCATGTTCTCTCTGTCTCTGTCTCTCTCAAATAAACAAAAACCTTTTTTAAAAAATCATTTGTCTTTCCTTTTTGTTATTTTTGAATATTTCTTAGATTTGACACCAATGGGAGGAGACTTATCACTAATCACTGATGACCAATAAAACACCTTTTTCCTAAGTAAGAAAATCAACCAAATAATACCAAGTCTCTAACTGTGCTCCAGGATCTTTAAAATTTATTTAAATTCAATTTAATTAACATATACTGTATTATTAGTTTCAGAGGTAGAATTCAGATTCATTAGTTGCATATAATACCTAGGGCTCACTATCTTCACGTGCCCTCATTATTTTTTTAAGTTTCTTTTTTTTAATAGATTTTATTTATTTATTCATGAGAGACACAGAATGAGAGAGGCAGAGACATAGGCAGAGAGAGAAGCAGGCTCCATGCAGGGAGCCTGATGTGGGACTCGATCCCAGGACTCCAGGATCACGCCCTGGGCCAAAGGCAGGCGCTTAACCACCTTAGGTGTCCCTATTTTTTTTTTAAGTTTTATTTATTTAAGTAATCTCTATACCCAACGTGGGTACCCAACCCAAACTCACGAACCTGAAGATCAAGAGTCACATATTCTTCCAACTGAGCCAGCCTAGGAATCCCTGGGTTTTTGAGTTTTGTCTTGTTTTTAATTCCTAATCATACATTGCCACCCTGCCCCCCATATTTTTTTTTAAGATTTTTTATTTATTTATTCATGAGAGACACAGAAAGAGAGGCAGAGACACAGGCAGAGAGAGAAGCAGGTTCCCTGCAGGGAGACTGATGCAGGACTCTCAATTCCAGGATCCTGGGATCACAACATGAGCCAAAAACAGTTGCTTAACCATTGAGCCACCCAGGTGCCCCCATATATCCCATTCTTGAACAATTCACCTCAAAAACCATTAGATGAAGCCAAGCAAAGTACGCATCTGCAGAGTGAGTTGAGAAGGGTAAGCCTAGCCCAAATGGGATGGAAAGCAAGTGCCTAGGGCAGAAGGGGCAGCCTAGTGTCAGAGCCCAGGAGATTAAGGAGGATAAGGAGAGCATCCCCACAAAGGAATGGCTCAACAAGTAGTGTGTCAGAACCTAGTAGGGTCAGGACTTCCACATGGGAAGAAAACCTAAGACATGTTGTCTGAGTCCTGGAGGGGGAAGTAGGCATGCCTATGAGGACAGGGAGGGGATGACAGTGCTGAGGAGAGCATCCCTGTGGAGGCCTACAAAGGTAGCAGCTTAATGGGGGATGTTATAGCCCAAGCCAGGTGAGGAGGGCATTCATACACTGGTGGGGAAAAAGGGGGTTCTAAACAAATAAGAACAAAGGTCTAAACAAATAAGTGAATATATATTAAATATAATAGGAACCAGGTTCATTTTCAGAAAAGAGGTACAAACATGAAAAGGGAGAAAACTGGAAACATTCAGTGATATTGAACTAGAATTAGATATTGGTGTAAGTTCATTATTTCCAACAAATATAAATATACAAATTAACATAATTTAAAGGTGTATTTAAAGGTGTATATGTGCATATACTCCCTAATTCGGTCCCCTAAAAGGGTCTGGGAGCAGCAATGAGCACTTGTGGTATCCAGATCTTAGTTTCTAAATATCATTCTCCTCTAGAAAGAACTAGGACTCCACGGAAAAATGCCTGACTTCAGACTTAGACAGAAACAAGATGAGTCTAAACCATTTTTCTCTGACAAAAAGTAAGCGCTCAAAGAATGATCAAGACATGTCAGAAGGCTACAGGACTTACACTACTGAACTGTACACTGAAAAAAGGGTTAAGGTGGTAAATTTTATATGTATTTTTTACTACAATAAAGAAAAAAGGGGGCATGGGAACCATCTTAGGACGAGAGTCCAATTTGAACATCAGAATAAATAATAATAGTAACAAAATTGTGACCCATTAACTAAAATTGGAATACGTGAATTCATACCAACATAGATACCTAATGTGGAAAATGTGATGAGAAATGGAATATTTACATAGTCTCAAAGTACAACCTAAGAGAATACTTATTACTAAGGGGAAAAGAGTAATTTACAGTGAGAAAGCATAGAAGACTCTCCTTAATCAAGTGGTCAAAGTTACCACTACCAGTATTAGGACAAAATGAAAACATGCAAACCTGGCTAGAACCCAGCTTCACCTTCACTGATATTCTTGCCAAAGATGCCTGACTCCTATCTAATCATGAAGAAATATCAAACTCAAATTTTACAAAATAATGGAGTGGTGATACCTATAGAGTATACAATTCAAGGAAAGACTTCTAAATGTTCTAGATTTAAGGAAACTTAAGAGACCTGACATCAGAACACAATTCAAGATTATGGACTGGATCCTTTTGCTATAAAACACTACGGAGACAAATGGCAAACTCTGAATAAAGTCTAAAGATTAGGTAGTAGTATTTGATGTTAATCCACTGATTTGGAGGGGTGTGCTGTGATTATGTAGGAAAATATCCTTTTTCGGGGATCCCTGGATGGCTCAGCAGTTTAGCACCTGCCTTCAGCCTGGGGCATGATCCTGGAGACCCGGGATTGAGTCACATATCAGGCTCCCTGCATGGAGCCTGCTTCTCCTTCTGCCTATGTCTCTACCCGCCCCCCTCTCTCTCTCACTCATGAATAAATAAAATCTTTAAAAAAAAAAGAAAAAGGAAAATATCCTTTTTGTAGTTAAAAAAAAAAGTCCTTTATATTGTTCTAACCTTCTGTAGGTTGAAACTGTTTTATTTTTTAATCTTTTTTTACTTTATTAAAATACTGAGTTTATTTCACATGAATATTTTTGTCTCCCCACCATTTCCATTTGTCTGACCACCACTACTACTATGTCCTATCATAAACATTCCATACATACTTAAAACCAAGCAAAGGGTGGAGTTCCATCTTTAAAAACTAAACAGGCATTTTGGACAACACACTCTTGGCAATGGAACCTGGACAACATTTATCAGACACGGTAGGGAAAGTTCTCACTCTGCATTATAAAAAGGACAGCCAGATATCAACTGTTACAGAAATGAAATAAGATGGAAAATTTTAGCAAACTCTTTAAACTATTTTCTTAAAGAGACTTCCTCCACTGCCAGAGATCTTGAATAGCCTCTCGGTCAGTCATCCAGAAGCAATTCTTCACATAATTGATGAACGTGGCTTCCACTTTGGGAAGAGAACCACCTTTTTCTATACTTGCTTCCATTTTTTCCTTTAATGTCTTCTACAGAACTAGGTCCTTTCAGTGTTTTTGGGAGTTTTTTCCTGTTCTTTGAAAGATTCTTGACCTTTTGATCTTGGTGTTGATGGTTTTGAGTCTTTTCCATGCTGGTTTGATTTTTGTGCATTTTTGGCTGGAGTATGTCGTATAGATTTCTTTACTGGAGCCTTTTCTTCAGTTTCCTCATCATCAAAATCATCATCATCATCATCTTCATCAACATCTTCATCAGCAGCAAGTTTTACTTTTTTCTAACACTTCCAGGGGCAGAACGCTTTCCAGATATATTAAGAAGTCTTACATCCTCTTCTTCTTCATCTTCTGACTCTGCATCTTCCTCCACAGCTACTAAGTGCTGTCCACTAATATGCACAGGCCCAGAGCCACATTTCAACCGAAAGACCACAGATGTTGTTATTTCAAAGCCCCCAAAGGACACTGTCAGCTGACATTTTCAAAGTTGCCAGTGTGACTTTAATTGGACTGCCTTCGTAAGTCATTGCCTCTGCTTCAACAATGTGCAATTCATCCTTTGCACCCAAACTGACCATTCTTAAAGATAACTGGTGCTCATTTTCATCACTATCCACCTTAAAGTGGTAATCTTTGTCAGCCTTTAGTTCACAACCAAAAAGATAGTTCTGGGGCCGCAGGGGGACTCATGGCCATGTCCATCGAATCTTCCATGGGGTGGTGGCACACACTTAGGTGGGAGAGAAGGCAGACGGAGATACACGACTACTGTTCCATGGTACAGCCACGCAGGATGGAATCACACCAGGGTTGAAACTATTATAAAATAGAAGTATCAGGACGCCTGAGTAGCTCACTTGGTTAAGTGTCTGCCTTTGGCTCAGGTCATGATCTTGGGCTCCTGGGATAGAGACCCACTCGGGCTCCCTGGTCAGTGGGGAGGCTGCTTCTCCCTCTCTCTGCTACCCCCTGCTTGTGCGCCCTCTCTCCCTCAAATAAATAAATACATTAAAATATTTTAAAATAAAAAAAGTATTCAATAATTCCAAATGTGTCGTTATTTCACTAATCTCTTACTAAGGATTTGAGAATATTGCTAATTTTTCTCTATAACAATGCTGAAATGAATATCCTCAATATTTGCATCACTAACTTACTACTTCCATGAGATAAGTTCTATGAAGATGCTGGGTCAAGAGCATGAATATGTTATTAATATTTTGAGCCTTCTCATCATCCCAGTCCCACTCTACTGGATGTGTTTTCTGTGTCTTTCTAAAAGGGCAGCACCAAGAACTGAACAAACTGCACTGCAAGCAAACTGGCAGAGAAAACAGTGGGATGATTATTCCACTTTTTTCTGAGTAGTAATGTATGTGTGAGTACATGAGAGTGCGTCATAGATGTATATGTATGTACACATATATATGTTGCCAGGCTGGTCTTCAGAAAGTTTGCACTGATTTAAATTCAATAGCAGTTCTCTGCTCCTCCCCCTTCAGCAGACAACCACATCTTCTGGTGCAGTGTCACCCGCGTCCCTGAGACACGATGGTGAAGGTCAGAGTGGACGAATTTGGCCGTATTGGGCGCCTCATCACCAGAGCTATTTTTAACTCTGCCAAAGTAGATACTGTCACCATCAATGACCCCTTCATTGACCTCAACTACATGGAGTACATGTTCCAGTAGGATTCCACCCACAGCAAAATCCATGGCACAGTCAAGGCTGAGAACAGGAATCTTGTCATCAGTGGGAAGTCCATCTCCATCTTCCAGGAGGAGCAAGACCCCACCAACATAAAATGGAGTGATGCTTGTGCTGAGTATGTTGTAGAATCCACTGGGGTCTTCACCACCATGGAGAAGGCTGGAGTTCACTTGAAGGATGAGGCCAAGAAGGTCATCATTTCTGCTCCTTCTGCTGATGCCCCCATATTTGTGATGGATGTGAACCACGAGAAGTATGACAACTCCCTCAAGATGGTCAGCAATGCCCCCTGTACCACCAACTACTTGGCTCCTCTGGCCAAGGCCATCCATGACAACTTCAGCATCATGGAGGGACTCAGGACCACTGTCCATGCCATCACCGCCACCCAGAAGACCGTGGATGACCCCTCTAGGAAGCTGTGGTGTGACGGCCAAGGGGCTGCCCAGGACATCATCCTTGCTTTCACTGGTGCTGCCAAGGCTGCAGGCAAAGTCATCCCTGAGCTGAACAGGAAGCCCATTGGCATGGCCTTCTATGTCCCCACCCCTGTGTCAGTCATGGATCTGACCTGCCACCTGGAGAAAGCTGCCAAATACGATGACGTCAAGAAGTTGGTGAAGCAGGTATTAGAGGGCCTCCTCAAGGGCATCCTGGGGGAGATCAGGTTGTCTCCTACAACTTTAACAGTGACACCCATTCTTTCACCTTTGATGCTAGGGCTGGCATTACCCTCAGTGATCACTGTGTCAAGCTCATTTCCTGGTATGATAGTGAATTTAGCTATAGCAACCAGGTGGTGGACCACATGGCCTCCAAGGAGTAATAACCTCCTGGACCACCACCCCTAGCAGGACCAAGAGGAAGAGAGAGGTCCTCAGCTGCTGGGGAGTCCCTGCCTCAACTTATCCCCCAACACACTGAGGATCTCCTGACTTACAGTTTCCATCCCAGACCCCCTGAGGAAGGGGAGGGGTTTAGGGAACCCTACCCTGTCATGTATCATCAATAAAGTATACTGTAGGGGATCCCTGAGTGACTCAGTGGTTTAGCGCCTGCCTTTGGCCCAGGGCGTGATCCTGGCGACCCGGGATCGAGTCCCACATTGGGCTCCCTGCATGGAGCCTGCTTCTCCTTCTACCTGTGTCTCTGCTTTTCTCTCTCTTTCTCTGTGTCTCTCATGAATAAATAAAATATTTTTTAAAAAAAAGTATACTGTACCCAGCCTAAATAAATAAATAAAATAAACCCAATAGTATAAGACTGCTCTAAATTTAGTCAATTATAAATTTATTTATTTATTTATTTATATTTATTTATTTAATGATAGTCACACACAGAGAGAGAGAGAGAGAGGCAGAGACACAGGCAGAGGGAGAAGCAGGCTCCATGCACCGGGAGCCCGACGTGGGACTCAATCCTGGGTCTCCAGGATCACGCCCTGGGCCAAAGGCAGGCGCCAAACCGCTGCGCCACCCAGGGATCCCTGATTTAGTCAACTTTATAACATAAAAATTTTATCTCATTTTTTGTTTGCATATTTTTATGACCTTGAATGTTACGTATGTTTAGAAATAAAGATAGAAAAATTTTTTTACAGATTAAAAAAAAAAAAAACTCCCGGGACTTCCGGGATCACTCCCTGAGCTGAAGGCAGACACTCAACTGCTGAGCCACCCAGGTGTCCCATAAAGCTAGAAACTGAAGTCTCTCAGGAGAGCCTTTCTAGTTGACTACATGATTGTCAGTAAAATACAGCATATATAAAGCATTTCAAAAACTGAAGTTGTCTAAGGCAGGGTGGTGATATAGAAAGAAGGCTATTTTGTTTTTGGTTTTGTTTTTTAAGATTTTATTTATTTAGGGGGGGCATGAGCAGGGGGAGGGGCAGAGGAAGAGGGAGGAGCAGACTCCCCACTGAGCAGGGAGCCCCATGTGGGGACTTAAATCCAGGACTCTGATATCATGACTTAAGCCGAAGACATGCTTGACTAACTGAGCAACGCTGGTGCCCCAGAAGGTTAGTATTAAAACTTAAACAACCGGGCAGCCTGGGTGGCTCAGCGGTTTGGCGCTGCCTTCAGCCCAGAGTGTGATCCTGGAGATCCAGGATCAAGTCCCACATCGGGCTCCCTGCATGGAGCCTGCTTCTCTCTCTGCCTGTGTCTCTGCCTCTCTCTCTGTGTCTCTCTCATGAATAAATAAATAAAATATTAAAAAAAAAAAAAAAAACTTAAACAACCTAGGTGAGGTTGGTGTAAAAAGAACTAAAAACTTAAACAACCTAAAGCAAAACTATAAGCTAACTAAAATGCGGTACAAATCAGATGTCCAAAGAGATAAAAATAACCTAAGTACGATGGTTTAGAAACATCACATAAACCGCCCAAGAAAAATGGCCCAAATGTTACCAGCTGTTAAAACAGGCTAGACCCTCCTTTTTTCAGGTGCAAACAGAACCAAATTTAGGGAGAGCTGCACTCCCAGCTGCATGTTTTCTCCTCCCCTTCTGCCTCTCCCAGTTCCTCCGAACTCCACAGCCTGTCTCTACAGGATGAACAATCACACCACATAGATCCTCTAGCTTCTGTCTCACTGCACAGGAAGTTGTTGCAGCCTATCTTTGGGAGATGTGCCAGGGAAGGGAGGCCCATCCCCATACCACATCAGACACTATGTAGGGCCAATGGTCTATATTGTATAGTATGTGGCATGACAGTAGGTCAACACTACTGACAATTTTACATCCATTAAACCCACGAGTTATTAATAACACCTCTTTAATAGGTGAGGAAACAGAGAAAGTAAGCAATTTATCTAAAATCACACAGCTAGTAAGTGATAAGGTCTGGACAAGACCAGAGCTGAATGATGCCTGAGTCCATACTCATAACCAGTATGCCACACTAGCTTTATGAAACCTAAGTTGTTTTCATGTTTTACCTACCCCGCCCCACAAAAAAAATATATATATATAAGTAATATATAAATATATATTTTTTTACAATACAGATAATCCATAAACCAGCTAATCTGCCTCTAAGAATCAATAGTTGATTATGTATCTCCTAGCCTTAAAAATATTTGAAGATGGTTTCACCTGGTATGCCTTAAATCATCTCTCAACAGCCAGAGTACCTTCAAATATTCCTCTTGGACACTGAGTTTTTTTAGTATTCTCATTATATTAGCCTCACTCTACTAAAGGAACTTATTTGTCCATGTCTGTAAGTATAGCACTAAGAACTGAACATAATGTCTGCACCATACACTAACTGGCAAAGAAAAGAGTGGGATTAGCATCCCACTTCATTCTAAACAACAAACATCTATTAATGGCTCTTTTGTTTATAGCCACATAACCCTGATGACTCATATTTAGCTTGAAATCAACTAAGATCCCGATAACCTCATCACATGCACTGAGAAGACATTCCTCATCATCCTACAGTTGCTTAATAGTGAATTTAGTAATTCAGCAAAAGGAATGAAAACTGGGGCACCTGGCTGGCTCAGTCAGAAGAACTCGCAACTCTTGATCTTGGGGTTGGTAAGTTCAAGCCCCACGTTGAATATAGCGATTACTGAAAACAAGGAAAGAAGAAAAAAGAAAAAGAAAGAAAGAAAGAGAAGGGGAGAGAGAGAGAGAGGAGAGAGAGAAAGAAAGAAAGACAGACAGACAAAGTGAATTAATAGCACAAACAAGATAGCCAGCCAGGAGACCTACTATGGAACAACTGTTTTTAAGCATTTCCATAGCTATTTTAGGGCACTACTTACTACAAATCTGTTCTCATCATTAAAAGGATCTAGACCTAGAAGACAAGACAGATAATGTATCATTTTAAGTAGAAAATCTGCTAGATGTTTTATCTAAGATAAAAAATGCATGCACACGTGATAACATCAAGTGCAAACAGCATATTGTCAAGACCAGGATACTCTAGACAGTGAAAGAGGGGACACCAGCAATAATCACACTGGGAAAATATGTAAACTAGGACTGTTCAGGCAAACCTGGGGGGGGTAGCCACCTAATATTAGATGCAACTGTGTAAACCATCTGCTTCTCTAAGGAAGAAAAAGAGCTTGAAATTTTCTACCCAGCAAAGGATGATAAAGAAAAATGTGGCACACACACTACTGCTTATTTAGCATGCTGTATTTATTTTTATTAAGCTAAGGCCTAATGCCAGACAACTACCAAGAGCCACTTAGGACTAGAACCCAAGTCTGGAGATCTAGTCTAGTTACTACATAAAACCACATGGTTCATCACTTAAATGCATTTTTTTCCTGTAATCTGCCTTTCTTCAGTGACATACAGTGCTGAGATTTTATCTTGATAGTGGCCTCCATTCTCAGTAAAACCAATTATAAGAAATTCTGTAGTCCACAACAGAAAAGGTAATTATCTGCACTACAAATAATTCCATGTTGAAAAAGAAAAAAGAGCACAGATTTTTTTTAGAGCAGATTTCAATTAAAAGTATGCAATGTATCCATTTCTTTTTCCTTCCAATAAAAGTATGACAACTCACAAAAAAATGTGATTTATCTACAACTTTCCAGAAATAGGTTCATTTTATAAAGTTAATACGCAAATAAATGACAACCATTTCCATATTATCTCACTGGATTCATAAAAAAGGTGTGCAAAACAGGCAACTCTAGGGATAAACTAAACTCAGAAGATTAAGTGACCTATACAAAGTCTCACTGGTAGTAAGTGACAGAGCTGGAATGGAAAGCTACTGGAGTTTTCTTACCATTCAAATGCCTGAATTCAAGCCTGGTTCCTCTATTAAACTAAAAGTAATTTCTTGAGAAAAATAAGATATTACTTGTCCCTACCTAACTTTAGGACTTTGGATATAAAAGCATTCCTGTTTCCAATCAATATCTTGTTCAAACAAAATGAAGAGTTAAAAGATATGTCAGAACAAAGTAATAAAAAGAACAAAAAAGAACTAGAAAGAAAACCCTGGGGTCAAATAACATGTAGAGACTGAGAAGATGAGAAAGAGCCAGCAACAGACTGAAAAGGAACAGTCTGCTAGGGAAGCCAATCAAGAGAGTGCTGTCCCAGAAACGAAATGAAAAAAAAAAAAAAAAAAGAGTTTAAGGATAAGAATGTTCACTATGTCAAATTCTGTTGATGGACAATTAGGGAGGCTGGTAGATGACTCAGATTTAGGGATGTGGATGTGTTAGACTGAAAAAAAGGACTACAAATCCTTTGCAGTGACTCCCACCAAGAGCGGAGCCTATTGCTCCCCACTTGAATCTGGTTATGTGAGATGCACCCTCAGTAGGACTTTAGCACACATGATGAAAACACAGGTTTGCTAAGCGCTTGTGCACTGGGACTTCCCTCTCTTTTGCTACTGGGAACTTTCACCATCATCTGAATGAACATGCTGGAGATGAAACACACATGACCACCGCCCCAAATGATTGCAAGCCAACTACTAGACACCTGAGTGTGGCTGTTCTAGCCAGAAAGACCAACCAGGTCAGCCCCAAACAGAACTGCCCCACAGAAAAATAAGCAAATAAAATGGTTTTCGTTCTAAGCCACTAAATTTTTGGGTGATTTGTTATGAAGCAAAAGCTAACTGATAAGAAGGAAGACACCAATGACAGACTAGAACTATTTCAATTGAGTAGTGAGCTGAAAATCTGATCAGAGTTGGGTTAAGAATGAATGGACAGAATGGAATGCAAGGCCTCTGGCTGATACCAACTGAACTTTGGAGGCTTCTCTTTCTAACAAGGCCATTTCTTCAACCAAGAAACTACACCATTACATTGCTTACCAGGTGTTCCCTAGGCTTTTCCAATGCCTCTATAGACAAATATGGTGGCACAATGGCAAAATTTTTCTACTGAAGTACTTAATGGGGTGCATCCATTTATTCCCAATCCAGAATACCTCCTCAGATGATGTGGAGACGATGGAGGGATGAGGGAACTACATACTCTTCTGCTTCACTGCCAATAAGTTTTACCAATAAATCTGACTTTATATTTATACCTATCACTGGGGGAGAAGGGGTGTATGTGTGCGTGTGTCTGTGCATGCATATCTATACGTGTGTGCACAGATATGTGGTGTGCACATATATCTCATTACAGCACACCTAACCATCTCTTAACAAGTCTTGATATGCTCATTACTTCTCATTTTCCAGGTATATTCTCTATCTGAAAAAGAACTGTTACTACATTTTAAAGCACATAAAAATTTCAAAAAACAGCTTTTTAAATGTCCAAAATATACAAATAACTTACTTGGCAATCCGCAGTTTCCCAACTTCACCTCTTCCAGGGGCTTTAGCCCATTGTTGTGACAAATATTTAGGAACCTAAAAAATAAACAAAACACTAATAAGACTATGTTTTAGATGCTAACAAACTTTTTTTTTTAAGATTTTATTTATTTATTCATGAGAGACACAGAGAGGCAGGGACATAGGCAGAGGGAGAAGCAGGCTTCCCTGCGGGGATCACAACCTTGAGCCAAAGGCAGATGCTCAACCACTGAGCCACTTAGGTGTCCTGCTAACAAACTTCTTAAACATAAAAGGATACACTGCTTCCATTTTACTTTCTGCCTACAGTAACTGATCATTAGGTATTATGCTCTTATTGTATGTTTTACACTATAAGGGATCATTTAAAATTTCAAAGAGCTTAAAGTCAATCAAGCTGGTGACAAAGCACTAACACTAGTAAAATATCATAACAAAACAAAGTGTTAACTTATGTTCCCAAATAAATCCAATGAAAGTTTAAACATAAGAAAGGCTACCAGAAAAAGGTTTCTCAGGAGCAATGATACTCTTAACATATTTATTTAAAGATACACCAACTTTAAGATGATTTCAAAAGTCAAGTTTTATTGTAAGACTATAACTCTGACCAATAATAAAGGATCTGCTGAAATAGCACAGCTAACATTTATATAATACTAGTTTCCTGACACTGTTGTAAGCAGTTTCCATATATTTACACATTTAATCTTCATATCTCTATGAGGTAGATACTGTTAATTACCCTCATTTTACAGATTATGAATCTAGGATACCCAGGCATTACATAATTTAACCAAGGCTATAAAATTTGTAAATGATGGAGTCAAGATTCAAACCCAGGCAGTAACTAGATATATACCATCAGAAGGGTTTTAATTCCCAAAAAGGTTAAGAGAACATATGCTGAATCACTACTATCTAAGAGGCAGTCTGAACTGTGGGATCAGCACACACCTTCAAAGTTAGCCTATTGTGAGGAAAGAGATACCACATAAAAAGCATGAAGCATTAACACCTCACATAAGCAAGTACTCCATGAGTGTCAGGTGTCACTACTATTTCCCCCAGTAATCTTGGTATGGTAACATGAATATGAATTTAGAACTGAGTCAGAGCTTCCAAAACTGGAAAGAAAAGAAAAATTCTATTTACCAAGATTTCATTTGCAAAAAGAAGTGCTTAACTATCAAACAACCTGCATTGCTGTTTAGATATAGTAAAAAGTCAGGAATGAAAGGGTCAAAAGAAGAGTCTAATGATTATTTCTTCAATTACATATATTCTTTACAACAAAACTTATTGAACATTAGCCATACTCCCTAATAAAACCCATATAGATGGTGTCTTTTCTTCAACATATTCCAAGTTATGGTTCAAATGAGTCTTCTCCAAATATAGGTGCCATAAGACTTTCTCCCTGTCAGTAATGGTATCCCTTCCATAATCCGTATTTCAAGCAAGCAATCACACTAGCCACTAACTTCCTGGCTCTCTCCTCAATACTTCAACTCCAACAGTTCTATCCCTCCAGATTACTGACACAAACATATTTACACTGTTCCCTAGCTGCCCATGTCCGACCTTTACAGTCCATCATCACAATCATTCCCTTCCCCTACCTCCATCATGCTGGCCTGGCAGGACCTTAATCCTGATTAAAGCCAATCTCTACTGCTACTTAATTAATTAGTTTGATAGTGTCACTTCTCACTGCACCTGAGAAGCTGGAGAAAAATTCACAGTGATGCTAACTAGTCTCATTTGAAATATACGGCTACTAACATTAAGTAAGCCCTTCAAGATGCTTGGCACTTGAACTCCACCTCCCTAGTCAATTCCCCCCTCCCGCTACAGCTGAGACACAAGTTCTCTTCTCAACCCCACAGCACCTCTCTCCCTCCTTTCTCCTTCTGTGCTGATAACCTGACTTCTCTTCCAACTGGGGAAAGAGTATCAAAAAAAAGAACATCTACAGCTACCATGTTGCCACAGCTGAGACCTTTTGCCTTCCTCTCTAAAACAGATTAACACTGGCCAATCCCTCCAGTGTGCACAGAATTTCTTCCCCTGCAGTCTAATCAAGAATATCTTTCCTTCAATTCTACTTTTTTCTCCTCTCTCCTCTTCTCTACTTAATCATCCCCCCCCCCAAAAAAAAAAATCATTCCCCCAACAGAATGATGACCATGATGATGACTGCTAACACTAGAGTGGTTATTACACAAGGCAGGAACACTCTTAAGATGGAACCGAATGATCCTCAATTCTTGATATTCACACCCTTGCGTGATTGCCTTTCCTTGAGGGAGAAGAGGACCTGGACCTTGTTTCTCATCAGTACAACATAGCAAAGGTGATGGGATGTTACCCTCTTCCCCTTTGGCTAGGATTCTTTTATTTATTTATCTTTTTACTACAAAAATGGATCCATTTTTTTTTAATATTTTTTTTGAATTTTTATTTATTTACGATAGGCACACAGTGAGAGAGAGAGGCAGAGACACAGGCAGAGGGAGAAGCAGGCTCCATGCACCGGGAGCCCGACGTGGGATTCGATCCCGGGTCTCCAGGATCGCGCCCTGGGCCAAAGGCAGGCGCCAAACCGCTGCGCCACCCAGGAATCCATTTTTTTTTAAGTGGGTTCCACATCCAACATCCACATCCAATATTCATGACTGAGATCAAGAGTCACATGCTCAAAAAGAAAGAAAAAAGTCACATGCTCTACCAAGTGAGCCGGCCAGACACCCAATTTCTTTCTTTTTTTTTTTTTAAGTTTTCATTTTCAGTACCCAGTGCTCATCACAAGTGCACTCCTTAATCCCCATGACCTATTTCACCCATCCCCCCACTCACCACCCCCCTGGTAACCATCAGTTTGTTCTCTATAGTTGAGAGTGTTTCTTGATTTTGTCTCTCTCTTCCCACTTTGCTCATTTGTTTTGTTTTTTTCAATTCCACATATGACTGATATACAGTATTTGCCTTTCTCTGGCTTATTTCACTTAGCATAACACTCTCTAGCTCCATCCGTGTCATTGCAAATGCCAAGACTTTATACTTTTTCATGGATGAATAATATTCCTCTGTGTGTGTGTGTGTGTGTGTGTGTGTGTGTGTGTGTGTTGCGTCCACACATGTGTATCACTACTTCTTTATCCACTCAACTGATGGGACACTTGGACTGCTTCCATATCTTGGTTATTATAAATAATGCTGCTATATACACAGAGGTACATGCATCCCTCTGAATTAGTCCTTATGCATTGTTTGGGTAAATATCCAGTAGTGTGATTGATGGATCAGAGGGTACTTCTAATTTTTTGAGGAACTTCCACCAGTTCCCCTGCTGCACCAGTTTGCATTCCCACCAACAGTGCAAGAGGAAGCAAGCAACTGATAATACATTGAGTGATTATAGCAGAGTCTATAATTCTTTCCACATGTTGTCCCATTTTCCCACCTCTCTTTTCAGCAGAGCTCTTTAAAAGAGTTGTCCCTCCTCTGCTTTTTTGTTTTACTCTAGACAGGCCTTCCTCTCAACCACTCCACTGAAAGTGATGACCCTAGTTACCCAATATCTCCCCATTGCCAAGTCAATGTACAGTCCTCATCTTCCATACCTATTAATAATATTTGAGAACTAATTATTTTCTCCTTCTTCAAACAATTTCTTCACTTGGCTTCAAGTCACCACAATCTCTCCTGATTTTCCTTATACTTCTCTGGACTCTCCTTTTTGGTCCCCACATACCTAGATTCTCATCTTCCCAACCTCTCACCTTTAGAGGGTTCTGGTTTCAGTCCTCAGACCTCTTCTCTACCTGCACTCAATCTTATGTAATCTCATCCAGTCTCATGACTTTAAATACCATCTTTATAATAACAACTCCAAATTCAGAGCAAGTCCAGGCTCTCCCCTCAAGTTCCAACCAATATATCCAACTGCCTACTCAAGCTCTCCCCTCAAGTTCCAACTTATATATCCAATTGTGACTCAAGCTCTCAAGTGTATATTCAGTGGACATTTCAAATTTAAAATATCCATATCAGAACTCTAATTTCTAAAAAAAAAAAAAAAAGAACTCTAATTTCTCCCTCATAACCTGCTCATCCTGCAATTTTCCATATCTGAGTAAAGTCACTCCATTCTTCCAGGTACTCAGTCCAAAACTTTGTGCAGTTATCCTGAGTAGCTACTTTTATCTCACATTCCACATCCAACTAACTGACATTTCCTGTGGACAAGATAAAATTGTATCAGGATTCAAGCCCCTTCTCACCAATTGCAGGGTTACCGTCTTAGTCTAAGCCACCATCATCTTTTGTAGAATCGTAATAGCCTCTGGATTTCCTAGCTTCTGCTCTTGTCCACATCTAGTTCATTCTCAATACAGCAGCCAGAGTCCTCATTTTAAAATATGAGGTGATGATGATCAGATGATACCATTCTGCTCAAAGTATTTCAACTTATTTAATAGACATCTACTTACTTACTACAACCCAGGTTACTTTTCTAATCACTTTATAAATGTTAGTTTACTTAATCCTCATAACAACTCTATTATTATCCCAATTTTTAAATGATTTATTTGAGAGAAAGAGAAAGTGAGGGAGAGGGAGACAGACTCCGCGCTATACAAAGAGCCCGAGGCAGGGCTGGATCCCACAACCAGGAGATCATGACCTGAGCCAAAACCAAGAGCCAGATGCCCAACTGACTGAGCCACCCAGGCACCCTTATTATTATCCCATTTTTGCAGATAAAAAAGTGAGACCAAAAAGTTATTATTTGCCCAAAGTCTCACAATTACTAGTGGTGAAGCCAGGATTCTAACTAGGTAGTGTAGCTCCATAATTACCATGCCATGCTACTGCTCTAGGGCTACTGGCTCCCCATTTCACTCAAGAGTAAAAAAATCCTATAATGTCTTATATGTTTCAGTCCCCTGCCACCCCATGGCCTCATCTCCTACTACTTTCTCTCACTCACTTGACTCTAACCACACTGGTCTGTGAACATTGCCAGCAATTCATATTCCAGGGCCTTTGAATTGGTGCTACTTCTGTCTGGAATACTCTTCACCCCATCTATGTGGAGGGCATGACCCCATATTATCCTTTAAGGTCTCTGATCACAGACCACTGTGCTCCCTTTGGCAGCACATATACTAAAATTGATCACAGACTACCTAGTATCAGTGAGGCCTTCCCCACCCTTTTTTTTTTTTTTTAAGATTTCATTTATTTATTCATGAGAGACACACAGAGGCAGAAAAACAGGCAGAAGGAGAAGTAGGCTCCCTGTGGGGAGCCTGATGTGGGTCTTGATGCCAGGACCCTGGATCACAACCTGAGCCAAAGGCAGACACTCAACCACTGAGCCACCCAGGCATCCACTTCCCCACTGTATCTATCTGTCTCTCATGAATAAATAAATAAAATCTTAAAAAAAAAAGAGAGAGAGAGAGAGGCAGAGACACAGGCAGAGGGAGGCAGAGACAACAGGCAGAGGGAGAAGCAGGTTCCCTGCGGGGAGTCTGATGTGGGACTTGATCCTGGGACTCCAGGATCACACCCTGAGCTGAAGGCAGACATTCAACCACCGAGCCACCCAGGCATCCTTTCCCCACCCTATTTAAATAGCACCCCCAGCTACTTACTATACATTTTACCTTATTCATTTTTCTTCATAGCACTTATCATGGGCTATGTTTCGTTTACTGTCTATTCTCCTTCCCCATTAGAACATAATCTGCAAGAGGCAGATATTTTGTCTGTTTTGTTTACTGTCATATTCCTAGCATCTAAAATAGCCTGGCACATAGCAGCAGCAGTTATTTTAATGATTGGATACAAAGAAACATTAGCTAATGTTAATGTAATAACAATGGCATTATTGGGATAAATCTAGGATGCAGAATTTTAATAAACCTCAGTGCATTCTCAGAGAAACCTTATTCAGGGGATCCCTGGGTGGCGCAGCGGTTTGGCGCCTGCCTTTGGCCCAGGGCACGATCCTGGAGACCCGGGATCGAATCCCACATCGGGCTTCCGGTGCATGGAGCCTGCTTTGCTTCTCCCTCTGCCTGTGTCTCTGCCTCTCTCTCTCTCTGTGACTATCATAAATAAATAAAAATTCAAAAAAAAAAAAAAAAAAAAAGAAACCTTATTCAGCTATCCATCTTAAAATAAAGGGGAAGGAAAAAAATGACAATAGTGGAGAGTATCATTTTCCAGTCTATCCACTTACTGCTGGTTCCTTGAGGTGCTATTAAGATAGAGGAGAGACAAGAATATTTTGGAGCACTGGAACTCTTGAGGAGACCACACTTCTTCACTACATTAACCAGGTCAGAAGAGTCTCTGATCAAACTGCTGGTGACTACAATTTTAGCCACCAAACAACTAGAAGTTCTAAGTGAAGGCTATATCGTACACTAAAACAAATTGAAGAATCAAATTCACTACAATAAGTTGTACCTGATACGAGCAACGGACAACTTACAAAAAAGATTATGCTCCAAAAAAAAAAAAAAAAAAAAAAAAAGATTATGCTCCAGAAGTTAGCTCATAAAAATAAGTCTGGAACTCATACTGCATTATCATCATCATCATCAAAATCGTGGGATGCCTGGGTGGCTCAGTGGTTGAGCGTCTGTCTTCGGCTCAGGGCGTGATCCTGGGGGTCTGGGATTGAGTCCCACATCGGGTTCCTTGCAGGGAGCCTGCATCTCCCTCTGCCTATGTCTCTGCCTCCCTCTCTGTGTCTCTCATGAATAAATAAATAACATCTTTTTTAAAAAAATCGTAAGTTCCCAGGGAAGCCTACCAGCTTATTTAATCTAAAAGGTTGCCAAAATGCTATACTTTCAATGAAAAACTGAATACATTGAGGATAGTATGTCAATCCTATACGTGTATCTCTCCATACCAAACGCTTATGGAAATGAGCTTCCAAGCAGCGTGGGTGGCTCAGCGGTTTAGTGCTGCCTTCAGCCCAGGGCGTGATCCTAGAGACCGGGGATCGAGTCCCACATCGGGCTCCCTGTATGGCGCCTGCTTCTCCCTCTGCCTGTGTCTCTGCCTCTCTCTGTCTCTCATGAATAAATAAATAAAATCTTTTAAAAAATAAAAAATATAAATGAATAAATAAATAAAAGGAGGGATCCCTGGGTGGCGCAGCGGTTTAGCGCCTGCCTTTGGCCCAGGGCGCGATCCTGGAGACCCGGGATCGAATCCCACATCGAGCATAAAAATTTTAAAAAATAAAAATAAAAGGAAATGAGCTTCCCAGAAGTTCCAGCCCATTAGCATTAAGTCTGAAAAAGGAGAAAGAGATGAGGAAGAAAAACTAATAGTATATATGATCCCAAGCCTCCAAAATACTTTATTTTGAATGCCTGATATTTTTCATTAAAACATTCTTTTACTTTTAAATAAAATTATATATATTATATTTAAGGTATACAACACACGATGATCTGATATACAAAGTGAAATGGTTACTACAGTCAAGCCAATTAAGATATCATCTCCTCACATAATCAGCTTTTTAAAATAAGAACACCTGAATTCTACTCTCTTAGTAAATCTTCCCAAAACACTGTCAACACATCACTTGTGTGATATGTGTTGTTTCGACTGTCTCTACATTCATTAAGAAAATCAGGTGGAAACAAGATAATAGGTACAACATGGGATGTTTTCTGATTTTCCAAGACAGTAACAGAAAATGACTCACTTAGGCATTACTTCCAGGGAAATGTCCCTTGACCCCCAGACTAGGGCACGTTTCTTTATTATCCACACTCACAGAACAGTATTCTGGCTCCAGTATCCATATCTGTCTGTAACTGCTTTCATCAGGACTACTATCAGGTGGATGTCTGTCTCCCGCAGTAGACCATAAATCCTAGCTCACAGAGCACAGGCCATGTTTCGGCTCACTCTAATATACTCAGAGCCTGGCATGGTGACCAGCAATCACTAAAAGCTTGTGGGATAAATCAACCCGCTCACCCATTCGCTCATGGCAGGCAGGTCAACTACGACTCGGAAGCCCAGGTGCTAAGGTGGTATGTATAGACACTATTTCCTGGAGTTTCTCTGCCAACTTTGCTTCAGCAAATATCTAGTTCCCCAACTACTAGTCTCCAAACCCTGTTTCCCCCAAAATACAAGCACATTAAAGGCACTGTAATGGACACTGTAATGTGACACTCGTTTCCCCCCTTTAGGACTGAAGGCCTTATTCTCCCAGCTGCTGGGAGTGTGGCCACAGATAGCCCCTAGCTGTGAGCCCCTCTTCCGCACCGCCTTCACTGAAGAGAAGCCCTCTGACCAAGATCACATATTTTCCCCAGGACAAACCACATGCGGTAATTGGTCAACACAAGGTGTACCTCACCCCAAATCAAGACACCTGGAGGACTCCCTGTGGCATCATCCTCAGCTTTCCTTGACACTGCATCATACCCTCTAACCAATTCTGTTTGTCTTCTTCCTTCCACAGGTGATGATCCCAAGAGCTCCCTGGTAAACCTAATCATCTCAGAATTAGCTTCTGAGGAAGCCCAATCTGTGACACGCAGCTTTAACTCCCACGTTTTCTTGAAGATCACCATGTGGAACTTACAAGACCCAAGGTCAGAGAAATGAAGTCCCCAGGAGCCCTTGGGTTGTTTGCCTTCAGGTCATAATCTCGGGGTCCTGGAGTTGAGCCCCCCATCAGGCTCCTTACTCAGTGGGGAATTTGCTTCTCCCTCTCCTTTTGCCCCTCCCTCCCACTTGTGCTTTCTATCTCCGAAAGAAAGGAAGAAAAGGAGTCCTCACATCACCTCTATTCCCCAGGGAGAAAACCCATGAAAGAGCCCTAAACTCTTTTCTATTTCCTATTCTTGAGGTGAGCTTTGTAGCCAAATAGAGCTAAATTTGAAACATTGTTCCATACTTGGTAAGATAACCTAAACCACCATTTCATCATCTGAAAAACAGAGATACTTAGTATCTAATTCATAGGTTTTCTTTGTATAAAATACTTGGTACATTAAAAAAAAATAATACTTGGTACATATGAAAGCTAAGTTCGTTTTTCTCCTGTCCCTCCTGACCTGATCCTCTCCTCCAACAAACATCAGTCAAGGGCAGCCTGGGTGGCTCAGTGGTGTAGCACCTGCCTTCGACCCAGGGTGTGATCTTGGAGTCCCGGGATTGAGACCCACATCGGGCTCCCTGCATGGAGCCTGCTTCTCCCTCTGCCTGTGTCTCTGCCTCTCTCTCTCTGTGTCTCTCATGAAAAAATAAATAACATCTTTAAAATATATATATCTGATTGGGCTAGAAACATCTTTTGGGGGGCTAGAAAGGTGTTGCTTAGAACTACTGCAGCCCTTCTCAATACCTCCACTTGTTCTTTCCCCCAAAAAGAGGTAGCATTTGTTATAATTCAGGCCTCAGTATGATATTCATTACTTACAAAAATCCCTCCACTCCTAACAACCTTAGTATTTTATCTCCTCCTTTTCCCCAACATGTACCTTCCCCCCCAGCCAACCGTAACTAGAGAAGATCTTTCCAAAAGTCTAACTATTGGAAGCCAAACAACAGAACTATGCTAAAATATTTTTAAACATTCTACAACTTCTAAACCATGATTTGGTATAAGGTGTGTAGTAACGTGACCAGCTGGCAACCTAAGAGTGGCACAGACTGAGCAACAGGAACAGGGTAATGCAACTACAAGGAATAGCTCCCTGACAGGGTAAAAACTGTGACATCTATCAGGATGCTTGGGTGGCTCTGCGGCTGAGTGTCTGCCTTCAGCTCAGGTCGTGATCCCAGAGTCACAGGATCAAGTCTCACATCAGGCTCCTCGCAGGGAGCCCGCTTCTCCCTCTGCCTATGTCTCTGCCTCTCTCTGTGTGTCTCTCATGAATAAATAATTTTTTTAAAAAAAAACTGTGACATCTATGTAACATTAAATCCAATCACATCTATTACCTATCAAAACTTGTTTGAGGGCAGCCCTGGTGGCTCAGCGGGTTAGCACTGCCTTCAGCCCAGGGCGTGATCCTGAAGACCCACGATCGAGTCCCATGTCAGGCTCCCTGCGTGGAGCCTGCTTCTCCCTCTGCCTGTGTCTCTGCCTTTCTCTCTCTCATGAATAAATAAAATCTTAAAAAAAAAAAAAAAACTTGTTTGAATCATCAATCTCTTGTAGACTTGAGGTATTCAAAACCCCAGAAATGGTATTTCATAAAGCCAGAACAGTACTGGTACTGGATATTCTGGGACACAATCTTCTACTATATTTGCTTTTTCCTGAACACACTCTAGTTCTCAGTCCTGCTGGGAAGTTTTCTCCTAACTAGTCAACTCCATAGGCTCTTCTTAAATGTCACCTTCTCCATGAAGTCTTCCCTGCTCCAGTCAGAAAAACAACTATTTTCCTGCTTAAAACTCTGAGATCTTATACGCATATTATACCTTCCTGTATTTCTCTTGTTTTATACCTTTCTAGTGGTGGAATTAATACAACATATACAAGATGGCCCATAAACTTGGATACACTCTAGAAAGAAATTTACAGATTTTGCAGCAAATGATCCGCAAAGAACAGAACTCATATGAACATCTAGAGAAGAGACCTGAAGTCAGTATGTAATTCTAGTCACAAATTCTGAATGGATAAGAACAAAGACACACTTTCTAAGCAGTATATTTTAGTATTACGCAAAGAAAGCCAAAAGACGAAATTGACCATTATAATGTGATGCAGTCCTACAATTTATTCCTATAATCCAGAGATGAAAATCCAAGTATGGTCAAGAATGAGCCTGAAAATCACACAGGATACTAAGCCCGGTGCAAATGAAACAAGTTCAAGTTATCTGACAGCTATGCGAATCAAACTTCACTGTCTACTGGGTCTTCTTCAATGGAGCAGAAACAAATGTTTAAATAAAGAACACGAGTGGACTTTAGAGCAGAAAGTGTTCGCTAGCAACTCTTGTCATCTGTCAGAGATAAATTTGTCGAAGGACACGAACTAGCAAGAAAGTCCTTTCACACCCTGGGAAGATCTATCTGCCAGCCTGTTATTTTTTTAATACATAAGATTAGAAAAAGATATACTATATACCAAGCTGATAAGAAGAAACAGTGATACTGTAAACAGAAAATAGTCTAACAACTACCTTTACAGACAAGAGATAAAATGTATTCAAATACCCATACATGAGAGAACACTAAAATCTTTTATCTTCATTTCATTTTAGATTCATTCTATTCTTTCACATTCTCATTTGGTCCGTAACCAAATCCCAACAACTTTTACTGAAAATGTTTCCCTAACTCCCCAGACTTCATTATCACATACCTATGATGCTGTGATAATTTTCTAATTTTGACTCTGGTTAGCTTCCTCTCAAGCTTCCCCCCCCCCCCCGGAACTATTTGCATCCTTGCCTTTCTCAAAACCTTCCAAAAGGCTCCTCACTTCTTGCAGACTAAAGACATCCCAATTTCACAATAGGATAATAGGAGTATACAGTCCCAAACTTTTTTTACACAAATCCTCTGCTCTGAGCATAATAATCTCTTTTTCCCCAGGACACATGTTAATATGCATTTTCAGTCTTGGCTTTCTGTTCCACTCTCCATAATACACTATACTAGTACCTTTCTGTCCACCCATCCAAATTGTGTAACGCAAACAGTATTTTCTGAGCATTTATTGTGCTTCAAGAACTAATGCACTGTCTCAAGTTCCACCATTTTTTCAAGTTCTTTCAACCTGCAAGGGAGATCTCCTCAATGATTCTCCTCCATTTGGCATGCAAGAGAAAGGCACTAGGAGAAACTTACTCCAGCCCTTTAGGTCATACTGATAAAGCTCTGAGAAGTCAAAGGAGCGCCAGAGAGTAAAGCTGGAGTTGAAGAATAATAAATAAGAGACCACTCATTCATTCATTCATTCATTCATTCATTCATTCATTCCACAGCTGTTGAGCAATAACCCGGAGTCAATCGCAATTCTGGCTGGGACAGGCAAGGATCCCATTTTCATAGAATGTGAGTGCACCCACGCTAGAAAGATGGAAGTAACCAGCACTGAACACATGAACACACAATCCTTAAACTCTAACAAGTGCTTTGAAAAACATAACACTTTTTTTTAAGATTTTTATTTATTTATTCATGAGAGACACAGAGAGAGAGAGAGAGAGAGAAGCAGAGACTCACGTAGTGGGAGAAGCAGGCTCCATACAGGGAACCCAACACGGGACTCGATCCCAGGTCTCCAGGATCAAGCCCTGGACTGAAGGGAGACGCCAAACCGCTGAGCCACCTGGAGATCCCACAAGTGCTTTGAAAAGTATAATACAGGTTTGACATGCTAGCAACTGATCCTAAGGGAGTTTTTAGAGAGGTGGACGGACGGGAAGCACCCCTGCCCCTCAGATTTAATTGGTGAGAACTCAGCCATATGATAAAAGTTTAAAGAAAAAAAAAGGGAGGGGGAATCCCTGGGTGGCTCAGTGGTTTCACTCCCTGACAGGGTAAAAACTGTGACATCTATCAGGACGCCTGGGTGGCTCAGTGGCTGAGTGTCTCCCTTCAGCCCAGGGCATGACCCTGGAGTCCCAGGAATTGAGTCCCATGTGGGGCTCCCCGCATGGAGCCTGCTTCTCCCTCTGCCTGTGTCTCTGCCTCCCTCTCTCTCTGTGTCCCTCATGAACAGATAAATAATCTTTAAAAAAAGGGGGGTGGTGGGCAGCCTGGGTGGCGCAGCGGTTTAGCGCTGCCTTCAGCCCAGGGTGTGACCCTGGAGTCCCAGGATCGAGTCCCACGTCGGACTCCCCGCATGGAGCCAGCTTCTCTCTCTGCCTGGGTCTCTGCCTCTCTCTCTGTGTATGTCTCTATGAATAAATAAAATCTTCAAAAAAAAAAAAGAAGAAGAAGAAGAAGAAAAAGAAGTCTCACTTCAAAGACTGCCATAAGCACATTTTGAACATACGTGTATGTCTCATGAAACTCTCCTAAGAGACCACACTCCTCAATATGAAAAAGTAAAGCACAGGGCAGCCCAGATGGCTCAGCGGTTTAGCGCCGCCTACAGCCCAGGGCGTGATCCTAGATACTTAGGATCAAGCCCCACCTCGGGCTCCCTGCAAGGAGCCTGCTTCTCCCTCTGCCTGTGTCTCTGCCTCTATCTCTGTGTCTCTCATGAATAAAGAAATACAATCTTTAAAAAAGAAAAAAAAGCATTGTACAGGGCAGCCCGGAGGGGGCTCAACGGTTTAGCTCCTGCCTGCAGCCCAGGGCGTGATCCTGGAGACCCAGAATCGAGCCCCACGTCGGGCTTCCAGCATGGAGCCTGCTTCTCCCTCTGCCTCTGTCTCTCTCCTCTCTGTGTATTCTCATGAATAAATAAAATCTTTAAAAAACAAAACCAAAAAAAAAAAAAAGAAAAAAGAAAAACAAGTAAAGCACAAATAACGGCGCTCACTCAGGCCTATAACCAAGACTGCTGTCCTGGGGCAGCCCTTGGGTGGCTCAGTGGTTTGGCACCTGCCTTCGGCGCAGGGCGTGACCCCGGGGTCCCCGGATCGAGTCCCACGTCGGGCTCCCTGCGTGGAGCCTGCTTGTCCTTCTGCCTGTGTCTCTGTGTCTCGAGTGGATGAATGAATGAATGATGCATGAATGAATAAATAAATAAATAAATGTGCTGTCTTTACCTTAAAAAAAAAAAAAAAAAACACCACCACAGTGCAAAGGCGCTCCAGCTCGATGGCCTCTCCGTGAGCTCAGAGCCCTCAGCTCTCCTGAGACCCCCCAACAAGGGCCCCCACCCTGAAAGGACAGGTCGGCGGGCGCACAGGGACTCGTTCTGCCTTCCTGGCCGAGGGAGAGTCGTACAGGGAGGCAGGGGCCCCGCTTCTCCCTACGGACTCGCGGCTGCAGAAGGTGCTGAGCCTCGGGTGAGGAAGACCCGCCACCCCCACCCCCCCCCCGCGGCCGGGGACGCAGGGCCCCAGGGGATCCCGTCCCGGCGGGTCTGGCCTCCCCGCCCGCCCCCGCCCCGCCGCCCCAACCAAGTTCCTCGTCTGCCAGCTAGTTCGCACGACGCCTCCTGCCTCTAGCTGCGGCGACACGGCCGCAGGAACTTCCCGCGGTCCCGGGCAGCGCCGCTCTGCAGTCTCTCCAACTCCTCACACGAGGAGCCGCGCCAGCCGGGCCGCGCGAACTTACCTTCACCAGCCACACTCCGGTGTTCTGCTTCGCGCCGGTCAGATCGAGCTCCCCTCGCTCGGCCATGGGTCGACTACTGCCGGGGGAGGCCGAGCGGCCGGAGCAGCGGCCCCGGGGGCTGGACCGCGCGCGCGAGGGAGCGCGGAGCCGGAGGTGCCGCGGTCGGAGGCGCCCGCCCGCGCGGCCGAAGGGAATCCCCGGAAAGAGAGACGCGCCGCCGCGAGGCCGGAAGTGCGCCTGCGCCGCGCCTGGCGGAACGGGGCGCCGGTCGGGACAAACCTCCTCGCGCGGGCCGCGCGGGCCCCTTCCGAGTGGGCGTGGCTACGGGGCTGCGTCTGAGCTGCTAAGACCCACGGTGGGATGAAACAGAGATGTGCACAATGCTTGCTTCTTTCTTTCTTTCTTCTTTCTTTCTTTCTTTCTTTCTTTCTTTCTTTCTTTCTTTCTTCTTTTTCTTTTCTTTTCTTTCTTTCTTTCTTTCTTTCTTTTCTTTCTTTCTTTCTTTCTTTCCTTTCTTTCTTTCTTTCTTTCTTCTTCTTTTTTCTTTCTTTCTTTCTTTCTTTCTTTCTTCTTCTTTCTTTCTTTCTTCTTTCTTTCTTTTCTTTTTTCTTTTCTTTCTTCTTTCTTTCTTTCTTTCTTTCTTTTCTTTTCTTTCTTTCCTTTCTTTCTTTCCTTTCTTTCTTTCTTTCTTTTCTTTCTTTCTTTCTTTCTTTCTTTCTTTCTTTCTTCTTTCTTTCTTTCTTTCTTTCTTTTTCTTTCTTTCTTCTTTCTTTTCTTATTCATGAGGGATATACAAAGAGAGAGAGAGAGGCAGAGGCACAGGCAGAGGGAGAAGCAGGCTCCGTGCAGGGAGCCCGATGCAAGACTGGATCCTGGGTCTCCAGGGTCACGCCCTCGGCTGCAGGCAGGAGCTGAACCGCTGAGCCCCCAGGGCTGCCCTGCACAATGCTTTTTTTTTTTTTTTAAGATTATATTTCTTTATTCATGAGAGACACAGAAAGAGAGAGAGGCAGAGACACAGGCCGAGGGAGAAGCAGGCTCCATGCAGGGAGCCTGATGTGGGGCTTGATTCTGGGTCTCCAGGAATCACGCCCTCGGCTGCAGGCAGGAGCTGAACCGCTGAGCCCCCTGGGCTGCCCTGCACAATGCTCTTTTTTTTTTTTTTTTTTTAGATTTTATTTACTTATTCATGAGAGACACACACACAGAGAGAGAGAGAGAGAGAGAGAGAGAGAGAGAGGCAGAGGGAGAAGCAGGCTTCATGCAGGGAGCCCCACGTGGGACTCGATCCCGGGTCTCCAAGGCAGCCCCCTGCCCAGCACGCCCCCCCACCCCAGGCTGCCCTACATAACGCTTTTAAAGACCAGGTCAGCGTAAGCAAAGAAAGACAAAACGACAAAACAAAAATGGGGTTCAAAGAGAGGAAAGCTGTCCGGATGTGTCCAACCCTGGCCAAGGAGAGAGACGCAACCTTTCTGAGGATAGGGAGGGAGGAAGTGAATTAGCGCAGGTGGGCACTGGGGTGCAATCGGTGGCCCTGGGAAGGTCTCAAGCATGCAGTTTGTAGACCCTCAGGGAGGAAAAAGAAAAAAGGAGCGTCTCGGGTGAGAGACTATCCTGAGCACTTCCAATTAAACAGAGCGCATCCCTTTCAGACTCCAAAACTCGAGGCCCATCTAATTAGATCAACGGCAGTAGACCGGTGACTCTTATCCAAGTCCTGAGTTCAGATCCCCAGCTTGCAGTTTCCTATCGGTCTCCTTGCCTCTAGCACAAAATTCATTGCTCTCTACCAAGGCCCTCTCAGTTGGCTCCCTGCGGCCCAGTCGCACATGCACCACACCTGCCTTGGGACCTCCCCAGAGACATCAGGATCTTCTTCCTCAGTTGTTTCAGAGCCTCTGCCCACTGGATGCCCTTTACTCATGGAGAGATGCCCTATTCTTCCTTGACCCTCCTTCTCACCCCTGTCCTCTGATTGGCAAACTCCTTCTTGGGTTACCAGACTTAGGGAAATGTCACTTCCTATGAAACCTTTCATTAAGTTCCCCAGAGGAGGTTGGTTTTCCTTCACATCACAATGGGATACTTATTACCCTGCGCCACTATGTGCATGTTGACACGCTGCCTTTGCTTTCTAGGCTATGAGCTCCTCCTAGGTGGAAATAGTGTTTTATTCATTTTTGTATCCACAGCAGCAAGCCAGGTATATGACACATTGTCAGATTTCAATAGGCTTTAGCTGAATGAACATTTGCTGAAAGAGAAACAAATAGTAAAATACTGTAAGAATAGCTAGTGATGTATTGAATCAAACATCAGAGCCACGCAGATAATTGAGGAACTTCCAAGTCTGGGCCTTATAGGGCCAGGAAAAGTTGTCAGGTTTCTGTGATCAGCCGAGGAAACTAATAGGAAAGATGGGAAACCAGGCATGGGTTGAAAAGGAAGGTTACATTCTTGTGTCATGGCTTAGGAAAGGGCCCATTAAAAAGGGTGGGGATGCCTGGATGGCTCAGTGGTTGAGCCTCTGCCTTTGGCTTGGGGTGTGATCCCAGAGTCCTGGGAGTCCCACATCGGGCTCCCCCGCAGGGAGCCTGCTTCTCCCTCTGCTTCTGCCTCTCTGTGTGTTTCTCATGAATAAATAAATAATATCTTTTTTAAAAAAAAGACATTTAAAGGGTGAAGACAGCTGCTTTGAGCTTTGATCCAGCAGAAGGAAAACATGAAACATGACACCATGAGAAAAGGGAATTAATGCAGCCTAGAGTACCCTAGTAATGGACTCTAAAGGATTTAGACCTTAATCTATGGGTCATGAGAAGACTCAAAATGAGTGTGTGTGTGTGTGTGTGTGTGTGTGTGTACATGGGGAATGAGGCAAAACAAATGTGTAAAGAAGAAATGGCTAGAGAAGAAAAAAGTGCAAGATTTTAAAGAGATTACACAGGGTGGGGTGCCCGGCTAGCTCAATCAGGAGAGCATGCAACTCTTAATATCCAAATCCTGAGTTCAAGCCCCATGTTAGGCAAAAAGCTTCACTCATTACATACACACATACATACATATGGAAGAAGAAAAAAAAAACTATTTAGCACCCCATCCTCATATAGTGTGGAACAAAGAACAAACTTTTATCTGTCCTTTTCAAACTCCCAGCTTGAGGAGGAATGCTTAAGAGCTGTGAGAGAAACAGAAGATAGCTCTTTTGTTGCCAGCTGCATTGGGGAGCCCCCCAGACCCTGAGGCGTTTCCCCAGCCTGTCCCTGGGATGTTGGAGGCGCTCAGTGTCCCCACAAGAAAGAAATCAAGGGGGACGTCTGGGTGGCTCAGTGGTTGAGCATCTGCCTTCTGCCTAGGGCATGATCCTGGAGACCCCGGATCGAGTCCCACATCGGGCTCCCTGCATGGAGCCTGCTTCTCCCTCTGCCTGTGTCTCTGCCTCTCTCTCTCTCTCTCTCTCTCTCTCTCTCTCTCTGTCTCTGTCTCTCATGAATAAATAAATAAAATCTTAAAAAAAAAAAAAAGAAAGAAATCAAGGATGGACCAGACACAGTGGTTGAGTGGTACAGGTGAAGAGTTTATTAAAGTGAGAGAACACATCACAAGATGTGAGAACAGGCAAGCTCACAGGAGAGCTGTGCACCCTGGGGTTTGGGTCTCTATCTTTTATTGACAATTGTTGACAAGGGGATGGAATATTTATTGTTTAAGGACTAGATTTCTTGAGAGAAAATTTCTTTTCTCCCTTACTTGATCAGGGTCTCAGCCTTCTTACTCTTGGACCTGTCTGGTTTGATCCAGCTTCTTGTGGCTTTGTTTTAGAGTGCTGGCATGACAGGTATCTGATTTTCCTGATAGCTGACCCTGACTCTCCCTTTGCTGGCCTCCTGTTAATGGAGGATGGTCGCAAGAAAGGCAGCAGGGGCAAGGGGTCCCATCCTAAGAGGAAGCTACACTTAAAAGGAAAAAGAGCCCATCATGTTACTCTATACCACCCTGAAAGAAGACCTGCACCCTTTCCCTCCCAAACAACTGATAGGTTGGACATGGACCAAAACCTGATTGGGTGACAGGTGCATGGAGGGTTAATCAGATTAAAGCAGCCCACCAACAATCTCATAAAACCCCCTAAATTTAGGGGTGCCTGGGTGGCTTGGTCAGTTGGTCAGCTGCCTTCAGCTCAGGTCATGATCCCTGGGTCCTGGGGTTGAGCCCCACATGGGGTGCCCTGCTCAACAGGGGATCTTCTTCTCCCTTTCCCTCTGGCCCTCCCCTCTGCTTGTGCTCTCTCTTCCAAATAAATAAATAAAATCTTAAAAAAAAAAATCCCCTAGACTTAAATGCCAAAACAGCAACCCTCTCGGGTCCTCTCACTCTCCAGGAGATTTGTACTACCACCTTTGCCTTGTTGCCCACCACTCTTTGCCTGGTCTACCTCTTCATTCTTGAAAGTGGTGTAACCAAGAACCATGGACACCAGAGGAAAAGAAATCCTGAAACACAGTCATCCTGTTAGAACCTAACTGCCTCTAACACTGTGAACCAGAGTCATAGATTTACTCTGGAGATCAACAGTGTTAGATATCACAGCTAGATTTTTCACCTTCCCGAGGGCCCATTATATGCCAGAGAGTAATAATTTTGGTCTGATCCAACTTTGTGTTCCTTCCACAATGATCCCACACAGCTAATATCCATTCTCAAACACATTTGTTCTCTGGAGTTCTACTTGTATAAATTAGAACTTCAGTTCTTTTGAAGTATAGTGTACCTCTCCTGGGTCGCACTTTGTACCTCACCCTTGGGACCTGTTGAAACTTGAGTTTAGTTACAGGTCTAGGAGCCAGGAGAGTTGGTAAGTGGTGAGTCCTGAGGAGAATTAGCATTGTTTTGTTTTGTTTCTAAAATTGTATGTATTTATTCATGAGAGACACACAGAGAGAGGCAGAGGGAGAAGCAGGCTCCCCATGGGGAACCCAATGCCGGACTTGATCCTAGGACCCCAGGACATGACCCAAGGCAAAGGCAGATGCTCAACCACTGAGCCACTCAAGTGTCCCAAGAGAATTAGCATTGTTGAGCAAGACAACTGTCTTGGATGGGAAGTTATTACAATGTCTTCCTTAATCTTCTCAGAGGAGGTTAGGGGATGTCGGAGACACAACCACTGGAGGTGGGGAAGCTGCTTCCATGTGGGGGTGCGAAGGCTGCTTCCACTGGCAAAGAAGACTCATCTGAATTTAGGGCTTCAATGTTCCCAGCTTCATCAGGATCTTCCCACATATCCCCATTCCAAACACAGAGGATCCAGTCCTTTCTCAATCAATTCCCTCACTTAAATATGCTCCTTTGGGCAGCCCAGGTGGCTCAGCAGTTTAGCGCCTCCTTCAGCCCAGGGCCTGATCCTGGAGACCTGGGATCAAGTCCCATGTCGGGCTCCCTGCATGGAGCCTGTGTCTCTGCCTCTGCGTGTGTGTGTATGTGGTGTGTGTGTCTCTCATGAATAAATTAATAAATTTAAAAAAAATAAATAAATAAACACACTCCTTTGAGTTGAACAGCTGAGAGTTCAACCTGTATTATAATTCCGCAAGTCCCAAAAAGAGCATCTGTGTTTGATTTTTGCCATCTCAGCCCTGCAGCTACAGGAGATAAAGATTTTTATCTTTATCTTCTCTTTTATCTTTTTAGCTTTCTGGTCCTGTATACAGAACTTGAGCTGGAAATTCAAATTCCTGAGCTTGTCTTTTTCTTTCACCACTTTGTCCAGCAACGTTAGGAGCAACCAGCCAATCTCATTGTATTTGTTAGTTTTCCAAGAATGTTTGAGAGTATCACATACACAGTTACCCAGGTCTTTGCTTCTTGTAAGTGCTCAATTAGGCATGGCCAATGCAGGTGTTCTGTGTATCTTTAAAGGTCACCCAATGGACTATCAGTACTCTGTTTACTACTGTAAATAGAGTCATTAGTGTCTTTAAATCTAATCAGATTAGAGAGATAATTGCAGAAACCCAGAACCAATTCATAAAATTCATCCTTAACATACAGTTCCTCTAGACCCATTCTGATTACCAACATCTGTATAAGTTTGGAGGTTTTCCAGGGAAATAAATAAGTGTGTGTGTGTATGTGTCTGTGTGTGCGTGTGTGCATGCGTGCATGCACACAGTTAAAAAAACAAAAATTCAACTAACTAAAGCCTGGTTTTATTAAGCAATTCATGAATTGAACAGCATCCCATCTAGCAAGTAGAGAGGAGCTCCCAGGGGTTGCACAAAATGGAAGGATTTTTATAGGAAGGACGATAGAGCAAGGAAGTTATTAGCAAAAGAAAAAAAGAATTCTAACAGGTGAGTTGTTTCTCTTAGACAGAAGAGCAGGAGGTCTAATATTAGATGGGTCCCCTGATCATTCTTTGGTGGACAGAGAGGGCTCATGTGACAGATTACCTCACTGGTGCTGACCAAAAAATTCCTGACATGTTCTGACAGTGGTATATACTGGATGGCGTCTTGACTCATTTTCTCAGGTAAGGAATGCCAGGGTCTTGCTTACTGTTGAAAAGCACTGGGAGTTTTACCATTGATTTATTGTCTCTGATAGGGTTAGGCAGCTATTTCCAGACCTGGTAGAGACTGTTCATATTTGCATTTCTTTTGTTCCTTTACAATCCTTAACTATTGATGTTTTTGCATTTCTTTGTAAACCTGACACCACCTAAGAAGTTCTGCAATAAGTGTGCTAGAGTAAGGAGAGCCAGGAGAAACTAGCTGGGGACCTGAAATGACTTCTCTAGTATCATGAAACCTATCTCTCAGTCTTTCTTTTTTCTGGGGGCCCTAACTCTTTCTGTTTATAAGTTCACTCTCAGATATTGTCCTTGGCCATACCCATTGGCCCAGTGGTTTTCCATGCCAGAGATTCTATTTGTTCATACTCAAAAACATTCTAACAAGTCAAAGAACACCACCACAGAACTCTTCTTAATATACTAAACTTACTATGTATTGGTTATTTTTTTTTAAGATTATTTTCTTTAAGTAATCTCTATACCCAACATGAAGCTCAAACTCACTACCCCGAGATCAAGAGCTGCATGCTCTACTGACTGGGTCAGCCAGGTGGCCCTGAATTGGCTATTAACACAAAGATTTTCATGCACCCCAATATTTATAGCAGCATTATCAACAATAGCCAAATTATGGAAAGAACCCAAATGCCTATCAACTGATGAATGGACAAAGAAGATGTGATATATTTGAGGAGCCTGGGTGGCACTGTTGGTTGAGTGTCTGACTCTTGGTTTCAGCTCAGGTCATGATCTCAGGTTCCTGGGATGGAGCCCCATGTAGGGCTTTGTGCGGAGAATGGCATCTGCTCAAGATTCTCTCTCCCTCTCCCTCTGTCCCTCCTGCTCATATTCTCTCTCTCTCAAATAAATAAATAAATCTTAAAAAAAAAAAAGTTGTGGTATATAAATACACTGGAATATTACCTAGCCATAAAAAAGAATGAAATCTTTCCATTTGCAATGAAATGACATGGATGGAGCTAGAGGGTATTATGCTAAGAGAAATCAGCCTGAGAAATACAGATACCATATGATTTCACTCGTATGTGGAATTTAAGAAACAAAACAATGAACATACAAGGAGAAAAAAAGAGAGAGGCAAACCAAGAAACAGACTCTTAACTACAAAGAACAGACTGAGGGTTGCTGGAGGGGCGGTGGGTAGGAGGATGGGTTAAATAAGTGATGAGTATTAATCGTGCACTTGATATGATGAGCACTGAGTATTGTATGTAAGTGATGAATCACTGAGTTCTACATCTGAAACTAATATCGCACTGTATGTTAACTAGCTGGAATTTAAATAAAAATGGGGGGAATATGTAATTCCAATCACCAAAAAAAAAAAATTCATTCAAAATTTACAAATGAGTCCTGAAATGTGGTAATTAATTAGATATCCCTTACACTAGTGATGTCATGGGTAGATAATTTTGCTTCAGTGTCATACCAATCTGTAAAACCCCATCTCTAGTTGTTCTTATTTTCTTTAAAGTAGGCTCCACGTCCAATGTGCTTGAAGTCACCACCCAGAGATCAAGAGTCATATGCTCAACTGACTGAGCCAGCCCAGGTCCCTAAAACCCTGTCTCTAAATTCTCTCTGTGCGTCCCTTCACCTCCTCAGTTCTCTTTTCCCCAGAATACCCATCTTTCCCGGGAGATACCTTGTTTCCCAGTTATGCATGATCAAGAAGAAATACCCCCTAAAACAGCTTCTATATTGTTGAACATGAGCTTTGGAGTCAAACATATTTTCAAGTCATAGCTCTGCTGCATACTTGCCTACTTATTTTATTCTCTCCATGCCTATTTCCTAGTTTATAAAATGGGGTGATTATACTTACCTCATAGAATTCTTACGTGAATAAATGAGAAAACAAATCAAAAGGATATAACACTATAATTTGAAAACTCTTGGGATCCCTGGGTGGCGCAGCGGTTTGGCGCCTGCCTTTGGCCCAGGGCGCGATCCTGGAGACCCGGGATCGAATCCCACATCGGGCTCCCGGTGCATGGAGCCTGCTTCTCCCTCTGCCTCTCTCTCTCTCTGTGACTATCATAAATAAATAAAAAAAATTAAAAAAAAAAAGAAAACTCTTTGGTAACCGCATTAATTATCTTAGGTCAAATAATGGAAAGGAAGCACAGAAAGGATTTATTATAACAGTGGTGGACTAGTAAATGTTTCACAACTGGCTTCTCCTAACCCCCAGAAAAAGCCCTGGTTTCTTGTGTTTGCCTGATTTATAGTGTAGAGTTGGATGAAATGCACAGTACCCTGCCAATGTACAATATTTACCATATGAATACACTCGACATGAGTTTAAGAGCACAGACAATAGTAACATAGTTCAGAAGTGATGAGCTTGGGGTTTTTATTAGCTTGGTGTTAAAGGTATTCAAACGTTTAGTGCTCTGGAAAAAGGAAGTAGTGTCTGCAAACCCTAAAGGGAGAGGACCTGTGTGTTTGTGTCTGTGGAACACGGAGGATGCCCGTGGGCAGGCTCAATGATTGAGTGTGGAGGCAGTTAGAGAGGGAATGAAGGGATCAGACAATGCAAGACTCTCAAGGCCTAGTTCAGATCAAATATAAACTTGCAGAAAAGTTTTATTTTAAAAGCTTTTATGTATTTATTTGAGAGAAAAAAAAAGAGAGAGAGCAGGGGAGGGGCAGAAGGAAAGAGAGAGAGAATCTTGAGCAGACTCTGGGCTGAGCATGGAGCCCAACACGGGGCTTGATCTCATGACCTTGAGATCATGACCTGAACCCAAACCTGGAATTGGAAGTTTAGCCAAGTGAGCCACCCAGGAGCTCCAAACTTGCAGAAAATTCTAAAACTTGAATACAGGGGGCACTTGGGTGGCTCAGTCTGTTGAGCGTATACCTTTGGTTCAGGTCATGATCTCAGGGTCCTGGAATCAAGCCCCGAGTCAGGCTCCCTGCTCAGCAGCAAGTCTGCTTCTCCCTCTTCCTCTTCCTCTGTGATCTCTCTCACTCTTACTCTCTCTCAAACAAATAAATAAAATCTTTTAAAAAATAAATAAATACAAAATAATAAAATTAAATTTTTTAAAGTTTATTTCTTTTTAAGATTTTATTTATTTATTCATGAGAGACAGAGAGAGAGAGAGAGAGAGAGGCAGAGACACAGGCAGAGGGAGAAGCAGGCTCCATGCAGAGAGCCCGACTTGGGACTCGATCCCAGGTCTCCAGGATCATGCCCTGGGCTGAAGGCAGCGCTAAACCGCTGAGCCACCCGGCTGCCCTAAAGTTTATTTATTTTTAAAAATAATCTCTATACCCATCATGGGGCTCAAACTCACGACCTCAAGATCAAGAGTTGCATGCTTTTCCAACTGAGCCAGTTAGGCACTCCTTAGATTTACATGTTTATTGTATTTTATTTTTTAAAGATTTTATTTATTTATTCATGAGAGAGGCAAGAGGGGGAGGCAGAGATATAGACAGAGGGAGGAGCAGGCTCCCTGAGTGGAGCCTGATGCAGGACTCCATCCCAGAACCCTGGGATCATGACCTGAGCCCAAAGCAGATGCTCAACCACTGAGCCACCACCCAGGTGTCCCAGATTTACATGTTTAAAAAGATTCCTCTAACTGCTATGGGAAAAAATGGATTGGGAGAGGCCAGAATAAAAACCAAGAGACTAGTTTAGATATTATTGCACTAATCCAAGTGGAAGAGGGCAGCAGTTTGGATTAGGAAGGTGGCAGTGGAGACGAAAAGGCGTTGATGAATTGGACACATAGTGATAGATTCAAGAGGTAGAACTGACAGGGCTTTGTGATTCCTTGCTGTGTAGCAGAATAGAACCGTCTGGCAAGCTCAGTACCAGAAAACTAAACACACATGCGAGCATGCACAGAGTCTTGCTTCTGGGGGTTCAGACAAGACTCTGGATGTATTTTGCTTGACAGATGACATAATTCAGCTGAATCACTTCTGTGAAGTGCCTTATGTATTATCTAATGTATGGCTGCTGTGGCCTGCAAGAAGCCCTCATTCTCAGTAAGTCAATTTAATTGTCCATTAGGGATTACTCTAGGAATAAAGTGTTAAATAAAACATGAGAAAATTTAATATGTCATTGCTGTAATGAAATCCAATTTGTTTTCATAAATATTTACCAAAGCTTTTGTATCATACTTTCTATATTAAATTAAGTTATAGTGGCGCCACATGTGCTGAATATCAATGAGAAATTAGGTCCAGATTCCTGCTAAAAGCAAAATCTAGGAGTTTCCATATTGATGCATCAGATTTCCTACTCCCAATACATAAACGTTATGGACAGGATAGAGTTCACAGGCAGGATTAGGGGAAAATCTCAAGCAAAGCAAGCACATGCCTCCACCATCAATGGATAAAGTTGAAACAAGTTCAGTTTAAGACTCCTTTCTATAAGGAGAGCTTTTGCCACAGCTTTGTCCATGTAAATTTTACTTCCCTCCCAGGTAACCAGCTGAATTGATTCTGTTCATGAAGTTGTTAAGGGTCAAAGGTTCTTGCATCTTACTATTTCACCATCTCTGGGGGGTTGCCCTTTCCTACATGGTGGACCACAATGTCTGCATGTTCCAACCAACAGGAAAAGGTAAGGGGAAAAAGCTTATACATCATTTTAACCAGAGCTTAAAAATATTTTTTTCTTAAATTCACAATAGCCAAAAGGTAGAAGCAACACAAGTGTCCATGGGAGCAAGAAAGGATAAACAAAAATACGCGCACACACACGTGAGCACGCACACATATACACACACATGAATATTATCCAGCCTTAAAAAAGGAAGGAAGTTGGGGCACAACTCTCTCTGTGTCTCTCATGAATAATATCTTAAAAACAAATAAAGAAATCCTTCCACATGCTACAACATGGATGAATCTTAAGGACATTATGCTAAGATAAGCCAGTCACAAAAGGACAAATATGTGCAATTCCTCTTATACGAGGTATCTGGTGTAGTCAACTTCATAAAAATGTGGTAGAAAAAAAGGTAAAATGGTAGTTGCTAGGAGAGAATGAGGAGCTACTACTATTTAATGAGTACAGAGTATCTATTGTGCAAGGTGAAAGAATTCTGGAGCTGGTTGATGATGGCTGCACAATAATGTGAATGTACTTAATGTCACTGAATTGCATACTTGAGAATGTTAAGGTGGTAAATTTTGTGTTATACGTATTTTACCACATTTTTAAAAATCTTAAAAAATAAAAATAAGTATTTTTATAGTCTAGATTGGGATCCAAGGGTCATGCATTGTGATTGGTGGAGATATCTTTTAGCTTTCACTTTTTCTCTCTCTTTCTCTCTCGTTGTTTAAAAAAAAAATTTAGGGCAACTGGTTGTCTCAGTCTGAAGAACACAAGACTTTTGATCTCAGGGCATGAGTTCAAGCCCCACATTGATGTAGAGATTACTAAGAAAATATCTTTAAAAAACTAGGTTAGGTTTCCTGTACACTTTTCTACATTCTGTACTTTGTTGATTGTATCCTCAGGATGTCATTTATGATGTTTCTCCTTCCTTTGATTTTCCTACAAATTAGTAGTTAGATCTTAAAGCATAATCAGACGCAGGTTCTATTTTGGTGGAGATGAAGACTCATATGGGCTCTTGTGCACTCTCAGCATGAGATATATCATGTCTAGTTTTCTTTCTTTTTGTGCTGTTGGCAGCCATTAATGATTATTTGTAGATTCAACATTTCATTAGGGATTACAAAACCAGTATATTCAAATTCTACTATTTATTCTTCAGAAAGAATTTCCCAGCAACATTCCCATGAGATGAAAGATAAAAACTTGATTCTGGCACAGACCTGAGTGAAGTCCAGTGAGTGAGGTTTTCATCATGTGAAGGTTGGGTAATATAGGGCAATGACTACTTGGATTAAGAAGTATATTCTGAACACTGGAAGAGTACCTCAGGGAGGGAAAGCAGCTTGCAATCCATGTGGAATTCTCTGATTCCCAGGCTCACATCCTCTTTGTCCCTCCAACCCAAAGCCATAGTCTTTTATTCTTTTATTTTCCCCCACAACATCCTTTGATCACCAATCAAGAGAGCCTTCATGGCCCATTAAAATTAGAGCCCCCAAATTTGCAACTGGCTGATTGCCTGTTTTTATTCCTAGATATAATGGATTTCTCCAGCATTTGCCTATCAAGCATCCAGAGAAAAAGACGCCATCTTTCTTCTGTGATTGCTAAGAGAATTAAGTGCCAAGTAAATCCGTTCAGTGTGCACACAAGTTTAGATCTGTGTGGGGATAAATGAGACTGGGTCATGAGTCTTTGTTCTGTAACTAGCTGGCCCATGTGGACACATCTCTGTAATTTCTCAGGACTAGTAAACAAGCTAGACTTGGGAGGACAGGATTGATCAAGATGGAATGATTTCTGAGAGGAGACAGTAGTTCGAAATATTTCTGCTCCATTGTTATCTGTTTTTTCTGGCTTCAGGGCTCAGATTGAACCATGGCTGGGGAGAAAACCCTTAGCAGTTACTCATCGTTGTATACTCTTTTGTATATACAATGAAACAATAATCAGAATTTACCTAAAGCCTGAATCCAAAGAGGCAATAGGTAAATCACACTATTGTATAAATCACACTTTAAAAGAGATTTTATTATATTGATTCTTTTACAATTCCTCCCAGCTTTTAGAAACCTTGAGTGAGGAACGCTTTTGTGGTGAAAGGGATGTTAATTGCTTTCACTGGGGTCAAACATCCTCTTTGTAAATCATGAATCCAATAGCTGTTAAGAATCCAGAGGAAGGGATCCCTGGGTGGCGCAGCGGTTTGGCGCCTGCCTTTGGCCCAGGTCGCGATCCTGGAAACCCAGGATTGAATCCCACGTCAGGCTCCCGGTGCATGGAGCCTGCTTCTCCCTCTGCCTGTGTCTCTGCCCCTCTCTCTCTCTGTAACTATCATAAATTAAAAAAAAAAAAAAAAAAAAGAATCCAGAGGAAGAAATGGCCAGTAGTATTACAAGAGTTCTAATTGGGCATTTTTTTTAATTTAACTCTAATGCAAATTTGTTTTCCAAAGATTTTTTCCCCCTCTTCTTCTGACATCTTCTAAATGAAATAATTACTGCAAATCTTTTGACTCAGCTTATTCACTATGTTGGTTAACTCTATGAGGCTTCCTTCCAGGAATCTCTTCCCTCAATGACTAAAGCCCCCCTCTCCCTTTTCAGCATAAAGTGTGGGGTTACTGATGATTTACAAAGTGCACTTGACAGTCCTGACTTTGCTGGTTGTGGTAGTGGGGTTGGCAGGTGGTGGGAAGACAAAGGCTGGGATAAAAATTCCTCTCCATCTCCAGACAGATGTAACCAATATCCTCTTCTGTGAAGAGGCTGACTACAGCAAATATGTTGCATCTGCTCTAGTACTATTTGAATCTAGATGAACTTTCTATGTGATATTTAAATTCCACCAGGCGAGAAAAATTAAAACTACAATACTTACATTGAGAGAATGCCTGAACAAGCTGCTATTGGGTATAAGTTACTGCCTATCATCTTGGACATCTCCTGCTGCCACTGGCTATCACTCCGAGGTGGTTTTAAAATTAGTCTTTCTCTCTCTTCTTACTCCCTCATTTTCTTTCCTATATTGCAATTCTTTGATACTCTTTCCTTCAAAATGTAAGACCTAGTACCCCTGCTCCTTGATATAGGATATAGGACACACCTATTAATTCACTCCAAACAAATAGAATGTGGTGAAAGTGAAGCAGTTATGTGATTACCATGACTAGGTCATAACAAGAATAGCTTTCCACCTGTTTCTCTCTCCTTCTCCTTCCCCCCACCCCCCCCCCTCTCTCTCTCACACACACACACACACACACACACACACACAAATTATTTTGTTCAGGCCATTACAATAGGGGAAACATCTTACATCTGAGATCAGAGTGTCTCAGCAGGGTGGTTTTATCTTAGACTTTTACAGGGAGAGGTAATGAGTTACAGATTTACAGGTTTTTTGTTTTCTGTTTTTTTCCAGCAGAAGGAGTCTCAGTCAGTTACCTGAAGAGGGAAAGTTTTTCTTTGCTGAGGTGGTTACAGGGGAACTAAGCAGCAAAGCAGCTCTAATTTTAGCAAATCAAACATGAGACAGAGAAGGGGAAGTTGTAGGATCATGATGGAGGGCCTGCCTTGTTAGCAAGTTCAGGCCAAAGGGGAAAGGCCCGTGTTTGTCTTTGTCGGCTAACTCATTCTGGGCAAAGCTAACCACCATATTGACGCTCCAGCAGCTGGGTGGGGGGTGGGGTGGATTATGTCCTTGGGTAGAGAAGTTCGAGTATAAAGAGGCCCAGCTGGAGCAGCACCAAGCAGCCAGCTACATGAGTGAACCCCTGGGAAGCAGCTCCTCCTGCCTAAGTCAAGCACTGGGACTGTTTCAGCCTTCTAGTCTTTGAATCCTCCAGCTGAGGCCCCAGACATCACAAATCGGAGGCAGGTAGCAGTAGATAACTAATACAGGCTCCTCCTCTCAACAGGCAGGCATACTGGTGTTGGTAAAAACACCCCCAGCCCCGGCCCCTTGCTCCTTCAAACGCTCTTCTTAACAGTCAAAGGCAAATGGGATAGTATCTGGGAAAACAAGCAGGCCTCCTCCAGCAGTGCGCACCTTGAGAGACTAAATAAGCCATAATTTTGTCATTTATGAAAGAAATGACAACTTCATAAATGGAAGCAGGTGACAAACTCTCCTTTTACCCATGCCTCTTAGCAACTAGATAAGTGTTTTTTTTTTTTAAGTATACAGTCCCCCCAAATACTCATTGGTAATGCAAATAGGCCAATTATAACACAATCCAATTTTTACATTGCTGGTCTAACGGATAAAACAAAATAGCTGCTACCGCAGGAAAATTCAGCAGCGTATGTTTTAAGATGGACATACCAGTGGGAAGTTTGAAATTTAGGGCTTAGAATCTTGCTATTCAAAGCGATCCTCTGAAGAACACTATCACATCAATTCAGAGCTCTGTTAGAAATGCGGAATTTAGGGCAGCCCGGGTGGGTCAGGTAGGAGAGCAGGTTTGAGTCCCATGTTGGGCGTAGAGCTCACTTAGAAATAAAATCTTAAAAAAAGAAAGAAAGAAATGCAGAATTTAAAGCCCTACCCTAGGCCTACTGAATCAGAATCTGCACTTTAACAACATCTCCAGGTGATTCATATGCACATGAAACTCTGAGAATGGGGGTGGTTAATTCATACCTTCAGTTATTCAATACCTAGTTCTTGAATATTCATTGCACTGATAATAGAGCAGTGAACAAGGCAAATCAGACACTTTGAATTCCCTTCCAGCTCTCAAGTTTTGTATTTTTTTTAAGTTTTGTATTTTCTTAAATCTAATTCCTTGACAGGTAGAATTATTGTTCTCTGGCTTTTCTGCTACCATTATATGATAGTAGTTATAGAATCATTCAACTTTTTATAGGAAGGCAGATGTCAGAGAAAGTGGGGAGGGGTGGTGGTGGAAATTCCCTTATGATCAGAACTTCACTTACCTAAAATTGGAGAAGTATGTGCACATATATTAAAACATCCACTGCTGGCACTGACAACTTGGTACAAATTGCCTGCATAAGGATTCCAAGGTTCTCTGACTTGACTTTCAAAATTGCTCCACAAATCCCTGGGAAATTTCACAGTATTTTGGAAACAGTAAGTTTGTGACAGCATGTCAAACAGCCACCACAGTGTCTTCTAATGTTGCATCTCTAACAATAATAACCCGTGGGGCATGCTAGAAAAAGTGGCAGAGGTTCATCTAAAATGATATTTGCCACCAGCCATGAATCTAGAAAGATTTTTATCTCTTAAATTCCACCAATAAGGGGGCACCTGGGTGGCTCAGTTGGTTGGTTAAGGGTCCACCCCTGGCTTAGGTCATAATCCCGGGGTCCTGGGATCGAGTCCCACATTGGGGTTCCCACAGGGGTGGTGGTGCTGGGGCCTGCTTCTCCCTCTGCCTGTGTCTCTGCCTCTCTCTGTGTGTCTCTCATGAATAAATAAAATATTTTTAAAAAATAACAATGAAAAAATAAAAATTCCATTAATAGGAACTCAGGCAGGAGAAAAGAACATATAAAAGGAAAAGAAAGACGAAAGAGAGAAGTACAATACCATCTGGACTAACCTCCTGTTCCTTTTAGTGGTCCCAGGTGCCTCAGGCTGCCTGCCTTTGGTCTAGCTCCTTCATTTAGCAGCAAGTCAAGAGAAAGCTATAGCTATTATTTTTAAATGTCATTTCCTTTCCTTCAGAGGTCAGATTTCCAAAGCAAGTCTTTTTTAAAGGTTGATGGGAAAAAAAGTGATTTGTAAGGCGAGATACTCTGTCAGCTTTATAAAATGGCTCTTTTTGGGACTCTTACAAAGACTCTTTTTCTGCATATGAGAAGCAGGGAGCTACTCTGCTGCGACATCTCTAGTCTGTAAATTTCCATAAATGTGATTAAACAATACGGCTCACAGGATTTGTTGGTGGAGAAATTGTGTTAAAGGATTTATGCCACTGTGTATAGTACTTTTAAGTCTTAGTGAGTGCCTGATACATATAAATATCAAGAACACATCGATAAATATTTGTCAAATAAATCAACGAAATTGAGTTCAGAAAGACAACAGAAAACGTAATTTAGACCCCATCTGTCAAGGACTCAGCAGTAGGTTATATGACCAGTCACCACCTGCTACCTCAGCAAGACTATTTTAATGAAAAGGCATAACATTGATTTATATCCTTTAGCTTCAGTTCGACTCTAGGATTGCTCAATATTATGGTCTTTTGGGAGGCAAGATTGTTAAAAGCAATGCTGGATGAGGCAGACATATATTGATCAAGTGGCTACGTAACTGGAAAATCCTCCCAAACCAAACATTCATATAATGAGCTTGGTTTGTGAGTTTAGAATTTTAATGAAGAGAAGGCAGTGTTTGAAGCCCTAAAGACTGTGTGTGTGTGTGTGTGTGTGTGTGTGTGTGTGTGAGCAATGGCTTCTGAAGCATACTTTACAACAGCACATGCTTCAAAGAAGCTAACTGAATGTTTTATGTTCACTACATGCTCATTAGTAACTGCTCTCATTTCTCCCGTTTACTTCTTTTTTTTACTGATCTTAAGGATGCAATTAAAATCCCAGTGACTTGTGGTTTCTGTTAGAGAGATAAACAGTACCTGACCCCATGTGATCTGCTGCATGAATAGAGATCACGATTTCATCTTCCAGCAACTCGTGGTTGCTAAGGAGACTATTGGCATCTCTATGTCCTAGGTGCCATATTGCTCAGAAAGAATTACAGCAGTTTTGCCTGGTACTTTCCCAGAGGGGGGAAAAAAACCCTGAAAACTCATTAGGGGAGCCAATATTTTAAAATTCTACTGATCTCTTTAATATTTTGAGTGCCGGGATCCCTGGGTGGCGCAGCGGTTTGGCGCCTGCCTTTGGCCCAGGGCGCGATCCTGGAGACCTGGGATCGAATCCCACCTCAGGCTCCCGGTGCATGGAGCCTGCTTCTCCCTCTGCCTATGTCTCTGCCTCTCTCTCTCTCTCTGTGACTGTCATAAAAAAAAAAAAATATTTTGAGTGCCTTTGGCCTTGGAGTGTAACTTGTGAACAAGTTGGCATCTAATCAAGTACACTTTCAGAAATGACAGGGCAGCTTTGTTACAGAAAATAGCATGAGTGGGGCACCTGGGTGGCTCAATTGATTCAGCGTCTGACTCTCTATTCTGGCTCAGGTCGTGATCTAAGGGTAGTGAGATCAGCCTGTGTCAGGCCTTGTGCTCAGCACTGAGTCTGCTTGTCTCTCTCCCTCCCCCGCTGCTCCTTTGCTACCTTTCTCTGAAATAAATGAATAGAACCTTAAAAAAAAGAAAGAAAGAAAGAAAGAAAGAAAGAAAGAAAGAAAGAAAGAAAGAAAGAAAGAAAATAGCATGAAAATAGTCAAGCTGTGTGTACGAAATTCTCTGACCTTGACTGTGAAGAAGGCCTGTTTTGTTGTTTTTCTTTCTTTCTTCTTTCTTTCTTTCTTTCTTTCTTTCTTTCTTTCTTTCTTTCTTTCTTTCTTTTTCTTTCTTTCTTTCTTTTTTCCAGAGCTACTTACCCCTCTGAAGGTCAGAGTCAGGAAACCATGCTTATATTTCAGCTTTGTTTCTAGCACGTGGCCCCTGGCAAGTGCTCACTCTGACCCTCGGTTTCCTTATCCTTAAAGCAGAAAAATAGTGATGCCTCATAATGTTGTTCATGGGGACTAGAGAAGTAATGGGAACATGTGATCAAAAGCTACTTGTAAATTGCAAAGCAGGTCTAAGTTAATAGTCCATGGGAATATTTAGGCCAACTTTAGGAATTTCAGTGCTATCTTTGTCTATTAAGGGGCCCTGAGGACAGCACCTGCGGAAGGAAGCAGGCTGAGAGGAAGAAGTTGAATTGTGAATAGGTGCCCACCCAGCAGTAACCACCACAGCCGGTCCTATGGTGACCTCTGAGGCTAAAATGGCCCTTTAGGATTGTCCAAAATAGGGTGAGGATGGCCAATCCTTTTTCCCCCTCTGTTATGGGCTGAATGTTTGTGTCCTCCCCAAAGTCTTTGTTAAAGCCCAAACACCAGCATATGGGATTTGGAGTTGAGGCCTTTGGCCGGTAACTAGGTTTAGATGTGGTCATGAGGGTGGGGCCTCATGTTGGGATTAGTGTGTCCTCATAATACGAAGAAAAGAGAGGCATCTGGGTGGCTCAGTCAGTTAACCATCTGCCTTCAGGTCAGGTCATGGTCCTGGAGGCCTGGAATCGAGCCCTGTCATCGGGCTCCCTGCTCAGCTGGGAATCTGCTTCTCCCTCCCCCTCTGTTCCTCACCCTGCTCATGCTCTGTCTCTCTCTCTCTCTCAAATGTATAAATAAAAAAATCTTAAAAAGAAAAGAAAAGAAAAGGGGATACCTGGGTGGCTCAGCAGTTTAGCACCTGCCTTTGGCCAAGGGCATGATTCTGGAGTCCCAGGATGGAGTCCCATGTCAGGCTTCCTGCATAGAGCCTGCTTCTCCCTCTGCCTGTGTCTCTGCCTCTCTTTCTCTTTCTGTCTGTCTGTCTGTCTGTCTCTCTCTCTCTGTGCCTCTGTGTCTCTCATGAATGAATAAATAAAATCTTAAAAAAAAAAAAGAAGAAAAGACCACAGCTTTCTGTTTCCCCACCATATAAGGATACAACATGAAGGTAGTCATGTACAACTCAGGAAGAGAGAGCTCTCACCAAGAACCTGACCATGGTGGCACACCGATCCTGGACTCCCAACTTCCAGAACTGTGAAAAAATAAACATCTGTTGTTTAGGCCTCTCAGTCTATGGCATTTGCTGTAACAGTCCAGGCTAAGACACCCTTCATCAGTCAGTTATTGGATCCGTGCTCCCTAAGAAGGGGCATGACTTTTCTCTATGCAGCTCTGGTAATTCTTGAAGGAACGGATGAGCTGAAGGCTGTCTCTGGTAGCACATCACAGTGACCATCACAATCACTATTATTACCTTTCACTCTTTCTGAATGAGAAACCTCGCTCTGTCCAGCTATGTTACATCAGGTAAAACAATAAGCTCATTATTGACATGTTTCGCTTATTCACCTCATCTTGGCTTCATTCCCCTCCCCTTTTGCACAAATCTCTTTATTTTTTTATTCTTAAATTTTTTAAAAAAGACTTTATTTATTTATTTGACAGAGAGAGAGAGAGAGAGCGAGCACAAGCAGGGATGTTGCAAAGAAAGAGGAAGAAGCAGGCTTCCTGCTGAGCAGGGAGCCTGATGCAGGACTCCATCCCAGGATTTTGGGATCATGACCTGAGCTGAAGGCATGCACTTAACTGACTGAGCCACCCAGGCATCCCACAAGTCTTTGTTTCAAGTGAAAGAGTAAACTTGGTCACTGTCATTACATTGTGGCCAGAACAGCAGAAGTCAGTCAAATTTTAGTGCCTCACTCCTTATCATAAGTGGATAACTTGGGAATACCAAGTATTTGATTAGTCTCCAACATAAAAAAACAGAGACCTAAACAAATAACTTTTTAAAAAGGTCTTATTTATTTATTCATGAGAGAAAGAGAGAGAGAGGCAGAGACACAGGCAGAGGGAGAAGCAGGCTCCATGCACCGGGACCCCGATGTGGGATTCGATCCCGGGTCTCCAGGATCGCGCCCTGGGCCAAAGGCAGGCGCCAAACCGCTGCGCCACCCAGTGATCCCCAACAAATAACTTTTTTGAAGAGGAATGTAAGAGAAAACTTTAAATATTTCAATTAACACTCTCAGATTACCCACAAAATAAAATATGAAATGGTATGTACTGGCAAGAGAAGGGCATTGCTTTCAACATTCTGTAAGGACATAATTTTCTCTCTCTCTCTCTTTTTTAAGATTTTTATTTATTTATTCATGAGAGACACAGAGAGAGACACAGAGACACAGGCAGAGGGAGAAGCAGGCTCTCTTCGAGGAGCCCAATGCAGGACTCGATCCCAGAATCTGGGGATCATGACCTGAACCAAAGGCAGATGCTCAACCAGTGAGCCACCCAGGTGCCCCAAGGACATAATTTTCAATGCAGAGTTCTATTCCCAGCCAAATGATCAAGAAGATTTGATGATGAAATAAAAAACATTTCAGCTGTATGAATTCTCAAAAAAGGAACCTGCTGGGGCACCTGGGTGGCTCAGTCAGTTGAGCATCTAACTCTTGATTTTGGCTCAGGTCATGATTTCAGGGTTGTGAGATCAAGTCCTATGTGGGACTCCGCACTCAGTGCAGAGTCTGCTTGGGATTCTCTCTCCCCTTCTTTCTGCCGCTCCCCTCCTTGCACACACTCTCTAAATAAATAAATAAAATAAAATTAAAAAAAGGAACCTGCTATGCACATTTTCTCAGAAAATGCTATTGGAGGATATTCTCCAAAATTGTCTAGTAGTACAACAATAAGAAGAAACCCATGAGATCAGGTTAGAAGGGACTCGACACAGGAGAGAATGTGTTGAAAGTCACACAATGACAATCTACATGTGGCTTGAGATTAGTCCATATAGAGTAGGAGGATGGAGGGCTGCCAGAGGGATAATCTAAGAGAAAAATGTGCTCTTGAGAAGCACGGGCTCACTCTTCCTTCTCATTCTCTGAATTTCTGTAGAGTCCTTTGTTCTACACACTTTCTCAGCAGTACATCCCTAGACTCTACTGTAGGTCACGTGACCCAGCACAACAAGCTTCACAGAAAACTGCTGTCTCACAACTTAAGTCCTGACTGCATGAATACTAATAGAAATTCAGAAGTGCTAACATAGGGTGAGACAAGCAAGGTGCTTAGGGTTCAAAATTTAAGGAAGCACTTAGTATCAAGTGCAAGCTCAGTACCCCATTGTTCCCCAATATCTAGTTCTCCATGGATAGATGTTTGACCATCTACCACTCCCACATCTGTCTCATTGTCCTCTGTTTGTCTTTACTACCTCTCTCTCATGTTACCTTCTATAATGGGTAAAGCATAATGGCAGGCAAATGGGTTTCCTTTAAGAATTTTTATAATTTTTTTTTTGTATTTAAGTTTAGGCCATGGTTTTTGTTTGTCTGAGGTTCTATCAGAGATTTCTTCACATTTTGTGAGGCTGCGTTTTATTTTTAAAGCCGAATATCAACTTTGCCATCTCAAAATTTCCCAAGCAAAACACGCTCCAAAATCCCATGGTGCATGACAATCATTTGTGATCCATGAATAATAAAGAATGGAAAAAGTATGAAGAAGAGAAGAAAGTGGGTGGAGAAAACACATTTTGTTCTCACTAGTCAAATGAATTGTACTTTCCACTAAAAAAATTCTGCTTCCAATATTTAAGGGCAAAATTTTCTCAAGTGATTGTTTGAAGCTGAAAGTGCCTGCTAAAATATTAGGAACAGAAGAGCCTGAATCACTACTACCATCTTCAATCTATTTCTAAAAATATGCAGAAAGCGCATCCAAACAGGGCACAGAGCTTCAGTTTGAGAGACTGCATTATGGTGATCCACTTCTAGACCAGGAGTCGCAAATACATCAATTGGGATTAGGGACGAAGGAAAGCTTTATACTACAGTGGTTACATCTCATCAGTCAAAAACTATTGGCAGAGCCAGAAAAAAAACAGTCTTGTTGCATTTCCAACTACAGCCAAAGCAAATGATTTATTTATTAATTTTTTAAAAAGATTTACTTATTTACTCATGAGAGAAAGAGAGAGAGAGAGGCGGAGACATAGGCAGAGGGAGAAGCAGGCTCCATGCAGGGAGCCTGATAGTGGGACTCGATCCCAGGACCCCGGGATCACCACCTGAGCCGAAGGCAGATGCTCAACCACTGAGCCCTCCAGGTGCCCAGCAAGTGATGATTTAGTATTCCTAATGTGTGATATGGTGACCGTGAGAGTAACCAAGGGTCTGAAAATGTTGTTCTGTGCTATGCTAACTTTCAGGTGGGCCGGTAAAATTTATAACAATAAGTTTTTTAATTAAAAAAAATTTATATATATATATATATATACTTATATAACAATAATTTAAACATTTTGAGAATATTTCAGATTGATTCTTATATCTAAGAAGTCCATCCTAGGCCAGCAATATTTGGCTTTGATCTTGCCTTTGTCGAAGTATTTATTTTAACATTTGGCCACTAAACATTAAGCCAATTTGTCTAATTGTTCACTCTGTTAGGCATATATTTTCATGTTCATTACTATGGTTTTCCCTCTCCTGTCCTGCCCTACTTCCTTTCCTGCCACCAGTTTTCTTTATTGCTTTTTTTTTTTAAAGATTTTATTTTTTTATTCATGAGAGACACACAGAGAGAGAGAGAGGCAGAGACACAGGCAGAGGGAGAAGCAGGCTCCACGAGGGGAGCCCGACGTGGGACTTGATCCCTGGGTCTTCAGGATCACGCCCTGAGCTGAAGGCGGCGCTAAATCGCTGAGCCACCCAGGCTGCCCCTTTGTTGCTTTCATAAATGTTCTGGTTTGGGTTAAATTTTAATTTAGTCCCCCGGGTTCCAGGATATCAAGACAGGATGTGATTAAACTAGAAAAGGAATAAAAAAATCCCCTGGAGATAGCGACAGGGACTCATGTGGCTTTGGGCTGCCCACTTTAGGGAGAAGGAGAGAGATTTAGGTTATGCAGGTATTTTGTTGTTGGGAAAATTAAGGATGAGAAGTTGCTTATTTTATTTTTATTATTTTATTTTTATTTTTAAAGGATGAGACGTTTCAGAGGTTAGGTAGCTACAATTGTACTTTCCATACCCATTCCAACCACCTGCTGGTATGGCTGTCTATACCGCAAGCCTGGAAACTGAAAACTGTATTCTCAGAATCCTTTGCAGATAGGATCTCGATATATTTTAAGCTTCCCAAATTAGATGAGCACAAATGAAATGTTGACTTGGAAAGAAGACGGTGAAAAGAGAGGCAGGCTGAGTCATCTCTTGGCTGGTTTGAACAGTGGTTGAGGCAGTAGAGTCAGGCGGCAGCTGTGCCTTGGCCTGAGCCTGCAGCTTCCTGGTGGCCGCAGGAGGAACAGACCATTTGTGGTTTTGGTTTGTGGGTCTAGGTTTTTGAGCCTTGTGGGTTTGGTTTGTTTTTCCCCCCTCTCTCAATCGTACCATGAGATCTTTACACTCCTCAATAAATCTGTACTTAAACTAGCTAAAGAGGATTCTGTTCTCAATGATTTCGGAGTTGACAGTTCAAATTTTGTCTTGTAACATGCTAGGTCCTTTACCTACATTATCGAATTTAATCACCACATGACCAAGAGCTAAGTACTATTATTTATATCTAGGACCAGAGGAGGAAGCAACTTTTCTGATCTTTTCTGAAGGGAGAGAAGGGAAATTAGGGATAACATCTTATCACAGAACGTTGCAGAAATAGTACAGAGAACTTTTATGTACTTTACCCAGATCTTCCAGTTGTTGACATTTTATCACTTTGTCTTTATCTTTTACTCCTCCCTGTCTCTCTTTCTCTCTCTCTCTCTCCCCGTCTCTCCACAAACATTTGGTAATTTTTTTCTTCTGATCCACTTAGGAGTAAGCTGTAGACGTGATGCCCCTTCGATGCCCTTTGAGGTGTATTTTCTAAGAACAAGGACATTTACTTACATGACTACAGTACAATGATCAAAGTTGGAAATTTAACACTGATACTATACTATCCTCTAAACTATAGACTGTATCTTTTGCCTATTGTTTCAATAATGTTTTCTTTTTATTTTTTTAAATTTTTTTTTATTTTTTATTTTTTTACTTATGATAGAGAGAGAGCGAGAGAGAGAGGCAGAGACATAGGCAGAGGGAGAAGCAGGCTCCATGCACCGGGAGCCTGACGTGGGATTCGATCCCGGGTCTCCAGGATCGCGCCCTGGGCCAAAGGCAGGTGCCAAACCTCTGCGCCACCCAGGGATCCCTAATGTTTTCTTTTTAATAGCAAAACTAAAAAAATTTTTTTTGGTCAGACTCACAAGTGGCATTTAGGTTTCAAACCAATTTAGTCTCCTTTAATTGGGATAGTTCCTCAGTCTGTCTTTGTCTTCTATAACTAACGTTTTTGAAATATACAAGCCAGTTATTTTTAAAAAGTCAATCTGATGTATTTATTTATTTTAAAATATTTTATTTATTTATTTGAGAGAGAGGGAGCACGAGTGGGAGGGCTAGAGGGAGAGGGAGAGAGAGAATCAGAGTCTGACTTGGGGCTGATTGACCCATGAGATCATGGGTCTCCCTTGACCCTGAGATCATGACCTGAGCTGAAACCAAGAGTCAGAGGCTTAACCAACTGCACCACCTACGTATCCTTCAATCTGGATTTATTGGGATGTTTCTGGAGGAAACAGCTTTATTTATTTATTTATTTATTTATTTATTTATTTATTTATTTATTTTTAAGATTTTGTTTATTTATTCATGAGAGACACACACAGAGAGAAGCAGAGACATAGGCAGAGGGAGAAGCAGGCTCCATCCAGGGAGCCTGATGTGGGACTCGAGCCCAGGACCCCGGGATCACACCCTGAGCCAAAGGCAGATGCTCAACCATTGAGCCACCCAGGCATCCTGGGGGAATAGCTTTAAATATATGTTTAAAAAACATGTATATTACATGTACATGGTGAAGAATTCAAACTGAGAAGCATATAAAGTGAAAGGTAAAATTTGTCACTTCTCCAACCCCTTCACCAAAAATAACAATTTTAACATTTCAGTTTTAGACCTTCAAAATGTTGCCTAAGAATAATTTCTTTGTGGAGTGCCTGGCTGGCTCAGTCAATACTCTTGATCTTGGGATTGTGAGTTCAAGCCCCATGTTGGGTCCAGAGCTTACTCAAAAAAAAAAAAAAAAAAAAAAAGAAGAGGAAGAAGAAGAAGAAGATGATGATGATGATGATGAAGAAGGAAAAAAACGAATTTCTTTGTCTATTTCAGTATTCATTGCTGAAAGTTTAAGAACATTTTTCTATGTGACTGAAATACCATCAACTTCTTAAAATTAGAAACAATTTCTTAACATCTTCTAACACCTAGTTGGCATTCAGTTTCCCCTAATTATTCCAGATATGCCCTTTACAGTTCGTTTGTCCATACCAAGATTCAATCTGGAATCTGATATTTTTTACTGTTTTCTATGTCCCATAACTCTTTATCTTGAGCAGTCTATGACATTGAATGATTGGAAACAGTGTGGTAAGCAAACACCAGTCTTTAATATTGTTTTAGGGAGTTTGTCAAGAAGAAATATTTGGCTTAAAGGGCCTCAAGGTCATTCTTATGTCAACAGTAAGAGCCCTCGCCTCTGTAGACCAAGACAGAGGACTCAGAACCTGCCTGTTCAAGTAGCTCACTCAAGCCAATCTCTAGCCAAGGCACACTGTCTCTCTAGGCTTTGACTTTCTCTTTTGCAACACAAAGAAGAAAACACTAGTCCCAAGGGTTTGTAAGAAAGACTCATTATTGATCAAATATAAAGTGTTAAATACAGGGGCACCTGGGTGGCTCAGTGGTTGAGTGTCTGACTTTGGCTCAGGTTGTGATCCTGGGGTCCTGGGATCCTGGGATCAAGTCCCACATCGGGCTCCCCACATGGAGCCTGCTTCTCCCTCTGCCTGTGTCTCTGCCTCTCTCTCTGTGTCTCTCATGAATAAATAAATAAAATCTTTAAAAATATATGCTTGTCATAAAAAATTACATCTAAAGCAAGAAGGAAATTTCAAATCATAGGAATTAAACAAGGAATATTCGACTCATACACAGGAAGAAAAGTCTACAGTTTGAAGATGTTTTTTCTTTTGATTTATTTTTCCATTTTTTTCTTCAGTGTTTTTTTTTTTTTATCACAGTGGCAGCAGGTGAGGGTTCATTAGAGTAGATATGTTAATAGGACGTAATGAAATCATAGTGCATTTATAGATCCGAATGTAGCGGGAGTGAATTTACAGCCTTGACACAAGAGAACAAACACCGAGCGATGTTTCATAACCATTCTTTCATGCTGACAAAATGCTATGGCTGTTACTTCCAAAGGAGAGTTCAGTTTGTTTGGGGGTTTATTCCATGGCTTTATTATTTCCTGTTATCTCACATGTGCTGGGCCTAGGGAAGGAATTTTTATCATCTTTTGGTTGTGAGCATGTTAAAAAGCCTAAAAATGAGATGTATTTAATGATGACCTGTGGACATTTGTACAGGGTTGAATAGTGTCCCTTAAATCATAATCACACAGACCCTCAGAATGTGAACTTATTTGGATATAAGGTCTTTGCAGACGTAATTAGTCAAATTCAAGGGAGGTCATCTGGATCATGGTGAGTATGGATGTCGTAATCTAATGACCGGTGTCCTTACAAGAAAAGGGAAATTTGGATACAGACCCATCGGGAGAACACTTCGTGATGATGGAGGCAGCGACTGTAGGGATGTGTCTTCGAGCCAAGGAACTACCAGAAGCTGGGAGGGGGCAAGAAAGGATCTTCCCCCCTTTAGAGCCTCCAGAGAGAGTATGCCCCGCTGACACGTTGATTTTGGTCTTCTGGCCTCCAGGACGGTGAGATAATAAATTTCTGTTGTTTTAAGCATCCCAGTTTGTGGTCATTCGCTACAAGGCCCCAAGATACTAGCACAACATTGCAGCATCATGTGCAGTTGAGCTTTGGGAAGCTGACTCGTTCCAACCGACATTCACCAACTGTTTTCTAAACTCAAATTTCAATTTACTAATCTGCAATGAGAAATAGCTGGCAGGATAACAGGCATTCCCTCAGGGAGCACCAAGCTGGTGTGTAGGCCTAAATGATAAATCAGAAAGGCGAAGGAGAAACTAATATTTTTCAAGTGCCTGATACGTTTCAGGTACCACACGTGTCACAAAGATAAAATTATTGCTGTGATCGGGGCTTTGCAGAGGAATGTACTGTGGCATGGAAGCCGGGGAATTGAGGACATCGAGTTGCTGAAGCAAAATGAATCTGGGGAAAGGATCTGGATGATAGGGATTAACATCCAGGTTAATGGATGTTCACCACAGGAATTAACAAAGAGAAAGGGACACAGGAAGACGGCAGGGACAAAGCCTTACAGATTCAAGGAACTGGAAAAGGATCATGTGCACTGGGGTGGGTGCCGGTAGGTCGTAGAAGCTGAGGCAGGAGGGAAAGTGAGGCCTGACACCCGTAAGGGCTCCTGGACGGTGTTCAAGTTTGTGTCTTTCTCCTAAAATGATTCAGGAAGAGGATTACATTTTCCTATCCAAAGGGAAAGCATCATTAAGTTGACCTTTTTTTTTTTTTTAAGATTTTATTTATTTATTCATGAGAGACACACAGAGAGAGGCAGAGACACAGGCAGAGGGACAAGCAGGCTCCCTGCGTGGAGCCCAATGCAGGACTTGATCCCAGAACCCTGGGATCATGACTTGAGCCAAAAGCAGACGCTCAACCACTGAGCCACCCAGGTGCCTTAAATTGACATTTTTGAAAAGATCGCTCTGGCTGGAGGTATATGTTGGAGGGAAGGGGTTTGATGCCAGCAAGTTCAGAATGCACACACTGCACCTCAGCAGACACTCTATGAGACCCCACAGGATCCAGCAGGAAGCCAGACCGCTTTCCCCCCTGCACTCCTGGGGCCAGGAGGCCTCCCAAAACATAGCTCTCCCCAAAGACCCAGACCTCCTCTCGGAGAGTTGTAGGCCTGAGCGTTCGCCTGGGTTTTCCAAGCAGAGAAAGAGGAACTAAAATAGTTATGGAGATCATGGGATTGGGTTAAAACTGTGGTTTGGGACTACGTTCCTATCCTCGCTACCCCAAATGCTGAGAGTTCACAAGGTGAGATCCGTCCTGGGATATAACAGCACAACGTCTATTTATATACTAAATACTAATACTACTCAGTGTAGTGTGAGCAGATTCACAAGCCTGACAGGTAAAGAAAAAACAAATGCCCAACGGGGTACTTTACAGCATCCTTTCATGTCTGGAATATACTCATTAAAGGCCTTCTTTGTTTTTGTTTGTTTTGTTTTTAAAGGCCTTCTTTAGGGGATCCCTGGGTAGCGCAGCGGTTTGGCGCCTGCCTTTGGCCCAGGGTGCGATCCTGGAGACCTGGGATCGAATCCCACGTCGGGCTCCCGGTGCATGGAGCCTGCTTCTCCCTCTGCCTGTGTCTCTGCCTCTCTCTCTCTCTCTCTCTCTCTCTCTCTGTGACTATCATAAATAAATAAAAATTAAAAAAAAAAAGGCCTTCTTTGTAACAGACGCCCCAATCTTTGTCCGTGTACTGTCCTTTACGTATTTTCTTTTTTTTTAATGGAAGTACAGGTGACACAGAGCGTTACATTAGCTTCAGGTGTGCAGCGTAGTGACTTGGCAAGTCTGTACCTTACGCTGTGCTCACCACAAGTGTAGCTATTAGGATACCATGGACTGTATTCCCCTGGGATGTGTGTTTAATTATTTTCTTTTTTGGTAAAGGAGCTCTCTCTGGTATTTTGCTATTACACCAGCATCTTGGACATTTATCCAACTACGCTTCAGAGAGGTTTTTCCGTGGCCTAGAGTGTCAGAAGGAGGATTTCCAGGTCTAAGAGAAAGCATATGCAAACACTGATAGATCCTGGCAAATTCTCTCAGGTGGTTCTGCTCCCATCACTGTATCAACAGTGGGCCACGTCTTCATCACACTTACTTCCGTCTGGGTAGGATATTCATTCTTGCACACGTTATCTATTTTTCTCTTTTTTTCTTCCTTCTTCTTCTTCTTCTTCTTCTTCTTCTTCTTCTTCTTCTTCTTCTTCTTCTTCTTTCTTCTTCTTCTTTTCTGTTGACAAAAGCTACCCCTGTTTCAGGAGATGAAGACAATGTCTTTCACTTGACCTACCGAGGAAGGCCCTGGGATGTTGGAGTCCCACACGTGGATGGCTGCTTCAGGTGCGGGGCGATGATCATCTGGGACGTTCAGGTGACTAATTCCCCAGGCAGGATGGGCTTCTGGCTTTGCTGGGCTTGCATTTCGGAATAAGCTCTGGCACAGAACTGAACCTCCTGCATTACAGAGGGGAGGATCTGGAGTTGGTGGGTGGGATGGGGACCCCGAGAGGAAGGCCCCAGAAGCCAGTGACAATAAGCCTGCGATCGGGCAGACGGAGGCATCAACTCCAGACGCTGTGCAAGTAGAAAGGGATTTTGGAAGTGAATGTGCCACTTCCTAGAGTTCATAGAATTCCGTTCTCTTTGTGTTAATTGTGCCTCAGAATATGCATTTAACCTCTTATTAGAGATGTTGTGAGTCAATTAGTTCTGGCCTTTCTCCCAGGAAGGCAGCTGTGCGGCTTCCACGAGTTGTTTCAACACAGTGAAGGGAAGCCAGAAAGCCCGTTTCTGAGGCAAGAATGGAAGGAGGTGAGGGGAGGCTGCCACTGACGGATGGAGAAAGCACATCGGAAGGCTTGCTCCGCGTACTGTTTCGGGTAACAAGTCTCACTCTGTTCTGGTCCCCACTTCAAAGCCCACGTGAGCAAGTGAGGGGGGTGAGGAGGTGACAGTGGTGAAGCTGATCCCAAGAGTTCATTCACACTGTGGGAAGGTGGTCTGGGAATCCTCGCACCTCATGGGGTGGGGAGGGATGAGGTGTTGCGCTGAAGAGAAGACCAAGGATGGCTGGTGTCACCGGACAATGAAACAAGAGCAATAGGAGAGATGACAGGGGGAGAGTGACGGCCACTGTGGGTAGCCTGAGAAGCCGGCCTGGCCAGGGGAGGCTTCACAGAGAGCACAACACCTGAGCTAGGACCGAGCGGTAGATGTCCCTGAAGCCCACAGTGTGGACAGGTGTATCTGTTTCCTGGGCTGAGGTAACAGAGGACCACGGCCTGGGTGGTTACGACAACAGAAATTTATTCTCTCACAGTTCCGGAGGCCTGAAGGCTGAAATCAAGGTGTTGGCAGGGCCACATCCCCTCTGGAGGTTCTAGGGGAGACCCGCTTCCTGGCTTCTTCCACCTCCTGGCGATGGCTGGCTTCCCTGGCTTGGGTCACGCTTCCCTGGCTTGGGTCACGTCGTTCCAAGCTCTGCTTCCACTTTCACGTGGTCTTCTCCTCTTTTATTGCTTTTAATGACGTTCTCCTTGGATTTAGGCCCTACCGGATAGCACAGCATAATCTCCTCTCAAGGTATTTAAATCAATTGTATTGGCAAAGACCCTCCTTTTTTTTTTTTTTTTAAGATTATGTTTATTTTTTCATGAGAGACACGGAGAGAGGGAGAAGCAGGCTCCAGGCAGGGAGCCCGACGTGGGACTGGATCCTGGGACTCCAGGGTCATGCCCTGAGCTGAAGCCAGGCACTTAACCTCTGAGCCACCTGGGTGTCCCAAGACCCTCTTTTTAAATAAGGTAACATTCACCAATTCCCGGGGGCAGGATGCGAGCGTATCTTTGGAGGGGGCTCACCATTCAACCCATTCAGAGGGTTTCTGGGAGAGAACAAACTTCTTAACAGAAGGCCTTTGATGGTGTCTCCGCCATCTTTGACACATTCTTCCTCTGCCCCGAAGTGGGATTCACTGCTTTCATTCCCACAGATGACAGGTCTGCTAGGCCTCCGTGCCTGGGTATATGCAGCTCCCCTTTCAGTTTTCATCAAGTTGGCTGCTGGAAGGAAATCAGTGGGATGGAGTGGTTGTTGGAAATGGGTTTGGGGGTAAGACAAACAGGCTCTCTGGTTCCACGTGTTTGTATTTCATCAATAAAAGCTTCTTTTGGACAATCCAGCCATGTTCTGGAAGCCCCTGTACCATTTCGTCTGGCTTTATGTAAGCAGCAGTTAGAAGGTTTATTTGTGTGAAATGTAAAAATGTCCTCTCTGAGATTTGATTTCATGTTTACTCATGAGTAGCAGCTGCTTGCAAAAGTTGTTCACCTTTGAGTAAATTATAAATTTGCCTCTGAGCACATAAATATCCTGAAGTTTTATTTTGTTGTGTGTCTCGGGAGAAGGAAGTGGGACGCAATGAGCTGGATATTCATAAGGCTGCAGATAATTTGTTTTGAATGCTCTCTGTAGACTTGAGGAACAGGGCTAAGGAGGAGAAATGCCTGAATTTCAATGGGGATTGTCAACATGAAGTGAATAACAAAGGTGCCAGCCACAAGATCAATGCATTCATTTCTCTCCTTTATTGTCTCATTGTAATTAAAGCCTAAAGTGGATTGTGAAAATATACAAACAAACATCTTCCACCTTGGATTTATGCCTGGCATGCTGTGAGGTTATGGGTGGTGGGATGTGATTGCCTATGCATGATGCATATTTTATTATAATGAAGGGACTTTAATATATAATATGGAGTTTCCATGAGGCAAAAACGGAAGTCTGTCGACACAAAGGCAGATGAAAGCATATTGCTAAAAAAAAAGCATATTGCTTATTATTTTTTTCCTATTGCTTATTAAAGATCACAAATAGACTAGAAAAAATTGAGAGACAGGGAAGAAAATAAGCCATTGTGGGCCAGACACAATGTAGGCATAGACTACCTGGTGCACAAAGGGACGTAGTGAAGGAGTGAATGGGAAGCAGATGAAAAGAGAAGCCTAATCTGTTGCCATTTTCCCAAAAAACTTTTTTTTTTTTTTTTTTTTTTTTAACCAAGACTTTATGTATTTACCTGAGAGAGAGAGACTATGAGCGGGGGGTGAGGCAGAGGCAGAAGCAGGCTCCCCGCTGAGCAAGGAGCCATTCATGGAGCTCAATCCCAGGACCCTGGGATCACAACCCGAGCTGAAGGCAGAAGCTCAACTGACTTACCCACCCCAGGCACCCCTCTTTTTTTTTTCTTTTTTTATTCTTAAGTTTATGTATTTAAGTAATCTCTACAGCCAAAGTAGGGTTTGAACTCAAGACCCCCAGATCAAGAGTTGCATTCTCTTCCAACTGAACCAGCCAGGCGCCCCACAAATTCTTTTTTTAATCAATTATTATTATTTCTTCCCCACAAAGTCTTCACTTGCATGAAACACCATCACTAGCCCCACCCATAGCTTCTCCCAGGTATTCCCAGGAGTCTTGTCCTCTGTGGTCTGGAGACCACTGCTCCCACTGCATTCCCACCAGAGCAAGGGGAACGGCTCCCTCTGAGAGGGGGGAGCGATGAAGAAGACGTCCCTCACCAGCTTCCCCTCCTCCCTCCTCAGCGCACAGGAGCCCCCACTGGCCTCTGGAGTCCGGTGGGCTGCCCGGTGACTGGGGAGGCCGCACTGTGGCAGGGGCAGGAAGTGTCCTGGCCCCGTGGGCCTCTGCCTCCACCTCGTGGCCTGCTCTAGCCAGGTGATAGAAGCAGAGAGGCCCAACCTTGCTTGTGCCAGGCCCCTGACCAGAGACAGGGTGGCGGGCTGGTGCGTAAGGGAGTGTTTCACTGCATAAAGGGTCAGGATTCAGGTGGCCTTGGGTCTGGAGCCTCATCCTACAATTTCTACATCTTTGATCTACGAAGGCAGATCATTTGCTGTCTCTGAATCAAATGTCTTTCTCCATAAGTTAACGGTGACATCATCTACACTCCTTCTTTCACGCATTCACTCGACCAATATTTTTGGGTGCTGCCTTAGGCACAATTCTAATATGACCTCCAGTGACCCAGGGCCCGGTATCATCTCTCCCTTTGAAGGTGGGCAGGGTCTGTGAACATGAGGAGCGTCACTCCTGTGATGAGGTTGTGTCTATTGTGGCAAAAGTTAAGGGGTTTTGTTGATTTTGAGTTAATCAAAATGGAAATCATTCTGGGTGGATGTGCATCAGACAAAAGCCTTGGAAGTGTCAGGAAGATTCTCCTGCTGGCTTGGAAGGAGGCCAACAACAGATGAACTCTGCCAACAACCATGTACGCTTAGAAGAGGACCTGGAGCCTCAAATGAGACTCCATCCGTGGCGCTGGCACCTTGACTGCAACTTCGTGAAACCCTGAGCGGAGGACCCAGCTAGGCCGTGCCAAGACTCCTGACCCATGGAAACTGTGAGATAATAAATGTGCATTGTTTTAAGCTACTACATTCCAGATAATATGTTATGCGGCATCAGGCTAAGTGCTGGGGATGCAACAGAGCACAAGGCAAGCAGAACCCTGCCCCGCTAAGAACACCAGCAAGGAAATAGATAGAGGACTATTATCTGGTGAATGAATAGTGGAGCAGTACTTCTGAATTAAGTACTTTGAGTTTTGTTTGGTTTTTTTTTTTTTTTTAGAGAGAAAGAGAGAGTGAGCAAGAGGGGGAGTGGTGGGCAGATGGAGAAGAGAGAGAGAATCTGCACTGAGCCTGGAGCCCAACTCTGGGCTCCCTCTCACATTCCTGAGATCATGACCTGAGCTGAAACCAAGAGTTGGGTGCTTAACTGTCTGAGCCACCCAGGCGCCCCAGGAGGGAGTTTTATTTTTTTTTTTAAGATTTTATTTATTCATTCATGAGACACACACACACACACAGAGGCAGAGACACAGGCAGAGGAAGAAGCAGGCTCCATGCAGGGAGCCCGACGTGGGACTCGATCCCAGGATTCCGGGATCACATCCTGGGCTGAAGGCAAGCACCAAACCACTGAGCCACCCAGGGATCCCCCAGGAGGGAGGTTTTAAATATCCAGATAAGTTTTGGGGAGATTTTAGAGTAATGGGACATTGTTCTTTTCTTCCTTTGGTAAATACTGGGAAATTTTCAAGTATCTGTAAAAGAATGCTGAATCCAACACCTACCCAGCCGAGGCAGGAAACTGTGTGGCTCTAGGTAGAGGGAGGCCCAGCGAGAGTGTCCCTGTCCCTTTTCTTCCCACTCCTAACGGCCCTGGGCTGAAGGCATTGCTAAACCGCTGAGCCACCCGGGCCGCCCTCCTGTCTGCAGTCTTATCAACAGCCAGCTCATTCGGTCCCACTCACTTCTCTTGAGGCACGAAACAAAATAAACCTTTAGGATGTTTATGTGTTCAGAGAAAAACTCATAATTTACTTAAAAGTAAACTACTTGGGGGGAATCCCTGGGTAGCTCAGCGGTTTGGCATCTGCCTTAGGCCCAGACCGTGACCCCGAGGTCCTGAGATTGAGTCCCGCGTCAGGCTCCCTGCATGGAGCCTGCTTCTCCCTCTGCCTGTGTCTTTTATGAATGAATGAATGAATGAATGAATGAATAAATAAATAAACAAATAAATCTTTTAAAAAAAAGTGAACAACTTGGGAACAGCTGCTACTCATGACTAAACACGAAGTCAAGTTTCAGGGAGCACATCACATTTCACACAATGGAAGGATAATGAAAAAGGTGGGCTTAAACCAGAAGAGAATGGGGTACTTTTAATTAGCAAGATCAAGCGTTAGCTCTCATGAGCGTGATGGTGACTTGAACGCAAGATCAGACCATCATGAGCAAAGAAAGCAAGCTTCATTTTTATTGTTGTTGTCATTGTTGGAGCATCTGAAAGGATCTAGAGTATAATTGGACCCAGTAAAAGCAATACCTTGGAGTAGTGATTTTCTTTTCTTTATTTTTTTTTAAAGATTTTTATTTACTTATTCATGAGAGACACACAGAGAGAGAAAGAGAGGCAGAGACAGAGGCAGGCTCCATGCAGGGAACTTGATGTGGGACTCGATCCCAGGACTTCAGAATCATGTCCTGAGTCAAAGGCAGGCGCTAAACCGCTGAGCCACCAGGCGTCCCGAGCAGTGATTTTCTGGTTCAGTTTTGCTCCTCAGGAGACTTGTGGTAGTGTCTGGAGACATTTTTTTTTTTTTTTTTGGTTGTTACAACTTGAGAGGGTGCTGCTGGCCTCCAGTGGGTAGAGGCCATACATGCTGCCAAACATGACAATGTTAAAGACGGCCCCCCACAGAGTCATGGGGTCTGCTTGAGATTCTCTTTCCTGCTCCCTCTGCCTCTCCCGCCAAAGCTCTCTCTCTCTCTCTCTCTCTCAAATAAATAATCTCTAAAATAATAATAAATAAATAAATAAATAAATAAATAAATCTTAAAAAACAACAACAAAAAAAGACTCTCCTCCACACACAATTAAAACGATTCAGCCCCAAATGTCAACCAAATGTCAATGGTGCCACTGTTGAGAAGTGCTTCCTTAGGAGGTTGCCCAAGTTGCTCAGGGGAGGAGCACCAGTTCCCACGAGGGTGATAGGGAGGATCGGGCAAGAAAAGTGCAAGCAGAGGGGCTGGTGTGAGCAAGGGCCTGTGGGGAACAGCCAGTGCGGGATCCGCCCCGGTGAGGCCTAGCGCGGGAGGTGGCTCAGAGACGGGGTCGGCCGCACCGGTGAGCCCACTCAGGAAGAAGGCAGACTCTCGACTTCATTCCAAGGCCCCAAGGGAGAGAGCGGAGGGTTTTAGGCAAGGCTGTGACAACAGTTTTGCCCTTTACAGCTTACAAAGGGATTTCAACTACTTCTCATTGGATCTTCACAATAATTCAGGGAGGAGGGAAGGGAGACTAATCATTTCTATTTTAAAAATACATCTGTATGACTGGACTCTTCACCACGGGGGGCCACAAGCTGCCCTCCTGTCCCTGACAGGTGGAAATAAGGGAGCTGGGAAAGAGGAAGGAAGAGCCTTGACCATGCAGCAGCTGCTTAGGATCACACACTTAAATCCAGTCCTGCTTCCGCAACTGTCTGCACATGAATTCTTGTGCTACTAGTTGACATAAAAACAGACTGTAGGAAGCGTTCATACCCACGGAGGTAGTGTTGTCCCCACGGGAGCAGGATCAGCCAGTCGAAAGTCAATGGGCTGTGAAACCTTATTGGAACCAGATGTGGGTCAAATAGAGAAATATGGGAAGATGAGCAGCATAGAGGGCAGGCGGCCCTCATAAATGGATCAGGGCGGAAAGCTGGCATTCAGAGACAAGTACAGCTCGGTCAGGGCTCCTCCCGTAAAGCACGGCTCGTTCCCATCGCTCCCTTTCAGAGCATCTCCTACTCACAGCCCATAAACAAGCTGCCTGGAATTCATAACACATTGATTTCCTGGGGGACACAATGAGCTTCTCCACGCAATCTTTATTTTTAAGGCCCTCCCGCCACACTGCGGGTGAAGGTGCCGCGTTTTGTCTTCTGTTCTGCAGGCGGTGAGGAGGAGGATTCCGTGAAGAAACTGCATAGCTACTGGTCTAGGTCAATGATTGCTTAACAACTTCTCTGATTTCTCCTGGAGATATTTGCCAATACATATATGTTAAATTGAAAACCAGAATCGATTCAAGAAATAGTTTCCATCAGCAACCACGATTGTTTTACTTTAGCATCGGTGGCAACATTCCACATTTCTTTTTTTTTTTTTTTAAGGATTTTATTTATTTATTCATGAGACACACACACACACACACACACACACACACACACAGACACAGGCAGAGGGAGAAGCAGGCTCCATGCAGGGAGCCCGATGTGGGACTCGATCCCGGGACTCCAGGATCACACCCTGGGCCAAAGGCAAGCGCTGAACCAGAGAGCCACCTGGGCTGCCCAAGAGAGTTCCTTTTACAATAGGATTAGGAGGAGCGACTGGGTGGTGCAGTAGATCAAGTGTCTGCCTCCTTCCACTCAGGTCAAGACCTAGAGTGGGGGGACCCAAGGATTGAGCCCTGCCCTGGGCTCCGTGGTCAGTGGGGAGACAGCTTCTCCCTCTGCCACTGCCCCCCTTGCTCCTGTTCTCGTGCGTGCATTCTCTCTTTCTCTCTCTCTCTCATAAATGAAGTCTTAAAAAAAGGGGGGGGTTAGAAGGCCATAAACCAGGAGGAATTTATGCCCCTCTTCATCGGAGGAACCATAAACTTTGTGCCAGCTGCCAACTAACAGCCTGGATTTAACTCCCTCCTCACCAAGACACCTAAATCCTTATCATTCTTCACTTCAGAAGGAGCCAACGGGTCTGGACGAGTTCCAATCCCTCATTGCATGATAGTTCAGTCAATCCCAGGCCACCTAGTTTCAAAGGGCACTTCACATTGAGGGTTTATTATTTTTATTTTTTTATTTATATTTATTTCTTTATTTAAAAAATTTTTTTTTCCGCATTGAGGATTTAAATGAGAGCTGCACTCCTGGAATTTTTGCCTTTGTAACCCTGCCCCTCTTTGTCTTCCTCACAGTCAGGTTTCTACCTCAATCTTTGTCTCCAGAATTGCAATCCTAACTGCCCAAAGAAATGCCTGTAGGATGAAATTTTCAGTGACTTGTTTCTTGGTGGAGGCAGGAGTGGCCCTCTGGCAGTGGTATTTGTATCACAGGATCTACAGGATTTAGAGTGCTTGACACCCTGTAAAACTCACTTTACTGGAAATTTTTAATTGGGATCCAGGAAGAATTAGGTCAGACTCATTATGTGTCTGGAACTGCAACTTATAAATTTAACAACTGTGAGGCAGTCATTCTTCCCGCGAACCTGCAGAGGAGAGAAATCCACGGGGAGGTGGGGGGGGGGAGTCTAACAAATCCATACGGAGAAGCAGAGATGACAGATGGAGAAAGACACCTGGAAGCTTCGCTGGCCTTCCTTTCAGCTCCTTTCTAAAACCTAGCTCAACCGCATTCCTGTTCTTGCAACCCATGAAATAATAGTATACCCTCCTCATAAATCCTTGCCTTTAGCTTCTGTTCTACTCAGCTGCACAGTACAGCACACTAGGTTCATTTGGTGGTGCAAACCGCCTTCTGGTTTTGTAACCAGACCACTGCACATCCTTAGGCTTAGGAATGGCTTCCAGCAGCCTGTGGATGTCCTTGCCATATTTAATTTCTCCATTTTCACGGTTGACGGTCCTTTCCTCTCCTTATTGCTCCATGGGCATGTATTACACAGAAGGCTTGCTTACTATGTATGGATGTATTTAACAGAGAGAGAGCACAAGCAGGGGGAGTGGGAATGGGAGAGGGAGAAGCAAGTTCCCCCCTGAGCAGGGACCTGATACGTACTTGATCCCAAGACCCTGGGATCATGACCTGAGCACAAGGCAGACACGCTTAACCAACGGACTGAGTCATCCAGGCCCTCCAGAAGGCATGTTTAGAATCTGTGTAAATGGTTCACACCTTGTTTCACTCACTTCTCATGCCTTGGTTAGTGCAATTGTTTCTGCCTTCTGGGCCGATGTGCTGGGGGTCAATCTTTCAGTTTCTGGTTAGGATTACTACTGCATATCCTGTCTTCATAGCCCATTTTTCATCAAACTGTTGCCGTCTATAAACCAGATTTCTTCTGCATTGGACAGAGGTTCACCCTGGAGGTCCTTGTTGAGAGAGCAAACTGGGGGAGTAGGCAGGCAGCCGTATGTGGGGGTATCTACCAGGGTGGCTTGATGTTGTAACATTTTGTTTTGGGATAGCCACAGATGTGCCTAGGTTTCAAAAAAATCTTCGAAACCATCATCATAGTGATGGGGGAACAGAGGACTAGCTGAGGACAAAGCACACTGACAAGTCCTTGAAACAGTCACAGGGACCTCTCTCCACAGACTCCATTGCCTCAATGCTAGTACTTTCCTAAGAGCAGAAGGCAATCTTAGCCTGACCCCCAGGATCCTGTAAGTCTACTTTAGCATATAAAAATTCCTTTACAAATTTCCCTTTATCTCTAAACCCCCAAGATACGTGTTGGCAATCATCCTCCAAGCACATGGCCCATGATATCCATCTGAAGGGTCTCATGACTTGGGTTTGATTAGGCGGTAATCCATGACCTTCTCCCAACAATACCTCGCCCCCTAAAGGTCCTGGAAACCTTGCTTCCAAAATTCCTTAGAGCGCATGCTATCCTCAAACCCCTTCCAACTTCCAGGTATACAATCAGCCACCCCTCCCAGGCCCGGGCAGCAGCTCTTCTTGCCCACGAGTCCTGTCCCCAGGCTTTAATAAAACCACCATTTGGCTCTGAAGGTGTCTCAAGAATTCCTTCTTGGTCGTTGGCCCCAGACCTCACCCCACCAAACCTCACCTAGATTCCAAAACTTCATCAATAGTTCTTTAGTTTGTTTGTGTTTTTAAGCTTCATTTATCAAGAGGCAGGTGGCTGCTACAGCTCCCCTAGGCCACCACATCCAAATGTTTAGAAAAATAAGCTCTCGCTCTCTTTAGGGGCCCCAGCGTTTGGGTAAACGCTCCTACCCCTATTATTTGCCTTACGTGTACATACAAATAAAATAGCTTGTCAAAGTCAGGTCGTGCTAAGGCTGGAGCCCTCACAAGTAGGGCTTTACATTGCCTCCCTTTAGTTTGCAGGGCTTTAGGAAGAAAGGGGGGAGGGACAGTTTTAGTTCTCATTGATTGAAAGAAAATTGGAAACCTTAGTTTGGAGGGTCATAGTCAGATATTCAAGGAAACTAGAATCCAGGATCTAGCCCAGTTTTGCAGGCAAACAACAAACACTAAGACAATCGGGCATATAATCTAACATTCACAAAGATGTATTACCGAAACATAATTTTTCTCTAAAATCACCCTCATTGGGGATCCCTGGATGGCTCAGCGGTTTGGTGCCTGGCTTCGGCCCAAGGCGTCGTCCTGGAGTCCCAGGATTGAGTCCCACTCCCTGCATGGAGCCTGCTTCTCTTTCTGCCTGTGACTCTGCCTCTCTCTCTCTGTGTCTCTCATGAATAAATAGAGTGAAGTCTTTAAAAAATTAATTAAAAAAATAAAATCACCCTCATTTTCACCAATGATGGCCAAATCAATACTAATTTGTAAAACAAGTCCAGTTTTTTTTTTAATTTTTTAAAAAAGATTTTATTTATTCGTGAGAGACACAGAGAAAGAGAGGCAGAGACACAGGCAGAGGGAGAAGCAGGCTCCATGCTGGGACTCCAGGATCATGCCCCGGGCTGAAGGCAGACGCTAAACCCGCTGAGCCACCCAGGGATCCCAAACAAATCCATTTTTAACAGGCTTGGCCTGATTATTTACACAAGCTCAGCAAGAATAGTTATTCTTGTTATTTTTTAGTTATTTTTAAAACTCACTTTGCGGGCAGCCCGGGTGGCTCAGTGGTTTAGCACCCCCTTCAGCCCAGGGCGTGATCCTGGAGTCCCGGGATCGAGTCCCACATCAGGCTCCCTGCATGGAGCCTGCTTCTCCCTCTGCCTGTGTCTTTGCCTCTTTCTCTCTCTGTCTCTCTCTCTCTCTGTCTCTCATGAATAAATAAATAAATCTTTAAAATAAATAAATAAATAAATAAATAAATAAAACTCCCTTTGCTAGAACTTTTCAGAAGGAATTTCTAGATTGAACCCTCAATAGCCTCTCGAGGTCAGAAGCTAAGCCAAATACTTGCCATCAGACTTGCCTGCGCTGCCTGGAGATTTGGATGAATTTCTCTTCTCGAGGTCCCCAAAGTATCCTGAGGTTCCAGCACCTGCCAGGAAGTGACATTCTTTACTCACCTGGTAAGGCTGCTGGGAACTCTGTCAGCAAGGTACCAGGCCAACATTTCCCAGGGGCTCCATAAAGTCAACCTTAATTCTTTAAAGCTGTTTGGGCATACCTGGGTCTATGCATATAATATTCAAATCTATTACTCAAGTCAAAGCCTTGGTAAAATAACCAATGTTTCCAATGATGTCCTGTTACACACAGAACAGATTCTTATTGAGCTTATGCAAATAATTATAACTGCCACGAAAGAGAGAACACTCATTGGGAGTTTCTGAATTCTGGAGGGCTCAGGTAGGGAGAAAAGAGAAATGCTTCAATTTGTTCACAAAGGAATAGTTTATCATATTTTTGTATGTCATGGATAATTTTTAAAAAAGATTTTATGTATTTGTTCATGAGAGACACACACACACACACAGAGGCAGAGACACAGGCAGAGGGAGAAGCAGGCTCCACGCAGGGAGCCTGATGTGGGACTAGATCCCGGGTCTCCAGGATCACACCCTGGGCTGAAGGCGGCGCTAAACTGCTGAGCCACCCAGGCTGCCCAAAGATTTTGTTTTTAAGTAATCTTTCACTTCACGTGGGGCTGGAACTCACAGCCCCAAGATCAAGAGTCACATGCTCCACGAATGCAGCCAGCCAGGTGCCTCTATCATGGATATCTTAAGAGAAAGTTTCCTTCAATCTAGAAAAGCGAACATTAGAGAACCAGCAATGTTTCCAACAGGAGTCACAAAAACTGTAATCATCTTCCTCAGTTCATTCAGTCCCATGTCATTCTTGTTCTGTTTGCAGCTTTTCCATTGGTTCCAGAAATTCGTACTTAGCTTAGTTTTATGATCTTAAGGGTATCAAAAACATATGTTTGTCAAAAAGTCTTTTTCATGAATCTCCTTGGAGATAAAACACATTTTTTTAAGAGATTGGAACAATAATAATAAATGACAAAAAGAAACCCTCCCTCAAAAATGGACGTAGTTAAAAATCCGATGAGATAATGTGGTTGACAAAGAAATCCAGTTATTCCTGTGACACAGGACATTTCAATAATTTTATTTTTGTCAAGACTTGAGGGATTTCAGGGTGCTTGGGTGGCTCAGTGGTTGAGCATCTAACTGCCTTTGGCCCAGGGAGTGATCCCAGGACCCCAGGATCACTCAAAGGCAGGGCCAAAGGCAGACGCTCAACCCCTGAGCCACCCAGGCTTCCCATGCAAGTTTCTTTTTCACTCAAATTTTGTCCTAAGCCTCTAAATAACCAGTCTCCTTTTTGGACAAAATTTCTGTCTTTTCCCTTCAACAAAATGTATTCCCATTCCCTATATCTTTCTTACAAAAAACATCTTTTCTTGCAGACAGAGTGGTTTTCCTTATCATTTCTAGCAATCTCAATTACATTTATCAGAATTTTTACTTTTAGAAACCTTCGTTTTTAACGACATCTTATTTGAAAAAAAACAACAAACTTAGATATCTGATGAATTCAACCCAAAGTATCATTTAACAACAAAACTTCAAAGTTTCAGGTTACCAAAGATTTTGAGAGCTATTTACAAGTTTTGCCTATAGACCTTTTTATCTATTCAACCTACTTGTTATTTTATTTTAAGATTTTTTTTTTTTTTTGAGGGATCCCTGGGTGGCGCAGAGGTTTGGCGCCTGCCTTTGGCCCAGGGCGCCATCCTGGAGACCCGGAATCAAATCCCATGTCGGGCTCCCGGTGCATGGAGCCTGCTTCTCCCTCTGCCTGTGTCTCTGCCTCTCTCTCTCTCTCTCTCTCTCTCTCTGTGTGTGTGTGACTATCCTAAATAAATAAACATTAAAAAAAATTTTTTTTGAGTAATCTCTACACCCAAGGTGCGGCTTGAATTGAAAACCCCAAGATCAAGAGTCACATGTTCTACTGACTGAGCCAGCAAGGCACCCCTCCACCTACTTGTTCCTAACAATTACCCATGAAAACTTTATGAGACAGACAAAAATCAAACATCCTTTTTAAGTCATTTTTGCTGACAAATTGCAACAGATACAATATGAATTTAACTAATTAAATTCATGAATGCCCAATAAGTGCTTGGTTTTTAACTAATTAAATAGAGCTCTTACCTGTTCCCCATGTGTGCTTCCAGGGACCCAAAGAGCTGCTGCTTCCTTCATCCAGGATTGTAAGGGGAAGGAGGGGGTGTGCAAGAGCCACACAGCCAGGGTGGAGATCTACAGAGGAAACAACAAATGGACCAAATCACTAGGTGGGATGGAGAGTTCTTTCCATCTCCCAGGCGCTAAGGAGATCACTTCCGTTTCACCAGGCTAGAGTATCCAACCCTCCGAATGGCTGGAGTTGAGTGATCTTTTGGCCCCTGGGGATGTCTAAATTCGACACTAGGCCCCCATCAAGTGTTCAGTCCCCCAGGATGTTTACCAGAGAGGCCCTCTTTACCCCAAGTCTTCTGACTGTTATGCTGTCTTGCCCAGACTTCGTGGGGCAGCTCTAGTTTTACCTCTACACCTGTGCCACGGACCTGACATAATTTACACCCAAAGAAATCCTCTCAGTAACAGCAAAATTGCCACTGAATTTCAAGTGAGGACAGAACGGCAGGCTGGTGGTCACGAGTACCAAGAAGGGAGAGTCCCCTCTGAGGAATCTGCCCCTGGTCCTTCTAGCTTGAGATAAGGTTTGGCCCACTTGAGCTTCTGCTGCCCTCTGCTCTGACACTTGGGAGCCAAGGAACCAGAGGGCTTAAGCTCAAGGTCGCCAAATTTGTTTTGTTTTGTTTTGGTTTGGTTTGGTTTGGTTTGGTTGTGTGTTTTAGTTTCAGAGGTAGAGTTCAGTGATTCCTCAGTGGTATATAACACCCAGGGCTTCATTCCATCAAGAGTCCTCCTTAGTGCCCATTCCCCCATCCCCCCACCCACCTGGGTTGTCTAATATGTAACTGAACCAACTTGAGTTGGTGAATCACAGAAAGGGCACCAGGTGAGGTGTCCCACAAAGAAAGCTTTATCTGGAAGCTGTGACTCCTAATTCGCTGCAAATAAAGTTTCCTTTGGGCAACACCTCACCTGGTGCCATTTCCGTGACTCACCAAGGAGCAAACTGGTGTTGGTTTGGTTATAGTTTTTTTTTTAATATTTTATTTATTTGTGTGTGTGTGTGTGTGTGTGTGTGTGAGAGAGAGAGAGAGAGAGAGAGAGAGAGAGAGAATGAGCAAGGGAGAAGGGCAGAGAGATAGAAGCATAACACTTGAGCCGAAGGCAGACACCCAACTGACTGAGCCACCCAGGTGCCCCGGTTCGGTTATAGTTTTAATTTCTTTTCTCTTTCATCTTCAGTCCTTTGACCCTCGCTTACTTACCTCCAACCCCACTGTTGAATGCAAGCTATTGTGTGATTATTATACAAGTTATTTCTCCTTTTTTCCTATAGAACTTAAGTTGCTTCCCTTTTTTTCTTTCTTTTTTCAGTATTTCAAAAAACACCTGCTAAGAATATTCTTGTGCATGTCTACAGCTGCATATATACAAAATAGTATCAAATTGTTTTTTAAAGTCACTGTGTTAGTGGAGGCAGTTGGTTAGGTTCCAACAGGATACCTGGAGGCCGGCAAGGTGGAAGTCATGGCCAGCAATGGGGAAAGGCCTCTGGCAGCACTCTCCAGGAAGTCGGATCTAACCAGACAGGCCCGAGATGGTGGATGTCAGGACAGGAACCCCCTGACCAGATTAGGAAGAAAAAGTGTGAAACCCTGCTTCCCACCCCAAGTAATAAACAGTCCACCCCAGGTGCCTGGGTGGCTCAGTGGTTGAGCATCTGCCTTTGGCTCAGGGCGTAACCCTGGGGTCCTGGGATTGAGTCCCACTCTGGGCTCCCAGCAGGGAGCCTTCTTCTCCCTATGCCTGTGTCTCTGTGTCTCTCATGAATGAATAAATGTAATCTTTTTAAAAAAATTCTTTAAACAAAACAAAACAAAAATTCCACCCCCTAGTTAACAACTGCCCCAGAGCTCACAGCATACTCTCCCTCTCACTGTCTCTCTGTCTCTGTCTCTCTGTCATTCAAGTTTGCCTGCTCTCCTATCTCTGTATTTTTTGCTTTAATACACTTTGCTGCATGTGTCACTCATCTGTCGCACTGAGCCTCTGTCCTTGAATTCATTCTCTTGAGGATCAAGAACCATTAGCAAGTCCTTCAGATCTGGCAGGGTTGAGGCTCCAGGGCCCAGGGCCTCCTCAGTTCACCAGGCAACAATAGCACAAGTTTATATTCTTATCATCATTAATAGCCAATACATAATATTTACTGAGTATTATCATATGCCAGGTAGTCACTCACTGATTGTTTAATGTTGTCTGTTTTTGCATTTTTAGGATAAACACTACTTGGTCATGATGTTTCTTATAATAGTAATAATACACTGTTGGGCTCAGGTGGTTAATAGTCTATTGAGATTATTGCATCCATGCTCAGAAGTGAAAAGAGCTCATGATTTCTTTTTCTTGTCCTGACTCTGTCTGGATTTGAAACCAAAGTTAGAGCAGCCGCCAGAAACAAGATTATCCCTCTTTTGCTATTTTCTGGAATAATCTGTATCAATAAAGTTAGTTTCTGCTTCTTGAAAACTGTCAAAACTCAATAGTAAAATCATTGGGAGCAAGGACTTTTGCTGGGGGTGAAGTTGGAGATGCCCTCGATAACCATGTCGATTTCTTTAACTATTAGTCTCTCCATGTTTCTTTTCCTTCTTGTATCAGTTTTGGCATTTTCTTTTTTTGGTGTTTTTTTTTTCCCAGACTATATCTCTTACCCAGGTTGCCAAATAGTTACTCATTTTATTTTTTATTATTATTTTAAACTCTTATGCTTGTGGTTATTATTTTATTTATTTGAGAGAGAGAGAGAGAGAGAGAGAGAGAGAGAGAGAACATGGGGGGGTGCAGAGGGAGAAGCAGACTCCCTGCTGAGTAGGGAGCCTGATGCAGGGGTAGAGGGGGTGGGGGGGTGCTGGGATCACAACCTAAATCAAAGGCAGACACTTAACTGATTGAACCACCCAGGTGCCCTTATTTTTCCATTTCTATTCTGTAACTGTTTCTTGTCTGCTGTATTCTTCCTCAGTTTTTCCAGTTCTTTTTTAAAAACAGCTTTTAGCTTCCTTGATATTCTCTACTGTATAATTTGTTGATGCTCTCTCCTTAATTTCTGTATTTATCTTTATTGTTTCCTTCTGGTTTCCTTGGGTATGACCCATTGCTTGTTTTCTGATTTCCTAGGCTCATTTGCTCAACCCCTGAGCCACCCAGGTGCTCCATCAAACATATCCTTTATTATTCTTTATTCTTTATTGTCTGTTCCTGAATTAGGATGTGAATTCTTTTAATTTTAATAAATTCACAGAATTGTTCACTCATTATCATATCTAGAATATTTTATTCTTTTATTATTATTATTATTTAAGTAATAAAAAAATATTTGGCTGAGCATGGAGCCACATGCAGGACTAGAACTCATTACCCCCAAGATCAAGACCCCAGCCAAGATCAAGGTTTGGATGCTCACCCAACTGAGCTACCCAGACCCCCCTAGAATATTTTATTATTATCTATTGTTATTCTAACCATTTTTAAATTGGATTGTTTGGTTTTCTTTCTATCAAGTCGTATCACTTTCTTACATGAATTAGATCTTTATCTTCTCCCCACATAAGACAAGTATAATAGTGTAAGCTCACTGTCCTCTGGTGGGTGTCCAGCCAACACTGCTTCTCCTCCCCAACATGCTAGGTAATCGTCTTGCTTTAGTTCTAGGTGGCAATAACTCGACAAAAGAAAAGAGTCCTCCGGCAGTCTGTCCCCAGCATCCCATCACAATCCCTTTCTCTCCCCAAAGGAGATGAGGAAAAGAGCAAAGTCTTTGTAATTTCCAGGTCTGTGCACTTTTTCTTTATAGCATTTTCATCATCAAACATTCCATATATTTTACTTATTTATTATTTGTTATCTGTCTCTCCCTATTAGAATGTAAGCCATTTAAATTTTAGTAAATTTACAGAATGTTCAGTCATTATCCTAACCCAGTTGTATCAGGGCAGGCAGGGCTGGATGAGCGGAGGGAGGGAACAGCCTTTGCTAGTTTGCTACTTGGGAAGTTCCACCTTTTTGTGTAGGCCTGCTTGGATGTGTTCTCCTTATTTGCAGCCACAGAGTCCTAAAATAACATGTTAACAATTGAATATGAGGGTTAAGCTGTATATTTTAACAGGCTATCCTATATTTTAAAAAATATGTAAAATACTACAATGGAGATGCTATAATCAAAATCCATAATGTGAAAAAAAATCCATAATGTGAAAAAAATCCATAATGTGGGAAACTCTTTAGAATAAGTTGTCCAGGGCAGCCTGGGTGGCTCAGCGGTTTAGCACCGCCTTCAGCCCAGAGCATGATCCTGGAGACCCAGGATCAAGTCCCACGTTGGGTTCCCTGCATGGAGCCTGCTTCTCCCTCTGCCTGTGTCCCTGCCTCTTTCTCTCCTCTCTGTATATTCTCATGAATAAATAAATAAATAGATAAATAAAAAGATAAGTTGTCCAGTTTTTTCAAAAGATAAATTGTATGGAGAAACAAGGAGAAGGATAGGGAAATTTCTTTCTTTCTTTCTTTCTTTCTTTCTTTCTTTCTTTCTTTCTTTCTTTCTTTCTTTCTTTCTTTCTCTTTCTTTTTTTAAAAGATTTTATTTATTTATTCATGAGAGACACAGAGAGAGAGCTGCAAAGACACAGGCAGAGGGAGAAGCAGCTCCATGTAGGGAGCCTGATGTGGGACTCGATCCTGGGTCTCCAGGATCATGCCCTGAGCCAAAGGCAGCACTAAACTGCTGAGCCACCCAGGCTGCCCAGGGAACTTTTTTTTATGGCTTTAACTAGACTTAATTTATCTGAAGGCTAAATGAAATAAAAGTCACTAACCTTTAGTGAGAATATGATTTTTCCAAAAGCAGTATGAGCAATACATGATATAATTTATCCTCTTACCACCTTGATTCATTCCTTGCTTCTTATTATACCTCTGATCCATTTAATATAATCTATATGAAATGGCCTCAACATTTTAATAGAGAGGTACTCGGATTTTTTTTTTAAGTTGTACTTAGTTAACATACAGGGCAATATTGGTTTCTGGGGGTAGAATTCAGTGATTCATCACTTCCATACAACACCCAGGGCTCATGCCCTCTTTAATACCCATCACCCATCTAGCCCATCCCCCATCCCTCCCTCCATCAACCCTCAAGTTTATTCTCTATTGTTAAGAGTCTTTTATGGTTTGTTTCCCTCTCTCCTTCACCTCCACCTTCCCCTATGTTCATCTGTTTTCTTTCTTAAATTCCACATGTGAGTGAGATCATATGGTTTTGTCTTTCTCTGACCGAGTTATTTTACGTGGCATAATATACTCTAACTCCATCCACATCGTTGCAAATGGCAGGGTTTCGTATTTTTTGATGTCTGAGTAACATTCCTTTGTATGCATATGCCACATCTTCTTTATCCATTCGTCAGCCGATGGATATTGGGGCTCCCTCCATAGTTCAGCTATTGCTGATAATTCTGCTATAAACATTGGGGTACATGTACCCCTTTGAATCTGTATTTTTGTATCCTTTGGGTAAACACCTGGTATTGCAATTGCTGGATAGGAGGGTAGTTGTATTTTTAACTTTTTGAGAAATCTCCATACCATTCTCCAGAGTGACTGCACCAGTTGCCGTTCCCACCAACAGCACACAGGTTTTTCCCTTTCTCTGCATCCTTGCCAACACCTGTTCATTTTAGCCATTCTGACAGGTGTGAGGTGGTGTCTTATTGTGGTTTTGATATGTATGTCCCTGATGATGAGTGATGTGGAGCATCTTCTCATGTGTCTGTTGGCCATCTGGATGTCTTCTTTGGAAAAATGTCTGTTCATGTCTTCTGCCCATTTCTTTACTGCATTATTTTTTTTGATGTTGAGTTTGACTAAGTTCTTTATAGATTTTTGGATACTAACCCTTTATCAGATGTGTTATTTGCAAGTACCTTCTCCCATTCTGTAGGCTGCCTTTTAGTTTTGTTGGTTGTTTCCTTCACTGTGCAGAAGCTTTTTATCTTGATGCAGTCCCAAGAGGTCTTTTTTGCTTTTGTTTCCCTTGCCTTCGGCAACATGTCTAGTAAGAAGTTGCTGTGGCTGGGGTCAAAGAGGTTTCTACCCATGTTCTTCTCTAGGATTTTGATGGTTTTCTGTCTCACATTTAGATCTTTGATCTATTTTGAATTTATGTTTGTGTATGATGTACGAGAGTGGTCCAGTTTCATTCTTCTGCATTGTGGCTGTCCAGTTTTCTCAATACTATTTGTTGAAGAGACTCTTTTTTCCTTTGGATATTCTTTCCTGCTTTGCCAAGGATTACATTTGTGGGTCCATTTCTGGGTTCCCTATTCTGTTGCATTCATCTGTGTGCCTGTTTTTGTGCCAGTCCCATACTGTCCTGATGACTACAGCTTTGTAATAGAGCTTAAAATCTGGAATTGTGACGCCTCCAGCTTTGGTTTTCTTTTTTAGCATTGCTTTGCCTATTCAGAGTCTTTTGAGTTCTATACAGATTTTAGAACTGTTTGTCCTAGCTCTGTGAAAGATGGTGTCATTTTGATAGGGGTTGCATTAAATGTGTAGATTGCTTTGGGTAGAAAAAACATTTTGAAAATGTTTGTTCTTCTAATCCACGAGCATGGAATGCTTTTCCATTTCTCATGTCCTCTTCAATTTCTTTCATAAGTGTTCTGTAGTTTTCAGAGTACCTCTTTCGTTAGGTTTATTCCTAGGTTATCTTTTTTTTTTAAAGGATAATGCTTTTTTAAAAGATTTTATTTATTTATCCATGAGACACACACACACACACACACACACACAGAGGCAGAGACACAGGCAGAGTGAGAAGCAGGCTCCATGCAGGGAGCCCAACGTGGGACTTGACCCCGGGTCTCCAGGATCATGTCCTGGACTGAAGGTGGTGCTAAACTGCTGAGCTACCGGGGCTGTCCTATTCCTAGGTTATCTTAACTGTTTTTGGTGCAATTGCTAATGGCGTCAATTCCTTGATTTCTTTTTCTTCTGCTTTGTTATTGGTGTATAGTAATGCAACAGATTTCTGCACATTGATTTTATATCTTGCAATTTTGCTGAATTCATATATTAGTTCTAACAGTTTTCTCGTGGAGTCTTTTGGGTTTTTTGTGTAGAGTATCAGGGAGAAGTAACTTCTATATTAAAAAGAGACTTAAAAGCTGTATCAACCAATTGCAGTGATTAAAAAAAAAGTATACAAATTTTTATGAGCCAAATGAGGAAATTTGAACATTGTCTTGCTATTTGGTGATGCTAAGAACTTGTTAATTTTTAAATACATAATAATAAGCTGTGGTTATGTTTTCTTAAAAGAGAATTGGCTTTTAGAAACATACACTAAAATATTTCAGGTGAAATATGATGTCTCTGATATGCTTCAAAGGAATCAGGGGAGGGACGACTGGGTGGCTCAGGGGTTGAGCATCTGCCTTCAGCACAGGGTGTGATTCCCGGGGTCCTGGGATGGGGTCCCTGCAGGGAGTCTGCTTCTCCCTCTGTCTGTGTTTCTGTCTCTCTGTGTGTGTGTCTCTCATGAAAAATAAATAAAATCTAAAATAAAAAAAAAAGAAAAAGAAATAAAGAAAATAAAATTAAAAAAAGAAAAAGAATCAGGAGAAGGCAGCCCAGGTGGCTTGGCGATTTGGTGCTGCCTTCAGCCCAGGGCCTGATCCTGGAGACCCGGGATCAAGTCCCCTGTCGGGCTCCCTGCATGGAGCCTGCTTCTCCCTCTGCCTGTGTCTCTGCCTCTCTCTCTCTGTGTCTCTCATGAATAAATAAATAAAATCTTAAAAAAAAAAAAAGAATTAGGAGAGAGGAGGGGCACCTGGGTGACTCAGTTGATTAAGTGTCCAACTCTTGATTTGGGCTCAGGTTATGATCTTGGGACCTGGATCTTGATCATGAGATCAAGTCCCACATTAGGGTCTACACTCAGCAAGGAGTCTGCTTAAGATTCTTTCCCTATCACCCACCCCCACTTGCATGAATGCACACATGCTCCCTTTCTCTAAAATAAATTAATAAATCTGTAAAAAAAAAAAAAAAAAGGCAGCCCAGGTGGTTCAGCAGTTTAGTGCCGCCTTCAGCCCCGGGGTGATCCTGAAGTCCTGGGATCGAGTCCCACATTGGGCTCCCTGCAGGGAGCCTGCTTTTCCCTCTGCCTGTGTCTCTGCCTCTCTCTCTGTGTGTGTCTCTCATGAATAAATTTGTAAAAAAAAAAAAAAAAGTGAGAGGATCAGGGTAGGCGAGTGGGTGGGAGCATGAGTGAAGAAAGAATGGTTATGAATTGATAACTGCTGAATCTGCATGATGAGAAGGGTCATTATACTATTCCCTATATGTTTGTATATATTGAACATTTTCTATAAGTTTTTTAAAGTTCCTTTTTATAATTACTGACTTAGAGCTCCAAAAACATAAGTGAGAAAAGAAAGCTGCAAAAACCGTAATGTAAAGATTTATACTAATGACTGTCATGGTCTAGTAGGGGAGATAAGCAAGTAAACATGCAATTATGATACGATGCAATTAACTCCTATAATAGAAGTACCGCAGGGTGGTATGAGTGTAGGCGACGGTCACTCCCCCTCGACCGGAGCATCGGGGATAGAGCAAGAGTTGGAGAACAGTGCTCTGCCCAGGGCTGAAATGCAAGATAGCTCTGTGTGGCTTCTATGATGACAGACCCAAGTGTAGCCCTACCTGCTACTGCCACCAGCCTCTGTTTTAATTATTCTCTTTATGACCTCTGAGGCATCTAATTCATTTGAAATCACAGTTTCAGTCTATATCCCCTGCACCTTCTTGCCTTAACAGAAGCCTGACTCTCCGTGTGGACCTTCCAAATAGAGGCCACTTATCTCCCCACACCCTGGTCCCTGTGACTGAGGGCAGGCATGGCACCCACGTTCTCCTTCTGGGCACCATCCCATCTCCTGCCACCTCCTGTTCCTCTCTCTCCTCTTATGTCCTCAACCTCTCATCTCCTTTGGTCCCTTATTGTTCAACTATGGTCAGGTTTCTGCATCCTGGGGCCCTGGCTGGCTGACTTGGTAGAGCGTGTGACTTTTGATCTCTGGCTCATGAGTTCAAGCTGCACATTGGGTGTGGGACCTACTTGACATAAAACTTTGAAAAAAGAGAAGAAGAAAGTCTCTGCATCCTGAAAACAGAACCAGAAAAACACAAACAAAATTCCCCAAGCCCTCCTCCCCCCCAAACCCTGATTCTTTGGGCCAAAAAAACTCATTATTATTATTTTACATTTTATTTATTTCAGAGAGAGAGAGAGAGAGCGAGGGAAAGCACAAGTATGACCAGGATGAAAGTGAGAGGGAGAAGCAGACTGGACGCAGGGCTGGATCCCAGGACTTTGGGATCATGACATGAGCCAAAGACAGATGCTTAACCGACTGAGCCACCCAGATGCCCCCATAGCCAAGCTTCTTCAAAGAACAGTCTATGCACATCTGCCCTTTCTTGCCTCCCAGGCACCCAGGAGGCTTTTAGCCTCACTCCTAGTTCCTCTTGAGCCAGTTTTAATAGTTTCTGTGTTTCTAGGAATTTGACCATCTCTCCTAAGTTATCTAATTTGCTGACATATAGTTGCTCATTGTATTCTCTTACAATCTTTTCATTTCTGGAGGGCCAGTAGAAAAGTCCCTTCTTCTTTTTTTAGTTTTAAATATATCAGTCTTTTTATTTATTTATTTATTTATTTATTTATTTATTTATTTATTTATTTATTTATTTATTGTAAGTTCTGTGCCTAACACGGGGGCTGAACTCATGACCCCAAGATTGAGAGGCATGTGCTCTACCCACTGAGCCAGCAGGGTGCCCCATAATGTCCCCTCTTTCATTTCTGATTCTAGTACTTTGAATTTCTTTTCTTTCCCCTTGGCCACCCTCACTAATGATTTGTCAACTATGTTGATCTTTTCAAAGAACCAATTTTTGAGTTCATTGATTTTCTCTATTGTTTTTCTACTCTCTAGTTTCTGTTTTACTTCTCAGTATTTCCTTTCTCTGCTTGTTTTAGGTTTAATTTGCCTTTAATTTTCCAATGTCATAAGGTGAAAGCTTAGCTTATTAGGTTTCTTCTTTCTAAAAGGTGTTTAGAGCTATTAATTTCCTTCACAGCAATATGCAAGCTCTAATTTGTTTTCATTTTCATTTCTTTCTCTTTTCTTTTTTTAAAGATTTTATTTGTTTATTCATGAAAAAAGACACAGAGAGAGGCAGAGGGAGAAGCGGTGAGCCTGATGCGGGACTTGATCCCAGGACCCCGGGATCACGACCCGAGCCAAAGGCAGACACTCAACCTCCGAGCCACCCAGGAGTCCCTCATTTTTATTCATTTCAAAGTATTTTCTAATTTCCTTGTGGATTCTTCTTACTGAACGTAGTGCTGCAATTTCCAAATGCCTTGGACACATTAGCTGTACTCAGTGCAGCATTAGACACAGTAATTACTCCCTCTTTAAAATTCTCTTTTCTTCCAGAGTTAAACAAAAACATTTTTAACTGCTTTTCCTCTACCTGTTTATTCTTATTCAGAAACTTTCATGGACTCCTCTTCTTCCACTAAAGCACTAAATGTCAATGTTCTTTGTCATTTCCCAGCAGGACAAAAATAGACCTGTGTCCCCAAGAATCAGGATGAAACTGGAGATGTCCACCTTGCTTCAGCCTATTGTATTTTCCAAGGGTTTAGACAGATGTATAATGACCTATATCTGTCATTATAAGGTACAGAGCAGGGTATTTTATTTGCCCTAAAAATCCTCTGTGCTTTGTATATTCATCACTTCCCCACTCTCCGCTCTGGCAACCACTGACCTCTTACTGTCTTTACAATTTTACCTTTTACAGAGCGTCATGTAGTTGGAATCACACAGTATAGAGCCTTTTCAGATCGGCTTCTTTCACTTAGTGGTACATAGTTAAGTTTCCTCCGTGTCTTTTCATGGCTTGATAGCTCATTTATGTTTAACACTGACCAGTATTCCATTACCTGGATGGACCACACTTTCTTTGCCCACTCACCCACTGACGGATGTCTTGGTTGCTTCTCAGTTTTGGCAATATAAATAAATTGTTCATAAACATCCACGTACAGGGTTTGTGTGGACCTAAGGTTTCAACTGCTTTGGATAGAACTAAGAAGTGCAATTGCTGGATTTGTATGGTAAAAATATGTCTAGTTTTGTAAGAAGCTGCCAAACCGTCTTCCAGAGTGGCCGTACCATTTTGCATTTCTACCAGCAAAGAATGAGAGTTTTGTTGCTGCCACTGCTTGCCAGTGTTTGGTGGTGTCCATGTCACAGATTTTGGCCATTTTACTAGGTGGTGTACATTCCATTCACTCTTCACAACATCCCTAGATGTTATCTAATTCATGGAATAGCAAACAACTTATAAGAGGTGAAGTCACAGGTGAAGCCACCCATTGGGTGGCTCAGTGGTTGAGCGTCTGCCTTCAGCTCAGGCCATGATCCCAGAGCCCTGGGATCGAGTCCCATCAGGCTCACTGCTTCTCCCTCTGCCTATGTCTCTGCCTCTCTCTGTGTCTTTCATGAATAAATACATAAAATCTTAAAAAAAAAAAGAGGTGAAGTCATGATTTAAATCTGGTTACTTAGATATCAAAACCTGAGCTCTTTTCTGTGCAAAAATACAGGCTTTTGGAGAATCTTCCACATTATCTGCACATACAATATCTTAAAAAAAAAGAAAAGAAGATTTGATTGATTGATTTATTTTAGAGAGAAGGGGAGAGAGAGGATGACTGTGTGAGCCAGCAGGGAGAGAGGGGCAGAGGGAGAGCAGGGGAGGGAAAGAGGGAATCCAAGCAGATTCCTAGCTTCCTAGCTGAGAGCAGAGCGCAGAGCCTAACACAGGCCTCAATATCTCGATCCTGAGAGCATGACTGAGCTGAAACCAAGGGCTGGACACTCACTTGGCGGCGCCACCCAGGGGCCCCTTACCGCACATAGGGATCCTGACATGGAGACAGATGTAGCTCCCCACGTGATTCACCAGCATGTCTGACATGAAAGCTCTCTTGCATTATTATTGTTATTCCCTTTAAATGCATGTAGTAGGTTTTTTTCGTTTGTTTGTTAAGATTTTATTTATTTATTCATGAGAGACACAGAGAGAGACTCAGAGGCACAGGCAGAGGGAGAAGCAGGCTCCATGCAGGGAGCCCGACGTGGGACTTGATCCTGGGACCCCGGGGTCATGCCCTGGGCCGAAGGCAGGCGCTAAACCATTGAGCCACCCAGGGGTCCCCATGTTGTCAAAACTTTATAAACCGTAGACTCTAAAAGAATATTAGAGTCATCCTCAGTCCCAATACATCAAGCTTATGAATAATGATGCATACGTCCTTGGGGACATTTTTCCATGCATATATTTGATTACTAAATCCTAGGATGGCATTATATTTTTCCGAATGACTTCCTTAATGTAACATTAAAGTGTAGCAACATACTACGTTTGTGTCTGTGGTTATAGCCTATGCCATCATTTGCTTAACCACCATCTTATTGAAGACAATAGGTCTTTTATTTTTCCCTTTAAGTTTTTCAGGCCTCCGTAGCTCTCTGATTCGTCCTCCACGTCCCCACATTCCATGTTCGTAAACCTTGGCCACCGTTCTGCTAGCCTTAGTGGAGAGCAGAGGCTGCGGGCCTGCAGGCTCTCATCCCCGGCAGGAGGAGCAGCCCCATGGGGACAGGGGCGCACACAGGCCCTGCGCTGTCTGTGGCTGCAAGGACCATGTCGCTTGGCACCTTCACAACTAGCTGGGGAGCCAGACAGTATACAAACCATCATCAAACATCAATAAAAGCTGTGATAAGCACTATGGAGTAGGTAGGGGACAGGAGGGAATACCATTTGGACTGGGAGAGGGTCAGGGGACGCTTCTGAAGCACAGTGACATCTAGGCTGAAGTCTGGAAGGCTGGCTGGAAGCCAGTTGGGTGTTGAACAGGGAGAAGCAGTCGAGGCGAAGAGGACAGCGTGTGTACATGCCTCCCGGGGTCCGCAAGATACTGGGTGCATGGGTGGGGATTGACAATATTTATTCGTTTGGGGAAAAAGATCAAGAATCTTCCATTTTGGGGGGTGCCTGGTTGGCTCAGTTGGTAAAGCGTGTGACTCCTGAGCTCAGGGTCGTGAGTTCAAGCCCCACATTGGGCATGGAGCCCACTTAGAAGAAAATAAGAGAAAAAGAGAATCTTTAGCTTTGGACATGATTACCTTGAGATGTTGTGACATAAAAAGAAATATGCCTTTGGTGTCTGCTCCCAGTTCCTGGCACAGGGCTTCTAAAACCCTTGTCACTTCCTGAGTGCTAGAGTGAGAGGAGAGTATTCATAACAAGCCCCCTCGGCACCTGGGGGGCTTGGTGGTTGAGCGTCTGCCTTTGGCTCAGGGCCTGATCCCGGGGTCCTGGGATTGAGCCCCGCATCGGGCTCCTCGCAGGGAGCCTGCTTCTCCCTCTGCCTCTTTCTCTGTGTCTCTCATGAATAGAGAAATAAAATATTTTTTTAAAAAAAATAATAAGCCCCTCTCAACCACACTTGATTTTATGCTAATGAGGTGACTCTTGTAGGATGGAGGCTCCTTACCAGAGGGTTGGAACTTTCCAATCTCCCCTCACCCTTGGAAAAAGGAGAGGGGCTGGAGATGGACCTAATTACCAATGGCCAATGAATTAATCAGTTGTGCCAATGTGATGAGTCCTCCTCAAAAATCTAAACAGCAGCATTTGGAGAGCTTCTGAGTCGGTGAATGCTTGGAGGTACTGAGAGGATGGCATTTCCAGAGGGGACACAGAAGCTCTGCACACATTCCCACCCCTCCTCCCCCCCCCCCCCCCCCCGTACCGTGTCCTGTGCGGCTCTTCCATTTGGCTGTTCCTGAGTTGTGTACCTCCCCACAGCAGACCTGTAGTAGTGAGTAAAGTGTTTCCCTGAGTTCTGTGAGCCATTCTAGCAAGTCATGGAACCAGAGAAGAGGGGCATGAGGATCCCTCGGTCAGAGGTACGGGTGGCATGGGGTGCCTGGGTGGTGTAGTCAGCTGGGTTTCTTGACTTTTGGTTTGGGCTCCGGTCATGATCTCAGGGTCCTGGGATGGAGCCCTGCATCAGGCTCCGCTCTGCACTCAGGGCGGGTCTGCTTCGGGATCCCTCTCTCCCTCTGCCCGTCCCCTTGCTCTCTTGCTTTCTCTCTCTAAAATAAATAAACACATCTTCAAAAAAAAAAATTTCTCGTGTGGAAATACCCCACATATTTTGTGTCAGAATCCTGAGTCTAGACAATATTTTATTCCCTTTTAGATGCCCATGACGTATTTAAGGGGAGACGTAGTACATAATTGGATATGAGTTTGGAGCTACAAAATGGGTTTAGACTAAATAGTGAGGGGCACCTGGGTGGCTCAGCAGGTTAAATTTCTGCCTTTGGCTCAGGCCATGCTCTCCAGGTCCTGAGATCGAGCCCCATATCCGACTTCCTGCTCAGTGGGGAGTCTGCTTCTCTCTCTCCCTTTGCTCGCCACCCTCCCTCATGCACGTGTGCATGTGTGTGCTCTCTCTCTTTCTCTCTCTCTCAAACAAATAAAATCTTTTTCTTTTTTAAAGATTTTATTTATTTATTCATGAGAGACACACACAGAGAGAGGCAGAGACACAGGCAGAGGGAGAAGCAGGCTCCATGAGGGGAGCCAGATGTGGGACTTGACCCCCAGACCCCGGGATGAGGCCCTGAGCTGAAAGCAGAGGCTCAACCGCTAAGCCACCCAGGCGTCCCAATAAATAAAATCTTAAAAAAAATGTTAAATTTTAATTGACTTATATTTCAATAGAAATTTACTAGAATTATAGTAACTGGGGAAAAAAAATCACTGGTGAGTATGTGAGAAATTAGTCGCCAAATTAGGTGCCTTTTCCAACCAGGGGAAAAATATCTGAGTGTGTCTTTAATTTACTCTTATTTTCCTTAAAAGAACAAAGCTTTAGTCTGGTGATTAATGCTCTTGAAGCCTGCGGGGGTCCCAGCTGGCAGCCATAGTAGCTGTTTCAAATCCAAAGAGGAAAAGTGTTTGTGTCTGCTTAAAAATGGAGTAATTAATGATGTGGGAAAAATATTTTTCCTTTGTTTGTCTCTCAACACGATGGCTTTGTCTGATAAGGGATAGAGTGTTAGGATTGAATGGGAATATGCTAGGGAAAACACATGGGAGCTGATATGTCTGGGCTGTATGAAGAATGCTCAGACGTTCAGAAGTAAGCTGCAAAGATCAAGATGGCATCTTAGTGTCTAGAGAATTCCAAATATAGAATTCCTAGAAACCGATGACATCCACATGGAGTTTTGGACACCTCAGCAGTATTCATAAGAATTGGGAAAGTAGAGTTTTTGTAAGGGGGAGTGCTGGACAGGTTTTCCTGGTAACAAAGCAATGGTTGGGGATCATTTTTTCCAGAAGGGGATGTGGGAATGTGGGCTGGCAGCACTGAGGAGAAGATGTAACTTCTTGGCCCATGGCCTCCATCCAGTGGGTTCATGTTCATCTTTGATCTCAGCTCAAATCTAAGGAAGCGAAGCCTAGCCTGCTCATCTGCTAGCCCTTCCCCCCACCATCCAGATGAGGGCCCTGTCCTAGGCTCCCATAGAATCCGTCCTTCCTTGACAGCATCTGACACCACTGTAATTACATCATTCACTGGGTAGAGGAGTAAGGATCCTAGTCCACAGCTTAGGTGGGCAAGAAATGTAACAAGTTATTCTTCAAGATTCCATTCAACCATTGTGGTAGAAATCATATTTGGGGTCCCAAAAGATTCTAAAGTTATGTAGGATTAAGTTTCTACAGTTGGAGGGAGGAAGAGAAGGACAAGAAGGCATTGGGGAGTGACTGCTTTGTCTTAAGTGTTATCTGTCCATGAAGCTGTCTGTTAAGATACCTAGAGTCCAATCTGGTTGGTTCTATTTCCTTAAGTATAGGTCACTGGACAACAGCAGCCGGAGAAACCCCTGGAAAAACTTTTTGCCCTGCCCCAACCTCCTCTGGAGCAATGAACACAGCTTCACTATTTTATTTTATTTTTTTTTTAAAGATTTTATTTATTCACTCATGAGAGACAGAGAGGGAGGGGCAGAGGCACAGGCGGAGTGAGAAGCAGGCTCAAGGAAGGGAGCCTGATGTGGGAATCAATCCCGGGACTCCAGGATCACGCCCTGGGCCAAAGGCAGGTGCTAAACCACTGAGCCACCCAGGGATCCCAACACAGCTTCACTATTTTAATAGGGACAAAGCAAGGGAAGGAAAGCTAGAGAAGGAAAATATTAGTGAATATTTTTAAAATAGTAGTTCAAACATATATTTACTCTGGGAATGTGTAGTAAAGTTATGTGGAAGAAATAATTTGCCAGTCTTCACCAGTCTAGTGTGGAAGCTTATTTGAGTCCAGTGTGGAAGCTTAAGCTTCTCTAAAAAAGAAAAGAAAAGAAAAGAACGTTTAAAAATATCCAAAGGTAGAAACAACCTGAGTGAGTGTCCCCTGATGACTAGGTAAACACAATATGGGCTGTACGTACAATAAGATTTGTTCAGCCTTAAAAAGAAAGGAAATTCTGTCCATAGTACAACATGAATCAACCTTGACCACACATAGGAAGTAAGCCAGTCACGAAAAGACATACTGTATGACCCACCTACATGAGTGTAGTCAAATACATAGAGATAAAAAAGCAGATTGATGGTTGCCAAGGGCTGGGAGAGAATGGGGAGTTAGCAGCTAACGGGTACAGAGTTACACAGTTTTGTAAGATGGAAAGAGCTATGGGGATGGAAGGTGTTGACAATTGCACAACAATGTGGATGTACTTACAGCCACTGAACAGTACACTTAAACATGTTTAAATCCGCATTCATTGGATAAAGGCAACTTTAATAAGAAACACAATATAGTGGCATAACTAATTTTTGTGTTGTGCGTATTTGATCACAATAAAAATATTATCCAGGGGCATCTGGCTGGTTCAGTCGGAGGAGCATGTGATTCTTGATTTGGGGGTTGTGAGTTTGAGCCTCACGTTGGGTGTAGAGGTTACTTACATGAATAAATAAAAACTTAAAAACTTGGAAATATATTATGCAAATACATGTGTAATTAGTTGCTTACTATCTTTCTCTTCAGCTGGAAAAGGAGCTCCGTAAGAGTGGGACCTTGTCCATCTTATTCACTGCTCTATGCCCATCATTCAGCACGGTGCCTAGCATGTAGCAGTAACTCCATAAATATTTGTTCAATGAATAAATAGCCCCGAGAGCGGGATTTGGGGGACAATCTATGCTTCAGGAAAGTAATACTCTGTATAATGAGTTACGTAAGAAACACTGGCAGGATATTGCATAATTTGCTACTGATAATATTTAGTTGCCATAGTGCTTGGGCATTTGTGAGCATATATCTTGATTAAATATAGAAAGAGGAAAAATAAGTATCACATTACATACCTATAGCCATGCTCTTTTATTTTTAAAAGAATTCATTTATTTATTTAAGAGAGAGAGACAGAGCATGGGGGGCAGGGGCAGAGGGAGAAGGACACACAGGTTCCCCGAGGAGCAGGGAGTCCTATGTGGGGCTCGATCCCAAGACCCTGTGATCATGACCTGAGCTAAATAAAGTCACATGCTTAATTGGCTGAGCCACCCACACACATTTTTTTTTAAGAAAAGATTTTATTTATTTATTTATTTATATATTTATTTATTTATTTGAGAGGGAAGAGTGTGAGCAGGAGCTGGGAGAGGGGCAGAGGGAGAGTATATCCACACTTTTAATCACTTGGTCCCTTGCAGAAGAGGGCTTCTTCCTGTTGAGCCTTTTAATATGATGATGATTCTTAAAATAATGTTTATTGCATTTTCATAGATTAGCACAAATCTTTGCCTATCAGATTAGACCTAAAATAAACACGCCAGCTTTTTAACTACGGAAAGTAAAAACAGGAAGGATGTAACAGGGAAGTGGGGACAGAGAACTAGGGAGTGGAAGGGGGAAAAGCTTGGCTCTAGGGAAGCAAGCAATCGCAACTGAAAATAATATTTACTGAAATTAAAAATTCATATATATTTTGAAAGCCTATACCTGGGAATATCCCACAGAGACAAAACCACTTGTTCAAAAAGACACACGTACATGGATGCCATTGCAACATTACTTGTTGTGACACAAAGCTGGAAACAAAGCCCATGGATGAATAATTTACAGTGCACAACATCATAAGTTATTGTTCAGGCATTAAAGAGACTGAATTAAATCTAAACCTGCTGACTTCGAGAGATTTCCAGGAGGTACTGTTAAGTGAGAAGAGAAAAATGCAGAAAAGTATAAAATATACACTGAGCTGAGGCCTGTGTAGGGTTATATATAAAAGTGTGTACATTTTTTGTAAAGCAAAAAAAGAGATAAGAATCCCTCCAAATCTCTATACCCAAGTTTGTGAGCATGGAGAAAAATCTGCGAGAACGCACAGTTGGCTGGTGATCCAGCTTGTGAGTGGGTTGGTATGGGAATGTCTGGTGTTGGGAGGGAGGAAGAAGAGGAAAGGAAGGAGGAAACCAAGTGGAAAAGAAAAAGCGTCGCACTAAAACAATAAAAGCACGTACGACTTGCATTTATGTAAAATCTATGTGGCATAGAAAAAAATTAAAAATTGTGCAGAAAAAGCTAACCTGTTTCCTCCCCAGGTGAAAGTTGAGAGCAGTTCTTCAGCTCTGCTGCCATCATTTCTGAAACTGCTCACGTTAGTAGCAGAGGGACGGCCTCAGGGAACACTGACCTCTGGGAGACACCAAGATTCTTGGCCGTGGCGGGCTTTCCTTTTTCCTAACCTGGGGAATGGCCTGCTGACTGGCATGTAGGAAGCCAAAATACTTATTTATAATAATAGACATGAAGGTGGTCCTGAGGACCTTACCAGAGGCTCCCAGAGGTAAAAACATACACGAGAATTGAGTGAGAAGGAAAGAGTATGGGAAAAAACTCTTGGAGGGTGCCATCTCTCATGCACTCCGGGATCTAACGTAGGTCCAGGAAGTGAGAATCACCTTTGTCAAAGTGTTCCACTGTGTGATCTGTGATATATGATGTAAGGTGTATGGTAGAGAAGAGGTGGGTGCTGTGGAAAAACAACATATTGCGGTGGCTCAGAGTTTGGACTCTGGTCAAGTGGCCCTGGGTCCCACCCTGCCTTCGCTGGAGATTGCTAGATGCCTTAGTAAGAGACACAAAACAGTGGCTGAAATAAGAAAATAGGTTAATGCCTCCTCAACTCCTGATCGTTAGTTGAGGGTTGATCTGAAGGTTCTACGGGGATGGAGACTCAAGTCCTTTTCATCCCTCATCCCTGCAAATGTGAAGGCCATTCACCATTGTATTTGCCTCCTAGCCAGTGAGAGAAAGAAAAAGGAAAGGGGGGGTGTGTGTGCTCCTTTCCTTCCAAAGGTGACCCTCAGGAGGTGAACTCTTCACATTGGCGAGGGGCTCATCCTAGGGCTGCACCTAGCTGCAAGGGATGCTGGGAAATATGGTCTCTGGCTGGTTTGTGTCCAGATGAAATTCTCATTACTCAGGAAGACAGGGAGATAAGATATTCGCGCCCAGATCTCAGAACTGTATCCTAATAAACTGAGATAAAATGGTAGAGTGAACTCTGAAAGTATGAAGAGGGGTTCCAATCCAGTCTGGGTTGGGGGGGGGGGTCAGAGAACTGACTTTTTCCAGAGGCAGTAATTTTGAACAGAGGCCTCGGGGAGTTAACTAGATGAAGCATGGAAGAGAATCCTAGGGAGAGGGAACAGTGTGCACAAAGGCCCCCAAAATGAGAGGGACAAGCATGTTTAAGGAAGTGAAAAAAAAGGTTTGGTTTAGGCAAATACAGAAATCAGTTCTCTTCCCAAGGGCCCAAGGCTGGCTGGTGAAATATGTTCTAACATGCACATCGGCTCTCAAAGACACCGTTTCTTTTCTGTGGCTTGGAACGATCCCACTGTGGTCCGGACAGCAGCCCAGAGAGAGCTGACATTGGTTTGGAAAAGTCTCATTATTCCTTACGTAAGACTCAAGTAAGTGACTGAAGTCCTTGTGCCTGTTGGCCTTAGAATTGGACAAAGTGTGCCTTGTTTGTGTTATTTATGATTTCAAGTAACCTTACAAAATAGTCCTATAATTTCCCATACTACATTCAAATGTGGTGGCTTTGAAAATCATTTGCCTTTTCACATCAAAGGAACAAATTGGCAGTTGGATTATGGATCCACCTTGCCACGTGGGAGGTGAGAGCTACAGTAATCGTTGACTCACAGAGACTCATTTCCATACCCAGCACACGAAAATCCGTTTCATTACTTTATAGTTTCACCTCCTATTAGAGCCCTGTTAAGTGTGAGTCATAGTAAACCTGAGGTCCTAGAATTTGAGAGGCCGCTATAAAAAATTCATGAAATCTTTCTGCACTGCTTACTCTACTTTTCCTTGTTGCAACTCGGTAATTGTTTTAGAATATTAATGTGCCTTTCTCCTTCAGTTTCCCAAGGACATAAGTTTCCCCTTAGTCGGTTCTAGGCATGTATCTGATTTGGAGGAGGTGAAAATCCGTTATGGGAGGAAGGCAAAGAGGAACACTGGGTCATTTCCAACTTGGGGCATTTATAGCCAGGATCAGACAGTGAGGCTTTTGTCTTGAATATGGATTTTGCAGGTGAGCATCTTGAGTGTGTCTCCAGAACCAGGGAGTGTAGAAAAAGCGTGGTGACATATAGACGAGACAGCCCCAAGGAGGGCTGCTAGATAAAAAGCACGGTGCCCTGTTAAATATGAATTTCAAGTAATTAATGAAAACTTTTAAAATATAAGTATGTTCTCAATATTGCACGCGACATACTTACACTGAGAAACTATTTGCTGTTTAGCTGAAATTCAGATTGAGCTGGGCATCTAGTATTTTTATTTGCTAAGCCTGGCAAGCCTGTCCCTAATTTCCAGGACAATCAGGCAAGTAATAGTAGGAAAATGAGGGAAAATGAGGGAAACCTAGAGCATGCCAGGCATACTGACCATAAAAACTTTGAAGCCCTGTTCTCTATTTGAGCAGAGCCTGCACCTACTATAGAATCAGAAAATACCAGATACTTGCTTTCCTAGTTTCCCTTAAAAATAAGTGAGGCACATGCCAGTCAGATCCATCTTCCCTGACTTTGATTTGAAAGCTGGGATTTGGAAGAAGCAAGTGTAGCACAGAGACTATTCCGGCCTTGGGTGACGACAGTGACCTCGGCTGCGTCCTGTGCCCAGTGTTGTCAGTGGAGGATCCTGTGGGGTCCAGTGTCCATGGCAACAGCGGTGTTTCTAAGGCCTTATTGTGAGCCTTGTTCCTCGCTGCAGAGCCTTGGTACCTGGTTCTGGCCCTCCCAAGGGTCCTGCAGGCTATCCAATGCCTTCTGGTGAGTTATTTTGTCCCTTGACTCTGCCAGAGTCAATTCTGCTCCTTGCACCTAAAATCAATGAGTGATAAATGAAATAAAAGCCTTCTCAGGCATGAGAAATTGTGGAGAGAAGAAGAGAGGAGCAAGCGATAGAAAAGATAGGAGAAGAGAGTGGGCAAAAATGTGCTTGGAGAGGGAGCAGAACATAGGTAAGTTAGGGAGGATGGAGGCCTTCTTAGAGGGTGCACCTGTGCCCACCTGCCCTACCCGAGTCATTCTGGGGGTTCACTGCCTGTTCTGGTTGCCTGATTGGGTTTGTAAGGACCAGGGTCCACTTAGATTGTGCTGTGCTTATGCTCTACAGGCTTATAAAATATTTTGGGTTTCTTTCTTTGTTTTTAATTTTTTTTAATAAATTTAAAAAAATTCCACATAACCTAATATTTAGCATCTTAACATTAGTTCAGTAGTATGAAGTACTCAACATTGCCATAAAGCAGATCTCCAGAACTTACTAGTCTTGCAAGTATGAAACTCCATATCTACTAAACAGATGTCCCCCTTGCCTCCCATCCTGCAGTCCCTTTGTTTCTATGATTCTGACTACTTTGGATCCTACAAGTAGGATCATATAGTATTTGTCCTATTTCACTTAGCACGATACCCTAAAGGTTCATTCACTTTGTAGCACGTGACAGGACTTCCTTCCTTTTAAAGGCTGAATATGAAGACTCCTAACTCTGGGAAACAAACTAGGGGTGGTGGAAGGGGAGGAGGGCAGGGGGTGGGGGTGAATGGGTGACAGGCACTGAGGGGGGCACTTGATGGGATGAGGGTGTTATTCTGTATGTTGGCAAATTGAACACCAATAAAAATAAATTTATTATTAAAAAAAAGAAAAAAACAAAAAAAATAAAGGCTGAATAACATGCCATTGTATGTACACGTCACAGTTTATTCGTTCATCCATCGATGGACACTTGGGTCACTTCCATGTCTTGGCTATAGTGAAAAATACTGCTATAAACACGAGAGTGCAGGTATCTCTTCAAGGGCTTTTAAATTTTTTTTTTTTTTTTTGCTTTTAAATATTTTGAATTGCTCCTGGTTGCAACCATTTTCTCTTGGTGGGGCAGAGGGAGTTTCTGAGGTTCAATGGCCAAAGATGCCTTGATTCCAGTATGGCACCAATGAACTATAGAGTTCAGCTGAGGAGCTCAACATATGGTGAAAATGTTGTTCTAAAGCAAAGTCCTGTGCAGGGAAGAGTGTCCGAGCAAGAGTCGATTGGGAGTCACAGACCTCAGAGTGGGGGGATTGGGGGGCAATGAGGGCTCAGAGTCCATAGGGTGCTGCTGGCTGGTTGAGTCCAGCTAAGTTAGACCAAAGTAACCTCAGACTTTCAGCCTCAAATGCCAGCATGATAGGCAGCACCCAAGGGGAAAAACGAGCTGTCATAGGTTAACTGTTCCTGGACATCATGAGGCTGGAAAAACCATAATCCTCAGCACTCTCTTGGGAAGAGAAGCAGAGGGCCAGGGGAGCTATCTGGGAGACACATGTTACCCGCATGGATCATGAAACTATTGTATTAGCTGCCTCGGTATTACTTCTGTTCCAGGCAAAGCTGTGGGAAGGGCCGAGAAGGAAGACTAGGTTAGTGATGGATTAAATTAAATTAAACTAAAAATTAGTTTTCCTTCTGCATATCCCAAAAATGTGTGTTAGCTTTTTGTGATCCTGCTGTATTTCCCCGCTTCCCAACCAACATCACGGGCTCCAGCCACACAGGATGCCCATCACCCATCACCACCCGGGCCCTGGAAGAGCCTCTGGAGCTCTGAGCAAGTTGCGCAGCGGTTGCTGTGTGCATCCTGGAGAAAATCAATGGTTTCCAAGGTGCCTCAGCTGCAAACTCTGTGCTTCCTCACTTCATTCTGTTCTCTCGCTGCGGAACTCTCCCTTCAAGAGCCATACCAGATGCCACAACTGGGAGATTTATTGAGGTCTATGCTCCATCCTGTGTTCTCTCTCCAGGAAGAATTATTATTATTATTTTTTAAAGATTTTTATTTATTTATTTGAGAGAGAGAGAGAGGGAGAGAATGAGAGCAGGGGGAGGGGCAGAGACAGAGGGAGAAGCAGACTCCCCCTGGGCAGGGAGCCCGATGAACTGGGGCTCGATCCCAGGACCCCAGGATTATGACCCAAGGCAAAGGCAGATGCTTAGCTGACTGAGCCACCCAGGCGCCCCTCCAGGCACCATTTGCCTCCTGCCTCTTGCATTTGATGGCCGTCTGTCCGTCTGTCTCACCGGGCCTCGAGCACACTGAGGGCAGGGGGCACGTGGTTTCATCGTTATACCCCAACTCCTGACCCAGAACCTGGAGGAGTTGGGCCCTAACAAGTGTTAGCTGAACAAACGAGCTCTCTCCTTTGTCTTTCCTATTTAACCTTCCCAATCTCACATCCAAATGGCCTTTAATTGTATTTATCTTTGATCTAGATACCGTAAGGGTCTATTGCTACTCATTTATTATAATAACATTTGGTGAAAGCCTTGCACACAATAGGCACTCATATGGTGGTCGGTGTGACTGCATGTCTTGGTTTCATGCCTTTGCTTACAGAATGTCAGTATTTGAAGAGACCCTACAAGCCACCTAGTACAACCTGTCACCTGGTGTGTGAATTGGTGATGTCTGTAGGCCCTGGGTTTTTTTTTTTGTTTGTTTGTTTTTTTTAAGATTTTATTTATTTATTCATGAGAGACACAGGCAGAGGGAGAAGCAGGCTCCATGCAGGGAGCCCGATGCAGAATCGATCCTGGGACCCCAGGATCACAACCTGAGCCAAAGGCAGAAGCCATTGACATAGCTTTGGTGTGTGCTTTCTGATGTTGATGGCGGTGATGAGCAAAGTGAGAAAGTAGTTCCAGAAGGAATGATGGAATGTGCCAAGCATGGAAGTGTGAGAGAAATGCTTGGGGCCATTATTATTACATTTGGAGTTCAGTATTGAGGCCACAGAGCTAGAAAGGCAGTGGTGAGGGAGGTAGAGAGGCAGCTGAGGAGGCTGGAGACAGGCAGGGGTCAGGTCTTGAAGGGCCTCTCTTGTTATGCAAAGGAATTCATTTTCTTTCTTTTTAAAAAATATTTATTTATTGGGATCCCTGGGTGGCGCAGCGGTTTGGCGCCTGCCTTTGGCCCAGGGCGCGATCCTGGAGACCCGGGATCGAATCCCACGTCGGGCTCCCGGCGCATGGAGCCTGCTTCTCCCTCTGCCTGTGTCTCTGCCTCTCTCTCTCTCTCTCTCTCTGTGACTATCATAAATAAATAAAAATTTAAGGCAGAGACACAAGAGGAGGGAGGAATTCGTTTTCTTTATGTTGGCTTAAGGGTCTTGGAGCAACGGCTGGGTATGTGTATTAGAAAGGCCCAGCTGGGGCAGCCCTGGTGGCTCGGCGGTTTAGCGCCGCCTTCAGCCCAGGGCGTGATCCTGGGGTCCCCGGTCTAGTCCCACATCAGGCTCCCTGAATGGAGCCTGCTTCTCCCTCAGCCTGTGTCTCTGCCTCTCTCTCTCTCTCTCTCTCTCTCTGTGCCTCTCATAAATAAATAAAGTCTTTAAAAAAAAAAAGAAAGGCCCAGCTGATACCATCATGCTTGATAGAGGTTGAGGTATAGGATAAGGAGGTGATTTTAATATTGCAGGAGAGCACGAGGGCCTGGCCCAAAGTAGTGGTGAGGGGAATGGGACAAGGAGTGGAAGAAGAGATATTTAGGATATACAAGGTCCTGGTGAGGTGGGTGAGAGGCAGAGACTGGAGGATGATGATGGGCCCCTGGGTGGAGGGCAGTTGGTGACTTGGGGAGGTGGAGCCTGCCTCACAATGGTTAATCTTCATTTTCATCTACTGCTCTGAAACTCAGAAGAAAGTTGTGGCTAAACCTACAGACATGTCACCGACAGTCCCTAGAGAGAGGAGACACGGGTTCACAGGTCAAGGACCTTCAGGGACACCAGATGTAAGGAATAGGTGGTGAGGGAAGAGCCAGGGAGTAGGAGAACAGGAGGTCACGCTTAGGGAACGTATTAAAGGGGAGAACTTGATCAGTAAAGTCCTACAAAGAGGAGCAGGACCCAGTACCCTAACAAGGTATTTATTATATTATATTTATTATATTATATATTATATATTATATTATATTATATTATATTATATTATATTATATTATTTGTTTCTGGACAGAAGGGGTGGAGATAGGAGAAGTCGAGAGAGGGAGAGAGAGAGGAGGAGGAGAGGGAGGAGAAGGGTGATGGGAAGAAGAAAGGGAGGAAGGTGACAGGAAAGAAGGGAGGGGAGGGAGGAGGGAAGTCACAAGACCATTTATGTTAGAAGTTGGGGGGCCACGGGGAGAACAGTTGCAGCGGAGCCTTGAGTCAGGAAGCCTAGACATGGAGGTAGAAAACTTTCTAGAAGTTTGGCTGTGAAAAGGAGAGAGGATGACAAGCAGAGAGAGTCACATTTTTAAAGATTTGATTTTAATGAGCTAGGACAGACTTGGACCCAGTGACAGGCTGAGAGGAAAGTGCCAGATGAGAGAGAGGCCTGAGGATCAGGACAAAGGGAATAATTGGGGGAGCGAGGAACTTGACGTGGGGGTGGGTGGAGGGTTGGAGGAAAGTTGCTCCCTCCCTGGGGAGCCCAGAGGAGGCTGTTGGGACAGGCTGAGCAGGGGATGGAGGGGGGACCCATGGATTCCATCCCCAGTGGGCAGGGGGGACATGGACCTTAGGAAGGACTACGGCCCACAGTAACGGACAGAGCAGACTCCGGAGGCGAGCCCGGGGCTCACGTGCTCTTCCTGCCATCACTAGCTGTGACCCCAAATTTACCCAGACACCATCCGGCCTCAGTTTCCTCATCTGTACCATGCAGAGGAGAAGAATCTGCCATGGGCTGTGGGAAGGGTGAAGTGGACTACAGTGTTGGGGGGGTGGCTTGGGTCGGTACCACCTGTCCCAGTGGTGTCATCCTCACGGTCACCCTGCCGAGCCACGCGGTCCCCGGTGCATGGTTGGAGGTAGGAAAGGTTTGGGCCAGGTGTGGGGTCACCTGGAAGGGGACCGAAGCACGTGAAGGTTTGGGTGATAGCAGGGTGGGGGGGTGCAGACAGGCCCAGGACACAGGACCGTGACAGTGGCGGTCTTGCCAGCTGTGGGAAGTTATCCTCAAATAACCTAAAGAGAGGGGCCTATTGCCCTTTTGCAGGGGAGAAAACCTGAGGTTTCGAGAATTCCCAGGGGCCGGCCTGGGGGTCCATGGTGGGAAGGGATGCGCCCCGGGGCTCTTCTAACCACAGCAGCGCCCACAGCAAACTGTCACCAGGCTTCTGCAGCTGTGGTTGCGGGGCGACAGTGGGGTCGGTGGGGTCGGGGCAAAGGACGCGCATGACAGGTCATCTGGCTCCGGGAAGCACTTCTGGGCCTCGGCTGCTGGAAGTTTCCTTCTCAATGCCAAAAGGCTAGTTCACGTCTCACTTGCTGGAAACACAAGGCCAAATTCTGGTGGATTCTGGTAAAGAGGCCATAAACAGACCCTTCATTGGTGGCTCGGCATTAAAGCCAATGGAACAGGTAACGTCTATTACCCGGGGAACGCATACGGTGGGATCCACCAGGGTGCCCAGCACTCCACAGTGGTTCCTGAATGGATGTGATTAGGGCGGGGAAGGGATCTGGGGGGTCTCTCAGAGGTTAGTCTAACAGAGGGGAGTCCTATTAAACGGCTTTTCCTCTAACACTTTTAAGTGTTGGCAGTTTGCTTAAAATCGCTTAAAATGTCTGTATGGTTCTCACCTAAACAACTGAAATCACTCGACCATATTAACTATCCTAACAGCCAAGGCCCACCAGCTTCTAGACGGCAATGGCCCAGCTGGTTTAAATGGGTCTCCATGGTTACTGGCAGGCGCCGGTTTCCATGGCTACATTTCCCAGTCCCTCGCAGGAGTTACATATACGTATTTGAGATTTCAAAGGATTTTTCTCCCCCTCTTGCCAGCCTACACAGAAATCCAGTTCGAAGGGCTGAGATGGAAGTTTCAGCGACCCCTGGGGAAGGGAAGGGGGGGACGCGGTGATAATACTGATGACAGCTGTAATCAATCATTGAGGGAGGAAGGAAGCATCCCGTGGGGACCCAGGGTGGGTGGAGAAAGATATCGCCCTATTACAAACCCCGGTGTCTTGCTTAATTAGCAGAGGATGAAAACTGGGGGGGGGGGGGGCGCACAGTGGTGGTGTCTGGATCTGGCTCCGGGGGGCAGGGGGGATGTTGTCCCGAGTGGAGGGGGAGTTCTCTCACGTGAGAGTCCCTGTGCAGTGAGGGCTCCCCTCCTTGGTGCCGCCGCCTCCTTGCACGTTTTCCCCCCACGCCCTCATTTCCAACCGTCTCTCTAGGCCTATTTTGGCTCCACCGGGCATCTGTGGACAAGGCACCAGCCCTGGTCAAGACGCGTCCTTGGATCCGGCGTGGCTTGGCAGAGGGAGCCCAGTGGAAGTGTGGTGCCCCCCTGTGGCATCGCTAACATTTCCAGCTCCAGCTCAGCCTCCAGAAACCAGCCCCAAGCCGGGGTTCTAAACCCCTAGTATTCAGACAACAAACACCTGCTGGTATTTAGGAAGCAGAAATAGTCTTTCTCCATGGATCAGTGCGTCCCTCCTTCGCTCCTCCTCTCCCACAAACTTTATGGGGTTCCCATTACATTTCAGTTAGGCCCCAGAAAGACTACAGCAGACGAGAGGCTATTAACCTTCTCAGAGCTCACAATCCGGGGGTGGGGAAGGGACAGAGCAAGTGAGCAGCGCCTCAGAGTCCTAAGAGCAAGTGGGACGAAGAGGGGGGGACCCCCTGGCCGGGGAGAGTGTGTCAGCTATGAAGGTAGAAGACTCTGTTGGGCTGGATGTTCAAAAACCACGTCCCTCCACGTTGAAAGGGGACATGAAGACAGTCCTTCATCAACAGGGGGCTGTGTCATCAACACACCCCGGAGCATCACACGCAGCAAGCCCATCTTTATCTGGGTCCATGTGCTTGCTCCTCTGAGGTCAGAAACAGGCACAGAGGGGGATCCGGGGGGTTCAGCGGCTTAGCACCCACCTTCGGCCTGCGGTGTGATGCTAGAGCCCCGGGATCGAGTCCCACGTCGGGCTCCCTGCATGGAGCCTGCTTCTCCCTATGCCTGTGTCTCTGCCTCTCTCTCTATGTCTATCATGAATAAATAAATAAAATCTTAAAAAAAAAAAAAAAAGAAACAGACACAGAGAGAGTGTGGGGAGAGGGGACAACCTGGGAAGGAGGTGTCCGGGGAGGCTGATCCAACACAGCCCCGTGGGCGCTGGGCCTGGGCCTGGGAAGGACCAGCCCGGTCACTGGGCAGAAGGGAGGTGCATGGGTGAGCCCAGGGGTGCACACAGAGGCTGGGGGGAGGCTCCCACACAGCCCCAGCTGCAGCAGGGAGGACATGGCCCCTTCATCTGGAGGCCACAGCGTCACTGCAAGATGTCACGTGGGGGGAGCAATACAATCAGGTTGGTGTATCACGAAGTGCCTATCTACGGCCTTGTGGTCATGGCTAAGTTCAAGAATGACCCCTGCGCTCGGGATTGGGGGGCCTAACATGAGGGGTCTGTTCACAGGCAATCTGGGAGGGGTCAGAGGACAGCAGCCGCGCCTACTGGGTTCTTATAGAGCCTCTCTGACGTATTCTTTGCTTCTACAAACACATTTTGATTTAAAGCAGGTAACGGATCCTGGTTGGTCATGTGTTGGAAGGACCTGTGAGCATCGAGTAGAGATGTCCAGCAAGCAAGGGACTGAAGGAAAGCCGTCTGCCTAGAGACTTCATTTTTTTTGGGAGGGGGGCTTTTTTTAAAAGATTTTATTTATTTATTCATGAGAGAGAGAGAGAGAGAGAGAGGGGCAGAGACACAGGTAGAGGGAGAAGCAGGCTCCGTGCAGGGAGCCCGACATGGGACTCGATCCCGGGTCTCTAGGATCATGCCCTGGGCTGAAGGTGGTGCTAAACCGCTGAGTCACTCGGGTTGCCCTCTTTTTTCTTTTTTCAGATTTATTTATTTATTTGAGAGAGAGAGAGAGAGAGAGAGAGAGAGAGAGAGAATGCATTCACGTGTAGGGGAAGGGAGTGAGGGAGAGTAGCAGACTCCCCGCTGAGCACGGGGCTCCCCATGGGGGGCTCACCGCCGGACTCCATCTCACCATCCTGAGATTATGACCTGAGTCAAAATCAGGTGTCGGACACTTAACTGACTGAGCCACCCGGGCATCCCTTCACTTAACATATCTTGAAGATGGTTCCACATTAGGATGTATATGCAACTGACTCATTCTTTTATTTTATTTTATTTTTTATTTTTTTGACTGATTCTTTTAAATAGCAGTGTTTCAATTTCTTTATAGCCTGTCCCCTAGGCTGGGCATTAATCTCTTGCTCTTGCAAACACGCTCAATGTAAAATGACATGTCATTTTCTCCTCGTGTGGGTTTACCTGTAGGATCAATTCCTAGCAGTGGAATAGTTCTGTTGTATGTGATTTTTATGAATAGTCACAAATCGCCAAAAAGGCCACCCCAGTTTATAGTCCTTCTAACAATGTGAAGAACACATTTCCTACCACTCTCGCCAACAGAGCGTTTTAACATCTTTTTTTTTTTACCTTTCTGAACCTATTAATTGAAAAGCGGTTTCTTAGTGTAGTTTTGATTTGCATGTCTTTTTTATGAGCAAGGTTGACTTCCTCTTCCAATATTTAAGCTTAAACTGTTTTATTTCTATGAATTGTACTAGTTTTTGCCCATTTATCTGTTGACTTGTTCATTTTTGTTGTCGATTTTTTTTGTTTTGTTTTTTAAGTAGGCCCCGTGCCCATCCTAGAGCCCAATGCAGAGCTTGAACCCACAGCCCTGAGATCAAGGTCTGAGCTGTGATCAAGATTCGGCTGCTTAACCAACTGAGCCCCTCAGGAGGTGCCCCTTGTTGTTGTTGAATTTCTTCTCGACTTTTATCAGTTAATCAAATGCTAAGGAAATCACACTTAGGTCTGTGATGTGAGTTGCAAATATTCATTCGTCTTTTGACCGCTTTCTATGCAGAATTTTTCTTTTAATATCATCCAGTTTATCAACATTTTATTTTAGGGCTTCTAGATGTCACATTATCTTTTGGCAGTCCCTGCCCATTCTGAGATCATGAAAATAAATTTTCTCACATTTTCTTCCAGTACATTTATGGTTTCATTTTTTTTCTTTTCCTTTAAACATATAATCTGTCTGGAGTTTGCTTTGATCTACAGCATGAGACAGAGATCCAACCTCACTTCCCGTCCACGTGTCTACTGAGAAGTCTGGACACCATTTGTGGGATAATTACATCCCCTCTCACTGATGTGAAATGCCTCCTTTAGTATCTGTGTCTGCTTCAGAACTTTCTGTGACAGATGACTTTTCATCCCATTCCCAACTTTATCCTTGAAGGAAAGTTGTTGTTGTTGCTGTTATTATTTTAGGATTTTATTCATTTTTTATGAGACACACAGAGAGAGGGGCAGGGACAGGGGCAGAGGGAGAAGCAGGCTCCCTGCGGGGAGGCTGAATGGGGGCTCCATCCGAGGACCCCTGAGCGAAGGCTGACCTTCAGCCCCTGAGCCCCCCAGGTGCCCCTGCTATTATTTTATTTTTAAATACGGGAGGGCCTTGAGTATGTTTGCCTGGAGGGGGAAGAGGGGCCTGGAAGGCGAGTGCAGAGGGGGTGCAGTGGGGCCTCCAGGGAGAGGAGGTGAGGATGGAGGCAAGGGCCTGGGGGCGGCGGTGCCTGCAGGTTCCACCGGGTTTGCATCCTAGGGGTGGGGGGTGGGGGCCTCCCGGGGCCCCTGGCCGCCACCTCGTGCCCCCCCCCCACCTCCCACTTGGAATTCGCACTCCTCCCCTCAGCGCTTCCGCACCGACCTTCTCCGTCCTTCTGGAAGGCTCGCAGCTCAGCCTGGACGTCGCCTTCCACTCCTCCGGGTCCGGGTCCCTCTCGCCTGCCCCCCGCCACCTTGGCGATCGTGCCCAGCGTCCGGGGCGCTGACCCCTTCCTCCCAGCAAATGACCCCTGGCACCCGGAGTCTGCGGGGTGGGGTGGGGTGAGGTGGGGGGGGCTCAGGAGGCCAGGAAACCGGTTCCCCGAAAACACGTGCGGAAGGTGCGGCAGGTGCGGCAGGTGCAGTAGGTGCGGCAGGTGCGGCAGGTGCAGTAGGTGTGGTAGGTGCGGCAGGTGCGGCAGGTGCAGTAGGTGCGGCAGGTGCGGCAGGTGCGGCAGATGCGGCAGGTGCGGCAGGTGCGGTAGGTGCGGCAGGTGTGTGGCAGGTGCAGTAGGTGCGGCAGGAGGCAGGTGCAGCAGGTGTGGCAGGTGCAGAGCTCATCAGTCTCAACACCCCGAGAGGTTCAGAGACCCCCACCTCAGCAAATCGAGGGGGGCTGGTAGAAGCGTTTTCCTGCTGCGGGAACACTCACCGACGGGGACCGTCGGCACCCCCGTTTCCCCGGCCTTTGGAGGGCGGCAGGCGTCCTCGTCCCTCCTTCGAAGCCAACCCTATGCGTCACCCTGAACCCCAGCCTTTTCCACCTGATTATTCCTCTGAGTCATCCCCTCCCCCCCGCCCCCGGGCTCCTTCCTTTCCTGCAGGCCTGGCCCCTGGATGCGCACCCCACGCCCCTGGGTGCCCCCTCCCGCGGCGCCCACCGGCTGTGCAGGTGCCTGCCCCCGCGGCCTGACGCGGCTGTGCTGTCCCCCCTGGGACCCCGGGAAGCTGGGGACCGCGACCATCCTACGTTTCTACCTCTAGGCCAACGTCTCGCACGCCGCGGAAGCTCCACGCATAGGTGTAGGCACGAGCTCATGGATTTCCTTCTGCTCTAGGCCTCCTTCCTCTGTCTCTTCTTTTCTTTCTCCCACCCCCACCATCAAAAGTATTTATTGATTTACATGTTATGTCTTTTCTTGAGGTATTGAAATCAGAATGAGAAAGTCGGGTTTTTTTTTTTTGTTTTCTAAAGATTTTATTTATTCGGGGAGGTGGGTGGGGGGTAGCTGGGTGATGGCACTGAGGGGGGCATTGGATGGGATGAGCCTGCGATGAGCAACTGTATGTTGGCAGATCGAATTTAAATTAAAAAATGTAAAAAAATAAAAATAAAGATTTTATTTATTCAAAGAAAGGTGGAGACACAGGCAGAGGGAGAAGCAGCCTCCCACCGGGGAGCCCATGGAGGGACTGGATTCCAGAACCCCGGGGTCACGCTCTGGGCCGAAGGCAGACACTCAGCCACTGAGCCACCCAGGTGCCCCAAGAAACAGTTTTCTATGGAGACCCACCATAGGTTTGTCCAGAAGTAGCACCACTTTTCCCCCCCTCGTATTTCTTTCCTCTCTCTCTCTTTTTTAAAAGATTTTATTTATTTATTCCTGAGCAATACAGAAAGAGAGAGGCAGAGACTCAGGCAGAGGGAGAAGCAGGCTCCCTGAGGGGAGGTGGAGCAGGACTCGATCCCTGGACTCCAGGATCACGCCCTGGGGCAAAGACAGGCGCTAAACCTCTGAGATACCGGGGCTGCCCCCTGATTGCTAATTTTAAACAACAATTTATTACAGAACGACTTCCACTTGACAACACTTAAAAAAAATCCATTTCCAACTACTCCCTGTCAGGCTTTTTACTGACTAGGGTGTTTGCTTTCAAGTTTTGCCTGCCTAGGATATATTCCCTTCTTTAGGTAAAAACGCCTCCACTTCCCTTTAGGGATACTTCATGGCACAGAGACTAGAACCGGCAGAGCGCCCGACGAATCCAGGGGCCCATCGGAGCCCTCACGGTGCCAGGGGCCGGCTAGGAGTTGCTACCACGAGGCTGCCATCTTGGCCTTGAGAGAGTGAAGATGCATCCAGCTCCCATCTTGTTCCTAGTTGCCTAGGGCTGCTGCTGCTGCAAAACCCCAAAAACCTGCCGCTGACTTGGCACCTGAAAGCAGCAGAATTTATCTTTCACAGTTGTGGAGGCTACAAGTCCGAAATCAAGGGGTGTCAGCAGGGCCAGGCTTCCTCTGGAGGCTCCAGGGGGGAGTCGTTCCTCCCATCTTCCAGCTTGTGGGGGCTTGTGGCAAATATAACTTTCTCTGATAAGGACACCAGTGGTTGGATGTAAGGCCCACCCTAAATCCGGATGGTCTCATCCTGAGATCCTGACCCTCGCTCCCAATGAGTCACATTCTGAGACTCTGGGTGGACATGCCTTTTGGGGGCCACTGTGCGGCCTACTGCCCTTGGCTCTTCTCCAGGCCTAGTCCTCCAGGTGCTCGGGAGAGACATTTGAGACTCTCTCCTCCCTCCTCTCGCTTCCACCTAGTTTTATGATCTGGGGGGCGTGGCTCTCACTTTGGCTCCCCGTCTCGAGGGCTTCCTCAGACAGTGAACACCTCCTATCCCAGATCCGTGATCAATTGGCAAGGTCGGGCAAGCTTCCTTGCTATTGGTTGGGTTGAAGCTGGCAACTTTTCATCATTTGTCATTTCCCTTTCCTTTTTCTTGTCATTCGTAGAAAGAAAGGCCGAATCAATCATTTTGGATTGTATCGTGAGCCACACGTTGCAGGTCGCAGTGTGATTTACACGTCGCAGCTGAAGATCCGGTGAGGGCTTCATTTCCCATCGACTTCGTGCTGAGCGTGCTTCTTGGTATCAGAGGACTTGAGGGAAGCCAATAAAGTAGGAGTAATCACTGGGTGGAACCTCACCTGGCACATGCATCTGCGCAGCGCTCAGTGTGTGCCCCCTCCCCACGCTTCCCTGCACACGGGCTCGTAACCCCACTACCTGTGCCAGCATATTCCTGATGGAAAGGAGATGCACGATGTCCAGGGAGTCATACTGATAACCGGGGGAGAACTGACAGGTAGGGGGGTGATCTCTCATTTTGGTAAACAGAATACTGGTGTTCTCATTAGAAAATAGGTGGGAATGAAATCTGGGATGGGGGCTAATGGAAGCATCAGCTGTTTTGGCCTGTTACTTTGTTGCCAGTTATAGCACCTCCATTTTGCTTTAGGGAACTACCCCCCACCCCCAACTCTGAAGTCTGTGTGGTTGGGGAAGGGGATGGGAACCAGCCTGGGTTGCGGGGTGTTGTGTCTCCTGACCACGATTGACTCACGGATGAACAAATGACCAAAGCTTGTCCTCAGAGTCAGTTAGCATTAGTCCTTGGGCTCTGGCTGGAATTTAATGGGAAGGAGAAGCTTTCCTTTCACTGGGTGGCTAAGCTGGTAGGATGTCACTTTAGAAGTGCTGCTATCCACATCTGTCATCAGCTAGGAAGCCCACCTAGCCACGAAGTCCACGCAAAGGAAGGCAGGCTGAGGGATAGGAACCCTGATGGCATAATTTGGGCTTTCAGATCTGGCTGTACCCAAAGCCAGGGCTACATTCTGTACTTTTCATTACATGAGGGGATAAACGATCTTTTTTTTTTTTTTAACTTAAGCCAGTTTGAATTAGGTTTCTATCACTTGCTGCCAAGATCTCTGATAAATATAGGACTACTCTGAGATTATATGAGTGGATCTGTCTACAAAAGTTGTCTCAGCGGACTTCTCACCCAGGGGTCTACAATGATAACCACCGTTTATTGTTGGGTTTTGTGCTAATTGTTGGCACGTGTCATCTCTGTAATCCTCATGCCACCCTTTGAGGTATTACTGGTCTCATTTTAAGACCTATTTGGGCTGAGATAGGTTAAGGAACTTTCTCAAGTCTACACAGCTAGTGGCAGGGCCAAGATTCCATTCCAGGCTGGTTTCCAATGTTTATGCTCGTAATTAGCATAGTATCACTAATTCTCCTATGTTAATGAGGGCTCTTGTGCCCAGTGATAAAAGGAGCACATCTGTTCTCATCTCAGAGCGTTGACTGTATGAAAACTTTAGGACTAAATAACTCATCACATGCCCTGTTTGGCCAACATTACCTCATCCTAAGGAGACCAAATGGAAAGGTTAGATGGTAGAGAGGCGGTTATCAGAGACCTGAAATGAGTTCTGCAGTTCTTTGAAATATTCTAGCATAGGTCCTTGAAAATTTTCAGCTTTAAAACAATCACGCCCCTTTGTTTCTCCTTGACATTCCTTTAGCTACTGTCATTGTTCTTTTGTTGGCAAATGTAGAAAATGGTATCCAAAAAGTAAACTCACTTGCTTTCAACGTTCTTTAGTTAAAATAATTAGCTGTCAAGGCACACTTATCTCAGACCTCAACACTGGTGAGTTTTGCTAAGGAAAAGTCACAAGGCAGAGACCACCTCTGGAGTTCATGGTTCGCACGCGTGTGTTCTGTGCTTCCAGGGTATTCAGCGATCTCTTGAGAGCCACCAGCCAGCGCCAAAGATCTTATAACCTACTCCTCCTCCTGAAGACTCTTCCATTTTATTTATTTTATTTTATTTTATTTTTTAAATATTTTATTTATTTATTCATGAGAATACACAGAGAGAAGCAGAGACACAGGCAGAGGGAGAAGCAGGCTCCATGCAGGGAGCCCGATGTGGGACTCGATCCCGGGTCTCCAGGATCACGCCCTGGGCTGAAGGCGGCGCTAAACCGCTGGGCCACCGGGGCTGCCCCCAAGACTCTTCCATGTTAAAAGGAGCCTACAAGAAGGCAATCTAATGAAACCAAACTATCACTGACAGTAGAATCTTGAGCCCCGTGGTAGCTGGCTGGTCAAAATGTTTGAAGAATATACCCTTTTAGGCATCAATTCCCCAATAGGAAGGACAACTTACTCTTCGTAATGCAAGTTATTGTTGGTACTAGTGGCTGCGGCTGTGCGACCTAAGATGATCATGGATATGGTAAGTGCAGTGATTCTCAAACTTTTTACAAAGGATGACCTGAGAGATGGTTACAAGCAGAGATTCCCTGGGCTCTAACCTCAAGGATTCCCAGAGGGGTGGGCCTGGGAACCTGCATTTGATCAATCTCCTCAGTTGATTCTGATGGCGGTCCAAGGATCACAAGAAATAGAAATATGAAAATCTCCTTCCAAGCCCTGAATTTTAAAGATTCATTTACTCATTTGGTATCTGGTGCTATTTAGCTCTTAAAGAGAATGTATATAATCCTTAATAATTAGGCCTATGGGGAGGAAATGAACAATAATTTATGACAAATTTTGAAAGATAGACAAACGGCCCCGGCTGTGCTTGAAGTAGTTTTGGGGACAAGTATAGGCAGACGTTCAATGCACTTATTTTCTACTGCTGACACTAGTGGAGTACGTGCAGCCTTCAGAGCAAGGGCCTAAAGGACCAATTCAGACATGGCTGGGAATCCTCGAAGGCCAGGAGGACAGATCTTTGGTGTTAGGACCCATCAGGCTAACTCCTGTGTGATGTTTATGACTTGGCCAAAGTATACTCTCCTCTGGGAGGCTTCCTTTCACCTTCTAACTGTTCAGATCCCTTTATCTGGGTTCCTGGCATCAGTAGCAAGGACCAACCCTGAGCCCCTGTATTTCTTACATACTGTCCACCCTGGTGCAGTTTTTCAAACACCTTAGAACTAATGCTTCAAGGCCTTTGCATGTGTGGTCAGTCACTGTTCACACTGCTAGCATCTTTTTCATTTTTTAGGTTTTAGCTTAAATGACATCTCTTCAGAAAGACGTTCCTTATCATTTTACCTGAAAAGTTTCTCATCCTCAACTAACCCTATATAACAAAAAATTAGGATTTAAAAAAAGGAGGGGGGATAATCCCCCCACCCCAAATGATAAAAGAATACATGTGTTCTGAAAGAATTTGCGAAGTAGAGAAAGGAAAGAAAAAAGCTGATAATCAAACACTCCTGAAAGCACCCACCGACCGTTGGAAAACAATGGAATCTTGGTGATAAGCCAGTGCTAGCCCTCTTGTGCCATGGTGCTCTTAAGAGCATTTCCAATTTGTCTTGCAGGTCTAAAGAAAACAGTTACTGTTTGTAATTATGTTGGGATAATGAAAACCTGGCAAGTGAGCTGTCTTCCTAAGACGATCCGGTTGGCCAGAATGTATTTTTGTGGAATATTCTCTTTGCCAAGATTGCCTGCTTCAGATGAGTTAGTAATATTAAAACAGAAGAAAAAGAAAAGACTGCAGCTTCTCAGATAGAGATGAAACTTTATTTATACATAAAAAATTATACATCAGGAATTCTTTTCTAAAAACAGTCTCTTATTGTAAAGTTCAAAATGAAAAGATTCAAAGGGGCAGTGTATAGCTCTTTATAGTATTTTACAAACCACAGTCACAGTTAAACAATTCTTGAAGCTGCAAAAAAATATACCTCTCTTATAACAGGAAATGCATGACCTCTGTAACTGCAGACTTAGATCTCATGATGGTGTCAAAAAACCAAAGTAAAATAAATTAATATCATGAAATAGAAGACTTGGCACGGATGTTACACAGGCACTATCTCTAATCACTTTCCTCCATGTTAATTCTTCCCCGTAGGTACAATACTCAACAGAGAGTTGTTTTTTTCTAACAATGTTTATCATCACCATGAAATGATTATAAAAGACACAAGACCAAGGACTCTTATAGTTTAAAAAAACCTATCTCCCATGATTATATGTTTCTGAGTAATAATATTAACATGATCTACCCCATATAAGAAATAAAAAGTGCCGTGATGTTTGGGGACCAAATAATTTATAGAATAACTATTAATCTATTCTGGAGCAAGGAAATTTTGGTACCATGTCAATCTCAACCTCGCTTCTAAAAAAACTCATTAATTAAAAGAACTATTAAAAGTTCAAGAGATAAATTAAATGTGAAATGGCTGCTATATCCAAACATGACTGAAAACCTCTTAGTAAGACCATGATTTTTTTTGTTGTTGTTTTGTTTTTTTTTAAAGAGCAATGGTTTAATTTACAATATTTTGCTAATATAAAAAGGTTCTAATTTATGTGATAATGAATGGTGTACCCACCATCTCTCATCTTCTGTTCCCGTTCCCAATCCCCTCCCTTGCTAATGCCACCATTTATTTATCAGTAGTGGTTATTCATGGAAGTAACTCAGTCTATCTGAGATGACAACTTACAGAGATGGACAAAAATCGTGTAATTTCAGGTACAATGAACTTAGATGTCACCTTCAATAGAAAAGAAAGTTACAGTATCTGCTTCATCTTTTTTTTTTTTTTAAAGATTTTATTTATTTATTCATGAGAGACACACAGAGAAGAGAGAGAGGCAGAGACACAGGCAGAGGGAGAAGCAGGCTCCATGCAGGGAGCCTGACGTGGGACTCGATCCTGGGTCTCCAGGATCATGCCCTGGGCTGAAGGTGGCACTAAACGGCTGAGGCACCCGGGCTGTCCTCAAAATAATTATTTGAAGAAAAGCCCACACTTCCTCAGAAGCCAAAGACACATAAAATTCTATGCAGGGAGCCTGACGTGGGACTCGATCCCGGGTCTCCAGGATCATGCCCTGGGCCAAGGGCAGGCGCTAAACTGCTCAGCCACCGGGGCCGCCCCTGCTTCATCTTTTGAACTTAGTGTTGCTTTTTAATTTTTCCCTTCATTTTTAAGTTTCAAAGGAGGCCACAGTTCTATAAGACTTAGCCAAGAAGTACAATAAATTAAAAAGGTCTTATTAGAAGATGTCAATGATGCTAATTTTCTGCCAGATGAATGGAGACTTGAATTAATTAGGCTTTTTACCACTTTGGAAGAGGGGAGGGGCTGCCCTGAGCACCTTTCCATTCTGTGTAAATAGCAACTCTGTTCTTTTATTATCAATGCTATTCTACTGGGCTTAGTCTCTCCGAAGGGCATAAAAAACCTCTGGTCTGGCCTCACGTTTGATTAAAACTGGGATGGCATGAAAGAGTATTACACCCAAGGGAGCAGTAAGATGGTAACTCATGGAAAGCATCAGGCAGAGAGAAGAGGTTTTTCTCTCTTTGGCAGAGGACAAAGACGCTTCAAGGGGACGGGAAAAACAAGTAACTACATGATGCAGAAATATCCTATCCCCTTAAGATGAATAAAACAAAGAAAAAGAAGTAACCAAAGGTGATATTTTTACTTTAAAAAATACAAAGTTTCCCAAAACTGTATGTTAGAAATTTATAGAAGGGTGAGGAACTAGAAAACATGTCTTCCTTTCGTCCAGGAAAAATTATAACGAAATTAAATGAGAGCAATGGATGCTTTTGCACAATGTTCTGCATTCAGAAAATATTACTAAAAATGACATCTTTAGTCAAATGGTAGCTCTGTTCAATTTTGCTTAGACAAGAAGCTGTTTCAGTTTGCTTAGGAGAATTCATCTCTTTAAAAGCTACGCTCCTTGAGTAGGCTACTGTTTACGCTGATATCATAAAAGAGCAACGAAGAATAACTTGTGCCATAATCCCAACAGTTTACTGTACTCAATTTTCACAAAGCCTAAACGAACTAAGAATCAGAAATGTTTTTCCATTAAAACCTCCCACCTCCTACCTAGTCTCTCATTTTGTGTTTTTTCCCCCCACACAAAACAAAAAAACAAAACCCCTCATGCTTTATCAAAACTAGAACACAGAACTAGTGAACAATTAGTAAGACTCTGTAAGAAAACATAACTAAGAGAATTTTAATTTAGGCTTTAACTATTTAGAATGTTCTATTTAACATCTTAAGAGACAGTGCCTCAAAGCATTACCAAGTTATGTACTCTCATTAGAGTGGTTATGATTAGAGTTTCCATTCATATTTTTGTATTTCAAGATTATGAACTTGAGTTTTAAAAAAGACTACTCATGATTGATATAAAAGATCAGTCCCCAATAAATTAGCTAAAATCTGTTAAATATAAATGGGTAAAATAAGATAATCTCAAAGCAAAGTTTAAAGACTTAGAAAGCTTTAGCTGAGCCCAGAGAGACCAAGTCTTTGACTTCACACCGCTAATGGTTAATGGCATATTTTGTCCCTTAGATTGCCTCTCCTAGAAGTACTTATTAAAGTTGGAAAGATCAAATTAGTTTTTCTTAGTACATGAGATAACATAGAGGCCCTTCTTTCTTACTTAAAAACCAACCAACCAACCAACACAAAAAACCCAAACAAGAAACGAAAAGCCCTGGTTGCCCAAACAAGCAAAACGTCAACAAAACAGACAAAATCTCCAAGCCCTCTATTTGTAAATGTGTATTCACTGGCTGCAGTTTAGAGGGAAAACCCGAACAATTTCAGATGCATGGATTTACTGCAAGGACTCAACACACTTACTCCAGGGCGGGTTAGGAACAGCTGATGAGGAGGTCTACACTGGTGGAGATTTAGCAAATAGTCCTGAACAGACCTTACACAATACTTGGGAGACACCACAAAAATTAGGGAATAGGTGGGAGATCCTCAAAATAATTATTTTTTTTAAAAAAGATTTTATTTATCCATTCATGAGAGAGACAGAGAGAGAGAGAAGCAGAGACACAGGCAGAGGGAGAAGCAGGCTCCATGCAGGGAGCCTGACGTGGGACTCGATCCTGGGTCTCCAGGATCATGCCCTGGGCTGAAGGTGGCACTAAACGGCTGAGGCACCCGGGCTGTCCTCAAAATAATTATTTGAAGAAAAGCCCACACTTCCTCAGAAGCCAAAGACACATAAAATTCTATTCCACATAAGAAATACTGACTTTAGGTTTCCACGTGACTTAAAGGACATACAGCACAAGGTAAGTTTGTATGGTTTTTAAGACTAAAGTAATCTCTAATTTTAAGAAACTCAAAACAAAGGAAAAAGGTGGACAGACTGACAAAAGAGTGTTCTTCAACTTTTCTTCATTGCACAGGGAAATCCCCCTGAAGTAAGAATAAGAAAGTTTAGTAAGTTGGAAATGTTTCTAACCTTAACCGTATTTTCCTTTATTTTTAATTTTTTTAGATTTTTAAGTAATCTCTACACCCCAACGTGGGGCTCAAACTCACACAATACTGAGATCAAGAGTCACATGCTCCACCGACTGAACCAGCCAGCCATGCCCGTATTTTCCTTTAAAGCCATATTTTAATATTGATGTAGGTTTCATACAATTAAAGATTTTAAGGAGCAACCTCAGCTTTTATGTAATTCCTTACTCACCTTTATGAACCCTGGTCAGATTGGGCTTGGATGAAGGATATGATTTTAAACCTTAACTTAAACAGAAGCTTTCAAAGCAATGAATGTTTTCTAACTGTGACCTTGTTTAACACAGAAATGATAAACACATCTCCTTTCTGTCATTTATTTTTTTTTTTCTTCTCGTTCTTTAAAAAAGCATGCATATTTACCCAACCTTAAACCACTCTTTCCTTTGCCATTTCTTTTAAACTAAAATTTAATTTTAGTGTTTTGAATAGCAATGCCTGGTTAATAGCAATGCTTAAAGACAAGGCTACTTTTCCAGTTAACTACATTTTTTACCCCACAGGGCTGAATATTCAAAAACTCATGGCTGACTTATCAAAAAAGATTTTCAGGTTATAATCTACTTTATTATAAAAGGAGATAAATTTTTACACACAATTACTTATAGATAACACCGTATTTAGAAAAGTTTAAATTTATCAGTTTGAAAATATACCTCACTGAGATATACTTACTTATAAAAACATACTGCCTTTGCCATGTGAAAATCTGGTGTTTAGTTCTCTAGATTTCTTTATCAGAGCTTTTTTCTGAGCTTCATCAAACCGATTAACTTTGAGATCTTTATCACGGTCAAATGGTATTCTTTCTTGGGGCTTATTTTTCTCTTCGGCAGCCTTATTTTTTAATTTCTTATGATGAATGTCCATAAGAGATTCTGATCTTTTTGATTCCTAGGGGAGAGGAAGAGGGGTAGAAATGAAAATCTTTACTTGTACAGAGTATGGACAGAATATGATCATGAAGCAAAATGATTAAGCAGTCATGATGAACGAACATTAAGGAGGGCTTTTACAAACCCTAATAGGTTTTGCCAAATCCAAGACAGGATCTGGCCTGTCCTACAGATTTCATTTTTATTTTTTTTTTAAAGATCTTATTTATTTATTCACGAGACACACAGACACACAGAGAGGTAGAGACATAGGCAGAGGGAGAAGCAGGCTCCATGCAGGGAGAACCTGACATGGGACTTGATCCCGGGTCTCCAGGATCACGCCCTGGGCTGAAGGTGGCGCTAAACCGCTGAGCCACCTGGGCTGCCCTATTTTATTTTATTTTAGAGACAGACAGAGCACAGAAGGGGAGCTGGGGGAGGGGCACAGAGAGAACCTTAAGCATGCTCCACAGCCAGCACAGAACCCACCAGAGGGCTCCAACTCAGGACCCTGAGGATCATGACCTGAGCTGAAATTAACAGTCTGATGCTTAAATGACTGTACCATCCAGGCACCCTTTGATGCATTCTAAGGTAAACTGTAGACATCATTACACAATCCCTAAGTACTTTAGCATTCATTTCATTAGCTAGAACTCCACATTTGTTCACAATTTTCTCCTTTAAGGTAAATTTACATGCATAAATCTTTTTTTTTAAAGATTTATTTTATTTATTTATTTATGATAGACATAGAGAGAGGCAGAGACACAGGAGGAGGGAGAAGCAGGCTCCACGTCGGGAGCCCGACGTGGGACTTGATCCCGGGACTCCGGGATCACGCCCTGGGCCAAAGGCAGGCGCCAAACCGCTGAGCCACCCAGGGATCCCCCAACATGCATAAATCTTAAGTGTACAGTCACTAAATTTTATAATTCAAAATCTGGAACATTTCTATCACACTTTGCCCCTTCCTAGTCAATACTCATACCGTGACCCCAACAACCAGTATTCTGATTTTTTTCTACCACAGATTCATTCTGCTTAATGTAGAGCTTCATATACATGGAATGGTGCAGTATGTACTTTCTTGTACATACTTCCTTGTACTCAGTGTAATGACTTTGAGACTTATCCAAGTTCCATTTATTTGTAATTTGTTCCTTTTTGAAAAAAAAACAAGATTTATTTATTTGATAGAGCGAGCAAGAGCATACACAAGTAGGTAGTTAAGTAAGTGTTAAGCAGAGGGAGAGGGAGAAGCAGCCTCCTTGCTGAGCAGAGAGACCAATGTGGGGCTTGATCCCAAGCCCCTGGGATCATGACCTGAGCTGAAGGCAGATGCATAACTGACTGAGCTACTCAGGCTACCCTGTTATTTGTTCCTTTTTATTTCTGAGTAATATTTCATTGAATTATTTATTGATAAGCATCTGAGCTGTCCCCAGAATGTTGCTATTATGAATAAAGCTTTTTTTTTTAAGATTTTATTTATTCATGAAAGACACACAGAGAGAGGCAGAGACACAGGCAGAGGGAGAAGCAGGCTCCCTGTGGGGAGCAAGATGCGGGACTTGATCCCAGGACCTTGAGGTCATGACCTGAGCTAAAGGCAGATGCTCAACCACTGAGCCACCCAGATGCCCCTATGAATAAAAGCTTCTATGAACATTCTTATAGAAGACTTTTTTCCAATGTGCAAATCTTTTTTTTTTTTTTTTTTTTTAATTCAAATTCAAGGGCAGCCTGGGTAGCTCAGCAGTTTAGCGTCTGCCTTCAGCCCAGGACATGATCCTGGAGTTCCGGGATCGAGGATCACATCAGGCTCCCCGCATGGAGCCTGCTTCTCCCTCTGCCTGTGTCTCTGCCTCTCTCTCTCTGTGTCTTTCATGAATAAATAAATAAAATCTTAAAAAAAAAGAAAGTTTAAAAAAAATAAATTCAAATTCAACTATTTGAATTATTTGAACAGATAGTGTATTATTAGTTTCAGAGGCAGAGCTTCTCACAGAAGTCTTTTTGAAGACATTAAGGATAAAGCATATTCAATCTTTGTGGTTAGGTTTTCATTTGCCTTAAGTAGATGCCCAGGGTGATGCTGTAGGGTCACAGGGGAGGTATAGTATAGGAAATGCCTATTTGTTGGGGAATATAAAAAATAGTGAAAGAGAAAAAAGGGGAAAGGAGAGAAAATGAGTGGGAAATATCAGTAAGGGTGATGGAACACGAGAGGCTCCTAACTCCGGGATATGAACAAGGGGTAGTGGAAAGGGAGGTGGGTGGGGGGTTGAGGTGACTGGGTGACAGGCACTGTGGGGGGGGGGCATGAGCTCATCGGTAGGATGAGCACTGGGTGATATGCTATATGTTGGCAAATTGAACTCCAATAAAAAAAAATAAAAGCACAGGTATTAAACCATGTATTAAAAAAAAATGCCTATTTGGAAAAAGGCCCAGCTTATTGATTTTCAGCTATTCTTTTCTAACAGAACTCATTATGGCTATAAATTTTGCTTCTAAGTACCACCTGATAGTGCATTGCATACATTTTTGATATGTTGTATTTTTGTGTTATTCATGTCTAGGTATTTTCTTTCATTATCATGTTGTCTTTTTTTTTTCATGCAAAATTCAAATTCTGAATTTTTCTAAGTTCCACTTGTATAAGTCTTTTTTTTTTATGAAGTCTTTTAAATTATTCTGAATTTTTACTTAAATTTCTTGAGTTCAGAGAACATGGCTTTAATGATAGTGATTCTTAGTTTTTGTTTTTTTTTTTTTAAGGTTTTATTTATTTATTAATGAGAGACATACAGAGAGAGGCAGAGACACAGGCAGAGGGAGAAGCAGGCTCCATGCAGGGAGCCCGATGCGGGTCTCAATCCCGGGACTCGGGGGTCACGCCCTAAGCCAGAGGCAGACACTAAACCACTGAGCCACCCGGGGATCCCTGATTCTTAGTTTTGTTGAGCTTTGACTCTTAAGCTGGTCAGTTTTCATAAACGTCCCATGTAAGTGGAGTTTTTGGTCAGTTTCCAAGAATGTTTCATGTATGCTCACTGTGTACTGGTCTACATATGTCCAACTAATCATGCTATGTTTTTAACATTTATGGAACTTTTCATTAACTAATACACTGAGAACAGGTAATTTTCCTTAAATACCTGAACACTGCAGGGCTGAAAGGTTTAGTAATTTACATTTATTCTTTGAGCTGGAACAATCACCAGTTTTTGTTTTTTGCTTTTTTCTTTAAAGTAAGAGAATATAATGAAATAACAAAATGTCAAATGAATACTAAACTGTTTAGTTTATAAATTTAAGTTCTTTTCTCCAATATTTAAATCTTCACATTGAATATTCCAAATCTGCTTATAATATAAAATACGAACTGAGGATCTCTAGGAATTAGTAAGGCTTTTGCTTTCTTTTATTGCTGTTTAGTTTTTATTTCACAATCATAAGCTTAACTCTTCAATCCAGCTAGACTTGGGAGGGGAGTAAGGAAAATATGGAATCCACTGCACTGCAGTGAGAGCATAGAGATTATCAGATTTTTTGAGCAGATGAGGGTAAAGGAGTGCTTTCCTGAGCTATCAAAGGAATAGACTGGTAGTTAAAGTAAAATACAAGTCAAATTTATTAGATTTATCTACAGTCAGCAATGGGGATCTTCCTGCTGGGCTTGTCACTCCTGGACCCAAACTGCTCCATCGTTTCCATTATATTCATGCTCTCTCTCACCTTGCCAAAGACCACCTGCCTGCCACCCAACCACAGTCTTGGCAGTGCAGATGAAAAACTGGGAATCGTTCGTGTTGGGTCCAGCATTTGCCACGGACAGGATGCCAGGACCCATGTGCTTCAGGATGAAATTCTCATCAGCCAATTTCTCCTCATAGGTGGACTTACCACAAGTGTCATGGCGTGTGAAGTCACCACCCTGGCACATAAGTCCTAGAATAATCCTGTGAAAGCAGGAACCTTATTACCAAATCCTTTCTTTCTAGTACCCACAGCAGGAAAGTTCTCTGCTGTCTTTGGAACTTGGTCTGTAAATAGCTCGAAAGTGATGCAGCTAAGGGGCTCCCGGTCCACAGTGATGTCAAAGAACGTGGTGGGACTGACCATGGCTGGGTGGCACATGTGGCTCTGGGTGGTAGTATCTGCAAGGCCAGGGCTCTTGTTTTCTGATCATCTGTTACTAATCTCTAGTAATTAAATTTCTGATATATAACTTAAGTAAACTGAAAGGGATGCCTGGGTGGCTCAGTGGTTGAGCGTCTGCCTTTGGGTCAGGTCGTGATCCCAGAGTCCTGAGATCGAGTCCCTCCCTGCATGGAGCCTGCTTCTCCCTCTGCCTATGTTTCTTTCTTTCTTTCTTCTTCTTTTTTTTTTTTTAAGGATTTATTTATTTATGATAGACATAGAGAGGCAGAGACACAGGAGGAGGGAGAAGCAGGCTCCATGCCAGGAGCCTGATGTGGGACTCAATCCCGGGACTCCAGGATCGCGCCCTGGGCCAAAGGCAGGTGCTAAACCGCTGAGCCACCCAGGGATCCCCTCTGCCTATGTTTCTGTCTCTCTCTTCCTCTGTGTCTCAAGATTAAATAAATAAAATCTTAAAAAAAATACAAATTGAAAATATTACATGAATACAAAAAAATCCTACAAAAATCCTATAAAAAGGATTTAAGATAAATACATATAATACAACAAAGTGGGATATTTCTCAGGACATACATGCAGAAAAAGATCGAGGTAAAAAGGAAGATGTATAAAAGAAAGAGAAACAAGAAAGACAATACTGAAGGAGAGAGAAAAAAAAAAAAAAGCTTGGGGCACCTGGGTGGCACAGTCAGTTAAGCATCTGACTCTTGGATTCAGCTCAGGTTGTGATCTCAGGGTTGTGGGATCCAGCCCCAAGTTGGGGTCCACACTCAGTGTGGGGTCTGCTTGAGATTCTCTCTCTGCCCCTCCCACAACTAATACATACTCTCTCTCTCTCAAATACATAAATAAATCTTTAAAAAATAATGACAAAACTTATGACCACTCTTAAAAGAAAAAGAAGAAAATAAACGCTTATATATTTTATTCTTACTTACATTGTATGAGGACACCTGCTCAGCCAACCTCTTTTCCCTTCCTGACAGTACATGTTCTTCATCCTTCTTATTAAATGACTTCCTTGCTTCTTGTGTTTCCTGAAGAATGAACACAGATAATATACTATTGAGCCATATAGTTAAGAAAAACTAAAAAAAAAAAAAAAAACTATTATTTTTATTCAGATTGAGTAATAAGAGACTAAACTAAGATTGATGAATCTTTTCCCAATAGGAATATATATACATATAGTTGATAAGGGATTGTTCAAGTTCTACTCTATGATTTTCTTAAAAACAAGAAGAAACCTGTTCAATCAACTAACTGGAAGAAATTCCTTATTTATCAAACCCGCAAAGGAGTTTGACAAACAATGATGACAAAGAGAATAATTAGGGAAGCCAGGGTGGCTTAGCCGTTGAGCATCTGCTTTGGCTCAGGGCGTGATCCTGGAGTTCCGGGACAGTGTTCTGCATCAGGCTCCTTGCATGGAGCCTACTTCTCCTCTCTCTGCCTGTGTCTCTGCCTCTCTCTGTGTCTCTCAAGAATAAATAAATAAAATCTTTAAAAAAAAAGAGAGAGAGAAAATTAGACTTTAAAAGAAATCCTATAGGGGCAACTGGCTGGCTCAGCTGGTAGAGCATGTGACTTGATCTGGGAGTTTTAAGTCTGCGCTCCACGTTGGGTATAGAGATTACTTAAAAATAAACTCTTAATAATACAAAAAAGAAATCTATATTATCTGTTTTTAAAACTCGTAAAGTCACTCTTTAGGTAGAAAAATAAGACAAGGTTTAAGGAGTTTGGAAAAGAAATAATACATCTATCTTTACTCACAGATGATGTGATTATGGGAAACTCCAGGGCAGCCCCGGTGGCTCAGCGGTTTAGCGCCACCTTCAGCCTGGGGTGTGATCCTGGAGACCCGGGATTGAGTCCCACATCCGGCTCCCTACATGGAGCCTGCTTCTCCCTCTGCCTGTGTCTCTCTCATGAATAAATAAATAAAATCTTAAAAAAAAAAAAACCTCCAAAGCATTTATAAAAATACTCCTGGAACTAATAAGCAAGTACACTACAGCAAAGCTGCAAGGATACAAGGACAATATACAATATATACCAACAATGAACAATTGGAATATGAACTTAAAAGAAAATTTAACAACAGTGCGTACACAAAATGAAGTACTTAGGTAAATTTCCAACAGATTTTAATTAGAAAAAAAGATTCTAGAGACTATAGTTCCAACCAGGAATGATGACAGCTCATAAAAAGACAACTGAAAACCACCATTCTCAAGCATATTTTATACTGCTGTTATCTGCTTAAGAAAACCAAGGAGGGGATCCCTGGGTGGCGCAGCGGTTTGGCGCCTGCCTTTGGCCCAGGGCGCGATCCTGGAGACACTGGATCGAATCCCACGTCGGGCTCCCGGTGCATGGAGCCTGCTTCTCCCTCTGCCTATGTCTCTGCCTCTCTCTCTCTCTGTGTGTGTGACTATCATAAAATTAAAAAAAAAATTAAAAAAAAATTAAAAAGAAAACCAAGGAGGTCATCTGCAATTTTTATCTTAATAATGTACAAAACAGTGCTTGGTTAACTCGGTAGAGCATGTGACTTTCAATCTCAGGGTTGTAAGTTCAAGCCTCACATTGGATGTGGAGCCTACTAAAAAACAATGCCGTATTTAATGAAGTATGTTAAAAATACAGAAATAGCTCAGTTCTTGTTTTCTTATAAATTTTTCCTAGGAAACAGAAGTTCTCATTTATTTATTTTTAAAGATTTTATTTATTCATGAGAGGCAGAGAGAGAGAGAGAGAGAGAGAGAGAGAGAGAGAGAGAGAGGCAGAGACACAGGCAGAAGGAGAAGCAGGCTCCATGCAGGGAGCCCGACGCAGCATTTGATCCCGGGACTCCACGATCATGGCCTAGGGCTGAAGGTGGCGCTAAACCGCTGAGCCACCTGGGCTGCCCAGATGTTCTCATTTATAAATATTAAGAGAACAATGATATTATGGTAAATAGAGACAAAAACTTGACCATCTAGGGATCCCTGGGTGGCTCAGCGGTTTGCTGCCTGCCTTTGGCCCAGGGCACGATCCTGGAGACCCGGGATCGAGTCCTGCGTCGGGCTCCTGGCATGGAGCCTGCTTCTCTCTCTGCCTCTCTCTCTATGTCTATAATAAATAAATAAATCTTAAAAAAAAAAAACAAAAACAAAACTTGACCATCTAATAGAGTTAATATATCTAGTCAAGATTGGGAGATGAGGGGGCAGCCCTGGTGGCCCAGCGGTTTAACGCCACCTTCAGCCCGGGATGTGATCCTGGAGACCTGGGATCGAGTCCCACATCAGGCTCCCTGCATGGAGCCTGCTTCTCCCTCTGCCTGTGTCTCTGCCTTTCTCTCTCTGTGTCTGTCATAAATAAATAAAATCTTAAAAAAAAAAAAAAGACAGGGAGATGAGAACATAATAGATGTCAATTTATACTGAACACGTCCATTTCTTTTTAAAGAGCAATCTTACTTCTTTAGGTCATGTTGGCTAAGTGAATGTGAGACTTAGTGGCATGGGAGATTATGCCGGGAAGTCAAATATTAAGAAGAAAGGTAAGTAGAGGGCAGCCCAGGTGGCTCAGCGGTTTAGTGCTGCCTTCGGCCCAGGGTATAATCCTGGAGACCAGGGATCGAGTCCCACATCGGGCTCCCTGCAGGGAGCCTGCTTTTCCCTCTGCCTGTGTCTCTGCCTCTCTCTCTCTCTCTCTCATGAATGAATAAATAAAATCTTTAAATAAAAAAAAAGATGAGTAGAAGAAATAAAAAATACATGGAAAAAATGAAAACAAAAATACAGTGGTCCAAAACCTTTGTAATGCAGCAAAAGTGGTCCTCATAGGGAAGTGGAGAGCAATATAGGTCCATCTCAAGAAGCAAGAAAAATCTCAAATAAACAACCTAACTTTATACCTAAAGGAGCTTGAAAAAAGAATAAGTGAAGCATAAAGCTAGCAGAAATGGTAAGATAGAGCAGAAATAAATGACAAAAACTAAAAAACAACAGATCAATGAAACCAGGAGCTGGTTCTTCAAAAAGAAAATTAATAAAATTAATGAACCTCTAGCCACATTTATCAAAAAGAAAACAGAAAGGACCCAAAAAAATAAAATCGTAAATGAGAGAGGAGTAATGACAACCAACATCCCAGAAATCATAAGAGAATATTATGAAAAACTAGATGCCAACAAATTGGACAATCTAGAAGAAATGGATAAATTCCTGTTAGAATGGCTAAAATAAAAAACACAAGAAATAACAAGAGGTGGAGAGGATGTGGAGAAATAGGAACCCTTGTGGACTATTGGTGGGAACGGAAACTGGTGCAGCCACTGTGGCAAACAGTATGGAGGTTCCCAAAAAGCTACAATTAGAACTATCCTACAGTCCAACAATCACACTACTAGGTATTTACCCAAAGAATACAAAAATACTAATTCAAAGGGATACATGCACCCTGGTGTGTAGGACCATTATCTTCAACAGCCAAATTATGAAACAGCCTGTGTCCATCAATTTATGAATGGATAAAGAAGAGGTGGTGTGTACACACACACACACACACACACACACACACACACAGAATATTACTTAGCCATAAAAAACAATGAAATAAAAAAAAAACAATGAAATCTTGCCATTTGCAATAACATGGATGGAACTGGAGAGTTTTATGCTAAGTGAAGTTACGTCAGTCAAAGGCAAATACCATATGATGTCACTCATATGTGGAATTTAAGAAACAAAACAAATGAGCAAATGGAGAAAAAAAGAGAGAGAGGCAAACCATGAAACAGACTCTTAATTGAAGAGAACAAACTGATGGTTACCAGACGGGAGGTGGGTGGAGGATGGGGAAATAGGTGATGGGAATTAAGGAGGGCACTTGTGATGAGCACAGGGTGAGGTATGGAAGTGCTGAATCACTATGTTGTACACCTGAAACTAATATTACACTGCATGTTAACTAACTGGAATTTAAATAAAAACTTAAAAAAAAAAGATGGTACCATAGGAATAATACAAAATAAAAAGAAAAGAAAGATGAGTGGAGAGAACCTGTCAAAAAGGAAATTTGGCTAAGAGCTTCCATAACAAAAATTAGTCATAAACTATACACAGGATCAAATATACAAGAAAATGAATAGCTCTCTGATACTGTGTAGTTTATGCCATAAATCTAAGTCTGTGGTACCATATGCTTAATATAGTATAGCATAAAATTTAAGGAGTTATTAATAGCCCCTTTATGAGTTCACTGTAATACTGAGCAAAACACTTTCAGTGCCCAAAAGAAGAGGATCTAAAGAACTCAATCACAGGGCCTAAAATCACCTGTCGGTTCACCTCAACTGTCTATTACAACCTTCATCTTCTGGACAAAAGAGAACTTGTGATTTTGACACATATACAAGGTAGGGTGTTAAAGTCTGGAGACCTCACCATATCATCCACATTGTAAGGAAAACACTGTGCATCTTACAACCAATTCTCCACAAAAATGACAGCTCCTTAAGAAGCTTTTTTCATTTTGCTATTACCTACACCCAACAGAATTCCTGGCAGAGAAGGTATTTGATTTATTGTTACAGAATGAAGATAGAAAGCCTCATAATTCTCATTACTGATGGACAGTAATGAGTTAAAACAGAGTTAGGGGCAGAAATGAAGTGTGGAACTACTCAAATCAAAACTGATAAAGCAAAAAAAAAAAAACTGATAAAGCTATAACCCTCGGGTACCAATTATTCAAGCATTTAAATTTGAATTAAAGGGAATTAAGCCTTCAGATGGAGTAAATTTCAAAAGTAGTGCCGGGGCATTTCTAATTTACAATGGTTCAATTCCTAATTTACAATAGAATATTTGGCAATAAGCAGAAATAGTCAATAATGTATTCTATCCATACTTTTTCTTTTTTCCCAAATTATTTAATGTACTAATGAAAGTGCTTCTTTTTAAAAAAAAAATTGAGGTGTAATCGATGAAATACTATATTAGTTTCAGGTGTATGATATAATGACTCGATATTTGTGTATGCTGTAAAATAATCAAAATAAGTCCAGGTATCATCCATCACTAAACACAGTAACATTTTTTTCCACCATGATGAGCACTTTCAAGATCCACTCTCCTAGCTAATTTCAGATATGCAATGCAGTATTATTAACGATAGCCACGGTGCTGTACACTATATCCCCATGACTTAATTCACTTTACAACTGGTAAGTTGTATTTTTGACTCATTTCACCCACCTTGCCCACCCCCACTTCAGGCAGCCACCAGTCTGTTCTTCATATCCATGAACTTGGGTTTACCTGAGGTAAGTTTGAGAGAGCGTCTCTATGCATCACTTAACTTGCTAGGCCAATGTGTGGCTTTGGTTTCATGGAGAGAGTGTGATGTTGTATATAAACACTAGGGGATTTTGAGTTATAGAAAGTTCTAGAATAGAACTACTGTTCATTACGTACCAGCCCTCTAGTTCCAGAAAAGTTGACCTCATAAAAGTTAGTTTTTCCTTCTATAAAATGAAGTCAGTAAGTCCATGTCTCTGGGTTTTCTTGAGATTTAAATGAGACAGCTCACTGGGAAATAGTAAGCAACTGGGATCACTTTCCTTATTTTCTTTCAGGGGGAAATTTGTATTTTCCCTTGGGAATCATAATTTTAAAAATAGTATCTTGAAATAATTATGCCTTTTATCTTTTCAAAATAGAGCAAACACGGGCAGAAATACAGGAACAAACAAACCCTCTTACCTTGGCTTTCTTCTCCCTGTCCGCTGGAGTGTCTGTCCAGACTGATCGATCTCCAGATTTGTCATCGGCTCTTCTCTTAAAAGTTCTGGGCCCAAGACCAAAGTCTTTCATTTCTGGAGGAAGTTCAGTCATCCATGACTCTCTTGTAATTGGTTTAGATGAATCCTTTAAGAGAAGTAAAAAGTGGAAGAAAAAAAAAAGGAGCCTAGACAGAGTGTGTGTGTGTATAAAATATTCTGTAAGTGGGCATGTTTCTTAATTGAGGCTTTAACATTAAAAAACACTTTATGAGAAAGAATTTAATATAAAGGATTGATTTTTTTCACATATGTTACAAATACCTTTGTCTAATTTATTTTTTTTTTTTTGATTTTGTTATCTTTTGCCATACCAAAATTTTTAGATAGGCAAATTTGCCAGTCTTTTCCTTTTTCAGCTTCTGGGTTACCTTACTCCTAAATTTTCTTTATATACATATATGCATATATTTCTTTCATGAAAGAAGCAATGTTGGAAAATTTAGATTTTTAATTCATTTTGCCTATTTCTCAGAGTACAGTCTTTTTAACACTTACATTGTCTCCTTTGGTCAATTTTTCTTTCATTCGTTGGGCTCTTTTTTCAAACTCTGTTGTGACGCTATAGTTAACTGGTCCTTTTGCAGGCATTGGTCCAACAATGTCCTCATCTTCACTACTATCTGTTTCCTTTTGAAATAAGATATTACCTTTAAACCAGGAGCAGAGCTACAGGTTATAGAAAATGATCCTAAATTGCTTAAAATTTCACCAAAAACTGATTACCCAGAGACACTAAAACAAAAATGCAAACAATATATTGCTAGCTAATTGCTGAGCAATGAGGGCCTTTGCCTTGCCTTCCTAAAGTACACAGAACAGAGATGACAAAATCACGGAATGTGGATTGTCCCCACCCTCCCATGTCCATGGCAGGCCTCATTAAATTATTTCTGCTTTCCTCCTGATGGATACAGATGTGGCCTCACAGTTCTTCTTAATATAACGGCCCAGGTAGTTACTACCAACTGGTCAGAGATGACACAAGTTGAAACCATTTTCGTTCCTGGTACAGAAAGAACTCATTGGAATAAGACACACACAATTAAGACATTCTTGGAAACTGTATGAACTTTCATGACTCAGCACAGTGCACTGAAACACAAATGCTGTGCAACAGCCCCACAAATACTGGCCCAAATGAGTTAACTTCGTTCCCAAAGTATCCCCGTTACTGTAAAGATATAATAGTATTGTAATAAGTGAATTCAATTTGCTTTCAATAAATCATTTTATTTAAGATTTTGAGAGAGAGAGAAAGAGAGAGAAAGAGAGCGTGAGCACGAGCAGGGGGCGGGGTAGAGGGAGAGGGAGAAGCAGACTCCCCGCTGAGCAGGGAGCCCCACATAAGGCTCAATCCCAGGACCCCAGGATCATGACCTGAGTTGAGGGCAGATGCCCAAACGATTGAGCCACTTAGGCATCCTCAATAAATCACTTTGTTTTTTATTTCATTTTATCTTATTTTATTTTATTTATTTGAGAGAGAGTGAGAGAATAAATCATTTTAATAAAGAGTTTATGTATAAGACTCTGTGTTAAATGCTATATATATTCTAGGGCTTGAAACAGTCCTTTGTCCTCAAGGAGGAGAAGGTTAAGATGAACAATAATAAGACATCTGTCCTCAGCTCTGATGGGCAGCTTCTTGCTCTTATTTTTTCAAACTATCAGGATCAAGCTCATTTGTGTTGTTTACATGTTCCCCACTAGATACTCAGTGGTAACTTTCTATCTGTGGTTTCTTCTCTGCACCCTTAAAGCAATTGCTATTGGTATAAATAATTAGATAATTACATATCTCTTGGCTTACTCTAAATCACTTACGCACACAAGTACACTCACTTTAACTATGGACTTTGGTATACAATGCACCATTTGATCCTTTTAACAAAACTGTGAAAAGGCATTATTATTCCGGTTTTCTTTTCAAAGGAAACCTAGGTTTAGAGAAGTGTATTTAGAAAGGTTAAACAACTTGTTCAAGGTTATAAAACTGGTATTTAAGATGAAAATATTCTAAGATTGAGGCTAGTATGTTTTCTACTTACACCAGAGAATGCCCTCTATTTTTTTTTTAATTTCAACTGTTAATGTTTAAACCTTAAGTGTTTATAGCTCATCTCTACAAAGGTAAGCTCTTTGATGTCAAAAACATTATCTTTTTTTTCAAAGACATTATCTTAAACATATTTATAGCACTTACAAAATGATACTTGGTGACATCATAAAATGACCCAATATAAAAAATATAATGAACTTTTACAACTATAAGAGGCATGATATCAATATAGTATTGAAATGTAAGATGATGGGATATGCAAATGGTATTTTTACTTCCATAGAATAAGAGATGATTTTTAAAGATAGAATATGGCACATCTTGTACATCATGGTAGGATGATGCCTGGAATTTTTATTTTTTTATTTTTATTTTTTTCAATGGAATTTTTAGAAATAAAAATCGCTTAGGGTGTTGGGAGTTATAAACTAACTGAGGGGTAAGGGAGCAAACCGAAAATTGGGCCCAACACACTAAACTGAAAAAAGAAAACTGGAATCATAATCCAAATCTAATCTAGATACCTAATCATTTTGGTGTCCTGGTAAAATTTTTTTTTTAAAAGGTGAGTTATTTTATCCAGAAATACAGTAGAAATTATATACCTTACTAGTTTATACTTTGGACTATAGTTAGAACTAGTTCCAAGGCCTCAATTTGCCATTGTATTAGCTCTGTGACCTCAGATGTGCTATTTAGCCTTTTTAGGCCTTAGATTTATGTCTTTTATTTATTCATATATTTTAAGATTTACTTATTTATTTGAGAGAGAGATGGGGGGAGGGGGAGAGGGAGGATCCTCTAGCAGATTTTTCTCTGAGCGTGGAGCCTAACTTGGGACTCAGATCCCAGGACCCTGAGATTATGGCATGAACCGAAATTAAGAACCAGCTGCTTACCTGACTGAGCCACCCAGGTGTTCCAGATTTTTGTCTTTTATTTTATTTTTTAAAAAGATTTATTTATTCATGAGAGACACAACTGAGAGAGGCAGAGACACAGGCAGAGGGAGAAGCAGGCTTTTTGCAGGGAGCCAGATGTGGAACTCGATCCTGGGACTCCAGGATCATGACCTGAGCTGAAGGCAGGCACCCAACCACTGAGTCACCCAGGCGTCCCAGATTTTTGTCTTTTAGATCAGGATTATAACAGTTCCAACCAGTAACTGCTCTATTTTTAAAGAGAACCTCATGTGTTGTTCATCCTCTTTGGAGCCACATCTTTCTTAGGAACCTGGGAACTTCCCTAGCTCCTGGGGGAAAATGTTGATAATTCTAAGCCAATCAATTTGGTCAAATTCCTTTTGCCTACCTGACTGGCCAAGGGATGGGCATGTGATCCATATCTGGCCAAAGAAACACGAGAAGAGGTCTATAGGTACTCTACAAATCTCAGCTATTGTTAAGGGCCAGGCCTCTAACACGAAAAACAGCTTTCATATTTGACTCTAAAATCATTTGACCTATCTTTTCATAAAATGACTTAACTCCCAGCTTTGTTATGTACAGGCACCAGAGCTGTAGAGGTAAGAGCTAATTTTATAGCAAAGATCATTGTCAACAAATTCCTCAGCTTTCTCTTTTTCAGGTCAAATCACAATTTTGTAAACTTTTCATCATGTTCTATTTCCTAGCACTTTAAAGCTTCTCTTCAAGGATGAGAAGCACAAATAGGTAACACCTTTGTCAACATGTTATTGCTTTGTTATTTGTCTAACATCTCAGTTCTGGGACAAGCTTTTGATTTCATCTATCTACCTTACAATCCTAGATTAATGTGAATAGGACTGCATATTTGTTACATTTGAATTAAGTGATTACAGTTATTATTCTATAATAATATAGAATATAATATAGAATAATATAATAATATAGAATAATAATAATTCTATAAAGTCTTGAGTTTGCTACATCTTATTCTTTAATCAGAAATTTTCCAAACCTCAGAGTTGAAATATGATGATACTTGTTGTCCTGGATCATCTCTGCCTTTGTCACTTTTCTGTGTAGATTTAATAAAACCGGGTGGTAATGCAGGACCTATTAACGGCCTGAAAAATAAAATGTACCATTACCATTCTCCCTGACTTCAAAAAGCAGTTTTTAGAACAGAAGTTCACAAATATAACAAAAAGCCAAATAATAACAAATGTTGAAAATGAGAATTTTATTTAACATATTATTTTTTATAACCTATTTTTCCACTTAGTAGTATCTTAAAAATATCTGATTTTCTCATTTTTACTTTCTAGTTGTTAGTCAATGCTAAGATACTAAGCCAGTAATTCTCAATCTTTGTGGCAGTAGTGGTTTTTTTTTAATAATTTTTTTTTAATTTTTATTTATTTATGATAGGCACACAGTGAGAGAGAGAGAGAGAGGCAGAGACACAGGCAGAGGGAGAAGCAGGCTCCATGCACCGGGAGCCCGACGTGGGATTCGATCCCGGGTCTCCAGGATCGCGCCCTGGGCCAAAGGGAGGCGCTAAACCACTGCGCCACCCAGGGATCCCTGTGGCAGTAGTGTTAAACCCACTTCCTAAAAGAACTACATTAAATAAAAATAACAAGTTTTTAAAAAGCCCTTATTAAGAAAAAAAATAATAAAAGCCCTTATTAAGAATTAAAGCCCGTGGAGATCTTTTTCTATTTTGTGCCTTAGCTTTTTTTTTTTTTTTTTTTTTTAGGATTTTATGTATTTATTCATGAGAGACACAGAGAGGGAGGCAGAGAGGTAGAGACATAGGCAGAGGGAAAGGCAGGCCCCCTGCGGGGAGCCTGATGTGGGACTCGATCCCAGCACTTCGAGATCACGACCTGAGCCAAAGGCAGACACTCAACCACTGAGCCACCCAGGAGCCCGGCTTTCACTTTTGATAGTCACTGTCCACCAACACACTCTTTAGGGGGAAAATAATTATAGTCAGAACTCCTTAAGTAGAAATTGACTTCTAAAAACATAAACAGTGCACTCAGACAACAGATGTTGGCAATTTATGGTTACATGTGCCATGGTAGTATAAAAACCTAAACGCTGTCCTCACTAGTAGTTTAATAATGATGTGGAGGTGTACAAGAATGAACATAAGTCATGTAAGAGACCTCCAGACAAGGGTAAAGGTGCTGTGCTAAACACATGTCAACCAGAGCACCTCTGTGTTTCCTCCAAACAACCCTAGTTGGGGTAGGTCACTCCATTTTCCAGGTGAGCAAAATAATGCCCAAGGACATCACAAACAAGTAAGTGGCAGAGCTAGAGTTTGAACCCTGGTCTCCGTGATGCCAAAGTTCATTTTCTTTCAAGCTGACCTACTGCCACATTTCTGAGGGAACTGACATCACTCCAAATGGGAGAGGTGTCTAAAATCTGGGTCTTAAGAGAAAGCCTTACATCAGGGAAAAAACAATAGAAACAAGATATTTTCTACTCTCTTCTGTGCTTTCAAGTTTCTTGGTCCTTTCTTTCATATGTGTTTTTCCCAGAGACATCACTGTGCCAGTATTACCAACCAACATGGCACTGAGCTGAATTTTCCAGGTTGCCCTGTGTTCAACTAGAGCCTCACAGACGAGGTTCCTGGCAGAGGAAAAACAGTACTGAGAGTCAGCAGGTGTGGGTTCTGATCCTGGCCATTTAATAGCCAAAGTATAACTCTCAAGAAAGAAATTGCTGTGCATCTAATAATGTGTTTTCTTGAATGTTATGCCCTGGCAGTCAGCAAATTTTCTGCAAAAGGCCAGATAGGACATTTTAGGCTTTGAGGGCCATTTATGGGTCTCTTAGGCATGCCTGTCTTTGTTTTTTAAATGACCCTTTAAAGATCATTCTTGGCTTGGGGGCAATACAAAATCAGTAGAGTCTTCCCTATTAATTCTAAAAGGACCAAAGTCACGTGAAAATTGGAGCTGACAAATGCGATTACAAAGTTTGAATATTAAAATGTGTAGGAATGCCTGGGTGGCTCAGTGGTTGAGGGTCTGCCTTCAGCTCGGGGCATGATCCCAGGATTCTGGGATGGAGTCCCACATCGTGCTCCCTGCAGGGAGCCTGCTTCTCCCTCTGCCTATGTTTCTGCTTTCTGTGTCTCTCATGAATAAATAAATAACATCTTTTAAAAAAAAAGTACAATAGTCTGAGAAGAAGACTATATACTTACTTGGGGCCAGGCATGATGAAAGAGACATACACACACATATGTATATATATATATATATATATATATATATATATATATATAAATATGAAATCTCGATCATCACAATAATTTTGAAAGCTACTTGTTAAACTATTTTTCAGACGGCAAATTTGAGGTACAGAGAAGTCAAATTGTTTAATGGGGGCACAAAGGAATTGCTTCTTCTATCATGAAGTAACTAAGACAGCATCTGATTTTAAAGTCAAATACTACGATTGCAGCCCCAGGTCTACCAGTCACTATGTGTGCAAAACCTTATCTATTTAAAAAAAAAGGAGGGGGCAGCCCAGATGGCGCAGCAGTTTAGCACCTCCTTCTGCCCAGGGCGTGATCCTGGAGACCCGGGATTGAGTCCCACATCGGGCTCCCTGCATGGAGCCTGCTTCTCCCTCTGCCTGTGTCTCTACTTCTCTGTGTCTCTCATGAATTAATAAATAAAATATTAAAAAAAATTCTCTAAAAAAAAAAAAAAGGAGAAGGAGGAGAACGTTCCAATCAGTCTACTACAAAACACTCTTGTGAGCATCAACTAAGAGATACGGAAGTTTTTATAAACTATAGAAGTATTTATACACAATTAAATAACCATTTTTGTTATAGGAAACGACTACTTTTTCCTATGCATTTCAAATGTTATATAAATTTGTAAGTTAAACAACAATTTCAGATAACTCTTTAATGAATTAACAAGCACTAACTGAAATATTTAGAAGAGACAGGCTTGAACTATTTATTATACGTTATCACCTTGGAGGAGAATCATCCTGCTTTTTAAATCCAGGAGGAAGAGCTGGTCCAAAAAATCCTTCATCATCATCATCATCATCATCATCTTGATTTCTCCTCTGTTTTCTAAAAACACAGTAGTGCAATTTTATGCAAATTATTTTACAGAGAAGTTTTAGGTTTTAAAGGAAGCATTAACTCCAACTAGTTGTATAAATACTGAAACAATAAATTAATCTTGCCCAATAAGAACAAATGGATACCACAGTAGATCTTATACTAACCTTTTCCTGGAATTTATTTTTGGCCAAGGATAGAGATTGGTTAATTCTCTATACCAGGAATACTGTATCACTTTTCTGTATTTTCTACATTGTTAAAGATTCTACTTGCTGAGGTTTCAGACAGTCTACTTGCTATACGTTTTTGAACAAAAAGATAATGACTCTGATTTTAATCTCATTCAGGAAGAGTTTTAAGTTGCTATTTCTCTCTCTTAAGATCTTTAAAATGCAACCAAAAAACTACCCAATACTAAACAAAGATTTCACTTCTTATTTACATGCACCTACGGTAAGTAAGGTAGTTAGAGGGAAACCATTCATTTACTTAAGCAAGAACCATCTACTGCATTAACATTTTTTAAAAGAAATGCTCTGGTTTACTTAGAATATGTAGTCACTTCAGTAATACCTTCAGGAAAATCCTTTCTCTAAGAATTTAATTGAAATTCTAGGTATCTCTACAGCTATCTACTACTAGAATAAATTTCTTTCTCCAATGTATAGCTCAACGAGGCAATACTGTATGAAAGGATTTCTTCCCATGCAGTAAAAATACAGATATGGTGTTCTCTGACTGGCTACCTGATCCAGCCAACGAATACTAGGTTTGAAGCTTGGTTTATCATTTAAGTGACTGACCTTGCCGTTGGACCAGTGTCATCTTCTTCAGATTCCTGATTTTCTTCTTCGTACAATGAACTACTGTCTTCATCGCTGTCTGAGGACTCCGAGCTACTGCTTTTATAATTAGGGGGCAGAGCTGGTCCTGCAACTAAAGAAAATTTCTTGTATAAGTCCTAACTAGCCACAACTATTTCAATGAACCCCCTCGCTGACATACTTTCTTTTCTGATATTTTTTTTTTTTAAAATTTTTATTTATTTATGTCAGAGAGAGAGAGAGAGAGAGAGAGGCAGAGACACAGGCAGAGGGAGAAGCAGGCTCCATGCACCGGGAGCCCGACGTGGGACTCGATCCCGGGTCTCCAGGATCGCGCCCTGGGCCACAGGCAGGCACTAAACCACTGCGCCACCCAGGGATCCCTTTTCTGATATTTTTTATTATCATTTATTTATTTATTCATGAGTTAAGACAGAGAGAGAGAGAGAGAGAAAGAGAGAGAGAGAGGCAGAGACACAGGCAGAGGAGAAGCAGGCTCCATGCAAGGAGCCCCATGTGGGACCCGATCCTGGATCCCAGGATCACACCCTGAATGGAAGGCAAATGCTCAACCACTGAGCCACCCAGGCGTCCCTTTCTTTTCTGATATTAACAGCGTTCCCTGAATATCTCTTATTACGAATTTTTTAAAAAGATTTTTATTTATTTATTTATTTATTTATTTATTTATTTATTTGAGACACAGAGACACAGGCAGAGGGAGAAGCAGCCTGCTGGTGGGGATCCTGATGCAGGACTTGATTCCGGGACCCCGGGATCACAACCTGAGCCAAACAATTGCAGATGCTTAACCACTGAGCCACCCAAGCACCCCTTATTATAAACTTTAATCTTATTTGTTCCTGTTTTGTATGTGGTGGTTTTGTCTTTTTAACTCTAGGAAGATAGAAATCGTGTCTTATGCAGTATGAGATTCACAAAAAAAATTAATACCCAAACTTATAACTGTAATTTCCCTGACATCTTAAAATTTTTCCATTGGTTGCAACTTCGGTTGGTGCAACTGCCAGAATAGTTTTGTGACCTTTTGCTCTTACAGACAGCATTTGATAGACAATACTTATGTTATGGTGCTAACCAAGCAACAAACTTGCCATTCCATACTCTAATATAGCGATAATCAAAACTATCCATTCTGATTTCTTTCTTTTTTTTTTTTTTTTTTTTTTCCCATTCTGGTTTCTAATTAAGAACCACCACTTTAAAGAGTAGCTTTACTGGCATCATCATACTTCTCAATTTTCTTTTTGAAATGTTTTTTCAAGCAGAAACAAAAATTAGAGTCACTCTAAGCTCTACTGCTTACCAGTGGAGAGAGACCCAGAGAAGAGGATGAGGCTGCACCAGAATGGGGATGCCAGGGACGGGGGTGTGGTCTTCTGGACCCACTCACAGTGACTTGCTCTCACTTTACAACTTAGCAAAATCACAAATTACCACATGATGCCACTGCATGATATGATGATGTCACACCTGTCTCTGTTGAACCTGAGCAGCAATGCTAAACCTCTACTGCCAGTTCCCAAGACTGGATGTTTATTGCAATCTCAAAAATATTTTTTAAAAAAGATTCCAGGGCCCTTTCTACAGAGATTCTGATTTAGCTGACCTGGAGTAGGGCCTGAAAATATGATATTCCAAAGAGCTTCCCTGGTATGCTTTCATTCAATATTAGTAACAGCAAAAGCTTGAAAATAATAAATAAAAGAAATAACATGTCTTGAGTTCTGATGTGCCTCTGTACTTTTTTAAAAAAGTAATCTCTACACCCAACATAGGGCTAGAATCTACAACCCTGAGATCAAGAGTCATATGTTCCACTGACTGAACCAGCCAGGCACACTTCTATGCCCTGTTTTAAGAGATTCACATGCAGGGGCACCTGGGTGGCTCAGCTGGTTAAATGTCCAATTCTTGATCTCAGCTCAGGTCTTGATCTCAGGGTCATGAGTTCAAGCCCTGTGTTGGGCTCCATGTTGGGTGTGGAACCTACTTAAAAAAAAAAAAGATTCACATGCATTAACCATCAATTTATTTGATTCTAACAACTCTATTAGGGAAGTGTCATAATTTCTATCTTTGAAATGAGGAACCTGAGGCAGAGAGCAACTTGCTCAACTTCACACAATTAAATAGGAGAGTTGTGATATGAATCCAGGAGTGTGATTTCAGAGACTATACCCTTAGTCACTATACTAAACAACATTCAGCAAACAGTCAACATTCATCCATTCAACAAATACTTGCTGAGTAAATACTTCCACAAAAACAACATAAAAAGTAAGCAAATATAAAGAGTGACCGTGAATATGTGGGAAAATAATTTTAAAGACAGATGTCAGGGAAGGCCTCCCAGAAAAAAACATTTGAATGAAGACTTGGCCATCCAACAATCTGAAGGAAGAACATTCTAGATGGAGAAAAAACATTTGAGATGACACTGGCCATCCAACAATCTGAAGGAAGAACATTCTAGATGGAGAAATAGTAATTGCAAAAGTCCTATGGAGAAAACAAGCTTGATATGCTTGAAGGACAAAAAGACTTGTGTGGCTAAAGTCAAGTTAGCAAAACAAGATGAAGTTGGGATAGTTTAAAGGGGCCAGACTGTATGCTTTGGAGTCAGACTCCTTGGCTTTGAATTCCAGCTTAGCTGGTAACCAGCTGTGTGATCTTTTCTTTTCTTTCTCTTTCTTTAAGATTTATTTATTTATTTGAGAGAGAGACAGAGAGCTCGTGTGCGCAGACACACACAGTGAGGGGAAGGGAGAGGGAGAATCTGAAGCAGACACCTCCCACCCCACACTGAGCAGGAATCGGACATGGGGCTTGATCTCACAACCCTGAGATCACGACCTGAGCTGAAACCAAGAGATGGTTGCTCAACCAACTGAGCCACCCAGGAGCCCATAACATACTCTTGATCTATAAAATGGAGTTAATAATATTTCCAATATACTCTTGATCTATAAAATGGAGTTAATATTTCCAATATAACAAGTCCATTGTGAAGATTATGTTAACACATGCAAAGCATCTAACACAGTAGGTGGAATATAATAAGCACTCAATACATACTGATATGAGATGTGGTAAGGAGTCTGGGCTTTAATAACAGGTAGTCACTGAGAGGTTTTAATTCTGGAGAGACATAATCTGAGTTGCTTTTTTGGATTCTTCTCTCACATTTAGGCCTTTCATCCATTTTGATTTTATTTTTGTGTATGGTGTGAGAAAACGGTCCAGTTGGACTCTTCTGCGTGTGGCTGTCCAATTTTCCCAACACCAGTTGAAGAGACTTTTTTCCATTGGTTATGCTTTCTGCTTTGTCAAAGATTAGCTGACCACAGACTTGAGGGTCCGTTTCTGGGTTCTCTATTCTGTCCCATTGATCTGTGCGTCTGTTTTTGGGCCAGTATTTTACTGTCTTGATAACTGCAGCTTTTTTTTTTTTTAAGATTTTATTTATTTATTCATGAGAGACACAGAGAGAAAGGCAGAGACACAGGCAGAGGGAGAAGCAGGCTCCATGCAGGGAGCTCGATGTGGGACTCGATCCTGGGATTCCGGGATCACACCCTGAGCTGAAGGCAGATGCTCAGCTGCTGAGCCACCCAGGCGTCCCTATGACTGCAGCTTTGTAATAGAGCTTAAAGTCCAGGGACTGTGATGCCACCGATTTTAGTTTTCTTTTTCAACGTTCCTTTAGCTATTTGTGATCTTTTCTGGTTCCATACAAATTTTAGGATTATTTGTTCCAGCTCTGTGAAAAAAGTTGATGGTATTTTGGTATGGATTGCAGTGAATGTATAGATCACTCTAGGTACCATACACATTTTAACAATATTGGTTTTTCTCATCCATGAGCATAGAAGGCTTTTCCATTTCTTTGTGTCTTCAATTCCTTTCATGAGCATTCTATAGTTTTCTGAGTACAGATTTTTTGCTTCTTTATTCCTAAGTATCTTATGGTTTGGGGTGTAATTGTAAATGGGACTGATGCCTTCATTCCACTTTCTGTCTCATTGTTAGTCTATAGGAACGCAATGGATTTCTGTGCATTAACTTTATATCCTGCTACTTTGCTAAATTCCTGTATAAATTCTAGCAATTTTGGAGTGGAGTCTTTTAGGTTTTCCACAGAGTATCATGTCATTTGTGAAGAGTGAGTTTGACTTCTTCTTTACCAATATGGATGCCTTTTCTTTCTTTTTGTTGTCTGATTGCTGAGGCTAGGTCTTCTATTTCTTTCTTTTTTTAGCATTATCTTATTTATTTGACAAAGAGAAGGAGAGAGCATGAGCACAAGTGGGGGGAGCAGCAAGCAGAAGGAGAGGGAGCAACAGGTTTCCTGCTGAGCACAGAGCCTGATGTGGGCTTGATCCCAACACCTGGGATTATGATCTGAGCCGAAAGAAAACACCCACCGGACTGAGCTACCCAGGTGCTCCAGAGGCTAGAACTTCTAGTACTATACTGAACAACAGTTGTGATAGTGGACATCCCTGCCTGACCTTAGGGGGAAAACTCTGTTTTTTCCCCATTGAGAATGATATTTGCTGTGTGCTTTTCGTAGATGGCATTTATGATATTAGGGTAGGTTCCCTCCATTCCTACACTGTGAAGAATTTTAATCAAGAAAGGATGCTGTACTTTGTTAAATGCTTTTTATGCATTGATTGAAAGGATCATGTAGTTCTTTTCCTTTCTTTTACTAATGTAGCATGTTACATTGATTGATTTGCGGATGTTGAACCACACTTGCAGCCCAGGAATAAATCCCACTTGGTCGTGGTGAATAATCCTTTCAATGTACTGTTGGATCCTATTGACTAGTGTCTCGATGAGAATTTTTGTATTCATGTTTATCAGAGATATTGTCTTTAATTCTTTTTGGTGGGGTTTTCATCTGGTTTTGGGATCAAGGTAGTGCTGGCCTCATAAAACAAGTTTGGAAATTTCCTTTCCATTTCTATTTTTTGAAACAGTTTCAGAAGAAGAGGTACGAATTCCCTAAATGTTTGATAGAATTCCCCTGGGAAGCCATCTGGTCCTGGACTCTTATTTGCTGGGAGATTTTTGATTACTTCAATTTCCTTGCTGGTTATGAGTTTGTTCAAGTTTTCTATTTCTTCCTGTTTCAGTTTAGGTAGTTTACACATCTCTAGCAATGCATCCATTCCTTTCAGATTGCCTAATTTGTTGCATATAGTTGCTTATAATTGTTTGTATGGCATATAGTTCTTACAATTGTTTATATTTCTTTGGTGTTGTTTGTGCTCTCTCTTCTTTCATTCATGATTTTATTTGGGTCCTTTCTCTTTTCTTTTTTGATAAGTCTGGCCAGGGGTTTATCAATTTTATTAATTCTTTCAAAGAACCAGCTCCTAGTTTCGTTGATCTGTTCTATTCTTTTGGTTTCTATTTCATTGATTTCTGCTCCAATCTTTATTAATTCTCTTCTCCTGCTGGGCTTATTTGCTGTTCTTTCTCCAGTTCCTTTATTTATTTTTAAAAAGACTTATTTATTCACGAGAGACACAGACTGAGAGATAGAGGCAGAGATACAGGCAGAGGGAGAAGCAGGCTCCCTGCAGGGAGCCTGATGTGGGACTTGATCTCGGATCCTGGGATCACACCCTGAGCCAAAGGCAGGCGTCCAACCGCTGAGCCACCCAGGTGTCCCATCTCCAGCTCCTTTAGATGTAAAGTTAGGCCGTGTTTTTGAGACCTTTCTCGTTTCTTGAGAAAGGGTTGTATTGCTATATACTTCCCTTTTAGGACTGCCTTTGATTCTTCCCAAAGGTTTTGAACACTTGTATTTTCATTTTCATTTGTTTCCATGAATTTTTAAAAAATCTTTAATTTGGGGGATCCCTGGGTGGCGCAGCGGTTTGGCGCCTGCCTTTGGCCAAGGGCGCGATCCTGGAGACCCGGGATCGAATCCCACATCGGGCTCCCGGTGCATGGAGCCTGCTTCTCCCTCTGCCTGTGTCTCTGCCTCTCTCTCTCTCACTGTGTGCCTATCATGAATAAAAAAAATAAAAATAAAAAAAATAAAAAAAAAATAAAAAAAAAATCTTTAATTTGGGATCCCTGGGTGGCGCAGCGGTTTGGCGCCTGCCTTTGGCTCAGGGCGCGATCCTGGAGACCCGGGATCGAATCCCGTATCGGGCTCCCGGTGCATGGAGCCTGCTTCTACCTCTGCCTGTGTCTCTGCCTCTCTCTCTCTCTCTCTCTGTGACTATCATAAATAAATAAATTTAAAAAGATTTAAAAAAAATCTTTAATTTCCTGGTTGACCCTTTCATTCTTAGTAGGATGCTCTTTAGTTTACATGTATTTGAGTACTTTCCAAATTTCTTCTTGTGATTGAGTTCTAGTTGCAAAGCATTGTGGTCTGAAAATATGCAGGGAACAATCCTAATCTTTTGGTACCAGTTAAGATCGGAGTTGTGACCCAGATGTGGTCTATTCTGGAGAATGTTCTGTGTGCACTTGAGAAGAATACGTATTCTGTTGCTGTAGGATGGAATGCTCTGAATGTATCTGTGAAGTCCACAGGTCCAGTGTGTCACTCAAAGCCCTTGTTTCCTTGTTGATCTTTTACTTAGATGATCTGTCCACTGCAGTGAGTTGGGCATTAAGGTCCACTACTACAATTGTATTTTAATTGATGTGTTTCTTAATTTTGTTATTAATTGGCTTATATAATTGGCTGCTCCCATTTTAGGGGCATAAATATTTATAATTGTTAGATCTTTTTGTTGGATAGACTCTTCAATTATGATATAGTAACCTTCCTCATCTCTTATGAGAGTCTTTGGTTTAAAATCTAATTTGTCTGAAATACAGATTGCCAGTTCAGCTTTCTTTTGATATCCATTAGTATGACAAATGGTTTTCCACGCCCTCACTTTAAATCTGGAGGTGGGTTTAAAGCAAATCTCTTGCAGATGGCCTATCAATGGTTCTTGCTTTTTTATCCAATCTGATACCCTGTGTCTTTTGATTGGGACATTTAGCCCATTTACATTAAGAGTAACTATTGAAAGATACGAATTTAGTGCCATTGTATTACCTGTAGTCACTGTTTCTGTATATTGTCTCTGTTCTTTTCTGGTCTGTTACTTTTGGGCTTTCTCTCTGCTTAAAGGATCCTTTTAAATATTTCTTGTGGGGCTGATTGGTGATCACAAATCCTTTTGTTTCTCCTGGAAGCTTTTTCTCTCTCCTTCTATTTTGAATGAGATCCTAGCTGGATAAAGTATTCTTGGTTGCATATTTTTCCTCATTTAACACCCTGAATATATCATGCCAGTACTTTCTGGCCTGCCACATCTCTATGGATAGTTCTGCTGCCAGCTAATGTTTCTACCTTTGTAGGTTATGATCTTTGTCCTGAGCTGCTTTCAGGATTTTCTCTTTGTCTCTGAGATTTGCAAGTTTCACTATTATATGTCAGGGTGTTGACCTATTTTTATTGATTTTGAGGGGGGCGGTTCTCTGTACTTCTTGGACTTGAATGTTTCCTTCCCCAGGTTAGGGAAGTTTTTCATTATAATTTGCTCCAATATTATCTTTCTCCCCTCTTTCTTCTTCTTCTGGAACCCCATTTATTCTAATATTGTTTCACTTTATGGTATCACTTATCTCTCGAATTCTCCCCTCGTGATCCAGTAGTTGTTTATCTTTTTCTTGGCTTCTTTATTCTCCACCATTGTCTCCACTTTTGTCCTGTATATCATTAATCCTCTCTCCTGCCTCATTTATCCTAGCAGTTAGAGCCTCCATTATTTTATTGCATCTCATTAATAGCCTTTTTGATTTAGACTTAGATTTTAGTTATTTCTCCAGAAAGGGATTCTCTAGTGTCTTCCATGCTTTCTTCAAGCCCAGCTAGTATCTTTATAATTGTTATTCTGAACTCTAGTTCCAACATCTTACTTACATCCATAATGATTAGGTGTCTGGTAGTCATTACTGCCTCATGTTCTCTTTTTTGAAGTGAGTTTATCTGTCTTGTCCTTCCTGCAGAAAAGTGGTAGCTTTGCTACTTGTAGAGTTGTAGCTATTCTATCCTCAGCTGAGTTTGTAAGTGTTCAGAATGATTTGATGGCTACCTAGTTGAATTCGTAGGACCAGAAGAAACTAAGTTCTCCTAGTCCTCTGCCATCTTGGATTCCAGCCTTTTCTCTATGTAATGCTCTTCTCTAATACATGGAAGACTAAGAGGGAAGTAGGTTTGGAGGAAAAGTCAAGAGTTTGTTTTCCATATCTTTTTCTTTTTAAAGTTTATTTATTTATTTAAATAATCTCTATACTCAACATGGGATTTGAACTCATAACCCTGAGATTAAGAGTTGCAAGTTCTTCTGACTCAGCCAGCGAGGCACCCCAAGAGTTTGTTTTTCATATTTTAACATGCTCACTAAACATGTCAGTGGCACTATCATTGGTACTTGGGTAAGCTGGTATAAAGCTCAGGGGAAAAGTTAGGGCCAGTTTTGGACACCTGGTCTATTTCTGAACATTTTTTCCTATCTCCTCTGGATTTATTTCTATAGAACATATACATAATTCACAGTAAATTGGCTTAAAAATCCAAACTTTTATCTTAAAAAACTTGATGCATTTTTTTCAATATTCTTCTATACATCATTGAATAAAGGTAGGAATTTTAGAACATGCTAAACTAGTAATATAGCATGCCTAGAAAAGATTAGGCAGCAAAAAGAGGAAAACATTAAGAATTAAGGGATAGGATCTATATCTCCAATTTCTGTTCACTCAACCAGCTCAGTGGTTGAGTGTCTGCTTTTGGCTCAGGTTGTGATCCCAGGGTCCTGGAATTGAGTGCTTCATTAGGCTTCCTGCAAGGAGCCTACTTCTTCCTCTGCCTGTCTGTGTCTCTCATGGATAAATAAATAAAATCTTAAAAAAAAAAAAAGATTGAATAGATAGTATGTGTTTCCCAACTATACATGGAAATCATACCTGACTTGCAAGTGTAATGAATAATGTCTTTACTAATTTCTAATTATCTCTTTATTTATATTAATTGCCAGAGAAAACACCTTTTAGACTATAGTAAGAAGGGGAGGATACCACCTTCCATAAATACCCCTTTCTTCAAAATTCTAGAGGTCACAGTTTATCATCAAAAAGATTGGAGGAATTACATTTCCCTTCTATAGCAATTGCTTCTTACATCTTCCTCTTCACTCTACATATTAAAGAGAATATATATATATTCTCTTTTGCTTCCATCTTTTCTTATATGAAACTCTTACCAATGTAATTTGTCAATTTGACACTAACTAGCTAATTTTGGATTGGTTTGGATCAAGAAGAGATTTTACAGGGTGCCCGGCTGCTCAGTCTAGAGATCAGCCATCTCTTGATCTCAGAGTTCTAGGTTTAAACCCCATGTTGCGTATCGTTTACTTAAAAAATAAAACCTGAGAAAAAAAAGAAAAAATTTACTATTCTTTTATATAGTTCAAATGATTACAAGGCTAAATGGTCTAAATATATGCTGTCCTTGGTATTATAACTAACAGATTAATTTGCCTTAAATTTTTAAAGGAATAAGTGGGGTCCATAAAAAAGAGAACACTTACATAGATGAAAATAAAACTCATCTGAGAAGAATGCAAAGCCTTATTTTTTCAAAATGATCACAGGAAAAATAATGTAAGAGTGAGATTCCACTTAAGTTGTATCAAAAGAAGGAATTTTTATACACATACTGAAGTAACAGAATACTAAGAGACAGTGACCTAAAAAGGAAAAAGAATATTAAAAATATAAGTTGATATAAGCCACACTATAGACTTTATCTAATAAAACTAAGGGCATACTTGGCTTCTCTTTTTTATAGGTATCCTTCTTTAGAGGTGTATAAATTGTCTCAAAATTATTTTAGGCATTTGTAATGAACTAGTTCATCTCTGTCCTAAAACAGTAATGCTATCCTAAAAATTATTATTTTTTTTAAATTTTTATTTATTTATGATAGTCACACACACACACACACACACAGAGAGGCAGAGACATAGGCAGAGGGAGAAGCAGGCTCCATGCACTGTGAGCCCGACGTGGGACTCGATCCCGGGTCTCCAGGATCGCGCCCTGGGCCAACGGCAGGCGCTAAACTGCTGCGCCACCCAGGGATCCCCTATCCTATAATTATTAAGGTAGCTCTCCCACTGCAGTGATAATTTTACAAATAAATAATAAATTCCATGAAAATAGGAGTTATGCCTTATATTTCATTATTTGTCCCCTGTAGTATCTGTAACACAAAATTAAGCACAGAAAAAAATGTACTCAGTATAGTACATAAAACCTCATTACAGGGGCACCTGCATGGCTCCGTTGGTTAAGTACCTGGCACCTGACTCTATAGATTTCTGCTTGGATCAGGATTGCAGGGTTGTGAGATTCAGCCCTGCATTGGGTTTGCACTGGACTTGGAGCCTGCTTAGGATTCTCTCTCCCTCTCCATGTACCCCCTCTCCCTCTATCTCTTCCTTCCCCCATCCTCATGTGTACGGGTGCACACATACACGTTTCTGCTGTCTCTAAAAAACAACAATAAAAAAACAACCCTCATTACAGATCAGGAATGGATTGTAATAATAGAGAACACTAACTTAGAACCCCAATTAAACAAAATGTTATTCTCACCATTCTTCTCATTAGATTTATTTACAATGAAATTGTATTCCTTTATGTTTTGAATCTTTTTTTTTTTAAGATTTTATTCGAGAGAGAGAGAGAGAAAGAGAGAGAGAGAGAGTGCATGAGCAATGCGGAGAGGCAGAGGGAAGGAAAGACGGAGAAGCAGGCTCCCCTGTGAGCAGGGAGCCCAGTGCAGGGTTCAATCCCAGGACCCTGGGATCATGACCTGAGCTGAAGGCAGATGCTTAACCAACTGAGCAACCCAAGCTCCCCTGTTTTGAATTTCAACAATAAAAATTTATGAAAATTTGTTTCCTCTCTTATTGTATACATACTTTCACACTAATCTCGATTTTGCCTGTTAACCTGCAAAGCCTAAAATATTTACTATCTGGTCCTTTATAGGAAAAGATTGCTGATCCTGTGACAAGATTAGGCACAGAAATATCAATAAGGAGAACTCAACCCAGTCTTTTGCAAGGAATAGTTACTTACGTCAGATAATGCTTCCTAGAAAAAGTGATGGTTGGAATGGGGCTGAAAGATTCAAGTGAGTTACCTGGACAAAAGGGGTGAGGATTGGAGGAAAGGCAGTCCAGACAGAGGCAAAAGCAACTCCAAGAACCTGGAAGCATAAGGGCCTAGCACATGTAGAAAAACTGAAATGTAACCAGGGAACTGGAGCCAAGAATGGATAGAAAGGAGGGATTCATGGGGTTAGATTGCTTGCTGTGAGGTCAAGTAAGGTCAGGACTCAAAAGAGTGCCTTGGACTTAGCAAAATGTGCTAAAAAGCAATTGTTGGGTGGTCTTCATTTATTATCACAGTGGAATTGGTGACAACATTCTCAGTGGACTGCCAAGAACAGGAGCCAGAATGCAGTAGGTTAAAAGGCTACAACACAAAAGGTAAGGAGAAAATGGAGAGGATCCAGAGAGAGAACACTAGCTACAGGGGGATGTGAAGTAGAGTTTTCATAAAGACGGGAAAGATTGGAATGCTTTGGTCACATGCTATGGGCTAGGAGCCCTGAGAATAAATAAGCAAAGGAATTCAGAGTAAAAATGAAGGATTAACCTTAAAGGAAGGCAGTGTATCTTTTCTACAGTAATCAAAGGGAAGACAAAAAAGATTCATGAAAGTTTTAGGCATAGTGACAGAAAATCGAGGAAGTTCTTTTAAGATGGCATTTATCCGCTCAGCAGAGTAGAGGGAGAGATAGCCTAAGAAAGAGAAAGACGCTTTTAAGAAAACATGGTTGACTACGGGGGAAGGGAGCTGCATGTGAGAAGCCTTTGAGGATTGCTGGGCAGAGCGGAGAACTCACTTAGGGAGAAGATTATAATTTTTAATAACATTAGCCTGTGGAGGTCTGAGGTTTTTTCCAGCAGCTTTGGAAGGCTAGCCGTAGGCTCACAAGAGGCCAACATTTGGATTCATCCAGAGCTGGGGTTTTGCCGGATAGGTTTAACAGATACCTAATGGGTAAAGCAGTTGAAAATACTGCAAGAGAGTGGATGAAGTGATGGCTCATGAAGTCTAAGTCACGCAGGGGCAGAAGTGATTAAAAGGAGGAGACCAACACAGAGGGCAGAGACTGCATAGCCCAATGACGTTAAAGAACAAAAATAAAAAAACAAGTATAAAGGGAATAACTGAGCGAGAATGATGGCTGAATAACAGGTTCCTGCTCTGAATGAAATTTGAACTTAAGTTTTCAGAGATGGAAGAGTCCAGTGTGTGATTCCAAATACAGCTGAAATTAGTGGAGGTGAAGGTCATTGCACATGAGGAATCTGGAGTTGGGAGTCAGAATAGTTAAGGCTCCACTTAGCTTCCACAAAGCAGCTGTAGGAGTGAGTATAGGGACTGTCTTGAGAAAACATCTCCCCCATGATCTGAGGGGACATTCCTCAGCATTCAATATTCTAGACTATTTGAATAAAGTTAATTTGTTCCATCTCAGATCTGTGTGCTCATTCCCTCCTCTGAACTCTGTCAGTGATCTCTTTCAGAGAGGTAGCTGAGTATGCGGAACACGGGCAGATATCTGGCTGGGCTTAAGAATCCCCAACTGAGGGAAATTTTGGCACGTGCTACAACATTGATGAACCCTGAAGACATTACGGTAAGTGAAAGAAGCCAGTCACAAAAAGATAGATACTGTATGATTCCACTTACATGAAAGACCTAGAGTTGTTAAATTCACGAGACAGAAAGTAGAATGGTGGTTGCGAGAGGCTGGAGGAAGTGGGAACAGGGACTCACTATTTAATGGGTACAGAGCTTCAGTTTTACAAGAGGAAAAATGTTTTGGAAATGGATAGTGGTGATGGTTGCACAGAGTGAATGTACTTAATAATGAACGATACACTTAAAAATGGTTAGCATGGCAAATGTTATGTATATTTTATCAGAATGAAAAGGAAAAAAACTAGATGCACATACATGGTCACATGATTTATAAAGGTGACATTATAGTACAGTGGAGAAGGGAGGGTGATGGATCAATTGGATATCTGTGAGGAAAAAAATAAATCTTCACCCCTACCTCACACCACACACAACTACCCATTCCAGATGGACTGCAAATATGTGAAAGCTAAAACAGTAACATTGGTAGTATAGAATGAAGAACAACTCTGTAGCCTTAAAGGAGCTACGAGCCATCACTTCATCTACTCTCTTGCAGATAAATAAATAGGGTACAAAAGGCTCTAACTATAAAAGAAAACAAACTAAAAATCAAAATGTGCTAAAATTAAGAACTGCTGTTCATCAAAACCTATTAATGAGAAAGTGAAAAGGTAAACCACAGAATTAGAGTAGATATTTGCAACAAGCATGACTGAAGACCCGATAAGAATATATAACAAACCCAACAGGTCAGTAAGGAAAGACAGACAAATCAGTGGAAAAACGAACAAAGACTGACACACATCCACATTTCCCAAAAAACATCTGAAAAAGGTAGTCAACTTCATTTGTTATCAGAGAACTGCAAATTAAAACTACCAGGAGATACTGCTGCAAACCATCAGATTAAAAAGACAGAAACAACTAAGTGAGAACATGGAATGAGTGCAAACTGGTACTCCTTTGGAAACTGACAGTGTCCACTAAAACAGAATATATGCATATCCAATGATCCAAAAATTTCAAATGGGACGCACCATGTGTTCACTGAAAGACGTGTACTGTAATGCATAACAGCACTTTATTAACTGCCAAAAAGGGGAAACTACTCAAATGTCCATGAGAGTAAACTAGGTAAGGAAATGGCAGAAAATCCCCCTAATACACTGCTAGGTAGCTCTGACAATAAACGATCTGTAATAACCGCCACAATAATTCATCAACATGATGGATTTCACAAAATAACGTTATGCCAAAATATGAAGCCAGTTGCAAAAGAGTTCATCTTTGTATTTTTCCATTTACTTAAAGCACACAAAACTAAACATAAGTCAAGACAGTAATTACCCTCTGGTGGAAAAAGGGATGGGGAAGCAGGTAGTGACTGGAGAATAGCACAAAGGGAACGTCTAGGATGTCACAGAGTGCATTTCAAGGATAGTGGTACTCATAAACTTAAGAAACCAGACAGAAGCATAATGAGAAAAAAAAAAATCTCAAACATTTTTTGGGCAACAGTTCTAGGATCAGAATTCCAGGAGGTTATGAAGGGAATGGAATTACAGCAGGGGGCATATTTTGTGTTAAAAATGACAGGCTGTGTGCAAGAATTTGTGCTTGGTGAAGAAGTGAAGCCAACAAATATGTACCAAGGATCTTTTATGTGCCAGGCGGGGGTAAAACTTGGTCAGGATTGGGGGAGGGGGGCACCTGAGTAGCTCAGCTGGCTACGGAGCTGCCTTCAGCTTGCGTCATGATCTCAGGGTTTTGGGATTGAGCCTCTCCTTGGGCTCCCTGCTCAGTGAAGAGCCTGCTTCTCTCTCTGCCCCTCCCCCTGCCTGCACGCACACCAGCACTCATTCTCTCTCTCTCTCAAATAAATAAAATCTTAAAAAAACCAAAAAGATAGTGGAGGGTACATACACACAGTGTTAAGTGTTGAGCATGGGGGGTGAGAAGAGAAGGAATGCACAAAAGCAACAAGAATGGACAGAGAAAGGAGTACCTGAAATAAATGCTGTAGAATGATGGAAGTGAATCAAATAGAAGTACCTATTTGGGAGATAGTGGTTATTTACCTGCAAATCCTGCCTTGGTTTAAAATCAGGAAATACGGTGAATCCAAAACAACATGCATGTAGAAACCCAACCAAAAAAACCTGGTTAACCCCACTTTTCTTCAACTTGAGTTAAACGGATCCTTCCTTGCAAAAAGTAAAAAACATGAGTTTATAGCCCTTATGACAGAAAGGAGATCTGGGGGGGGAAAAAAAAAAAGCTCTAGGTGGAAACATGCCCCCCCCCCCCCAGGGAGTCAAAGGATGAAAATAAATTAAGAAATAAGAGGGTAGGGATGCCTGGGTGGCTCAGAGGTTGAGCATCTGCCTTTGGCTCAGGGCATGATCCCGGGGTCCTGGGATTGAGTTCTGCATACGGTTCCCTGCATGGACATGGAGAGTTCTCCCTCCGTGTCTCTCATGAATAAATAAAATCTTTAAAAAAACAAAATAAAAGAAACGAAACGGGAGGGTTACTCTTTCGGCTTTACTCTTTTCCAACTTTGGTGTCAAAACCAGTCTGCAAATTAGAACAAACATTAAAGGAGATAGATAGGAAGCGTTTATTTGGCATATAGGAAGTGCCCACTCTGTGTGTTACAGCGAGAGGATCCTACTGTAAACGGTGCAGGAAGATATGACACGAGTCATTTTTTAAAAGTGTATTAAGGGGAATCCCCGGGTGGCTCAGCGGTTTAGCACCTGCCTTTCACCCAGGGCGTGATCCTGGGGACCCGGGATGGACTCCCACGTCGGGCTCCCTGCATGGGGCCTTCTTCTCCCTCTGCCTGTGTGTCTGCATCTCTCTCTCCATCTCTGTCTCTCATGACACATAAATAAATAAAATCTTAAAAAAAAAATAAGTAGAAGAAAACCCTGTGGGGAGGGGAGAAAAAAAAAAAGGAAGGCGTGTCAATTCTTGGGAGAGTTTGGAAAAGCTTCCCTGAGGCCTTCGCTGACATTCACGCTGGGCCTTGGAGATCGGGGTAGGAGTTTGGCTGAGAGTGTCAAGAAGCGGAGCGAGGCCGGAAAGAGCCTAGAGAAACTCGGGCCTGGTTTCAGCACTGGACTGTGCGTGTCGGATTCAACGACAGGAAGACGGGCTAGGAGAGCGGGTCGGAGCATCTTCTGCAGAGCATCTTCTGCAAGGACCCCGGAAGGCAAAAGGGCACGGAGGTTAGGAGCCCGGGCGGTCGGGCCTCGGGGTCCCCGTGTGCGGCATGGAAATAAGAACAATCTTACTTCCTAACGATATCACCTTACACATATAATAACCACCTTACGCAGTCGCTAGGAGGATGAAGCGACAGTGTGTACCGATCGTCAGCAGAGGCTCCAGCCCATCAGGAGCTAAGTAAGACCTCACCGTCGTAACGATTCCCAGCATCTCCCCGCCCCCCCCCCCCCGCCTCCTCCCCCCCACCCCTCCACCTCCCGCTACCGCTGGAGAAGCCAGGTTAGCTGCGGTCGGCCGCGCCCACTTGCCCCTGCTCCGCCCTTTAAGGCCTCGGACGTCTCTTCACGGCGGGCCCGGGAAGGGGCGGGCAGGCGGGCAGCGTCAGGCGCCGCCGCTCACCGGGGCTGCGGGCTCGCTCCTCCTCCTCCTCCTCCGCTGTCCCCCGAGCCTTGAAGCCGGGCGGCAGCGCCGGCCCGATCAGATCCCTCGCCATCCGCGGGGGCGGACACCCGTCCGGCCCTACGCCTCTAACCACACAGACTCCCGTCCGCCAAGAGGCAGCCCCGGCTCCTCGCGCCGCACTTTGCGCACGCCCTTTTCCGGCGCCTGCCGATGACGTAGCAGCCTGTGGTTGGCGGAGCCGCGCAAGTCGCGAAAAGCGGAAGTGACGCCTAAAGCCCGTTCCGCATTCGCACGCTGGGCTCGCTGCCTGGCGGGAGGCATGGCTGAGCCGGCCGGCGATTCCGTGGCTTCTGCGGGGTGGTTTCCGTCGTCCGAGCTGACCCCGGCGCTGGGGCCTCTGAGCGACCCTGCCTCGCTGCGGGACAACTGGATGCTCTGGGCAATGCTGCCGCCGCCACCGCCGCCTTCGTCGTCGCCTTCTCTGGGAGGGTCGGAGCCTTCCTCGGAGGGGCGGCCCTCCCGGGAGGCCCAGGCGCTCCCCGAGGCGCCTCCTCCCTTCGACGCCCAGATTCTCCCCGGGGCGCAGCCTCCCTTCGACGCCCAGTACCCCCTTGATGCTCAGCCTCCCCTCAACGGCCAGCCGTCCTGGAACTTCCAGGCTTCGACATCCTGGTACTGGAGACAGTCGTCTGGTGCTTTTCGGGGGCATCAGAAGACTCCGGGTAGGCTGTTACCCCCGCCCCCTCCTTACCACCCTTTACTTTCCTTTACTTTCCTCTTCTTCTCCCCTTCCTTCCTCTCCCACTTTCCCCTTTTTTCCTCATCTCTACTTCTGATTCTGTCCTGCAGTCCTGGAGTCTGTCTGCTCATCAACGTCTCACAATTTGTCGGACGGTAATGTTTTCCCCGCCTCTTCAGTCCGGTTCAGGAGTTATTTATTTATTTTTTTCTTTTTAAAGATTTTGTTTATTCATGAGACACACACACACACACAGAGAGAGACACAGAGAGGCAGAGACACAGGCAGAGGGAGAAGCAGGCTCCATGCAGGGAGCCCGACGTGGGACTCGATCCCGGGACTCCAGGATCACGCCCTGGGCCAAAGGCAGGCGCCAAACCGCTGCGCCACCCAGGGATCCCCTGTTCAGGAGTTATTTATCGAATTCCAGCTGTGTACCAGGAACTGGGGATATAGCAGTGATCGAAACATAACAAAAATCCCTACCTTTATGGAGCTTCACGTTTCCTGGCGGAGGAAGACAGAATAAAGCAGTGTGTATTAGAAGGCAGTGAGGGCCATGGCGAGATAGAGAGCCAAAGAGGAATGATAGGGAGTGCAGTTTTAAGTGTCAGTCTTTTTTTTTTTTTTTTTTTTTTTAAAGAATAAATAAAATAAGTGTCAGTCGTAAAGAGTCAGCTTTGGAGCAAAGGCTACAGGGAGGTGAGGGATACATTGGTGGATGACATCTGGGGGAATAGGGATGCAGGCAGAATGAAGTGCAAGTGCAAAGACTTGGAGGCGGGAGCTGTAGATCAGAACCGAAGCCAAGAGGAACAAGCCTGGGGACAGAACTGTAGAAGATCGGGGAAGAGGGCCGACCTGCTAGGGCCTTGTAGACGGTGGGACTTTGACTTTTTGCTCTTGTGATAGGGGTGGTGCAAGGGAGTGACGTGACTTGATTTACATTTTAGAAGGATTAATGCTGCTGCTAATGGTTATTGACCTAAAGGGAGAGGAGTTAGGAAGGTATTGGAGTTATCCAAGTGAGAGATATTGGGGACTCGGACCACCAGGGTGGAGCTCGGGGGATGGATGAAAGTGTTGGATTCTAGATCTGTTTGGAGGGGAGGGAAGGGCCAACACGGTTTGCTCCAGGATCAGATGTAAGGTGTGAGGTCAAGACAAGAATAACAATTTTTTTTTCCCCCAAACAAGCGGAAGGATGGGAATGGAACAGATTTGGAAGGAAGACCCTGGAGTTGAGCTTGGAATATGTTGGTGTCAAATGGAGATATCGAAGAGGCTGTTAGGTTGTACTTTTCAGGGGAGATTGGTGTCTGGAACCAATCAGCTTATAGGTCATAGTTAAAGCCACAAGATTGTTCACTTAAAACCCTTCTCCAATTCTGCATGAGCTTTAATTTACATCAACTCGAATCCAAATCAGCGTTTACTGCTTGCCGAATGCCGGGAATATGAATGTTCTAAGACAGTCCTGAGTCCGGTGAGACGGGTTCATAAATATAAGTCACAGCACAGCATGACTGGTGATGGAGGCATGTAGAGGAATTTGGGGAAGGCTTTTGGAAGAAGCGCGTTGGGAGATGTGTAGGGTTTAGGAAGAGATACTTTTCAGGTATGGGCAAAGAGGTGTGAATACAAGGGGAGTTCTGAGAACTGCTCTGTTCTTGTGTGAGTGAAGCAAAGTAAGTGGAGGGTATGGGGGAAGAGTAGGATGAGAAAATAAACTGGGATCTCATTAAAGGGCTCTGGGAAGCCATTTATAGATTTTCCAGGATTGTGACCATTGGAGGATTATTTTTGTGGTGAAAATGTGTAGAGTCTGTTGGAAGAGAGGGCTTGTGAACTAGAAGACAGTCTGGAAGCCTGTGCTAGTAATCTAGGTGAGATAAGGTTTCAGAGTTGGGTCTTGGCAATAGCAGAGGAAAGAACGTGAGAGAAAATGTATTTCACAACTCTGTTTTCCTGCTGTAAAGTTGATGCTGAAAGTGCTGTATCGGGATTTTATTATTTACATTTCTAATGTTTGAAATAACTGTAACAAATTTTATCAGGTTTGAGTGGCCATTTCTTTCTTTACTTTGACACCTAAAGCATGTATGGACGTGTAAATTGTTACATGTAAATATGTAACAACATATTTACTTGAAAAATACTTATTTGGTAGACTATAGTCTTAATCTTTATTAGTTTGAACTACTTTTCTTCTTAAAAATGGCAGTTTTTACTCAAGTATTTGTGACATGTTAGAACAAATAAAATTTAAAAATTGTATAATTGCAAATATTTACAGGTTTCTTTTTGTTTTTTAGTTAATCATTCTTATTTTCCACGAAAATATGATGCAAAGTTCACTGATGTCAACCTCCCTCCCAGTAGAAAACAGAAAAAAAAGGTATTTTTAAAGATATTCTTGAATGTGACACTTGGGTCCCTAAGTCACTGTTTTATTCCTTGTGTTTCTATCATAACTGTCTCAGTGTTTTACGTCCATAATTGACACAGTGAGGCCTTAACTATAATGGGATCTTTAAGGATCTTAGCTTTAAGTAAAAACTTGAAGCAAAATCTTTTTGAGAAATAAATGGAGAAATTGTAGAAACAGAAAACAGTCCATTTAAGTATATTTTCTTGAATAAATTGAGAATTATGATTACGAGTAAATGTAACTGTTATTAAATCTTGGTAAACTAAAAAAAAAAAAAGTATATATACGTACACACACGTAACTAGAGAATTGAGGGAAGAAGGGTGGAATTTAGGGAGAAGGATGGAAATCCAGACTTTTTCTCCTGTAAAATTGAAAACATGGAGTTAACAAATTACAATGACACAAATCTTTTATTTTTTATAATCTTTTTTGTTTTGACACAGGGATATTTGAGGAACAAATATTTCTGTGATTAAAAAAACATTTGCAGTAGTTTCTTTTTTTTTGTTTCAAATTCAATTAAAATTAAATGTATTTTTAAAAGGTTTTATTTATCTTTATCTGAGAGAGACAGAGCATAAGTGGACATAGAGGCAGATGAAGAAAGAGAGGTATACTCCCTACTGAGAAGGGAGCCTGACTTAGGGCTTGATCCCAGGACCCTATATTATGAACTGAGCCACCTGGGTGCCCCAGCTTCCTTTATTCTGATGAAGCTGATAAATCTGGTCTGTTTTAAGGTATATAAATGTCAGGGTGCCTGACTGGCTCAGTTGGTACAGCATGTGACTCTTGATCTTGGCATTGTAAATTTGAGCCTCACGTTGGGTGTAGAGATTACTTAAAAATAAAATCTAAAAAAAAAAATGTCATTAATTTAGAATGAGTTGAATAAAGTCTGCAGCTTGAAATTATGTCCTTCGTTTTGGCATGAAAACTGAGTCACTAACACTAACAAAATATTGTGCATGTATAATGTATTAACATAATCCCAGCATTAAACAATGGAAGACCTTTTCCTATGTAGTCTATCGTTGTAATCTTTTTTGTTTTATGTTTAAGCATAAAAATAGCAAATTGGGAATAAATAACTGACCTTTACTAAATGATTCTTTTTTTTTTTCTTTTAAAGATTTTATTTATTCATTTGACAGAGACTGAGAGAGCACACAAGCAGGGGGAGTGGCAGGCAGAAGGAGAGGGAGAAGCCAGCTCCTCATGGAGCAGGAAGCCTGATGTGGGGCTAGATTCCAGGACCCCGGGATCATGACCCGAGCTGAAGGCAGACACTTAACTGACTGAGCCACCCAGGCATCCCCATATGCTGTGCTCTTAATTAGATTACCAATTTGAAATCTATTCACAGATTGTATTAGTTCTACTCTGTTAAAAAAAAATTTTTTTTTAGGGATCCTTGGGTGGCGCAGCGGTTTGGCGCCTGCCTTTGGCCCAGGGCGCGATCCTGGAGACCCAGGATCGAATCCCACGTCGGGCTTCTGGTGCATGGAGCCTGCTTCTCCCTCTGCCTGTGTCTCTGCCTCTCTCTCTCTCTGTGACTATCATAAATAAATAAAAATTAAAAAAAAAAAAAACCTTTAAAAAAATTTTTTTTTAAAAAACTTTATGTATTCATGAGAGACACAAAGAGAGGCAGAGGGAGAAGCAGGCTCCTCGCAGGGAACCTGATGCAGCACTCAATCCCTGGACCCTGGGATCACAACCTGAGCCAAAGGCAGATGCCCAACCACTGAACCACCCCGGTGGCTCTAAAATTTCTTTATCATGCTTGGCTTTTCTTAATACATTTCCTAAAAATAAAGTAAACAGAATTATCCCTTCATTAGAAATGTATTCAGAAGTTTCTCCCACATGCAGGGGTTATATGAAAAATCAAAGTATGTACTACTGGAAGGATGGTTATATTTTTGTTATTGGTTAAAAATTTTTTATTAAAAGCCTAATGCCTCTCTGTTTTTCTTTGCAGAAAAGAAAGGAACCAGTTTTTCATTGTTTTTGTGATACCTGTGATCGTGGTTTTAAAAATCAAGAAAAGTATGATAAACACATGTCTGAACACATGAAAGTAGGTTTTTATTGGTTGTCCTGAAATTAATTAATTAATTTATTTTTAAGATTTTATTTATTTATTCATGAGAGACACATAGAGTCAGAGACACGGACAGAGGGAGAAGCAGGCTCCATGCAGGGAGCCTGACGTGGGACTGGATCCCGGGTCTCCAGGATCACGCCCTGGGCTGAAGGCGGCGCTAAACCGCTTGAGCCACTGGGCTGCCCCTGTCCTGAAATTTATTTAGCAAAATGGGTATATTTGGTAGAAATTCTGAACTTTTTTTCCTTAAAAGTTTATAGTTTTCATAGAAAAGTTGTTTGATGACTTGATAAATTGAGACAGTGACCCTAGGATTTGGGGTGTGAGGGTGGGGAGCCCACTACTTCAGGAAGAGGCTAGATGGCAGCAAAGAAGAGAGGTCTGACAGCTGTGTGTATATCACTTCTGCTTTGTAAGAGTCCTGGGCCTCACCTCCAGGTGCTCTATGCACCTTTGTGTGGTTTTTCTGCTTTAAGGCTACCCTTGACCATTTAATCACACTGTGTAATTTGCCATGGCCCATCACTCTTGAAGGATGGTTTGTACCTTATTAAGTACTTAAAAGTACTCCCGATTTGGAGTGCTTTTTGTTTTGCTGTTGACATAAGTATGGGATGATAACAGCACGTAGATGGGATAACTATGTAATTCAACCAGATTATGTTTGAATATGTAGTAGTAGGATAAATTTAATATGGAATATATTGAATAGACTTTTTTTAAAAATTCTTGCAGTGTCCTGAAGTAGATTGTTCTTTTAGTGCACATGAGAAGATTGTCCAATTCCATTGGAGAAATGTAAGTTCTTGTTGCATTTTTGTTTTTTTTCCTAAAAAATTCATGCTTTTTATTTCATTGATTTGTTATCCTCACAGCTCTACATTTATATAGCCTAATAATAAGTAACATTCATGACTACTTGTACTTTGTATTCAATTTTATCTTCATGAACCACTATGTGAAGTAGGTAACTGTTGGTCAGAATTAATAGATTTTAAAAAAATGACTTAACCAGGGCCTTAGAACTGATTATTGTACTTGATTTTCTTGACCACAAATTCTGTGCTTGTTTTATTGCATGGTGCTGCTTCAAATCATTCTGTGTATCATTATTTCTTCAGCTACCTCAATCAGTTTTGGTTGGTAGATTATTCATTTGTGTATTTGATGTCAGTTGAGAAATGGTCATATACCTACTTCGTAACCAAAGTTATGTTACTCCTTTTCTCTTTATCAGTTGCACCAATCTAAACACTCAAGAAATTACTCCTTTTCCTTTAAAGGAGAAGTCATAATGGATGGGTAAAACCTGCTTACTTAGTTTTAAAATTTTCTCTGCTAGTAAATTTAATGTTGAGTACAGAGTCTCCATCATCACCCATGATACTTGAAATTTATCAGAAACATACGATATGGGTGCATCCGAGTGAGTCAGTCAGTACAATATGTGACTCTTGATCTCAGGGTTGTGAGTTCAAGCCCCATATGGGCATGGAGTCTACTTAAAAAAATAAAAAGTTAAAAAAAAAACAATACGTACAATATGCTTCCTGATGTTCAGCAGGCTTTTTCTCCCTAGATGCATGCTCCTGGTATGAAGAAGATCAAGTTAGACACTCCAGAGGAGATTGCAAGATGGAGAGAAGAAAGAAGGAAGTGAGTCAAGAGTTCAGAACTAGTGAAATAACTTTCTTTTACTGTGGCAAGGTTGAATACTTCCAAATAATGACCATTCTGGCACTAATGAGTGATTTGAAAAAGGAAATTTGGGTTTTTTTTTTTAACATTACAAATATTCCTCTGAAAATGACTAGTACTATTTTTGCTGTTCTTCAGACTAGGTATATAGTGAATTTGAGGTTGTTACTTGATGTTTTAAAAAGAAGCATACAATTTTTATTAGTGTAGTCATTGAATTCCCTTATAATGTTGGTACTAGGGAATGGGCTGTGAGCTCTATTACATGAGGCTATTATTGAATACGTTTTAAGAGGACCTAGTAAGAATTCTTTATAAATAACCAGTCATAATGGGACTGTACTCTACTCTTTGAGGGGAGCTCCTGCATGCCACCTTTGTTAGATGTTCAGTGCTCAGGCAATAATGAGTGGGCACTCTTTTTTTTTTGAGTGGGTACTCTTATTAAAACAATACGTAATACTTTACTTTGTTTTTCTTTTTTTTTTTTTCCAACAAAAATTTGTTGAATGAAGTATGCTAGGTATAGGGAATATAGCAATGATACATGAGTTTATCCTTAATTTTAAAAGACCAGGAATTTTTTTCTTTAAGTAATGTCTAAGAAATTTGAGCCTTACCAGGTGTCTTGTAGCTTTATGCTTATCAGAGAAGAAAGTTTAATAGATGTCTAGCTTGAATATTCTCAGGAAAAATCCCAGTAAGACACTATTTTACTGTCTTATTAGAAAGGAATATGACAGCTCATCCTGAAGCCGAAACTAGGTAGAACTATTATTAGAATAGTGAGATGCGTTTTTAAGTCAAATGATGTTTTTCTGGAATTAAAAAATGAGGAGAGCCTGAGATGAAAAAAGGATGGTTATCTTCCAACGTCAGGAAAAATACTTAAAACTCTTGACTGGCAAGTCAAATTTTTACTTTGTTCTTCATTTAACTTTTTGGTTTATTTTTAAATTCAACATTTTTGTTTGTAACAAATAACTTGAAACCATGTGGACTTTATGAAAAGAAGACGTTAGTAAAATTTTAGGTATTATCACCAGTCATCATCCTTAAAGTCTTCAATATGTGAGTCAGATAAGCTTGATCAGATGCCCAGCAAACAATAAAACATGACATGTTTTATTCGTTCATTTATACGTGCCTTGGGTCCAACATGAGGTTGTGAGTAAATGTATGATGAAAGACACGGCAGCATATCTTACTGCTTTTATACAGCACTTTCTCACTTTTAAGCCTCTTACAATATATATTTCTGTGTTTTTGAAAAGTATTTGAGTATAGTTGACATACAATGTCATATTAGTTTCAGGTATACAGCATAGTAATTCCACAAGTTTATATGGTAAGCTGTGCTCACCACGAGTGTAGCTGCAGTCTGTCACTGTACAACACTGGTGTAATATTCCAGTTGACCATATTCCAATTGACCATATTCTTTTTTTTTTTTTTTAAATTTTTTTTTTTATTTATTTATGATAGTCACAGAGAGAGAGAGAGAGAGAGGCGCAGAGACATAGGCAGAGGGAGAAGCAGGCTCCATGCACCGGGAGCCCGACGTTGGATTCGATCCCGGGTCTCCAGGATTGCGCCCTGGGCCAAAGGCAGGCGCCAAACCACTGCGCCACCCAGGGATCCCAATTGACCATATTCTTATGCTGAGTCTTTTATCCCAGTGACTTATTCATTCCATAACTGGAAGCCTGTGTCTCCCGCTCCCCTTCAGCCATTTGGCCCATTTCCCACTTTCTCCTGTTTGGTAATCATCAGTTTGTACTCTGTATCTATTGGTTTTACTCTGCTTTTTGTTTGTTTATTATTTAGCTTGTTTTATTTTTCAGATTCCACATATGTGAGATCATATGGTTTTTGTCTTTCTCTTTCCGACTTACTCTACTTACCATAATTCCCTCTAGGTCCATCCATGGTATCTTACGTTTTTAGTTTAAATCCACTTATATATGTAGTGTTGTGGCAGGTGTTATACCATTAGATGAAAACGTTAGTTACTGCCCTTTAAAGTTGTAGAGGTAATTCTGAGGGAGGCAAGCATAAACATAAAGATTTAGAACCAACTGAGAACAAACAGAATTTAGTTGACGTATATATAAGTATCAGTTATGAATACTGTGTGCAGAGATGGATGAGGGTGAAAGGACCCGCAGAAGAGTTTAATTTTTAAGCAAGTCGAGTCTAGCCAGTCAGCATGGACTCGGTTGATTTAATAGAGTTTCAGTCACATCTTTGGCTAACAAATGAAGGAGTTCAGGCCATCAGGAATAGGGTATACTAGAATGCCTTTTCTCTGTATTTCCGTGGCAGACTGCTGCTATCTTGAAATACTAGTCTTAAATGTCACCTGATTTGTCACTCTCTCCTTAATCTTTATTTTCTTTATCTTGGTGCTGCCAGAGTGCTTGTCAGTAATAAGATAAGGAACTTGTACCAGAATGTAAATTTAAACATTACTTTTTTTATTGAGAGAAAAATCTTGCTAGGAAAAAGATGGTAGGGATCCCTGGGTGGCGCAGCGGTTTAGCGCCTGCCTTTGGCCCAGGGCGGGATCCTGGAGACCCGGGATTGAATCCCACTTTGGGCTCCCGGTGCATGGAGCCTGCTTCTCCCTCTGCCTGTGTCTCTGCCTCTCTCTCTCTCTCTCTCTCTCTCTCTCTCTCTCTCTCTCTCTCTCTGTGTGTGTGACTATCATAAATAAATAAAAATTAAAAAAAAAGATGGTAGCTGATCTAAATATTTTACTTAGTAACATAGTTGATTTTTATACTCTGGCATCAGTGTGTAGATTGTGTGTGGATTGGCTACCAATCCACGGACCACCCTACCCTAAGATACTATTTACTACCTCATTTGTGACTATGTAGCTTTTGAATACAACTTTAGCATCTGTTGCATTGTATCATAGTTAACCCTAGGCTTGGACATCTTTGGTTCTGCTGCACTTTGCACTGCGCCTGGAATTTAGGGTGTAGAGAATAAATATTTGGTGATTGGATTTCTGTTAAAGGGTGCAGGGTAGGAAGACTTGAATTTCGACTTGAAGGGAGTTTAGCCAATTGCATGGTCAAACTTAGCAGAATAGTCAGGACCACGATATGGCTTGACTTAATGAAGAATTCTGAAGCAAGACCTAATTGAAGCACCTCGCTCCCTTTAACTGACTTCTTTATAGATAGTTTATTTTCCTCACAACTCTCTATATGGTTTTTTGCTTTGCTTTTTTGTTTTTGTCAATTGGTTGTATCTTTTTATTATTTTACACAGAGGAATAATAAACAAGAAGAATTAACTCCCATTTCCTGTCTGACACTTAAGTTTTCGAAGAGTGGATGCTGACAGTGTTCTATTAAATGGGATGGAAGTGACCTAACTGCTAAAAACACTACGCTATTCTCCTTGCTACCTAGTTTTGACTTTGATCAGTGGGAAGTTAGTGCAGCTCAGCTGCCAGGCCCTTCTTATGAATGTTTAGTTCTTTTGGGGAGGATGACCATGGTTGCGAGTCAGCAAAGATTATAAAGCAGCTAAGAAATTAAGCAAACTTAGTTTAGTTGTTCAATCTCAAGTCTTGAGTTCACTTAAGGCAATAGGAAAGGTCCGAGTTTCTGATTTGCCAGCTTTGGTTCTCTTCTCTGTAGTGGCTGTATAAATTGAATCCTGATCTCTGGGAAAATTAGACTGCTATTAATGATCCCCACCTTCAACGACTCTGTTCTACAAGTCTAGCTGTTTCACTCTCTCACAATCCTTCCCTCCTCCTCAGCATATAAGAGAAGGATCTCATGTAGTCTGGAGGAGTGCAGTGTTCCTTCACATAGGAAGGTTGAGCTGAGTTCAGATATAACTAGGAAAAGATGAAGGAGAGCATAGTGTGGTGTCAGATGGATTGGCATGTTCTAGGAACTTGAGTATAGGTAAGAGATGATAGAAGTTTTTAAAAGATGGTGGTGGTGTGGACAGAAAGAACTAGGTGGCTATAGAACATTTGGGAGATAAATGGGCACTATTTGGCATTAAATGATAATGAGGTTGAGGAGGAAAGAGGTTTTGAGGAGTCTTCCAAGTTCCTGATACGAGTACCTCTGAAAGCTGAATCCTGAAAGAGGGTTTGGAGGTATTGATTTTAGACATTGTTGAATATAAGGAGATTCTGAGATACTTGACTTAAGATGTTCCATAGACATTGAGACTTGGACCAGACTGGGCTGGATAGATATTTTTAAATCATGAAATTGGAAATGTAAAGACATTCCCCACAGAGAGAGGTTGGAGTTAAAGGAGAAGACAGCCTAACAGAGTAAAAACTAGTAATACTGCCAAGAGAGAGGTAGAAGAAAACTAAGAAAATGACATGTCATGGAAGCCAGTAGAGGAGAGGATTTCAAGAAGGAAGATGTGGTTTAGTAGTAGCAGTGTAGTTTGCTGTGGAAAGGTGAACTAAAACAAGAACAAAGAGTGACTGATTTTGTGACACATAGGGCCTCCTTGATGTGGATGGAGATCATTGCTCCTTCACCCTTCTTTGAATTTCCTGCCCTCTGTCTACACAGCTCTCTGCAGTTTGTTTGTTTGTTTGTTTGTTTATTTCTCTGCAGTTCTAACAGCCATCTGTTAGATGATTGGTAACAAGATGGGTTGCAGTGGGTTGCAGTTGCCTTTGCCATCTGCCCTTGACATTCATAGTAGATGCTCCAACAAAAGCTTGTATACTTGGAATTCCCCTGACTTTTTGAAACTCATAGCTATAATAGTTCATTCAGGACCTTTTTATATGCGGATTTATGGTGTCTTTCACTTCCATGCAATTTTAGCTGCTTCTTACTTCATGATCACAGTCTGGATCCTATTATTCTGGACTTTTTGCAATGGAAATTTTAAAGTTAGGTGTACTCCTGTTTCTAAAAAAATTTTTTTTAAGGTTTTTTATTTTTTAAGTAATCTCTACACCTAGTGTGGGGCTTGAACTCACAACCCCGATCACGAGCATCCTCTACCAACTGAGCCAGCCAGATTCCTCTGGGCATACTTCTCTTGGATCATAACTTCCATTCTGTCTAGCTCTCACTATCGCCTCTGTGTGTTCTTGGACTAGTTGAGACCTCTGATCTCTTACCCCTTTCTGTCATCTGCTTCTGTCTTTACCTCCCTACCCTGTTTATTTATTTAAAAAAAAAAAAAAAGATTTGGGGATCCCTGGGTGGCTTCAGCGGTTTAGCGCCTGCCTTTGGCTCAGGGCGTGATCCTGGAGTCCTGGGATTGAGTCCCATGTCAGGCTCCCTGCATGGAGACTGCTTCTCCCTCTGCCTATGTCTCTGCCTCTCTTTCTCTCTCTCTCTCTCTCTCTCTCTCTCTCTCTCTCTCTCTCTCTCTCTGTGTCTCTCATGAATAAATAATAAAATCTTTATTAAAAATAAAAAATAAAAATTCATTTATTTTAGAAAGAGCATGTGCATGTGCATGCATGAATGGGGGGAGGGAGAGAATCTTCAAGCAGACTCCCTACTGAATGCGAATCCCCACTTGGGGCTCCATCTCATGACCTATGGGATCATGATCTGAGCCGAAAACCAAGAGTCTGATGCTCAACCGACTGAGCCCCAAGGCACCTCTCTCTACCCAGTTTCACTCAGTTCAGCTTCTTTGGTCAATATGCCAGCTCCCTTATTCCTTCATCCTTCATTGCACCTAACTGGCAGAATCTCAGCTCTGGTTCAGTTGCTAAGTGCTGTTCAAGAAAATCACACAGTTGAAGTGTTCTTTTCGCGTGAATACTCAGCAGTGCTATCACACTTAAGGAACTGGCTTGACTGATGAGAATGTTGTTATTTTCTTTGTATTTGTTCTTTATTGTGCAAAATTAGATCTTCAATAGGCATGTATTTCTTAGTTACATAGGTGACTATTAACTAAGTAGTATAATATTTAAAAATAAAGTCATTAAGCTGACTATTTATTTTAGCCAACTGAAATGCCAGTGAAAACAGAGCTCCTTTAAACTGGCAGTCAGGATTCTGTAATGTGGGCTTAACATGTCTTTTCTGATTATTCCTACATTATTTGTTCATAAGAGTTCTTTGTTCTAGCCAGACTCGTTATTTAGCATATCCCAAAACCAAATAGGTTTTTTGACCTTTCAGCCTCAGTTGCTCATGCTCTAGCTTCTAGAAAATCTTACCCGCTCCATCTATTGAGTTTTGCCCTTAGACTAGCTGAAATCATGCTGCTAGAGGGTTTTTTTTTCTGGCTAAAGGAATATCTTGTTATCCTTTTCCATCTGCTACTTTAGTATAGATGGCCTTAATGATCCTGTTAGTGAACTTTGCATATGTGTCTTTTTTAAAAAAATCTAAGTTATAGTCTTAGAAGTATAAGAATTATTTTTTTATGTGACTGTTTATATTCCTTGGTGCCACAGATTGAAGGGATGCTTGTAAATGTTGGTATATGTAAATGGGGCTTGAAAATGTTATCATGGTATAATTTTTTTTTGTGGATGTAATTCTATTTTGGCATACCCAAGTAAGTGGTTGTAGATATCTTATTGAGACTCAAAGGTTTTAATTCATGTTTCAAATGATACATTGGTCATTTTATTTTTTATTTTTTATTTTTTTTTACCTTTGTTGTTTTTAAAGAAGGGTAAAGGTATGTTGATCTGATTAATAATTGTGGTTGGAAATCAGTAATAATAGCTAATGGTACTTAAACTGCTGTTGTTTTAAATATTAAATTCTCACCACATAGGACAGACCATCACTAGGCAAACCAAATTGATCTGTGTTTGAATGCATTACTTTCTAAAGTAGCATTCCCCGTATGAACTATGAACTATGCCTTCTTGTGGTTTTGTGTAACAAGTGCTTTAAAGGAAAAAAAAAAGCACTGGCTAGAGAAATTTAAGGTATATTAATATTTGAAAACAGAACCCAGCTTAGGTAGCAAGTGTAAAAGTTTTGATAGAAGGCTAATTTGATTTTCTAAAATTAGTGAGCAATCTTAGGAACTTTGAATTTGTTATGTTAATGTAGATTATAATATGTTATGATACCTTATGTTAATGTATAATACCTTTGACTAATTTCTTGACAGTCGTTTAGCATAAAAATTAGAGGTAAACATTCAGTATTTGAAAAGGCAAGGATTTTGTTATATATGAATGAGGTCACCAAAAACATATAGGAGTGGACACTTGCCTTTAAGACTCTTACCCTAATGTGAGATATAAGATCAGCGTATATGAGGTAGCCATGAGACCACAGGCAACTCACGCATTAATTTTAGCCATGAAGGGGTAATAATGTCTGGTCAAGGGGTACTTGAAATCTTTGGAAGGCAGGGCTACTAATTTGTTTTGCAAGACTTCTTGTAGGAGGGATAGTGCCCACCCACTATCCTCCCCATTTATTTTAAGGTATGTTGTACATATAGTGAAACCCATCGTTTTTAATACATAATTCTGGCAGATGTATGTAATGTAATCACTACCACAATCTAGATATAGAACTAGATTAACCCCCCAAAATTCCCTTCTACCCCCAGCTGTAGCCCCTGACAACCACTGATCTTTTTCTTCCGCCTATATTCATATCTTTACAGAACATACAAAGATACTGTTTATATGTTACTATTCTGTTCCATTATGTGGATGTACCACCGTTGTGCATTTATTTCCCAACTGAGGGACATTTGGGATGTTACCGGTATATGATGAGTATGAGTAAAACTTTTGTAAACATTGATAGACAGGTTTCTGTTTTATTTAGACTTTTTTTTTTTTTTGACTTGGGTAAATACCTGGGAGTGGGATTGTTTTGTCATATAATAAGTATATGTATGACTTCATAAGATGCATATATTTAACTTTATAAAAAAAACTGCTTTTAGGAGGCAAGTTTTTATTTTTATTTTTCATTTTTTTAAAGATTTTATTTATTTATTTATTCATGAGACACAGAGAGAGAGAGAGAGAGAGAGAGGCAAAGACACAGGCAGAGGGAGAAGCAGGCTCCATGCAGGGAGCCCAATGTGGGATTCAATCCCGGGGCCCCAGGATCAGGTCCTGGGCTGAAGGTGGCGCTAAACCACTGAGCCACCTGGGCTGCCCAGGAAGCAAGTTTTATTTTATTTTTTTATTATTTTTATTATTTTTATTTTTTTTAATTTTTTTAATTTTTATTTATTTATTTATTTATTTTTTTTTTTTTTTGGAAGCAAGTTTTAAATCAAGATATTCCTAGTCGGGTTTGGACAGCACTCAGATTAGAGGATGGCTAGGATGCAGTGGTGCTTGTATCAGTTAGGATCTGTTTCAGGAAATGAAACGAGTTTACTACCTTAGTTTAGCACAAAGGGGTCTATTTTCCCAAGTAGAAAAAAGTCCAAGGCTACTGTTGCTGCTTAGCAATACCATTAGGCACGTTTTCTTGCTTGTTGTTCCTTAGTAAGTGGCTTTTGTCTTATTGTCCACAAGGAGATTCCTGCATATGCAAATATTAAGCCCTCATTCTAGGCAGGAGCTGAGAAAAAGGCAAAAGGCACACAAAGCTGAGTTTGCCTCTTTTCATTGGGACAACAATAGCTTTGTTTTTTAGATCCAACCAGGAGACGTCCCTGTAGCTCTCATTGGCTACGAGCGAGCGAGCGGGTTGCTTGGTCACCTTTGGTGACAACAGAGTTGATGGAACTTCCCAAACAAAATTGTTAAGGAACAGGGGGAGAATAGACAGTGTGCCTCATTGCTTGGTGGCAAAGTTTAAAGCTCATTGTTTTTCAAAACTCATAAGTGGCATTTGGAAGCAGGTCTATCTTGAATAAAGGGTAAACTTTTTTTTTTAAAGATTTAATTTATTTATTCATGAGACACACACACACACACACACAGAGGCAGAGACTTAGAGGGAGAAGCAGGCTGCCTGTGGGGAGCCTGATGCAGGACTTGATCTCAGGACCCCAGGATCATGACCTGAGCCGAATGCAGACGCTCAGCCACTGAGCCACCCAGGTGCCCCAATAAAGGATAAAACTTGAGCAAGGATTTAATATGCTTATTAGTGATGATTTTTATGTAAGATAGGTGAAGACATGGGGGATAGGGTGGAGTGTAGTTCTAGTTTCTAGAATGTAGACTGAAGGTATACTGTGATAATGGATAGAAATGTCTCGGAAGAGGAATGGGCAAAAACCTTTGAAGCGAATAAATGAAGTTACAGATCTATGAAATTTAGAGATGTTTAAAGAGAATGAGGGAATTGGGTGAGGGTGACAATTTGGGATGAAGTTTACTTGTACCTGTGATGTTGCCTTGTTAATATTGTGCTCTGAAATCATCACTTGGCACCTGCTGATTCACCTGAGGTTATTCCAGATCTTGTTTCTGAAGTTCTTTTGCTTTAACATGCCCATACGTTATTTCTATAAATGTACTTTATCAATAAAAAGCATGGGAGACATTTCTCTTTTGGCACATTGGATAGATTTCTCAACAATATATTAACATTCTCTCCACTAGCAGATTTTAAAAAAGCCATTATAAAACTATATTTGCTGTCTAAATATCTATCATTCGCAGTTTAAAAAAATGTTATTTGAAGCCTAAAAAGAATAAATTTCATGTTGATGTAGCAGAATAGCCCTCATGTCTTGAATTTTATCTGTGTGCCACCTTCTGAGGGAAGCATTATATTCTTTAACGTGCAGGAAAGATAAGGTCTGTATGTAACTGCTGTGTTCGAAAACCTTGTTAAAGACTTTCATATAGTAGGGGTTTTAGAGTTGGAAGAAAATGCTAAAGATTTACTTGTTTTGTCCTCTGTCTTTAAAGAAAACACATCTTTGCTTTTTTATTCCTTTAGCTAGCCAAACCCAGAGATGCCCGTTGTGTTTAATTAAAAGCTTTAAGGCTTTCTACTAACCACTTTCAGCCCACCCCTCACCCCACCTCACCCTGCCAGGAGTGATTCTTTCTTAATTCCAGACCCGTGAGGTACAAATGCTGTATGATTTGGCATTACAGATAACAGTGGTAGAAGTTTGCCAGAAACGCTGAAACATATTTTACAGTAGATATGAGTCCACTAGGTGGAGTAGTTTTTTGATACATTTTTCAATATTTATTGTGGTGCCGAGCAAATCCTTTAAAATTGTATCCCCAGTTTCTTTCAGAATTCCAACAGAAGGGGTAGGCTTCTAAAAAATACTATGTCTTTTTGAAATGTAGAAAGACTTTGAAATAAAAATACAGTGGTATAGCTGGTGTTGAAGCAGTTGTGGGTCAACACCAGTAGGGGGATTGTGGTTATATGGAGAATCGTCTTAGGGGAAAAGTCAATAAACGGGTGGTGATTTGAGAGGGAAAGAGTCAGAGTATAATGTAACCAAAATGGTATGTGCTAAGATCACAGTTGGCAGAGTTTTGCCCGTTTATCGATGGTAGTGCTTAAGGATTGTCACTGAAGGCTTAAGGCTTAGGCAAGGGGAGGGCAAGGAGTTGGGAAGACATGAAAGAAGGAGGAGAAGGAGAAAAGACATATGGTTTCAGGGCCAGTTCCTTGGGGAGTACTGGGGGGAGATGGAAGTACAGGGAAAAAGTGATTTTGCAGGTAAAAGAGAAACCAGCTGTGAAAATAGTACCTGTCACGGGTTTTATAAGTTCATAATACCCATTCTCTAACAGGAGACACTGAACTATTTTGTCTGTATGTAATTGTGTAATGTAAGACAGTTTGTGATTTTTTTTTCCTTAACAGTCTTTGGACTTATTTCAGGTGTACTTTAGGAACCTTAACTATGTTTTTTTTTTTGTTTGTTTATCAAAGCTCCAGACTTTTCTTTGTTATATTTTACTATTATGTTGCTGGAAAGTGCTTTCTGGTTGGGTGGTGGTTTTTGCTTTTTTGTTTTGTTTTGTTTTTTAATGTGTAACAAGGTCTTGTGTTTCTAGTTTCTTTCTCTTTTAGATCATTTGCTTTCCACTGCCTTTGTTTTTCCTAGTTTTTAGTCTCTAGGTTCTATGTAAATAAGAATGGTGTACATTTGGAAGAGGGTTTTATAATTTAAGCACTGAAAAATGACATCTTTTTGCTTTGCAAGGGATATCGAAAGATCCCTTACCTTTTAGGAAGTGTTACTTTAATTGGCCAGAAAGAGAAAGTGAGCTGTTCTAAAAGATTTCCACCAAAGGAATTTGCAAAACATCCTTGATGTCTTGCTTAAGGAATTCTTTCCTAGATCTCATGTTAAATCCACTTGCTATAACACTTAGATTTCTTACCATTGGTAAGCACTTAGGTAGCATCTGCTCACTTGTACATTGTACATTGTACACTGTAGTAGCAAATCTTTATTGTTCAGCATGTGGCTCAACATGTTTAGGGTCTGCAATACTCAGAAGAAAAATGTTGGAGACCCTAGTAGTAAGAATAAGTGCATTTCGGAGAGGTGAAGGCTGTTGAGTAGCTGTGAGTTACACGCCTAGACAGTGTGGGGCCTGTGAAAGTCATCACTTTTTCTCACCATTTCTGCTTCTGCATATTTCTGTCTTCAGATTGAAACCAGCTGGCTACCATCCTTTCTGTAAGAGCATTTATTGTCACTTCTCTTCCTCTTTTAAAGGCTGCAGATAGTTCCAATTCCTTTCATCTTTCCTCAGAGGTTTTAGTTTTCATGCTGTTAATCATCTTTGAGTCTCTTCTGAATCCCTTCCAAGTTTTATTTTTCCTTAACATTCCTTTTCAGTTTAGAAGCACAAAACTGAACACAGTGCCCTGAGAGTTTCTGACCACTTTTGAGTCTTGGGAGAGGAAGATTTCACACTTGTACATGTGCCAGACTCCATTTCACATAACCTTAGATTATGTTTGCTTTCCAAAAGTCCAGTCATATGGTGCTGACTGGCCGTCAGATTTTTATCTCCTATGACCTTGATCTTTTCCTCTTATGTTTATTTATAGCTTGTATATTCATCATCTTTTATTTATGGAGTTTACTTTTCTTGGCTGGATAGATCTTGGCTGGATTGCTTTGCACTGTCCTCATTGAAATTCATTGCCTTTTTTCCCTAATTATTTCACCACTTACTCAATGTCATTTCTATGCTTATCTTCCAGTGTGGTCAACCCAAAGGCTTCATATTGTCTGTGCCATTCAAGTCAGCGATGCAAATGTTAAGAAAGAAAAAGAAGGGGGTGGAAACAGTGTCCTAGTAACAATGGGAGAATACGGTTTGTTGATCTTTCTTAAAACTTACTCTGATGACCAGCCAAGCTGAGTGGTAGAGGGCTGTGTTTCCCCTCCCTTTGTGCTTTCTTATACTCCTAGGATCTGTTCCCCCCACCACCAACGTTTGGTACTCACATCACCCACCACACAGCTGTGCCAAGGAATAAAGAAAGCTTTGTCAGAGTAATTCACCTTGCACACTGCTGTCAGATTTAATCTTAATCACTGCCTTGTATGTAGCTCTCCCTGTTCATAACTTTCAGTGGCTCCCCATTGCCACTGAATTAAATATAAATTTTCTAATCTCCTATTCAAGGACGTTTAATGGCCTTAGGCTCCCTTTCTGTCTGATTGCTTATAACTCTTTTATATAAAATGAACCACTTGCCATTCCCTGGATATTTTGTGCACCTTCTGAGGCCTTGGTTTGTTTGTATTGTTTGCTCTGCTTAGAACACAGAAGCTTTGGGATGCCTGAGTGGCTCAGTGGTTGAGCATTTGCCTTTGGCTCAGGTTGTGATCCTGGGGTCCTAGAATTGAGTCCTGCATCAGGTTCCCCTCAGGGAGCCGCCTTCTCCCTCTGCCTGTGTCTCTGCCCCTCTCTGTGTCTCTCATAAATAAATAAAATCTTAAAAAAAAAAAAAAAGAACATGGAAGTTTTCCATTTAATTTCTATTTATTAAAACCATGTAAGACTGACTTTCTTTCTTTCTTTCTTTCTTTCTTTCTTTCTTTCCTTCCTTCCTTCTTTCCTTCCTTCCTTCCTTCCTTCCTTCCTTCCTTCCTTCCTTCCTCCTTTCCTTTCTTTCCTTTCCTTCTTCCTCTCTTTTCTTTCTTTCTTTCTTTCTCTCTCTCTCTCTTTTCTTTTCTTTTCTTTTCTTTTCTTTTCTTTTCTTTTCTTTTCTTTTCTTTTCTTTCTTTTCTTTCTTTTCTGAATTTCTGGTTTTCTCCAGCTAGAGAAAATTTTTTCCTCCCACGTTCTAGTGTTTATACTCTTTGGGGTGCTTATATTATATTTTGATCTTTGTTATAGTTATTTGTGTGCTTTTTTTTTTAAGATTTTATTTATTCATGAGAGAGAGAGAGAGCAAGAGAGAGAGAAGCAGAGACACAGGCAGAGGGAGAAGCAGGCTCTATGCAGGGAGCCCGACACGGGACTCGATCCTGGGTCTCCAGGATCATGCCCTGGGCCAAAGGTGGCACTAAACTGCTAGGCCACCGGGGCTGCCCTTGTGTGCTTTTTTTATCCTTCTATCAGACTACTTTTTTTGTGAACTTTTTCTTCCTCATTTTGGTAAATTTGGGTGTACCTAGTACGTATTTGAATAAGTAGTTGCATAGACTTACTTTTTTAATAGTATTTATGGGTACATGGCATATAAATGAACTATCAGTTTGAGCACATTTTATTTTACGATCTATTTGATTCAAATTCTAGTGTAAGTGCCTCACCTCATAGACTGGTAGCAAAGCTTGTGGACTGAAATCTGGTTTATATTTTGAGTAGCATTGTCACTGTACACTTTTTTCCTTTAAAAAAATTCTAGAAAGAATTAAAGGTTTAAAATGATTTATTATATTAGTCATTAATTAAATAAAATTTGCTAAATGCAGTAATTGTTTGCTTGATTAAATTTGTACTCTTAAAACCCTTTTATAATCGACTTACTATTTTCTAGAAACTACCCAACTCTGGCCAATATTGAAAGAAAGAAAAAGTTAAAACTTGAAAAGGAAAAGAGAGGAGCAGTTTTGACAACAACACAGTATGGGTAAGTTCCTTAAAATTGCTTGCATTCTCCATGTTTATTTTGCTTTATTTTTTAAAGATTTTATTTATTTATTCGTGAGAGACAGAGAGAGAGAGACAGACAGAGATACAGGCAGAGGGAGAAGCAGGCTCCATGCAGGGAGTCCGACGTGGGACTCGATCCCGGGTCTCCAGGATCACACCCTGGGCTGAAGGCAGCGCTAAACCGCTGAGCCACCTGGGCTGCCCTCCCTGCTTATTTTAAATGAGTATTCTTACAAATAAGTAATAAGCAGGAGAATGTAGCAAAATCCTAAAATTTTACACTCCTAATTCTAAAATCTTTGCTTTTATGTTTTTTACTTCAAATTTCTTTAAATTATATTTTTAAATGTGGTTTTCAAAAAGCTCTATTGCTAATAAATCTTTTGTCTTTGTTTCCTAGCTAAATAGTTCTTCTTCCCAGGGACAACCCATTTTATCCTTCCAGAGATACTTCATTTGCATACAGCACATCAGATAATAGTCTTTTTTCCCCCTTTTTTGACATTATTTTACATTTTATTTTTTTTAGCCAAATGATATACTTGGAGATATTAATGCATAACTAGTGTCCTCATTCTTCAAGGATGTGTAGAACCCTAAGGATTCCCACAGGCTTTGCTTTTCTTTTCTTTTTTTTTCTTTTCTTTCTTTTCTTTTCTTTCTTCTTTTCTTTTCTTTTCTTTTCTTTTCTTTTCTTTTCTTTTCTTTTCTTTTCTTTTCTTTTCTTTCTTTTCTTTTCTTTTCTTTTCTTTTCTTTTCTTTTCTTTTCCTTTCTTTTCCTCTTTCTTTCTTTCTTTCTTTCTTTCTTTCTTTCTTTCTTTCTTTCTTTCTTTCTTTCTTTCTTTCTTTCTTTCTTTCTTTCTTTTTCATTTATTTATTCTATGACAGACAGAGAGAGAGAGACAGAGAGAGAGAGGCAGAGACACAGGCAGAGAAGCAGGCTTCATGTAGGGAGCCTGACGCGGGACTTGATCCTGGGTCTCCAGAATCACACTCTGGGCTGCAGGCGGCGCTAAACCACTGCGCCACCGGGGCTGCCCAGGGTTTTTTTTTTAAATTAATTTTCTATTGGCAGATACATAAGTTCTTACCAATATTTTACTAATAAAAATTTGTCATTATTATCCTGTACATACATTTTACACAGATACAAGTATTTCTGAGGATGGATTCCTAGGAGTGGATTTGCTGAGTCAAAAGATGTACGTGTAGTTTTTTTTTTAATTTAAATTCAATTTGCTATTTTTTTTAAAGATTTATTTATTTATTAGAGAGCGAAAGGGAGAGAGAACATGGGGAGGAGGGGAGAGATCCCAAGAAGACTCCCCGCTGAGTGCAGAACCTAATGGGGGCTCGATCCCACAACTCTGAAACCATGACCTGAGCTGAAATCAAGAGTCAGAAGCTTAACTGACTGAGCCACTGAGGTGCCCCTGATGTATGTGTATTTGTAATATTAATGGCTAATTGCCAAATAACTTTCATAGTTAACTCTCCTGCTAGCAATGAGTGAGACACCCTATTTTTCCCAATCCCTCACCTTCATAGAATTTTTTTTCCACTTTCTTACTGAAGTTTTATTTATTTGTTTTTAAAGATTTTGTTTATTTATTCATGAGAGACACACACAGAGAGATTGAGAGGCACAGACACTGGCAGAGGGAGAAGCAGGCTTCTCAGGGAGCCCGATGTGGGACTCGATCCCAGGTCTCCAAGATCACACCCTGGGCTGAAGGTGGCGCTAAACCACTGAGCCACCCGGGCTGCCCTGAAGTTTATTTTTAATATAAATAAAATATACAAATCTCAAATGTACAACTTGAATTTATATACATACCCACACCTACACACCTATGTAACTTCCAAACAGATTAATAATACCACAAAACAGCTTTACGTCATAAATCTTTCTTTGGCTCTCTCTAGTTTATTGCTTCCCCACAAAGATGACCTCTTTTCTGATTTCTGTCATCATAGATTTATTTTGGTTGCTCTGGAACCTTATATAAGTAGAATCATATAATGTATATTCTTTGGTTTTTGATTTCTGTAATTTGGAATTGTTTTGTCCTATTCATCCATACTGTGTGTAGCTCTAAACTGTTCATTCTTATTATCGTGAAGAACTCATTTTTGAGAATATCCATTCTACTGTTGGACATTTGGGTTGTTTCCAGTTTGGGTTATAAGGAATAAAACTGCGATGAACATTCTTTTACATGTCTTTTGGAGACATAAGTACCCATTTTTACTGGTCATATATATATGTGTATATGTAACTATGTATACACACACACCATATATATGTATATGCTGGATCTTTGGCCATCTATATATTTAGGTTTAATAGATAAAGCCAAACAGTTTTCCATAACAGTTGTACCAATTTACACTCCTACTGATTGTGCATCTAATTGCTCTGTCTCTTTGGTTAATGCTTGGTTGCACCTTTTCCTCATGTCCTACCATTTCTCTCTTGACTGGTGATGTTGGGCACCTTTTTATATGCTTATTAGCATTTTGTTATTTTCTCATGAAGTGCCAGTTCAAGTTTTTTGACCAGTTCTTAATTGGATTGCTTTTCTTGATTTCTAGGAGTTATTAACTTAGGACACAAATCCTTTCTTGAGTAGAGCATATATATTGCAAATATACCCTCATAATTTGTGACTTGCCTTTTTACTCTCTTAATGAGTGTCCTCTCCCCCTCCCCCCATATAGTAGTAAGTATTAATTACTCAGACATCTAGAGTCAGCTGGGGTCCAGTTAGACATATCTGCTGATCTTGACAAGGGTCAGTCACAGCTGGGGATTGGTTAGCTGATGACTAATCTAGCCTGGCTGAAGGCTGGGATACCTACATAGTTAACCATTTCTGTACACTTCATTCGTTAGTGTTGATCCATCTTTTCATCTGATAGCATTTTCCTTTTGCCTAAAAGACTCTGACGTTTTGTAGTGAGAATCTGTTGGAGGTGAATTCTTTCAGCTTTGTGTGTAGAAAAAGATCTTTCTTTGCTGTCCTTTTTGAAAGATATTTTTCTTCGATACTCAATTCTAGTTTAACAGATTTTTTTGGTTAGTTTTAGTTTTGCTTTTTTAATTAACTTTAAAGATTTTGCTCCATTGTCTTTTCATTTGCATTGTTTCCAAAGAAATCTGCTGTTATCTTTATTTGCTTCTTTACATAAAATGCTTTTTTTTGCTGGCTACTTTAATATTTCTTCTTTATCACTGGCTTAAACAATTTGATAATGATGTGCCTTTGCATCATTTTCTTCATGTTTCTTGTGCTTAGGATTTGTTGAAATTCTTGGTGTAAATGAGTTTATGATTTTGGAAAAATTTTGATCATAACTTCTTCAAATATTTTTTTCTATCTCTGCCCTTCAGAGATTCCATTTATTTATTTATTTTTAATATAATTTATTTTTTATTGGTGTTCAATTTGCCAACATACAGAATAACATCGAGTGCTCATCCCATCAAGTGCCCGTCACCCAGTCACCCCCCCCCCCCCGCCCACCTCCCCTTCAACCCCCCCCCCCCCCAGTTCGTTTCCCAGTGTCAGGAGTCTCTCATGTTCTGAGACTCCATTTAGATGCATATTAGGCTGCTTAAATTTGTCCCTTAGCTTGGTAATGCTCTTCTTACTTTTTAAAATTCTTTTTTCCCTTTGTCTCATTTTGGATAGTTTCTCTAGCTATGCCTTTATGTTCATTTATCTTTTCTTATGCAGTATCTAATCTTTCATTAACCTCTTGGTGTATATTTTGCCTTTTTTCATCATAGACATTGCGGTTTTCATCTTAAGTTTGCTTTGGATCTTTTAAAAATATCTTTCATGTCTCTACATAATTTTTGAACATTTTGGAATATAGTTATAACTTTCAATTTCTTTTTCTGTTCATTCTAATATTTGTGTCAGTTCTAGATTAGTTTTGATTGATTTTTGTCTTTATCATGGGTCATATTTTTCTGCCTTATTTTTCAGGCCTGGTAATTTTTTATTGGATACTAGACATTAGGAACTTGTTGCATATTTTCATATTTCTAAAAAAATTTTTTTTAAAGATTTTATTTGTTCACGAGAGACATATCAAGAGAGGCAGAGACATAGGCAGAGAGGGAGAAGCAGGCTCCCAGTGGGGGGAGCCTGATGCGGGACTTGATCCCAGGTCCCTGAGATCACACCTAAGCCAAAGGCAGATGCTAAACCACTGAGCCACGCAGGCGTCCCTACTAAAAATATTTTTGGACTTTTTTCTAGGAACACAGCTAAAGTACTTAGAAACAGCTTGATCCTTTAGGTATCTTGGTTTCTCTAGGGTCTTAAATAAATAAAATAAATAAAATCTTTCAAAAAAAAAAAGAAAAGGAAGAATTAACTGTCCTTTGTTAAGAGTCAGCATGACTGTATATGTAAAAAAAAAAAAAAAAACCAAACATCTGTAATTAGAGTTAATAAAGTGAATTTAGCAAGGGTGCTAAATATATATAAAGTCACTATTTAAAAAAAAAATCCATTGCATTTCTACATGCTAACAACAATTAGAAAATGAAAATTTAGAAGATACTATTGACAATACTATCAAAATTTCAAATACCTAGGAATGCATCTAATAAAAGACTTGTAATATTTCTATACTAAAAGATGTAAAATGTTGCTCAGAAAAATAAAGACCTAGTAAATGGAGGGATATGCATAATGTTCATGGACTAGAAGACTCTATATGATTATTTTTCCAAATTGATCCTAGTCAAAACCCCAGCTAGTTTAGTTTAGTTTGTTTTGTTTTGTAGGTAGTGGAAGGGGTTAGTATTAATAAGTTTAAAATTTATATGAAAATCCAAAGGATCTAGACAGCTAAGAAAGAGATGGAAGTAGTGTGGTATTGTCCAAGGATAGGTAAATAGAACAGAATAGAGTCCAAAAAAGATCCTCTGGAAAGCAGTCACCTGACTTGGGACTGGTGGCAATATGATACATAGGGAAAGGATAGTTTTCTACCTTTTCCTTTTAGACTTTCATATGTGTGTATTTAAAAGTTTATTTCTTAAAAAAAAGTGTATTTCTTAGAGAATATATAATCTGGTTTTATTTTTTATTATCTAAGTCCATGATCTTTATCTTTTCATGAAATTTAAAGTAATTAATATAGTTGGGTTTCAGTCTCCCATTACTCCCATTATCCTTTTTTTTAACATCTCCTATTTTTTTCTTTTATTTCCTTCCTTGCCTTCTTTTGTTTGTTACTGTTTTGAGGAAGCTCCATGACCAGCCCCAGCATGGATCTTGAACTCATGACCCTGAGACCTGAGTGGCGATCAAGAGTTCAACGCTTAACCAGCTGAGCCACTCAGGTGCCCCCCCCTTGCCTTCTTTTGGATTAACTGAATGAATAATTTTTTGATATTCTACTTCCCTGTTAGCTTTTTAGTTATAATTATTCCTTAATCTCTCCACTTCACATTCATGTAAATCTGTACTTTGTATAAATATTTTTAAGTGTTGATTAAATAAACTTTTCCTTTTAAATGATTGTCAAGCAACGGTGTAAAGGAACTCCTCCCTCAAAGGTAGGGGTAGTGCAAATACCAGATATACCACTTTCAACGAAGTCTTATTGATCTGATCAGTTAAAGGTCATTCTAGGGGCACCTGGCTGGCTTAGTCAGTATAGCATGAGACTTTTGATCTTGGGGTTGTGAGTTCTAGCCCCATGTTGGGTGTAGAGATTACTTAAAAAAAAATCTTTTAAAAATGTCATTCTAACTCATTGCTTATTAGTGAATACCTTAAAGATGATCATTTAAAAGCCATCTGTGGTCAGGTGCCATTGGAGCAGGAAACAGGGAAGGCATCTGTGAATGGCGTCTAACGAAAGCATTATCCTCATGGGGCCGGTGGGCCAGAGGCAGAAACTACTTGTTTTACCTGTGATGACATTGTTGAGGCCTACCTTCCATGGTTGGAACATTGGAAATTGGTCTATGGCTTTCTGCAAAATTTGGAGTATATATATGATTTTTTGGAACAAGACTGTAAGGGTTATGGCCACCCTAAAAAGGATTAAGAACCTTTGGATTATAGAAATACTAACTGAATATGTTTACCAATTTTTTAGAGAATGTTATAGTAATAATTACCATTTATTAAGGACTCATTGTGGCACTTTATATTAAATCTATGTCTCTAAGATTCCCTTTCTACAAATGAGAGTAAACAAACAATATTGGATATTAATATTGTCCAAGAGGCACAGCTAGTAAGTGGCAAAATTGGAATTTAAACCCAGAGTCCTAATTTCTGTATTTCTAACTGCAGCTTCCATTATTAATGAAGAAAAAAATTCTGATAAATGACAAATGAGAAAAAAAACATGTATTTTTATGAAAACTCAGCCCTACCAAAGGATACCTTGTATTGTTGTCTACTGAGAATGTATAATGAACCTTTTTTTTGGGAATTTTTTCCTACACCTAGTTTACCCTAGAATATGCTCATATAAGCATTTGTTCTTCTTCTAAGAGGAGTAATTATAGTTGTTGAGAGGGCACTTGATTTGAAGTAGCTGTGAAATTGTGCTCAGTTTATAATCTTTAAGTTTATCCTGTAAAGAGAATAGTTACCTGTCTAATCTATTTCAAAGAGTTGTTATGAAGATCAAACAAGGCATAGTATTTGTAAATGCGTTAGAAACTTTAAGACTCTTAGAGAATGAATAGATGAAAGTTAACTAAAAAACACTTTTATGTACAATCAGAATGAAAGAATTCTGCCCATTAAATTCACCTGCTGTTTATCATACAATGTGGACCATTTTCAGAGGGGTTAAAATACGGGAGGAAATGTGCATCTCAGAATTGATAAAAGTATAATATATTGTGGTGTATTATTCTTTTAAAGATCTACCATAAAGTTCTCTGTCTTTGGAAGCCATCGAGTTTATTTATTTTGATTTCTTTAATGTACTAGGCTACAAATGATTGATACGGCAGCTAAATTTCTTTTAGTGGTCAGTATTTTTTAGGTTTTTCTTGAGAGGTCATTGCCTTTCATATTAAGAGTTGCATTTTTCTCACTCCAGCAAGATGAAGGGGATGTCCAGACATTCACAGATGGCAAAGATCAGAAGTCCCGGCAGGCATCACAAATGGAAAAATGACCGTGTTGGACAGAAAGCGGCCATTGGATCTGGCAATTGCTTGCGTGATTCGAAACCTGAAGATCCACCTGAAGCAAATGCAGACCCTCTGGGTGTTTTAGTAAACACTGATTCTGGTAAGCTAAACAGGAAAGCCACGTGTTTACAAATGCATAGAACATGATCCTACAGTTGATTCTTCACAGCATTGTTTGTGGAGAGTTTAATGACAAATATGTAAAAAAAAATAGAATGATGCTTTCGTTTTTATTTGTAATAGAAGTGTCTTGTCAAAACCTTCATTTCAGGATATCTTTTCTGAATCTTGGGGAATGAGTGTGTGAAGCAGGCAGGATATGGAAAAAATTATATTTATTGGCTAATTTTCATAGTATGGTATAATCTTTTAAAAATATTTTATTTATTAGAGAGAGAGGGAGAGTACAGAGGTAGAATGAGAGGGAGAAGCAGACTCTTCGCTGAGCAGAGAGCCTGGCGTGGGGCTTGATCCCAGGTCTCTGGGATCATGACCTGAACTAAAGGCAGACACTTAACGAACTGAGCTACCCAGGTGCCCCCATTGTATGGTATAACCTTGGAAATTGTTTTCAGATTGTTTTGTATGGGAGTGTGTGGGTTAGTTACTCTGCCAGTTAAGCATCCAACTCTTGATTTTGGCTCAGGTCATGATCAGGTCATGAGATGGAGCCCCATGTCAGGCTCTATGCTCAGTGAGGAGTTTGCTTGGGATGCTCTCTCTCTCTCTCTCTCTCCCTTTGTTTCCCTCCTGCCCACCACCCTCCACTCCCGTGCTCTGACTCTCTCTAAAATAAGTAAGTCTTTTAAAAAAGAGATTGTTTTCAATATATTGATGCTATAGATTCAAATTTGCTCAATTAGGTTAATTTTTCCCCACCTATGAAGTGAGTATTTCAACGGAAGCCAGTTATCATTTATGCTGCTGAGCATGAATAAGATCTCTCTGAGTAAATAATACTGTTTCATTATAATTGATACTGTTCTTCCTCAGCGTATAGAATATATTTATATTAGCTTTGAATTCCCTTACTCTGCCTTAATAAGTTGAAAAATTAAAGGACCAAAATGCTGCTAACCACATAAATACCATCCAGCCTCTGAGGCTCCGTTTTCCCTTCTGCAAAATGTAAATGTAGATGTAAATATTTCTACTACCTTTCCTTCCAATAACATTATGAGGCTTTATCTTACTGTATGTGTTTTCTCTTCTGCAAAGAAAGAATATAAGTGAGTGGACCGATGCTAGCAGGCTCTGTTTAGCTTGGAAGATAGTGGCTTCTATGATAAACATATGGCAAATTATTAAACTTACGGATTTTTTTTAAGATTTTATTTATTCATTCATGAGAGGTACAGAGAGAGAGCGAGAGAGAGACATAGACAGAGGGAGAAGCAGGCTCCTTGAAGGGAGCCCAATGCGGGACTCAATCCCCGGACCTAGGATCATGCCCTGAGCCGAAGGCAGATGCTCAACAACTGACCCACCCAGGTGTCCTGCTCCTTGCATTTTAGAACTGAGGGACACAGGGTAAATAATTTACCTTAGCCCAGCTGTTTGAATTTAGGAGTCTGATTCCACTAGACACTAAATGTGAAGTTTGAATTTATCTAAAAAAATACTGTATGAGCCTAGGATAGTTGAGATGTGGGAGAGAGTTTAGAAAAGGCATCATTTAAAAAAAAAAAAGGCATCATTTTATCCTTGCTGATAGCAAAGAAAAGGCAGATGATGTTTGGGGCCAAGATTACTCTTGGGCACTGATTTTTTTTTCCTTCAAAAGATGTTAGTGCCCACACTTTTTCAGATTTACAGTGTATGACCTTGATGATTAAAACCATCTATATCCAAATATGAACTTTCATGTCATTAGAATACTTGAAGCACAGATACAAAGAATACTGTTATAATTAGTAAGTTACTAATTTGAAAATTATGTAATTCTTCATGCAGTTTTCTAAATGAACATTCAAGGGACTCTAATTTGAAGTCATCATTCTGTTAGCTTTGGTAGATGGGTAATTCTGTTTTCTTCCTCTCTCTTTCTCTCTTGCTCTCTTTTTTTAAAAAAAATAATCTCTTGGGACAGCCCTGGTGGCTCAGCAGTTTAGCACCGCCTTCGGCCCAGGGAGTGATTCTGGAGACCCAGGATCGAGTCCCGCGTCGGGCTCCCTGCATGGAGCCTGCTTCTCCCTCTGCCTCTGTCTCTGCCTCTCTCTCTCTGTGTCTCTCATGAATAAATAAATAAATAAAATCTTAAAAAAAAAATAAATCTCTGCACCCAACATGGGGCTCAAATTCCCAACCCTAGATCAAGAGTCACATGCTCTATTGATTGAACCAGCTAGGCCCCTCTCTGTTTTCTCATTTTTATTTTTTATTTTAAAAAATATTTTATTTATTTATTTGAGAAAGAGATAGGGAGAGCATAGAGGCAGAGTGAGAGGAGGAAGCAGGCTCCTTGCTGAGCAGGGAGCCTGAGACAGAGCTAGATCCCAGGACCCTAAGATCATGACCTGAGCTGAAGGCAAACACTTAACCAGCTGAACCACCCAGGCACCCCTGTTTCTCATTTTTATTTTTATTTATTTTAAAAAAGATTTTATTTATTTATTCATGAGAGACATATGGAGAGAGGCAGAGACATAGATAGGGGGAGAAGTAGGCTCTCTGTGGGGAGCCTGATGCGGAACTCCATCCCAGGACTTCAGGATCATGCCCTGAGCTGAAGGCAGAAGCTCAACCACTGAGCCACCTGGGCGTCCCTGTTTCTCATTTTTAAAGCAGTATTTCAATATATGGTAATCTGGTGAAATACCAACAAAAAGATGATTAATATATTTTGCTCTATTAAGCCTGCATCTAGGTCTTCAGGAGATACTTTAGATGTGAGAAACAGTAGTAAGTATCTTTCATCCTCGTGATAGAAAGTGTTGTCAGATTCCTAGGAGTAATGATATGAGAGACCTCAAGTAATTTTGTTTTGGTGTCAGTGTGGAGACCTTTATCTATATTGAGGGCCAAAGATAATTATGTAAGTCGTGAATGTAAAAATCTTACAAGTAAGTTATAGATTTATAATATTACTATTTTTTCTTTTTTTTAAATAATATTATTCTTTAAGGAAATAAAGGATCAAGTTAGGGTAACTTAATTTTGTAGAAAAGATTTCATTTAAATTCATGTCATCCTTTACCTGGAATTTCTTCTGGATATTTACATTTCCCAAATCAATAGTTTGGTTGGTTCTTCAACTTTTCACTCCAGGTATAGCTACAAAAAACTATGTGTACCATTTTCCCACATGCCCAAATATTTCCAGCATGCCTACTCTCTGATCTCTTAGTTTTACACTTGTTTGGAGGCAACTTCCTTCTTAGGCCAGAGCGAGCCAACATTAAGATCAGTTGTGTTCATTATTCAAGGTTGTTGTCAGTGGGGCAGCATTGTAATGATCTGACCCTGTTCATGCTCTAAGGTGGCAGTTAGTACTTTTCATCACTGATTTCACTTTTAAAATGAAAATGTCCTGATGCCTTACATTTCTTTCCTTTTTGGATGGGGGAAGGGGGACTCAGAACCTTATCTGGATATCAGCATTCACATTTAAATAAGACAATAGTTTTTCAGGATATTTACAGACAAGATCATGCTTAGAAAATTAGTATTTTTTGTGATAGTTGGTAGTAAGTGAACTCTCATTAATTAGGTGCTTTAAACTGGGGATTGATACTGCTTCAAAGGGAAAGCCTGTCATTTGGAGTCTCCCAGTTTATCAGTTTGGAATATGGCCTGTTTTCACTAGATGTTCTTAATGGCACCATATTTTTTTTAGTTCCTTGTATGTTCTACTAACTAGTGTCCTCACAATGTTGTTGTTTTAAATCTTTTTTTGGTATCTCATTAGTTAGGACTATGTTTATTTTGTTGCTGTTGTTTAAATGTAAATGCAGCATGTTTTATGTCTTTCCTGACCCGTGGTTTTAATAAGCGTTGTCTGACCTAGAAAGAGAAGAGCTGCTCACTAATGTACATCAAGCATCACTGACTGAAGTGTCTCAGCATCCACCGAACACAAAAGATACAATTTGTTAGTCATTCATTATAGTATAAATATAGCTATTGTCATAGAACCCACTGGAGGATGTCAGTGTCTGCACTGACATTAAGTGAGGTGGGCTTCTGGTATTTAAAAGATAGATGTTAAAATAAGAATAAGCCAGCATATTAGCTGTCGTGAATGTTCATTGTTAATGTTTGTTTTTGAGAGTTGGAAACCATAAAGCAAGGTTTCTTTTTTTTTAAATTTAATTTAATTTATTTTTATTTTTTTATAATAAATTTATTTTTTGTTGGTGTTCAATTTACCAACATACTGAATAACACCCAGTACTCATCCCGTCCAGTGCCCCCCTCGGTGCCCGTCACCCATTCACCCCCACCCCCCGCCCTCCTCCCCCTCCACCACCCCTAGTTCGTTTCTCAGAGTTAGGAGTCTTTATGTTCCGTCTACCTTTCTGATATTTCCCACACATTTCTTCTCCTTTCCCTTCTATTCCCTTTCACTATTATTTATATTCCCGAAATGAATGAGAACATACACTGCTTGTCCTTCTCCGATTGACTTACTTCACTCAACATAATACCCTCCAGTTCCATCCACATCGAAGCAAATGGTGGGTATTTGTCGTTTCTAATGGCTGAGTAATATTCCATTGTATACATAGACCACAGCTTCTTTATCCATTCATCTTTCGATGGACACCGAGGCTCCTTCCACGCTTTGGCTATTGTGGACATTGCTGCTAGAAACATCGGGGTACAGAAAGCAAGGTTTCCATTTTTTTTAGGGTGACTTTTTCAACAGATTGCTTTTTCTTTAGGGTATCTAGAAATCTTCTTGAGGCTAGAGCATGTAATTGTGTTTTACTTCATAAAGGCAACAAGATAGAGTAGGGGGATGAAGGGGGAGAGACAAGTAAATAAGTTGTAGAAAGAAACTGGATGGGAAGCTTTTATATCTAGTGTTTGTACTTAGGCAGGCCTTAAAAAAAGATATATATTTTTTCTCTGTTTTCATTTCAGTAGGGATTTACTTGAGGTGCTACATTCTGCTTGTCCAGTATTATAATTCAGAGAAGTCTCTCTGACTTCAAAAAATCATAGTCCATTGATAAATTTTAGATTAATATATTTATATATTTCGTCAGAGGACATATGATGTGTATGTATGAGATAGAGAGGTATTGCTAAGGTTTTAACAGTAAGAGAAATTATTTGAGCTGGTATTTTGTAATCATTTTAAAGTTTGATTTTATCATCTTCATTGCTCCCATCTTTATACTGGCATTTTTCATTTAGAGAGGGGTTTTGACTGTTTTTGTTAAAAAGTGAGTGAATTTTCTGGAGTCTTATTTTGTCAGCCAGTACAGTGCCTTCAGCATAAATCTTTCCAGCTGTTGAAAATGCCTATATTTGAACTGCTAGTAGATCCAAGGGACTTTGGGAACAGCCTTTTTTTTTTTTTTTTTCCCAGATGAAAAGTCACTAAAAAGGATGTTTTGATAGGGCCAAAACGACTGATAACCTCTTTTCAAAATGTTATTACAGGTCATGGATTCCTGAAACATAACCGAGGGAGAGCAGCCTAGGAGAGCAATTGTTCACTTGTGTGAAGTCCTAACTCTTACCCATGGGGAGGCACTCAAGTATAGTGAACTTTGTGACAGTCCTGATAATGAATACACCACATATCCAGATTGTGGTTTTACCATTCTCCAATTGAAGAAATTAGGGCCTTTTGGAGAAATGATCGATTGTAGAGCTGGGACAGAGAAAATACAGAGTGAACCAAGAGCATCTTAATAGTGCCAGAAGGTAGGAAAGTGCTCAAGAAAGCATCAGAACTATGAACATGTCAGAAGTATATAGGGACCAACTGGAAAATGCTCCCAATGGCCAAAGTTGGAATAATTCAAACCACAAAATAAATAACAATAGATTATAACCCAAAGAATAAAATAAATATCCATGAATCCATACTGATATAAATAAAAAATAAGGAAGAAGGGACGGATCTTACGAAGAATTTTAATAAATAATTGTAGAAGAAGTGAAGGAAATAAAAAGTCATCATTAAAACACCACAGTAATAATTATTTCAGCCAAGATCCACTGATGAGTGGTAAAATTAGTGGCAAATCTTTAAGGTAAAACAGAGTATTTATATAGTTTCAAAGTATCTCCCCCTAAATATTAGTTACCGTGGTGGTTTTAACATATGTCTAAATTTCTTTGCTATTCCTTACTCTAAGAGGCGGGAGCTTAATTAATTCCCTTCCCCTTGAGTATGGGCTAAACTTAATCCTTCTAAAAAAAAACAGAATAATACAAAAAATTGTAACTTTATATAGCAAAGCAGGCAGACCACCAAGAGATCAAGGTTAACATTACTAGTAATAAGCCATGTTGATGTCATGGACTCCTGATATGATGAGATGAGAAGAGCACTACCTAAAATCCATAGCCTCCATGTAATCATCAAAAAAACATAAGACAGACCCTAGCTAAGGGCCATTCTACAACTGACCAGTAGTCTTCAAAAGTGTCAAGTTCATTAAAGACAAAGAAGTACTGACAGATTGTCACAGATTTGGGGAAGACACATATAAGGAGTCACGATAACTAAATGTATAATGTGATATGATGGATTGGATCCTGAAACAAGCAAAGGGTATTACTGGAAAAACTAGTGAAATTACAATATAGTCTGTAGTTTTGGTAGTATTATACCAATGTTAATTTATTTGGTAGCTATGATAATGTGTCATGGTTATATAAGGGGGAAGCTGGATGGTAGGGTAAATGGAAGTTCTCTGTACTATCTTTGCAACATTTGTGTAAATCTAAAATTGTTTCAAATATAAAGTTATTAGGGATCCCTGGGTGGTGCAGCGGTTTGGCGCCTGCCTTTGGCCCAGGGCGCAATCCTGGAGACCCGGGATCGAGTCCCACATCGGGCTCCCAGTGCATGGAGCCTGCTTCTCCCTCTGCCTGTGTCTCTGCCTCTCTCTCTCTCTCTGTGTGTGACTATCATAAATAAATAAAAAATAAAAAAAAAATAAAAAAAATAAAGTTATTAAAAAAAGACAGGGAAAGGGGTGAAATGTAGGCCAGTTAAAGCCTTGCTCTCCACTTCTTGAATTGCGAGGAAATATTTTCCTTCAGAGTTTATTTTCCAGTGTTTTTCTGTTATGTTCTGATTATAAAAACAAAAACTGAAGAGCATTTAAAAAAACCCCTATGTTCTTAATCTACAGAGACAGCCGCTGCTCACATTTTATTGTATATCCTTTTAATATTTTTCTTATGTGTATATTATTTTTAAAAATAAAAATGGAATCATGTTATTAAAGAAAAGAAAGAAAGAAAAAAAAAAACGAGCTTTGAATCCAGACAGAACTAGGTTTGTGTTGGGCTCCACCTTTTCCTAGCCCTATCATTCAGTACCAGTTAGCCTTTTTTTTTTTTTTTAATTTTTATTTATTTATGATAGTCACAGAGAGAGAGAGAGAGAGAGAGAGAGAGAGAGGCAGAGACACAGGCAGAGGGAGAAGCAGGCTCCATGCACCGGGAACCCGATGTGGGATTCGATCCCGGGTTGCCAGGATCACGCCCTGGGCCAAAGGCAGGTGCTAAACCACTGCGCCACCCAGGGATCCCCCAGTTAGCCTTTTTGAACTCATCTTTACTCATTCATGCAACAGTTTGTTCTTCAAATATTTGTTCAGCACTTAGGTACTGTTCTAGGCTCTAAGGATACAGTACTGAACAAAGCCAAACCCTTTCTCTCCTATAGCTTGTACTTGTTCACATCTAAGTACTTCAGATAGTTGTTTATCGTTTTGCTGTAACAGGGAACGGAGAAATGGCAGCATAGCTGGAAGAAGACATTTATTAGCATTTTTATTGACCATAGAGACATTTTGGTATGATGGCTTCATTTTTTTTTTTTTAAGATTTTATTTATTTGTGAGAGACCGAGAGACGGGGCAGAGACACAGGGAGAGGGAGGAGGGAGAAGCAGGCTCCATGCAGGGAGCCTGATGTGGGACTCGATCCTGGGTCTCCAGGATCACGCCCTGGGCTGAAGGCGGCGCTAAACCTCTGAGCCACCCAGGCATCCCCCGAATGGCTTCATTTTAATAAGAGGACTTTATGTATCTGTAGGAGATATTCTAGCCCATTAGTTAAGAATTGGAACTTGGAATCAGCCCCGATTTAACTTTGATCCAATTGTTGTATAATTTTGTTACCTGAAGGGAAAGTTACTCAGATTCTCTGAATTTCAGTTTCATCATCTGTAATTAATAGTGAAAATGATACCTTCTAAGGATTAAACAAACTCATTCTTTTAAGAGCGTTCTAGTCAACTGTATTGTGCTTTTCAGTACCTCTCTTTGAGTCTTAGAAAGAAATAATAGTTTGGCTTATCATCATTTAAACAATGAGATGAAAAAAAATAAACAATGAGATGAACAGTCTCCATATTAATATTTTGTAGATTCTGTTTAGTCCACTAGTAATTTGTATATAAACTGCATACTTTTTCTTTCTCTTTATTAATTCATAAGAGAAGATGAGAAGTTACCTTAAAATTGACGAGCAGTTTTTGGAGGGTATGGTGCTGGGTAGGGTGGATGGGTGGAGAAGAGGGGATTTAACTTCATCCACCCGTATGTGTAGTTCCATATTCACATAGAACTATAGCCCCAATTTCTACTATCATGTTTTGTTTTTCCCTAGACTGACTTGGTGAATGTTCAGTGCTGTCTTGAAATGTTTCGTATTACTTGGGGTTGAGCCAGTACATTACATAGACAGGTTACTTCCTGTCTTCATTCTTCAGTCAGGCTTTATTTTTTATTGATTGTTTAGACTAAATGTAATACATTTTTAGAGCTGCCAAAAACAAATGTTAAGAGGTGGTGTCCTGAGGCTACAACTAGGCTCCATGGGCTCTGATCAAATGCTTTACCTTTGGCAGGCTTTTTGGTACTTGCTAAGTTCTCTGGCTTGGCCTGTTTACTTAAGTTCTTAGAAGTTCTAAATAATAAAAACTTTGGGTGAATTCATTTCAGCATAAGTCTTTGACTAAGCTTTTATATATAGAATGGTTAAATTTTATTTGTGCCCTCAAAACTTAGTCTTAAAAACAAGAAAAGTAGATATTTTTTTAATTATTTATTCCTAATCCAGTGAAGTTAAATAAATTTCTGGCCTTGGCCTTCCTATTACCTAATAAAATTAATTAATAGCATAATAGCCTAATAAGGTAAAATAAATTAATTAGCAAAGACTGTATAATTAACTTAGAGAAGGCTCAAATTCCATAACGTGTGAAGCATGGTAAGTAACTAAGCTGTATATAGCTTCCATTGGCCTTCTGTCTTCTCTTTGGGGCAAGTAGCTTCTCTGACCATGAAGATGTAAATAAACCAAGGAAAAAATTTCAAGTTTCCTGAATTTTGTTTTTGGGAAAGATTAAGGAAATGATCAGAAATTACTTTCTTTTCACTAACATATAAGGAGTAGGGGACCTGTCAGCTTTCTTTTTTATGGTGGTGGATGTTTTTGGTATACTGTTTTATTTCATTCCTGGTTTTTTTTTTTTTTTTTTTTTTTCAGAATCTGATAAAGAGGAGAAACCACAAAGTACGGTCATACCCAAGGAAGTGACACCAGCCCTGTGCTCACTAATGAGCAGCTATGGTAGTCTCTCAGGGTCAGAGAGTGAGCCAGAAGGTAAGTCATGGCCTCAGTTGATAGGTTTGTTTTATTGCTCTTTGAATTTGATGTATACTGTGCATCAGTAGCATCATTTCATGTATGTCTTTCTGAGGACAAAATGTATCAAGAGCATTGTTTATTTAATCTTCATATTTTTCATTTGATTCAGAAGTGATGTTAGCATGGGATAAAGGAAAGCTGGAGAAATGAGGAAATGTGTTGTTAGTCTGGGAGAAAAGGGCAAAAATAATACAGTGACAGAATAGGAAGGGGAAGAGATAATATGCCATTAATGGAATCAAAGACAATTCTAAAAGATACAGCAAAGAAAGTTAATTTGTTGTTTCCTACTCTCAATTCTTGTCTTAAGATGTTTATAGCACCTTTGGTAGATGAATAGAGGTCCTTTGTGACAAAGTGGATGGTAGAATTCCTTACATGTATATAGAACGTTATTTTTTATAGAGCATATTTACATAAATTGCCTCATTTGGAGAACACAATAACTCTGTGCTTGTGGTTGAGTTAGCCTGTATGTTTCAAAGACTGGATAAAATGGAATTCCTTCAAGGTTTTTTCTGAGGAGTCAGTGATGTACAGGATACATGTCTAACCTTTAAAGATGATAATAAACCAGCTTAATGTAGCGTCTTTTTTTAGGGTCACCTAAAAGAGTTATTATGTTATTGATCTAATGTGTCAATTATAAACCCAAGGTTCATATAAATAATCAGCATTTGTTTAATGAATAAGTCTGTGTCCTTCTGTTGGAAACCTGGCTCTGCATGGTGAATTTATTTGGGCTTTACCAACCATGAGAGAATTCCTGTGTATGTGTCTCTGTACAAGATGTATAATCACAGTAGGAGCTGTACTGAAGATAAGAGTACAGGGTCTGCAAGTGAGTGTGTAAAAAGAAAGGAAGATTTGAGTGTAATTGGATGAAGATGGCAGCACTTTTAATGTTGATTAAACTAGAGATAATCACTCTGTAGTTGGAAGATGTTGAAGGAGAAAGAGTTGGGATTTAATATGAAGGATAATGTTTAGATGTATCCGTAACATAGGGATTTTTCTTCTTTTTTTAATGGATCGTGGTTTACTGTGGTAGCTGGTTAAAAGCTACTTGAATTTTGAAATACAAACTACTTTGGCCTTATCAGAGTATTTCTTAACTGATGGTTGCCTCTTCTTGTTTTTATTTTAATTTTAAGAAAAACAGTATTTATTTCTTTACTCTTGTTTCCAGTACACTGATATGAAGATGGAGTTATTCTTTAAACACATATTACATTTCTTGCTTATCGCTGTATTTATGACAGGTGATAGCAATGAAAGCTATTACCAGATTACTGAATCTTATAAAAACAAGCTGCACTAATGCTCTCTTCTCTCTCTCTCTCTCTCTTTCTCTTAAGATGAAACATTTAATACTTTCATTCTCGTGTCTTAATTTTGAGGCTGCCACCATTTTTAAATTAGAAGAAAGAAAGGAAACTGGGAGGGATCTTTGGGATTCCACTCCTTCATTTATGGAACCTTAAGCTTAACTTCTTTGCAGAGTTAGTATGTGGCAGAGCTGTTGTAAAGCCTAGGTTTGGGACTGAAAAATCTTAAACACCAACTTTCGTTTTAGGCATTCTCTGTGTTACATTTACTGTCTTCCTGAACAGAAATGCATCATCAGCTTTATTAAGCCATCCAGATCACGAGCAAGTTTCCAACTTCCATTGTAAACTCTGGGCTGTAGGATAGCATATTGACACATAGGGACTTTGGAAGAAATAAACCAAAGAAATAAAGTGGGCTTTCTCTGAGCCATGAAATAGCATCTAGAAGGCTCCTTACTTAAGTGGATTTTAAATGGAGGGGAGCATTCTGATTCCTCACAGATTTAAACAATTGTATCATCTTAGTTAATATCTATCTCAACTTAGGAGTTAATACAGGTATATAGAGGATTTTAAACATGAATTGTGCTTTTTTTCCAGAAACAGTTTTAAACAAGGAAGACTGAAACAAAACAAGAGGCTATGCTTGGCTTTGGGGATTTCAAAAAAAGCTATACATAGGAAAGAAAATTTCAATGAGTAATATTTCCAAATCAATTAGTTTGAAATCTCTTCCAGATTTTACATGTTAGTTTTTTGTTTTTGTTTTGCCATGTTAGAAGTTAAGCACAGTTTTATAGCTCTCCAAAATTGTTGTTTTTTCAAAATGATTTGGGCTGTGACTGGAGGTCCTCCATTGAAAACTCATGTTTAAAGGCCACATGCCAAAAAGTAGGATTTATAGGTTTGAAAAAGTGCAGTGGTTATATTTTAAATTTATTTGGATTGATAAACATTGCATTAAAATATGATACTAAGCTGGGAAATGTTGTGAGCCTCAAGAAAAATATAAATGGTTCTGGTTCCTCGTTCCTTTGCAGAAAATTGACAGTGTAAGCTCTGATTCATTTGACTTTTGTATTCCTGGATTGGAAGACCAATACTTGAAGGGGAAGGGAATAATAGAAAGTAGAACTCTGTCTTTTCTTTTTGCCTTTTGTTATTATTCTCATAGTTTTGGACTCTATAAACCACTTGAATTCTTTGCTCCTTTTATGGTTACATTTCTGATTTTTTTTTCTTTTTTCTATCACTTTGAGGGCACATCAAAACCACTATCATTATAGCAAATTCTTTTTTTGGGGGGGTATAGAGAGTGTGCATGATGTGCACTTGAGTTGGGTAGAGAGGGAGAGCGAATCTCAAGCAGGCTCCATGCTATGTAGAACCTGGCTTGGGGGCTCAGTCATACAACCCTGAGATCATGAGCTGAAATCAAGAGTCAGATGCTTAACTGACTGAGCCACCCAGGCACCCCTGTCATAGCAAATTCTTTATATAGTGTTGATTCTGGGTCAGGTCCTGTTTTATGTGCTTTACTCATTTAGTTATCACAGTATCTTCATGTAGCAGGTGCCATTATTTGTGAGGATATTTAGGCAGAGATAAGTAACTTGCCTGAAGATCGCAACTAGTATGTGATGAAACTAGAACTTGAACCTAACAGTTTGGGACTAGGATTTATGTTTCTAAGACTTACCCTGTACTTCGTTTCAAAGGTAGTTATCACATTTGGTCTTATGTAATACTTGGGTGTTGAAGGTTTTGAGGGATATGATTAGATTCCTATACTCTTGTCCAGGCAATTGAACCCAGTCTCCCACCTTCTAGAATTGAATTCTTTATATCATATCACCTTGTCAGAAATACAGAATAACCATTTTAGGAGTGAGAGGAGGAGATCCTTAAAACTTGTCAGTTTTCAACTAATCATATGGCTCTTTTCTTTATTCTTCTTAATATGGTGAAATACATTGATTGATTTTCAAGTATCAAACCAACCTTTATTCCTGAAATAAAATCTACTTGGTCTTTTACTAATAATTTATAAAAGATATTTATTAACTATCTTTATTTATTTGTTAAAGGTATTTACCTCCATGGTCATGAAGGATGTGTTTTTCTTTTCTTATAATGACTTTGTCTGGATTTGGTATGAGTGGGATCTATTTCCTCCACCTCTTTTTTAAGGCTTTGTGTAGGATTGCTACCATTTTGTCTTATTTGTAGAATTCAGTAATGGAGTTATCTGTACCTGGCATTTTAGAGGAGGGGGTAGACTTTCAATTATGAATTAAATTTCCTTAATAGGTAGAGGACTATTCAGATTTTCTGTTTTTTCTTGTTCAGTTTGGTAATTTGTGTTTTTCAAAAAAATCTGTTTCATTTCTGTTGTCAAATTTATTGGCATAAAGTTGTTCATAATATTTTCTTGTGATATCTGTAGGATCTGTAGTGATAGCCCCCCTTTGATTCCTCATATTATTAAATGGTATTTTTTCTTTTTTTCTTGCTCAATCTTGCTAGATGTTTATTAATTTTGTTAATCTTTTAGAGTGTACCAACTTCTGATTTTTCTTTTTATATTTTTCTCTATTGTCTGCTTGTAATTCATTGATTTTCACTCTGTTATTTCCTCTCTTCTCACTATCTGATTTAGTGGAAGTTCAGATAATTGATTTTAGGCATTTCTTTATTTCTAATAAAAGCAATCAAAACTATAAATTTGCCTCCATGCACTGCTTTAGCTGCATCCTATAAATTTACATTATGTTTTCATTTTTATTTTTTAAAAAATATTTTCTAACATCTCATGATTTGTTCTTTAACTCATGGGTTTTATTTAGACAGTTGTTTAGTTTCCAGAGATTGGAGGTTTTCTAGATAGTTTTCTGTTAACTGATTTTACTTGAATTCTGTTACAGTCAGAGAGCATACTTTGTACACTTGCCAGGCATTTTTTGTTTATTGTTTTTCCAGCTTATTGAGATTTGTTTTATAGCCTAGCACAAGTGAATGTTTATGTGAACTTGACAAAAACGTATCTTGGATTGAGTGTTTGTCAGTTTGAGTTGTTAGGGTACTCAGGTCTTCTATATTCCTGCTCATTTTCTGTTTAATTGTTCTTCAGTTACTGAGAGCAAAGTGTTAAAAGTCTCCAACCTTAATAATGGATTTGTCTTTTTCTTGTTTCAGTTCTTTTAAGCTTTTGCTACACATATAATGAAATTCTGTTATTAGCTGTTACTGTTTTATCTTCTTGATGAATTGATTTCTTTATCCTTATGAACTGTCCTTCTTTGTCCCTATTCTGAAGTCTCCTTTGTCTGATATTGATGTAGCCGATCCAGCTTTTTTATGATTGCTATATGTATGGTATTTTCTTTCCTCCTTTTGCTTTTAATCTGTGTCTGGTCACAGACAGTCTTTGCTTCATACTTCCTTGATAACTGAGATTTCATCTCCGTTCTGTTTGTGCAAAGCAAGAACTGCCAACAATTTAAGGTTGGTTTCTTGTAGACATTATGTAGTTGATCTTGTTCCCCACACTCTCTCTTCCCCCAGTCTGACCACTCACCCTTTTAAGTGGGATGTTTACATTATTTATATATATTGTAATTATTGATATGGCTGTTTCTTTTTGTCTTTGTTCTATTTTCCTTCTTTCTTGCCTTTGGATTTATGCTGTCTTATTAGGGCAGTGTAAATATGGCTTTATTTGTTGAATCTCTTTGTTTTGCTTTTTAGGAGTTGGTCTATATATAGTATGTAGCTTCAGCTTATCACAATATACTTTCAGTGATATTATACCATTTCATATATGTAATTTAAGAATTTTATAGCAATATACTTAGATTTTCCTCTTCCCTTCCTTTATGCTCTTGTTATCAGATTTTCCTACAGGTGTTATGAATCCCACATACATTGTTTCTATTTTTGCTTAGAGTAGTCAGTTATCTTTAAAACCTTTTTCAAATCAGAAAAAAATGTCTTTTTGTATTTATCCATATATTGACGGTTTCTGACACTCTTCATTCCTTTGGGTAGATGCAAGTTTCCATCTGATACTATTTCCTTCATCAAGATCACTTCCTGCAGCTCTTTGTGGTAATCTCTTCAATTATTGGCAGTTATATTTCCAATCTGAAAAATACTGTACTGCATTGAAAATGCCTAATTTTTATTAATAAGTAGCCAGGATTATGGCTACGGGGGGGGGGGAGTATTATGACTTTTTTGGTATTTTTGGAAGTTTACCTGTTTTTTTATTGTTTTTGTATTTGTTCTCATCATATTTAGAAGCTCCCATTAAGACTGAAGCAGACATTCTGGTGGAAGATGAGGTTCTTCATAACAATACTCCTAAGAGATCAAGGAACAATGTTAAAGTGACTGTTAAAAACTATAGGAGCCCAAAGAAAAGTTTTAAAAAGACAAACCCTAAGAGGAAAAAAGATTATCACAACTATCATACCTTATTTGAACCAAGGACACACCATCCATATCTCTTGGAAATGGTAGGTGACTTTTCTTTACATTCTGATCTCTCTTTTCTTCTCAGGTGATGAAGCCAGAGCCACTGGGTTTCTGCATGGGTTCATGCATGCATGCTTTTTAACGTCACCAAAGACCTTTATTCCTTGAAGACTCATTTGTGTATCTTAATTTTGAAGCTGCATTTGGCATATAGCTGATGTTTAATAAATGTGGAATCATTACACTTTTTAAAACTGCTAAAAATGAAAGCATCTGTAGATTTAATTGATAAGGAAATATGTATTGAGGTGTACTGACATTTTTAAAGTTTTCATTGAAAGCACAGCTAAGTACAATGGCAGACTAAAAGGAGGAAGAGGTTTTTATGTGTTTATTTTGTGCATTATTGGCTTTATTCTCAGTGTGATGTGCTGAAAAATCTTATTTCTTCACATTTTAAGAGGAAGCAGCACATCTTTTGATTCTAAGTAATGGACATGAAGCTGTTCAAAGATCCAGTTCTTTCATACTAAGGATAATAGAAAAATATTCCAAAATTTTTACTAGACTTGTAGAACTCTTTCTTTCTCCCTTCCCTTCCCTTCCCTTCCCTTCCCTTCCCTTCCCTTCCCTTCCCTTCCCTTCCCTTCCCTTCCCTTCCCTTCCCTTCCTTCCTTTCCTTCTTTCATTTATTCATTCATTTATGATAGACATACAGATAGAGAGAGAGAGAGGCAGAGACAAAGGCAGAGGGAGAAGCAGGCTCCGTGCCAGGAGCCCAACGCGAGACTTGATCCTGGGACTCCAGAATTGCCCTGGGCCAAAGGCAGGCGCCAAACCGCTGAGCCACCCAGGGATCCCCTAGAACTTTTGACAATGAGTGAAAAGTCCTTTTTGCCCTGTCAGCTAAATGCTTACACTGTAGCTAAGGTGTTCTGTGGCTACCCTCTTTGAAGTGTTACATGGAGACCCACTTGCTTCTTATTTGAATTGATCTGAAGTGTACTCTCTATTTTATAAATTTCAGTGTTTATATAAAGTAAGTTACATTTTTAAAATACCTTGTAAGTGGTAAATTAAATAAACTCTTCACAGAACGTTCATTCCTCTGTGATGTTTCTAATAACATCAGAAAATAAATTGAATGATCTTACCCTTTTTGGCAAATCATATATGATTCCTTGGTTATGTATTTCTTCTAAATACCAGGAATTTTTTTAGATTGCCTTCAATTGCAACAGGCACAAAAATGAAAAGTCGTAAAAATCCAGGAATGTCGGGATTTTTTACTGCTGGTTTCATCACTACTATATTTACTGTATCTGCTTATCAGTTTCTATACTGTTTGTAGGTTTAGGTTTAAGAGGGTCCTCTTTGGCATGGTTTGTAGGTTAAAGAATTACAGACTTTTAAACCTCAATTTCCTGTCCTTTGTTTAGATACTCCTTGAAAGGACTGAAAATGTGAACATTTATGCTGTTTAAAAACTAGATAGTCTTGGTGTAAGTTAAGAGGAAATGTTCTTGCATTATTTTTTTAGTGAAATGATTTAAATATATATTTATATATAAGTTATAAATATAAGTTATTATAAATATATATCTTTATTCTGTATTCTTTATATGGAAAAGGTACATATAATATTTTAGATTGTGTTTCCTGGATATATTTTATTTACCAGCTAATCATTTTATTTATTGTTTTTTAGCTTTTAGCTCCAGACATTCGACATGAAAGAAATGTGATTTTACAGTGTGTTCGGTACATCATCAAAAAGGACTTTTTTGGACTTAATACTAATTCTGCAAAAACTAAAGATGTATAGGTACCAGCACTCATGTGAAATAGGCCCATCCTAAAGTTAGTGGAGGAAAACCTTTTTTTTAAAAAAAAAACAAACTGGATTAATAATTGTAAACCTTATGAAATATTATGTTGGATTTTTAATTCTTTCCTTTGAATCTATGCAAATAAATACATAACTGGTTTTAAGACTCTGTTGTTGGGGTTTGCCTAATATTTGCTGGTAGAGTTCTACTTTTTACTTATATTTATTTGTATTATTGCTGTCAGGTAAGGAGGTCTGCTGTGGGACCAGTCAAAAATTGAAGGTATTGGGTTAGTAGTAAAGAAAAAGAACTTAAAAATGTTTAATTCAGCAAACATAATTGAGCAAAGCTGTAGGTTACGGAGAGAAGTACAGTCATTTCGTCTTTATTTTATTTTATTATTTTTTAAAGATTTTATTTATTTATTCATGAGAGACAGAGAGAGACAAGAAACAGGCAGAGGGAGAAGCAGGCTCCATGCTGGGAGCCCGATGTGGGACTCGATCCCGGGTCTCCAGAATCACACCCTGGGCTGAAGGCAGCGCTAAACCGCTGGGCCACCCCACCTGCCCCGTCATTTCGTCTAAATACAGGAAAACGAGAATCATCCTTTAACTGTAGCAAGGGGGATTATTTAAATAATAATCCATATCAAATTAATACACTCAAAAGGTCTTGAAATTTAAAATTTCCCAGTTTATTTCCAAGGACATTCGGAAATTCACCTATTGACGCTATTTAAGTAGTTCAAATACTGAATGTTTGGAATATTAACGTAGATAAGGCCTCTGTGTATGTTTAGATTCACTGAAAGTGCTTCTTTTTGGTATGGTTCAGAATTGGACCTTTTTAATTTCTCAAATGTAAAGCATGGTACTTGATGAGGTCCATCTAGTTTGTAGCAAAAACTGTAGTTCGTGAAATAATGTAAAACCTCAGTTTTAAGATTTAAAACTGAGCATATTTCTTAATTGAACCCTTTTAAAATGTTTTTAAATAAACAGATATTTTTTGAGTCTTTTTAATACCAGAGTTTGTTTTTTTTTTAAGATTTTATTTATTTATTCATGAGGGACACAGAAAGAGAGGCAGAGACACAGGCAGAGGGAGAAGCAGGCTCCCTGCAGGAAGCCAGAGGTGAGACTTGATCCTGGGACCCCGGGACCACGCCCTGAGCCGAAAGCAGATGTTTAACCACTGAGCCACCCAGGTGTCCCAATACCAGAGGTTTTGATCTTATGTCCTAGTCACTTGTGCTAGCTAGAACTGGAGCCTTCCTTTTTTAAATTTAAAAGAAAATCTGATGTGGTTGAAAAATTGAATTTTTTCTGACATTGTGATTATTGAAGTCCATGAGTCTTGCCTGCAAGAAAAAGGCAAGCAATAAAGCTGATGGCAGCCCTGAAGAAAGATCTCTTGTTCCTATATTTATAAGGTCCTATCCAGAATCCTGGAACACCTGGCATATAACGCTATGATACTACAGACCAAAGATCAAAATTCATATTTAGGTCAGTGTTTCCCAACTTTGTAACTGCCATACAGACTTTTTTTTTTCTTTTAAGATTTTTGTAATTTATGAGAGACAGAGAGGCAGAGACACAGGCAGGGGGAGAAGCAGGCTCCATGCAGGGAGCCCGACTAGGACTCAATCCTGGGTCTTTAGGATCATGCCCCAGGCTGAAGGCAGCGCTAAACTGCTGAGCCACCTGGGCTGCCCCACCATCCAGACCTTTTTATTCTGTTTGACTCTCCTCCTGCAATGAATCCCATGTTTTAGAAAATTATCTGTCCAGCACATTACTTAATTCAATTTATGTAACACTGTTGAGTGCTTACTTATGTGCTGCCAGTATACATGGATTAAAAATAGAAAAATGAATGAGGCTTGCCTGACTTTAAGGGATTCAGTTTAATTTTTACATTATTCATAGCTGTGACTCTTAACCCAATTCATCTCATCAGGATGAAGTAACCAGCGTTACACACTGGGTTGATATCCTAAAATCTGACTTACTCTGCAGTTTTATCATAGGCTGGTATGCAAATTCCATAGGCTTTAAATACCTAAATGAATTCAGACTCCTAGGCTGCTTTCACAGACCCCCATAACTCCAGGGATGTTCACAATCACTGCTTTAGAGTATATTGTACAAAGTTTTATTTTCAATTTCTCTTGTTTTCTAATAAATGTATTTAAGACCGAAACTGCTCTTCTGAGTATTGCCTTGTCTATATCTGGCCGTCTTCAGCTCTAGTGACTGTCAGTTATTTCTAGTGGGCAATTTCAGATTTAGTTGCCTTTATATTTAACCCAGGAATTCTTCAAGTGCATTTAAAATTTCTAAGCACCATATAGCCTATGTGGTTTCTACTTTATGAAATACACAGTCAATATTTGTAAATATTCTGTGAGTGTTTTCAGGGGAAGGGTGCCTGCCCTTGGATACAAGGTTTTTTCGGATTTAGCTTGTTAGTTGTTCATACCATCTACATTCCTGTCCAACTGTTCGTATAACAAACTGATTTCTGAATGTAAAAGGAAGCATTATATGATGACTTGTCGTGAATTGTGCCTTTTATAACTGTGAAATACTCTTGTCCTCAGTACTCTCTGCATTGACCTATTTTCCCTCAATTAATGTAGTCAAAACAGCTTTTTGGGAGTTCAGTCTAATAGCCTCTGGGGAATTTAATCCACTTATATTAATTGAAATTGTTGAAATGTTTGGAGGGACCGTCCTTGCCCTTTTTTTTTTTTTTTTTTTTGGTATCTTATTTCAGCATTTCAGTGGCGTGATTGTTGTTCTTTTCTCTTCATTTTTCTTTCTAGTGCTTCGTAGACAATTAAACCTATTGCTATCCCTTTAGTGGTTATCTTTTTCTCTGAGTCTGTAGATACAGTGGCCCTATCTTCCATTTCTCTCTGTTAGCATCGTAGCACTTCCCTTCCTGGACATCTCCTTTTGTCATCGTGTGGGATTTGTTTCGGATTCATTTCTGTTACCTTGGTGTGTGTTTGTGTGTGTTTTAATAGTATGCATAGTTATTTAGACAAATACAAGTATTACTGTTTCCTTCTCACTGCTTTTTCTTTCATCCCAAGATTAGTTTTTTGGTTTACTGCAGTGTATCATCAGGTAATTAATCCATCAGTTTGAATCCTCCATTTGAATTTTTTTTTTAAATTGAGTTTAGGGTGTTAAGTTCAAAATCCTTTCCCTTCAGAATTTTGAAGCATTCACGTGATGGTCTGTTAGCATCCAGTATTGCTGATTCAAAAAATCAGACACCAATCTAATTCTCTCACCTTCTCTTTTTATTTATTGATAAAAACCTGTTTTTCTGTCATTGAAAAGCTTTTAGGATTTTCTTTTTATGCTTGGAGCTCTAGAAGTTTTACCATTATGTGTCTAGATGTGTGGGACATTTGTCACACCCCATGGTCCTTTCACTCTGTAGAATTGTACCATTCTTGGATGAAGAACAGTTTCTAAAATGGTTTCTTTAATGATTTTCTTTCCATTTTATTTGTTTCATTTTCCCAGAACTCTTTTTGAGTGTGGGACCTCCTGCCTTGATCTTCTGTCACTGGACATTTATGTTTTGTCTTGGGCTTTTTGCTCTGTTCTGGAAGACTTCTTCAGATATTAATGTCCAGATCACTGATCGCCTTTTCAGGCATGTCCATTACATTAGTATTTTAGCTTCTGTTTCATTTTAAGTTTAGTAATTTGTTTTTAAATATTCAAGATGGCTTTCTTGGCCTAACTGCTTTTCTCATAGATGTGGTATCCTTACGTTTCTGAGGATATCAGTTGGAATTTCCACGTTATTTTCTATTCCTTCAATTACTTGTATTCTCCATTGCCAACTCCATTGTTTTAATTTGTTCAGTTTACTAAATATCTTTACACTATTTGTTTTCTTTAAAGGATCATTCTTACATATGAGATTCACTTGATTAATATATTGGTGATTGGGTGTGGATTTTCCCCACATTGGTATGAGCCTTCTTCTCCAAAAAACAATTACCAGGGCACCTGGGTGGCTCCATCGGTCAAGCGTCTGCCTTTGGCTCGGGTCATGACCCTGGGGTTCTGGGATCGAGCCCCACGTTGGGCTCCCTGCTCTGAGGGTTGCCTGCTTCTCCCTCTGCCTCTGCCTGCCGCTCCCCCTGCTTGTACTCTCTCTCTCTCAAATAAATAAAATATTAAAAAAAAAAAAACGTTTACCTTGACTGAGAAACGGGGACTTGTTCACGCAGACTGTTTGGAGTACATGGATGGGAAGTGGGCAGATCTCTGCTCTTGTCCCATCCTCACCTTCACCTCTTATTCTGAGGATAGACCTCTTCTCTCCAGGGCAGAGCTCTCCCATCCCACCAACCATTTGGTTTTGGAGGTGGGCAAGGTTAAGACTTGATGGTCACAGCTGGAGGCGTCCACCTTTCTGTCACGTGTACACTCAGCTTAGTGTATCCTTGGGATTGCTTTTACCTTTTCCGTTGTTGTACCTTGGGCCGGTTTGGGCTGAGGCTTTCCACTCTTGCTTTTTATCAGTCTGATCAGCTTTATTGTGGTTCCCCAGTTTTTATGGACATCAGAATCACCAAGAGGGCTTGTTAAATCCAGGTTGCAGGGCCCTACCCCCTAAAGACTATAATTAAGGAGGTTGGCATGTGGCCTTTGAATTCGCATTGCTAACAGGTTTATGAGTGATGCTTTTGAGGTTTGTCTATAGGACCACATTTTAAGAACCACTGTGGGGAACTTAGGAGTTTCTCAAAACCACTGGCTCCCCAATATTACCCTCTATCTTGTACTCCTTCCCTGTTGTAATCTCCAGTTATTTTTTTTTTTAAATACCACTTCAAGGGATTTGAAGCATAAAGAGACATAAAAAGAGCTGTTTTAATCTACTTTTAATTTCTTCATTCATTATATTCTTCTGTTTTAGAGTAAGCATCTTTTAAAAAAATTCTCCTTACGGCGTTTTAGAAAGCATTTCATTTTGGAGAATTTCAAACCTATGTAAAAGTATAGAGCGTCATGTAATGATACTCCTCTTCCCAACTATCAGATAGCAGCTTCGATGCTTTATCAATCGGTGGACAGTCTTATTTTCATCTATAACTCACCTGTTCCTCCCCACCCCACCTGAGATTATTTTGAAGCAAATGCCCAGGCATCTTACTACTTTATTCCTGTATAATTCAGTATATGTCTCTAGAAGATAAGGACTTGAAAAAAATCCCCACCATATCTTTACAATTAATAATTCCTTAAGACCATCAGCTATCCAGACAAATTAAATTTCTATAACTTGTTAAGATAACATAGTTGAGATCATTATGTGTATTTCACTTCGTACCTTATCACAAATGCCAGATTAGAAAAATATATTTTGGACATATTTAATATTTGCTCAACTCCTTTGTTGTATTTACTATTATTATCACCTTTCTTTTCTCCATGAAGAAGTAGACCTTTTAGGGATCCCTGGGTGGCGCAGCGGTTTGGCGCCTGCCTTTGGCCCAGGGCGCGATCCTGGAGACCCGGGATCGAATCCCACGTCGGGCTCCCGGTGCATGGAGCCTGCTTCTCCATCTGCCTATGTCTCTGCCTCTCTCTCTCTCTCTCTCTGTGACTATCATAAATAAAATAAAAAAAAAAAGAAGTAGACCTTTTAAATTCTGAAATGGATGCTATATCTTCATTTAATCGTGAAAATGGCAGTGCCAACTGTAGTAGAGCTTGTGGCTACTACTGTTGTGAGAGTGGAGTGGAGGAAGATAGGAACAGACTGTTCCTGCTGAAGGAACAGACCAGGGCAGGTTTTGCCACATATTTAATATGCATTTGAAAGCTGCCCTATTGACTTCCTTTGTCCAGTAACTATTTGCCCCATACGCAAGGCTGATGTGGACTGAATGGTCGCTCTGGGAGAAGAGAAGCCACTTCTACTATGTGGAAGCTGGAGCTTCCGAGGGCAGACTTGCTCCAAAACAGTCTGCTGTCAGCATAGCTGGGGGCTTCTTGGGAGGCACGTACGAATTGATTATTTCAAATCTGGGAGAGGAGAAAACTAGTAAATGTGAGTAAATGGAGTAATAAAGAAGACATATGCAGAACATACCTGAATTGAAATTTCTGTTCTTGATCGCTGTTGCCCTAGACTGTGCCCTGCAGTGCAGTGTACCCTTGTGAAACACAACCTGTGGCTAGTGTTTGGAACACTTTCTGGGTCTTCTCTTGGTCTTTTGTACCTGTTGACTTGAGTGTGTCTCTGTGCATCCCCAGGACAACCTATAATAGTTTTCCCTTTTCATAGATTGTGTGAAAGTTTCCATTATTGTGGTTTCCAGCAGTCTTTATCTCTGGCTATTTGAGGGCAATACCACCATTGCCTGGGTCAAGTATTTGCAGTTTAGTGTCTATACATTTTTCTGGTTATTTTTATATTTTTATTTAATTTGTAGAACTCAACTATAGGCTTTACTTGGATTTCTCCAGTCTTCCATTGTGTCCTTTCTGATGATTAAGTTCAGGATACTGTGCTGTATTTAGTCACTGTGTTTCTCAGTTGCCTTGTTCATTTTGTTGTTTTTTTATGACAAGAGTGATATGCTCATTGTAGGAATTCAAATAATCCAGTTGTATGTATATAAGGTAAAAAAGGTTTGTTTTGCCCTCTACTATTCTTATCCTATTACCCAGAGGTATCACTGCTAATAGTTTGGTGTGTATTTCCAGACCTTTAAAATACATATATTTACAAATACCTAAATATGCTTATATAAATTTTGTGATGAGATGGCCGATAGATATTGCTTTGCAAATTTTTCACTTGACAGTATGTCATGAATATTTATATATGTAAATATATGCACATATGCATATATATGCACTTTCACTTTGTAAATCATTCCCCTATGGGGAAATTTGTTTCCAGTTTTTCTCTAATGTTAATGAGACTGCAGTGAACACTACTGAATTCACAGTGATACTCTGTGTGTGCATATGTGTGTGTGTTTATGAGTATTTCTGTAGGAGTCTTGGGCTTACAGGTCAAATGCCTTTAAAAGGCTATGTTAAATTACATTCTTATTAAAAATATGTTTAGAAAACATATTGAAACTTGAAATAAGGAAAATAGATTCCTGTATACCCTTTCAGTGTCCTACAAGATCATTGGTTCCCAAAGTGTACCCTAAATTTAGAGGGGGGTCTGTGAAATTCAAACTATTTTCATAATTATAGGACATTATTTGCCTTTTTCACTCTCATTCTTTTTATGACTGGATAGAGTTTTCCAAAGGCTATATAATATGTGATGCTATATAATATGTGAAAGCTAATGGGAAGTGTCCTTGGGTATTCGTGTGTGATCTAGAATTTTCTAAAGTGGTAGATTGAGGATAAACATACATGAATTTTTAGAGCTTAACTCAGGTTGTTCTCAGTACTCTTACTAGCTATCTTTAGTTATGCCTGTTATAGTCTTTGTAACCTTGTAATTATTGAATTAATGTCATCAATAAATTATTATTTTGAAATGCCAGTGATCTGGAAAACTGTAAAATGATGCCATTCAGCTCACTAATATTTTTTGTATTAGAAAATAGAGATTAAAAAAAAAAGTTATGTCAATATGTAAATGGTTTGTTGTTTTTAAGTGAATTAATATGCTTAAATTTTGTTTTAATTTCTAATGCTATGTATATTAACAAATAGAATCCACATAAACAAAGGCTCTTGGAGATCTCAATAACTTTTAAGAGTGTGAAGGAGTCCTCAGACTAAAATGTTTGGGAAGTCACTGTACTAGAGCAGTATCTAACAAATCCATCTAATGGTTAACTGACCCTTTTTGTTTGACTGATTGATTAGGGCCCAGACTATGTAATGTCTGGTGTTAACTTGTACAATATCGATAAGCCGCATGTGATTTTTATTTGGTACAATGACCTGTTCATTTTCTCTGGTAGAAAGGATGTCATAATTGTTTAGCCTTGTAGGCCATTGATCATTTGACTTTGTAATCTTATTCCCCTTATCCTTTTCCGGTATTGTCTTTTGTCATCCTTTGGGATTCTTTGGTAAGAAGTGAAATCTTTGACCTGTGTTTACTGTGTTGTTTCCAACTTTTGAAAATTATTCCTTGACAGGTTCACAAGAGGTTCTTTTTATCCACGCTCTTACTAATCTTTTTACTGGTTTTGCTGATGCATGAAATACACCCGGTGCTGTAAGACTTTAAGGCTTTAAAGTCAAAAATTTTTTTTGACATTTCCTCAGAGTTCACGGAGTCCGCTTTACATTCAGATGCCTGAAGAGGATATGAAACTCTAAGAGAAGGACCAGGTGGTGCCCAGGCTTCCCCTTCTGTATCCCACGTGGCCTCAGAGACGGGGGTGGGGGTGGATGTGCCTTTCCTTCAAATACTCCTACCCCAGGAGTTGGTCCCACCAGCAGATACTGGTCCAGAGCAGTAGCAGGTCCTTAGTGTTGGACCTTTCAACATGTAACAGGTTGTTTTTTTTTTTTTTTTTTTTTTTTTTAATTTACGATAGTCATACAGAGAGAGATCATACAGAGAGAGAGAGAGAGGCAGAGACACAGGCAGAGGGAGAAGCAGGCTCCATGCACCGGGAGCCCGACGTGGGATTCGATCCCGGGTCTCCAGGATCGCGCCCTGGGCCAAAGGCAGGCGCCAAACCGCTGCGCCACCCAGGGATCCCACATGTAACAGGTTGTACTTAGATAACCTTGTTGAGGAATGAGAACGTCCCCAAACAGCAAGTAGAGTAATTTTGTTACTTTGTCAGGTGAGATAATGGCATCTTTTTTTTTTTCCTTTTCTTTTCTTTTTTTTTTTTTTTTTTTTTGCATTTTCCTGACACTAGAGGCCAAACATTTCTCCTCCTTTTTTTTTTTGGCCATTGCATTCTGTGAATTGTGTGTTCTAATTCCTTATTTCCTATTGATTGCTTGTTTTTTTTTTTTCTTTCTGATTTGTACACATACTCTATTATGGATCTTAATCTTTTGTTAAGTATTGCAGTCTCTTACTAGCATTTTTATCTGGGGAGAAGTTTGTTCTGTTACTTTTTCTGGGATGGCTTTGTGTTATCCTAAAACATATAAGTTTATGTTTTCTAATACTTTTGTGATATTGTATTTTGATCTTTATTTTGCATATAGTATGAGATAAGGATCTGTGACTTAATTCCTTATTCTATAAAAATGTAGAAGAGGAACTTAAATTTATTTTGCTGTTCTAGTCCCTTTATTTTTACAGATAAAATGGTTTACCTTTTGGGGGTACCTGGGTGGCTCAGTTGGTTAAGCATTTACCTTCAGCTCAGGTCATGATCCCTGGGTCTTGGGACTGAGCCCCACATCAGGCTCCCTGCCTAGGGGAACCTGCTTCTCCCTCTCTTCCCCACTCGTGTTCTCTCTTACTATCTCTGTCTCTCTCAAATAAATAAATAAAATCTTTAAAAAAACAGTTTACCGGGATCCCTGGGTGGCTCAGCGGTTTGGCGCCTGCCTTTGGCCTGGGGCGCGATCCTGGAGTCCCGGGATCGAGTCCTGTGTCGGGCTCCCGGTGCATGGAGCCTGCTTCTCCCTCTGCCTGTGTCTCTGCCTCTCTTTCTCTCTCTCTCTCTCTCATGAATAAATAAAATCTTAAAAAAAAAACCAGTTTACCTTCTTGATTCTGCCGTCTAGATTCTGTGCTCTATAGAAGGGTTTCTGTTTTTCTTTTTTTGAAGATGATAACATGTAATGGGAAATAATCCATTATTAATTTCAGAGTGATTTCTTTTTAATATCTTAATGGACATTTATTTAATCCACGCTGCATTTTCTTCCCATGTTCTTTGCCATGTTTTAAAAACCACTGAAATTGATTCCACGTCTTACTGGAGTGGTAGCAGCAGCCACTTCACAAATTTTGATTTTACACAAAGATTGCCGGTTCTAACCACTAAACTACCTTAAGATAACCAATAATTGGGGCCTTTTTTTATGTCACAGTGACTGCTGATTTTTTTTGGTCCTTTCTCACTGGACTGTGGCCTTCTTCTATCTTGAGAGAAGTCATATGTTATTACCTTGTCTGAGAATATGTAAAATTCTCTACAGTAGACCAGTCAGTATTATTTGCAGATGAATTGTATGAATTCCAGAATATCGAAGAATTCTAAAATGGGAAAATTCTTGAGAATGTTACTGCATTAAAATGAATCTATGGTAATATCTGTTCTTTCAGCTCTGAAAGTATTTTCTGTTTTGTGTTTTTAGACAATATTGGCTCAATTCCTCCCATATTTATTTGTACATATATTTAAAACAATGCTGAATCACTGTAATAGAACATCTACTTCCTTGCAGAGGCAGGAAAAAGAAAAAGTTCTGAATTAGATACATATTTGTATTCCAAGGCTTGGGTGCATTCTTTTGGATATTTTGAATCATGGGGACATATTCGAGAACAGATTTTTAGACCATAACTAAAATAACAAGGTTTGAATTTGGTAGGCACTCGTTAGATCTCATACAGTTTTTGGTGGATGTGATGATATGAAACTGTGAGATTAGATATTCATCAAAAAACATCAAATGAGATATCAAGTCAAAACAAGAAAGTATCAATCACGTTAGGTACTGAATCAGACTTGTAGAGCCCAGTATTTATTACCCTTAATCAACTAGGAAGGAAAAAATGGCATTTGAAAATTAATTGTTCACTGTGTCAGTCACTATTATTTGGTATCAAGCAGGGACTCCCAAACCCAGCTGATCGTCTGAATATAAGTTTCTACCTGTGATTCTGGGTTTTGTAGATAATAGGTTGTAGCTCAGGAATATTTTAGCAAGTTCCCCAGGTGATTAATGTGGTCTGACAGGTTTGGGAAGCACTGATGTAGACCATTGTGTGTGCAGTAGAAGCCCCTGCTGGGTGTCTTTCCGATTAAAATACAGATTGCTGGGACAGCCTCCCCCCCCCTCCCCCCCGCCCATTTCTGACTCATAGTTCTCTGGTTGGGCCTGAGAATTCACGATTCTATTAAGTTCCCAGAAGATGCTGCTTTTGCTGGTCCGGGGACCACACTTTTTTTTTTTTTTTTAAGATTATATTTTATTTATTCAGAGAGCGAAAAAGGCAGAGACATAGGCAGGGAGAAGCAGGCTCCCTGCGGGAAGCCCCATGCGAAACTTGATTCTGGGACCCCAGGATCACATCTGAGCCCTGAGCCGAAGGCAGAGGCTCAATGGGCCACCCAGGTGCCCCATGGACCACACTTTGAATACTACTGACATAGATCTTCCCCAAGACTTCTCAATTCCAGATTGGTCTCGCTCAAAGCAACAACAAGTCTGTGGCAAGGTCTCAGGTTTCTCCGGCTTGAGCCTTTGCATTTCTTTTTCCTGTTCTACATGGCGATTTTCTTGGGAGTTAGCATTAATTGGTGGACCTCTATCCCTAAGAAGAGTTTCGAGTAGAAAGATGTTTGCTGGTTGGGGAGGCTTGGCAGAATGAAAATAGCTGAGGAATGGTGCAGATCTGGGTGGAAATCCCTGTGCTTTGACCCTGGTAATATTTATTGTGACCTTGGGCAGGGACCTTCATCTACTTTGCAGCCACGGAGCTCAGGCCCTTGTGCCTTGCCATGCTTTTGTCCTGCCAGGAGGCCTTTTCTCTTCTCCAGACCTGGAAAGCTCTTCTTTTTCCCCAGTGTCATGTTATTGCTTGCTTAAACTTAGATCTCTCCTCAGCAATCACTTCCTCAGAAAGCCTTTCCTAACCTCCCTAAGTAGGTCAGGTCCTCCTTTACACACTCAGCACCACGTACCTGCCCTTCTCAGCATCACCACAGTTGCCTTTGTATATCTACTTGTGTGATAACTTGATTTGTCTCCTCTACTAGACTGTAAGCCCTGGGACTTAGGCTGTAAAGGGGTGGATCAGTTTGTGTTTCCTCTTGTGGTCCAGCCACAAACATTGGGCCTGGCACGTAGTAGCTGAGTGGATGGAGACATATACAAACAGCTGCAAGGGCAGGGTGGGCATTCCCAAATTGACTGCATTCCTGCCTGTGGGTTTCTAGAAGACACTCTCTTATTCTAATGATAAATTAATTCCCTGTCGTGCATGACTATACTCCTTGGTTTCTGTTACTTGCCTGAGTCCTGACGGTACCACTACGGTTTATTAAGTACTTCTTATAGATGTGAGGCACCAGCTATAATCTCATGTTTGCCGTTGACGTAGGAAGTCAAGAATCTCTGTCGGCTAATATCTTGGGTGTTACTTTTTCCTACATTTCTACCAGCCAGTGTGTGTTACAAAGATATGATCTATAGATAGAAGATGCATTTCCTTAAGGAAATATAACAAAAAACAGCAGAAAGCAATTTTATGTTCAAACTAGATCTCTGAGGTAGATTTTGGGATTGGGGCTGATGGTACCAAAGGGGAATAAGGTAATTTTTAACTACTTGCAAACATGATGGCCCTCTCCATATAGTCATCTTACAATGGGGTAACAACATCTGGAAAGTGTGTTCATTTTATGGAGACAGGATGCTTTCGTTACTGGCCAGAACAGGACCAGAGTGACGATATATATCCAAGCTGCGTCTATCTCAATGAGAAAAGGGACTGATAGCCTATAGTTTACAAAAATCGATTCGAAGAGACATATTGACACTAGGAAAGGAGAGGCCCTGGCCCAAAGATCCAACTGTTCTAGGTCCTGTAGACAAATGGCTGGTGTGGAAACATAAGCAATTCAATTACACAACTAGTTATTCTTATGTAATTATGTGTTTACATGCAAGTTTCAGATGAATGCTGGGTTTTCCCCAGGGTCTCTTGTGTTTCTTTTTTTTCTAGACTGTCTTTACAAGACTGTTTGTATGGCAGCTAACCTTAAAAGACCTATTAGCTCTGGAGCACTGGGCAAGTATGCTTACTGCACATTATAAAAGAATTAGGTTCCCTGAATGTAGGGTTCTCCTCCAACTCAACCCACTACATATGCAGGTGCCACCTAGCCCTCTTCTTGGTGTCACGTGAGAGTTGGGGCTTGAGGTACCAGTGGAAATACTGACTCTCTGGCTACTACCATCGCCATGAGTAGAAAGCCCTTTGTCTCTGATCCAGGAGTTTTGTGTCTTCTGGCTCCCATGCAACTGTGGCTGGCTAACTTGTGGTCATGCTGACTTGGATGTCTCTTTCCTTGTGACAGTGACATGAGGGATTGGTTTGCTTTTGTTTTTTTTTTTTTTAAAGATTTTATTTATTTATTTATTCATGAGAAACACAGAAAGAGGCAGAGACAGAGGAAGAGGGAGAAGCAGGCTCCATGCAGGGAGCCTGACCTGGGACTCAATTCCGGGTCTCCAGGATCAGGCCCTGGGTTGAAGGTGGCCCTAAACCACTGAGCCACCCGGGCTGCCCTTGATTTGCTTTTGTCTCCTTCCATTGTCAATTCTGATTTTGCCAAATTGAGGACTAGTTCCTGGCCTTGGAGAATGAATTAGTAGAGATAAAGACCTCCTGGAAGATAGCAACCAGCACTAGTGTTCTTAAAGCATTGATAGGACTTCACCGGACTTGCATCAGTCAGAATCCAATCAGGAGACAGGAACCATAGCAGGTATTTTTATAAAGAACTTTAATGTGAAGGGTCGCCAGCCAGGTATTAGAGACGCTGAGGTGTCACAGAGGTAAGAACTACAGCAATCACCCCTAGGGCTAGGGTAACAAAAGTATGAGGCTGGGAGTTTTTGAAACTTAGAAGCTTGGTGGAAGGCCCAGACCTCTAGACTGGGCAAGATCCACTTGGTTGGTCTTGGTTCCTTGGGAGCTTAAAAAGGAGACTGTGGAGCTTGTACTCAGATCTCTGATGAGGGGATGCTGGCCAGTTAATATGGGTGCCTCTGAGCAGGGAGGGGTGGTGGTGATGAGGCTGGTTCTGGGAGCATTAGAAGCAGTTGCTGCTGCTACGATAACGCGTGTCATGTGGTCATGGTCACATTCGAGAACTGGACACAGATCACCTCCTTATTTCCTTCTAGTGCCCCCTACTTACAGAGCCAAACAGGGAGCCAGTTGGCAAAGGGAGCATGGCTACGGAATGACACCCTAGCATCACATAGCAGAGGATAGAAATAACCAGTACATGATTTTTATTTTTATTTATTTTAAAAAAGATTTATTTGAGAGAGAGAAAGAGAGTGGGGGAAGAGGCAGAGGGAGAGAATATCCAAGCAGATTCCTGCTGTTGATTCCCACTGAGCGCAGAGCCTGATGCAGGGCTTGATCCCATGAGCCATATCAGGACCTGAGCCAAATCCAAGAGTCGCATTCTTACCCGACTGAGCCTCCCACGTACCCCCTGCATGGGATTTTTAAAAAGCCTATTTAACTAGAGGTTAGAAAATGGGAGGAGATAATTCATTACCTGAGGGTAGTTGGGCAATCACCTCAAGAGTCTCTAGCATTGACTTGAACTTAGTATCTTTAGATCGGGGAAGGGAGCAGCCAGGGACAGTTGACTTGGACATCCTGTATTATTGCTTGGTACCACGGGCAATTAATTACCTGGCCTATTTTGTGGAGTATGCTGGATGGAGGCAGGAAGAAACATGTTCACATGATCCAGAGAGATAGGCCCACTGGCAACTTTATTAGATTGCATACCATTTTATGAGCTTGTCATAGGCTTGTGCAATACCCATGTCTGTCCACACCCCGATAATGACAGATACCTTTTAAGAGAAAGAACACCACAGATGTTTGATTATATTTCACCCATAATTTGTGGTCCACATGACTTCATTGTATATGAGCTGATTTATAAGCTGTAAAGCATAATGCAAATGAGAAGAGGCATTTATTATTTGTATTCTTTCTGGTCTTTGGCTGAGTTCCAAGGAGGTTTCTGTATCTGAGGGAGGATTTCAGAGGAGACAAAGAGAACAGAGAGCAAAATCTCAGAACTTATATAATCACCAGAGCAGTTTTAGAGTTTTGGAGACTTGGTATTTATAAATAATGGCCCTCCTAACTGTGCTTTTTGAAGTCAAAATTTGGACCTAGATAAATTGGACAAATATCTCAATAGAAGGCACTAGTCCATGTATTGTTGCTGTTTCAAAATGGCAGGGACTGACTTCGACTATGATAGTATCTGAAAGTTTAATAATACACATTTTCTTTTCAATCTCCATTTATTTTAATTGAATGGAATTCTTTTAGAATCTGGTACCAGAAATTGGACAAAAGCTCATGCCACATCAGACTTCGCTGGTGGATAATGGTAATATAATAGTATAATAATATTAAATAATATTAAATAAATGATAATCAGACATCAATCTGGATCTAGGTAATGGGCGTTGTTATAACAGGGTGCTGTTCTATCAGACTTTATCCTACCTACCAGTTTATTTTGTCATTTGGATTAGGGGAAAGGGCCTATTTCATTATTATTGTCTTATGACTTTTACTGTAATAGTTGCCATAAGTGAGAATTGAGTTGAATCAGTAGCTGGGTTATATACACATAATATATGATATGCTTAAAATATATATGCTAAATATTATGTATATAATAATATAAAAATAAATAAATAATTACTTCTCAAACAGAGCTGGGAAATTTCTTTCCCCTAAACATAGAGGATGCACACACTTCTGAAATGCCTTTGCTGTGTTTCTAAATTTAACAAGAAGAGGGCCTGAGGAGAGAAAGATGCCCCCTCAAGTTAAGTTAACAGTAACTGCCCTGACTGGTGGACTGGAATTGCCTTCCGCTCTCCTAAGGCAAAGGTCATGAACCATCAGAGCCATTCATTTACTCTGTACCACTCTGGGTGTGGCACTGTTCCAGGCCCTGGACAGTCTTGGAAGAAGGACATAGTCACCGCTGTTTATGTTAACACCGTACGATAAGGACAAGTGCCTGGAAACAAGTAAATGGCCCGTGAACATTTCAGCAAGAAGGGGAACTGGAACCTTCTGGGGAGGCCTGTCATCGGGTGATTTCCAAGTGGTTTTGAGTGTGAAGGAGAGCTCCTGCTCATGCAGGGTAGGAGGGATGGTTCCAGCAGAACAAAGGCAAGAGTCCGTGTTGCTGAGCCTTAGGTGAGGGATCGGTCTGCAAAGCAGAAGGAAGGAGTGAGAAGTAGCTGGCTTATGTGTCTTGGCCTGAAGAGGTGCTTTGAAACTGCTGGAGATACTAACCCTCTTGGGCATCAGAGACTGTGACACCCTGCAGCGGCCTGCCTGGAAAACAGCCCAGGCTCTACAATAAGACACCCGGGAAGGCAGCCTGCTGCGGGTCAGGCTTGCAGGATGGGTGACTGACTGCTATCTCTAGTAACAATCCAGGGAGCTGAACACTAACCTCTGTCACAATCAGCCCCAAATGGCCGGGACTTGATTCATAAGTGACAGCTTCCCTATTTTATCTCCTTTTCCAGCTAAGGATAAATCAGAGAAAGCTAAATATGTACCCCCTACCCAGTCACATAGGATGAGCCGCTTCTAGTTAGCCTGACTCCAGCTGACCCGTGGCAACAGCCTCCAATCAGGGCACTCCCGCAGCCTTCCCTCTGTGTCACTATAAAACATTCCCAGTCCTCTGCCTGCCTTGGAATCTCTGCCAAAATGCTAGTGACAATGCCTGACAACCTTCCTCCAGCACGCTCTGAACAAATAGCCTTTGCTTTTCTCCTTCGGTTGCTCTTACCTTGGCTTCCACAGGAGGGCTGCTGCTGCTGCTTTGGCCTCCCCTGCTGCATAGCGTCCCCCCTTGTGTTTCTGTCTCTACTTCAACAAGCATCGTTTGTCCTTTGCTTGGCATCTGACCCAGAGAAATAACAGAAAAAGATAGATTAACAGCAATGCCGGTGGGAGTCTGCTTTTTGAGGGTCACTAGGAAATGCTGTTGAGGGTCTCCTTTTGGGTAGGGCGGCAAGAGCATGGGCTCCAATGGAACAGGCACTAGGACACGGTGCCTCTCTGATGTGGCCTGGATAGCTTTTTAATTTTAAAGGATGGGTAAGGAGAAATTCAACTCCTCTTGGGTCAGTAATCAGTAGTTGACTTACCCTGTACTTAGTAGTACATCCCAGGCCTCTTTATAAAAGTTTTATTATCCTAAGAGTGGCTCCAAAGAAAGATCTCGTGGTTCAACGGAGTCTAATGGTTGGGAACTGTCTATCGGCGGCATGGAAGATAATTATACGTTCTACTGAGTGCCCCCTCTGAAAATCACATTTGCTTCAAGATTTGGGGCAATACTTACTTAGCCTGCTTTCTCATCTGGTGAGTCTCAGCCCTAGACGCCTAAAGGCAGTACAGGAAAATCGTATCGTTTTGTTCTTGAGTTTTCTTTTTTTTCCCTTTTTCTTTTCTTTTCTTTTTTTTTAATATCTCTGCTATGTGCATTGCCAGAAGTCTTGATTCCAGCCTCCAGATGTTTGGTAGAAGAAACCCTTACATCTCCTTTCCCCATGCCTTACTGTCACATCAGGTGTTTGACAGGCCATGGGTGCAAAACCAAGTATGATGATGATGTTGACAAAGGAAGTGGGGAGGAGGGCTCCCTGTGGAAGCCCCAGTTCCTTGGCTTACATGCGAAGCTTCCTCGACCACCTCATCTTAACTTTTTGGAGCTTCTTCCCCGGGAACCTTAGTTCTAGGGATACCGGCCGTGCGCAAGTGTGTCCTGTATGTATTTGCTTCCAGCATCTTGCTCATGTTACATTCTTCATGCTCTCTCCCCACTACCCGCACCTGCCCAAAGGTTCCTTATTTTTTTAAAAAGTATTTTATTTATTCAGGAGAGACACAGAGAGAAGAGAGAGAGAGACAGAGACACAGGCAGAGGGAGAAGCAGGCTCCATGCAGGGAGCCCGACGTGGGACTCGATCCTGGGTCTCCAGGACTATGCCCTGGGCCTAAAGCAGCACTAAACCCCTGAGCAACCTGGGCTGCCCCCAAAGGTTCCTTATTTTTAAAAGCCCAGCTCAGATTCTATGTACTTTTTGACATTTTGGTGATTTTGTGACAGAAGTGACCTTTTACCTCTTAATTCTCATGGTGGTTCTTGTCCGAACCGCTCAGAGCGCCCTTCCGTGCACTCATCTGTGCAACTGTCTTCATTCGTGCATTCGCCCAATAAATATTTACTGAATGCCCACTAAATTCTCAGTTTTGCTCAAGGCGGGGATATATCAGTGATCAAAACCACAGAAGTGTTTGCACCCTGGGAGGAAAGGCAATGAACAAGATAAATAAATACATAAAACACATAGTGTATCAAGTGCCAGTAGGTCTTCATGAGAAAATGTAAAGCAGGAAAAGGCAGGCTACTGAAATTTGTGATAGGGTGGACGGAGAAGGTCTCACTGAGATCATTTCTACCGGATCCGAGAGGGGGGTCACGAAGCAAGTTATGAAGATATTCCCCTGCTACAGAAAGCGCTTTCCTCCCTGCACAAGTGCAAAGGTCCTGAGGCTGCAGCGTATCTGGAGGATGTGAAGATGACAAGAGAGTAGCATGGCTGGAGCCAAATGCTTTTGGCTGATGGGAGGGGATAATTAATGGGAGGGGACAGTTGCCATGGAGGGCCTTGTCGGTCATTGTTAGGATTTTGACTTCTGTGTGCAATGGGGAAGCCACTGGAGGGTTGTGGAGAGAGAAGTGACATGATCTGATTTGTTTTAAAAGAAGCCCTCAGGGGCGCTGGGGTGGCTCAGTCCATTAAGCCTCCTTTCAGCTCAGGGTCATGATCTCAGGGTCATAAGACCGAGGCCTGCGTGGAGCCCCACATCGGGTTCTCGCTTGTGGGGGAGTGTGCTGGAGATCCTCCGCACCTCCATCAGGCTCCACCTTTCAAAAAAATAAATAAATCTTTAAAAGCAGCCCTGAGGCTGCAGTGTTGAGACGAGGCTGTGGGATGGGGAGCTTGTGGGCCGAAGCAGGAGTGAGACTATCCCAGTGGTCCACGTGACAGATGTTGGAGGCTTGGGCCAGAGGAATGGGGAGAGGTGATCAGATTCTGGATATGGTTTCATGATGGAGCCAACAGGATTTCCCAAGGGATCAGCTGGAGAAAAAGAGACAAAGAGAGAGAATGGAATCAAGGGTGATTCTAGGAGTTTCGGCCAGAGCAACTGGGAGTATGTTGCTGCCATTAACAGAAACGGGAAAGACAGCAGAAGGTTGCAGGGAGTGGGGGTGGCGGATGCTCACGAGCTCACAGTTTCTAAACCTGTTCAGTTGGAGGTGCTCATCCATCACCCGTGTGCAGAGGTCAAGCAGGTCAGCAGGTTGTGGCCTCGGAAGGGCAGGAGGTCTCATGCCTCACGAATCTTCGTGCCTAGGTTGGTGGCTGCATGAGTCGACCAGCTAACAGTGAGCAATGATTCTGAGTAGAGGTTAGGGGAGAAGGTTCTGAGATTTCTCATCCTGAGAGAGGAAAAACATTATTTTTTGTGAAGGTGGTAAAACCTGAAAATGGGAAGATGATGAGTGAGAAGGCACCCCGGGGAGTCATCTCTGTGCCCGTGTCAGCATCTGTGAAGTCTTAGGCCATGAAATACTTATTTTCATTGGTTTAAGAAGAGCCCATAGCATCTCTACTCTCCCCTGAAGATGCCATCGGGGCTCAGGATGTATGTCATCATTCTTGCTGAAGGCGTCGCCGTCATTAGTATCGCCGGTGGCAGCCCCCTATGCACTACGTATAATAGGAGAGTCGATTTGATATTAAGAGTTCAGATGCTGGAATTCTTGAATTTGCACTCCCTTCGGCAGCACATATCCTAAAACTGGAATTCTTGAATTCTGCTTCTTCCCTTTATACGTTGTAAGACTTTAAGCAAATCACTTGACCTTCCTGTGTTTGTTTTCTAATCTGTAAAATGGGTATAATATTAATCACAGTGAGTCATCGTGAGAATTCAATTGTTCCTACACTAAAGTGTTTAGAATTATGTGGCACGTGGTCGCTCGTCTATGTGATGGGTATTATTTTTATATCCAGCACCGCCGATATACTGGGTGCCACGATGAACACCGGATTTGACATCATTCCTGGCTGTGGATCTACTGATGGTAACTGAGACAGATTATCTCACAGGGAAAAGGGAAAATGAGCTTAGGAAGCTCACTCAAGGCAGAACTGCTGGTGGGAAGCTCAGAAAGGAACCAGAAAGACTTCTAACCTCCCACACAACTCGATGTCCACCTAGCACTTAAGTGGCGAAGTAAAGGTCTAAGCGAAGGCCTCAGAGGGCCGTACTTTCAATATCTGGGCGGCTGCCACATGGAACAGGAAGCTACCAAGGCCGGCCACGTTCTCCCAATGCCAGGCCTTGGGGCACCTGGACTCGCACCACCCTGGAGGGGGGTTCTCCAGAAAGAGGAGAAGAGCTCTGTCTCTCTGTCCCAGGGCTGGTCCCTGGCAGGAGCCAACAGACAAGAGAGTATGAGGACGGTCGGCCAAAGCTCTGCCTGTCTTCTGTGAGCAAAGCGGACGAAAGGAAGGCATTAGGGAAGAAATGAGAGCAGCATCCGTGAGGTGGGGAAGGGTATTAGCAGAACAGCCATGTGGTTTCCATCCTGCCTGAAACCATGGCTCCCTGAGACCCGGAGTTGCCTTGCCACCTCTGTGCTGTGTCGGAACCAAGACTACGCCCCTGGGACTCACTGACTGGCTCCCGAATGAATAAGTGAATCAAGTCAGCAACCACTGATATGTCAGGACATGTCAGGAAAGATATGCTGTGCAGATGTTCTTGCCTGACCCAAGAAGAATAGGTTCCTCCTGTTATTTGTTGATTTAAGGGGAAGAAGTCACCTTTACATAAGGAAGGTCTCCCCCCCAAAAAAAAACCCAAAGATATTTTAGGAGACTGATTCATTCGATAAATGGTTCCATGGGCCAAGGCCTGTGCTAGAAAGCTGGGAATACAACAGGATAAGGACCAGACTCAGCCATCAGGAGTTTGCGGGCCACCAGCCCCAGGGTTTGTGGCGTGCGTGTGCGGAACAGCACTAGCCCGTTTTCAGGAGTTCAAGGGTATCAGCCCTGAGTCATGGGATGAGTAGGAGTCGCTAGATTTGGGTAAGGTGAAGGGCAGAGTGAGAGAACCTAAACCAGCCCCAAGGAAACTCCATCATCCCAGTGGCCTCCTGAGCTCAGATCCAGTTTTAGAAACCGAACCTAGTGTTAGGCCATGAAGATGAACTCACCCCAACTGGTCAGCAGGGGCAGGTGCTGTTACCCAAAAGAGCTTCGAGGTTGACTTCGTGCCCTAGGCTGGGATCGCCCCCTGGGAGAGCGGGGTTTAATTGGCGCCCTTAGAAAGGGTATGTCCCGAGCCCACTGAAATGGAAACCGTCCTGACGCCTGCATGACTGGCAGGCAGGGACCCGAATGGCACCCAGCACTTTGGCTAATAGAGATGCCCGGCGAGTACAATATGTTTGGGGCTTTTTCCCAATATCAAATGAGGCCGGGGAGAGGCGGCCTTAGACGCATGGGAACAGGAATAGCTGTTCCTTGTGTCAACAAGGAGGCTTTTTTAGTGTGTGCGGAACTAAAGAAATGCAGCTCGCTTACTGGTCTGGCTAAACTTCAAAAATTTGTGTGTGTGTTTTTTTCTTCCTCCCTGGAACATTTTGTTCACGCTGGTGGTTAAAAGGGGGGCAGCTTTCACATAGAAGTACGGCAGGAAGTATTTAAGTTGGTTAAAAGGAAGGACTATTTGGTAGAATGATTGAGTGCAGGACTGGGTTCCCAGGGGGATTATGGAGTCCAATTTTTATTCATGGACTTTCCTAGTAAATAACTCAAGTAGTAAGGGTGGCAAGGCATTTCAGCGTACTTCACCGCTTTCTAAAGGCCTGCGCTTTGGGATTCAGAGGAAACGGGAGTGACTTGTGACCAGGAGGGTCCAAGGCGGATTCGTTGGGGTGAAATGTCCTTGGAGTTGGGGTCAGATGTGGAAAGAAGAGTGGGGAGGGCAGTACACAGACAGGTGGAGCGAAGGGACCGGGCGGGAAAGCACGTGGGACCAGTAGGGTGACCTGGAAAGTGGTCTCTGAAGAGGGGCATGGGAGGATTAGCGGGTATGGGAGGGCTGGATTATGGAGAGTGTGGAAGGCTTGGCCAGGGAATTTAGATCTTACATGTCATCCTGAAATTGTCAGGAGGCAATAATTAAGCAAGAGTGTTTATTTGGGATCAAAGAATTGCAATTTAGGGTACACAGACTTGGGTGGCAAACCAAAGAGTGTTCCACTAGGGAGCAAAAATCAGGGGTTTTTAAAGCAAAAATGGAATGCTTGTGTGTGTGTGTATATATATATAAGATTTTATGCATTTGAGAGTGTGAGCATGAGTCGGGGGCAGGGAGGGAGGGTCAGAAGGAGAGGGTCCCAGGGAGGAGGAGAAGCAGACTCCCCGCTGAGTCTGACACAGGGCCCCAGGACCCTGGGATCACTACCTGAGCTGAAGGCAGATGCTTAACGGACTGAGCCACCCACGGGCCCTGCCCATATACATTGCTTACAAAGAATTTTTTTTTAATTTTTATTTTATTTTATTTATTTTATGAAGAATTTTTTTATTGGTATTGGTGGCAGCAAGCTAGTCTTAACGGAATAGAATTGGTTGCTGAGTCTGTCACTAAGTGAACCTCCTTACGGTAGCAGGTATTGGGGCTCAGTCCTTAGAATATTTGCACTTTGGCCCAGTTCAAAAGTGTGTGCGGTTCCACGTGCGTAGGGCCCGCCTCCTTAATGGCCTTGACATAAGTGACCCCCATTTCATTTCACCTTTCACATCCTCCACAGGCAACTACAAGCCATTTTTTTTCAGGTTTTTGAGCAGGAAAGGGAAACGATGGACATCGTGCTTTAGGGATCATGGTCTTTTAGAGATTTACAGTGTTAGGGAACTCACAGTCATGTTGTTCAGTGTCTCTCACAGTCCGGTGGCATCCGAATCATCGCAGGGGGCGGGGCTTGTTAAAATTCAGACTGCCAGGCCCTGCTCCCAGAAGTTCTGATTTGGAACCTGCAGTTAAACTGCCACTGCCGATCCTGGTACCGCGGGAGGAAGAGCCACGCCGGGGGAACCCTGCTGGCCTCCTGGGAGCTACTGTCCAAGGGCCCCAAGCACGGAAGCCCCAGGTGAAGCCACAGAGAGCCATTGAGAAAGAGAGTCGCCCCTAGAACCCATTCAGGCCCGGGCAGCAGGATGGCCACCTCGGTCATCACCAGGCCAGCGGGAAGTGGCAGGTCCCCCGTTCTCTCGCTCTCCCTACACTGCGATCTCGGGGGGCCTCGGGACTCTCAGAAGGAAGTGAAATGCGAAGTGGACGGCACCCTGTTCCCTCCACAGTCAACGGGGCCCAGTGCGGTGTGCGTAAATATGTAACCAGCGCACCGCTGTTCCTTAGCCGCACAGCAGCTCCCAAGGTAAAAAGCCCTGCCCTTGGAGCATTTGCCACCTCCTGTGGTGTCACAGTCCCAGCATGGCCACCCCGGGCTGCAGGCTACCAGTGGGATGTCACTGAGCCCAGGGTGGGAAGCCCACAGGTGGCCCTGCTGAGCTGAGAGGAGCCCAGTGCTCCCAGCCTGAAATCATGCTTACGCTGGGCTGGAGGGACAGAACTCTCTAGAAGGAAGACTGAGTTGCTGGAAAGCCTGTGTCCCGCAACCCTGCCTTATTATCTAAAGTGACCCCAGGGCTTTCCGTGACTGCCCACATTTTCCCCCAGTGGCAAGGGGAAAAACGGAGCAGATTTTAGCTTGGGGCCGGGAAGAAACACCAATCGAGTGGCATTCTCGTTCTATGTGAAGATGGTGTCCGCGCAATGCACGGGTTACCTCGGTGACTTTTAAAAACTTGCAAATGACTTTTTTTTTAAAAAGACTGTCATCCAATGGCCACGCAGGACCCGAAAGGTCACCCGGGAAACCTTGGCCCTCGGTGGAGAACCGCGGGGTGTCGAAGGCCTTCCGGCCACGATGAGGTTTGCTTTGCAGCCTTTCGTGTCCTCAGATGTCCCCCCCACCCCCGAAGGACGACCAGTGTCTTTCACTGATTACAAACCCCAGCGTCCGAAACTGCTCAAAGGTGCAAGGAGGGCACAGGCGAGGGTGTCCCAGGTGCCCTGCAGGGCCAGGGCGCCGGCGCCAGGTGCCCGTGTTTCTTCGGAGCCCATCAAGCTCCCGGGGGCTTAGGTTAGGGCCCCCCCCCGCGAGGGCGCTTCCTCGGGGCCACACCTGCGGCCTTAGGGAGCCCCGGCCGGCTGGGCCACCGGAGCCCGCACCCCAAGGGCTCTGCGGACCCGCCCAGCCCCGACGGGCCGCCGCCGTGGGCCGCCCTGCTCCCCGTCCAGTGCTCCGCCGACCCGGGGGCTTCCGCGGGCTCCTCCGCTAGATTCGCAGACCACCGTCGCCTGCTTCGGCGGCGCGAATCCTGCCTTTGCCGTTGTGTCCCCAAGACCCCGGGATGCTCCGGGCTTCCAGGCAGCCGCGCTGGCCCCGGGGACGCAGCGGGAACCTGCCCGGGCCCCCCGGGGTGGGGGTGGGGGTGGAGGGCGGCTCCGGGCCGCGCCCCGAGGTGACCCCGAGGGCTGGAGACGCAACGTGCACCTGCCCGGGCCCCCCGGGGTGGGGGTGGGGGTGGAGGGCGGCTCCGGGCCGCGCCCCGAGGTGACCCCGAGGGCTGGAGACTCAGCGGGAACCTGCCCGGGTCCCCCGGGGTGGGGGTGGGGGTGGGGCTGGAGGCCGGGCTCCGGGCCGCGCCCCGAGGTGACCCCGAGGGCTGGAGACGCAGCGGGAACCTGCCCGGGCCCCCCGGGGTGGGGGTGGGGGTGGGGGGTTGGGGCGGCCGGGCTTGGGGTTCCGGGCCGCGCCCCGAGGTGACCCCGCAGGCTGGAGACGCAACGTGCACCTGCCCGGGCCCCCCGGGGTGTGGGGTGGGGTGGGGGTGAGGCCGGGCTCCGGGCTCCGGGCCGCGCCCCGCGGTGGCCTCGGCTGCGGCGGGGGACGACGGCCGCGCGGCTCCGCGGGCTTCTCCCCGAGTCCGCCTCACGGCCCGGCTCGCGCGCTCTGCGGGATCCCCCGGAACCCGGACGCGGATCCTCGGATCGCGGGGGGCGGGGCGGGGCGGGGCGGGGCGGGGGCAGACGCGGCGCCTAGAAGCGAGCGGCGGTGCGCTCCGGGAGGACGCGAGGGGCGGGCGGGGAGCGGAAGGGGTTACGGCGGCCTCGGGCTCCCCGCAGGCGCAGAAGCGGGTCTGACGCCGGTCGCCCTGCGAGGAGGGCGGGCGGAAGCCGCGGCGAGCGACTCAATTTACCTCCGCCGGCCGCCTCGCTCGTCGTCTCCCACATGGTCTAGCGGTTAGGATTCCTGGTTTTCACCCAGGCGGCCCGGGTTCGACTCCCGGTGTGGGAACGCCAGTCCTTTTAGGGAAACAACCCAATTTACGCCTTCCTTCCCCAAAAGAAGGCAGTTTTTTTTTTTTTTAATTTTAATTTTTATGTTTTACTTTTATTTATTTTTAAAGAAAAACCGATCTCCCAATTTCAGAGCAGCAGGGAAGCCCGGGCCTCGAAGGGCCGCGGGGCTTCCCTCCCCAGAGCCGGCGCGGCCGGCGGGGAGAAAGGCAGCTTTTAAAAATTTTTTTATTTATTTAATTTTATTATTTTTTATACTTATTTTATTTTATTTTATTTATTTTTATTTTATTTATTTATTATTTTATTTTATTTATTTTTATTTTATTTATTATTTTATTTTATTTTATTATTTTATTTATTTTAATTTTTTAAGAAAGGCAGCTTTTGAAACGGGGGAGGGGATTAAACCGCAGCGAAGACAACGGGTCGCGCGCGGTGCTCACACACGTTGCACTGGTGGGCTCCCCGCTCGGTGGGTCCGGAGCCAATGGCCGCGAAGGGCTCTTTTTTGAAAAAAAAAAAAAAAAAAAAAGGCAGAAAAGACGCATCTGGGGAGGCGCGGAGGCTCCCGGGCTGCGCGAGGCCAGGCGGTCGGGGCAGCGGGTCGGCGCAGGTGCAGCGCTCGCCACCGGAAGAGCCTCCCTAACCGGTTAGGGACGCGGGGGCGGGGGCGCGGGGAGGTCACTGCGGAGCCGCCGCTGACCTGCTGCATCCCACACGCCGAGTCTAAGCCTCGCAGAACTCGCGATCCGCTGAACTAGAACCAGGAGTCCCGTCGCCAGGCGCCTTCCAGCTGTTGCCCCGAGAAGTGCTTCCCCTGCGGCGCAAGGTTTATGTCGCCGGCCACCCCCAAGCAGTCGCCCTCCGCGCCCTCCTGGGGCGCCCGCAGGCCACCCACCCGCCCCGGGTCTGGAAGCCTCACCCCCTTGCTCCCAGACTGCCACCAGCACCACGAGAGCCTTGGAGCCCCAGTGACTCTGCGATCTGCTCTCCTTGTGAGGGCCCTTGTGGGGATCCACCCTCAGGGGCGCAAAACCAAAAGCCACGGCCCCTCCCTCGTGAGACACTTAGGAGGCGAAAACAGACCTTTATTTCAAAATTCCTACTAAAGGGGCTGGGAGGAGAGAGTTCACCCTGAGCCGGTGATGTGCGGCTTTGGAAATCAAGTAGGACAGGACTGATAGGAAAATGAAAAGCCCAATCATCTCCTGCTAGGTAATGTCCATGGAGCGCTCGCTATGAACCAGGCCACGTGCTTTACATACCTTTTTCGATTTAATCCTTATTTCGTTACTGGATAATGTTATTATGCCTCTATCAGCCAGGGGCCCTGTAGGAGACTGATGATAAATTCTTAGCAGAGAATTTAATAAAGGCACTTATTGCAGGTTTATTTAGAGTTTAGGGAAACAAAGGATAACGCAGGTAGTCCTCCCGGCTCCCGGGTCTAAATGGGTGGGGGGTGGGGGGGGGAGGGTTGCTGATGGAGAGGCCTGCCAGTGAGGAGTTGTGAGGCTTTTTTTGTTTGTTTCAAAATTTGCTTTTATCTAGTAAGTGAGTTCCATTCACACGAAGGCTGTCAAGTGTACTCAACCTATGAATAATTCATTCCCATAAACTAGATTTTGGGGCTCACGGATTTGACAAAAGCTTTCTTCAGATGCCTATGATAGTTGAGACTCAGAGTGTAATAGGTACTCCTTTTTTTTTTTTTCTAAAATGGGCTTATTTTAGAGAATGCGAGAGAGTTGGGGGCAGGGAGAGAGAGAATCTCCAACAGACTCCCTGTTTGGGGATGGAGTCTGGTGCGGGGCTCCATCCCATGACCCTGAGGTCATGATCTGAGCCAAAATCAGGAATCAGCCGCTATCAACTAAGCCACCCAGCCTCCCCCATAGTAGGTACTTCTTAAGGACATGCTTAATAAAATGAAGGAGTTTGTGGGGGAGATGGCTGTTTGAGTTATATTCTGTGTTTTTAAAGCCTTGCATCTTTGCAAGACATTTTGCCATGATCTTCATTACTAATACAATACTAATACTCACTAATACTTCAATACTAATACTAATACTCGGTCTTTAGATTCAGTGACTGCTTGAGGTGCAAAGGTCCTTAGCAGTCATTTAACTGAGCGCCTGGTGTTAGTCATGAAGCACTGGATCTGGGATTTTATTCCTCTGATTTCTTGGTCTTGGACTTTAGATTTATCCGTAAAAAAGGTGGAATCTCTGCGCGGCATCCTGGTCAGACACCACTCTTTCCAAATCCTGGCTTCAGGGAAGGGCATTGGGTGCAGAAAAGATGAATTTTTAAGTTTTGTCGTATCTGGCTTTTGGTCAGTGTTCACAGAATGCCTGCATGAGCGCAGTCATAACAGATTTGGAGGTTTTAAAAAATTCGTCGTATAAACATTTCTAGAAAGTGAGGATCTTTATTTGGGATATTTGCAGCACCCACAGGTTCTCTGTACGCTTCCATTTTTGCACATGGTCATAAAGTCTGAGGGCGTCTGCATGAGGGTTGCTGTGTGTCCATCCACATGTAGACTTGCAGTCCTGTGGACTGGTACGTATGGCTCCTCAGAGGGAGATGCTGCACGCAGGAAATATCTTCCATGATCACAACACTAAAGCTTCATATCAATACAGGAAAGGGAAGGCAAACTCAGAATTTAACTCCCCCACGTTGTAAAGCTGCATAACTTGGAAAAACACTGAACACTTGGAAAATCACTGGAACAAATCATCAAAAAAATCAATTTGCAAACACCTAGAAGGCCACAGGGTCCTCAGTAATCATCGCACATAGCTTTGTGGAAAACAAAGCTTATCGGATAAATCTAATTTCCTTCTGTCACAGAGTGACAGGCACGGTGGAGGGGGGGGAGCAGCCGAGGTACCGTATCCCGATTTTAGACACCCGGGGATTTTGCCCTTTGTCGTGTACTCATGAAGGAAATGTAGGTAAGGCTATTGCCACCTGGCAGGGACACGTCAAACCCAAGGTCAAGGCTGGGCTTCACCCCGGTGGCAGCCTACACTCCGTCTGTGCAGAAGTGACCTCAACCTTTCCCAGGCCTCTGCTTGATTCCTTATTTTTAAAATGTCATTCGGGTGTTGTTTACGGACATCACTTCATCGGCTCCTCAGTTTCCTGGACTCTAGTTTGGGATTAATAATAGGACCGGCCTCACGGCATCGTGAAGATGAGATCAGAACGTGCATGTCAAGGGCTGGGCGCCGGGCGAGGCGGGTGGCCACCGGTCGGCCTCACCGTTAGCACCAGCGTCCCCACTGCCGGCACGTTTGGCTCCTCTTTCTCCTCTACTCCCAGTCACAACCTACCCGGTCAGCTGCTCACGGGGTCCTGTGTCTGCCTTTACTCTGTGTCCCCTCTCCTGAAACGCTCTAGGGCCCTTTCTCCGCCTCTTACCCATCCTATCCAGCTTCCTTCCAATGTGGTGTCCTTCTCGGAGCTTCCCCCACCTTTCCAGCCACTGGGAAGCTCTTCGGACTCCCCTTTCGTGTCATGTGTACCCGTCCGCTGATGCTTATTCCTGTCTAACTTCAGGTCTCGACTCAGATGTCACTTCCTCCCAAGGTCTGCCTTGCGCCAGGGACAGGGGTCCTACTCGGCTCTGCACGTCTCTGTCTCGCCGCACCTGCCGTGGCCCCACATGATGTGCTCCAAGGCCAGCGCCCTGCACCCTATAAGTGCTTAATAAACATGTGCTGAGGGGCGGTGTGAGCCGGACAAGGACTGTATTGTCCTAAGGGACACCTTAGGCTCCAAGTTACAGAAAGCCACTGGAACTGGTTGGGGCCCAAGGGAATCACAGGCTTATATAACCCAACTGTGGGAAGTGGGGTAGTGTGGCTGGCCTCAAGAACAACCAGAACCAGTGCACGCTCTCTCTCTCTCTCTCTCTCTCATTCTGTGTGTCACACGGTCAGATTTATTCTCATCCCCTGCAGGCCAGCTGCTTCCAAGGCATCTGGGCACCCCCAGCCCCAAGTTCATTCTGCACAGCCTCTCCAACCAAGAGGGAAGGCCTTTCCTAATTTCTGTTGCAAAGTTCCTGGGGAGGAATTCGGTGTCACCTGGGCCCGATGCTCTCCTGGTGGTGGATGCTCCTGGGGTATTAGGGTTGGCAGCCCTCCTTAGAATCCCGCGGTGGAGAGGAAGGAGGAACGGACTAGAATCAAGCCAGATAAATCGTGGTGATGGTCGCCTCACTTTGTGAATGTACTAAAACCCTCTCAGCCGTAAAAGACAGAATTTTATGGTATGTGAATCCCATCTCAATAAAAAAATAATAAAAAGTAAGCCAGAAATAAAATCCTGCTGGCAAAATAAACATTTTTTATGTTCTTCTTATTCAAGCCATTCATTTATTCAGTCAACATTTATAGTGTGTCTCTTATATGCCAGCAGTGGCCTAGATGATTTACAATTTGGTTGGGGAATCGCACACACGTACACACTCATCAGGTAAGAAGTTTGGATCGCATTGTCAATGTGCTGGGAAATCTCTGGAAGTTTAAGCATGGAGGGAGATCTACCCCAGGATGGGATTCCCTGGATTTGAGGGGCTTTGAGAATCTTCTGGCCTGGCCCTCTGCCTCGGGTCAGCAGCAAGCACACTTTTTTTGTAGGAAGAAGAGAATGTTTTAACAGGTCTCTCAAGATGGCCTCACAACCTCATCCTCAGAATGTGGCAACTTTGTCATAAGATAAGGTTTCCTTTTGGGCCACCCTAGATCACATTATACTTTTTCAGCCCGTTTGCCCAAAGTTAGCCAACCTGCGAAGTTGGAAGGCACAGTCCCTAAGCCCCAACTGCAAGCTTGAGGGGCTTGCCGGAACCGCCCTCAGGTCTGATGCTGTCCCAGAAGGACCCACAGGACTCCGTGAAAGCTGCAGTACCATGGTTATGGTTTATTACAGGGAAAGGAGACAGAATGAAGTCACTCAAAGGAAGAGACACATGGGGCAAAGTCTGGGAGGGTTCCAAGTGCCAAACTTCCATCGTTTTCTCTCTCCATGGAATCAGGATGCGTTACCCTCCCAGTGTTGGTGTGTGACAATAAGCATTGAATATTGCCACCAGAGAAGCTCATCTTAGTTTTCGTTGGGGCTTTATTTATTTATTTATTCACAAGAGACACACAGAGAGAGGCAGAGACACAGGCAGAGGTAGAGCAGGCTCCTTGCGGGGAGCCGGAAGGCAGCTGCTTGACCCTAGGTGCCCCTAATTGGGGCTTTATTATGTAGGCATGATTGATGGATCACCCAAGTGGCTGAACTCAGTCTCTAGGCTTAATGATAACAAGTGACCCAGACTCTGAGTCACATGGTCTTTCGGACATGCCCAGCTACCCCCTAAAACTGTCAGGTGTCCCCAGCACCTGTCCTAAAGAAAGATACTCCTAGCAGATATGACATAGATTAAATCTCCCCAGAAACGGAGGGCAAAGCCCAGACCCCCTTCCGGGCAAGTCCAAATCCTTTACTATCCATCCTTTTTCTTCCCCTTAACTCTCTCCTCATTAGAGACAGAGGAGAGAGGATTGGTTATTGCCACGAACTGCAAAACATTGATCAGTGCTCAGGACAGCAGCTCATGCCAGCTCGGGCTGCCCTCCCAGCTTCTCTCCAGACTTCCCGAGGGGCAGTTCCCAAAAGAGGGGTTTGGACAAACCGGGGGTGGAAGAGTAGCAGGTTTTCTCTGAGGCCCAAGCTCTTTGGCCAGCAGTCTCATGTCCCCGTGCTCGGATTTTAAGATGGAAACAGTGAGCCCTTGGGTGTGTCTGCTGCCACCCCAGAACCCCAGGTTAGTTTGGGGAATGTCACCTGCATTAGGATTGCCACCAGAAGCTCGAAAGCCAAAATCACAGAGTTGCAGGTGGAAAATGGAGGCTTTGTAAAGGGTTTGTCCAGTTCTGGCAGCATTTGAGAGTGGGCCTGGGGAGATCACCTCCTCCCTGCCAGGGTCTTGGCTCTGTTGGCCGACGTCTGCAGGACCTTCTCATTATGTATACACTTGGCGAGTCTATTTGCCAAGGGCAGTGACCCCCACCTCCCTGCCCCCCCCCCGTTTATTTCTTGTCTCTGGGTGCTTCATGGCCTAGTGCTGTTTTCCATTCTAAGCTCTAATACAGACAAATTGGAAGTGGGGGAGTGGAGAGGAGGGCAGGGGATTTTGTAAGCATCTCATGTGTTCATTGAGTGGAGGTGGAAACGGTGAACCTGACGGTTATCAGAAGCCGGAGTAATTTTCCATAACCTGTGCTTGTTAATGTCCTGATTGGGGTTAATGGATTCAAGGGAGGCAGAGAGTGGCGCAGGGGAGGGAAGGGAAGGGGGACTAATCAGAAGCTGGCAACAGCTCAGTGGTGGGGTGTGAAGGGAAGGGATGATTTGTTGACAACCCCAAGATGATAAGCATCCCCAGAGAGGCAGAGAAGTGGGGCAGAGAGAATGAGATTTGTCTCCTCTGACAAACCCGAGGCGCTGCTGGGACGTCTAAATGGAGCAACCTCCGAGCTCAGGAAATCGAGGCGGGGACACCTGTGAAAGCAGACACCTTGGGGGCAATTGTCATTTTCAGGCAGCTAGGAGGGGACCTCTGGGGTTTTCTCACCGAGCAGGGCCTGGCTGGTGCAGGGGGCCGGTGGTAGAAAGGGAGGAGAGGGAGGAGCGTGGGCTTGGGAAGGTGGGACAGGTTCTGCTGTGCGTGTGACCTGCGGTGACAGGCACCTCGGGGGCAGGCAGTGTGGATTTGACATTTCGTGTGATGATTCCCTGGCAGATGGCAGCAAAGTGTCTCGGGGAAGGTGTGACTTTTTCTAATTTGTGCCAAGGTACTCTATGAGCTGGCAAAGGCTCTGGGCTACTTGTTAGGTTATTATTATTATTATTTTTATTTATTTATTTATTTATTTATTTATTTATTTATTTATTTATTTATTTATTTATTTTCTATTCGCCTTGCAAATTTTCCAGTCTTTTCTGATCTGGCTGCATCATGTGAGGAAGCGGTCAAAGCCCCTGTGCTGCTGACTATTTTGTAAACTGGGAACTTTCAGCTCGGCACACAGCTTCCCGCATGCGCTTGGTGTGGGATTGCGGGACACCCTGGAAGGGTGAGTGGTACAAATGTCATGGGGCGCCGCTCAGTACGTAATACATAGCAAGAGCCCAGAACGTGTTCCCTTGCTTTCACCTGCTAATCCTACTTCCAGAGACCAGTTCCAGGGAAGAGTCGGGGGAGAGCAAAGGCATAGATTTAAGAGCGAGGACAGATTTAGGAGCAAGGATATTTTTCCTTACTTAGTTTTGATCCATTACTCCTTACGGCGTCACCTATCATTAAAAATGTGGGAAACAATGACATGATAAAAATAGGAGAATGAATGTACAAACCCATATGCCCATATAATGGAATATCGTACAGCTGGTGTTATTTGCAGTCAAGGTTATTTTAGGACACAGAAGAAAGCAGGATCCTGCACTATATGTGTAGTGTGGGTCCAGCTTTGTATGTGATATTAAGATGTTTGTGTAAGCAAACGCACGCACATAAAAACTGGGAAGAAATACACTAAAAAGTTAACAGCGGTTATTTCTGGATGATAGAATTAGAAGTGATTTTGTCCCTTTATGCTTATCTTAACTTTCCAGCTTCTTTGAAATGAGTATATAAATGCTTTTATAGTCACAAGCCCTTTTTTCCCTGAAAAAAATCCATACATCTGGGGAGTGAGTGTGTTGAGAGGTCCTCTCGGGCTCTCAGCACAAGGAGACTTCAGAGCCGTGCAACCTCCTGTCAGCCTCTACTTGCTGTTCTTACCCTTCAGATTTGGGGTTTCAGTGGGGCAGGGAAGGGACAAGGCTCCAGGCCAGCTACACCGGCCCCAGGGTGGGGTGTGGGGGTGGACAGTCCATCTTCTCATCCAGAAATGAAGCCTGGATTCTCTAGGCCGCGCACAGGAAATGCCAGGTTAGTCGTATGTGAGATTCCTTTAGTAAAGCAATTACTGGGGCGCCTGGGGGGTCGGGGGTGGAGCGTCTGCCTTGGGCTCAGGCTGTGACCCTGGGGTCCCGGGATCGAGTCCCACACTGGGCTCCCTGCATGGGGTCTGCTTCTCCCTCTGCCTGTGTCTCTGCCTCTCTCTGGGTCTCTCATGAATAAATAAATAAAATCTTAACAAACAAACAAAAAACCCTCAGAATTAAAAAAAAAAAAATAAACCCATTATTTGGTTTACTTCACCAAAGATGCTTTCTCCAGAGTTTACAAACTGTTTAAGCACACGACTCGGGTCTCCATTAGATTTTCTTCATCCGGTAACTTCCTCCAGTCAGGGCGCTGCCTTTCCTTATTGCTCTGTCGCAAATGAAAACCAAAGTCGTTTTTTCCCTTTTAAAATTATTTTCAGCCTGAGTTTTGATCCATTACTCCTTAGCTGGATGTGGAAGGCCCGGCCGGGGGAGTTATCAAAATGAATTTCTATTTGAGTTCTTCTTGGAGGCTTAGCAGAACCAACCGGTACTTTCACAAGCTGTTGAAGAGGCCAATGTCAGGTATTACAAATAAGACAATAAAAAGGGAAAACAGAACTCATCCCGTACCAGACTCGGCGATGATTAAAAAAAAAAAAAAAGGCCCATAATGAAAAACTTGGATGTTCCGAGAGAGCTCTACCTTTTCAACATGATCTTCTGAGGACACGCTATAAATAGACCCCTATGCAGATGCATTTATACATAGAAAATCATTCTGCTTCCAAGAAAGACCCCAAACCTTCATAAATTTCCAGTCTCCTGTCCAATCTCTCCTTTGCTCAGGTTGTGTCCTGGCCACAGGGCCAAGGGACTTCCAGGGAAGGGAGACCAAGGAAGTAAGGCTCCAGCCCTTCCCTCGGGTAAACGATGATGAAAATTTAAATGTCTTGCAACTTCTGGTTGAGTCTGTAGCTTCTTCGAAATAAAAAGTTAAAAGAAGTTAAGTGAGAAGGATCAACGTAAGGAGCTGGGGCGCGGGGTGGGGATTACGTAGGCTCAAGGCGCGGCTTACAAGGCTGGGCGGTGACCCCGAGGGAAGGGCAGGTGCGGTGCGTGAGGCTAACGGGCTTGGAAGCCGAGCGAGAGCGCACGCGGAGACACTGGGAGAGCAAAGCCAGAGTTCGAGTTCCACCTGCCTGCCAGCGGAGCCGGGAAGCAACCCTTGCATTTCCTTGCACACTTTTTGGGACACTTTTTGGGGTGGGGCGGGGGAAGGGCCGGTGCTCCAGGTGGTTGCGTGGGGTTTAGTCTTTTGGTTCTGCCCTCGCCGTCCTCGTTGACTTGTGGACGACTCGGTGTCGATGCCTGTCCCCGGCGTTGCAGCTCAATTCCGGGGGAGACACTCAGGTCCTTGCCTCGCCACCCACTGCCCAACGCCCAGGGCCGAGCTGGGGGACGCCAGGGCAGCGAGCCGAGGGGATGCTCCGAGGGATCAAGCGTGCAGCCAACGGAGGGCTCTCTCTTACGTCCGTCATGGGTTTGTTGGCCAGCTTCTGCCTGGGCCAGCGGCCACTGTCGAGTCAGATGACCTCAGCGACCAGATGTCCGGCAGAAGGCCGGGCCCATGGGACGAGGCTGCCTCGCAGGCCGCGCCCGCCGGGGATGCTGACGCTGGGCCAGACGGCGGGCGGCAGGCCCCTGGGGCAGCCAGAGCCTTGAGAGGCCAGCATTCGGGGGCAGGCCACCTTGGCTGCTTCCCCCGGCCCCGCGGGGCCAGGGGCCGCGGGCACACAGGCAGGTGCCCGTCCCTTCACCCAGGAACCCGAGCTCTCGCTCCCTCCCTGGCAAGGCCCCCCACCCCCCATAGGGAGCTGGCTCGGGGTCCTAGTGATTCTACGAAGTTCTCTCTCTTGTGAGGGTGAAAACGGAGCAGCCTAAACATCTTCGGAGCCCTGGGATCTGCCACAAAGTGTCCCCCGGGGCACTCGTGACAAGACACAGGGCCCCACTTTCAGAATTTAGAGTAAATCTGGCCTCAAAGGTTTGGTCACGGTGACCGCTTCCACTTAGGGCCTGCTGGGGCTTCAGTGGGTCCCCGAATATTTTGAACTTCTTGGCCAGGCTGCCCCAGACCGCGTACCCTTTATCTTGGCCTCTGGAAGTGTAGACAAACGGAGGAACAAAGCTGGGCTGAGTCCAATAGCCCCGGGAGCACGGCTTCTGCGTAGACAGACGACTTGGAATCGATTCCTCCCATGGGCGACCTTAGGGGCGCATCCTGAATTTTCTTCAAAGCCTAGTTCTTCATCTCAAAAGCAACGGGGGGGGGGGGGTACAGCCCAGGTGGCTCAGGGGTTGAGCATCTGCCTTGGGCCCTGGGCGTGACCCTGGGGACCCGGGATCGAGTCCCCCATCGGGCTCCCTGCATGGAGCCTGCTTCTCCCTCTGCCTGTGTCTCTGCCTCTCTCGTGCTCTGTGTCTCTCATGAATAAATAAATAAAATCTTAAAAAAAAAAGTTCAAAAGCAGCAGCGCGTGCGTGGTAAGGTCAATGTGAGGATGGCTGAACACACAGGCAGGGGGCCCGGGGGCCCCCCCAGGTTCTTAGCCTTCCCCCTCTCTCCACCTGCTTCTCCTATCTCTAGAGCTATGATTTCTCCAAACTATTTTAACTGCTGGAACCTTAAAAAAAAATTTCCAACACCTGTGTAGGTTTGAAGCCCAGCATAGAGAACGGATGAAGGCCCCAAGCTGCCACCAAGGAAGCCCCTGCATTGTCCCCTCTTCTTCCCCTGGGCAGAAGCCTCCTGCAGATTTGAGGCCACAGGGATGGCCTTTCTCGTTTGCTGGGAGACCCTGGGGCACACGGGCACCACGGATTGCTGCCACCTGGGCTGCTCCCCACTTTCCACTGCTCCCACTCCTCCTGGGTCCGGGCAGCTGGAAGCTTCCCATGGAGGGCTCCGGTGTGTTCTGGGTTTAAATGAAAGCACTTTGGGTCAGAGTTCTTTCCACCCTGGTGTTTTCTCTGATGAACTCCCCCCCTCGGAGGGACAGGGACTAGCTGCCTGAGAGCCCGCGCCCAGCCCAAGGGCGAGTCCTTGCGAGTTGTTTTGTGCGCCTGTGTCAGCAATGGGGGGAAGAACTTGGCGTGCACGGCCCTTTGCTGGGGTTGGTGTGCACGTGGAGAAGACTGATAGAATTAGGCATGCTGGTGCAAGAAGGGGGTCAAAGGGTAAAATCACGGGACACTTAGCTGTGAACCAGGCTCTGGTGCCAACTGAGCAGTAGTAGGACCTGCTCCCGCCCTGGGTGCCTCTAGCTCTGGAGGTAGCCTCTGCCTGAGCTGTTCCTACAGGGGGACCCCGGGGCTGTGAGGGCTCCGGCAGGTGCACCCCCACTCCAGGCCCCTGACTTGCCCTATCTCTGCCCCCTTCTCTGGTTGGCCGCCGTTTCCTTTCCTGCAGGATCCTCTGGAGGCTCGTGAGAAGGGGCACATTCGTCCCTCCCAGGGAGGAGGAATATTTGAGGGCTGGGAAGAGGGCTTCTCTTCCTTTCTGGGTCTCTGATTATAGATCGCCGGGTCTGGAGGATGAGGGCAGCCTGGAGTCCTGCCCTGAGCCGGGAGTTGGAATGTACAGTAGTGCTTTCAAGACCTTAGTCATCAGTAAACAGAGCTATTATGCTCCGTGTCTCATGTGCTCTCTCCTCTGCTGGGTCGCCTGTGGTTGCCATGGATATGGCTTTGTCTTCGGAGGCCTATAACCAAGGAGGATTTAAGTAAATCCTCGTGGGGCAGGTCAATATTTCCATACCCCACCCCACCTCACTGCACAGCCCCCAACCCACGCACCCAAAAGAAAGAGAGAGAAAGAAAAAGAAGAAAATAAGGCCACACTTAAACAGCGCCAAGGAATCCTTAAACAGTTCTGCAATCATCACCAAAACAACAACAGAAACCCCAGGCTTTAATTGCCAGGACTTAAAGGGCGCACATTTTTAAAAAAGGACTCAGAATCAGCAGGATGAGGTCCATTAGTGGCTCTGGCTGCAGCCAGCGCCAACGATGGTGTTTCCCGGTTGAGTGCTTTGGACGATATAAAGTTACATTTTTGTTTTCTTGACAGTGCTTAGTTTTCAGAATGCTTCTGGATCTGCCCCGTCTTGAGATGTGTCACAGGCCCGCATATAAACGAACCTGTGTTTCCAGCAAACAGTGGTTGTTTCTGACACGGGGGATTCGGTGACATTTGGGCATGACTATGGAAGATGGGTGGATTGCTTGGAGAGGGCTAAAAAAAGAAGACCTGGTCCCCTCCCGCAGGAACCGAGGGGCCCTGGTGTCTTTGTTTCAGGCACACTCTCCCAGGATCGCTCGGGAGTCACGGTGCTGTCACCTGGTAAAGCAGGGGACGGAGGCTGAGAGCCCATGTGCGGCCACAGGCCCTCCCTGCTTTGGTTCTTTGCTCAAGCACTGCCTTGTTTTTTTTTTTTTTGGCTGCCTTGTTTTGTGTGTGTGTGTGTGTGTGTGTGTGTTTTAAAGATGTATTTATTTATTTATTTGAGAGAAAGTGAGAGCGAGAGGGAGAGCAAGAGTGATAGGGAGAAGCAGACTCCCCGCTGAGCACAGACAGAGGCCTCAGTCCTTGGCCTCTGGGGTCATGACCTGAGCCAAAGGCCGGCACTTAACCAACTGAGCCACCCAGGTGCCTGGGCTGCCTCCTTTTTCAATGGGATGCCCTTTGCGTGCGTTCCTTTGTGTGTGTGTTTCCAGGGACCACACCGCCTTGGCCAGAGAGGCAGGCTGTGGACCACCCCCCGCCCCCCCCCCCGGGTAGGAGGACCCGGACTGAGGTACCCACAGTGTGGAAAGGGCTGCTTCCATAGCAGTGTGCTGCCCCCCACCCCCTTGGGAACAACCTGGGGTTTTGTCATCCATCCCGCTGGCTTCCCTGCTCACTGTCCTTGGCAGCAAGACACTTCCAGTGAAGAAGCAGAGTCTGGCCTGCTTCACCCGGTGACCTCTTGCACCGAAGTGGGGGGGGGGGCGGGAAGTGATGTTAACGTCCCTCCCGTGGGCTTGAGCTTTCATGGGTTTGTACTTAGACTCTGGGTTCATCCAACGCCCCACCTTGCTTGCCCTCTGCAGCCCCCCAACCTCTGCCTGCCATGTTACCTGGCAACCACTGGACCTTCCCAAGTGGAGGATTAGGCCTCTCTTGCTCTGACTCCAAGCGACCCGGGGCAAAGCCCCCTGCACTGTCGGGAACAGAGAGGGTGATAAGGCTGCTGCGGCTGGTTGCCATGGGTGGTGGCCTGTCTGGACAGGAAAGGAATCCTGCACACTTGAGCTGCCTCTGGAGGGCACTGTGACAGATGGCCTGCCTCTTACCCCAGGCGTGGGCTGGCCTCCCCCGGGCTCCCATCCTGCCTCCAACTGCCCTGCAGTCTGGGGCAGTGTTCTAGAGCAGGGGGTGGGGACCAGCAAACAGAGGCCCAGCTCCCAGGTTTGATGAGGTCTACTGTGAGGTGTGTCTGGGAGGCCTAAGACAACTTTGGGATGGGAGGAGGAGTCCCCAGATGGGCAGCTACTAGGTTGTCTAGGCCGCCCTATCGAGCTCCCAAGGAAATTCTTTTCCCTGAGGCTTCCATAAGGTTCTTCCGGGACTGTCACCGAATGGGTGAGATTTCATGGGCAAGCTGAAGGGTATGCTGATCCTTCCTCAGTATCAGGCTGAGAGACACAGTTTTGATCTGGATTAAAAGGAGTTTTCTGGTTTTCCAAGTTGGTAGAATGGAATGGAATGGAATGGGGGTGGGGGGGCTTGGATTTGAGGGTGACTAAAAGGACCCAGGAAAGTCATGAACCTTTAAATGACATCCTATCTGTACCATTACCAAAAAAAAAAAAAAAAAAAAAAAAAATCACAAGCAAGAAAGGGAGGAAGCAGCCAACAGCCAACGTGGTGCAGGGGGAGAGCCACCATAGCTCAGATTTTAAATGAACGCAAACAAAAGATGGAAGGAGGGGCGCTAATGAGGGGTGTCACAAAGGAATAGCAGGAATCTGTATATTAGTGTCAGGAAAACTGAAGTCCAGAATATGCTAAGACTTGTGAAACAGCAGCTGACATGAGAATAATGCTCTGTAGTTTGCAGAGCATTTTCATGTAAATGATCACATGGATCCTCACAATAATCCCTCAGGGTGGTGGGGGGTGGTGGGGGGGTGGGGGTGGGGGCAGTTATTATCCTCAGAGTGTGTGGGGACTTCTCAGAGGCAAAGCTGGGATTTGAGCCCAGATCGTCTTGGGCCGAATGCTGGGTCTTTCCACCACACCACATCACTTTGTTACATGGCTCAGAAGCATGTCTAGAGAAAGACGGGTGGGCCGTGACTCAGGAGACGGTGTCCTGCGGGCAGGTGATAGAGAGCAAAACTAGTTGCATCTGTATTTTCTTCAATTCATCACGAAGCAACACAATCTTCAAAAGCTAGAACAGGGATCCCTGGGTGGCTCAGCGGTTTGGCGCCTGCATTCGGCCTGGGGCCTGGTCCTAGAGTCCTGGGATCGAGTCCCGCGTTGGGCTCCCTGCATGGGGCCTGCTTCTCCCTCTGCCTCTCTCTTTCTCTCTCTCTCATGAATGAATAAATAAAATCTTAAAAAAAAATAGAACACATTTCTTAAGATGAATGAGACCTTGAAGGAGAGCCGAGTTCTCCAAGCCCAGACCTGGCCGTCGGAAGACAGCTGCTTCCAGATGGAAGCTTCTCTTGCATGGCACCTGCTCCAGAAGGGACTTGCTCAGTCTCCGTGTTCCCCACTAGACTTAGTGTCCCGAAGGCGGGGCTACGGCCCCCCTGTCCCTCATGGTATCCCCTTTGGCTGCCCAGGCGATGAATGAATAAATAGCCACAGACCCGCTGGCAGTGATTTTTGGGAACTTCTGGAGAATGGGAGGTATGCCACAGGGAGAGGCTGACGTCATCATGATTTACCAACTGGGGACAAAAGGTAGACCCTAGAGTCTACTTGCCAACGAGCTGACATTAGTCTCTAAAGCATTCATGTTGATTTCAATGATAAAACTGAGGCCCACGTATATAGGGTGAGTCACAGGTGCTCGTCTCCGTCATCCCAGAGGCCTGCTGGAAACTTCTGTTTTGGGGCAATCAAGGCTGAGAGTGAGCCATCGGGGCTGCAGTGTAATAACTGCAGGAAGGAAAGGGTTTCAAGGCAAGAATCTTTTGCTTTAGACTCTAGGCTCTGCTTTTATTTTTTTTTAATTTATTTTTAAAAGAGTTTATTTATTCATGAGAGACTCAGAGAGAGAGAGGCAGAGACATGCTCCCTTCAGGGAGCCTGATGCAGGACTCAATCCCAGGACCCCAGGATCATGCCCTGAGCCAAAGGCAGATGCTCAACCACTGAGCCACCCAGGCGCCCCTCTAGGCTTTGCTTTTAGAATGAGTTGTTCTATGACGCATTTAGGCTTAGAAACAGACTCTTTCCTTCCTGCTTGTGTAGAAGGTACATATTTTAGAGAAGGTGGGAGAGGATACCTGTAACACCAAAGCCGAGCGACGCTGCTGGTTCCTCGTACCTACCATCATGACCATCACTCAAGTGTGCACACGGGCAGGATGCTTTCTAGAGGACTTTGGGCTCCACAAAAGCCAGGTTTCCAGACATTTCTTAAGCTTCTCTCTTCTCAGGAAGAACCTTAGTTAAGAGTAAGAGTCTCATCTCTTTTCCTGACCTCCAGACACATCTGTTCTGGAAGGACACATGTGTGAACTTCCATGGGGCTGGAAGGACCTTGACCTGAGTCCGTCTCATACCTTATCCTCTTCATTCATTTCACGGTAGCCATGGGGGGCTTCCCTGTACCCCTCAACACATCCAGGTGTTCCCACCCCGGAGGCCTGTCACCTGCTTTTCTCTCTTCTGGGGCCCCTTCCCTAGATTATCCCCAGCACTGGCTGGGTGTCGTTCAGGCCTCTCAGCTCAGAATCTCCTGGGAGAGGCCTGCCTGACCCATTCGCCTTGGACTTTCCTCATAGCGCTTTCATCACAATACAAAATTGTTTAATTCCTCTTCTCTCCCTCCTCCCTCCTCCTCTCTTCTCTCTCTCCTTCCTTGTCTCCCTCACTAAAATGGGAGCTCCACGAGGTAGCCCTTTACCTCTCTTGCTCCAGGTATCTCAGCACCTGGGATGGTACCTGAACAGGTGCTCAATATGCATTTGTTGTGTGAATCCCTTTACCCTTTGCCTGTCTTGCTCCAGGTATCTCAGCGCCTGGGATGGTACCTGAACAGGTGCTCAATATGCATTTGTTGTGTGAATCCGGTGACTCGCTCTACCTTTTTCCTTGGCTGCTTCCATTGAGAACACTTGCAGACACTCTGACCACCTATTTTCAATGAAGGCTAAATGAAGGAAGGGAAATGGGGATCATTTGCAAGAACTTTGGTATCCGGAAACAGTCTTAATGTTTGCGGGGTCTCTGATAACCTGAAAACAATCCACGGTGACAGGCTCCGATCACCGGTTCTGGAGGCTTCTCGAAGGCAGAAGAAACTGTGCTTCTTGTCCTGCAGTGAATGAAACCTTAGGGAAAGCTGAGGAAAGGGAACGGGCTGAGGCCATCTGGGAAAGCAAAAAGCACTGCCCTCAGGAGACAGGCCTACTCAGGGTCTCTCTAAATATCCTGAACATGTTGTGCCAACCTGGCCAGTGCCCATGGGCAAGATCAAGGTTGGAAGGAGCTAGGAAAAGGCCAAGGATAGGCCAAGGATAGAGAAGCTTGGGTGGTGGAGGAAGCTGAGGAAAACACATCCCGGGAGGTGGGGGCCCAAGGTGAGCATTTCGGTTGATTTTACTGCACAGTGTGGTCACGCTCCCTCTTTACCTCAGTTTGACCAAACGGGGGTATTACTGTTGACTTTCTCAGTGGGGAAGGTAGGAAGTGGTGAGGGTATCATGCCATCTTTTGAAACAAGGTACCCACAAAAAAACCAGTCAACTAAACAAAAGCCTACACTTCAGCAATGCAGGGTCACACAGCAGCTACGATGTCATCGATCCCCTTGCCTTCTCCTCCTTGTTCGACCATCTTGGACATTGGCCTCATCTGGACCTACCACATCCACATTTAAGCTAGAAGAGAAAAGGAAGGGAAAGGCACTCAACATTCAAGCTCAACGTGAAGAAGGTGCACACATATCCTCCATTCATACCCAATTGGCCAGAACTTTGTCCATGGACGTACCTCAGTGCGAAGGAGTCTGGCCAAAGTGGTCTTGAACTGGGTGGCCACATCCCAAAGAAAAGTTCTACAACCATGAGAGAGGAGGAAATGATGGATCCGGAAGCAGCATCTCTGCCACAGGTGACTGGGGGACATCAAGGCAAAATGCCTTGTGAATACAGTGATGGTTTTCCCTTGCAACCGGCCCAGGGAGGAAAATCAATTAGAAACTGAGAGGCTCTCCGCCAGGTGTTTGCACAGCAAACTATAGGTCTGGAAAAACCGACCGATGACAACTTCTCGCTAGCCCAGTGATAATAAAAGCCTATTAGTGCCATAAAACAGAGATGTAGCGAGTTTGAAGACTTCCTCAGAATGCGGGACCTACCAGGTAATTCCCCTAATCAGTCAGAAGGCTGCTTCCGGCTCCCGTCACCAACTCTTTGGAATTAACAATAAAGCGGGCCTGCTGCGGAGCCTAAATCTAGAAATAAATCTAGAAATACTAGAATGTAAGCTCTGGAGATATTAAAGTCGTGGCAGACCCTTATTCATTTGATGTGTAGCTGCTGAACGCACCGTGCGATGGGAGTGGGGCAGCTGTGCTCTTGAGAATGACAGAGATGTACCTTAAGAGTTCAGCAGCAGAGCGTGTGCGTGTGAATGGGGCAATCATTCATTTATTCACTCATTCATTCAACAAATATTTATTGAACACCTACTTGGTGTGTGGTTTTTTTTTAAAGATTTTATTTATTGGGCATTCCGGGTGGCTCAGCGGTTTAGTGCCTGCCTTCAGCCCAGGGTGTGATCCTGGAGACCCGAGATCGAGTCCCATGTCGGGCTCCCTGCATGGAGCCTGCTTCTCCCTCTGCCTACGTCTCTACCTCTCTTTCTCTGTGTGTCTCATGAATAAATAAAAAAAATAAAATCTTAAAAAAAAAAGATTTTATTTATTTATTAGAGAGAGAGAGCATGAGCAGGGGGAGGCGCGGGGGGTGGGGAGAAAGAATCTCAAGCCGACTCCATGCTCACTGTGGAGCCTGATGTGGGGCTCGATCGGATGACCCTGAGATCATGACCTGAGCGGAAATCAAAAGTCCGATGTTTAACCGACTGAACTACCCAGGTGCCCCTTGAACACCTACTTTGAGTCAGACGAGGCTGAGACATATTGATGAGTACAGGATAAGGTTCCCGCCTCAGAGTGTATATTCTAGGGTGAGGTAAAAGGCAGGTAGGAAGAAGGGAAGGGTGTGAATGGATGGAATATTATATAGTGATAAATGTCATGAAGGAGCCAAGTAGAGTGATGACGGAGAATGTGGGGGGTGAGTAGGAGGGTCAGTGAGGGCTCTCATGGGACGTGATGGTTGGAACCTGGAGGATGAGAAGCCAGCCCTGTGGGGGGCCAGGACCGAACAGGTGGCAAAGAGCTGGGTGTTAGTGGGACAGCAAGGGGACGAGTGGGCCTGGAGCGTATTGAATGAGGGGATGCTGAGGCAAGATGAGATTGACAGGAGAGACCTGGTCCCGGAGAGCTTCTGGGAGGGGTGGAGCTTGAGCTGACCCTTGCAGGCCAGGTAAGGTTTGAGTCTGAGAGAGGGAAACGTTTGCAAAGAGGGAGAGCTGGGAAAGGCTTGGGCCTGGCGTGTTATGGCCCAAGGTGGTGGGTAAGAAGAGCTCATAGTGGGTGAAGCAGTGAGAGAAAAGGCTGGAAAGGCAACCTTGGGAAAATTCTGGAAGGTCTTCTAGGTCAAAGGGCTTGAACTCTTAAGGACAATGAGCCATTTGAGCAGGAAAGAGGCATGATCAAAGTGTGGTTCCAGAAAGATTTTCTACAAGCTAGACAGTGGCTTCTTAGCACTATTCATGTTTGGGGCCGGGTCATTCTTTGTTGTGAAGGGCTTTCCCGTGCCCTGCAGGATGTTTAGCAGCATCTCTAGATGCCAGTAACACCCCTCCTAGCCATGACCACTGAAAGTGTCTCCCCCTGTGGCCACATGTCCGGGAGTGGGGCGGGGGAAGGGCAAAATCACTTCTGGTTGAAGCCAGCACTCCCAGGACCCCAGGATCAGCCCTGAGCGGAAGGCAGCAGCCGCTCAACCACTGAGCCACCCAGGGGGCGCCCCTAAGAATTGCAAATTTAAGTAGGAAGGCAACTTTAGCTCTAGCTGCTGAACATTTTTTTTTGACTTAAATTTAAAGAAAAGCTTATACAAATGAATTTTAATTCACTCCAAAACGAGGCCTTGAAGGCCCTGAGGGATCTTCCTTCTGTACTTCCATCTCTTGGCATTTTGGCCTTCCCACAGTGTGTCCCTCACTCCTCAGCCCCTGAATCTGGGAGGTGGGGGCCGGGGGGGCTGCACGGAAGGAGGGAGGTGTGTACACCGAGCTGAAATCACATTAAAGAGGAGGATTGTTTTGAAATATTATTTTTCCTTTGAGCCCCTACATTGAAATTAGCTTTGTGGGAACTCTTTGGGGTTAACTGCCCTTCAAAACACCCCCTTAAAAGATAGCCTTTCCGTGCTTCCCTTCTCTAGATGATATTTGAAACATATGCAAGAGAATATGAGAAAGAAAATCCAGAGAAAATTTTATTTTTAAAATCTATTTCTGGTCCTGTGACTTTTAAACAGCAAACTGGGTGGGTTGGGTCCCCTTGGAACTTCCGATTGGGAAATAGTCTTTGCAGGTGTAACTAATTAAGATAGATCATACTGGATGGGACGGGATCCCAGACCCAGAGAAGGGTGTGCTCAAAAGAGGCGGGAACGACGGAGAGACACGCTGGGTGGGAGGCCCGTGTGGAGAAGCAGGTAGAGGTTGGGGTGACCCAGGATGAGCCAGAGGACAGCAGGGATGGTGGGGAGCCCCCCAAAGCTGAGAGGAGGCAAGGAAGTGTCTTCCCCTACCGGCCTGGGAAGGAGGACAGCCCCCTGACACGCTGATTTTGGACGTGCAGCCTCCAGAACTGGGGTGGAAGAGAGGCCTGTTGTCTTAGGCCGTGCAGTTTGTGGTAATTTGTGGTAATTACGGCCCTAGGACATGAATACAAATGGTTATTTTATAATCGGGTTGAGTTTTTTATGACCCCTTGGGTTGGCTGGTTTCTGCTTCGGACTCTTCGCCTTTCAGAGCGGGCATGAACCTGCCGCAGAAGGTCAACCTTTGGCCATGGGACTTCACCCCTGCTGGGTGGCCTTTAAAGGGGGCCCACTTCAAGTTCGTTGCCATGGGCCCCCAAACCACGGCCCGAATTTTGTGCAACAAACAGGTTTCCTGCGGGAGGCCTGCACGTGGCAGGAATGCTCCCTTCACACCAGATTCCATGAGGGGAGGGTTGGGGGGTGTCCTCTGTGGTGAGTGGTGGCGGGTCATGGCTCCAGTGTCCCAACTACAGGAGAGGATCCAGCAGCCCTGAATTAGAAGGGAGAGGGGAAGCTTCTGGTCTGGTCCCAGAGAAGAAGAGTGGAGGTGAGTCAGTGGGTAACGGGTGTGGGAATAGGAGGGAGAAGCCAAGGGTGGCGGTGGGGGGTGCAGGGGGGTAAGGGGGTGGGGACAGAGCAAGAGGAGCAGGACAGCTGAATCCTTTCAAGAGGAGAGGAGAATGGTCTTAATTTGCCACAGGCAAAAACAAAAAAGGAAGATTACACAACATTTTTAATGACAGTGTTTCTGTCACTCCCCCTGATGGTGGTAATTATGGCTATTATGCAGCTTGGATGGGGAAGGTGCTGTCCTGCTACCCGGGCTACCGAGGGGGTCCACGGAGGAGGCTGCGCATCCACCCACAGAGCCTGGGGGACCGGGACGTTCTCGTGTATGATTCCACAGCACGCAGTTTCTTGTGGAATAAGCTCTTAGAATGAAAACAGGTGGACATTTTCTCCTCCTTTAAGCTTCGCCCTGTGTCCCGTGTTTATTTTTCTGCTGTTGGAGGAGGGTGGACTCTTGCCTGGCTTGATCTTGAGCCAAAAGAAATAAGTGGCTATACTGCTTGTGCACACATGTTTTTAGAGGTGAAGTAAGTGGCTATACTGCTTGTCTAGAAAACAGCTCAGAAACTCATCGAAACTTCGGGTGGTGTGGGGAGACTTGGGTGGGAGCACCCGGTGCCCAGGGCAGCCCGAGAGCAAACTGCCCATGGTCGGCATTGGACAATTTTGCCTCGTTGAGAAACATTGTGTGTCAGGCACCGGAATAGGGGCTTTGGCTATAGAAATGGCCCTTAAGAAGGGGTCTAGTGTTTAGTGGAAAGATTGGTGATTAAATTCATTCATTCATTCATTCATTCATGACTCCCTTCCAGGCACCAATGACTGTTCCAGCACTCGGGGGACTGAGTACACTGAGCAGAGGAAGGCCTGAAATCAAGGAGGTGCGTGTCGAGCAGATGGAGGAGGCATCCATCGGGCCTGGGGTTGGGGGGGGTGTCAGGGAAGCTTCCCCAGCACATCTGTCAAAGCTTGGAAGGTGCTGAGGCGTGACCGCTGGCTGTCCTCTTAACTGGGACTTTAAAGTTGTTTCCAGGTTTGTATGTGACAATCATCACATTTGCACTTCCTAATCACTGAACAGTGACCTGGCAGAGAAAACCCGGCATCTCTTGAACAAAGGATGGACCTGAAAATGAGGTTTTTTTGGTTATTCCTCTACTCATCACCCCGGTCCACAGACTCATCCACCCTCTAAGTGCTTTTTTTTTTCTTTTTTCACCCTCTAAGTATTAACTCCCTGTGGCTAATGACCCCAAATGCACGCTCTCTGAGCTCTAGGTCCCCTCTCCACCTGCCAGCCCGATGCGGCCACCTCCCAACCTCAGTGACCGGCTTCCGGCACACGTTTCGCGAGCCTGGGGCCACCTGGCATTCCTCATCTTGCTCTCCTCACACTGGATCGTTCTCTGAGCTGTCTCCTCCTCACCACTGCTGGGGGCTGACTTTCCCTGCACCTAAGACCGGAGATTGTGCGTTTGCCCAGGACGCGAGGAGCCAGGGAGGGCCTGGGTGGCTTCCCAGTGCCCCCGCCCCGGGCCTTCCCTTTACGGGCAGGGCATGCAGTCCAGGGCCCACAGCTCGGTGCCCGCCGACAGGAGGAGGCCCCTTTCCTGAGTGCTCCCTGGAGGGTCTCTTGGCTCTCCTACCACCCTTCCTATGAAAAGCAGGAGGGCTCCCTCCAGCTCTGGTGGGTTTCAAGTTCTTAGGCGGTGAGGATCCAGTAGAGAGACTCCCTCCGAGGACTCAGGGCAGAAGAAGCATTTGACAGCAGCTGGGCTAGGCCTCAGTGTGCCAGGGAGAGGTTGGGGGCCTGCTCGACTTCAGAGGTCACGGGCTCCCAGCAGGCGGCCAGGCCACTCTGTCATCTCCGTAGGGTCCCCACTCCTGCGACGGGGCCCCTCTTTTCGACTCCAGTGGTGCTGTGTTCACTGCAGCCAGCAGGTTGGGCCGCAGAAGGCGGCGAGGTGGGCCCGCGCGTGCCCCGGTGCTGCGGGAGGCACAGCGTTTGCCCCACGACTCCTGCTAAATGAGTCACGTTAACCTAATACTCAAAGGCAGCCTCCTTCTGCACCGTGGCTACACCCAATGGCTACACCCAAAACCAGGCGACGAGGACCTTCTGAGTTGGGCTCTCGGTTACCCAGCTCCTCGCAGGGCCTCCCTCCAGGGCCGCCTCCGGCCTTCTGTACGGATGCTGTCACCCCTGAAACGTAGACATCCGATGGCCATCACTAATTCACTAGGTGTCCTCCTTCAGCCTGGGCATACATTTTTAATTAACTTTTATATCAAGACTCAGATGACACAGCCCTACCCCCTACTTTGTCCTCATGGAGCATGGCTGAGGTCAGCGGTGAGCTGTTATTCCACACGCGGAGCTCTCTCCAGCCTTCCCCCTGCAAAGCAGCACTTGCTACTTATTTGGGGCCTAGTTTCAAAATTTTGTGGAATTAATTTCAGCCGTAGCGCCTTCCTCAGCTGGCTAGGGGAGTGCTCGTAGGTTGGTAAGCCTGGGGCCTCCAATTTGATGGTTGGGAAAACGAGACTTGGAGACGTTAAATCATTTTCCCAGGGTCACCCAGCAAGTCTGCAGTGGGGCCCAAAGTAAGACCTCGGTCGCCTGAGTCCCAAGCGTAAGCCCCTTCATCAATCATATTATGAAGCCTCTGAGATGATAAACCTAAATCCAGTGAGTGGCCTGACCTCCCTGAACCCCCTGATTCCAACGGAAATCATGAAGCAGATCTCTAAAGTGACCAAATCCCCAAGCAACATAGCGAAGTGCAGTCCTCCACGGAGAGTGATGGTCATCGTCATTTGGTCCTCCGTTGTTTGAGGTCTGCAGGGATCACACTCTCAAGGCGGAGACCGAAAGCACGGGGATCCTATGAGGAAACACAAAGTAAAACCTCAAAGAGAAGAAAAACTGGAATATAAATCATAAGCGATGGCAGCTCGTGGGCCAAAAGCCGTGGGAAGCGGACGACAGAGGGGCTGCGGGGGCGCGACAGCCAAGGCGAGGGCTCTGCAGCCTGACTGCGGACACGAATTCCGATCCCAGTTTGAGCATTTACTAAAAAGTGTGATTTGGGGGCAGTTAATTTCTGGTGCTTCATGTCCTCCTCTGTAAAACGGGCCTAACCTCTGTGCGTGAGAGCATCCCTGCGGCGGCTGAGCGAGCAGGTGCACGCAGGCATCCAGCGCAGCCGTGTATGCAGCAGGCGCTCAGCAAGCGGCAAGAGGTGTGATGATGATCTAGAACTTGAAGGGCACGCGGAGGCCAGGCCCGGCCCCGAGCTGGAGTTCTGGAGCAGGACTAGAAGGTCTCTGGCTCTGCCTCTAGTGTCCCGTAGCCCAGGTCTGCTCGGGAGTCCAGCTGGGGCTGAAGGGGGACCGGCTGCACCCGGTGACTCGGGTGTGTCCTTCCCGGTGAGGACTCAGACCACTGCTGCTCTGTTCTCCTGCCTCCTCGTCCGGTGGCTTTTACCCGGGAAGGGTGGGGGGTGGCGGGGTGCACTTTTTGCCCCTAAGGGACATTTGGCAATTTCTGGAGACATTTTGCATTTCATAGCTGGGAGTGGAGACCACGTCACCGCTGCTCAACACTCCACGGTGTCCAGAACAGACCTCCCACAACAAAGAATGATCCAACCCCAAATGTCAATAGTGCCAAGGTCGAGGAGCCCAGTTTACCTACATCAAATGATGTTTATTGTCCTAGAGAAGCATTCGGGTCTGTCTTGGGGATGCAAAGCTGAGCCTCGCAGAAGGTGGGAGACAGAGCTCTGCTTTAGGGGGACTTCTTTGTTCGGCTTGGGTTGTGTGGCGATGGTTTTCAACCCCTTCTGTAACCTAGGGGTGTCGGAGGCGAGGGCGTCAGTGTGACCCTTTGACAGGCATCGCTTGCTGCTTTTCCTCCTCCCTCTGGCAGCAGTAGCCTGGTTTTCCTTGTGAAACTGCCATCCTGTACTCACCGTCCCCGTGGCTTGGGTGGAGCTGCCTGCAGCTGTGGGAATGTGACCATCGTGTCACCTGCCTGCTGTGGCTGGTTCAGCAAACACCATAAACTGCCAGGGAGAGATTCTCGTTGTACTCTGGGTACCCGGAGAGGAGAGGGTCCGTGCCTCAGGAGGCAGGAGGTATCTCCCTGTGGTGGCAACGGAGGGCCTTCCAGGGGAAAGCAGAACAGAGAACTAGTGAGCACCCGTGACCCCATTCAGGCCTTGCACCCCAATAGGTCCCTCCTATTTACTTACTTGAGCCAGTAACTCTCCTCCTTTTTCAAACGCATGAAGTAGTTTTAATGATGTTTCTGTCATTTGTAACTGAGAGTCCCGATGAAGACAAACCAGGGGGTCGGATGTAACAAGCTGGGAGGAAGCAAGAACCTTCGGAGAGTACTTTTCAAACCTAAGAGTTTCCATAGAACCATATTGTTCTAGAAGCATTTTCCTTCTGGGAGGACACTTTGCAGCTTTTATTATTATTATTATTAATTTATTTTTTTTTATTAGTTTTTGCCTGCCCAGCATCCAAACCTCTCTCTTATAGGAGCCATAGTGAGACTAGAGTTGCTGGAAGAGCCAGATATCTACCCCCTTCCCAGGAAGGCCAGGCTTGGGTACTTCATCTAGGTGTGGCCAATCAGATTCTCTGGTTTTAGACTCAGACTCTGGAAAGGGAGAGGCAAGGAGGCGAGGATGGTGGGGGAATTTGTTCTGGCAACAGCAAGCATGGATTCCAGAGCAGCAGTGGCCATGGTCACCCCAGTGATGCCCACTTCCCAGTGCCAGCTCTGGTGTCCAGTCGGTGTCCAGCTGTGGCCATGGGAGTGTGTCTCCAGGTTGTTCCTGGGGTGTAATTTGGGGCCATGGGTTCAGTTGCCCAACTTCCCTTTTTCCTTCCTATTTTCCTGAGGCTGCCTCTCCACTACTCACTCTTCTCTTGAAAGATTATTTTCTGCTTAAACTGGCCCGTGACTTCCTGCTGCCAGAACCATGGAAAGGCCTCCTGAGGGAGGCTCCCTATGCTGCTCCCATCAGCAGATATTGCAGCGTCACAGTATAACTCAGTGGCTTGAAACGATGGCTATTTATCATTGCTCAATTATTTGAGTGGCTCGAAGAGGATAGAATTTCATTTCTTTCTCAGATAATAGTCGGAGATAAATGTCCCAGGTTGGCACGGGTCTGCTCCATACAGTCATTCAAGGATTTACATTTCTTTCATTTCAGTCGTCCACCGTCCCCAAGAGTGTTACCCTCATCTGCGTGGTCCAAATTTGGTTGCCTCCATGCCATCATCCAGGCAGCAAGAAAGGAAAAGTGTGCAAGGGATACACACCTGTGGTCTTAGGGCTCAGGCCAGGATGGTGTGTCCACTTCTCACATCCTACTGGTAATGCAAGGGGGGGCCTAGGTAACGTGGAGGAAAGTGGTGGACATTAGCGTTCTCTTCCATAATATAATTCTGAAGGAATGAATCAGTGGAAATTTGAAACATAATGATAGATGAGTGGAAATTTTTTTTTAAATTATAAAGGTGATTCAGACCCTTTCAATTAATTTTTTTTGGGGGGGACATAATTTGATCTAGACAAAGGGAACAAGCCAGCAGTAGGGAGACTTGGCTTGCCATTTAGGCTCCGGTGGATTCTAACTTCCCATTTCTCTTGGCCTGAGTTTCTTTGTTTGTAAGATGGGCAAGGTAATCGTTGCCCTATGAGTTTATTGCAAGGATTCCATGAGATAAGGGATATGCCCAGAACTGTCCCTGGCCCATATCAGATGCTTGGTAATAACTGAGGTGACCTTACAGGTCAGTGTGCTAGGGTATGAATAAGGAACGAGGAGTCCATTCTGCTATTTACTGCCTCTGGGAATTTGGGAAAGACTCCTTTAACTTCTCCAGGTCTTGGGAGCTTTGTAAAAGAGATGACAACTTTTTTTTTTAAGGTTTATTTATTTATTTTAGAGAGTGCACAATTGGGAGGGACAGGGGGAGGGTGAGAAACTCTCAAGCAGACTCTGTCCTGAGTCCAATGTGGGGCTTGATCTCAGGACTCTGAGATCATGACCTGGGCCAAAACCCAAGAGTTGGATGCTTAACTGACTGCACCACCCAGGCGCCCCAAGGGATGATAACTTTTTAATCTGACATTTGTGATTTCTTTAAGAACCTATAAGGCTATGGAATTTGTCCGTGTCGGATTTCATATTTTGAAGATCACATTTAATCCTCCCGCGCTCTTGTAGGAAATGTTGGCGCTGCCACTCACCATCTGTAACAACACTGGGCAATTTATTTAACCTTTCTAACTCTGCTTTTCCATTGTGGTGAATCATGAATCATTTCTGTTTTGAGAGACTGTTACAAACATTAATTGGGGTCACGTATGTGAAAAAGTACTCACCCAGAGACTCAAGAGATGTTAGGCCTTATTGTTACTGTCGCATGTGAGAATCAGATGGATGCTGTATTTTGTGTCTCAAAGAACAGATTTGCCAGAAACACTGACATGGAGACAGGACCTTTCCTCTCCACTGCTAATTCCTCAAGTAGTTATAATCCTTTGTTTGTGACACCACAATTAGTTGCCACTGGAGAGGATTCTAATGTCACAAATAGAAGATTAGGACTTCAAGTGAGACGTAAATGGGAGCGGGTGACCATTTTAAAGTGTTTTTTTTTTTTTTTTGTATTTGTTAATGATATTTTCCCTTGCCCTGCCATTCCAGTGATAGTCAGTTAAAGAAAGACGGCAGCCCAAGGTCTTGCAAAAAGAATCTGGAGAAACTTCTGGTCTCCAGCCTTTGCAACTGTTATGCCATGGTGACTGTTGTGTAGAGACACTAGTTTAAATGTTATGGAAATAAAAGGTTAGACTGCCACACAGTGCTAGAAAAGGCCCTCACTTGTGCTCCTGTTTGGGGCCACCCCAAGCACGGGCTACTAGCTGTGCCCCTGCAGCGTTATTCAAATCCCATGTGGTAGGAAGGCTAGCCAAGGGTAATGTACTCTGGTTTATAGGTAAAAGTCAGTCTAAGAGAAAACCTTGTGTGTAGTGCAAGGATCAAAGGCCTGGGAGCCTGGGCACTTGGGTCTAATCCCAGCTCTGCCATTAACTAGCTGTGTCCTTGGACAATTTTTGGAAATTCTCTCAGTATTTGTTCTGTTGCTCGTAAAAGAGGGGCGGGATTAGACTCTTGCCATCGCTAGATGATCTCTTGGGTCCCTCTGGTCCTAAATTCCCGGTTGCTAGGGCTGCCTTTTCAGATCCCAGCAGACCTGTTTTGTTTAGGGCTTGGTTAGGCTAAGTGCCCTGCTTACTAACCTTGGAAACCTTTATTTCAATGCTGGAATAAAAACAGCCCTGTGAGAACACACTGTGCAAAGGAGCAACAGGGATCGGAGAGCAGAAAACAAATCGTTTCCCTACAGGCTGTACATTTATGCTCAGATATCAGATGTGAATGCTTAGCCGCTGGAACAGGGCAGAAATTTCAGTTTAGTGCGTACTGATTGGGTGACTTAACGTGTTAGAGACTGAATTTAGATCGGAGGACCACGAACCCAAGGCCCTGTCCAGCCCCTGTCCTCAGGCCCGGCCCCATGTGCACGCATGCACACAGAAACACATGTGCTCACACACTCGTGATGATTAGTAGACGTGATACTTCCCCACGCACTGCCTGAGTATAAGGCCGGACACTAGCCCAGCCACCTGGGGCTACCATGGTGAAAAATATCCCCGCCCTCAAGAAACTTAGTTAAGGCAAGTACATAAAAGGAGATCTTAGAAAAGGTGGAGAAAGATGGGAGCCAAAAATGATAATAATAAAACATATTTACATAGGGTTTTACTAAGTCCCTTTGTACATAGTCCACATCCTGTCTCCTGGGTGGCATTTGGACCATCGCTTCTGGTTTTTCTCCCATGTCTCTGGCAGGCTTTCCCGTCGTGGTCATCGTTGTCGTCTTCTTCTTCTTCTTCTTCTTCTTCTTGATTTTATTTATTTGAGAGAAAGAGAGTGAGAGAAAGAGAGAGCACGCACACAAGCAGGGGGAGTGGCAGAGGGAGAAGCAGGCTCCTCCCTGAGCAGGGAGCCTGATGCAGGGCTCGATCCCAGGACCCTGGGATCATGACCTGAGCCAAAGGCAGATGCTCAATGACTGGGCCACCCAGGAACCCCTCCCAGTCTCCTCTGTGGGTCCTTTCCCTTGGCTCGCCCCAGTGTTCCTGGGCGACCTCATTCACGTCCATGACCTCAACCATCACTTATCTGCTGATGATTCTTGGTGAAGTGTCAGCAACATGAGGACAGAAATCCTGCCTCTTGTGCTTATCCAGTTACCCCCCGTAATTAGCACAGTGCCTGGCCCATTATCAATCTTAAAAAATATATATTTATGTTGTTAACTACATCGATATCTCTAGTTCAGAGCTATTCCCCATTTGCTCTCCTAGAAAGCCAACTGCCCATTTGCAACCCCATTTTGCACGCTCATGATACCTTATCCTCAAAGTGTCCAGAAAGAATTGCTTACCTCCAAATAATCCTCCCCAAAACTCATATTTTCATTGACATATTCCTATCTCAGTGGGTTGGACTTCTGTCTGCCCCAATAACCCAGCCAGAAACATAAGAATTTTCCAGGACTTTTACTGTACCCTACTCTATCCTTTATTCTTCACATTTAGTCAACAAACCCTAATGGATCCAGCCACTCATGTCCTTTCTGTTTTATTATTATTTCCACAGTTTCTCAGTTGCTCTCCTCTCCTTCTATTAAGCGTTCATGATCTTCCGGCATGAATTGTGAGTTCCAACCTCAGCCTTATTTTAACTAAACATTTTTTTTTCTATTGTTTTCTCTTGGGCTTAATTTCCTTAGTTTTTAAAAACCATTTTTATCTTGCTGCATAGTGTGTGTGTATTTTTATAAGCAGCCTAAAATACCACCCAACAAAGTGGTAAATAATATATACACACTATGTTATTTTGAAATCTTTTGGTTCCAAGTGAAGAAAACTCAAATCAGCTTAAATAAAAAAGGAGGACATTTTTGGCTCACGCGGTTGGGCAGCACAAGAATGATTTTGCCTTCAAACATAGTCAAAGAGAGAGCACAAACGTGGTCGTCATGGCTTCCTGGGGTTCATCACCTCTTGGCTCTGATTTCCTCGTCAAATGAGAGATCTCAGCTTGATGAGTAGCCTTTACTAGTGATTTAGAAAATATAATCAAACAGCATAACCGGATTGCATTTTTCCAAGAAGGCTGTAACCAGACCTCCCATTTAACGGGCTGCTCTTGTGATGTGAGATTGTCGCTTATCCCCTTAAGAGGTGGGGTCCCTTTTATTGCATATGGATCGGTTTGTGAATGTTGCAAAGTGACGCTATATGACTTTTGGGTCTAGGTCATAGAAGGTGATATGGCTACTGTCTGTCTTCTTGGGATGCTTTCCCTTGGAACCTACCCATCACACCATGGGGAGGGCCGAGCAAGCTGTGGAGGGGACAGCCAGCTCGGTGACAGCTGGCTCCCCGGGCAGCACACATCTTCAGAGAGGTGAGTGAATGAGACTCCACATGATTCCAGCATCAGCCACTAAGTCCCCTCCAGTTTTTGCGTCCTCCCAGCTGTGTGACACACCTAACAGCATAAGTAAGATGATGCTTTATTTTTTTATCTTATTTTTTAAAGATTTTATTTATCCATGAGAGACACAGAGAGCGAGACAGAGAGAGGTAGAGAAATAGGCAGAAGGAGAAGCAGGCTGCCTGCGGGGGGCCTGATGCAGGACTCGATCCTGGGACTCCGGGATCATGACCTGAGCCAAAGGTGAGCCATCCAGGTGCCCCAAATAAGATGATGTTTTAAATTGCTAAATTTTGAGGGAATTTGTTACATAGTAATAAATAAATGAATACACAGAAAAGCACCCCATGTGGATATCCCATGTGGCTCCCCCCCCCCCCGTCCTTCCTTGCTGTTTAAGATACACTTTTAATAAAACAAGGTCTATAAGTAATAGTTGTAGTCACCCTACACAGCAGGGAGCATTCATGTTATGAATATCTCCATTTTTACAGCAAGACTGTCCCTGAGCTTATGTGGCATTTTCTAGGGAGCCATGCCTCAGCTATCCTTGGATTCTAGAGCTGTTTACCAGAAGCAAGCTAAAACCAGGGACATCCTGCTAAGACAATTCCATAGATAAGGACTTTCCTTCCTGAAATGTTAACTGTTCTCAGGAGGCCAGTTATCACATTTACAGAGGGACGAGGCCATGCCACTTGCCTTCCCTTCCCCAGGGGTCCCTCTAGTAACTGGGGGGGAAATGGATCACAGACTGTTTTAACTCTTTCTTCCTCAACCATTGCACTCAGCAACTTCTCTCCCCGAGAGACGCAAGATATCTGCCTTGAGACCTAGTCCTGCTGTTGGACCTATCAATAACCCAACAACAACAAAAAAGAGAATGCCTTCCTCTCGCTCTTCTAGAAAAAGTCTCAGGTTAGCACTGATCAGCTCCGATTGTCCAAACCAACCTTCAGAACAAGGATGACTTAGTCCCACTTAAACCATACGGATTGAGAAAAATTAAGGTGTTGTTGTAAGAAGAAGGGGAAATGCTGGGCCTGCAAACTGAAAATAATAGCTGATATCGATACAGCGTCATAAAAATATATTATCATGCATGTAAAAAATGTATATGTATATAGAAGATTATATACCAGAATTATTTCTGAACTGGTCTCATTTTGGCCTATTCTCCCTCCCATTGCTAGAAAGTGATTTCTAAAATCCAAGTCAGAAGATTCTGGTATATTAGCATCTTGGGGATAGAGACTGTATCTTGTTTGTTGGACAAGTTAGAGTAATGTCACCTGCTGTAACAATCTCCTATGTTTCAGAGGCTTAACACAGCAGAAATTCACTTCTTTTTAAAAATTTCATTTATTTATTTATTTATTTATTCATTCATTCATTTATTTATTTATTTATCAGAGAGTGACAGAGAGAGAGAAAGAGACGGAGATTAAGCACAAGAAAGGGGAGTGGCAGGTAGAGGGGGAATCAGGCTCCCCTGCTGAGCAAGGAGCCCAATGCTGGACTCAATCCCACGACACTGAGATCATGACCTGAGCTGAAGGCAGATGCTTAATGGACCGAGCCACCCAGGTGCCCCAGAAATTCATTTCTCAATCACATAATAGACATTCCTGGTTGATGAGTGGTTTCCTCTATGTGGTGATACAGGGGGCTCTGACTTCTTCCTTTTGGTGCATCTTCCATGACTTAAGTCTTAGGAATCCTGTATCCTTCCAGCGGATAAGGGAAGAAAGAGCACAGAAGCCACACTTCTTAACGTTTTAGCTCAGAAATGACACACATTACTCCTGCTCACTTTCCATTGTGGAGAAGTGGTCACAGAGTCCCATATAAATGCAGGGGACACCGGGAGGCATTATTCCTAGTTGGAAAGCCAGTTCTCTGTGACAATTTTATAAAGGGGATGGGGGATGGGACACAAAATTTGGTGGTCAGCTAGCTGTCCCAAACATTTTTACCTTTGTATTCTTAGCTCCTTACCCAATGTCTGACACTAAAATTGATATCTAGGATGGCTGTGGGGTCAATTAATTTGTTTGAGCCTTAGATGGCCACCAAGAGCCAGGGCAAGTGCGATGGTCTGGCATACAAAAAAGCAGATGACAAATATCAACTGTGGCTCTTGGAGTGGGCACAGAAAGCTGAGCAGAGATAGAATTTTGGCTAAGAGTGAAGCTCCCTGTCCTTGGCCATGTGCTGGGAAGAAGCATCCTTCTTTCAGAGCCCACTGGGGGAAAGTGCAATTTAATGGCAGTTCTCTGACACCCTTTTGCGAGGTGGGAAAAGATCATTTCTGCACTTTCAATAGTTTTCAATCATGCAAAAGGTGGGGTCTTGAATATACCTTTGATAGAAACTGTCCTCTATCTGTTTCTGACAGAGAAGCCCACCTGAATTGGCTGTTACATTGAGAAGCTGGAGCTGAAGTGGGTCGTTGCTGCTCCGTGTAATGGTTCAAAGGCTGTCTGCATGGGAGGCAGAGAGGTCTCTCCGCAGCCGATGTTGCCTTTGGGAAATGACTTCTATTCCGTGGTGGATCCAAACCATGCAGTGCCTGCAGACTGTTGTTCTGGGGAGCCGTGTGCATTGGGCCTGGCTCGATGCTCACAGGGCGTGATAGAGGAAGAGAACGTCAGCATTGCCTTGGCCTCCTGCTGGAGAAGGAGCCATAACAGAGACTTGGACTGGGTTTGGTGAATCTCAACTCTAGGTCTAGGAATGATCTAGACTTTAAGACATATCAAAATGGAAAACACACCTGTTAACCGAGGGGGCTGTCATGAGAGGGAGGCGTACCTTGGAGATAATCCATCCAGATATGTTTTATGAGTTATGCAATTTTCTATGTGTATCGATAAAGAATTTATAAAATTAAAAAGGAGCTGTCCATTTTGGGGTAATTTTTGGTAATTTAGGGAGATAGAGATACAGACCCCTTCATCTCAGCCACTGCATGGGTATTAATTAGACTGACAAAGGCTTGACAGGGAGAAAGAAGCATTCTCCACTGAAGGGAGTGGGCTTTCCCACTGGGAAGAGGCAGTCTGGAGCCTGGAAATGGGAATTTGCTAGGTGGAGCCTGGAAATGGGAATTTGCTGGAGCCTGGAAATGGCAATTTGCTAGGTGGACCTCTTATGCCCTGAGCTCTGAGACATTGTGATAATCCAGGTTGGTGACTTTTGGTCAGCCAGGGAAGTATCTTGTAGAGGAATGTTTATCAATCCTTTAAAAAAAATAGTCTTTGCCCTATTTGCTGAACATAAAAGTCTCATTCAAGAGAGAAGAATGGTCTGAATAGATTCCCAGAGGCTGAAAGGTTGAGATGTGCTGGGGAGCCGGGCGTGGAGTGGCTTTGCTGGAGTGCAGCCTGGTGGGGACGCCTGGAGTAGATGTCTGGAAAGGGCAATGGCACGTTCCCCCATATGCCCTGCCCGTCTCTTTGTATTGCAATCATCTGCTATTTGTCAGTCCCCCCCTCTAGCTCACAAGCTCCCTGAAGGCAGACCCCCTGAGTCGATGGCTCTTATCATAGTGCTTGGGCTCGGTAAGTGCTCAGTAAGTGTCTACTGAGCACACCTGAGTGCCTGTGCTCCCTTGTTGGGGGATGTGTTCCCCTAGAGACTCACCTGTATCCCTAAGGGCTCTGTAGATATCTGGGGGGAGGGAAGCCAAGGAAATGGTAAACTCATCATTGATATTTCATCAGGGCTGGGTGACAGAGACCACTCCTATCACTGCAAGCAAGAAGAAAGCTACCAGAAGAGTCTCAGACACTCAAAAACTGACGCAAGGTGGGACCATTGAGTGTCAAGGAGTAGGTACGTCTGCCTGTGACAAGTTACAAACACACGGGGCCACGTCATAAGCCTACGGAGTCATTCACAAGTGTCCTCCCTGAGGCTGAAACACTGAGTCTGAAAGAAAAGGATGAGTGGGGTAAAGAACAAGAGATTCTCTTGCAGGATGAAATCATTTCTCTTCTGCCAGAACTGACTCACTCCGGGGGGGTTGGCGAGCGCTTGTGCCCCGGAGTGAAGATGGAAAAATGTGATGCTAATTTTACTACTTGATTATATTTTTGTTTCAGGTGATTTTGCCAAGTTTTTTATTTGCTCACAGCGGTGTTAAAATAGAAGCAGTTGATATATTTAAGGGTTTAGAACCCTCTCTGAGTGTCATACCATCCTAATTTTCCCCAGAGAAACATGATACTCCTGGAGGCACGGAGTTTGGTGGCATGATAACCACAGAAGCTCCTATTTATGGAGCCTTTATCGTGTGCCAGACCACGGGCTAAACATTACATTGAGTCATCTCATTGGATATATTGATTTCTCTTTCATTTCACCTATTTTTTTTTTTCAATTTCCCCTTGTACAGATAAAGAAACCGAGGCTGAGGTTGTTCAGGAAGGTCACAGAGGCTTGCAGAAGGTCACAAAGCCAGTAGGTGGCAGACCTGGGACTGGAACACAGGCTGCCTGCAAACTTCTAAGGCTTCCTTGGTGACTGTCTCCCCAGGAGGCAGGAACTGTGATTTCGCTGGGTCCCAAACTGGTGGAGGATATGGACTATGAGTCAGAGCATGGCACCTTTTGAGAAGCCCCTGGAGGCCTGTGAAATGCCATTCGCTCCCCAGACTTGGAATGTGCTTATTGTCCCTTCCATCTGTCTCAGAGAGTCTGACTCTTTCACATGGTGCTCCCTGTGGCCTAGACACTTGGCTCTAGGTGGCCCAGTGTGGAGCTGCAGAGAACCACCATGACCCTGTCTTCCTCGCTCTTCCCATGGCTGCTGTTTTCCCCTCCTCTTGGCCTTGCCTGTCTCCTGCTCCAGTGGACAAGCCCCTGGCACCTGGGCTCCAGCTGACTTCACGTGCACCCAACAGTGTTTTGTTGATGTGCGTGCCGGTCACCTCTCATCTCCCTGCTTGGGGCACCTCTGTGGGTACCCCCACGAGACCTGCCTGATGCCCACCACGTGCATGCTGGAGGTGAGTCCCGTAGGGTGAACCTTTCACCAATGGGAGGCAAGGGCTTATGGGTAAATTACTCCCTCCCCACCCACCATGGGGTGAGGACAGGCACCAGCTCTATAGCTTTTTGTGTAACGCCTGGGGGGTAATGAGTGTTAAAGAAATATATTTTGAACAAATGCCCACCTACGTAGCCAGCATGTGCCTTAGTAGAGGCGGGCAGCTCAGTGACCAGCTTCCTTGGCTTGGTTCTGCTCCCCCCGCCCCTTCTTCCTCACTCCTGCTCCCTATAATCCTTAGGAGATTACATTCCCTAACAAAGTTTTGAATCCTGTGAGTCCTCAGATTCGACTTTCTGGGAAATCCAGGCTGCTAAGACAGGTGGCAGGGTCTGAATAATCTTATATTCATTCGTGGTCTTCGGGGACAGCCAACATACCTGGGGCAGTTCGTCTCTGTGTTTGTAAGGGCAGGACACACAGAAATGGAGTGGAAAGCCCCAGTCTGTGACCTGAGGCTGGGGGACAAATTGCAGAGCACGGCCTTCATCTTACTTCAGACAGCTTTCCGTTTAATTTGCCAGATCCATTTCCTTCTCCCCACTTAAAACTCACCAGTAAGTGGCTTCCTTGCATAACTGAGAGATAGAAAAATACCAAAGGCTGGCCCGGCCCACTTGGTCTCTTCTTGGGCACTTTTTGCACTCAGGGAAGGAAGGTGGTGACATTTGTCTTCATGCTTCTCTGATTGAAACCTGATTTCCTGGTCCCCAAGCAAACCAGGGTCAGTTTCCCTCTCTGTATAGACTCATAATACCCCAGGAAGATGCTAGGAAGAGGCAAAAGGCATGTGTGGTCCTCCTGAGACCCTGTGGAAAGAAAGACGAGAAACTCCAGCCAAAAAAGCAGACTTAGGAAGTCACAGTTTCATAACAGATAGGGCCATGTGGTGGTCACTGGGCTGAAGAGAAGGGGTCTGATAGTGCCGAACAGTCAGTGGGGTCAGGGGGGAACTGTACCTTTCCAGCAGCGTGTAACCCATTGCTGCTGGCCGCCCTAGAGAGACTGCCAGGAGACCTTCTGTAAACCTGGGGCCACTTGAGGGTAGCCCTGAACTTACTGAGAAGCCAGAAATTCAATACAAGTAACTCATAGATCAGTATTGTGAAAAGCCATTCACGAGCTTACACCTACAGGGATTGTGAGAGAGATGGAAACAAATAGGACTGATATGAGCTTCTGCACAAGCTGGAGGCACAAGGTTAAAGATCCCAGGGCCTTATCTAAAAAGACCAAAGGGCTTCAGTTCTGGGTCTGCAGACTGGAGCAAGAAGAGGGCCTCATCACATACTTACTTCGTTGCACATGGCTTCCAACGTTGTCGCTGTTGGAGACGAGTCTTGCATGGTTTGCTCCTCCACAGGGATGGTTCCTGGCTGGTCCTCATCCCGCATAGGCTTCAGGGGTTATTGGAAAGATGGCAGCCCCACAACTTGTTAAGTGCCATGCCGGGCCAAGGTGGGCTACTTGGGCTGCCTACGTTCTTCAATGCACATGCCTGTGCTCACCCATATGCCCTGGGCAGGGCTGCTGGGCAGGGTGCCTGGGTCCTGGGAGGCTTAGCTCCAGACCCCTGTTGACACCGTTGGTGCCACCCACCTGAATGACCACCTTTCCTCACCCACACTTCCCTGACTTTCCTGCTGAGCACCATTTTGAAGCACGCAGTCATACTGGCCATTTTGCCTACTGTTGTGAAACATGACAGTTGGATCATTGTTTCCCTAGAGAAGTGCTGGCCATGTCCTTTGGTATTTGTTGTTCAGAGCCCAGTTATGACCACAGATGGTGCCGTGGTCCCCCTCCCTCTGGGCAGCAGATGCTCTCCAGCTCCATATAACCTGTGTGTAACTTATGTAACCAGGAAGAGACTCCAGGTATGATTCTTTTTTTTTAATTTTTTAAAATTTTATTTATTTATTCATGGGAGACACAGAGAGAGAGAGAGAGAGGCTGAGACATAGGCAGAGGGAGAAGCAGGCCCCATAGAGGGAGCCTGATGTGGGACTCAATCCCGGGACTCCAGGATCACGCCCTGAGCCAAGGGCAGGTGCTTAACCGCTGAGCCACCCAGGCATCTCCCCAGATATGATTCTTGGTGGAGGAGGAGGGGATGATGATTCCCCTTGAGGTGACCTGGAGCTCTCCCCAGGCACGGGATGGCTGCCATAATTTATACCGCGGCAGATACCTGTTTAATCTTTGCCTCAAAAGGTTCCGCGTTACATTACGAAGAACCACATCCATCAGAAAAGGAGGCATCAAACTCCCACCCAAATTACACCAATTTGAAAACAAAATCCCTGTTTCTCATCATCTGTGTCAAACATTTAAAACTACTCCAATGAAAGTCAGCAAAGTGCCTGTTCACATGTTTCTCTGTTTTTTGTGTTTATGAAGAACCCCAAGCTCGGCTGCTTGTAGAGAGTAAGCTGGAATTCCTGGGTTTCTTGAAAAAGGTGCAGAAGAGAAGGAGTTGTCTCCAGGGGACATGAAAGTCCGAGGTCTCGTTTCGCCCTCTTTAATTTGTCTTTCTGGGCTCTTCTGCCTTGAGGCATTTCTTTTGTGGCACTGGCACTCTGACGAGGGAGAGTGTGGTTGGAAGTTGTGGACAGATGCTGTGCTGAAGACGCACAGAACTGAAGATATCTGAGGATGCCGCCTCTCGTCCTCATTAGAGAGTCCTGGCTAGTTCACATTTCTTCTTGAGGCCACGACCATCCAGCTGTACACAGAGAGACTCCCTCCTCTCCGCCCTCCTTTCAAGGCTGCCAATGATAAGACTTTGAACTAAACTCTCGCTACAAAGGGCATCAACCCCTCTCACAGCCCCCTCTGCTCCATAGCGTCAGAAGAATCCCCCCCAAGGAAGTGAGAGAAAACCAAGGACCAGTCTTGAATTGATTATGTGTGAGATGGATATTTCAAGGCTGGCCTCTCTAGCAAAAAAACTTCCACCCAGCTGGGTTCCACATGTAGAAAAGAAGGGCCCTTTTATAAAATACCCAATACAAGATGTTGACCTTTTGGAATCCTTTGGGCAGACCATTTCAAAGGGTGGATATTGTCAAAGGTCACCTAAAAGTAGAAAATGGTAAATAGAATTTAATCAAAAAGGGCTGGAAGGACACCCTCGAACCAAGCCGAGGTGACAGACAAGGCCAGGACTGTGTCCAGTCTCCAGCTTTCAACTCTGACTCACGCCACCCCGAGAAGCAACTGCTCATCTGAGCCCTGGGGGGTCAGGGGTACCACACATTCATGCATTCTGCTCAAGCCCTGACCTTTTGAGCACTGGCCCAGGCTCTTGCCAGCTGCCTGACCATGAACCGCACACCAATGGTTTTTGGGTTTTTAGCTGGGGTCCAGTTGCCCAAAGGCTGCTCTTCAGGGTTTATCCCTGTGACGGCTTTGCCTCCCCCTCCTCGGGGACACGTTCGACTCTCAGAAGCAGACAGTTGACTAAGAGCCTATGGGATACTTTGCAATTTCCTTTCCATTCAATTCGACAATTATTTACCAAACACCTACTATGCATCTGACCGGGTTCCAGGAATATAGATCTCCCTGAGACCGGGAAGTCAAGACACAGTTCAGTCTCAGAGCAGTGTTGGAAACAAACACAATAAAATAAACCACCACCACAAAAGCCGCATTCCAGCCACCAAAAATGTTGTTTCAAGCAAATATGTGTATGGGATTCTTGGGCATCCCTAAGTGGGATTCCAGGATTCCAGTCCTTGTCTCCGAACACCCTCTTCTCTCATCCTCCACACCCCACAGTTGTCCCATGCCTCTTCCAAATTCCCCCAAAACCCCTTCCTTGGGACTCACCTCCAGGCTGCTTCTGCTCATCCCTGGCCCTGCTCTAGGCTCTGTGGCTCCCGAGGGCCAGCTGGGCACCAGCGCGTAGAGCCACAGCTCTCTGCAGCTCGGCTTCAGGTGGGACAGGCGGCCACTGAGGCAGCATGTTCTGTGCTTTGGGCCTGTTGTGCCCAAGATTGCGAATCTGAGAAACCACCAAGGAGCCGACACCAATGCAAGCACATGAGGGTTTATTTATAAGCTCGAGCTTGGGTCCAAGCTCCACACAGCAGAGCAGGGGCTTGGACCCTGAGGTGGGTTCCAGCTGGGTTTTTTATGGGCTGGTCTAGGGGATTTTCAGAAGGGGTGGAGGAATTTTTTCCATTCCAATATGGGGGACAGGGTGGGGGAGTTAAGATCTGATATGGGATTTCCTGCCGAGGACATTCTGCTGTTTTTCCTGTAGAGTTCAGCTCTTATTCACAGGGGCCCAAGATGGCTGGACTTGTGCTAAACCTGAGCTGGAATGGCCTTAATTTTCTCGGCCTCCACAGACCTGCCCCCACACAAATGAGACAGATCTAGTCCTTGTTCTGGAGAAGGTCATCGTAACTGGAGACATCAGCACCCAAACAGGCAATCGCAATTCAGCCTGAGAGGTGAGGGGCTCTGGGATCCAGGAGGATCCAAGATGGCCCCGGGGAGAGGGCCTTGGCTGAGGCCTGAAGGGTGAATCTGGCTTCCAATGCAACCTCTGTGACTTTTGGACAAGTTACCTGGCTCCTCTGTGCCTGTTTCCTCCTCTGAAACTTGGGGCTTATGCATTATAGGGGGGTCGCAAGGCTCTAACGATTTAATACAAGTGAGTGCTTGGACCAGTGTTCAGTGGTGCTCAACAAACACATGATTAGGACATCAATGCACTGAATCACACATTCCTGGGCTGTAGTCACAAAGCAGCTTTGTGTTTCCCCCCACTGCCCTGTGCATCTGGAAACATCTCCAGACTTTCCTGGGTGCTCTGAGGAATGTCATAGTGTCATTTCCACACGTAAACCAGCACGTGTGCTCTCTCAGACTGGGGGGATCTTCCAGTCACTCTGTCTCTGCTCCAGAGGGGGCTGGCTGCCTGGGCAGGGCAGGGAGAGGGTCCCTTCTTTCTTTTCCTTGCTTACCTCCTCCCATAGTCACCAACCGTGGTTCCTGGGCTCCCTGGGAGGGGGTGTGGGAGGGAGCAATGAGGGGAGTGGGACCTTCTCTTGCATCTGGCCCCCACCGTCCTAAGCCTAAAGCAATAGTTGTCTGTGCAAATCCTCCCTCCCAGGGCCCCATTGTCCTCCACGGGGATGGGGCATTGGACTCTCCCGGCCGCTCACCCTTTGCCAGGGCTCCAGGTGGGTTCCTCTCACAACACAGTTTGGTGTCATTTATCTGTTGCTTCATTGTTTCAGCTGAAACCTCCCTCCTAACTTCCTCCCCAACTGTTAGCCACCACCATCCTCCCTGGGGGCTACGAGGAGGTGGTTTGCTGGGAGGTGGCACTTGTCACGAGGGTGGCAGATGAGATGGCAAAGGTGGGCAGGGACTTCTTTATCCAGGTGGCTTATGACTGTGACTCTTGCTTCCCAGGTCCTGCCATGATGGGAACAAGGGTGCAGAAGACTAGGTAGGCCCTGCCTCCTTATGAGAATGACAAACCTGTGTGGACTGCTGTGCAATACAAAGTGTCTTTCATATCCATGTTCTCATTTAAAACCCACAACTTGGGATGCCTGAATGGCTCAGTGGTTGACGGTCTGCCTTTGGCTCAGGGCATGATCCCGGGGTCCTGGGATCGAGTCCCATAACAGACTCCCTGCATGGAGCCTGCTTCTCCCTCTGCCTGTGTCTCTGCCTCTCTCTTTGTGTCTCTCATGAATAAGTAAATAAAATCTAAAACAAAAAACAAAAAAAAAAGATTATTTTCAGTTTTATATATAAGGACACAGGTTCAGGAAGCTAAGTACCAAGGTCACACAGCTAGGAGGTAGCAGGTTCCAACTTGGTGATTTGATGTCTGTTTCGTTCCTTCCATTACACCATAATACGTGGAGTGAAGGACATGGGCCAGGGGAGCACCGTTCTGAAAGCCTGGACTTGGGCAGGGTGTTGTCCTCTGGGAGGAGGCAGCCGTGGGAACCACGTGTGCCGGACCCGGCCTGCTGTACTCACAGCTGCAGTGGGCATTGTGTCCTCCACACCCAGCTGCCAAACAGAACTGGCCAAGCTGGGCAAACACGGGCAGTGACTTCACTCTCCCTGCTTCACACCTGACGCTAGACAGACCCAACGAGTCCAGCCCAGGGTCTCCACCTCCCCATGCTGTGGACAAATCTGGGTCATCCAGACCCAGGTGAGGAACCTCTCTGTCCAGCAAAGAGCCCCGGATGAAGCCTTCTAAAGCCAAAGAGAGAAGAGTAAGTTCTCCACAAAACGGTGACCTGCTCGAGCCAGGACCTAGAAGTCTGCTGACCCCACAGCCTCACCAGCCCTTTGGTTACTAGGACCCTGGGGCTTCACCCAAGAATTCTTGGCCTCTCTCCTTTTCTGCATAATTTGGTTTTAGCACATTAGAAGATAGGAAAGGAGAAAAAATGTGTGGGAAATATCAGAAAGGGAGACAGAACATGAGAGACCTCTGACTCTGGAAAACAAACTAGGGGTGGTGGAAGGGGAGGTGGGCGGGGGGTGGGGGTGACTGGGTGACGGGCACTGAGGGGGGCACTTGACGGGATGAGCACTGGGTGTTATTCTACATGTTGGCAAATTGAACACCAATAAAAAATAAATTTATATATATAAAAAAAGAAGATAGGATCTTATGCCAAAGGAGGAGATAGAAGAATTTAAACTTTGGTCTCTATAGCAAGAGGCTTACCTGACATTTTGTTTTAATTAATCTCTCTCTCTCTCTCTCTTTTTTGGGGGAGGGGGAGGATAGTAAAGCAATCTATATTGATTGTAGAAAAATTGGAAAATAAAAAAGGGTGATGAAAAATTTACTCATGAGCTTTACACTATACAATTTTTGCGGATTTCCTTCTAACATCAACCTCATACATATAAAGCATATGTATAGACACGCTTGTAATAACAAGATCAGAATTGTGGTGTAGAGACTATACTGTAACCTGCTTTTTCTCCCGAAGTTGTATGTGGCAGGCATGTCCCCACACCATTAAGCTCAGCAGACTCTTAACAGCCTTGTGTGATGGATTCTGCATTGTGCTAGAAAGACGACACGGAACGAACTGGTGAGGGCATAAATTGTGAAAACTCTCTAGGGACCTCCCCGCCCCGGGAGGACCCTGTTTGGTCACCTCTTAGCAACACAGCCTGAAGAAACTGAGCCCGTAGCGCAGAGGGCTCAGAAATCTCCTCTCTCTTCTTCCGTAATAATAGAATTTTACTGAGTGCTTCTCAAGTTCTCCTACGCCTCAGGATGTGCCCTGCCCCACCACAAGTGGTTCCTCCAAAGGAACACATCCAATCATCCAATCATCTTTGCCTTCTGTCTGCAATCTCTGGCCCTGAGTGCTCCAGGGTTTCCTTTTTATGAGAGCCCATAGCACCAAACTCACCCCCTTCCAGTTCTCCCTTAATTAAAATGTGTGCAACTCTGCTGAAAGCCTTTTTTGCACAAGAAGTTGGCTTGGCATTAGGGGGACTCCCTGAGTGATGGGTCTTTGAATTGGATTTTTTAAAAAAGATATTATTTATTTATTCATGAGAGACAGAGAGAGGCGAGAGATGCACAGAGACACAGGTAGAGGGAGAAGCAGGCTCCATGCAGGGAGCCCGACGTGGGACTCTATCCTGGGTCTCCAGGATCACTCCCTGGGCTGAAGGCGGTGCTAAACCACTGAGCCACCCAGGCTGCCCTGAATTGGATTTTTAATAACAGTCTAAACTCTGTGACCTACCTCACAATGTCCCAAGGGAAAGCTCTCTTGCTTTTAAATTCAAGGACATGGAATATTCAGCCAAATGGATTCAGAAACCGCATACCTCAGCAATGGTTGTGTTGGTGGTCTTAGACTATTTGTGAGCGTTAACGAGAGGCCTCACTGTTTCTAGCACTCTCTCCCTCACCATTCTCAGTCTGTAACTAAACACCCCATGTCAGTCGCTTGTGAGAACCACATGATGTGCCTTTTGTAGAGAAGTTTCTCTTTCCAGTTCAGGACTTTGCTAGAAATGACTTTGACCATTTTTTTCAGATCGGATTCTAGCTTAATCCCCCTTTCTCCTTCCTGTCCGTGCACACTTCTATATGAGAAAAGTTAGAAACATTTTTCAGATGTGTTTCCACAGCCCTTGAATCTTGTTATTCTGGGGGCTTGGCACTCAGTGAGGCAATGGGTTTGGGGAACTTCCGGTGGAGGTCAGAGAGCCAATAAACCACTAAATAGTTGGTCAGTTTTAATGATTAAAATGGTTTGGACTGAGTCGCGTGTCAGATCCTGGTCTTGGGGGAATGAGGAAAGGCGAGACTGTAAAGCGAAGAATGTTCACGTTAATTTAGCATGGAAGAACCTTGGATCTCTCCAGAAGATCTTGGAGAAGCTTCTCCCCCCTTTGCCTGTGATGAGTTAGTCCTGAGGCTGTCTGTCATCAGCCCAGAGCAGGTAGGGGATGTGGGGGAGAGAGCAGTCTTGAGTCTTTTGTCGGGGGTTGTGAGAGCTACAAGTTACGTGAGGGAAACTGAGGTCATAGGAGGTCAGTTGGATTCTTGTTTCTTCCCTTGCTTCAGGCTAAGTCTGGGTTGGGAATGGAAGAACCCTTTAGAAACACCAGGTAATCAAAGAGCCTGAGGAATCAGGGCAAGAGACTCACTGTCTGAGGTGATGAAGTGGAGGCTACAAGAGGCCCAGCTCAGCGCATTGACCAGGGGGTAGGTGCAGGGGTGGTGGTGGGGGTGCGGGTGGACACAGCACTCTGGGCCCTGCTGCCTCAGCCTGGTAGGCTAGGATCCCATCTTTCCTGGTGTCTTGAAGAGGGGATTTGGAAGTTACATTAGCCAGAATCATGGCTTCCCAAGCATGGCCATGCCCTAGACTCTGGAACCTGTGAGTTCATTAAATTTTGTGGTAAAGGACGAGGTTGTTGATCAGCTCATTAAAATAGGGAGACCATCCTGAATCATCTGGGTGGGCCCAATGGAATTGCAAGGGTCCTTAAAAGTGGAACGGAGAGGTAGGAGAGGGGAGCAAGAGAGAAGGCAGCCCGGGAAGGGCCCAGCCTACCACCGTCGGCTTTGAAGATGGAGGAAGGAGGCCATCAGCTGAGGGACGCAGGTGGCCTTTAGGATCTGGAAAAGACAAGAGAATGGATCCTCCCCTGGAACCTCCAGAAGGAACACGGCTCTGTTGACACTTTGAGTTTAGCCCAGAGAGGCCCATTTTAGACCTCTGACCGCCAGAGCTGTGTAATAATTGTGACCATTGCAGTAAATTTTTTACAGCAGAGATAACGCACCCCCCCCCGCCTTTTCATCCCCTGTTACCTGCTGGTTTTAGCTGTTTGCTGCCGTGACATGTGATTTCTTGAGGAATTATAAAAGGCAACTGGGAATTAGCTGTTAATTTGCCATGATGGTGGCGATTATGTCTGCTTGGCTTACCACTACCAGTGAGGGCCTGGCCCAGATGCATATTTGGAACACGAATAAGTAATGAAATTCTTCAAAGCGTACCTCAACCTCGGAGACAACGCACCCTTATTCCCTCTCTCTGTTGCCCAGATGATAATCTGGACAAGGGAAGCGTAGAAGGTAGTTGGCCCCTCAGAAGAAAGAAATTCACCTGATTGGCCTCATTTCATCCAAACGATCCACTCTGAGAAAATGAGCTCACAAATGCAGAGCGATTGCTCTGCTACCTGTAGACAGATCGGGGAAAATGCCGGTGGCCAGACAGCAGGCAAAGAACTTGCCGGAACGTGGAGTGGTGAAAGAATGGGGTAACCATGGGGGCAAAGAGATGAAAACATTGGTAGCCTGGCTCAGCTGTGAGAAGTGGTCAACGTCGTCAGGAGAAAGACATGCACTTCCTTCGCGCTCTTCCATGCTGAAGAATCAGAAGGACCCCGGGGGCCCTTCTAGAAGCACTGGGAACCTGGAGAATCAGACACTGGAGCTAGAACCAATGGGGTGGGGACACCAGAAGGGTCTTGGGAGATGAGAGAGGGAGGGAGAACAGAGAGAAGGGAGACCCCTGGCTGCTCCCAAGAGTCTATGTGGATGAGGGTGGCCTGATGGGCGAGAGATCTGTTTTGTTGGCCTTCGAGGCTCCCAGTGTGCACAGTTGGCTCAGCTTCTAGAAAGTTCATCACCCCCTGGGAACGGGCCAGGTTAATACGTCATCCTGGCCTCAGGGACAGAGGTAGTCAGATCAGTCAGGAGGATCTTGTGCAAGGTTGGGTGGGGTCTTTTCTTCAGTGTCCAGGTCAGATGATCCAGGCTGTGAAGTCAGCGTGGGGTGGGAATTCGGATCTGGGCTGTCTCAGGTTGTGGCCCCTGCAGGGAAGGGGCTGACAGTGCGGGGACCCCTGTGGGACCAGGACTTGCAGCGGGGAGGGGCCCAGGGACTGGCCCAGCAGACAGTCTTTTCTTTTGCCTTTTTCCTTTGGCCTCCACCTCTAATAACCCACTCAGGGTGGCGGTGGTTTTTTTTTTTTTTAAGGAGTTGTGAAAGGACGCGTGGGTGTGCGAGGGGCACCTGAGAGGACTGAGCTGCAGCTTCTAGCACGGGAGCTGGGGAGCAGGCGCGTCCAGGCAGCGAGTGGTTTCTGAGCCACCTCCAAGCCAGCGCCCGACTACCTCTCTCCTCCTCTCAAATTGTAAAATTTGCCTTGTTCAGTAGCACAGAGCTCCCAAATCATTCCCCTTCCCTCCTTTCCTTCTTGAACTTTCATTTTTCACAGGTTGCAGGACTGCAACCTATTCACACACACACACACACACACACACACACACACACACACACACGCTTGTTGCAGAGGAGGACATGTGATAAAAGCCAGGCCCACAAGAATCTGAGAGATTAATTTATTTAGACACCTACTATTCTTTTCCCCCACTAGGGTTTCTAAGCCAGGACATGTGGTCTAGAAACAGCCAATAGCCATTTGCTCACAGCGGTTGAAGGCCACTGCTGCATCAGGAGAGAATATGAATATTTAATTTTTATTTATTATTATTTTTAAAGATTTTATTTATTTATTCATTCATGAGAGACACACAGAGAGAGAGGCAGAGACACAAGCAGAGGGAGATGAAGCAGGTTCCATGCAGGGATCCTGATGCAGGACTGGATCCCAGGACCCCGGGATCACTCCCTGGACCGAAGGCAGGCGCTAAACTGCTGAACCACCCAGGGATCCCCCAAATTAAAAAGAAATTCAGAGGAAAGGGGTGCCAGGGTGGCTCAGCCGGTTAAGTGTCATAATTTGGTTCAGGTCATGATCTCAGGATTATGACATGGAGCCCTGTGTCAGGCTCCAGGCTCAGTCTGCTTGAGATTCTCTCCTTTTCCCTCTGATCTTTCCCCGACTCTCTCTCTCTCTCTCTCTGTCTGTCTTAAATAAATAAATAAATCTTTTAAAAAATTAAAAAATAAAATAAAATTCGGAAGAAAGCCAAGGTGAGAAACAAAGATCATGAAGGTAAGAGTCCTGACAGCCTTGCTTTGGTACCTGGATCCAGCCCTTCCTGAAGTCCTTATCCATTCATTCATAAATATCCCAGATTCATAAGGCAATACGCAGCTATTTTGCTTAAACAGAGTTTCCGTCATTTGTACCTCGGCTAAGGCAGTCACTTAACCAAGCCCGACAGAAAGTCAGTGTTATACTAGCCTTCATCTGGTGACAAAGGACACTTTTAATCCCATCTATTCCACTGCCATTAATTCTTTTAATATGAGGACTCGTTTAGTCATGTAACTTTTTTTTTTTTTGGTAAAATGTCTATTGTCTCTGGAATTCTGGGAACCATTACTAAATATAAAATCAATTGGAAATCATGTAGCTATAAGGAAAAATATTCAAGGGAGGAAACTTGACAGGAAATTCCAACTCGGGTGGGACATTTTGGACCTAAAAGTGAGGCTCCCTTTATAATTGCTGCCTTGGATATTCTTGTAATTCCAATGTTTTTAAAACATTGAATAGCCCCAATACATTTAAAAATAATGAAAAGACAAGAAACAAAGAAGGGAGTTCTGAAGAGTCCTGCCTGTCCCCCCACCCCCCACCCCAGTCCTATGGGCATCGTTACAGATCCAGGTCAAGTGACCACCTGGGCTGGGCTGTATTCTCTGAGCAGATACTCCTTCCTTCTCCTATTCAGACATCAGGTATGTTGGATAAATAGAATCTCGGAGAGGACTGGAGCAGTGACCATGGGGTGTGTTGTAGGAGGATTTCGGTGGGAGTCCTGATATCTGTCAGAAGGACTTAATTAGGATCAGTGGCAGGGGATCCGCAGGGTGCAAGGCCTACCCCCTTAAGAGCTGCATGTGGAGGGCTTGCAGGGTGCAGACAATGGGGTGAAGGGTGCACACACTGGGAGATGAGAAAAAGCAAAATCATACATTCCACATTGTTGAGACTCAGGGAGCAAGGGAGGCTGATGTCCTTTCCTCGGGGTGCAAAGGGACCCTGGCAGCGTGTGGCAGGGGTGAGACACTCTTGGGTTTCTCAGGAATCTTCCCAGCCACGTCCTAGAGCCCCAGGGCTCACGTCCTGTGATAAGAGTCCAGGGGCTGCATACATGCGTGGGCTCAGCCCCACTGCCCACCCTCACCTTGCCCCATCTGGAGGTTTTCCCGGCAACACTGATACTGATTCATGGTTTGCCGAGCCTAGTTTTTTTTTTTTTTTTTTAACGATTTTATTTACTTATTCATGAGAGACACACAGAGAGAGAGGCAGAGACACAGGCAGAGGGAGAAGCAGGCTCCATGCAGGGAGCCCGACGTGGGACTCGATCCCAGGACTCCAGGGTCAGGCCCTGGGCTGAAGGCAGGTGCTAAACCTCCGAGCCACCCAGGGATTCCCTGCAGAGCCTAGTTGATAAGAATCCACCTAATTCTTTGATACTAATTCCTCTGTCCTGGAAGCAAGACTTGTGTCTCCAGGTACTAATGTCCGGATAAGTCTCCAGGCATCCTGGAAATGGGTGTAATCGCAGCTGCACCCACCAGGCCGCAGCCTGCTGTCACCCTGCCCCGATTGGGGGAGCTGTCGGCTGCTCTGCACACTCTGCACACCAGGCTCCTTCCTCTGCCCTCTGAGGATGCTCTTCCTTCCTCCTTCCTTCCTTCTTTCTTTCCTTCCTTCCTTCCTTCCTTCCTTCCTTCCTTCCTTCCTTCCTCCCCATTTAAAGTTGCTGTTCTAGTGGAGTGCCTGCAGATCACTAGAAGTCACGCGTTTGGTTCAGCAAATAACGAATTTCCGAGTGAGGGAGGCAGGGCTGGGGCACAGGTGGGGAATCTGGGAAATCCGCGCTGAGAGCACTGCTTGGGGGGGAACCTATCTCGGTTCTCACTGTGCAGTGTGGTCCTAACACATCCGGGGGGCCCGTTAGATGACTCTACTACTAAGAGGAATTTGAAAGAGTCACCCCCTGAGAACCATTTTCCCTAAGAACGATTTTTTCTGTATGGTATACACACGTGTCCTCGTAGGGATGAGTATCAAATCAGGTGCAAAATGTGACTTAGGTGACGGTAGCATGCTGAACATCTCCGAGAGGAGCAAATGCCTGCTAGCCAGCAAGCCCCTTAGTGGGCCACGCTTAGTAGCCCCTTAGTGGGCCACGCTCTGTGTTTGCACAATAGGACAGGCCAGAAGGACGAAATAGGTGCTGAAATAAGTGATAACCTAACGGGAAGAGTGAGATCTCTCATTCATCTACTCTTTCTTCCATTCATCCCTAAAGTATTCACTCAGAGCCTGGTGTGGGGGGGCTCCATGCCGGGCACCGGGGTTGGGGCCATAGGAGGGAAAGGTGTGGCTCTGCCTGTGGCACCTGTGGGGTTTGTGATCTAGCTGAGGACACACGCAGAAACCTCCTCAAAGGAAGCCAAGTGGGCTGAATGCCTCTGGGGAGGTTCCAAGGGCCTGGGGCTGCCCCGCCCGGCCCCGCACCATCCCTCTAGTCACTCGTGGCTATTGCATCTGGCCAAAGCTGCCTGTGTGACTGAAGAGTTGAAAATTTAATATTATTTTATTTTATTATTTTTTTAAAGATTTTATTTATTCATGAAAGACACAGAGAGAGGCAGAGACACAGGCAGAGGGAGAAGCAGGCTCCCTGCAGGGAGCCCAACGTGGATCTCCAGGGTCACACCCTGGGCTGAAGGCGGCGTTAAACCGCTGAGCCACCCGGGCTGTCCAATATTATTTTATTTTAATTAATTTAAGTTTATTAGTTCTTTACTTAGGGATTTTTTTTTTTTATTAGAGAGAGAGAGAGAGAGCAGGGAGCCTGATGCAGGTCTTGATCCCAGGACCCTGGGATCGTGACCTGAGCCGGAGACAGATGCTTCACCGACTGACCCCACAGGCACCCCCTAATTCATTTAAGTTTAACTGAAAGAATACTGGGCACAGTTACTAACAGACTTTTTAGCACGTTTGGAACAACTCGGGTGCACAACTCTTTTTCAATTTAGACCTTATGAGATCTAAATACAGGTTGTGTGTTTTCTGACAATTTAGGATCCTAAGTGAGAGGCTCTGCAAGCATAAAATGCACCTTGGATTTAGATGTGGTGCCCTCCCCACCCCCCAAAAAAACACCCCAAAAGCCCCGGTAAAGGAATTCATTGATAATTTTATGTTTGTTTGCATGTTAAAGTAATACTATTTTGGATATATTGGGTTAAATAAAATATGTGATTGAAATAGATTTCATCTGTTTTTTTTTGTTTGTTTGTTTGTTTCTTTTTAAATATGACTCCTGGAGAACTTTAAATTACACATGTGACTTGTATTCATTTCTCTGGAGTGGTGTTGTCTAGGGGATTTTGAAGACAGAAAGCCTAGCCTGAGTTTCGACAGTAGCTTTACAGAACTGGGTCTGTCAGGTGGGGAGGGCGGAGGACGTTCCTGGGAGGGGGCAGACCGGGTTGTGTCGTGACCGTCTTAATGCCAGGGATGCTGGGTGGAGTGGGGGAGGAATGGCAGAGGGACAGGTGGGTCAGGATGTGGAGGCCGTGCTGCGGGTTGCCTTGACCTGCCATGCTGAGTGGGTTGCGCTCAGTCCAGTTGGCCCGGAGGGAGTCAGGAGGAGTTTGGGCAGGGGCAGGGTGGTTAGGGCGGCTTTGGTGACTGTTACCCGTCTGCAGTGTGTCAACTGGGAGGCGGTGGGGAGAGTCAGCGGCACAGAGATAGCATCTTGAAGCCCCCAGCAGTGACTCTGCAAGTACCCTGTGGGGTAAGAGTGCTTCCCCTTAGCCAAGAACTCAAAAACAAAGAAGCAAATATACAAAAAAATAACATTTCACACAGTTCTTGTACAAATAAACGTAGGCCTTATTCACACTCCAAATTACCCTTTGTGGTAATTTCTTCCCCTTTAAGGTTTTAATTTTTTTAATAACTTTTTTTTTAAAGATTTTATTTATTTATTCATGAGAGACACACACACAGAGAGAGAGAGAGAGGCAGAGGCACAGGCAGAGGGAGAAGCAGGCTCCAGGCAGGGAGCCTGATGGTGGGACTCGATCCCGGGTCTCCAGGATCACGCCCTGGGCTGAAGGCAGTGCTAAACCACTGAGCCACCCAGGCTGCCCAGTTTTTAATTAAAACAAAAACAAAAACAAAAAAAAAAACTGTGCAGTGATAATGTAACTCGACGGCATCCTGGAGCCTGGGATGTAAGTGGACCTGTTTGGTTCACAAATCTCCAAAAAAATGGGATACCCTGGGAGTCCAGAGTCACAGGAAATAAAGATGTAGGGACATGGGTAGGGATGACCACAGAGGATCTGTGAAGTTCGTGGACCCCAGAATGGTAGGACAGCAAGGGCTTCTAGGTCTCATCCAAGTCAGTCTTTCACTTCACTGAAGCCTGGGCCCAGAGAGGTTCCATGACACGTGTGGGGCCACACAGCGAGTGAGCGGCCCGAGCCTTGGGGTTTTCCTGCACCTTCCACCTTGCCACATGGAGAGTTATCCACTGGGAACGCTAAGCCCCTGATGAATCCAGAAAGATGAGGTGAGAGCATGAGGAAGTGGGCGAGGTGGCAGTTGGGTCTCCTGCAGAGAGAGAGGTTATGTGAGTACACGCAGCCCTGTGACTAACCGACGCAGGGCCCCTCTGCGCTGCAGCCCTCGGAGCCTCATTGGTTGATCCCCCATTAAGGGCTCAGGGACAGCTGCCCAGTGTTGGGACGCTGGGAGGAACACTTAATCCCACCTAAGGAGGGGCTGTAGGGTGGAGGGTCCAGCCCACCACCACGCCAGGAAGGTTTCCAGTGCCAGGGCCTCTTCCTTTCTGTGTTTGCAGGGGAGAAAGAAGGATTGGAGGACGAAAGAGGGGGAGGCACTGGGAAAGTAGGAGAGGGAGAGGGCCCAGGGTCGGCTGAAGGCCTGGCTCGGGTGTAAATGTGCCGAACATTACAAAGGCTCTCGAAATAGCACTGTCACAGGTGAAGGCGGGGACACAGGACAGCCTCCCGGGGCTGCAGGGAGCAAAGGAAGTGAGCACAGAGGTCAAATGGCCAGAGCTGGGTAGGGGCTGGCCTGGGCCAAGTGTTCTGCAGAAAGGACCAGAACATTTTTGGTTTTCATCGCCAAGTCCTGTCCTATTAGATGGCACCTGTGGAGTTGCTCACATTTCAGGAAATATTTTCTACTTAGGGATCTTTCAAGAGGAAAACATAAAAGCCCAGCCTCAACTCTGAACCAGTCCAGCTTCTGAGCCACAATTACAGCTTATGAATAGCTTGGGCTTTTTTTTTTTTTCTTTTCTTTTCTCTTTTCAGATTTTATTTATTCTTTCGTGAGACACACAGAAAGAAGGGCAGGGACACAGGCAGAGGGAGAAGCAGACTCCCTGCAGGGAGCCCAGTGAGGGACTCGATCCGAGGACCCCGGGATCATGCCCTGCGCCAAAGGCAGACGCTCAACCACTGAGCCACCCAGGCGCCCCTGGCTTGGGCTTTCTTAAGGAGTCCTTAGCCGTCCAATGGTTTACAGACATGTCTTTTATATATTTCCTTGAAAATGGACACCCAACGGTAATCATTAAATCATTGAAGTATTAACCCTCTGAAAACCAACCCATGGGCCCTGGTGAAAATGCCACACAGGCTGGCCTCCTCCCAACCGCACCGTGCTCTTCTGTCTGCACGTAGCACAAGTGGGCATAAAGCAAGAACAAAAACACAAGCAAATGTTGGCTTTTGATTAGACATTAAAGCTCAGACAGTCATCGAACTTCTTGAACTCTGCGGCTTTAGTCCAGGTTGGAAAGCAGGTCAAGCAAGTCAAGCCGAGGGTAGAGTGTGTGTTCTTTTGTTCTTGCAGGCTTTGAAGATTGTTTCAGGGTTAATGTTTGACTTTGGGTCTTAACTATTTTATGCTGTGGTTTGCTCCCATGCAAACAAAACATAAATCTTGCAGTGAATGAAGGTCTCACTTTTTTCATTACTGGGAAGAGCATAAGCTCCTTTTTTGGGGGGAGGGTAATGCAGAAAGGGTAAAGCGTTCAGGGTCTAGAGCAATGCGGTCCAATAAAGGTATAATGTAAGCCACACGTGCAGGCCACTTAGGACGTGCTAACTTTTCTAGAAGCCACATAGACCAAAAGTGAAGCAAATGGGCAAAACTCACTTTAATAACATTTTATTTCATCTAATATGTTCAAAATATTATTTCAGCATGTAATCGATATTTTAAAAATTATTCGTGAGCTATTTTATATTCTTTTCTTCATACGAAATCGTTAAAATATAGTGTATGTTTTATACTTACTGCTCACCTCAATTCCAACTAGCCACATTTCAAGTACTCAGTAGCTGTATGTGACTAGCGACTACTTTATGGGGCAGGACGGTTCTAGAGTCAAATTGTATTGACTTAGACACTGCCTGATTTTGAGCAAGTTACTTAGGCTTCCTGTGCCTCGGTTTCCCCACCTGTAAAATGAGAATAATAATGGGATCTGCTTGTTGGGTTTGTCGTGCAGATAACATGTGTAAATACCCTTAAAGCCCTTGGCGCAGTGCCTGGCCTATATTTGATCAATCTATGTCAACCATCATGATCAGTTCTGACACAAGTACATGAGTTTTTCTCCAAAATAAGGTACTTCCAAACTAAGTGAAACTGTGTTAAATTTAGAGCTTAGATCTTTTCTAGGGGGCAAGAGGCGGGGATCTTTATCAGCCCAAACCAGGTAAGCAGACTCGAAGTACTTCAATTTTTTATTTCATCAAACCAGGAAAACGTAAATTGACCTTCCACCTACACCTATGGTAAGAGAAAGCAAGACTAGTTCAGCCAGTTACCTATGGTTTTTTCCCCCATCTTGTCAGTTATATTCAAGGCAGCTGAATAGTTTTGTGTGTTTGTAAAAGCGCACGCATTTAGGTTTTGAGGGGGTGAGTGTAGATGTTGGAGCTTTTAAAAGTAATAAAACAGTCAGCGTTAGGCTGGAATTCCTTGCCTTGTTTTCTAAAGCGGCCTTGCCTCTGAGTGACAGTCACATCCTGGTTGACTTCCATGTTGTCCTTGACCTCAGGGTTTCCTTCTGGTGTTCAGAAGCACACCAGAGGGACGGAGCATTTGCTTTGTGGTCGCAGGGGCCAATTTGTTATGTGAAGCTTTTTCCTTAATCCCTGCTTTGGCGCCTGTGAATGAGCATAAGAAGACACGTAAGATTGGATGGGGCCAAGTTGTCAGGGCTTGTCCGCACGGGGCCAAGACTGGGAAGTACTCCTGTCACTTGCTGCGTGGTATGAAGAAGACCCACAGGGAGTTGGGAAACTGACAACCACTCAGAGCCCAGGTTGCCTTCATCCCTAGTTTTAGTGGTGGCGCCAAACATCTCCGTGACATTTGCTCCAAGTACATTTGTATCTTTTGTAGGAGGTTTTGGGAGGTTGGGGCTGATCAAGGAAGAAATGACCATGACAGGCAGTAACACAAAAGCTTTATTAGGCCATGTGGGATGGGGTTGTATGAAGGAGGAAGTCTCGCACAGCCTGAGACCACCCAGAGGCTCCAGGAGGCCAACATCCAGAAGGGGAGCTCCGGGCAGAGAGGGGCGGGTGGGGAGTGGGGCTCGGCACATGCTGGGTGGCCTGGGGGTCAGAGAGCTCGGAAGGGTCGTGGTAGCCTGGCGTCTTGTACTTACAAGTCTCTCATCAATGGTCAATGGCTACTGGGTGAGGTTTCAAGGGGTGTGTGAAACTCTAGATGCAGGCTCTAAACGCTAAAAATCTGCTTGTTTGGCTATTTTAAAAATAACCTGATGCAGATGCCTGGGTGGTTGAGTCAGTTAAGCATCCCCACTCATCATTTCAGCTCAGGTCGTGATCTCAGGGTCATGAGATTGAGGTCGGAGTCACACTGTGCTCAGCAGGGAGTCTGCTTGAGATTCTCTCTCCCGCTCTCTCCTTTTGCCCCCAACTCACCAACCCCCTGCCTCATGCACATGCGCTCACTCTCTCGCTAAAAATAATTAAAAAATAACCTGATGGGGGCACCCAGGTGGTTCAGTGGTTGAGCATCTGCCTTCGGCTCAGGGCGTGATCCCCAGGGTCCCGGGATCGAGTCCCATATCGGGTTCCCCGCAGGGATCCTGCTTCTCCCTCTGCCTGTGTCTCTGCCTCTCTTTCTCTCTGTGTCTCATGAATAAATAAATAAAAATTTTAAAAAAATAACCTGACGTGTAAAAATTTACGTTTGATGCCAGTGGGCTTTTGAAGAAATGAGTCTCAGCCTCCAGTGGAAAAATACAGAGCCTAGAGGCCAATACACTGAAGCCATCTTTGACCGATTTGTATCACCATCTTACATTCCCCGTGTGAACAGTATGTTCCAGCAGGAAGAGCACAGGGGCAAGCCTTGGGTTCGGGTGGTGGCTGGGCCCCTCCCTAGCTGTACCTTCAATGGACACTCAATCCATCTGGGCCTCACTGTCCTCATCCATAAAATGAGGGGTGGGACCGATGGACTCTGAGTTTCCAGCTCTAAATATTTATGACTCTCAGGTTCTCAAAACATCCTCATGGTGGTAGACAGGATTTGTTTCATTATTGACATTTGTCGACAAGAGACCTGAAGCACAGAGTTGGTTAGCGCCGCCGAGTGTTTTATCAGATCTCACCCAGTTCCTGGCAAGAACTGGATTAGAATTCACCTGTGGGGATATGTGGCTTCTTTGTGTTTTCTCTTATCCTGATGGGCAAAAGAAGGGGAAATATTTACAAAATGTAGCTCTGGAAATGAATGAAAATTATGTCACTGTGCATGGCTGTGGTCCAAAAAAGAGATAACCGAGATTGAAGATTTATAGGCATGCCATCGTATTAGCGCTCTATTTTCTTCCTCATGGTTACATTTACAAACATTTAGAGTAGAAGAAGCCCAGCGCCGCTTCCTTTGTTGCTGCCTGTAAAATTGCAGAGTGGATGAGAGGTGATTCCTGAAGACCCCACACCTGGTGACGATGTCTACAGGTGTCGGCATTTCCCACATCCCTGGGGCTCCTATCATCCTGCACTGATCTGTTAAGTATGTGCTCTGAACTCTCCCTCCTAACACGGATCTTCTCTGTCACCATAATTACTATGAAGATTGGTTACTATTTTTAATAAAGCGTATCTGTTGCATACCTGGATCAGTCTCAGAGGACGTGCTGGAGAAATACATTCTGTTTTACTCATTATTGTTGGTTCTATACAGAGAGTTTGACTTCTTACGGTCAACAGCTAGGGAGCATCCCCTTCTGAGAAGAGGGTGGAGGGTTTACCTAAAAATAAATAAGTTTTAAAATCTTCATCCCGAGACTTGTCTAAATTGTAAAATAAATCACGCAGGAGTTTCAGTGAATTTTTTGGCCCTAAAAGCTTCTATATTTGACTGTCCCAGAACGCTGTGTTCTCTCTTAAGCTATGTCCATTGGCTTTGGGCTCCAACATTTCAGAGGACTTGGTGACCCTGTTTTCCAGACTTGAGTTTAATTGGAGAGTTAATTATCTGAGCAAGAACATGTAAACCAAGTTGAGTTGGGGGGCAAAGCCTGGGATCTCCGTTCCACCTCAGCAGACAAGAAAGTCTTTGTGAAGCTTTGTTGATTATATTTTTACATAAGCAGATGTTCCATATAGCAGAGGCAAGAAACCAGGGAGAGGAGCCTGTAACCAGATCGTGTTTAGCTAAGATGAAGACAATAGCTCCTTTATCTCTTTGCAATAACTTAGCCTAGGAAGACCTGAGGCCTGAGCTGGGAGGTCCTCATTTCGGGTCCAAGCAGGCATTTGAGCTAAACAGGAAGGAATGAAGGTTCATTCGCTTGGCCTCGGCCTTCAGTCATGATTTCTGATTAGTCTGTGCTTCTCTGATGAAATCTGTAAGCACTTTGACTAGTTTATCCTTCCTCTCATTCCAGGAATTTTTTTAGTTCGGTATTTTCAAAAGTTTCTTTTAAATTCACTTGACTCAGGCTACGAGGCCGCCTTCACCAGTTCATGGTTTCCCTGGCAACCAGCTGAAGGAACCATTCAAGTCCGTCCACAATGACCTTAATGAAAATGATGTAACAGGACTTAAAATAGGTGTCCCTTCTCCAGAGCACAGCCGGATCCCTCAAGCTGTCTCTGAAGGAAGTCCTCCCTCGGCCTTGCAGATGCTGCACATGTCATTTCCCCCCAGATTCCTCTGTCTCAGTAAAAGGCTGTCTTCCTATGGGGGAACCTACTCGGTCTCCTTGTCTGGAAAACGGGGAGTATAGGAACAGTCCCACTTATCTCATAGGACTGGTTCAAGAATAAGATGGTGAGGTGAAGAAGGTGCTTGGCATGTCATAAAGGGGCACATGGTGTGGGTTACCCACGCCTGCCGAGACCAGGCAGGGGATGTGAATGAGAGAGCTGGAGACCAGGTGTAAGAAAAGTCCCAGTCCCAGTCACATCCCAGTGAGAATTGGCAACTGACACCAGAAGACATTATCCAGCTTGTGACCTGTGGAGATGGAAGGCCGGGGCTCACCTGAAGGAAGCAACTGCCACTTAATTTCAGCCAGTTGTTTTTGGGACTAGGGGGCTGGTGTTACCAATTCTTCTGATTTCATTTTTGAAGAACAACCAGAAACCCAAAGCCCCGAAAAACATCCCCGAATTTTTGAATTTTGGCAATGAACTCATAGGAAACACACACAGGCACACAGGCATTGAGTGAAACACGTACCATGTATCTGTTGTCTGGAGGCAACCTATAGGCTGCCGCTTTGAGACCTTTGCTAGAGGACGTTCTTAGAGCTATTTGTAAATCTGGGATGAGCTAGGTACTGACCTCTGCCTTATAGTCTTGCCACAGAAAACAGCTTACACTCAGATTTACAGATATGTTTTTGTTTATTTAGATATATCGACGTCTTCGGGAATGCAGCTACAGCCTAGAGTTCCAGGTATGGGACTCCTCCTCCCAGATACTGAAGACCCAACCCACAGTAGGCGTTCCCCAAACGTCTGGCCCCTCGTGGGCACCATAACCACAGCCCTCTTTGAGCTCACTCACATGACAGAGTGGTCCGCTGTCCTTACGGGCCAGCTCCGAATGGGCACACATCTAGGGTCCATAGTCGAAACCTTATTGTATTGGCCTTCTAAAAGTGTTTTTGTGGACTCTGAAGCACTATTCCCAGTTTGTCTGCCTTGGGAGTTGGGTCCATTTTGACCATTCCCACCGCCCCCCTAGAAACTATTCTCTCCAGGTGAGCTTACCTTTACACATCTCCTTGGGATATGGCTCTGCTTTTCCAGTCACAGGCCCCACTTCAGAGTCAGGCCTATTGTAACATTTGTGGGGATTGGGCTAGCGTCCAAATGGAGGCCATAGACCACATGTCTGAGTGTTCAAACATTATAAAGTAAGTTTATGAACTGTTAAATAAACCATATTCCATCCTCCTATCTTGGCAAATATATCTCCTGTCAGTGCCATCTGGGCACAGACCACCAGGAACATACTTACTTGTAAGGGAACAAAGTTGGGTGGATTGACTCATAGCATGCGGGAGACACCACCCCCCATCGGGAACCAAGGGACATCTCAGTCAGTGTCAGCAAGAGCCTAGTGGAGATCTCGGCATATGATGGGTGATTGGGGGAGAGTTCAAGAAGGCATGGCTTTGCTTTGAGTTAATGGATGGTCTAAAGTAGTGAGGGTAGTGGGGGTAAAAGAAAAACAACAAAACCAACAGTCTTGGGGCACCTGGGTGGCTCAGTCGGTGAAGCATCTGCCTTCAGCTCAGGTCATGATCTCAGAGTCCTGGGATAGAGCCCCTCATGGGGCTCCTTACCCAGCAGGGATCTGCTTCTCCCTCTCCCTCTGTCTCCCTCCTCCCCACTTGTGCTCTCTCTCTGCAGTATCTCTCTCTCAAATAAATAAATAAAATCTTAAAAACAACCCCCCCTCCAAACCCCAACAGTCTCATTAGCCAGGGTATGGGGATACTGGTCATGCTGTGGTTTGAATACAGTTATTTATTTATTTATTTATTTATTTATTTATTTATTTATTTATCTATCTATTTATTTTTAGAGACAGCGAGAGAATGTCAACCAGATTCCTCACTGAGAGCAGAGCCTGACCCGGGGCTTGATCCCACAACCCTGAGATCATGACCTGAGCTGAAATCAAGAGTTGGATGCTTAACCAACTGAGCCACCCAGGCATCCCAATAATGTTCTTGATCTGGTCTGTGTTCACACACGAGTACAAAGAGGTCTTGGTTTTCTCTTGCTCTCTCGTGGTCACAGTGCGGCCTATCTGCTGCTTGTGTTCCGTCAGACTGTTTATGCTCAGTTGGAAGACAGCCCTGCTCACCTGGGTGCCAAGGCCAGTTCCTGCTGATACCAAGCCCAGCTTATGGGGCTATACTGCCTTTCTCTTTCCCTTCTCATTTCTCCCTCAACAAGGAGGACCAGGTTTGAATGTTGACATCCCAGACTCCTCAGGGACCTGGGCCAGAACGGGGTAGGGGAGTGGAGCCATTTCTACTGGCTTCTTCCCATAATCTGTCTTCTGCTGTAAAAGGAAGGGCACTCAGGACCCTGTACATCCCATCTCAGACATGCAGACTGACCCATGGCCATCACTTGGGCCTAGCCACCTGCATCCGGGCAGCGAGATGCATCCCCAGGAGGGTGAACTCAGAGAAGAGGCCCCCAAGGCCTAGGAAGCAGGCTCCCAGAAATTCCAGAGTTGTAGGTATCTGGAATATAATCTAGCCACTGGCTCTCATTCCTGTAGACTTCTCACCTCATGGGAAAGGACATGGTCAGAAGAGGGTCAGAAGGGAGCCCACTTGCCCAGGTCTCAGAGGGTCTGCCTCTAATTGTTGACTCTCTGCTTTGACCCATTCATTAAAGTGACCTCCCTTGTCCAGCAAGACTTTGTTCGGCTCCCAGTCTCTTTTAGCTGGTCTGGTTCCATTTGTGCCATCGTGTGAAACAGTCACACAGTGCACACACCCAAACGGATGGGCAAGGTGAAAACCACTCAATGTTGAAAGCTATTTCTAGTTCCTGAATTTTTTTTTCAAAGAAAGATAGAAATATATACAAAGCTGCTTAAAATTAATGTTTGTGTAAATGCCCTAACTCTGGAGGAGTGAAAATATGTCCCTACTGTGCCAAGATTGGCAAAAGTGCAGTGATTGGTGGTGGGTCACATTTCCTGAGAAGCTAAACTAACCACTTTACTAATTCTATCTTCCTTTAAATGTTTTGGCTTTTAGATTAGAAACAGAGTTAACATTTTCCAGAACTAGTTTTGATAGTGTATTTTGGTTCTCATCTGAGAATATTTGGCTTTCCTTTCTCAGTTATTACTTTTTGAAAGAGGAAAGACTTTCCTATTATTCTAGTAAGTAAGAAATGTGACCTCTGTTTTTTGTGCTCCAAGAACCCTCCCTCAGGAAATAATGGCATCGGGTGGTGAGACTTTAGGAGGTAGGAATGAAAGGTTTGTAAAAGCAGGCACTGAGGGGTTGCAAGTATAAATGTTGGTGTACAGCTGACTCCCTGAGAAAGGACATCCTGGGTCACCTTTCAAGTATTTCCTGGCATGGAAACCCCATATCTTCAAACACAAAAATCAGAAAATCACAGTCCTTATCTGTTTGGGCCCATTTATAGGAGAGTCTTTTGATTGCCTGGAATTGTATATTTTTACATTTCTTAGATTTCTACAAAATAATATTTGTGCCTTCTTTCAAGTATAGTATTATTTATTAAAGTTACTTTTTAAAAATTTAAGTTCAATTAATGAACATATACTGTATTATTAGTTTCAGATGAAGAGTTCAGGATTCTTCACCTTGCCATTAGTCATACTTAGCAAAGCTTCTGAGGGCTCTATGTGTGTATTTCCTTCCTTGATTTTCTTCCACCTTCCCTTCCTTCCATGGGTGTGATCAATAATGAGGGTAGGGCACATGGATGGCTCAAGGGTTGAGCTGCCTTTGGCTCAGGTCATGATCCCAGGGTCGTGGGATCGAGTTCTGCATTGGGCTCCTCGCAGGGAGCCTGCTTCTCCCCCTGATGTGTCTCTGCCTCTCTCTGTGTCTCTCATGAATAGATAAATAAAATCTTTAAAAAAAAATGAGGAGGGTAGGTGTGGCATTTCCATTGAATGCTAAGCCTATCATTTGCTAACTGAGTGATCATGTACCTCAGTTGGACCTTCCCTCCCCCATAAATAGAGGAAGAAACTCTAGTTACTTTATAAAGTTGTGAAGACAATATGAATGGTGCTCAGGATGATGTCTGGCACACAGTAAGCATTGGATACATATAAACATTGATTTTTCCCCCCACAGTATTTAATAAGTGCCCAGTATTGATAAAGCACCGTGTTAAATGGTGAGGACAGGGTAACAAGACAGATGCATTCCTTATTCTCCGGGAGCTCACAGTACAGAGATGGGAGACTGGTGAGTAAATAAGTGGGCATCATAGGATGGGATTTGAGATTGCCATAAGGGGTGACCAGGTGGAGCCCCTAACCCAGTTCTGAGAAGTCAGGGAAGGCTTTCCAGGGCTGATGTCTCTGCTCTCACCAAAAGAGTGAGTAGGAGCCAACAAGGTGATGTGGGTTCTGACAAGGCCTTCCAAGCAGTGGGAACAGCATGTGCAAAGTTCCAGAGGCAAGAGACACCAGGGCAGCTGCACTGCTACCATCCAACCTCCGCAAGTCACTGATACAATGAAGAAGACTGAAAAGAAATGAACCAACTTAATTTTTCTGCATCTTTATTCTTTTGAGTCATTCTATTTCTCAGAGGTCCCAAATGGAGCCTAGAATGATTGCATCTTGTGTGAAGTGGCCAATGTGATGTTGCTTCTTTGATCTATCTTCAGATGGTGCTTGGCTCACCTCTTCCTTTACCTGTGCTCCACCATTGGCTATGGGTCTTGTTCAGGATTCTCCCTCTCTGGATTTACCCCTTCCAGGGAATATATGCTTTAGCTTCTTTTGGCCTTTTAAACTTCATCTGTTGTTTTAGGTTCAGTTTTTCTCCATTTTATGACATCTTAGATTTCTCTCCCATTTTTCCTATGGTTCCTCATGCCTTCAACTGATGGCCACTCTAAAGCCTTATCAATTCATTTTATTTTTCTGTTCCATCAGTCGCTAAAACATTCACATTTTTTAATCTCCAAAATGGTCATTGGTCTTTTCTTTCACACGAATCATCCCCCTTGCTAGATTTTGCTAGGATTTAGCTAATTTTTAAGGTGCTCTTGGCCAACATCAAAGTTGACATTACAATAAAAATGTCACATGCTTTTGAAGAACATGCTTTGCTGAGCTTAAATAAATAATTTCTATTGGGTATTTCAATGGGGCTCTAGATACTCAGATACTTGAAATGAACAGCTCATTCCTTTCTGCTGACATGCAGCATCTCTAGGCCAATTAATTTTTTTAGAGTGATATTCGTATTGTGTTTATGATTTAAAAAATGTATCCTTAACTCCAGAGACATGCATATTGAAATGCTGTGATGTCTGGGATTGGCTTCAGAATAATTCTTTTTTGTGGGATCCATAAAGAAACAAGATTGGCCATGATAATTGGAATTGGGCGTCTACTGAATTAGATATATTAAAAGATATGAAGTACTATACTCCATATTTTTGTATATATTGGAAACTTATCATGATAAAATATTAAGAACATTCTTAAGTTCTTGAGACTGGCTCAAAACTACCTATGTCTTAAATCTTAGAAAACCATCACTTTTAATCCTAATTTTGATATCTCCACCTACCATACTTCCCAATGGTGATAACGGAAGTTAACAGATTTTGTATACTTTTAACATGCTCGATACTTTACTGAATGAATGAGAACACCATTTCATTTAGTTCTTGTTAAAAACCTACAAGGAGGGGACATCCAGGTGGCTCAGTGGTTGAACATCTGCCTTTGGCTCAGGTCATGATCCTGGAGTCCTGCTTCTCCTTCAGCCTATGTCTCTGTCTCTTTCTCTCTCTGTGTCTCTCATGAATAAATAAATAAAATCTTAAAAAAAAACCCTACAAGGTGGGTACTCTTATTGTCTGCATTTTACAGATTAGATTTCAAGTGTTTTGGCGCTCTGCCCAGTGTCACACAATAATATGTGACATGGCAGGAATCAGTCATCTCCAGGAGCCTGTGCTCTCACTCACTGTGCTCTGTGGCCAGGTGGTCTTGGAGTCATAAAGGAGCATGTGAAGAGGAAGTTGGAGATGTTGACTAGTAAGCTGGCAGTGTGAATTTTTTTAAAAGATTTATTTATTTATTTTAGAGAGAGAGTTAGAGAACTAACAAGCGAGTATGGGAGGGGCAGAGGGAGTGGGAGAGAGAGAATCTCGAGCAGACTCGCTGAGAGCAGAGCCTGATGCGGGGCTCGATCCCACAACTCTGAGATCATGACTTGAGCTGAAATCAAGAGTCGGATACATAACAACTGAGCCACCCAGGTGCCCCAGCAGTGTAAATACCAAGGGTGTGGGATTTGTCACTCTTCTGGGAATTTTTATTCCGATGCCCTGTCACTCGCATTAGCTAGAACAAAGTGCAGTTTGCTCCTTTCTGCTGACATGCAGCATCTCTAGGCCAATTAATTTTTTCAGAGTGATATTAGTATCATGTTTATGATTTTTAAAATGTGTCTTTAACTTTGAAGACATACATATGGAAATGATGTGATGTCTGGGATCGGCTTCAAAATAATTCCTTTTGGTGGGGTCTATAAAGAAACAAGATGGTGTTCATTCTACTATATACTCTATATTTTTGTGTATATTGGAAACTTGTCAAGATAAAATGTTAAAAACCTTCCTGAGTTATTTCACTAGACTTCTGTGGTGCTTCCATTGCTCCCCAACTTCCCTGGTGAATTATATTTCATTTTCTTTATTAGAGGTTCATATAAAGACTACCAGTCTTTTAAGAGAGGCTTTTGTTCAGGCAGCTTCCGTGTGGACTTTGCTTTCACTTTTTCACTTTTTTAAAAGAAGTTGGTTATTATAATCTATATTTTCCTTAATCCTCCACCCATCCATTTTCTTGTTAAATCAGAATTTCACTGCCGACACTATCTTTTTCCCCATGGGTCTCTTCTCTTCAATTCTCTAAGACACTTCTCTTTACAAATAGATTTTGTTTGTGCAGTTAATTATGACATGATTTTTGGTACATTTTCTGGCAGAAAGCCTTTTTCAGAAGGACTGTAGTGCTCCAAGTTTTAGATGAATGTTAATTCTTTTAACATTCTTTTAACTATTATGAGACCCAAGTGATAGGATGTGTCTTCTCTCTGAAACAGACTTACATTAAATAAGTTTTATTTAAACAGAGCTCAGGGGTGTTGTATGCAACTGATGAATCCTTGAACTCTACCTCTGAAATTTATAATACACTCTATGTTCATTAATTGAATTTAAATAAAATAAAAGGAAAACAAAGAAAAAACAAACAGAGCTCAAGTTGAGTGACCATTTTGCCTATCTATTTGTGCTTCATTCACTAGTTTATCTATATAAAATTATTAATTCCTACACATCTTGAGTATTAATACAGAGAAATTTACTGTCTTAAATACTAATGTTTTTGCAGAGACTTTATAAAGTATTATTTTAAAAATTGTGTGATGCCAAAACTGAATTTGGAAGCATAGACAACATTGGGCAAATTATATTCTTTAGGGATTATGGAGTTCCAATGTCTTTGTATATAGTGTGCACTAAAAATTATGATTAGGAGGAGGGGATTTATTCATCCATTCATTCACTCAATAAATATTTATTGAGGGCCTAGTATGTGCAAATATTCTTCCAAGTGTAGGGTACTTTGCCAAACAGATGAATTTCCCTGTTCTCTTGTAGCTTTTATTCTAGCGGAGGGGGCAGGTAACAAAGAAAATAAAGTTTATTCAGAGAGTATTAGACAGTAACTAGTGGGCAGAACCAAAATAGGGCGGGGAAGAGGAAGCATGGGTTGCAGAGTTAAAAGGGCAGGCAGGAAAGACTTCTCTAAAAGGTGGCTTTTGGGTGAAAACTGAGAGAAAACAGAGGTTCACCTCAGGCTGACTTGGGGCCAGAGCAGGATGCAGGAGCTGCCTGTCTGGGGTCCCAAAAGCAATCCATCTTTCTTTTTTTTAAATTTAATTTATTTATTCATGAGACACACACAGGTAGAGGGAGACACAGGCAGAGGGAGAAGCAAGCTCCCTGTGGGGAGCCCGATGTAGGACTCTATCCTGGAACCCGGGGATCATGACCTGAGCCAAAGGCAGACGCTCAACCACTGAGCCACCCAGGGGTCTCTCCCTATTTTTTTAAGTATACCAAAAAACGTTGAGTCAAGTGAATAGTAATAAATGGGGCAATAAAAACAACACTGAAAACAAAATATTTTTCCAATGGAAGCATGTGAACATGAATACAAAGTTTTGGCACCATCTTCCTGCGATTACTTTGGGTATTACTGGCTTACAAACCACATATTCCAAAAAAAAAAAAAAAAAAACAACAACCCTCCCCCCACACATATTCCTGTAATTATGTAGCTGTGACAGTGGCAGTGTAGCTGGGGCAGGGCCATGTGAGGGAGAAAGGCAGGCAGTGGGCCGCTGAGGCCCCAGCACAGGATCTTAGGGATGGGGTCAGGTGAGGATTTGGCTCTTACTCTAAGATAAATAAGACTTAACCCTTCAACACAATCACTCCAACTGGTGTGTTAAGATTGTAGGAGGGCCCGGCATGGTTGACCCTTTCGGTTTCCAAAATAGTAATTAAGGTGAGAGGAGGATGGTGAGAAGTAGTTGCACTCTGCGTGCATTTTTGGGAGTAGGGTTGACGTTATTTGCTGGTGGGTGGGATGCAGGGAGGGAGTAAGAGAGGAGTCAGGGATGCCACTAGGGTATTTGGCCAGAGGAGTCACCATTCCGAACCAGGAAGGCCTGGACAGCAGTGGCTTTGAGGACGATCAGGAGACTGGCTTGGACATGTTAAATTGGAGAGATCTGTCGGACATCCAAGTGGAGAGGTCAATCAGATCTATGGTTTATAGTTCGGGGGGTGGTGGGGGAGCAGAAACTGAATTGGCTAAAAATTTGGGAGTCGCTTTTGCTGCTACAGGCTTCTAGAATGTTTATAAATTAAATGAGGGCCCCCAGATAAAAATCTCAGAAACATCTTTCATAGCCTCTGTTAATTGCCCAAAATCCTATTGTTGTTTAGAATCGAAAAAGGCTGGAAAAGGAAAAAAAAAAAAGAGGAAGAAGAGGAAAGAAAAGGCCTTTGGCACCAGACAGGCCTGTTGGAATCCGGCCCTACGGCATGATGTGGCTGGGTGACCTGGAGCTACTTACTCCACTTCTCTGAGCATCTCCTTTAGAAAAGCAGCAACTAGGCTGCCCATCTGTAGAGTGGTGTGACGCTAAAATCCGATAATGGCTAAACTTGTCCAGAGCGGAGAGGTGCTGACTGACCTTAGCTGTTCCCCTGATACTGACTGCTTAAATGGTATTTATGGCCAAGTGGCTCACCAGCGATGAGGAGGCTAACCCCAGGGAGGGGGCAAGGCACTGTGGTGTGAGGAGGGTGCTCCAGGGGGGTGGGAGGGGAGAGCTGGGCCTCCCGCTCCCCACACTCTGCGCACTGCGTTGCCATGTCCCACCATGTTATGTGTTCAGTTGGATTCTTTCCCATTTTGTGTAGCTTGGCTATTTAAGTGTAGGGACTGTTTTTGGCATTTTAAATATTTAAAATTATCCATGGTTTCTAGGGAAATCCCAAAGGCATGAGAGGTTTTGCCTGCAGAGATGAGTCCTGAATGTTGATGAGCACCTTCCTTCAGGAACTGGGATATGGCAGGGCCAGCCGGCAGTGGTGAAGGATTTCTGTCAGGACCCTGGAAGCCCGTGAATTTAATAAGATCTCTTTAGCGGCCACCAATAAAATCTCCTATTAATGTAAAAAAAACTGCATTTTGTTTTCCTTACATCGGCTTGAAGTGTAGCAGTCTTGAGTCTCTAAGTGGTGTGGTTGTTGACTGAGTCTACGCAGTGGAAGCGGGCGGTAAGTGGGGGTGTCTTTACCCCAACCCCCAGAGTAGTTCTTTCTCTGATGACACCCCTCTGTTGGCAGAATCACACGAGTCCTGTCACTCTGACTGCTTCTCAGCCTCTTTCTCGAGCTCCGGAAACACCGTGTACTCTGAACCTAGAAGAGCCTCCCTCCCATCCCTGCCCATCCGGTGGGATGTCCCAAATGGTGGAGTTCTGACTCTGCTTATTTATTTATTTTAATTTTATTTTATTTCAATTCAATTAATTAACACATAGTGTGTTATTAGTTCCAGAGGTAGAGTTCGGTGACTCAACAGTTGCATACAACACACAGTGCTCATTACCTCACGTGCCCTCCTTAATGCCTGTCACCCAGTTACCCCACCTCCCACCCACCTCCCCTCCAGTGACCCTCAGTTCGTTTCCTAGAGTTAAGAGTCTCTGATTTTGTCTTATTTTACTTTTCCTTTCCTTCCCCTATGCTCTTCTGTTTTGTTACTTAAATTCCACATGAGTGAGATCATGTGATAATTGTCTCTCTCTGATTGACTTATTTCACTTAGCATAATACCCTCTAGTTCCATCCATGTCCTTGCAAATGGCAAGATTTCATTTCTTGATGGGTAATATTCCATTATCTATCTATACTACATCTTCTTTACCCATTCATCTGTTTTTCTTAATTTTTTTTATTGAAGTTCAATTTGCCAACATATAGCATCACACCCAGTGCTCATCCCCCCAAGTGCCCCCCTCAGTGCCCATCACCCAGTCACCCCAACCCCCCACCCACCTCCCCTTCCACTACCCCTTGTTCATTTCCCAGAGTTAGGTGTCTCTCATGTTTTGTCACCCTCACTGATATTTTCACTCATTTTCTCTCCTTTCCCTTTATTCCCTTTCACTAATTTTTATATTCTCCAAATGAATGAGACCATATAATGTTTGTCCTTTTCCAATTGACTTATTTCACTCAGCATAATACCTTCCAGTTCCATCCACATCAAAGCAGATGGTGGGTATTTGTCATTTCTAATGGCTGAGGAATATTCCATTGTATACATAGACCACAGCTTCTTTATCCATCATCTGTCGATGGACACCGAGGCTCCTTCCACAGTTTGGCTATTGTGGACATTGCTGCTAGAAACATCGGGGTGCAGGTGTTCTGCTATTTCACTGCATCTGCATCTTTGGGGTAAATCCCCAGCAGTGCAATTGCGGGGTCGTAAGGCAGATCTATTTTTAACTCTGAGGAACCTCCACAGTTTTCCAGAGTGGCTGCACCAGGTCACATTCCCACCAACAGTGTAAGAGGGTTCCCTTTTCTCCGCATCCTCTCCAACATGTGTTGTTTCCTGTCTTGTTAGTTTTCCCCATTCTCACTGGTGTGAGGTGGGATCTCATTGTGGTTTTGATTTGTGTTTCCCTGATGGCCAGTGATGCGGAGCATTTTCTCATGTGCTTGTTGGCCATGTCTATGTCTTCCTCTGTGAGATTTCTCTTCATGTCTTCTGCCCATTTCATGATTGGATTGTTTGTTTCTTTGCTGTTGAGTTTAATAAGTTCTTTCTAGATCTTGGATACTAGCCCTTTATCTGATAGGTCATTTGCAAATATCTTCTCCCATTCTGTAGGTTGTCTTTTAGTTTTGTTGACTGTTTCTTTTGCTGTGCAGAAGCTTTTGATCTTGATGAAGTCCCAATAATTTATTTTTGCTTTTGTTTCTCTTGTCTTCATGGATGTATCTTGCAAGAAGTTGCTGTGGCCTACCCATTCATCTGTTGATGGACATCTGGCTCGCTCCAGTGTTTGGCTATTGTGGACATTGCTGCTATGAATATTGGGGTGCAGGTCCCCTCTGGTTCACTGTTTGTATCCTTTGGGTAAATACCTAATAGTGCAATTGCTGAGTGGAAGGGTAGCTCTATTTTTAATTTTTTGAGAGACCTCCATACTGTTGTCCAGAGTGGCTGCACCAGCTTGCATTCCCACCAACAGTGTCAGAGGGTTCTCCTTTCTCTGCATCCTCATTAACATTTGTTGTTTCCTGACTTGCTTATTTTAGCCATTTTGACTGGTGTGAGGAGGTATCTCATTGTGGTTTTGATTTATATTTCTGATGCCGAGTGACGTAGAGCATTTTTGCATGTGTCTCTTGGCCACATGTAGGTATTCTTTGGAGAAATGTCTGTTCATGTCTTCTGCCCATTTCGCGACTGAATTTTTTTTTTTTGAGTGTTGAGTTTGATAAGTTCTTTATGGATCTTGGATACTAACTCTTTATCTGATAAGGCATTTACAAATATCTTCTCCCATTCTATAGATTGTCTTTTAATTTTGTTGATTTTTTCTTTTGCTGTGCAGAAGCTTTTTATTTTTATGAAGTCCCAGTAGTTCATTTTTGCTTTTGTTTCCCTTGCCTTTGTTTAACAACACCCTGCGCCCAGACTCCCACCAATCCCCCTGAGTGACCCGAGGAAAGGATGGGTTTTCCTTTGGATGTTTTCTCTGTCCTTTTGGAGGGCCCATACTCTAAAGCTGTGGCCTGCATGGACAGCGCTGTGTGCCCAGAGAAATCTGTGTCTTGTTCTACTGAATCCTACAATCAAATGTCCCACAGGTCATGTGACAGTTTCATCGCAGTTGACTGACTATGGGACATGATCTCTGGAGACTCACTGGTTGTTTTCTTTGGGGCTCTAGCACTGTACCAGGGGAGGCACATTGATAATTTAAAAAAGACATTTTTAAAATGAAATCTTAAAAAAAAAACAAATAAAAAGACATTTTTAAAAATCATGATTACCTTTTTCTGACTATAAAAGTAATGTTTTCGCATCTAGGCAGATCAGGGTTTTCTGAGTCCTAAAACGTATACAATGTAGGGCTAGATGTTTAAGGAAAAGAATAATAAATTATGAATATAGAATTACTAGTGACTTGATTTTAAAGGGGCCCCTGCAAGTGAGAAACCTGAAGTTCACACTTGGCGTCACTTTGAATCTGCCCCTGCGGCTCCCTCCAGAAAATTGAGAAGCCAATCCACCTTCGACCCCACTTCCCCAGAAGGTGTGTTAACAGTTTTTTGTTTTGAAATAACAGCCTTATTGAGATATAGCTCACGTACCATACAATTCACCTAAACATATACAATTTAGTGGCTTTTTGTGTATTCACAGTTTTGTAACCATCACCACACTCCTTTTTAGAACATTTTTATCACCCTCAAAAGAAACCTTGTACCCATTAGCAGTCACTAGCCGCTTCCCCCAAAATACCTGGGCTGAGGCAACCATTAATTTACTTTTTATCTTGGTAGATTTGACTGTTCTAGGCATTTGCTATAAATGGAATCATATAATATGTGGTCTTTTGTGGCTGGCTTCTTTCACTTAGCATAATGTTTTCAAGACTCATCCATGCTGTAGCATGTATCGAAACTGCATTTTTTATTGTTTGATAATATTCCATTATATGGACATACTGTATTTTTTATCAGTTGGTGGGTTAATTCTTTAAACCCTCTAGAAACACAACTGATGAAGTTCTTAAAGAAGGGGGAAAATCCAGCCTTTTAAATGCTATCCTTAGCCTTCCCTCTGCGGCTTCTTCACTTTCTTCTCCCTTCTCCAGATTCTGAAAATTAAGAAAGTGTCAGAGCTGGTAAACCAGGAGTCCTTATTATCACTGTGACAAATGTTACCTGGAGTTGGCAACTCATGGCCCCAAGACAGGCCCTGCCTGTGGGGGATGAGCTGGGAATTTGTGGATGGGGTTTGCCCAAGGGCGTGGGCCAGTCTGTAGCCAGACTGTAGCCAGTCTCCTTTTTTGATGTGCTGGATGAGTCCTAATTCTGGGAAGATGAGGAAGACCAGCCAGAGGAATGCTTGACAGGAAGGTGGCTTGCAGTTGGGCTGCCTCTTCGGCTCCACTGCTGAATCTCAAATTTAACCCCCTGGCCAGGGGGCTGGGGTGGGGAGTCAAGCCTAGCCTGGAGCTCAGGGCTCACTGGAGGGCGCTGGCACTATTAGTACAAGGTCCATGGGCCACAGGTTGCTGACTCTTAGACTGCCTCCCAGGCCTGAAAGACTCTTGGGCGCTTCTGGGCAGCTGACTTCTTGCTGAAGAGCATAGAAAAGGTTTTCCTCTACTCTCTTAGTGCTACCTATGTATTTGTCCTTGAGGCTAACTCAGGAAATGCTGCCCCAGCCAACTGCTCTGTCCCAGGGAATCCCCGGTGTGCTGGACAAATCCTGAGCACAGCCTTAGCCGGTTGCTGAACAAACTCGGATAAACGTTGTCACAGGAGAAGTCAATAATTCAAGAGATGGTGATTTGGAAAAGAGAAAGGGAGACATTTATTTGGGCAGCAGGGGAGGTGGCAGGCTAAAACCTTAACAACCAACCCCTCCATCTGCAAGACGGATACTAGGGTTTTTTAGGGAGAGGCCCAGGGGTCCATGCAAGAGAGCAGGCAGGGGGTGGGGGGTGGGGGGCGGCACATGATCATGGGTAGGGGGCTGGGTATGGTCGATGAGTGATCACGGGTGAGGGAGGGGACACCTGGAGTGTGGTCTTTTAGGTAATTCCTGCCTCTGCCAGGGATTTTCTGGCCTGGTCATTATAAAACATCTTTGTCAGTGCTTCGAGAAAGTGCAATAAGAAATAAGTGCAATGGTTTCAGCTACAACATGAGTTAAGTAGGCTTGTCTATTTCTGGTTTGGACTGTTTAGGTCTAGAGTTGAGTAAGGGGACTCACCGACAGTAGGTCTGGGCCTGAGAAATAAATTAACCAAAGACAGATTAATAGGAGAAAAACATACAGATTTCATTTTATATTCATATTTTACGTGGTAGGGGAGCCCTCAGAGGAAAGACATGAAGACCCGAAGATGTAGCAATTCAACGGAGAATGATAAATCACGGAGCTGGGCCAAGACAGAGGTTTGGGTTAGGGGAGATAAATTGTGGGAAAATGACTGGAAATATGTGAGGGAACCTAATGGAAGATAAAGATTATTTTAGTGGGTTTGTTGGTACAGATTCTTTTCAGTGTTGACTCCCAGTCTCTGGTGGTAAGAACGTTCTCTTCCTGGGACATGGAGGGCACTTTTCTCATGGGAAATTGTGTCCTGATTTTAGGTAGAAAGGATCAGGTCACAGAGGCCTTCCTGCATCTGTGGTTTCTCAAGTGTCTTCAGCTCAAAATAATCAGTATGCCAAAGTGGCATATAATGGGGTAGCATCTCCTGATCCCCTACGTTACCAAGGAAGGCTGTGGGCACTGTAGAGAACTGCGTGCCTACTATGTGCCAGTCACAATTCTGGGCTCTGAGAAAGAGCAGAGTGACGGTCAATTTTATGTATCACCTTGACTGGTCTAAGGGATGCCCAGATAGCTGGCAAAACATTGTATCTGAGTGTGTCTGTGAGGGTGTTTCCAGAAGAGATTAACATTTGAATGGGTAGACTGAATAGAGATGATTGTCCTTGCCAATGTGAATGGGCATTACCCAAAATCTGTGAGTCTGAATAGAACAAAAGGGCAGAGGAAGGGTGAATTTTCTCTCGACTTGAGCTGAGATATCCATCTTTTCCTCTTCAGACATAGGCTTTCCTGGGCCTTTAGACTCCGACTGGGATTTACACCATTAATCCTCTGGTTCTCTGGATTTAGAACTCATATTGGGACTTACACCATGGGCTGCCCTGGTTCCCAGGCCTTTGGGTTTGGACTGGAACTATACCACCAGCTTCCCTGGGCCTCCAGAAATGCAGACAGAAGATGGTGGCACTTGTCAGCGTCCATAGTTGTGTGAGCCCATCCGTCAAGATAATTTCTTTCTGTATAATTTATATGTATCCTACTGCATCTGTTCCTCTGGAGAACCCTGGCTAATACGAATAGTAAACAGACCAACCAAAAATCTTTGCCCTCAAGGAGTTAATCTCTTCATGGGAGGGACAGTCAACAAAATAAAAAATATAGAATATTGGAAGTGACAAACACTATGGAGAAAAAGAAAAGAAAATAGCAACAAAAAATAGGGTTTGGAAATGTGAGGTAATAAAATTCCAAATAGGATTCTCAGGAGAGGCCTTGCTGAGAAAGTAATATTCAAGCAAAGAAATGAAAGAATAAGCTCGGTGCGTTTCTGCAGGAGGTATTTCCATGCAGAGAGACAGCAAGTGCAAAGGCCCTGAGGTAGGAACATGCCTAGTGTGTTTAAGGAACAGAAGGGGGACAGTGTAGCATGAAGAGTAAAGGGGAGAGTGGTAGGAAATGAGAACCAACAAGTAGCAGGGGCCAGAGTGCACGGCATCTCAGGTCATTCAGAGGACTCCAGCTTTCACTCTTTTGGCCATTGGAGGATTTTCAGCAGGGGGGCATCATCTGATCCGAGTTTTTTACAGGATCACTGCGGTATGAGGAATAGAGTGCTGGGAACACAGGCAGGAGCAGAGGGAACTATGCTAAGGCTACTGCAAAAATCTGGGAAAGAGGATAATTGCTCAGAGTAGGGTAGTAGCAGTGGGAGTGCTTGGGAGTGGTCAGATTTAAAGACTATATTTAAATGAAAGGAAACAGGGATTTGTTGATTTATTGGACATGGGGTTTGAGAAAAAAATACAAGATTCATGTAACAGCAAAGCTTGGGGCTGGCCAACTAGACTAGGAATGGCCAGGGGTAGAGAAAAGTCACGGTGCAGCAGGTTTGGCAGGGATGTAAGGACCAGCATGGGCAGTTCAGGTTTGGACCTTTGAGACATCTGTTGGACATGCACATAAAAATGTTGAATAAACAGATTCAATAAATAAAAGTCTGTGACTTTGGAGTTCAGGCGAGAAATGTGTGGGCTGGAGAGGTAAATTTGGGAGTCTGCAGCATTTATAAATATATACATATATTTTTCATTTATAGATTTGTGAAGCTACCAGAATGACTGAGCTCACCCGGGGGGTTAAGAGTTGGTAAGAATAAAAGGGATTGTCTCTGGGGCACCCCAATAGTAGGAGGTGGGGAGATATGAAGGGACCGGAGGAGACCTGAGAGCTGTGAGTGAGCTTTAGGCACACCTGGAGAGCATGAAGTTCCAGAAGCCAAGAAGAGTGTTTCTAAGTGGAAGGAAGGATCAGCAGAGTCAAATACAGAGAAGCCAGAGAGAGCAGGTCTGGGCGCCAACCACTGGGTTTATACTGTGAGGTCACTGGTGACAAGATGAGCTTGAGTGCGAGGATGCAAACGTCTTATTATAGTTGGTCTACCAGGGAGTAAGAGGAAAGGAATTAGGGGTGGAGAATGTAGACAACTTGTTTGAAGAGTTTAACCATATAAGGAAGGAGAGACGTGGAGCCAGGGCTGTACGGGAAATGGGGTTGAGAGGGTTTCTAAGTGGGAAGAGGTAGCTGTTCACTGCTGATGGGAATGACTCAGTGGAGAGACCCTGATGCTTAGAAGAGAGGGAGGATGGCTGGAGCTGGACCCATGGGTGGCATAGGCACTGCTAGGGTCTGCCTGTGTCTCCCCCCACAGCCTCCATATGTTGAAATCCTAATGCCCCCATGTGCTGGTATTAGGAAGTAGGGCTTCGGGGAGGTGTTTAGGTCAGAAGGATGGAGGCCTCATGAATGGGATTAGTGTTCTTTTGGAAGAGATCCCATGGAGCTCCCCCACCCTTTTCACCACGTTAGGATACAGAGAGAAGTTGGCAACCCAGAAGAGGGTTCTTACCAGAACCTGACCTTGCTGGCTCCCTGATCTTGGACTTCAGCATCCAGGACTCTGCACAACACACTTCTGCTGTTGATAAGCCCCTGGTGTGTGGAATTTTGTGATAGCAGCCCGAATGGCCTAGGATGGGCAGGGAGTGTGATCCTTAGGCAGGAGCGGACAATTCTGTGGTAACAGAAGGGTGTGGATGCAGTCGGGGAGATACGGGAGGTCTCTTTGGAGGGTTTTAGGGGTCTCCCTAAAATAGGATCACCAGGCAAGGGTGAGGGGTTGGCTGGAGAGGGAAGGAGTCCGGGGAGGAGCGAGGACAGTGGGAGAGGCATGGGGGAGCATGGTTGGATGGCCGGTCACGCAGAGGACCCATGGGAGCATTGTGATCATCCTCATGTGTGCTTTTCTCCAGGTCAACTGCGGTTTTCAGGTAGGAAGAGAGTGGGTTTTACCACGATGGGAGACTTGTCAACTGAGATTACTTAAAAGAGAGGGAAGGTAGTTGATAAAGTACGTGTGAGGGAGCGATCTTGATTGAACGTAGATTTTAATGATTGGCCATGGGATTTATAAAGGTAAAGGAATGAGTGCATGTGAGGACAGGGCAATGGAAAAAAAGGGTAAGATCAATGGATTTTAAACTTAAATGCAGATACTAAAAATGTAGTAGTGTCCTTCTGTTTGTTTTGGGCACTTGGAGCAATCAGCATGGACGGAGAAGTGTGGACTTTGGAACCACACAGGTATGAGTTCAGCTTTTCAGCTCAGTACTTAAGGGAGCCTAACCAAGTCTCACTTCATCTGTAAAACAAGAAGCTCGTTCTTCGCTCACCAGGGTTATGTGAGGTGTAATTTGGAAGACGCCTGTGAAGGGCTGCAGTGGGTGGCGCTCTCCCATGGGGGTCCTAGTATCCACTCCAGTTGGGCTGGATGCCCCCATTCCTTGTGAAACAAGCTCCCACGTCCTGGCCAGCCAGCAGTGAAAATATGCAAATGGTTATTTGAATCATGGAAGAAGTTAAATTATTATTCACATCAATAATTATTCATTGTTAGCTGATAAGAGAGTGATTGACGAGAAGCTAGTTTTGCAATAATAAAAAGAAGTGTAAGGAGAAGGAAAAGGATATAAGGGGCCAAAAAAAAAAAAAAAAAAAAAAAGACCAGAAGGAAAATAGAAGTTCAAAGGAGATAGAAGTTAATGAAGAGGAAGGCGAGAGGTGTTGAGAAACCCAGATACAGCTTTGCCCCAGGATGCGCTAGTAAGAAAGTCTGGTCAGTAATTTCTGCCACTGGATTTTCCCTGGGCTTTATCTTCGGGACCTCCCTCCATTTAGCCTGAATGGATGAGAGGCAGGAATGAGGCAACAGGGCTGTTCATCAGCTGTTGGGCTTCATTCCGATGTGGGGGATAATGGATTGAACCTGAAGATGAGGTCTCTCTTAACTGAAAGGGGGGGGGTGAATGCTGGCACAGCAGGGAGTTGTTTGCTCTGGAGGCATTTGTGGTTTGAATGTAGTAGGTAGGCAGGTGTAGATTAGATTAGCACCTGGATCTCCCCCCACCCCCACCCCAGTCCACAGCAGAGAGGTATGGGTGGCATACTTAGGGGGGGCAGAGGGCTGGGCTGGGGGGGCAGTGAGTGAGCACTGATTGGCAGTGCTTGTCCTCTGATGTATTTGGAATCGGTTAGTTTGGTTCTGTCACTGTTCCTTTTTTCCTTCTTCTTCCTTTGTCCCTGGTTTCCTTCAGGGCCTGGGCACAGCGAGCCTCTTGAGGCCCTGAGTAGATCTCCCAAAAGATGAAGCACGCCAAGGCGTACGGTAGGGATGCTGGTGACAATCCGGGGCGGCAGAGGCAGCAGCAGCGTTCCATAACCACAGGAAGATTGGCCCACGTCACCCCCTCCTCAATCCACCTGCCGAGCCCTCCTTGTCCCCTTGTCATCCCCCACCCTGCCCAGCTAGAAGTAGGTGCCTGGGTCCCTGCAGTCTGATGTTCCTACATCTGGCGGACTACAGGACTTCTGGTCCTGTTCTGCAATCACTGGCTCATCTCCTCCACCCCCGGCAGGGACTGCTCTGGACTTAACTCTGTGTCTCTAGAACTTAGCCCAGTGCCTGTCACTTGGGTCAAGTCTGTTTCAGGTTTGCCTAGAACCAGAAGGGCTCTCTGGTCTGTACCAGGTTCATGAAATCTCCCCATTTACAGTAACACTATCTTTTAAAAATGATGCTTTCCAGGGCCTCTCATTTTGAAGACAACGGGAATGTTTACCAGGGACGATGTAACAGCACGAGGTCATTTCCCTGGGGGACATGTACCAGTGCCCCTGGTTACATTCTTTTGTCTCAGCCCAGAGGTCACCCACAGCTTTGGTGAGCAGTTCTCATACACTTCCGAGCTGGTCACCATCCTAAGTGGCTCCCAGGGGATCTCTCGTTGGTGTAACTTCTTCCCCTTAAGCGTGGGATGAACTTAGTGACTTATTTCTAATGCATAGAACCCAACAAAAGTGATGGGATGTCACTTCTGAGGTTAGGTTATCAATACTGTGACGTCGATCACGCTCGCCCTCTCTCGCTCTCTTCCAGGGAAGCCTGCTGCTGTGCCGTGAGCTGCCCTAGGGAAGGGCCCACACAGCAAGGACCTCCAGGAGGCCTTTGACCAACAGCTAGCAAGGACCTGAAGCCCTCAGCCCTCCAAGCTGTGAGCAACTGAATCCTGTCAACAACCACCTGTGTGAGCCTGGAAGCCAGTTTGGGGGCTTTTGGGTGCCTGGGACTCCAGCTGAAACCTTACTGCGCCTTATAAGACACCTGAGCAGAGTCCCCCAGCTAAGCTGGGCCTGGATTCCCAGCCCACAGACACTGGGATATAACAAATGCGTGTTTTTAGTTTGTTTTTAAGATATTGTTTATTTATTTGAAGAGAGAAAGAGAGACCATGAGCAGGGGGGAGAGGGAAAAGCAGACTCCCCACTGAGCAGGGAGCCCGATGCGGGTCATGGGATCATGACCTAAGTTGAAGGCAGGTGCTTAACTGACTGAGCCACCCGGCTGCCCCCAAATGTGTGTTGTTTTAAACCACTGAATTTTGGGGAAATCTGTGGTGCTGCCATAGGTAACTAACCCAACTCACTTGTCTATTTAGCTCCAACACCTGCTTCTCCCTGACCGAGGGCGTTCTCTGGCCACAGGAATATGCTCAGCCACAAAAGTGCAGCCCAGGAACATCCTGGAGTCTATGTCTCCGGGAGATGTCAACCAATGACTTATGGAAGTCAATGGACAGATGTTCCAGCTGCCTAATTCTTGGGGGGGCCATGCTAAGACGTGTTCCACACAGTCCCTCCGAGGACCCCTCAGGGGAACTAGGCCATCGTCCCCACAGAGATAACCCATTCACTGAAACAGACTTTACTGGCTTTCTTCCCTTCCCGGTCTTACTTCACCTACTGCTTACGCGGCTCCGGGGATCACCACCCACACAAACCACTAGCACCCAGATCCTTTTGCAGGATCTATATTTGGAGGAGCCGAAACTCAGATAAAGCCTCTAACAACCTCCAGAAGTTGTGTTCAGTCTCACTACTTAAGGCAGTGACGGATCTCCTCGAGCTCAGGGTGAGTCAAAGCAGGATTCTCTTGAGCACTTCCGCAACACGTTATAACTCTCTTCTCATTTCATAAATCTGCATGGTTCTAGGGGTCCAGGGACTTGGGACAACGACAGCCATGAACGAAGCAGGTTTTGGAGCAAATAGTGAAGCTGTGCAGTTGGCCCCAAAGGATCCTGTGGAGGCTGATGCCAAAAGGGACAGATCGGCTGGTGCTCTCTCCTCCTCTCTGCCGAGTCTATTGGCTGCTCCACTGCCACCTTGGAGCCAGCCACAGACCTGCTACCCAGCTGTACTGCCTACCAAAAATTGGACTTTTTTTTTTTTCTCAAGTCATTTCCGGGCTTCTTTCTTGTGGGTTATATAAAAAAATGAACTTACTGCCAGGATCATGTAACCTAAGCAAAGGTTGAAAATACTTTCTGGAAGGAGCTGATGGGGAATGCATGGAGGAAACATTTGGAATCTGTTGCTTCTTTTAAAATAGTGACTGGGTATAACCCTAGCCCGGCGGTTCTCAGTTGGGAGTGACTGTGTCCCCCTCCCTCAGGAAATCGGGTAATGTACGGAGACACTTTTGATTGTCACTACTTGGGAGGAGACAGGTAGTAGGCAGAGGCCAGGGATGCTGCTAAACACGTTGCAATATACTGGACAGCACCACTGCAAAGTATTGTCCAGGCCCAGGTGCCAGCAGCGCCAAGACCGAGAAACCCTAAACTCTACAGCAACCTCTGAAAATAAAAGAGGGAGAGTTTCTACACAATGCTGTTGACAAATTAAATCAGTTTAGAAGTTAAAGAACAAAGTTTTTTTAAAAGGGCAGAAGCCAAGAAGCCTGTTGTCTTTTGGGGAGGCAGAGATCGGTGGTTAATGGCATGGCTGTAAAGTCAAGTGGGCGTGAGCTAGACGCCAGGGTCTGTACTTTCTTGCTCTGTGACCTTGAGCAAATGACTTGACCTCCCTAAGCTTCGGTGTCCTTGCTTATAAAATGTGCTAGCCTCCTTGATTTGTGATAATTAAGTGAGGGGGGCACGTGAAGCATGTGGCAGCAAGCACGGCATTCAGTAGGCACCCACTACGGGTACACGTGGCTGATATTATGGATTTGCTTGTGACCACCACAATGGCACCACAATGGCAAGTGAGGCAATGACGTCAGTCAAATGAATTTGTTGGTTTCCCAGTGCATGTCAGAGTTATGATTATGCCATTCTGTAGTCTCCTAAGTGTGCAATAGTCTTAGATCTAAAACAAACAAAAACAAAAACGAAAACAAAAACAGAACGATGTTTAAAAACCTTAACTAAAAAGTGAGCAAATGCTTTAGAAAAGTGGCCTGGATGGATGTGCTCAACACAAGGTCACTACACACTTTCAATGTGTAAATCATGCAGTATCTGCAAAGTGGAATAAAATGAGGTATGCTAGGGAATCCTTGGGTGGCTCAGCGGTTTAGTAGCTGCCTTTGGCCCAGGGCGTGATCCTGGGGTCCTGGGATCGAGTCCCATATTGGGGTCCCTACATGGAGCCTGCTTCTCCCTCTGCCTGTGTCTCTGCCTCTCTCTCTTTCTCTGTGTCTCTCATGAATAAATAAATAAAATATCTTAAAAAATAAATAAAATGAGATATGCTATAACTGGAGGCAAGGTAGGAGCCTGTGGGAAGGAGCCCGGGCCTGGAATCAAACCCGGAGCGGTGAGCAAAGGGAGTGCTCCATTCCCCAAATGATTCAGTACCAGGATGGAATCCTCTGTGAAATCCTGGGTGTGAGATCATCACGGCCGGCGTCTTCCCTACCACCCAGAATTTTGCTGTCTGAATTCCTGCTGGTTTTGGTTTGCATTTTTCAAGATTTATTTCTCGAATGTAAATAAACAATCGTGGTTGGGGCCTGTGGAGGCCTTCACACAAATGCAAGCATTCTCGCCAGGAGCTGTAGCTCAGACAAGGAGGCTGCAGAGCTTGCTGCTCACCCGTCCTCCCGGCGCTGCTGGAGGACGCGTCGGGTTACCTCAGGAAAACAGCCTGCACAAATAAAGCAGCCCAAGACAAATAAACACTGACCCTTCTTGGTCCCATATCCAAGGCCTGAGGCCTCAGGAGGAAAATGAGTCCTCACAGACAGGGAGGTCTCCTAGATGCATCTGGTAGCTGGCTCCCGAGAAGGACACACACACACACACACACACACACAGGAGTGGGGTCATGGGGGTGACGAAGAGGGAAGGAGGGGGAGAGAATGTGCACGCAGGAGGGCAGTCGTATAGTCTTGTATAATCTAATCTTGGGGGTGACATCCCATCACTTTTGCCAAGTTCTTTCTCATCAGAAGCAAGTCACTAAGTCCAGGCCACACTCCAGGGCAGGGATCCCGCAAGGGCACAAAGGCCAGGAGTCATTGTAAGACCAGCTCACCTCGGGTGTCAGACGGACACACAGCCCTGGCCGTGCCCGCAGGGGCTTGCGTGGCCGCCTATTGGGGAGCTTCTGGGCTAACTTACATTTTCAGAGGATTTACATGGGCGAGAAAGTAGTTCTGGCCTGGAGGGCCTGGAAACTGTACCCAGGAATATGAAGACTCTATAACCCATTCATCTGGCCCATTTTTTTTTTAAGATTTTATTTATTTGAGAGAGAGAGAGAACGAGAGCAAGTGGGATGGGGGGAGCAGCAGAGAGAGAAGGAGAAGCAGACTCCCCGCTGAGCAGGGAGCCCGATGTGGGGACTCCACCCCAGGACCCCGGGATCATGGCCTGAGCTGAAGGCAGCCGCTCAAGCACCCAGATCCCCCATCTGGCCCGTTTTATCTCAAAGCTACTGTACTAGACTAGTTTCCCACGGCTGCTGTAGTAAATGCCCACAAACTTGGTGACTTAAAGCAACGTGGATGGAGTCTTAGAGTTCTGGAAGCCAGGAGTCTGAAATGAGTTTCAATGGACTACAGTCAAGTTATTGGCAAGGCTGGTTCCTTCTGGAAGCTCTCGAGAAGAATCTGTTTCCTTGCCTTTCCACCTTCCAGAGGCTGTCCGTGTTCCTTGGCTGGTGGCCCTTCCACGTCTTATCAGGACCCTGTGAGCACATTAGCCCAGGATGGGCCCCTGCGGGGAAGAGCCTTAATATAATCACAATTATAGTCTTTCCACCTTTAAAGGTATATTCACACGTCCTGAGGATCAGGGCTTGGGGATCCTCCGGGGCCAGTCTTCAGCCTGCCAAGCTGACATAACTGAAATAGCTAATTAACGGGTCTCACTGTCACCATCCAGCGCTACGACTGTTCCATTCTACTTCAGAAACCCAGTTATGGCCTCTCATTGCTGACTGAACACAGCCCATTCCTAGAACCCGACTGTGCAGTAACCTGCCTGGTTGATTGCTCCCAGATCCATTCTGGCCCTTTCCCTGCAAATTGCCTTTCCCAGGCTCCCTTGCCAACGAGGCTGGGTTTGGCCAGGGCACTGGTGGGAGATTGGAGGACAGGAGGAAGCAGCCAAGGTGCATCTGACTCAGGCAAGGGAGATGGAGCAGCTCAGCGTCTCTGTAGGGACCGTGCTCTCCCTGTGTCACAGGTCCCACCAGACCGGCTCCCCCTCCATGGACCCCGCTCTTACTGGGCACCTCTCCTGGGGATCCAGCTCTCCTTGGGGGCAGTTCTGCTCCTAAGCTCCACCCTTCAAAGCTTCCTGCTGGTACTCATTCTACAGTGACTTCACCAACCCCTAGGTAGCTCTTCAGCTCTCCCAACACCTTTGTGGTTAATTCCTCTTTGGAAAATTCTTTCTCTCCTTTCCCCTATAATCCTTTTCACTATTTCTTATATTCCCCGTATGAGTGAAACCATATGATGATTGTCCTTCTCCGATGGACTTACTTCACTCAGCATCATACCGTCCAGTTCCATCCATGTTGAAGCAAATGGTGGGTATTTGTCCTTTCCAATGGCTGAGAAAATGAGTGAGAAAAATTAGAGAGGGTGACAAAACATGAGAGACACCTAACCCTGGGAAACGAACAAGGGGTAGTGGAAAGGGAGGCGGGCAGGGGGACGGAGTGACTGGGTGATGGGCACTGAGGAGGGCACTTGATGGGATGAGCACTGGGTGTTATACCTAATATGTTGGCAAATCAAACTTTAATTAAAAAAAAAAAAAAGAAAAGAAAATTCTTTCTAATGGTCCACCCGAATGGCACTGTAGGTTCTGACTGATCCTTGAGTTACGATACATTGGCTTTCAGGGGTTTTCATATCACCTCACACTATCCATTCAACTTATCTCCCAGATTCCCTTACTCTGGCTAATGTAAACCACATGTTTTCTTTCCAATATAGTTTCCTGCTTCAGGAAGTGTATGCTCAAGCTGTTCCTTCTGTATGAAATGTCCCTCCCCCATTTTTTTGGTTTTGCTCCTCAAAATATTTTGGGTGTTCTTGAGTATCATTTCAAAATCCCCCCTCTTCCCACATGCCAACGATTATCGTGCCTGGGAACAGCTCTTTTTGCAGTGGCAGTGCTGTAGCAATGGACAGCTACGATGGATGTGACGCATGTTCACACAACTGCCTTGCAATGGAGATACTTGCTTAGGTCACAGGCCCCCACACTTTTAGAGTCTGCACAGCATACTTCATAGGGACTCATCAAATGTGTTATTTCATTGAACAAATATTAGAATTCTAATCACGGGCATGAACGACTATCATTTTCTGTTAGATAAGAGAAAGTAATCAGTTTTTATACTATGCTTACTAGTAATTTTTTCTCAAGGCTAGAAAAACAAATCTTATGTTTTAAAATTATGAAACTTCTCTCCATTCTCTGATTTCTGTTAATCTAAATAATCGGAGTCTCAATTTCCTAATCAAACCATTAGTATCTCTCTCACGGTACATAGATTAAAAAGCACAATGAAAATGGAAGCTATTGCTGCCATTACCATGGGTGAGGAGGTTGGCGTAGACTATTTTCCTTGTCGGTGGGCAGCTAATCCAATCCATTTGCAGCCAGCTTAACAAAGTCATTTGGTCATCACCTTGTGTGATAAGCTATAGAGATGACCAAATCGGCAGGTGTCTCATCAATTTTTTCCGTGTTTGGGAGCAGAGGAAATGACTCAGAGCAAAGAAACCTGAGACTGTCACCGATGTAAGACAGTCTGGAATGACCGGCTACCTAAACCAGACCAGTACTGCGCTGGCCGGCACATAATAAGCCAGGTGGGTCCCCTTACCTATCAGGTGTCCACGAGCAGGTCAAGCACCTTGACAGAGCTTGGGGCCCATTCTTCTCTTCATGCTTGGCTTCCCAGGTGTGATTCCAGGTACCCTCAGTAACAATTGGCCACATTCATCAAGAGACAAAGAGACCCCTCCCTCTCCTGCTAGCATCATTGGCCAGGGAGCATTCTTCACGATTCCTGAAGATACGGTCAACACCGTCGGGGCCTAACGGCCAGGCTGCCAGGGCCAGGGGGCCTGCATGGAGATCTTCGGAAATCTGTGGTGTTCCAAGCAGTCTTACTTAAACAAAAGGCAGCAACTTTGTCCTGGAAAAGATGAGAGCAGCCTCTGAGAACGTACCTTCTACAACTTTCTTTAAACCCAGAGCTTTCTGAAGCAGTGACTGGCTTGCAGCACACCTAGAAACTGCCCTCCTGAGAAATATCATATCCTGAGGTGCAGAGCTTCCTCCTGACTTCCTCACAGAGCTACTTTTGAGGAACACCTGTTCCTAGTCAGGAATTTGTTCGTTAGGGTTGCTGGCCGTCCTCTGGGGGCGGTGGGTGACTGCAAACCCGCTTGGTTTCCCCCCTTGAAATGGCGGCAGGGGTGGCCATTTCCGGTTATAGCTTCATGTGGCCACAGGATGGCAATGTTTGGGAATGTTACTGTTACCTGCCGGTGGCTGTTGAAGCCCAAATTGGAGCCCCAGCAAGGCACACAAGGGACTGGGGAGATGTAGGGGACCGAGAGCTGCTAAATCAGAAGGAAGAGGAAGAAAGGAAGGCTCGTTATGAAACAACAACAACAACAAAAATCCAAGTAAAAATACTTTGAATGGTATGTTGAAGTAGGCTTAAGGCAAAGTGGAGCATGACTGAATCGGCCATCCAATGTGCAGCCGTGGGCACCCATGGGCACCCCTAATGATGTGTTTCATGCTTTTTCTGACCATTACAGGGACTTTTTTCTCCCACCATCAGGAAGCACTTCAGCGTCTTTGTTCATACAGCTGTTCTGGCACCTCCATGCCCTAATATCACCCATAAGTTTCCCATTAGATTGGAAACCCCTGAGGGCAGGAGCCAGGCTTTCTTTTTCTGTTTCCTCAGCCCTGAGGATGGAGTGTAAACGATCTGGGCTCATTGCATGTTAATAAATGACTCACTGATTGTAATATTAGCAGAATTTGGGACAAGAATTCCTATTTGGGAACAAAATTCAAGTTGTCAGAGAATAAGCCCTAAAGGTGAGATCCAGCCTTAATTTTGTTTTGTTTTGTTTTAAAGATTTTATTTATTCATGAGAGACACCGAGAGAGAGGCAGAGACACAGGAAGAGGGAGAAGCAGGCTCCCTGCAGGGAGGGGAGCCCGATGTGGGACTCGATCCCAGGACTCCAGGATCATACCCTGAGCTGAAAGCAGACGCTCAACCCCTGAGCCACCCAGATGTCCCCTGGCCTGTATTTTGAAGAAGAATCCGAGCACATGGGGCCTCTTCACTTGCCCCACCCACCCCTTTGTGTAAAGAAGAGGGTACTTGGGGTCGGGGAGAGGCAGAAGCAAAGGCACATGGTGGAAACATGAAAGGCATGCTTAGGGCTGGTTGCAATGTGGAGGGAAAAACAAAAGATTATGATAAATACAACTAGAAAAGTGGACCAGGGCCTTGAATTTGGGGAGTTTAAAAATAATGTTAAGGCAGACACTTTTTACTTGATTCCTACCCTTTTGCCCTCAGGGATTGCCCAAATTTGGGGTTGAGTAGAGTAAAGCAGCTATCTGCTTAAGTACCCCAAGGAGCCTACTGGAAGGCAATGGGAGCTGGCAATCAGTAGACCCCAAGCTCTGGAGGTGGCAACAGGTGTCCTGACCACCTCTGGCTAATAGAAAGGCCCCAGTGATGGCCCCGGGTGATAGATCCCAGGTGGCGATCCCAGGTGGCTGCCTCTGCTTCTCTGTCCCTATGAATCAGAGGCTGCTTCTAGTTCCACTGTCGCTTTCCCTCCCTCCCTGCCCCCACCTTCATGGCCTATGTGGTATTAGACGAGCCTGCATAGTTTTGTGACTTCAGAAGGTGGAAGACAGAGGAACGAGAGCTGTCCTGCCAGCAGGGTTTGGCTAGGGTGAGCTTGCTGCTGAGTATGGATGAATCCAGAAGCCAACAGCCCCCTGGGAAATGTGTTAGGTATCGGTCATACCTATCACACACAAATTCAAAAAATGCTCTTACTTTGGTTTGCAGCATAGACATCTCTTGGTGTAGTGCAAGTTCAGCAAATTACTGAGGATGTAGATGCCTCTTTTATTGCAGTTAATCAGATTATATTGACTGATTAAATGGGATTTGTTAATAACATTCACTTATGAGCAGTGGAGAGTTTATTAATAAGTCATTATGTTGGGAACTTTAAATACCTAGCTTTCAAAAGCAATCCCAAATGCTTTTGTATTGCAAACTTGTGGACTAAGAAAATAGCCTATGCCCCGTGTGTTGCATTCCTACAGTGCTCAAAGACAGGGCTGAAAAAAAGCTCAGAAATGTGTCCCAAGCCTTTACAAAGTAAGCTATTGCTTTGCTCTGAAAGGTGTGTTTTTCCAATTTTGCTTAGTGTTTTTTCCTAACCTTTCTTTAGAAGAGTTGCAGTCTTAACTGGTTTTTGGTGAAGAATTGCATAACAAACAACAGAGCCTCCTCTGGTTGGCAGTTGGATATTGTGGCCTGTTCTCCCCATTTTATTTTATTAATAGATTTATTTATTATTTATTTATTTATTTATTTATTTATTTATTTATTTATTTGAAAGAAGGAGAGAGCAGGGAGAGGGCCAGAGAGGGAGGGAGAGAGAGCATCCTCGAGCAGACTCCCCACTGAGCATGGAGCCTGACGCAGGGCTCGATCGCACTACTCTGAGATCATGACCTGAGCCAAAACCAAGAGCCAAATGCTCAACCAACTGAGCCACCTGGGCACCCCAGTTCTCCCCAGTTTAGAGACAGAACACCTGCGGCACACAAGAAATTGTTTGCCTAATATGCCCTTTCACACAGAGAGGAAATGAGTCAAGGAACTGAGTGAGTAGATTGGAATCCTGAGGCCTTGACCCCCAGCCTTCCCCATGATTTTCTCAGTTTAATCAATTCCATAGATGTCCATGGCCAACGGCAGCAACTGACTTGGTATGTGATGACTGGTCACAAGCTGTGAAGCCAGAAGGGGTTGGGGTCCTGGGTTTTCTATGTGGTGAATTTGGTCTAGCTTTGTGACTCAGTGTCCTCATGTGTTCCCACCTGGTTGTGTTTTAGGATTAAATGAGTTATTACATGTAAAATGTTTAGGACAGAGCCTGGTGCATATTAGGAACTCAATACATGGCAGTTAATATAACACATGTGGTTCCCGTTACAGCTGGGAGGAACCAGAGCAGCAGGGATGTATCTTTCCTGAGAGCGCCTGCCTTTAGGAAATGATATACCAATATCCATTTACTGTGTGGAGGTGGGTGAAGAACATGAACATATAAAACAAACTTGCAAGGGCACATGAGGTATGGGAGCCAGGTGTCATGTACTCAAATGCATTCAAAGCCAGGCAGGCTACTTAAACAAGAGAAGTGGAGGGTGAAACAAGGCATGGGGGAGCCTGAGACACGGAAATGCAGGTCTGTCTAAAGACATTCAAATTCACTTTTAAAAAGACTCTGTGGGCTATACCAATCACATTTAAAGGGCTATATCATGCCCAGAGGCTGATGTAATTCATGAGTTTTGACGTGAACAGGCAAATAGGATGAGTTAAAGCTAATGAGAGAAGAACTGAAACAACCATATTATGGCCAAAATGGAAGGGGAAGCCTCCTGCCCATTGGATCTGGGATGCTCAGTCCCCATTGGGAAACCCAGACAAGGAGTCAGAGATGACACTAGGCACCTCTCCCCTTCACCAGATTAGCCACCCTTACCCAAGGCCATCCCTTTTTTTTATGTTTCCTCTTCCTTCCTCCATTATTTCTTCTTCTCCTTCTCCTTCTTTCTCCTTCTTCTTCTTCTTCCCCCTCCTCCTCCTTAAGATTTTATTTATTCATGCATGAGAAACACAGAAAGAGAGGCAGAGACAAAAGTAGAAGAAGAAGCAGGCTCCCTGTGGGGAGCCCAATGTGGGACTCCATCCCGGGACTCCCAGGATCATGACCTGAACCGAAGGCTCAGCACTCACTAATGTGGCTCACAGGTGCCCTCTCCATTTCTTCTTGACCTCCCTTCTTTTATCTCTCATTTGTCTTATCCCTTGTCCCCTCTCTAGGCCTGGCATGGTGCCCCGAGGTACATTGCACCATTGTGAAGATTCAGTGGTGACATTCTGAATTGGGGACAGGAGCAGCACTGGTTCATTGGTCTCATACTAGACCACACCCACTGCAGAATATTAATATCTTAAAGTGTTAATTTTTTTAAAAGATTTATTTCTTTATTTGAGAGAGTGAGAGAGAACAAGGCGGGGGGAGGGGCACAGGGAGAGGGAGAGAGAATCTTAAGTATACCTGGCAATGAGCACAGAGCCCCAGCGTGGGGCTCAATCCCATGATCATGAGATCATGACCAAAGCTGAAATCCAGAGTTGGACACAACTGGCTGAGCCACCCAGATGCCCCAATATCTTAACATGTTAATTCTGGGAAGAGAAGTTAGCCTAGCAAGGGAGGAGAACTGAGTAGCAAAATATAAAACCTCAAGGTGTAAAAACAGAATATAAAACCAGAGTGCCAATGACCTTTATTCCTGGTTCATCCCAGCATGGACCAGAAACTAATTACTCAAAGACACAAAACTCATTTTCTGTGTTACAGATAATGCACCCAAGAAATGATTTCTTGTCCTTAGCTATTAATCCATTTGGTAAAGATAAAGCCAAGTTTCTTTTCTTCAAATCTGCTAAATTTCTCAAAGTTCTCAAAGTATGCCATAAAATATTATTTGCTTGAGTTATGCTGTCCACAAACATTGGTAAGAACCACACCCTGATCTCATCTGTCAGTGATGTGGATCTTGACTAATTGAAGAACCAGAAGTTAAGGAAACAAATTAGCACGGTGATAAAGAAAGGAAAGCAAACAATCTAACGAGAGAAATAAGAAATCCAAAGCACATGTTTCTGGATGTTAATGGGAAGGCGGGGGAGTGGGGAACTGTGGGGAAAATATGGCTGGCTGGCCAATTTTAAGCACAATATTAGAAATAGAGCCTGTGTGTGTTATATTATGAATATGGCCCAGGGACATAAATTTAGTGTCAGAATGGCTGCAGGGCAAGTCTTGGCTCTACCACTTATTTCTAGAATCTTAGATTTGCTCACTTAACTTCTTGTATCTCAGTTACCTCATTTGAAAAGTGAGCATGATAACATCAGGAGGATCAAATGAGTTAATGTAGGTGAATTATCTACACCAACGCTTAGACTCAGTCTGGAAATGGTAGCTATGTTTATTGGTAGGGGCAGATAAAAATCTTACATTATACTAAACTCTGCTCCAATCATGGTTTGCTATCGTGAAGTGTCCTCTCTTCCTCTGTCATGCAGTTGCATTTTGCCTCAGTCTTTAGGAGAAAGAGTTGAGTTGCAGAATCATCTTGTCCCCTTACCCTCCCCTTAGTGTACTGTCCTCTGATTTTTTCAGTGATAGTTGTTCCTATTGTGATTTCTCTTCCTTAAAAGTATTCCCTGCTTCTAGGAATACATGCACCTATGTTTCTTTCTTTCTTTTTTTTTTTATTTTGAAGCCTCAATAAAGCGATAGTATTTTTACATGACATGAACTCAATAGGAAAGAAAAGATGAGAGCAATAATTTTTGGAACCTAGTAAGGAGATGGATGAATGTTGACCAACTTGACTGACCCAAGGGGGTGGAATCCTACACCAACAGTAGGGAGAGCAAAAAAGCAGCCCAGTTTTTTATAGAGGATACTCAAAGACTCAGGAATCCATGATATAGTTATCTATGGAACTGGGTTTAAAGGTGAAACTAGAAACCTCAATATTGACAAAAGGTTCTTTTAAGAGATAATTAGATTTCCAGATATCTTCTCCTACCCTATGTAGCCCAGGGACTGCTCCTCACCTGTTCCAGCAGAAGATAATATGGTTTTCTAGAGAGGCTAAAAGAGAGGGCCAATGGCCTAAGCAATAGCAGCCACAGTCAACAGTGAGGATATTATAAAAAAAGGAGACTGACTCCCACCTCTCCTCTCTCATTAAGTTTCTGGAATATTGACAGGCCTGTAATCTTCAGGCAGGAGAGCAGATGACCCTTCTCTGGGAAATTTAACCAGATCAAGAGAAAAGACCTAAAGATACTAACATCAGACTTTCTGTATGGGAATGGCCCACACATAACATCTCACACTGAAGCAGACATCAGATAAGCCCCACCCATGTGCTCAGAGCTTCCAAGCAGAGCTTTAATGCTTGGTTCTTAAATATGATTAGACAACAAAAGGTCACTAGACAATTGAAGTAAGCCTTCAAAAATAAAGATGGGGACTAACACAAGTAAACAGCAAAAATGGACAAATAAAAAACCCCAACAACTTCAAGAAACAAACCATAGGAGAGAACACTTACAACTGTAATTAATATTTCCAGAGAAAGCATGTATGAAAGAAGAACAGGATGCTATTTAAAAAAAAAAAACCACCAAGGGAATAAAGGACAATTTTTGGAAGTTAAAGACACTATAGCTGAAATGGAAAACTCACTAGAAGTGTTGGAAAAGAAAGTTGTAGAAATATCTCAGAAAGAGAACAAAAAGGCAGAAGTGATGGAAAAAAGAGAAGAGATAAAACTAGAAAAATAGAGGGGATGAAACAATCACTAGTTCAAAAAAATTTCACAGAATGAAGCACCAGAAGAGTGGGTGAAGATAAACCCGTGTTAAGGTATGTCATGATGAGTTTTCAGACCATTGAAAACAAGAGAAGTTTCTATAGGCTTCCAAAGGAGAGAACCAAGCCATACGCAAATGATTGGAAATCTGAACGGCCTGTGTTTCTCAACAGTTCTAAAATCTACGCAGTCGTGAATCACTGCCATCAAACTTCTGAGGTAAAATCATTTCTAGACTGGAACGCCACCTCTAGTCAAATATCACTCCAATGGGAGGGTAGCATAAGAACAATTTCTGACTCACAAAATGTTTAATTCCTAAGCACTCTTTGTTGAAAATCTCCTGGAGAATTATCAAGAAAAATGAAGATGTGAGTTTTAGGGAAACAGAAGATCTGACCCCAAAGGACTCCCCTGGATGAGGGTGAGGTACCTGGGTGAGGCGTGAGGACAATTGAATCCGACTGGAATAGTCGAGATTTCCAGGAGAGTTGGCTTCAGGATGAAAATGGTGGAAAGGTTGGTGCAGCCGAATGTCCTGATTCGGACAACTTTAGTCTTGACGAAAGTAACGGAGAGGTTGAGGTTGAGTCAATAGTAAGAACATACAAAACTAAGCAAACAGGGAGAATAAGAATTAGTTCCCGGGAAAACAAAATTGTGCAGAAAAGTGGTCAGAGAGTACTATTAAGATAATGTGATCACTCATTATTGATCTAACCAAAATTACACGCACAGACTGAGGGATCATTTGTTGGGAGGCTGCGTGAGTACGTGGATGAGAGTGACAAGGGTGAGAGTCTCATCTTCCAGAGTGGAACGTCAAGGTATGACAATTTTATCTGGAAAAATGAGGAAGTAATCTCAATAATCTGATTTAATAAAACCCTAGAAAAATATTAGGTGACAAAAGCATATAAGTAAGCTATTGGGAATATGAAAGTAAATGGCACGAGACCCAGCTAAGCAGATAAAAAAAAGTGGTTGCCTCTGGCAAGGAGAAAATGAGAGACAATGCCCCTGCCCGCTGTTATTTTCTGTAATCAGCCCTTGTAAAACGATTTCACTCCTTACATGTATGCATACATAACATGGGGAGAAGGGAACAAACAGAACCAGATGTGCCTCTCCCATCAGCAGCTTTTATCTTTGACAATTTGATCTGCACATATTGCAATTTTACACATTACTCACTGTAAATAATGCATAGTTATTGCACAGGGTACCTGTGTCCTTCCTAACGCATTACCTTCCTTGATGGCGTTTGCTTTCGGATATGTTGGAAATTCAATTTGCAATTGCATTTTAGTAACTTCTCTTGAGTCTCTCCACTAACACCAGGGGATAGCTCATTTCTCTATTTGGCTCTTCAGGAAATAGCTCCTCTCTGGTCTGGCCTTACAGTGTTCCTTAACAAATAACTTCTATTTCTGATATATTCCTGGGTCTACAGGAGGCATATTTGCTCCACTGGTTTTACATCCACATTTGTGTTATTGTTTGGTGGTAAAATCACTTCCAAATAAGTTGGATCAAAGGAAGCGCTTGAAGATTGCCCAAGATTAAAAGTATATGCATATATGTTAATGGCAGGAGGTAAAACTTGTAGGAAGTTGTCTGAAGAACAGAGATGAAGTCAAAGCTTTTCCCATAAAGATGTCCATCCCAGCCTAATTCGTGGCAGAAAAGCATCATAATACCCTGAATGTCTAACTGGACGTGATTATAGTGCCTTCAAATGATGAAACTGCATAAAGCTAGTAGGTGACATGTCAAGGAAAAAAAATCAATTGGTCTAGAAACATATTTTCATTTATATCTAGCTAAGTGAAATAAATAGATCAGTAAACCAAATGACATTCTGTATCAGCATATCACTTTTCTAACAATAATTATCTTTCCACATAAAAACAGAAGAAAGGAAAGCCATATATTAAAATGCTTAAAGCTGTCCTTGCTGGTAAGTGGGATGATAAGTAACCTTTCCCTTATTAGTTGTTTTCCAAGCTCCCCCCCCCCCAAAGCATGAACACATTTTGTAATTAGTGAGAAACAGCTATTTTAAAAACAAAGTTGAACAAAACGTACAGGTGCACTTGTTTTTCTCGCCACCAAGAAGAATCCGCTTCGCTGGAATTGAGGTGGTTGGAGGAAATGGTAGCAATCCGTTTGATTGATGCTTTCTTTTCCGTAGTCCTGGGTTTGGAACGCTTAACATATTTTGGGGAGTTGTGGTATTTGTTCTGGCTGTGTGAGTAGACTCATTTCTTATCTTACCCTGGATTCCTCAGATTACTGCCATTTTAAAGTAGTTTGTTACAGTACGGCTACTCAAGCCATTCGAAGGTATCAGATTAATAGATTTGCCATTTGACTTAAATCAAAGTTCTCTAATCAGAGAGCTGGGTAACCTGCCAGTTCCTAGGCAATTAGAAGATTAGACCCCCTATATGTTTTTCCCCTACGTGCTCAGACAAGAGGCTTTTTGTTACCACATAAATCTTTAATGTTACACTCCAAGCGGCGGTTACAAGGATACTGAAATTGAGTAAAATGCTCACACCAGGCCACAGGTGGAAGGGTGCAGAGGTGGTATCTGTACCAGCGTTGAAACCATGCCAGTGGAAGTGGGCTGGAATTGACAGCTCTTCTAGAACTTCTTGTAAGATGCCCCATGTCCTGGACTGGCAGGCGAATGGTGTAGGGTGGCAGGCAGGCCGACCGGACTCGGATTAATTCCTTGCATTGTTACCTTTGATCCCTAATTTTATTTTATTTTATTTTTTAAAATTTATTTATTCATGAGAGACACACACAGAAAGAAAGAGAGAGGTAGAGACACAGGCAGAGGGAGAAGCAGGCTCCATGCAGGGAGCCCGATGTGGGACTTGATCCCGGGTCCCCAGGATCAGGTCCTGGGCTGAAGGTGGTGCTAAACCACTGAGCCACCCGGGCTGCCCTGATCCCTAATTGTAGACAGAAAACTCCATGAGGGAGAGGATGGTCGCTGGATCTTAAGGGCTTAGCCATCCAAGCCCTTCCAAACATTCCATCCGAAACACAAGGCTGTGTGAGTCCATGCCTTGCCAAGCATCCATAGAAACACATACGGAGTGACTTTAAATCAGTTGAGAACCGACTCCATCTTATGGGACAGTGGTATATCTGAAAGTTTAAAACAATTCCCAGAGTGATTTTTCACTCCCACTCTCATCAAAAGGGTTGCGTCTGTGGGGCCCTGGGAGAGGCACTCAGCACCAGACAGGCCCTCCAGAGCCTATGACACAAGGAAGAATGCATAAAAGTTGTGCGGGCGAGTGCATCAACCCAGCCACAAGACAAACATCAATCACTATTTATGTTGTAAATAGTGTTGCACCCAGGGGATGGGTGCCTTCAAAGGAGGGTGAATGACAAAGAATTCTTCAGACCAATGAACCACTCACAGAAGTATGAAGAGTAAGTGCTGAGCTCTTGGGAAACGTCGGAACATCCATGGCTGTGTTCCTGATTAGATTCACCTGACTCTTTCGGTCCTCTGTGTTGGTGTGTGTCCCTTCAGCACTGGATGGGACTCAGGCCAGTTACTCACTCTGGGACAGAATATGATCTGCTTGGTGTATGAGGGCCTTCTCTTCTGCCGTCTAGTCCTGGATCCCTGCTCTTGTGCCTTGTCTGTGGATGAGCATCACAAGACTCAAGAATTCTCTAGAAATTCAACACCAAATTGTTGTCTTTGTATACATGACCCTCAAAGGGGTCCCGACTCAAAAAAAGTTGAAGAGCCACTGGTCTGTGTGGGTGCTACCCTTGGTGACGGGAGGAATCTAATTTTTAATTTGCTGTGTATTAATATTTAGCATCCATCTGTGAAAACCTACCCAGTACCATGATCGGAGCTTTGCTATATGTTCTTTCATTTAATTGCCGTTCATCCTAGAGTGGGTTCATAACATCATTCATTTTATCCCAGAGGTACTGTAGTGATGACGTGGCTGGCCCAGGATCTCACCACCAATAAATGTCAGAGCCCTGGTGGGTTTCCCTCTCAAGGCTTGGTCCTCTCCGGAACTCAGTACAGAGGGACAGACATGACACAAGGCTGTCTTCGTGGTCAGTGATCAAGATTCCTTGATTGCCTGATTGGCAGCCATGACAATGGATATCAACTATGGGTGAGGGGAAATCCATCCATAGAGAGGTTCAGTCTTTGTAGGCTTTATGAAAACTTCAAACCCTGAAGGATCTCCCACACCCAACCTTGCTCTCCTGCATATTCAGACAATCGCTGATAAAACTGTAGTTCTAGAATATAACCTGCCATATTAATCAGCCTTGACAAGGAGGGAAGTTCTGACACGTGCTACAGCCTGGATGAACTTGAGAACGTTAGGCTAAATGAAAAAAGCCAGCCACAAAAAGACAAATACGGTAAGAGCCCACGTGCCGGAGGTTCTTAGAGTTGTCACACCCACAGAGATGGAAAGGCCAGTCGCTTCTGAAGGCTGGGGGTGGGGGTGGGACCAATTATTTATTGGGTATAGAGTTTCAATTTTGCAAGATAAAAAGAGTTCTGGAGACTGGTTGTGCAACAATGTGAACATACTAGGCACTCCTGAAGTGTACGCTCAAAAATGGCTAAGATGGGGGGCGGGCACTTGGATGGCTTAGTCAGTTAAGTGTCTGACTCTTGGTTTTGGCTCAGGTCATGGTTTCAGGGTCATGAGATTGAGCCCCACGTCGGGCTCCATGCTGAGTGCAGAGTCTGCTTGGGATTCTCTCCCTCTGCAGCTCCCTGTGCATTCTCTCTCTCCCAAATAAATACATAATTTTTTAAAAAATTGTCATATGCAAATTTTGTTATATGTGTTTTACCACAATTAAAATAAAAATGGAAAAAAAAAAAAGATGGCTTGAGAGTTCACCAGCAGTAAATTCTGTAGACTGGTGGTGTATTTCTGTTGATCATTCACCCCACTCCAAGTAGGAGGGTAGAAACAGTAAAGACCCCACAAGGATGGGGGTGAGGGTGAGGCTCTCCCTGGTGGAGCCCCAGTTCTGGGGGGAAAATGCTTCATGCTCTGCCACAGAAGGGAGTTTCCATTTGTTCTTCTTTTCAGGTTTGCAGTTCATCTGAGCAGAATGAGGAACTGATCATCCCGAGTTCCTCCATCAAATTCTATCGATGTCTTCCATGCTTGTCTCTTTAACAACTTACATGACAATCCATTGGCCTTCCTCAGCTCACGTGTGTGATGCTCGGGCTTTAAGAAGGAATCCCGCCAGGTCCCCACACTTCCAACACCCAGAAGGTTGGCTTCCCCGTCCCAGGAGTATGTCCAGGAGTCATCTGACCCACTGGCAGGCCAGGGCCCCTGGGAACCCTCCACCCAGAGAGGAGCGAGGTCATCAAAATTAATCGCTGATTCTCAGGTTTGAAAGCCCGAGGTTAGGAGAGCCCCGTGCGTGGGGCCACCCTGAATGAATTTGCAGCTGGGCTCAGGCAGCCTGGGAGCTTGGCCACGTCACAGCGGTGAACTGGTGGGACTCCAACCCAAACAGATTTGTAACAGTGGCACAGGCACCCAGAACTGCCAGAGCAGCATTTGTGTCCAACAAATGAGGCCTCTGTCGGGACAAAGGGGGCTCTTAGGACTCATTCTACTTTGGCTGCTTTACACCCAGCAAGAGCCAGGGGACTTCTTTAGTGGGGATCAGGAAACAAAAGTGATTCATTTCATCGTGCACCCTCACCAGGGTCTTTGTGGACAACCAATGCAGCCAGGCTTTGCAGCCAGGAGCCCTTCCAGACACTGCCTCCTGAGGGCCTACTGAGGGCCAGGGATAATTCTAGGTACTGAGCACATGTTGCCTAATTGAATCCCCCCAACAATGCAGTGATGTAGGGATTATCCCCACGGTGGGCTTGTGGAAATGGAGATATGAAGAGGGGAAGGTCACCCAGCTAGTTAACAGCAGCAGAGCCAGCATTCCTACTCAGCGTGGCCCACTTCCGCTGACCGCTGTCCTCTGCACGTACCTGCTACGAACTCCTGATAGGCCAAGGGCAGTCCCCGCCTCTAACCTGTCACCTCTGGGGATGCTGATCTGGAAGGCCTAGAATGTCCCTGATGTTTGGCAAATATAGGAAATGGAACAAAGCCAAAAAGATATGAAGGGATTGAAATTCATGGAGTTTCTTCTAAAAAAGCCACAGAAAGTGTCCTTGCTCAATGCAAGGGTGTTTACAGAAAAAAGTATTTATGAGAAAAGCTAGGATAAAATGAAATGGAGGTGAAAGTTCCTATTAATAATGGAGCCATCAGTCCCCCACCTCTCATATAATGATGCTATGGAGGCCAGAAGCTCCAGCTGAACACCTTCCTCTTGGCTTCTGATTAGTTCCAATCTCTCGCGCTAAACTTCAGGGGACTAGTTTTCGGTCAGCTTTCCCCATCCAGATGTACCAATTCAGCACTGGTGGCCTTACCTAGAGAAGGGCCCAGGGCAACACTGGCTATTTCTTGTCTTTTTTGATTTCTAGCCATTTGTGACCAGTGTGAGGTGATATCTCATTGTGGTTTTGACTTGCATTTCCCCCAATAATGCTGATGTTGAGCATCATTTCATGCATGTGTTGGACCCTTGGATGTCTTCTTTGGAAAAGTGTCTATTTAGGTCCTCAACTATGCTTCAAAAAAAAAAAAAAAACTTCAAAAAGAGAAAAGAAAGAAAAAAAAAAGGCAAGAAAAAAATAAATGAAGGGCCCAGGGCGGCTGACAACCTCTCTTTCCTTTATCATTTCATTATGGGTCCAGAAAATGAGATGGCCTTTCAGTACAGCTTGTCAGCATGTTAAAATGCCAAATGAGAAACTCTCTGGCACAGTGTGTATGAGTCCAGAATTCCCTTCCACGGGCTCGGCTTATTTTCTGCTGTGGCCCATTTGTGCCAGAAGGGATGTACTCCTCATTTATCAGTTCACCGACTTCCATACGTAGACATCTCCCCTCTCAGCAACCACTTGTGTCACATTTTCCACTGACATGTTAGGCAGGACCCAGACCCTGGCTTAGGGAGTCAGGTATTTGGATGTCCCAAGTTTCAAATTCAAGTTCTTTTGGGGGTTAGTGATGAGTCACTGTGGCTAAAGCTGTTATCCCTTCATCTGCTCCTGGATGCAAGTAGGGAGCAAGATCATCCAAACAAAGGCCAAAGAGGCAAAAATTTAAGAAAGGAATGGAGAGGAGGGTAACTGGGGAGAGGGCAAAGAAGTAGAATTACTTCAGAGCTGAAGCAAAATGTATTCCCTAGCCATCAATCCTCTTTATCAATCTTCTTTTTCCTCCAACAGATTTTTTTTTTTTTTTTTTTTTTTTACACCAAGTGCCTACTATTCGCTAAAGTGCTAGACCCAGTGACATATCAGTCAGGGTCCCAGCAGAAAGGAGGTAGCACACTTGGTGGTTAATGAAAAGAGTATTTTCAGAGGAGAAGGTGGAGCTAAAGAAACAAGCAGAAGATGAGGATGCCCCCCAGGATCTCAGTACCAGGAAGTGTGACCCACTAACCTTGGAGAGAGAAGGGGAAGCAACGGGTGAAGGAATCAGGCCAGGAATGTAGCTACTGGAATGGGACTTCCAGAGAGCAGTGCTGGCCTTTGATAGATGGAAGCAGTTACTGCTAAATTTGGCCCCCAGTGCTGAGGAATCTGGGGTATTAAATACTCTGAATATTGATGAACCCAGATGGAAGCAAGAAGGTAAGAGTCCAAAGATACAGTTTTTTAGAGTTCTAAGAATGGGGTATGGATATAGAGCAGGGTGGAAAATGGATCTGGTTGGGAGTGGGGGCGAGGCAAGCAGAGACCATCCAGCATAAAGTAATGAACGAGACCAAGATGCTACATATAGGAAGCTGAGTCCAAGCCCACCAATATGTCAAGTCAAGGGCTCTTTGGTTATAACAATAAAGTCTGTATTTGCTGAAGTGCTCATTGCATTAGGGCCTACAACTTAGCCTCTCAGGACCCAAGGATGCCAGGTTAGCTGACTCCTTCTGGGCCTTGGGCCCTCCCTAGGCGGAGCCTGACAGCATCTGCCTCTGCTCTTTGATGCTGGCTCTGACAGATGGGTTGAGCATCAATGGCCCTCCCTGAACTGAAGTTCTCTATAACCACCATCCCCTCAACAGACAAGACAATAGAGGGAAATTCTCTTCATGAATAAGAAAGCAACTACTTTCAGGCCTGCGTTGGGATTTACTATAGACAATGGAAAGCTAACTTCAAAACATACTTATTTATTCATTAAAGCCGATCCCCAAGGATTCTCTCCCAAGCAGTACTTTGTTGGCATATTTTGTATTCTACGTACACTTGAGAGCATAAAATCGCAACCAAAGCCATCCTGTAAATCCTAGTTTTTTCAATTTCTTCCTGGCATTCCCTACAATCAGTCTAATGCACTGAGGTTTCCACAAATATCTCTATGTGATAGGCTGGTGTGCAGAGTCCAAGTGCCAGAAGGTAGGAGTTGAGCCTTATGAAGTGAACCCTGCCTCTTGGTTTCTTCTTGTAATTATGAGAGTCTTCTTTGGGAAATGTAGATAGCGAGAAAAGTCAGAGCACAGGAGGGTTTGGAAGGTTGACTCTTTTCCAATCTGATGGAGGGGGAAGCAAGATGAAAGAGCATTGGCTTTGGGGTTGGACATGGATTTGAATCTCGCCTCCATCAATCACCCCAGGCAAGCACTGAACAATCTTTTGTCTCCATTTGCTCATTTCTACAATGAGGATACTAATGAATACCTGCTGGGGCCAGCCGAGGATTGAATGGGATGAGGAACGTCAAGTATCTAATACAAAGTCTGGTGCCCTCAAAGCTGTGGCCTTTTCAAAAGCCTGGGGTGCAGGGTCTTGGCAGAGCACTGGCAGTATGGAGGGGCCCCAGGTTGGAAAAGATGTCTGGGTTGGGGGCCTGTGTTAGTTTCCTGGGACTTCTGTAGCAAAGTATCACAAATTGGGTGGCCTAAGCAACATACATTTAATGTCTCATGATTCCGGAGGCTTGAAGTCTGAAGTCAAGGTGGTTGTAGGGTTGGTTCCTTCTGAGAGCCGTGAGGGAGAGTCCTAGCTCCTGGTGTCGGCACTGGTGGAAAGACCTATGTAAGGCCATTGCCTGTTGTGGTGTTGGGCCCCAAATCTCCATTAGGTCAGAGGCTGGCAATTGGGAAGAAAAGCTGCCCTTTTGCAGGCAACACCCACCTTGAACCCTTTGGAGAAGGAAATCAGGGAAATATTGTTCCAGATTAGCTAAATTAACCCAACAAGAACCCATCACAGGGTTGTACAGGCGGTTGCAACAGAGAGGATTATGATGGAGGCATCTATTGGGCAAAATTGGTATTTGGAGGAGGATTAGTTTTATATTGTAGGTGATGGTCTGGAGGAAGATGAAACAGGAGACAGCGTGGCTAAAAGTTGATTGTTAGTAATCTGGGCATGAGGTTGCAGAGGCCTGAGAAAGAGCTGCAGGGGGAAAAATGGAAATTAAGTGCTAGATTTAGAAATATTCTAAAGGAAGAATTGATAGTGCTTGCTAAGCAGGTGAATTGCAGAGTGAGGGCATGACGGCTTTTGAGGTATTGACTCTGGGTGGTGAGGAGGATTGTGATCCTTGAAAGGAAACCATTTGTTCAAAAGCTATTCTGTTCCAATAGACTGGTTATTCTACTCTATCGCAATGCATTAGAATATTGAGAGAATTTTAAAAGTTTTGGACCTTTGAACAGTTTAAAACTGCAGGACAGCAAAGAAGTGAATGAGTGTCTTCAAGCACTGATAAAGGGGGAGCAGGAAATTCTACTGAGTTGTTAGTACATTTGGCTGCCAAGGACTCTTGTCTGGTGGAAGGTGGTTGAGGCCAGCGCTTCTCTGCAGAGGGCTGGCTCTTCCTTCCCATTTCACACTCAACCCCAAGGTAGAGGAAGGAAGTAATGGTTATGGTGGGTTTTGGGTATTTTTTTTTCTTAACCTCAGAATACAAGTTCTTTTTTTTTTTTTTTTAGAATACAAATTCTTAATCTGGGTTTCTTAAACTCTTTTGAGTTTCAGGGAGCTCATAAAGTTTCTGAAGTTTTTCAGAAAAGTTTTGGTGTTTTGTGAAGAACCTGGATTTTTTTCTGAGGGAAGGGACTACAGCTTTTTTTTTTTAATAATAAATTTATTTTTTATTGGTGTTCAATTTGCCAACATACAGAATAACACCCAGTGTTCATGCCGTCAAGTGCCCCCCATCAGTGCCCGCCACCCAGTCACCCCCACCCCCCGCCCTCCTCCCCTTCCACCACCCCTAGTTCGTTTCCCAGAGTTAGGAGTCTTTATGTTCTGTCTCCCTTTCTGATATCTCCTACCCATCTCTTTTCCCTTCCCCTCTATTCCCTTTCACTATTATTTATATTCCCCAAATGAATGAGACCATATAATGTTTGTCCTTCTCCGATTGACTTATTTCACTCAGCATAATACCCTCTGGGTCCATCCACATCGAAGCAAATGGTGGGTATTTGTCATGGAATACAATGGAATACATGGAATACAATGGAATATTCCATTGTATACATAGACCACAGCTTCTCTATCCATCATCTTTCGATGGACACCGAGGCTCCTTCCACAGTTTGGCTATTGTGGACATTGCTGCTAGAAGCATCGGGGTGCAGGTGCAGCCACTCTGGAAAACTGTGTGGAGGTTCCTCAAAGAGTTAAAAATAGATCTGCCCTATGACCCAGCAATTGCACTGCAGGGGATTTACCCCAAAGATACAGATGCAGTGAAACGCCGGGACACCTGCACCGGGACTACAGCTTTCATCAGACTTTCGACAAGATCTGGTTTCCGAATAGGTAAAGAATCTTTTGCATAGAGAGAGACCGCTGAGCATAGTTACTGGCTCAATCCACACTTAGCTTTGTTCTTTATTTTATTTTATTTGAGAGAGAGAGAGAGCACATGCGAGTAGGAGAGAGAGCACAAGTGGGGGAGAAGGGCAGAGGAAGAAGCAGACTCCCTGCTGAGCAGGAGCCTGATGTGAGGCTCCATCCCAGGACCCTAGCATCATGACCCTAGTGGAAGGCAGATGCTTAACTGACTGAACTACCCAGGCGCCCCCACACTCAGCTTCCTTCTATGGTGAGTGTTGCTCCAATGCCTGGGAACCTGTGGGCACATGAAGAGAGAAACCAGGAAAGTACAAGAGGTCAAGAGAAACAGATTCCAGACAGAACAAGGAGCCAGCTTCTGAGAGTTTCCTCCGTTTCCTCTCCTGCTAAGTGAAAATAGTATGCAAGGAGTTGAGACAGAGGCCTCCTGATTTTGCAAGGATTGTTCTTTGCACACCAGGTGCATAACCAATGTGCACTAAGTACTTTTCAGGAGGCTAATTGATTAAGGGACTGTTTCCAAAATTTCTGCTTGGGACACAAACATTAAGGCCATCTTACAAGCTAGCAAACCGCACTTTCTCAGATGTTGCTTCCTGTTTCTGACTGTAATTCCCCATGCCAAGCTTGCTAATTGGCTCATTTGCCTTGAGTCCACTGTATCCTAAGCATTGACCAATCACGTAAATAGCAGATTAGTTCCAACAGGACTGTAGTGCACAATTGCTAGTTTTTGGCTTCCCAGCATCTGAATCCACATTCCAGTTGTGGGGAGTCCCCCACTGTGGTAGCAGAGATGGAGGGCAGGAGCCCACTTCCCACAAAGGAAGCCAGAATAGAAAGCTAATGTTTCCTCTCCCACCCCTCTGGCATCAGAATGAAGGCATATAGCTTGCTTGAACCAGTTGGACCCTCCCACCAGGGGCTTCGACCTTGACCGAGTGACAGAGAGACAGATAAATGGTGAGGTTCAATTCTTAGCAATGGCAGTGGTCATTTAGCAATGGCAGTTTTGTGGTGTCCATTGGTGGGGACTGCGTGTGATTTGGTGATGGTGGAGCCCTGGCAAGCTCATTTCTACTCTTTGGATGCCTCTTCTAGCCCTCCTATCCATATTGTCGATGACCTGATATCCTTCCGACAGATACCTCTTTGCCTGAATTAACCAGATTGGATTTCTGTTGCTTGCAATTAGGAATTCTGAGCGATATAGGAAAGGAAGAAAGATAGTCTCTCAAGCCCTTTAAATAACCTTCACCATTCAGCATGAGTTGAAAAAAAGGCTCCAGCCCTTGAATGACTCCTATGATGGTTAATTTTATATGTCAACCTGATTGGGCCATGGGGTGCTCAGATATTTGGGCAAACATTACTTTGTCTGTGAGGGTGTTTTTGGATGAGATTTACTTTTAAATTAATGGATCAAGTGAAGCAGATTGTCCTCCATAATGTGGGTGGATCTTGTCCAAGAAGTTAAAGACCTAAATAGAACAAAAAGACTGAGCCTCCCAAGGGTAAAAGGGAATTCTTCCTGCCTGACAGCTTTTGACTAGAACATTGGCTTTTTTTTTTCATCTTTGGACTCAAATTATACCATCACTTGTCCTGCCTCAGATTGGCATTAAACCATTGACTCTCCTGGGTCTCCAGCTGCCAACTCACCCTACAGATCTTGGGACTTACCAGTCTCCATAATCACATGAGCCAAAGCCTCAGAATAAATCTCTTTCTATCTCTATACCTTTTATCAGCTCTGTTTTTTTGGAGAACCCTGATTAATGCAACTCCCCATGGGGCTAACACAAAGACCCAACAGTCCAATATAGGGGCAACTCCTGATGGATAGGGTGTAAGATCCCAGATTAAGGTCTCTCTTCTGATAAGAAATGGGCCATTTGGGATAAAGGTAGGGTTGTAGTCCTGACATTGTGGCCAAGTGGCCTGTTTTCCTCTCTCTCTTTTTTGAGAAGGAGCAAGCATGAGCAAGGGGTGGGGAAGGCCAGAGAGAGAAGGAGAGAGAGAGACTCTGAAGCATGCTCCACACCCAGCACAGAGCCTGACGTGAGGCTCAATCTCACGACCCTGAGATCATGACCTGAGTTGAAATCAAGTGTCAGACTCTTAACCAACTGAGCCACCCAGGCACTTCTCTCTCTAACATATAACATGCAGTAGAAGATCTTTGTGCAGACGTCTTCCTGAGAGTTTGGACTGTTCGACAAGAAGTATTTTCTCCTTTGGGCTTAAAGCATCATATACATTTCTATAGCTTCTTTTTGAAATGGATATTTGAAAAAGTGACAAATACATATTATAAAAAGAAAGATTCAGAGACTCTCACAAAGAAAAATTACTTGAGTATTTTCATTATTTATATCTTTCTAGACATATTTATCATTCATCCATTCATTCAGCAATGAGAGTTCACTACATATCAGGTTTTGCTCCATGGAGCTTATAGTCTATTGGAGAAGACTGACATTGATCGAAATGTGGCATGTGGTTGCATGTCCCACACGTGTGGATGCATACACAAGGCTAATTTCTTAGCAGCTTCTAAAATGGATTTCTTCTTTCTAACACTGCGAAATATTCCTTCTCAAATATTTATTCCTTCTCAAATATTCCAGGTCTCATAATACTGGAAGCAGATCAAGATTAGTATTTTCTCTAATCCTTTCCCAGATATATATATTTTTTATTATTGCAAATCTGTGCAAGAGAGTAATACTCTCAGCAATGCGATCCCCACACCTATATTCCCATTCACTCCCTCCCCTCTGTAGGTTTTATACTTGTGTTCAGTTTTCTTCTCCCTTGTTTGCTCCTTTGTTGTAATGGTGCTATCTAGCCAGTTCAATATTGAGTAATGTGATCTGGGCCCCTGGGGCACTGTTCCCAGCTACGCTCTGAGAAGGTGAGCTGTCTGTGAAGGTACTCTGGGCACGTCCTGAGCGTCTTCACCTTTAGCCAGTGCTCACCAAACACTGTTCTGTGCTGCATGCAGGTCTCCAACTTCACACCAAAGCTCCACATTGTGAAGCCTCTATTGGACATAGAAATTAGGAGGGAGAACACTGGAACAGATAAAAGCACATTCAAATAGGATGATGGAGTCCCAATATAGACATAACTCCAAGTCTAAAAATTTTGAATGTTAGTAGTACCACGAGGGCAATAGTAACTAATTATCTCTCGGTCTGATGATTAAACCTTACAGCAAACTATATGCTCAAAACAGGAAGTCCCTCTATCAGTATTTGTGCTCATAAAATGATCTAGAAAGAAACTATACTGTCAGAAAGAAAATATGAGGGGTCAGGATTCCAGCATCAGTCTATTTTTCAATAATTTATTTTGTGCCTGTAACCAATTTACATTTTTGGTAACTCATTTTTTTTGTCTGACTTTTAGAATGAGAGTACCCGTTCTAGATGTTACCATGTTACTATTATCAGAGGTTAGGATGATATAGAGAAATTTGGAAATGAGATTACTTATGACAGTGCTTGAGAGGTAAAAATTTTGAACCAAATAGTACTATTTGCCAGCAACATTTTCAGACAGTTATCAGCACCTAGCTCCTATTCAGCACTTGACAGAAAATTCAAAATTATTTTCTATAAGGGTTCTGGTCTGTTTTTAGATCCTCTGTGGAAAATAGCCAAGTCCTCAGAGAGGCCACATATTCACTTGAACTTTAGATATAAGAGGTTCATTGTGTCTGTATGTTCCCTTCTCTGGGAGAATATGAAAGTAAGGAATTTGGATTCCTATATAACTTTTTTTTTTAATCAGTACAATCTTGAAGTCGGAGAATCCTGGGGTCAAAATCCAATTCCCATCATCTTTTGGTTGTATGATCTTGGGCAGGTTATTATTTAATTTCTGAGTCCCAATCTCTTCAGAAATAATAGGAAAAATACCTTCCTTAGAGATGGTAGGGAGGATTGGCTGAAGTCATGTTTATAGATGTCTGGTGGTTGCCTGGCACATGCTGGTGTACAGTGTCTATTGGTTCCCTTTTCCTTCCCTGTATGAAGAATTCTTAAACAATGCCCAAGACTCTAGCAAGGATAAGAGAATTATGGGTCTATGCAAAGAATTAGGTGCAATATATGAATCTGTATCTTGAAAAAAATGTGATCTCAAGTAAAGGTCTAATCACAGTAACATTAGCTCATAATGACCAAGAAAGAATAAAGGTTGGATCATAGCCTATATTTCCAGAAATTCCAGAAGTTTACAAAAAAGGAAGGGGGGAAAAAGCTAACTTTTGATTCCTGAGAACTGAAAGTTAGGAGCTATCTATGCTTTTCCGTTTGTTAACTGCAGGTCTCACTGAACTGGCCAGTGAATAACCAGACAGATGCTTCATTTTTCGTAAGTTAGCTTCCCAAATGGGGGAATGAGGGATTTATTTTATTTTTCTGGGCAGTCAATGCCATGTACGTAGCAATTCTTGGATGAAAGATGGAGTCCATCTGAAATATTGTTGTTGACAAAAGTAAATCAAACATCAAAACCTCCAATGGTCTGCTCATCATTTCCCCTCAAAGAAGCCATGTAGGGCATTTCTGGTGAAATATAACACAGAACCCCATGCAAGTTTCTTGCAACTTATTTTCACAGGATAAAATATTATTTCACTGTGACTGTCACTCTTTAACATTTTACTTGGAAGACAGCCCTCAAACCTACTGACCAAAAAACATCAATTGCTCCTTTTGGGTAGTTAAAAAATAGAAGAAGCAGAAATAAAGGTGAAAAATGACTCAGGGAGAAAAACCACTGACTGCCTTCCCAAATCTTACTTGAACTGCAAAGATTACCAGGAACGTTTGGGTTTGATGGCATTTGTGGGATGTCAGATAAAACAACATGGTTCTCTTTTCTGGAAATAGTTACTTCAAACATGTAACTTCAGACTCTTCTCAGCAAAAAGTATAGAAAATGAAAAAGGAAGCTTTAGCGGCTCTCTCTGTACTGAACTCTACCTCCCACCCCACCCCAGCGGAGTGAAGGCCATACTGGAAGTGTCCACACCTGCAGGAACACTATTTAGAGGCTGCCCCACTTCCGGAGACCCCAGGCATTTCAGATCCAGCGTATGCTTGGCAGAGCAACCCTCGGAGAAATGTTGGTTCACCAAGTCAGCATCGTGCTTCCCCAGCCATGGAGTCAGTCCATCATGAAGAAGATGGAAGACAAACCCATACTGGCAATGATCATGATGACCAGGCCAACAAGTAAGAGAGCAAGCATGAAGAAGCTGATGGTGAGGCAATGGAGAGAAGATGTTAGACCAGGCCTGACTGCAACACAGTGGGTCTCACCAACAAAGGTAAAAACAACACAGCCAGCTGATCCTAAATATAATGCATTTTTCCCACTGGGGAAGTGGGGGAGATAATGTTGGCATAGACCGATACACTAAAATAAACCTTAGCAGATTTAGGGGCACCTGGGTGGCTCAGTCAGTGAAGCATTCCACTCTCCATTCAGCTCAGGTCATGACCTTAGGGTCGTGGGATTGAGCCCTGTGTCAGGCTCCTCGCTTAGCAGGGAGTCTGCTTCAGATTCTCTCTCTCTAGCCTTCTGCCTCTCCCCCATGTGTGTGTGCTCTCTCTCTCTCTCTTTCTCTAAAATAAGCAAATTTAAACAACAACAACAACAACAACAACAACAAAACCTTAGCATGCTTAACACACCTGAGATTTCCCAGTGCTGGCCAAAGCGAGTGGCCAGGAATTGCAGGAGGAAACAAGAGGAAACTGGCTCTAGGCTCTTTCATAGATTCCCTGTTATTTAGTTAACTGTAACCAGATTGTAACTTTCAAAGTCAGCATCATTCATCCAGAGCTGATTGGGTGATAAGATAGCTAAAAAGTCACTGGAAAAAAAGCGTAAATGTGATCTGGAGCCAGAGGAGGGAAAGTACGAGTGCTTGAAACTTTCTGGTCCAGTACTGCCAGTGACAAAGCACCGAGAGTCACTTGACCTGCTTTTCCCTGGTGAATTCCACTCCCTGCAGAGACAGGCAACGCTGTCATCCTTCCAACGCGGAGTGCTGACATCCTTCCCTTCTAGCATCCTTCCTCCCTTCAGGGCTAACATTTCAAAGCTACCTTATTAAATTCCAGGCCCCTCGAGGTGTGCTTCATATGCATTACCTCATTTAATGCATTGTCACAGCCGCCTTGTGAGGTAGGTGTTATCTTTAATTTCATTTTCAAAACAAGGAACCAAGGCCTAGGGGAAACAAGGCCCTCACCTAAAGTGGCCCAGGGAAAGGGACAGAGCAAGGACTCCGTCCCGGGTCTGCTTTATTCCAAGGCCTATGCTTTCAACCTCCACATTGTATGGCCTCCTACACACCGGCTCTTAATTCTAAATTGAAAAGAAATCTGATCCAAAGTAAGTGAAAATAGAACGAAACAGCTGTGAACGTGAAGGTGAAGTTCAGTGTCGTTAGTGGGCTTACGGGAGCAAGGGAAGAGGCAGGAGGTCTGTGAAAGATAATGCCTCAGCGATCTTCCATGATGATCTAAGAGCAATCAGTGCTGTGATCATTGTAACACTGAGCATCAGAGAGCTGCTAGCAACTGCAGAGGGAACTATGAACATCAGGGTCAGGACCTCAGATGCCGGGTCCCCGGGGGGAAGAGGTCCTCTTTTTCTCACCGAGAACTATCTCCCTTATCCAGCTTCTTCTCCGGTTTGAGTTTAGCCATTTTGGCTGGTACTTAGCTTTGACAGATATCGCCCAGACTTTCAACGATTGCGTGCATGGTACAGAAGTGACCCAGGCAGGCATCTTATAGGCAGATGGCCTGAGCTGGACAGATCTACCTTTGAGTCCCAATAATGTCACTTAAATAGTTGTGTCTCCTGGGGTTGGTGTCTGAATGTCACTAAATTGGTCTCACTACCTGTAAATGGTAGCAGTAACACCTGTTTTGTTGGGCTGTTGTAAGGATCAAATAATATAATCAATGTAATGTATTTAGCACAGTGCCTGGCACAGGATGTACTGTGAAATGGTAGCTGTTCTTATTATAGAGTTTTTCTTTCCTTTTAGTTACTGTTTGGAGTATGTTTTTTCCTCACCACTGTAAGATTCCCTATTCAAGAATGGATTGTTTGCCTTTTGATGAAAGAGCACAATATCAACTACGTATTCATTTTTAGGATTGCTGTAACAAAGTACCATAGAGTAAGTGGTTTAAACAGCAGAAATTTATTTTCTCACAGTCCTGAAGTCTAGAAGTCCAAGATTAAGGTATTGGTGGGGTAGTTTCTTCTAAGGCCTCTTCCCTTGGCTGGCGGATAGCCCTCTTCTCCCTGTGTCTTCACATTATCTTCCCTCTGTACTGAGTCTGAGTCCAAATTTCCTCTTATGAAGACATGAGTTATATTAGATTAGGGCCCATCCTAATGATCTCATTTTAACTCAATTACCTCTTTGGAGACCCTGTCTCCAAATATAATCGCATTCTGAGATCCTGGGGTTTAAGACTTTAGCATATGAATTTATGTTAATTTAGAACATAAATTAATTGGGGGAGGGATGGTACAATTCAACCCAAAACAATCAATAAAGTATTTTTGTCAAAAATCACACGTCAAGTCAAAGAAATTCAGGACACAGAGAAGCATATTTAAAATACCATGGGGAAACTATTAGCAAAATCTAGGGAGTAAAAACAGTATAGGACTTATAACCTGGATTTATCAACAGATAATTGTAATAGCAAGGGAAAAAAAGGGAGGTGGACCCTAAAGGCTAAAAGAAACCTTATGCTCCACATCACTCATCATCAGGGAAATTTAAATCAAAACCACAAGATACCTCCTCCTACCTGTCAGAATGGCTAAAATTAACAGGACAGGAAACAACAAATGTTGGTTAGGATGTGAAGAAAGGGGAACCTTCTTATGCTGCTGGTGGGAATGTAAACTGGTCCAGCCACTCTGGAGAACAGTATAGGGGTTCCTCAGAAAGTTAAACATAGAGCTATCCTACAACCCAGCAATTGCACTACTAGGTATTTACCCAAAGGATACACAAATACAAATTCAAAAGGGTACATGCACCCCAATGTTTATAGTAGCATCAACAACAGCCAAATTATGGAAAAAGCCCAAATGTCCATAGACTGGTGAATGGATAAAGAAGATGTGGTGCATATTTATACAATGGAATATTACTCAACCATCAAAAGAAATGAAATCTTGCCATTTGCAATGACATAGATGGAGGTAGAGTGTCTTATGTGAACTCAAATAAGTCAGTCCGAGTAAGACAAAGACCATAAGATTTCACTCATGTGGAATTTAAGAAACAAATAAGCAAAGGAAAACAGAGAGAGAAAGAAAAAAAAAAAAAACAAGAAACAAACTCTTAACAATAGAGAACAAACTGAGCGTTGCTGGAGGGGAGGTGGGGGAGATAGGCTAGGTGGGTGATGGGCATTACGGACTGTACTTGTTGGGATGGGCACTGGGTGTTGTATGTAAGTGATGAATCACTGAATTCTACTCCTGAAAGCAATATTATACTATAATTAACTAACTAGAATTTAAATAAAAACCTTTAAAAAAAAGAAACTTTAGAGACCTATCATCAAGTACAAGTTATGGACTGTTTGGGTCTTAATTGGAACACACCAACTTCAAAAAAAAAAAAAGCAAAACACTATGGGACAATCAAAGAGATTTAACCATTGTCTAGATCATTAATGATATTAAGACATTATTGTCAAGTTTTTAGGAGTATTAATAGTGTTCTGGTTTTTTCTTTCATGAGATCCTTATCTTCTAGCGAGATCAGCTGAAATATTTGCAAACACAGTGATGAGAGCTCTGGGACTTCAGTGTAGTGGAGGGAGGAAAATAAGCATGATTATAGTCAAAATCAGGTTGGCCACGAGTACATAATTGTTGTGGCTGGATGACGGGCTATTTATAATAATAGTTTCACTAATTTGTGGATGTTTGAAACATCCTATTATAAAAAGGTTAAAATACATAGAAAACATATTTCCATGTCGTTAAATATTGTTCTACCACAGGAAGTTTTCAATGTAGCATTCCATTGTGTAGATGTATCAAAATTCAGTGACAAAACTTCCATTGTCAAACTGTGGTTTCTTTTTTTGTTCATTAAAGATATGTAAATCACTATACAGTATTCTCTCTCTCTCTCTCTCTCTCTCTCTCTTAAGATTTTGTTTATTTATTCATGAGAGACACATAGAGAGACTCAGAGATACAGGCAGAGGGAGAAGCAGGCTCCATGCAGGAAGCCTGACGTGGGACTCGATCTCAGGTCTCCAGGATCAGGCCCTGGGCTGAAGGCGACGCTAAACTGCTGAGCCACCTGGGCTGCCCTCATTGTTTTATACACGATTCTGTTTCTTTAGAATAGACTCCTGTAAATGAAGTTGGTGGACCCAAGTTAGGCTTTGTATTGAGGGTGTTAGTTCCAGGATGTGAAAATACCCTCCATCAGCAACAACTTTTTTGTTTTCTCCTTTTGTAACACAGTCCTCCCATTCCTCTCGCATTTCCTCAGTTACATATAGAAGACATACATGCCAGACTCCAGAATTCATCCTACTTTGGAGGGCAGTCCCAAAGCATCTCCTGAGGGTTCCCCTGAAAATGGTCCACATTTGCTTGATTTCTCTTTTCCTAAAATATGTTGTAAAGGTTATTGATCATGGTTTGGCCTTCATCTAGAAACTTCATCATGAGAATGGCAAATCAAACAACCAACTGATTGAGAAGGGAAGAACACAGAAACCAAAAGGACCGTGCTTATTTCAATACAATAATGGGACTACACAAAAAACCATTAAACAAGATCAGTAAGCAAAGAAACTGGTGTGATCCTAAAGAGCAATAGGGATTACAAACCCCAGCTGAGGAAAAAAAAAAAAAAAAGATGAGAAACAAAATACCAAAATAATCTCTTCCCCAAGTCAGACAATGACTCAGCCCCATGACCCTGCTGGTTCCCTCATCTGGCTAGAGGTGCCTTAAAGAAACAGATCCGGAGCCTCCTTTATTATACACACTGCTTCCCTTGGTGATTTCTGGTCATGCTAAGGACCAGAAGAATGCGTAGTAAGTAACAGCATGGTAGGCGGAAACAACCATGGACTTGGTGTCTTGGAGACCTGAGGTTACATTTCTGCTCCACCACTAGTTATTAGCTGTGTGACCTTGGCCAAGCCACTTACCAACTTCAGACCTCATTTTACTTATTTGTAAATGTGGATAATGAAACCTGCTTCATAAAAGTAGTTATGAGGGTTGAACAAATAAATATTTGTAAATTGCTTAGCACAGTGCTAGGCACTTAGTGGAAATTCTCGAATTGCTGGCTGTGTATGGTGAATTCTTTTATTTATTTTATTTTTTATTTTATTTTATTATTTTATTTATTTTATTATTTTTTATGGTGAATTATTTTAAAACGAGTTTGCCTTCTCTGTTTCCATAGCATTTTTCCAAATGGTATTAAAGCTGTATTACCTTGTTTTATAATTATTTGTTTCCATGACATTATCTCATTCATCTATCCCTGGGGGCACAAGCTTAGCAAAGCTTTCTGCTGACTGACTAAAACACAAATTCCAACGTCCACAATAGTAAATATCTAGTTATTGCCAAGTGACCTAGATATTACAAGTGAGCTTAAAAAGTTCATTCATGTCTGGCTATTCAGCATCTAATTAATCAAGAAATGCTGGTTGGTTTCTTTATTTGGAAGGCAATATCCAAAAGTGGTGAAAAGTATGGTCTCTGGGACGAGATAGACCAGGGTTTCAGTCTTGGCTTTGCCCTTTGCCGGCTATGTGATTTGGAGCAAGTTTCATAACCTTTGTAAGCTTCAGGGTTTTTGTTTTTTGTTTTTTCTCTCATCTAACAAGTAGGGCTAAGAGTAGTGCCTGCCTCATTTGGTTATTGAAAAGATTGAACAGGATAAATACAGCAAAGCATTTATGGTAGAAAATACTGGCATAAAGTAAGTGCTCCATGGATGCACCATAGTGTTATTTTGAAAATATATTTACTGAAATGTTAGAAACGTTACTATGGGAAGGGAATGAGGTAGGTGTGAGAAATTCAAAAAGTTGGGGGAATCAGGACACCTGGGTGGCTTAGTCAGTTAAGTGTCTGTCTGCTTTGGGCTCAAGTCATGTTCTCAAGGTCTTGGGTTTGAGCCTGGAATCAGGCTCCCTACTCAGTGAGGAGTCTGCTTCTCCCTCTCCCTCTGCCCCTCCCCCATGCTCGTGTGCTCACCCCCCCCGATAAATAAATAAAATCTTTTTTAAAAAGTATGTAACTTGATTTTTTAAAAGATTTTATTTATTTACTTATTTGAGACAGAAAGAGAGAGAGAGAGAGCACAAACAGGGGCTAAGGCAAAGGGAGAGGGAGAAGCAGGCTCCCAGCTGAGCAGGCAGCCTGATGCGGGACTCAATCCCAGGACTCTGGAATCACAACCTGAGCCAAAGGCAGATGGTTAACTGACTGAGCCTCCCAGGCACCCCTGTAACTTCATTCCTGTCCTCAAGAAGACTGCAGGCTTCTTAGGAAGATAAGACAAACATGGGCAAACAGATAGTAATACAAGTCAGTCAACTATTCAGTGCTTACTAAGTGGAATAGACAGGGATTCTTAAGTCCTGGGACATGGGTCAGCGGAGCGAGTTTTTCCCAACTTCCACCCAGTCTCTCCTCTGTCCCCCTTCTTGATGATAGCCATTGAAGGTTGGCCAGTCTTACTTCCTCTTCCTTTGAACTTTTAGGAAGTGAAAGCAAAAGCTTGGAAAAGTCATCACAAACTTCAATGCCTTCATGGACCATACAAGTTATGCAGATATGGGAAGCAACAAGAAATTATGATAGGAAGTGATAGCTCAATAAGAATAAATGCCAGGCCTAAATGTAGAGTTAAAATTCATACACTCAAAAACACTGTGTCAGGTACACCCAATGCGACCTACAGGTCACCGCTTGCAAACCTTGGTATAGAGAGTTTCTAGTTTATCACATACTTTAAATAGGCTGAAAAGTAGCACCATAAATACTACCACTACTGACTGACCATGTGTATTAAATGCTCACTTTGTGTCAGATGTTGTGCTAGTATTTTTAATTCTCAAATCAAGAAGGGACTATTGTTATTTATTATCATAGAAGAAGAAACATGTTCAGAGATGTCATGACCTTCTGTCACCCAAGGTCACAGAATGCTATGAGGAAGAGGCCAGACTTGACTCAGACACATATCTTTGATGGCAAATTCCATATTCTTGACTACTGTTCCAAGAATTAGATTTTGGCCAGAGAAGCTTTTAAGAAGGTAGAATTTGAGCTGTTAAACGGAAGCTAGGCAGAAAGGCCAAGAGAGTTTTCTGTGCCACGTTGTTCTTATCTATTTATAGCGTCCTTTTTTATCCCTTGGTAAGAGTAAATCATTGCAATATCCTTTAAAATGACAATCAATCGAATATCCAATATTCTGGTGAAATGAAAACATGTAACACAATAATAATGTCCTCAAAAAGAACAAAAGTAAGAGGAGTGTGGCCTTGATTGAAGCTTTCTGTATACATCCCAGGAGGATCCCAGGATAACTAACCAGCCGTGGGCATTTTCTGATCCTTTGCTTCATGAATGTGCTCTACTCATTTGCCAGAAGTCATGTAGAAGCATCACCTTCTGGGATGGAACTGGGAACTAAGACTGTCAATCTCTAGCGACCGTCCTCAGCTGTCTCCGTGAAACTAACCACTGCTGTATCTTGGTGCTTTTATACTGTTTCCAAGAATATTTTTCTAAGGCTTCTTACACTGAGAGCAACATAGGACAGTTTGTGATCTGTTTTGAGTTTTCCAGGAGCAGACTTCTACATGGAGACACTCAACTTGGCTCATTCCAATGTCACTCACTGAAAGACAGGCTCAAACTAGGCTATTTAAGCCAGAAGTCCCAAATACCTACTTGATATTTGTGGTCAATTTTATGAGTTTCAATTGAAAACAAGAATGGGGGCAGCCCCGGTGGCTCAGCGGTTTAGTGCCGCCTTCAGCCAAGGGCCTGATCCTGGGGACCCGGGATCGAGTCCCGCGTCGGGCTCCCTGCATGGAGCCTGCTTCTCCCTTTGCCTGTGTCTCTGCCTCTCTCTCTCTCTCTCTCTGTGTCTCTCATGAATAAATAAATAAAATCTTAAAAAAAAAAAAGAAAAGAAAACAAGAATGGCCTTCCAGATGTTATTTACTCCCAAGAATTATGCCTCCAGTTCAGGTAACTGCCATCATTGGTTCACTAATTACTAACCTTGCATTAAAAAAACAAAAGCAACTCAGAGCCAGATATAAGTATTTAACATTAATACTTAATTACCATTGCTTCATCTAACTGGCTCTCTAGGAGACCTGCCTAGTTTACCTGAATCTTGTTTTTGAGTCAAAAGTCTTTGGACATTTTCCAATATCTTCTCCCATTCCGTAGGTTGCCTTTTAGTTTTGTTGACTGTTTCTTTCCTTGTGCAGAAGCTTTTTATCTCAATGAAGTCCCAATAGCTCACTTTCGCCTTTGTTTCCCTTGTCTTTAGGGATGGGTCTAGCAAGAAGTTGCTGCAGCTGAGGTTGAAAAGGTTGCTGCCTGTGTTGTCCTCTATGATTTTGAAGAATTCCTGCCTCACATTTAGGTCTTTCATCCATTTTGAATTTGTCTATGTGTAAGGTGTAAGAAATGGTCCAGTTGCATTCTTCTACCTGTGGCTGTCCAATTTTCCCAGCACTATTTATTGGAGAGACTTTTTTCCATTGTATATTCTTTCCTGCTTTGTCAAAGATGAGTTGACCATAGAGTTGAGGGTCTATTTCTGGGTTCTCTAGTCTGTTCATTGATCTATGTATTCATTTTTGTGCCAGTACCAGACTGTCTTGATGGTCATGGCTTTATGATACAGCCTGAAATCTGGCATCGTGATGCTACCAGCTTTGGTTTTCTTTTTCAACACCCCTCTGGTTATTCCAGGTCTCTTCTGGTTCCATACAAATTTTAGGATTGTTTGTCCCAGCTCTGTGAAAAAAATGTCCATGGTATGTTGATAGCGATTGCAGTGAATGTGTAGATTGCTCTGGGTAGCATAGACATTTTAACAATATTTATTCTTCCAATCCATGAGCATGGAATGTTTTTCCATTTCTTTGTATCTTCCTTAATTTCTTTCATAAATTTTCTGTAGTTTTTTTTTTCTCTCTGTAGTTTTTAAAGTACAGATCCTCTACCCCTTTGGTTAGGTTCATTCCTAGTTATCTTATGGTTTTTGATACAATTGTAAATGGGATCGATTCCTTAATTTCTCTTTCTTCTGTCTCATCATTAGTGTATATCCAAGATCTATAAAGAACTTATCAAACTCAACACCCAAAAAACAAACAATCCAGTCAAGAAATGGGCAGAAGACATGAACAGACATTCCTTCAGAGAAGACATATAAATGGCCAACAGACACATGAAAAAATGTTCCACATTGCTTGACATCAGAGAAATACAAATCAAAACCACAGTGAGATCCCACCTCACACCAGTGAAAATGGCAAAAATTAACAAGACAGCAAACAACTAACGTTGACAAGGATGCAGAGAAAAGGGAACCTTCTTACATTTTTGGTGGGAATGCAAGCTGGTACAGTCACTCTGGAAAACAGTGTGGAGGTTCCTCAAAAAGTTAAAAATAAAGCTACCCTTTGACTCAGCAATTGCACTGCTAGGGATTTACCCCAAAGATACAAATGTATTGATTTGAAGGAGCACCTGCACCCCAATGTTCATAGCAGCAGTGTCCACAATAGCCACACTGTGGAAGGAGCCGAGATGTCCATCAATAGATGGATGGATAAAGAGGATGTGGTCTATATATCCAACGGAATATTACTCAGGCATCAGAAAGGATGAATACTAAAAAAAAAAAAAAGGATGAATACTTACCATTTACATTGACATGGATGGAACTGGAGGGTATTATGCTGAGCAAAGTAAGTCAATCAGAGAGAAGAAATTATAATGTGGTTTCACTAGTATGTGGAATATAAGAAACAGCACAGAGCATCACAGGGGAAGGGAGGGAAAACTGAATGGGAAGTCATCAGAGAGGGAGAAAAACCACGAGAGACTCTTGACTATAGGAAACAAATGGAAGGTTGCTGGAGGGGAGGTGGGTGGGGGGATGGGGTAACTGGTTGATGGGCATTAAAGAGGGCACATGATGTGATGAGCACGGGGTGTTATACACAACTGATAAATTACTGAACACTAAGGATGTCCTATATATTGGCTAATTGAATTTAAATAATAATAAAAAAAAACCAGAACAGAAAAAAAATGCCTCTGGACAAAAACATTTGTCTTTGTCTCTAGTACTTTGGAACTCTAGAGCAATTAGAGGTTTTTTTCCTCCATACCATGTTAAAAGCTTTGGCTCATGATTTGTAACTTGTTGGAGAAAACAAATTTATTGATCTTCTGAACATTTCTAAATACTTTTGGGGAGTTGACACTCCTCCTTTAGCTTTTTATAGGAAAATCCTGTTACGGCTCCATCCAACTTGTCTTAGCTGGAAGGGGACCATCTGGTTGTCTGCTTCTCCAAGTCTCCTGACAGGAGTCATTTCTAATTGGATGTCTCTGATGATAACTCTTAACAGTTTTCTTCTCCAACATATATACATTTATTTGGCTGGGAAGTACTAATTTAAGATTTGGTAATCCATGGAAGCTTCTAAATGTTTTAAGAGAGATCTCAGATGGGTTAAAATCTTTTATCATCTGAAAATTTTGAAGTACACTTAAATAAACAATTTCTAGAAAGAACTCTACAAGTGGTTTTCTTGTTACCTTCCCGACATGCGTGCGCGCATATGTTTTTGTGTGTAAAACCAACCATTGATATACGGGCTAGGTATGTCGTAGTCTGATGTAGCCAGACAGAAAATAAACAAAATGAGGAGCCTAGAGAAACTTCCTTGATTTGGAAAAACCTTGACCTTTTCAGACTCATTTCTCATGGTTTTTCCATTGGCAGTGGTTAGAATTAAGATGGCATTAATAGCTGCCGGCACTGAATTTTCTTACTTTTTTCTTTTCCTTTTCCATGCTCTACATTCAGTGTTTATCAAACCCCTCTACTTCCTATTGGGACGAAGTTTAATTTTTATATTCTGATGACAAACTACTCCGGGCCTTCTTGGGACCACTGACATAGGATGTGGATGTCACCTCATTACATCAGGATCTCTCTCTCTCTCTCTCTCTCTCTCTCTTTTTAAGCTTATGGATGAGGCACTGACCCCAAAGTAAAATAAAAGTTTCTGAAATCTCTGCACAACTCCTAAAATCAAGATGGATAATAGCTCCTTCTGTAATTTCTGCCAATTAATCCACCCCCACACCACAAACCAAAGATTCCACAATAAGTTAAAGAGCAGCGTTAGTGACTCAGATGGAATGATTTCACCCATATGGCCCTACTGCAGTGGTTTTTCACTTGCTGGCTGGTATTTCCCTTTGTACTAACAGTGACATTTACCTGGGGGGAGGGGTGGGGGAAGAGATGACATTACTTGCCCGGCAGCTCCTGAGTCCTCAGCCTTGGGAGTGGAGGGAGCAAACCAGGCCTCCGGGGACTGGAACCCATGAACTCATACTTTGCCCAGTCAGAGCCTTTCATGGGATCCCCACATATACAGAATAGGCCCCCCAATACAGCAGAACAGTCGGGGCCTTCCCAGATCTGCACTAGTTTGCCTTTCAGCATTCCTTGGCACTTCTTTACCCCAAATCAAACAAACTGAATTATTCTAGTTCCCCCACAAATGTCACTTTTTTTTTTTTTTTTTTTTTTTGCCTCTGTCTCTGGCTCATGCTGTTGTTCCTGCCTGGAATGTCTTTCTCAGTTCCAGAAAAGCAAAATCAGATTCATCTTTTAAGGCCTGTGAAACTTTTTCAGATACCGTCTCTTCTCTTTCCAAAGATCCGTACCTCCCTTAACGCCTTGACCCCTTCTGCCTTATAGTCAGATTGTTTGTTTACATTTGCTGTAAGTTCCATGAAGGAGACATCTGCTGCTTATTTGTCTTCATGCATGAGACTCTGCTTGGCAGAGTTTTTGCAGGGCCTCGGTGACTACTTATTGAATTGAATCTCAAACCCAACATTTTGAAGTCAGCAGCTCCTTTCTCGGCACCCATTCCCACGTCCTCTGGAATTCCCCAGCCTGGTGATGGGGACACTGCCCACTTCATTGCCCATGCCCGGGCATGTAGCATCACTCTTTCTCCTCTGTTCCTTAATCCTTCAACCTCCATCTAACCAATGATTGTATCCTGTCAACTCTGTCTTCTTTAGCAACCTCAGAATGGCACCTCTGTTGGGACACCTGGGTGGCTCAGTGGTTGAGCATCTGCCTTTGGCTCAGGGCATGATCCCAGGGGTCCTGGGATGGAGTCCAGCATTGGGCTCCCCATGGGGAGCCTGCTTCTCCCTCTGCCTGTGTCTCTGCCTTTCTCTCTGTGTCTCTCATGAATAAATAAATAAAATCTTAAAAAAAAAAAAAAAAGAATTGCACCCCTGTTCTTTCCTGCCATGGTGCTGTAACATTAGATTTGGCCATCACCATCCCTTACCTGGAATGCCACAGCAGCTCCTAACTGGTCAGTCTGTCTCCCTTCTTGCCCTCCTCCTCACCCCTACCCAAACCTATTATTTTTCCACAGCATATCCAGTGTGATCTCTCTAAAATGCAGACTTTATTATGTCACTCTCTTGTCCATGAGTCTCGGAATCTAGTTTAACTTCTTTAATGTCGTGTATAAGGCCCTTTAGAATCTGACCCCCTCTTTCCTTTATCATTGATCTATTGCTCCTCCTCATTTTCCACCAAACTCCACTCATACTGGATACGTAGGTTTCTGGGAAGGCTCTTCAGGATTTCTATGATGTTTGATACAAATTTATGTTTTAAATATATTTTAACTCTTTAAGAAACTATAATAAAAACATTCATTCAAATGTATAGCACAGTTCTGTGTACTGAGGACCATTAATACATTAATTTGGACTACAAGTTAGTTCTTCAGGATGGAACTTCTACCTTTTTCTTTTAAGATTTACTTATTTATTTTAGTGAGAGAGAGAGAGAGAGAGAGTGCATGCATGAGTGGGGCGGCGGGGGTGGGGGTGGGTGGAGAGGCAGAGGGAGAAGGAGAGAGAATCTTCAAGCAGACTCCTTGCTGAGCAGGGAGCCCAATGCCGGACTTGATCCTGTGACCCTGGGATCCATGACCTGAGCTGAAATCAAGAGCTGGATATTTAACTGACTGAGCCACCCGAGGTAACCCTGGAACTTCGACCTTTTTTGAGTATATACTTAAAATTCTGCTAAATGCATCATTGATTCAAAAAGTTGGTAGTTTTTCATGGGATTTTTTTTTAAACAGGCCAAGTAAAAAATTCTACTCAAGTAAAAATTGTGTATCCTTGCTATACAGCTCATTAAATATCAAACAAGGCTCAGACTCACGGTATAGGCACATGTATCTCTACACGTCAAAGTATCGTATTTTACTAGAGATATTTTAGCACTTACTGAGGGTTGGGGTGTTGCTGACTTGTATATCATGATGAGAAGTGCACACCATTGTAATATATTGTTGTGGTTAAACTTTGAAACTAAAATCTCTTGAAATAACACCCAGTGCTCATCCCGTCAAGTGTACACCTCAATGCCCGTCACCCATTCACCCCCACCCCCCGCCCTCCTCCCCCTCCACCACCCCTAGTTCATTTCCCAGAGTTAGAAGTCTTTATGTTCTGTCTCCCTTTCTGATATTTCTCACACATTTCTTCTCCCTTCCCTTATATTCCCTTTCACTATTATTCATATTCCCCAAATGAATGAGAACATACACTGTTTGTCCTTCTCCGGTTGCTGTGGCCAAGTTCAAAAAGGGTGTTGCCTGAGTTCTCCTCTGGGATTTTGATGGAATCTTGTCTCACATTTAGATCTTTCATCTATTTTGAGTTTATCTTTGTGTATGGTGCAAGAGAGTGGTCCAGTTTCATTCTTCTGCATGTGGATGTCCAATTTTCCCAGCACCATTTATTGAAGAGAGTGTCTTTCTTCCAGTGGATCGTCTTTCCTCCTTTATCGTATATTAGTTGACCATAAAGTTCAGGGTCCACTTCTGGGTTCTCTGTTCTGTTCCATTGATCTATATGTCTGTTTTTGTGCCAGTACCACACTGTCTTGATGAACACAGCTTTGTAGTACAACCTGAAATCTGGCATTGTGATGCCCCCAGCTATGGTTTTCTTTTTTAAAATTCCCCTGGCTGTTTGGGGTCTTTTCTGATTCCACACAAATCTTAAAATAATTTGTTCTAAGTCTCTGAAGAAAGTCCATGGTATTTTGATAGGGATTGCATTATACGTGTAAATTGCCCTGGGTAACATTGACATTTTCACAATATTAATTCTGCCAATCCATGAGCATGGAATATTTTTCCATCTCTTTGTGTCTTCCTCAATTTCTTTCAGAAGTGTTCTATAGTTTTTAGGGTATATTTTGAGAACCATTTGAATGGTAAATGGTTCTCCAACCTTTTATTTTCAGGTTGTAGGTGTCCTTCTGTCTAAAATGAGCCTCTTGTAGACAGCAAATAGATGGGTCCTGCTTTTTTATCCAGTCTGAAACCCTGCGCCTTTTGATGGGGTCATTAAGCCCATTCACGTTCAGAGTTACTATTGACAGATATGAGTTTAGTGTCATCATGATACCTATTTAGTCCTTGTTTTTGTGGATTGTTCCACTGAACTTCTTCTTAAAGGGGAGTTTTAAGAGTCCCCCTTAAAATTTCTTGCAGAGCTGGTTTGGAGGTCACATATTCTTTCAGTTCCTGCCTATCTTGGAAGCTCTTTATCTCTCCTTCCATTCTGAATGAGAGCCTTGCTGGATAAAGTATTCTTGGTTGCATGTTCTTCTCATTTAGGACCCTGAATATATCCTGCCAGCCCTTTCTGGCCTGCCAGGTCTCTGTGGAGAGGTCTGCTGTTACCCTAATATTCCTCCCCATGAAAGTCAGGGACTTCTTGTCTCTTGCTGCTTTAAGGATCTTCTCTTTATCTTTGGAATTTGCAAGCTTCACTATTAGATGTCGAGGTGTTGAACGGTTTTTATTGATTTTAGGGGGGGATCTCTCTATTTCCTGGATCTGAATGCCTGTTTCCCTTCCCAGATTGGGAAAGTTTTCAGCTAGGATTTGTTCAAATACATATTCTGGCCCTCTGTCCCTTTCGGCGCCCTCGGGAACCCCAATTAAACGTAGGTTTTTCTTCCTTAGAGTGTCATTTATTTCCCTTAATCTGTCTTCATGGTTCTTTAATTGTTTATCTTTTTCCTCAGTTTCCCTCTTTGCCATTAACTTGTCTTCTATGTCACTCACTCGTTCTTCCACCTCGTTAACCCTCGTCGTTAGGACTTCTAGTTTGGATTGCATCTCATTCAATTGATTTTTAATTTCTGCCTGATTGGATCTAAATTCTGCAGTCATGAAGTCTCGTGAGCCTTAATGCTTTTTTCTAGAGCCACCAGTAGCTGTAGAATAGTGCTTCTGAATTGGCTTTCTGACATTGAAGTGTAATCCAGATTTTGTAACCCTGTGGGAGAGAGGGCTGTTTCTGATTCTTTCTTTTGAGTTGAGGTTTTCCTTCTAGTCATTTTGCTCAGTGCAGAGTGGCCAGAAACAAGTTGTATTGGAACACGGGGGAGTATCACTGGTCCGTCCAGCTGGTCTTCTGGGGGAGGGGCCTGCTGTGCTGATTCTCAGGTGTTAGCACTTGGGGGAGCTGCTCTGCCCCTGCCTGCTGCCGGGCTCAGCGGGGGTTGTTTACCCCGTGGGGCCCCAGGAGGAACAGCCGCAGTTGCTATGGCAACTCTGGAAGCCTGGAGTCAGCCTCCGCAGGAACTACGGGGCTCGGGGCTCTCGGCTCTCCGTCCGCAGGGCCTGGAGGCTCCGGGGCGGGGCCGCTGATCTGCTCAGCTCGGGGCAGGAGCGTCCTCGCTGTCCTGGGCCCTCCCGGCCTCTGCCTGTCCCGGGGGAGGCCGGATCCTGGGCTGTGTCCCGGCGCCCTGTGCTCCGGGGCCTGCGCTGTGGGATTCGCGCTCCCGCCCCGCAGCCCCCTCCCTGGAGCCGCTCCCGAGCCCCTCCGAGCTGCTCCGGTCGGTCCCGCCGTGCGCGCTGCAGCCCTTAGGGAGCTCGGAGCACTCTCCGGGGGCGCAGGTGTCTGTTAGTGTCCCCGGGAGCCCGAGGGCATCCCCGCCCTCCTGGGTCCTGCTCCAACTCCCTGCGAGCCCCTTTCCGCCCGCCCGGGCAGGTTGGTGCAGCTCCTGCTCCTCCGGGACGGGGCTCTCCTGTCCTGGGGACACTCGCCCCGGCCTCAGCCCGGCTCCTCCGGGGCCCCTCCCCCTCGGAGGCCTTTTGTTCCTTTATCTCTTTTTCCCCGTCTTCCTACCTGGATAGAAGCGCGGACTCTTCTCACTGTAGCGTTCCAGCTGGTCTCTCTTTACATCTCAGGCCGAATTCGTAGATTTTCAGGATGGTTTGAAGGTTATCTAGGTAATTTGGTGGGGACAGGTGACTCGGGGACCCTGCTCTTCCGCCATCTTGCCCCTCCCCCAATCTCTTTGACTCCTTGACTAAGTTTTTAGATTAGTTCTTTTGTAGGGTACACTATGATGGAAAGAGAGCTATGAAAAAAAACATACTTTCCTTTTGCATCTATTTCTCTGCGTGAACTAGGGTTTTCTAGTTACTTTGAAATATGCACACACACACACACACACACATTTTTTTCAATGGCCAAACATAACCAAATATAACTGAAATAATTTGGATGCAGAAGTCGATACGAAGCAAAGCGTTAACATTCAATTTCAGATATTTATGTTCATTAGACTTGTCTGCTGTTCTCACTGATGGATGAGCAAATACTAAAAATCTAAATGTCTAAAATAAATTTGAGTTAGTAAAATATCATATTTATCTATTTTATGTAATTGAGCTCCAAGTAAGCATTCATTTAAAAAGACTTTTTTTAAAAAGTAAGAACCATTAAGACTACCAGAAGACTATTTTTCTCTTGATCCTATTAAAGCATTCACAATATGTCCTCCCGAAGCATTAGAGAGAAGAACCACCAGATGTCCACAGGCATGTTTTCTGTTCCACCCAGGACCAGCTCTATTCCGAATGGAGACTTGTCCTGTTGGCATATGTGTTCTCAGGGGAACATACTAAGGTATAGCTGACTTCCTGGGTGGGGAGGTGGGTATCCTCATCTCTGCCCCGATTTCCCACACTTCTCTCAGGGTTATACCTTTGAGAAGCCTCTTGGTGTTGAGAGCATGACCATGCATATTCTTCCCTTTTGCTTTGCTTCCTCTGCTCCCCATCTCCTTCCACACGCACAGCATTGTACTATTCCCAAGTACTCCAAAGAACAGAATTTGCTCTGCAGAACTACTAAATTGCAACAGCGTCAGGTAGTATCTTGCCATGTGTGTTTTTTCAATATGAAGGCACCATACCTCCATGTGGGATTACATAATTTCTAGAATTTTAGATTCTTCCTTAACCAGTCAGAAAATACATGTTTATGGTTGTAGAATTTTTCCTCCCTACAGAGTGTTAACTGAAGGCGTGTTTGGTGTTTGTGATCAGCGAGTTATATGCTAGCTGGACTGGTCTTGTGCTGATATGGTCTAGCTGAACCCATAAACACATGGATGCTGGCAGTGCTAATTCCACTGGGTTAAATTCCACCAGGAGGACAGGTGCTTACAGCTGCCCAGAATGGCATTGAGAGATATGAGTTTGTCCTTGTCCTTTTGAACACCATCCTGGTTGGATTCCTGAGAGCTTTAATTGTCACCCTGTGAACGGAGCTGGTCTTTGGCTTGGTGTTTATCAGCTCCCGAGCTGAGGAAATTGGGCTTTATCTCTTTCAGATTAGATCACTACAAGCCTCATTGGGTAAAGCTAGTGGGAGGAGGGATGGGGAGTAAAGCCCTTACTCCTTTTACTCAAAATGATTCTGCAAAGCCCATACCCTTGACAGAACAAAGCCCAGGACTCCCGCCCCCTCCCCTGACCCAGCTCAGGGTAACTAACTGGGGATTTATTTATTTACTTCTTTCAAGGGCTTTTTAATTAGTAAACCTTTCCCTTAACTAAAACGCTGATCTCTTTCAAGATAAAGCTCTTTGGGCCTCAGGTTTCTAGTCTCTTTTCCATTTCCTTCAGCTTTTATTAACTCTGTAGCCAGGTAGAGGGTGGCGGCTGTGGGATGGGGTGTCTGGTCCACTATGGAACTTTGTATCTTCCCCTGCTGCCCTGAGATACCACTCCATCCTCTTCTTTGGTGGGGGGGGGTGGAGAGAAAGAGAGAGAGAGAGAGAGAGAGAGAGAGAAAGAAGAAAGAAGAAAGAAAGAAGAGAAGAAAGAAAGAAAGAAAGAAAGAAAGAAAGAAAGAAAGAAAGAAGTAAAGAAAAAAAGGGAAAAAACCCTCCTAAACTCTGCAGTTGTTCCATATGATTTTTCTTTTCTTTTTTTTTCTTCTTTTTTTTAAGTAGGCTCCACACCCAGCACGGAGCCTAACATGGGGCCTGAACTCATGCCCCTGAGACACCCCTATAGGATCTTGATTTTAAAGGGAAAGCTTTCCTCTGGCTTGGGGTCTGGCTGGGTGCTGGCAGTGTTTTATGGCTACAAGGTGCCTTGGGGTGGAAAAGCAGGGCCCCAGGGACGCTGTCACAGGCATAGGAACTGCATCTTGCAAAGGTGTCAGGCCTGTGCCCCCCTCCCCCTCACCCCACGGCCCTCAACTTAGCGTCTCTTTGTGGCACAGCCCCTTCTGCAAGGCCCTGGCACCCCCTCACCATTTATTGTCCCTCCTCGATGCCCTGTTCTTTGACCTCTCGGGCAACAAACGACTTCCTGATTGCCAAAGCTGGGCCCCACCCGCCTGCCCTGGCCAAGATGTGGACGAGGACTGTGCAGGGCTTCACTGAAATTCCCGGATCCCCAGTGAAGTTACCTCCCTGAGCGTATTTATCTTGAAGGCAAGCTGGCTGCTTTGGAGTGTCTGGTGATTAACCGTTTCTTCTTGCCTTTTTTTTTTTAACCCATGCTAGGGCTGAGGAAGGAAAATTCAATCCTTGCTACTTTTAGAGTGTGGAGTCGGCAACGTGGGCAACATATACCTGGGGCCCACTGGGGGTCCCCGGTGGGAAGGGAGGGGGAGAAAAGATCACAGGATTTCTGAAGCTCAAGTCAGCTGCATTCATGAGCAAATCAGCCGTCTCCTGGTTCTTGACCTCCTTTGGGCATTGTGAGGGCTGATGAGCTCATGCTTGTAAAGAGTGCAAGCCTTTAATTGAAGTGTAATTAATAATCATCTGATAAGTGAATAACAATAATAATGATGATGTAATCCCCTTCCCCCACAGCCCCACTCCTGTTTCTTTGGGGAGTAACATTATGACATGATGTCCCAGTGTACTCAATTAGATGAATGACTGTAGGTGCGGACAAATCATCACAGCCATGTGCTCCGGCACAGCCCAGGATTGGCCTGCCACCGAGAAACCCGAGGGCCCAGAACAATGCAGCAATGTTCTCTAACCATTGCGTAGTTCAGATAATGGGCAGGTTCAAGCTGTTTCATGATTCAGGTACTAGGACAACCTACTTGCTTCTTTGCAACCTGGTGGCCCTCCCAGGCAGGAGAGCTGAGCATGGAAGCCTTACAGAGCGTGACAGTGACTTATTTCTCCTGTTCCTCTGCCTCGTGCTTTCCACAGACCCCCACATCCTGGAAGATGAATGAGTGAGTCTTCCAAGGGGGGGGGTGTGACATGAGTGGATTTCTACCTGCCTCTACACCAGTGATCATCCGAGGGACATCTGGATGCGATAACGTGGCCGAGATTTATCTCGAGTACCTGATGGGATGAATGGAGAAGCAATGGGTTTTAGAAAAAAGGAATCTTTTTCATTCTCTTGGCTTCTCCCAGTGGAATCTAAAAAAACCAGAGCCCTCAGAGTGGACACCAAGCTTAAAAGAAGTGCTTAGAATGGGAACGGGGTGGGGGGAATTATGAAAGAGGCAATTCATCACCCACTTTTGCCCTAAAGTCTTCTCAGGCCAGAAGGCTGAGATAGGCAGAATGGAATCCCCAGCTAGAAAAGATAATAACACCTTTCATTTGCAAACAATTTACAGTTTACAAAGCACTTTCATGCAGCATGACCTCATCTGGGTCTCCCAGTATCTCTGCAAGGTTGGCTAAGTTTATAATCACCAGTTTATAGATGAGGAGACTGAGGTCCAAAGTGGCTAAGTGACTCACCCACCCAGAGAGAAAGTGGCAGAGTGGGAGCCAAACCCAGGTTCCTAACCAGACACTAGGACTTCCTCCACAATGGACAGAGTCCACAATCTTCTCCCTCCTGGGAAGATCAGTGTTCGATTTATTCAACAAATAGGTAATGAACGATCGCTCTGTGCTGGGCACAGTGCTGGGTGCTGCGGGGACAGCAGTGAAATGGGACATATAACGCTTGTTTTATAATATTTTCACCACGGTAATGGTCTTGTGCGGCTGGCATCTCTAGGCCACGCTCTCCATTCAGAGAAATCCGTAGGAAAGTCCTTTTGCTGCAACAGTGAAAGTCCGTTCTATCTAGCTAATGTACAAAAGGGAAATTTTTTTTAAAAGATTATTTATTTATTTATTTATTTATTTATTTATTTATTTATTATTTATTTATTTATGAGAGACACGCAGAGGCAGAGACACAGGCAGAGGGAGAAGCAGGCTCCTTGTGGGGACCCCATGTGGGACTCGATCCCAGGACCCCAGGATCATGACCGGAGCCCAAGGCAGACGCTCAACCACTGAGCCACAGGGAAACCTATCACAAAAGCTATGGGTGTCTCACAGAATCTAATCAAATGTTGGTCCATCCCAAGCTTTGGGATGGCTAAGAACTTTTCCAAGATTCCCAGTATTTGGGAAAGGGCAGCTTCCAAGCTTTCAGCAGCAGGACCAAGGAGACCTTTTCTTTCCATCTAGATCATGTTTTTCTGCTTCCAAGTTCAAATCCCCAACAGAGAGAATCTCACTGGCCTAAAGTCTCTAGCCTTGAAACAACCCAGGCCATCTGCGCAGACGTCACCACTGGAGGTCCATCCATGGGTGCTGGAAACCAATGGGTGCTGATGAGGCTGCACAAAAATGTGGTCAGTACCATGTGCCCACCCCAGACTTTGGATGACACCCCAGAAGAAGCAGGTAGGCAGGAACGAGTGCCCAAAACTCTGTCATCACCTCCCCGAGGCCCATCTCCCCTAATTTTTCTATTTAAATTCTCAATATTCCAGAGAAAGATTTCTGTAGAAAACACAAATGAAATAATCTTTTATAAATACATTCTGAAATACTTATGGGCAAAATGTCTGGGATTTTTCTTTCAAATATTCCAGGAAACAAGAAGGGTGGGACGTGATAAAATAAGAAGCGTGTATGTTGATCCTTGTTAAAGCTAAGAGGTGGGTACATGGGGGTTCGTTCTACTATTCTCTCTACTTTTCTCTATTTTTGAAAATACTTATAAAACGAGTTAGAAAGGGGAACCTGCATGGCTCAGTCGGTTAGCGTCCAACTCTTGATTTTGGCTCAGTCACCATCTCAGGGCCACGAGATGGGCCCGCATTGGAGTCTGCACTGAGCATGGCGCATGGAGGCTGCTTAGGAGTCTCTCCCTCCCTCTACCCTCCCCACCCCTGCACACATACATTCTCTCTCTAAAAACACAAAACAAAACCAAAAGTAAGCAAATACCAAAAGTCACAAGTAAGAAAAACACAAAGGGATTATTCTGTGTCATTATGTTCTTGCCTTGAGCCTGTTTTTTTGGTTTGTTTGGGTTTTTTTCTGTATAGATCTTGTGGGGAGAGTCCCTACTTGCCTTGTCATCTCCATTATTTGATGTTTCTTGCGGGATAGAATCATTTAATCAATTTTGCAAGTATGTGTGGAGGGCTCCCTCAGGTCAGGTGGTCTCTCCAGCTTCCAGGTGAGCTAACAGCACCAGCAGTTTGGGGTATTTGCTTGCGTATTTCCTTCACCACCAGCCCTTGGTGCGGATGCCACAAAATGTTCTAGAGGGACTCTCGTTGCCCCGATGGCTCTGCTGACCCTTCTGTGCCAACTCTGCCATGATGGGACAACAGCAGCTGGAGGAAAGATCACAGCGAGAGCTTGGGAAGCCCCCGGGAGGCATTTGCAACTGCAAGGGGCATTTCTTCCCTGGCATCTGTTGCCCAGCACAGCTTCAGACATCGGCTGATGGCTCTGGGGTCAGGCCAGGTTCTAAAACACATTCAGGAACAACCTTTATTTTGACCCAAGGGGAAAGAAGAAAGGAGAGAAACAGCTCACTTGGCCCGGGCTCAGGTGGGGTGGGCCAGGTCAGGCGGCTCGCAGCAGGTGCCCAGCTGTATCTGTTTCCAGCAGTTCCATTAACACTTGGCAAGTTGCACTCACCTTCAGCATTTGTAACATGCGATTGTTGACACAACTAATATTACCTCATGCTCTTGGGCCTTTATGTGCTCCTTGCCATTGTCATCAGAACGCAGGATCTCTGGGGTTCCTTTTCTATATATGCCATGTTTGTCCATGGCAGGGAGACAGTGTAGCCCCCCCGCCAACCTTCCCACCAAAAACACAGCACCCTCATTTCTCCTGTCTGGCTTGATGTTAAGCACTTAACATAATTGCCTTGCCGAAAAAAATAGCCAGAGATGTACAGTTGGCCCCACCGTGGCCTCATATTTCAAAACCAGCCAGGCTTCTTTTTAAATACTCCTTTACAGGGTGTGAAATCCATCATGTCATGCGAGGTCCCCCAGGGCGCAGGGGAGACAAGACTCTCGTCTTCCTCTGGAAACACAGCCAATGAGTTGAGTTCTTGGCCTCCCCTGGCCGCCCCCACCTACCCTCGGTTCTTCGAGCCACGACTTCCCAGTTGGTTTCTCGTCAGTGGGCTTCCTCTTTTGAGTTGGCAGCCGCCTCTGTGACTCTCTTCTGCTCTGCATGAAGAAACCACAACCGAATCGTTAGCAGCCCATTCTCTTCCCTGGTGTCAACCTGGCCCTTCCCATAGACCAGCGACGTTCACCCTACTTACTTTCTCAGGGTGAGTCAATACCCGAACCCTGGCCATTTTCTTTACCTCCCCCCTTGAAATGCCTCCTTTTTTTCTTAGAATGGCCCAGGCTTCACCAGACCCACCCTTGCCTTCCCTCAAGCAACCTTCTCCTCTGCCCCCAGAGTCGGGGGTGGTACGTAGGCCCTGTAGTAGAAGTGGGAAAACACAAAGCTGTTGACAATTTGTTCTTGCCCATCTATTGTATTAGAAGGTGGGGCCAGGAGTAAAGAAAAATAGCCTAGAAAAGCGAATCCTGTATGAAAAGAAAGAAACTGAGATGCCTGGGTGGCTCAGCGGTTGAGTGTCTGCCCTTGGCTCAGGGTGTGACCCCGGGGTCCTGGGATCAAGTCCCACATCGGGTCCCTGCAGGGAGCCTGCTTCTCCCTCTGCCTGTGTTGTGTCTCTGCCTCTCTGTGTCTCTCAGGAATAAATAAATAAAATCTTAAAAAAAAAGAAGAAGAAAGAAAAGAAATAAACCAACAGCAAAGCAAATGACATCCCGCCATTCACTTGGAGTATCAGTGGGCAACGAAATGCTAGAGCTTCCTTCTGCTTGCTGCTTACCTACCGATGGAGAGTGATCACGGCTTACAGTAAGAAAATGTAGGTGAGGTGGCTCAGTCGGTTGGGCGTCTGCCTGCCTTTGAGTCAGGTTGTGATCCCAGGGTCCTGGGATCGAGGCCCTCATGGGGCTCCCCGCTCAGCGGGGAGTAGGCTTCTCCCTCTGCCCCTCCTCCTACTTGTTTTCTCCCTCTCTCTCTCTCTTTCTCTCTCTCAAATAAATAAATACAATCTTAAAAAAAAAAAAGAAAATGCAGGTGAGGAGGGGGCATTGACAGAGGGATCGACTAACCTATACGCCAGGCAGACAGCCCTCAGCTGCGCTACGTTTCACTCACTTCCTGCTGAATCACATCACCGGTGCTCAGGTGAGCCAGACCACCTTCTGGAAAACCATTCCTGGCCTCTGTCTGCTTGGTGCTGGATTTCCTCTTCTTACGACTAGTGTGGGTGCCATGATCCCCCTCCGCCCCCCAGCAGGTGATGCTGTGGTTATGACTATTTCCTGGCCGCCGGGCCTTGCAGAGAAGAGTCAGAACACACCAGTTTGGCCCCTGGATCCAGCCTGTGCAGCCCGGCCGTGGTCTGCCCTAAGCCCTTTCCCTGGTATGTGCACACACGCACGCTCACCCTCCATGCGCTGGCTTGCCGTCTCTGTGCGTCTTCTGGTTACTAACTCAAAATTGGAACGTGAGGTCTCTTTCCTCCCTATGTCATGAAATCAAGAGTTTCTGTCGAGATGCTTATAGCTGGTTTAGAATAATGACCGCAAATAAGACCGTGCCAAGAAGGTCTACACACCAGGCTGCACCAAGGAGACTCTGATTTCCCTGGTGGCGGAGGTGAGGGGTGGGGGTGGTCCTTCTGTTCCCTAGAATGATAAGCTCAGGCCTTACCTTGGGATACTTACTTCTGTTTCTTCAAAGATTGTTTGCTTGTAGATTAACTTTGATCTTTGTCCACAACGAAAATGTTGGGAGGTCAAACTATGTGGAGTGGAAGTACCAGAAGAGATGTGCATGACCCAGAGGCCCACAATGGGGACGCGCTACCCACCCCATTTGCCTAATCATGGCCCCAGGTGAATGGAGACCTGGAGCCACACGGCATCCACTTCGCAGGCCGCAGGCCGGATACAGAATGAGGAGAGTTCAGAGGTAAGCAAGGCAGATACCATCCCTGCCCTTTTATGGACAATAGTCTACTGGGAAGACAGACTTAAAGAAATCAGAATAAATAATATAAGACTCTCACTATATGAGAGATAAATGTTAGAAAATTAAAAAAAAAAAAAAGCAAGCAAGCAAGAAAGATAAGGGGCTGCGCTGGTCATACAACAACACGGCCCAGGCTGGAGCATCTGGGAAGATGATGTTTATGGGGAGATGTCAAGGATCAGGGGAGATGGTGGGAACTGGGGGGCGGTAGGGAGAGAGAGGGCACATAGTAAGGGTTGGGCTGGTATTTCACAGCAATTGCAATCTCCTTGGGAGAAAGGTAGCACTCTTCAGATCCCTTGGGAGTTTGTCCTAAGCCAATTTGGTTAAGTATGGGTCTCATTCATAATGATAATAACACAACAGTAATGCTTATTAAATGCTTGCTTGTGGGTAGATATCCTGCTAAGTGTCAAAGGTCACCTCGGTGAGGCTGTCCCTAGACACCCTGCAAAGCAACCCCCCACCTCCTATTTCCTAGACTCTGTTTTTCTTTTCCCTTATCTTTTCTCTTACCACCATCTGGCATTGTCTATTGTCTGCCTGTCAGGCTGGAACTTGACCTACATGACAGCAGGTACTTTTGCCTCTTTTGTTCACTGCTGTGTCCCCAGAGCTTAAAACACTATCTGGAAATTACTTGGTGCTCAAGAAAATACATATTTGTTAAACGAATGGATATTGTTCATTGAATCCGCACGGCGTGTCTGTGAAGTAGGTACAGTGCGCCTTCCTCCGCAGATGAGCAAATTGGCACAGAGAGATTCAGTGATTTACCGAAGGTCACACAGCCAACCGGGTAGTAGAGTCAGGATCCGAGCCCAGGCAGCCCGACTCCAGAGTCTTGCACGGCGGGCCTGTGTGCAAAATGGAAGGAGTTGTGAACAGAATGTGCCAATTTGACTTAGAGCTTTTCTCTGGTTAAATGGCTTCTGTTTAAAGACTTTAGAAACGTGATCCAATTCGGTATTGCAGTTCTAGATGCTACTGGTTTTATAACACAGGGATCATTGAGCAAGTGGAATGTAAGGACAATCATTGGATAAGGAAGCCTTGTGCCAACCCAGGGGACTTGCAATCCAGATAAGATAAGGAAGTACTGAGTCACACTTTCAGATCCTAGAATATAATCTGAAGCCAGTGTTCCTGGAATATTCCTCACTTACAACTGACGTCTTAATGACTTAACTCAGTCTGGCTACTAGGGATGTGAAATATGGAAACATGATTTACTGTTTGACTTGTTTGCTTGAACTAAACGCTCAGAAGTGGTTGTTGGTGGCGTGTGTATGTGTGTCCCAAAAACTAAGAGTTAGAATAAAGAAAACAGAAATATTTACCCCATAAATCCATACAGTAGACAACAGATTCAGTCTTGATGTGCTGTTTTTCACAGCTCTTCATGCCTCTGAGCCAAAAGTATTTCGGCCTCTGGAATATAAGACCTCCTCCTGAGGCCATTTTGACAGTTCTTTCCTCTGACCAAATTATTCTTCAGGAATGTAGCTGTCAATAGTTGGCTTTTTCCCAGATAAGGACGGTTTTATCTTTGTGCGTGTGTATGGACTTGTCAAAGAAAGGAGCTTGCTTTTGATCTCAAAAACTTCATCTTTTCCTTTCTGCCCACGTACCCCTGAATCACTCAGCAGTCCCTAACCTCTTTTTCTAGGAAAGCTATTTAGGAGGTTCAGCATTTATTTTGCTTTTTCCTTGGCCACTTACCATGTCAGAAGTGGTGAGTAATTCTGGTCCTTTTCACACGTCTGTCTTTATATTGTCTTTCTGGGTCCGTCTCTTGGTGCCTGGCTCTGGTCCTTTCTGACTCAAGTGTACCATACACTCCCTGGCACACATACACAAATTTAGATCTACAAGAAGTGATGTATTTACAAGGAGTGTGTACAATTGCCACAGACTCACTGAAAATCATACCTTGTGGTATGTGTAAGTTATACCTCAATAAGAAGAAGGAGTTTTGTGTTTACAAATTTGCGGCAAATTTAATGAGAGTTTAAGCATCTCTTGAGTGGATTTATGTATTGGTCGGTGCCCCCAACAATATCTCGATTGGTATGATTGTTGTGCAAAGACAATACTTGTGGCTATGAGAGCTGCCATCAGCAACCGTTATTCATAGGTTACGAATGCTCAAGTTTTAACTCAATTTCTGCATACACAGAGCCACTGGAAGCCCGTTACCACCAGGAACTTGAAAGCACTGGAGCAGTTTCAGTGCAGGGGGCAGTCTAGTAAAGAATGCATGAAGGGGCGCCTGGGTGGCTCAACTGGTTAAGCATCTGAGTCTTGATTTCTGCTCAGGTCATGATCTCAGGGTCTTGGGATCAAGCCCCCCATTAGGCTCCTCACTGCTGAGTCTGATTGTCTGTCTCCCTCTGCTCTTTGCTCTGCTCTCTCTCAAATAAATAAATAAGATCTTTTAAGAAACACACACACACACACAATCAATGCATGAAGATTCTAGCAAACACCTTTTTTGTGGGATGCCTTGGAGAAGTAACTCTTTCTCTTGTTCTCAGATTTCTTATCTGCAAAAGAGGATAACATTTGCCCCACTTTATTCCTAAGATTGTTATGAGGAGAATTACTTTTAAGCCAATGAAGTATATATTTGACGCTCACTCAACCGTGTCATATTCTGTGGGCACAGAAGTAGGAAGAGGCTTGCTTCCTGCATTCACAGAACTTAGGGATGAAGACAAGAAGGAAGACCAGTAGATACATGTTTACAGTAGACAATATCACATCATCTAGGTGATGGGGTGCAGAGTGATGCAGACTCAAGTAAGAGAAACTTTAATTCTCGCTGGTGCCATTGGAGAAGTCTTCGTGGAAGCACAAGCATTTGAACAAGACCCTGAAGGAGGATGGTTTGGAAGATTCTTCAAGTAGAGGGGCGATAGGAACACAGCACAGAGATAGGTCTCCATGACAACCAAATGAGTCTGTAAACTATAAAACACGATTCAGTTGTAAAATATCATTTGTTACCTCTATTAGGGTCACTGCTCACCTTCCCCAGCAGCCATGGCCTCTCTAGGTAATAAAATACCAGTGATTCCAAAAAAAGCCTAGCTTCCCAGCTTCCAGAACTTTGGGCTAGGCATGACTAACTATGGTAACCTTCAGTCTCAAAGGAGGTGACGCTACAGCTCAAGTCCTACTCGGAAGAATAAACATCACCCAAAGGTTCACAGTTAAATTCTCTTTCCATCTTCTCACATTTCCCCCAAACCCTTCTCACATGGGCCTCCCCACTGCCGGCCCCCCTCATCAACTCTTCTCCCCTAACAAGGACCAGGGCAGGCTCTGAGGGGCCAGCCCACACTCAAACCCTGACGACGCTGATTTCTAGCTGTGTTATAGGAAGCACCCTCCTTTAATCCATGTAAGACATTTTACATCTATAAAATGGGAATGAAAATGATAGTCCCCACTTCATAGCGTTGCTGAGAAGGTTAAGTAAAATAATGTACCTGGTATGTAACACTCAAAATGTTATGTATCATATTATCACCTGGTGTAGGTGTTGCCAGACGATGGCTGGGGGCCAAATCCAGCCACGTCCATTTGTTTGTGTAACGTCTAAGCAGCTTCCTGTTGCAATAGCAGGGTGGAACCGTGACAGAGACTGTACGCTTCACAAAGCTAAAATACTGGCTGTCGGGCCCTTTGCAGAAAAAGTGTGCTGACCTCTGACCCGGAGAGCAGAGAAGAGAAAACCAGCTTAGGTGGCATTTACAGCCAGTTAGACTTTGTCCTCAATGGGCTTGCTGATGCCTTTACGTCCTTATTGTTGGTCCCTGGCATCTAATGATCTATGGTGTGAACCCCTTATAATGGAGAAGTCCTTGGAGAGATCCTCACATCTCAGTACCATGGAGATTCCTGGGATCTATTTCCGTCCTCTTGGGGTCCAGTATTAATAGATAAGGATCACATAGCAAAGGTGGGGAAGGTGGGTAACAAGTTTCAGCTCTTATTAGTTACAGCATAATCTCAAATGGAAACTGCAGAAAACTGGAAGGTGAAAGAGAAGTTAGTGTTACCAGGTGATGACCTAGTCACCAAGCAGAGGCCAGCAACAACACGGAAAAAGAAACAAACTGTGGTGAGTGGTGTGAAGTTGCCACTGACCTCCTCTTGTGTACCTTAAATTAAGAGCCCTATGAAGTCCACTCCAATTCCATTTACATATCCCTCTTTTAAAGACCTGCAACATTATTGTTATTATAAGATATACAGAAACCTGGGTAGATTAGGATTATGCGTCGGAGCAGCATTTCTAGGGCTTTGTTGTTTGCATACTGGGAAGAGCACCAGATCTGAGTCCAGGAAACATTGCCATGATCTAGGTGGGACCACAGAAGCATGTCACCTCACCTCTCTTAGCCTCAGGCTCCAGCATAGACAATCTCTTTGTTAATTGTTGGAGGATAATAAACGGAGACGCTCCTAGAGTGGCGTGTGCATGTGTATGACTGTGTGGTGGGGTGTTCTGTAAGGAAGTGACTGTAAGCTTTCTTTTGAATGGTAGATGCAATGAGAAAATATTCTAAGATGTGTTTTGGTCGCAGCTGTTTTCACCTACTACCCCTTAGGCCATCTGCATCCCTTCCCCTTATTCAACCAAGGTAAGGTTGCTTTGGACCCCAGCTGCCATCAAGGCAGAGAATGAACCTAGTATTCACTTGTCCACACTTGTGATCCAGAGGCATGCATTCCTAAGATCATTGGCCAGGGGATTTGTCCCCGTCAGTGAAGAGGCTTTTTTTAATCAAATAAAAAACAGATGTTCACTAATTTTAAAAATTCATTAAAAACACCAACATTCATTGAGCTGTCACTATATCCCAAGCACTGTAGTAAGTGCTGGGGCCAGCAAGAATGGACAGAAAATGTCCTTTAATGACCTCAAATCCAGCCTTGGAAAACTCTTTTAACAATTCCATTCTGAAAACACGTTCCTTTATTTTGTTACAGCCAGTGACGACTGTGAGGCTCTCTGACACCCCATCCCACGACACCTTCACTGTCCTTCCTCCCACGCTTGATGCCTCTCCTTCCGGTTTCCACTTACTTTTGGAATTTCTTCCCCACGCAAATGTAAATGACTGTCAACAGTTCGGAAGATTTTTCTTCCTGGGGAACTTGCATTATAGTTCCATGTCCTCCCAACAGCACTTTTGTGCTAAACCTGGAGTTGGTCTCAGAATCCATCTGTCATTACCAATCAAGGTTGGCAAGGTCTACAGCTATTCATCATGGTTTAAGCCAAGGCTGAAATTTCAGGAATAGGATAATAAACACTAGGTTCAATTTTGGGGAGGGGAGGGAGTTGGGGAATGGAGGTTTCTTTTTTTGTTTTGTTTTGTTTTGGGTTTTTTTTTTTTAGGGGGAAGCCCTGCAAAGTAAGATGACAGAGATATAGCCTACCCCTGTTATACATAAGGTCCCAACTTAGCAAAGGGAATAGCCCAAGGGTGGCAATTATCCCGCAGAAATGTTCTCTACCAAGAAGAAAATCAGAGATGATCTTCACTGGGCTGAAAACCTTTTCATGGAGAAAAGGAAGAGTGTGATATTTATATTACTATAAAGGCACAGCCACTCAAAATATCCATAATAAGTGGAGAATTCAGAGCAGAAGCACTGTGGGTAGAGAAAGCACCAGAGGTGCTTTAAGGTGCCTAAATGAACAGTTGGCCTCAAGAAGAATCTAATTTGAATGCTGTAGAGTTAGCATATGAGGAGTTCTATTCTAGAAAGTTCTATATACCGTGCTTGACAGGAGCTAACGTCCAAAGAAGGAAAATGAACACGTTCACTAATGAGGATTCAACTTGCAGTTGTAGTGTCAAAAAAACTCAAAAATTTAAATAATATTCCAAAGCTTTCACGGTATTTATTTTTAAAAGATTTATTTATTTACTTGAGAGAGAGAGAGAGAGAGAGAGAGAGTGAGTGAGAGAGGGGCTGAGGGAGAGGGAGAGAGAGAGAGAGAGAGAATCCCAAGCAGGCTCCACCCTAGAGCAGAACCCCATGCGAGGCTCCATGGTAGGATCCTGAGCTCAAGACCTTAGCCAAAGCCACGAGTCAGATACTTAACCAACTGAGCCACCCAGGTGCCCCAGCTTTCACAGTCTAAATATTGTGAAAGTATGCATTAAACTTGGGAACCTGCTGTGATATAGTAGATTGTAAACATTTCCAATAGTCATAGAATTTCAAATGCAACAGTATGCCCTCATGATTATAATAATAAATAAATCCAGGAGAGCTTAGCTCAAATAAACACATTATTGGAGTTGACAACGCAAGTGTGAACACCTCCCCGACTCATGGGTGTGCTCACTGCGGATCTCTGTTGGCAAAGGAGCCAACTTGGTATAGTCTAGGCTCTCTCAAGAAGCTCTCTTGACAATGTCTTGGCTGTGAATCTCCGAAGCTCTTCTTCAGTTGTCAAAGTATTTGAATCACTTGTCTACAGGTATATGCGTGTGATGATACAGCTGCCTTAATAATCAGCAGCAATGTGCACAAAGTTATATTTCTGCCTGACATACCATTACCAATATAAAAATATCATCTACTGTTTTGGTCATTTGCATTAATAATTAATTAGAAGCCTTTAAAATTCCCATTTCCCTCAAAGCTACATTTTTATAAGGGCTTGATTTGTTTCTCTCAATAATTTTGTGAAGTTTTCAGTGTTTTTACCAAATAAGTATCTTTTTATGTACCTTATAAATGCACAAAGACATAAAAAGTATTGTAAGATACCCCAGTATTATTATTTACCCTTATGATTTTAATTGGATTTTAAACATGGGCTTAACATCATATGTATACACAACCATGTGGTTATCTTGACCGGTAAGATTAACCTTGAACTACTCCTTCCTTCAAGGAGTATTGAAGGAAGGTATTGTCTCATTAGATGACCCTCCCTATCACCTCACAGATAAAGAACGAAGCCTTCTGCAATGTTTGAATTCATATTTTCCCCCAAGTGCAGTTGTAGGGGAGTCAAATAAATAGTAGATTTAGCAGCGGGGTTTATGCCTCAATTCTGTCAACAACCCAGATTAGTTGTTATTAAAAGGGCCTTTTGTTTAAGCTTTCAGAGTCTCAATTTTGCCATCCTTGAAATGGAAATGATAGTATTTTTTCTTATTAAGTAGCCCATTTAATTAAAAAATATTTACTAACATAATCTTTGAGAAAAGCACTGGGTAAAAACTCTAACATTAAGCAAATACAAGACCTCGTAAGACATGCTGTGATATTTTATCACACCAGGACTTCATCAGTCCCTATATATAGTTCTAATGATGCCCAAACATTAATGTATTTGGTCATTGGTAGTGGACATTTTTGTTTTTGTTTTTGTTTTTTAATCTGTCCCCCAAAAATGTACATCTTCTTCTGATGATAGTACAATTTTCCATGGAAATATCTTTTTCCTACTTCTTAATCCATGTGACTGGCCTGCCCAATGTGATGTAAGTGTGGCCAATCAAAGTTCCAATCAAGTGTGGCCAATCTGGACTCAGTGACTGGTTCAGAAATGATTCTTCTAAGATGAAGCCAGGTAAATAAAAACTTGATTCTGGAATTTACTGGGTAGGGGGTCTCAACTAGAAGAATTAAGAAGGTTAGGAAAATTAAGTCTGGAGGTGCTCATGGTCATCTTATCACCAGGTAGACTGATTTATTGAAGCTAACTATAAACTACTGAAACTAACAGACAAGCAGGAGATGGAGAAGAACATATTCTGAATTACATCATTGACATCCCTGAATTCATAACCCCTGAGGTTTCACTCGTGTGCTTTTTAGTTATCCAGCCCATGGATTTCTTTTTCACTTTAGACTTTGGAGTTGAGTTTCTGTCACTTGCAGTGAAAAGAGCTTTGACTGATTCATTAACTTCTCACTATGAAGGAGATGCTCTATAAAGAGTCCACGGCCAAGCTATGAATGACTCACAATTGCGTCAATAGATACATGGTGCTAAATGCCAGTGATATGGTTGTGTGATGGCCTTCACCCCATCTTCTGTTCATAGCTGGACTGCCTAATAGACCCCGAGCCTGGATCTTCAGAGTCTAAGTTCTCAGCCAGCACCACAGCTCATCTAAACCCAGCCAACAGGTGAGTCTGCTCTTTTGTCAGATTGACGCCAGCTTTTAACCCTGGGGCTAGGATATGCTTCTAATAAATCCTCGTAGAATCCTGATGACTCAACTCTTCCCTGATTCATTCAAGATTTCCTACTGCCTTCAGAAGCTTAAATATTGCCTCAGTTGCACCCTCTCCCCAACCCAATGGCTCTCTCAGACTTTGGTGCCTGCAATGGATTTGAGCTCGCTCTAAATTACTCCTGATTATAACACTGAATTTGAACTCCTGACCACCATCCTCCTCTACCAGAATTGGACTGAACTTCCTTTCTCAGTTTTTCCTGGCTCCTGGACTTCCTTACCCTTCTACCATTCATTGGGAGTGATGAAAGCAATTTCATTTATAGATCTCTACACTTAGATATAGTGAGGCTATATCAGGATCTCAAATGTACTTTTTAAAAATAAATGAGATTTTTCAATTTTTCATGTACCGAGTGCCTATCCCCCACCCACAACCCTGAAATCAGAATCATGCTGGAGTTCTGTGGCCAGACTCTATTTGGGAAACCAGCCAAAGGGAATCTCTGCAACAGATTGGTCCAGCCTCAATTATGGCAGAGTAGTTGGACTACATGTTACTCCAAGAAAAAAAGTCCTGCCCAGAGTCACTCAGCACATTGTCATGTTGGCCCCGCAAAAGCAGGACAAGTGGAGAATGCCCACTGAAGACAGGAGTGACTTCATGCTCTGTCCCTGGAATTGCCGCTGCACTTGTCCTAGGAGTGAATGTTGGGTGCTAACCAAGAGGACTTTGATGATGGTTGGTAAATTTGGAAAATGAGTCCTTTGCCTGGATGACTCCTCACATTCGTAAGTTGGTGCTTTAATCTCCATGCCATCCGAGGCAAGGAATGTTGGGTTCCCTGCTTGGATGTGGGAAGTTGAAGACAGAGCTCTGAGACCTTGTCTACTTTAAACTGAGGAGCCAGGGAAAACTGCCAAGATTTTCTCCTTTCCTGATGGCCCAGGATCATCTCCCATTCTGATCATGACCAGCCCTTGGAGCTCTTGCACCTCTCTGGGCCGATGGAAAGGACATGAGTCCAAGAGCAGAGTTCAGAAGGCCCCCAAGACAACTTAAATCAGGAAAGGTAGAGTCCCAAGCCAGAAGTCATAGGGAGGCCAATCCTTTCCTTAAAAGCTGACCAAGTGGCTGAGCACCTGAGAAGTCAAGTTCAGAGGGAATGGAATACAGCCCAGAGACCATGTGGTGATACCATCCCTCCTACCATAGTCCTTGGATTTTGTCATGGCTGGGGAAAGGGATGGGGTAGCGAGTCTCAGTCCAGAACCATAAACTGAACTGTGGGTAACAGTTTCCATATAAACGATAAATGCTGGCTACACCCTGGACTAGCTCACCAAAGTCTATTAAACGCAGAACATAGGAACAAAGCTTTATGCCTACAAGAAATTGTTCTGAGTTTAAAAAAGAAACAAAACAAAAACTGACCGATGAACTTAGGTACACACCTTCTGTGTAAAGCTGGAGACAGTCTGTACTGTACTTGGGTAAATGCAGAGTGGTTTTGAACATATGGTAAGTGCTTGATGACCACTTTATGCCTGATAGATTAGTTATTCTATAAAAGATTATCATGTTCTTTTCATTTGCTTTCTTTTTTTGTAAGTCATTTTCAATTAACTTCCATATATGACACGCAGAATCCTAATAACAGACATTTTTACAGATGCATGATCCATGTCAGTGTGCCTTAATTCTTCCTTTATGTATATATATATATATATCAACAAATATTTTCTATATTATATACAAATAATACATATTATATACATATGCTTACAAATAATACATATTATTGTATGTATACAATAAATTACAACAAATAATTCATATTATATACATATGCTTACACACATACATATATACATATACATATACACAGAATCTGATAAATTTAAAAGCAAAAATTTGTTTCTTTTGAGAATTAACCAAAGTCTTGACTTTCACCATTCATATACTAAAGCACAGATTTTCCTTAAAGATAAATTCTCTGTTTCAAAACGTTGGTGAAAGGGCAGCAGGGATAAAGAATTTCAACAGTTTAGGGGAGGTGGGCGGAGGTGGGGGTGACTGGGTGATGGGCACTGAGGGGGGCACTTGAGGGGATGAGCACTGGGTGTTATTCTATATGTTGGCAAATTGAACACCAATAAAAAATAAATTTATAATAAAAAAAATAATTTCAACAGTTTAAATTTAAGGTCCTGGGAAAAGTCCAAATGAAGAATATTTTATGATTATGAGAAGTTGGCTTTTTTACCTGATTATTTTTTACAGAGTCAGAAACACCCAGAGGGCAGTCAGAGCGCTGAGCAGTGACACGGCGAAGAGGACTGGGACACTGTTCCAAGGGCCCCACGTGCTCTGCCCAGCTCACTGTGGAGGTGGCTTAGCTTTGGCGAGTCGCACAGATAGTCATTCAGGCCCAGATCTTGAATTTCAGCATATTTTGCTTCTGAAAAGACAAAAACCAATTATTGATAGCTATGCTGACCCCAGATACACAGGCTATCTTAGCGAAATGATCTTTTCCAACCGTATTATTGCCAGTTAGAGGTGACCCTGAACTTGTTGACAGTTTAGTGAAAAAAAACGAAACAAAACCCAAACCCAAGAAATAGATAGTCTCCCTGCATTTTGTGTCTTCAGTTACCAACACGGTTTTGCCAGCCAAGCTCTCTCTTACTAAGGGGTCCTTTGTAAGATCATTCCAGTGCCCTGGGAACCACTATTGGAGACTGTAGTTAAGGAGTCTATGGAGACTCCTACTGGAGTGTATGAAGAGCAGAGCCTCACATAGAGAAAATCTGATCTAAAATACAGGAAGAAAGTGCTATGGTGAGCTCCTAGATCTAGCTGGACGCCTCTCTGTCTCCTCCAAGAGAATACGTCTCCTAAGAGGCCTAAGCCGTATCTGGCTCAGCCTCTATCCTATGTTGGGCTAAGTGTTTTGAACATAGCAGATGCTTGAAAGCTGTACTCTGGACTTTTGAGGTTGAGTTGAACTAGACCTTTGGCATCATCGATTTATAATGAAAACAAGATTCAGATTTGGACTTTTTCCTTTCCAGTCTCAGTCCCCACAGCCACCAATGGAAGACTGAGGAACCCCCATCTCTTGCTCTGCACCTCGGTGAACCACCGGGCCCCAGTGCTACCTAAGGTCTTTTCTCAGACAAACAGCAGCAGCTACCCCACACCTTCCCTCCTGCCTCTGCTTGTCTGACGTGCTCAGCCTCTACTGCCTTGGGCTCCCGGCTGCCTTTGAGAAGGGTCAGAGGCATTGAAGTCAGGGCTTCTGATATTTCACGACATCCATTAATCATAATCATACAGCTACCTTTTTTTTTTTTTTTTTTTGAGGATCTGCTATGTCCTGGATAATGTGCTGGACTTGCTCAAAACCCGTTACTTATTTACTTTGCCTCGAGCCAGAAGAGTGATTCCTTTTGCTAATTCATTTGCTTAGACAGTGAAGATCCCTGATTTAATGAAGCACATGTTCCTATGGAAAAAGAGAGACAACAAACAAGTAAACAAGGTAATTTCAGATAGTGACTACACAATGAAGGAATTGCAACTGGGTTATGATGTAGTTAACGCTGCTTTAAATATCAACGTCAAGGAGAATCTCTCCAAGGCGGTGACATTAGTTCTGAACCCCAAATAAGGCAAAGGAGACTGGTAATGTAAAGGGCATTCATGCGCAAGGACCAACATGGGCAAAGCTCAGAGGAGAGTATGGGCTTATCGTATTATGAAGTTATCTATGGATCTGTCTTTCTTTGCCAGAATTTGAGCAATATCTTAGTTCACCTACACACTCAGGAAGGAGATTTCCATCCCCAGCATCCTCCCCACCCCCAGCTCAGCAGGGACACTGTACTACATTCATAAGCATTTTCTTTATCTTTCAAGATGTAGCCAAAACCCTACCTCTGCTTTCCCATCTTGGTATTCAGTGAATTGATTTTGTATTTGTTTTCTCCTGGTTTATTTTTGCTGTATGAAACATGGGTCATCGCATCTACCTAGGCACCTCCTGGTACTTGTGAGGCTTTCATTCAACAGATTTCCTAAGCATCAACCTTGTTCTGGGTATGGGGCTAAGGCTTGGGACTTAAAGATGCACAAGGGTTGGTAACTGCTCTGTGATGGGTATTTATTTTGATAATTAGATTTGTATCATAGATAGCTATTTCCAGCAATGGTGGGGAGAATTGACTGAAAAGCAACTAAATTGTATATTTGTATATAAAGAAAACAATAAGTATGGATATATGCACCTGAATGTGTGTGTGTGTGTGTGTGTGTGTGTGTGATAGATGGCTGCTATTTGTAGCACTAACACCCACCCCTCTTTCTTTTCCTGGAAAGAACACCCTGTTTCCATTGATTACCACCCTCCCCCCACCCCCCACACCACTCCTGTTCCATGAGGTTGGGTGAGATTGATTCCAGTCTTAGGTTCCAGGGTGGCCATGTCATAGGTTCTGGCCAATCAACACCATGTAATCCAAAGCATTTTGCTAGGAAAAACAAAATGAGAAAAAGTTTCTCTCCTCTGGGGCAGTTGAAAGGCTAGGTAGGATGCATGACTGGAGCTCTGGAAGAGATCTTACCACTATCGAGGAGGAGTCTATGGAGAGTAGAGCCCCACATAGAGAAAATCTGATCTAAAATATAGGGAGAATATAGGGAGAAAAAGATAAAATAAAATAAAATAAAATAAAATAAAATAAAATAAAATAAAATAAAATAAAATAAAATAAAATATAGGGAGAAAGCGCTAAGATGAGCTCTTAGATCTAGCTGGACCCCCTTGACTCAGTTAAATGAACCAAAAAATTCCCTTTCTTACTGGTTCGAGTTTTCTGCTAGCTACAATCCAAATGTTCCTGAATAATATAGATGAAGAGCCTAAGGCAGATTGACATTAGTTGCCCAAGATCCCATAGTTAGTGAGTAGCTATGTTTACTTTAAATTCAGGAAATTGATCTCCAGAGTATTTGCTCTAAATTGCCTCTTAGATCAAGGTGGAAAGGGAGAGGAGCAGATGGATTTGAGATCTGTAGATGGTTGGAGCTGTAGAACTTGGGGACAGGCTGGACATGTGAATCAGGAAAACATGACTTCCATGTCAGGGAGATGATGGTGTCATTCATAGAGAAGGAGGAAATACCAAACAGAGGACATATATGGGGGTGGAAAAGAGTTGAATGCGATGAGTTGCGTTCTGGATGTTTTGAGTATGAAGTGTCTGTGGGGCATGCAAGTAGAAATGGCAGGACCACAGGTGAACAAAAAGCTCTGGGCTGGATTCACTCAGTCTTTTAACAAATACTTATTAAAGGTCTGCTTTGTGGGAGCCATTGGACTAGATTAATGGGGATATATGGGAGAACTCTATAGTCATAGAAATTTTTTAAAAGATTTTATATATTTATTTGAGAGAGAGAGAGTGCATGCATGTGCAAGAGAGAGAGAGGATGAATGGGGCATAGGGGTAGAGGGAGAGGAAGAAGCAGACTGTCCGCCGAGCACTGTGGAACTCGATCTAGGATCATGACCTGAGCCGAAGGCTGATGCTATGGAAATTTTTTGGACTCACAGAGTTTACATTTAAGTCTGAGTATCAGTGTATAAGTGATCTTTGAGGTGTATGGGTGAATGAGAGTACCTGAGAATTGTATATAGAGTAAGAATAAAAAGAAATTTAGCTTGTGTATCTCAGTTTCCTTGCCTATAACTACCCCATGGGGTTGTTCTGAAAGTTAAACTTTTAGAATGATGCTGTATAATGAGCCAACTGTGTATCTTAGCTATGATATGTGTGAGGTGCTGCTGATGTTGATAATGAAGACATTGTAAAGAGCAAAGAAACTGGGGCAGGAAGTGTCAGAAGTCGGAGTTAATGCATAACCTGGAGGTAAGATTGTGCTTATCACAAATGAGTCTAGATATACAGAATGAAATCAGAAAGGATACAAAACTGAACTTTCATTCTTACTGTTGCAGTGCTTGCCACTATAGAGGCAACTGTTGAGAAAAGCAAATTTATTTGGTTTTGAAGTACCCCAGCCCCTATTAAATTAAATTTAAACGAAGGTGCCACTTAGCTGGGTGCCAGTGATGCACATACAAACACGAATGTGATATTGCCTTTTTCCTCAATGACGTTTATGTCCTCATGGCCCTCATTAGTGTCAACTTCTTGCCTCCACTGAGTTCTTCTTTGCAATTGTAGCCCTTTCTCCATTGACTGACAGGCATTAGCCTAAGTACAAAAGTCAGCTATTAGTCTTGATTTACATACACACTCACACACAATATTAAGTCAAAGCCTCCGTCCCCGTGGTGACTTGATTGAAAGCTTAGGGAGGCGGATGGCATCCACTCCAGCCATCCTTTCTCTGCTCACTCTGAACACCTTCTAATGTGTACAAAGCAATACCACTCTCTTGAGGCTCCACCCCAGAGCTATTGCCAGGCCTCTTTTTACACATCCAAGGATTTAGCAGATGCTTTGAGGTTTCACTTTAAAGAGTCTGAATAAATTCTTAGAAAAGGGTCATCTTCTTCCCTAGTCTTTACCTGGGAAGAGAGAGGTGGTTTACTCAGAGATAGACTGCAGGTATCTATGAAATATTTATACACGAACTTAAAAATACGTACATTTTTAGTAAAAAATATTGCATTATGCTCTACATGTATTTTTGCTGTCTGTTCTTTCACGATTATAAATATATTTTAAACATTTTTAGTGTCAACAACTCTGATCTAGAACATGATTTTTAATGGCCACATATTACTCTGTCTATGGCTATAATGTAATTTTCTTATGTAGTTTTGACATTTAAATTGTTTTCAATGTTTCGCTTTCATAAATAATTGATTGGAGAACATCTTTGGGTCTATACCCTGTGGTATCCCTGACACCTATAATAGAGCCTGGCATTTAGTAATTGTTCACTAAAATATTTGCTGAGTGAATGAGTGAATATGTTACCTTGATTTTCATTCCAGGTGCTAGTGTTTTTTTTCATACCGTGTGTTATTTAAGTCCAAAGTTTTCTTTTTAATAATAACCAGTTATCACATACTGTGCAAATCAAGGTCCCAGTTCCAATAGGTAGTTTTAGTTAACATGATACTATGCAAAGTGACGACTGTATTACTTTGTTTCCTTAATTCAAAAGTAATGCGTGCCAACTTTAGACAATTTGGAAAATGCATATAAAGAAAAGAAGAAAGGTAAAATCACCTCTGATTACAGCACTCTTCATTACATTAAGAGTTAATCACTATGACATTTTGATATATATATTCTTGTCAATCTTTTTTTATGCAAATATATGGAGTTTTTTTTTTTTTTACAAAAACGGAGATATAATACTATGCATAGTTTAGTAACTGCTCATGTCATTAAGTGTTTTTTCTTTTACATAGTTGTTATCAGGCTTCTAGTGTTACGTTTTATGGATGAACTGCAATATTTTTATCTAATCTCTCATTGTGGGTGAAGTACATAGTTTTTTGTATAAACCATTCCAAATATTCTAAAATCTAATTAATATATATGTTTTTGTAGTTTTCAAATGTTGCACTATAAAGCTATACTAATTTCTAAAAAGCAGAAATACATACTATAGTATAGTTTTGCAAAGTAGATTGGGGGAAAAAAATAGGTGGCACTTTTCCATGTCCTACTTGATCCATTTCTGTGTTATTTGAAAACTTTACCAATGGTATGTATTAATTTTATAATTAAAAATAAACACTGAAAATGTTTTTAAATTTTAATTTACATGTAGCACCCAGATCTTGGTTTCTAATCCCATTCTCCAATAAAAGGAACCTGCGCTCCTTAAAAATAAAAAGTTAACTCCAGGGTTAGGGTAAGGGAAATTCAAGATGATCCTGGAACATCTCGTAGTGCCAGAGAATAAGAAAAAGCTCAAAAAAAAAAAAAAAAAAAAAAAGCGACATGTCAAAAGGATACAGGGACCAACCAATGGCCAAATCTGGAATAGTCTGAGCTGCACAAGACATGGTATTGGATTGTAACCCAAAGTATAAAATAAATATCCATGAGCTCCTACCATGATATAAATAATAATAGTAATAAATGATATAAATGTAATGTGAATAACTAAAGAAATAAATAAATGAGGGATGGGGGCAGAGACAGCTCTTCCTTACCGAAGAACTCCAACTCATTTTCAGAGAGCCTACCCAACTTCCAGGAGGTGGACCTTAATCACCCCCAGTCAAAATAAAAGAAACCACCCCCGCACTTTGAACACGAAGAGCTGTGTTTTGTGGGTGCAGCACGCAAAGGGGAGATCAGGGACTTTACAGTGACGAGCATCACCTTGGCAAGGTGATGGCCATCAACGTAACAGCGGTAAGTCATGTTGACAGCATGTGCCCTTGATAGGATGTGATGAAAATGGGCACTTGGTATCTGTGGTTTCCCACACTAAGAAACCTGGGCCCAGTCTAATCTTGAGAAAACACCAGACAAATCCTAACGAAGAGGCTTTCTACAGAACATCTGGCCAGCATTCCTCCACCGTTCAGGTCATCAAAGACAAGGCATAGCTGAGAAACAGTCACAGCCCAGAGGAGGCTATGTAGCTAGGAGGATGAAAAGCAATGTGGGATCCTGAATTAGATCCCAGAGCAGAGAAAGGACATTAGTAGAAAACCCAAGGAAACCCGAACCAAACCTGGAGCTGAGTTAATAGGGTCGTGCCAATGCTGACATCTTACTTTTGATCATTGTGGCACAGTTTCTGTAGGAATAATACCATTAGGGGAGATTCTCTGAGGGGGGCACCGGAACCCTTGGCGCAATCTTTGAACTTTTCTGTAACTGTAAAACTATCATGAAATAAAAAGTTATTTCAAAAAATTGAAGATGCTTCCATCAACGAACATGCCTATCAGCAAGTAGCTTGGCATTAAAAAAACCAAACCACTTCTAACCCCTTACGTCATACCTAATCAGTTTACGGAACACGATGAGTTAGAATCACCGAGTTAGGCCCACCCTGTCCAATGGCTGTGTTTTTAATATTGTGTCTTTGTCCTTTTTTTTAATAGGGCCTGCCTTCGGCATGCCCGTGATATCACGGTTCTGTCTTTAATCCTGCCCTTCCTCTGACTCAGGCTTGTGCTGTAGCCAGGGGCCCCATCCGCTGTACTGGGCCTCAGCCTCTTGAGGCTCCCACATCCTAACATTGAGCCTGGATGGATTTTCTGCAGCCACTGATACTTTGGATCTTGTGCCTTTTCAACTACTTTCTCTCGGTCAGTCGGGTCTTGGTAAGGGTAAGAGCTACTTTTGTTAAGGACATTAGACTGGATTCTAAGGGCAACAGGAAGCTTTTGAAGACTTTTAAGCAAGAGAGATGCATAATCTGTAGAATATGAACGAGGAGGGAGGGATGCAAGAGTGACTTTCAGAGTGGCTATTACGGCAGCCCCCCGGGCAGATGCGGTCGGCCCGGACCCGGGTGCTGGCACTGCGGGTGGGGACTTCTGATACCATGACAATGAATAATGATAATCATAAACATTTATATACTCCTATGGGGTTTCCACTGCAAATGCCTTTACATTCTTTGTCAATTAATGTTTACAACCCTGGGTAGAGTTTCCATTTTGCAAATGAGAGAAACTGGAGCCATACGAAATTAAGTGAATTGCTCCAGGCTAAGCAGCATAATTTTAACTCAAGCATTTTGATTCCAAATCCAATGTGCTTTTCCAGTGCCCAATTGCAAGATTAAGGGGGAGATACATGTTAACAATTTGGTCTATTACCCCTTGGGTTAATGGCTTTCGAAATTACCTTACTTACAAGCTTAGGGATACATATTCCTGGGCCCCCCGCCGTTGGAGGTTCTGACCCAGCTTCTGGAAGGGGGGGCCCAGAGCTCTGTAGCACCCTGGAGGCTATAAGGAAAGGGGCTTGTGAAGCTCACTCTGAAAGCCAGAACTGCCATGGTCTTTGCTTCTTTTCCCAATTCCCATGCACAGGCAACACGGGGGGCAGCTGTTCTCCAAGTTCTTGTACCACCGGTGATTCATGTACTGAGTGTGGAGCCTGACTCTGGGCTCCATCTCACAACCCTGAGATTGTGACCTGAACCTAAATCAAGTTTATTGATTGCCCACCATGAACTAGGCACTGTAGAAATGCTTTGATGTAGAAATCTATATCCAAAAAAAAAAAAATGGATATAGATTTTTAAAACTATTTTTTAAATTATTTATTTATTTATTTATTTATTTATTTATTTATTTAAGACAGAGAGAAAAAAGAGAGTAAGAGAGGTAGAGGGAGAATCTCAGGCAGACTCTGTGCTGAGTGTGGAGTCTGACTCGGGGCTCCATCTCACAACCCTGAGATGGTGACCTGATCCGAAATCAAGAATTAACCGACTGAGCTACCCTGTTGCCAGCATCTTTTTAAACTATTATTTGAGGGGATCCCTGAGTGGCTCAGCGGTTGAGCGTCTGCCTTCAGCTCAGGGTGTGATCCTGGGGTTCTGGGATCGAATCCCACATCAGGCTCCCTGCGTGGAGCCTGCTTCTCCCTCTGCCTGTGTCTGTCTCTGCCTCTCTCTTGAGTGTCTCTCATGAATAAATAAACAAAATCTTAAAAAAAGAAAACTATTATTTGTTCAGTCATCTTTCCAAATCTGAGTAGCATTAGCAAACTTGACTTTGAAGCTATTTTTGCTGTTGAATGATTACTTTGTCCTTTTCGCTCCTGTCCTGCCCTGAGCCTCTTCTGTGATCACTGTCCCCATGTCCCAGGCCTGGCTCTGTGACTTCCCAGCAGCAGGCCTCCAGCCACAGAAGCGCCGCCACACACCGGCTCCTCCAGAACAGAAGCCCCAGCCCACAGCAGGCTCAGAGCGTGTGGTTTCGCAGCCACAGGGAGGAGGGGATGGGAGAGGCCGGTGTGAGCATCTTCTCATCTTCCGCACTCCAAGCGGAACTGCAGGTGATGACTTCAGTGCGCCGCTTCTCCTTTAAGAAAATAATGAAATTGTCCAGAATCGTTCCCTGTCTTATTTGGCCTAAATAATGGATTTTCTTTCTTTGTTTAGCTCTCTGGTACATCTAAAATCAGATGTACTGCTTTATGTAATTGTTTCTTGTTACTACTTTATTTGAAGGTCACTTAAGGCTTGTGGCTCACTATTTGTGAATTTTATCTACTTTTCAATCATTACAAGAGCATAAATACCTACGTACTTGCATCTCGAGTTACAAAAAAAGTGGGGGGGGCCAGCTCACATGGGTTAGGTGCTCTGAAGAGCAAAACTGCAGTGACCCATCACTGTTTTATGGATACGCTTTGCCTCAGTCCCCACCGGGCCACCATGCAGTTCCAGGCCCTCACTCGCCACAGGATCTGCTTTCATAACCCTCTCAGACAGCGGGTCTGTGGGGAGAAGGGAGGAACCAGGATTGGTCCGAGCTGGTTTCTAAGGAGCCCAGCCTAGAATCTACATCATGACTACCCAGGGTTTGGTGAACTTGAGTCTACGGTGTTTAATCAGAAAGCTGGAAGCATGGGGTGGTTGGCATCGCCGGGCAGAGAAACATCCACAACAGGCAAGCTCCCTCAATGGAGGCAGGGCCTGTATGGGGCATCGTGGTGGAAGCAGGACCCCTCACAGCAGCTGGGGGGAGGGAGCGATGACAAGTCCCAGCCCTCCAGAGAGAAAGGAGTGTTCTGGCAAGGCGTGGGCAGATTGTCAGGCCCCAAGCCAGGCAGCTGTGGTTTGGGGCCGGGTTCCAGGGCCAGCAGAGAACTGGAATGCCAAATGGGAGCTGAGCAGGCGCCCAGTCATATGCCAGACTTGGCCCACGGGGCGGGTTTAGATAGAAATGCTCTGCTTTCAGGGCACCTGGGTGCCAAAGAGCTTTCCTCATATACCTGGATCCTGGGCTTGGCACAGCAAGACTGATCGAGTCTCTTTCCCCCAACTAGTGGCCAAAGGTCCCAAATTATGAAACAATAAGCTTGTATAGGATCAGATCAGCTACCTAGAAGAGTAGAGTAAGTGTGCAGATGTTCCAGGGATCTAGGATTACCTCTATCTTCATCCTCCCCACCAGATTCTTCCCTTGAGAGGCAGCCGTTCCTATAAACTGAAACAGATGAGTTCTTGCTAAGATGTCTGATAGATTTTTTTTTAAATCTCTTAAATTCACACACAAAGAGACTGTAGATGATAGATATATACATCTATACATACCCACAGACACACTTATCCATGCAGATCGGTCTTACGTACATAGTAGATGAATCCCTAAAAAGTCATCCTTAAGTTCAGTTCTTATAAATAATTTTTACTTGAAATTATCAAGGCAACATCTCCTGATGGATCAGTATGCTCTCTTTCATTAAATAATAGGACATATGCAGCCTAACTTTTTTTTTTCCTTTCCTAGTTTTTTTGCCAGGAACCTCAGAGCTCAACTTCCTATTTAATTTCATTAATTCATTAGCTTCAATCTTCTGATAGAATAGTTATTTTCTTTGAACCCATTTTGTTACATGACTTCTGTATATAGGTCCTTGATGTAGTGACTTCACGGGTATTTATCAAATGTAAGTTTCCATGATTTTCAAAGTGAATAATGAGCAAGTGATAAATATATGAGTTGACTTTTCTAGCATCTTAAAAATACGTACCAGGGAAGTTTGCCAATTGAAGGATTGCTAAGTTCTGGAAAAGCAGAACTCTACTGTAAGGAACAGTATCCTATCTTGGAACCTACTTGCGTGGAGTCTGGAGTGTGGAATTCACCCTCTGCGGTTGAGTGTGAAGGAGGGTACTTCTGTGTTGGAAGGACCCGCAGCAGGAGAGAACTCCTGGTCTCCCCCATGGGTGCGCTTTGCCAACACCACTCACTTTGCACCTACTCTCTCAGCCGTATTTGCAAACACACCTAGGAATGTTGGCTACATCCTCCCCGGGCAATACAGACAATGCTTTTGCAGTCCTTTATCTGACCTACTTGGTCAACACGGCGCCTTGACTCAAAGATATCAGGGAAGAAAAAGGCCTGCAGTGTCACTGAGTCCATTCCTCCGGGTGGGGCAGGAGTGAGAAGAAACCTGATCGGCCCCCTCCATCTCTAGGGAGAAGCATGTGGTGAAATCTCCTCTTTCCACCCAGAGCAAAGCCATCGGCATTGGCCATCTTAGGAGTAACCAATTTAGTTTCTCATTCTGGCATCCATCCTTACTGTGTTCTTGGAGGTAATTGGCTGAAGCAGGAATATGTGTTTAGAAAATCTCTCACAAGCATATCGTGGGGCCAATAACCCACGTGCTGTTCCTCAGCTCTGTTAACCCTGGTCTGAAGGTGGAGGCTGGAGCTCTGCTCTACCCTGCTCAGGAGGGGCTGGCACCTGGTGGCTCTGCGGGGCTGGGGGGTGAGTAGGGTGGACAGTACTGCCCCCAGAAGACTGGGAAGATGAGCCACTGTCTTGGCCAGTTTTCCAGGCAGGGGGCCATCGGTATGGAGTGAATGGCATTAGGATCCCCAGTGTCCTAGAGGCAGGAAATGGATAGATGGAAGGTATCTCCCCTCGGAAGCAGCTCTTTGGGCACACATGTCATCCTCGGCTCTGATTTCAAAGGTCAAAAAGGGAAAGTCCTAGGGCAACCTGGAGTCATCCTAAAATAAGTAGAGGACTGACGTGGGGGAAGGGACTTGGCTTACTTCATGTAATGTTTTGAGGAACTGAACTCGGACCTGTGAACACCAGTTAGAAGGAGACCAAACTGGGTTCCACATGAGGAAGGTTTTCTATCTCTTAGGGTTGTTCAAAAGTGGATTGGGCCTATCCACGGACAAATTTGTAGAGAGACAGGTTGCTGAGGGGCAGGTACCAGGGGCTGGGGGGTGGAGGACTGAGCAGTTACTGTTTGCTGGGTACAGAGTTTCAGTTCTGGAAGAACAGGGTTCTGTGAACCGGTGGTGGGGATGGTGTTACAACAAGGTGAAGGTACTTCATGCACCGACCGTACACTTGGAAATAGTTAAAAGGGTAAATATTATGTAATGTATATTTTATCACAGTAAGGAAATTAGGTAAACATCGTTGGAGATTAAAGGACCTTGTGACAGTGGAAGAAAAGTGACTATTAGCCAGCTTATCACACTAGCCTGAGTGTGCTCCTCTGGTAGCTGCTGCTGGTTTTGTTTTGGAGAAACAGTCCCAGAAACCACAAACTAATATGGAGAGAGAGGCTAATTCCTCAGGATTTTTTAGACAGAAAATAAGGCAAGTTTCCTTAGGAAAGGGGGCCCATCTGCCTCCCTCTCGTCTGCATGTGCGAGTGGACAGCATGGGGTACTCATTAGCTCCTGGGGGCAGCAAGCAGCATGGTGATGGTGAGGAAAGATTCTTCCTACTTCTAGTTTTGTAGATATTTAGCCTCTTAGAGCCTCACTTTCTTTATCTGTAAGATGGGAATAACATCTTTGCAGAAACAGAGAAGTGGTCTCTGAAAGTACCTACCACATAGTGATTACCCACAAAAATGTTCATTATCACTGGTCTCCCCACAATAGTCATTTTTTAAAAGTTCTACTTTTAAGACACATTTTGCCATGATTTGTCTGTCAGGGATGTGGTTCCTGCCAAATTCATCTTAGCAACCAGGAAATGGAGTTGATACTGCAAAACATATTATGCTTATTCAAGGCAATATAACGCAGTGCTATTTTGAACATCCTGGGTGTTTTACAAAAGGAAGGGTTATTATTTGTCTTAGGTTCATTGGGACCTCCCTCAGAGTCCATCAGTGGCACAGCTGAGACTTGGTCTCTTGACCCAGGAGACCCTTGGCCCCACTGCATGGCCCACTCAAGTGTCCTCCAGCTCTCACCTAAATGCCTGGATCAGAGACTCTTCTGGAAGAGGTCCAGGAGGTACTTCATCAGCATTCCACACTCTGCCAAACGACAACCAGGAGAGGGAGGCCAAAGCCAACCAGGGGAAATAAAGGCAGCAATGCTTTTTCTAACTAGTCCAGCACTGAGGCTGTAGGGTGCTCCTCTCTCCTAGCCACCCCCAGACATGCTTGTCTGTAGTCACCAGGGCTTGACCTGACAGACTGGTGGAACAGAGGGAAACTTCCATGAGGACTTGGGGAATAGAAACACTGTGAAATGTGAAACCACCGCTCTGACTTGTCCACAGCACTTTGGGGCACAGAAAGGGACTTTCTGGTCTCTGTTGAAGCCAACATGGAGTGCCTCTGCCCATTTCCCCACCCCTACTGAGGGACATTTGGCAGCACTTGAAAATGGCAAGACCCTGTAGGTTGCAGTTGTCCAGCCCTGGTCCTCCAGTGTTCCAGGTGGACTCTGGATTTTGCCTGATTCCTACCTCCTGAGACTCAGCTGCCTCAGATGGGGCAGCAGCAGGTGTTGTAAGACACCTATTGTCTTGGCATGTGCGCCTCACCATTTCCCTATACTTCAATCCCATCTTGGTGTTTGCTGTAAAAGATTACCTCAAGTCATTGGTGCCAAAAACCCAATTCAAACTGATTTAGGTAAAGATGGGAAATTACAGGCCTTGGGAAGTCTAAGGGTGAATCTAGGCAGTGAATCCAGGAACCCAGATCATGTCTTCATGACAGTATTTTGTGCTCTCTTTTTTCTCCACATCTCCCCTGGGGCCTTCATTCTCATTCTCCCTACCTGGTAGCAGGGATGGCCACCAAGATCCCCAACTTTTTATTAGCTTCACAGCTGCAGAGCATAGAAAGGGAGTCTCCTTCCATCATCAGATGATTTTCTAGAGGCTGATGAAACACCAAAAATAACTTTAGTTCATGCCTTCAAGCCTCTTATGGCAAATGGGTTAAGCCTACGAGATCACTGGAGTTTGATTGGTTTATTAAAAGGAAGAATATATGATTTTGAAACAGGATGTATTTGTATGTGAAGCCTCTAGAAGGGATTCTGGAGAATCAGGGAACTAACTGAATGCCACTGAATGCCTAAAGTTAGGAAGTAGGGGCTCCAGGACAGGGGAGGAGAAAAAAAGAAGGGCACTTGAAAGAATTTTGGCCTCTCACAGCTTTGATTATATATCATTTCCAACAGCTATAGTTAGTTCCTTGGCTCCACACAATCATGATTTGTGGTGATCTAAACATGAAAACAGTGGTCACTACATAAAATATATGTGAGTAAATTGGTGAGACTCGACCTGGGAAGCCAAGGGTTTGACTCTACCTTCTTTTACAGATCTGGAAGGTGTTGGGAAAGGAATAGGAGCCTGCTGCTAATGTAACCAAAGTGAAGTTTCCAGCATAAGTAATTAGCGTGAAACACCTACAAAGGGGTACTTGGGTCACTTAGTCCGTTAAGCATCTGACTTTGGCTCAGGTCATGATTGCAGAGTCTTGTGATTGAGCCCCACATCAGGCTCCTTGCTCCATGGGGACCCTGTTTCTCCCTCTCCCTCTGTCCATCCCCACCCTCTGCTTGTATTCTCTCTCTCCCACTCTCTCTCAAAAAAATGAGTAATATCTTTAAAAAAAAAACAAAACCAACCATCAAACTTGGTAAGGAACTATAGAATCACTAGTGGTAGTAGAAGAAAGAAAGAAAGAAAGAAAGAAAGAAAGAAAGAAAGAAAGAAAGAAATTTCTAACCACAGATATTCACTGTAAGGGTGCAAAGACTTCTATTTCATGGCCAAGATGAAATAACAGGAAATGAATTGACTCTCCTGGTCTCAGTACCTAGAAAATTGGACAGAATATTGAAACAATAGTTTTCAGATATTAAACAACAGGCAGCATTAAACTATGGCCTTGAGAGGAGAGGTGGAAGGTAAGGAGAAGCTGGGAGTTCTATAATTGTTCCAGCTTGCTACCTCAGGGCAATTTCCAAATTGCAGTGCAGAGGAAGAAACAGAACTCAATAGTCTCATTGGAATGAAGAATTAGAGACCCAAAAAAAAAAAAAAAGAATTAGAGATCCAGGTGAAAGGATGTTAAAGGCACTGGAATTTATAGATATGGGTATGAGAAACAGGGAGCTACCAAGAGAGAGCAAGCTCCAGAGATTTGCAGAGGGGTTGCTTCAAAATTTTAGTTGAGTACTGAAATATCTACACACAAGAGGAAAGCATCTGGGAGGGGAAAAACCCCTCAAAGCAGCAGGCTGAACATTTCCTGGGGCTCACACAGGGCTGGGAATAGTTTATAGGCAGGAGGGAGACTCTTCTCATTCAGTTCTACCATACTATTGGAACTAAACACATTCTGGACTAAAGGTTGCATTGGATCCACCCGTAATAAAGCTTAAAATCAAACCTTGAAAGGATCCAGTTGCTTCTAGGCAACTTAACCCTGTGCTATAATAAAGTTCACCACTATTTCAAGGAATACAACAAAATCCACCAAACAACAATGTAGAATTACAGTGTCAGGCATGCAACGAAGCAGGAAAATATTATTCCTAACCAGGAGAAAAACTGATCAATAGAAACAGACCCCAAAATTTCAGAATGATGAATTAGCAGATAAGAGCATTAAAATAGCTATTTAAAATATGCTACCCATGTACAAGAAAGAAGAAGAAAACATAAACATGATAAGAAGACAGACTGATGACAAAAAAAAAAGATCTGGATGGGACAAATACAGATTAATAATGCAGTATCTGAAATGAAAAATACTGGATGAGAATAATAGCTGATCAGATACTGCAGGAAAAAAAGATAAGTGAGGTCGAAGGCAGAGCAGTAGAAACTATCTACAAGGAAGCATAGAGAGAAAAAAGACTGAAAAAATTAAGAGAGCTTAGTGACTTGTGGGCTGTATATGTATAATCCAAGTGGATGACATCTGTATAATTAAAGTGTCAAGGAAATGATGTGAGGGGTGGGGAGAAAATATTTGAAGAATCATGAATAAAAATGTTTTAACTTTGATGAAAACTATATATTGACAGATTCAAGGAGCTCAACAAACACCAAGCAGAATAAACATTAAGAAAACCATAAGAAGACACATTATAATCAAGTTGTTCAAAATCAGTGTAAAAAGAAAATCTTAAAAAGCAGCCAGAGGAAAAGGGACACATCACATACTTGGAAACAAAAATGACCATAGCAGCGGATTTCTTATTACAAACTGGAATCTGGAAGACAATGGAGCAATGTCTTTAAGGCAATGAATGAAAAACTGTCAATCTTGGATTTAATGCTCAGCAAAAACGATACACAACAATATAAAAGTCATTAGAAACAACAAATACCCACCATTTGCTTTGACGTGGATGGAACTGGAGGGTATTATGCTGAGTGAAATAAGCCAATCAGAGAAGGACAAACATTATACGGTCTCATTCATTTAGGGAATATAAAGAATAGTGAAAGGGAATAAAGGGGAAAGAAGAGAAAATGAGTGGGAAATATCAGTGAGGGAGATAGAACATGAGAGACTCCTAACTCTGGGAAACGAACAAGGGGAGGTGGGTGGGGGGTTGGTGTGACTGAATGATGGGCACTGAGGGGGGCACTTGGTGGGATGAGCACTGGGTGTTATGCTATATGTTGGCAAATTGAACTCCAATAAAAATTAACAAATGAATGAATAAATAAATAAATAAATAAATCTATAAAAATAAAGACAGTGAAAGCAATATAAAAATAAGAGTGAAATGAAAACTTTTCAAACAAACAAAGGTGAGAGAATTCATTGCTAGAAGCTCTTCATTATAAGAAATATTAATAGAAGTTTTGTAGGTAGGATAACCACTTGAGAAAAGGATCTACTTAAATGACCAAAGGGTGCCAGAAATGGTAAATACGTGCATAATTTTTTTAAATGATGATTGACTGTCTAGAGCAAAAGTAATCACAGTGTATTGTGAGGTTCATAACCCATGTTGAAGCAAAATGTATGAAAGTGGCACAAAGAAGGAAGAAATGGAAGTATACTGTTGTTAGATTCATTTACTATACTTAAAGTGGAATAATATTGGGGCGCCTGGGTGGCTCAGTCGGTTAAGCGTCTGCCTTCACCTCCAGTCATGATCCCAGGGTCCTGGGTCAAGTCCCACATCAGGCTCCCGATCAGCTCCTTCCTCTCTCTCTGCCCCTCCCCTGGCTCTTGCTCTCTCCCCTCTCATTCACTCTCTCTCTCAAATGAATAAATAAAATCTTTTTTTTAAAGTAGAATAATATTATTTGAAGTTAGACCGTTGTACATTAAAAAGTATAATACATACCCTTTAGAGCACCAAAATATGTTACACAGATCAAGTCTTGGTAAACAAAACAAAACAAAAACAACAGCACAACCAGAAAACAAAAAAACTCCAAAGAGCTATTTCAATAATTTTATCATTCTTAAATTTGTGTCTTTCAATTCTGGCTTTAATTAGCTATAATGACATTTGTAATTTCAAAATTTAACCTGTCTCTGTAGTTCAACATCTGCTCCTCCTTTATTAAACATTGCCAAGTAACAGCGCAGGAAGTATTTTCAGCAACATGCTGGTCTCAGCAAGCTAAATTTGGTACTGTGGAATTTGTTGGTGAGGATAAACTATGTGAGAATTCCTATGCTTGAAGTAATGCTGGCATCGGGCCACTTCTATTTAAATGATGGCTTTGGAAAAAATGGTGTTTACAAACTGATCCTACCACTTACAAACTGTACTACCTTCTGTTGGGGAAAATACGTAAGGTCCCTGTGACTTGGAGGTCCCATACATTGCACATGGCGGAGAGAAGAATACACACTGCTCTGGAGCCCTTCCTTATTTCCCGTAGAATGAACAGACTTTTGGAAACCGTGATGGAAAACTTGCTTACTTAATAACTAGCCATTCTTGTCAGATGAGTAGAAAATAATACTGAGTGACCTCATTGGTTTTTCCATCAATGTGTCTCCCTATTCGGGACTACACGTGGGTCATATTTGAAACTATGAGCTTAAATCAGGTCTATTACTTAGTGGCTGGATAATCTGATAGTGGCACAACATTGCTAAGTGGTGGTGGATAACTTAAGGAAGGTATATGGTTAATAAGCCCATCTTAAAAAAAAAAAAAGTACATCTAGATAGAGACCTAGGCAGCCTGGCTTGGTAATAAAGAACAAGTAGGGGATTCAGGAGCTCCAAACACTGTCCCAGTTTTGCCATTTGCTAGACCCAAAGCAAGCCCATGTGACCTCCCCAGGCCTTAGTTTCTATCTGGACTAGAGTAATGCTTCCCTAAGTGGAGTGCATACCACTGGTGGCACACCAGATTTTGTTATTAGTGTATTTTAGAAAATATAACCATTTTAGAGACTATAGCTCTATCCAACCATAATTTTATGAGTATTGTTGATGAGGATGAATGAACATATAAAAATCAAGTCAATATAAAGACAAATATTATGTAAACAAGAGTCCAGACAATACTAGGATGGAGAAAAAAAAACTGGAAACATTATCAGTCTAAAACGCTGGGTTTAGAAATATTTGTTTTAAAGCGTTTACAATAGCACATAGTTTGCACATAATAGTGTAAATAAAATAGGAGAAAGATCCTGGTCACAAAACAGTAGAAAGTAGATGTCAGTTCTCTATACTAGGAAATCAATAGATAATGCTAAAATTTTTTTAAAAGCCTAAGTAGAAATATTATAGTTTTTTTTTGAAGATTTTATTTATTTATTTTGAGAGAGAGTGTGTATGAGTGGGGAGGGCTAAAGGGAGAGGGAGAAGCTCAAGCGGACTCCCTGCTGAGTGTAAATCCGGATGCAGAATTTGATCTCATGACCCTGAGATCGTGACCTGAGCTGAAATCAAAAGTCCCATGCTTAACCGACTGACCCAGGCACCTCTGTCAGGGTTTGTTTTTAAAAATAGAGAATTGTGTTCTCATTCATTTGGGGAATATAAATAATAGTGAAAGGGAATATAAGGGAAGGGAGAAGAAATGTGTGGGAAATATCAGAAAGGGAGACAGAACATAAAGACTCCTGACTCTGGGAAAGGAACAAGGGGTATTGGAAGGGGAGGAGGGCGGGGTGTGGGGGTGAATGGGTGACGGGCACTGAGGGGGACACTTGACGGGATGAGCACTGGGTGTTATTCTGTATGTTGGTAAACTGAACACCAATAAAAAATTAATTTATTAAAAAAATAGAGAATTGAAGCTAAATATGAAAACAATAATTTAGAAGCACTAAAAATGTTAACTTCAAGAGGTGGAGTACGATTTTACTTTATTTTTTTTATTTTTTTAAAGATTTTATTATTTTTATCCATGAGAGACACAGAGAGAGGGGGGCAGAGACACAGGCAGAAGGAGAAACAGGCTCCATGCAGGGAGCCCGACATGGGACTCAATCCCGGGACCCCAGGGTCACACCCTGGGCCTAAGGCAGCGCTAAACCACTGAGCTACCAGGGCTGCCCCGATTTTATTTTTTTGTAACAAGTATTGTAGAACTATTTGACCCTTAACTATATACAAAATAGTTTTGGCACGATTTTTAAAATCCATTTAAAAAGTTATAAGAGTATGATGCAAATGACAGTACTTTGGAAAATACTGGTGGGCAAGACTGTAACCTCCCAACAATCTGTGAACTGATTGAGAGAAATCTCCATTGGCATTTGTTTGTTGTCATGACACCCAGGAAGCTCAAGTCACACGCGTTTATTATTTAAGTTATCATGAATTATCTTGGGGACAGTGGTGCAGAAGATTCTAATATGGAGACTTTACAGAATTTTATCACCCATGGCTGGATATATTTGTGACTCCTGAAAAACTTTAAGTACTCATTTATAAAGGTACATGTTTGCCTAATAAATATGACCCCTCATCCCCCCTTCCTTTTTTTTTTTAAAGGATTTTATTTATTTATTCATGAGAGACACAGAGAGAGAGAGAGAGGGGCGGAGACACAGGCAGAGGGAGAAGCAGGCTCCATGCAGGGAGCCCAACGTGGGACTCGATCCCAGGACTCCAGGTTCATGCCCCGAGCTGAAGGCAGACGCTCAACCACTGAGCCACCCAGGTGCCACTCATTTCCCCTCTCCCCTTTTAAGCTACAGATGATTCTGGAATGGCTGGGATCAGGATGCATAGACCACAGCTGGAAGCCTTTATCGATTCCATTTCATGATATTTATTAAATTGGAAATGTGAGACGTGGGTAGGCATCTATCGTTAAATGAGATAAACCATATAAAATACCAGGCACTGAAATGAACATTTCCTACCCTCTCTTCCACCCAACCCCATGGGGAAGAAGATTAACAGGCAATCACTCAAATTGTGATCATTTCTTGGGTTCCTGGAACCTGGAACCAGAGTGATGTTTGGGATGTGAGGAGCTTCTTTCATAAGGCGGAGTCTAGAATTGTATCAGAAGAAAGGAAAAATTAATGGGAAGTGACTTGATCTTACACCCGATCGTTTGGAACATTCCAAAGCCAAGAGAGGCCTTTCTTGTCACACGTGATTTCATGATAATTAGGGCCAGCTGTGCCTGGGCAATTCCGGTCAAGCCAGATGCCAAACCCAACTCAAACACTTGCTGGAAGATCTTCATCGTCAAGAGCCTTCAAACATCCTGTAGAAAATCAAAAGAAGGTAAGTTGTGTTATCTTTTCCCATTTTGCCAAAATGTTTTTCTGAGTCACTGACAACTTCTATGGTGTTCACTTGTGCTTCGTACCTAAAGATAATGCTGCTGCTGATAGATTGTGCGTATATGGAAAAATCCTTAAAGGGGGGCATCATTAACAACTTTTCCACTCTGCTGGGATTTGTTCTTGTATTATTGCCCCTACCCATAAACCAGACAACTCACCCATATTTCTAGCCAGTAGAGATGAACTGTCTCAGAATCTCTCTGAACTAGAGAGGAATTGAGTGACTGAGGAATGGTTTGGAAAGAAGGAGAGTTTTACTATATGCTCCGTTGTAACTTTTGAACTTAAATGAAAAGATGTATGAGAACTTCCTATTCTAAAAAGTAAGCACTATTAAAAAAAACACCTTTTCTTGGGACGCCTGGGTGGCTCAGTGGTTGAGCGTCTGTCTTCCAGTAGGGTTGTGATCCTGGAGTCCTGGGATCGAGTAATAATACTCGCATCAGGCTCACTGCAGGGAGCCTGCCTCTCTCTCTCTCTCTCTCTGTCTCTCAAGAATAAATAAATAAAATCTTTAAAAAACCACACTTTTCTTTTCAGTGGGAGATATATTTGTTTGCTAACTGGCTCACCTTAGGTAGAGAAATTCTAGTTGACACAAACCCTACTTTAGAGACTGGAAACTTCTTTTCTTCCAGGTCACTTCAATTTTATTCTTCCTATCGAACTGTGGATTTCTTAAAGTATTTTGAATTACAGATCCTTTCATCTCATATTTCTTTTACTTCTACTTCAGGACAACTTTTTTTTTTTTTTTTTTTTTTTTTTTTACAGCTATAGCTGAGAGAGCTCCCCAACAAAGCCATACAGTATTTTGCTTCACTAGAAGGAAAGTAGGCTAGGTCCCAAAGCAGTGTTGGGGTTGCTTGGTCTCGTGACCCCCTGCTTACCTCAAGCCAGCCTGCCCTTTCTCTTAGGCCCCTGTTTTCACAGGCCACTTGGTTGCAGCTAGAAAGGAGATGGAGTAAGAGCCATGGCTCTACTGCTATTTGTTATGGTGACCGACTTGGGGCTGAATGGAGAATTCACTGCATTCCTGAAGTTGACTCACTTCCAACCAAAACCCTTGGGTTGGGGTTGGAACTCAGCTCAGGCTTTCCAAAGGGCTGTTCCTGTGAGCTGGCCTTGGATGATCTTATCTGGGCCAGCTCAGGATTGCTCTTCAGCTTGGAGACCTCAGTCTAGCTTGTTTGGTAGGACGTTGATTTAAAAAAAAAAAAATGGCTTAGCTATCTGGAGATGAGAAAGAGAATTCTGAGAAGCATTTTCAGAATTGATCTAGACTCATCTGGGTTCCATGAGCAGTAGAAGCTCCAACAAAGTAACCTCCTCCAGCTGTCCTAGATGTGAGCACATGCAGGAACAGGCTGGTTCCAGAAGTGAAGGGAGCTTGCACTTAATTGGATTCTCTGCTTTAGTTACTGGCAGCCAGACTCCTAGATTCTCTCAAGTTCTGCAGCAAGATTAGTATAGAGATGCAATAATATTGTCCTTGAAGGCGTTTTAACCTTTTTACTGAATAATTCTACGTAGAACTCATACCACTGACTTCTAGGTTTTCCCATTTTGGTGAAACCTATACTCAATTTATAGATCAGTGGTCCCTAAATGAACTATTTGTGTGTAGTGGACATGCAAGGGAACAATGTGGGGGAACAATCAGAAAATATTTGAAGCTAAATTTATTTTTATCCAAAATAAAACAGAAAGCTTTACTAGTATTTAATGAATGGGTTGTCACTGGTCCCTTTTCTTAGTCCACATGTCAGAAGGTCAAGGGTTCTGGATGACAGAGGAGAAAACTTGAAGGAATCTTATAGTTTGGAGAAATTAATAGCATCACCATAATTTATTTGTTTTTAACGTACTGGGACACAGTGCAGTTTATGTGCAACAGGTTGTGTGGATTTGCAGGTTTTATAATCTTTAAAGTCTAGTTTTGATAAAACTAAACCTTATTAAAATAGGCTAATGGCATGAAAATATTTCTGTAATGGAACCAGGGAGTAAAGCTGATATCAAAATACAATCAAGTAAACAAGATTATGGTAGAGCAGACACCTCTCTTATTTATGAGGTTGAAATAAGGTAAAAATAAGGAATCTGTTTCATCACATAATCCCAACTAAAAATACTAGTGAGAGCAGAAATATGATTATTTTATCTTTATCTCATCTTCTTGAAATGTCTATTTTTGTGACTTTTTTGAGCATATATAATATGTTAATGGAATTCTACATGTCTATGTTTTTATAAGTAGATAACCATTTCATGAGCGAGTATGCCCAAACATTTTCTTACTGATGGGATATGCAATCAAATCAATTTGGAGGTCACTGTTAAAGAGAGGCAAACTAAAGCAAAATAATATTCAGTTATTTCTTTGTATCCTGAAAACAAATGAGTCAGAAATAAGTTCTGTCCTTGAGTCCAATCACAGCAAGCCCACCGCTCAGGATCTCTGTGATTCTCGAAAATGCCATCTTCTTAAAATATTATTTCTAATATTGTGTGTGAATTAAACCCATGAGGCTAAAACAATGCTGTGGGAAGAATGAAAGTTCTCAAGTCAGACAGCCCTGGGATGTAGCCCAGGCCCTGTAATTTAGTTGCTCTGTAACCCACATAGTCTTGGTTTCCTTATCTGTCCCCTGGGGGGTAAATGACCTCACAGAGTTGGGAGGATTACACGAATTAATAAATACACAGTCTCTGGCATATGGTAGCCTTCCCTCCCCCTGCATTATATTTTAACTATAATTCATGAAATTTAACCCTAGACTAGACTAGAGTGAGGTTGGCCCAAATACTTCCAGAAGTCAGAAATGCTGTGGGAATAAAATCATTACCCTTATCTCCAACATACTCATGCAGATTCCACCCTACTCGACCTGAGACACCTGCACTGAAATGTTCCAACACTCTACACTGAGCCCTTCTAGCATCTTCATGCTACCAAAGAGCATGTTTAGTTTCCAGGACTTTCTTGGAAATACTAATGGACCATGTCACCATGAGACTGAATATTGAAATCATATGAGTCATGTCAGAATCTTAGCAGTGGTGACTGACAAAGTAAATCAAATGAAAGTAAAACTTTGCATTTGTAAATAAACAATGCTTGCATTACACATACTATGAAAAGCAGAACTCAACAAGCCATGTCGGCTGGTAGAGACATCCAGAGGGATCTGGAATTACACTGGGGGGAGGAGTAGAGTGAGAGAAGCCCCCATAAGTAGACATTTCAGAAACAGGAGAGGGCGTGAGAGTTTTGTGTCCAGGAAAGGGGGATGTTTTAAAAATAATGAGCAAAAGGATAGATCTTCTGTCTCAAAGATCTGAATGAACACTTCACCAAAGATGACATTCAGGTGGCAAATAAGCAAATAGGAAGATGCTCGACATCATTAGTCATTAGAGATATACAAACTAAAAACCACAATGACTATCACTACATGCTTTTAGAATGATATAAAAGAAGAGAAAAAGAAAAAAAACTGGAAACCCCAAGCGCTGATAAGGATGAACTCTTATACTTTCCTGGCAGGAATTCACAGTGGTACAGCCACTTTGGAAAAGAGTTTGCTAGTTTCTTATAAAGTTAAATATATACTTGCCGTATAATCAACAACCCACTCTCAGATATATACCCAAATGGGCTGAAAACTTATGCTCCCACAAAACCTATACCTGGATGTTTACAGCAGCCTTGCTCGTAAACTGGAAACAACTCAGATGTCCTTCCACAGACGAATAGATAAGCTGTGGTATCTCCACACCACGGAATACTACTCAATAACAACAAGGAACAAACTGCCGATCCATACAACATGGATAAATCTGAGATTATCTTTTGTGTGGTGAAAGAAGCCAGAACCTAAATGCTACATGTTGTATGATTCCATTTGTATGGCATTGTCAAGAAGGCAAAACTATAAGGACAGTCGGGAGAGGAGAGAGGTTGGGATAGGAGAGGAGTTGATGACGAAGGGGCAACGCAAAGGAATTTTGAGGGTGATAGAACTGTCCTATATATTATTATGGCAGAGAATACGTGACTCTGCATTTGTCAAAATCCATAGAATAGTCTAGAATTCTTTGTCTAGAATGCATTCAAAGAATGAATTTTGGGCAGCCCAGGTGGCTCAGCAGTTTAGCGCTGCCTTCGGTCCAGGGCCTATCCTGGAGACCCAGGATCGAGTCCCACGTCAGGCTCCCTGCATGGAGCCTGCTTCTCCCTCTGCCTGTATCTCTGTCTCTCTCTGTGTGTGTGTCTCTATGAATAAATAAATAAAATCTTAAAAAAAAAACAAAGAATGAATTTTATTACGTGCAAGTAAAGAAAAAATCAACCAGATTGTCAGAGGCCCCAGATGGAATGTAGACTGTGGCAAATGATCGAAATAGTATTATAAATGAATGATATGAGCATGGTTACAGGGGTGGGGAAGAAAGGAAACAATTTAAGAAACTCTGCAAATAGTGTTTTGAGTGGATATAGCGAGGCTAAAGACAAAAAAAAATGACTTGTATACAAAACTATAGTATACTCCAGTGAGCAAATATGTCTCTTACAGGCTATGGGTCAGCAATTTTGAAACTACTTTACCTTCATGCCAGAGTTGAACAAGGTAAATATAGCATAGATAATGAGAGCCAGGTTTCTTCTTGTTGGGGGAAGAAGTAGTATGCAAAGGGCCAACCTGTGGTGCTGGATTGCGTTGTTGGCATCCATATGAACTCGTGTGTGGTATGTTTGTATGCTTTTAATATATATTTAGACAGATAAGGGATTCTTGACTTTGACACTATTGACATTTTGGGCTGGAGAATTCTTTTTTTACTTGTGCCTGTGCATTGTGGGATGTTTGGCAGCATCCCCAACTTTTACCCACTAGATCCCACTAGTAGCACCCTCCCCTTGAGTTGTGATGCCTTAAAATGTCTGCAAACATTACCCAATATCCCCTGGGGTGGAGGTGGGGGGACAAGATTGCCCCTGCTGGAGAACCACTGAATTAGTTGTATGTAGAAGCGAATACAGATATCTGTGTCTGCATGGTTTCGTATGCATGTATGATTTCCTAGTTCTATCGACTGACGATCTAGAAAACAGTGACATCTCAGTGCACATGAGCTAACTCACTCAGATCTTGGCTTCTAAATACCAATATCCAATAGAAAGAATTAGGGCTCCTTGGAGAAGTGGTCGGGTCCAGGAGTGGGTCAGGGAAAATACAAGATGTGCCTGAAGCACCTTGTGATGTTACAAAATAGGGGCATGCTCCAAAGACAGCATGGGGGACTTGTTGAAACCTGAACGAGCCTCCAGTGGCTGGAGCTACAATGATTTGAGGGGAAAAAATACCAACAATACGGGATTTTAATGCGGAGAAAAAAATAAATATCCGTGAGTCTATAGTGCTGTCAATGAACAGGTGGAAGAGACATGACGATTCTTCTTCCCAGAAGAATTCAAGTCAATAAATGTAGAAAGGATGAAGGAAACTGGAGAATCATTTGAACATCACAGTCATAATTGCAAAAGGAAATAACCTTTTAGTCCTATTAATGGATGCTAAAATTGGTAGGTGAAAGTTGACGGAGAAACCTGGCCGACATTGCCCTAACCAAATGATCAGCGTTAACATACCTGGTAATTAAGACGCACTGATATTATTTACTCCTTAATAGGATGCAATGCGGTTTCACCTCTGAAATTTATAACCTTAGGTTACCAGGAGACAACAGACAAACCCAAATTGAAGGACATTTTACAACATACCTGACATTAGTCTTCAAAATTGTTGTCGAGGGCAGCCCGGGTGGCTCAGCGGCTTGGCGCCGCCTTCTGCCCAGGGCCTAATCCTGGAGGCCTGGGATTGAGTCCCACATCGGGCTCCCTGCATGGAGCCTGCTTCTTCCTCTCTGTCTGTGTCTGTTTATCTCTCTCTGTCTCTCATGAATAAATAAATAAATAAATCTTTAAAAAAAATTGTTGTCAAGATTGCAAAAGACAAGACCAAGTAACTATAACAGATTAGAAGAGACTAAGGAGGCAGGACAACTAAAGGCACTGGGGTGTTCTGGAATAGAAAAACTGACATGGAATAGAAAAACTGGGGAAATCTGATTGAAGTCTACAGCTTAGTTAACTATTTTGTACCAAGGCTAATTTCTTAATTTTGCCAATTGCATCATGATTAGGTCAAGTGTTGACATTAGAGGAAGCTGAGTAAAGACTTTAGGAACTCTCTGGATTGATTGCAAATTTTGCAGGTCTATAATTATACAAAAATAGTTTTTTTTTTTTGTAAGATGAGAACCGTGGAGTATTCCTCTGCATGACACTCTCAGTTCAATGATAACACATAAGTTATATTCCAAATGCTATTCAACAGCCCTAAAAATGAATAAATGTCCAGAAACTGCTACCAAAGGTACATGGAGGTAATTAAGGAACTCTGAGTAATTCTGAGAACTCTGAGAACCTACCATGTATTCTTCAGTGTCAATTACTTCTAAGGAATTAAAGAGTCCTATTTTTTAGAGATCTATAAAACATGTCACATTTTTCCTATATATTGAGAGTTTGATGTATCCTAAAAAAAGAGACTGTGGCTCCGAGTAGTTGTTAGAATCATTTTGAATGAAAATGAAAAGAGATGTACAATCTGCCTTTTTTTCCTGGTGAAGCCACTTTTCCTCCTCCTCTTCCTCTAAGTATTTTCCCAAGGTTCCTACCTGATAGACCTGAATGTGCAATATAAAAGGAAGCTGGTTGCAGTGGGGACATGAACCCACCGGGGAGGCAGGGCAGAGAGCCAGACCCTACGTCAGAGAAGAAGCGTCGAAGACAATCGAGAAGAATGGCCGCCTTCTCAGTTCTGCTGAGCTCCCAGCCTGTGGCAGATGCTCATTCCTCACAACACCAACACCCTGTGAAGGTCTGCAGCGTTGTCCCGTTGAAGGGCTCAGGTTGTGAATGGCTAAGCCAGTTGCCCAAGGCCACACAGCTACAAGTAGCAGAGCCAGGTCTCGAGACCAAACATTCTAAGGCCACAACCAACACCATTGCCACTTTTCCTCAAAGTCCTCACAGTGGTTGTGGAGGTGAAGCAGCCCAAGGCTGAGAAACCAGGAAGCCACTGTGGTCAGAAGTAAGACGAGGTCTGGAAGTCAGACCGGATGGCATGGGTCAAGGCAGGCAGAGGTCCTGGAGCTCAGTGGCCAAGAGAGTGACTGCAGGCAATGTTAGCTCCATGGACCTTATTCTTTCCTCTTGGGAGTAGGAACTGAGGGTGGGTGTGAGCTGAGCTGACCGGCGGCTGTGGGAGGAAGGAGGCAGTGAGCCGAACGGGCAGGAGCATAGGAGGAGCCTCACACTGACATGATGGAAGCCTAGGCCCTAGGACTTACCTTTGTAGGACGTTGGCCACCTCTTTGAGCCTGATTCCCTACCTGTAAAATAGGCATCATAATTGTGAACCAGATCATGTTACTTCTCTACTCAAAATCCTCCAGTGGCATCTGATCACACCTAGAGCAAAAGTCCCAAACGTACAAGGCCCCCTGTGACCTAGCCTCTGGATCCTATCCAACCTCTCACCTGCTTCTTGCTCACATTGCGTCAGCCACGCTGGCCTCCTTGCTTTTCCTCCTACACTTGCTCAGTCTCACCTCAGTAGACAGTTTGAAGCCCCCTGTCCAGGTAGACTTTCTTTTTTTTAAAAAATTTTTTTTTATTTATTTATGATAGTCATAGAGAGAGAGAGAGAGGCAGAGACACAGGCAGAGGGAGAAGCAGGCTCCATTCCCCGGGAGCCCAACGTGGGATTCGATCCCAGGTCTCCAGGATCGCGCCCTGGGCCAAAGGCAGGCGCCAAACCGCTGCGCCACCCAGGGATCCCTCCAGGTAGACTTTCAACAGGTGTTGCCTCTGTCTGGAATGCTCTTCCCCCAGATTTGTGCATGATTCACTCCTCTATTAATCCAGGCCCCTGTTCCCGGGTCATGCTCCCTTTCCTCCATCATCCTTCTCCATCTCCTTCATCCCCTTCCTCTGCTTCATTTCTTCACCTCATTTTCACCCCCACTTGACATGATGTTATAGAGCCATGCTTGGATTTTCTGTTGTCTTTCTCACTTGAACACCAGCTCAGCTCCACCACAACAGCGACTGTGTCATTTTTAAATCGCTGTGTTCCCACTGGCTTCCTCCTAGTGGGTATTCATATATTTTATGAACTTGTAACACTGTTGTGAAGAATAAAATTAGATAAGGCACGTTAGATGATGCTTGTTAGTGCTCGATATTAAAGGTTAAGAGAACAGGGGCACCTGGGTGGCTCAGTGGTTGAGCATCTGCCTTGGGCTCAGGCCATGATCCTAGGGTCCCAGGATCGAGTCCCATGTCAGGCTCCCTGCAGGGAGTCTGCTCCTCCCTCTGCCTGTATCTCTGCCTCTCTCTTTCTCTCTCTGTCTCTCATGAATAAATAAACAAAATCTTAAAAAATATATATTTAAAGGGTAAAAGAACAGAGAATGCAGATATAGTTTGATGCTTGCTGAATATTGGGTAAGAGAGCTAGGGGTATAGGGTGGTTCCTACCTGTTGCCAAGATAACAAAAATAGAGACACCAATTTATCATTTTACTATTATGGAATTCTAGAAAAGTCAGTATGTCACATAGAGAGAGGTGGTGACACTGACTGCAGTGATGGGGCACCGGATGATAAGAAAAAGGCCAGACATTTCTTCTTTTTTCCAGTTCTCATACCTCTATACCCAAACACTCCAAAAAGTGCCACATTTTCATCTTTATTGGTGGCAGCACAGGATATTCTTCATGCATTGGCACACATGACCGGTTTTTAAGAGCTGGTTTTTGAAACACAACTCTGACACGGATGGACAAATCTGCTTCTCAGAGGACCTCAGTCGGCACATCATTTTGTCCCTGATTACTGCAAAAAAATCTCCCAACCGCTTGCCTTGAGTCTTGTGCTTTTCTTAATGAACCATCTCAGATTACTTTCCCAAAGCAGGGGATGGAGCACTTTCCTAAACCCACCATGGGGCACTGCTGCCTACCGAAGAGCACAGAAACTCCTTACTTGTCCTATTTACCACCCTGGACCATCTGAGTCCAAGTGCCTTTCTAGGCTCATCCTAGATCCACCCGTAGCCTCTGGTTCTCAGACAGAGGGCATCCCTCACCGTTCAGTGCTCCCTACACAGTTACCTGCTTCCTTGTTCCTGAACCCAGACCTTCCCCTTTCCACCACTCACCCCACCATCAAAATTCTGCTCAAGGCCTAGTTCAAACCCACATGCCTGTGATTGCTCTTTTGAACGCAAAGCTTTCCTGTGCCCCATGCATGATCTTCACTTATTCTTCAGGGTACACTTAGTTCGCTTTGCATGTGTTAGTTGGTGTTTCGTGTCTATCTTTTCTACTATGGCCAAGGTTTTGGAGGGCAGAGACTGTGTCATATTCTTTTTTGATTCAACCTTCAGGGCGTTGTTCAGAGCGGGTGATCCGTGGAGGTCTGATGAATACGCGTTCCCTGGGCAATTCAGTGTAGGCTCTGTGGTTGGTTTAATATTTCTAGAGAGTCCGCAGTGAGATAGACATGGGATGGGGTTCAACAGTGTCTGCTCTGTCACTCCCATTTCCGATGAGATGTGGAATGAGACTCATTACAGGAACTGGGTTTTAATTTTTTACGTTAATTTTTTAAAATGAAAATATAGGTTAAATGTAGCAACTAACTGTCTAGTGGGAGAAAATAGGGCTACCACACCAGACAAGCCCATAGATAACAAATGGTGGTATTAATCCTTTAAAATCTGTTGATTTCTATGACATTCTAATGCTCATATGCATCCCTTCATTTGGCACAGCAGTTACCTAACTAGCATGCAACCGAAGCATCATAGTTTATAATAGGATTGGGATATGCTGGTGCCTTTACACAACTGAGCTTAGAGGAGTGGGGTGGGAGAGATTAATTAAGAAAGTTACCTAAAGTTAACTGGAGGTTACTGTTTATTTATTTGCTTTTAAGATTTTGTTTATTCATGAGAGACACAGAGAGAGAGGCAGAGACACAGGCAGAGGGAGAAGCAGGCTCCCTGCGGGGAACCCGATATGGGACTCGATCCCGGGACCCTGGGGATCACGCCCTGAGCCGAAGGCAGATGCTCAACCACTGAGCCACCCAGGTGCCCATGAAGGTTATTTTTTAAAGTAAAGAATTGGAAACTACCTAAATGTTCATCAGTCAGACACTCATTAAATAAATTGGAGAATCCACACATCATGTTAACGCATGGGACCAGCATAGAAAAATATGCATAGTAGATATTCAGGAAAAAAGACAAGTTGCAGAACAATACATATGGTATGATGCAATTTATATTGGGAAAAACTTCTTCTATGAGTGCACAGAAGTGTGAATAAAACACATAAATTGTGTATACATACACACACACATTCATATTTTTTTTTTCTGGAAGAGTACATACGTTAAACTGTTAGCAGCAGCTATCTGTAAGAAAAGGAATTGAAAAGGAAGTTGCAAAGTGAGAGAAAGGGAAGGATAATGTTCAGTTCTAATTCTTTATATTTCTGTGTTATTTGAATGTGTTATAATAAGTACATGTTATATTTGCAATTAAGAGCAACAGTCCCTGAAGGGAATCCTTTGAAGAAAGAGGACATTCCCAGGGCAGAAGGGTGTTGGAATGGCAGTAGACACACGGCCTCAGAAACCTAGAGAGGGGAGCGGTCAGGGGGCCACACACAAGCGAAGCCACCGTCTTCTGTTAGGATCTGGCCCCACTACTGTGGGATGTGCGCCGGTCACCACCAACAGAGACACCACCACAGAGACACAACCCTAGGAGGGGACCTGTGCATTCACTTACCTGCCTAATCACCATCGCTCCTACATTGGGATCAAATGGTTTTCTCTCCTGGTGGAAACCCCTTCAGGAGAGGATTGGAGCTTGGGGTGTAGGCTGGAATTCATTTAACCCATTCTTCCCCCACCCAGAAGCCAGCCCACTCTAGCGGTATTCCAGTGCGTCCAATTCAATTCCTGTGTGGGCCTCCAGAAGGGACACCTAATGGGCACCCTTGTTTTGATAAGCATTCATAAACAGTGTTGAAGGGTATCCTCAGGTTGCTCTTTTGTTCTGTTTTTTAGGTAAAGTTATCTCAGGATCTGTTGACTCTCACATAGTTCCTGCTCAAAGCAAGATTTGGTTGGTTGTTTCTGTGCAAAGTTGGTATAGGAGACAGAGCCCTGGAGGACAGGCTTCTGGAAACTTCGAAGAGAGCTTTTTTCTTCTCTGTGCTTCAGTGTCCTCATCTGTTAAACGAAAGGGTGGTACCAGATGATGTCCAGGGTCTTATTAAGCACTAACAGTTGTATTCTGGTCTGTGAACCTTTGCATGAACACATACCCTCCACCCAGGGTGGTGTGGGGCGTGGGGAGGCCCAGAGGCTTCCGGTATAAATGACTTGTTTCAATCCCTTCTCTTTTGACTGCTCCTCTGTCCTTCTTCCAAAGTAAAAAGCTAACGCCTCACGGTGCTATAATCTGTTATGGAATCTGCCCAAGTGGCAAGCGCAGAAAACAGCAAAAAGCTACACAAGGACAGACACCCATTCTATCATGTCCAGAGAAGAAGGCCCATTGTCCAGCACTACATCTGGCCCCAAGAAGGTGCTCAATATGAGTTCTTTGAACAAATAAATTAGTGAATAAATGATGTCATCAGCTGAGAGAAAGGCCAGTCTGATGAAAGAAAGGCTGGAACTTCTGGAAATGGACCTTGGCGCCAGCTTAAAGGCTCTCCTGGAGCCCACCTCACTCCCACGGCCTTGAATTCTCTTCTCTTCCTGGGGGAAGAGGGGCATCTCCGGGACTGAAGGAGGGTTCTCTGAGGTGTAGCAAGTGAGACTGGCTATCCCCTCCCTACAGAATGTTCTACAAGAAAGGATTTTAATCCCTCACCAAATAGAGCCCTTTATTTTTTCATTTACAGTTGGGAAGTGAACTAACCTGACTGAACAGTCACGAATGAAAGTTTTTCAGGGTCTGGTTGAGCAAGTGGATGGGACTCGTTTAAAGAGGCATCAAAAAATTAGAGCTCAAACAATGCTTGAAAGTTTTGTTATCTTAAGTAGGTTAAACTAATTTGTCGATACTTTTGTTTATCCTTTTATTGGCTTAATAAGTTCTTTCTTCAAGGACAACACAATGATAAATTTCAGCCAACTTTAGTTGTCAAAAATGCCTAACTTCGGTCGTTCAAATTAATGTACTGGAAAAATTTACCTGTTAACTTTCACAGCCGACTCTTCCAGAGGCTCCTACCTACTTATTTCTGATGTCCAACTTCCTCGTCACTCATACTTTACTGTAATCTCTCTGGTTTCTAATTCTTGTCTTTTTCTGCGTATCCCTTGTTCGTGCTCAATTTTCTACTTTTAGCTCCTCGTAACGTCTCATTGCCAAAGAGCACCAAGCTTCACTGCTCCTGGCATTTGTGAAATGTTGAGTTTTCCCCCAAATGTGTGTGCTTCCAGCAAATCAACACACATGAAGACGGATCCAAATGTGGTTTGGTCTCTTTTTAATGCTTCTTTGAGTCCTGGTCAAAGTGAGAGAGACAGTATGGCCTAGGATGTGAAAAACAGCTTGACTAATGGTCAGTACTAGAGGCCTGTGATTTAAGGGATATTTGTTCACCTCTCTAGGCCTCAGTTTCTCACTGCAAAAAGGAGGCTATTAAAGCTGACTACCCTCTGTGTTTTCAGTTTTGACTTTCCACTGTGTTGTGAGAGGCAGCATTTGGAAGTAGTTGGTATGATTTATAAGCCAATTTAGGTCAACCAGAAAGGGATAATGTAAATCTTGAGAAATACAACTACCAGGGTGCCCATGAGACTCATGTAATCACCTCTCTTCCTGGAGAGATTAGGAAATTGTGGTTGAAAAACAAAAAGCCCTAAGTTGCAGTCCTGGACTCATTGATTAAAAACAACAAAAACAACAACAACAAACCTAAGTCAGTATTTTCCTTAAAAAAGTAAGAACTACAAACAGTATGTTTTGAGGTGGAAGAAAAGTAAACAAGCATGAAAAAAATGTTTATTAAAATTTTTAAACTTTCAGTCACATGGTTGTTCTGGAACACAAAAGCCTTCCCTGTTTTTGTTACTAAGTGGCCTGTGATTTAAAGCTCCTGACAACACCAGCCGCTCACAATGACACTGTCCCCCTTTCTTCCCTGCACGGTCCTAGCAGACGCTCATTTGTATGTATGGTTTCAGCCTGTCTGCAGCGTCTGGCCAAAGGGACAGATACTAATGGCATATGGTAATTACTATCCAACAACTTCCTTTCATTAGAGTGTTTATTAACATTCTCACTTCTGCCCATTGAACCAGCTGGCACGAGGGGACACTGGCAGCCCGGAGTTCACGTGCTGTTTTCACTCCGGGTTCACACGATAGAATAGAATTTTCCTTTTGGGTAATGAAACCTTTTCTGTCTCTATGTCAGCCGAGAGCTTTCTGAGATGCCCGGAAGCTGACACCAAAACAATAACTTGGAAACAAAGGTCTTGCGATCGTGCCCCACCTTTAGACTTGTTCCAGATGTATTTTGGTACCATAGCGTGGTAGGTATCCATCCATCCATTTAGACATCTCTTCTGTATCATTAGTGGGCACCAAAGGACCCTTCTTCTAATTCCGTGCGCCCAGAAGCTTTGAAATAATTTGTATATTAGTGAAACTATAAGCTATCTTAGGAAGAACATCAGTCTTTTCTAAATACAACTCTAGTCTGGATTTCTCAAGAGCAAGACAAGACATGGTTCACTAAAATTTAAGGGCAAGGGCACTGGGGGAGTTGGGGCAGAGCAAGCTAGCCAGGCAAAAGGCCTGAAAGGCCCAAAGTTTGGACATCACGATGAACTATGAACAGATACATTTTCATATTTAACAACAACAGCCCAATTAACCATAAAGAGCTCTTTAGATCTTTCCACTTCATTGATCGCACATGTCCCTTTAAGGCACCCCGAGGAGGGAAATGGACAAGTCCCCACCAGAATGACAAAGCAGGAATGACACGGTAAACAAGTGGTCTCCAGCCTTCCCACCCAGTGACATCCCCCAGCAATCACTTGTCGCAGAACATCAACTGTAGGAAAGAGAGCAGAATGCTAAAGAGGCTGTTCTTAGACAGTCCCTTTGTCAGGAAATCACAGTAGATTCCACTTTCAAGGGGATCAGAAGCTTGTTCTCATCTGATCAGGCTGTCTTGCCACAGATATTAGACTAATGGGGTTTTTTTTTTTTGCTCTCAGAGTAGAGCACAGCTTTCGAATACCATGCAAAGAGCAGTGATTTTGCCAAGGGATTTTCACAGTTGCAAAGACCTTACGGCTTTTGTACCTTCTTTTTGAATGAAAGCTAAAGCAAGCTTTGTATTATTAATCCTGTGAGGAGGCCACATGTCTTTCTCTTCTCACCCCTGTGTCCCAGGCACCAGACCCAACCAGCAACCAGGGTTATGTGATCTGAAGCCAAGACTACACTTGGTTTGGTCACACTCTGTGTGGGTCTGGTGTCAAGGAGCTCTGGGAAGGAAGGTCTCTGGCGTTGCTGGGGGTGGGCAGATAGTGGGGTACCACCAACCACGGGTAGGGTGCTTTAGTGAGAGGTATTCATTTAATCAACAGGTATTTGTTACCTACAAACAAAACTGAGATTTAGCTGTTATGCATCAGGATGGTTGTATCTACTAGTTTTTAAAACATCAAAATACTTCCATACTGATGGTTAAATGTCTCTACACCGAGTCTCCCCTGTATCCCTATCTGCCCCACACATCATCAATCCCCTGTACCTCCTGAATTCCTAAGACCAAGTACCTACAAGATTTGAACTTAGCCTCACAGGGGCCTCTAGGACTCTGCTCTGGCATCAGAGCTCATATGGTGTGAAAAGGGCAGTGACCACTTATGTGGGTGTAAATAGCTACACTCTGCCCCATTGCCTCTAATGTCCCAGCACTAAGCTGGGTGTCAGTGATACACAGAAGAATAAAACATTGACCCCTGTCTTCCAGGATCGGCCAACCAGGTGGAGACTATCACACACAAAAAAGCTCTGTGCTAAACCCCAGGAATTTCGAGATGATGCCACTTTGGTGAAACTGATTTGCAGACTTGGAAACTGGACTTTATCAACATGCTAGAGTGGATCAAGTTCTCAGGGTCAGATCACATGAGTCAAGCTCTCAAAAGACAGCTCTATAAACCAAAATCACAATTTATTAATTTGTGATGAGAAATGAGAACTTCCAAGCAGAATGGACATTCGTGTCACCTTGACTAACACATTCTCTCCCCGTGGGAAACTAAATAGGAAGACCAATGGTAATGAGAACACAGCTTGAGTACACAGCCTGAGCAGGGGATATTAGAGGGGTGGTTTTAGTGTCAAAGGGTGTCACATTTTCTTAAGCTCATATCTTCATTTCCTCTTGGGAGATGGAACTGCCAAACAGATAGGACTGGATGTTCCCGTCAACTCACCCATGCACTCGTCCCTTGGCAAGCCTTTCCCCTCTGACTCCCACTTTCTCTTTCCAAGTAGACCCCCTCCCTTGGTTCACTCATTCTATCTTTAGATTTGTTAATACCTTCAACTAGTCTCCAGCCAAACTCTGTTGGTTTCCTGTCCCTGGCATGGAAGCCCTCTCTCTTTCAGGTGCCCCCGCACACCTGGTGTTTGGGTTGGATCCCTGTCATTTAACTCTTTGCTGCTCAGGCTTGGCTAATCTTCTGGAGCATCTAAGAAATCTTAAAAATACTGATGTCTAGTTCCTACCTCCAGGGATTCTGATTTAATTGATCCAGAGTGCAGTTTGGGCATTGAGCTTTTTTTTTTTTTTTAAACCTCACCAAAATATGCAACCGGGATCTGGGGCTCCTGAAGAGTTGAAATTCAAAGAAAAGAGCATTGAATTTGAACAAAGTCTGAGAATCACTGACACTACTCTCAGAGTTGGAGGATGTCTCGACCTGCATCAGCTTTTAACACATGCCAGCACTCTGGTTCCAGCCCAGGCTGCTGATGTATTTGGTCTGGAGCGGGAGCCAGGCAAAGGCATTTTTACAAAACTCCCCAGATGATTCCAATGTGTGGCCAGGGTTGAGACTGAATGGTCTAAATGTTAGTTTTACTGAATTTTTGGTATCGGTTCCTCCTTGGACATGGCATTGCACAGAAGGGAAAATAGGAGATGAATTGTGGGAAAGGTCTGTAGAGGTGGGTTTTCCCAGAGGAACAGCAGGGGCCTGTGGGTGTAAGCTCAAGTGGCATCAGCAGGACGAGCACGTGGCCAGGATGTGGTAGAGGAACTCAAAGTAGGTTTCTTGAGGTCTATACCAAGCTTCAGCTATTTCTCTGCCATGGACATATATACTCTTAAGAAGTATCTTCTAGTAACTTCAGTAGACGTCACTGAAGTCAATGGGTGTACTTGAGGCAAGTTCGGTCTGCTGTACACTTTCCTGTAGGAAACTGACTTCTTGTCTTCTTTGAGTACTCTTTTGGCTGCCCCTCCACCTGAGCCCCCCTACTTCCTGAAGATCGCCATCTTGAAAGAGGCTTAGCGACATTCCGGTCCATATTGTTTTTCACTCTGTTTAGCAGAAAAGCAAGAGACTGGAGAATCCTAGCCCGTCGTCTTCCTAAATAAGCTAAGGATTTTCCATTTTCCTCACAATTCCCTAATTTCCTGTTGGCGTTTTTAACCTTTCCAAAGAGCATTAAAAGTCATCTGGGCTCTCAGGGTGTTTGTAGCCTTGTCTGATTGCAGGGCATCTGGGAAAGCTATCAACTCCACTTTGTAAGCAACTTAAAAAAAAAAAAAAAAAAAACAAAACACTGCATTCCTAGGAAAGGAAAAGGCAATGGGCTGGGCTGAGGTCTACCCTAGTGCCTTGACCCTTCTTTCTCCTGGGACTGCCAGTCATGGGCCTATGAACTAAAAGATTGTGAGTAGGGATGTGAGCCACTCGCTGTGCAGATGACACAGCACGATTCCAAGGGAGCCACTGACTCAACATGCTGTGACCACAGTGCTCACAGCCACCTTCCCCCACCTGCTCTGTTTGGCAGGTTCAGCAGAAGTACCATTCTTTGAATTTCACTTCCTCTGGGGCCCCAGATTCTGGGGCACATTTGTGCTTCTGACACATGCAGCGCCAGAGAAGTCCCTTGTTTTCCTGGGCTTAATTTGTTCATCTAGAAATAAATAGGTGTTTGCCGGGTCTCAGCATTATTCCACGAGCCACTTTCTCCAGGCCTGTGGGAGCCCAGCTATTTGCATGACAGAAACAATTGGCACATAATCTCTTGGATAGACTAAAGAGAACATTAATTTGAAGACTTTGATAACCAGATCTGAGGCTGAATTCTTCTCTCTGGCCCCTTTTACACATTTCAGATTAGGATCCCTTGAGGCCTGTCCCTAGATTATGCGCACGAGGACCCAGTATTTCTCAGGAAGCAACTATAGGAAGAAACCCCCTCTAAAAGGCATCCCTCAAAAAAATAAAATAAAATAAATAAAATAAAAAATAAAAGACATCTCTCTAGATCATTCGAAGAGGAGCCACGCTCAGCTCTTTATAATCTTATAAATATCCATCATTAAATATGGTCCTATAAGACAGTCCTCCCCCTCACCATAACTGATGAGTTTCCGATCATGATTGTCTTTGTCTTCAGAAACCAACAGTTTAGGTGTCCATAGGTTGGTTCTACTGCTTGTGCACGGTCATGTATGCATCGTGCCTCCTGGTCTCATCTTTAGCTGGTCACAGTGAGACGCTTCTCCAAACTCCCAGACACTGTGGTGAATGGTAAACCCAGATGAAAGAGTCAGATTCCTATGAGATTGATGGGCATCCGGTGTGGTGCACGTGTGTGTGTGGACCCGCGAGAGGTAGTTTGACTTCCTCATGCCAGGACGTTTATTTGCTCACTTTTCAAAGTCACAAAAACTTCCAGGAGGCAACTGTGCTAGGAGCACTTTGTTGTTGTCTTGTTTCATGCCCTCTTTTCTAAAGAGAATTGTAATTGCTTAATGTTACCCTGGAAGATCCATAAAGATTTTTGGTTATAACTGTAGGGTTTTAGGGCCAGCAGACACCATAGAGATCATCTATCTGATGCTGGCACCAAGCTTCTACACATGACAAAGCAGCAGTGTAAAGTCACACAGCAAGTTTGTGGCAGGTAACACCCAGGTCCCCTTGACTATGTTACCCCCAAGAACCTCGACCCGCCACTCAGTCATTACAAACATAACCCTATTTTCCCCATGTCTCCCCTACCTGAAGCTGGACTACATCGTTAGTAATGAAGCAAATCTCACTACTTCATGCCCACTCTGGCTCAGCCAAGATATCCTCAATCCTTTGTAACATGTCTCCTTAGTTTTCTGGAAACCTCCATATACATGGACAGATTTACTCTGCTGGGTCCACCGGGCCACTCTTCCCCACCAGACACCACTGAGCACTGCTGTCTCATGCCACAGCACTGGAAAGCAGTGGAGCTCCCCAAAATGCTAGAGGTGTCCTGGCTCTGGTTCCACCTCCTCCTAGAAATGGTCTCCTTCACCATATAGTTACTTTGTGGCCTCAGGGAAGCTGCTTGTTTGGGGCTCTGATCTTTTCTGTTAGGACTCCCACGTGAGTCTTGTGTAAGGGGGAAGTGACTAAGTGTGGATGTATGTGTGTCTGTGAAACAAAAGTGAGTGACAAACACTCTACTGAGAACTTGAATCACAAAGACTTAGCACAGGATCAAGCTGCCCAAGCCAGGCTCCAGCTCCCCTTAGGATGAGTTCTTTCTCAGAGGGCTCCTCAGTTGTTCATGCAAATAAATGTCTCCTCTAGGCCCACCCCAGGGGTTTAGATTTATGCCCATAGTTGAACTCCAGCTCAGATGTAAGGTAGATCCCTATCATACTAGTAGTTTTCTTCTTCTAAGTATATAATGTTAATTGAGTATTAAAGGATCCATTTGGCTTGAGGGCCAGACCTTTGCTATGAATGTGACCTAAATACCACCCTTGCTTTCTGTTCCTCAATTTTTTCATCCACAGTAGCTTTCCCCCATCTGCTCTGCTGGGAGACAGCAATGGATCCAGGCCTTGTGGGGCTTGAAGCTTGTATACTTTTTGGCATCATCTAATAAAAAGAGTACAAGATGCCAAATACAATGTCAGTACAAGAATGAATTTTGGGTTAGAATGAGTATGGTCATCACAACATATTTTAAAGTCTAAAAAGCTGACCAATAATAAAACTATAAAACCTAGAAAAAATATCAAAATATTTTTTTTGTTGGGATGCCTGGGTGGCTCAGTGGTTGAGCAACTGCCTTTGGCTTGGAGTGTGATCCCAGAGTCCTGAGATCGAGTCCCACATCAGGTTCCCTATATTGAGCCTGCTTCTCTCTCTGCCTCTCTCTCTCTTTCTCATGAATAAATAAATAAAATCTTTTAAAAATATTTTTTATTGTTTGACTGTCTGGTACACCTCTCTAATTTCTTTTTCGCTACTTTTTTTTTGCTGCATACTTATTAATTGCTTCTTTTTTTTTAACGATGATTTTGTAGTACCATTTTTTTATAGTGATAATACATAACTTAGTATTTCCCCTTGCATGGTTGATGGTAAATTGTATTTTATTACTGATAGTTAGAAAAGTTTCTTTTGGCTTCACAACATGTTATCAGTCATCTCATGTAAACTTTTAGGATGGGGGGAACTTCTTTATAATTTCTTTCACATATGAGCTGTAAGATTTCCAGGCAGTTCAAGTTTGCACAGTAACTAATCTTCAACACTCTTTGGATTGGTGACACTCATTAACTGGCATTAGAAGGGATCCATGCAAGTGAAGTGACCTGAAGCTTAAGCCTCCTTTACCTCCTACCCTAGTTTCTCTGGAAAATGAGTAGAAAAATGCCCACCAAATCCACTTCTCCCCACCCGCTCTCCACCACTATGCTGGAGCCAGCTCTGCAACCGTTGCTCAGATAGCACTAGAGCCTAGAATGTGTGCATATGGCACCTGCAGCAGAGATAATGAAACTGGTCTCGAACTTTTTTTTCTGTTGCTTAAAGCACTTCCAGCTAATAAGTAGATACATTTATGTTGGACCAAGTCACCAAGGAACTCTTAGGAATGAATTAAAGCTCTTGGGGTGTCACAGTGGGGCATCACGCTCACTGTATCTTTCTTCTTGAATCCAGCAGTTTTCAAATAGTGCTACACAGACCCATAGGTTTCCAGAGATTCCTCAGGGCCTGCCTAGAGTGAGGATGGGGGAAAGTGCTCCATGGGCAGAGCCCTGGGTCTCCCCTATCCATCAGATTCAATCAGATTCAACTGTTTTATATACTGAAAGGTTTCCATTAAATGAAAGTGTTTTGCTTAAAAGAAAAGTCTGAAAATTTTTTTCCCAGTTATTTTTCATCCAGAACAAGCAGTATGCACTCAAGATGTGTACTCTTTGCCATTTAGAAATACTGTCCATTCATTTGCCAATGATTACTAGTCAAAACACAATTAAATGATTTTTTTTTGTTCTGTGATTCACTACTACATGTTCATCTAATATGTAGGTCAGTTTGTTTCAGGGTTGGATTATTTCTACTTTGCTTTCAATTTTCTGTTCAAAATGCAATTCTTCGAATAAAAACCATTTTGTTTCAATCACTTAACACAGATACTCTGGGAACACCAACAGTTTCTTGGTACAGCAGGGACACATCTACTGTTGGCATTTAATAAGGTGGTTTTGTGTTGTGTGTGTATGTTTTTTTTTTTTTTAACTTTCCTTTTTACTCTCAGAGTTATTCCTGTATTCACTTGAGGTTTGCCCTAGTATTTTTCTCTGGATTTCGTTATCAAGCTCTACATTTTGCCAACTCTTCCATTTAGGTGTTTGCTTTTGTAAGATGATTTGCAAATGAGAAATGATTAGCATTTTTCAGATGTTGTTTGTTACTTTGGTGCTATATCTTCTTCTCTTTTCCATAAAGGTCACAGGACATGTATTACCTTTCTCTCTTTATTCCTCCTTATCTTCAAGAACTGGTCAGGAATTACATACCTTAGGCAATTAGTGAGTCAATTTATACTTGAACAAGCAGATACTTGAACAACTTGGTATTTCTGATTCCAAGTTTTCCTTCCTGGCTTTTTTTTTTTTTTTCCTCTTCCGTAGGTTCCTTAGAAGCTGATTTTGATTCCTTCTCATATTCCACGTGTTCCGCCTGAGAAATCCCACCCATAACCACTGCCTCAGTATCACGTGTGCAGGAACCATATCTATTTACCTCTCAAGCTGTGTCTACTTTCCTGAGTTCAAGACCATATTTTGTTTGTTTTCTAAGAAGCATACTTCATTTTTCTAAATTTTTTTATTATTGAAGTATAGTTGACATACAATGTTGTATTACTTTCAGGTGCAGAACATAGTTATTTGACAATTCTATACATTACACATGCTCAACCTGGTAAGTGTAGCCACCATCTCTCACCCAGCAAAGTTATTACAAAATTATTGACTATATTCCCTATACTGTAGTTTTCACTTCCATGACTTATATGTTTTATAACTAGAAGTTTGTACCTCTTAATTCCCATTATCTATTAACCTGTCATCCGCCTCCCCTCTGGCAACCACAAGTTTGATCTCTGTATTTAGGTCTGTTTCTTTTTTTTTAATTTATTTATTAATGAGAGAGAGAGAGGCAGAAACACAGGCAGAGGGAGAAGCAGGCTCCATGCCGGGAACCCAATGTGGGACTCGATCCCGGGTCTGCAGGATCAGGCCCTGGGCTGAAGGCGGCGCTAAACCGCTGAGCCACCAGGACTGCCCTTAAGGTCTGTTTCCTGTTGTTTGTTCATTTGTTTTGTCTTTTAGATTCCTCATGTAAGTGAAATTATGTGGTATTTGTCTTTCTATATCTGACTTATTTCTGTTAGCATAATATCCGCTAGGTCCATCTATGTTGTTGCAAATGGCAAGACCCCCCCCCCATTTTTATGGCTGAGTAATATGGAGACTCATAATTTTAACGGCTAATGAGTTATCACCACGAAGTCCCCTAAGGCCTCAATATTAAGCTACTCCTTGAAATAAAGAATGAAGTTGTCTCCATGTAATGAGATAGACCATTATGTTTGCTCTATAATGTTATTGTCTTTTGAATCAAGCATAGTGCCAATTCAATGAAATTCCCTTTTCAGGGTCAGCCAAAGTCAAAATGCTAAGAGCAAATTTAAAAGAAAATAGCTATTATTAGAAGTAATCTGTTATACTTTAGGGGCAGCCTGGGTGGCTCAGCGGTTTAGCGCCGCCTTCAGCCCAGAGTCTGATCCTGAAGACCCAGGATTGAGTCCCACATCAGGCTCCCTTCAGGGAGCCTGCTTCTCCCTCTGCCTGTGTCTCTGCCTCTCTCTCTTTCTGTGTGTCTCTCATGAATAAATAAAATCTTTAAAAAAAAAGGTAATCTGTTATACTTTAATTGGTCAAACCAAACTATATTGCTCATTGCGATATAGGTTTGACAGCATTCTGGGGGTCTAACAGCCCATCCTCTGGTAGGGAACCAGGCATATGCCCAAGCTGTGTCATGAACCCTATTTATAAGACTATAAAACATGGAATATAGTTCCCATATTGGAAATCCCATTTTTGAAAAAAATGTGAAAAACTGTCCCTTTTGACTGGAATTTGGAACAAAATATCTCTTCCTTTCATGTGTCCGAAAGTCTAGATCATATCCCTCCCTTTACAGCCGTTCACTCATCCCACAGATATTCGCTACGTGCTTTCTTGTAGCAGGCCCATTCTAGTTGCTGTGAGACCTTGGAGACCAAGACAGGAAGTGGAGCTTTACCTTTTGGAACAGGTAAACAAGCACAGAAGCAACATGACTTTGAAGGTGATAAGTAAGGTTGGAAGATGAAGCAGAACAAGGTGGAAGGAGTGTGAAGGGGGGATTAGGGTTGCTGTTTCAGGTAGAGGGGTGAGGTATAGACTCTCTGGAGAAGCAACCTTTGGATAGAAGCTTGAGTGAGGTGAGAGGGAGCTCTGCACAGATTGGGGGGAAGAGCATTCCAGGTAAGGGAATAGCGAGTACACAGGTCCAGAGATAGGAATGGGCTTGATGTGTGAAGGAAGGGCTATTGACTTCATGTCCATGGATAGAATCAGAGGCCCTGAAGTTGAATGGGGGAAAAAATCGCATCTCTCTTTTCACTAACTTCCAACTGAAAGTTAGCTTTTCTTTCATTGAGGAATACGGGCAAACAAACTGCAGTGTATTAGCAGCCTCTGCAACTTGTCACCCAAAGAAATCACCGACACTTTCATATAACATTATAGTTGTTACAGATATCTGCAAATGTCATTTGTGCCCATCACGACTTCAAAATTATGATAGTTGTTAGGGCTGCTAGATCCTGTTATTTAACATGGTGACAAAGAAGCACATCTATTACTTATCACAAATTTGATTTTTAGTACTCTGGTAATCATATTTCAGTGCAGTTGTATCTTTTGTAATCTCATGCATTTTACTTTATGAATTTAAAAACTTGCCTCTGACAGGCAATCCATTGGTCTTATGAGGTTGCTGAAGGGATTCAGGCCACAGAAAAGGTTGAGAACTCACATGCTTGAGGAGAGCAAGAGGGCAAGAGTAAAGTAGCGATTTAGTAGTTGAGTTGGATGCGGATGCAGGGTCCAGATCAGCAGGGTTGGCGAGGCCATAGTCGAGAGCTGAGTTTTTATGTTAAGGGCAATGGGAAATTAATAGAGGCTTTTGACTGAGGGTTGTTTTCTTTCTTTTTTTTAAAATTTTATTTATTTTTATTTTTTTAAGTAAGCTCTAAGCCCTGTATGGAGCCTGAACTCACCATCCCGAGATCAAGGGCCATGTGCTCTATTGACTGAGCCAACCGGATGTCTGCAGAGGCTTTTGAGTTAAGAGCCAACATGATCTGATTTAAGCATTGGGTCACTCTGGCTGCTGTATGGGCAGAAGATTGTTAAGGTTAAGAATGGTATCCGGGAGACGGTGAAAAGGCCAGCTGGAAGGCCAGTTGGAAGATGATGGTAGAGGTAGTGGTCGTGGAAGAGGTCACAATTTAGTGGTGTATTCTGAAGGCAGAACTGACAATTTGATGACAGACCAGATGGGCATGTGTGAGGAGAAAAAAGAAGAAAGACTTTCAGGTTTATAGCAAGTGGGTGAATAGTGGTGCTGCTTGTCAACATAGCGGGGGCTGGGGAGGAATAGGTTTGGGAGGTGGGGTGAGGTGAATATGGAACCAAGAGTCAGTTCTCTTTTAAATAGATTACACTTGAAATGCCCATCAGCCATCCACATGGAGCTAACTGGGTAGGAGTTGGGTATGACCGTGGAGCCTGGAAAGGTCCACAAGGGATAGAGAATGAAATGTTGGGTCCTGGGTGTACAGTTGATATGTGAAGTCATGGGACTGGAAGAGATCACCAAGGGAGAGGAAACATCCAACATTTAGAGGTCTGGAAGAGAAGGAAGGAGCTGGCAAAGTTAAATGAAGTGCACAGCCAGGGAGACAGGAAGGTAGGATGATGTTTAAAGAAATACTGCGGAAGAAAGAAGTCATTTGAATCATAAAACATGGCTCAGTGCAAATCCACACAGTACTTTAAAAACGGAATTTGGAGCACAAACAATAATGGGTGAACAGAGTACGGTACAGTGTCTGGAGCTCCACTTGAGACTGTGGTGTAGTCATGGACAGATCCTAGATTTCAGGACTTGATGTCTGCGACTGTAGACTATAGTTGGTGTATAAGCGTGTTATGTTCTTGGGTATGTTGTTTGACCACTTTGCTTTTTTTTCTTTTTTCTGTCTGTAAATTGAAATCCATCCATAATGCCGACCTGTTTCACAGGAAGGTTGTGAAAAATCTCACATACCCACAAGGGAAAATGGACCACAGTCTGCTTTGCAATTTCAAGGTGCTGAACAGCAGGGTGGGACTTTACCCGGTTGTGTGTTCAGCATGGCTCTTATGTGGGTCCTGAATTCATCAGTCCGCACCTTTACTATATAATTCTACTAGGTCCTGTTCTAGACAAAAATGTAGAAGGAAAATTAATCTTTAGCTGTTCCATATGTCTTTTTAGATACCTCTAGCCTAACTTTGTCAGGCCCCACAGGATCTTCCTCAGTCTGACTTGATGCCCACTTTTCCCAAGTCTCTTTTAACAACGTGTGGTAAGGCTTCCTGTTCCCTCAAGGCCACGCCTTGCAGATGCAGGCTACCAACTCCCTGGCCCTACATCCTTCACCAGTAGGCACAGAGCCTGTGGGAGTTGTAGGAACAATCCAGTCCTTCATAGGTGCCAGTGGGGGCTCCTTCTTCATCCCCTACTCTTCCCATTATCCGTAACACAATGTGTTCCTACACCGTCCCTTCCGGTCGTGTGGTTAAACCACCTCCCAGTCTCTTCCAGCTGTGCCCAACTTCCCCAAGTCCCAAGATACAGATATGGGAAGGACTTTGGGCCAAGGGCTGAAAGGCCTGGATTCTGATTCTATGCCACTACATGCCACTTAAATGGTGAGTTTCACCTTCCACTTTTGAACAACACATGGTCTAGATGAGCTCCAGAGTTGCTCTCACTCAACCCTACCGCAGCCTGATAGGGAGGACCATTTTACCGAACCCTGGTAAAATGTTAGTGGGCAGTAACTAGACTGATATGTTTCCTCTTTCTGGTCACACATTTGAACTTTACCTCGAGTGTCCTGAGGAATTTTATCTTCCCTTATTCCCAAAGGTTTATTTCAATTTCAATAGTGGGGCAGGCCCACAAGGGTACATCACTTCAGATAACTGAGCCTTCTAGTAGACCTCAAACCACCTTCTCCACATATCTCTGAACAGTCCTGACTATGAGGACCAGTTGGTTAAATGAAAGGGATATGGGGATAGGTCAGTGGAGAACCATCTGATTTAAAAAAAAATTGTTAGGTTTCAGGCCTATAGGGTACATCTCATTCCAGAGGAGATGAATTGGTGGGAAAACAGAAGACTAGAGAGATAACTGCTTGTTAGCTCCCTCCCTCTCCTCCACTGGTCTGAGAACGGCCAGACAACGGTCCTTCCCTGTGGACGAGGGTGGAGAATCAAAATAATAGGAAAGTCATCACCAGATCTCATAGTCTAGCTCCCAGAGGGCAGAAAGAATCCTCAGGTCTCTGTTCCAGTCAGAGGGATATCCTAGCTTTTCAGAGTCTGCCTGTCTCGGTGTTGTGATGGTAAGAGTGGAGACCTGTTAAAAGCAAGGATTTGCAAATGCTGTCATTCTCTCTGTACTTCCAAAATCATCCAGGCTCCACTTGTGTCCACGCGACTCCTGTGACCTTTTTCAGGCCACTCCCAAGTGGGCCAAAGGTCTAGAGAAAAGCCCCATTAAGGAGAATGGAGATGAAAATGCTACCCCACCCCCACTCTGCGAGACCTGGAAAAGGAATAGCAAGTGGAACTGTAGAATACTGAATAGTCTCCCTGGGGAGAAAGAAGACATCCACTATCTGGCTGGCTTTGGTCTTTGTGGGGACAGTCCAATATCAGACAAAGGCTGCCTGAGAAATAAGATCTATCACTTAAATATTCAGTTCTCCAAAATGTCTACAATTTAATTAAACAACAGGGTTGATCTTCTAGCTCTTGAGGAGCTCTTTTTAATTAAACTTTGCATTTCTTCTCTCGGCTCTGCAGAGACATTCCAGGGTAGCATTTGGCTTTGAATGAGCAGTCATTTTGGCCACCCACGATGGTTTGGAAAAGTCCCACTGCTGAGTTAACAAAATTCTTCAATGTGAATATCATCGACTTTTCATTTTCACTGATATCCAGAAACTTTCACTACAGTTAATGAAACATGTGTGTGTGTGTTTTTTATTCCTTTTGTGGTCGTCTGCAGAATATCTCTGGGTAGCACTCAGATGTTGACTAAGTTTCAGGCCAAATTTCAATTATTCCATGTGTAAAATGGTGTCACGCTCTGACGCTTCACACAAAATGATTTTACACTTTGGACGAGGAATAAAAAGCTCATGACCGTGTATGTGGCAATGACATCTAAAACCCAGTAGCCAGACATCATGAGAAGTCTGGACACCAATCACCCTGCATTACAGTGAGGAAGCTACCACTGCAGAAATTGCTTGAATTTAAAGTAGCAGCTTGAGTGCTCAGAGTGGAGAGAGTCCATCTAGGGTAAAAAGGACATTAAATTATGATGTAAACATTATTCTCATAAGCTATTTCAAGTTCGGCCTGAGACAGTGCTCTGCACATGTTGAAGCAAGCTGATTAACAAGGAGAACTGAGCAAACTGACCGAGAGGCAAGCCAGAGAAGGCTGAGATGAGAAAAGATGGAAGAATGAGGGGGAACAATGTGGTCATTGCCTTCTTATGATACTGACTGTAAAATGTGAAACTATGAGGCCATTTTCTGCTCTGTAGAAACATACTGCCCAAAATGCTATGTTTCCACCTAATTCTGTAGCACAGATATACATCATCTGAGTGTCTCCATCTAAATTCTTGGAAAAACTGAGGCAGAGCATCATAAATTTCAGATTGGAAACAAAATCCACCAAAATAATGAAGATTTCTAAAATCCAAGGTCACTCTTGATGGACTGGTGTTCAAAATATTAACTGTAAACTTCCCAACAAGTTTTGTTATGCAGTGTTATTTTAGAGCATGGCAGAACAATGCCTAGAACTGATCGTTGGAATTTTTTTCTTTTTTAACAATTTGCAATACGAAAAGCCTGGCAAAAGTTGGTGTTGCTCTACTGTAACCATTAGTATGTTGTGCTTTGGGGTAATTCACTGAGTTTACAGCAAATGCTAATTAAGCCAGAAATAATTGCTTTATAATGTGTGTATAAGAAACAGGAAATGGTAAGTTGAAAAAGAACCAAGAAGTTTTTCAAAGTTTCTTTTTGAATATAACCATATGATACATTCCTCTTTTTTCTTCTCTGTGTGAAAGCAGAGTAATTCTGGTTGTTCTGTTTTGCTGTCTTTGAGGGTTTGTTTCTAATAACTAGTCTAAGCAATTTGAAAATGCTTCTTTTTATATTCCTAAGGGAAAGCAATGGCCTATGTAAAGCATGCTCTGCTTCAAAACTGACTAATGTTAAGATTATCTACATCATTAATGAACACAAGTGGCTTGAAATATTATACAGGGGAATCTGTTCTTAAGGCAGGACCAGGAACATAGCAACGGGAAAAATAAATCCATTCCTAATAACAAATGAACAACCACAGAAGAAAAGTGCTGAGATCTCTTCCTAGCACAAAACAAGAAACTAAACTATTAAAGGAGAAGAACTATTGGTAGCCCTAGAACCCACAATATAAGCTGGATCCTGAGCATCACTTGCACTATGATTTTCCAGATCTTTGAAAACTGACTTTCTATGCTGGGCATGCTGAATGCATAAATATAATGGACCTTACTGAGTAGTTACGATTCATGTTATGATTACTCATCAACATCTTTAGCTAGTGGAGGTTTTGGGTAGCATTATTTTATAAAGGTCAATGGCTATTAAAAATAAACTCCAAGATCTTTTTTTTTAATTTTTTTTAAATTTTTTATTTATTTATGATAGTCACAGAGAGAGAGAGAGAGAGAGAGAGGCAGAGACACAGGCAGAGGGAGAAGCAGGCTCCATGCACCGGGAGCCCGATGTGGGATTCGATCCCGGGTCTCCAGGATCGCGCCCTGGGCCAAAGGCAAGCACCAAACCGCTGCGCCACCCAGGGATCCCAAATAAACTCCAAGATCTTAAAACAAAATATATGTGAGGATCTTTTCGAATGTTTAATCTGCAAGGCCAATGTAAAACAGTATCATTTTATGTCAATATAGGTAGAACATATGGCAAGGGGCTTGGAACTCATTTTTAGATGGAAATTTCAGTGATAGTTATTCTAAATGAAAATAACCAGTACGTGTATCTTTGGCCATTGAATTTGAAGGAGAAAGAAGAGGAGAAAAGAAAATAGAAATTTGTATTAGTTAGGATTCGATTTTCATATAACAGGAACCCAAGTCCAACTAAATAAAGGAAATTTTTTGGCTTGTGTAAAACTTCAAGTCCGGATAGGGAGCTGGACCCAGAGACTTGAGTATTATTTGGTATCGCTCTCTCTACTGGCCTCATCTTTTCCACTGCCAATGTTCTTTCCTCAAGACATAGGAAAGACGGTGTATTAGTCAGGGTTCTCTAGAGAAAAGGAACATGTATATGTTCATGTATATGTGTATCTATGCCTACGTCTGTCCGAATGGCTAAACTAACAACACAACAAAGAACAGGTGTTGGTGAGGATGTGGAGAACCTCTTGCACTGGTGCAGCCACTCTGGAGAACAGTGTGGAGGCTCCTCAAAAAGTTAAAAATAGAACTATCCTATGACCTAGCAACTGCAATACTAGGTATTTACCCAAAAGATACAAAGATATAGATGTGACGGGGTACATGTACCCCAATGTTTATAGTAGTATTATCAATAATAGCCAAACTATGGAGACAACTCAAATGTCCATCAACTGATGAATGGAGAAAGAAGATGTGGAGTGCTTGGGTGGCTCAGTCGGTTGAGTGTCCTACTCGTGGTTTCTGGTTTACTTGATCTCAGGTTCATGAGATCAAGACCCATGCTAGGCTCCACACTCACCACTGGATCTGCTTGAGATTCTCTCTTCCTCTCTCTCTGTCCATCCCACTTGTGTGTCATGCTCTCTCACTCTCTCTTTCACTAAAATAAATAAATAAATATTTAAGAAAAATGATATATATCATATATATATATATATATATATATATATAATATATATCTCGGACTATTATTTAGTCATCAAAAAATGAAATCTTGCCATTTACAACAACATGGATGGAGTTAGAGTGTACTATGCTAAGTGAAATTAGTCAGTCAGAAAAAGACAAATACCAGATGATCTCATTCATATGTGGAATTTAAGAAAGAAAACAGATGAACATATGGGGAGGAAGAAACAAAAAAAAAGAAAAAAAGGAGAGAGGGAAACAAGCCATAAGAGACTCTTAATGATAGAGAACAAACTGAGGGGTGATGGAGGGTGATGGGATGGGCTAGATGGGTGATGGGTATTAAAGAGGGCCCTTGTTATGATGAACACTGGGTGTTGTATGTAAGTTATGAATCATTGAATTCTACTCCAGAAACCAATATTGCACTGTATGCTAAGTAAATATACAGTAAAAAATTTCCTTTTTTAATTTTAAAAAGTAAAAATAAATTCCTTTTTTAAATTTTTATTTTACGGAATTGACTCATACAATTGTGGATGCTGATCTATCCAAACTCTGCAGGATGGCTTGGCAGAGTGGAGAGCCAGGGAAGAGCTGATGTTACAGTTTAAGTCCAAAGACCATCAAGCTACAGAATTTCCTCTTGCTTGGGTTACATCAATATTTTTACTATTCTGGCCTTCAACTAATTAGATGAGTCCCACTTGCATCATTGAGGTCAATCTGCTTTACTGAAATCCACCTATTTTAATGTTAATATTATCTAAATCTCCCTCACAGAAACTTCCAGAATAATATTTGACCAAAATTCTGGGCACTGTGGTTCGGCCAAGTTGACACATGAAATTAACCATTACAGATGGCTTCAAACAGTCCCAGTCTTCAGCATTCCAAATTAAAAACTCAAGCAAAGAAAGTAAGCTTTTTTTTTCCCTAGGATCCATATACCAAGCCCAAATAAAGATCTTGATTAGACATACTTTTATCCCATGACCATCCCAGAAATGCCACTACTATGGTTGACAGGCCCATCAGCACCTCATGCATTGGCAATGGGGCATGGTAAGCCCTTTGTAACTGTTCCGCCATCATGTTCACTGAGCATATGACTATCTGGGACATACTAAGCCATCTTATAGGTGGGTTCGTGCTATGTAAATTCCCATCCAGTGCTGAGTTCATATTTTGGGGAAAGGTGTATGTGGCTAAATGTTGTGGGATAAGAGACAAGTGGAAGGATAGACAGAGAAGAGTCCACCTTTAAGTATGTGGGAAGGAAACGTGTTTCAACTGCATAGTCTATGATCTATTCATTGATCACCACCTAATTCATTCCAATAGGAACACACTGGACAACAATGAATGCCTTGGCCAAATTAGATAAAATTGTTTGGAATCTTCTTTAGGTGATGATAGGGCTCCCCAGGTTTTAGAATGTGGATATAAGTTGGGATGTGTTATAATTATTTGTTCCTATTCCATTAGCCTATTCCTATTGTTTGGAGAGTTATTTAAATTAGTTATTGATATCTATTTAATAGTGAATAAATATTGATAGTTTTATTTCTAGTTATTCATATTTGGTTTGTGTTTGAACTCTAAAATATGTTTACACCTAAGTCAATCTATGACATCTATGAGAAAACTTTTCCCTCTCAATTTCAGATACACTTATGCATCTGTTGTTTTTTTTTTTTAATTCAAATTCAAGGGATCCCTGGGTGGCGCAGCGGTTTGGCGCCTGCCTTTGGCCCAGGGCGCGATCCTGGAGACCCGGGATCGAATCCCACGTCGGGCTCCCGGTGCATGGAGCCTGCTTCTCCCTCTGCCTGTGTCTCTGCCTCTCTCTCTCTCCCTCTGTGACTATCATAAATAATAATAAATAAATAAATAAATAAATAATTCAAATTCAATTTGCCAACATATAGTATAACACCCAGTGCTCTTCCCATCAAGTGTGCTCCTTAGTACCTGTCACTCAGTTACCCCATCCCCCTTCCGCAGCCCTTTGTTTCCCAGAGTTAGGAGTCTCTCCGGGTTTGTCTCCCTCTCTCATGTTTACCACTTACGCATCTGTTGAACAATTTATTTATTTCTGTCTTTAAAACTTGTTGTTTCCTCCGTCCTTGTTGTGACTCACCCCTTTCATTTGTTGATTCAATAGCTACAATGTTCCAGGCTCTGTGAAAGATGCTCAGGTTATATGGATGGACAAGGCAGGGATGGTTGGTCTATATCCTATCGAGAAACCCAGACTGAAACAAATCATTGTAGGTGTGACACTGGGGCCTCAGAGCCTGCATTTGTGTACTAACCTCACTCAGGCTCTCTCTGACTCTCATACCATTATTCTCCTCTGCTCTACTTCTCTCATCCAGTGTGCTTTTCTTTTATCTTGCAATGTTTTATTTATATTTGAAAGCTACCTGAATTCTTTTGGGAAGGAAGCAGAATATAAATGAACTAACAGCTCTTATTTTGCAGTGTGAGTTTAGCTATTTTAGCCAATGCATTTTGTTATCTTAGTAAAATGCCCTATTCAAGAACCATCTCAAAAGCATGTTACAGGTAGAAAGGTACACTAGTTGGAACGAGAGGACCCTTCTGCCTAGATTCTAGTCCCCACTGTGGGCAGAATCAGATAAGCAGCCCTCTTCTGGGGATGTTTCTCAAATTTAAATAATGATAACTGCACTATTAAAAGAATTATCATAGACCTCCATTAATGACTTATTTTTATTATGTCACTTAAATATGGAAAGTCATAAAATAAGGTATAAACTCCATATGTATATAGTTGTTATACAACTATAAAGCCAAAACAAATTTGTTTATTAAATACAAGCAAGTCTGCAAAGCTAAAATACACAAATCAACAATTTTAATGTGATGAAGAATGCTGTTTTGCTGGAATTCAATTTCAAGCACAGCCTCATAACCGATTTTATGTATTTTTTGGTTTCCCTTTTGTGACTTCCATAGTACTGATGTGACTTCAAAAATACTACTACTAACACTTATTCACCTAAGTATGCTTTTCAAGACAGTATTAACGTTTTCAAGACGTTGTTCTTTTAGTTGAATAAAATCTTACACATAAGCAAAACTGTCAGTGAGAAATCCAGGAATTTAAATCCAGTTTTAAGAGTAGCTCTATAAAACTGTCTTGTTCTTTTGAAGATAAAGTTAACATCACAATATAATTGGAATATACATTAAATGAATCACAAACCTAATTACTGCTTGAATAAGGAACAGAAAAATGCTTCACTGTATATTTGCTATTATGCTTGCTGCTAATGAATTTTTGCAAGTTGGTACATATAACGATGGGATCTGCTTACAAGAGGAATACATACTGACTGCAGTAGAGCAGATTCTTTTGAATGTAAAACTTTGACCATGGGATTAGTGAATCAACTCTCTCAGCACTTTCCTCTTTTCAAACTCCTGCAAAATTTTTGTCCGCATAGCATCCTCATTGGAAGTACAAGTATTGTGTGGATATGCTCAGAATTCTATGTGATTCTGATAATCCTAATTCTTTTTTAAGATTACCATTGAGATTAAAATGTAATAGTAATAATAATTTTTTAAAAAAAGATCCCAGACCTTAGGGAAACATACACAGCCCATAGCTTAAGAAATATTGCCCTGCAGAATGCTTTTATATCAGGTTGACCCCTATGACATAGAATAATAGCCTCACAGAATTGAGACAGAGAGGGCATCCCCAAGCCCAAGTCCAGGCTTCTTTCTCATCTTTCCTCTTCACCACTTGTCACCATTTGCCCCCATCTGTGGACAGACTTATCCTTGGCCCATCAGCTCCTGCCCTAGATGCCAAGGGGTCATTGTCTACCTTTACCAGATGCTCTGACGAAAAGAGGATTGAGGAGCTCTCCAACTGTGCTTCCTACATTGTAATATGCACATACATCCCTGTAGATCTTGCTCGAATGCAGATTCTGACTTAGTAGGTCTAGAGTGGGGCCTGAAATTGCATTTCTTTCTTTCCCTCTTTCTTTTTTAGATTTATTTATTTATTTGAGAGAGAGAGAGAGAGAGAGAGAGAGAGAGAGCACACATAGTGGGAGGGGCAGAGGAAGAGAGAGAGAGAATCCCAAGCCAGCTCCATGCTAAATGGGGAGCCTGAAGTGGAGCTCGAGAGGAGGCTTCCATGACTCTGAGATCACGACCCCAGTCCAGACAAAGAATCTAGCCCTTAACTGACTGTGCTACCCACCGCCCCTGAAATTGTATTTCTAACAGGTGTCCGGCATCCATGCAATGCTCCAGCCCGCACTGGAGAAGACTGAGTCTAAGCCCTGTGGCTCTCTTCTAGGACACACCTTAGAAGAGGCAAACTTTGCATCTTTTGCCCTAAATTACTGGAAATTTGCCCTAATCCTGTGTTTTGCATGGGACTTTGGCATTTTGGCTTCTATAAAATGGAGCAAGGACTTATTAAATAGATTAAACAGATTACATGAGTCTTATTTTTATCCAAGAGAAAGCAAAGTTTCATCAGACTCAAAGGTCTTTATATTCTAGGAACTTTTCATATCACTTGTTGGTATGAAGTTTCTGTAAGATTAATAGCCAAAAGATCAATAACTAAAACTCTAGTAACCCTGAATTACTTAGAATTCTTAGTGGTAAATCAATAAATTGATTAATTTAGAAATGAATTGAGTGATTTTATTTTCCTTTTGGGGTGGATTTCACTGACTGCCAGAGCACTTAAATGTGCCATTATATAAGCCTGTTCCCAGATTGATATTTATGGTTAGGAAGTATTTTGATTTTTAATTAAATGCTATATATTGTTGGAAGAAACTCAGGATGAAACTCTCTTCCTTCTGTGAAACCTATGAAAATCATCCTGTATCAGTTATAAATGCAGATGGCTGTGAGTGACGGAGAATCCAACTCACTGTGGTTTTGGCAGATGGTGGGTTACTTTCCTCACATAACAAGACTCCTGGAGGTGGGTGCCCTGGCAGGTTCAGCAGCTCAGGGATGTCAGGGTCACTATCTTGGCAATTTTCCTGGTCTTTTCTTCCTCATCACAAGATGGCTGCCTCCCATTTAAGGAGTCAGATCTGCATTTAAGAGGAGAAAAAGGAGGATAAGGAGGGCATCCTCTGTATCCATGGATTCAACCAAAATAGCCAAACATTTCTGAAAAGCCCCAGTGGCCTCCTCCATGTGTCATTGGTGATAACCGTGTCATGTGACCATTCCCTCCCCAACCCCCAATAATGGAGGCAAGGGAGAAGTTTGAGAATAGATGATGAATCATCCATCCAATTATTATTTTTTTTTTTACTCTCCAAAGTTCTCTTTAACTGAAGCAGAATATTGTTTAACTTCCGTTTGTTTGTTTGTTTGTTTAATGATACGTCTCTGGTGATAGTAATTGCGGTGGTTTAAGAAGTATGAGAGATACATGAAATTCCTGAAAAGAAGCTCAAGGTTCAAAGATTTCTGATGAATATGAAAAGTAGAACCCTACGACCTGAGGCTCATTCTAAGAACATGTGAAAGTGTCCTGAGGTAAAAAGGTCACAGGGTCATCAACTAAGTCTTGGAGACATTCTTGTGGTTCCATCCCGCTGAGTCCACAAGGACTGCAGGATTCAGCAGGAAAGATTTCTCCTTCCTTTCCTTAGAGCATTTTTGAAGCTTTTAAAAGGAGAGTTTCTAGAAACATGACAATGCGACAGAGTTCCTGGCTCCTGGCTCCTTTGTCCTTCCCTGGTTTTATCACAGCAGGCTGCTGTTCCCAGTGGGTCCACATCCCACTGGAGACCTCAGCATAGCCTCATTCCCCCTCCCTACATGCCCCAGGGGAGACCTTCTTCATTAAGCAGCTAAGAAAGAACATTGCAAAGATTCCAGCACTTGTTCAGTGTTTGATTTCTTGACCTCTTCTTTATTTTGACACTTTGATATGATCCAGTAGTTCTTAGCATTAAACTTGGCCTATTTGACATATTTGTTCTAAACTGGTCATGGATTCTTGACTTTGTCCTTAATTTCTAATTCTACTTATAAGCTTTAGGTTTTTAGTGACTATGTCTAAGGAAGTCCCTTAGTGACTATTTCTATGGGCCCATGCATTTATCTGTGTGGAGAGTCTTTTGTTTTCCAGTTTTGCTAGGAGTCCTGTATTTCTTATCTTTTTGCAGAACTAAGATGGCTGCTGTTATGATGTTAGGCCAACCTGTATATGGATTTCTTCATTTACTTGTACTTCAGGTGCTGCCATACAGGATGCTGTATCAGGATGGCGTCCCCACCACCCCTGGAGGTCAGCCTCAAATGGAATAAAGCATATTTAACCATATTTTGAGTGTTCTCTCCTCCATGTCTAGGATCTCTGTTACTAAAGTACCAGACTATAATCACCCAAAATTGTATTTTCAAAAGGAGAAAGTCTATTCATACATATTTAACTGTACAATAACATCTTCTTGAGATCTATTTTGATGAGTTTTTCTTCTAGAAGTTTCTGTGTTTTTGTTTTTGTTTTTTTTTTTTTTTAGTTTCTGTGTTTTAAAGAAGATATGGGAAAGAATTCAGAAATAGGACTCAGAATAAAAAGGTTCAGATCTTGGGGAACCTGGACAAAAGAGAGTTTTTTTGTTTTTTGGGTTTTTAAAAAATATTTTCTTTATTATCATGAGAGACACAGAAAGAGAGAGAGGCAGAGACATAGGCAGAGAGAAAAGCAGACCCCCTGCAGGAAGCCCAACGTGGGACTGGATCTCAAGACTCCAGGATCACGCCCTGGGCCAAAGGCAGGCGCTCAACCAATGAGCCACCCAGGGAATCCCCAAAAGAGAGAGTTTTAAGCAAGGAGTCCTACCTGGGCCCCTTAAAATGGAAGGTGTATGGGGCAGAGTGTGCATACATTACTGCTCTTTATAAGGCTTGGCCCCACCGCCAAGTATGATCAAAGAGATGTTGCCATAAGGGAACCTACTCCAAGAATAGCTTGGGTTACCACAAATGTCTGGAGTAGGAGTGGTGGCTGAATTGCAAGAAAATGGCACTGAACAAGGAAGTAAGAAACTAAAGAGAAACTGAATCTGCTCCTCAGGGCTCCTTGAAGGCAACCCCAATAGTGTCTTTTACTAAATACTTTCAGAGAGTAAAGACTGTAATTTCTGTGGACAGAAAGAAAAACTTGAATTAAAAATCAGATTTCATCTCAACTTTCTAACATAATAAATTAAGACCAGAATGAGCAGTGGGGGGACTCGACCTTTCTGCTTTTCTCAGACAATATGATATGTCCCCATTTGATAAATGCTTATGGTGGTGATCATGGTGAAAATATGAGTGCTTCTTTGTGAACAAAAAAGCATTTAATTACCAAGTTGTTTGCAAAGAATATAAACCTGATATTAAAAGGTTGAAAGAAACTTAGAACTAAGTTCGTGTCTACAAAGCTGTAGTTGTCAAGAAGGTAGGATGCTGGGACAAAAACAGGCAAATAGATCAATGGAACAGAATAAAAAACCCAGAAATGGACCCACTATTGTATGTATCTTAATCTTTGAAAAAGCAGGAAAAAATGTCCAATAGAAAAAAGTCAGTCTTTTCAACAAATGGTGTTGGGAAAACTGAACAGCAACATGCAGAAGAATGAAACTGGACCACTCTCTTACACCATCGACAGAAATAAATGAAAAAATGGATGAAAGACCTAAATGCGAGACAGGAAGCCATCAAAATCCTAGAGAACACAGGCAGCAACCTCTTTGACCTTGGCTGCAGCAACTTTTTGCTAGACACATCTCTGGAGGCAACAGAAACAAAAGCAAAAATGAACTATTGGGACTTCATCAAGATAAAAGGCTTCTGCACAGCAAAGGAAACAATCAATAAAACTAAAGGGCAGCCTACAGAATGGGAGAAAGTATTTGCAAATAACATGTCTGATAAAGGGTTAGTATTCAAAATCTATAAAGAACTTATCAAACTCAGCACCCAAAAAACAAATAATCCAGTTAAGAAATGGGCAGAAAACATGAATACACATTTTTCCAAATGACATCCAGATGGCCAACAGGCACATGAGAAGATACTCCACATGACTCCTCATCAGGGACATATAAATCAAAACCACAATGAGATACCACCTCACACCTGTCAGGACAGCTAAAATGAACAACACAACAAACAACAGGTGTTGGCAGGGATGTGGAGAAAGGGGAACCCCCTTACACTGGTGGTGGGACTGCAAACTGGTGCAGCCACTCTGGAGAACAAGTTCTTCAAAAAGTTAAAAATGGAACTGCCCTATGAGCCAGCAATTGCACTACTGGGTGTTTACCCAAAGGATACAAAAATACAGATTCGAAGGGGTACATGCACCCCAATGTTTATAGCAGCATTACCATCAACAGCCAAACTATGGAGAGAGCCCCAATGTCTATCGACTGATGAATGGATAAAGAAGACGTGGCAGGGCACCTGGGTGGCTCAGTCAGTTAAGCATCCAACTCTTGACTTTGGCTCAGGTCATGATCTTAGGGTTGTGGGATTGAGCCCCATGTGGGGCTCCTCCTCAGTGCAGAGCCTGCTTAAGATTCTCTCCTTCTCCTTCCACCCTTCCCTCATTTACACATGCTCTCTCTTTCTCCCTCTCTTAAGTAAATAAATAAATAAATAAATAAATAAATAAATAAATAAATTCTTTTTTTAAAAAAAAAGATGTGACATATATCTAGAATGGAATATTAATCAGCCATCACAAAGAATGAAATCTTGCCATTTGCAACAACATGGATGGAGCTAGAGTATATTATGCTAAGTGAAAAAAGAGAAAGACAAATTCCATATGATCTCACTCATACGTGGAGTTTAAGAAAGAAAGCAGATGAACATACGGGAAGGGGGCAAAAAGAGAGAGAGGTAAGCAAACCATAAGAGAATCTTAATGAAAGAACAAACTGAGGGTCGCTGGAGGGGGTAGTTGGGTGATGGGCATTAAGGAGGGCACTTGTTGGGATGAGCACTGGGTGTTACATGCAACTGGCGAATCACTGAATTCTACTCCTGCAACTAATATTACACTATATGTTAACTAACTAGAATTTAAATAAAAATTTGGGGAAAAAAGGAAGTGTAGTGTCAAGATGTTTAAAAATGACCAAAAATGGTTGACTGTTTAAATACATACAGTGGCAAAAATATACCCTTGCTTTTGGAGCAGCAAAGAGGTGTCAGCTTACGGAACGAGGAAATGATGGTTCTTAAACACACTGTTTTGATGAGCGACAGCTGGTGACTATGTTCTGTGTGTGGCATTTCAGAGTGTTTTTGTGTGTGCATGTGGTAAAGTACCAAGAGTTGTATGTAACCAACTCCTAGGCCTTGGAATTGACTTCCTCCAAGTGGCTGCTTTTTCCCCAATGCTGGATCTCTTGTCATACAACCTGTTTTCCTGTTCCCCGATGCTTTGGTTTGCATTTTTATCATTTTTTCCCTAAATCTTCATCACCCTTCAGAAATGACATAGCCTCCTTCTTCAATAAGAAAATGGAAGCTGTTTGGCCCACTTCTCTTTGGCTTCCGTGCCCTCTGCCCTCTGGTAATGATGTCTTTACCCATCCTTCCCTCCTTCCTGTCTCAGAGGAAGCATCATCCTTAATTCTTTCCAGGGCTAATCCATCTGCCTGTGGTCTTGAGTCTTGATTTATCTCTCATCTCCAATCTCACCCTCTCTCTCTTCACTGGCATTTCCCATACATATACATGTTGAATTTGTACCATCCTTAGATGAAACATGTCACCTTTCAAAGGCCATTCCCAGCTTGCTCCCTGCCTATCATCGCTGTTGACCAGACCTGAGACCCCATGTCCCTGGGAAACGGTTGCTGCCCTAGCCTCACCTCCTCTCTTTTGTCAAAGTCCTGGAGGCTCCTTGGTTCTGACAGGTCCCCCTTCCTCATGCCACCATCTACCTCAGAACACCAACTCTTCCCTACTGTGGGGCTAGAGGTCCCATGTCTCTCTTGTCTCAGGCTTGACTTTCTCCCCTAGACCTGGAGCCTGCTCTTCGTTTTTGAACTGTACTGTGCAAAGCTGTTCTGAAGATCCAATGAGATAACAGATGTGAAGTCACATGAAAAACACTTAAGAAATGGGAGCTTTTTATCAGAGTTAGCTTGTCCCTGACTGTAGAAAACTGACTCGAACACCCTACCTCCCCCACGGCCCCCCAGCCCGTCCTCCATCCCTGCTGTCCACCAGTGAACAACCTAAGCTGAGGTCGTACATTGAGCTCTCTCCCCACAGATGACATGCCGGTCTGCGCAACTGCACCTCCACCCGGCACCCTCCATTCCCACACAACTTGGACTCCCCAGTAGGGGTATCTCCAAAGTTACTGCTTCGTCAGAGTGAGTGGACAACCCGGCCATCTGCTCCATGACACGTAACATCTCAAACCTTGGTTTTATAGGTTGTGATTTATCAACTTATACCTTAGGACCCTAACTCTTTAAAGGTCAAAGTCCACTCTCCTAGGTGTTGAGTCTGTTTCCTTCCTGTCTCTCTGTAGCGTTTCCTTCTGGCTCTTGAAATCTCTCCTATTGTAACTGATTTCCCTCAAAATCAGGCTCTTTCTCTCTGCCTCTTCCTACACCCATGCTCCGAGAGCCCCTCTGACATTGTATACCTTTCTTGCCTGACCAGGCTCATTACCTATTCACCAGGAATGCCCAAATCACCACAACATGAGTCTAGGCTTCCCTAACTCCAGACCCAGGGGGCCTTCAAACTATACACTTCCAACAGTCTCTGGTCCCCTTCCTTCCTCCTGCATCCCCCAACTCTGTGACTGGGAAACCCACCCACCTCCATTCAAGGCAGAAAATTCAGTTACCACCGACCCCCCCCCCCCCCGCCGCCCCACCACCACCTACTGCTCCAACTACAGATTTCATCCATCTCCATGCTTTATCCATCTTACTTCTTTCCCATCTTTTCACTATGCTTAGTTCAAACCCTCACGATGTTTTATCCAATTTCAGTAACTTCCAAACTGGTCTCCCTCCTCACCACCCGCACTCTGGGGCCAGCTATCTTTAGAGAATTCACATAGCCACCCTGCTTCACTGCTTTTGACGAGTCTCCTTTGCCAAAATCATTAGGAAAGCATTCCATATCCTCCACAATCAGGCTCCGGTTTGTTCTTTTATGCTCACCTCTTGCCAAAAGCCCCCTGGACCCAAGCTGAGTGGGATGTGGTCTCTGTTTTGTTTGTTATTTCATTTCATCAACTGATCAACTAATTTTCACTCACAGGTTTTCTCCTCTGCCAAACAGCTCAGCCCTGCCTGAATTGTTTAGCATATGTAGATGATTCAATCCCAGAAAATATCTTTGCGTGGATATTTTTAGTCATCAAATGACATAAACACTCTACACATTAATCATAGAGTTTATAAAATTTCAAAGGAAACCTATAACTATATGATGGCATCTCAGAAATGTTTGAAAGAATCATGGCATAATGATATTAGCAGAACAATTCCCAAAACTTCATCCCATTGATATCCAACGCTTATTTACCCAAGCTGTGGGAAGGAAACAGCACAAATAACTCACAACATTAAGTAGAGAAATAGACATATTTTGTTGGATAATACATGATATTTTTTTTCCATCTTGCAGAGTGACTTTTCTAAGGAGGCTTCTGTTAGATTGAGAAAAATTAATTTCTAATCCCAGCCATCAAGCAGCTGATGCTAAACTGAGGAGTGACTCAAAAGCATGGGAATTTCAGGCATCAGGCTGACTGGGAGACTATATCTGTTATAGTCTTCATAAAATATGAATTTTAATATGAATTTACAACTCTAATTTGGACGTAAAATGTGTTTTTCCAGCCCCACTTGGCTATTGATTTGCTTTCATTTTATGCCATCGCGGCTTATGTCTTAACTCAAGATTGTCGTTAACGCTACACCAGGAACCTGCTTCCTGACGTATGCTCTATAACTGCTAGGAATGTAGAAAGTTGGTGATTTTTGGTTTCTTTGTCATTGTGTATGGGTCAGACGTAAAGTACATTCATACAGCGGAGTCTACAAAATATAGTCATTGTTGAAATGAGAGGTCATTCTATTTTTACTCACTTTCACTTTAATTGCAAATTGTTAGTGCAGGAATTTCCACAAAAGGGTTATGCAAGCATGCCCAAATTGCTTGAAATATTTTCCACTTCTCTGACTTCCCATGGGAAAAGCCACTAGGTTGCATTTGTGGCATCTCAGTTGGTTCAAGCAGCCTAATTGGGATTTAGAAGCTTTCAACTGTGCGGGTGTACAGAGGGACATCCAGGATTGGAACTCCTGTCTCCGTTTCCTCTCTCGAATCTGGAAAAGTGTAAATCACCCATCATTCATACGATCTGAATGATGGCAGCCAACATCCAGATTTTATTCTTTCACTGTTCCCATTTTTACATTTAATTCTTTAAAATGATTTCAAAAAAAAAAAAAAAAAAGAAGAAGATTTCAACTGTTGGCCAGGAATTTCGTCAGGAAAGCAAAGTACACTATTGTGTTCTCTTTAAAAAAAAGTAGAGGGGGGGGGTAGTTTGCATCTCCTCTGGGAGAAATATACTCTTGGGCACTGGGAACTTTCCTGTCTCTTAGGCAGAAGCACCTAATCACCGCCCCATCTGTCAGAGCCACCTAATTGCAAACACGGGCCTTTCGCAAGGTAGTGTACTAATGCAAAACAATTAATTAAAGCTCGGAGGAGAAGAGCTGTTTAAAGGTACATACTCCTCCCCTCCAGAAGTAGAACTCCCACCATGTGGTCTTGCACCGATTCTCTCCCATGCTTTCTTACATACCCTCGTCCGCCTACCCACGCAAATTGCATTTGCCCTACTTTTCAGTTGCCCCTGTCCAGCATTCGATGCAACTGAGACGAGTCAGGGAAAAAGCCAAAGTCAGCAGGTCTTTACTTGTCTCCCAAGCTTTACTGGGCATTTAATATAAACCCCTGGGGGTCTTGTTAGAGTGCAGATTCTGATTCAGCAGGTCTGAGGGGGGCCTGGGAAGTGTCATTTCGAGGGGCCTCCCAGCAGTTCTGCTGCAGCTGCTGCCAGACCACAGTTTCAGTAGAATGATCTAGGTTATGAGATGCTCTCCCCACAACCCCCCACCCCGATGTGAATTGGGACTTATATTTTCAGGATTCCTGTGCAAGCCCGTCTCCATCTCACTGGCTCCATACAATGGGCACATCCTCAGATGATCTCAGCTGTTTCACGGCTTCTCAAACCTACTTTCCTCCTTGGCCTCAGTCGCTATTTCCTCTGGAATCCTTAAGGAAGCACTTCAGCATCTAGGACTCTGAGAGATCACGCAAGGAGTATGTTCAAGACGTGTTCCCTCCTGATCGTTTGAGAAACAAACAAAGACACACGTCTTCTCCTCTTGATTATACCTGAACTGTGGCCAGGCAGGGCGCCGTTTGGAAAAACATACTGGGCATGAGAAATGTGTCCCAAACTCCCTAGGGGTCTTAAGCTCATGTGCCTCAGGTTCCTTCTCAGTTAAAAAAAAAAAAAACAAAAACTATAAGGCTCAATTTGTTGATCTTTAAAACCCCCTCTTTCTCTAACCCTTGAGGATTCTGACAGTTGGTCATTAAATCGTCTAGAGGAATTCCTACTGGCTTAAACCTGTGGATGCTCTTTTAGGAAGGCCATCCTATTAATACGGAAACCCTGTTGAACTCTGCAAATTCTGGTCCCACCTTTGTGGGACCCAGGAGGATATTACTCCACCTATAAGAATAGCATGAGGGCACTGCAACCTTGTTAGGTTTTTTTTTTAATTAAAAATTTGGGGGGGGGGCAGCCTGGGTGGCTCAGCGGTTTAGCACCTGTCTTCAGCCCGGGGCATGATCTTGGAGACCCAGGATCGAGTCCCACATCGGGCTCCCTGCATGGAGTCTGCTTCTCCCTCTGCCTGGGTCTCTGCCTCTCTGTGTGTCTCTCATGAATAAATAAATAAATAAAAAATCTTAAAAAAATTTTTTTAAAGATTTATTTGTTTTAGAGAGAGAGTGGAGGGGGTGAGAAAGAGGGAGAGAGAAACCTAAGCCAACTCTATACTGAGCATGGAGCCCCACAAGGGGTTCAATCTCATGATCCTGAGCATGGAGCTCCACAAGGGGCTCGGTCTCATGATCCTGAGCATGGAGCTCCACAAGGGGCTTGATCTCATATTTGTGAGATCAGGACCTGAGCCGAAACCAACAGCTGGACACCTAACCGACTGTGCCACCCAGGTACCCTTATTTTTGTTATTTTTTTTCAGTAGGCTCCATACTCAGCATGGAGCCCAAGGGGGTTTCGAACTCACAACCCTGAGATCTAGACCTGAGCTGAGATCAAGAGTCAGCCTGAGCCACTCAGGTGCGCCTACATCCTTGTTAGCTTATACCTACCCGTCTTTATGGCTGGACTCTGAGTTTCTGGTCTAAGCTCTCTGTGGGGAAGGGAGGCAGTCATGAGGACTGTGCCTCGTTGCCAAGACCACAAGACTTGGTGGGCCCAGGTAAGTATTTACCCCAAGCACATCAAGTCAGCCTAACCCAAAACAGGAAGTAGAGAGTGACTCTAAGAAGCCAAGCCAGAGACAAGACCTGCAGTGAGCTGGAACCAGAGTCAAGAAAATAAGGTATGATCAGAAACTGGGAGACTTGGGAACAGTCCAGGAAGCAGAATTTGAAAGGACGTGGAGTGAGTGGTTTTGGGTGGAGACTGAAAATGCTTGCAGGGGGTACAACTAATGTTTGAGTTACTCTATTAAAGGAGCTACTGGGGGCTAGTCAGAGAACCTTGTGAGGGCAGAAACTCTACTCGTGTTCTGCAGAGTACTTCTAACAATTACATGCTCGAGTAAAAGAGATGAGCCAAAGTGAAAATGTGCAAATGAACGAATGAATGAAACAAGTCTATTTTCAGACCAGGTAATTTATCCACGCTCCTCCTATCCATTCTCTCCTTTTTCTTGGCAGCCGTACAAGTTCATATTTTCATTATTTCTCAAGCAAACCGAAGGGACTCCCCATTTCTCCAGTCCCTCCCAACTTTACTTCATACTTCACAATGGCAGCAGGTTCAGTTCTTGTTGGTGCCTTAGTTACCTGCATATCCTTTTCCATCAGAGAATGTAAGTCTCTTGAGGTTGATGGCAAGTGATCTACCAAGTTTTGTATGTTTGCTGTGGCTAGCACTCAATAACTATTTGGGCTTTTTTTTTTTTTTAAGATTTTATGTATTTATTTGAGAGAGAGTGAGTGAGCAAGAACACAGGTCCAGGGAGAAGTAGAGGCAGAAGGAGAGGGAGAAGCAGGCTTCCCACTGAGCAGGGAGCCCGACGCGGGGCTCGATCCCAGGACCCTGGGATGACGACCTGAACCAAAGGCAAACACTGAACCCACTGAGCCACCCAGGTGCCCCTCAATAACTATTTGTTGAACTGATTCATTATAAGTCATTTTAAGATCAATATCCCAAACATTTAAGGTAATAACTTTCTTACAATGTTATTTTTCAGTACTCAGACGTCTGAGAGTTATACTTGATTGAAATGTTCTTATAAAATCAACTCATTTAAACTTTCACATTAATTATTACTCTAGGATTGAGTTAGTATTTTTTTAAGTTAGGAAAGCCTTTCATGAAGTAGAGATTCTTCACTTAAAAAAAAAAAAGCAAACTGTGTGAGAGCTATGGGCACCCTTTCCCCAACAAATGCACCTGTGCACATATGCACCATCTTGCATGTGTTTCCAAGGGGTTCAGGAATCCTCTTGCAGGCCCCCAGAGTTGATAGAAGTCAAGCCTAGAACTTCTGCTGGAGAAGAATGAAGGTTTTCTGCAGCTGAAACACTCTCCCTTGTTTCCTCCTTCACTCTCTTCCCCCAGCCTTGCCACCTGGCATTCAGGAATGCAGAGAATCAGTCCATCAATACCCATTTTGAAATTAAAAACAGAAACTAGGCAGGAGGCAGGGTACAGTATATTCTGTGCTCTTATCAACAATAGTCTTTATCATGTGATTATAAAAATCAAGGAAGGATTGGCTGATGTGACCACTCTGGAAGCCTGGAAACATAGGCAGGTGCTTTTGCAATTGCCAGCTGATGAAAGAGAGCACACCTCTCCACCCAGCCCTGGGGGCTCCTGGGAGCTTCTAACTGTCCTTGAGGAAATGTTAAGAGCAAGGGCGGATTCTGAGCCTGAGGAGCACCTCCCCCTTTTATTTCTTTGAAGATTCCCTTCCCCATCCCTTCAGTTTCAAAATAGTGTGTGGATCTGACATATAGGAAAGGTTGCTAGGAGAAGGGGGATTAGGGCCTCAAAAATAAAAAAATGAAGCTAACCTCTCAAATGTTGATTCTGGTTTAATTCCCTGACAGCTTTGTCCCAGAAGTAAGGGCTTCCAAGTTTCTGTTTCAAGCGAAGATATTTCCATACCCTTTTGCAATTTTGAAATCAGAAATTTCTCTGATGCAAGTTGTCATAGCATGATGGAAGAGAACAGAAAAATCTGTTGAGATCTCAGGATTCACTCACCTCTCACACTCTTTTTTCATTTCACTCTTTTTGCTGGCCTTCTATCTCACAGTGGTAGTTTCACCAGGGTCCAACCAGCCTTTGAAATGGATCCTCAACCTCTTTAGAAGCTCTTGAACCTTCTCTGGGCTCCACCAGTTTAGCTCATGATTGATTTCCCAGCATGTTGAGAGGCAGATGGTTTGATAAGCAGCATGTTGATGCATAAAAAGCACAGTCATTGATGATCAATTATATAAGAAAATTACGGTTTAATAGACATCATCAATTTTGATTTCTGTCACCAGAAGAGGTAAAATGATGGGGTGGGAATAGTATGTGTTTCCTTTAATTAACCTGTGAAGAAACCGATTGTCTTGTGGCAGGCTTCACATTCAGTCATTTCAAACTGAGAGGGAACCAAGTTGCAACCAGAATGACAGATATTAAGAGATGTACGTGAGAGGAAGACCCTGCATTTGGAGGAAGATGGTTTGAAAACTAACCCAAGCATCATTTAATAACAGTGTACACAGTATCTTGGATGGAAAAATCCATGAAATTTTCCACTGTTCAAATTTAAGGCCCCAGAAGTAGCATAGCAAAAATCAGACACAACCTGCTATCAAATCAATGCCACCAGACTAATTGTTCTCTTCACCAATGAAAGGTAGGACATAGTGTACATAGGAGTTGAAGCAAATATATTTGAGGTTCTCTGGCAAGCTTCTTGCTACTTAACTCTGTGGGTTTAGACAACACTATGCACGTCTAGATCTCAGTTCCCCATTGATAAAATAAGAGGATTATAGTTGTAGGACCTAGCACGTTTTAACACTTTCACAGTGTCAAGGACCGTGCCTGGCGTTTTAATGTATTTTCTTTAATCTCTTAAGCAACTTTACGAAGTAGGTATTATTTCCACATTACAGAGGAAGTTAAGGTACAGAGAAAAGAATTAATCACCAGATGTGACATAAGAAACAAGTGATGGATCTATGATTGTTACCCTCCTCTATGGGACTCCCAAGATAGTCCCTGACAGGCTTGGATTAGTTTGTAGGGGCGTCGTAACAAAATGTCACAGACTGCGTGGCTTAAGCCATAGCCATTGATTGTCACAGTTCTGGAAGCCAGAAGTTCGAGATCAGGGTGTTGGCAGGGATGGCTCCTTCTGAGGATGCACAGGAGACTGTTCCATCCCTCTCTCCTAGCTTCTGGTGGCTTGCTGGCAATCTTTGACATTCCTTGACTTGTGCGTGGCAGGATGACTCCAATCTCCACATGGTGTTCTCTCTGTGTTCATGTCTGTCTAAATCCCCTCCTTTTATAAAGGTGCTAGTTATATAGGATAATAAGCCCATCCTACTCCAGCATGATCACATCTTAATAATTTCATCTGCGGCCGCTCTATTTCCAAATGAAGTCACATTCAGAGGTACTGGGCATTAGGACTTGAAGATATGAATTTGGCGGGGACACAGTTGAACCCAGAACAGTGCTTTTAATCTTATTAAGGCCCTACGAGAGAAATACACAAAGAGTTTATTAATAATAGGATATAAGCAATAGTTCCAGATGACACTTTATGCCAGAGTGCATTAGTGTTTTCTTGGGTGGATAATCAGCACTAGCGCTTCAGAAACTTAAGGAAACCACATTTGGCTGGATGACAAAGCAGTGCCTTCCACTGCGATGGGACTTACACTGAGTGGAAATAAATGGCAAAGTCCATGTGGTCAGTAAGGAGAAGAAAGAGGGGTGTTGCCGTGTGTTAAACAGTGCGTGTTTGTTAGAAAGTGTGAGATACGTAAAGAAGGGATGCTGTCCCTGTCATCAAGGAACTTACAATTGAGCTCCAGAGGCATGAATCAAACCCGAGAAAAGTTAACTCTCAAGGCAAATGTTTAGAAGATGATCTTCACCAACACATCTCTGGGCAGCTGGGCAGTAGGGTGACCTGCGGTGGCCACATGAGTGACAGAGGCCACAGTGAGCTCCAGTACTTTGAGAATGTCCTTGGGTCACTAATGATGTGAACTGGGGTTTTGGCTTTATTTTATTTATTTTTATTTTTTTATTTTTTTTTAAAGATTTTATGTATTTATTCATGATAGACAGAGAGAGAGAGAGAGAGGCAGAGACACTGGCCGAGGGAGAAGCAGGCTCCATGCTGGGAGCCCAACCCAGGACTCTGTCCCAGGACTCCAGGATTGCGCCCTGGGCCAAAGGCAGGCGCTAAACCGCTGAGCCACCCAAGGATCCCCTTAGCTTTTTTTTAAAGGGTGGGCTTTGTGTAGGAGAACAGCAGGCAGAGGGGTTCCCACAGAGAGAACAAAATAGTCAAGTCTGAGGCCTGACTTGCCATCAGACTTGCCAGTTGGGCTGAAACACCAGGTTCTTATAGGGAATGCTGTCAGGCTACCTTCAACTTCCCAGAATCCTGCATCAAAGTGACCCATCTAGGAAGGCATTTAATCAAAGTATGTGGTCAAAACTTGTGTTCTATAGGACATTGGTAGGTGTTCTTCAATTGGTAAAAAAAAAAAAAACAAAAACAAAAAAAACAAAAAACAGGTTATAGGTTTAATAAGTTTAGGAAATACTGCATTAATGGTAAGATTTCAGTCAGATACTAGCAAAAAACAAGTGGCATCCTCAAAGGGAGCAATTTCAGGAGAGTTTAGTAAATGACTGGGCAAGATTTGAGGAAACCACAAAGGAGGGAGAGTGGCCCGTGGCTGGTAGCAGCAGGAGCCATTAACTATCCCTAGGCTGAAGGGTGTAGGGTAGAAAGGCTGTTGCCCCTGCAGAGGGATGGCTGACGGGGACGTGCCCTTGAGCTGAGGATGCAGCCAGCCCATGATGACTTGATGGGGCAGAGTCAGGGGAATATATATCCCCTCCCACTCTCCCCCCCCTCCCCCCGTCCTGTTCAAACCCACTCATGCCAAAGTCCAGGCAATCCATTGATAGAAAGCCTCAAGTCATCCTCCCGAGGCACAGAGCGGAGAGGGGGTGGGGCTCATGGATTTTGAGGGACGGATGGAAGCTTTCCAGCACAGTTAAACAGTTCCTTCACAGGAGGGCTTCTTAGAGTATCTAGTATGTTCATGTGTTAGTGACCCTATAAAGGAGGCTAAGGAGGGCAGTATTCCTAAATTAGCTTTACCACAAAATTCCTTTTTTGAAGGATTTCTAGCACCAATGATCAAAGGAATCCAACTTGGGAATCTTTGACCTGTGGGGTGAAATCAAGCCTCTTATATCAGTCAAGCTTCTTTCAAATCAAACTGTCAGAAACCAGTCTCAAGTTAGTTTAAACAAAAAGAGGATGTGTTTGGGGCACCTGGGTGGCTCGGTTGGTTAAGTGGCCCACTCTTGATCTCATTTCAGGTCATGATCTGAGGATCGTGAGATCAAGCCCCATGTCTGGCTCTGAGCTGAACATGGAGACTGCCTAGGATTCTCTCTCTCCTCCCTCTGCTCCTCCCCACCCACTTAACCACCCCTCCACCCTCCCATTCATGTGCTCTCTCTCTCTCTCTCTCTAAAACAAAAACAAACAAATAAAACAAAACAAAACAAAAACACACCAGAACGTATTGGTTTACACATAATTGGTGAGTCAGCAGGGACCATTGATTCAGGCATGGATGGATCCAGGAACTTTAACTATAGTGAGGGTCTGTCTGTCTCTTTGGCACTCCACTCTGCCTATCTAAGCTTTATTCTGCCTGCTGGCTCTCGGCAAGAGAGCAGCACCACTGCTGACCGCCTCACACCACCTCCTCTCAGCTTGGCAATCCCAGTGAAGAAGAAACTTCTTTCTTCCTATGTCCATATGCAAATCCCATGACGATTCTGAGTGTTCCTGCCCAGGGAAAGTATTCATCTCTGAACAATACCTGTCCTGTGATCACACATTGAGGTCCTATGATAGACTCCACTCAGCCCTTTGGAGGTAGGGGGGACTGGCCGCATTTTCACAGACTCATCAGGACCCTGTCACCCCACAGAGAGGGTAAGGATGACTCTAAAGAAACAAAAAGAGAAGGCCATGAAAAAGCATGCAAACTTCTTACAAACTAAAAGGATAGCTTCCATGATCTATCACATTTCTTTCCAGAGCATTCATGTCTTCCCCCAGATTCAGCCTCCAGCAGTGTATTCCAATGCTTTCTTTTATAAACTCCCTGCTCCAGCCAGACTAATCTACTTGAACACACCATAAATTCCTGTATTTGTTCCTTAGACTCTCATCAGACTGGAATCCTGCCTCATCTGAATCAAGCCTCAAGACTGCAACAGACTCCGTCTACTGTGTCCCCCATTCCTCAGTATAAGCTATAGTTCTAGTTTTCTCTCCTCTGAACTCCTATTGCATTAAAATTCTACCCCCTGCACTTCCTTGTTAATGTGTGTATATGAGTATCTTGTATCCCTACAGACATGACTAGATTGTAAGCTCCTTAAACTCCATGAGATCATCTTCATACCTTTGGACTCTATATCTACCTTGGCTGGCCCATTGTAGATGTTAATAAATATAATTTGGTTGTTTTTTCAAAAGTTCAAGTTAGCATCCCATCTTTTCTTGTTTGCCTGCATTGTTATCAATCCTTTATGTCCTCTAGGCCACCTTATAGAGTGGCTTTGAAAAATGTTCCTACCAAAAAGAAAAGAAAGAAAAGAAAAATGTTCCTACCTTACCGGGGTCCCAGCCTCCTGTCAGAGGGTTATCAGTGTCAATGTTGTGGAAAAGAATAATCCTCTAACTCATTTATTTGTTCATTTAGTCACTTGTTCAGCTCATATCAATTACCTTCTAATCACCTTCTAATGACCAACACACTGTGTTAGGTGTTGTGGAGCATACACAGATAAATGAAAAATAGATTGTGCCCTAAGAATCCTTAAAAAGGAAGGGGAGCCTGGGTGGCTCATTTTGGTTGAGCATCTGTCTTCGGCTCAGGTCATGATCCCAGGGTCCTGGGATGGAGCCCCACATTGAGTTCCCTGCTCAGCAAGGAGCCTGCTTCTCCCTCTCCCTCTGCTCCTTGCCTCTGTTACTCTCTCCTGTTCTGTCTCTCTCTCAAATAAAAAAAATAAAATCTTAAAAAAAAAAAACTTGTAGGGAATATAAAATAAGAACAAAACACAAGGTAACAGATTGTGTGTCAAACATTTTACAATCCTCTGTAGAGGAGAATTGGCAACATCTAACAAAACTATGTAAACATTTAACCCTTAACTCAGCAATGCTGCTTCTAGGAATTAACCCTGAAAATAGTTCTCCATTTATGTAAACAGTGTATGTACAAAATTTTTCATTATGGCAATTTTGTAACAGAAAAAACTGGGAAGAAACCTAAATGCCCATCCTTAGAAGATGGTTAAATAAACTATGGAACATCCATACAGTGGAATACTATGTAACCCTAAAAAAGACAGAAGAAGATTATCTGTTGAGTGATTTCCAATATATATTGCTAAGAGAAAATAGAAGCAGGGTATAAAAGTGTACATAATGTGCTAGCTTTTGTCTATAAAAGAAAAAATATATAAAATATTATATTTGCTAATATTTGCACAATGAGAGAAGGAAAGGATGTAAACCAGAAATAAATGAAAATTAATATTTACAGGTTCGGGGGGGGCAGGGGGGTGGGGAGGAACAGGTGGTTAGGAGCAAAGCATCTAAAAGGTCTAACTTTTGAGCCATATAAATCTTTTACATATTCAAAAATGAAACTAAATTTAAAAGAAAGAAACCAAGCATTCAAATTGAATGCAAACATAAACAAATGAACATAACTGCATATCAAATTGGTAGCCTAACTACAGAGAGAAAAAAATCATCCAGGTAGCTCTGAAGCCAGGATTCTGACAACACAGTTAGTAAGAAATGTTCTAAGGTCAAAGAGAAGCAAATAAATCTTAAATTTTAGTACGTTTGTTGTCAGCAATTATATTGATGCTGTAATTTTGAAACTGTGTGTATGTGTGTGTGTTGAAGAGGGTAAATGAGTAATTACACTGATAGTGGGAACCAGAGAGCACACACTGTGGAATAAGCAAGATGTAACTCTGAAATTGGGGAAAATGAAGGAAAACTCTGTTGTGCTCAATTCGAATTTAAAATATCAGTATAATTTTTTTTAAATATTTTATTTATTTATTCATGAGAGACACAGAGAGAAAGAGAGAGGCAGAGACACAGGCAGAGGAAGAAGCAGGCTCCATGCAGGGAGCTCGATGTGGGACTCGATCCCGGGTCTCCAAGATCATGCCCTGGGCCAAGCCAGTGCTAAAATGCTGAGCCGCCTGGGTTGCCCTAAATTTTTTTTTTTTTAAATAAAGAGATTTCCTAACCTGTCCATCAAAAGAGACTAAAACAATGACATCCCAATAGAAATGAGCACTTCCAACACCCAGATTTTGTTTTCTAATTACCAATTCCCCACAGAAAGGAACTAGGGCCACTTGAGAAATGGCTTATTTCAGAATTGGTACAAGTTTAAGGTAAATATGGAGTATCTTGTTCCATAAAGCAAAGAAATACACAAACTCTAATGGAGTTGGTGTCAAAATACCACACGAAGGAACTTCAGAGTTTCTTGCTAGCCAAATTTGGCACAAACTGAGTATAAACAAGAATATGGATCATAGCATGTTGAATAAAAAAAAAAAACAAGTCTCTGCAGACTTAAAGAGAGAGATTCAGTAAAATATTACTCATCGATAAAAAGGAACTGCCAAAACACACAACATGGATGAGTCTCAAAATCAAGCAGAGTGAAAAAATCCAGACAAAAAGGATTACATTCCATAGGGTTCCATTGATATAAATTCTAGAAAATGAGAACTAGTTGAGAGTGACAGAAAGCAGAGCAGTTTTTGCCTGTGGATGGGGTTAGAGGAGAGAGGGTGAAAAGAAACATCCCTTTAACAACTGCAAGGTGAGGAGCAAACTGAAAAGGAAATCACCACATCGGACCTGACCTCAGTATAAAATGATAATTTGGAGGAGACATTTGCTGCACCCATTCCCGAGGCCAAGAAGACCCCCTTCGCAGTAGACCTTGACATATGAATGGAATAAAAATCTCAATCATATTGCTACTTATGGGATCTGTGCTATTAGTAGGGGACCGCTGAGGACATCCTGGTTCCAATCCTGGGTACAATTCAATTGATATATTTTGTTACTGGTTGAATTGTTCTTTTTTTTTATTTTTCTAAAGATTTTATTTACTTTAAATAAAGCGATCACAAGTGGGGAGGAAGGTCAGAGGGAGAGGGAGCAGGGAGCCCGGTGTGGGGCTGCATCCCAGGACTCCTGAGTCATGACCTGAGCCTAAGGCACATGCTTCACCGACTGAGCCACTCGGGAGCCCCTGAAATGTTCTTTTAAAGAGTGTATGGTTGTTTTCAAATAGGCTCTTTAATAATTCCATTTCTCTAAGCATCAAGAAATAGTGGTTTCTATTCTATCCATGTACAAGTCATTACTTCCAATTTCGATGTTTTATCATATATTGAATATTTACCAAGTTCTGCAGTAAGTCAGGAAACATGTACATAGTGTCATGAGAGAACAAATTTATAAGTTACCATCATCATGGAGATTCTGCGAGAAGCCCATCTCATCAGTCACTTAGGAATATTACGTATAAGATTTACAGTCCTTGCAAGTGAGGTTTTCATATGTGATCGAAGTGTCTATCCCTTACTGCTACGGCCCAGTAAGTGCACAGATGGTGCCGTGTGCTGGGCAGAAAGGTGGGTGGGGACCCAAAGGCACCCTCCTGGTGCCTGTAGAAGCCAACATGTGGGCTTGCCACAGAGTATGAGAAGCAGCCGACGGGCTCCTGGGAGGTTCACTTGGTTAAGCATCCCACTCTTGGTTTCAGTTCAGGTCATGATCTCAGGGTCATGAGATTGAGTCCCCCATGGGCGACTCCCCATGCTCAGCGGGGAGTCTGCTTAAGCTTCTCTCTCTCTCTCTCTCTCTCTCTCTCTCTCTGACCCCCCCCCCACCGTTTTCTCTCTCTCCCTTGCCCTCATGCGTGCTCTCTCTCTCTCTCTCTCAAATAAATAAATATAAATAAATAAATCTTTTTTAAAAAAAGAAGCAGCCAAATTCAAGGACTGATCCCCTCAATCAGCATGAGCCCCCGTGCTAGAGAGGAGTTTAGCGATGTAGTTTTTCAGGGTGTTGGGTTGGCCAGTCCCCCTAGAATACCACGTGCCATGTGACTGTGGCCCCTACAATTGATCACACCCTTTGGGTGAAGTACTCCAAGCTCTGTTGTAAGCAGAGGTGAGTCATCCACCCAGGGATCTTCTAGATCTTTCCTACATGGACTTGAGCTTTTGGCTCTGTCCATCTGTTTCTTCCCAAGGAAACACATGTTCGGACCTCAGGAGAGGGCCTGGAGCCTTGTGGAGCAAATTGCAGGCTCTACTCCCACTTTGCCCTCCGTAGCCCATGACCCTCTGTGACAAGTGTGTGACGACACTCCTCTGTCTTTCAGATTGCTATTGACTATGGGATGTGAACCTAATCTTTAAAGTTTATCTTCTTTGAAGTCTTTTGGGAGTACTTACTATTTAAAGAAAGCAAGTGGCAAATCCTGGGAAAATGTGCATAATTACAACATAAATGATTTACCATGTAAACTTGCATCTCATTTCACTTTATTTTTATTTTTTATTTATTTTGTAAAAGATTTTATCCATTTATTCATGAGAGACACACAGAGAGAGAGAGGCAGAGACATAGGCAGAGGGAGAAGCAGGCTCCATGCAGGGAGCCTGATGTGGGACTCGATCCCGGGACTCCAGGATCACGCCCTGAGCTGAAGGCAGACGGTCAACCCCTGAGCTACCCAGGTGTCCCATCTTATTTCACTTTAAACATGGGGGGGCTGGAGTGCACAGCTGTACTTTCCAGAAGCAGAGGTAACTTATCCCATTCCAAGGTGGCACGTCGTTAGAGATCATAATCCCCTCCACTGGTGAGCAGAGCTTTGTCCTTGCTGCCCTCCATTGCCAGGGCATCTTCTCCTTTGGTTTTGGGGCAACCATCCCCAGCTTCCTTCCTTTTCTCCCCCCACTACATTACACAGTGACTGAGCAACGTCCAAGGGCTAATTTGGGAGGAGTTGAGGGAGTCAAATGGGACTTTGTATTTATGATTCACTTCCACTAGCCTTACAGAGATGATGGATGGCACTGAATAACACATCCAATTTTTGAGGCTTGATATTTGCTAACTATGTAGCCAGGCCCCTTTGGCTCTCATTGAAGGAGAAACTTAAGCTATTAACTGAGATTAAGTGACTCATTTTGAGGTCAAACAGTAAATCAAGGATAGAATGAGAATTAGAACCACAGCTCCAAAGAGCTGCAAAAACAGACGTGAAGAGGAAAGAAGGATACAAGTTAAGAAGATTTCTCTTTCTCCTCTGACTACACTGACAGACAACCTTGGCTGTGGATTATTCTCAGGGATTAATAATTCATCTTGAACCTCAATAATGAATTAGAGTGTTCATGGACACGGCATCTTTGTGTGACGGTTCTGTGCTCTGCTCTAGAAGAAAGTGGAAACGGATTTAAATGGTTCACGGATCTCTGCCTGCTGCTCTGTCTGCAGGGTGGAAGCACTTCAACATAACCCAGAAAGAATTCATTTAACACATGTTGTATGGCAAGCATTGTGTTAGTCCTCTAAAACAAATATCAGAAAAAAAATTTTTTAAAGATTTTGTTTATTCGTGAGAGACACAGAGGGAGGCAGAGACACAGGCAGAGGGAGAAGCAGGCTCCATGCAGGGAGCCTGACTCGGGACTCGATCCCAGGACCCCAGGGTCACGACCTGAGCTGAAGGAAAATGCTCAGCCACTCACCCAGGTGTCCCAAATATCAGAAATTTAAATAAGACCCAATCCCTGTCCATAAGGAACTTAGAGTCCAGTGATCTACTCCTTACCTCAAATTGTTGTTTGAACCATTCTCTTTCTGACTTGTATAATTACAAGAAGAACGCAAATTAGACTTTGACTCTAAAGTATCAAGAATACACAGTTCTTGAAGACCCAATTGCTTGTTTTTTATTCAGCCGGATGAACCGGAGGATGCCAACATGCACACATTGACATCAGTGGCTGCCCTTCAGTTGTAGACTTGGAAAGCGGATTCTAAATCCTCCAGTGAAATGTTTTGGCAGGCATTTTCATCCAGATATGATTAACAAAACTAAAACAATGCGCACATCGATTCTGACTCTCAGGGAGGTCCTTGCTGGAAGTGTTAGCAACTGGAGTTTCGAGTGCTTTTGTCCAACCAAATCTCATTTCCCCACCGGTCATAATCTTTTAAGTAGCTTTTCTGTATTGGGGTAAATAAAGTAGCATAGGCATTTCCTTGCCCAGCCACTCTTTGCATTTTTCATCACTGTGACATTTTTGGAGGTTATGACTGACCCATGACTTAACGACAGCAGAAAGGCTGTTGGAAAAGCTATCACACGAGTATGCAACCAGCTAGAAATCTGAAGGAGCATGGTCTGCGCAGTCCATTCATTCAACAAATATGTACTCGGCACATTTTTTTTTTTAAGATTTACTTATTTATTTGGAGAGAGAACAAACGGGAGGGGCAGAGGGAGAGGGAGAGAGGATCTCAAGCAGACTCGGAGCTGAGCGTGGAGCCTAAAGAGGGATCATGACCTGAGCTGAAACCAAGAGTCAGACGCTCAACTGATTGTGCCACCCAGGCACACCAGGACAAACACATTAATGAAATCCTCCGACCTGCTTCAAGCAGACTTCCCCCCCTCTGCCTTCTTCACCTCTAACCAATGCAACTTTGGGGACTTCTTCAGAAAGAAACAGAGGTCATTGCTCGGGAACACCTTCACATTCCTGTCTTCTGACTTCTCGATCTGTTCTCATTTTTACTTGTATAGTCTCAGAGCATCACCATCTTTCCTCCTGCCCAGGTTAACTCATTGTTCTGTGTTCTAGAGCCCATTCCTTGCCAGTTAAGGATCTCCTTGCCATCCAAAACTTCCTTCTCCTCCTATCCTTGGGTACTTTACTTTCTGCGTATAAAGAAGCTTGACCCTCCTCTTCCTGGGCCCTTGAGCCCCAATCTGACCATGGCCTCCTCTTCTTTTACTTCAAAGCTTCTAGAAGGACTGGCGATTGCTCACTTTCTCACCCACTGTTCACTTCTCGAGCCACCATCCTCTGGCTTCTCTTCTTTATGCCACTGAGATAACGCTTGCCAAAGTCATCGTTCATTTCCAAGCCCATTGAATTTTATTTTACTTTATTTGTCACAGGTCTTTATGTCTTTTGAAACTGCTCTCCTTCTGAAAACTGCTACTCCCTGGGCCTTGTGGTATACTATGTTGGTCCTCCTCTTTCTGTGCTGGCCACTCTCAGTGACTCCAGAAGCTTCTCGTCCATTATGCCTGATGACAGAAACCTCAGCATGGGTAGTTTTCTGTGCACCTCACATTAAACTATTGCATTTTAGTCTTCACAACAAACTTTAATGAGTACAAGTATCTCCCCCTTTCAGTCACAACAAATGTGAGGCTTAGAAAGGCTAAGCCATCTGCCCAGAGTCAGGGCTGGTGCCCAAGTCCAACCTAGGTGGCCAAGCCCCAGAAGCCCCTCCTCTCAGCAGCTAAATGTTACCTTTCCCCTCAACCCTTTTGATTAATTTTAGCACCTCATTTATCTTCATCTCACCTCTATGTTCTCCCAGAGAGATCTAATTTACTTCCATGTTTTAATGATGGACTATCTATATAGTGACGACTCCTGGGACGGTTCCGACCAAGAAGCAGACACCAAACTGGACCTGGATATGGGAGAGACTCACTTGGGAGAAATGCCTATAAGGGATAAAGGAGAGAGTGGGGACAGAAGAGGATTTTCTCAGTGTGCCCCTGAGAAAATCTGCGTTAGAGAAATCCTGCAGGGTGTGCTGTGCTCAGTCACGGGCAGGAGCGGCCCAGGGAGGTGGGGGTGCAGGGAGCCCTGCAGTGGGCCACAGTGGAGGGGCAGGAGGCTCTCTGCCAACTAGGTTCATCACAGCAGGTGCCCTGGAAGGGACACCTGAGCAGTTTACCAGGGAGTACACCTCCATCGATAACACGGAACCCCAAGAGATCTTTTCGGTGCTAACCAGTCTTTGAATTTCAGTCCTACACTCAACCATTCTCTTGCCATGGCTATCCCAGTCTCACGAAACCTCAAGCTCAGCATGTCCAACACTCAATCCACTTAAGGGCCTCAACCCTAAAAGTTCCATGTTCTCCGTAGTCCTGACCTCAGTGTGTGGCACTGCCACCCATCCATCATCTGAAGCCCCTCCTTCCCTCACCTCTGCACATATAATCCGAAACAAAGTTCTGTGGATTTTATGTCCTAAATTTCTCTTAAATTGGTTGCTCATCCCCTCTCCATCCACACTACTGCTGCCTGCACTGCGCTGCCCACGGAGCGATCTTTCCCCACAAAACTCACCCCATGGACTGATAATCCCAGTATGACGTCGTGAGTGCTTAGAAGTGAACCTCACGTGCTAGGGAATTGGGTCCCTGATGGAAGTACAAGGAAGCTTTCCTGGAGGGAAAGCATCTGCAAAACCACCAAGTACAGGATTAGCCCCTGTTTCAATAGAGGATAATGCACTTGGCTGTTCATGGCCAAGAACGGTTTAGTCATAGGAACGTTTCGTGCTGCTATTAAAACAGCAAATTGCTAAAGACAAATAAGGAAAATGCTTCAATTTCCCCGAAATTTGAGGACCTTTAGGCTTGGGATTTCTGTCTTTTAAGTGCAGTCAACATCACACGTATCTGCTGGCTGCGTTTCACGTTCAGCCACCGACTTTGCCACAGCGCTCCCTGACCTCACCTCACACTTCCCATCTCCTTTGAACCTGAGAGGCAAACTCATTCTTACCTCTCTTCAGGGAGGGATTGTTTATTGTTTCTCCGAAGAGAAACTTGAGAAGGCCAACAGTGTGGGCCTCTTTGCAGGTACAATGAATTCTTGATGGGTCTGAGAAACAACCACCTAACAGTCTATTTCGGATTTCAAGGATATCAAAGAACTTTAGAAAATCACCCAAGTTTTGAGTATTTTGAGTTTAATCTCAGGACGTGTCAATTGAGATATTACTCTAATACGCTCTGGAGGATACTAGATAGTTTGCTCAGTGAACTGACTTGTGAAAATTTAATCAGCTAACTTACGCTTCCTGTCTCAGTGCATCCAGGATGCAGAAATAAACACTTGGCTTCTTCCAGAAGAAATTCATTCTGCATTCTCTAGGATACAATGCAACAGAAACTATAATAGATCAGATCAACAGACACATGTGAAGATGCTATAAACCATAAATAATGCCAAATATCAGCCTTATAATTTTGGCATCTAAACATGATTTCCCTAGAGGATTTCATTTTAATCACAAATAGTTTATGAACTGGCTTCATATTCATGTTTATTTTCTAAAGGAAATCATTCCATTATCTTCCCTTTGACTGTAGGAGCAGAGGAGAAACAGCAGGAGAAAGACAGCTGAAGGAAAGGTCACGGCTATCGATTTGATTGTTCAGGCAGATGATTAACTGCCTCTGCAGAGACAGCCCCAAGGGCCACGGAAGCCATGGCTCAATTGAAGACTTGCCCAAGTTTCCCTCCTTATTATTGAAATCTGCTCTTGGTTTCACAGGTATACATCGGTGGCTTGATAACTTCATTTTGTGCGCTCTAATTTTTCCTCCGTATTCAAGACCAGCAAAGCAGGTAATAGCTCTATGCCCAGTGAGGCATCTCCATGCCAGGGTTTGTGTTTGTGCCAAGGTGGGAAGGAGCAAGAGGCAGAAGAAGCCCAGAGAGATCGGACCCGAGACACAAATAAAGTGAGGAGAGGAGGCATCGCTGCCACACTGGGTGGCTCTTCATTCTTTTTTAGAGTACTGGCTCGGTCCCAGTACAAATAGGCACTTTCCTGGTGGACCAGACTGTTGGTTTTCTACACTCCAGTTAACTGAGACAAGCTGGGGGGTCAGGATCTGCTGGAGAATTATGTGTCACAACACAATACTACACATAAAGTTCTAGTTTTATTAGCAGCAACCATTATTATTATGAAATAAATGTGAGCCCACTAATGGTTATTCATACAATAACATCTTTCTCCCTCCTGTACACTCCAATGATCTTTCCTAGGGGAGAGCTGTGGTCGGAGGGGGTTACTAATAGGCCAGGGAGAAGAGGAAATCACTTCTTGGCTACACTTCTCGGTGTTTGGTGCCTAAGCACCTCCTCTGTGTTGGGTGTCATGGTGGGAATAAGGTTGAGAAATGCTTGGTTCAAGAACAATTTCTCAGGGTGGGGGGGTCCGGGCCCCAAAGGTGGTGCATGACCACACTTACGTGTAGCATCTTTCTTCTCTCTTCCTCCTCCCTCTGCAGTCTGATGCTGCAACACACAACATTCACGTGGTGCTTTAAACGCTTTGGATGAGCTCCTTCCAAACCTCTCACTGAGTTGCCTTGGGCCAGCCTGCTGCCCCCAACTGGGTGCTGCAGATCTGCCCTCACAGCTGCAAGCATCCAAGGAAAAGAGGGAAATGGAACCAATCACCTGGCTGTTCCAGGATGCCATCATCGGGTACCTAGCCTACCGGAAAAATAGGCAGCGTTTTCCTTTTTCACACCATCAGCATTTGTCATTTAACTGCTGTATGACCTCAGGAAAAATTTCTGAACCTCTCCAAGGCTCAATTTTCTCAACTGGCAAATGGAAATATGGTAGGTTGGTTGTAAGGGTTAAGTGAGGTCTTGTTGCTGGGAGGAAAACTGTCTTCCTCTAACTTGAGTACAGATTATCAGGAGAAAAGATGAGAAGTTTATTTACTTTCACAGGAGCCTGCAGATCAAACGGCTCTCAGAACAGCCAGAGATAGGGGTTATATACTCAATGGGAAGAAGGGAGGGGAGGGAAGGGCCTTCTCGGGTAAACAGAGGGAAGGGATGGCAGTTTCAGATAGAGTTTGTTAAGCAATTAGGTGATAATATTAGACTGCTCTCTGGCTGTGAATCTCCTGAGAGGGAACTGATAAGCTGTGTTTTTTGGGAGGTTCTGCTTAAGTTAGATTTCTTTTTTCTTTTCTTTCTTTTTTTTTTTTAATGAGAGAGAGAGAGAGAGACAGAGAGCTTGAATGGAAGGGGAAGAAGGGAAAGGAGAGAGAGAATCTCCAGCAGACTCTGTGCAAAGGGAAGAGGCCAATGGAGGGCTCAATCTCACGACCCTGAGATCATGACATGAGCTGAAATGGAGAGTCAGATGCTTAACTGACTGAGCCACTCAGGCGCCCCAATAAGGGTTCTTTTGTGGCAGCTGTTTGCTCAGATGTTTTTGGCTTCAAGTAATCGCTAGGCCACTGAGGTACATATTAGATCCCTTCACCGTAAGACGGTGTTGGAGGTGTTACAGGATAGTTCAGAGACATTACCAAACAAAGGGCACCACCAACCCTAGGACCGATGGCTCCCTCTGGGCAAAGAGGAGTAGGATGGACCACAGAGCGACAGCAGCGAGGGGGAGACATGAGGCCTGTCTCAAGAAGAGAAAAGAAATTCCCACTCTCTACTTTTCTACCATAAACACAAATGAAAGGTTTCTGTCTCTACCAGGTAACAGCCTCTATGACCCACAGCATAGGAAAAAAAAAAAATCAAGCTGAATAAAAATAACTTTATTTATGAACTTTTTACTTCACATTGCATAGATTTTCTGTTTTGATTTCAATTTTTAAGGAACTCATATTCCCCCCTTTTGTTTGTGGTACAGAGTATGTGGCTGGGAGTGAAGACACATTAGAAAAAAAAATCATGTAATACACAGTTATATCAAATATGGTTATTGTACCAACATAGACTGACTCCCAGTGAGAACCTTGCTTTAGTTTTGTTACTTATAATTTTTAAAGGATTTATTAATTGCATGAAGCGCAAAGGGCATTGAGCCAAACCTGTGAATGTTATTCTACATTAATGCAAATAAGTTCTAAAAGGATAAATCTGACATTTTAATAGGGCCGATACAACAAATCTTTTCTTCCATGAGGTACATTTCCCCTTCCAATGGCTAACTCGTATGTATGTATGTATTTATTTAGTTAGTTAGTTAAGATTTTATTTATTCATTCATGAGAGACAGAGAGAGAGAGAAGCAGAAACATAGGCAGAGGGAGGAGCAGGCTCAATGCCCGGAGCCCAATGTGGGACTCGATCCTGGGACTCCAGGATCACGCCCTAGGCAGAAGGCAGGCGCTAAACTGCCGAGCCACCCAGGGATCCCCTAACTCATATTTATTTTATTTTATTTTATTTTTTTTCCCTAACTCATATTTAAATAAGAAGTAAGGAGAGTAAGGTACAATGGTGGTGATGAAATGTGCACCCAACATTTCTTGGAGTGACTTAGTCACTGATGCCAAAGATTATCAATTAGTCTAAGAACATGGAGTACATATTAACAAATAAGCATTTCTGGAATTATTTGAGGAGAGGTGACATTTTTCATAGTCCAAGAGGTCCCCTATGTTCAACCATTCTTTCTGCCCCATAGTCACCTGCTTAAGACCAGGACATGATAGAACTACTCAATGGTTCTAGTCACTTAAGAAAAAAATCTTGCTCTCTGCAAGTTCCCAGAATTTTTGTCTGCGTTATTGTTTCTTTTGGGTTATAAATCCCAAAGCAGTAGTTTTCAGCTCTGGTGTCATGAGCCAGACACTGATGTGTCCTCATCTTGCTAGTGAAAGGAAAGGATGGCAACTCAAGGAGTGAGATGTGGATAGGACTGAGCAAAACTCACAGCTTGCCCTATAGGTGTGCCTAGACCCCTAAAGCATCTTGAATGCCTATAGGAGTGGGTCCTTCATGCAAAAGTCCTCTGTAAAGTGTGCACCGTTAGAACAAAGGTTGGGGCCATGTTGACACAGGTACCTGCACAGCATGGAAGGGTGTCCTCACCAGCTGGGAATCTCCTAAGGACCTCGATGATGATAGTAACAATCATGGTGACAACAAAGGTGGTGATGAGGATGATAATGTGCCTTTGTTCTCAAGTAATTGCCAGTTTCCCCTATTTCATCTTTTCTTTGCCTACATCCAGAAAAGCTAGAAAGTGGGCTTAAAGGCAAAGACTCCTTCCTCCCAGGAAGCACAATGGATGCTAAGAGGTAAGATGTACAAACTCTTCTCATCTGCCTGTTCCACCCATAGGCCTGGATAAAGGTATGATCTGCTTTCCCAAGTCTGAGGTCCCTCTGGAGCCCCATCAGTATAAATTCAAGGTTCAGCATGGCTAGCAAAGAATAATGGGTGTTGCTCTTGTGGCAGACACTGCAGTGTTTACCCAATAGCCAGCCTCACCCCCAACCCCTTCTGGTGTTTACTCTGCAGCTCTGGGGCATGAAACATCAATCAGAGGCAATCACAATAGTCTTCTCTCCGCCAGTAACTGTTTAGGCGTTGGCACCTTGACCCTGTCCTTCCCTGAGGGTAAGTCTGCTGTGGAAAGTCTGGAAAAGCTTTTCCTCATTAGTTAAAAATAAAAAGTTGCACAAGAGGACATACTCTTTCCTTTGCTGGACATCATGGTACCTGCATGTGATACCGGGAGCTGCTGTAATCTCTGGGGGCCAGGAGAGGAGATACTGGCCACATACTGGGGATGTGAAGCTGCTGAACAGAAAGAAGGGAGCACCTAGGTCTTTGATGCCATCACGGTGCCCCTGTGGTGAGCTAACCTGGTCCTGCTCCCTCTGTGGCATTCTAGGTGGGTGATGGTGGTCGTAAGCCTGTGATTGCTTAAACCACTTTAAGGAGGGTAGGTCTTCTGCTGCTTGTGGGAAAACTAGCAGACACATACTTTAGAAGGTCATCCAGGCTTCTGATCAGCCACGCAGTGATAAAGGTCATGAAATTGGTAAAGAAACTATAGGACCATGCACGTGAGTTGCCCTGGCCCCTCAGATAGTTGCTGGTCTAAGAAAAAATCATTGAAAATGGGGCACCTGGGTGGCTCAGTCGGTTGAGCATCTGCCTTCGGCTCAGGTTATGATCCCATGGTCCTGGGATGGAGCCCCACATTGGGCTCCCTGCTCAGCAGGGGAACCTGCTTCTCCCTCTCCCTCTGCTGCTCTCCCTGCTTGTGCTCTCTCTGTCAAATAAATAAATAATTAAAATCTTTAAACAACAACAAAAAAATAATTGAAAACTATAATTTTTCAGTCTTCTACATCCATTCACTCACTCAATGACTATTCAGTTAGCTCTTGCTGTGGTTTTGCTGAAGGACATAAAAAAATAGCATACTTCGGGGTGACTTAGTGCTGTAGCATTCACCAAGAACTTCACATGCTCTATTTGATGCCCACAAGAACTCAGTGAAATCAGTATTTATTATTCCTATTTCACAGATGGAAAAATCTGAGGCTCAAAAAAGATTATCCAAATTTCCATAACCTGACTCCAAGTCCATGTTTTTTTTTTCCATCCAAATCTGAAATGTATCTTGCTCAGGATGCTCAGGATCAAAAGCTATGGAGATGAGGTATCCCTACATTTAAAATGAAAAAAAAAAAAAAACCCTTAAATAATATTTGGATGGCAATGCAAACAGCTATTCAATTAATTTTTTTAAAAGATTTTATTTATTTATTCATGAGAGAGACAGAGAGAGAGCAAGGCAGAGACACAGGCAGAGGGAGAAGCAGGCTCCATGCAGGAAGCCCGACGTGGGACTCAATCCGGGGACTCCAGGATCACGCCCTGGGCCGAAAGCAGGTGCTAAACCACTGAGCCACCAGGGCCGCCCCTATTCAATTAATTTTACAGTATACTAAGTAGTTAAGTACCAAGTGTAGAAGGTGAGAGCAAGCATCATCCAGGAGGAATTTAGCAATGTTGATGGAGAGTCAGTGTGTATGTTTAGTACAAGTGGAAAATAATCTTTCCCACACAGGGACTAACAGCTGTATTGGAATCTGATATAATCATATAAAAACGATTATAATTTCATATAAATAAAAAATGCATAAGCCAGATTCATGTTTCTCATCAGATCTTAGTCACCTACTTTTGTCATCTGTAAGTAATTAATTCCAAGCTTGAAAGATTTGATAAAATAATTTCATTTGAAAAGCAATCATGCATGTATGTTGAGAATATTAGAGGAAAGATTTAAAGTGATTTCATTTGCCTCAATAACAAAGTGAAGGAAATGGATACACTTTAGATTCTTACTTTTACTAATTATTACTTATTTCACTTACAGAGCTAATAACACTGAAGCCCTTCAAACTGTGCTGTCTGCTTCAGTAGCAAGCAGCCACTACCCTCCTGTGGCTATTTAACTTTAAATTTTATTAATTAAAATAAAATGAAATAAAAGTTTAAAATATAGTTTCTCAGTTGCACTTCCCACACTTCATGCGCTCAAGAGCCACATTGGTTAGTGGCTACCATACTGGATAGTGCCAAGTATAGGACATTTTGGTCTTCGCAGAAAGGTCTGCTGGACACCGCTGCTCTAGATTCTCGCAAGTGATAGACTGATAGAGAATGTAGTTATTTCTTAAAAGGGGGGAGATACTCATTTCATACTAGAATTTGTTTTTGCATTGCATTATATAATTATAGCATCAGAGTTGCTTTGTTCACTCATTATGAAACAAATATTTGTGCTTTGTTAGGCACTGTATACGTACACTATTTCAGTTCCCCTAGGAATTGACAATTGTTTCTCCCAGAATCTAGTGCCTATCACCATGCAGGAAAATAGTTCTACTTAATAATTTGTTTATTAATGGGATGACTGAGGAACAACACAGACCTTAAAACTTCTTCCTCTTTCATTGGGCAGGTTAGGAATGCAACCTATGCCTCAACTGCAGATGATAAAGCAAATTCTTGGTCGGTTACCCAATCTCTTCTCTTTTTTGCTGATAGAACTCAAGTTTTATTCAGGACAATAATGTCCCCAGCCAGAAAGGGATCAAGATTTTTCCACACACACGTGAGAATTTTTTTTCAGCTTTCCCATCCTCTCTTTCAGCTAGTATGGCCATGTACTCCAGATTTGGCCAGGGAGATCTAAGAAGAGCTCCGAGGAGAGTGGAACTTCTGTAAAGTCTTTTTCCTTCCTAGTAAAAGAAAATTGACTTGACTATACCACTTGCCTCTTTCCCCTCATACTTGTTTTGAATGTGGATGTGATATCGGGAGGTGCCACAGGCATCTTGCAACTCTGAGGACATAAGTATAAGCGAAGAACCAAGAAAACAGAGACAGACTTTGTCGTTGTTGAGCTACTGAGCCACGCCCTGAGCTACCATCAGACTTCCTATAGAAAAACAAAACACCCATTCATTTGAGCCACTTTTAACTAGGTATTCTGTTACTTGCAGCTAAAAGCAACCCTAATTTATACACAGCACTGTGGTACTACTTTGGGTTTCTGGACCCAATTCTAGCACGGTGGGGAGGGGCTTTCAGCACACCACCAGGCAATTTTCAGACACCAGCAGGATGTTTGGAAATTCAACTCAATTCAATTCAATTCTTAAACTATCCACTTGGAGACAGCATCAGATGCCACAAGTTATGGGCTCAGTCCTACAAGGCTGCCTCCCCACACCCCCACCCACTTCAGATGCTAGTCAAAGCCCAGATCATCACCAGTGATTCTGACTGGCTCTAGGTCGAGAGGTTCCCATGGCCCTTTCCTTGGGTTTGATTACTTTGCTAGAGCAGTTCACAAAACGCAATGAAACATTTTACCTACTAGATGACTAGGATATGAAAGGATATGACTCAGGAGCAGCCTGATGGAAGAGATACAGAGAGTGAATTATGTGGGAAGGGATGCGGAGCTTCCATGCCCTCTCCAGGTGTGCCATTGTCCCTATGTCTCCGTGTGTTCACCAGCCTAGAAGCTCTGCCTTTCATCCTTTGGGTTTTTATGGAGACCTCATTACACAGGCATGATTGATTGAATCTTTGGCCTGACTGATTCAATCTCCAGCAACTCTACACCCACCCCAGAGGTAGGCCTGGGGGTGGGACTGAGCCTCTAATCACATGATTGGTTCTATGGGCAATCAGCCCCCATCCTTAGGTTACCTGAAGGCTTTCCAAAAGTCATTTCATTAACTTAACAAAAGACCCTTTGCTCTCTCTTATCCCAGGAAATTCCAAGAGTTTTTGGAGCTGTGAGTCAGGAGCCATAAACAAAGGCCAAATATATATGAGAAATATTTTTTGGGGGGTCATCTGAATGGCCAAATATATTTCTTACAAATCACAATATCTTAGGTAAACAATGTTGCACGTAGACCATCCAATCCTTCTTCATGAGGCAACTTTTTATCTGATAAGATTCTATATTTGGGGTGGTCATTATAATGTACCCTCAGAAACAAACTCAAGTGTAGAGGACAAACTGGTGTTTGCCAGAGGGGAAGGGGTGGAGGATGGGTGAAATAGGTGAGGGGGATTAAGAAATGCAAATGTCCAGTTATAAAATAGACAAGTCATAAGGATGAAAAAGTACATCATAGGGGATACAGTCAATAATTTTGTAATAATATTGTATGGTGACAGATGGTCACTACATTTAACGTTGTGAGCATTGTGTGATATACAGAATTGTTGAATCGCTGTGTTGTACACCTGAAACCAATATAACATTGTATGTCAACTATCCTTTAATATTAAAAACTGGCACCCGGTGACATTCAAGACTTTCATAAGAAGTCTTAGAGCTTCTACTCATACTAGTGAGCGTGTTCTCTCTTGAGACTCTCTCTGGAGGAAACCAGCAGTCCTGTAAGAACTGCAACTACATGAAACACTTGTGTAGAGAGAGTGATGCTGGCCAGCTGCCAACTATCCCAGCCATCCCAGCTGAGGCCCCAGATTTCATGAAACAGAGAAAAGCATTCCCACTCTGCCCTCCTCAAATTCCTGACCCACCAAGTCACGAGCACAATAACATGTTTTATGCCTCTAACTTTCAGGATGGTTTGTTATGCAACAAAAGATACCTGGAACACCCTTGGGATATCTCACATCCATTAAGACTAAACCATTTTATTTTTTTTAAGTAGGCTCCACCCCCAAAGTGGGGCTTGAACTCATGGCCCTGAGATCAAGAGACACACTCTTTACTGACTGAGCCAGCCAGGTTCCCCAAGACTAAGCCATTTTATAAATACTGGCTTCTCAGAACTTCATTTTAATTCTTTGAACATCATCATCATATTGACCTAATTCTCCCTATCTCTATCATCCTTTTGCCAGACTTCCTGTTTTCCTCACTGGATCCGGTACCATCTGGTACAGTTATGGAAGTCATGCACTGCACAAAAAAAAAAGGTGTCAGACCAAGAGGTTGAGTAGTGTTGAAGTAGGTCTTTTCTTTTTCTTTTTTTTTAATTAACATAAACATTGTATAGCCTAGTGGCTGCCCTGACTGGGACAGACAGTGTCCCAAAGTTTTCATCATCAGGTCTCTTTGCTGATATTTGATTGCCTATACAGTGTAATCCAATCTTAACTTTACCTTCATTTTCTTTTTTTTTTTTTTGTGCATCCTTAATGCCTTAAAATACTACTCATTGTGTCTCCTTTAAGTACTGTATTCCTTTTTTTCCTCTTTCCCCATTAAGGAACTATTTTTTTCTCTCAACTGAAGCAGCTTGTTTTCTGATTATACATAATATTTTCCTGTTTAAAAAATTTAAAGAGGGGGATCCCTGGGTGGCGCATCGGTTTGGCGCCTGCCTTTGGCCCAGGGCGTGATCCTGGAGACCCGGGATCGAATCCCACGTCGGGCTCCCGGTGCATGGAGCCTGCTTCTCCCTCTGCCTGTGTCTCTGCCTCTCTCTCTCTCTCTCTGTGTGACTATCATAAATAAATAAAAATTTTAAAAAATCTTTAAAAAAAATAAAATAAAAATAAAAAATTTAAAGAATACATAAAAGTATAAGGAAGAAAGTTAAAAAAAAAAAATCACCTGAAATCCCATCCCTGAGATAACTGTCATTAACATTTCGTTGATTTTTTTTTCCATGTGACTTTTTTCATATATATGGAAACTTTTGGATCTTTCTGTCTGCTTTCTCCAGTCTTTTCCCCAGATGATCAATGTAAAGCCATCTAATTAGAATCCTCTACAAATTTAGTTGTCAGACTTTGCCTGAATGCTTACACTGCTTAGTAATATTTAAAATCTCTCACTTTCTTCCAACCACATTTGGTTAGTTGACAGCTTTTCAGTTCTCAAACACTACTCACTCGGCTGAAAATAGTGAGTCCCTCCATGACTCCCCCTCACCTAAGTGGACTTCTGTTGTGGCCCATTGTTAGAAGGTGGTTGAGGGACAATAAGGTATCCTCCAGACTGAAAAGAGGGAAAAGGAAGCCAGCCACTCCATACCATTTACACAGTTTTATTAGGGGTGACTTACTAACAGGAAGGATTGGCTGGACAATAATCCAGGCACTATACAGCTATTTTCCTCAAAGTCTGGCCCTTAATTCACAGATTTTATAGACTGAGGGGATGTGCAGAGGTCATTGGGGTGAGGTCAAAGGTAGCTGTCTAAAGTGGCACCATCTGTGCACCAGAGCAGAGGGAGGGGAAGAAACTATGTTATTTACTAGTTATCTAAAGTAGTGTCATCTGTGTGCCAGAGGGACAATCAGAACAAATCTTCCTTTTCGTCAGGGCATACGTTAACGTCCAGGAGGCCTGGAACATGTAACCCCAAGGGAGGTCACTAAGTGGACACAAACCCAAGATGGAAAGGCCAAAGATAGAGGAGTTAGTATTGTTAATGCTTCTATACCTATGCATCCAAAAAGGGTGAAGAGGGGCAAAGAGAAAGGAAGAAAGTCAGGGCTATCTCAGAATGGGCAGTTGGCAAGCTTTGAAGACAGAAGCTGGGAAGGTGACGTATATTAGACCGGGATGGCATATTCACTGGAGCAAGGCCAGGTCCAGATGCAAGAGTCAAAAAGTAAGATTGCAATGGAAGCAAATGAAACAAACGTCTTGTAGAAATCCTGTTAGACACCTGAGAGTGGCTCCAACAGGGCTTTATTACAACCAACACCAGGTGCTAAAGTACTTACAGGTGTTAAGTGGAACTCATTACAGGCTGGACTCCTGGCTCTTGAGGACTGACTCCATGTGGCTCCTCGGTCAGTTATTCTCCTCACAGCACCTGCCTGACCCTGAGCCTTGGAACAGCTCTTGCCTGCAGGAAGGCTAAGTGAGTACCATGCTTTGTTCAAGGGCTATAGAACTTCTCTTCCAGATTGTAGTTGCCCTAGGCCCAGCTCTGCCCCGAGACAGATTCTCTCAAAGCAAAATCTCTTCCTGACATTCCTAAAACCCTTGCCAAACTCTGACAAGAGTATATTTATCATCACAAGCCATGTTTTGAAGTGGGAAACTGTACGTTTTGCTGCTGCTATGTAGAAAAGAGGGAAAAATCACCAAGTCCTTCAGTACAGGATGAGATCCGAGGGTCAGGTGGCTTCTAATGCAGGCTTTCGAGCAACCTACCCATCTTCAGCTGCATAGTTACTGTCGATGTCCAAAGTTCCTGTGATTCCAAATCCTAAGCATTTCAGAGACATTATGGTATAAATCAGGTCACTTCCAGACTTCTCTCACTGCTGGTTTAGGATTCTCTTTTCGCAAGTCTACTAATGCAGTTATCGCTCATCCATCTGCTTTACAGTTTTCAAAATGTTGGTGATGTTTGTCCTCACGGGTGTGTGCCTGTTTTACATTATGTATTTTTAACCTTTTGCTGTCATTTTTGAGGGGTTTGGGAAAGAAATTGAAGTAAATGTGCCCTCAGTTTATCGTCTTAAAACAGAAAATTAGTATGCAAGTATTTGCAAAGGAGAGCAACATGGTAAAAATGTTATTTTGAGAAGTTAAGATCATCTGTAAAACGCAGGAAAAACTAGAGGGTCAGAAATGTAAGTTAAGGAGTCAGGAGAGCACACAAGAATCCAAAAGAGAGAAAAGCAAAGATCTAAAATATTATCCTGGCAAAGAGAATGAAAAGAAAGACCCCAATCTTAAAGAAAGAAAGAAAGAAAGAAAGAAAGAAAGAAAGAAAGAAAGAAAGAAAGAGGAAAGACTTTGTTGACCAATTGACAAGATGGAAGAAAAAAGAATCTGTGCATTGTTGAGCTTGGAACAGAATGAGAGGCTCTTATGAACTTATGAGAAGTAATGAAGAGATTTGGGGGGGGGGCAATTGATGGGTTCTATTTTTGTAACAGTGAGTGTTGAGAATGAAGGATATGGGTGCTATTTTCTTAGAACAGCCAAAATAGAACAGAAATTCTGCCAAAACTCATCAAACCTTTTTATTAATTTACAGGGTAATAACTTTTAAAATACATTTGGAATATATATATATTCAAGAATTTCTAAGTCGACATGGGAAATGAATGGACTCAAAGATTCAGGTGGTAATGTCTTCTCTTCCTCCACATGAAGGTCATAATTTTTCAGGAAAGGGGTTTTATTCTTGGGAGATGATAAATCATAGTTTCTGACTTGGGAGTTACCAGTTTAAGTTTCGGGTACCGCAATGAAATCAGGATTGGAAAAAAAAAATCCTGCAGCTTCTCATCCCACTGGTAGTCAGGCTGCCATTTTAGTTAAGAGACCATAAGAGTCTTTTTAAAGAAATCTGATTAGCCCAAAAGGCAAAGCCTAAATATACAGACAACAGAGGCTCCCTGTGCCAGTCAGGAATCTCCATAGAAACAGAATCAATAGGATATATGTATATTAAGAGATTTATTTTAAGGAATTGGCTCACACAATTGTAGGGGGCCAGAAAATGCTGAATCTGCTGGGCAGACCAGTAGGGAGGCCACTCAGGCAAGAGTTGATGTTCCAGACTTGACTCTGAAATCTGTAGGACAGGGCAGCCCAGGTGGCTCAGCGGTTTAGTGCTGCCTTCAGCCCAGGGCGTGATCCTGGAGACCCAGGATCGAAGTCCCATGTTGGGCTTCCTGCATGGAGCCTGCTTCTCCCTCTGCCTGTGTCTCTGCCTCTCTCTCTGTGTCTCTCATGAATAAATAAATAAAATCTAAAAAAAAAAAAAACAAATGAAACCTGTAGGACAGGCCAACAGGTTGGAAACTGAGGCAGGATTTCTTTGTTACAGTCTTGAGGCAGAATTATTTTTCTCTGGGAAGCCTCTGGAAAATTTTCGCTCTTAAGGCCCTCTACCTATTAGATAAGGTCCACCCACATCATCGAGGATAATCTCCTGTAAAGTCAACTGTTTGGAGATGATAATCACATCTCAAGATGACTTTACAACAATGTCTAGAGTAGTATTTGACCCAACAACTGGGCCAAGCCATGCCTAGACAAGGTGATGCGTAAAATTTAGCCCTAGCACTCCCCAATGAAACTGCTCAACCAGATGGCCCCAATACCAAAGCCCAACATAAACAAGGCATACTCATGGCACAGACCTCCTAGTCAGCTTTTTAAATGCTCTGTGCTGTGCTCAGGGGCACCTGGCTGGCTTAGTCAGTAGAGCATGGGACTGTCGATCTCAGGACTGTGAGTCTGAGCCCCATGCTGGGCAGAGAGATTACTTAAGAAAAATAGTAATAAAACAAAAATAAAAAGATTGTCTAAACGCACCACACCAAAGAAAGATCGGTTAATTGAGAATCCGTAGACATCGCAAGATAGTCCTTTAGAGGGAACAAAAACAGTTTAGGGAGAAGAAAGCAACAAAAAAACCATCGTTAAAATTCTCAGGGAGATAAGAGACAATAATTTGACCATGAAACAAGGAGAAACTTTTGGGGAGCTGGCGGTGGGGGGGAAGGTTCAGAGAGCAAAAAGGACTTCCTTGAAAGTATAAAAATTAATACATAAATTGAAAGTAAGAGGGTTACAAGATAAAGTTGAAGCAATCTCTAAGAAAGTAAAACAAAATGACAAGAGATGGGAAACTGACAAGGGGGTGGGGGGGGGGAGGTCATTTTAGGAGGATTGAATAAGTTTTCCAGAAAGAAAACAGAGAAAATGGAGGAGAGGAAATTTCAAAGAAATAATTCAAAACATTTCTGCACATTAACGGTTACAAGTTTCCAGACTGAAAAGGTTTACCAAGTTCCCAGCCCAGCAGATGAATATCTATCCACACCAAGTCATTTCATCATGAAATTTAAGGAATCAAAGATAAGAGAGTAAAGTTTTGGGTGAGTGGGATGGATAGATTACATACAACCGATCAACAATGAGACTGACTTCAGGCTTCTCGACAGCATCAGCAGAGGGCATTAAAATGAAGCCTTCAAAACTCTGGGGACAAATGATATATTTACCCAGAATTCTATTTCCAACCAAACCTAGCAAATTTAAGGGTAGAAGAATGATGTTTTTATAAATAAAAGTTTTCTTTCTTTTTTTTTAAAGATCTTATTTATTTATTCAAGAAAGCAGAGACAAGAAGAGGCAAAGACAGAGGCAGAGGGAGAAGCAAGCTCCCTGTGGGGAGCCCGATGCGGGACTCGATCCCAGGACGCCCTGAGCCGAAGGCAGATGCTCAACCACTGAGCCACCCAGGCACCCCAAATAAAAGTTTTCTAAAGTCCATTTCCCAACCACTTTTTCTCATCAAGTAGTAAAGGGTGTACTCCTCCAGGAAAAGGAGTGAATAAAGAAGAAGAGGACAAGAGATTCAGGAATCCAGGCCTCTAACAAAAGAGACAGGCAAAGGGAATACTTAGCAGGATGAAGGGAGATCCCAGGACACAGCTGGCATGGAGAGGGTAGTCAGTCCATATGAGTAAGGTCAGAGGATCCTGGGACAGATGGCTCCAAGAGCATGAAATTGATGATTGCACCCAGCATATATGAACATATTAAGAAGAGAGTGACACCTCTTGAGGATTGTTTGGGGGCACAAAAGTAAACAATTAAAATGTATATATATATATATATATATATATATATACACACACAAGATTCAGGAAAAGCAAAAGGTCATTGAAGAAAGGAAAAGTAATAATGTCAGCTAATACCATTGGGTTCAATTGTCTAGTGAAAACAATGTAAATGGTGACTACGGCTTCACAAAATCACATGCCTGTGCAGAGGCTGTATGTTTGTGGTGCAGGCGAAGAAGTGGAGGAGGGCAGCTAAATCCTTATCTTGCATAATAAAAATAAACAGTATGTAATCCTAAAAAAATCAAGAAAAAGTAGTTACTTCAGTTGCAGTCCAGTACTGTTGTTTAAAGATCTAGAGGTGAGTTTATTTTTTTAATTTTTATTAAAATTTTATTTATTTATTTGACACAGAGAGAACACAGGAAGGAGGGGCAGAGGGAGACACATGGAGCCTGACCCGGGTCTTGATCCCAGAACCCGGGATCATGACCTGAGCCAAAAGCAGCCATGTAACTGATTGAGCCACCCAGGTGCCCCTAGAGGGGCATTTAAAAAAGAGGAAAAATCAGAGTTCAAATTATCTCTGGGACGAAAAAAAATGAGCTAATGGGAGAGAAGATAATTACTTTTCATACTAAGTTTGGTAGAACTGCTTGATCCTTCTTGCATACATAATTTTTGACAAGTCTTTTTAAACTCTCAAGCCTGGAGGACAAAACCCAAACTCTTGGAGGTCCAAGAGCTCACCCTCTGGAGTCAGAGTGACCTGGATTCTAATACCAGCTTTGCCACTTCCCAGCGATGTAAACTTGGGTGAATTATCCAAGTTCTCCAAACTCTGTGGAAAGGGTAATGATGCATCCCGACTGATCCACAGCCCCGGTTGTGAAGAACGAATAAAATAACTTAGGTCAAATCTAAGCATTAGGCCTGATGCATCCTCAGTGTCGTATAAACTTTCGCTAATGTTTTTGGCTACAGTCAGGCTGACATTCAAGTCTCTCTCTGTTATCTCTCCCATCTGCTTTTCCGACCTTGCATCTTATTCCTCTTCCAGAAAGATTCGAAGCTTGGGCCAGGCAGTTCTCATCCTTTCTGGAACCTACTGCGCTCTTTCCTGCCTCCCCACAATTGCTTGTTTCCCTATTCCCAACCTATTTTGGTTGAGATAACAATGGAAAAGACATGTGTTACACCCTGTAAATAACTAGGCAATATTTGCATCCATTGGATCGAAATCCAAGATGTAAATATTTCCTCTAGGGGCTAAAAGCCGAAAGGAGGAGTTCCATTTTTGTTCAAGATGTGTTAATCTTGTCATTGCTCAAGGTTGCCATGGCTCCTGTTTGGCACTTCCAGGACTTAAGCTTATGCCACCACATCTGAACAAGTGGAAATAACTGCATTTGATTGAGACAGACTGGCAGGCTAAGAATCTTGTGAGATAGGTCAATGTTGCAAGTAGAAACATAAGCCAGAATTTTTGTGTCTCGGTTACGCACTCATTCTGGCTGCTGTGTATTTCCAAGCTTCGTTTTTTTTCCTGGTGAACAGGGAGCAATTTATTTTGTAAACCAGGGGGAGATATTCTTTTCCCTTTCCTGTGGCACAGTTTAAATGGGAAAAAACCCAGTAACCATTTGCCTGTAGTTTTTTAAAAATAAAGTCTTTGATTTCGTAAGTAATTTGTTAGTTATTTTATTAGAGACTTCATTAGGATATGAAGATATACATGTTCTAGCCTAAAAAATAAGGATTAAACCGGAGAAAATTAAGCTAATTAACTTGGACAATTCATGCTCTTCCGTCAACTTCACAATTATTCTCAAATTCACAGTCATAGTTCAGAAGGGTTCCTTGGACAGAAATCAAAATTGTGTTTTTATGAGACTCACTAACCTATCTCTCATGACATTTATGCCCTCTGGTACTTTCTCTCTTGGTTCTTATCTAGCCGCTTAGAGACTTTTGGTCTCTGGTGTATATGGGAAGCGAATAGCAATGGGAATAGTGTTAATTGCTCTTGACTGCTTGAAATGCTCACAAGATTTCAAAACTTTATAAATCATCTTATAAGATTTCTTTTGCCGATTCAAAAAGGAGGGATAATATCATCTTTCTTCTAACCATCATTCTAAGGTGAATGCAGATAGGTCATCTGGAATCTTATACAAATTCAACAGCATTTCGTCATTTATTATCCTTGCCATCAATATTTTGTTGACATTTGCTGACACTTTATGAATGTCCCTAAGGCATATGGTACTAAATCAGTTGCTATAAGGTGTACAACTGTATAGACTAGGAATATTCTCTTTCCTCATAAGGTAAATAATTCATGAAGAGCTGTTTCATGTAAGCTGTATTTATTTATTTGTTATCAATGGTAAAGTGGGAGATGAACATTTTAATGAAAAACAGAAAAGTAAAAACCCTCAGACTGAGTTTTGAAACCCTTATTCCCTTGACTTTATGTATTTATTTTTAAAGATTTTATTTATTTATTCATGAGAGACAGAGACACAGACAGAGGGAGAAGCAGGCTCCATACATGGAGCTGGATGTGGGACTCGATCCTGGGTCTCCAGGATTATGCCCTGGGCTGAAGGCAGGCGCCAAACCTCTGAGCCACCCAGGCTGCCCTCTCTGTTGACTTTAAAAAAGGATAAAGAAGAAGAGATTTAGTCAAGCAAAGGACTTCTAAACTTTCGCTTTAGTTTCAACTTCAACTTTAGGACACTTTGGAAACAAATAGAGCACAGGTAATCTCTACTTTCAATAACTTCTTCTAAAGATTTTATTTATTAATTTGATAGAGAGCACCAACAGGGGGAATGGCAGGCAGAGGGAGTGGGAGAAGCAGGCTACCCACTGAGCAGGGAGCCGGACCTGGGGCTCCATCCCAGGACCCTGGGATCATGACCTGAGCTGAAGGCAGATGTTAAACTGGCTGAGCCACCCAGGTGACCCAATAATTTCTTCTAAACTGAGTATTAACCCATGATTTCCCTTTACTTCTAATTATTTTCTTGCTTATTAATTTAAACATACCTATCTGTTTAAATCTCATGGTAACAAAGTCCTAGGTAGCAGAAAAAGATACATTGCAAAAGAAAAATTGCCAACTACAAGTTGGGACTGTTCTTAAATTAAGGTCAAGTCCAGGGGCCCCTGGGTAGCTCAGTCAGTTAAGCATCTGACTCTTGTGGCTCAGGTCATGATCTCGGGGTCATGGGATCAAGTCCTGTAGCAGGCTCACACTCAGTGAGGAGTCCATTCGTCCCTCTCCCTGCCCTCCCTTGCCCCCCGACCCCGACTCTCTTGTGCTCTCTCTCTGTCTTTAAAATAAACAAACAAACAAATAAATAAATCTTAAAAAAAAAAAGTTCAGATCCAATAAAGGACCCATAAACCAAGTTTCCAGGACCACTCATTATACGCTGGCTACCAATGACTAACATGAAAGTAGCACTGAGTATCAACCCCTGTGGTTCAAAAATTTCATCTGATAATGGCACCTTCCTTGGGTTCAATACTACAGTGACTTCAAGTACAGTGGTTGCCAACTCTGCAATTAACAGATTGATGAATATACTGAAAAATTGGGCAGTTCTCAAGTGGTAATCCCACTAATGGATATTATGCTTGATAAATTAATTCTGAGGCTTAACTTCTGTACAGAGTGGAAAACAATTAGAAAAATCAAAGGGAAAACAAAAAGCACAAGACACAAATATCAAAGAAATGGCTTGTAGCATCTCAGACAGAAGAGGACAAGAAGAAACAGACCTTTTCAGAAACATGGCCCATGACATGAGATGACTACCTCATTAGTCGGCCTCAAGTGGCTGAGTGGTGTGGAATGCTGCTTTGCACATGCACGTGACGTGAGTGCAAAAGCTTTTTGTTCGTGACGATTTTACTGCTGTCTATGCAGGACTCGCTCAATTACATGTGATGACCACGTACTTTTTCCATCACAGCATCTATAAGAATGTTTCATTTGGATTTGCCAGAACAACAGCTAATGAATGGCCAATGGGGCCTCACATCCCTTCCCACCAAAGTGGTGCCCAGGGAACCCCACCCCTGACTGCAGTTTAATATTTTCCTAATATTTCCCTTTCTTTTTCTTATTCTACTTTTTTCTTCTCTCTTTCTATGACTGGTAATACGCAGGTTGGGGTCAAACACTTCAAAATTATTTCTGGTTTAATAGTCCTCGTTTTCTAATGTGCTTTTCAGACTTTAATTAAACCTAGTCTCCCTGAGGGCCTACAGGGAAGCAGTGTTTTTTCTGCTTTCCAGAAGGGGACAATGGAAAAGGAATAATGACTACAGACAGTAGAAGTGGAAAGGGACAATAAAAAAGAAACTCTCCTGACCTATTCTGAATTTAGAAGCTTTTCTGCCTGTCTTCAGACCTAAATTCACTATGAAGCATTTTGGGGGAAATCTATTTCCTTGAGGAAGTTGACAGGCATTATATTCTATTTTAATAACATGGGAAAAAACTCTCAATTTCTTACAGCATCACACATAAAGTAAAACACAAAATATGAGAAAAATGTCCAGTTTCAGCTTAGATAAAAGATATTTTTATTATTTAAGTAATAAAAATGATTATTTTTTATTTCTAGGAAAATTTATTCATAATTTTATGAACAGAAAAATATATTCATAAATTTATTCATAATTAGACCAAAAATAATTACAATTTGGCCTACCTGCCTTCAAAGTCATAATTTGACAATCTTCTATAATTATATTGAGACACTTTTGTCTTTAAAATCCACACATAAGTGGACATAAAACAAACAACAAAACTTCAATGAGACAGCCACTGGTTAGTTGACCCTGTATTTGCTGAGGCCAAAGAGTACATTTTTTTTTTAAAGTTTTTTATTTTTTTTATTTTTTTAAATTTTTTTTTTAATTTTATTTATGATAGTCACAGAGAGAGAGAGGCAGAGACACAGGCAGAGGGAGAAGCAGGCTCCATGCACCGGGAGCCCGACGTGGGATTCGATCCCGGGTCTCCAGGATCGCGCCCTGGGCCAAGGGCAGGCGCCAAACCGCTGCGCCACCCAGGGATCCCCCAAAGAGTACATTTGCAAGTGATATTTATTAAAAAAAAAAAAAAAACCTAAACATAGGGAACATACTTTGGGGGGATAACGAAATATCCTTGAGAAAGCACCTATCCTTTCTTCCACAGTAAGACAAAGAGAATTTTACTTCTAAAGACAGATGGTATAGGCCTCGTTTGTTTTTTTTTTTTAAGAGTTTATTTATTTATTCATGAGACACACAGAGAGAGAGAGGGGGGGGGGCAGAGACACAAGTAGAGGGAGAAGCAGGCTCCACACTGGGAGCCCGATGGGGGACTCGATCCCCGGACTCCAGGATCACACCCTGGGCCAAAGGCAGGTGCTAAACCACTGAGCCACCCAGGGATCCCCGTATAGGCCTGTTTTTTTAAAGAGAAGGCAAAAGAGACCCCCCACCTTGAGGTATAGTTCTGTACAAATCTTAGCAGCTTATAGGAACAGAAGCAACAAGGTATAGACATCAAATTGATGAAGATCTTCTCGTATAAAACTTGTATTATTTTATTGAAGTAATAAATAACCTACAGTGTTATATTAATTTCAGGTGTAGCATATAATGAGTTACCAATTCTGTACATTGCCCAGTGCTCATCACAATAAATGAACTCTTAATCCCCTTGCTCTCTTTCACCTTACCTCCCCTTTGGTAACCACCAGCTGGTTGTAAAATCTGTATTTTTAATAACTGAAGAAATGAAAAGAATGAAACATCAGAAGGGAAAGAAAACATTCTAGCATGGGCCAGTTTGGAGTGGACCGAGGAGTGGGAGTGACAGAGTCCAGAGGCAGAAGAAGCATAAGACATGGACACAAAGTGAGAAATAGCTTCCCCTGTCACTGGAGCCCTGGCACAGTGTTCATTAGGCTCGACTTCTCACTGTTCTTCCTGACACCAGATTATCAATCCAGGCTAATTGTGGCAATTCCATTCGCCTTGCCAGGAACTGGCCTAGGAAAGGGGCTTGTGACCCAATGAGAAAAGTCTGCTGATGAGCTTCTGGAAAAGGTCCTCTCACTCTTCTGAAAGAATTAGAGGAGGAGATGGACTTTCTCCTTTTCTTGGGAATATACTCACCCAAACCTCTTCCCTAAAAATTGGCAGAGTTGGGGAATGGAAAGAATTTCAGTATTTGAGGACATGGATGAGTTATGAATCAACCAATCTTGAATCCTTCCTTACTTCTGGACTTTCATTCATGTGAAATAATGTTTCCTTATGCTTGAGTCAGTGTATTTACTCATTTATTTATTAGAGATCTGATTGGCTTTACTAATCAGTTCTTGAATCCGGCAGTACCCCATCAAGTAAAGGGCAACTGCTAAGCCAGTTTAAATCAGGGTTTTCTGTTATTTATTAACCAAGAATTCTCTAACTGAGGGACACTTGGGTGGCTCAGAGTATGATCCTGGATCTGGGGATCAAGTCCTGTATTGGGCTCCCTGCAGGGAGCCTGCTTCTCTCTCTGCCTTTCTCTCTCTCTCTCTCTCTCTCTCTCTCTCTCAGGAATAAATAAAATCTTTAAAAAAAAAATCTGAAATTGAAATAATTAATGAGATATATTGGGTATTTCACCAAAACTCTTGCAGAGTTTTTATTATGGTTTCCCTAATGTATATTTATACTCAAGTTCACTGAGCCTAGTTCCTTCTACAATCTGGATTCTCTTCTCAACACACAGATCTTTCTCAAGTCCTAACTCAAGAATCCCTTTATATGTTGTTTACTTGAGAGGCGTCTGAACTAACTGACTTGAAATAACTTTGCAACCGAGGTATTGGTGTTCAGAATGGAAGGATAAGCAAGCAGCATCAGTTACAAAATAATGCTTAAAACATCAATGTGTCACATATGATCCCTTCTAGACAATACAACAAATGAGCTAATAAAGATGTCATAACTAGCCAACTTGACGTTCCTAATAATGTGGCCAGAAAGCACATAGAATTTATAAAGAATTTCTTTATTCTTCCCCTCACTCTTCCACTGACTGATGACTATCTTGTTAATGACAATATATTCTCTATTCTGTGCTGGTAATTGAGAGCTAAACACTCACAATGGATATCAATATTCATGTTGCTGAGATTAGGAACAATGGGTATAAAAGAACAGTCCTGTTACTTCCAGGATCTTGATCTTGATCTTCAGCCAGTATTGCTGAAGCCGAAAAATCACAGGTCTTTCAGAATAAATACCTCTGGGTGAAAATTTGACTTTTTAGAGTAACATAGCAAGGGTGGCATTACAATTAGTGAAGTCTATGGAGGTTTGACTAGTAAAGTGAAATGGGATGGCCTCAAACCTGGGGTTTCTTATGTCCTCTGGGGCCCCTTTGTAGGAGTCTTGGGAGTGCTCTGTCCTTTTGCCAGGACCCTTGAGTCCTTAGTTTGACCTTAATAATAGCATATAGGTAACAAAGGGAGAAATATAGTAGGGGAGATAGTAATTCTTGTGCCCAGCATTCTTTTATATTTGTAGTCTTTCTCTAGTGCTTTCCTTTACCTAAGTGTACCTCATAGCACATCTGAGCTATTGCAATATCTTGACCTCTGTCATTTCCCACTTGAAATAATCTCATGCTCCTGTCAAGTTGCCTTTCTTATCCACAGTTCTTATTTATTACCCTCATGATAGCTAGAATCATTTTTTTAAAAATTTATTTATTTATTCATGAGAGAGAGAGAGAGAGGCAGAGACACAGGCAGAGGGAGAAGCAGGCTTCATGCAGGTAGCCCGATGCAGGACTCGATCCTGGGACTCCAGGATCATGCCCTGGGCTGAAGGCAGGCGCCAAACCGCCAAGCCACCCAGGGATCCCTAGAATCATTCTTTTAAAATATTTACACAGTATACCATTTTCCTTCCTCTTACTCTTAACTTTTCTATATCCTTATGATTTAATGTTGCCTCTTTCCTGTTGGGACTCCAATTGTATGTATCTCGGACCTTCTCACTGTAGTCTCCATGTTTCTTATCCTCTGTTCTGTATCTTCTCTCTCCACATTCTGGATATTTTCCTCTGTTCCATCTTCCAGTCCACCAAATCTCTTTTTAGCTTTATCTAATCTGTTATTAATCTCTTTCATTGAATTTTTAATTTTAGTTATGGTATTTTTCATATATAAATTTTGAGGTGCTCATTTTTAGGTTTTTAGTTTTCTTCCAAAATCTTAGTCTTTTTAATATTTTGACATATTAAATACAGCTATTTTTAAGTCTGTGCTGGATGGAGCTTCAGTGGGTCTATTTCTGTTTTCTCTTGTATATCTAGGTTTCCATCATGTCTCTCCTTATGTACTTGGCTATTTGGGGTGTGACATGTTTTTACAGAAATTTGCTCCTATAGGTAGCAAGGGGCTCTAACAATCCAATCTCAGAATCAAGTTGATTTGAAGCAAGGATTCATTCCCTATGAAGGTCAGTTGATTCTCGGTTCACCCTTACTTCTATAATTTAGCCTACTGAAGTATCAACCCAAAGCCTGAATGGTTTACCAGGTTTATTCCTCATCCCTTTGTGACTTCAATTTTTTTTCACCTTGGCTTCACAAGCCTGTCAAAAACACTAATTTCTCAATTTCTCAGCTGCTTCTTCCAGAATTGGTAAAGACTCTATAGGAAAAGTTCCCTAACTGCCAAGCTTGTGTCTGTGATTTGTTTTCTCCTGGAACATGGCCTTGTAATTCTTAATTAACTTGTTGGTTCTCTAATGCCTTCAAGGAAATTTTTTTCTAACATTTTGTCCAGGGTTTTTGTTTTTGTTGTTGTTCTCAGTGGGAGTCTATATTCAAATTACCCAGTCTACTATGCCAGAAGTGAAAAAATCTGATCCTTTAAAAATATAAGTCAAATGATGACACTGAAACTCTCCATAAATAAAATAAAAGTCCAATGACTTTTATCCAGCAGATCCTATGCATCTAACTCCAGGCTATCTCTCCAACTTTATTGCCTCCAACTCTCAAAAACTTTCCATAAATCTAAGGATAAACTTGACATAAACTTCTAAAGCAGAAAGGTCATGTGATATGTTTATTTTATAACCCTTATAGCATTTGGCATATTATCTGAGCAATTTATCAGTTATGATTAAATTTAAATATATGCTAAAAAATAAAGATTCCCCCAAATAATGGCTTAAACTAGACAGTTTATTTCCCACATATATGGAAGTAAATCTAGAGATAGGCAGTCCAAGGGTTTTTAGGAAGGCAGCAAGTATCAGGGACCCAGGCTTTTTTTTTTTTTTTTTTATCTTGTTGCTTTACTCTGCATGGTTTCCATTCTCAAAGTTCATCTATGGCCTAAGATGGTGCTAAAGTTCCTGATAGTAGTTGTAAGGAGGAAGAGGGAAGTAAAAGAGTGCTTCTCCATTTTAGCAGACTTTTCAGAACACATAACATGTCTGCTTTCTTCTGATCACCTAGCCAGTGTTGTGGCTTCACCTAGCCACAAGGGCAACTCAGAAATGTAGACTTTAGCTGAGTAGCAGTGGGCTAAGCTAGAAAATTAGAGTACATTTAGAAATAAGACACTGGTATGCAACTAGCAATCTCTGCTACAAACACTAAGCACATTTTTTCCTAAAAGTTTTTGGATTGTCTCTTTTTCTTGATCTGGATTGTCTCAACTACTGCTGATTCATTTCAATGCTTACATCATTAAAATACACAATTTCAATCTTCCAAAGATTTTCCATGCAAAATCCTACAATTGAAACTTCTGCACCAAGCAAAACAACTTGTCTTCTGTTTCTTATGCAAACATAGAAACATTATTTCTTTAATAAAAAATTTTTTTTGGCAAAATGAGAGATGGGAAATTTCCCCTGAACACCCAGAGTTGTCAATCACATATCTTCAGTAAGTTTACTCTGGTCTACTGAATGTGAATGCTTCTCTTAATTAGTCCATATCTATAGTTAATTTATGTAGTGTGAGCACCACTGTCTTAGTCCATTTGGGTTGATATAACAAAATAACAGACTGGGTACCTTATAAACTACAAATTTTTATTTCTCATAGTTCTGGAGACTTAGGAAGTCCAAGATCCAGATACAGATGATTGAGTGTCTGGTAAGGATCTGTTTTCTGGTTGATAGTTGGATGTCTCTTTGCTGTGCCTTTCTGTGGGAGAAAGGGTAACAGATGTCTTTGAGGTCTCTTTTATATAGGACACTAATCTCATTCATGAGGAGTCCATCTTCATGACTTAATCACCTCCTAAAGGTCCCACCTCCAAATATCCAAATACCATTGGGGATTAGGTTTCAATAAGTGAATTTGGGGGGAGGACACAAACATTGAGTCTGTAGAAGCCATTTTCTGTGAACCTCTAATTAATATGTCTATTAATACTTTCTCTACTGGATTTTGATTAATGTGTGTCTTTTTTAAGAATTTTTTTTTTTTTTAATTTATTTATTTATGATAGTCACAGAGAGAGAGAGAGGCAGAGACAGAGGCAGAGGGAGAAGCAGGCTCCATGCACCGGGAGCCCGACGTGGGATTCGATCCCGGATCTCCAGGATCGCGCCCTGGGCCAAAGACAAGCGCGAAACCGCTGCGCCACCCAGGGATCCCAATGTGTGTCTTTTCCACTGGACAGTAACCTCCAAGCAGTTGGAAGCAATGTCTGTTTTGCTCTCATTCCTAGCATCTAGCATGGTGGGTGGGGCATAGTAGGTGTTCATTACATATTTATTGAAAGAAGGTGGAATTTAACCTTTATTGCACACCCATTATATGCCAGGTAGTAGAGTAAGTATTTTGCAAATATAATTTTATTGATTTTTCATAACAGCCAAATGTGATAAGAATTATGTCCCCTTTCACAGATGAGGCAAATGAGGCTTGAAGAAGATAAATAATTAAACCAAGTCACAAAGCCAGAAAGAGGTGGATCTGAGGTCTGACCTATAACCTCTGTCTCTACTGTAAATGCTCATTTGACTCTGGCATATTTCTGTCAACCAGGTGGGCTGTTCCCTGGCTTCCTCTGATAAAGGGCTGACTGATTTCATGATAAGATGGAAATACTAAATAGTAGATGATTATCCTTTCAATGGCAAATTCCTGAAGTCTCCGTGCTCTAATTAAAGGAACTCACTTATAACAATTATGTAACAGACATAATGGTAGGCAATTGGGTCAGTTGCTAGTTTAAAAAGGATGGATTCAGGAACATGTCTTCAAAAACCTGACAATGTGGACCACCAATTACCCACAAGGGTCAATTTGTTTACGTGATGCAATTTTGATAATAGATCTCTGGGACAAAGTAGGAACAATGTCAAAAATTTCAGTCACCATACCACATAAACTTTAAAGAGTGAGGAAAAGGCAAGAAAGGCAGAAAAGATAAAGGAATAAAGAGAGAGAAACATATACAAAAGAGTGGAAAACATACAAAACAGTGAAGTGGAGAGGAGAAGGGAATGACACCCATTTGTTTTGTTGTTGTTTTGGGTTTACTTCCTTTAGCTACTCAGCTTTCAGTCCCCATTCTTTCAGTAATAGCCTCCCCATTTACTTTTTGGTAATTCCATCTGCACTTTTGGATACCATCTGGTGAGACTGTTGTTTGGGGACCCTGACTTCCCCCAGCCCCTGAGCAGAGTTGAACCTAGCTAAACCAGTCGCATGCTCTCTTCCTAGAATCAGAATCCTTTGTTTCAGATGCAGCTGTTGAGAAGTTCATGCTGTGGAGACTCCTGTGAGCTATCTGAGTCTGTCCTTTCCACCACTGGATCTTCAGCCTCCTCTCCTCAATCCTTGGAACTTCCCCAATTTTCCCAATAAATTCTTTCCTGGTCTAAGTTTATCGGAGGCAGCTACTGTTGTTTGCAACCAAAGAACATGAGCTGATATACTCAAGGAAGAAGGCAGGTGGAAATAAATGCTGAAATTAAGATCTGGGATAAGATCCATTGAGAATCTGTTTTCAGTTCCCAAAGCAGTAGGTACTGGGATCAAACCTAGTTTACATGAAACAAAGGACAAATTAGTCTTCAATCATCTCAGATCTCTAGGAGCAAATATACTCACTCTATAAAGTGCAGAAGGCTTCCAAAAGGTAAGAGAAATATTCTTTTCAAGGATAACCTATTGTAGGATTGACATCACAATTTGGGGTACTGAAAAAAGTGTTTCCTGCAAGGCAGAGGTTTACCTCAGTTTTTATTTTATAAGATTTCTGTGTCTTTGATAATTTCACATTTTGGCATGACTAAAGGATTTTTCCATTCAAATCAACCTCCTTCAACTTGGCTAGTCCCTCTTCCTCCCCCCTGACTTGCCCCGTGGGATTCTTTCTTTTCACTGCCAAGGATTAAATTCTCTGTGAAAGCCTTGAAGGCAATAGACATCTGTACAGGAAAGGAGATACAAAACTGTCCAAAAAGAGAGAAGCACTCCCAAAGCCTTAGTGAGAAAATAATTGAACTCTTATTCATATTGGGAAAAAGTCTGGTTTCAAACTGAGTTTTTTATTGACTTTTTTTTTCATAAAAGGATCATCGTTTATGTTGAATAAGAAAACGGTTATTGTTCTACTTTACCAAAGATGCTAAGTTTGCATGTTTTAAACATCAAACAAACATCTCCATAGAGAATGGCTTGCTTCCAACACCTGGTGAGCAGGCCAGACTTTCAGAGCAGCCCAGTTACACCAGTTCTGTGTTGGTGGTTGAGCGATTCAAGATAGAAGGCTGAATTAGAATTCAGTCCTAATCCTGTTTAAGATGCTGGTTTTATTAGGTCTTAGCTTGATGGTCAGAAGACAATCCCACACAGCTCTAGTAGCACAGATCCACTGCTCCCTCTTCAAGCCACGAGCATGGAAGGCATGGGTGTTATTAGCAATGTGCAAATGGCAGATGCTGTGAGGACAAATAGAAAAAGACACATAGTATATAATGTCGACCTTAACTATTACCCTGTTATCAGTCCTAATCTCTCCACCTTATAAATATCTAACATTAATATTGTATTTCTGGCAGTTGATGAATGGAGTCCTATGTTGTATCAAACTACAGTGATTGTCAGCTTAGACAAGATGAGGGGGATCATGTGAGAATGATACATTATCAGAACTCTATCATCTCAACTTTAGTTGTTCAGTCTATTAATCTAACAACTCATAGGAAGCTTGAGGCTGGAAACGAGGGAGTACAAGTCATTGGACAAGAACTGAGTTCTAGATATGAACTCTTAGAAAATAGACTCTTGAAAATATCTTCTCTTTGTGTTTATTTGCCATTGGGAAATGGTATCTTTTTTTCTTCCTTTTTACTCTGTGTGAAAATTTAGTTTGGGGGGAAAAATCACATAGGTTATTATGTCAGGTCTCCCAAATGGTTAGACGACTGACCCGTCAGTAAAAAAAGAAAGAAAGAAAGAAAGAAAGAAAACCTAAGGGTTCTTCGCTTTTCTTATAATTGCTCAGGCTCCAATTCTGTTGAAAAGTGAATGGAAAAGCTATTCTATGAAATGACTCTTTAATATTTGATAAATGACTCAGTCTTGTGGGCCTATATGGTTGCAGCAGTCATGCTTCTCCGCTAAGACTGCATATGTTCACATGGGATGGTCATTAAGCAAGCCTTTTAAGATGACAGGAACTCCGTTCTTCTGTCTCATTTCCCAGAAAGAAGAATAATGGAATAAAGTCTGGAGAGTAAAAAGGGGAAGAAAGGGGGATACGCCCTTCCCCCACCACGGCTTTCTAACCTAGAAAGGCAACATCATTTGTGGCAAAGAGCTGCATTCTACGTGGCAAAATAAATGGGAGGTATTTATTCCTAAATCTTCGTGACACTTTAATGAGATAGTGGGAGAATATTATTATGAGGGCCTTAATGATTTGGGAAAATTGAGACAAAGGGATGCTGGAAAATATATTAAATATAACACTATTAATCTGAATTAAAAGACCAGAACTGGCTCAAATATTTTAGTTCAGAGAAAGGAACCTCAAGCTGGAGAGTGAATTGGATGATATAGACTAGATCCAGCTTTCACCTGGATTCAGATGTTATTTCCACTCTATTCCAAGTGAGATTTGCTTTTAACCATAGACTAAGAGAGCTCTGGTCTCTCCCCAGAGAAATCAGGCTGTCAGACCTCTCCCTTGAATTTTTCTTCCCCACCACACACCCCCACACCCCATGTATGCCACACATACCTACCAGCTGCCCACCAAAACCAGCTGCCTCAGGACAGGGCTGTCAAGGGAAGTCTTCCTATGGATGGACAGCCCTTGGTGGCAGCAGGAATCCTCTGCATGATTGTCCCTATGGCCTCGATTCTGACTTTGGGCTCTGGCCCATGTCTGGTGAAAGGAAATACATACCCATTGTAGAAAACATGAAAAGTACACATTTTTTTTAATTGCTTACAATCTCACCACCCAGAGTGATCACTGTCAATATTTTGGTGTAGTTTTTAAAAATTCAATCTAACTAAGGCATATAAGTTGGAGTCACACTATATATATGCACTTTTGAATCCTGCTTTGCTTCTCTCTTTTTTTTTTAGCTTTGTATGTGAGGATTTCTCCGTGTTATAAAAACATTCTTTGTAATTGCTACCCACATCTATTATATAAAAAAAAATAATGATTATAGAGATCAAGGAAAAACCAGAAAACAGAAGGAGAAAAAAATAATCTAAAAGTTGAAGATAGAGGAATGGTTGTTCTAATCACCAATTTATGGAGTAGGATGTTCAAGGAAAAAATTAGGAACTGGTACATAAGGAATGAAGCTGCTTTGACAAATGTATAAAATAACAAAAAGATAGTTGTTAGCACAGGTGTAATATGTAATATTTAAATACCAAGAAAACAATTGCTATTGTGTAGCATCGAGTTATATTGGTAAGATTAATTAATGCAGTTTTACTAAATAATAAGGAAATGCCTACATTTTAAAAAGATGCCTAGAGAAAATATGTAAAAGGGAGCTCATTAATTGTAAGAATAATAATATTCTTAACATGGCATTGCACGTTAGATTCCCTTTGTGAGCTTTAGTGAGGAGTTAGGAAAAGAGGCAAACGACAGTCTGTTAAAGGCAGAACTAAAAAAAAAAAAAAAAGACAGAACTGTCTATTTCCTCCTCATCCCTGCCAAAGACTATTATTCTCAAGGACAAGAAAAAAATGTGGTAGTATTTGAAGCTCTAGCAAAGTATTTTGTGTTCACTGGAGATTGATTCTGATACCACCAGCCCCTCCCTCCCTTTGCTTCGAGCTCTCTCCCACTTCCCAGTTACAGCCAAGGGGTGGGCTAGAGCTGAGAGGACAGGACCCTGGAGAAGGCTGCGGCTTATTGCAAAGATGATGGATGGGCTCCCGGGTCACAGAAGCTGCATTCCAATCCAAGAGTTGTCACCACTAGCTGTGTCACCTGGGCAAGGGTCACAGAAGCTGCATTCCAATCCGAGAGTTGTCACCACTAGCTGTGTCACCTGGGCAAGTGACTCAAACTGTTTACGGTTTCCTTTCCCCCTTTATATAGTGGAGATCATGAAATCTATTTCTTATGGGATGTTAAATAAAAATTGGTTGTTGTTATTTATAGTTCATTTTTATTTTTCCATATCTCCCCTCCCACCCGCTGCTTTTTTTTTGACCATGGAATTGTAGTTCACTTCAACAGTGATTCTAGTTTCTTGTTCATTTCATCTTTATAATCAATCCACTAAGTTTATGCTATGATGAGCCAGAAAGATTCTCTCATGTCAGTACTTGCCATTTGATGTTCAATAAAGCTTATAGGCTCATAAGTGGCACTAATAATATTCTTTAAACATTCATTAAACAAAAATTCCCTCATTAAATTTTTTTTATTGTAGGGTACCTGGGTGGCCTAGTCAGTTAAGTGTCTGCCTTCTGCTTGGGTCATGATCTCAGGGTCCTGGGATGGAGTCCCAGTTCAGGCTTCCGGCTCAACAAGGATCTGCTCTCCCTCTCCCTTTGTGTGCGCGCTCTCTCTCTCTCTCTCAAGTTAATAAAATCTTTTTTTTAAAAGATTTTATTTATTTATTTATTCATGAGAGACACAGAGAGAGAGAGGCAGAGACACAAGCAGAGGGAGAAGCAGGCTCCATGCAGGGAGCCTGAATGTGGGACTCAATCTGGGATTCCAGGATCATGCCCTGAGCCAAAGGTCAGACGCTCAACCACTAAGCTACCCAAGCGTCCCAAGTTAATAAAATCTTTAAAAAAATAAAATAAGAATTTCCCTATATTAAAAAAATAATAAATAAATAAAGAAGTAAATTTTTTATTGAGAGCCTTATATGTGCTAGGCACTATGCCAAATAATATGGCTAGAAATGAATAAATCCTAGCTGGATAAGAAAGTTAAAGAGATGATATCCAGTATATTTAGAAAACTATATAATTTATAATGGAAAGAGGCTAGTAAAAATTGGATTCTCCGTATAATATAAGTTAATGACAATATTCTTTAATTTTAGGAAACTTTTTGATGGGTAAGAATATGAATTAGGAAATTGGAAAGGTGGGGCACTTGGGTGGCTCAGTCAGTTAAGCGTCTACCTTTGGCTCAGGTCATGATCCCAGGGTCGTGGGATGGAGCCTCACGTCAGGCTCCCTGCTCGGTGGGGAGCCCCTTCTCCCTCTCCCTCTGCTTCTCTCCTGTTTGTGTGCATTCTCTTGCTCTCTCTCTGTCAAATAAATAAATACAATTTAAAAAAAAAAACTAAACAAAAGAAATTGGAAATGTAAAATGAAGTGATAATCAGGAGGCTTAATTTTAGCCCATACATTAGCTATACAATTTTGTGCAAGGCATTTAATTTTTTCTCTAACTGTACAATGGAATTCAGGTCGCAAAATAAATAAATCAAATACTCTCCTAAATAACTCATGGGTTCAAGAGGAAACCACAATGGAAATTATAATTAGAAGGGTAATTAGAAAGGTAATGGTGATTAGTATTAATTAGAATGAAGTGAATGTATGTAAATGAATTTAAAATATAAGACAGATTGAAAGTAATTGAGCTACAAATGCATCTCAAAAAGCTAGGAAAAAACAAAGTAGAAAAATAAAATAATGAAAGTAACAATAGAAAGTAAGGAAATAGAAAAATAATAAAAATATAGGTCATTAACAAAAGCAAGATCTCATTTTTGGAAAGAATCCAGATAAGGCGATTTATGAAAACTGGCAATTTATGGGCTAACCTCACTTAGATGCCATTTAGATGCAAAATTTCTAAATTAAGTAGTAAGAAATCATATCCAATAATGTATTAGTCTGTATGTATGTATGTAGTGTGATTAATGGTATAGCCATTATGGAAAACAGCATCCAATAATGTATTAAAATCATTTCTAACAATTTATTAAAATACAGTGTGATTAATGGTACAGCCATTATGGAAAACAGTTCTTAAAAAAAATTAAAAATGGAATTACCATAAGATCCAGCTATCGCAGTTCTGGTTATATATCCAAAAAAATTAAAAGAGTATCTTAATGAGCTATTTGCACACCCATGTTCATCATAGCACTATTCACAATAGTCAAGGGGAGGAAGCAACTCTAATACCTATTAACAGATGAGTGAATAAAGAAAGTGTGAAATATACCCATAAGGGATTATTATGTGGCCTTAAAAAAAAAAAGAGGGAAATCTTGTCACATACTACAACATGGATGAATCTTGAGGCTGTTATGCTAAGTGAAATAAGCCAGTCACAAAAAAATTATTGTATGAATCCACACATAGGAAATGTCTACAAGGTAGTCAGAAGAAGCATGAAAACAGAGAATAGAAAGGTGGTTACCAAAAGCTGAGAAGAAGAGAGTAGCAGAATTAGTGTTTAGTGGGTATAGAGTTTCAGTTTTACAAGACGAACATGTTCTAAAGATCAGTTGCACAACAGTGTGAATATATGTAACACTACTGACCCTTAAAAATGGTTAAGATGGAAAATGTAATGTTATATGTTTTTGCCATCTCACTGACATGAGATTATGTGATTTTGGCACAGTGGATTAAGAAAAAAAATGATCATGGCACAGTGGATAATACTCAGACACTGGACTGAAATGGCCTGGGTTCCAATCCTACTTCTACCACTTATCTATGTAACTTTGGGCATATTACTTTTTTGTTCTTTAGTTTTTTATTAAAGCAAAGATAAAAATAGATTATAACACCCCAACCCAAATAACAACAACAAAAACATCATGAGCAAGTGGGTTTATCCCAATATCTGTCAGTCTAATCCACTGTATTAAGAGATAAAAGGATCAACAGATGCAGAAAAATGTTAAAATTCAACACTTGAAATGTTTTTCTCTAAGACTTATGTAGCTTTTCTTTCCCTTCCCTTAGGCCTCTGCTCAGTTGTCATCTTATCAGTGAGGCCTTTTCGGACCACCCTGTATACACTAACACCCTACTGCACCCTATCTTCTAACCATGCCTTACATATCTTCACAAAAGCACTTCCTAGGCATAAAGATAATGGAAGAAACAGCAAAGAAAAAATAGACAAATTTGACTACTTGAAAAGGTAAAACTTCTGGATGCCAAAAAAAAAAAAATAAAAAGCAAAACTCAAAGGCAAATTTCAAAATTGAGGAGAGTATTTACCAGCAATATAACTGGAAAAGGGAGTTCATAGAGAATAATAAGAAAACTTTTATAGAAAGAGTTGGCAAAACCTGTATAGAAAGAGTACTCAGATTAATCCATTGCAGAACATGAATTAGTGACTCAAATTAGAAAAAAAAAAAAAAAAAAACAACTTCAACCTCACAGAGAGACTAAGAAATTGAAATAAAGGGATGCTTTTAAAAAGAAGTTTTTGAAATTAGAATGATTTTTTTAAAGAATATAATTCGTGTGATAAGATGGGCCCTTGTGCCCTGCTGGTGAGAATATAAAATGATTCACATTTTCTTATATTAATGGTGTTTTGCTGGGTAACAAGTTACTATGATACTTAGCAGCTCAAAGCAACAAATATCTATCATTTCACCGTTTCTGCGGATCAGAGACCCAGGAACTGCTTAGCCTGCTGCGCAGGTAGGGCAGTCTGCAGCTGGGGGTGGTCCCTGCAGGCTCCATGGAGGTCCGAGAAACTACTTTTAGGCTCACTCATGAGGTTTAGGCCAGGATCAGTGGCTCATGCCTATTGGCCAAGAACCTCATCCTTGCTATGTGGACTTCTCCAGAGGCTGCCATCCTGTCTCCCAGCCTGGCAGCTGAGTTCTCTCAGGGCTAGGGACTCGAGAGAAAGTGTGACCAAGACAAGTCACAGTTTCTTTTATAATCTAACCTTGCAGGTGACTTATCATCGCTCTGCTGTATTCTCTTAGTCACACAGATAAATCTTGGTAAATATGGATAGGGACCGAACTAAGGGTTTGAAGACCAGGAGGCAGGGATATTGGGGGCCTTCTTGATGGCTAGTTGCCATATTTCTTAAAGTGATTCATCAATATTTAAAAGTTTGTATCTGAGACGCCTGGGTGGCTCAGCAGTTGAGCGTCTGCCTTTGGCTCAGGACATGATCCCGGGGTTCCGGGATCGAGTCCCACATTGGGCTTCCTGCATGGAGCCTGCTTCTCCCTCTGCCTATGTCTCTGCCTCTCTGCCTCTCTCTGTCTATCATGAATAAATAAATAAAATCTTTAAAAATAAATAAAAATTAAAAAATTAAAGTTTATATCTACCCTTCAATCCAATAATGTTATGTAATTACATCCCCAGCAATTTTTTTCTAAGAAAGTAATCATGTATGTGGACAAATAATATGCCTAAGCATGTTTAGTATATCATTTTTATAACAGTATAATCTGGGAATCATTTAAATGTGTAATGACAGAGGATTTATTTATCAAATAAATGATAATACCATATGATGGACTATAATGGATCCATCAAAAGTGATTTTTGGAAGAATTTTCATATCGTGGGGAAATGATGTAATGTTTAGGACATTATAAGGCAGGGCATGTACATTTATATATAATATGCCGATTATGTAAAAATTAAAATAATTATGTTTTAAAAAAGATTGGGCATATCCTAATGCAGCAAGAAGATAAGACAGAATATATGTACTATCCCTGGCCTCCCCTCTTCCCTACACAAGCTAAACCTGGATCTGCTTATGAAGAAATAATCAAACAGATCTAGCTCGTGGGATGTAGTGAAAAATGACTGGTCTGCAATCTTCAAAAATGTCAGTATCAGAAAAGATAGAAAAAAAGTAATTCTATACTCAGGAGAAGACAGTTATGATATACAATGATGTTTAGGAGTCCAGGTTCTGTATGTCTGGGCTTCCTTTTTGTACGATGAAGATGTACCTGCCTCCCCCACCCTCCCCCAGAATGAATAAAAATAAAGGAGCTAAGTCAGAGACAAGGCATGGATCCTTTATTTTCCTTATTTAGGTAATTTCTGTGCCCAACATGGGGGTTGAACTCACAACCCCAAGATCAAGAGTCTCACACTCTACTAAGGCAGTCAGATGCCCCCCATAAGTGGATCCTTTAAATGCAAAGAGGTTTGGTAAGAGAGTGGGTCTGCTTAATCTTCCAGATAACTTCTCCTAGCTGCTCTCCAACCTTCCCCAGGCACCTGAAAGTTCTGTGTTAATTCAAAATTCTAGGGGCACACGATTGGCTGGCTCAGTAGAGCACACAATTCTTAATCTCAGGGTTGTGAGTTCAAGCCCCACGTTGGGTGTGGAGCCTACTTAAAAAAAAATGGATAAATAAAAATAAATAAATAAAATTCTATTCCCGTGTGGCTTTTCTGGACATTACCTCAGTATCCCTAAGTACTTGCTCCACTACTGACCCTATTATTCTTTCATGACCTGATTATTGCACATTACTGCTGTAATATCCTCTACTGAAATATGATTATAGTCATTCTAGAATGTTCTGTTAGAAAGTCTGTAGGCATAAGCGGAGTTCCACATTAAAAATGAGCTACAATTTAGATACGTCTTTAATAAATGTTTGTGGGCAGAGAGATCTCATTGAAACAAAAGCAATCAATTCTTGTTATCTTTGCTATTAGAAGAAAGCAATAGTGGAATTCTTCCAAAACAGTGCATAAAGTATAATACTTTAATGGATTTTCTCCCCCTCAATGGATTTGCCTGCCTAAACTTTTTTTTTTTTTCTTTTGGTCTAGACCAAATTTCTAATGATTTCACATCCCTTTGCACACATTTGTAGCTTGGGGATGGGGGACTCCACTGGTGTTGATTGAGAGGTTCAAGATGGTCTAGGAATGCAAACTGCCCTTGGGAAATTCACATGCAAATAACTAGGTGGAGATTGTAGCCTAAATACTGATCAAAATGCAATTCAATCTGTGCCATAGACTTCAGGCTCTTCTGGCCCTTGGGACAACACAGTCACGTCAATGGAATGGGGGCCTTTCCTGAACTGGACAAGCAAGTCTAAGCTTTTAAAAAGTTCCCTAGTTTCCTTGTTGAAAATGGAATTTAAGCTTATGTTTTAGAAAACTTCGTGTTAGTGCTTTAAAAGTGGAGCTGATGACTTATTACTGTTACTTATTTTTAAACAGAAAACGTACTTTTTAAGTCTTTCTCCTTAGGAATATTCCATCTGTCCCTGTAAGGATAATAGGCTGCCATGTAATAAAATTGATGAATGTTAAATACATAGGGACTCAGTTTTATTTTATGCAGGGTTGTTTGCTATCATGTTTATCAGGGAACAAGTAGCCTCAAAGAATCTTTTAGTACATTGTTACTCTCCCTGCTTTCTGCTATGTTTGGTGTATTTCCCGGTCATTTTAGTAATATTGTTAGATTTAGAACACAGAGGCAAATGTCTACCGTGAAAAAAAAAAACAGAGAAACCAAAGCAAAAACCCAACAACGAAAATTAAGGCAACTAACAATACTCATACACTTACTAAGAATGAATGATCAAAATAAGGAGCGATAATTGCAGTTTTTTACATCTGTACTGGGCACTACCAGATGCTCATTTCCCAGCAGATGTATGCATCAGTGAGGAATCATAGTTTCTCAACTACAATGCTGCTATTATTTCACATTGAAATTATTCTTTTTTAAAAAAGATTTATTGAGGGCAGCCCGGGTGGCTCAGTGGTTTAGCACCGCCTTAAGCCCAGGGCTTGATCCTGGAGACCCGGGATCGAGTCCCACGTCAGGCTCCCTACATGGAGCCTGCTTCTCCCTCTGCCTGTGTCTCTGCCTCTCTCTGTGTCTCTCATGAATAAATAAACAAAATCTTTAAAAAAAAAAAAAGATTTATTGATATAAGTCATCTCTCCACCCAACATGGGGCTCAAACTCAGACCCTGAGATCAAGGGTCCCCTGCTTTACCTACTGAGCTAGCCAGGTGCCCCACATTGAAATTAGTCCTCTAATTTCTAAAACTCCATATTGTGCCAATGTAGTTGGGGGATTAAGAAGTGTTTACAATAATTTGAAAGTCTCTAGTTACTTTTAACCTGGAGGAAGAATGTCTTTGGTGAAATACGAACCAAATTGTTCTCCTGTTCCTTTCCATTTGCCCTTTGTTTACAATAAGGTTATGCAAATATATCTAAGCTGGGGGTAAGGGGTGGGGGAAGGTTATCTCTTTTTGTGCTTCCAGAGGTATATAAAAGACTATTGTATAGGCAATTTCATCTGATAAAGGGCCCACAGTAGTTATTCACTTAATGACACTGAAGTTGGATTGGTCTTAGCTTTCCTGTCCTTAGTTCTTCTAAGGGGAACAAAACCCCACATTTCCTATCTTCTAGTTGTTACCAATACAGCAGCCCACAAATTACTACATACTTTTAGTTAATTCAACTTTAAGTACTTTTCAGGGGAGAAAAACCATATTTTAACCTAATGAAGTAAAAAATATCTGCAATACAACTCAGATAGGATCAGTCATACTTGTTAATATGCATTTGTGAGATGTTGAATGTTTTTACTTTTAATTAGTCGATACGCTTTTATTTGTTTTTATTGTCTATGTTTTTGCAGCAGTATTATTCATGAAGTAGAACTCATGTCCTTAGGATGGATAGCAAGTCGTGTTATTATGTGGCTGCTGCTGCATAATATTCACAAAGAAGTAAATGAAGTATTATACTACTTTGGGGTTTCATCAACGTGAAGCTGGGTTGTAATTTCAATTTCTGAAGTATGATTAGGGGAATGGCAGTGGGGGGGAGGGGGGAGCAGGGAATGGGAAGGGAAGAGAGAGAAATGGCAAATACGGCATTTGCTATAAAATCTATTAGACATTCAAAAAATGTTGACTTGTAGATCAAAGCTATTTGAAAATATATGAAGGTCTGAGTCTTAAATGAGTGACTCATCTGGTACAACTAGTAATAAGATGAATGCTAAGTTAATGTCTTATTAGAACAAAGTTATTGGAAACAGTGCCAAAGACTATTTTCTTTGGACATTTTAATAATGCAGAGCTGGGTGGAAATGGTGAATTGCCTCCTCCGAAGATTCTACAGATCTGAGAGGCTGTGGGGTCAAAATATTCCTGTTCTTCCAAAAAAAGAAACAGCATAAAGAAGTCCTATTTTCAGGCAGCTACTATGTATTCACTAGGAACATACTAGAGCTACAGAATAATTACGATTAAAAAAGAATTTACTGGGGGCGCCAGGGTGGCTCAGTTGGGTAAGGATCTGCTTTATGCTCAGGTCAGGATCTTGTGGCCCTGGGATCCAGCTCCTCATCTGGCTTCCTGCTCAGTCAGGGGTCTGCTTCTCCCTTTCCCTCAAACACTCCCTACCGTCGGGTGTGCTCTCTCTCAAAAAAATAAAATAAAAAAAAAAGAATTTACTGACCGCTTGTACACTGTGCTAAATAAATATTACGTATTCAATTTAGAAACATATCCATAATGATCAGCAAGGTAGCTTCTTTTATTTTTTTTTAAAGGTTTTATTTATTTATTCATGAGAGATAGAGAGAGGCAGAGACACAGGCAGAGAGAAAGCAGGCCCCCTGTGGGGAGCCCACTGCGGGACTCAGGACTTGATCCTGGGACCCTGGGATCACAACCTGAGCAAAAGGCCGATGCTCAACCACTGAGCCACCCAGGTGCCCCAGTAAGGTAGTTTCTTTATTCTAACCTAAGTTATATAATGGAAGGCAGTTTTTATTATCCTGACAATTGTAGGGGAAGAAAAATAATTTTCCCTCTACCCTTCTGAGTTCTTAGCTGAGACCCTTGTAAAAAAAAAGGGGGGGGGGAACCAAACAAATTTATTAACATGCTTACCTCCAGTAAGCATGGGAGGCACTCAGGAAAAATGGGAGGCACTCAGGAAAAATGAGTTACTCTCTGAGGTGTCTTTAGAATTCAGGATTAAGTGCTATCTTAAGAGGGAAAGGGTAGGGGAGATAGAGGAGAGTGAATGATTTTTGGGAAAGATGAATGGGCCATTAGAAGAACAGATGAGAGGTATGATAGTTTGTGACAAAGTCTGAATATGGTGTCAACTTGAAGTCACTTCTTCATGACAGTTGGTTGAGGAAACTCCAGGGGAGGGCATTTATGATATCTGAGTTCCTTTTGTAGAATATGTCTTCAGGCAGATAAAAGGAGTTCATAGATAGTCCTGCATTTGCTTTTTAAGTGCCTATAACTCAAAATATCGATATACCAAAGCAGCATGTGGTGGCATGTCCTATTACCGTTTACAATCATAAGTAAAAGAAAAAAAGATATTTCGTATAGGAAGAAATGCAAAAATAATAGCAAAACCCTCATTTGATATTAACATTTCAAAATGGAAGTTTTGACTAATAGGAAGCTAGTAAATTTTTTAGACATATTAACTAAGTCAAGCTTTAAACAATGGATCATTTTATCTGAAATTACTCTACTTATTGTAGGCTTTGTAGGAGGTCTGTGACTAGTCATGCCAAGTACGTTCTTAGAAAATAGTTCTGGGGTTCATCTCACTGGAAGAAGCACATCAATTCTTCATATCCTTAAACAAGGATGGAAAGAATGTATTTCCAAAATCCACAAAGGCTGAAGATTCCAGTTCTCATCAGTATTTAACAGGATGCCCTATCCCTAAACAAATGCAAAGCTGTCAGAAAAGGAGAGATTCAACTCGTATCTTCTTACTGTTTTCACTGGACTTTGCTGCTTACAGAAAAAATAAAATGCTTTGGGCATGATGTTCCATGAAAAAGAGTAGTCAGCAAGTTGTTATAGGCTTAGGTTGGACAAGGAGAATTTTACAGAGATCAAGTAAAGAACAGAGAAAGAAATTTAATACCATTGAATGCCCTTGACCAAAATTTTGATAATGAGCTTATTTCCTAATGTCATAATTTTTGAACTTAATGTTCTTCAGAAACATCTTGTGAAAAGTCTAGTAGTAAAGTTCATGTGATAAGTTATGTTGACAATATTATTATATAATGCAGGATTTATGAAATTCTTTGTAAGTACTTGTTGAGTACCTATCATATGCTTGACCAAATAAAGAAAATTTAGCTCCTTTCTCAGGATGCTTTTTATTGGAAGTATTCCTTTCAAAATTCTTTTTTTTTTTTTGTAAAGATTTTATTTATTTATTTATGAGAGACACAGAGAGAGAGAGAGGCAGAGACACAGGCAGAGGGAGAAGCAGGCTCCATGTAAGGACCCCGATGCCGGGACTCGAACCCAGGAATCCGGGATCAAGCCCTGAGCCAAAGGCAGGTGCTCAACTACTGAGCCACTCTGGCATCCCTCAAAATTCTTGTTTTTATCGAATAATTTGGGATCAATGTTGGGATAATATAAATATTACCTAATTTATTACCTATTCAAATATGTATTGATATAGGTGTAATTTAACAACCATTTTTATGTCAGTTCTGACTTGAATAAGGAGTATGTTTAGAAACTCTTTAATAAATAAAATCTTAAAAAAAAAAAGAAACTTTAAACATCAAAGGTAAGTCACTGAATCGGCATTATCATGTGATCCCATTCCTATCTATAAATAACTAGGGCAAAAGAGCACCTGGACCTTCTCTTCCATTTTTTTGATGGAAAGCTTGGTTGGAATTTTTGCAATTAACTTTATGTTTACCTCAGTTATATACTTAATTATCCTGAGTTTAACAAGTGTGTATAGCATGTAATAAAACAAATCAATTATGTTGGGCTTTTTCCTCCTAAATTCCATCTCACACTTTACTTTGAAATTCTAACCTCTCCTTTTTAAATCATTCTAATTTTATCCTTCATATAGAAAGGTTTTGTAAACACCTTCCATATGTAAGCAATACTATTGCCTGTAACATTACGTGGTTGTAACATTAATGGATTTTATCTATGTTTCTGTCTCCAATTATCTTGTGTACATCTAAGATTTTTTTTCTTTTTTTAAAGTATATATATATATATATATATATTTTAAGATTTTATTTATTTATTCATGAGAGACACCCAGAGAGAAGCAGATACACAGGCAGAGGGAGAAGCAGGCTCCTGGCAGGGAGCCTGATGCAGGACTGGATCCCCAGACTCAGGATCAGGACCTGAGCTGAAGGCAGCTGCTCAACCGCTGAGCCACCCAGGCATCCCTCTTCTTTTTTTTAAAGGTATTACAATAAGAAAAGATTTTGGCCTTTAATGAATTACTGTTTTTCTTCTACAATGAAATTAACTGGAAATGTCAATTTAAATGTTACTAAAAACTACCTTATCAGTTTTTTTTTTTTTAAAAGATAAAGTCAGAACAGAGGGCGAAAATGAATGACCAAAGGAAAATTTTATATTAAGGAATGACTTCAACAGCCATTCCTTTTCCCTTGAGCTTTGAGACTTGAGAATACACCTAACTGTTCATGAACCTAATGTTTAAATACAAAGAAACACTGGCTGCTATGATTTGTACTTTTTGACCTGGTTTTGGTTCATGCACGGTAGAAGGACAGACGTCTTATTAGAATTATGATACAAACAAAAATAATAAATGTATTTATTTCTATAATTTTATTCAAAAAGATGTACAAATACAAATTGGTCCTTAGAACATATTGAAAAGGCTAGATTACTATTGTCTCTATTCTACAGGCACTCATGTTCAATAAATGCTAATTGCTAAAATGGGAAAACATTTATCTTGTCCTATATAGACAGCGTTCCTCAATTATGTATGATTAATGCCTTTTTTTCAGTCGACATCTGCTTTTGATCAGTGAAAGATCATCCAACTTACCAAATCGTTGTTCTGTTCATTTATGTCCAGTTCCTACATGACCACAGTAGAGTCTGAAATACGTACACTCTTTCTTAGAATGTCTCTGCATTGCGAGAAAAGGATGCTCCCAGATCCTTTGGAGGCCTCATTAGAAAAAACAAAACTGTGAGTACTCTGTAGAAAGTTAACTTGGGAGCTAGAATTGGCAGGAGACTGATCTAAGGAAGTGGCTGGAGGCAGCTGTGAGGGGTGGTTACACTACAGCCATTTGCATCGCAGTCTCAGCACTTGCCAACTTGTGAGACCTCAACCTCTGGGCACCTCACTTTACTTATTTGTAAAGTGGGGTGGGGTAATTATAGTCCCTACTTTATACAGTTGTGAGGATTGAGATAAAACACTTAAAGCATTTAGAACAATGTGTAGTACAGAGTAGGCATTAAGTAAATATTAGCTCTCATCTGGGGAGATTTGGAGTGTTATTTGACTATAGACTTAAAAAAAACCCTAAATTAACAAATTCCTTCTTTTTGCATTGTCACTTCATGGTTCTGTAGCAGAAGTTAGGATTTTTTTTCAATTGTGAGAAAATTCTCTAAATTAACACATTCATAAGTCAGAAAAGACTATAGCAGAATCTGTAACATTTATATTTGGTCAAACAGGCAAAAAGTCTTTTATCCTCTTCATGAAGAAGAAAAGCTGTATGTAATTAGTGTGTGTGCAGCATATCTTTCTTGGCATTCAAAAGCATTAAAAGAACACTCATTGATTTCCAAGAAAGTTTTGGAAAAAAAAAAAAATACCAGTCCCTAGAGTTCAGACTGCTTTTTTAGAAAAATCTCTCCACCCAGAGGCATGGAATCTGAAATTTAGAGGACCTGAGTATCCAGACTTGGGTATAAACTATGGACAAGTTATTTAATACCTCTGTGATCACTTCTAAAATGAGAATGTCTTTTCCTTCAAAGGGTAGAATTGTGTATCAGTGTGCCCTCTGAACCATAAATTAAAATTTCTGAATTCAAACTTCTATTGTTTTATAAGAATATCTCCTTTGAGGATATAAAATTGTGTCACTGATCAGAAACATACTTGTATTAAAAAATTAAATGCTGCAAAAATTAATTAAAAGCTAAACTGCACTTATTGAAATTTGAATGAGAAATTTCAAAATAAGCATTTTGTGCTATTTACAAAAGTCAAATAGCATACACTACTTCTGGTCTCATTTAAAAAATTTTCTAGAGAGCGAATTGATTCATAAACATGCTGTAATATCCCTAGGCATAAGTTTCTGCATTTGTAAAAATGTGTGACCTTTTTTTCAGATGGTATTTAAAGTTACAGATAAGTAATATTGATGACTGAAGCATTGGTTAGCTAGAATTACTAGGCATCTTTTCTGTACACGTTTTTCCTTAATACCTGTCTTTGCCACTCATCGCTGTTCTGAGTGTTCAGTATTCTCCTCCTGCCCTTTGGAGGCATTACTTTTGGAGAATCACTTGGTTTTAAAGACCGACCCATTTCACGGTTCTCACAATTAGGTAAGTTGTGTCATAATGTTCAGCAAATTTTCTATTTCATGGCAGGAAAAAAAACACTAAACACAGCCAAAGACACGTTTGTTTTCAAAGTCGCAGTAACTAGATTTAAGTGAACACTGCACTACAGTCAACAGAGAGTAATTCAGAGCTACACCTTCAGAATGTAAACGGGAAATTCAGTCTTTCAAAAGGCAAAGGAGAACTCTAAGTACTAAGTTCAAAGGATTTAATGACTTCATTACATATAGCACTCAGCATTTCATATTAATGTAAAAAAATCCAGACTTTTAAAATTAAAAGGCGGTAACAGAACGGCAGGCACCTGGCTGTTCAAGTGCTTCTGCTTGTTTTAATGTACTTAAAATGGCCACAGAAATGCTGGCAACCGAGAGATCCAGAGAGGTTTCTAAAACTCAGGTTTCCATAATCGCAGGGTTGATCCTTGTATCTTAGTGGGGCTTGATGCAGCCTAAACAGGAATTTGGAAGTGATATGACAGACAAAAATGAAATACGTTTGAAAAGGCCATATTTTCCTATGACTTACATTCTCCTGGAAGTTTTTTCTTTTTTTGAACTTCCTTTTAAAAGAAATAATACTACCAACCTCCCTACCCCCAACAAACCAGCCCCAAACAATATCCTTTACTACTACTGGTTATCAGAACGAGTATCTGCTTTCGTAGGGCTGTCTCAACTTATTGTCAACTTTGGATAAGACTTTATTGTAAGTTTCATCTGCTTCTAATCCTATCAGTACAATCATAGAGGGTATTTAGGGTCCAAGGGTGTGTGTGTGTGTGTGTGTGTGTGTGTGTGTTGAGCTGTTGTTGTTTGGGGTTATTCATTTTTGTTTGGGGTAATTTAAAACTTGGACCTAACACAACATTTTGAGAGATCAAGAACATTTTCTTTCATAGGAGTCCAAAGAAACATATTTTGTCTATCTACATCCCATTGCAGGTTCAAATGGCTAGGATAGTTTCTATTTTCCACTCACAAACTATTAAATAGTATGTCAGATTTGCATTTCAACCATGGATGGCCACCATTAACCACCAGTTTCACCTGCAATAAAAATTGTCGGATATTAAAAAAATATATTTTTGTAAAATACACGAATGGCCATGGGTGTGTAGAAATACATTCATTAATATCATACCACAAGTGCCATTTCTTCAAACGTATTTCATTTTTATTATCACACCATTTTCAATATTTGTGGTCACCTACTTTGTACCTAGCACGGAGCTCCACATTAGCAATTTAAAGTAAAAAAAAAAAAATGTATTCCTGCGTTTGGGTTCAGTGGGGGAGACCACAGAAAAAGCAACAATATATTATAACTTTGACGAAGGATATACACAGGGTGTTGAGGGTGCACTTTTATTCAGTGGTACAAGAGAATGGTGACTCTGTGGAATGGAATGAAGAAAATGTAGAGAAACCTAAAGCTAACGTGCCGAATGGACAACTAGATGTCTATCAAACTGTGCAAGAGACTACAGCTCTTTAGGCTCAAACAAGCTCCTGAAGTCGGATTATTACCCCACACAGCTGTGAGATTTCCTAAATTAGAGGTCTAACCATAAAAGTTTAGTCCTGTAACAACCTAAACAAACAAACAGATAAATAGATAATTAATTAATTATTAATTAATTAATTAATTAATTCTCTCTAGGATTTTCCCCTACCAGTTTGTTGTTGTTTAATTCCTGGGCGAGGAGCACATTCCCGCTTAGTAGCACATTCTAGCTTAGAGCTGGAATGTTTCGACGGGTAGTGCTAGGGAAGCAACTTCCAGTAAACTGCCTCCAATCAGATCTAACGTTGCTTCTGCAGAACTGTGTTCAGACCGTGCAGGTTTTTTGTTTGTTTGTTTGTTTTTTTGTTTTGTTTCAAACTGGAATTGCAGATGGCTTTTTCTTTTTCACCTGCAAAAGGTGGTCTTCATTGATCACTGCACCTGTGTGGCCACCAGGACTTTGGTCTTGTAAGTCCAACCCACAGGGTGGGTGAGGTGGGTCGGTGGGGTGGGGGCTATAGCCTAGACGAAAAGGCCTGCGAGCTGGAGACCAGCTCCACCTGTTGAGGTCAATTAGTTTACAAGGGCTAGAGGCTGCGGCTTCCCTCCAGGTAGGGATGGGTAGGGATGGACTGCAGGCAAGCACGCCCTCTCCAGACCGCAGCCTGCCCGGGAGGAACCCCGGCAGCTAAGAGCAAGCAGCTGCAGCAGCTGCAACAGCTGCCGGGGCTGGCGCACCCCGGCCCGTCGAAGGGCGAGGGGACCGCATGGCAGTCACCACCGCACTGCACAAAAGGCAGCACCTACCTAGGAGGCGCTCGGGCCTGGCGCGGTCCGCGGAGCTCGGGGCGCAGGAGCGCGGGGGCGGGGGGGCGGGGGGTGGGCGAGCTCCGCCTGCAGGGGGCCGGGGGCGCGCCCAGGTGCAGCGGGGGGGAGGGAGGGGGGGGTGGTGGTGGGAGGAGGAGGGCTCCGCCACGCGCCTGGGAAGAAAGCCTGACTCATGTCGTGTCGTGGCGGTGGCGGCGGGCTCCTGGGAACTGCAACTCGTGATGCTGTTGCTGCGGAGAAAAGCCTCATTACCCATTCCGCGGGCGGGCAAGGGCGGGGGGGGGGGGCGCGGACACCCACCCCCTCCCCGGGGCGCGCACTCCCGGGCCCCGCCCCGCCGCGCCCCGCCGCGCCCCCTCCCCTGCCGCGCGCCCGCCCGCGCCCGCGCCCGCGCACGCGCACCGGCCGCGAGCGAGAACAGAGCGGACACACCTAACCTGCGCGCGCGCGCCCCGTGCCCCGCCCCCACTCGGGCCGAGCCGCGCAGCCCGACCCGGATCCGCTCCTCCGCCCGAAGCGCCCCTCCCCTCCCCTCCCCTCCCCTCCCCTCTCTCCGCGGCCTCGGCGCCTCCGCCAGCCTTCGGCAATTTCCGGCGCTCGGCGAGGCCCGAAGCCCCGCCGCCGCCTCCTCCGCCGGACCCGGCTTTATGTCTGCGGCGCCGGGGCGCATGCGCAGACGCCATCTTCCTCCGGCTCCTGTGCCTGCCCCCTCCCCCTCCCCCCTGCCGCCGCCGCCGCCGCCGCCTCCTCCTCCTCCTCCTCCTCCTCCTCCTCCTCCTGCGCTCGGGCGCTGGTCCCTCCTCTCCCGCTGCCGCGAGAGACTGGGGGACGCGGCGGAGCCGGAGCAGAGCACTAGTAACAACCACCCCGGCCCCCTCCCCGCCCGCCCGCCCGCCCGCCCTCCGCACCCACCCACTCGCCGACACCGGCCAGCCCCACCTCCCGCTCCTTTGAACGGCGTCGGCTGCAGCCGCTTGCACCAGCCCGTCTGGCCCCCAGCGCCGCCGAGGAAGGAGCCGCCCGCGAGGACGAGGACGAGGGCGAGGGCGAGGGCGAGGGCGAGGGCGAGGGCGAGGAGCGGAGCGGCTCGCAGCCCGCCGCCGCCCCCCGGGGAGGCCCGGGCGCCGGCCCCTTCCTCCCCGAGGACGCGTGCCGAGCCGAGGCGCCTGCCCCGAGGGAGGAAAATGCTCGGGCTCCATGGCTGCCAGTGATGGAGCGGTCCCTGCGCTCCCGCCGCCGCCGCCGCCGCCGCCGCGCCCCGGCCGTGCTCCGCGAGGACCCGGCGTCCCTGCGCGCCCGCCCGCGCCCCGTTGCTGGGCTCACCGTACCGGGCGCCCCGCCGCCCCGCTCCGAGCCTCGCCGCCCCGGCCCCGGCCCCGGCCCCGGCCCCGGCCCCGGCCCCGGCCGCGGCCAGCGTCTGCTCACGGAACAGCCGCCGCGAGCCCAGGGGGTTTGAGAGGGTCCGCGGGGCGCGGGCGGGGAGGGCCGAGCGGGGCCGGCGGGGCCGGCGGGGCCGGCGGGGCCGGGAGGGGACAGGCTTGAGCGACCCTGAGCTCGGGGCTCGGGGGCGGCGAGGGGACGGCGGCCCCCGCTCCGCGCCGCCTCGGCCGGTGCACGGCGCCCGGGAGGCTCTTGCAGCGGCCGCCGCCGCTGGGGCCGCGGTGCCCCCGAGTCGGCCGGAGAAGGTGGGCATTTGTCGGCTTCCCCACCTCCTCCTCCCCCTCGTCCCCCACCCCACCCCGCCCCCACCCTCCCCCGCCCCCGCCCCCGCCCTCCTGCCCCGCACCCCACGTGAAGGCGGACTAGAAAGGGGGGTGTGAGGCCAGAGGGGAAAGTGAATGGCGGAGGGCTGAAGGGGTCCCCCCACCTCTCGGGCCGCCCTGTTCACCCTCGTTCATCCTCCCTCCCCGAAGCTCGCCCTCGAAGGCCGGAGCGGCCGGCGCCTTCTGCTGAGGAGGAGGAGGAGGAGGAGGACCCGGAGGACCCGGAGGACCCGGAGGACCCGGAGGACCCGGACCCGCGCCGGGCGGAGCGTCAGGTCCCGTTTTCCTCCCCGGCGTCTCGAATACAAAGATTACGGTGCAGAAGAAGGAAATTGCACTCGCCTCCTCCGCCCCCCCGGCCCCCGACACAATGCACCAGCCGCCCGAGTCCACCGCCGCGGCGGCCGCGGCCGCTGCAGACATTGGCGCTAGGAAGATGGCGCAGCCGGCGATGTTCCCTCGAAGGGGCAGCGGCGGCGGCGCGGCGGCGGCGGCGGCGGCGGCGGCGGCGGCGCCCCTGCGCTCAGCGCGGCAGGTACCGGCGTCGGTAGTAGTGTCACATCTTCCGAGGATCTTCCGCCTCCGCCGCAGCCGCAGCCGCAGCCGCCGCCGCCGCCTCCACAAAGCCTGAACCTCCTCTCGCAGGCTCAGCTGCAGGCTCAGCCCCTCGCGCCGGGCGGAACTCAGATGAAAAAGAAAAGTGGCTTCCAGATAACCAGCGTCACCCCGGCCCAGATCTCCGCCAGCATCAGCTCCAACAACAGCATCGCCGAGGACACGGAGAGCTACGACGACCTGGACGAGTCCCACACGGAGGATCTGTCGTCCTCCGAGATCCTCGATGTGTCGCTTTCCAGGGCCACCGACTTGGGGGAGCCTGAGCGCAGCTCCTCGGAAGAGACTCTCAATAACTTCCAGGAAGCCGAGACACCTGGGGCAGTGTCTCCCAACCAGCCCCACCTCCCGCAGCCGCATCTGCCTCACCTTCCCCCGCAGAACGTTGTGATCAATGGGAACGCTCATCCTCACCACCTCCATCACCACCACCACCACGTTCATCACGGGCACCACCTCCACCACGGGCACCACCATCCATCCCATGCCGGCGTGGCCAGTCCACCCATCCCCGGAGGGCCTCCCTCAAGTCCGGGGTCCAGAAAACTCTCTGCCCCTGGAAGCTCCGACAGCGTTGCACCAGCTGCACCGACTTCTGCTGTATCATCGGGAGGCTCGCCTGCATCCGTAATGACTAACATCCGAGCTCCAAGTACTACCGGCAGTATAGGTATAAGTTCTGCTACTGGCACCACTACGGTGAATAATGTTAACATCACTGCTGTGGGTACTTTCAATCCTAGCGTGACGGGCAGCATGCTTAGTAATGCCAGTATAAATGCCAGCAATATTCCTAGTGCTGCTAGTGCGAGTGTCGGGCCTGGAGTTGGCAGCGGTGTGAATGTGAATATCTTGAGTGGCATGGGCAATGGTTCTTCTGTTTCTTCCTCCGCTGTTGTTAACAGCGCCCCTAATGCAGCTGCAGGGATGACTGTGGGATCAGGTTCCAGTCAGCAGCAGCCACCGACAGTTAACACGTCGAGGTTCAGAGTTGTGAAGTTAGATTCTAGTTCTGAACCTTTTAAGAAAGGTAGATGGACCTGCACCGAGTTCTATGAGAAAGAAAACGCCGCACCTGCTGCAGAAGGTGTGGCGATGAATAAAGTGGTGGAAACTGTAAAACAAAACCCAGAAGTGACTTCTGAGAGGGAGAGCACTAGTGGGAGTTCAGTGAGCAGTAGTGTCAGCACACTGAGTCACTACACAGAGAGTGTGGGAAGTGGAGAGATGGGAGCCCCTACTGTGGTGGTGCAGCAGCAGCAGCAGCAGCAGCAGCAGCAGCCGCCCGCCAACTCTTCAAGGTATGGCTCTTCAACAGATGGATTTCAGTAGCTCTGGTCCTCAGAGTATTTCAGCAGTCAGTATACCACAGAGTATTTCTCAGTCACAGATCACACAAGTACAGTTGCAGTCGCAAGAACTGAGCTATCAAAAGCCAGGTCTTCAGCCGGTCCCTCTGCAAGCCACTCTCAGTACCGCGACAGGTATCCAGCCATCACCTGTGAATGTGGTTGGTGTAACTTCAGCTTTAGGTCAGCAGCCTTCCATTTCCAGTTTGGCTCAACCCCAACTGCCATATTCTCAGCCGGCTCCTCCAGTGCAAGCTCCCCTTCCAGGGGCACCACCCCAACAGTTACAGTACGGACAACAGCAAACGACTGTATCTGCACAGATGGTCCCAGGCCATGGTAAACCGGTGACTCAGAATCCTACTTCAGAGTATGTGCAGCAGCAGCAGCCGCCGCCGCCGCCACCGATGCTCCAAACAGCGGTGTCCTCGGGACAGCCCAGTGCTGCGGCCGTGGGAGCAGGAACGACCGTGATTCCTACGGCCCAGCCACAGAGTATCCAGCTGCCAGTGCAGCCCACCGCGATCCAAGCACAACCTGCAGGGGCCTCTGGCCAGCCTGTTGGCCAGGCTCAGACGGCAGGATCTGTGGTACCTACTGGCGGTCAAATCGCAAATATTGGTCAACAGGCAAACATAGCTACTGCAGTGCAGCAGCCCTCTACCCAAGTCACACCTTCAGTTATTCAGCAAGGTGCTCCTCCGTCTTCACAGATAGTTTCACCTGCTCAGACCGCGATTATTCATCAGGGAGTTCAAACTAGTGCTTCGAGCCTTCCTCAACAATTGGTCCTTGCACCCCAAAGTACCTTGTTAACTGTGCCTCCCCAGCCGCAAGGAGTAGAATCAGTAGCTCAAGTTTCGCAGCAGTTGCCTGCAGTTAGTCCTTTGCCCTCTGCTAGTAGTATTTCTGTTACAAATCAGGTTAGTTCAGCTGGTCCTTCTGGAATGCCTTCTGCCCCAACAAACTTGGTTCCACCACAGAATATAGCACAAACCCCTGCCACTCAAAATGGTAATTTGGTTCAGAGTGTTAGTCAACCTCCCTTGATAGCAACTAATATAAATCTGCCTCTGGCACAACAGATCCCACTAAGTTCTACTCAGTTCTCTGCACAATCATTAGCTCAGGCAATTGGAAGCCAAATTGAAGATGCCAGGCGCCCAGCGGAACCCTCCTTAGTTGGCTTACCTCAGACTATCAGTGGTGACAGTGGGGGAATGTCAGCAGTTTCAGATGGGAGTAGCAGCAGCCTAGCAGCCTCTGCTTCTCTTTTCCCGTTGAAGGTGCTACCGCTGACGACACCCCTGGTGGATGGCGAGGATGAGAGGTAAGATTATGCCGTGTTTCTGCAGACATTCAGCAGATTCAGAGTAGTGAATCTATTGAGTAGCTTTGTACATGCACAACATTTGTCGAGAGCATTACCTCTTTTTTCATTTTTGTGTGTGAAAATCGTTTTCGTGGTAAGTTTCCTAGAGCAAGAGTGTCATGGAATGGTTTCAGAGTGGAGATAGCAGGTGGGTGTAAGTATGCAAACTATTTGACAATAGTTATTGAGTATTATTAAGTATAGGTCTGAGGGCACCAGTTGTTTTTTTTGTTACTTACGCTTTTTAAAGGGATTTCTTACAGAAGATTTTTGCTAACCTATATAATAGTTCATCCATTCCTTTGAATTACTAAAATCCTTATGATCATCTCTGGGGGCTGGAGGGGGGGGGTGCTGTGGTTCCCACGAATGTTTCTCCTTTTCACTTCTACTGTGTTTGATCTTAGTCTGCAAAAGATGATGTTACCTGCTTTCCCTAGTCAGACATTATAGGAAAGATGACCTAGTCTGGGTTATATAGGTTACCCTTATACTGTAATTGACCAACTTTTGTACACTTATTTAATGGTCATTTTATCTGAACCGAAGAGGAATGGGAATCCTAGAAAGTATGTCATGGGGGAGGGGCGGGGCTTACACCGTCAAAATAACCAGATTTATCTTTGATAGTGGTAGTCTGTACATTTTATTTTCCCTTTTGTATAGTGGATCAAGGTGGTAGCCATTTTAAAGAATAAGGAAAGTCTTGAAGGGTTGGATTTATAGGGGCATGGAAATAAGACTTTGTTCTCCTGTTAATCTATTCCACCTGTTCCCTTCTTTGCCAAAAAAATACATAAGGCCAAAAAAAAAAAAAAAAAAACCACTATTAAGCCAGTGTTTTCATGATTGAATTGGAAATAATGCTCTAACCATGCCACTGAATCAAATTGTGTCCTTTAAGCTGACTGATTAGAAAGTTGTGAAATCTCTAATGATTCTACATGGCTTTAAACAAAGTTGATTTTTAAAGGAATGTTCTTGTCACAGATTTGCCGGTCTGTGACTAACCTTGATCAAAATAGTATCATAGGGAGTTAATGACCAAGGCTATTTATTTTAGCCATGCAACTCGGAATAAGCTCTAAAGACATTTAATTATTTTAGTATTAGTTGGAGATTTTTGTGATGGAACTTTCATCAAACCAATTGGAAATTTATATACTAAATGTCTTTGTGGTTTTCACTTTGGAAAAATTGAGAGTATTCCAAAAGAATTGCAGTTTTTAGAAAAAGAGAACAAAGGCCAAACGTTCCAGTGAGGTTTTCACGATACATATATTTTTTTTAATTACTTAAGAGATGTTAGTTAAAAGTATGGTTAATTGATATAAAAATCCTGAAAGACAAGATTTTAAATTATAATTTTTTCAGGAGTCATATAATTAAAACCTTGTTACCTAACCAAATGAATTCCGTATCACGTATACAAAGTTTACTTAAGAGGACCTCTTCTAGGATGTGGTTTCCTTAAGAGTCCTAATATAATTACTGATAAAACTCTGTTTCATAGGTCAATATTCACACCTGTAATTTCTAATATTCACTATAATTTTAAATAATTATTTACCCCAAATATTAATGTTTTCTAAATCTAGAGTGTGTGATTGAGTGAAGCCCCTGAAAATCAGGTATTATGTGGATACTGAATCCAGCAAGATAAAAGACAGATGAAATACACAAATGAAAACCACACATTTTGAATTGAAACCTGCCATGATTTTTGTTAATTACCATTTGTGGTCTCCTGGTTGACTTTCTCCTTTTCTTCCCCTGGTGGTAGGGCATGATAGAGCTTTCCACAACTTGCTTTTCCAGACAATTAAAGTCAGATGTTGCCACTTAGAAGTAGGTTTTTAATTGTAGGGATAGAGGGCAGTTTAAGGTATTTAGGACAAAATTAATTTTTCCATACGGTAACTGAGAGGAAGATTAATTAGGGGTGAATTATGTAGAAAGATTTGGAAATAAAGGAACAAGAAGTATGATTGAATATTGGTGTGAAGTAACTTGAGTTGACTCTACCTGTTTTGAATTTACTACATATTTGAACCTTTGTTAGTTAGCATCAAAGTCATCAAAACCAGGAAAGTTTTGTTTCATAGGTATCCTTTAAATGCTGAAAAATCAAAATGTGTCACCCCTAAAATACCTGTAAAAGTCAATAAGGGGAAACATGTATATTATTTTTTTCATGGTGTTTCACTGCAAATTATTTCTTTTATCCCCAAAGTTTAGAAAAAAGTTTCATTTAAACTTGCCCTTGGAAGGGAGTTTGAGAATATCTACGAGAGAAAAAAGTGATAATGATTATAAAAAAAATTTTTTACCTTTCTTCCCATGGTAGCATCTGTGTCACTTGCATCTTCTGAGGTTTGCTCACCAATTTCTCTCTTCAAGAGGTAGAAGGGGGGGGGCGGTACATTATAATTTCAATATTATGACTTAGAAACCATGTTAGCAATGAAACTTTTTTTGGTGGTGAGGCAAATGAAAGATGGTTATTCTTTAGGTTTCTTTTGAAATAATACTCAACGCTTTAAAACTTAAAATGTTTATTAGGTATGTGGAACATGCTTTCAGTTGATCATTGGGCAAGACCATAAATTAGAAACATGGGTCAGGCATTAAGATAATAATGTATCTTGTTTTTTAAAATTCACTCTCATTGAAAAGGTATTAATGTCTTATTTTATCCTTTTACATGAACTTACCTTTATAAAACAGGGAAAATATAGGCATTTCACCCTGATCTGTGGTCTTCTGTGTTTTCCAACTATTAGTACAGCCTTTTATGTAAAACTGGTCATACTTCTATTCATCCTGTTAAGACTCAGCTCAGATGTTACCTCTAAAGCATTCCCTTTACCCAGAACATGTTGTTTCTTTAGCACTTTTTGGTATTCCTCTATTTAACACACTGCACTCATTCAATTATAATTATGTTTACCTGTCTTCCTCACAAGACTCTGAGCTCCTTAAGGGCAAGAACTAAATATTTTTTGAACAAATTAACGAGGTGACCTTTCTCTCTCTTTTTTTTTTTTTCTGTCACTATTTAAAATTTATATTGTTTCTCATCTTAAGCACAGCTATTAGAGATTCAGGGTCATACAGCATATGCAATAAATTGAAAAGAATAAAGACGCTTGCTTTTTTGCACTTATTTCACCTCATCATTATTTGAGGTGAATTGATACCTGTCTTCTGAATACAAATGCCTGTTATGTAGTGGGCCCTCAAATTTTGTTGAAGAGGAAGGAAAGTCTTATCTATGAAATAGGAGTAGTACTCATTTTTTGCCTACTGAGGATGGTAGCATTAGATAAAATGTTTTAACTATAGAATACTAAGCTACAGGCTTTACTTTTTTATTTAGGTTGTACCTGCACAGTTTAAAGAGTAAAAAAGTTTACATGATTATCAAAACAAACAAAAGCTTCCTGTCCCCTTCCTTTTCCATTTTTTCCTTTCCCAAAAGCAGTCACTTACCTCTTTTAGTAATCCTTGTCCTGTTTACCTCTTAGTTTGTAAACAACATGCTTGTATTGTTATGGGATATGCAACATGGCTTTGATGGGTAGGAGCATGGACTCTGGAATTCGACTGTAGGTTTGAATCTTCTCTGTCAACTGTTTTATGTAACATTGGGCTACTTAACCTCCCTCTACGCCTCATTTTGCTCATGTAAAAAAAAAGTGGGGGTACCTATGTCAATAGGGTTGTCATAGGAAATGAATTTGGGAAAGCCTTTAGAACTGTATCTAACTCACATGCCCAGTATAGTGTGTGTTAAATAAAATACTCTCTGCTTTTGTTTTGCTTTTATTAACTTCCTGGATAGAAAAATGAAGATTTAATTTTGTTATCAGCTACTCCACTAATCTCCCTTACCTCATGGCACCCTTTCTTCTTAATGGTTATGATTTCAGCATTCTTGTAAAATAATACTTTTCGTGTGCTGTACAATGTACCACACTTGCCTGCCTCCCTCCACCACACCCAAGCTATCTAGTACATGTAGAATGTATAGTATATATATTTCTATATATTACTTAACATATAGAAATGTTAGTAGGTCCCCACCCCCCCGCCCCAGGTTTTCGTCTGTTTCCTCCGAATTGGCTTTATGCCCATTTTTGCTTTGCCTTATGGGACAGAGCCTTTCCTCAGATGTCTGGTAATTCTTGGTCATCTGCTTGCACGTTAGACTAAAGAGCTTATCTTGTGTGACTTGTTGACTGTTAGCTTTACCATAGGGTTCTCTGGCTGAAGTTCAGTGTCTCTGCCCCACCCTGTGGCTTATTTTTTGCTGTAATTATCACTAATTCACCTTTTTCATTGACTGTCCCTTGAGATGTTCAGACATACCAGGTATTGTTATCAATTTTATCTTCCTGAGGCAGTGTCTCATGTCCCTCTGACCTCCATTCTGGACTGAGTGTCTTCTAGACTTGGTACACAATCATTATTGTGGGATTCCCTTCACTTTCTCCTGGGGTTGGCTTTCCATTTTGCAGTGATCCATGTCATGTTCATTCTTGATTTACTTGATGTTTTAAAATCGTTTTAGGAGTGCCTAGCTGGTTCAATTCATAGAGCATGTGACACTTGATCTCAGGATCATGAATTTGAGCCCCATGTTGGGGTGAGATTATTTAAAAAAAAAAAAAAAAAAAAGGAAAAGAAAAAATTCTAAGGGGTGCCTGGCTGGCTCAGTCTGTAGAGCATGCAACTCGTGATCTCAGGGTTGTGAGTTTGAGCCTCATGTTGGATGTAGAGATTTCTTTACAATCTTAAAAAAAAAAAAAAATGGTTTTAGTTTACCCTGACACTTGTTTGATTATTTGGTTAGGTTAAGAATACTACATGTAAAGTTGTAATGTTTTATAATTTTACTCCATTGCTTTCTAGCTTCCATATTGCTTTTCAGAAGTCTGGGTAGTTCTCATTTCTCAAATATTGTGTGTTGTTTTAATTTTTTTCTCTGACCTTTTTACTCCCCTCTCTCTTCCCCTCTCTCACTCTTTAATTCTCTGAAAGCTTTTATGATTGTATCTATTTCCAGGGTTTGGAAATTTTATAGTAATGGGTCCTTCTGTAGGTCTCTTTTCATCCATCTTGTTGAGTACTTGGTGTGCCCTTTTAATATGGAACCATCTTTTAAAAATTTTTTTAAATTAAAATTTTTTTTTAAATTCATGACACACACACACACACACACACACACACACACACACACACACAGGCAGAGACACAGGCAGAGGGAGAAGCCAACTCCATGCAGGGAGCCCGACGTGGGATTTGATCCCGGATCTCCATGATCATGCCCTGGGCTGAAGGTAAAGCGCTGAGCCACCTGGGCTGCCCCTGGAACCATCTTTTGATTCTTGGGATATTTTTTTTTTTTTTTGAATGAGGTCTTGGTTATAAATTTCCCATTTTCTGTTTTTTTTTTGTTTCCTTTCTCAAACTCTTCTTATTGGGGTTATGGATCTTCTTGACTTTTTTCTAATTTTCTTGTATTTTACTATTTTCCATCTCCTTTTCTATTTGCTCCATTTTTATTGAGTTTTCATGTATTATATATTTAATTTCCCAAATCTTTTATTTTTTGGTCCTTGCTCCTTCTAAATAGTATCCTGCTATAGAAACAATAGTACATTCTCTTACATGAATATATAAACATTATTATTTTTAAAAAATATTTCTTCTTGTGTGATCAGTGTCCCTGAGGTTTGTTTTCTTAGTTTGTTTTTGCTTTGGTCTTTATCTTTCACATTCTGTAGCCTTGGATGGTTGGTGGTTGTGTGTGAATAGGGGAGTAAAATGCTAATTAGAAATCCTCAGTGAGCCTTGTTAGCTTTACTATAGGGTGACTAGACTGGGCTGTTTGGTTAGAGGACTTTTAATGTCAGTGTCTTCATGTCTTGTCTTTGAGGTGGTTAGATCCCCTATAGAAGTCTCTTTCTTGCCTGAGATGAAGGTTGTGGGGGATAGGAAAGTTGGGTAAAAGGTCTTGGGGGAATCTGAGTATCCCCGTATATATTTCTTCACTCAGGCATCCTGTTTTTAGGATGTCTTCCTGCCTATGGCTATACTTGATTTTCTCAATCTTGGGATATTGTGTTTTATATTCTTCAGATAATATATTTCCAGTTTTTTGTTGGCTTTGGGGAGGGGTGGTTGGGATCAGTGGTGCTGGTTACTTCTTAAAAAGACATTTACACAATCTTCCTTTATTTTATCGCCCTCTCTCCCCCATATCCCACTTTGGATGTATGTGGTCCTGCCAATTGCTGAGTCTTTTGGGGATTTTACAGTTTAAATTGGGTTTGTTCTTGGCTTTCTCCACTGTTTGCTAAAGATTTGATTTTCTAGTGTTTGCTAAGTCATTTGTCACTCAACCATCTGCTTTCCAGTTTCTGAATTTTTGTAGCTATTGTCTTTTCACCCATTCTCTTCATTTTTTGTTAGCTTATGTCGTTATATCTTAAAAATTCATTTTTTTCTGGTAATCTTAGTGGGGTTTTTAGAAAAGGAGTATGAAATGTGTTTACTATCATTATATACCTGTCTTAACTATAGAATATTGCCCTATTGAATATGAAGAATGATGCAAATTTTAATAAAGTCATTGCTCCAAGATTTGATCTGTAATGACAACATAAATTTTAAGAGTGGAATTGCTTGGCTTATATCCATTAGAAATACGAATAGTACGTAAGTCAGTATTTCAGTTCATAGACGTGATTAGAAATGTTAGAATTAGATCCAGTTAATATTTATCATCACATTAAACCAACTCAACAACCCTGGGTTAAGTTTTTTTCTATTTTACTGGCGACTAAACTGAAGCTTAGTTTATTAGAGATATGGAGTTGCCTCTGGTTACATGTATTGTAGTAAAACAGCTAATATTTAAAGCCATTTTTCCAATTAAGTCTTTTGGTATTTTTGCTAATAAAGCCAACAAGAGGTAAGACCCATAAATAATATTAGAGTGGCTGAAAACCTGAAAAGAAGGCAGACTCCTTTGATTTGTGTATTTGTGCAAATAACAGAATTACCGTGGAACATACCAATGTTTACCTGTAAGCCCTTGATGAGAAAAAAGTGGTTAAAGTCATCACATTGATGTACCTCGAATGCAGTAGGTTTTTTCCTTTTGAAAGTTGTATGAAAATTTTTTTTTCAGGAAAACTGTTTTAACTTCCTAATAATTTAAATTCAGTCTTTGTAGCTTTGGCTTCAGAATTGTAGGACAAGTAGATTTTGGTTCTTGCTTAGAAAGTTGAATTTAAAAGTACGAAACTGGGATCCCTGGGTGGTGCAGCGGTTTGGCGCCTGCCTTTGGCCCAGGGCGCGATCCTGGAGACCCGGGATCGAATCCCACATCAGGCTCCCGGTGCATGGAGCCTGCTTCTCTGCTTCTCCCTCTGCCTATGTCTCTGCCTCTCTCTCTCTCTCTCTCTCTGTGACTATCATAAATAAATAAAAATTAAAAAATAAAAGTATGAAACTATGCAAAGCATGACCTGTTCTGGTGCTGCAAGATTAGAAGCGTGCTGCAATGTTGGAACTCTGGTGGTTGGTTTTTGCCATGTCACTGTATTGTTACTATTGAATATGTCATGGTAAGAATATGCTTTAACGGCTCATTAAAAGGAATTACATGTTTACATTATTTTAAAGAACTCTTTATAATTAGTTTTAGATTCTAGGTTGATTTTTTTTTTTTTCTAGCTTCACATATATTCACATATCCTTCCACCATTTCTTCCTTACCACTCGGTTTGACCCGGAAATCTTATTTGACTTTTTAGCATTGTTGGGCCTAGTTGACCTTTGTTTTTCCTCTTTCTTGAAACACTCTTTTGCTTTCAGTGATCCCTTTTAGTTCCTTCCCACCTTTCTGGCCCCTTTTTTCAATCTTTCTTAGATTCACCTACTCTGTCAGACTCAGTGTTGGAGTTTCTTCAGGTTTCTGGTTCCTCTTCTCACTTACTGCCTTTTCCATAAGTGATCATCTGCTCTGTGGTTTTAGATGCAGTCTGTGCTCTCAGTTTCTGAACGCACACCATTAGCCCACCCTTCTCTTAGCTTTAGGGTGACCCTGTTATCTGCCTTTGTAAGACATCTCCACTTGCATTCTGATAGTCCCAACAGAGCATGAACTTATCTCTTCATTACCTAATCTCTCACATCTCTCTTTTGTTCATCTTCATTTTAATAATTATTTCTTACTAGTTCTTCACTTTAGAAACCTGAGGGCCATGCCTGGTAACTCTCTTTTCCTCACCCCATGCATCTTGACCATAACCTTCAAAATATATCTTAATTCATCTGCCCCACCACCATCATTGCTACAACTCTTGTCTAAACATATTTACCTCTTAAAGTACTGCAGTAGCTTCCTCACTAGCCTCTTGCATACATTCTTGGGTTTCTCTATTATTATATCTTGTAGTCAGAATGATATTCTTAAAATAAATATCTGTTTAGATCACATACTTGCCCAACACCCTTAAAAGCCTTCCTATTACTTTGAAAGTAATTACTTTTTTGCTTTTGCTCACCTCTGGCATCATATTATGCCACTTCCCGCCCTACTTTTCTGCGTTCCAGCTGCCTTCTTTCAGTTCAAGTTGCCATCTATCCTTACTTCTTCCTTAAGGGTAAGTACACAGTACACACTGTTCCTTCAGCCTGAACATCCGGTGTTCACCTGCTTTCCATTCCTTCTCAAAGTTTACCTGTCACATTTTTATAAAAAAATTTTATTTCAGTTCCAGTATAATTAATATATCATATTAGTTTCAGGTCTGCAGTACAGTGATTCAACAATTCTATACACTGCTACTTGGTGCTCCTCACAAGTGTATTAACCATCACTTTTTGATAGGCCTTCTCTGACCTAGCAAACGAAACTCAGGTTCTTTGTTGATGCTGTTCTTTTTAATGTTTATTACAGCTTGTAATTTTTTTTTTTTTTTTTTGTGAGTGTGATTATCTGATGGTTTTAAGTTTCATGGACCAGGATGTTTGGTATGCTACTACATATCCAAAGTATATTTCAATGCTTAACAGATAGCTTGGTAAAAATCTATGTAGTGAGTAAATGAGGCAAAGTGGCAAAAAGATAACTTGTTTTTTTTTTTTTTTAAATCACTACTGTGGTATATTTGGAAGGTAAATAAGTTCTGTATAGATGACCATGTGATATCACTGTTTCTTCCTCTAATAGAGGTGAATCAGAATTGATTGATTACTTTTTGCTGTGTTTATGAGCCAAAAAAGCAATCTCAGTCTTTGGTTTTAAGAAGCATTTTGTTTTATGTTTGTGCTTATTTTGTATTTACCTATTTTTATGCCAACAAAAGTTCTTCAACTTGAATAAGACCAAAAAACCCCCTATTTACTTCTAAATTAGGATATCAGTATTCTTTATCAACTTTGAATTCGTTCATCTACTCAACATATAATGTGAATCTGAAGCAGTATACAAGTATTGGAAGTCCTTTGGTGCAGTTTCAGCTGTTGAAAATATAAACATTTAACTTGTAAAAATGTCATTTGTATTGAGAGTTTTCTTTATTAGATAGTTTGGTAAATAATGAGTTAATTACCTGTTTAAAATTCCAAACTGATCTATTTTACTTATAGTTATTATGGTTACTTGTTAATGAACAGGTAAGTTATGGATTATGTAAAGGGGAATGAGAAAGGTTTGGCAATGATCAGAATTAGCAATAAATTGATTATGGGTATTGGAGTAAAAAAGTGCTAAGAGATGAGGTCTTTACTTTTGAGGTTGGGGTAATTAAAAACAGGGAAAATGTAGAATCTAATGTTGTAGTACAATGATCATCAGTTGTGAGAGAAACCTATCAGTATTTAATCTGGTTGGCTGGCTTAAAACCATATTTGTGTTGATTGGGGAGAAGATTTACTATGGTTGATTTTTATTAAGAATTAACTTTAGATCATGGTGTGTATGGATCTATCATGGTATGGATGGTATTGCCCTTCCTCATCCATGAAGCCATAAAGGGTTACTCTGAGCTTCATGTGGTTAAGACAGATGAGATAACATCTTGTTTTTCCAGGCTTCCTAGATTATTTTTGTAATATCAGCTCGCCACTCAAGTTGGGGAACTTCTGATACCTTGGGTACATGCCTGAGTAAGTTGTAGTTGGATTGATTATAAGATTGCTCATTGTGATGAGACTTCATTCTCTCCCAGCTTATCTAGTTATCTAATTTCTTTGGTATGAGGCTTTCCTTGTGTATCTTCACTTGGTAATAAACAGCATATTGACTAGTTAGGAATGTTTTGAAGGTATAAACATATAATTTAGATAATATCTAGCAGTAAATTTTTGTTCTAATGTGGCTGTAGTACATTTTCATTGGTAATAGTAGTGAAACCTTATTCTTGTATGACTGTTGGTTTTTTTTTTTTTTTTAAGATTTTATTAATTTATTTGAGAGAGAGAGAGAATGAGATAGGGGAGGGTCAGAGGGAAGCAACTCCCCCCGATCCTGGAACTCTGGGATTGGGACCTGAGCTGAAGGCAGACACTTTAACGGACTGAGCCGCCCAGGCATCCCTGGGGGGTTGTTTTTAACAAAGTATTTTGAAATAGATTATATCCCCTTGAGTCCTAGCAGTCTTACATTTGATAGGATGCTTTTGTTCAGTTTTCACAGAGGAAGAAAGTGTCCGGTACATTTATTCAGTCATTGATTAAATATTGAGTTACTACTATGTGTTAGGTACTGTCTTTAGCTTGTTTGCAGACTCTATAGCAATTTAGCAGTAAGAGTAGTAGTTGTAAGAGCTGAATATTACAGTACTTAGGTGCAGGATTGTTCTAAGCACTTTACATATATCAGCTTATTTAATTCTCAGAACAATCTTATATGAGTTGTAAGTAGCATTATTATCCCCATATTGCAGGTGAGGAAACTGAGGCATAGAATGGTTAACTTAAAAGATGAAGTAACTTATTCAGAGGTCACATAGCTAGTAAGTGGGAGCTAGGATTTAAATCCAGGCAGTCTGGGTTTCAGAGTTTGTACTCTGAACAACCCTTGCACACTGTTGGGCTCTGTAGCATATGATCAGACCTGAGCTGTTCTGACAGTATTGAAAGTTGTTTTCGCAGTCAGATTTCCTATATTGGAAGGCACTGGGAACTGCAAATATCTCTTATCCTGTTCTATCCTCATCTTATTTTGATCTTGGAAGTTTGAGTGGGAATGCTACTCTTATTCTTATACTCAACAATATAAGCCCTGTGAGAAGAAGGACCTTATCCATCTAGTTTACCTGCGTATTCTCACTGCATGCAACAGTGCCTGGCTCATACTATGTTTTGAAATATTTGTCAAACGAGTGAATTCAGACATGTGGCAGAAAACCCCCATAAACATCCAGAATGGAGATATCATGCCAAATACTCTGGCACCCTGTTACCATTATGTTCACAGCCATTCTGACATACAGCAGGAAGTTTCAGATCTTCCCACATATATTACTGTACCTGTTACATTAAATTCTTTCTATTTATTGAGTAGGTACTAGGTGTACATTATTCCATAGTAACGGTGTAGGCAAAGATGTGATCAAACATGGTTCTTGTCCTTAGGGAGTGTATATGACGTGCATATGGTGAAATGATATGACAACATAAGAGCTAAATAACAGTTTTAAATGACATGAGGAAAAAAATAAAAATAAATGACATGAGGATGTAAAATCAACAAATCAAATTTAGAGCTGGGAATCTTGAGGTCTCTCGTTCAACTCTTGGTTTATAGATGGAGGAACAATTTCAGAAAGGCTGAGTGAATTCTCAGTGCTACAAAATGTTCTCAGACCAACTGGAACTTGAGTCTCGAAAATGACGTAGGAAATTGCATTCAGAATTCACAGATGGGATAGAATGGACCTTTGGTAGGTCAGGGATGCAGTGTGTTTTGAATGGACCTTTTGAAAGTTTTGGGTTGAAGGAAAATGTTTCAGGCAAGAGAGTATTAATGAAAAGGGTAAGAAATAAGAAAAGCATTGAGGACATCAGTAAGGCAACAGTTGGATTTAATAGAGCAAGTTTGTTTTAGGAAGTGACTGAAGATTGAATTCCAGGAGTAATCTGGCGTTCAACACTTGTTGACTAAATCACATTCAAGGAAGATTGGTGTAAAACGAAGCTGTATTTGGATTGGAATGGGGGTATACTTTGAAGCAGGGAGGATCAGATAGGAAATCGTTTTTTGTTATTTTTTAATAAATGAAGGAAATTAAAGGGATAGTGATTTTCTTTGTAAAGTGATTCAGTATAGAAGCCCTTTGGTTAGCAGATTTCTCAGTTTATAAAAATACTGTATTCACTTTCCTATTCTCTTTTCCCTCAAAGCAATATATTTGTCTTCTCACTTTAAAAACAGACAAAAATAGCCTTGTTTCTAGGAAAGGCTATTATCTATAGTTGTAGTTTTAAAGGTATGTTAGATAAGTCATAACCTTGAGGTAGGATTTTTGGCAGTTGGTTTTCATGGGGTTCATCTGTGTCTAATCCAAAGCAGATCTGTACCAAATATATTTAGTAGTGAAAAGAATTCTGAGTGTGAACTATTATTTTAGTATTGGTTCTTTACATTAGTGATCAGAGACCTTTCCCTTTTTACTTTTCATACATTCCATTGCTAGTCTCTTCCAGGCAGTGGAAAGAGGAAGAATTATTTCTTCCTATCCCCTTGAGCACTCATAAGTCTCTACCAAAGGGGAAATGGTATTGGTATATATAGTTATTTAAAATGTTAAAAGAGGACAGCCCTGGTGGCTCAGCGGTTTAGCGCCGTCTGCAGCCCAGCGTGTGATCCTGGAGACCCTGGATCCAGTCCCACATCAGGCTCCCTGCATGGAGCTGCTTCTCCCTCTGCCTGTGTCTCTGCTTCTCTCTCTCCTCTCTGTGTATTCTCATGAATAAATAAATAAAATCTTTTAAAAAATAAAATGTTAAAAGAGCATGAATGCTGTCATTGACACTAAATCTAATTTGATTATTTTACTGACATTTAAGGTGCCCCCAAAGTAAGTTATTCCTTAATATGTTGGTGCCTTTTTTCACTTCATTTGCCATTTAAAATTTTGAGAATATACCCATATGTGTGTGTGGATATCTATACATAAAAGAATACAATTTTTAAAAGGACATTTTGAAATTCTTAGATTACAAAGTGTCCTATGTCTTTGAAAGAATATAACTTACTAAGTATTTGCACAGAGGTATTTCTATCCTTAAGGAGAGCCTACTATTCAAGAATATCTCTACATATAGATAATATAGATGTCTGTGTGTGTACACACACACCCAGGAAAAAGATAATAGGTAACAGGCTCCAAATACTGCTCTCCTACTATTTTTGTTCCTTTGCTTCAGTTGGTTTCACCTACTTATAATTTATTTTGTAGTGTTTATAGCTCCCTTTTAGGCTGCTTGAAACATTTTAGGGACTGACTTGGGATAGAAGTGCAATAAATGGAAAAAGTATGACAAAGGTGGGATATGAGAGATATTAATAAAGCAGTATTGAGAGTCAGAAGGTAAAGATCATATGCTTTTGAAGAGGTAATGTTTGAGAGAAGTTATTTTAGTAGAGAAAACTTACACCAAGAAGGTTCAGGGTATAGGGAGGATTTATGGAAAAGAGCATAGGACATAGTCTAAGTTAATAGATGATGGTGTCTGTCTATAGGAATATAGAAGATAGGGCTAACTTTGAAAAGCCTTAAAGGCAGGATTGAGAAGTCTGGACTTAATTGGACGTGGAATGGAGGGCTGTTTTTAGTTTTTGTGCTGTGTAGTGGCATGGTCTCAGGGCTGGGTGTTAGGAAACTGTTGACTTTATTTGTGATGTCTAGTTGCTTCCTTCCCTAATGGGGTATGAGAAACTCAGTAATTCCTTTTTCTGTCAGTGGTGGAGATGGAGATATATTCTCTTCGTGGTTGCAATCAGAGATGATGGTTTGAATCAGTGTCCTCGGCCTCATTAGGAAAGCTAAGAAGGCAAGGACCCAATCCACAGATGGTAACACTCCACTAATCCAGAGTTGAATACTGGTAATTTAATCCTTTGGAATACATCTCTGGAATGTAAAGGCCTCCAAACTGCTTGAAATTGCTATCACAAAATAAAGCCATGTGGATACCCCCTGCCCCCCCCCAACACCCTCCCCAGGGCTATTTTTGGTTCTTTTCTTTTTTAGACTTTTTAAGTCTTATGTTTGCTAGCTTTATCATCTTAAAGCAGATGAGGAAGCGGAAGGAAAAACGGGATTCTAAGGCAGGTAAGAAGACATTGGGAAAGTAGTAGTTATAGCCTGACAGCAAAGGAGGAGTTAGAAATTTTAAGAATATCTCAAAGAAACAGGATATCGTATTGAATGATTCACCAGTTAAAAGTGGGATTATATGATAGATAATTTAACCCACCAACATCCTTAGGAAGTTTTTGTTTATGCTTAGTATTAATTTTATTTGTTGTGTTTTATTGTGGTATTTTCAACAATGCCAAGGATTCTCTTTCTGTTCAGGAAAAACTCGTATTTAAAAAAAAACTTTTTAAAGGTGATTGCCATAAAACTTTAATATTAGCAAATTTATTTTAGAAAAATGCTGCTTTTAAGTTACTTTTTTTGCTTTTTTGTTTCTTAAAGTGTATTGCTATGGGTGCAAGGTGGTGTGAGGTGAATTGAGAAAATACTGATTTTCACCGTTATGCTGTTCACTCATCAGGTGCTGAGAAGCCATCAAATGTCTGAGTTTTTCTCTTCCTCTTTTTAGACTTAATACTGTAATTATCTTACTTTCCTTTGAGAGTCAAGCTTAGAGCCATCTCTTCTCTTAGGTTAATGCTCCCTGTTATTGTAGAATCTTGGAATAAAAAATTTGACTCCAAAGTTGTTTAGCTTCATTGTGTTTTTTCTTTGGGAATCTACCAAATATTATTTACTAGTTATTCTCTGAAATGACAGCAGGATTTAATATATTTAGACAACTGCTATATTTTATTATTAGGAATTTTACTTATTTTTGGGTTCCAGGGAAGAAGGGTAGATCCAAAATGGGGAAATGAGTTTAAATCTAAATTAGATATCTTAATAATGTCTCTTTCATTCTTTTTTTTTTTTTTTTTTTGTCTCTTTCATTCTTGAATCCAACAACAATTAACCATGATAGTAAACCCTAATTCTTCTAGGAACAAGTATATTTAATGCTTATTGAAGGAACATAGTATTTGAATTATCGGCCTCTTTAGCTGTTTTTTGGTAAATTTATATAAGATTAATGATAAATTCGTTGGGAACCTGAGGATTGTATGACAGATGATTCTAAAATTTCTTCTGTATTATAGGCTGATAGATTATTTAAATAAAATATTATCAAATTAAATAACTTGGTCACATAAAACTAAAGTGATGGAGTATTCTAGGTGATTTGATTCCAAAGCTTGTTTAACCATTTTGGAGATTGTCCTGGCCCACTGATGAGCATCAAAAGGTGACAGCTGACAGCTATAAAAAGCAGTCGTTAGCCTATGAAGATGGAGGCATTTGGCCCTGTAGACTGCATTGGTTTCTCATTAGAGAATTGTACAGCGACTGATGTTCCTAATCCTGTCAATCCTTAGTTATTTTCTCTTAATATTATTTTCCTCCTAATTAACTCTCTTAATTTTAAAAGCATTCTACACAAAATGATTAAACTTTCGCTGAAGAATAAACTTTTAATTTGGAGAATTTGCTTAAGTGGAATCCAATTTTTAAGACTAAATGAGTGTAGAGAAAGTTTCTGATATGAAACTTTCAGTTTTTCAGTAAGTCAAGTTAGTAGCCTTTCATTGGTCTCATTTAGTGAACTTTTATAGTAAAGTGTTCATACTTAGTATATATATATTTTTTAAGGCTTAACATGATCAAATTACATTGATAATTTGTAAAATAGAAAACTCTAATCAGTTGAATCATAGTGGTACATTTTATAAATCAAATCTTTTAATTTTGAATGGTTATAGCTTATATTTGCATCTCCTGCTTATTACTGGAATAAGAAAGTGCTAGTTTATGTGAATACCCTGTAGTAAGTTGAAGAACAGGATTTACCTTGTCTTCTTGCTTATTACCTTAGAAGAGGGAGTTTATTATTATTTTTAAAGAATTGCATTAGGTATTCTTTTAATTCAAAGTTTTTACAGTAGAGGTTCTTTGCTTCATTTTCATTATATTTTCCTTGATTTATAAACATTGAAACTCTAGAAAGAAGCAATTGGAATTTCTTAAAAAATTGTAGTTAATAATAAAGATCTTAATGGATCTAGTAAATTTATCATTTAATAGTAATATAGTATAAATCTTAATCGCTTTTTCCATAATTTCACTCTCCACTAATGTGAAATAGCTAAAAGCTACTGAAAGCCAGTAATTTTCACATCTCGTACAAGTTGATTGCATTTCTAGACATTTTACTTACTGATACACTTTTGACAGTCTAAATTTGCATTCTTCCCAATCCAGGTAGGCAATCATATTGAAGGGAGAATGTTTAAAAGTAGGATTGCCTTTTGTGAAATGGAAGACCGAAAGACATGCTTCGGGTTTTTTCTTTTATTTAAAGGTTTAGTTTCTAGTTGTACTAAAATTTTTAGCTCATGAGGATCTAGCAGTATTTCATTAAATTTTCTTATTAAAAAATGAATCCAAAATGCAAAAGCAAAAGCTTTTTAACAAGTAGACACCTGGCCTAACAAAACCTGAGTTGTGCTGTATTTGAGCTTATTAATATGTGACCTAAATGCCATTTACTGGTCTGAGTTAGAGTCTTAACACATGAGTAAGAGAGCAGAAACAGAGAAATAGGTATAGAAGACCCTTAAAGGCTACAGAAGGAGAAGAGGAGGATCTGGTGATGATTGATAAATTATTAAACAGTTTTGTTGCCTACATCTCTATAGTTAGCATATAAAATGTTACAGAAAAACTAGGCTAGTTTAAGCAGTTGTCTGTTAGCCTTTGAGGCTTTTTATAGCACTTCTAGTCTTTCCTGGTATTGTGATGATTTATTTACTTAAGAAATATTTGAATGTTATGTATGCTAGCACTGAACAAAGGTACTAAGGACACAAAAAAAGTCATGGTTTTGGTTTTCAAGAGTTTTGTCTAGTATTCTGAAGAAGCATCATAAGATCTTGATATAACTTCTGAATTCTCAAAATTAAGTTATATTATGCTTAGTTCTGTAAATGGTGTGCATGACAGCTTTTTGATTCAAATGAGTTGATTAACCAAGGCTATGGATTAAGAAGCATAGAGGACAAGGAGGTAGTGTTTAACAAGCATTAGCTTTGGCATCAGATCTGGTATCTAATCTTGTTTATGCCACCTTTTTATTGTGTGACCTTTGTAAATGTAAGCGTAAACCCAATTTACTTACCTGTGAAGTGGGAGTAATAGTTACCCTTGCACTGTTGTTGGGAGGATTAGAAGGGATAAAGGATGTAATGCACCTAGCTCAGTTCTTAGTAGTTTTTGTGCACGGTAGCTGCTTTTATTATTGTGCAAGTAAAAATGATTCCTTTCAGAAGCACTGTAAATTAAAATTAAAAGCTTGTCTACGTAGTTGTAGACTTTCTACATACTATAGCTTTCTAAACCAGTGATTCTGCACCTTTGTGACATTTTTGGTATAGGCTTTCTTTCCTGGGGCTCCATAAGGGAATTAATCCCTATAGGAAGAAGAGTGACTAATCTCTCTCAGTCCTCCTAGGAATGGCATGTATCTTGTATCACCATTCTAGATGCATATGAAAAAAGGGAATTTATTACTAATAATGGCATCAGAGATTAATTCTTCTGAGTCTTAGGCTGCTGGGACTGTATTACAACTATTTGAGAAGTGCTTAGAAATTCTTCTTTTTTCTTTTTTTAAAAGATTATTTATTCATGAGAGAGAGAGGGAGGAAGAGACACAGGCAGAGGGAGAGGCAGGCTCCATGCAGGGAGCCCCATGTAAGGACTCAATTCTGGGACTCCAGGATCATGCCCTGGGCTGAAGGCAGGCACTAAACTGCTGAGCCACACAGGGATCCCCCAGTGCTTAGAAATTCTTAAATTTATAAAAACAAAAGTTATTGCAAAGCATGCCTTCCTCTCTTTCTTAATAGGGTAGGGATTACTTACAGAGAATATAGTGTCTTCTGGCATTTGTTAATATTTCCAAGATAGAGCTATTACCCTAATCAAGTGATTCTTAAACTTTTTCATTTTAAAGGTTGTTTTAGATGGGCCCAGTGCCCTGAAGACCATCTGTTCCATACTCGGTACCATATGGGACTGAACACTATCTCCTTCGAATGAATGGAATTAATCAATTTGTTTTTAATAAGATAATGGGTCAGTACCTGGTTTTTAGGTTTCAAAGATTCATTGACCTGGATTTTGAAATTTAGTATAAAAGTTTCAAAAGTAGTGTTTTTGTATACCACTTCTTCAAGGAAAAAAAAAATTCTAGAGCCCAGGCATCTTGGGGAATGTTTTTTGTTATATACATCTTGGAGGTTAACCTTGCATTTTAATGTATTAGAGACTGAGAAATTCTGCAGAAGAGAGACAATTTTATTTATTAATCACTAACCGTACCAACCTTTTTGATCATCTAACATTCAAGAATGCCCTATAGAACTAGTGTTCTTTGTAATGCACTTGGGAAATGTTAATCCCCTTCATATTACATATGAGAAATGTTTTGGGCCGTATAGTTAAGTAATGGTGGCAGACTTCACTGGATTTCTTCTGTACAATTATTATTCTACCCTCAACAGTTCCTTTCTTGCTATACCATCCTGTTTTTCATAAGTATTCGATTTATATTAGAAATAAAAGTAAAATTGTTGTCACGTGAATATATATACCAAGTGAGCCATCTGGCTGAAGTTTAAGAACATATTTTGAGAACTACAGCACTGACATATTTGCAGCCTCATTTAATTGGCCTTGTCATTGTAAATGGTTTACAGACCTTAGGGGGATAGACTTCCTATGAGTTAATATATTCCTGGGGGAAATCTGTAAACAGGATAGAAAGAACTAGTTAATAACTCTGTAAACATTCAGAGATAAGGAGGCTAATCAGTTTGTTCTATGCTTTGATTACCATTAATGTAGAACTTTTTACTAACTTGTGTTTCTTATGTTTTAAAGTTTGTTGTTATTAACAAAGTAAAGGAGCCAACTGAACGTTCTCATCTCCCATTTATCCATTCTCTATGTTATGCTTGAGAAATGGATTAAGAAAATAAAAAAAAGGATGTCAAATTCAGAGGACAAAAACTGAAGTCTTTTGGGGACTAAAAGATTTATCAAAGGGGTGGAAAGAATGATTATCGGAGATGTTTCTGAAGATCTATTGAGTAGATTAAGGAAGGAATGTTTGTCTCTTTTGGGAATGTCTTTGAAGGTAGACCACTGTAAAACTGGAATGTCAGAATTTTTAAAACTACTAGCTGCATTTAACAGTTGAAGAAATTTGACTCAAGTTTTGAGGGAAGACTGGAAAGAAGTACTATACTCTGGTGTTCTGAATAAAATTTAAAGGAGTGATTTATTAAAACATGTGAAGGAATATACATGACTTATTTCTTAATGAGGGTATATCCATATGTAAAGTCTTGCTGAATTGAGAACTTTAGTAGTATTGGCACTTTCAAGGGTTTTAATTTAAGATTTGTGGTGACTTTTTCAAAATTGTATTGATAGCCTATACAATGCTAACTAAACTTAATGTATTTTTTGTCAAAGTCGTATTTCTTAGATTATTAACTTGACAGTGGTGATATTCTTTTCCCTTCATACCTTTTTGGCAGTATTTTCCTTTTCAAGACATGGATTAGGACTATAAAATCTTATTCCCAAAATGTCTGGAAAGTAGAATCAGCTATGGAAGTGGTGAATGGTCAGTAAAATACCAGGATTAAGGTATTTTTCCAGGATTTAAATTTAAGATAGCATATCAGGTTGGACATTTTTCATTTTTCTGTTGTGTAATCTCATTACTGCATAGAAATTATCTGATGAGTAGTTGATTAACACGTGCTGTCTTAATTTCCAATGGAAAGGTTTCCTTCTCTCTAAAACTTGTGGTTGCTATTGACATTATGATGTTCTTTTTTGTCACTGCAGCCTCAGTGTGCAGACAAGTTTAATAGAGTGGATTAAAGGCATTATTTGTAACTAGATATGTCTTTTAAAGAACCTGCCCCATTTTATTGATAAAGAATTGGAAGACACCTGTTCTTATATGAAGTATTATATACAGTTTTATTGTTTCTATCATATTTACATTTATATAATTATATTTGATTTTTATTGGACTCAAATTGAGATGAGGAAGCAAACCTTTCTTTGTGATCTCATATATATATATATATATATATACATACACACACACACACACACATATATATACAAAATTTATATATATATATAAAAGAATTTGAGTAAATATATTGCAAGCTATCCATAAATAACTTTTAAAATACACTGCAATTGAGGACAATTAAGACATCCATACTGAATATCTTATATTCTGTAACAAACCAAAGACTGTTCTCTGGGTAGTAGAATTGAGCTGTCAATCAGTAGAGAATAAAGTCTAATTTGTTACTGCCAGATTATTATTTTAATCATGCTCATCGTAACAGAAATGATGACTTAAATTGTAGATACGATATTTAAATTACATTAAAATAATTAAAATCATTAAATTCTTTGAAATTTTTATGCATTTAAAAGACTGTACTATAGATTTGTTAGGCAAGTCAATAGATATGTAAACTAGAAATTCTAATGTAAAAAAAATTTTTCTGCATCTTCTTTGTAGATACTTAAAAGGTAAGAGAGATTTCTGATTACCATTTCAATTTACTTTTAGATACAGGCTTTTCAGGTTCAATAGAAACATCTGTTTCTAGATTATTTTGCTGATACGGAGTTTTGCTGCACTTTATTTCTAAGTTTTATTGCCTTGTCAAACTTTGGTTGATAGAAATGACAAAGTAAATAACTATCAACTCATCTATGTTTAAATGAAATTGAAGGAAAGAATTTCAGAATTCTACTTAAAACACTAGCAGTTTGTCATATACTAATATTTGAAAAGAAAATATTTAATTGTTAATGAAAATAATGACTTAGAAAAGTATAAAATTAGTTAGGATTCTGGATCCTGGAGACAAACTGGATTTGAATTTCCTGCTCTACAGCTACTAGGTGTATGATCTTAGGTGAGTTACTTCATTACTTTGTGCCTTAGTTTCCTCATCAGTAAAATTGTGATCATTTTAATATTGTATATGTCAGTTATTTTGAAGATTGAATGAGGCAGTATATATAAAATGCATAATATATTACTTGCTATATACTAAGTTCAATAAATGTTAAAAAATGAAAAGGTCGGGCAGCCCCGGGTGGCTCAGTGGTTTAGCACCGCCTTCGGCCCAGGGTGTGGTCCTGGAGACAGGGGATTGAGTCCCACATCAGGCTCCCTGCAAGGAGCCTGCCTCTCCCTCTGCCTGTGTCTCTGCCCCCCCCCCTTTCTCTTTCTGTCTCTCATGAATAAATAAATAAAAATCTTAAAAAAAAAAGTCATTATTTTATTTGTAACTGATTTTTAAGAGTGAATGTAAATTATTTGGCTGGCTCACGGAGAATAGGATGTGACTTTCAGGATTGTGAGTTTGAGCCCCACGTTGAGTGTAGAGGATGACTTAAATAATTAGTTTAAAAAAATAAATTATTTTGAAGCTTCATCATTTGATTTTTAGTAAAAAAAAAAGCAAGAGGGACACTGATGGCACTAAACTTTGTTTCCTACGGACATTTTTAAAGAAAAACTGAGCAGAATTTTGTATTCCTCCCATTTTTATAATGTAGCAGAAGTTTATACATGATAATTAACTTGGGACAGCTTTTGGTTTCTTCTCTACCTATTCTATCATATGTTTACTGTAGTCTAGAGTTAATTTCTACAACTAGTTTAACATAAACATACTTCAGTTTTTCTGTTTGTGGGTGAGGTTTTCTCTTTTGATTTCATATACTTCTGAATCAGAGTTCTCTGTATAGAGAACTATTTACCAAAGAAATTAAAAAACATCATCTGATTAATTTTCTGATATTTGTACAGAACATGACATAATGCTATTATTTCCATTAGGATTTGTTTTTAAAGAAAGATTGGTGTAAACTTTTCTTATGAAAAATGTAGATTTATATTTCTTAGTGGACATTCCATGGATATGTCAAATATGGTACCTTATTCAGAACCTGTTTTATTTTTTAGAGTATTTTAAGATAATTTTAGATTTACCAAAAAGTCGCAGATTTCATAAAATTCTCATAAACTTTACCCAGTTTTCCTTCATGGTCTTATTTTATATAACCATAGAACAAACATAGAAATCAGGATTTACTACTAGCAAATCTGTAAACTTTATTTGAATTTTGACCATTGTCCATTCACTAAGTGACCTTTTTCTGGTCCAGGATCTAACCTAGGATTTCATACTCTTGCACTAATTATCATGTCTCCTTAGACTCCTCTAATCTGGGATGCTTCCTCATTTTCTCTTTGCCTTTCATGACTTTGACATTTTTGAAGAATACTAGCTAGTTAGAATGTCCCTCAACTTGTGTGACTGGTATTTCTCATGAACAGATTGGGATAATGCATTTTTGGCAAGGATACCACAGAAATGATATGATGTCCTTAACATTAGTCAGTGCATTATATCAGGAGATATGTGGTATTGATTTGTTCTGTTACTGGTGACATTATCTTGATCATTTGGTTAAAGATAGATCTGCCAAGTTTCTATACTCTTAAAATTATTCTTTTTTCCCCTTTTGTGAGAAGCAAGTGTTTTATGGGGAGATATTTTGTGACATTATAAATATCTTGTTTCTCATCATATTTTCAATTTCTCATATTCTATATTCTCATCATAATTTCCATTAACTTTAGCATCCATCAATCTTGCTTGATCAGAACCTTTTGAATTTAATACTGTAACATATTTTGTTTTTGATGTATTTCTTGTTATAGATAAGTGTCTCAAAGGAATTAATGTAAAGGCAGCATAATTCATAAAACATCACTGTTTTTCTTTCTGTAATCTTTTCATCTGTTTCTGAATGCACTCATTAGGGATGTAGCACAATCCAAGGTACTGGAATAAAAAAATGTGATAGAAAGATAATCCATTTTTCCCCCCCCCGGTATCTTGTATATATACTTCAGTATATGCTGGCCATTGTAAGAACAAAGCCAAATATTTCATACTAGCAAAATAGGTGGAAAAGAGGTAAAAATAATAGTCTGGATTAATTATGAAAAGAATTTATGAGGGCAATTTAGAAAATTTTCTTAACAATATACTTTTACCAAGGTTTTTTTTCCTTGCCAAATCTAGAGGCCTTTTTCATTCAAAGGAGGCAATGGAAAATTTAAATAATTTTGTGTTTAATCTTCTTGACCTTGAAGTTGCTGTTTTTTTTTTTTTTTTACACAATGTATATTTTTATGATTGCCTTTTGTCTTTTATTCTATGGTAGATTAACTACTTTAAAAAATGTGTTGTGCATTGTTTATCTGTTTTACTTCATCTTCTACCTTAATCCGTGGATCATGAAAACACATTACTTATCTCTTGTTTATCTGTTAACAAATACTTGATGTTTAGACCTAGTGGAGTAACTTGAATCTCAATAACATTTTTGGGTAGTATCTTTTCCAAAAGGGTGAAGAGAAAATCTATGGTTAATCTTAGAATTTGGTAGATCTTGAAACATTCTAATAATTAGGGTTTTTCATTCTTAATACTACTTTCTTCTTGGGGTGCCTAGGTTAAGCGTCTGCCTTGGGCTCAGGTCATCTTCTCAGGGTCCTAGGGTAGAGCCCTGCATCGGGCTCCCTGCTCAGTGGGGAGTCTGCTTCTCCCTCTCTCTGCCTCATAATGCTCTGCATTCCTTAAAATTTCATGCTTTCTTCCTTATTTTTGTGTTTTTGAAGTGTATCCTACTCAACAGTATATACAAGATTGTGGATTAGAAGTAATTCTTTGCTCCAGAGTCAGCATAATACCATGGCTAATTCTAAGGTAGCTGGTTTTGTTTGTTTGTTCCTTTGCTTTTTGGCATGATCTCCCTTTTTCAAACAGAATATTTAAAATTGGGTGTTCTGGCAATATCTGATTTCTTACTAATTTTGAATCTGGAAGAGACCAGTAGAAAATCTAATAGTTGTTATAATTTAGCAAAAATTTGCATCATCTTAGGATACCTTTGAAGTTCTGCTGACCGTGGTGTTGGAAAAATCATCGTAGAAACTGATTTCTTCCAGAAGAGATCCATGAAAGTAGTATTTTTGATAATTTTTATTTTCTTTGGGATTAGAAAGTTGAACATTTTAGTGTCTACTTTAGATAATCAGCCACTTGACAAAATTCTTCTTTTTGTTTCTTGATCAGTAATCTTCATTTGTAAAACATTTACAGAATTAACTCACTGTGCCAACTCTTTCTGGAGATACGGTTTCTGTTATGGTTTTCTTGATTTTCTTCTTACTGCCAGCTGGGACTGTTCTGGGCACCTGGAGGGGTTTGTGAGAAATTCTTTTCTTTATAGACAGCCTTAGAACTAGTAAGGAGTGATGAAAGATGACTTAAGAATATGGTATATCATGGCTTAACTTAGCATGGAATGTTTTGTTTTATAGATGATGTATAAATATCTAAATCAGCAAGTTCAATTTTAGTTATAATACAAATGAATAGAAATAGTTTATAGAAACATATTGCCTCTTATTTTGCTTAAAAATGATTAGGCTTAGGTTTTTCTCTTTCTTCAGTATTAGCAATGCTTAAAACTAATAAGCAGTACATGCTCATTTAGTAATTTAGTACTGAGAACAAATACTGCAAATAGTCTAATCTGCACATTTCTCAGAGTGGTATTTATATATAAAATTCTTAGATTTATTGTTTCTGATTTGAATATAACTGTATTTTCACTAAGAATCTTTAAAAATTGAAATATTATTGATAAGGTTCAAGTGATTTTATTGAGGTGTAGTGGATTAGTAGACCTCCTAACATCCATTTGAGTTCCTTTGTGGCATTTTAGCACTGGTGGGTTTGTTAGCTTTGTTTTGAAATTTATTCTCTTAGCAGTTGAAATACAAGTTCTCCAGTGGAGTGCTTATTTTTTTTTCATCTCTTTAAACATCACGTAGAAGAGTGCTGTCTTAAAATAGAATTAAGTAAGGTCCTACTGTGTCATTCTTAAGAGCCTTTGTCAATAGTAGTCTCACAGTGGCTGCTCTTTCTTGTTTGAATAATGATCTCATTTTGAAAGTGCCTTTACATTTTTCTTTATAAATGATACATTATCAAATCCATAGTCTTCATAAATAATTAACTCTTGAAGCAAGAGAGATACGAGCGCTTCTCAATGATTCAAAATAATTTCTATTTAAGGACATTTGTTTATTCATTTTTGAGTATGAATATGTTGAATCCACAAGTTTTGGTACATCAGGCAAAACAAGTTATTTCCTGAAAGTAATCTCACTTGGGAGAAGTTTATGAGTGGATCTGCTTCTCCAGCCCTATAATTATCTATCCTAAGACCATTTGTTTTTGCTTTTAATATGTTTATATTTTTCAGTTATGAATCCTGTGGGGTATGGTAAAGAAATCAAGGCTTTAGAGCTCCTACTGTATGAGCAATTGTAAACTTAGCCTACTATTAATCTGAGCAAAATATGATTTGTTAGGAGTTATTTTTCATTTTGAAAGTGAAGCGAGCCTGTAACTTAAAAAAAAAAATTACTAGTTGTATTTCCTGTTCCCAAGTGGAATGCTCCCTTTTTGTCTGTATTTTCAATCAGATGTACTGTTACTACTGATTAGTATTCAAGAAATAAGGGAAAACGGGGAAATTTGGGAAATCATATCTTCATAGTTTCTGAATTTACTTTTTTTTTTTTTTTTTTTAATTTTTTAAATTTATTTATGATAGTCACAGAGAGAGAGAGAGGCAGAGACACAGGCAGAGGGAGAAGCAGGCTCCATGCACCGGGAGCCCGATGTGGGATTCGATCCCGGGTCTCCAGGATCGCGCCCTGGGCCAAAGGCAGGTGCCAAACCGCTGCGCCACCCAGGGATCCCTGAATTTACTTTTTAAAACTTTAAAGTGGTTAAGGTTTACTTAGATCTCATTAATTTGGAAATCTTTAATCTTATAGTTTATATTAAAATATTAGATATGAAAAATAATGATTTGTCAAGGGAATTGATTAGAAAAGACTAGAGGGTACATTTTTAATAATTAAAAAATACTTTTATAGCACCTGTTTGCACAGTATACAGTAATCCCTCCTTATCTTCCAAGACTCCCAGTGAATATCTGAAAATGTGGGTATTACCGAACCCTATATATACTGTCTTTTTCTCTGTGCATAACATACCTATGATAAAGTTTCACTTATAAATTAGATACAGTAAAAGATGGACAACAGTAATAAAATAGAACAATGATAACAAAATTGTGATAAAAGTTATGTGAATGTGGTCTCTCTCTCAAAATATCTTATTGCATGTCTTCACTCTTCTATTTGTAATGATGTGAGATGATAAAATGCTAGTGATGAGATGAAGTGAGGTGAATGACATATGTGATGTAGCATTAGGCTGTTGTTGACCTTCTGATGATGTGTCAGGATCATCTGCTTTTGGATCATGGTTGAACAGAGTAACTGGAACCACAGAGAGCAAAACCACAGGGGGTCTGTAGGTACTACTAAGATGGCTGTGGGGCCTACTGTAGGTACAATGAATACATAAATAAGCTAGCTATGATGTATTAATGCTAAGCCTTTCTCATCTGTTGAAAAGCACCCCCTTAAGAACTCCAGCTCCAACAAAGTGGAATACTTTGTTAATCTATTTGGGATTATAGTGTTTTGTTTTTTGACTCCTGAAAATACCTAATTAGAGTACAATTCTTGAGATATTTAGTATTCAGATCTTTTTCTAGTTTGTACTCCTTTCCTCTCATCATCCCTCATAATGTGATATGTGACCTCCTCAATGTGATTATACTATGAAATACTGTGGTAAGCTATTGCTTAAAAAGTATAGTCTTCAAAACTCAAAGACTTTAGGACTTAAAATCTATTGGAAACTTAAAATAAAATAAATAGCTGCCACATAGGCTTATAAAGTACTTTTGTAGTTAGGTGATACCTCTTGCTAGATGGCACTTGCACCCCCTGGACTTCTTTTAGATATCTTTTTTCACTTCTTTACATTTTGGAAATCACAGATTTGATGGTTAAATTCATAGGTTTTCTTTTCTTAGTCCAAACTGTTTTCATTTCTCACTTGTACAGAACTGGATATATTCCTAAAGTAGAAGGGTTAGCTTTAGCTTGTCTTTCTTCTTCAGGCTTTAAAAAAAAATTGAGTCTAAATGTTGTTAGGTAATGGAATAACGATTCCTTTTCAGCTGTTGGTATATTTCCAAACTGGCTGGCAGAGCCAAGAGGAAGTGAAGGCTTTAAAACACTAACTTTGGTTGGTTGCTACTTTCTTAGTGCTGAGACTATAACCTTTGTTGGTTGATTGATAGAGAACAAGAGAGCACAATCCTCGTTCCACTAACAGGTAAGGAACCCTTCTGATAACCAGTTGGCGTGAGAAGAAATTACCCGATAACATTTTTTTCTTAATTTATCCACAAATATAACATGTCCATGAAATACTATACTGTGACTGTGTTCTATACAAAAGGAATGTGCAGCACCTTTCTATTTAAGAATAAGATCTGAAATTTAATAGGGATTTATCACTCTGTACCACAAAGTACAATTATCTATTTTCTACTTACGTTAAAGTTTACCCTGCAGTCCCTGTAACTTTAAATACATATCTGCCTATCTTACTCTCCTTTCAGCTTTTCCTTGATCAGATGCTATGTGCTTTGACTTCTTTCTCTTATTTACCTTATTCCTATAATAAAGTAAACTATTTTCCAGTGTCTTTATCATCATCTATTATTTGGGTATATCTTACTGCTTTAATTCCTGCATTATAGCCATGAATGATTTATTTCCTGGTCCTTCTTGACCCCAAACCAAATGATCATACAATTTAAAAAAGATTTGGAGATTGTATTCCCTATGTCCACTGTTCTGCCCTCCTACTTTTAAATATGAGTGCTTGAAGAATGAATCTTTTCCAGGGACAGTAGTCGTAGCTTGATAAAATTTAGGTTTAGCTTTGTATTGCTGTACTATGGGACTGTAGTCTGATTAATTCTTTAAATTACTGGAGACTTTAAAACGAGAACAAATTCAGCTTCTTAGACAATTCCCAAAGTTTAGTAATATTTCTGTTAATATGCTTGATTTTTCTGTTTCTCCTTTTCAATCCATCTTCTTCTCTTTGGCAGAAGATTAACTGGGACTCCTCCTTTGATATATCTGAGGTCGAGTGCCTTTCCCGGTCCCTTTAAGACAACTGTGCTCTTGTTTCTAGTCCTAATTTATCATTTTTTTTGAGTTGGTCTTCCACTCGAAGTCGGGTGGTTTGTCACAGAGAACGTTATGGCTTACACCACGATAGGTCCCTTCTTAATAGTTACTGAAGAATTAATCATTTGTGGTGACAGATTTCTAAAGTTCAAATTAAGGAGGCACTAAAGAAAGTATGCTCAAGGGTAGCTCCTTTTTATCCTGAGGATAAGTCATTACAAACTCAAATGACCAGAGAATGTAATTTCTTAATAAGAATTTTTTCTTAAATCTATATTCAGCTCTCTATTTCAGTGCTTCTCTCCTACCAGAGGTGCAAGGAGTGATCCTAGAACCACAGATACAGCCAAGACCACGGAGAGCTTTTGACGTCAGGGGTCCACTTTCTCCACTGAACCCTTGGAAGCAGAATATCCAGCTTCTGGAGAGAGTGGGAAAGGATAATAAACAAGTGGGTGCTTTCCATTATTTACTTGGGTTTATTTATAGATTGGAGTGTCCTTCCATTGCCCATTTAATTCTATTGGGTTCATTATAAGAACCAAGTGGGGCTGCAACCTGTTTATTTTTTTTTCTAAGAATGCTAACTAGTGCCCATTCAAAACAGATACCTAACAATTTATTTAATTTTCTCTCCAGATAATTAAAGCAGTGGATGATTTGGGCACTAGATTTGGTGACTGCTTGTATAGTCCACGGGAATTTTAAAAAGGAATGTTTGCCCATTTTAACCTTTAATGGTATTAGTGGACTTCTAAGTGCTCTTTTATATTCCAGTAATTAAGAAGTTTTTGTATTTCATCTTTGGGCAAGCTGGACATCTGAACTGTCCTAATTTATGCTGTCTGATGTCCAGGTGTTATCCTACTCTGTTAGAACTTTTTGGTCTTTTTCCTAACTCAAACTTTAGGACTTCATATGAATTAGATCTTTTAGAAGATACAATGATAGTACCTTTATGGTTTTACTGTCAAATCGAGGCTTCATTCTTTAATAAGATGAATGTGAATGATTATAAGTTTCAGGATATATTATCCCTGAAAGCTACGTTAAATATATACTCATAAGTAGTTTCCCATTCCCTAGGAATAATGTTATTTGTGGCAAAAGAGCCTTGTCCTAGATGTTTCCCATGGCATTAAGATGGTTTTCTCTTAGTTTCTTTGATGCCAAGGGTAGGATTTGATTCCAGGAAGTTCTTATCATCTACAGTGGGTAGAACGTGAACTTTGGTGTCTTTGGCAAGTTTTCATTTTTCCTTGGTGGATTCCTTCTGTGACTCCAGGTATCTTGATAATGGGAGACCGGTTTATTTGTTCTCTAATTGCCCAGATTTCTTTCAACTGGTAAACATCATACTACTTCAGCAAAAGGAACTCTTCTAGCAGAGCCTTCATGGATGATATCTGTCACACATGCAGCACCTGCAGTTTGGAAGGCAGTGGTGAACGGAGCCACGCAATATATCTAGAAGACACAAGGATGAGAGAGCCACCTGTTCTTGTCATTTATAAACTTTAAGATTTACTCTGGTGTACTCTTGGTCTGGAAACGGAAAGGCTCAAATAATGAAATAATTTTTTCAGATTGGAGTTTTACATGGCCATGCAAACATTCCTTTCTATTCAGAAGACTGAAATAGAGGAAGTATGAGAGACTCCTTTCTTTTAAAAGCAGCTCTCTGTTTCACTTAAAAGATTTGTGGGATTGAAAAATCACCTTAATGAAGCAGGCAACCCCCCGCCCTCCCCACCCCCGTTTTTTTAGTAGTATAGGAGATCCCAAAGACTTCTCAAACTGTTTTTTGTTGCCTGACACTGAAAAGAGCTAGTAAATAAAAGGTGAACTTAATTATTCCCAAATTATGTTTAGTGTTAGGATACACTCTTTCAGGCTTATCTTTTTCTGGTCTTGAGCCTTAATTCTTATTTGTCAAATCAACAAAGATACCAGTATAGAGACATCTTTTGAGATCAAATAGGTTGGTCGGTCTTCTAAAGTAGTAAATATCTGTTAAATTTGAGGTATTGTTCTGCCTTGAAGTTTGAATGATACTGAAACGAAGAAGTGTTTTATAAGAGCAAAGGCTCTTAGTAGTAGTAGTATTAGAATAAGCCTCTACATGTGAATAAGTGTTGCAAAATAGTTACCCAAATGGAAGTAGTTATCAAAATGTTTCTGTTTTTCTCTTTGGTATCTATTAGTCAGTCAAAAGCTATTAAAGAAGTTTTTGAAAGTTATTTGATGCTGCCAGTTTGTTTTATTTGGTATAGTTTTTTGGAATAGAAATTCTAGAATCCTTAATATGGGAGCATCTAAAATGTTTTAGGAATCTTGAAGGTCTTAGGAACCACATTTACTAAGTTATAACTTGGCCTTTAGTCTTTCTTTCCATGAGACCTGTTTTTTGCCTCATTAATTATAAATTTTTGTATAGTACTTAAAAGTTTAAAAGATCAATTTGAACTAAAATTTCCGTAGGGAGCTCTGAATTCCCATAAATGATTACAGCTTTTTAACTTGATTTGTTGCTGTTAAATATGAATAAGACAGTCTTTACAAACACATAAATTTAAAAATACCCACCATTTTAGAAAGAACTCAGGGGAAATGAAAGTGAAATTTGCTTGGAAATTAAGTTGAACTCTTTGAACCACAGTACCAACCAGTTTATGGCCTGTGCGATTATAAGCCTTTTGTTTCAGCTTTAAAGATGAAAAGTGATTTAATCTCTTAACCTCATGCTTTGATTAAATTTTAGCTCTGTTCCTTAAAGTGTGCAAAAGAAATGTAAGTGCATTTCCATTTACCTCATGCCACTAAAAGCTATTTAAAAGTGAAACTTTTTGTATATTAATGTGAACTGATTTGTTTATTTAAACTTTTATTTTGATACATTTTCCTTTCAGATTTTTTTTATATTTCGTGTCACTATGCAATTCTATATTTTTCAGTGTTTATTTTATGATTATTAGTATAAACTAATTTTTTTCCTAGAATGACTAATTGTGTAATATTTGTATTATGTGATCATTTGAAAACTAATAAATATTTTCTCCATGAAAAAATGCACTTACTGATAAATGGCTTATTTTGTTTCAGGAGTAGACAATGAAAACAACAATATTTTTAAGTGTATTTTAATTTTATGTGTCATCCTCTAAGTATTTCTGAATATATATCCTATTCTTGTGTATGTTAATCTTTTTTGAAAAAATTTTTAAAAAACTGTTAAATTAAAATGATTATTCATTGGGTCACCCAGTGCCAAATGTATGAAATAGGTGATCTATTTATTTAGTCTTTTTTCCCATTTTCCTGATTAGCTTCATCTTTGTTTCCAGAAGGGGGTTGGTTTCTTTTTTTCTTAGATGCCATTTTGGTGTGTCCATTTTGCAAACCATTAAAACTCTCGAGCAAATATTGTAAATATCAGTAAACATGGTCAAATCTTTTAAAGTGAGATTGATCAAAATATAAACGGAAAGGTAAAACCTGTTACAAAATAGCATATAAAAGACAAATCCTCGCCTTAGGGAAAAAAAAAGCATTTGGAAATAATGGCTGATTGGAAAACTACCCAATTCACTAGAGCTGTTAACAGGAGACGAAAAATATTTTATATTTTAATGTTCTGTTTAAACTGATAATCATAGGAAATTTTAAGAGTCTCTTGCTTTTAACTTTATCAAGACAACATGGAAAAGGATAAAACTTAGTTTTTATGATTATAGCTACATAAACTTAATTGAAGCCACTGGAACAATTTACCTTTTCTATGTAGTTTTCTAGAGGCAAGAGGGATTTTCCTTTTGATTAAGAAGTGGACTCCAAAAATTAAAAATCAATGTTGGAATGGGGTCCTAGACAAGAAATAAAAGTTGGATTAATGACAACTTGTGGGTTAAAATGAAACAGTTTGGCTCCCCAAGGAAATTACACTCTGAAAAAATAAAAAGGAAATTCTGATATAGAATAGTTACTGTTTGGGGGATAGCAGGAAGCTAAAATTCTTGGCCTTATTACTCTGGTAAGTTTGGAAAAGAAGTTAAGATTCTGTGGATAAGATTTTGGTTTTAGAATTAAAGCCATTAAAAGATTCACAGACCTATTTCAATGGAAGGCTATATTTTTTACTTGAATTCAAAAATTTTATAAGCTTTAACTATACGTGCCTAAAAGACTGGGGTGTGGGGTGTTAAATAAAAATTTTGTACTAGAAACTTCGATCAAAATGTAAAAATAATGGTGAAATGAGAGTTTTATATACTTTAATTTTTATTATGTGGACTCTTCCTACACTTGTCTTCAAAATAAAAACAACAGAATGTTAAACATGGCTTACCTTTATATCTTTGAGGTATGAGAACATAGGCTTATTGTTTCACCATCATTCATTGGATTAACTATAGTATAAAGTTTTGTTTTGTTCTTTAGTGAGGAGACAAAATAGCTTTTGTTTAAAAAAAAAAAAAGAAAGTAAATGTCACATAAACAGTGTGGCTGACAAAGAACTGACCTTACAGTTTTTTGTAAATATGAGCTCAGATCTTATTCTTATTTTGCTTTGCTATATTGAAATAATTGGGTAAAATGTCAGTGCTTAGACATCCTAAGCAATTTTTTGCTTTCTTTTCATTCAGGTATTTTTACTTCCTGTTAAAAAGATTGCATATTAATATAGTCCTAAAATGTGAAAGATTTTTGTTTTCAAAAATAAGCACATAGGTGCTCTGAAATTATTTCCACTAATACACCAAGGTAATTAGATCACTGCAGTAAAAATGTTAGGGAACTTCAAAGTATGCTTCGGAATTTTCAGGAATTATGATCAAAAGGGATCTCTACTCGAGGTAAGGTATGGCATAGGTAGAAAAATGTTAAAAAATGTGTTCAATGAAATGTCTGATGGTAAACTACAACAGATATCCTTGAATTTTGAGACAGGTGTAGAATTAGGAAAATAATTTTTCTAAAAACGTCTCTGCCAGAGAAGAGAAAAAGATAAATCACAGATTTGTTTTTATAGGACTTTGGAATGCATTTAGATAACATATACCCACCCAGATATTGTTTCTTTGGTATACCTAGCCTCCTATGTGTCAGGGCATCTTTTATCTGTGCACTCTCTTTTAGTGTTATCATCCACTTTTAATTTAGTATTTCTTAAGCTCTGAGCACTATTAAAATATTACAATTTATATGGAAAGTACATATTCCATGAGATTATTGTCTGGCTTCATTTTGCCTGTTTTTCTTAAGTGCTATCTAGAACTAGAAAACAGTTGTACTGAATAATTTTTATCTTGGTTTAAGAAATTTTGAGTTTTAAAAGTATTCATTTATGCTGCAGCTTAGGGTCAATTTGTTACATAAGGCTTAAAAAAATAATGTTGGCTAGCATGTAAAATCATTTAGAGAAAAACATTATGCTACTCTGAGGACTATTAAGTAAGTTCATAGAGTAAAAGTGTTAGCATATACTATTTAGTACATCTAGAAACAAAGGAAATTCAATATCCAATACAAATCTAGAAAAATGATGTAGGTTTATTTCCCCCTAGAAATACGAGTATAGTTTATTCAATAGATGGTACCATAGAAATCATAATAATCTTTTATCCTATCTTTTAATTCTTATTATAAGAATACTAGCTTGTGGACATTGGTGTTCAGTTAAAATAGTTCACTGTCTATTCCATTTTCACCTTTATGGTAGCGCAAAAGATTGTGTTGGTGTGTAAACTAGAGATACAACTCACTACTTCATGAGGTAGATGACTCCATATTTAGGATACTCTAATGGTGTGAAGTTGATCCGTATTTGCTTCCGTGTCCTATTTTTTTTTTTAATTACCATATACCTTGTTTAGTTAGCACCCTTGTTTTATACAAAGTGATGAACATGCAAGGATATCTCCTGTATATCTGATATCACGCAGTTGATGAACAACTGTAGGACTCGGGTCTCCTGACCACAAGCTGCTGCCTTCTCATGTTGATCCTAGTTCTGGACAACATAGGTTGATTTCCTTCAAATATGACAGCCTTCAGGTGTTGTAAGATGGCTGTTTTACAGCATTAATTTCAAGCGTGTTTTGTTGCGCTTATTTTTAAATAGATCAAGCACCTCCATTTTATTGCTCTTATTCATGTAACGTTGTTTTGAACTCCGTAAAAGTTTTTTTTTTTTTTTAATTTCTGAACATGCTTCAGTTTATCATTGTTCTCAATGTGTGTGACACCGAGCCAACACATGACAGGTGTGTTCCACCTGTTTGGCCCTAGAATACCCCTGTCACTTTGTTTATCCTTACCTATCCAGTAAGGTGCTTAATTTTATACACAAAAATTCTATAGTGATATGCAAAATATTTTGTATCTAAAAATTAGGCTAGTAGTTAGTCTTCATGTACTGGCAAGTGTGTACAGTTCAGTGGGAAAAAAAAAGTAGCTAAGGCCTTGAGGAGTCCTAGTTTAAAATGTACAATCTTCCATTCTTTGCTTAGTTCTGACTGAGATTAACTATACGTTCCATTTTAAATGACTTGCATAATGTGAAAAATGTTATTTTTCAGGTGGTTCTTGCTAATTTAAGGGTAACCAGGCCCTTTGGAGCTAAACTGTTGACACGGGACTGACAATGAGAAGAAAATCAACTTGTGTTTAGTAACGTAATTAAAATTAGAAACCAAAAGCTACCTCAGTGGAAAGGTTTGGGATGTGTCCCAAACAGCAGAAGATGAAGTAGCAGCCCTGGAAATCTGAGAATGTGGCCTACGTTCTAATGAAATCAGCATAGTTTTGAAATACAAGTGCGAATACTATAGCGATGTTTTAGCATAACAGCATTTTAAATTACAATGAAATAATTAGCTTTTTTCGCCCAAATTTTTAAATTGAGCTCCTGTAAGACACAAGGTGTTTGTTTAATGGTTGCATGGGCCTCTCTGGGTACAGGTTTACCTTTGAGAAATACCTGTTTGAAAGAGGGCATATTATCCTTCTTGAGTTAGAATTTTAGGGCAAACGAGGGAGAAAAGAACAAACACATGCCTGCTCTGTGCAGCTTTGGCCAGGTGCTTTATATGTATTTACCTAATGTAACCTAGCAGACCTGTGAGAAAGGTGACCTTTTTCATTTTACACACAAAGTTACTGAAGCCCAGAGGTTTCAGAATCTGCCCGAGGGCACATAATCAATCAGTAAGCAACAAAGATGGCATTTGAAAGACCTGTCAGAATAGAATTTTATTGCACCATTGATTGCCAAATATCTTTGCCAAAAAGAATGCATGTTCTCAGGAACGTATTTTATAGAGCCTCAGTGTTTAATGTAGATAAAAGGGATATTTTACTTAGTATACAGTTTTTAGAATCCACTCTTTTTAAAAAAGAGTTTATTTTATTTTTACTTATTTTATTTACAGGAAATATTTTAGTTTTACAGGAAAACTGACCAGAAAGTACAGAGAGGCCCCCTCAACCCCAATCATATACCCTATTTTCCCTCTCATATTTTACCTTGTTCTTAACCTCTCACTTTTGGGTTGCACATTTTTTGCAATTAACTAATATTGATAGACATCATTAGGATTTACTTTTGTGTCAAATACAATTTGGGTTTTGCTAAATATTTTTGTGTCCATGAGAGATACTGATCTGTAATTTTCCTTTCATGTAATGTCTGTGTCTGATTTTGATACTAGATTTGCCTCGTAGAGTGAATGAGGAATTACTCCCTTTATTTCTTCTTTCTGAAAGAGATTGCAGAAAGTTAGTATCATTTCCTTAAATATTTGCTAGAGTTCACCAGTGAAGCCATCTGGGCTTGGTGCTTTCTTCTTGTGAAAGGCTATTAACTGCTGATTCAATTTCTTTAATACAGATAACCCTATTCAGTTTGTTTCTTGTGTAAGTTTTGATAGAGTTTATCTTTTATGAAATTATTTAATCTCAAGTTTTCAAATTTGTAGTGATAGGGTTATTCATAATACTCCTTAATAGCCTTTAATATCCAAAGGACTGGCTGTAATGGCCCCTCTTTCATTTGTAATATTAGTTGTTCCTTCTTTTCCACTTACTTGTTAGCCTGGCCAGAGATTTATCAATCTTACTGATAAAATAGCCAGGTTTTTTTACTTTTTTTTTTTTTTCCTGTATCTGAGTTTTCCATCTCATTAATTTCTGTTCTAATTTTTATTTCTTCTGCTTGCCTTAGGTCTATATTGCTCTTCTTTCTAAGCATTGTTTTTGTACTATCCCAGTATTCTGATAAATTGTATTTTCATCTTGTAGTTTTAAATATTTTAAAATTTCTCGAGGATTTTTTTTTTTTACACCAGTGTGTTATTTTGAAGTATGTTGTTTAATCTCCATGTATCTTGGGATTTTCATCTACCTGTGAATATTTGTTATTGACCTTTAGTTTAATTCCACTGTGGTTTGAGAGCATTCTCAGTGTTGTTTCTATCCTTTCATATTTTTTGTGATGTGTTTTATGGTGAGTGTTCCATGTGAGCTTGAAAGGGCATATTTTGTTGGATGAAGTATTTTTCAGGTGTCACTTAAATCTAGTTCATTGATGCTGTTCAGTTCAACTCTGTCCTTACTGATTCTCTACCTCCTGGATCTGCAGTTACTGATGAGGATAGAACAGTGTTGAAGTCTTTAAGTATAATAGTGGATAAACTAATCAATCTTTAATTTTGGTTCTAACAGTTTTTGCCTCATGTATGTTGATGCACTATTGTTAGGTCATTGTGTGTTAAGGCTTGTTATGTTCTCATGGAGAATTGATCCTTTCATTAGGTAATGACTCTTTTTATTCCTGGTAACTTTTTCTTGTTCCGAAGTCTGCATTTCCTGAAATTAATGAAGCTATTCTAGCTTTATTTTGATTAGTGTTATCATGGCATAATATCTTCATCTTTTCACATTTAATCTACATATATCTTTAAAGTGTGTTTCTTATAGACCCCCTTAATCTACATATATCTTTATTTTTAAAATGGGTCTTTTTTTATCCACTTGGTAGTGTTTGTCTTTTAATTGATAATATTTCAGCCATTTACATTTAAAGCAATTATTGATATTGGTTTAATATGTTTATAACTTTTCATTGCCTTTGTTCTTTTAAAATTTATGGGGCAGCTCGGGTGGCTCAGCGGTTTAGCGCCGCCTTCAGCCCAGGGCCTGATCCTGGAGACCTGGGATCAAAGTCCCATGTTGGGCTCCCTGCATGGGGCCTGCTTCTCCCTCTGCCTGTGTCTCTGCCTCTCTGCCTGCCTCTCTCTCTCTGTGTCTCTCATGATTAAATAAAATCTTTAAAATTTATATCTTTTCCTCCTTTTTAAGTTTTTCTGATCTTGAGTATTTGAGTATATTCCATTTTCTCTCTTAACAAACTTTTAATATGTTTTTTAGTTATTGCCTTAGAGTTTGCTATATACATTTGTAACTAATCTACCTTCAAATAATACCACTTCATGAGTAGAGTGGGTATCTTAGAATAGAATATTCTTGCTTTTTTCCTGCCCATCTCTTATAAGATTGCTGCCCTTTTTATTTCACTTTTCTATAAGCTATAATCAACAAAATATTGTTGCTGTTATTTTGAACAAATTGTTATATCAATTTAGAGTCTTAAAAATAAGAGGTTTTGTGTTGCCTTTTGAAATTACTTCTCTGATGCTCTTCCAAAAGGAAATTGTGTAGACCCATGACCTGTATAATCTCTTTCCTCTGGAGAACTTATTTTAGAATTTCTTTCAGAGCAGGTCCACTGGTGACAAATTCCCTCCATTTTTGTGCGAAAAATTTTCTTCTTAATTTTGAAGGATATCTTTGCTATATACAAATTTCTAGATGGGTAGGGTTTGTTTTTTTTTTTTTTTCCTGTCTCAACACTTTAAATACTCTGTCTTCTTGCTTGTATAATTAAAAAAACAAATACCTGATGTAATTCTTATCCTTATTCCTCTGTAGGTCAGGTTTCTTCTCCCTTACTCCTACCTCTGGTTCTTTGAAGATTTTTCCTTTGTCTTTGATTTACTACAGTTTGAATGTGATATGCCTAAGTATAGATATTTTGGTTTTATCCTATGTCATGTTCTCTGAACTTACTGGATCTGTGCTCTAGTGTCACAAATTTTGAAAAATTCTTAGCCATTATTTTTTCAAATAATTCTTTAGTTCCTTTTTCTCTTCTCCTCCTGATATTCCCATTGTGCATATGTTGCATCTTTTTAAATTGTCCCATGGCTTTTGGATATTCCTTTTTACCCTTCTCTTTTCAGCGTAGGAAGATTCTGTTGATATGTCTTTTAGCTCACTAATTCTTAGGCCATGTGCAGTCAGCTTATGAGCCCATGAAGTGCATTCTTTATTTCTGACTCTGTTTTTGAGTCCTAGCATTTCCTTTTGATTCTTTCTTAGAGTTGCATTACCCATCTGTTTTTGCATTTTATCCTCCTCTTCCATTAGAGCTTTTACTGTATTAGTAGTTTGAAATTGTTGGTCTAGTAGTTCAAACATATCTTCCATATCTGAATCTGGTTCTGATGCTTGCTTTGTATATTCAGATTTTGTGTGTGTTTGTTTTAAATCTTTTAGGGTGCCTTATTATTTTTTTTTTTGTTAAGTGCTAGGCGTGCGTGCTGTATTGGAAAAGGAACTTGGGCATATAGGTCTATAGTGAGGTTTTATGTTGATCTGGCTAGGTATTAGTCTCTTTACTGTTTGCTCTACCTATATGTGTCAGAAGCTGAAATTCCCTCTAATGCGGAATTTTTTTTTGACCAATCTGTTTTCTTTGGGATTTCTTAGAGATTCCTTTATAAAGGGAATCTGAGCCTTGCCATTCTTCTAGTAATTCCCTATTGATGTAATGGGTAGGGTGTGGATGGGGAAGTGCTTTGTGGTCCTATCTTTAGGTCTCAGTCTTTTAGTGGACTCTACTTTGGCTTTCACCTTCGCAAGTGCCCTCCTTTCCCCTTATGATATACGAAAGGTAGAAAGGGTCTGATTTGGATACTTTATTTTGTTAGGCTTTGGTAAAATAATATTCCTTGTGGGCAGCCCTTTGTTAAGGAGAACCATATGCTCTGGGTATATTTCAAAAGGGTTACTTTTCCTTCTCCTGCTTCCAGAAGTAGAAGAGATTTTTCTCTGTTCTTCACCCTGCTAACCTGATGGGGCTTATGGAGATAAAATTCATGAAAATATAAGAGGCCCCATATGGTTGATGTCCCAGGAGTTCTTTTTTTTTTTTTTTTAAGATTTTATTTATTAATGAGAGATAGAGGCAGAGAAGAGACACAGGCAGAGAGAGAGAGGGAGGCAGAGGGAGAAGCAGGCTCCATGCAGGGAGCCCGACGCAGGACTCAATCCCCCGTCTCCAGGATCACACCCTGGGCCAAAGGCAGGCGCCAAACCACTGAGCCACCCAGGTGTCCCTCCCAGGAGTTTTTAATCTCTTAAATTTATGTGCTCTCTGTCTCTAGCAGTTAGTCAATTCCTTGTACGTTTTCCTACGCAGCTGGCTGCAGCGGTGGTTTCTCCTGGTATACCACCAGGTATGCTGCTGCTGCTGTTATATTTGCATTCTCCACTTTTGGAGCTGACCGTTGGTCCTGTGACCTCAGTTCTCTCTCATGGGTGGAAGGGGAGTTGTTGATTTTTACTTTAGCTTTTTTCTTGTTGTGTGCTCAGAAGTGACCACTTTTACTTGCTGGACTGGAGACTGAGAGTCACTGAGCATTTTTAAATATTTGAATTTGCCTTCAATTTGGTTTGAGTCCTTACACAAGTAATGGTGTTTTATTAGGGGACTTCTAAGCCACTATGGTTATTTAATTTGGTTTATTTAGTCCTATTTAGCATCTAGTTACTAAATTTCATGCATCTTCCAAACACTGGTGGTAATTAAGATGCTTCTACCCTTGTATAGCTCTTTTCAAAGTCTTCTGCTCTTTTCATTGTCCTGTAGATCCTGGATGTATCTCTTGTAGCTTGTCAAGGACTTTGGCTTTAGCATTTTCTCTTTTTATGAGCAAATCTCCCTCTTTACTAGATCAGTAATATGTTTGGTTATGTAGTCATTTATCATCTTTAGAAAAGGAACTTTGATTCTTTCCCTACCCTCTGTCTTCTGTAATCTCTGTTCACTTTTATTGTCTACTCATAATGTTACAGTTTCTCAAATTTTATGTTTCTTTCAATCCATTCCAATATGACTTTTGGCATCTAATACCACTATGACTGCTCTTGCCAAAGTCACTCAGTCCTTGCTGTTGCCAAACCACTGCCTTTTTATTTGATCTTTTAACAGAATTCAGCATAATTGAACATTTCTACCTTCTGAAATGCCCTTTTCTTGATTTCTGTAGCAACATATATTTTTGGTTTTCCTCCATGCATTTAATTTTTAGTTGTTGTTGCTGGTCTTACTCTTTCATCCAACTATGGAAAGTAGTTCACTGCTCTGTCCTTGAGCTTTTCCTTTAACCTCTTCTCCCTTTACACTTAGATAATTGATTGATTGATGCAATCTCTACACCCAACATGGGGCTTGAACTCACAGCTTCAAGATCAAGAATTGCACAGTCTTCTGACTGAGCCAGTCAGGCGCCCCTATGCTAGATAATCTTGTCCATATTAGATGGCTTAATAATTTTGTTACCTCTGCCCCAATTTTTATCTCCCCTTACCCCCAGCCCCTCTCAAAGCTCCAGTCTTGATACTCACTTGGATAATTAAAAAATTGTCCAATCCCGTACTATTTTTCTCTTAGTCTTCCTTACCTCAGGGGAGCACCACTGTTTATCTCATTATATGAAAAACCATGAAGTGATCTCGTCCTCATCTCCCAAATACTGTCTCCTCATTTTTCTTAGTCCAGTTGTTTGCTTTTGACCTTGTAAACTTAATTTATTTACAGCAGTTTTTTTAATTATTTTTTTTAATTTTAAGTAAATTCTGTACCACATGTGGGGCTCAAACTCACAATGCTGTAATCAAGAGTCATATGTTCTACAGACCAAGCCAGTTAGGTGCCCCTATTTACAGCAGTTTTAAGTTTACAGAAAAATTGACCAAAGGGTACAGAGAGTTATATTGATTCCCCATCCCTCTTTCCCTACTAATATTTTGGATTTATTTTGAACATTTCTTGCAACTGAACCAATTTTGATACCTTAAGGTCCACAGTTTACATTAGGATTCACTAACTGTGTGGGTTTTGCTAAATGCGTAATGGCCCATACCCACCATTTGGGTATCTTATGATACCCACAGGAATTCCACTGCCCTTAAAAATGCTTTTTTTTTTTTTAACCCCTTAAAAATAGTTTTTGTTCCACCTTCTCATCCTTCACTATTCCAATCCCTGGCAACTACTGATCTTTCCTTTGCAAGTAGTTTTGCCTTCTCCAAATGTCATACAGTGAGTAGTCTTTTCTAGTGTCTTCTTAATTTTGCAATATGTGGTTAATGTTCATCCTCCTTGTCTTTCTGTGACTTTATATATAGCCTCTTTCTTTTTATCATTGTCCAGATCTACCAGTTTATTCACCTATTGAAGTGCGTATTGGTTACTTCCAATTTTTGGCACTTTGGGGTGAAGTGCTGTGAGCGAACATTCATGTGCAAATTTTTTTGTGGACTTAAGATTCCAGCTCCTTTGGAAAAAATATCAAGTAGTGTGATTGTTGGATCTTATGGTAAGCCTATGCCTAGCCTTGTAAGAAACCACCAAACTGCCTTCTGCAGTAGCTGAATGAACCATTTTGCATTCTCACCAGTGGTCAACAAAAGAGTTCTTGTTATTCCACATCTTTGTCAGTGTTTTGTGTTGTTGGTGTTTTGGATTGTAGCTACTCTCATAGGTGTATGGTGGTATCGTTTTAATTTGCAATTAATTCCCTGGTGATATGATACCAAGCATCTTTTCATAAGCTGCTTATCCATTTGTATATCATCTTTGATATACAAATATTGTATATCATTATATGGCTTGTCTTCATTCTCTTAACAGTGTCTCTTGCAAAGCAGCAGTTTTTTTCATCAGTTTTTTTCTTTTGTGGATCATACATTTGGTGCTGTATCTAAAAACTTATTGCGAAACCCATGGTTGCTTAGATCTTCTGTGTTATGTTGTGGAGGTTTTATTTTTATTTATTTATTTATTTGTTTGTTTGTTTGTTTATTTATTTATTTATTCATTCATTCATTCATTCATTCATGAGAGAGACAGAGAAAGAAGCAGAGACATAGGCAGAAGGAGAAGCAGGTTCCCTGCAAGGATCCTGATGTGGGACTTGATCCCTGGACCCTGGGATCATGCCCTGAGCTCAAGGCAGATGCTCAACCGCTGAGCCACCCAGGCATTCCTGTTTTAGAGTTTTGAGTTTTACGTTTAGAACTATTATAAGTTTTGGATTCACTTTTTTGAAAAACTTTTTTTTTTGTATGTGGATGCCCAGTTGTACCATTTTTTAAAAAAGACTATCTTTTCTCCTTTAAATTGCGTTTGCTCCTTTTTTGAGGGTCAGACTTACCTCCTGAGTCTCTCTCAAACTTTGTCCACATGTTAACCAATTCCATCTATCAACCTCTCCTCCAAGCCACCATCCCCTATTGCCTGAACAGTGGCCCTTCCTGGACTTCTCGCTTTATCTCTTGACCTTTGCGTTATTCACAGAATATGACTTATTACAGTTTTAAGGCATAAATAAAATCTTGTCTATTATCTGCTTAATACTAATTGCTTTCTTTTGTAAAAACAATAATATCCAAATTCTTTATCCTGGCCTGTTAGGCCCTGAGTGATCTTGCCCTGACTTTTCCTCAATTTTACCCTTGCCTTCTACTCTGCAGACAACTGTGGGCTTATTTAGCCTCTGAAGTATTTATTTATCCCCTATCTTAGGGGATTCATAATTAAAAATGGACTCTTTCTCCACTTTTAGGTCTCAGTTTAAATGTTTTCAGCGATGCCTTCTCTAGTTAGTATATTGTAAACATCCAATTCTTTATTTTGCTAGTCATTCTCTGTTCTACTGATTTTTCTCTAGTGTTTTTTCTCAATTTGAAAGCATATATTGTTTGTTCATTGCCCGACTTCCTACAACCAGAGATCATGGCTGTCTATGCTGTTTTTAGCACCTGGCACAGTAGTTGGCACAGAAGAGGCACTGAACACATTTTAATGCAGAAGACATGGGCAGCCTTTGAAATGCCCAGATCTAGTGAGGGAGATCCACATATATGTAGATGAATTGCAGTGCTACATTAGTGCTATTGGACAGTTGTTGTAGTCCCAGAAAATAAGAGATAAAGGATTAAAGAAAAATCTTTGGGATTCCTTCTCACTAGTGTGAACTAGTGATCACATGATTCGGTTTATGAAGTCTTATTGCTGAGGATCTTTAGCCATTAATTTATATTTTTATTATTTGCTAATGTGAGGGTCTATATAACTCTCTTCCTAGCAATCACAGACTTAGGATCTTAAGTGTCCAGAGAACCCATCATTTTGAAGGGACAGTATAGGTGTGTAGGGGCAGTGTCAAGCCCATGATGAGCTCAGATGGCATAATGATTGAGCATTGGCTCTAGGGTCAAGGTTTGCTTTTGAATACCCAGTGCTGCCATTTACCTTGGCAGATCACTTAACTTGCCTGTGCTTTAGTTTCCCCATATGTGAAGGAGCTATAATAAATTTAATATTAAGGATATTGAGGATGAAAAAAAATACATGGCACACTTACTATGTGCCCCGTCCTGCAATAAATGAAGCTATTTCTGTTATCCTATAAAGACCTTGTTTAAATAAAATTCTATGACATTAGAATATACTTATATTGATGAGTAACATGCAGCTCTCTCCACAGACCCCCTCACTTCCTACTTAATGGTCTCCCTATGGCAAACTTAAATTATGCCTTTTGTAGCGCCCCTCTCCTTCCTGTGCCCTCCATCATACCACCTCTGCTTTCTTAGATTTCTAACATTTTATTATCCCTTCTTCCTCTCAACTAGTTCCTTCTCATATATGTATAAACATGTTAAAGTCTCTCCAACTAAAAAAAAAAAAAAGGTAACTAGCTACTGCCTCCCTCCTCCTCTTACCTACACAAACCAAACACAAACTTAAAAAACATTCCCTCCATGTCACTCCCTTCTCAGCCTACTCCAGTGTTGTTTCTACCTCTTAATAACGTTGTTGAGATAATACTACTGAGGTCATCTGTGGCCTTGTCACTGAATCCGACGGACAGTTTTCCTACCCTGTCAGCAGCGTTGAACACGATTGATGTCATTCTCTTGACATTTTCTGTCTGTGGGTCTTCTGATTTCCTTGTAACTTTTTGGTGGTTCTTAGTCTCATTTGCAGACTATTTTTATATGTTGGGGTTTCTAAGGTAGAATCCTTGGTCAGATTTCATTTCATTGTGTGTCTGGATCCACACTGCAGATTCAGTACCTTTATAATGATTTAAGTTGAATAACATGGGTCCAACTTTGTAGATTCGTCCTTGGCATCTCTTTGTTCTCCAAGAGCAAACGTATTTTAGGAATTTATGATCTCCTGCCTTAAATCTGGGCTTCCTTTATATCATTCTTCATTTTAGTGAATATTACCCCAGTCCATTATGTAGTCTTATTTTTGTGCCTAAACTTACCAACCCGTGTCTCTGTTTTCACTACTCTGGCTCAATCCATTATTTTCTAACTTGAACTATAACAGTTCTAATTGGTTTCCTTGTTTACACCCTGTGCTAATCGAATTTCAGCCTCCACAATGCAGCCAAAGTGTATTTCTCAAGACACAAATTTAATGATATTATCCCTTTAATTAAAACACTCAGTTGGTTTTCTATAGCTATTAAGATCCTTTGGAATGATAGGGACAGAAATCCCTAATACTAAAATTTGTAGAAACCCCCAAAAGACCAAGTCCTTACTTTTCTCTCCAGTTGCACCTTTGGCCACGTGGTGTTTTTTTTCTCTCTCATCCTTCATGTCTCAGCTCCATGGTCATTTCCTTACCTGAGGAACACCTCTGATCTCTGGTACGTTAGATCAGCATCCTTTTGCTTTCACAGTGCCATGAACATACTATGTCGTTGCTTTTAGTCATGGTTTTACCTTTTTGTGTGCCATTTCTCCCTCTAGCTAAAAGGCCCTAGGAGGCCAAGGATCTTGTTTGCTTAACACAGTAACAGGCTTATATCCATTGGCATCTTAAGGTGCCAATTTTATTTTTCTTTTACTAAAGAAAAAAAAGTAATCCAGTGCAAAATAAGTCCGCAATATAGAAAGAATTTTCTGTAAAAGCTGAATTAACTTAAACTGTAACATTTTCTCCCAGCTGCCTGCCTTTCTATGATGGTAAAAGTAATGTTATTTAAGAAAAAAGTTCAGGAATCTATTTTTAGATTCTGATACTTTGTGAAAATAATGGCACTTAATAATGGTTCCTGTTTTAGGCCTTCCAAAACAAACATTAGATTTATTTCTAACTTTGAAGATAAATATTCATTGGTTTTGATTTTGCTCTAAGTGTAGGTTTGATGACTTTCTGAACTCTCAAGTGATTCTGACTTACGATCGTATCTGGGAAGGGATATTTAGTGATAATTTTAGTTTAAGAACATCACAAGAATTTTTAAATTTAGGGGGATGTGTAGTGAATCATTGCTTGTTTGCTTGTCTAGCTCTTCATTAATTTATCCTTTCTTTTTTTCTCATGCTTTTGTTTTTTATAGAAAGATTACCTACTGTCAGCATTTCTGTTTTCATTCCTCACTTCAGGACATTCTCTGCACCATTCATTTAGGGGGCTGAGAAGGTCATTTCCATAACATTAAGTTTTTGCCTTGACTCCATTTATTCTTCATATCAGATACGTTTAGCATAGAAAGACTCAGTTTCCCATTTAATGCTGGATGGTTTTCAAAGGAAAGTTTAAAAAATGTATCAAATAACCTTTTTGTAATTTTAGGGCCTGTTTTCCTAGGATCTGAATAATAAACACTCCTGGCAGCCTGGCATTTGGTAGTTGGAATAAACTAATCACTTCAGCCTTTTGCAATCACTTAAAATACTCATTAACTGTGAGTCATTGTTTTGAAATAATGTACATTATAGCTCTTTTTGTTTTTCTTGCCTGAATTGCCTAACGTTCTTTTGAACAGCTCTGTGGCAGCTTTGAGCTTAGTGTACATTTTTATTCTCAAAATTGGGTAGTACCAAAGTATATAGCTGGAAAACAAAGATTCCCATTCAGTCAGATTGGTAGCACATGTCATTTTGTAGAGCAGAGTTCACTGAAGTATAGAACTTTTTCTTCTTGCCGAGGTACTGATAAGTTTATTTTGAGAAAATGTGTATGTTTGAATTAACAGGGAACTAATTATCTTTGGCATCTTAAAATCGTATAAACATGTTCCTTTGCTAAAGATAGAACTTCATTTATTTTCCTAATTAAATTTGTAGTAGTCCTTTGAAAGCAGATAAGAATCTTCATATTTACTTACCAGTTAGAAGTCAGTCTCTATTATCACACTGACTAAAATATATCTGTATAAAAGAGCTTATTAAATACTTTGTAAAATTTGTATAGATTTTTTTTTCTATAAGATTGTTTTTTTAAGATTTTATTGATTTATTCACGAGAGGGAGAGAGAGAGGCAGGCTCCCTGCAAGGAGCCCGATGTGGGAATCAATCCCGGAACCTGGGGTCATGCCCTGATCTGAAGGCAGATCAATCTCTTAACCACCCAGGCATCCTGAAATTTGTAGTTTTAATTAAAAGGACTCAGTAATTTTTTCTTAAGTAATTTTTATTCAAACAATTTAAGCATGTAGTCCCCCCCCCCCAAGTTGGTTGCATTCTTTACATTTTCTGTCAAGCCTTTTCTTCATGGAAAATGTGGCTTAATAATAACTGTTTTTTTCAGCACTGTCTTTGGAAAGTAGTGAAGAATAACCTTGTAATGGCTCTCAGATTTTTAGAAAATGATTAGCAGCTCCACTTCCACTTTTCATATCAACCAGAGCTTTGGTATTTTAGCTGCAAAATTCAGTGCATTAAGAACAAAAACCAATAATCACTGTCTGGAAGTCACTTTCTCTGTCCCCTGAACTCTGTGCTGGTTGATTGATACAGGGCAATCTGAATAAAGACTCGTTTTATGCACATTTTCTAATTAAGTAGTCTAAATTCCAAACCTTTATTTAAATGTATTAATTCACCTTCCCATAGTGTACTTTCTTAGTAGGTCTGTAGTATATCAATGTTGGCAAATTTAGATTGCCCTTTTCACTGAATCTACTCAAAATGTCAGGTTACCTGTAATGGAGAAGAGGTTATTCTAAAAGATCCATCACCTCTTCTAACATTCTTGGAAATGTAATTTTGATATGAAGGCTCTACAAAGAAGGAAGATATTTATATGTAAATTCTAACCTTATAATTTTTCAGTGAAACATTGAGTACTATTTATTGGCTACACTTCTGGTCATTATCTTATTTTCTATTTAACTTTGGCTTCTTGATAGGAAAAGGACTAAATTTGTTACATAAATTGTCTTTTAATTGCTCACTTCAATAAATCTTAAGTTTTTTTTAAGCTCACCCCTAGTATAAGTACTCATTTTGAGTGTGCAGATGAGATAGGTTTTTTGTTTTTTTTTTTTTAACAATTACTCTCAACATTTCGGTACAAATTACAAAATGATAAAGATGTTCTAAAACATCCATCTTTAAGATTCCTTTGTACTCCAGAAAAGCAGTTACTCTTTCATGAACTACTAATAACATTCACTTTACATTGAACGAACAGGTTTGGTGTGTTTATTGTGTTGAAGATTCTGTTTTGTCATTACAGAAAAGGTCAGCAAATTTTGCATGTCTTTTTTGTAAAAGTCAAGTCCATGGCCCATCTTTTAAATTTAACAACTCCTAAGTTCTTTACAATAAATAGAGAATGTAGAAGGGAAAATAATTTTTAACTACTCCCTGTCTCATTAGGTATCCTAATGATTCTTCTATTTTAAAGGCTTAAAAAAAAAAAAAGGAATTAAGCGCATTCATTGATGATATCCTGGAACATTGAGCACACACTTCTTATTTCTACTTCTTTGCTGCAGTACCTTCCCGCTGACTGACTAGTTGAGTGATTTTCCCCTGAGTTGCTGTCTCTGTAAATTTATCTGAGAATCCCTTTTCTAGGTAAGCCAGCTATTCAATCAGAAGTTACACGCAGAATTTATAAGAAGAAATTTGGTGTTGAGATTACATGTTCTCCAGTAAAACTTTCCTTGAATTCTTCATGTATACACACAAAATGTTTATTTTGGAAATAGAACCTAGCAAGGATCATAGGCAGAGACATGTGGAATATGTGTCTTTTATCTCCTATAGCCACTCCTTTCCTTTCCTACTATATTAAATTGCTCTAATACTTCTTTCTTCCTATATTAAGCAATTTATACTATGATTCTTTTGACAATATTTACTGATTAAGGATTGCATTTTAATTTGTCACTTTGCTGGGTTTTTTAAAAATCATTTATCCATTTTTACTGTAGAAGGAATAGCAAATCTTTCCATTGTGATAGAACTTTATTTGCTAGTACTGTGTAGTGGGTGTTGTAAAATGTTGAAAGAATTGGATTGAATTTTGCATGGCTTTAAACAGGTCTTTAAGAAATTAGGATGTTTGTCTTTATGTTCTGGCTTTAGTTTAAGTTTTAGATGTTAATAGCAATAGTTTCACATTCTCATAAATTATCAGCACAGTATATATTTAGGACTGTGTTGGTTTTGGTAGTAGACACAAATCTTTATTTCATAGTGAATTCTTGATAGTTTTGCAGGTTCATTTTTCATAGATCTGATTAGCACGATCAACTCATGTGGTTAATTCATGAGGGTGTTCGTGCCAGGAAAAGTATTCACCTCTACCATTTTCCTTTTATGTGTTTGTGTTTACATTATTAATATCCTAATTCTGTATTCCGTTGCAGGAATATTTCAAAGCTGTTTCTCCATTTGGCATGGAGTATTTTGGTTAAAACAATATAAAATAGCTCATTTAATTTAGATGCCCATAAACTGCAATAGAATTTAAAACAAGGAAAACAACAACAAAGAGTGGCTACTGAAATTCCTATACCTTTGTGGCACTGCCTGTGGGGAAGCCTTGACTGGAACACACCTCGAACACTATAGTTGACAGAGACCATCTGACCCAGGGATGGCCTAAGTATGCGGTATCAGTTTGCATATTTATCAGCAGAGTGCAGCGTCTTAACTTCTCAAGATTAAAAAAAAAATTTTAAATATTTATTCCTGCACCAAACAGATGATCTTTTACACCCTATTTTGAAATTTACTGGTTTAGAGTATGGTTAAAAAACTTTTTCTTTCATAGTTCTTGAAAGTTAAAACAATTTGTATGTTAAAATTTCTTTAAGAAACCATTAATAATTTTTCCATCACCTTAATTCCCTCAATTTTTTTTATTTCCGAGGGTATAGAGCTTTCTGAATGAAATCCTCATACAATTTTAGATAAATATGAAAGCAAAGTTTGATTAAAGTAATAACCTACATCCATGATACTTTGACAGCTAAATCCTATAAATAGGGCCGTATGAATAAAGTAAGCAATCTGTTTTTAACTTTGCCCTCTTAGGGAGGATGAGACAATTTGTTTATTAGAAATACTCTTTGTGACTTAACATATATAATTTGTTTACCTCGACTTTGAAACAGTATGTTTGTTTTCTTCTGGGGACTTTTCTTTTTTCATTAAAACTTTTGAATATGCAGATATGTTTTTGGCATTTATTTAATCGTAGACATTTAAAAAGTCCATCAAGCTGGAAAATATTTTAAGACGCTCAGGTTTTGATAAAGAAGTAGTGTCCCCACACATTTAAGTTTGAAAATTTAATGATTACTTTCTGTTATTGATGTGTCTTAGAAATTATAGGGGCTAATAACTTCTGGGAAATTTTCTAGTTTATACTGTTACTTTTTCTCCAACTTTTACTAATATTTTAGGAGAAAATCTTTTTTTAATTCTTTTTAACTGTGATGTTACGTTGCTGTTCTGTGTTTTAGGTGTAATGGTCATGGATACATGCACACTGTGTAAGAAAATAAATGCTAGTTTGTGAAATGGGCTGTAGCACAAGATCAATAAAGAAGTTTTGAAAATTAGCTTCCATTTTTCAGTTGTTAACCGCTGATGATTGAAAGGGATGTGTATATGTATTTTATACATGTATACACATATAATCTGGATCAAATTGTATATTATACATGTATTTGTGTATACCCATGGTATGTGCACATGCACGTATATATGTATATCTAAACACTTTGTTGATCCCTGACCAGAGGGAGCTCAGACAGCTGTAATTCTAGATTAGTTTTTTAGAATTGGTGGTATGTTCTAGAGTTAAGGAATCAGGTGGTGGCAGGAAGAAGAAAGGGGTATCTAACAACTGGATAGGTCTGGGGAGATGACTGCTACCCCTTTCTTCATTTTTAGTAGTAATCAGCCTGCTTTGGCTGAAATGTCTTAGGTTTGCCTTTGAGAAGCTGCTGTTAATCGTGTCACTGTTTCCAGAAATAGGAGGGAGAAGGAAGGGGAATTATAGAGAGAAAACTTGCATTTTAAAATCTTATCTTTGAGGGGAGAAATTTCAAGTGCCTGGATTTTCATAATTTCTACTTAGTGTATATTTTGATGGGGTGTCTTTAAAGTGTCCCTTTTTATGTTTTACTATATTTAACAAACAGAAACCAAATAGTATTTCACTTGTAATATTGATATATTGATTTTTTTCTCATGATAAGTAAGGAAGAATGTTTCATTACTGGCATAATGCAGTCACTGGGTGTATTTTGAAGATGGCCTAGATGTGTTTGATGTGTTAGGATGTCCTGGGTTTTTATGTCGACTGGCTACCATATAGCTAGTTTCTATTAGCTATCACCAGGTATTTGGAGCCTGAATCCAAGTATTTGGGAACTTTTATTAAGAGACTTCTTCTTCTTTTTTTTTAATAGAGTCATCAGAATTAAGAGAGAGGTCACCCACAGTGCAGGGGAAATGGGAAGGGGGGGGTGCCTCTCATCACTGAGCATCAATTTCTCGTGCCCTCAGATTCCCAAGCACACTAGTGAGGTTCAACAAGAAAACTGTTTTAATGGTATAGATGCTGATACTCTGCAGGTAAAGTTACGCATTACTCTAGGGATAACACAGCTAGCTAAAACATTTGGAAAACTACTTTCTGGAAATGGGATCAGGTTTATATTAAAATCAACTTCACTTTTGATTCCAGCCATTCCTTTCAAAGCCCTATAGAGTGCTACACGGAAAGTGTTTATCTACTCTCAGAAATAGTATACGTTGAAGTGGAGGATTTTATTCATCTTGATATCTTTATTTGTCCCCCCTCTGTGAAGTTATTGCTTATTTGAAGTGAAGAGGTTTTGTTTAAAAAGAATTTTTTTTAGGATTAAATCATTTTATTGAGGGGCTTCAGAGAAAGGTTAGGGGGGCAGCTGGGCGAGGACAATGACATCGATCTGATGTCCTTGGCCTGGCTGAAACCTTTTTTTTTTTTTTTTAAGATTTTATTTATTCAAGAAAGAGAGGCAGAGACACAGGTAGAGGGAGAAGCAGGCTCCATGCAGGGAGCCCGATGTGGGACTTGATCCTGGGTCCCCAGGCTGAAGGCAACGCTAAACTGCTGAGCCACCCGGGCTGCCCAAGGCTAAAGCCTTTCAATGTCACACTTGCCAAAAGCTATTTTAAAAATTTTAATAGGTTTATAACTAGTGCATATTGCAAAGTTTTGCTATTACCCCTGTTCCAAATTCACCTGGTAGTAGCTACCTTCCTAACCCAGCTGTAGGCAGCCATGATTAATTAAATTATTTATTGTTCTGTCAGACATTATGCATATTTAAGCAATTCAGAATTTATTTTTTCACTTTAATTTTTTTAAATTTTTTTAATTTTTTCACTTTTAAAATTGTATACAGAAGGTAGCACACCATACACACTGTTTTGTCCCTTTTTTTCATACAGTAAATAGACTACTTCCTCATTCTTTTTTCTAACAATTTCATAATACTGCATTATATGGATAGACCGTATTTTACTTACCCAGTCTCTAATTAATGTATTTTAGGTTGCCTTTTGCTAATACCGTGATGAGTAGCCTTGTACATATCTCATTTCATATCTGCATAAGTGTATTCATAAGTCAAATTCCCAAGAGTAGCCTTGCAGTTGAGTTTGAGGAATATTGTCACATTGCTATATATGAGGTTTGTACCAATTTATGCTCCCACTAGTAAAGGATAAAAGTGCCTGTTCCCTACTGGCTTGTCATTAGAGTATGCTATTGAATTTGTTTTATTCAGAAATATGTGAAGATTGTATCTCAGAGTAGTTTTTATTTGCATATTTTCTATGAGTAACTTTAAGCTTTTCCTATTTGTTTTCCATGTACTACCAGTTCATATATTTTTCCCATTTCTATTGAGTTTTTGTTGTTGTTAGGCTTTTGTGATAAGAGGCAGTAGCCAGTATTTTTCCCAGTTTTGACATTTGTTTTTTGATTTTATGTCTGTGTGTGTATTGCCATGCAGAGATTTTTTATTTTTATGGAATCAAATTAATCAAAGTTTCCTTTTATGACTAATATTTTGAGTCAGACCTCTACACTCCAGTTTCTTTATACATATATATAATTGCTTTATTTTATATTTATATATATTTAAGAAATTGTATATATTTTTGACTATTGGTTTCATTTTTTTCTATATGAATCTTCCACTCCTTTGGAATTTATTTTGGTTCACTGATCTGACTTTACCTTCCTGTAGATAGCTCCTGTTGTTCTGACAACATTTAATTGAATATATTTTCTCCAGATGATCAGAGCATACTCCAAATGGGTTTAATGTTTGAATTTGAGGGTGATAAATGAAAAAATGGGTAATAGAAAAGGTAACATTTTCTAGTTTCAGTTCCCTTCTTGGTTGAGTTACTAAACTTTTAATTATCTGTAGGTACCCACAAGTTGAAAGGAACTCTTCCCAAACTTTTCTACTGCATCTGCTAGAGTTTAGTGTAGGTTATCGTGTGGCTGTCTGGGTTTATCTATGAAAACTATTTTTCATTGGTGTCTGAGGTTGTTCATGTGTACTTACATACTAGTCTTCTGAATTCTCTTCCCCAAAGACCTTAAGTAGGCCTTAATTGCTAATTTGAGAGCAAATTTAGAAGGTGAAGGAGATTTGATATCCTACTATGGCTCAGTATAGCACTGACTAGTATTGCTTATGGTGACTTATCACTAGATATGTCTTGTCTGTTAGCTATTAGGATTTCCAATGGCTTATACAAATTCTGAATAATAATAATAAAAGAACCACAAGGTTGTATAAGCTGATCTCTATTCTGGTCAGTTCACACTATTTCAGGAGTGCTTTCTATTGTTAAATATTTCACTCTATTGTATTAGGCTACTTTCTTCCTAAACCATTTATCTTTGTATTTTCAAGTATGAAAATCTGTTTTTAATATCAAAAAAAGTCACAGATATTTGTGATTTTTGTATATGATAACTAAGAAAGACATGACAAAAGCCTATCATTTCTTTCTTTTTTTTAATTTTTTTAATTTATTTATGATAGTCACACAGGGAGAGAGAGAGAGGCAGAGACATAGGCAGAGGGAGAAGCAGGCTCCATGCACCGGGAGCCTGACGTGGGATTCGATCCCGGGTCTCCAGGATCGCGCCCTGGGCCAAAGGCAGGCGCCAAACCGCTGCGCCACCCAGGGTTCCCAAGCCTATCATTTCTTATAGTGAGATTGAAGTTGGTGCTGTATTGATCACAAAAAGCATCTACATACATTTGAGAAAGTGTACAGGTTCCTGTTTGAAGATACAGGGCCCAGGCAATCCTTATTTGTCAGTCACGTATTAGATCCTATACACTAAGTCATTTTAAGTAGGCCCTAGAGGAAGCAAAGCAAAATGGTGAGGGAGGCAGTCCCCTCTCTCATGTGGGAGCTGACTTAATAGGGGAGACAGCCATTACAGAACATTCCAGACCTGTTAGAGCAGTGGTAGGGGATCATGGTGTGGCGGGTCATAGCTAAACCTAACCTGCCCTGGCGGAGCAGGGAAGACCAGCCTGACGAGGTGACTTTTAAGCTGATCTCTGAAGGAGGATCCATGAGACAGAGCTGTAGGCAAGAAAATCAAGTAGGAGGCAATTTCAGGATGTAGGCAAGAGCTAATGTGGGTCTTAACTAGGGCAGAGGCTTTAGAGATAGGAACGAAGAGACTGATTTAAGATAGACTTAGGAATTCCTGTCTTGTTAATTGATGGATGTGGGTGTAGGCAAGGGATAAATTAAGAATAACTTGTTTAAAAAAAAAAAGAATAACTTGTTTTTCTAGGTGGAAAGTGATTCTGTTTCACAGAAATAGGAAATACAGGAGGAACAGGTTTTCAGAGGGAAGACTAAGTCACTTTTTTTTAAAGCACGCTGAGTTTGAAACAAATATCCAAATAGAGGTGGCCAGTGAACATTCACATTTGAGCCAGTGAACACATCACAAGATTGGGATACAGTTCTGAAACTGGAGGATACTCATTTGGAAGCTGTTATCGTAATGCTGATAAACAAGGATATGAGAGTAGAGGCATGGCCCAGGAAGCATATGTAAAATAAGAGCTGAGAGCTGAAAGAAGAAAGAGCTTTTGGGAACCTCAGCATATAAGGGCTGGAAAGACTCCCAGGGCCTTTGGGCAGTTTGTTCCTCTAACTGCTATCCAGCTTCTTCTCCAAACCTTATCAGGCCTTCAGCAGTTGAATTAAAATCTGTCTTCGTCATGAAATCATTTCTACCACTTTCTCTAGAATTTGGGGAAAAAAAAAGACATCGTTGGTAGCTTATTTTTTTTTTTTTGTCAAATACTACTGCATAGAATCCCAGATTTTTGGCTTGATTGACTGGCTCCTGATTGTTTAAAAACAAAAAGTGTGCGTGTGTACATTTTTGTATGCTACCATTTAGATGGGTAGGTGTTCTCAGGTTGTCATACTGAGCAACTACTGTCTATCAGTTAATTATGTGCTTGATGTTAGAGATCAAGAAATGAGACATAGCTCCTCATCTTAGGGTACCAGGAACTTAATGTGGAAAATAAGACAGCTGGGGAGAAGGGGGTGTTTTATGAAGTTTACAGTTTGCCCTATTCTCTCCTCCCAAGTGTAAATTTTAACTAATTTGTTGCTAAGTAAACTTTCTCTCCCAACCATTAGAGTGGCATAAGCTTACTTGTAGAAAAGCAGTGAAAAATCCTAGGTATAGGTTTTTGTTCATACTTGAAAATATTTGAAATTATACCTGGTATGTTCAACTTCCCATAATTTCTTAGCATTTTCCCATGTTATCACAGGTTCTTCAGAAATATTTTTACTTGCTATACAGAAACGGGGATGAATCAGAGTTTACTTATTTTCATTGCCAGACATTTCATTTTTTTCATTCTTTCCTTATAAATGGTGCTTTAATGAACATTCATATTTGCACATTTATCTTTTTATGCATTTAGGATTGTTTCCCTAGGGTTAATTCACAGATGTGAAATTACTGGGCAAAAGAGTACAAACATTTTGGAGGCGCCTAATAAATACTGGCAAATTGCTTTTCAGGAGAGCCTTGACTATATTTACACTAGCAATATATGAGCGTACTCGGGTCATTATCTTTTACTAGTTTTGCTAATTTTCTAATTTCGTGGGAGAAAAGAGTATCTTGTTTTAATATGAACCTTTGGTTATTAGTGAAGGTAAACATGTTAAAACTAATTGTATTTCTTCTTTTTATGGCCTGTCTTCTTTCTTCCCCCCTTTAGTTCTAGTAGCTAATTTAGTGAACAATTGCACGCTCTTACTGTATCTTTCATGACTTAGACTTCTATCCCTGTAGCTTGTATGTTTTTCATGACAGAGAGGTCTAGGTTTTTTAGTCTTAAAAGTGTATTAAAACTTTCCTACTCCTCGCCCCTCCCCCCCCTTTAAAACTGTGGTAAACTACCCATAATGTAAAACTTGCCATCCTAACCATTTTTAAAAGTATAGTTCAGTTGCATGGGGTGCATTCACTTTGTTGGACAACCGTCTCCACCACCCTACCCTGTTGGTCATTTTGGTTAATCCTGCAGCACAACGACGTTGGCTTTGAAATTCAGCAGTGTTGCTTGTAGCATTCGTACTGTTCATGAACCATTATTATGGTTGATATTTTTGTAGTCATTTTGTGAAGATTTGTTGGTTTGTCTAGGTGTAGAAGCACACTGAGTGCAGTGGCTGAGATTTCAGTTTAGGTTGGCTTTTTTGAGTTGTTGCTAATAATTTAGGGTCCCTCATTCAAAGTAATGGCTTATTAGCATTCCTGCGTGTCAGTTTTTCCCAAACTTACTATTTAGTTCTACAAAGATGGAAAATCATCTGCTACTTCATGCTTATTATAGGCCTCACGTGATAGTTCTATGGTTTGTTCTTTTTTGACTGGATGCTTCACTCAGAAATTTTTACCCACGAGGATGGGGCCTGTGTGTCTGTCTCTACATGTTGGCAGATGGCACGGGAAGTACAAAGGCTGTGCCGTGGGATGAGTGTGACTTAGTCAAGGAACAGAAGGGAGGCCAGGGTGACTGGACATGAGGGGCCAGGGGAACAGCGGTAGACGGGAGCTGCAGAGGTCAGCAGCAGCCAGACAGCGTAGGGCCCTATCGCAGTTAAGTTCCTACATGATCATGACTAGAACTCTACTAAAGGATTTTAACTGGACATGGGGTGAAGGAGGCAGCACAGTCTAATATGTGTTTTTTTAAAAGATCATACTGACTGCCGGATGGAGAAGTGGATTTATAGAGAAAGAAGAGAAGAAGCAGGGTGATGTGTTGGGAAGCTGTTTCTGTTACCTGGGTGGCACTGTTAGAACTGATATTCTCTCTGTTACTAAATCCATGTCGTGACCATCTGCAGCACAACTGAAGATAACTGGCCAGGTTTATTCCACGGAAAAGTGAAACAACCAGAACAAAGGAGCTTGGGAGTGATGGGTTCATTAATACCATAATGTAACCCCAGGCTAAATATAGTTAGCATGTGAATCTCAAAAATTCACTGTCAACTATCTTTGAACGTCTCTGTGAGGTTAAATGAGCTTTAATTATAAAGGACTTAGTGGATTCAGAAAGATACTCGTATCCCTGTTTCATATATGAAGAACAGGGAGTACAGTCATTAACAGCACTGAAATAAAAAGCAAAACATCTGTCAGTTTCTTTAAATGCAGGCACCCTTTTGGCACCATCATGCTTTTAGTTTAATTCCTTCCAAGTCTATTAGAACTTAGGGTGTAAGCGAAATTTGAGAGTTTGATGTACATTTTTGGCATTTTTTTTAATTTTTTATTTATTTATTTATGATAGTCACACACACAGAGAGAGAGAGGCAGAGACACAGGCAGAGAGAGAAGCAGGCTCCATGCACCGGGAGCCCGACGTGGGACTCGATCCCGGGTCTCCAGGGTCGCGCCCTGGGCCAAAGGCAGGCGCCAAACCGCTGCGCCACCCAGGGATCCCCCATTTTTGGCATTTTTAATTTTTGTGTCACAAGTTAAAATGTCATGTCACTGCTCTGAGAAGCCGCCTCTGCTCCCCCAAGCCTGGGCGAAGGCCCCTCTCCTGTGCTCTGATTGGACCTCATACCTTCCTCTCTGGTAGGTGTGTATTACTGAGCTTAGTCCTCAGGCTTTGAGGACAGAGATCAAGCCTGGGGACAGTGAAGGAAAAAGGGGTGGGGGAGGGGCATCGGGGAGGCAAACTGGGAGGGACTAGAGGCAAGTGTGAAACTTCTGTAAAGTCCTGTGAATCTTGTCTTTGACGTGCTGCAGTACAGTTTTAATATAAAGTAGTATTTATAATAGCCCAGCATGCAGTAAAATTGACATTCCAGGGAGCCCTCTGTGTGGTTTACACTGTGGCTTACACTATTACCTTCTTCAGGGTGAGGAGTTCCAGTGCTGTAGTAGTTAGTAGACTTTCCACGTTCTTCATTTGCTTTGATGGCTTTGGGATAACACTGGTATCCACACGATTAGGCTTTTGTAAGGTTTTTTTTTTTTTTTTAAATAGTATATTTGGAGTATAAAATGTTGAAAGGAATTCAGATCCTTAGTTCTTCAGGACGACCTATAGTCTGACTCCTTTCCGTCTTAGACCTGGCTAAGCTTGCTGTTTCATTCCTTGATGAGCCTTGCTGATTTTGACACTGCACAGCTCTAGTTGTCCTATTTCTCCTTATCTCTTTGCTTGGTTATTTACTCTCCTTCCCTTGAGCTAGGTATGTATAAGTCATCTCCTTAGGTCTGTTTCTTTCGGTCAACTTCCTGCTGAAGCATTTGCCACAGTTCTTCAACTCTGCCCTCCGTAGAGGATCCTAAGTCCTTATCTTCAACCTTGGGTCTCTTTGCCATCTCCTTGTCCAATGGAGCTGACCACCGGCCTCGGATTTTGTTTGAATTCCTCCAAACCCTGTAGCTTCTGTGAGTGATTGCCTTGGTGTTCCTGTCACCGAGGCTCCAAAGCTCAGTCACCTTGGCATCCACTTTCGTATGCCTCCCACATGCTTGTCCCTGGGTCCCCCATGCCTGCTGCACAGCAGACACTGTGTTGTCTCTGATTCTGGTCTTACTTTTTTTCCTCCTTTGCCTTCCATCCCCATCATCACCACCACAACCCAGGTGCTTACTGCTTCTTTGGACTGTTGTGGGAGACACCATATGGGCCATTTAGCATCCAAGCCTACCTCCCTCCTTCCCAGTCTTAGTCTTATTAAAACATTAATCAATGTTTTATGCAGTTAGTCTTATTCAAACATTCCCTCTCAGTACCCAGTTTAGAAATCTTTAGTGGCTTCCCATTGTTCTAGCTGACAACTGACTCATACTTTTAATAATAATACTTAAGCATAGCCCCTTGCTCTTTCTTCCATACCCTCCCTACCTAGAATTCCCACTTCATTCTTCCTCTGAAACTTATCTATCCTGGGGCTACATTTTAGGTTCTGCTTGCTTAGATGTGATCTGCTTTTGGAAACTCAAGACTTTTCTGTTGGTGATGGTGTTGTTATTGGCAGTTTTTTGCTACCCATCCACACCCTACCTTAATCATTTCTTTGGGTCAGCAGGGCCACAGTGGTTATGAGAAGGGGCTCTGGAGTTACACTGCCTGAATTCACATGCTAGTTCCACCTGTTACTCCTTCCGCACCTTGAGCTGATTACTTGACCTCTGTGAGCCTCATTTTTCCCCATTTATGAATTGTAAACAGTAATAGTACCCAGCTTTCAGGGCTGCTCTGAGGAATAAGTAAATTAATACATGTTTAAAACACTGCCCAGCACTATAGAAATACCCTATTCTGTAAGTTTCTTAAAGGTGGAGAATCTTTGATTCTTACTTGGAGTGTCCTATAGAACCTATCATGGTACCTTACATTTAGTAGGCATTCAATAATTACTTATTGAATGAAATTGAAATTTATTGAAAAACGCAGTTGTCCAATAACAGCTACTTTTGGTTTTGAAATAAGGCTGTTCAAACTTGTACAGAGTAGTTTCGGCAGTCATAAAGTGAGGTCACAGAGTTTTTCCGGGATAATTTAATAGCAGAGTATATGGTTTCCTTGTTTAATTACATGGTTGGGGAAAAAATAAAACAACTATGTAGTTTTAAATTTAAAAATATATATTTTAAACAAAATTATACAAAGATGATGAAATAGTGAATCTTTGAACACTTAAACGTCTAAAACATAAGCTTTGGTGTTTTAAATTAAAAAAAAAGTTAAAAATTTAAAAAAAAAAAGACAAAACCCAAGAATTATATTGGGCAACAGTTTGCGTGCAACAGAGACAACCTTCCAAGTGAAAGCCTCCCACAGTAGAATTAGAGTGAGTTATGTGTGGTTTTCTTTCAAGAACACTAGTTTTAGTGTCCATTCTGGGATTTTTAACTTATATTTACATTTGGCTCTTGTAGCACATCTACTGAATAGAGTTTTGGAGTCACTTCTTGGATTGAATAAGAGATGTCCAGGACTAATGTTTGCTTTTGGTCCTGTATGTTAAATTTTAATACATTGGAATTGTGCTAATGATGTTTTAAGCTTAAATATTTAACATTCCATCAGGTAGTTATATTTATATAATTTTAAAGAAACGGCAAACATTATCATTGGGGTAGACAATTTAGTTTTATCAATCTGCTTGAGACTTTTAATAGGCACTTAACATAGCTCTAAAATTAGACCACAGGTGAAATGTAGAGTGTCGTTTGGTTTTGTTGGAAAAAAGGGAAGAAATACCCATTAAAAATGGGCTTAATCTTTCTGGCTCCACAAGGAGAAAAATGGAATCTTTACCAGTAAACAGAAGCCTGGTTAAGTGCCCTAAGAAAGTAAAATTATTTTTCAAACTTTAACATTTTATTATATTTGGTGATCTCAAGTGAAATAGTGTTTTCCTTTGTTGGTTTTACAGGGGTTTTGAAGCATTAGACAAAGAACCACTAGAAGTTCAGGTTCCCACTGAATAATCATTACTTATAAAGTCTAGGTATATCATCTTGTATATTTAACAAAGAATTAACTAAATTTCTGTCTATGTTAACATGCTGTTTAATTAATGTCTCTTAATTTTGTCATAGATTTATTTAAAATATTTAAAATATTAAGATATTCTAAATATTGCTAGTCACAATATATTCAAGAATCTATAAAATTAGGTTTTGTAATGGATCAGTGTGTTTAAGTAAAAGGAGGAAAGGTATCAAGTAACTGTAATGAAATATTCACTAGCTGTAGAATGACCTGCTCATCCACTTGGCAAGTCTTACCTCTGCTTGTTTCATTTGTCTTTATAACCTTCGGGTAGAAACACTGGGGGTTCATGCTGTAAAGTGCTCTATTCTCTGTGCTTTAGAGTTGAAAATACTGGGAAATTTTTCTATTTTAGGTCACATACACTTCTTCCTCCACCCCCTGCCAGTTGAAAAAAATTATTGAGCAAGTAGATGGTTTACAAATTTATTAGCAATTGGTAATATAAAAATTCAAGGGTATTTATGTATGGCATCCTTCAATTGTATTGGAAATAATTCCTGTTCCTTTCTTTTCTGCCATGTTAACTTTAATTTAGATTTGTATATTCCAAAAGAGAGTCCCAGCAGATTTCTAGAGACTTTTATGGTGAACTATATCACCTCTCTGCCCCCTGCTGTTTTCTATTTACTTGAGGGTATCTGCCTAGGAATATTAGAAACTGTCAGGAGGAATAGAATTGGTGAAATAGCAACCTTCATATATCAGTAATTGTAGGAAAACTGGAATATTGTTGGTTGTAGATATGTCTATGCTATGTGAATCTTGTTCATATATTTTCAAACTTCATTATGTTCGATATGCACATATTACTATCTCTGTAATGATTGACAACCATAGTTTTTGGCTCCAGCCAGGCTTATATATCAAGTAACCTGGTCTCACCTATTTGAATTCACTCTTTGTTTCTTGATTTCTTACAGCTATTCTTGATTGCAGTGATCAATTAAAGATTTCTTTTCTTGTGTGCGTGTGTGTGTGGACCTAGTGCTGTGAGAATACAAGGAAAGTTTGTTGTGGTTCTTATTCTAAATAGCTTGCAGTTTTGTTGTGAAGAAAATATATGCATGCAAAATAGTTACAAAAATAGTGAATCCTTAAGGATAAAGTCACAGACGTAGTCCGCACATGGAAGATGAGCTAAGTGGATTCAGAGCAACAGGATTGGACTTACTGAAGTAGTAAGGACTCTGGAGCTAGACCCTCTGGATTTGAATCCTGATTCTACCACTTTCTAGCTATGTGAATTTGATGAAGTAACTCAATTTCTGCCTGTTTCTTCAGATTCAAATGACGATGATAATACAACCCACCTACTGGGATTGTTGACTTGTGGCCTTCCTTAACTGGGGTTTCTTGAGAAAACTAAACCCCAATGGCCTAAGGCATCTGTTTTAAGTAATGACTTCTCTTTTATGCATCTGGAATGGCACTAGTTATGAACCATCCTTGGGAGATTTGAGAAAACAGCCGCTCAGATCATTTCTGTCAGCGGTGGTTCTAGGAAGGAACCCTGGTTGAGGACTAAATGAGTTAACATAGAATAAATCATGTAGAACAGGGTCTGCAAGTGTTAGCTGTTATTGTTGGACTCTGAAAGTTTTTAACTGGAGGTAAAGAGTTTTTCAGGCTGGGAGAAGTTAAAGGTTATCTTGAGAGTGTTTTCCATCACAAACAGGTATCCAGTTACTTTGTATCTCTAGGACCAAGATGGGACCTGGAAAATCAACAACTTTAGTCATGAATCAGAAAAGCATGGAACATTTAAAAGTAATGGTTCCGTATTAAAAACAAGACAAAAACAACCCACAAAACTCTCCTTATCCTTATCAAAGTCATGTAAATTTACGAATATATTGATACTATGAGAGAAAAACACAATTTTTAGTAAGCAAGAAATGGCAAATGGAAATTAACCATATACCAAAAAGGTAAATTGATGCACCTTTCTTTTTGTGGCTATAATTTTGTGTTGTTGCCATAAAGGCAAGTTGGAGAGAGACATTTATTTCATTTGGTCTATAGTGCCATGCAACCACAATTTTACGTAGGTTAAATACTAAAGATTGGCTGTTGAGTAAAAAGATCATTGGCTAACATTGGGAGAGAGCCATTTCAGTGGAGCATCCCCCGCAGTACATGTGTTAGTACTCGTTTACTCTCTCACAGTTTTAGTATGATATTTGGAAATTTATATAGCTTTGATACAGTTAATATGCTTCTTAGGGAATTGTTATTGTTTTTACTACCATAGACTCCTAACTTGTCTTCCTACATTTAAAGTTCCACTTCCCTATTTATCCTGCATGTCACGTGGGTGATCATTTTCAGTCATCTGTTCCACTTGACTTACACTCCACCCCTTCCCTAGCCCCGCCTCTGGGACCAAGTTGGACTGTAGGGAGGATTGAAAGAATTTCATTTCAATATTAGGGGATTCAGCAGGAGGAGCAGTACAAATCTGATATTCAGTATTTATAATTGGTATACCGCTTTGTTCCCCACCTCACATCCTATTTTAGGTGCTGGGATATTTTATTTCTCTTTGCAGAGTCCTTGTTTTGGTAAGTCTAAGCCTGTTCATGGAACTCAGAGACTGAGTCTCTCCGATGTGTGTGTGGCATTAACAGTGCCCTATCCGTTGGGCAGATATTAAACACTTGCCTAATTATTACCTGTTGCCTGTCGGAGTTTCATCTGTTTTTTACCTGTTACATTTTCCATACCGCCTACTGTTGGTTCACCACCTCCTACTTTCTAGTTCCAAATCCTTATCTGTTCCCATCCCACCTCAGGAACATATGACAGTGGCAGAGAGTAAAATGTTCTTTATTGAACTGTGGTGAAGGAAGGAGCCAGCCAAGTGGATGCCATTGAATGTATGAGATAAAGTAAATCCGTGGGAAAAAAAAAATGATGAAGTTTTAGCATTAAGAACCCAGATGGAAGACTTTAAGACTTCTTTTGCCTGAGATTATAATTTAGAAATTTTAAGGTGGACTGTGGGAAGGAGAGTGAGGGAATTTAATGGATTGGCTCTGTCATCTCTGAAATTTAGGTAGAAATGTGACTTGTTGATAGATAAAATATAATGGCTCTAAGAGAATATATATATATATATATATATATATATATATATATATATATTTATGTGGGGAATGGATATGTCATCAACCAAGAATGAACACAAGAATTGTTGAACAGCTATGACTGAATAAATCTGATTATGTCTGGCTTCTGTAACATTTGGGAGCCCAGAAGCAGACTGGCTAATAATTAGTACAGTGCAAATAAGTGGTTTTTTTTAGGATATATTCCAGAAAGGGTTAAAGGCAGCTTACAAAAATATACCCAGCATGACAAAATAAAATTAAGTGTATATTGTGGCAAAGGAAAGAGTTTGAAAAGGATTAGATGGAGGCCAGAATGAGAATAATACCCAGACTCTGCATATGAGGAAGTCTAGAAATGGGCCGTAAATTAGCCTAGAGCTTTCTAGCAGCCAGTGTAGAGATGGAAATAGTAATTGCAGATTCCAACCCTGTACGACATAAAACAAATGAGTTAATTAGGCAAAGTGCAAGAATTGTTGGCACTGGGAAAATATTTGCCCGAGGTCTTTTCTGTGAATTTATAAACTTAATGAAAATGGAGAACATGCTTTGGGTCAGCAGAAATAGCCAAGGAAAAATCAGTCTTGACTGTGAGAGAAGTAAGTTAATAACGGCACTTCATTTTTTAGATGTTGGGAATCTATAGATATTATTACATGGGCAGAATTAAATTGAACAGTTAGAGTAAAAATTGCCCTGTGAACAATGAAAACACATGACTATAGTTTGTCATTCAAGTATTATTTTATAGGAAGTATAAGTTTTAGATATTTCGGAATACTGGTTTACCTCTAGTCATTAAGGCAGTCTAGAGCTATATTCCTACTTACCTGAGTTTACCTAGGCACATTCAAATTTAGATTGTCAAAGCATTCTCAGATAACCCAGTGTTTTCAGCAGAAACAATTGAACAATTCTTTGAAATTTCAATTTTCTATGAAAAATATTCTTGAAAGTATCTGGTTTCTAGCACATTACCTCATACCAACCAAATGCTTTGGTGAACTTAAGAACCCGACGCAGTGTGACTAGGGGAATTGGTAGGAAGTGTTATAGGAGTGAGCATAATTGTTTGTCTAACTCTAAAGACCAAAATTGATTGTGTATTTCCAGTGAGGGAGAGAACAGTTAGCTAAATTTTTATTTTTAGGTTTTCATCTCAAAACTAAGGGATTTTTACCTCCTCTGTAGTCTTCCTTAATAAAAAAGAAAATTTACATTTATTTAGGTTGACTTAGAGCAATTTTTAAATAAGGATTAGAGAATATTATTTCATGTATTACGTGCACTAAATCAAGAAAGCTCTTGTTTAATTAGTTTGAGGATAGATTACTTAGCAGAAATATTGCACAGACAAGTTGCTAATTATTCTCTCAGTTGCTAATTATTATTGGCCAGCCATGAAAACCTAGTGATCAAGTAGCAAAAGGTGGGCAGATCTATGAATTATTTCATGTTTGTTTGAGCAAATGATGAATGTTTGCTGAGGGAGGTACTTGAGATATAAATATGATGAAATTATGGGCCCTGCTCTCAGGTGGTTATCTAGTCTTAGGAAAGTAAGCCAGTTACACTACGGTGTGGTAAATTCTCTGATAAATGCTTGCTATGTTGTGAAAGTAGTGAATTGGGAGCGGGGGAATAACCCTTTCTAGAGGGTGAGACGATTCGTTTGCATTTTGGAAAGATGGATCCAGCAGCAATTTGGTAAAGGGGTTAAAAATGGGGAACAATATTGTTGGCAACTAGATGACCTGGGACACTGTTGTAGTTAGTAGGTGAGAAGTGATAGACCTGAATTAAGGCAGGGACAGGGGCAAGGGAAAGGAGGAGGAGAGAATCATAATTCGGCAATGGAGGTGGAATCTTCTTTGACTCGGTGCCATATGGGATGTGAGAGGTGTTAGAAGAGTGAGATTGAATACAATTTTGGCTAATTCAGGTCACAGGTTTTATTTTGTTTTGATTTTAAATTGGGATGAAATTCAATTTAACATAAACAAATTAACCATTTTAACGTGTGCAATCCAGTTGTCTGTAGTACATTCACAGTGCTGTGTAACCACCACTTTTTATCATGTTTCAAGACATTTTCATCACTCCAGAAGAAAACTCCATGCCCATTACACAGCAACTCCCCATTTGCCCTCACCCTAGCTCCGGCAACCACCAATTTGCTTTCTGTTTCTATGGATTTACCTATTCTGAATATTTCATACGCATGGCAGCGTACCATATATAGCCCCTTTTATCAGGCTTATTTTATTTAGCATACCGGTTCCCAGTTTCGTCTACATAGCATGAATCAGTTCTTCATTTTTGTGGCTGAATAATGTTCTATGTGTGTTTATTGACTACATTTTGTTAGTTTGTCTGTTAATGAACATTTTTTTTTTTTTTTACAGTTTTATTTAGTTGAGAGAGCGTGAGACACAGCACAAGCAGGGAGGAGGGGCAGAGGGAGAGGGAGAAGCTGACTCCCCTGCTGAGCAGGGAGCCTGATGCCAACTCAATCCCGGGACCTTTAGGATCATGACCTGAGCCCCCAGGCAGACACTTTACCAACTGAGCCACGCAGGTGCCCTATTAATGGACATTTTGAGGTGTTTCTACCTTTTGTGTGGCGCTGTGAATATTTGGGTCCAAATATTTGTTTAAGTTACCTATTTTCAGTTCTTTTGGATGCATATGAGTGGAATTGCTGAGTCATATGGCAATTCTGTGTTTAACTTTCTGAAAAACCACCAAGCTGTTTTCCACCGAAGCTGTACCATTTTACATTCCCAACAGCAATGTATGAAGGTTCTGATTTCTCTCCACATCCTTACCAATACTTGTTTTCTGCATTTTTAATTATAGCCATCCTAATGGGTATGAGGTGATACCTCATTGTGGTTTTGATTTCCATTTCCCTAATGATTAATGATGTTTAGCATCTTTCATGTGCTTGTTAGCTATTTGTGTATCTTTTAAATTCCACTTGTAGACGCATACCCAGAAGTATAATACTAGATATATGTTTTGCAAATATTTTCTTCCAGTCTGTAGGTTTTCATTTTCTTGATAATGCCCTTTGATCCATAAAATTTTTAATTTTGATGCAGTCCAGTTTATTTTTCTTTTGTTGCCCGTGCTTTTGGTGTTGTATCTAAGAATCCCCAAGGACATGAAAATTTACTCTCTGTTTTGTTCTAAGAATTTTATAGTTTTGGTTCCTATACCTTGATCGTTAGTCTGTTGTGAGTTTGTATATGGTGTGAGTAAGAGTCTAACTTTATTCTTTTGCATGTGGATGTCCAGTTGTGCCAGCATCATTTTTGAGGAGACTTTTCCTGTTGAATGGTCTTGGCACCCCTTTCTAAAATCAACTGGCCATGGTTGTATGGGTTTATTTCTGTATCCTTTGTCCTGTATGATCTCTGAAGTGTGCATTTCTTTAGTTTGTCAGCTAGTGTTTTGGCGGAGATTTCCTTGACTACCTAGAGCTCCTCACCCCATCCTTCTCCCCACAGATACCCCAGTTTTCTCAGTCTTTGCATATTGACTCTGTTTTGGGACACTCCTTATGCTTAGGGTGTTACAGTTCTCCCTTAATTTTTTCCTCTTGCTTGTACTGAGCCTAAGGATTGGCCAGGGGTGAAAATTTAGGGTCTCTGTACATCCTGCTGTGGGCATGCACTTTGGCATTCTAAATTCCTCAATTTATATGATAGCTTTTCAGTGTATTAATTTTCCAAAGAAATTCTCTCCCCAGTTTTCAACATATTTTTTATGTGCTTTATCTTCAGCTTCAGACAATAGTGGGTTATTCATTTGCCTGTCAGTGTTCTAAAGGAATGCCCTGTGCTTAGACACTTTTCCCACCCTGAGAGAGTCTGGGTTAGGTGAAGCAAAGGCAAGCAACTTATCAGTACTTCAGGTTGTAAGAAAGTACATAAATTACTTGATGAATTATCACAAAATAATGGATATGTAACCTTCATCTGGATTAAAAAAAACAAAAAGCAAAACAGAACATTCCTAGCATTCTAGAATACCCTCTCAAACTATCTCCTAATTACTACTCTCCTTCTTTTCCCTAAAGGTAACTATTCTACAGACTTTTAACAGTATCAGTTTTGTTCATTTTGAACTCTATATAAATGAAATTATATACTTATATATATATTTTTTTTCTCAGTATTTTTCAGATTCTGAGTTTCATAGGAGTTTGTTCATTTTCTTGGCTATATAGTATTTCATTGTAGAACATTCTGTTTATTCTATTGATAGGTATTTGGGTTGTTTCCATTTTGGAGATTCTTATGAATAATGCATCTGTGACTATTCTTGTATATGTCTTTTGATGCACATATGTTTGCATTTCTCTGGAATATATTCCTAGGAATAAGATTGCTTAAATATAATAAAAGACAAAAAAAGGCTGCTGATTGGTTTGTGTATAGTAGATATTTCCAGGGTTCCAAAGTATACCTATTTTCACACCTATCAGTTATGTATGAGTGCTTCAGTTGCTTCCTACCCTATCTACCACTTAGATTTTTTTTTTTTAATGAGAGCAGAGAAAGACAGAGGGAGAGGGAGAGAGAGAATCTTAAGCAGGCTCCCTCAGATCATGACCTGAGCAAAAATCAGGAGTCGCATGTTTAACTGACTGAGCCACCCAGAAGTCTAACTCATCACTTAGATTTAAACCCACTTGTCAATCTTTCTAATTTTAGCCATCTTGGTGGGTGTGTAGTGTACCTCATTGTGGTTTTATATTGCATTTTCCTTATTACTAATGAGGTTGAACATAGGTTATTTGGATGTATTACTTTGTAAAATGCTTGTTCATGTTTCTTGTCCACTTTTTCAAGAGTAATTTTTTTTTCCTTATAGGGCAGCTAATGGCCCAGTATTAACATTTGGAAAGACCATCTTGTCTCTTCTTTGTTGTGTTAGAATTTTTTTTTTTAAAGATAGAATTGGCATGTAATGTTATCTTAGTTTCATGTATATAACATAATGATTTGATATATGTATATATTGCAAAATAATCAATATAAGTCTAGTCAGTGCCCATGTTGCAAAAATAATCACTACAATAAGCCTAGTTAATGCCCCTCACCACATAAAATTTATTTTTTTTTCCTGTGACGAGAACTATAATTTATTCTCTTAGAAACTTATCAAATATAGAGCATTATTAACTATGTTTACCATGCTGTACATTATATACATTATAGCCCAGGACTTATTTCTTTATAACTGGAATTTTATACTTTTTGACCTCTTATTTATTCATTCATTCATTCATTCATTCATTCATTTATTATTTATGATAGTCACACAGAGAGAGAGAGAGAGAGAGGCAAAGACACAGGCAGAGGAAGAAGCAGGCTCCATGCACCGGAAGCCTGACGATGGGACTCGATCCCGGGTCCCCAGGATTGCGCCCTGGGCCAAAGGTAGGCGCCAAACCGCTGCGCCACCCAGGGATCCCACTTTTTGACCTCTTTTACCGATTTAATGCTTCTCTCCCCCTGCCTCCCCCCCCCCCCCCGCCCCCAGTCTCTGGTCACTACTACTCTGTTTTTTTTTTTTTTTTTTGTATCTATCAATTTGGTTGTTTTTATTTCATTGTTGTTTATAGTATACATTAGATCATGTGGTATTTGTGTTTATCTGTCTGACTTAATTCATTAAACATAATGATCGGAAGGTTCATTCATGTTAATGCAAATGACAGAATTTTCTTATTTTTTAATGGCTGAATGATATTCATGTGTGTGTGTGTATCAATCACATTTTCTTTACCCATTTATCCACCAATGGATGCATAGGTTGCTTCCATGTCTTGGCTGTCACGAACAATGCTATAATGAACATGGGTGTGCAGATATCTTTTCAAGTTAGTGTTTTTGTTTTCTTTCAGATAAATACTCAGCAGTGGAATTGATGGATCATATGGTAGTTCTTGTTTTAATTTTTTGAGGAATCTCCATACTGTTTTCCAAGCTGGCTGTGTCAGTCTACATTTCTATCAACAGTACACAAGGATTCCCTTTTCTCCATATCCTGACCAACTCTTGCTATTTCTTGTCTTAATACCAGCCATTCTAACAGGAGTGAGGTGATATCTCATTGCACTTTTGATTTGAATTTTCATGGTCATTAGTGAAGTTGAGCGTCTTTTCGTGTTAACTGTTGGCCATCCATAGATCTTCTTTGAAAAGATGTCTGTTCATAGATGTCTGATGATCCTCTGCTCATTTTTATTTTTCTAAAAGATTTTATTTATTTATTCATGAGAGATAGAGAGAGGCAGAGACATAGAGAAGCAGGCTCTGTGGAACTGGTCTGATGTGGAACTCGATCCCGGATCCAGGGGATCATGCCTTGATCCAAAGGCAGATGCTCAACCACTGAGCCACCCAGGTGTCCCCTTCTGCCCATTTTTAAATTGGATTATTTGTTTTCTGTTTTTTTTTTTTTTTTTTTTTTTTGCTGTTGAGTTGTATGAGTTCTTTATATATTTTGGATGTTAACTCCCAGATACAAGATTTGCAAATATTTTTCCCCATTCTCTATGTTGTTGTCTTTTCATTTTGTTGATCAAGATTTCCTTTGCTGTGCAGCAGTTTTGTGGTTTACTGTAGTCCCCCTTGTGATGATAGTTTTTGATGCTTTTCTGGTATCAAATCCAAAAATCATCAGTCTTAGTAGACCAACATCAAGGAGTTTACTGCCTGTTTTCTTCTAGGAGTTTCATGACTTCAGATTTCTTACATTCAAGTCTCATCCATTTTGATTTAATTTTTGTGCCTAGTGTAAAATAGTGGTCCAGTTTCATTCTTTTGCACGTGACTGTCCAGTTTTCCCAACACCATTTGTTAAAGAGATTGTCCTTTTCCCATTGTATATTTTTGGCTCCTTTGTTGTAAATTAATTGAACATACATGAATGGGTTCATTTCTGGGAATCTCTATTTTTTGGTTACTTTTGTTTTTATTTAAATTTTTTAAAAATTTGAGTCTAGGGGATCCCTGGGTGGCTCAGCGGTTTGGCACCTGCCTTTGGCCTGGGGCGCGATCCTGGGGTCCTGGGATCGGGTCCCGCGTCGGGCTCCCAGCGTGGAGCCTGCTTCTCCCTCTGCCTGTGTCTCTGCCTCTTTCTCTCTTTCTGTGTCTATCATGAATGTATAAATAAATAAATAAAATCTTTTAAAAAAGTTTTTGAGTCTAGTTGACACATACTGTTTGTGTTTCAAGTGTACAACCTAGTGATTTGACAAGTTTATGCTTTATGCTATATGCTCACCGCAAGTACAGCTACCATCTAGAGCTACATACCATATTATACACTGCTATTACAATATCATTGACTATATTCCTTATGCCATGACTTTTATTCCCATGACTTCTCATTCTATATCTGGAAGCCTGTATCTACCATCCTCCTTCACCTTTTTGGTCTCTCTGTTCTGTTCGTCCATCTGTGTGTCTCTCTTTAAGCCCATACCATACTATTATGATTACTATAGCTATGCAATACAGTTTGAAATCGGGAAGCATGTTTTTTGTTTTCCAGCTTTTTGTTCTCAAGGTCGCTTTGGCTATTCTGGGTCTTTCATGGTCCCATACAAATTTTAGGATTTTTGTTCTATTACTGTGAAAAAAACATCATTGTAATTTTGATAGGTATTGCATTGAATCTATAGATTGCTTGGGTCGTATGGCTGTTTTAACAATTTTTCCAGTCCATGCACACTGATTATCTTTCCATTTATTTGTGTTGTCTTCAGTTTTTTTCATCAGTGTCTCATAGTTTACAGTGTACAGGTCTTTGACCTTTCTGGACAAATTTATCCCTAGGTATTTTATTCTTTTTGATACACATGTAAATGGGATTGTTTTCTTAATTTTCTTTTTTTGATAGTTATTATGTATAGAAAGGCATCTGATATTTGTATATTGATTTTATATTCTCCAACTTTCCTGAATTTGTTGATTAGTTCTAACAGTTTTTTGATGTCATCTTTAGGAATTTTTGCATAAAATATAACGTCATCTAAAAAGTGGTAATTTTACTTCCTTTCTTATTTGGATTTCTTTTTCTTGCCTAATTGTTCTGGCTAGGATTTCTAATATTATGTTGAAAGTGGGTATCTTGTCTTGTTCCTGATCTTAGAGGAAAAGCTTTCAGTTTTTCCTTGTTGAGAATGATGTTAGCCATGGCCCTTAAATATGCTGAGATTAATTCCCTCTGTACCCACTTTGTTGTGAAATTTTACCATAAATGGATGCTGAATTTTGTCAGATGCTTTTTCTGCATCTATTGATATATTGTGATTTTTATCTTTCATTTTGTTAATGTGGCATATCACTTGATTGATTTGTGGATATTCAACCATCCTGGTGTCCCTGGAATAAATCCCACTTGATCATAGTGTATGATCTTCTTAATGAATTGTTTAATTTCGTTTGCTAATATTTCACTGAAAATTTTTGCATCTGTGTTCATCAGGAATATTGGCCACTAATTTTCTTTTCTTGTGTCTTTGTCTGGTTTTGATATCAGGGTAATGCTGGCCTCATAAAATGAGTTTGGAAGTGCTCCATCGCTTGTGTTTTTTAAAAGTTTGTAAAGGATCCATAGTAATTTTTTAAACGTTTGTTATAATTCACCAGTGAAGCCATGTAGTCCTGGACTTCTGTTTGTTGGGAGGTTTTGATTACTGATTCAGTCTCCCTCCAAGTAATTAATTGGTTTGTTAAAGATTTTCTACTTTTTTATGATTCAGCTTGGTAGGTAGTATGTTTCTAGGAATTTATCCACTTCTAGGTAGTCCAGTTTGTTAACATATAATTGTTCATAGTACTCTTTTAATGATCCTTTATATTTCTGTGTCATCAGTTGTAATGTCTTCTCATTTCTGATTTGAGTCCTCCTTCGTTTTCCTTGGAGAGTCTAGCTAAAGTTTGTCCTTTTTGTTTGTCCTTTCAGAAAACCAGCTCTCTGTTTCACTGATATATTCTTTTAATATACTATTGCTTTGTTAAAAATTTTGATATCTGGGAGGGTAAGTCCTCCACCTTTTGGTTTTTTAAGATGCCATGAGTATTATGGGGTCTTTGCTCTTCCGTATGAATATTATGGTTCCTCATGAAACCATTTTGGAAGTTTGATGGAGTATCACTAAATCTTCGGCTCAGTTTGGGGATTTATGGTACTGAATCTCTCCATCTTTTTTTTTTTTTAATCTCTCCATCTATTTGGGGTTCTCCTATACTTCAATTAAATTCTACGTATCTTTTATTAAATTTTAGATGCTTTATATTTCTGTTGCTTTTGTAAATAGTATCTTTTTGAAAATTACATTTTTTACTTGTTGATATGTATAGAATTATTAGCAACCTTGCTAAAACTTGTTATTGATTCTAAAATTCTTTGTATATTATTTTTTCTGTGTAGACAACCATATTATCTGAGGTTATAATAATATGCTTTATTTCATTTAACCCAATATTGTTATTTCAGCATGTTATCAGCATAAAAATTATTAATGAGATATTTTACTACTTTTTTGGTACTAAATCTTTGCAAGCTGGTATGCATTTCACATTTATAGTACATCTCAATGTGTACTAGCCATATTTCAAGTGCTCATTGCCACTTGTGACTAGTGGCCGCTGTATTGGACAATGCAGCACACTAGAATTTCCAGTAGAGTGCCAATACTGGGCATATTTATCTTGTTCCTAATTTTGAAACCTGCTTCTTACATTTCACCATTAAGAAGGCTATGTTCTGTAGTTTTTGACAGATATCTTTAATGTGGTAAAGGAAATTTCTTTATATCTTTATTTACTTAGTTTCATTATTAGTAAGTAATTTATATTGAATTCTGTTAAATAAGTTTTATATTTCTTGAGATGATTTTTTTTCTTTTAATCTGTTAAATTTAAAGATTTTCTAATGGTATTGCTAGGATAAACATAAGTTGGTTGTGATGCTTTTTTAAAATTTATTACTAGATTTATTTTGTTCATTGGGTTTTATGGATTCTTAGACTTCATAAAAGAGAATGAGAGAATTTGTCTCTCAATATATTTGATCTCTCTCTATATATATGAGAGATCATGAGAGAGAGATCATGTATATATATCTATATATATCTATATATATAAATTTATATTCAGCTTTAGTTGTTTCATGTATGCTTGTAGAGCATATTTGTTCTTTAATTTTGAGGTTGAATATTCTCTACGTGTCCATTAAGATAAGTTTTTAAATTTCTTTGTTGAAATCTGTATTCTGTTTGCTTGAATAGCATTTGAATATAAATTTATATTCAATTTATAAGATGCTTTCTGCATTATTACTTTGGCAGCATGTCTTACAAGTCTACATTAAAAAAAAGTGATTGATTTATGGGGGGGTATGGAGGGAGGAGCAGAGGGAGAGGGACAAGCTGACTCTGTGCTGAGTGTAGAGCCTGACATGGGGCTCGATCTCACAATCATGAGATCATGACCTGAGCCAAAATCAAGAGATGAACTCTTAACTGACTGAGCCACCCAGGTGCCTCTGCATCTTCTTTTTAAGTGTTTTGAATTTCCATTATGATTTTGGTTTTGACTCACAAATTATTTGAGTGTGTTTTGAAATCATCAAATGGCAGGTATTTTTACATTTTATCATTTTGTTAGTGATTTCTGTATTGATGAATTGCATAGTGATCTGCCAACTTGATTATATCCTAGGACTCTTGGAAATTCATTTACTCTTGCCTTACGGTTTAGCACAGGAACACTTTAGTTTCATGTATGCTTGTGGAGCATATTTGTTCTTTAATTTTGAGGTTGAGTATTCTCTACGTGTCCATTAAGATAAGTTTTTAAATTTATTTGTTGAACTCTGTATTCTATTTGCTGGACCCAACAATATTAGAGAAAGGTGACTGACACTTTCTCCCTCACAGTTCTACCAAAATTTGCTTTAAATATTTATATGTATTAAGTGTATACAAGTTTAGAATTGCTGGTGCATTGAAGCTGTTAGGTCATGACTCTTTAATCCCAGTGCTGCCGTTTGTTTAGCTCTCTTTTGTCTTCTTTTAGCAAGCTTATTCTACCTATCTTCAGTTGGTATTGCTCATGATATTTTTTTTTCCATTTTCTGCCTTTTCATGCTTTATATTTTAGGGCATCTCTTGTAAATACAATGTAGCAGGATTTGGGTCAGGGGAGGGACATTCCTATCCCCCACCCCCCTTTTCTTGTTTGGAACCTGTAAGTTCTTGTGTTCTTTTAATCAACTTAACAAAATCTAAGGTTAATCAATATCTTAAAATCTACCATTTCTTGAAAAAGTATAAAATCATTACCACATTTTAATACTAATTACTACCTTCCCCACAATTTGCATGATATATTTTTTTTAATTTTTAAAAAAAATTTTATTTATTTATGATAGAGAGAGAGAGGCAGAGACATAGGCAGAGGGAGAAGCAGGCTCCATGCACCGGGAGCCCGACGTGGGATTCGATCCCGGGTCTCCAGGATCGCGCCCTGGGCCAAAGGCAGGCGCCAAACCGCTGCGCCACCCAGGGATCCCGATATTGTTGTTCATAATTCTAATTTCATTTTTAAATAATTCACAAATTTGGCATTATTTTCTATAGACAATGTTTGCTTAGCTTTAACTACATGTTTATCTGCTTCTTTTTTACTCTTCTGTCTTGTAACTCATACTTTCTGAATGGCACAGTTTCCTTCTTCCTAAAGAATATATATTTTGGAAATTCCTTTAGTGAATGTTAAATGGTTAACTTATTTTCTGCTTTTCTGAACACAGGTGTATTTTACTCTAGTTCTTGAAAGGTCTGGGTACCCATTTCTAGGTTGAAAGTTACCCTGGTCATCATTTTTTTCTGCAAAAGCAGAACATTTTTGAAATCTTTCTAATGAAAAATATAATCGGAATTCTAATTACTATGTGCAGGCTTAACGAAAATAATCTTACTAAGGAGCCTCTTAATATTGTACAAAATTTGTATTAGGTTACTGATAGAATTGCTGTACATTTAACAGTAGAAATATAATTAGAAGAACGTTATACGTTTGTGTGGTAACTGCCCTTGGGTTTGTGGACGGAGTCGCTATTTATAGTGCCTATTACTGTTTATGGCCTTAAGTCTTGTTTGCTTATACTAAGCACTCGTTTTTCAGAAACTCATATTTTATTAGTTGTTGATGGTAAGAGGGCCATCTGTCTGCATTTGTCTTTTAAAATCTTATTTTTTTAAACTGTTGGCATTGATTTACATCGACTTGAGTAGATTTATGTTATTATTTCTGCCTGTTTCTTCTTCTATAATACAGCAAAAGAAAGGGGATGGAGTCCAATATTCGTTGAATCTTTATGTATCATTCATACTGTATACCCTAAAAATCTTTCCTTTTTAATTCTTACCATAATCCCACCTTCTATTTCATAAATGAAGAAATTGAAAGTTAAGTGACTTCTCAAGATGTTACAGCATCTTTAAAGTGTTAAAATCAGGAGTCAAAACACAAGTGCTCATGTATATTCTACAATTCTGGTGTCATTTAAGTTAAGATGTCCTGTAGTAATCCTCTTTACAAAGATTAGCAGGTGGACTGAATTAAGCTACCTGTGTAGCTTAATGTTAGATGTGCACAAGAGCCTCCTTCCAACTAATAATATTCTGTGTAGCTTTAAAGACCTACAATTAGATTTATTTGTAGGATTCAAGATAGTTGTCTTATGCCACAGTCATTAAATATATTTATCATCAGTGTCACTTGTACGTTTAATAATCCTTATCACTCCCAGCCTTCCTCTACCCCAACTTATGTCCTAGACTAACATGACAAGTCATAATAAATAACTTGGTATTTTTCCTCTTCCAGACTAATTAAAATAACACCTACATTTAAGCCCAGCATTCAGAGATATTATTTACCTCTGGTTTGGGAATCACTATTATTCATAATGTATAAAATATGAGCTATTTTGGGAAGAGGGGAAAGATTGTACTCCCTGGCTTGGCCATAGGAAATTAATATATTCTGTGTACTCTTAAAGGCTTATATAGAAAGAAATGGAAATTCCATTATTGTACATACTAGAGACTTTAGAGGGATGTTTGAACATCCCTATAGTTGACTGTAGGAATAATTTCAAGCTCACAGGCTACTCAAAACGTTCAGATATTATTTAAGTTTCTTTTACCTATTCATATTCATTTTTTCAATTTTTCTGATGTTGTGACAGTATGTCTTGTATTTTAACAAATTTTGTGACTTTTTATTCTGTATTTAAATAATACACTTTTAAAGAGGCCAGATTTGTGTATAATATGCCTGTTTAGATTTTTAAAATTAGTTTAGAAATTAAATTATATAGACTCTTAAATAAATAAAATTTCACTCTAAGACTGCCAGGGTCGTGTAGGTAAAAATGTTCTAGAAGTCTGTGGACAGCTATTTTTAAATACGCTGTGATATGTTAGCGCCATCTACTGTTAAGTAAGAATAATCATTTCTTGGTGTACATTCGGATTTTTCCCAGTGCCATATTGTAGGTCCTGCATATTTCCTGGGATGTTCTCACTTAGTTGACCACTCTACAGAATCTGCACGTTTGGCGTAGTCAAATGATATACTATGTGTTTGCAAGGTTGACCAATGTTTGGAGATTTTTGCCTCATAATTGTCAAGGCAACAGTCACAAATTTCCTACAATATCCTTAACAGTTTGGAGTTTTAAAATAAAGCTAGCTAATTATGCTAGCTTCTCATGTAGCACTTTTGTTTTAAGATTTTGCTGATTGATTTATTATTCTTATAAAATGACTGGTGGATTAAAATAGGGATTTAAATTGAATGTTCCATTTGTAGTTGAAAGACTGTGGAAAACTATTTCTCAATCTGTGGCTTGTTAATTAATTGAAAGTCCAAATCCGCATGGCACAGCATTAAGTGTGTTGGTAATTTAGAGGAAAGTCTTTGTCTAAGTAATATGATCACTTTCTTGGAGTTCAATTTGTTAATGGAAAGGATATTGCAAAAATAGGTTTATGTAGGGGCACCTGGGTGGCTCAGTTGGTTAAGTGTCTGCCTTCAGCTCAAGTCATGATCTCAGGGTCCCAGGATTGAGGCCCACGTCGGACTCCCTGCTCAGTGGGGAGACTGTTTCACCCTCTATGTAGTCCTCCCCCCGATCGTGCACGTACCCTCTCTCTCTCTCTCTCTCTCTCAAAATAAATAAAATCTTTAAAAAATAGCTTTATATAATGTACTACTTAAACTTCAAATTTAGGCTCTCTGAGTTTAAATGTTGGCTTTCTCACTTGTTCCATTTGTGATCTTGAGACCATGAACCCTAACTTTGAGCCTGTGTCCTCATCTGTAGGTGGGAATCATAGTAGCAGTACCTACCTCTTAGGATTATATGAAACATGAACAGAGTACTCCTAAAGCGCTTAGCATAGCTTCTGGCACATAAACACGTAATAAATGTTATTTATCATTATTGTCATTATTACTACTTTTATTATTGGCTTGTATAATAAAAGTGAATATAATGTTTCAATAAATATATTTTTATCTTAGTAACTAATCCCTTTTTTTGAAACCTGGACCTTATGAATAAAATACGCAGCTTAAGAATGTAAATGTTCAAACTGTTTACTGTTTGTGCTTATCATTCCAAGTAGAGGCAGAGTGAAAAGAACAGGCCTTCTGGGTCCTGGATCTGTCGGTTACTAGCCGTGTAATGTGCAGCAATATTGTAACCCATGGCTCCGTTTCTTCATCTGGAAAATGGGTTTTTTTGAGGATTAAATAATAGGATGCATGCGTAAAGCCATCGTTCTTAACATTTACTAGACTCAGAGGACATAACTGTTTTTATTTTCTTTCAGTAACAATATACTACAAGTTTATGGACATGTGCGTATTTCTATAGTCTTGTTACTTCTACTCCAGTAAAATATTAAGCACCCTTTGTATTTGAAAAACTGTTGGAGTTTGAGAAGCATGCAAAGAAATTGTGACATCCTCAAGTATAATTGAGGAGATGGATTATAAATATATGAAGGGTTTCTAAAGTTAATTTGAATAATGCAATAATATTTGAATCCAGTTTTTATTTTTTTAAAGATTTTATTTATATATTCATGAGAGACCTAGAGAGAGAGAGAGAGGCAGAGACACAGGCAGAGGGAGAAGCAGGCTCCATGCAGGGAGCCCAACGTGGGACTCGATCCCGGGTCTCCAGGATCAGGCCCTGGGCTGAAGACGGCGCTAAACCGCTGAGCCCTCCGGGGCTGCCCTGGATCCAGTTTTTAAAATCAACTAGACAGAAAGTGTTTTTTTTAGGAGTTCAAAGGAGGAATACCTTTTATAGTGGGTCTAGCTTACTGGTTCCCTACCAACTTTATTATCATTGCTGTTGTCATTATTACTATGATCATGATGGTGATAGGACATTCCAGGGCATTCTAGGAGGACCTATGGAAATAAAATCCACTCATGGATTATTAGAAATATTTATTGATTTCATATTATCTACCATCCTAATGGAACCAGGCTGTGAATGTATTCAGCCTGGAAGGTGAGGATGGAGGGGTATGTGGTGGGAGATGATCAACGTTGAATATTGTTCATGAGCATGGGAGATGCTGGCAAGTATATGAAAATGAAAGCCTCTGCCTCACAGTTGTGCTAACTAAAACTAGTGTTCTTTTCTCACACCAACATAAATTTCTGTGTATAATTATAATTATAAGTAGCTAATTCCCTCCTGTGTACTCTGGGACTTTGCTTTATCAGGATATGTCTTCTCTTGTTATGTTTACTTTTTGACTCTTGATGACCCACCAGCCCCCCCCAACCCCCTTGGGGCCCCATTCCCCTGTGCTGTTGTCGTGTGACCTCACCAGGCTTCCTCTCAAGCTTCTGAAATTGTTGTTTTGCAAATACTACCAATGAGTTGCCAACTGTCTCAACTCTAAAACACTTTTCAGAGCTGATCTCTTTGACCTCTGTCTCCAGCGTTGTACCCTTTACTTGGCACATTCTCTTCCCTGGCTCCAGTGTAAAAATGCACCATTCACTCCTAGCTGTCCTCTCTCTGGACCTTCTCCTCTTTGGTCTCATTGACAGTTTGTCGTTTTAAGTGTTGGTGTTCTTTCAGAGTCTATCATTTGCCCTTCCTTCTTTGTACTCTGTAGGTTTTCTTTGCATTCCAGGCACCTCAGCCCTCCATATGCTGATGGTTGGATGCCTCCACCTGAGTTTTCTCTATGGCTTCGGAGTTTTGAGTTCAGCTACTGGTAGCATGCAAGGGGAAGAGGGCATGGCTCCAGCCCCTCACAATCTCCATCACTTGTTAACACACTAAAGCTTTCCTCAGCAAACATACAATCTATGTAAAACAAACAACAACAACTATAAAAACTTACGTAGCATGTTTGGTGCTACTTTTGGAAGCATGGAAACTCAACCTCAAGAAGTGTCTCCTAATCCTTTCTGCCCCTGGACTTTATAGAAATTCTGGAGCTGCCCTTCACTGTCCCCAGTTTCCCTGTGAATGTATTTACTTGGATGTACCATCCAAACCTGGCTCCTCATTTATCCCTCCTTTCTTTTTTGATTTCATTTTTATTATCCCTCCTTTCAAACAATATGCTGCCACAGTCAACAGTACCAAGATGTACTCTGTATCCTAAGCCCAAACCCCCAAATCATCCTAAACCCTGCTTCTTCCTTAACTTAAATAGCCAACTAGTCCTGGCATTACTATTACCTTAATTTCTTTCATCTCTGAAAGACTTTGCTTCATTATAATTATTTGATTCATGTCTGTTTTTTTTTTTTGCACTAGAATTTTTATGTTCCCACTACTTACCATAATTTGTATATGGTAGTTAAATGCTCAACTAATACTTTTATATGTAGAAATAAATTTATCAGCAACCCTTAGTTCCCCAGAAATTAAATAGTATCTTAACTTCTTAAAGTCAAAGTACTCTAAAACAATAGGTTTTCTCATCCTAATTTTAAAATGTTATATTAACAAATGTTAATGTTATATCAGAGGGAAATATAAAATTTTCTTAAGTTCCCCGATTTAAAAAAAAGTTTTTTTATGTACGATTGATACATTTTGGAACCTGTACACTTCTAATCTCTTTTTTAAAAATGAAGTCCAAGGGCACCTGGGTGGCTTGGTTAAGCATTCGGCTGCTGATGTTAATTTAGTTCTTGATCTCAGGGACATGAACTCAAGCCTTGTGTTGGGCTCCACGGTGTAGAGCCTACTTAAAATAAAAATTTTATTTCTATAAATGTTCTTTCCATTAGTCCTATTATCAATCCAGTTTTTAAAATTTGATATTTCTCAGTATTTATTCATTGTATACTCTCAAATAGTGGTTTGCTCTTACCTTTTTGTTAAATGTATGACTGTGCCTTCCGTTTGTTGTCCTTTGTGGAATAAATTATTCCCAATACACAGCAGTCCTTCCAGGACCAGCCTACAGGTATAGACTTTTCCCATTTCAGTCCTAAATGAATAGCAAAAGAGAGGCTAGTATGTTCCAAATTCTAGATGGTAACAATTTAATTATGTAGGTTTTCTAATGCTTTCAGTATCTAACCTAAGAAAAATATTCAGATAATCAAAACTTAAATTTTCAGATATCTGTTCTTACAATAACCTTATTTTAACCTTTTGATGATTGTGGTTTGATGATGACTCTGTTTCAGCATCAGGGTGAAGAGTTGTCTCATATGGTGACTACTTCATTTTTCTGTCTTGTTAGACTAAAAGCCATCTCTTCTTGAGCCTAGGTTTGGTAACACATTGCTTTTTTCATTTGATTGCTTTTAATCTCTCTTGAGTCCCTGGAAGCTAGGTAATCAAGCTTTAAGAATTGTAGGATTGGGGCATCTGGGTGGTTCAGTCAGTTAAGAATCTGCCTTTGGCTCAGGTCATGATACCAATGCCCTGGGATTGAGCCCCACATTGGGCTCCCTGCTCAGCCAGGAGTCTGCTTCTCCCTCTCCCTCTGTCTCACCCCTCTCATGCTCTGTCTCACATGCACTCTTTCAAATGAATAAATAAAATTTTTTTTAAATTGTATGATAAACTAGAGTTAGTAATTATCAAGATGTAAGGAGAACAGAGTTTATTTCTTTGGCATAGGGGCTTTATGAGAATTTTTTCCAACTATTCAGTCTTTTGAGTTTCTAGACTATGTCCTGAAGGTTAGGATTGCTGATTCTAGATACCTGGAGGTAGTTCCCATTCATTTATGGTTCATCTGCTGCTATTTCCATTGCATCATTTATGGAGCAATGTGGGACAAAGCAAGAGGGCTTAATTTTTTTTTAAGCTTTTATTTTAATTCATTAGTTAGCAGAGTGTTATATGTGTTTCAGGTGTACAATATATTGATTCAGCACTTCTGTATATCACACTGTGCTCATCACAAGTGTACTCCTTAATCTCCATCCCATATTGTACTCGTCCCCCCTCCTACCTCCCCTCTGGTAGCCATCAGTTTGTTCTGTATAGCTAAGAGTCTGTTTCTTGGTTTGTCTCTCTTTTTTTTTCTCCTTTGCTTGTTTTGTTTCTTAAATTCACATATGAGTGAAATCATATGGTGTTTGTCTTTCTCTGACTTACTTTGCTTAGCATAATAATCTCCAGCTCTTTCCATGCGTTGCAAATGGCAAGACTTCATTCTTTTTCATGGCTGAGTAATATTTCATTGTGTATATATACCACATCTTTATCCATTCATCTGCTGATGGACAGTAGAGCTGTCCCATAGTTTGACCATTGTAAATAATGTTGTTATAAACATAGGGATGCATGTATCCCTTGAATTAGATTTTTTTGTATTCTCTGAGTAAATATCTTGTAGTGCAATTGCTGGGTGGTAGGATAGCTCTACTTTTAACTTTTTTTTAGAAACCTTCATACTGTTCTCCAGAGTGGCTGCACTAGTCTGCATTCCTACCAGCAGTGCAGGAGTGTTCCCCTTCCTCCACATCCATCCTTGCCAACACCTGTTATTTCCTGTGTTTTTGATTTTAGTGATTCTGACAGGTGTGAGGTGGTATCTCATGGTAGTTTTGATTTGTATTTCCCTGATGACCAATGATGTTGAGTATCTTCATGTGTCTGGCCATCTGTGTATCTTCTTTGGAAAAATATCTATTTATGTCTTCTGCCCATTTTTTAATTGGCTTGTTCATATTTGGGTGAATTTTTTAAAGTTTTTTATATATTTTGGATACTAACTCTTTATTGGATGTCATTTGCAAATATGTTCCCCCATTTTGTAGATTGCCTTTTAATTCTATTGAGTGTTTCCTTTGCTGTGCAGAAGTTTTTAGTTTGATGTAGTCCTAATAGTTGATTTTTGGTTTTGTTTCTCTTGCCTTGGGGGACTTATCTAGAAAGAAGTTACTACAGCTGATGTGAAAGAGGTTATTGCATTTCTCTAGGGTTTTTATGGTTTCAGGTCTCACATTTAGGTATTTAATCCATTTTGAATTTATTTTTGTGGATGGTGTTAAGAAAGTGGTTCAGTTTCATTGTTTGCATGTTGCAGTCCAGTTTTCCCAGCACCATTTGTTGAAGAGACTTTTTCCAATGGATATTCTCTCCTGCTTTGGTTTTTTTTAAATTAAAAAAATTTTTTTTAAAGATTTTATTTATTCATGAGAGAGAGGCAGAGACACAAGGCAGAGGGATAAACAGGCTCTATGCACGGAGCCTGATGCAGGATTTGATCCCAGGTCCGCAGAATCACGCCTGCAGATGCTGCTAAACTGCTGAGCCACCCAGGCTGCTCTCTCTCCTGCTTTGTTAAAGATTATTTGAACATATAGTTGTGGGTTTATTTCTGGGTTTTCTATTCTGTTCCATTGATCTATGTTTTTGTGCCAGTACCATAGTGTTTTGATCACTACAGCTTTGGAGCTTTAATCTTTGGTGATAAGGGCATGACTGAAAATCTCTATACACCCATAGCACATAATCATGAATTTAATTTCATTGCCAGAGCCTTTGTCTAGCACTGTTTATAGAGATCATTAGTGTCTGTGCCTGTATACTGGGCTCTCTTGCTGGGTAGTGTGCATAGCAGGGAGGACTAGGGTCTATGCTGGAGTGTGAGAAACAAACTAAATACGAGTTTTCTATAAATGATTTGATGCTAACTTATGTTTTAGAATGTGTCATAAATTTTCTATCATTGCCTCATATTAAAAAGCTATTATCACTAAAAATGTGAAAAAAAATCTAGTACACCATTATTTTACTTTTTCAAAATTTGATCTGTCATATTTGTTTCTTGTGGAGTCAATAGAGCATGTGCATTCTGGCATCAGGCTGCCAGATTCCAAGCCTGACTCAAAAAGTTATTCACTTATATCTGGAACATGGGCATGTTACTTAGTGTCTCTGAATTTGGGTTTTCCTGGTGATAAATAATAAAATTATCGTGGAGATTACATGAGACAGTATATATGTAAAGTACTTAGAACAATGTGTGGAGTTCAGTAGTGGTAATATTATTCTGTATATATGTTTTTCTGCAGAAAACACTTGAAAGTAAATTTTCATATATCTTCAGACTTAGGACTTCTGGAATCTTCTGGCATCTCTAAAAGAATATTACGATTTAACTATTTAAGCATTAAGCAATTCAAATTTTGAGTTTTGTCCTTGCTTTCACAAGGAATCTGGTGAAATTATTTTACCTATTACATAAGGACTTTATTTTAAAATAAGAGTAAAATACAAAAAAAAAAAAAAAAAAAAGTAGGGATCCCTGGGTGGCGCAGTGGTTTAGCGCCTGCCTTTGGCCCAGGGCGTGATCCTGGAGACCCGGGATCGAATCCCACGTCGGGCTCCCGGTGCATGGAGCCTGCTTCTCCCTCTGCCTGTGTCTCTGCCTCTCTCTCTCTCTCTCTCTGTGACTATCATAAATAAATAAAAAATTAAAAAAAAAAAAGTAAAGTACTTGCTGTATTCTCCATAGTTTACTCTTTTCTCTCTTAAACACATCTGACTTCCAGGCAGTGTGTTAGACTCTGGGGATGCAACAGTGGAAAAAAAAAGCACACATGTTCCCTGTCCGCTATACATCTAGTGTAATAAGGGAGTCGGTCTGTCTTACTTTTAATCACACAGGTAACTAAATTCTACTAAGAACTGGTCTTTAGATCTATGAGAGCATTTGACAGGGAGAACTCACTGAGTCTAAGGGTTCAAGAAAGGCTCACTTCAAGAAGCAACTTAGGTTGAGATCCAAGGAGGGATCAGTGTCATTAACTAGAAAAGGAGTAAATGTGGCAGTGCGTGCATTTCTAACAGAAACAGGAAGGAGCTATTATATATGAAGGATATGCATTTAAAAATAATGAATTCTTATTTTTTGCGGTGGTAGTATTTTCCTGTTAAATATATTATTTAATTTAAATATAAATTCTAATTACTGCATATAGAAAAATCAATCATAAAATTTGACTCCTAATTAACTATGATTTTAAAAAATAGATTCTTTCTTAAAAATAGAGCACATTCATTCTCTTTTTGTACGTTGGCACCATTTATTAGGTGATAGTTAACAAAAGGAGAACCATTTTGTTATTCTAAGTGTACTGCAAATTATGAGTAATTTATAGTTTTTGACTGACTTAGAATTAACTACTCTTTTATAATTCTAATTTTTTTTTCCGTTCTTATATTCGTGGCAAGAAACTACACAAGTTCTATAGTTTGTCTATAGTCACATAACTGTTGAAGTATAAAGTTGCATAGACTTGAGTAAAAATACCTAAGAAACATATTCTGTTAATAATCACATTTCAATTCATTTTTAGAAACTCCATATCCCTGTGACTTAAGTTTTTTTTGTTGTTGTTGTTAGAATATTATTTTTAATGATTGCATAATACAAGTGTGGCAGTTGCCTCCACCTGCTAGAGTATGGCACCAGTCCCTCTTCTTCTAAGTATTTTTTGGAAGTCCAAAGAGTATCTCCTGCCGATTCCTGCAGCTATCTGGTGTCAGCCAGCCTGGCATTAGTTTGAACTTACTTCTTTCCTTCTGGCCACGCCCTGAGGTGTGTCATGTTCCCTGGGCAGCGCCACTTTCCTTGTGTCTCTGATCCATTACAGAGACCAGCTGGGCCGGGCCACTGAACCATTCCTAGGGCTCACTAGTGAAGCAAAGTCTGAGAGTTTAATCTGTGAAAAGACTTTTCATTCTTGATTTAATTTAATTTATTATTAGTATTATTTTTTAAAAGATATTATTTACTTATTCATGAGAGACAGAAAGAGAGAGGCAGAGACACAGGCAGAGGGAGAAGCAGGCTCCATGCAGAGAGCCTGACGTGGGACTCGATCCCAGGATCCTGGGATCATGCCCTGGGCCGAAGGCAGATGCTCAACCGCTAAGCCACCCAGGGGTCCCTTGATTTAATTTTACTAATGGCAATATAGGACTATTCACGTTTCCTAGGTTGTTTCAGTAAATTGTATTTCTCTAACAATTTGCCCATTTAATCTGTATATCTTTAATTACAATTATATTCCTTTTTTTCCTGATACTGCCTCTTTCTGCCTTCTCTTTTTTCTTAATCACACTGAAGGTTTAATGGTTTATTTTTATAGTCTTTTTCACAGAGCCAATATTTGGCTTTGTCGACAACATGATTGCTTCCTATTTTAATATTTTTTGCTATGGTTTTTATTACCTCTTTCCCTGTATCTTGGCTTCCTTCACTGGGAGCCCCCCAGTGTTCTCGATTAAAGCCTTATCCCACTCTTCTTTCGCCTTTACTTGAATGCTCAAGACTGTACATTCTCCCTAAGTGTTGCTTCGGTTGCGTCCCGAAGTTGTGACGTGCGCTCTATTTGTTACTGTTCACTTCTAGTCTCAGGAGATGTCTGTTCCTGGGATGGTGGCTCCCTTGTCTTCTAGTTTTCGAGTACACCTTTTCCTTTATTCTCTAAAGCTTCATCTAGTTTTAAAGATGCCCAGCTGGCACCTTTACTTTTCTACATGCTGTTTCATAATCTCGATCACTTCGCTTTTACTGATGTCCCTTCCTCTATGCGGATGTTCCTCAGTCTTTTTCTACCCTCTGCAGTCAGTCGCACTGCAGGCAGTTTAGGAAGAAAAACAAATGAAGAATTGTGTTCCCCGCCCCACCTCCCGCTCGAGTAAAATGTGAGCAAAATGTAGTGCATTTGCAGGACCAGACTAGAATGTCCTTGCCACAAACTGCAGGGAGGAGGACAAGGCCTCCAGGGCCGGGAAAGCCGCCTGGCAGGTGATCTCTCCGTGGCTCTCTGAGACCTTGACACCTGCTTGCTTGGCTTGTGCATTGCCTTTCCGCTTGAGGGTTGCCTCCCTCCCCTCCATCTTCATCCTCATCCTTCCTTTCTCCTGTCCCCTCACGTCTTCTTCCATCCCCTGAATCCTCACTGTTTGACTTGATTTGTTTTTGTTTTTTTTTTGTTGTTGTTGTTTCCACCTCCACCCCACTCCCACATACACACATGTTTCAAAAGTCGAAAAACCAGGCGACCCTGGTGGCCCAGCAGTTTAGCGCCTGCCTTCAGCCCAGGGCGTGATCTGGAGTCCCGGGTTCGAGTCCTGCGTCGGGCTCCCTGCATGGGGCCTGCTTCTCTCCCTCTGCCTCTCTCTCTCTCTCTCTCTCTCTCTCTCTCTCTCTCTGTCTCTCATGAATAAATAAATAAAAATAAAAAAAAAAGATCCCCCCCGCTAGACACTTCTGGATCCAGGTGCAATGATCCATAGAAGGGCCCTAGGGTATCGACTTGCTCCCATGCAAAGAAACCCTGAAAGGGGAAAAAAGAAAAAAAAAAAAAAAGATCTGCACCGCCCTTTCGCACAGGGAGTGGCTCTCATCCGCCCCCGGGGCCCAGTCCCAGGGCGCTGCCCCTTTAAGCAGAGACGGCCTGGGGAGCCGCGGGGGGGGGGGGGGGGGGCGGGGTCTCGGGGTCGCGGTCGGGTCGCAGGGCGTCGGTTGGCCCCTGGAGAGCAGCGCCCTGCACGGCGGGAGACCTCGGTAGCTTGGGGGACGGGCGCCCCCGAGGCCGGCGACCTAGGTCAGGTGCTCCGGGCGGGAGGGACTCCGGGCGCCCCAGGTCACCGCCCCCCCCCCCCCAGGCAGTTGGCCTCTGGGCCCCGCCCGCCCTGGTGCAGGGATGAGCTTCCTTGGGCCCCGGCTCCCTCCGGCTGTGCTCTTGCCAGAAGCTGCTTTTAGAACCACCTGGAAGACCCTGGGGCTTGGGGGAGGGGGGGGGAGGATGCCCCTTGGGTGGCAGGAGGAGTGGCACCTGCCTGCAGGGGATGCTCTTGAAACATCGAGTCGTTTGCCTCAACTCCCCCTCCAGGTGACGCTCCTGTGGGTGGACTTAACATTGTAGGTGTTTCAGGATCAGGTATGGAGCTTTTCTGCTAAAAAACAAACAAACAAAAAACCACCTTCGTGTATGTGCGCTTGACAAGGCTGCTGGCTGTGTGGCTGTGCTGGTCGAGGCTCTCTAAATAGAGGGCTTGCAATGTGAAGCAGCGGCGCGTGGTTCTTTTGAAATGTTCCAAATGTACCTTGCCTTTTGCCTTTTTTTTTTTTTTTTTTTTTTTTAGAGCTGGCAAATTCTAGTGTACACAGGTCTCTATCCGCGTGCATGCACGTTCATGGGTGCATCTGTATGTTCATATGTGTGTCTGCATACTGTATGGAGGTAGTGGGGTTTTTTGTTTTTATTGTTGTTGCTGTTTTTTGGATTTTATTTATTTATTCATTCATTCGTTCATTCATTCATTCATGAGAGGCACAGAGAGAGAGAGGCAGAGGGAGAAGCAGGCCCCATGCAGGGAGCTCCATGCAGGACTCGATCTCACGATCCTGGAGTCACATGCCCTGAGCCAAAGGCAGAGGCCCAACCACAGAGCCACCCAGGTGCACGTGTATGTAGTGCTTTTTTAAAGATTTTACTTATTTATTCATGAGAGGCACAGATTGAGAGGTAGAGACACAGGCAGAGGGAGAAGGCTCCATGCAGGGAGCCCCATGTAGGACTCGATCCTAGGTCTCCAGGGTCACGCCCTGGGCCAAAGGCTGATGCTAAACCGCTGAGCCACCCTGGCTGCCCTGTAGTGTTTTTTTTTATCTACTGTTTGCGTGACTTAAACTGATTGGAGTTTGGCAAAAGTACGCGTCCACTCCTGTAGTTCTCCGTAAATGTAAAATACTTACCGAGGAGTTGGTATTGACTTTTCAAATGAAGAATTAACTTAGAATTACATTTTTAAGACCATTTAAATTGCGAAATGAGCTTTTAACTGGCTTAAAAATTAGAGAAAATAACAGGAATTTTGCAGTTAGCTTGCTATGGAAAGATGTAGATTGAAGTTAGTTTTATCTGAAGGGAAGTGACTCAAAAGGATGATGGACAAATGCGGTTATGTCTTTGGTAATTAAATCTGCAGATTCACAGATACTAACTGTTTGAAGAAGAGATACTCATTAGAGCTGAAATTGCAAATGGGAAATTTTCTGCTTAGCGTAAATGAAAATTATTGAATCTCAAAGAAGAAATTAGCCTTTTGTCTAAATTGATCCTTGCATAGGGTGGCAGATTTTTCTAATTAGTTCTAATGAAAAATTAGTTCATTTATTCATTCTAATTATTGATTGATGGGTTCCTGTAATGTTTGTAAACTTTCTGATAAAATCATCACATGATTTTAGGGCACTCAGTGGACTTAAGAAATCATTTAATATCTGATTACTAATGGCCTAATGATAATTTATTTTTATAATAGTATAAATGCAAATGGAAAGATTGTTTTTTAAAAAACCTTGAAATAATTTAGATTTTAGTTGTTGACAAATAGACAATGAGGGGTTATTTAAGATGTAATGTTTTTTTTTTTTAGAGCTGGCTTGTGATGATTTTTAAAAGACACACTTTAGTTAAACCAAATAGAACTTATAACCCACAAATAAATATCCCATTGGAATTAATGGTTAATTGAAAATATTTTGGGTATGTAGGATACATTTCACCTCAATTATAGCATTAAGCAATCTTATTTGCCTACTTGTTTTGTGAGATTACTTGCCTCCCTGATGACTGGCTTTGGAAGTAACTTACTACTCTAAGTGCTTTTACATGTATTGTCTCTTTTGGATCCTTGGAATAACTTGTGAAGGGAGGTAGGGCAAATATTTTTATCCTTATTTTACAAGCGAAGAAATTGAACTCAAGAGATAGCTACTTTTAAGGAAGCATAGCTAAATAGGTCCCAGTCTTTTGGCTCCTGTATTTATATTTTTTATATATATTTAGTACATTTGAAGTATGCTCAGTAAATATTTGTCATATGAATTAGCAGAAATAATTTTCTTTTTTAAAAAAAATAATTTTCATCATAAAAGCAACGTATACTCATTAAGGATTTAACTAGAAATCTCTTTAATACAACTGATCATATTTTATCGGCAATTTAAAATCTGATCATAGACCCGGTCTGAATGAAGAAGGTTATCTAGAGAAATTTATGTCCAATTTTAGGGATAGGTAGGGAGAAAATTAAGTAAAGTGTTCATTTTATTAGAGTTAAAAGGGAAATGGAGTAAAGGAAGGGCTGTGATAGAACTTTAAATGGTGGCAATTTGTTAAAACAAGAATTTGCAACAAATGAACTTCCAAACCTTCCAAACCAAAGTTATGGAACTTACAGATGATACCAATATCCTTGTTTCTCTTGTAGCCACTTAGTGGATTATTTGGACTATGGACAGAAAAGATAAAAGATGGTAGAAATATTTATTTGCTTAATATTTGATAGTTTCATCGTCCTTGATAAAACATTTTGTTTTGTACCTCCTCTTACTAATGCCAGTCTTAAGTCTGTGTAGTACATGACTTTATACTGTAAACACTTGCTGCACAATTAAATGTGGAGCTTCTTTGGGGAATGATTTTGAAGATGGAAGGAATGGGCAAAAAATAGGTACCTCGAAACAAAGTTAGTTGCCTTCCCAAATTCTATTATACTCTCTACATACTTGTCTTGAAATATTTAGCAGTAGATCGTCTCTTTGTGTAACATTTTGAGGGTAAAGATTATGAATTTTTATGTTCTTTCCAGATATGAACAAAAAGAGGTATTTGTTAAATGGATGAGAAGCAAGAGAAAAATCAGATATGCTAATGGATATGAGTATCTGGGGGGTTAATACCAGCATGCACCGTAAAAAATGCTGCTTTATGTGAAAAAAGAGAAGGTTGTGAGATAAAAGAGATAACCAGCATTTGTCAAAGAAGTAAATTCAGATGATGCTTTAGATCACAAAACTGGCAGTAGTTGCCCTTTGCTCTCTCCTGAAAGTTTTAACAATAATAAATGCTTCTTAAAGTCCTCATTAACAGAAAAAAAAAGTTTGGCGGGAAGATCTGAGTGTCTTTTCAGAAACACCTTTGCAGCTGTTCAATTTGTATCTATAGAAATACCTGTTCTGTTGGATATGGTGGTTGGGAGCTCAAGCAGTCGGGCTGTGCCACTTAGTGCAGGTTATTTGTCCTCAAAGCCTCTATGACCTTATTGCTAAATTGGGGATAGTAAGAGTACCTCCTTCGCAAGGTTAACGTGAGGATTATTAAATACGACAGATCAGATATAGTCCATAGCACAGATTTATAAGGAACTCTCAATAAATGTGAATTACTACAATGAGTAATATTCAACAGTTTTTGACCTGCGTAAATAGAATTTCATATGATTCAATCTCATATTACTAGCATCATGGGTTTTTTTGTAATTTGTGTTCAGATTTTCACATTTGATTAAGAATAAACTTTCAGTCTTTTATACGTTAAAAGAGACTTATTTTTCACTTACTAGTTTTCTAAAAGGAATTGTTAGAGGTTCTCTGAAAATGCCAGCAATCCTATATTTTTATCTGTTTTAAAACTAGCCTTATTTATGTCAACATGTCAAGAAACTTAATTCTTTGTTTACATTTATTGAGGCTCAATAACTTAAGAATTATAAAATATATGTAGTAAAGATACAATTGAAATTTACTACATGTATTCCTACATCATAGTTTAAAGTTGATCAAGCAATGCTATGTTGTGGGTGGTAAAAATTTTACAAGTTTCATTTATATAATATGATGGTTATTTAACTACAGAAAGAAAAGCGTGATCCATAAATGATACAGAAAATTTACTGAGCATTCCAAGTGCTTTATGTTTGAAGAGAGAATTTAGTTTTGACCTTACAATTTCTTTAAGTCAAACATTGGCAATTTGATAATTTTCTATAAACTTCAGGGGACATTAACATCGATATTTAAGGTTTTAAAATGCTTTTTTATTTTGATTTTTTTTATAAAAGCACATTTTTTAAAAGCCAAATTTTGTTTTAAAATAAGTAGTGAAGTTAAAAAAAAAAAAAAAAAGTAAAAAGTAGTGAAGTGCTTTTGAATAGGAACCACAAGGTGGCAGGATTGTATTTTTGCAGATTCTTTTTGCTTTGATGTACAGCAAACTCCTGGTTATCTAAAATCAGAAGTTTTCCATGTGATTAACTGTTAAGCATTTTATATACCAGAACTTTTAAATTTTAACTTTTCCGGTGGAAAAATTCCTAAAGTACACTCCATGCTTTCCAGAATTCCCAAGCAGAAGAATAGAACTCAGCCTTTATCAGTGAGCCATTTGAATACCAGTTATTGGATTGTGTCAAGATGAAGTGATAACAGCTAAAGGTGGTGTGGAGGGAGTGAGGACTGGTCCCAGCAGAGACTGGATTTTTGTGCTCTCGAGCTGTGCCTGACGTCAGCCTGCCTTTTGCTTATCAACGTTTTTTCCTAATAAAGTGAAGTGAATCATGTCAAGTGCCAGACTCTGGCATGGCACAACATGGTTTTGTGCATGATGAAAAGCAAATGAAGGCAAACATTACCTTCTCCCAGGGGATTTTGTGACAGGTTGTTGGAGGGAAGGAAAATGAACTATGAGGCCTTGAAAATTTGTCATCAGTGGCCCCTCTAGACAAGGAGGAATAGTAATGAGGAACATTAGAAACTAGAGTAACTATTTGCGTAGCAACCTTAAAAAATCTTTCTTATAATATTTTAGACTCAATTGGACATACTTTATATGGATGAGATAATATTGATTACAAAGATGTGTCTAGGTGTGCGTGCATTTCCCTGTTTTGCTGATCTATTCATTGGAGAGCTGTTCGCAGGCATTTTGTGTCTTTACTGGTGATTCAATAAGCATTGGGTAAAATCTTGAGCCTCTTGGACTTTTCAGTTTATTTCTGGATGCTGCTTTTTTTTTTTTTTTTTTTTTTTGCCACGGCTTTTCCCTGCCCTCCCATATACTTGCAGGTCGAGAGTTGTTCTGTGTATCTGTTAACAAAAAAAATTGGACTAATCGAGAGGTTTCCTTCTGGATTTCTTTCCTTCATTAATAATTTGCATATTTTTTGAATCTTTTAAAAGATACTGTATATAGAGTTCATCGGACCAAATATCAGAGGGAATCAATTTGACCTCACATAAGCACTAAGTAAAGCAGTTGTTGGGCTCAACTGATGAAGGGGAGAGGAGGAGGACGTGTGTTTCTCTGGCTGCCGCTAATGTTCATCTACCTGATGCCTGCCGCTCTTCTGCTCTCCATAGTGATCATCAGCTTCTGGAGGCCTGCGTGTTTGCCTTCATCTTTCATTCAGCCCTTCTGGGGTAACTGGAGACCTCTTATAAGCGTTCCAGAGAAGCCAAGGAAATGACTGATAAATTAACTCTACCTGAAATGGATATTAGCGCATAGACACTTGATCCTTGCTTCTCAGTTCTCCTTGGTAGTAACAACTTTTTTTTTTTTAAACTTCTAGTAGATGAAGAGGTATAAGTTTCATAACTAAAACATATGGATAAGTTTTCCTAACTTGTAATTTTCGACTGTATAAATTTTCTTCCCGGCAAGGTACTATATGTTTTTAAGTAAAAATAATCTTACTCAAAATTTGCAAAAGTGTTTTTGTGGATTATATAAAAGATTCATGGTTTAAGAACAGGCTATAAACCCTCCCTGTTGCATTAGAGCAGTTTTTGTGTAATTGTACACCCTTAAACTAACTTTGAGATTACCTGAAGGATCAGATGTGAGAGCTCAGCTGTGTTAACATCCTCTTAAACACTCTGCAAAACAAAGTATTAGCGAACAGCTCACCTGAGATGGTACCTAGTTTGAACATTTCACTCCAAGATAGCTAGAATCTCATTAAAAGGATTTAAAGAATTAGCCCACAATTTCAGTATTTTTCTGATTCTAAATGTAGTTTTAAGATCTATTTAATTCTTGTTTTGATGAAGGGATTTTGGGTTAAAAAATACATTGTATTGAATCAATTTTTTTAAGAAATTAGAATTGGTAAAGGGGCAGTTAGTTACAGCCCTGGAATGCCAAGCTAAAGAGTGTGGCTTTATCCTGCAGGTAGTGTGTAATCACTAAAGGACTCTAACTGAATGACAGACAAGAAAATTAAGAAAATTTTAAGAATTTAGCCTGGAAGCAGTATACAGGATGAATTTGTTTGGATCTGGCTGGATAGAGATTGGGATCAGATTGACCAGATGATATGGTGATAATCTGGAAGTCTTACATGGGTCTGGATTAGGTTGGTGGCAGTGCGACTAGAGAAAGGAAAGGCAGAGATAGTATCAGGGAAGAATTGATAAGACCTAGCAAATCGCTAAGTGTGTTTCAGAAAAAAAGTGTTATGTAAAATTTCTATTTCTGTCCGAGACAGAAGTCTCAGACATAGGCTCGTCTTCTACAGGAAAACTATTTCTGTACATTTAGTGTATTTCAAAGTCTTCATTATAAAGGAAATAATGCTACTTGATGTAAAGCTCAACAAGGAAGACACTGTTGATTTTGAGCCTGATTTCGTAGAATGATATGGCTAAAAGTGAAAGATCATGGTGTAGTGGTTCTCAAATAGTAGTAGCCTCAAAGTCACTTGCTTTATTGGGAATGGGGGAGAATGCTCTCAAAGGCTGCAGAGTGTCGAGGCTAAGAGCACGGAGCGTATGTCGGTCTATAGGTTTGAAAGCTGGGTCCGCCCTTTACCATGGGCAAGCCACTTAATTTCTCTGTGTCCCAGTTAACTATTAGGGGTTCCAGGAACTAAATCAGATAAAACCTAGAAAATGCATAGAAGATTGCCTGGCACATCATAAATGCTGAATAAATGGTAGCAGCTGTTGTTGCTATATTTCCTACGTCTTGGAGATTGCAATCCATACCTTTGACATTGGGCTCAGGAATCTGTTTTTAAAATATCCCTACTCTGATCACCAAGTATGAAAACTCGTTGCAATCTGCTTTTCTACCTCCATATAATAGTGTTTAAACCGCTCTATCCATTTTTATCCTTTATTTTGACGTTCCAAAGATGGCCATGTTTTTAAACAGTATGTGCTACTATTGTAGCACACTCGGTCAGGACTCCTTTTGAGGACCTCACCTAAATCCTTCTGGAAATTCCTCCCAGGCTCCCTCATTTCTCCCCACTCTGTCGCCCCAGTGGAACTGAGGCTCCTCAGTTCCAGCCCCACAGGCTGCTTCTCCCAGAAACAGATTAGTGCTCCGTTGGTCTTGAACCCCACATTCCAGCTCTGATTACTTCCAGCCCTATCTATGCTCTCAGAAATATCCTTATAAATCTTATTTGGAAAAATAATATAGTCTTATTTACTAATTGCAATTGCAAAGTTTTTAAATGCATAAATATCAGTATTTTGCTTTTTTCTTTCTTTCTTTCTTTCTTTCTTTCTTTCTTTTCTTTCTTTCTTTCTTTCTTTCTTTTCTTTCTTTTCTTTCTTTTCTTTCTTTCTTTCCTTTCAACCTTGTTCTCTAATCCTTTGATTATGGCTGGTGCCTTCCTCTGGTTTAATGGTTCTTAGCCCTGACTAAGCCCTGGGGAACTTTTAAAACCTACTAATGCTCAGGACTCAGATAGACCAGTTACGTCAGGACGGGCCTGAGTATCTGTATTTGTGAAAAGCTTCCCACTTGACTCTTAGGTTTCTGTCTGGGCTGAGAAGCGCTGAAGTAGGCCCAGTCTCATCACCTGCCTCACCGCAGTCTGATCAGACAAAGGAGTGCTTCAGCCCTCTGAGGTGAATACAGCTTCTCTAGTCTGGCCAAGTATTTGAGGCAGATAAAGAGGAAGCTTATGTAAGCCTCTCCATGTACCCCTGTCTCCATGCTTTAGACCTTTTATATGCCATCCCCGTGGTAGGTCAAGGTTACATACTCTCCGTTACATACTCTCCTAGAACTGCAGAGTTTTCCTCAATAGTGCAGGCGTTTCTTCTATACCATGATACGTATGTTCCTCAAAACCTCATTTTACAGAACTGCACGGGGAAAAAAATAAGGCAGTTTATGGAGAAAACAGAGTTGGGGCCAACCACTCAACACTCAGGCAGCTTTGTAGCCAGAGCAGTAAGCGAACAAAAAATTGGTACCGGCTCGATATAGCTGGAAGCTCTCCTGGTAGATATCAAAAATACACACACAAAAAAGTAGAGTGAAATGCCAGCAATATTTTAATGAGAGCAGAGGCGGCAGGTGCTAAGATAACGCAGAAGGCAATGGAGCTCCAAGCCAGTGGGGGCTGTGGTGAGGCTGGTACAGGAGGCAGCCAGGCTGCCATGAGCTGGAAGCTGCACAGAGCTTGGGGGGCCGGGGGGGGGGGGCTCCTGATGGAAGCACTTGCTTTTAAGTTTTGTTAAATACAAACGAAAGGCCTCTTGCTGCTGCTATAGCAACAGAGTTGAGAGCTTTTTTTCCCTCTCTTGTTAAAGGTTGCAGTTCACTGACTGTTCTGACTCCCCTTGTGTAGGAAAAATCCCCCTGAATCAACAAAACTTTGGTGTTACCCTGACATGGTTTTTTCCGTCGACTGATCACTCGTGAACTAATTTGCCTTCCAGAAACACATGCATGTTGTAGCGAAGTGGACCGACCATATACCACGATCTGTAATCCTAGACTAATTTGTGGCATGACTTGACTTAGCTTCTTTCTCACTAGAATGTAAGCTCCCTGAGGTGGCACTGGGACGCTTTTGAAATCTGGTCCCAATAGGCATTTCCTGAATAAATGAATGAATGAATGGATGAATGACTCAGAACTTTTCTAATATAAGTGGTGGGAGCAAGTAGAGATAGGAGCATGGAGTGTGCTTTTTATTTTTTTATTTTTTTTGGAGTGTGCTTTTTAAAAAATGAAACATGAGAGTGACCTAACCTTACAGAAAGTTTAGGAGGTCGAGGAGGAAATAACCCCCGAGCCTTTCCTTAGTCATACTCTAAAACAATTATTATTATTACATGGCCTTTTGAAGTATATATATTCTATATTATAACAAATTATCCTAAAATTGAATGGCTTAAAACAATAAACATCCTTTCTAAGGATGCTGGGAATTTGGGAGAGACTTAGCAGGATGGTTTGGGATGGTTCTGCTTCAGGGTGTGTCATGAAGTTACAGTCAAGATGTCAGTCACAGCTGCAGTCCTCACTGGGCTAAAGGATCCACCTCTAAGGTGGCTCACTCACACGGTTGGCAAGTTGATGCTGGATCCTGACAGGCTGCACCTAAATCTCCTGCTACGTGGAACTCCCCATAGGCCCACATGACAGTCTTCATGGCATGGCAGCTGGCTTCTCTCAGAGAGAACGATCAAAGAGACAGTAAAGCAGAATCCTTATTATGCCTTAGTCTTAGAAATCATACACCGTCATTTGTGCAATATTTTTCTCAGGGCAGCAGCACTATTCACTATGGAGAAGAACGTTACAAGGGTATGAAAACCAAGAGGGGCGGGTCATTGGGGGCCATCTTGAAGGCTGGCCACGACACATATGCATTCATGCTTATAGGTGTCATCATAGGTCATGCATAGTCCTGTCTTTTTGTTCATTTAACATTATATGCGTATTTTCTATGTTGCTTAGTTTCTATTATTTTTCACTGACTCTAACTCCCTAATTTCTTTTGTTTCTAAATACGAGATTATAGAACATGATAGTTAGACTTAATTTTTTCTAAAATTCAATTTAGCAGTCAATGAGGACTCTCTGTGCATAGCTAAGCATTTTAAATTTGCCAATATATTCTTTTTTTTAAATTTTATTCATTTATTCATCAAAGACACAGAGAGAGGCAGAGGGAGAAGCAGGCTCCACGCAGGGAGCCCATTGTGGGACTCGATCCCAGGTCCCTAAGATCACGCCCTGAGCTGAAGGCAGACGCTCAACCACTGAGCCACCCAGGGATTTCCCCAATATATTCTTGAATATATGAAAATGTAAGCTAAGTACATACATATAAAATACCTCAATTATGAGTATAGTAAGCAGTATAGAAAATGATTTTTCTTTTTTTTTTCATGATTTAATCTGTTCTGGCATTGTTTTCTGAAAATTACTATGATTGGATTGCAGGTAAAGATTCTTTTAAACTTTATTAGTCTTAAGGGCAAATGAACATAAATTTGCAAATACAATTTTTTTTTTCGTGAAATCCTCGAGTCAAATGCTACACATTTAAGGATTTAGACATATCTTTTAAAGGCCATTTTGGAAGAGAGAACAGTTTTCTTTTTCTAAACTTCCTGATTAAATTCAGTAATCTGAATTTATTCTCGTTGACCTCTCTCTGGCTTCAAGTGTATAGTGTTCTTATATGTTGGCTGTTTAGCCATCTTAACTTCAGAAGTGCAACTAGTCTCTCAGCTGCAGTTTAATTAGAACTATTGTTTTTATAATTCTGGATAGACTGAAGATTAATATGTCAGAAAATTTGTGAATATGTCATGAGTTGAATTTTATTTATAGATGTCAGATCGTTACCACTTTTCAAAGAGGTTTTCGTGGGCTTTTAAACTGAAATTCTGTAATTTTAGGAAATTACACATAGTTTTTATATTCATTTATACTTTCCTTAGGCTTATACACAGAAGGTGAAGTCCGTTTTGTTACTTTGTCAAGTAAAATTGATCCCTCTGGTCTAACACTTGAGCAATTCATATGCAGGATTTTCTTATAGGATCAACTTTAGTTTTAGGATTAGTTGGGGGAAGGACTAAAATTATTAAGTGAATTTCTTTCATTGAAAAGAGTGACATGATTTCAATTATTTTTTAATTTCTCAAGCTCTTAAATATACATCTAAAATCTTGTTTATAATTACACATTAACTTGCTTTTTATACATTATATATATTTTATATATAAGCTTTGCTTTTCACAGATAACTAAACAGAGCTTCTAAATATTTCCAGACATTTACCATCTTAATGGACATTATATTACGTTACATTATATTGCATTGGTTTCTTTCCTTGTTCCTTACTCTCTTCCATTCCAGTTTTAGAACTTTTTAAGTTACTTCTTATCCTTTTGCCGTTCTCTCTAAATTCTTCACATCCTCTTTTTTCATGTGAAAATAGTCTCTATCAAATTCTTTAAACATCCAGATACATACCATAAGTAGGGTAACTTTCAATATCTTGTAACTTACAATAATAGACTTTTAAGCTCTATTTGTATATTTCTATATTGTATAAGGTTTATTTTTATTTGGATTTTTGTGTTGTATTTGTGCTCATTGCATTTGCAGGCTTGTAAATGACTTGTTGAAGTAGATGACCCATCTGACTAAAAGTAGTATGGGCCAGAGTATATCTTGAACATTTGCTATAATCACAGAGAAACGCTCAGAAGGCTTGCTAGAAATATATCATTACTGCTTGCTTTTGTTGTGCAGAGTCTGCTCTTATTTTCTATAAAAGAGATTAAAGGAGGCTGTTATGATACAGAGCTTACAGAGCCATGTTTTCTATTATGCATTACCTTTCTAAAAATGCTTATATGTGAAATAGATGTTTAATGTTTTGTGACTTGAACAAAACAAGGTACTTAGTCAAATGATAGTAATTGTTATTTTGCCAAAATAGTAATATTCATGTATATGTATGTTGGCAATCTAGGAATCACTGGTCTGGATTATTTTTATTGTATGATGGTTTCTGTGTAATTCATATACTTATTTGTTATAGTGATAGAATCATTTAAAGTAATGATTATATTTTGATAACTTGGTTTCCTTTAAAATCACTCCCCAAATGCCTTCACAGGCTAAGAGCCTTTACCAGAATTTCTTCCTAGTCTTTGCTCTTGTCCTTCCTCCTTTCAGCCTTCATTCTGTATCTGGAATCACCTTTCTGAAATCCAGAACACACTCCTGTAGTAATGCCTTCGGTATCTGCTCTCGTTTCCTAGAGGCAGGGTTGATATTTGGCTGCGTTGCGCTAGGAGGGTGAAATTGGCTATTTACAACCAGCATCTATTCTGATTGCCTGGAGCTCATGTGTTGTGGGGTAAATTTCTGATTCTTTAGCAGTGTTTTCAAGATCTGGGGTAATCAGAAGATCTCTGGATACTTCTGCCTCCATTTTCTTCCATTCTGTGATTATTTCAGATGTCCCTACTTCTTGGGCATCTTCCACAAAGATGCTGTGCCTTTCTGCCTGTTTCGTACATGCTTTTCATTTTCCTTGAAATTCTTTCTTTTTTGGGGGGCTGATGTTTGTAAGATTATTCATGAAAATTCAATTTGGGAGAAAATTCCTTTTTGTAACCTTTCCTGACTACTCAACACCTACAATCCTCCCCCAGCCCCCTCTACTTGTTTACCTCCTTCTATGCTCTCCTTGGTACCTGTGGCACCTAAGACGTCATACTTATTACTTTGCACTTTATTTATTGCTTGCAGATGTACCACCCTTCCTGGACTATGGAGCTATCACAGTGCTTAGCCCAGATTATCACCAAAGAAGTAATTTCAGTGAAGTGGAAAGAAATTGGTTTTTTGAACCAGGCAGACCTGAGTCCAAATTTCAGGTCTGTCATTTAACAGCAGTGGTTGAATTAAGTTCTCCTCTCAGTTTGCTCCTCTGTGTATGTGATGATAATAGAGATGAGATGACTATTACACAAGATGATATGTAGAGTGCTTAGTGCATTGCCTGGTGCATAGTTGTTCAATTTTCCTAGTTAAATTCAGTTTAAAAGTTTTGTCTTGCCTTTTATTTTTCTCTTTGAACTTTAATCTGTAACAAGAATACAGTTTTTATCTGAAAGCATTTCTCCCTTCTAGTGCTCTGTGATAAAACTGAATGATGAGTTATATCACTAGTGCTGCTAAGGAAAAACACTGTTTACAAATTAAACAGAGCTGCTTCACTCTTTAAAGGAAGCCCAGAGACTAGCCCAGCTCCAGGCACAAAATGTTTGTGAAATAATATGCAATAGATACTTGTGGCGGGGAACTATCGTGGGAAAGAAACTGTCTTCCCTTCCTTGTTCTGGGCATGAAGTCACTTGATTTCTTGCTGGAGAAACAGGCATACCACAATCATGGGGGGAGAAAAAGACATAGAAGCTGATGGAGAGTTCCCCTCCTTAGCTTTTCTTGAGGAGAGACTAAGATGGTACAAACAGCCTTTTTGAAGGAGGCTGCCAGGACTGTTGCATAGTTTGGGACATTGAATAAATTGATGAGGGAAAAAAAACATAAAAGAAAAATATTAGGAATTACTCTGTGAACTAATTCAACAAATCACAGAGATTAAAGTAAAACTGGAGTTGTCCTTTTACCAAAACAAGGAAATCTTCTTTGGTTCTTGGGATGATTATTATGATTCTTTCTTAGGATTATTATCATACGGTTAGAGAACAATAAATCGAGTCCTATAAGGTGATTCTCAAAGCTGAAACATTTTCTTTTAGATACAGTCTGTAACAATACTGCTTATAGTAGGCTATTTTCAAGAAGTTTTCTAATTTAAAAGGTAAGTGGAGAACATTTGTTGACCTCTTTTGATTAAACTCAAATGACTGAAGCAGAAAGTAGTTCGGAGCACAAGGTTCGGAGCCTTACCTGCTCACGTTATTGTTGCGGGAAATACCAGGTACTTTGCTTGTATTATCTTCTCATTTTACATAGGAAGAAATAACTTTTGGAAATTTGAATTAAAGTCCAACTCCAAAGCTCAAAATCTGATTATTACTCTTTAAAGTTGCATTTAAAGGGGCGCCTGAGTGTCTCAGTCTGTTAACTGACTCTTGATTTCAGCTCAGGTCATGATCTCAGGGTCATGAGATCGAGCACTACAACAGGCTCGATGCTGAGCGTGGCTCCTGCTTGACATTCTCTCTGTCTCCCTCAAATAAAAAGTTGCATTTAAAATGTCAATTTTAGGGACGCCTGGGTGGCTCAGTGGTTGAGCGTGTCTGCCTTCCGCTCAGTGTGTGATCCCGGAATCTTGGGATTGAGACGCACATCTGGCTCCCCGTAAAGAGCCTGCTTCTCCCTCTGCCTATGTCTCTGCCTCTTTCTCTGTGTCTTTCATGAATAAATAAAATCTTTAAAAAAAAATAATATCGGGATCCCTGGGTGGCGCAGCGGTTTGGCGTCTGCCTTTGGCCCAGGGCGCGATCCTGGAAACCCAGGATCGAATCCCACGTCGGGCTCCCTGCATGGAGCCTGCTTCTCCCTCTGCCTATGTCTCTGCCTCTCTCTCTGTGATGACTATCATAAATAAATAAAATTAAAAAAAAATAATATCATAGATGCTTTTAAGGGTTCTTTGGAAGCGACATTTTAATTGGAATTAGAAAGAGTAAGCCAGCATCATTTTGGCTTTACTTCTCTTAGGCCATATAGAATCTTGCTGTTAAGAGAATGTGGAGAATTTTTGCTGGTACCAGAATCTTAGAAACATTGGGAGGCTAAATGTGATAGAAATAGTGACTCAAATAATCAAAGCCTTCACTAATCTGTTTAAAAAATGAAAGTAGGTCCTAGAACTTTTTCTATTTTGAAATAAGGAGACCTTGAAATCCACAGAAACTTAATTTTCCAAGTCCACCAATAATATAAGACGGCATGGGGGAGACTTAGATCAAATGCAAACGTTTAAAATAGATAACCTGTGTCATCAAAATTGAAAATTTGATCCAGCGTAGATCCTCCTTCTTCACTTTACTTCCCATACCATCCCTGGAAATCCTGCAGTTCCCCCATCTGCACTCTCTGCCTCTCCCTACCACTGAAGTCTTTGGAAATTATAAAGATGTTTGAAGCTACCAAGCCAACCACTGCTGACACTAAAAGAAGCAGCTTCAGCAGGATTTGGAGATTTCCAGTAAAGGTCTTGGTTTATAGATAGTGCTTTCTCTTTGATTGGGAGGAAGGTTGTTCCTGTTTGTTTGCTTCCGTTGGCTCTTCGGTCTATATCCTCAACAATCTTCCTGTTTCTTCTGTTTCTTTAGAGCTTGTTCCTCCTGACTTCACGGCACGTGAGGTTGCTCTAGCCATGCAAGTTTCCTTTATTTTCATGGGTTATCTTTGGTGTCCACAGCATGGATTCTTTTATTCTTCTTGCTCTAGAGAAATTACATGTTCTTTCCTTTAAAAGGAAAGAACCTTTCCTCTTTCCACCTTCACCTCAATATTTAAAAGCTTTTTTTTTCATGCACTGCTGTTGCTTTTGAATCAGAGTGATTAGACAGGTTTAGAATGTTGAATGAGTGCTTTTTTATATAGAAAAATTGACATTTGCAAAAGAGTGACAAAATAGAATCTTTGTAGCACAGGAAACATGGTGGACTGACATGCCTGGTATACTATATTTGAGGTGTGTGTGTGTGTGTGTGTGTGTGTGTGTGTGTGTGTTTCTAGGCGACTTGGTTCAGCTGGTGCGGCTTCCTACTTTCACCTCGCGTTTCTTGAAGACATAGGCATAAGCAAAACATGAAGTGTGCGTTATCCTCAAATTGTTCTTTAACATATATATATTGTTCTGGAACAAATTCGTGTTCTCCAAACAAGCTTTAAAACAGAACAGATTGTACTTGATAGGCTCTTTTAAATTTTTTTTTTTAAAAAGCATGTTCTCTAGTTCTAGGAAATTTTTTTGAATTATTTTATGCTACTTTGCTCCCCTTCATATCCTCTGCTCTGTTTCTGAAATTCCTGTCATTCAGATGTAAGCCCTCCTAAACTGCTGTCTTTTCTTTTCCTCATTTTTCCTCCTTTGGTATTTTGTTTTAGTTCTGAGATATTTCTTCAACTTTGTTTCCCATTTTTTCTAGTGAATTCTCACTGTGCTCTCATAATACCCATTTATCAATTTCTAGGAGCTCTTTTTGCTGTTCTGTTATTGTCTTCCTGCCATCATTATATATCCATGCCTTTCAGGACCTTTAAAGTTTCCTCGTTTCCTTATACTCCCCTGTTTTCTCCAGTTTCCTTTTTTCCTGAGTGTTGGGTATGTTAGAGGATGGTTGGCCCTTTGCTCAGTTGTTCAGCCGTGTACGATCGGGACAGGATAAGGTCTGTGTTTCATGTAGACTCTCATCTCACTTGCACAATGAGAAGCATGTGGTTCCGAGTATTGAGTTCTTTAATGCATATCAGCTATCTTCTGGACTTCCTTTGACATTTGCTTAAGTTCCAACTGGATTAATTAAACCATCTTTTTTTTTTTTTCCAGTCCCCCAAACTGTTGAAATTGACATCTGCCCTATTTCTTCGGCCCTTGTGTGTTTAAACTGGATTCTCTATCTCTTTAGTGGTTTGTAGGCGGAAACACATAAAATGTGCGTGTTTTATCCACCCCATTTACTCAGAAGTAGTTTTAAACAGCTTTGTTGTAGAAGAAAGTAAATTCTCTCTAAGATCCTCATGGTTTCATGAAACTTGTCCAAACCAAGACTCAGAAAAGAGCTATCATTGCCTATCTAGTGCTTGAACTTTGGAGGCAGATGATTTTACAGAGGGCACCATTTACTTATTATCAAACATGGGGAAAGATTGAGTTTTTATTGAAAAGTGAAAAGTGCCCCAAAATACTCTTTGAAGAAACTAGGGGAGTACAAAGTGGAATGTAATACTTATTACTGCATTGCTTTCAAGTGCATACCATACTTCTTAAATGCTCTGTGTATCATAATTCTGATCTTAGTAAACATTCTCCACCCAGAGGAAGGAGGACAAGATACCAAAGCACGGGCCATCTCCTTCATCATCTATGGCTTACTGCATGTTCCTGTGATGCTTCGTGATAGCTTGACTTTGTTGGGACTCTTGAGTTTTCGATGGGCATGTCTCTTACCTGTTTTCTCCATTTGAAGAGCTCTTCCGTGACTAATTCTTTCATTTCTTTCAGGTCTTTACTCAAAACACACTTTCTCAGGGAGGCCTTCCTTGACAACTTTGTCTGAAAGTTTACCCTCTCCGATATTGCTTCCGTTCGGCAGTTTGTCCCCCCACATCATCACTGTTTCACATACTATGCACGTGCCTGTCGTGCTTCTCCTTTAGCCCCACCTGAGTGTAGGTTCCACCAGGGCAGGGATTGGGTTCACTGCTGAATGCCCAGTGCCTGGTCCAGAGCAGGGGTTCGGTATATATAGATGTTTGATTTTCTTCCCTTTTTCAGCTATTTCCATATTCTGGTGATAACCAGTCTATCAAGACTGGGGATAACAAAAATGTGGGGGTGTCTGTTATGTTAATACCACAGAAATATTTTTTGCTTTTCCTAGTGGCGATAAGTCTGGCCTTAACCAAGCCCCACAACTCCTTTGGGCCTCGGTTTCCTTATCTGTATAAATGAGGACAGTAATGGTACCTAGATGAGAGAGCTGTTGGGAGGATAAATGAGTTACATGTAATGGTCTTGGAACAGGGACTGACGAGTCCTAAGTGTGATTAAGTATATGCTGCTATTATTATCATTATGATTATTGTTACTGTTCATTTTCCTTCATTCAGTAACACAATATTGAGCACTTAGTATAAACTAGGTTCTTTTTTTTTTTTTTTAGAGGAAGAATACTCCTTTTTTATTTTATTTTTTATTTATTTATGATAGTCACAGAGAGAGAGACAGAGGCAGAGACACAGGCAGAGGGAGAAGCAGGCTCCATGCACCGGGAGCCCGACTTGGGATTCGATCCCGGGTCTCCAGGATCGCGCCCTGGGCCAAAGGCAGGCGCCAAACCGCTGCGCCACCCAGGGATCCCTAAACTAGGTTCTGATTTAGGTGCTTGGCACCCTGGTCAATAAAACAGTAAGTCCCCACCTTCCCCAACCTTCCGGTTCAGGGAGGCAGACGATAAACCTAGTAACTAAATGGGAATGACACTTTGAACATTTTCAGGCTAGGGAGGTGTTGCCCTCCATGTGGGGCTGGGGCAGTGGGAGCACACAGGGGTTTCAGTAATATTGGTCACAGTCTTAGTTTGGTGGTGGATTTGTGGGTGTTTGTTCTCCTGTTATACTTCATAAATGTTACATGTATTTTGTATGCTTTAAGTACTTTATTTAAGAAAATCTTTTCTATTCCAAGCATACTGAAGTGTTGAAGCAGATTAATCACTCGTTTAACCTAGTTATTCTGATTTGGTAAGATGGACTTGACCTTTAAAAATCCCTTAATATTTACCTAATCATTGCCTGCCTCCCTCCCTTTATTAAACGCAAAGTTGTTTTTAACTAACTCTGCTTTTACTCACAGTGTCTATGAAATAATTAGTTTTATATAATTTATGCAGCATTACCCTGACTTGGGATAGGTGGCAGGAATCATGTTTTGTCACTGACACTGTTTTAATGCCTTTTGCAAAACATCTTGTTTTATTCAAAATAGTATCACTGAATTTAAAAAATATATGTAGTATTTGAGTAATAGAATGAAAGATTTTTAAATTTTCTACATTAGACTAAATTAGAGGAATCCTTTTTTGTCTTAACTTTGCCTCCAAACCAGTTACCGATTTGTTCAAATTAAAACCTATTCAGTTAAGACTATTTCTTTTTTATTAGAAACACGAGTCTAATAGTCTGATAAATCAGTATATTTAAGATATAAATTATCCCAAAATGTCTAAGTCTAATGACAATAAGAAACCTTTACAACTTTAAAGACAGGTGTAAATTTTTTTACTAAGTTAACTGTGCATTTCCAGGGTGTCTAGGAAGTGCCTACCTTTTGGTTCTGTGTGGTGTGGAGTTGTGCTCTATACCAGCATCCACTGACTGGAATTTTGTTTAAGCATGATGTGACTTACCTTGGACAAGTTGTCTGGCCACTCTAAGGCTCAGTGTTTTTATTTTCTCTTTAAATAAAGAAAATAAAGGAACCTACAACCTTAGAGTTGTTGTAAGGCTTAAATAAATAAGAAAATGCACATATAACCAGTTGGTTGAGAAGTCTCAACTTTCCAGGGTATGAATATATGGCAGTTTTATTTTTCTAAAAACTGTACCAGCTTTGCCCTTTGCAGGCTCTTCCTTTTTGCTTTTTAATGGGCCTGCTTCACAGTATCTCACTTTTGTTATACAACTCAAGTTCATTTTTGGACTTAACTGTTTAGGGAACTTTGGATTCTTAAGACTTAGTTCTGGTGTTTAATGACTTTGTATCGTGTTTGCTTTAAAACTGTCCAGGCTAAGTCTGCATCTCTAGCAGTTTGGAATGGAGATGGGGGCCCCTGATCTGTTCCCGTTTCTATCTGCCCCTTCTCCCCCTCCGTGAGCAAGCTCCCTTGGTGTGGGACTGGGGAGAGGGAGAAGATGGGTGTCCTTACCTCGGACCTTGCAGTGCTCTCCTCTGTCAGCCTTCATGGCTATGGCGTTTGTGATCTGTGGGCTTGTGGTGGCCCCAACAGACCCCATAAGTAAGGGTTCTCCTCAAGTAGCTCACCTAGTCCCTGCCAGTTCCTTCAGAGACATGGCCTCATTTTTCAGTTGCCCCCTCACTGTTGGTTTTCTGCTGGATTCTTCTGGATCTCCCTCCATGAGTGTTCACTGAAGTGTCTCACTCACTGGGGAGAATAAACATGTAAGGTTTGGTTTTATTTCTTCAAATAACTGCTACTAATTGTGTCCATCGAATCTCTCTTTCACACTGGTAGCAGGCTTCCTTATCAGCATGTAAACATATTTCTATCACTTCTCAGTAAATGTTAGTTATTTAAAGTCACAGTTTTTTTTAAAAAAATGCATTATTATGTTTTTTTTTTTTTTTTTTTTTTTTTAGAGAGAGAGAGAAGGAGGGAGGGAGAGGCAGTTGGAAAGGGAGATAGAATCCTAAGCAGCGGCTACACTCAGCGCTGAGCCAGACATGGGGCTTGATCTCACAATCCTGAGATTGAGACCAGAACCAAAATCAAGAATTGGCCGCTTAACCAGCTGAGCCACCCAGGCACCCCAGCAGTCACAGTTTTTAAAAACTCAGTTCTTCACATTTGGAAACTTGCTTCATGTCAGAATCAGAGTTTTCTTGTCTGTCCACTTTCACCCCCCAAAAGCCCCCCCCCAAAAAAAAAAAAAACACAAAAAAACAAAACAAAACAAACCAGTCTGGGTCCTGGCACCTTTTTGGGGGATGTTGTTTGGCTCTCACATACTTCCCTTCCTCTCCTCAGTAAGTCGTGCCCCAGCTTTGGGGAATAAGGAGCTCTGAGACGCAAAGAGTCTCTGTATCTGCTATGGGCCAGGTCCCGCTTCTTTGTGTTGGTTGCAGCTGCGTTTCGGTCTCCCTCTGAGGGACTGTTGGCTCTTCCTGTGAGGCAGCCATTCACATGCAAGCTTCCTAGTGAAACATTTTGGTGGTTGATTGGAAAACTGACCTGATGTCTTCATTCCCAGTCCTCTTCACAGTCAGACACCTTCACCCTCTTGCTTCCTGGTCTCTTCATCCAGTGTCCTCTTAGACAAGGGTCTTGCCAAATGGCTTCAGCCTCATTATCTTCTGTGGTGTCCACCAGCCCACAGAAAACTTGGGTGCCCTTGTCAAATGGCTGCGCCAGCAGTGTGTGGCCTCTCAGCCCCACCATCTCTTTCCTATATCCGTTCCTGAGGTAATCTCATCTATTCCCCAGCTCTTTACTGTACCCCTACCCCCCTGACAACCTCCAAATATTTTGCTCAAGTCAGATCTCACTGAAATTCCAAAGCTGTATTTTCCACTGCCTGGGGTGTCCCATCAGTGTCATTTTCCAGAACCAGTGTCTGACCACAGTGTCCATCACCCTGGCGAATGTCATCACCTTTCACCCAATCACATAATCCAGAAGCCTGGGACCCCTCCGGCCTCCCTTACCTCCCACACTCCAGTCCTGTCCGTCCCAACTCCCAAATCTCTTTTGCATTCATCCCCTCTTCTCTCTATCTGCCCTCACGGTTCTGCCCCTCACGATTTCCATTCTCTCATGGGAAGGCCCATCTCCTTTCACCTTGTACACTGTGGGCAGGGGGGCCTTGCTGAAACCCAGATCCCATCGCATCACTTGCCTGCTAAAACCCTTTTGTATGGGCCCCCCATGCCCTCAGACTGAAGACTGGTCTCCATCTTGTGGTCTGGAAGGCCCCAGCCTGTCTTCCAACTTGTTAACTTTCTGCTTCTCACTCTACCTCCTACCACGAACCCCCAGCTGATAGGTGCCACACTCAGCCTGCTGCTTTATCACCCTGATTTACCTGCCCTTTTCATGGAGTGTTCTCTCTCTTTTTTTTTTTTTTTGTACCTTGTGGTCTGACTTTGCAACTCCTACTTATGTTTCAAGGCCCGGGAGGCAGCATCTTCTGCTCTCTGAAACATCTCTGGCTTCCTTCTGCTAACTACCATTCTTTTTATAAACCCAAATAATACCAGTTATCACATGTCTTCTCCCTGCCACGAACTACACCCCCCACCCCACCCCCGATCACTGACAGTGATCTTAGTAACTATAGTGCCAGACATAAAGTTCCTAGCCTCTCGTGTTTGCTTAGTGCTGAATAAATATGAATAAATGAGGGAAGGAATACCTGAAGAGTAGAGAAAATTATTTTATTCTAGTTTGTATCTTAGCTAAGATATAGTGGCCACTTCTTTTACAGTAGTCAGCAACAAGTTGAAGTACTTGTACATTTGTAAATCATTGTAAATTGCATCTTTTCATTGTTTTTTATAAAACTGTCATTTACATTATAAATTATGTATTTCCCACTCCACTGACCATTGTAGTTCACTCAGTACTTATTGTCTTCATCACATTGTCTTCATGGTGAATAGAGGAAAATATGGCAATGCCAGAATCTTGTTCCGGGTAGGGGTAAGAAATGGGAAGGAGATCCCAGGTGATGACCACCAAGAGTAGAGATCTGTTTTCTGATCTGTGTTCTGAGTGACGTGCTGTGAAGGCCACTTTCTCCTCTTGTTGTTGGCCACAGGCTTGGGGAACATAGTCGGCTTCATTCTCTTTGGTCCTGTTGGGCTCCCTCTGGCCCTTACAGCTCTTGAGGATTCTCGAAGGAACTACCAGGCTTAGGAAAGCACAATTTAAAAAATAATTCATAGGCACGTTCACAAAGTGGTGTGTCTGTGTGTCCGATGATCTTCCTCATGGCCAGGACCTCTTCTAGAGACTGGGGAGCACTTCTGCAGACTCTGGGACTCACTGGCACTGGACTGATCTGAGTGCCTGACAGCTTCTCCAGTATAATATAATACAAACAGAGCTTGAGAGGACCGGCTCTCACCAAGAGCCCAACATCCCTACTCATGACAAGGCCTGGAAACCCAGTAGCTGGGGTTTGCAATCTCTATCCTCTTCCAGTTCTAATATTCCTTACTTCATAAAATATAGTTTATAAATATATATAAAATATATATTTATATAAATATATAAAAAATATGTGTATATATAGTATATGTATATATAAAAATAAATATTATATAGAATATATAAATAAATATATGTATATAAATCTGGAAGTGTATATTGGTTTAGAATTCCTGGTCTGCATGTCTAGAAGATAAAATATTGAATCAAAAGTTGGTTCTATGCCTCATCCTACAGTTAAGTAGATAAACCCTGGACAAAACCCACAATGTCTTTGAGCTTTCATTTCTAAACCTATAGAATAAGGAAATTAGAACTATATGATCTCTAAGGTCCATTTCAGCTCTAGAATACTGAATAGATCAATTAAAGAAACCCGCGGGCCCTTTGAAGTCACAGAGCCGGAGTCCAGAGAGACTATAATGTGGAAATGTGTCCTTTGATCAGAGCAGAAGGTACTTATTAAACACTCAGTGTGTCCCCAGCATCCACAGTTACCTCCCCAATTTGTTAATGCTCCCTGAAGTCTGCAGTACATTAGAAATTCAGTAGCCATGTAATACCCTTGAATTTATGTTCACCTTTGTAAATAAGAGTGTTCAGTTGAGCTTTATCTGATTGTTTTCGGATCACCAAAGGACTGGCTCTAATGGCCCTAAGTGTTTCTGTATGCATAGAATGTTGGTTAACCCAGTTCCTACTGGCTCTTCTTTCCATAGTGCTTATCATTGTTGATATCTTCCAGAATTTAACATGAAAATGTGGCTTAAACTAACTAGTTATTTTTAAAGAGTAAAAGAAGAGCTCACAGTAGCTATTTTCTTTAGCTGTGCAAAAAGTAAAATAGAAATGGTATTCGTTTTTGATAGGAGACTTGCATGAGGTTCTTGAAATAGAAAATCATAATCAGGACAGCTTTTTACTTCTTCAGATGTTTTTTATAGTGTATCATTTGGCTTCTAAATCTGAGATGCCCTTTTTGCTTGTGACTCCTGATTTTCATAATCTACCACTATTAGGGGAAGTGGTAATTTATGAAGAAACTTGGCTTTGAAGACCTTATTTTTACAGAGATAAAAAAGAAAAAAAGAATGCTGCCTGTTTGAATCCTAGTGCTTAAAGACACTGAGTCTTTTTGGGGTATGAGCATTATTTATTTATTTTTTTTTTGGAATTTGTAGTTATGTTAAATAAGGCATAGAAATAGAGGTATGTGCATAGGAGACTGGAAATTGTTTCTAGAATTGTAACAATAATTTGAAAGTAATCATAGATGTTTAGAGAGAAAATATACAGAAAATAATGTTTGTAGAGAGCCTTATATACTATTATATGTGTATACGTAAAAGTTCATATTTATTTTTGAAGTGACATTGATTTTTAAATCTTTTTTATTGTTTATTTTTTTAAAGATTTATTTATATATTTGGAGAGAGCATGCATACACGTTGTGGGGCAGGAGAGGGGCAAGGAGGGGCAGATGGAGAGGGAGAGTCTCATACAGACTCTGCTGAGCATGGATCCTGACATTGGGGCTCAGTCTTACCGGCCTGAGATCATGACCTGAGCTGAAATCAAGAGTTGGTCACTTAACTGAATAAGCCACTCAGGTGCCCCATGATTTTTAAAAATTTTTTAAGAATATGTATATATTTCTAAAGATTTTATTATTTTTTATTTTTTTAAAGATTTTATTTTTATTTATTAGAGAGAGAGAGAGAGAGCAGCAGAGACACAGGCAGAGGGAGAAGCAGGCTCCATGCAGGGAGCCCGACGTAGGACTCGATCCCGGGTCTCCAGGATCATGCCCCTGGGCTGAAGGTGGCACTAAACCATTGAGCCAGCTGGGCTGCCCAAGATTTTATATTTTTAAAGGAATCTGTGCACCCAGCTTTGGGCTCAAACTCATAACCCCGGGATCAAGAGTCAAACACTCCAATGACTGAGTTAGCCAGGTGCCCCAGTAAATAAATATAAAAGATTATTTTTAAATTTTATTAGCATTTTGTTAGGGTTTTTGAAGTTCTCACACTTAGAAGCAAGTATTTATTTTTTTTTTCTTTTTAAGATTTATTTATTTGGGCACCTGGGTTGCTCAGTCCGTTAAGCATCTGCCTTCAGCTCAGGTCATGATCCCAGGTCCTGGGATCAAGTCCTGCCATCAGGCTCCCTGTTTAGCTGGGAGCCTGCTTTTCCCTCTGCCTGCTGCTCCCCCACTTGTGTGTGCTCTCATATGACTATGGAGAAATTAGTTATAAAATAGGCATTTCAGGTCTCTTCAATGAAAGTGTTCAAGTCCTTGGAGTATATCTTTTTATAGCTTTTTATTCTTTGCTTTTGCTTTAAAATATTTTTAATCAAAATAATATATGTACAGATATCTAAAGTAGTCAAATCCATAGAAATAGAAAGTAGAATGGTGGTTACCGGGGCTGGAGGGAGAGGATAAAGAAGAGTTGTTTAATTGGTATAGTTTTAGATGTACAAGGTGAAAAGCGCTACTTTACAACAGTGTGAATATATTTAGCGCTACTGGGCTGCACAGTTAGAAGTGGTTATATTGGTAAATTTTATGTTTTTTGCCACAATAAGTGTGTACGTGTATGAAGATCAAATAGAGAACTATTACAAAATATATAAGCAGTTTCTTTATTTTTTCCCCCATTCTTGCCACTGTGCTACCTAGGAGGCAGCTACTTTTTCTTTCTTTTTTGAGGGTAATTTACATATAGTAAAGTTTCCCTTTTTTAGCATATGGTTCTAGAAGTTGGGACAGACACAGGGGGTATACTGCCACCAGCATCAAGAAACAGTTGTGTTACCCACAAAAACCTCCCCTCTGTGACCCTGAAGCTTTGGCAATTTCTGATCTGTTTTCCATCCCTATAGTTTTGCCTTTTCTAGAATGTTATATAAATAGAATCATATATTTAGCAGCCTTTTGAGTCTGGCTTCTTTCCCTTACTGTAATATATCTGAGATTCATTTGTGAGTTATTTTCATTTCATTGTGAGTAGTTAATTTCATTGCTGAGTAGTATTCCATTCCATTGTATAGAGTACCCTGGTGTGTGTAACCAATTGGGTGACATTTGGGTTGCTTCCAGTTTTGAGTGATTATGATAAAACCACTCAAAACATTCATTTGCAAATTTTTGCGAGAACATAAATCTTTCCTTCCCTTAGTAACTTGGGTTGGGATTATTGGGTTTTATGGAGAGTATGTCTAACTTTATGAGTAACTGCTAAACTGTTTTTGCAGAGTGGTTGTAACATTCTGCATTCCCACCATCAATATATGAGCATTTCAGTCGCTCTGCATTCTTGTCAACAGTTGGTATTTTTAAGTTTAAAATTTTTTTTAATGTAGCCATTCTATTTTTTTTAAGATTTTATTTATTTATTCATGAGAGACACAGAGAGAGGCAGAGACACAGGCAGAGGGAGAAGCAGGCTCCATGCAGGGAGCCCGACATGGGACTCGATCCCTGGTCTCCAGGGTCATGCCCTGGGCTGAAGGCGGCGCTAAACTGCTGCGCCACTGGGGCTTCCCATAATGTAGCCATTCTAATAGGTGTGCAGTGGTGTCTCATTATGGATTTAACTTGCATTCCTGTAATGATTAATGATGTTTAGTATTTTTTCTATACCATTCACATATCTTCTTTGATGACATGTCTTTTGCCAATTTTTTTAATTGGATTGTTTGTTTTCTTGCTATTGAGTTTTGAAAGTTTTTAATATATTCTGGATATAGATTCCTTTATCAGATACATGACTTGCAATACTTAATTCCAGCCTATAGTTTGTTTTTGGTTCTTATGGCAGTGCCTTTGAAAAAACAAAATTTCATTTTGATAAAGTCTAATTTATTGGTTTTTTTTCTTGTTTCTTTCATGAAGTATATTTTTAGCATTAATATCTAAGAAATTTTTGCCTAAATCAGAGTCCCAAAGATTTCTTCTGTGTGTTCTTGCATAAGCTTTATGGTTTGGGATTTTACATTTAGGTCTATGGTCCCTTTTTTTAAAAAGATTTTTTTTTTAATTTACTTGATAGAGAGCATGCAGGATGAGAGAGTGAAGCACACGAGTGGGTGGGGGTTCGGGGCAGGATCCTCACTGAGCAGGGAGCCCGCTGCCGGGCTTGATCCCAGGACTCTGGCACCAGACCCGAGCTGAAGGCAGACACTGAACCAACTGAGCCACCCAGGTACTGCTACGTCTCTGGTCCATTTTAAGTTAATGTTTCATATGGTGGGAGGAATGGATCAAGTTCGGGGTTTTTGTTTGATTTTATTTTGTAGGTGGCCCTCTAGTTGTCTTAGGAGTATTTGTTGAAAAAATTGTTCTTCTGCATGGAATCACCTTTACATCTTTGTTGAAAATCAATTTGCTACATGCACATGGGTCTGTTTCTGACGTCTTTGTTCTGTTCTATTAATCTGTATGTCTGTTGTTTCACCAATACCGTACTATCTTGATGAGAGGAGTTTTACAGAAAGTTTTCAGATAAGGTACTAGGAGTCGTTCAGCTTTGTTCTTCTAAAATTGTTGTGGTTATTCCAGTTCCTTTACATGTAAATTTTATAATCGCTCTGTCATTTTCTACAAAAGGTCTTGCTAAAATTTTTTTGATTGGGACCACACTGATTCTATATATTATTTAAGGGGAAGAGGAATTGACACAATAATTTTGAGTCTTTTCAGTTGATGAACATGATATATCTTGCCATTTGATTTTGTTCTCTTTTGTTCCTTTTATTAATGTTTTGTCATTTTCAACATTAGGATCTTGTATATATTTTGTTAGATTTATACCTATTACATGTGGTTTTTATGTTATTGTAAATGGAAATTTGTAAAATTTGAATTATACTTGTTCATGACAATATATGAAAATACAATTGATTTTTCTATATTGAACTTATATTCCATCACCCTTAAACATGCTTCTTGTTAGTTCTAGTAATTTATTTGGGATTTTGTACATAGAGAATCATCTGTGAATACAGATTTTTTTTTCTTTCCAATCTGAATGCTATTTATGTACTTAGGTATTGATTTGTTTATTTTTGCCTTCTTGCTGGCTATTACTTTCAGTATGAGATTGAGTAGGAGTGGTCAAATTGGTTACAATCTTAAAGGAAAAGCATTTATTCTTTTACCGTTAAGTATAATGTAAGCTGAATGCATTTTATAGATGTCCTTTATCAGGTTGAGGAAAATACCTTTAGTTCGTGTTTTGCTGAAAGTTTTGATCATGAATGGATGTTGAATTTTGTCTTTTGAGATGACCCTATAATTTTTCTTTAGTCTTTTGATAGAGTGAATCACATTGATTGATCTTCAGATGTTTACCTTGCATTCTCGGGATAAATGCTGTTTCGTCAGGATGTATTTATTATCCTTTGTATGCCTCGTTGGGTTCAATTTGCTAAAATTTTGTTAAGAGTTTTTATATCTATGTTTATTGGCCTGTAGTTTTCCTTTTATTTTTTTTTCTTTGATGATATCTTATTTTAGTACTAGGGAAGTGCTGGTCTGCTAGAATAAGTGGGGGAAATGTTTTCTCCTCTTCAGTTTTCTGAAAGAGTTTGTGTAGAATTGGTATTATTTATTCCTTAAATGTTTAGTAAGATTCACCAGTGAATCTATCAGTGACTGAGGGTTTTTTTTTTTTGTGTAGGAAGATTCTAAACTACATAAAATAGACCTAGCATTATTTATGTTACCTGTTTTTCCTCAAGTGAGTTTTGATAGTGTTTCTGTCTAGGAATTTGTCTATTTCATCTAGGTTGTTAAATTTATTGAAATAAATTTGATATGCGATGTTTTTATTTTCATTCAGTTCAAAATACTTCCTTATTTCTCTTTTGATTATTTGTTTGACCCATGAGTTATTTAGATATGTTATTTTTTTCCCCCGAATACTTGGAGATTTTCCAGATAATTTTCTGTAGTTGATTTCTATTTTAATTCCATTGTGCTCAAGAATTTACTTTGAATGATATGAACCCTTTTAAATTAATTAAAACTTGATTTATGGCTCAGAATATGCTCTATCTTGGAAAAAATTCCATGTGTGCTCCAAAAGTGTGTATTCTCTTGTTATTGGATGGAATGTTCTGCAAAAACAAATTAGGTCAAGTGGTTGGCAGTGTTATTCAAGTGTTCTATATCTTTAGTTATTTTCTGCTTATTTTTTCTTTCAATTATTGAGAGAAGATTGTTGAAAACTCCAACTTTAATTGTGGATTTTCCTATTTCTCTTTGCAGTTCCATCAATTTTTGCTTCGTGTGTTTTAAAGCCCTGTTGTCACTGTGTAAACATTTAAGATTTTTATGACCTCTTGATGAATTGACCCTTTATTCACTATGAAATGATCTTTGCTCTGCAGTACAGTTTGTCTGAATAGTACAGCCACTTCAGCATTCTTTTGATTATTGTTAGCATACAATATCTTCTTTCATCCTCTTATTTTACCTATTTGTGCATTTATACTTAAAGTATGTTTATAGGCAGCATATAGTTTTGTCTTGCTTTTTTTTAATTATTTGTAAGATTATTTATGTATGTATTTATTTATTTATGAGAGAGAGAGAGGCAGAGACACAGGCAGAGGGAGAAGCAGGCTCCATGCAGGGAGCCCAATCCAATGCAGGACTCGATCCCAGGACCCCGAGATCATGACCTGAGCCAAAGGCAGATGCTCAACTGCAGAGCCACCCAGGCGCCCCCTTGTCTTGCTTTTTAAAAAAAAAAAATGCAATCTGGCAACCTCTACATTTTAATTAAGGTGTTTAATTGGAACCATTTACATTTAACGTGATTATTGCTATAGTTGGTTTAAGTCTATATCTTGGTATTTGTTTTTTATTCTGTTCTCTTTTTAAAAAAAACCATTCATTCATTCATTCATTCATGAGAGACACAGAGAGAGGCAGAGACATAGGCAGCGGGAGAAGAGGCTCCCTGTGGGGAGCCTGATGGTGAGATTCGATCCCAGGACCTGAGCCAGAACCAAAGGCAGATGCTCAACCACTGAGCCACCCAGACATCCCTTTATTCTGTTCTTTATCCCTCTTTTCCTCTTATTCTATCTTATTTTAGATTGTATATTTTCTTATGATTCCACTCTCCTTTATTGGCTTATTAACTATATCTTTGTATTGTTACCTCAGTCATTGTTTTAGAGTTTGCAGGATACATCTTATATTACTCTATTTTCAAGTCATGTAGGAACTTACAGCTGTACGCTTCTTCTGTCCTCCTGGCTTGTGTTCTCTTTTGTACTACATTTTACTTCTGTATATGTTGTCCGCCCCTCCCCCATACATGGTTATTATTTCTGCCTTAATCATCTTTTTCTAATTTTAATGTTTTAAATTTAAGTACAGTTGACATACAAAATTCTTTTTGTTTCAGGTGAACAGCATAGTGAATTGATAGTTTTATACATTACGAAATTATCTCAGTGATAAGTCTACTAACCAATCTGTCACCAAAGTTACTGCGATATTGTTGGCTATATTCCCTATGCTGCACCTTACATCCTTGTGACTTATTTATTTTATAACTGGAAGTTTGTACCCCTTCATCCCCTTCATCTATTTTGACTCCCTCCTGCCTCCCTGGCCACCCCTCTAGTCTCTGGTAACCAACAGTTTATTTCTCATATGAGTCTGTCAATAATAAACACTTATTTATCTCTTAAAAGAGACAGGGAACGGTTTGGGTTTTTGTTTTTGGTTTTTTTTTTTTTTACCACATAGTTACCATTTCTGATACTCTTCATTCTTTTGTGTAGATTTAGATTTCCATCTGGTATCGTTTTTCTTCTGTCCAAAGAGCAAACTTTAAAATATCTTATATTGCAGGTCTGCCTGTGATGAATCCTCCCAGCTTTTGTGTCTGTAAAAGAATGAATTTCACCTTTATTTTTGACAGATATTTTTACTGGGCCTAGGATTATAGGTTGACAAGTTTTTGAAAAAAATTTTTTAGCACTTTAAAGATATTACCACATTGTCTGCTGTCTAGCTGTTTACGACTCACGAGTCAGCTACATTCTTTGTTGCTTTGTGTATAATCTGGTTCTTTTCTTGGGCTGCTTTTAAATTTTCTCATTATCACTGGTTTTAAGGCATCTGATTATTACACACCCTTATTGCAGTTTTCTCCACAATTCTCTTGCTTGAGGCTTAGTTTCTTGGATCTGTGGATTTATTATTTTAATAAAACTTGGGGCAAATTGCCATTATTTCTTCAAATATTTTTCCTCTCTCTTTCCCTTTTCTCTTCTTTAGGGACTTCACTAAAAATATATTTGGTTGCGTGAAATTGCCTCACAGTTCAATGATGCTTTTTTCTTCTTTTGTTTTGTTTTTTTTTCCAGTTTTTTTTTCCCTCCAGTTGTTTTATTTTGGATAGTTTCTACTGCTAACATATCTCTAACATAATATTTCTTCTGCCCTAATTTACTGTTAATCCCATGCAGTATATATTTTTTTTCTCAAACATTTTTCACCTTCAGAAATTTAATTTCTTTATACCTTCCATACCTCTACTTAATATATTAATTTTCCCTCTACCTTCTTGAACATATAAAATATGGTTGTAATAATTGTTTTAATATCGTTGTCTACAAATTATGTCATTTTTGTTGTATCTGGGTCATTTTGATTGATTTTCTTCCTTGTTATGAGTTATATTTCCCTGCGTTTTGTATGCCTGGTACTTTTCACTGGATGCCAGATACTGTGAATTATTGGATGCTAACTGTATTTTTATTTAATATCCTAGAGCTTTGTTTGGGGACAAAATTAAGTTACTTGGTAACAGTTTGATCTTCAAGGCTTCCTTTAAAACTGCTTTGCACAAGACCAGAACACCCTTTAGTCTAGAACTAATTTTTCTAGAACACAACTTTGGTGGTATCCTTCTGAATATCTGGTGCCCCATGTTTACAAGTTGTTTTTTGTTTTGTTTTGTTTTTACTCTGGCTGGTGGTAACACCAGCTATTCCTGACCTTGTGTGATTTCCAAAAGTTATCTCTACCTGCTTCTTTTGGGTGGCTCTTTCCCACCCTTGGTAGTTTCCTCATATGCTTGTGCTGGTCAGTGCTCTCATGCAGCCATGCAGATCCTGTTCTCTTTTACTTTAATACCTGTACATCCCTAAACATCACACAGAGCGAATAGAAAAAAATAATGTACTAGAGTTACTTTTTTTCAGTCCCCCCCGTCTATTCCTCAGAGGCAGTCATTTTTGATTTTTGTTTTCTCACATTTACCTACATATCTGTGTAATATGTTTATGCTGTTATTTCTTGCTTTTCCAATTTTAGATATTTTATAATCCAGCTGTCGTAGACTCAGATTTAGCACTTTTAAACCATTCTTATGGCTCAGTTTTTTTTCCCCACCACCTTCCCAATGCAGTTAACTTTTTAAACTAATAAAACATTTCAAAATTAATATAGGCATGTAAATTCTATTGATTAGCATAGTAGTTTTTTCTTGCTTTTGTTTTCTGTAAAATTGCTTTGAACTTACCCAGTCGGTCCATTAGATCTGTCATACACCTGACTGTAGCTCCCCTCTGCCAATGCTCAGACCTGGTGGATCATCTCTGTTTATTCCCTCCCCCAAAGCCCTCCCTCCCAGAGGCTCCCTTCTCTCTGCACCCATACAGGTCAGGTGCTGCTTAGGCTTGCTTAGCAGCTGTCATCTTGAGATTTCCTTCCCCATCATCCTTTGGGTTCCCTCCCTTCTTTCTCTCCAGCATTTGAGTCGCTGGTTCATGTTTCCTATACTTTTTTTCTCTTTTTCCTTTTGAAAACACAGTATTCCTTCTTTTTAAAAATTTCAACCCTTTGCCTGATTTGTTCCTCCACTTTGGTATCTGAAAAGTTGTTCTACCTTTACACTTAAGTGATGATTTGGCCGAGTGAGCACGTTTTTCTCTCAGAATTTTCTCGAATGTTGTCTGGCAGCCAGCAAAAACCATTCTGATATTTGTTTCTGTGCTTTACAACTTGTTTTTTCCACTTGGAAGCTTTTGGGATTTTCTTTGTCCCAAGATCTTTACTTTCATGATGAATGTGCTTTTGTGTAGGGCTTTTTTCATTTATTGTGGTGGCCATTTGGTCATCTCATTTAGGCCGGAGACTTGTGCCCTTCAGCTCAGGAAAAATTCTTTATTTCTTCGTTCCGTAGTTTTGTTGGAATCATCTGATTCTGATATTGGACCTCCTAGATTTATCCCTTTAGTTTCTTATTTCTCAACTCTGTCTCTTTTTATTTTATTCTACTTTTTAGAAGATTTTTCTCATCTTTATAACTTTTCTGTGGAAGTCAAGGACATTTCAAATACGGCTGAATTTTTGTGTTGATTTCTTTGGAATTGTTTCTTATTCTGACAGAGTGGGGGACCCAACACAAAACATTTGTTGTTCATGTGCAATTCACCTTTAGTTTGAAGTCCTGAGTTTTATTTGCTGTACCTAGCCACCCTACTCCTAGGGCGAGTGAACTGGCCATTCCTGGACCACAAGATTTGGTTAGGCACAGGGTGGTATGCTTTAGTGTCTTCCTTGGCAGTCACTTTAGATTTGCGAGGAGTTTGGACAGAGGAAGAAACAAGTTATCCTATTTGAGTGGTGGATCTCCAACTGTACCTATCTATATTGGCCAGGTCAGATGAAGCTTAGAAGAAAAAAGCAGGCGTTACTGAATTAGGAACACAGGCCCTGCCTCTGCTCCTCGTCTCGCATCCTAGTATGCAGGCTACCAACAGGCACAGGGGATGGGACTGGAGTCCAAAACAAACCAAACAGAAAAATAAAAACAACAATAAAGAACATGCCGACCTGTAACGTTCAGGCTGTTCCCTGTGCTCCAGATTCTCCACTGGAGTGAGACCTGATCTCTGCCCAGTGCCTGACGATGGCCATTGTCATCCATGCCTTCAGGGAGGCAGTGTTTTCCCTGTCCTATCAGCTAGTCTTTGTTGAGCTTGACTGGGCTCAACAGATTCATAGATGCTTTGTCTTACAAAGAGAAGTATCTTTGAAAGTAATTCTAGCTTTGAGCCTCCAACATTTCTGACCCATGGGTTTCCCCTCCATGGAGCTTTCCTTCAGTTAATTTGTCTTTTTCAAACTAACTTTCCAGCCTGCATATAAAAATCTAGTTTGAAAGGAATCTAGCACATTTATGTAAAAAAAAATATGAAAAGCAATAGATTTCTAATAATCTGGGGGAATTTTTTCTATCCTCTGGCCTTGCAAGTACTCCAGAAATATAAAATATATAGACAAATGATCAAAGATATACGTACAAGGGATCTCTTGCAATTTTATTTAAAATAGCCAAGTTTTGGAGATGATCATAATGTCCCTATTTATTGGTTAAATAGACTGTGATGGCTTATATTGGCTTCTGTAGCGTAATCCACCAGTTGATCTGTTGAAACAAATGAAATGGAAGCAAAACCAGCTTGTTTCTTAATGTTTGTGTTCAAGAAATCACAAATAAATAAAATTCAGGTAATTTCATAATCTTAGGCTTCAGCTGGGAATTTTAAATTCATTTCTTCATTTGACCATAGGATTTCATTTTTAAAGATCATTTTTACAGTTTAAGATGATGCTTTCTTTAATAATTTGTCCTGTGCAGTTCAAATATGTAAATGGTTTAATTACATAGATAGTTTATGGTAACTTTAACTTTCAAAATATAGAAACTATTGTGTAGTAAATCTGTCTAGTACTCACAGAGGAACCACACATCCCTGGTTTCCAAATTACTGACTTTTAAGCCTCTGTTTCTTTATACTGAAAATGGGTGCCTGCCTCAAATAAATTTTTCATTTGAGATAGTATATATATCAAGGTTTGTAAATTCCAAATATGCTAACAAACATTGTAATTCAGAAGCAAAGGCTTAAAATTTGGAGAATATTATGACCTTGTAATAAAAGGCAATGTTAGTCACAATCAGGTTTTCAACCCAAAAGAGAATTGTGTCCTTGTCGTCATCTACCTCATTTACCAGACTTGGTCCCTAATTCCTTTAGACCACTTCTAGGACCAAATGCTCCCTGGCAGACTGGGTCAACTTAAAAGAATGTCTGAAAGTCTCTTCTGGCAATTAAAATGTCCTAAATTAAAGGTAGCTGAGGATTGAAGGATGCGAAATTGAGAGAATGCCTGTTGGAGACAGAAGAGACTGTGTGTATGTGCGTAAATAGAATATTTACATATATATGTTCTGTGGTCAAATTTTACGTTGAAATTGTGATGATACAACGTGCCTATGGATTAGAGGAGTCTTCACTATTTGTAGTTTTTTGTTTGTGGTTTTATAGGCTGGTGCCATTAGAGGGCAGTATTGTAGAGGTTAAATTTGCTTTCTTGACTAATATTGACTTGCAAACCATAGAATCTATAGTAAGCAAATTTAAAGCCTTAGATTTTTATGTACGTTCAACTGCAGCCTCAACTGATGCATCCTTGCAAATATTTTAAATTAATAGATGAAATAAGCAATAGGTTAAGCGTTTTTACACCCAGATCTCTTGATTTTGGCTTGGGGACGGGAATTACTTGGTCAGTATGGCCATAAAGGGTTGAAATACTTAACTTTATAATACTTCGATCCTTCTGATGTAAGAAGGCTCTCAAGGTTGAGACTTACAGGAATGGGCACTACTAAACACTTGCTTTAGGGACTCACTGAGCACAGATCAAGGTAGGATTCAACCTGTGGCTTGAGTTTTCTAGCTATAAATGGAAGGAGGGAAATGGGATTTTAAGGTTTATGGCTCTAGGGACATTTTGGGAAGAGCTGCCTGACTTCCATCTGATGGGTTCCTTTTTGCCTCAATAGATCCATGCCAACAAGCAGAGAATAATACATAATGTTTTTTGTTTTGCTCCTACAAGCAATAAATCCATGAAAAAGGTAGTAGCCCTCAAAAAAGCAAATGTGATTTTCTTTCTTTTTTTTTTTTTTTCTCGTCCCCAATTCCCCACCTCTTTAAAAAGTCCCTATCGCCGTACGGTCAGTGTCCCTATAAATGAAACCGCCCGTGGCAGCCTCCCCGTCCCGTCGCCTGTAAGAACCAGATAATGGGAATCGAGCGGCTCGAGCGGGCGCCCGGAGCCCGCGGGACTGGGCATGCCCAGTAGGTCGCAGGGCTCCGGTTGCAAACAGGCAGCGCTCGCCGTCGGGACGCCGCGGGGACCGGCAGCTCCGGGGACGGGGTCCCGCGGCCTCTAACGTAAGCACGTGCGGGGGCACCGGCTGCCGCCTCGGGGCCCCTCGGTGGCCCGGCCCTCGGCGGGCGGTGCGGAGGCCTGCGCGGCCCGGGCGCTCGGCGGGCGCCCCCCTCCCCGCGGCCTGGGTCAGCCCACCCGGAGAGCGGGCTGGGGCGGGGGCGGGGCCTCCGCGGGGGGCGGGGCGAGGGGCGGGCCCGGCGGGCGCTGGCCAATCGGCGCGGCCCGCTCCTCCTTATATGCGGCGCCGAGCCCGAGCCGGCCGTAGCCCGAGTGCCGCCCGCCCGCCCGCCGCCCGCCGCCCTACGAGGCTTCTCGGCGCAGCCGCGGGGAGCAGCAGCATCTTCCCGGATCGCCAAGCCCCAGAAGCCGGGTTCCTTGAAACTAGGGAAGCTGCTCTCTGTTTCTCCCTGGGCTACAGGAAAGCTTAGAAGATTTCTTTTTAATTTTTATTATTATTTTTTTAATCTAGCTCAAACAAGGCTGCTTGGTATTCCCTTTTTTTTTTTTTTTTTTGGATTCTTTTTTTCTTCCGCGAGGGTGTTTTTGGCTGCAATTGCATGAAATCCCAATGGTGTAGACCAGTGGCGATGGATCTAGGAGTTTACCAACTGAGACATTTTTCAATTTCTTTCTTGTCATCCTTGCTGGGGACTGAAAACGCCTCTGTGAGACTTGACAATAGGTAAATGTCGGCTGGGAGAGTTTCTTTACGTTTACTCGTGAGATACTTCTGATAATGCAGGTGAAAGATAGCCAGGCGAATTCCTTTGTCCATTGCCGAGGGACGACGACGCTGACACGGATGTTGCTTTTCGAAATGCTTAGAATAGCCTTATTTTCGCAGGTCTGGCCAGAGAGCAGGCGTTTGTGTTTTTTTTTTTTTCTTTTTCAAACCACATTATGTAATTTAGCCTTTTGTGGCTCGCTGAAATAGGGAAATGTCTGGAAATATTCGTTAGTAAGAGAGTGGCTGGTGTTTGCCGGAGGTCGAGATCCTACCTAGCGTTGTGGAATGTGCAAAAACCGATGCTAGTAACCTCCCAGAACTGGGAAGTCCTTTTTTTTTTTTTTTTTTTTTTTTGGTCTTGGATGTTATAAAAATTCCACTTATCGATTTCCCTCCCCCCTCCTCCCCTCTTTTCCAGCTCCTCTGGTGCAAGTGTGGTAGCTATTGACAACAAAATCGAGCAAGCTATGGTATGTACGGATTGAAAATCATTTGCACGGAATGTGGGCACAGTAGAGAAAGCGAGATGGGGATGGAGCGCGTGCATTCTCGGTGCTGCCGGCACCGCTCCGTCCGGGCTGCAGGAGGCCACGGGAGGCCGCAGCAGGCCCCAGGCCGAGGCGGCTGCGGAGGGAGGCCGGGCCGGGCCCGCAGGGCACTAAAGGCGCCCAGTCCGCGGCGCTTGCACACCACGCCGGGCCTTCTGCAGCGGGGCCTCGGTTGTGCTCGGGAATCCCGTTAGGGCCCCTCTGCCCTGCGCGCCCTCAGGTCGCGGGCACGTCCCCAGCGATGTGGCTTTACCGGGAATCCGAAGGGCCACTAGGGGACGGGGGGGGGCGGGGGGGTGCAGAGTGGGCGCCCCCAGGGCTCGCTAGACCTCGCACCAGCGGATCCCCGGGGACCGAGGCGACCGCCCGACGAGGAGGAACCGGAGAAAAAGTTTGGTCTTTCTCAGCCTTGTGCCTGGATTTCTCCTATTTTTTTATTTCCGCCTTGGCTGTTCTTTGTTATTGGAGCAGCGCCTGTGGCTCTTCTCACGGGATTCTCTGCCCACTGTTGCTAGGCAAACTCCGAACCTTTAATTCGGAGCTATAAATAACTCGCGCTCCCATTGGCTGCGACGTCGGCCCAGGTTTCTGTGATGTCAGCTTAATCACGAAGGGGGGGCGGGGGCGGAGGGAGGAAAATGCGGCAACATGCTCTGTAGGAACTGGCTGCAGCCGGTGCCGAGGGGGGCGGAGGGGGCGGAGGGGGCGGGGGAGGGCGGGCCTGGACCTCCCGGGCTCCCAGAGCCCCGGGCCTGGAGCCTGGGGAGTGGGCGCCCGCCCGGGTGTCCGCCCCCCGGCCCGGGGCCGCAGAGGACCCACAGGCTTTTAAAAAGCCCGATCCCCTCGTACGTTAGACCTAAGTATTTCGCACGGTCGTGGTCGTACTCCCCAGATTGCTCCAAGGGCCCCTTGGATCCGCTAAAGGCGGGATGATACGGTCATAGTTTTTGGAGAATCGGGCAAAATAATGCTTTAGAGATTCGGAATCTGGGAAATAATAAGCTAAACCCCTTTCTTTCCTCCTCTCCCCCCCCCCCCACCTCTGCCTTTCAGGATCTGGTGAAAAGCCATTTGATGTATGCGGTTAGAGAGGAAGTGGAGGTCCTCAAAGAGCAAATCAAAGAACTAATAGAGAAAAATTCTCAGCTGGAGCAGGAAAACAATCTGCTGAAGACACTGGCCAGCCCCGAGCAGCTCGCCCAGTTTCAGGCCCAGCTGCAGACTGGCTCCCCGCCTGCCACCACACAGCCACAGGGGGCCACGCAGCCCCCGGCCCAGCCAGCGTCCCAGGGCTCAGGACCAACCGCGTAGCCTCCTCTGCCCGCGAAGAACTGGCTGCTGCTGTCTGAACTGAACAGACCCGGAGAAGATGTGCTAGGGCGGATCCGCCTCCACAGTCACCCATTTCATTGCTTGCTGCGAAAGAGAAGTGAGACTGACCTATGCCATTGTCTCTTTTTTCCAGTATTAAACACTCATACGCTTTCGGCTTGAAGACATTTCTTAGTTGGGTGAATTAAAGGTTAATCAGAGAATTAGCATGGAGATACTGGGACCTCATGCAGCTTGGCAGATAATATAAAGAAGTGGTTTCATTCATGCTGAGGAGCTGTGTGCCTTTCCACCCCTCCCCTGCACCCCCTCCCCGCTCCCGAGAGTTCTCTCCTGCTTGCACGTAGTGTACTCCATGGGGTTTGAAGCAGTGGGGCTCCACTGGACTTTCTCCTCTCTTCTCCCCCATGAGGAACTTAAAAGGAGGTCAAAGTAAAGACTGACGCGTAGTCTCACCTAAGATGAGGGGAAACATAGTTCATCGTACACATTGACGACTGTCACCAAAAATCCATAAAACAATAGTACTGTGCCTCTTTCTGAAACAGCGGACGACACAAAACTCTTAGAGCGACTAAAATGGTGACAGGTAGCTGGGACCTAGGCTCTCTTACCATGAAGGTTGTTTTGCTTATTGTATATTTGTGTATGTAGTGTAACTATTTTGTACAATAGAGGACTGTAACTACTATTATAGGTTGTACAGATTGAAATTTAGATGTTTCATTGGCTGTCTGAAGAGGTGTGGTTTGTCTTTTCTATAGAGATCTACGTTAAAAAAAAAAAAAAAAGCGACACGAAGAAAACACACACCTAAAAGAAATTTTAAGAATTTGCCACCATCGGTCACTTTGTGTAATCCGAAATCTTCTAGTTGCTGAATATCTCGAAGTAAATTCCTGTTCGCTGAAGTCTTTTGATTGAGCTGATTGAATACTTTGAAAAATGACCCGTTCTAGCTAATGAATTTCGAAGTAGGGGTTTCTGCATATTACCTGTATAGTAGTTCTATGCATACGTTTCTGTGCATGTTCTCTACACAGTTGTAAGGTGTCACTGTATTTAACTGTTGCACTTGTCAACTTTCAATAAAGCATATAAAATGTTGATAAACAAGTGTTTTCATGTTAGAGTGTTAACGTCACTGCAGTCACTTCACAGCCACTTCCAGGTAAAGTTAAAACAGTTTGACTAGCAAAATCTCAGGGGAGTGCGAAGGTTGGACAAAGTAGGGGCGCTAGTGGTTAGAGCTATAGAAGTAAAAGGAAATGGACGTTGCATGATTTCAAGCCAGGAAGGGAAGGGGAGACCGTGAAGGAGATGAGAGCTTATTTATTCAGACCGGTATCACCTGGACAAGTGGCTTCACCTCTCAGGGCCCGTGTGGGACACTGAGAGAGGAATCTCTCGGTTCTGTGGCTTTAAAGTTCTAGGAGTCTAGGGAAGCCCTAATTTTCTAATGTTTATCAACTAAGCGGGAAATGAGACTTGCTCTCTCTAATCCTAATAAGCAGCTCTAGAATCAAAAGATGGCAGTTAAGCTGATTTTCACTCTAGGAGCTCTTGTCACCCTGGATTGGGATGTCTTTCCTAGCGTGGATTGAGTGTCCAGGCAAAAGACAAGATGATTCCGTGGGGTTCCCTCTACGGGCTTTGAGGTGGGACCAGGTGAGCAAGGTGCTCAGCCCTTTCCGTCCTTCCCAGTGGATTCCTTAAGACTAAAATAGGTGGAAATCAAAAGCACAATGGGATCCTCTGGCAAATTGGCATCTGAGATGTGAGCCTGACACGTCCTGGGGGCCACGTGGAGCGGGTGAGCGGGGGTGGGGGGTGGCGTTCATCGCTCTCATCTGCCCTAGGACCTCAGCAGCGCCCCCTCCACCCCGTGGGAGTTGGGGCATTTGCAAGCCCTCAGGCTTATTTAAACCCCGGCAGGACAAGGACTTAACTTTGCTGAATCCTTCACTTTTCTGCTGTAGAGCTGGAGGGAGATCAGTGGGTGAGTGAATGGAAGGTCAGCACCCCCCCCCCAGAAGTGGACAAGTGCGGGCGCGATACAGACCCCCGATACAGACCCCACAGCTCTCCTTGCAGTAAACCACGCACTGGCACAGGCTGGTGGCAGTTGCTGTGAAGACAGTTTGGGGGATTTGGCGAGGACTTAAAAAAGCCTTTGTCATTTTACTTTGAAGGCGATCTAACTTTGGTTTAAATAAAGGGGGTATGTACATCATAATTACATTTCCTTTAAAAAAAAAAAAACATAATCGAAATCTCTGGCCACGCCATCGTTTGTGTTTAATGAAGATCCTCAACACCAGCCGCCGTTAACGGGGAAATTTGGGAGGCTTCATGTCCATGCATCATTAAAGTAATGGAGAACATCCTTCTCCATCGTTTAATGGAATTTTGGACTTTTGATTAAAAATGTGAGACTCCCATGACGCTTTGGGAGCTGAATACTATATGTGCAGTAATGAATTCTTTAAAAGATGTTTTCCCATTCATGTTTATTTTAGCAATTGCTAAACATGTTTTTTACATGATTGACATTTCAGGATGTTTAATTTAAAAAGGCATTTTATTACTTGCTTACTGGCCTTTGATGACCTGCAGTTTATTATTTAATCGATTATATCACACTTAGGTTCTGTGGAGCAGGAAAGATTTTTCAGAGGGATGGAATGCTGAACCAGCACTGGGTGTTCGTGACATCATCATTTGCAGCAGGAGACACCGTTGTTCCAATAAAGTAGACACAGAAGGAATTTTACATGACTTTAATGACTGTCTGCTTTCTGTTTCAAATTAACAATGTGTAGAAGTCAGTAGTTCTGTGCTATTTTTTGCATACTCTCAAAACAGATTTGTCATTCTGTGATGAAGATGCCCCAGCAGAATCAATTTTTAAATTTACACAAGACACGTATAAAAAGTTCATTGGAACTGAAATCAGAAAATGAAAATTAATTTCAACAGACACGACCCTGGCCTTGCTGTACGTACCAGAAGCAGCGGAAGCTCCCAGGAGTCGGACAACAGAACTGCCTTTAGCCATCAACCTCAGGTCCATCCCAGCAGCAGGGATGGTGTAACGGAGCCCAGGAGAAGGTGTCAACTCCCCTTAGTCGGGATTGGCTCCACGCGGAAAAGTGGGGGCAAGAGAGGGAGCGCACCCCCCAGACCAGCTCTTGCACCTGTCAAATAAGGAGCTGGGTCAGGTCACATTCTGTTCTGCCCTGAGATGCTCCAGTCCTCTGCTTTTTAAGAGGACTCTCCTGTATTATTCTAACTTCTGGGAGGGGGGAGAGCACCATTTTTGTTTGTTCATTTAACTTCTTAAACTAACCTTAATTTGGTTTTAATGGTAGCTCCCTCCGCTGGTTGCCAACTCAGTGACCTCAGACAGGGTATTTTACTTGCTTTTCTCTGTTTCCTTAACGCTCAAAATGGGACGTGTTCTCTCCACAGGATTTTTCTAAGGAGAATGCTGCAAGCACAGAGATGGGATCCGAGCAAGTGTTAGAGGAATCCTGGCCTTCCTATTATTTCTGAGTCGCTTGTTCTTTTGTTTATATATTTTGTACTTTTTTGTAGGAAGAAAGCCGTGGCAGTTTTATTTTCTAATAGCTTTTGACCCAGCTTTTGATAGTACTGGTGACTTTTATGACAAAAGTACGTTAAAAGTGTCATTTAGGGGGTGCCTGGCTGGCTCAATCAGTGGAGCGTGTGACTTTTGATCTTGGGGTTGTGGGTTTGAGCCCCTCGCTGGGCATAGAGATGACTTAAAAATAAAGTCTAAAAAAAATGCCATTTAGAACATGGACAGAAATGTACCATTTTTTTCTTCATCTCAGAAATAATACCTAATGGCAGCTCTTTCATTTCTGAGTTAGAGAGGGATTGGTTGAGAACTGTGCTTGTTTGAATTTATTGATGGAAGTAAATACACAATTACAGGTGGGAGACATATAGATATACACATACACACACATATATATACATATATATATAATTATTAATTTTCTTATGGGAAAAACAGTGCTATGGAATGCCAGTCAGGCTAAAAAATCACCGGGATTAGTAACCAGGCTTTAATTAATAGCTATGGAAGGTTCAGTGGCCATTTTAAAATGTGCGAAGTTAATATAATATTACAATATAAATCTATGCTTTAATCTGGGTTTTTTTTTTTTTTAAAGATTTTATTTATTTATTCGTGATAGTCACACAGAGAGAGACAGAGAGGCAGAGACACAGGCAGAGGGAGAAGCAGGCTCCATGCACCGGGAGCCCGACGTGGGATTCGATCCCGGGTCTCCAGGATCACGCCCCGGGCCAAAGGCAGGCGCCAAACCGCTGCGCCACCCAGGGATCCCTAATCTGGGTTTTTTTTAAAGATTTTATTTATTCATGAGAGACAGAGGCGGGGGGGGGGCAGAGACACAGGTAGGGGGAGAAGCAGGCTCCCTGCAGGGAGCCCAGTGTGGGACTCGATCTCAGGACTCCTGGCCTACGACCTGAGCTGAAGGCAGACCATGGGGCCACCCAGGTGCCCCAATCCAGGTGTTATAGACTCAGATGTCTATAGGCTACGACAAGTTTCTTGCTGCAGTGAGGGTAAGACAGTGGGAAGTGATCGGGACAGTGGCAGTTGGAGAGTGCGTACTCCAACTAATGGGGACGCTGCTTCTTACCTCTGTCCAGTTGTCCCTCTGCGGGGACTCAGATGTCGTGTTGCCGGGTCTTCCAATTTTTCAAGCTCCAGAAATCCAGGCTCTGATCTTCAGACAGGGCAAACCCGACGAAAGCACCCCCACTCTACTGATGCGGCCCGCAGGCCTGGAGTTTCCACTCCTTTTCTGTGTCTGTCTCAAGAGCCAGGCTCCTGCCCCAAATAGCAGCTCATCCTTCAGCACAAAACAGACAAAAAACCCCTCCTCCCCTCCTCTTTCTGATTAGAGAAACTGAGCAGAGGATGTCTGGTAACTATGGGTGTGTTTCTTCACCGAACCTTCTCTGGAGACCTTCCACGTGCCAGAGATAGGAGGGTGGACGAGCCACAGTCCTTGCCTTCCAGGACAGCCCACCAGCTCCTCTTAAAATAAACAAGGTACTTTGTTTTCTGGCGAAATTTGCCTTATGCAAATATCATTGCACATCATTATTGAACAATTGCTTCTGTATTCCTTGGCAAACCTATCTCTAAGAACTTTTGTTAAATCCGTGGCATTTGCTCGCGGTAGTACCACTCCCTCCATCATAACTACATCTTAGAACTGACTCATCTAGGGACGAAGACAGCGTTTTGCAGATGTGTGTGCTACAAGGTCACACCACACATGCTCCAAATTTCCAGGGATGACCTAGATTCCAATGGAAACCATCTTCCCTGTGGTCTCTAGTGCATTGAGTTTTGTCCTCATGTGTAGTTGGTAGTCCCTGCAGATGGGGGTGGGGGGGACATGCAAACAGGACACTTGGTTTCTCTTCTTAAGGGGAGGGATGTGAGGGAGGCAGCAGAGTGATCAGCTGGACTGGTTGACCTGGGCCTTCGGGGGTGTTCCCTGGAAGTGGGCCTTCTGGGCTCACACCAGGAAAGTCCCAGGCAAACGGGGACAAGTTGGTCGCTCCAGCTCCCATGTCCTCTTCTACTTGGACACACAGCTGAATTACATCTCTCACCCTATTGGAGTGAGTTAGATGTGACCAGGGGACCCAGTTGTAGTCAATGGTTAGAAAGCTGAAAGTACTCAGCAGCTTGACACTTGGCTTTCAGAAAACCACCGCCAGCGATCCTCTGTGCTCCTTCCTCTTCTGCTGAAGAAGAATGAAGAAGACCTGATGAAGAAGACCTGGCACCCTGGGCATGACAGATCCTCTGCCAGCAGAGTTCTACAAGCAGCTCTGTCCCAGCCATTGGGTAATTTAGAATCTGCACACTTTGGTTGCTGACCCTAAAGAAGGTGAAGTAAGTATGTCCAAGTGGGAGGGAGCTGTCAAAAAACCTAAGATACACGGCATCGATGATGGTTGGGTGGTGGCTGATGATGACACTATTGGAGGCTTAAGAGGTTGAGGCATATATTCTGAAGTGGCAAAACCTTTTCACAAAACTGTTGCTGATGATAACTTAGAAGGCCCCCCAAGTGTCCAGTGAGCTCCTAGCTCTAGGGGGCCGACAGTTGGCTTGTGGCTCTTCCCTCTGTTGGGCTCAAAGGAGGTGAGCTCAGGACAGAATTAGCTGAGTTTGTAAGCAGAAAGGAGAGGGGATAAAAGGTGCAGAAATGTGGGGTGTGCAGCATCAGAAAAGCTTCTAGATCCCCTTAAGACTTTTCAGTTACACAAGGTCCTTCACGCCTTCAGCCAAGATGGTATCGCTCCCCATCTACACCTTTGGTCTCAGATGCGCTGTCAGCTGATGGAAGTAGGCGAGACAAAGCACTAAAACGACACGATCTTGTCCAGAACAGATATTTTAGGTCTTGCTGCTGACACAATGGATTGGATATAAATAGGGCAGAAACCTACTAAGTTTTTGAGGGACTTCTATTGCCAAGGAAGACATACGCCAGCCCAGACTTTACCAACAACTACAATAAAAATTGATAAAACGTTCAAATAACTTTCAGGCCCTGGAACTCGCAGGAGCTGGAAGTGGGTGACGCAGATGTCTAAGCTGTAAAGCTCCCAAGGAGAGCATTCTCCCCAACGCCCACTTCACAGGTGGCTACGGAGGATAATAGACGAGAAAACCTCCCAGAGGAAGGAGACTGGAATTTTGGAAAACAATGAGCCAGGGATTTTCCCCCCCCCAGAGGGCAGAAACAGGGTCTAGTTAGGGAACCTCCCCTACTGCCAGGGCAAAGGGGTCTTCTCAATGCCTAAGCAGTAGGGTTTCATAACTGCTGAGGACTGGGTATGCTTCCAACGGGAGGTTTATGGCAGGTCTTATGCCCTGGCTCCCCCATTGTGCATTGTCTGTAAAGAGAAACATAAATTTGCCTGGGGCCACATCCAGACCTACATCTCACCCAGAGATGTTGGAGTTTGAGCTGGATGGGATCTGAGGCTGCTGCACCCTGGAAGGTGAATGTGTACTGTGAGGGCAAGATGATGATACACATATTTAAATCCAAAGGGAGGATCCATGGCAGAGACTGGTAGGTGTTTACAAAAAAAAAAAAAAAAATCTCTTTCTCTTCCTGGACACACAGACTGCTTTTCCCAGATTCCCTTGGAGCTGGGTGAGCCCATTTGATGAAATTCTGGCCAGACTTGAGGACATGGATGGAAATGCTGGTTTGTCATTTCTAGGCCTGATTCATAAAAACTTCCCATGGGCAATCCCCCATGCTTTTTCCCCTTCTGCCAACTGGTTGGCGATGGGACAGCTTTAGGAGCCTGGGTCCCTGAGTGACTGAGTGGAGCAAAGTCCTTCTCCAGCCCTCCCCCTTCCCCTCTCCAACCGGGAACTACTCAGGATTGTTACAAGAGGGCAATAAATACATTTCTATAATGCTTCAGACATATGTTTTCAGTTCATTACCTTAACTGGGTACGGACGCATGGACAGCCTGATGCAGTATTACAAAGTGATGGGCAATAGAACTAAGAACAAATAACCCTAAAATTTGTATGGAATCACAAAAGACCCTTAATAGCCAAAGCAATTGAACTAGACTGGAAGTATCATGATCCTAGATTTTGAGATCTTCTTCAAAGCTGTAGTAATCGAAACCGTATGATACTGGCATAGAAATGGACACATAGATGAATGGAACAGAATAGAGAGCCCAGAAATAACCCCCCAATTATATGGTCAATTAATCGTCAAGAAAGGAGGTAAGAATATGCAATGAGAGAAAGTCTCTTCAGCAAAGGTGTTGGGAAACTGGATGGCTACATGCAAAAGAATGAAACTGGGCCACTTTTTTACACCACACACAAAAATAAACTCAAAATGGATTAAAGACCTAAATGTGAGACCTGAAACCATAAAAATCCTAGAAGAGAGCTCAGGCGATAATTTCTCTGACATCGTCCATAGCAACATCTTTCTAGATATGTCTCCTGACGCAAGGGAAATAGGAGAGCGAAAATAAACTATTGGGACTGCACCAAAATAAAAAGCTTCTGCACAGCAAAGGAAACAACCTACTGAATGGGGGAAGACATCTCTGTAAAGGGTTAATATCCAAAATATATAAAGAATTTACATGACTCAACACCCCCAAACTAAATAATCCTATTAAAGATGAGCAGAAGACATAACAGACATTTCTCCAAAGAAGACATCCAGATGGCCACCAGACACATGAAAAGATGCTCAACATCACTCATCATCAAGGAAATGCAGATCAAAACCACAATGAGGGATCACCTCACACCTGCCAGAATGGCTTAAATCAAAAACACAAGAAACAACAGGTGTTGGCAAGGATGTGGAGAAAAAGGAGCCCTCGTGTGCTGTTGGTGGGAGAGCAAACTAGTGCAGCCATTGTAGAAAACAGTGTGGAGCTTCCTCAAGAAATTAAGAATAGAATTACCATATGATCCAGTGATTTCACTACTACTGGATATTTCCACTACTGGGTATTTACTGAAAGAGTACAAAACCTCTAATTCAAAAAGATATATGCACCCCTGTGTTTATAGCAGCATTATTTATAGCAGCCGAGACATGGAAGTGGCCCAACTGTCCATCAACTGATAAATGGAAAAAGAAGATGTGGTGTGTATGTATATATATATGAGCAGAAGACATAACAGACATTTCTCCAGATGGCCACCAGACACATGAAAAGATCAATATATATATATATAAATAACAGAATATTACTCAGCCACAAAAAAGAGTGAGATCTTGCCATTTGCAACAACACGGATGGATCTAGAGATTATAATAAGTGAAGTAAGTCAGAAAAAGACAAATACTATATGACTTCAGTCATATGTTGAATAAGAAACAAAACAAAGAAAAGAGATAAAAATCCAGACTCTTAAATATAGAGAACTGATGATTACCAGAGGAGAATGGGTGAACTAGCTAAAGGGGATTAAGAGTACACGGTAAAGGGGATACAAGAGTATCATGATGAGCACTGAGAAATGTCTAGAACTGCTGAGTCACTATATTGCACACCTGAAGCTAACATAATGCTGTATGTTAATTATATTGGAACTAAAATTTTAAAAAACACGGGTGCAACAAAATACAATAAAATCTGAAATCAAACCAACCAACCAACAACAATGGGCATGCAAGAACCAAGCAGGAAGTAGAGTTAGATGAGACTGTATCACAGAGGGATTCCAACAAGAGGTGAATTTTTTTAAAGATTTTATTTATTTATTCATGAGAGACAGAGAGAGGCAGAGACACAGGCAAAGGGAGGAGCGGGCGCCCCATGGGGAGCCTGATGTTGGACTCAATCCCGGGACCCCAGGATCACGCCCTGGGCTAAAGGCAGAGGCTCAACCACTGAGCTAGCCAGGTGTCCCTAGGAAGAGGTGACTCTTGAGGTTGAAGGGCCTGTAAAGTGACAACACGTGAACAAAACTAATTTTTGATCTAGTTGTTGAAAGCAATTGCCTTCCAATGTGGATAAGAATAAATTATCTTCCTAAGAGTTTTCAGAAATGCTTCTTTGCAGTGAGAATTGGCCTGCTGGACTCTGAGGTGTAACTCATTTTGAGAAGCCCTGCTGGCAAGGAGTCAGCTGGATCAGAGGTCACACTCTGGTGACCCTTGGGCTGTAGCAAGTAAGTCCAATGACTGGAGCTGGCTCTCACATAGGCTTTTACACAACATTTGAAAAACAAAGCAAGAAAGTCAATCAGTGACCTCCTTGCTGGGACGTGGGTATCATTCCAAGTCCTGGCAACCTTGAGCCCGTCTCCTGTGTGGTAACAATTGGCTGCTGCTAAGTGGGAGCTGCTGTTGGGGGTGGGGGAGTCCAGCCTGGGCTCCCAGATGGCCACACCTGGGATGGCCCCACCCTGTCAGCTGCCAGCACGCCTCACTCATCCCGTTACATACCCAGCTCAGGTAGCCATTGGAAGCTGCGTCCCGAAGCCAGACTGTAACACCCGATTCCTAACATTCTGTGGTTTCATTCATTTTAGCCCTGTCTGTAAGATGCTCAGGTCCTTAAAGAAGAAAACAACTAGAACGGGCTCTGTTGTCTCTTGGGTTTTATTTCGCTTCTGAGTCCTTGCTGTTGAAAATGAGCAAATTGAACTCCAATAATAAAAAAAAAAAGAATAGTACCAAACTTTTTAGAAAACCACTGGAAATGACTATTAAAACATACAATTTGGCAAAAAAAAAAAAAGAGCAGTCAGTCTCTGCCTCTCTGTCTCTCATGAATGGATAAATAAAATCTTTAAAAAAAAAGAAAGAAAGAAAGAAAGAAAGAAAGAAAGAAAGAAAGAAAGAAAGAAAATGAGCAGTCATGCTTTTTCCTTCCCAGGTGTGAAATGGTCGAACTGGGCCACAGCACGAAGACACCTAAAGTCTCCTTCTGGGAAAAGGGGAATGGAGCGCATTTCTTATTTCCGTGAGTTACTGATTGTTGGAGGAGGTAGGGCATCTCAGTTACCCTTCTCCCCCGTGGTGAAGTTAGCAACCTGCGTTACAGGGGAAGATCGGATAAGGAACGTGCCAACTCAGGTGTGTAAAGAGACCTGATGAGAGTGATGCAAATCAGGGGTGTCTGATACCAAGGTCCATGCTCTCGGCCACCGTTTGGGCCACTTCCAAAGCCAAGCAGCCCTGGCCAGGGGAGCACGTGTGGGGTTCTGACCCTCCCTGAGCATGTCTGTCCGAAAGAGGGGTGCAGGGGGCAGTTCTATCCCTTCCAGGAGACAGCACTAGACCACAGCCTGCTCGAAACCCCTCCCTGTCCATCAAACTGCTGGGCTGGCAAGGCCCGGGGGTTTCTGCGCCCGCGAGGACACGCCAAGGGCAGGTGCAGGTGCGGGTGGAGTCCGGGGACCCAGAAGGGACTGTGCGCACGAAGGCAGCTAGCTCCCCCTCCCCGGCGTCGTGCCCAGCAGGCGGCAGACGGATCTGGGGCGCAGACAGACAGCCACCCCTCCGGGGTCGCCTCCAGGGCCTCGGGAAAGCCAGCGTGGGAGCACGAAGGGCGCCTGCAGAGGATGCTGCGCCGACTAGGGCCGTTGTCGCACTGGGAGCCCTGGGAGCCCCCGGTCCGTGGCTACGACTGTGACCCGCTTCACTTCTGCTCTTGAGGGGCCCAGGCCGGTGGCAAAGACAGTCCGGCGAAGAATCCTCACAATGCAAAGGCCATCTCCTTCAAAAACAGTGGACACGAGAGCAAAACGGAGGGAAGGAAGACGTCATGCTGCCTGGGAAGCAGCCGCTAGGGCGGGAGGGACGCCGCTGCCGAGGGGACCCACCGTGTCCCCTTCCACGCCTGCCGGGGGGGGGGGTGTCACCCCCTGTGTGGTCAGCTGTCCAGCGTTTGTTCTCCCCTCTGGGAGACCCTGCCGTGGGCACAGAAGTGGCCCTGCTGGACACCTGCCCCTTCCCTGGCCACTGTGACCCGACCTGGCCCGTCGGCATGACCCTTAGCCCACAAAGGGCTCAGACACTTGGCCGAGCCTCTCCCCGCTCCCTGCTGGGATCAGCCACTTGAAAATGAAAGTTTTGAAAGGTCACGGCCTTGAGCGGAGAGCTTGGGGCTCCCGCAGGAGCCGGCGGTGGATCCACTAAAGAAAGCTGGGGTCTCCGCGTCTATTGACAGGATCATATGGTTCTTGTTTTTTCTCTTGCTGATATGATCAGTGGAGGGTCCTCAAAGAGTTAAAAATAGAGCTGCCCTGACCCAGCAATTGCACTGCAGGGGATTTACCCCAAAGATACAGATGCAGTGAAACGCCGGGACACCTGCACCCCGATGTTCACAGCAGCAATGTCCACAATAGCCAAACTGTGGAAGGAGCCTCGGTGTCCATCGACAGATGATGGATAAAGAAGCTGTGGTCTATGTATACGATGGAATATTCCTCAGCCATTAGAAATGATGAATACCCACCATTTACTTCGACGTGGATGGACCTGGAGGGTATTATGCTGAGTGAAATAAGTCAGTCGGAGAAGGACAAACAGTGTATGTTCTCATTCACTTGGGGAATATAAAAAATAGTGAAGGGTAATAAAGGGGAAAGGAGAGAAAATGAGTGAAAATATCAGTGAGGGAGACAGAACATGAGAGACTCCTAACTCTGGGAAACGAACTAGGGGTGGTGGAAGGGGAGGTGGGCGGGGGGGGGGTGAGGGTGACTGGGTGGCGGGCACTGAGGGGGGCACTTGATGGGATGAGCACTGGGTGTTATGCTATACGTTGGCAAATTGAACTCCAATTTAAATAAACAAACAAACAAACAAATAAAAAAGAAAGCTGGGGTCTTTGTGACGTCATTCATCTGGATCCGAAGCCCCATCTGCCCCCCAGACACTGTCCTTTGCTCTGCAGCTGATTTCAGTTGGGCTTGCTGGGGCTTGCAAAGTAGAGGATCCCTAATTTTTACGTGTCTTTTCTCTGTTTCCTTGTCAGCAGATTGGGATTCTGGTTTATTCCCATCCCCCACCCCCCCACCCCCCAACCCCCGCAATAGGGTTCCCTACTTTGAATTTCAGAAGAAATAATTACCATTGCATACTTTGAATTCCCCAAGTCTATAGGACTAAGGAGATAACTAGAGCCGCCTCCCATGGCTCAGAGTGGGCCTGTCTGGGTGAACACGCTCCGGGGCCTAGTCAACTGGTCAGCGTGGTCGAGACCACCGGGCAGCACGACCGACGGCAATGGCCTCGGCGGCAGCGGGCTGCAGAAAAATCCCTTCTGGAGCTCTTGAAATGGATCCGGTGTGAGAGACAAGCCTAAGAAACACCTGGAAATAGAGATTGGTCAGGCAGGGGTGCGGGAGTGTGAGATCCTCCCGGGTCAGGTAACTGGGCATGTGGGGGGCCCATCACCCCGCGGGCCTAGGACGGTACAGACCTCCACGAGGTCTGTCTTGAATAGGTGGGGTGACCCAGGGGTAAGGCTCCCAGGCGGGGATTTCTCGGGGCCAGCGGCTGGGGACCCAGGCGGAGAGCTGGCCTGTGCCTCTCCCTTGCCCCAGGGCACGGCCGCCCCGGCTTCACGACCTGCCTGAGCGGGGCCCACCCCAGGGCCTGGGGCGCTGCGGCCACCCCAGCTGAGCAGAGTCGTGCTCTGCAGCCCGGCAGGGGGGTGGGCGGGGACGGAGAGCCGGGCTGGGACCAAGGAGACCAAGTGGCTGTGGCTCTGGGCCCAGAAGGGCCTGGAAGGGAGGTCAGGAGCAGACAGCTGGTGTCAGTCACTGAGAGAGCAAGTGCAGACCTCATCAGGTCTGCTGATGTCCCTGCCTCCACCGACACTTCTGTCCCCAGATCGGCGGCCTGGGGGCGGTGCAGGAGGCACGGGGACACTTGTCTGAGGAGCCCAAGCCCTGCAGGGAGACCCCAAGCTCCGCAGGAGCCGCGAGGTGGGTAAGGGACAGGGTGGGACGCGCAGACCAAGAAACCGTGGAATCCAGAAGGCAGCGTGACCAGCGGGACATGAGGGTGGGGACGCGGGTCCTGGAGGGATGGAGGGGACAGGGGGCGTGGCCTCGCGAGGTCCTGGGGTCCCCGGCCAGGTTAGCCAGCAGCATTGCATTGCTCAGGAGCTGGGAGCTGGGGGTGCTCCCCCCAACCAGAGTCTGGTCCCCCCTCTTCCAGGTTTAGGGCCACAACAGCGCTGGAACCTGAAGTGAGTGGCAGGGAGGGAAGAGCTGGGGAGAGGTGGGGAGGGGAGGGGGCTCGTGCATCCATCCCTCGCACCTCCTCCCTCTGCACCTCCTACCTCCGAAGCCTCTTAGATGCGGCCTGACCACGAGCGGACCCCTGAGTGGGGGAGGGGAGGGCACAGACGGCTGCGGGGAGAGTGTGCAGGGTGCAGCCGGGAACCCCGGGGCGAGGCCGCATTTCTGCCCTGGGTGCTGGAGGGGGTGGGTGATGAGGGGCAGGGAAAGCCTCCAAAAGGAAGCAACTTGACCTGGTCTTCAGGGTTCCCCCATCCGGTGCAAATCACTCAGCTGAGAACTGGAGGAAGAAGCAGAATTCAAAAACCAGGCCTCGGGACTGCAGGATGCGCCCCACGGCGCCCCAGGCCGCCCCAGGCCGCCAGGCACCACCTGAGGGCTCGGCTCCCCGGCTCCCCGGCTCCCCGGCTCCCCAGGGGAATCAGGCTCCTCAGTAACACAAATAAAAAGTGAGGGTGCTAACCTGCAGGGGAGAGTGGGAGGGAGCGGGGATTAACTTGGCTTGGAAGGGAGAGAGAGTTAGGGTCTGGGGCATGAGTGGGATTTCGACAGGGTGCGTGGGGAGTCACAGGGTGATAAGAGCTGACCCCGGGGGAGCCAGGAATTATTCTGATGGAATTTCTACCTTTCCATGGATTTCACAGTAATGAACAGTTGAAATCTGCACTTTCTTTGAGCCTTGGCTCCTTTCCATCTGCCCGTCCCCTCACCTGCCTGCAAGTCCCCTGACCTGCCTGCCAGTCTCCTTACCTGCAAGTCCCCTGACCTGCCTGTAAGTCCCCTTACCTACCTATAAGTCCCCTAACCTGCCTGTAAGTCCCCTTACCTATCTATAAGTCCCCTGACCTGCCTGCCAGTCCCCTCACCTGCCTGCCAGTCCTCTCACCTGCACAGCTCAGCAGTTCTCTTTCCAGGGCTGCCTTGGTGTCATGTTTCCAGTGTGCCTTGCTTCATAGATGCTAAATAAATGTGTGTTGAGTGAATGAGTGAGCGGAAAAGGATCTCTATCCTTCACCCCTAGAGGAATGTTTTGTAATTCTGGGATTACAGAAGGTTTAGTTACTTACCTGTGGGTCACAGGACTCAGACCTTAGCTTCCTCTTCCCGGATTCTTTGTTTTTTTTTTTTTTTGTAAGATTTTATTTATTTATTCATGAGAGACACAGAGAGAGGCAGAGACACAGGCAGAGGGAGAAGCAGGGAGCCTGATATGGGACTCGATCCCAGGACCCCTGGATCACGCCCTGAGTCCAGGGCAGACCCTCAACCACTGAGCCACCCGGGTGCCCCTCCTCCCGGATTCTTAATCCTTTTTTCTGCTTTGGTTCCTTTAGGGGGATGGGGTATCCTTCTCAGAACAAAGTTTTGGTGGTTTTTTTTTTTTTTTTCAGTTTTTGTCAGGGAATAGATTCTTTTCATTGTTTTAGAACAAGGTATAAATGCTACAATTAAATATACCGGATCACAAAAACATTTATATTAAAATACAGTTCTCAGAATATTTTTTTAAAAAATTAGTATTATAGTAATAAATAGCCTTTATTTACATGTCAAGTAATAAAATCTAATAGCAGTTCTTTTTTTCCTAATAGCAGTTCTCATTTATTCCTGTGATTTTATTTTATTTTTATCTTTAAAGGTTTTATTTATTCATGAGAGACACAGAGGGAGGCAGAGACACAGGCAGAGGGAGAAGCAGGCTCCACGCAGGGAGCCTGAAGCGGGATTCGATCCCAGGACCCCAGGATCACGCCCTGAGCCAAAGACAGATGCTCAACCACTGAGCCCCCCGGGAGTCCCTAATTCCTGTGATTTTAAAGTGGTGATGACCTTCATGACATTTTGAAATATCTGCAATATCCGTAATAGACCTGAAAATACCTATGATTTCCACTCCATACTAAAGTCACCGCTACGGGGGGGTGGTCATTGCCTGCATGGCTTCCCAGAGAAAGCACTTAGTGATGACAAGAGGGCAAACAAGGAGGCCCGTCTTCCCCGTGCCAGTCTCTGCAGCCACCGAACTCCCTCCCTGGTCCCCAGCTGCTGCCCCCCCACTCCCCTGCAACTAGTGCACCTGCTGCCAGAGCCAAGGTCACGGTGGGTCCCGGCGGCGCATACCTGAGCCCGGGGGAGGCAGCCTGGAGCCAGACACCACCGCCCCGAGCTGTCAGGGAAGCCACAGTGCTTTGGAATAATCTGGGCCTTTTGGTCACAGGTGGAAATGGTTGGTCTCCAGGAGACTCCCCGACCTGATGCTCTCACAGGTGGGGAGGCTGCCGGAGGGCAGGTGTGCAGGATGCAGGTGTGCAGGAGCTCACAGGAGCCCCGGGGCGGAGGGGGGGTGGTCGTAAATGCCTTTGAGGCTCCAGGGGTCCGATGGAGGGTTTGGGAGGTTTAGGAGTTTGCTGGTTTTCGGGCTGCGGGTCGAGTCACAGCGCGCAGGTCGCAGGTGGTGTGAAAAGGCTCCTCTGCCCACGTCCTGAGGACGTTGCTGCGGGCCCGGCGGGATGTGCCCCAAGCCCCAAACGCAGCCTCGGCTTTGGTCTCAGTCCCGTGGCTCCAAGTTTTCCTTAAGAACTCTGTGCGTTCCCGTGATGTCTTTCCACAGTAGCAACGTTTTGAAAACCAAACAAGGCGGAGGGGGTCACTGGTGACGTGCTGCAGAGAGAGCAAAACCAAATGCGAATGCGGCCAGGATCTCTCTTTTTTTTAATTTTTTTTCTTGGAGTTCCATTTGCCAACATATAGCATAACACCCAGTGCTCATCCCGCCAAGTGCCCCCCTCGTTGCCCATCACCCAGTCACCCCAACCCCCCGCCCACCTCCCCTTCCACCCCCCCTTGTTCACTTCCCAGAGTTAGGAGTCTCTCATGATTTGTCACCCTCTCTGATCTCAGAGAGTATGGGACAGTGCCTGGGGGGCTAGAGCTAGACCCCCCGCTAGAGCTAGACCCCCGCGGGCCGCTGGAAGTGCTTACAGCAGGTGTCACCGCAGTCACTGGGGGCCTGGGGGCGCACCTGGTCTTCTCCACCAGCTCTTCCAGGCTTTCTAAAAATCCTTGCAGGGAGCGTGCTGTACGTAGCTTAGCCAGACACGTTCACTTTCAAGGAAACCTCTGGTTACCTCTGTGTCTGCCACAAGGACCACCGCATGTGTTTCAAAAAAAACAAAACAAAACAAAAAACCATGTCTCCACGAAATTAAAGTTCAAGTCTCTCTCAAGAGTGTGAATTCAATGAGGACAATTAAAAAAAAAAAAAAGGAAAAGGAAAGAGCCCCCAAGTGAAAGGTTAGAAGCGTTTGCTGGTCTCTATGCTGGGAGGCCAGAGTCTCTGGGGGGAGCCAGCATCATGATGGTCCCCTGGGGGCTCCATCCCCCTGCCTCCTCCCCCTGGCCTCCCCCTTCTCCCCCCTTGGCAGCAGCCAGCCTGATGGTGGGACAGGGGCCACGCCAGCCTCTGCCACTTAGGAGCGGCAAGCAACAGTGTTGGAGGTGACCTAGGCTGCCACTGGGCCGGGACACCCATGTAGCAGTGGTGACACGCTCATCTCCCTAAAACCAGCCGTCCGATACCTGCTAGCTTCAAATGTCTGAAAATCCCAACGCTTTGCTTTGCCTTCGCACGGGTTTTCTTGCGGAGGAGATAGGCTGCAGGTCAGTTGTGGCGAATATTTATAGTACAGGCCTTGGTGCTGCACAAATATTTACGGAGTGCTCACGTCAGAGGGAGCAAATGTTGGGTGGCTCCCTCTAGGACTGCAGGGGCCGGGGGTGGGGTGCTCTGTACACCCCCCCCATTGGCAGATCCCAAGTATCCTTCCCGGTTTGGTGAAGGGAGGCCCCGGGGTGAGGGGTGGGAGTGGCTAAGGGGAGGGACTCGCATCCTGGGCTGGTGGGGGGGCCTCACTGGCTGTGGTGGGGGGCAGTGGCAGGTGGTGACAGGGTGGAGGTGGCCTGGGTTGTCAGGGGCCCGCAGGGGGCCAGGCCGGGCACCTGCGCGAGGGGACTGGTGTGTGCAGGGCCACCCGCGGAGCTTCGTGCCCTTGCTTGCTCACTGCACCCATGCACCTGCATCTGCGGAGACCTTCTGGAAGTGACTCCTGGCTGCAGAGCTCTGGTGACCTAGCAACCCCTGCTGCCCCCGGCGTGGGGATGGGAAAGTAAGTCACTGCACCCGGGACAAGGGCGGGCCGAGCTGAAGTTTAAGGGGCAGGCTTGGAGCAAGGGGAGGAGATGACCAGCTCCGGTCCCCAAGGGCTGGGGACGGGGCCCCTACAAGGGAGCACGAGTGGTGTGAGGGCAGAGGTGTGTGCAGGCAGATGGTCTGGCCCGGGCACCAGGGGTTGCGGCCGAGGCCAGGCTGCGCGCCCCAGTGGAGGCCAGTGATGTGGCCAAAGAGAGCATCGTGGTCCCGCTTGGGGCCCCCGAGGGCTGAGGTCGGGGGCAAGGTGCTCCCACCTGCCCGTGGAACTCCCGTGCTGACCCCGGGGGTGCTGGGGGGAGGCCCCGTGGGGGCCCAGGGACCCCTTGGAAACTGCAGCCAGAGCAGTGACCGTGACCCCGGGAGGAGGGAGCAGGCCTGGTCTAGGGATAGCCGGGCGGGGGAGGGAACCAGGGCGGGCCGGACCCCCCCCCCCCAGGGGCTGCACCAGGCTCACTGCCTGTGTGGGGGGCAGGGCCGGCTGGGTTTTCAGTGGATCTGGGGCAGCCTGGTGGGGGGCCCCCCCAGCGTCCCTTGTTTGCTGGGATTTGGAGCTTTGCTGGGATTTGGAGCTTGGGCAAGGTGACCCGGGCTTCACAGCCCGCCCCGTCCTGGCGAAGGGGACCCGCAGCGGTCCAGCAGCGAGGGGACCCTGAGTGCCGCCACCAGCAACCTTGGGCGAGTCGCTTGTCCTGGCGCGGCCTCCGCTGGCTCCTCTGCCTGGTGTGAGGATGAATGGGATGACCCACTGGAGCACGGTGCTCCAGACAGTGTCTGGGACAGAGGTGCCCCACGTGTGTGAGCGCTTTATGGTGACTACCCGGGACCCCCCCAGGTCTTAAGTAGGGGGCGGTGAGGCCTAATGAACAGATGACACAGTTGGGAGGGAGGGGGGCAGGTGGAGGACGGCTGTGACCAGAGCGGGAGAGGATGTTTCCTGAGTATCTGAGGCAGGCTGGTGGCGAGAACAGATCACGGGGCCGTGGCTTCAAATCTCCGAAAAACCAAACGCTCGCCAGCCTTTCTCGCTGTACCAGACAACTTAGTTTCGTGAGCAGACCAAATTAAACATTTGCTCCTTATGTTTTCAAATGAGCAAATTGATGCTGCAGAACGTGTTTGAGGTGCCTGGGGACCGTCGGTGACCCCAAAGCTGGCTGTTAACCAGCGGTGACCCAGGAGCCACCCGCTGTCTCCGAGCCTGAGTTCAGGAGTCGGTCAGATCGGAAGCATCACCCAGCTCTCGTGGGCCCTGAAGGTCCAGCTCTAAAGGCAGCCAAGGGTTAGGCTGGCCTTGGCTCCTTGGTGCACTTGGGAACAAAATGACAGACCCTCTTGAGGAGCCTAAGTACAGGTGGAGGGCAGGGGGCAGGCTGGCAGCAGGCAGCAGGCGGGGGGCGGGGGGGCGCTCGGGTCAGGGGATCCTGCAGCCTCTGTCTCTCATGAATAAATAAATAAAATATTTTTTTTTAAAAAAGGAAATGAAGACATGGGGACTCAGGGATTATACGATGAGGGAAGGATAAATTAATCTCCAGGCTGCACACGGTGGCCCTCTGCTTGCTAGCAGCGGGCCGCAAGTTCAGGTCGGTGCTTCTAGGCTATCAGAGAAAGAGGGAAATAGGACAAGGCTGAGCACATCGCTTCTGGTTAAAATGTTTCGGTGGTTTCCTCTGGCCCTTGGATAAGAGCCACAGTGCCTTCACCTGCCAGCCTCTTCCTTCCTCCAGCTCACGCTCGGCGGCACGGGAAAGCCACACTCTTCCCTTCCTGGGGCCTGCCATGCTCTCGCTCTCTCCATCTGTCATTTGGGATCAACTGGCCTGCCTTCCCCCATCACCCAACTCCACGGCCGCGGCTCTGTCCCTCCCCGAGGGTTTGGCACACGGTAGGCATCAGAAAAGGGTAGGATAAACGGATCTGCAGGAACTCGGACAGCTTGCCTCGTCCTGGGATCTCTGTGTCAGGCTCCCCCACAGGTCCCCAGAAAAGGGGCACCATACGGTGTGGGGTGGGGGACACACTGCGCTGCCCACGGCCTGGCCTTCGGGATTGAGTAAACAGCCGCCCCGGAGAACTGGAGAGAGGTTGACGGTGCAGAGGTTCCAGCAGGACTTGCTGGGGACCACACCCTCAGATGATAAGGACAGAGGGAGGTGGCAGTTTCCTGAAGTGGGGGGCTGGGGAGAGTGAGTTTAAGAGAATTCACAGGACACCTGCAAAGGGCATGTCAGGAAGCCTGCTTTCTGTCACCACCCTCCGTACCTATAGATACGTATCTGTAGAAGTGAGTGAGATTTGGGGAAATAAACAAAAGATCAACCCCAGAAAAGGGAAAGCAGAGGAGGGTTCAACCCATAGTCTCAAGGGACATGGTCTGGGACAAAGGTCACAGAGATGAAGTGCCAGTGACTGATCTGAATCATCTGCAAGGTAGGCAGGTAGCAGGTAACCAGAAGTTGACACGGTGAGAACATCCAGACTTGCTGTCCTAGGAAAATGCTGCGGTGAACCTCCCGGTAAATATTTTCAGGACCTTAAAAAGCACAGTGAGCGCTCCATGCCAACATTTTGCAGATAGAGATTGTTCCAGACATCTTTAATCATTACATCTCCACGTCATTACGCGTATCCCCGGATTCTAAGCTGCTTGAAGACAGTTAAGAACATGTCCCCCTCATGCCTTTCCCCTAGTATCCATTCCAGAATCTTCATTCCCTACTTCCTTGTTGGACTCAAGTAGACGAAAAGAATTGGAGTCGTAGAGCTTTCAGACGTAGGGAAGACATGCCAACCCTAACGGTATAGGCTTGCATTTCCGATGTGTTAAAAGAATTATTCACTTTTAAAAATATTCGCCACCCCGTTACCAAAGTGATCTGGAGCCTACGTGAAAGATGACTTCGGGGTTTTAGATAAGAATGTGTTTCGAGGGGTCATCGCAGGGAAGTGAGTCCGAAGAAGATCCTCCAGAGGCAGGGGCTGCATTCCTCAAAGCGCGTCATGGTCCTTTCCTCCACTGGCCAAACCACAGCTGGAGGAAGACGTCCTGCTCTGGGCCCCATATCTTATATGATGGATAAACCCAGAAGAACTCAGGAATCGGTGACCTAGAGGAAGCCCCTCAAAGCTGTGGGATGTGGGAAGTAAGATCCCATTGATGCTACCACCTGTCTCCTGGCCCAAACTGGAACCTTGGCACTAACTCCAGATGCTTTCACTTCCCCCAGTCCCTCCTGGATCCCAGCACACCTCGCCTTCCCCTAAGTCCCCAGCTGAGTTCTGATGCCCAGCAGGTCCCCCCAGCTCTGCAGCAGCCCCCCTCCTCCGGGTGGGCTCATCTGCCTGTCTCCTACAGGACTCCCAGCGTGAGCTTTCTGAAATGCACGCCTGTGGGCGCCTGGGGGGGCTCTGTCGGTTGAGGGTCTGCCGTCCTGTCCTCAGCTCAAGTCATGATTCCGGGGTCCTGGGATCAAGTCCCCGTAGCTGGGTCCCTGCCGAGCGAGGAGTCTGCTTATCCCTCTCCCCTTGTCCCTCCCCCCTGCTCACTCTTCTCTCTCCCTCTCTCTCTCTCTCTCTCTCTCAAATAAATAAATAAATAAATAAGACCCTTTGGAAAAAATGCACGTTTGTGTCACTGCCTGCTTAACGGCTTCTTGATCGCTCACACAGCCGGCACCTGACCCAAGCCCACCGAGGGAGCCTTATCCAATTTCTGCCCCCTGCGTCTGCATCAGGCCACAGACCGAGCCTCCCAGTAGGCCCCGCGCTCTCTCGCCTCCACACTTTGGCACGTGCAGTTTCCTCTGCACGTCGAGCCAGGACGGAAGCTCAGCTCCAGCTAACTTTAAAAGAGAAATGATCATGCATGCAGTATATACCTGAGTATAAGGTAACCCTAAACATAAACTATTTCCCCCCAAAAAGTCTCTGCCCTGCCTCCATTTTCCCCCCAAGCTGAATATTCACTCTACCTGAAGAGGCAGGTGCTTCTCCCCAGGTGCTTCCAGAAGTCCTCGCTAATACCTTCCCGCCAGCATGGGGTGCCTACGGTAGTGTGGATGCTACACCTGCCCACCCCATATGAGTATGGGATTTAAATTCCTGGAGGCAGGAACTGTGTTTGTACGGGCCATCTTCTTTCTTTCCTTTTTCAAAAAGATTGTATTTATTCGTGAGAGACACACAGAGAGGGGCAGAGACCCAGGCAGAGGGAGAAGCAGTCTCCCTGCGGGACTCGAACCCAGGACCCCAGGGTCATGCCCTGAGCCCCAGGCAGAGGCTCAGCCCCTGAGCCCCACAGGTGTCCCGGGTCACCTTCTTTCCAAACTCCGTGTTCATTCTCCAGCGCCTTCACCCTGCTTTCCCACGGGGCCGGCGACAGGGCACCCTGGGCCTGATGGGCCAACGGGGGGGCTTGTTGACGGGAGGTGAGGGACAGAGAGGAGAGCGAGGCTCAGGTGTTTATCCCTCTGGCTCCTTTCCTGCAGAGGTACCGTGAACTGGCTGCCCCCCGGGACTGAGGGCGACACCTCCTGCGAGAAGATCCTCTCCTCACGGCTTTGGGTTCTGGGAACACCTCCCTTCCCTCACCCCTTGGGGCCTTGCTCTGCAGGCCCCAGCCCTGGGCTCCTATCTCTTCAGGTCTCCCTGTGCCCTGCCCACCAGATAAATAGCTCCTTTATTAAACTCTCCTCGTATTACCCAATTAGAGCATGCCACCTGGTTCCTGCCGGGCCCCTGCCCGACACAGTGTTCTCTATTCATCTTTGTTTCCCGGGGGCCAGAACTGTGCCTTCCATACCATGGGCACTTAATAAATTTGGGAATTAAGGAATGATTAAACAGTGGCTGGATATAGGAGTGTTGAGCCCTGTTCTGAAAATGGACCCGGGTGGGTAGCTTTCAATTTTTTTTTTTTTTTTTTGGCTAGGACTCCTAGTAAGAACATAGCTCGTATTGCAGGGCAGCACACACACGTCTATTTATATACACGTGAACGAGAAGTTTTGGGAAGAACGTGTGCCTTTACTATGTGCAACACGCGGGGATATTTTCTATTCAATTCTGTTCTGTTTCAAGCTGAAATCCCCCAATTCTAGGGTCTGCTGAATTGATTTCACGGCCTGAGACAGGATTGCAGCCCACAGCCTGAGCATGCCCTCCATCCCGGAGAGTCTGTGGTTGGTTCCAACGGTTGGATTGAAGGCATGATGACTGAGAACGGTGACGATGCATCCAGTGGGAGCTGACTTGGTGGCCTCGGAGAAGCAAACAACATCGCCACTCTGCCTTCAGTTTTTCGTAGAATTCTTACTCAAAGTTGGTCTTTTTTTAGGTTTGGCCTAATTTGGGGGGAAGGGCAAATTAAAGCTCTTAAACAAAAGCCTGTCATAGCGCCCTGGTCGTGTTTGGAGCCTGACCGGCAGGACAGCCTGGGCCGTGTCACCAGGGCCACACAACAGCCCGTTCGCCACTGGGTATTGTCTCGCTGCTTCAAACCCAGCCCAAGTCTGCAGCCCTCTCCACCTCAAACCCTGTAGGATTCTATTTTAAACGTTGAGTTCTATGTTCTCTAAAATTGACTCTCCCTTCCCAGCTCACCATCTGTCATTCGCCTGGTATCTGAACCGTAAAGCCAAGTTGGAAGAGTTGAGAAGATGGCAATGGATCTTCTGCAGCTATGATTCGGCATCAAATCCTCAGCCCTCGTCCCCACGGCCCCAGCCGGACATCACCTGCCTGCCAGATTCTGGAGAGAGGTAAAGGGAGGGAAAGACAATCCCAGACAGGCGGGCGCGTGACCAGATGGGACTCCGAAGTGGGGGCTTGCCGAGCCCTACAGGCGAGCTGTCATTCACTGGTTTACTCGTCATCATTCTTTCGAAAAAGTCCCATCAGCGCCCACGGTGTGCCAGGCACGGGGGCCGAGAACAGTGAGCAGAAACCACAGTCCCTGTCCTGGTGAAGCTTATGCTCCGGCGGGGGTGGGGGGGGTCAGGAGAGAAGCGCGTACGTGGACAGCTGAAGGGCCACGTGAGAGGTGGTGGCGGGTCCCGTGAAGGACGCAAATCCAGCTAAGGTGGGTGCTAGGTAGCGTGCAAGAGTGTGTGCGCGTGTGCACGCGGGATCGCCCTTTTAGTTAGTGGCGTCAGTGAGGGCTCTTCGAGGAGGTGACATCCGCGGAGAGAGCCTGGTGGATTCGAGCCAAGGAGACACGCAGGGGAAAGGCACCTGGTGAGAGAAGAGCACACGCAGAGGCCCTGAGACCATGCAGGAGAGGCCTGCTGCCCCTCGGCCTCCTCGGCTCTTCTCCACCCCAGCCCCCGCCAAACCTCAGCCACTCTCGGACACGAAGACTCAGTCACCTTTTTTTTTTTTTAAGATTTTATTTATTCACTCATGAGAGAGAGAGGCAGAGACACAGGCAGAGGGAGAAGCAGGCTCCACGCAGGGAGCCCGACGTGGGACTCGATCCCAGGACTCCAAGGTCACGCCCCGGGCCAAGGGCAGGCGCTAAACCGCTGCGTCACCCGGGGATCCCCCAAGACTCAGTAATCTTAAAAATATTTTTAATTGTGGTAAAACGTGTCTAGCATGAAACTTACCATCGTCACTATTTTTAAATGTACGGTTCAGGGGTGTTAACTGCATTCCCGCCCCAGAGCTGTCCAGTCTCGGAGAAGTGGCACTCCCCATCCCTGGGTTGACAACTCCCCGGTCCTTGTCCCCAGCCCCCGGCAACCACCGCCCTACTTTCCGTCTCTACGAGCTTTGACTACTCTAGGGACCTCGGGAACCTGGCATCACATGGCATTTGTCTTTTTTGGCCGCCTTATTCCAAGGTCGTTCGTGCGGCAGCCTGTGTCCCAATGCCTCCTTCCTTTTGAAGGCTGAGTAATATTCCACAGGCCACATTTGCTTCTCGCTTCAGCCGTCGAAGGTCACTGGGTTGCTTCCACCTCTTGGCTGTCGTGAAGAATGTTGCCTTGAGTCCGGGCATGCAATCCGATCTCTGTGAGCCCCCACTTTCGGGCCTTTGGGGTGCATCCCCAGATGCGGATCAACGGCTGTACATCGCTTTTCCTTTGAGCTGAACAGGTGCTGTTTGGCTGTGGCCCCTGAGAACGAGGCCCCCCGTGACGGGCGCTGCTCCCGCTGTCCCTTCTCCTGTCCCTCTCCCCGCTGCACTATAAGCTCCTGGTAGATGGGGAACGCCCACCTGACGCTCCGACACCCCAATACCCGGCGAGGCCCGAAATCTGCCCTCTGCACGGTTTAGGAAAGGAACGAGTCCGACCAGGCCTGTTGCGGAGAGGAGGGTGCTGGGCACCCCCCGCCTCTGCTTGCATGTATTTCTTCTATATGGGGCTTCCCTGATTTTGTTTGAAAGAACTGCCCCTAAGATTAAAAAAAAAAAAAAAAAAGAACATAATCCAGTTTCCTGTGGGAGATTCAGAACCCCACAGGGGGCTGGTGCAGGGCCAGGAGCCAAATCCAGGCTCCACTTGGTGCTCTGCTTGGTGCTGCTGCCACATGGCCTCGGCCAGGAGGGGCAGTTGTCTGCTGTGTGGCCCCCCTTGCTCTGGGCCTGTCGTCTCCCTCAGGAGAGAGGGGACACCCCTCAGCAGGCCTGGGCCCTGGGGTGGGGGGCAGCCCAACGTAGGGTCAGCAAGCTTTGACCACAAGCTTTAACCACAAGCTTTAACCCAGGTAGGAGGTGTCAGCACCCAGGCACCTGCAGGCAACCCGGGGGGGGGGGGGGGGGGGGCGGGCTACAGATGCCCCAGGAAGAGGCAAGATGCTGAGGTTCCTCGACTCTGAAGCTGCTCCTTCCCGAGGAGGGGGTTTGCTGCCCGAGGACCCCAGATGCCGCCCGTGTGACGGACAGAGGGGGGCCCCGGTGTGTGGGGTGTGTGTGCAAATGCGTGTGCGTGAGAGAAGGCCCGGGCGAGGGGGGTGCGTGTGCGTGCAGCAGGGGAGTTCCTCGGGGAGTTTTGGGAGCTCAAAGTCCTGAAAAGCCCTTGGAACCGTATGGGGCACAGGTAAATGCTCCGTGGACGCTGTGATGGTCACAGGGGCGGAGAGGCGCTGGGCCCAGAGGTGCTGGGTGGGGAGCCCGAGCACGGGAGGGGGCGGGGGCAGCAGCGGGGCCTGGAAACCCCCGGCAAGTTAACAAAAGCTGGCATCTGGGCAGGCCTCCCTTGCCGGCTGGCCCAGCTCTCACCTTCCTCCTCTATTGTATTCTTAAATTTACATAACACAGGCTCCATTGTGTAACGGAAGAGTGATTTTCTGGGTTCCCCAGGTACCTGGGCACCGGTGCATCATCGAGGGTCCCCGGGCAACAGCCAGCGAGGTCTCAGGGGATGGGGACCGCGGGGTCGGGGGCCGCATAGCACCCCCACCCTTAATAGTAAAGACTCCCAGGTGGGCCCGAGCCCCCTCTGCCTGCCCTCCTAACCCCCCCCCCCCATCCCCTGGGTCGCTCCCATCTTCTGCAGGAAGGAAAGCGCTTCCCAGATGTGCCGGGTTCAGGGTGGCTCCCGTGCAGCCCCTGGATCCCGGGATGCAGACGGGTCCAGGGTCCCTGTGGGCCCTGACCAGGCTAGTGCAGCTCCTCGGGGACCAGCGGGACCCCACTGCCCGCCCCCCCCATGACTCCGTGATGGCTCTGAAGGGACAAGGCACGTGGGGCCCCCGCGCGCTCCCCGCTGGGTTTCCATCCAGGCCATCACGGGGGCACTTCGGGTTCACATTTTTAAAATGCCGCCTCATTTCTCCATCCAGCCCCAGGGAGAGGCCCGAAGGAGGGTTCCTTCCCCGGCAGGGGGGCCCCCAACCGTCCTGGTGCCTCCGGTGGGAGGTGGCACCTGGAGCAGGATGCGGATCCCAGGCCGAGCAAGCGCCTGCGTCTGCCCCCCACCCCTCAGGCTGTGGGACGCGGTGGCCAGGGGCTGCCCGCAGGGGGCAAAGCCAGGCGGCCCCTCTAGCGAGCAGCCAGTGCGGGAAGCTGGGGACTGGGGACGCAGCTTGGAGGCTGGGAGAGGCCACGCTGTGGCACCCCCGCGTCCAGGGTGACAAGGGTAGTCCTGCTGGAGGGTGGCAGTCTCGGCTCCCTGCTGGGAGCCCGAGGAGAGAGGCAGGGGCACCAAGAGGCACCCCGATGGCCCCCGGGCCGCGCGGCTGGGGTGGCTTACCAGGGGACAGCTGCCGCCCTCCCTCCTGCGCTGTCCCCTGGGCCCCAGGCCCACCCTGGGTCGCTCCCTCGCGCCTTCGCCCCTCCCGGCCCCGGGAGCCCCCGGGGATCTTTCCCAAACCAAGCACGATGCTTTCAGGTGGTGGCCCCACTGCAGGGAACTGGAGCCACAGCCACGGGCTGTCCCACGTGGTGGGAGAGGTTGCAGCCAAGCCCGGACCCTTGGGTCCCTTGGGTCCCTTGGGGCGCAGGCCGGCCTTGGGCTGAGAGCACCAGCGAGATGGCCCTTGAAATACAAGTCTGGTGACTTCTGACAACGAGCGACCTTAATCTGGGCCGCGCGCGCTGTGTTCCTTGCCCCGCCTGCGCCTGGACCCTGGCCGGGGACACATGGGGTGTCTCCTGCTGCAGCAAGAGCCCGAGTTTTCCCACGCCCCCCCCACAGGCCCCACGCGCCGTGCGCTCTCCTCCTTTATTCCCCCCAAAACACCTTCGGGAAGAGACAGCAAGCACCTGTTGAGGGGATGGCCCCTCGCCCGCAGGTGCCTTTGGGGCCAGCGTGACGCTGAACGTCGTCCTGTGTTCCGGCAGCCACGCCGGCTTCCTCGGAAGGACAGTCCTGTAGTGTCCCCTGCAGCGGGGTGCAGGGGGGTGCCAGGTGCTGGGGCCTCCCACTCTCCACTCCTCGTCCTGAGCTCCGAAGACACCCCCAATCCTCAGGATGAGGGCCCGTCCCCCTGGCAATCGTGCTCCCGCCTCCCCACCCGAGGGGCACCTGCCGTCCCCCCCACACCCTATATCCAGCCTGCAGATGTTTATCAGAATCCTAAGGCAAAATAAGCCCTTTTCTCAGCCAGAAATAACCCAGGTGTCAGCGCGGGGCAGGTTCCTACAGTCCCTCTGCAGACAGTCCCTGGGGGCTGAGGCTCCGGGTGGAGGCTGGCGGGGGAGGACCTGGGTCCGGGCCGAGGGGGCGACAGGGTCAGAGGATCCTCTCACTCCCTCCGCCCCCTTCCTCCTTCCTCTCCCCACCCTCTTTCCCCTCTTTTTTTTTTTTTAAGATTTTATTTATTTATTCATGAGAGATGCAGAGAGACACAGAGAGAGAGAGAGAGGCAGAGACACAGGCAGAGGGAGAAGCAGGCTCCATGCACCGGGAGCCCGACGTGGGATTCGATCCCGGGTCTCCAGGATCTCACCCTGGGCCAAAGGCAGGCGCCAAAATGCTGCACCACCCAGGGATCCCCTGCTTGCGCACTCTTGCCCAGGACAGCATGGTTTGCTTTTTCTTTTTTCTTTTCTTTTCTTTTCTTTTCTTTTCTTTTCTTTTCTTTTCTTTTCTTTTCTCTTTTCTTTCTTTTCTTTTCTTTTCTTTTCTTTTCTTTTCTTTTCTTTTCTTCTTTTATTTCTTTTCTTTTTCTTTTTCCTTCTTGTTTCTTCTCTTTTCTTTCTTTAAAGATTATATTTAAAAAGATTATTATTTATTTATTTATTTATTTATTTATTTATTTATTTATTAAGGAGAGACGCAGAGAGAAAGAGATGCAGAGACACAGGCAGAGGGAGAGGCAGGCTCCATGCAGGGAGCCTGACATGGGACTTGATCCCGGGACCCCTGGGTCACACCCTGAGCCGAGGGCACACACTCAACCACAGAGCCACCCAGGCCACCCCGAATGGTTTTCTAAGCCAGGGTCCTCCTGGTAGAGGTAGGAGTTTGAATGTGAATTGCTTTTTGTTGTTCTTTTTTTTTCTTCTGTGCGGTCCCCGCCTATCCAGAGTAGCAATTATTATTATATTATTATACGGTTGCCAGCAATGATTACGTAGGTAATTGTATACATAGATATAATTACATACAGATATAATTTGTATACTTTTTTACAGTTTGTTCAAAGCAATGGCCCATACATGGTATCATTTGCTGCCCGCAAGAGCCCTGTGATGTGGGAGGGCAGGGTATCTTCAAATGTGTGGCCGAGGAGATCAAGGTCCAGAGAAAAAGCGATGGGCAGGAGCCAGGGCAAGAAGCCCGGGGCCTGACCTCCGGTCCTGGGACGTTTCCACCCTGCACATCCACCTGCCACCCCTCCAGTCTGGCTGCAAGTGTGTATTCCCCAAGGGGCTACTAGTTGCTGACTCAGCCGAGCATTCATTTCACGATCACTGGGTTCCAGCCACTGATCTACACTGGGAATATATATAAGTGAAAATAAAAATGGAACAAAACCCAAATGGGCTCCTTCTGTGCATGAGGATCAGGCCCTGTTAAGGGCAGCACCGTGGGGAGGAGCTCACACCCGGGTCTGAGCCCCAGCTCCCCGCTTCCCCAGCAGCATCCTCTTCGGCAGAGTTTTCAAACCTTCTGGGTCTCAGTTACTTAATCAGTGGGTCGGGGATGATTCCAGCCCCCACCTGTGCGTGTTGTGAGGAATACACGAGCGGATGCAACAAGGATCGGAGCCGTCTCTGTACACGGCAAGCCCTCTGTACGTGCTGGTTGTGCGTCGACCTACCTTGTGGGGGGACTAAAAACACTAAATATGTGTGAAGATCGGAATCGGAAAATGCTTAGGGATGCTTTGCAGTAAAATTGGGGCGATGACTCGATGCTTCTTTCTGGTTTTTTTTTGTCTTAGCAGAGACAAACCTTCTCTTGTCTATACCTCCCTTTGCCCCCGCCCCCAAGAAGAAATGTGTCATTTGTTAAAAAAAAAAAAAAATCTTGTGGCCAAGTTTTAAAAAGTATTCATTTGGGCTTTTCTTCCAGAGGTCTCTGCAGCTCTACTCAGTTCTCCTTGGGTCCCTAACGCAATACTTCACGTTTGTACCTGTCCAAATAACATAAAATAGAAGTCTAGGAGTAGGGGTTTGTATACTGAGGACATTCACGATGTCTGTGACATAGTCTGTGCCTCTGTATTGACAGATGGCATTTGGAACATTCCAGGCTGAAACTTTCCAGTTGCTTCGCAGATAGAGCGAGCCTCCCAGCACCTCTGCCGGCTCCACCGGTAAGGTGGTAGCTTGGCTCTGGCCACCCTCCCGCTTGACTCCCCACTCACACTGGGGCACCGGGAGGACTGATATCCTTGGTGGTCCCAAAAGATTTTCTCATGGCTCTGCCAAGGCAGGTCAATTAGTTACTTGTCTCACTTTGATTATTCTAACAGTCTGAGGGGAGTCGGCCTTCTGCTCTGGGTGTGCAAAAGTGTAAACTTTCCAACGTGCTCTAGTGTCTCTTGAGATGTGGCTTTGTGCATCAGTCCACGGGCAGGCTGACCGTATGTCTGCCCAGGACAGTCACCCTTTATGTTTGGGGTCCTCGTGTAATTGTTCATAGTCCCCGCTTTGTGCTTGACAAGCATCCTGGCTGGGGTGATGCCCTGGTCACCTACCCGCGGCACACAGCGAGCCTTCTCTGAGCCACTGTCTGTGAGCTGGGCACAGCAGGGCCTTTGAGGCCTAAGGAGTGTGGCGAGAGTTAGAAATTTAGAAAAAGTGATGGCTAGAAACCTGCCCTTAACTAAACACTGAGCCTGACAGTCACACAACATAACACGCTCAAGATACAGTGTTAGGGCGGAAACAGAGTTCCCCAGATACCCACGCGCAGCCCATGGGTTCCCAGGCTTCCCTGCAGTCATGGGACTCGCAGAGGGGCCAATGCCATGGTGAGCAGATGCAAAGGGTCAGGGCAGCGAAGATGCTGTCACCGCTATATTTCACTGTCTGTGCAGAAGGGACCTTGGGCAGTGACGGCAGCGCAACCTGGAAATGGAGACACCCCTCGCAGGGAAGCGTGGCCTGCTCCCGTCAGACTTGCGTGAGCGAGAAGGAAACACTGGCTGGGTGACTGAGCTTTTCAGTTGTTGCTGCAGCACGGCAGTGCGTGGACCTGAAGCTAGAATATTCTTGCGTCTGCAGAAGATGAGAATTGTCTTTTAGCAAAGTGCGGCCTACACGTGAGCACGTGTTTCCCTGTCTTCTGAACCAGCGAGCCCTTTCGTGGGTGTCCTGGCCTTTCCAGAAACAGTGTCTGATCTGTAAGTATGGCCTGGAAGGTGGAGACCTGGAAAAAGCCCGTGGCCTTCCCACCATGCACACTCCCCTCCTACAGAGCTCCCAGGGTGGCGGGGGCAGGGGGGGTGTCAAGTATCAAGCACCCTGTGCCCCACTCTGTGAACTACTTGGAACACCAAAGACATCCAAGACCTGGAGTCAAACGAGACATAGTGTCTCACTGTTGCTCAGCTCTGCCCAGAAGCCCAAATGCTTAAGACATCAGGGGGAGAAGCTCTCGTGCGGAGTCGCTGCAGAGTTCGGGTTGGGGGTACTCCTGCTGAGTGAGTCCCTGCTTTGGCTGAAACTGAGTCAGAGTCCAAGCTGGTGAGTTTGTTTCCCAAATGCCAGCTGGTGGATGGGCAGCATCAGAATCTTCCGGACACTAAAAAAAAAAAAAAAATGATACACGTGCAGGCCCGTCTTCCCTGGAGACTTTGATTCTCAGTCGACCCAGGGTAGATTCCAGCTTAAAAAAAAATAAAAAACCAAAAAACCATCCCGACCACCAGGAATCGTGATGAACCTCGAGTGATGGCTGACAAAGGAAATGTGGTATTAGTTTCACATTATTTCAATGAATTCAAGGAGTTGCCAGTGTTCTCTCTGGGATCTGGTGATGCACCGTAGAACCCGGAGCAAGCGCTCTGGGCCACAGGAGGTAGGGATGCGCTGTGACCCGTGTGACATCAGGCTCTCCCCAGATGCAAAGCGAGATGCAAACTCCCTTATCTTGTGAGACTCGCTCCTCTTGTCCGCTAAGGGCCTGACGTTGCGCTGAAGAGCAGTGTTTCCAGTGCGTGGGAACCTACCGGGGGGTTAGAGGATGCGCTGAGCTAGGTGCAACCAGCATTAAAACAAAAACAATTAAATAGACCAGGAGGGCGGGGGCTGGGAAGAGTGCATGACGTATGTTCAGGGTAGGTGTTGTTCTGGAAAACTCGTTTCGGTGGGTGTGTCGTGCTTTGGGCCTCCATGTATTTCTTTCTGCGTGTCACGGCCCAAGACGCCTGGAAGTCTCAGCCGGACGGAGTACATCAGCCGTGGCCCTCGATTACTTGGGGGCAGCCCCTGTCTCCTCTTCTAGAAGAGGGATAGGAGGCGGCCCCCGGAGGGCAGACTGGTGGCAGACAAGTACTTCGGGGAGGCTCCCTGGAAAGTAACAGAAAACCAATTTGTGGGTGATCACATATGGGGGGACAAACCAATCTCAGGAAGCCCAACCGAGAGCAGCTGACTCACCTGTCACCCTGTCACGTGGGGCCAGCTGGGTTTCCCCGGAGCCCAGTCTGGCTGAGTTTCCCCTGCCTTGCCTGGGGGAGCCTGGCCCCCCGCTGGCTGCTACTGCTGTGGGCGAGGCCCAAGTGCTGTCAGGACAAGGCTCCATCAGGTCCCAGAGGAGCGTGCGCAACGGCCTATCGCGGTGGGTGGGTGGGGTGCTGTTCCCGGGCAGGGGGAGAAAGGCCTGACTAGGTGGGCTCTGGGCCACGCGGGACTTAGGGCACAAGCGAGCGCGGGCCAGGTGAGCCCCTCTTCTTCCAAGCCCTGAAGTCTCTAAGACCGCTTGGGCACACGGATCTTAGCGACCTAGAGGAGAACCGCGGGGGCCAACGGGGTGCGGTGGAGCACCTGGTGTGCGGCCCTTGGTGGGGGCAGGTGCCTTCTGCTGGCTTGGGAGGGGCTTAGCAGTGACCTTTGCGGGGGCCCTGAGGGTGCTGGGCTGTCCCCGGGGCTGCTCGCTTTGGAGGAAGAGAGGAGGAGGAGGAAGGGAGAAAAGAAGACCTTAAAGGACATCACTGAAGGCTCCAGGGGCCCCAAAGCCCCCACCACCACCCTATTTCCAAGTGTCCTATTTACAACAAAGCCCCTGAGTGGTCGAGGGAGGTCCTGGCCGCTGCTGCCACTTCCACCTTTAAAGCTCTCACACTGTTTGGCAATGAAAAAACCGCCAGGAAGGCAACGATGGAATTTGCAAAAGCAACACGGGCCTGTTCAAAGCTGCAGGGTGAACGCCTTCAGTCCCGCCGCGGATCTCTCGGGCCGCCCTCGGGCTTCCTCAGGCCGGCTCGGGACAGGGGTGAAAGGGCAGGTGCACTCGCCATCTGCCTCCACCAGCCGCCCCCCACAGGGGTGCCTTGCTGCTTGGAAGGGCACAAAACTCCCTCCCTCCCTAACCGGGCTTTCTCAGGACGGTGGTCCTCCAAATTTTGGGTGCGTACTCCTCACCCGGGGAGCTCTTCCAAATACATTAGCCTCAGCTCCACCTGCGGCCCTTCCAATTTAGCAGGCCTGAGATGGAACCCCAGGGTCTGCATTTTGAGATGCATCCCCCACCCACGCACCCCCCCCCACCTGGCCCCGGCGTATGCAGGGGTGCCCATGGAGGCAGACCACATTCTGAGAGGCTGCGGGGAGGCTGGCCAGGGAGGGGAGGCTTGCACCCACCAGCCCTGGGCCTCACCCAGAGGTGGGACTCCCGTCCTCCTGTGCTGCTTATTAGGGCCGGGCTGGGTCCTGAGGTTGGTTGGTTTTCAGAAAGAGGCCTCAGACACCTGCTCCTCACCAAGCCCTGGGGCAGACAAAGAGGAGAGAATGGCTAATCCAGCCTCAACATGCTTTGTAAATGCCTTTTCTGCATGGAAGAAAAGAACAACAAAAGGCAAAAAAACAAAAACAAAAACAAACCCCAACAGATCAAAACATTCATAAAAGCAAAATGTGTGGAAAATCCAAGGCCTGGGCTTCCTTCTGGGCAAACCAACCAACCGACCAAACCTTGAAAGGTAAATCTAGCTGTGGCCCCCAACCAGATTCCCTGACCCAGTCCAAACCGTCTGGTCCAGTCCCCACCTACCCCTCCACCCCACACAGCACCCCCTGGACCTGTGGTGGCCTTGTCTTTGCTTCGGTTTTCTCAGGGTCACCCACACGTGGTGTAAGGTTGAACAAAGACATTTATTTGTAAAACCAATTCCCAGTGGGGGAGAGGGTGTATCCATAGAAAGTAGAGTGGTGGTCGTGCAGAGGGCCACATGCATACATCAGTGACACCAAGGGCCCAACCAGACGGCAGGCACCAGGGAGCTACCGACCCCGCCAACAGAGAAGCAAAATGTCCTTTCCGCTCCAGCACACGGATGTGCCAAGATGTCCTGTGAGAAGGCAATTTGGTCTGACATCCACGGTGAAGTCATCAGGGAACAATTGAGGGAGCCTTTTTTTTTTTTTCTTCCCTATTCTGTGTGGCTCGTTTGCTTCCCACCACACCCGGCTAAAAGCCTAAGTGGTCCTCCGCCCTCCAGAGGATGGGGGCAGTGTCAGAGCCCCGGGGCCTCCTCACATGCCCATCCTTATGCTCTGAATGATCTGAAAGATAGCTGCAAGGAGGAAAACAAGACACAGGCTCAGACAGAGGCAGCCGCAGCCGGAAACCCCAGGCCGCAGCCAGCCCTGCTTCTGCTGACCGCCCCCCGCCCCCCAACTCCAGGCCCCTGACATGTTAGCATACAGCTGATTAGATAGTTCCTAACAAGGAGTTAAGTTAACAAGAGGTCAGTGAACTTCTTTAAAAAGGCAGCCTTGCCCGGCCTGCCCATGGATGCCTGGGGGATTTATGGATAACTCTGGCTAATTCCAGCGGGAGCTAAGGCCAGCATTCCCTCAGGCGGAGAGCTTTGGGCCCCCTTCCCCAGAAGCGTTTGGTGGTGGCTGCAGGGGACCGGGTGGGGGGGACACAGGGCTTCCCTAGGGGCACTGCCCTCATCGAACAGGTCAGCGAGGCTGCCCTTTCCCAAGCTGCGGTGCCCTGGATAACAGGCAGCCCCTGAGCTGGGAAGGTGGGCCAGGTGGTCGGAGCAGGTGCAGCAGGCCGGGGCCCTGGGTGCGGGAGCCCGGGGTGCAAGCTCTCCTGGCGGCTGGCTCCCATCCAGAGCAACACTGAGTTCACACCGAGGGGCTGGGAGCCTGTAAGCCCGCAGAGAATTCTGGTGCCCTGCTGATTGTGCTAAGAGCTGGTGAGACAGCTCCCCCGGCCTGGGTCTCGCTAGGGAGTTCTTTGTTTGTTTGTTTGTTTGTTTGTTTTTGTAGCTATGGTGTTCAATCGTGTCCCAGCAGAGTGAGGCCCCGCTTCTATTGTGCACCCTGTCCGGAGGGCAGTGTTGGTCAGTCCCGATGAGGACGACGGGCATCATGATGCACACGGCCGCGACCACGCGTTGGGCGATTTTTTTTTTTTTTTTTTTTTGGAGGCGAGGCTGGGTATCCTTCCACTTAATCATGTCTAAACACAGAATAAACAGGAAAGCAGTGGAGCGGCCGCAGTAAAACAGGCTCTCCAGAACCCTCAGGAAACACGTCGTTGGCATTCCATTATCTAACGTTAGTGAGCACGCACTGGGCGCCAGGCCCCGGGCTTCGGGTGTGCAAACTCAGTAATACGCAGGGCCCTGGGCGATCTTTCCTGGACAGCTAGATGTGAGGGCGAGATAAGGCCTGAATGCATTTTTTTTTTTCTAAAAACAAACCAAACCAAAAAACAACCCTGCACCCATCGCCACTACTCTCCTCAATTGGATGCACAGCAGACATGACATACTATTAATTTTTCATAAATGTTCAGTGTCACCATAATGAGAAACGGTCCTTGGCAAGACTCTGCTGTACCATCGTCGTGGGACATATGCGAGGTTTTCCACCTGACACCGACAGCTCCGGTCGGGGGGGCCCCGGGCTCTCATTTCTGCTTCTGTTTTGATTATTATGATCTCCGCTCACCTCTATGGTGTCACCATACCACCATGCGGTGGCCCCTCTTCTATCATCATGTCGCTACAGACCCAGCAGGGCTGTTAGAATTACAGGGAGCATTAAAGCCAGCCGGTTCTGCATGAAGGTCGGAGGGGCTCTTCTCCAGAGGGAGCGAAGGAGTGAATTCTACAACTTGGGATATTTAATTCTGGTTGTGCTGGGAGGTTTCCTTGGCTTCTTCTGGGTTTGGGGATGGGTCTTGACCGGAGAAGGTACTAACTGGGTGAGAAGGCACCTTAGCGAGATGTATAAGCTCCCGGAAATCATGGACATCTCTGTCCTCCCCTCCCAAGGCGGACAAGGGATAAGAATTAGATAAACATTCTGTGGTCCAGCTCACCAGGACTGCTGGGAGGCCCCTGTATAGTCAACAACATTAGGGGAAAAATATTTACGTCTACCCTGCCTCGTGTTTTGTTCTTGGGTTCGGAGGAAAACGTCCCTAATCTTGACAAACAAGTTGACAGTGGAATGTTAGGGTTAGATGGAACCAGGTTTTCACTGAATAGCTGTGTGACCCGACAAATAATTTAACCTTTTCGAGCCTGTTTCCTCTGGGGTAAGATGAGGACTGTGGTGTTTGCAGTGCTTGTCATAGGGATTAAACGATATGACACATAGGAAGGCTCTGTGACACTGAGGACTCGACCCCGGAGCTGTCGCTGATGTCACCATCCCTGCAGTAATGACTGATGCTTCTCCACGCCTGGGCATCAAGACCAGAGCTCAGTCAAGGCCCAAGTGCTACCTGCCGCTCTGTAGAGGCAGGCACTGTGGGAAACTCCCAAATAGTTCTGAGCCCTGATTTCTCTATTTGTGCAACTGTAGATGATATGGGACTCAAAGCACGGCAAGGAATAAATAATCATGACACAAGCAAAAAAAATCTGCCCATCATCAAACGCTCAAAAATGTTATTCCTCCCTTAACTTTATCCTTAGACAAGAAATGTAGGTCAACAAATAGGAAACAGGCTGTGCCTTAAGTCCATTGTGCCCCATTCGGTTAATCCATGACTTGAAAAGTGCTAGGTAATGATAAAAACCACTTAATTCTTTTAAAGGAAAAATCCGACAAAATTTGCTTGTTTCAGAATAGCAACCCCCGTAATTAAAACAACTTGCCAGTTACGGAGTCGGCTTTAAGAACTAATCAAAGGTCACTCCTGATCCTACTGAATCCAGGAATTAACATTACACATTAAAATGTGACAATCTAGGGATCCCTGGGTGGCGCAGCGGTTTGGCGCCTGCCTTTGGCCCAGGGCATGATCCTGGAGACCCGGGATCGAATCCCACGTCGGGCTCCCAGTGCATGGAGCCTGCTTCTCCCTCTGCCTGTGTCTCTGCCTCTCTCTCTCTCTGTATGACTATCGTAAATAAATTTAAAAAAAAATTAAAAAAAAAAGTAAAATGTGACAATCTAAAACAAAACAAAACAAAACAAAAAAATAAATAAATTGTGACAATCTGATAGCCCTTCACCTGTTTACAGGTGACTCGGTAAAACTGAACCCGCTTGGAGAGACTACTCTAAGTTCAAGTTCCCCATTGGCCTCCACCTTTAAGGTAATGGGGGGATGGTTGGGTTTATTATTCCTTTTTCGGTTGTATTAATGTCTTTAAGAAGCCTTCAACGTTCCCTGCCGATTCTGTTAACTGTACTTCTGTGTGGCTGCCCGTGATGACCCGCAGAGTAACCCCGGCCTTGCAAGCGCTGACTTTCCGAGGCAGCGAACAGGAAAGGGGCCAACAGTGGGTTCAAAGAGGGAAAGGAAGTGGGGAGTCTGGACCCTGACAAGTTAATAACTCAACAGTGAGTGAACAAAGCTGAGAAAACAGCTGAGCGGCCTGGAGCAGAGGGGCTGTGGGTAGTAAGCCAGACAGCAGGGAGGAGAGGTGCCAAGAAAAGGCAGGCATTCCAGGCCAGGGCGTCGGTCTTAGGCAGGTCACTGGGGTCCAGAGAACTCCAGGCTTGCGCACGAGCTACGGAATCGCAGAGCCTCTGGACTCTGCAACGTGTTCGCTTCCTGATCTTTGGGAACCTGGGATGGTCACGCCTCTCTCTTTTACTTAACCATCCCCTTGCAGTAACATCCTCAGGCTTTCACATGAGAGAACCATTCACACTCAAAAGATCCAACAAACCAGAACGATCCTCCTGACTCGACATCTGCCATCAACAGGTGCCCTCTCGTCCACTCCCCAACTTTTTCTAAAAAGCTGTCAATACTCACTTACTCCATCTCCTTACCTTCAATTCCCAACCCCAATCCACTTCATTCTGGCTTCTGCTCCCTTCACTCCACTGAAATACCTCTTGCTAAAGCCACAAAGCTCCCCCATGCAATTAATGGGCATTTTCCAGCCTCCTCTTGCCTGCCTCCCCTGCTCACCATTGTTGAACACTCCCTCCTTCAAGCCTCTCCTCCCTGGGCCTCTGTGACACTATATTCTCCTGGTTTCTAGTTTTCTTCCTTCCCTTCAGCTCTTCACATACATGGGTTTTATTGGGGGCATCCCGACTCCACTTGACCAGTAAACAAGAATAATGTTGTTCCTCAGTGAGCATTTTGGCTTTCTTCTATTCATTACATTCTTTCTCCCTGGGCGACCTCATCCTCACCCACAATTTCAGCTGGCACATAGCTTTGGATGACTCATCTGCTGGCCCTGACTTCTCCTCAGAGCTGCAGACCCACACCTCCCACCATCTAACTGATACCTACACACTGATGGCTCAAAGACACTTCAACCTCAACAGGGTCTTCTCATGGTCTCTTCCCGCCGCCAAACTTGGCATCATTATCCTCCACCTTGAATGGAAACCCAAAATGCCAGAGCCATCCTGGACACCTCCAACGGGTCACCAAGACCAGTGGACTTTACCTAAGCACCTTGTGATTATGCACCTTTCTTTCCATCTCTCTCCAGAAGCCACCGTAGTGCAAGTTACTACCATCTTCCCCCAGACCCCTGCGATGACCTCCAACTGGTCTACTCTTGCTCCTCTTCATTCCGTGCTCCATACTCAAGCTAGAATTATTCTTTAAATGAAAATAAATAAGAGGGATCCCTGGGTGGTGCAGCGGTTTAGCGCCTGCCTTTGGCCCAGGGCACGATCCTGGAGACCCGGGATCGAATCCCACGTCGGGCTCCCAGTGCATGGAGCCTGCTTCTCCCTCTGCCTGTGTCTCTGCCTCTCTCTCTCTCTCTCTCTCTGTGTGTGTGTGACTATCATAAATAAATTTAAAAAAATAAAAAAAAAGAAAATAAATAAGAGTGTGTCATCCCTGTGTTTAAAGCACATCAAAAGCTTCCTATTGCCCAATCCTTGAGGAGGATTCCATGACCTGCATAGCCTGGCCCTATCAACCTGTCCAGACTCATCTTGTATCACTCTCCTCTCTGGAGGGTAATCCCTCGTGTTTTCAAAAGCTCTCTGCTCTTACTACAGGCCTTTTACACATGCCATTCTTTCGGTCTGAAATACTTCTCCCGCCCTACCCTGTTGCCTAGTTTTCCTTTATAATCCCAAAGTTATTTCTGCCGAGAAGCCTTCTTCCACCATGTGAAGCAAGAGTTCTCAAACCTGAGTGTGTACAGTAGTCTCCTGAGGACGTGTGAAAACAGAGGCTGGACCCCACCTCCAGAGTTTCTAGTCCAGTGGCTCCAGAGTGGGAAATGAGAATGTGTATTTCTAACCAGGTCACAGGTGGTGTGGAGGCTGCTGGTCCAGGGAGCACACTTTGAGAACCTCCTACCCAGGGGATACCAGCCTTTGTGGTATAAGCTTTCACAGCCTTACATGCCTCTCCTTCAAACACCGTCATGGCTGAAATCTCACATTTCAGCATGACTACTTGACAAACTCCTCTTGCTTCTCCACTAGACTCTGAGCTCCAGGAAAACAGGGACCTTAGATGATTTATTTATTTTTTTAAGAGATTTATTTATTTATTTGTTTGTTTATTTGAGAGAAAGAGAGAGAGAGAGAGAGACTGCGTATGAGGGGGAGTAGGAGAAGGGAGAGAATATCCAAGCAGACTCCAACGTGGGGCTCAACCTGAGATCATGACTTAAGCCAAAACCAAGAGCTGGATGCTTAACTGACTCAGCCAACCAGGCACCCCTGGACCTTGAATGATTTTGCTTGTGACTATACCACTGGGCCCAGCTCAGCTCTGGGCATAGTAGATCCTCAGTAAATATTTATTGGGGGAATGAAAGGTGAATAATTGCAAAGAGCATGGAGGAAAACACGTGTACATTGAAAACCTCAAACAATGACTCTGTGAGCCACGAGTCAACATCAAATCGTTACTTTTCAATTCCAATATTGCAAGAGCTCAGTCTTTAGAGGGGAAGGAAAGTCATGAAGGACCATAAACTCCTGAAGTCCCGGGACTATGTCATCCCAACCCTCTTCCACCCTGGGGACTGATCTATCCCAGCTAACTGGGAGTGCCAGAAGGACACAGGGATGGCAGGAAGGGATCCCCGGGGAAACCGTCAGACAGCGAGACAATAGGAGGCTGCCAGAGAGCTGCCTGCCAGGCAACAGGAAGCTTCAGAAGGCCAGTTTTATTGAAAATAAGGCTGATGATAAGCAAGATCAAGAGATTTGTTGAGGAGAGAGAGATTGAGACAGGCCAAAGGAAAACCCGTTAGGAGGATAAGATGACTCTAGAAATTGTTTAATTCTGATTATTTTTCATCTAAAAAATGAAAAGAAAAATAAAGAGCTGGTAAGAAAAGAGTACAGGTTCTGCGAGAGGGTAAGTGGAAATGTCAAGAAATGAGACATTGCAAAGGCGAGTCATTAAGCTCTCAGGAAGAGTCAGCACAAGGAGAGTCAAAGGCAGGGTACTAGTCCTGGTCGCATTTTCTGGTAGCTTCTCCAGAGATGGAGAAGAGGGAAGAGAGAGAGGTGCCTGGGACATATGAGAGCAGAAAGGCGCTGTGGAAAGAAGGAATATTATTAGCAAAGAATATGATGGCCCCATCTCTGGCAAAATGGCACACAGCAGAAATGGTCTTCTGAGGACCAGACCGTACACAAACCCAAATGCTCCATGGGGCAGAAGGCAGAGGGTGGCCTGGAACGAGGGAGGACGCAGGTCCCCTTGAGGCAGCCAGTGGCTGCTGAGATTTCCTTCCAAGAGTGTCCATCGCAGATCCTGAGGCAGGACATAGAGCTATGTCCTCAGTCCTTCCTTCGTGGTGGCATCGAAGGGCTCCTTCTGGGCTGCTCAGTTCCTCAGACATCCTGCTTGCCAGTCTCAGGGACTGTGACAACCACCCTTGAGCGTCACGATTTCGAGAGAATTCTGGAGGTCTCCGGGAAAGGCCAGTGTTTATTGGTCAACCTGCAGACATGGTGAATTCTTGGTCCTGGAGCAAAGTCCAGAAAAGAGTAAGGTGATCGGGGCCTCCCAGTGGCCCAGTCAACAAGCAGCCCATGGCTGGGTCAAGGCTGTCTCCATCTGGGGGCAGACCCAGGATGGCCGTACATCTGGAACCTCTGGCAGGGAAAGTAGGAGATGTTTTAACAGGAATTCTTTTCGATATGCATTCATACGCTAAAGGCCTAAGGTTGGTGGACAACTTCTGCTGGGTCTGGTCCTACTTTGGGGGGAGGCCATGAGAGAGAGAGAGAATGCAGGGCAATAGGAAGGGGATGGATTTAGAGGTCAGGTTTGGGTCCTACCTCTCTCACTCTTTAGTGGTGATGCGGGATGCTGGCTGATTCCCTCTCTAAGCCTAGGTTCATGATCTGGAGAAATGAGCCCCAGAGCTTCTCTGCAGGGATTCCGTGACGAGAAGAGCAAAGGTACCTGGAGGGCCTGGTGTCATGACAAGCCCTCAGGAAATGGTAGCCAGCGCGGTTCTATGAACAGGTCTTGCTCACCCCCATCTGCTAGTTTATAAAGAATCCTTTCTACAGATAGAGAAGAGGCTTGAGCTGCCCCTGCGGAGGCGACCCCTCCGACCTCTGGCTCACAAACCTGTCCCCCACCTCTCCGGGTGGGCGCTGGCACAGCCACAGCTCCCTCAGGACCTCAGGGCTATCTATCCCAATACAAGTTTTCTAAGTCAAGTCACTGGGAAGATGGAAGTGTTACCTTTCTTTCCCTGTGTGCATTCAGAATCTTGGGGGGCTGAGGGGTGGGGAGACGGTGTACCAAGGGTCATAAGCATAACGACAGTAGCAACAGGCTCCTAAGGTCCTAGGAGCTAGGGACCATCCTTATGTTTTTTAAGAATGGGAGAGCCAACGCCTAGAATGGGCATAAGTTGGACGAGGCCACCTGGCTACTAGGTGGCAGAGCCAGGTCTCAAGCCCGGGGGCCTGGCCCTGATGCTGGCACACACACGACTTGGTCCTTTCCCTCCTCTGCACTGTTCTTAACAAAAACAGCCTAGGGAGCATCGGGGCGTTGGTCCTTCCAGAGACACAGAGATGCCTTCTGTAAAGGGAGACAGTTGGACCCCCTGACACGCAAGGCTGGGGACCCGGGAAGGGTTCAGGCCCAGCCGAGAACATCTCGGGGAATCACTTCTTCGTATCTGGTCTGAATAGGCTGTCCTCAAGGACGGACCTGGCTGTGGCATGCTATCCCCCCTCTCCCCCCGCACTCACAGGCAGGCAGGGGCCCTGGACGATACAGGAGCCTGTCGTCTGTTAAGTGACACAAAGGAAATGTCTCTGCCCAGAAACAGCGCAGCTACTCGCAATTCGTGTGCCAAACAAACCTAGCAGGCCCTTTGCTGAGAGGCATTGGCTCCGTCATGATCGAGGCCAGCGCTGGGCCAGACGCAGCTTCCTATCTGATGGGCAAGGAGAGTCCAGATGTCCGTTCCCTTCTTGGGACGAAAAAAAATCATAATATCCAGCAACACACGCACGCGCACATAGTCACACACACACATAGACACGCTCTCATGCACACACATCCTACTAAAACCAGGACAGATGCCCTTTTATTAATTTCCTCCTAAGATTTGAGCAGAGCTCAGCTACTTTTTTCTTTTTTTAAGGTGAAAATGCACTAGTCTAGATGTTTCCTTCTTCAAATACACTTCTTTTTTTTTTTTTTTTGGTCTGGTGATAGAAGTAATATATGTTCATTGACAAAACTGGGAAATAGAGAAAAGTCTGAAGGAAATAACAGGCATTGGTTAATCCTATTACCCGAGGGGTTTCCCTTTGATGGGGGATGCAAGCTCACCTTGTTTCGAGAAGACCCAGGCCTCGGTAGCCATTGCAATTCGCATCATCTCTAATTTAGGAAAGGAGTGTCAGGCTTGGCCACAGCGAGAGGAAGAAAATTGAAATCAGGAATCCGCGAGGGAGAGACAGTCTGAGGGAGGGACCAGGCCGTGGCTGGGATGTAAAAGTTTCCCTCTGGGAACCAAGGGGTCATGGCATCAAGTGAGCACTCCGTGAACCCCAGTGGAAGTCCCTGAGGACCTGAGGGTGCGGCCCAGAAGGGTGAGGCCCTGTTGCAAAGAGCGCGGCCTCCGACTGGGGCCCTCTGTCTCGAGTTGCCCACTGGGGCTGGGAGAGGGGAACGACTGCCACGGGGTACGAGACAGGTGGATATGCTCACTGCCCAACCGAACTGTCTGGAACAACCAACACGTTTAAGGACAAGACCTAATTTCATGGAGTCCAGGAAGCCTGGACTAGTTCTAGTCCCAGGGGAAAGCCGAAAAGGCCGAAGATGGTTGTCCTGTCAACACTGTGGCACTAACATTAGGAAAAGGCTGGGCCACGGGTGGCAAAGATGAGCCTGGGACCCTGCTGTGGCGGATGTTAGGAGTCAACTGCAGCAGATTCCCCCCCCCCCCCAAAAAAAAACCCCAGAGCTTGGCTCAGGCCTCACAATCCTTCCCAGGAAAGTTCTTAAAATTGCTGAGGGCAAAGGGGAGAGGAAAACCCAGGGCTCTGGGGTCCCCCCTGCAGTGACTGGCTTCACTGCCGGTCTGGGGCACTGCCTGGGGATGGCAAGTGGCTTCCAGAGATAGCAGCGGGCCTATCTGGGCGACGGCATCTCCTCAGACACACACTCCGGGGCGCGCTTGTCTCTGAGTCTCAAGATAAAAACAAGCGGTGCTCGGGAGCTATGGCAGGTTCTCAAGGAGGCGGGCTCCAGAGGGGACCCGGACGGCCAGGGTGGGCTGCTTATCTGCAAAGAGGCCCCACCGCCCGCAGAAATGGAAGATAATGTTTTTATAAAGAGGAGAGAGAAAAACACAGCAAAGCCTCTGAGCATCCTTTGGGCTTCCGCGTGCATCTGGGGTCCTTGGAAATCATGGAAGGACAAACGCCACCTGCCAAGTCCCAGGCCAAGACTTGAACGAGGAAAGTTTCTGGCCTTGGGTGTGGGGGGCACCTGGGTGGCTCAGCAATTGAGCGGTTGAGCGTCGGCCTTCGGCCCAGGGCGTGACCCTGGGGTCCCGGGTTCGAGTCCCGATCGGGCTCCCCGCAGGGAGCCTGCTTCTCCCTCTGCCTGTGTCTCTCAGGAATAAGTAAATAGAATCTTAAAAAAAAAAAAAAAAAAAAGAAAAGTTTCTGGCCTATTTGGATTATGCATCTGGGGAGACTCATAACAGGCTTTCTGAGAAACAGGTTTTGGGTTTTGGACAGAATGTATATACTGTGAATAACAAAAGAGCAAATGACACAAAGAACGGTGTGGCCCCGAGATGTCCTATCCGTGTCCTATCCAGGTGATACCGTGTCTCTAAAGAACACACTGTTCCCAAAGCCTTTGTATCTCGCAAAGAAAACTTCTGCAGCCAAACAGTGGTGTGATCAGGTTGCCTTAAGGAAATGCAGCTTCACGGTCCATTTCTGATATTCAGCTTAAAGTACAAGCCCCTAGTGGTTAATTCTAGTCGGCACGTGGGTGCTTCCTTTGTCCTGGGTGGGGAGGTCTGAAAGATTTTGCTGCTTTATCATCAGAAAATAGTCTCGTGCACCCAGAGGGTTATCACTTACATTGCTGACACCCATCCTCGGAGAGGCAGGGCCTCTGGCTTTTTGAAAGATCAAGAGTGACGCGAGTGGCTGAGCCTGGAAGGAGGAAAGGCAAAAGGAAGCCGAGCCCCCCACGGCACCCGAGCCCCAGCTGCAGAGCCACTGCTCTCCACGAGGGCTACGGTGACGGAAGCTGCAGCTTTCAAGCTTGCTGGGGGCCAGCACCGATGTCCCTGGAGTCACTCTGCCAGGGGAGGCTGGGGAGGGCCCCCCGGGATCCCTCTTCGATCAGTAAGGAAATCGATAGAGAGTCAATAATGCAGCCAAGGTTGTCCAGCTGATGGCCACTCCAGGCTTTGAACCTACCTCTGGCACATTCCAGAGCCCTCCCCCTCTCCGAGGCCTCTTAACCTCTTATCCTCTTACGGCCAATTGGTCAGGTTTCAAAGAAGTGTGTTGCCCAAGAGCCCTTTTGCAACCATGGAGAGTGAAAATCTACTTGCTCTGAAGAGGGGTGTGTTTGGGCAGCTCCCCCAACTGCGTCTCAACAGGGCCACGTGGTGGGGGCTACGACCGTGTGCCTGGGCTGGACTCCCAGCCTGGGGGCCTCAGCGCAGCCCTGGGGGGTCTGGCGCCCTTATCTGATTTCCTGGGGAGGGGGTGAGCATTCTCTGGGTGCATGTCTGCACCGGGGTCCCTGGGTGCCTGCGCTCTGTGCCCTCACCACTGCCCTGATTCCTCTCCCTCCTTTCTCACTATCTGGCTCTTATCAGCCCCACAGGCATGAAAGGCATGTGCGGAGAATGAGGAAGGCCTGCAAAGGGGCCGGGAAGCAAGGGGTCAAGCTGCGACACATGGCTCCCCGTGGTTAAGGGGTCCGGTGACCTGGAGGTTTGTTACCTCGCTCTTGCACACACACCGGAGTAAGGGTGACCAGTAAGCGAGCGCATATACTTCAACGCCAACGTGTTCCCAGCCTTAATCCTTTCCCATAATCGAGCTAAGAACACAGGTAAGATGCACATTCCTTATAACTTGCCCGACCTGCGTGTGTCTCCATCCCAGGCCCACGGACTCTGTTTCTAAAAAGATGTTATACTATATGTTGGCAAATCGAACTTCAATTAAAAAAAAAAAGTTTCTAAAAAGAGCACTTTGCCCAACCAAGCATCACGAGAAAAGTGGGTTAACAGAGTGGAGTAAGGAGAGTGAGTCTTTCAAGAGCATCAAGTCCAGGATCAACACCTCGTCAATCTTGGAAGATTCCATAGCTTTCCTGTCTGTATAAAAACATACAAACTATGAATCTCCAGCCACGTGGACTCACTCACAGTGACCAGGAGCTTCGATCACCCAGCACCAGGGAGGCTCGGGGCACGAAGCAGAGGACCTGAGGAAATCCTATTCTTTTATAGGCAGAGAAGACACTGGCCCTGCAACCCTCCGAAGGAAAAGCTCGGGAGGGACAGGAGGCTCCATACGATGAGCTGAATCGTGACTAATCCCAGGGAGGTGGCAACAGGGACAGATCTAAAGGAGTTACTGTGTTTTTTTTTTTTTTCATGACATGTTTGGATAGCAAAGAACACGTACAAAGATAGAAGGAAGGGCACAGTACCAAGGACAAGTTGAGAAGAGTGACACATTTCTGTGAGAACAGTGCCCGGCTTGAGCTGAGGCTTGCAAAAAAGAGAGAGAGAGAGAGAGAGAGAGAGAGAGAGAGGTGGTAGTGGATTATTTTTAGTTATGATTAAAAAAGAGATGAAGCCCATTATCTAGGGATCACGGTAGCATGTTAACAGAACCCAGAGAAAGTGAGATGACCCAACTCCTAACTAGCCTCACTGTAAAAGGGGCAGAGGAAGACCTAAAGCACCATCCCCGGAAGAGCAAGGGACCTGAAGGCAGACGGTGTGGCATGTCCCTGATCGCCGTGTCCTCTCCGCCACTTTGAGTCTGCATCTCCAGGCCCTGCAAGCGCCTGTCCCAGGCCCCTGGACAAACCCCCAGGAAGGATAACAGAGCCAATGTAGTTAATCCCTGGAAAAAAAAAAAAAAGAAAAATGCATGGAGGCTGGGAGGGCTACAAAAGATTGGTGTCAGCAGATGTCCCAATTTACTCGGGGCAGGGTGGGGGGGGTGGTGGTTGGTGGGAAGAGACACGGTTCCTACTATATAGATCAAGAGCCTGGCAAGATTATAATCAAAATGCAATTTCGAGAAGGTTTTTAAGAAGCCCTTTGAAAAGGATGGGCATTGAGAACCAACACAGGTTTGAGACTTTATTGACTGAACCCGCCCTCTGTGCTACCTAACGATGCAGACTGGGGTTTGGGCGGGGGCTGTTTAGTGTGTATCTTGATGCCCAAAATAAGAAAACAGTGGCTCTGTACCTATTAGGTTCCTGACAACCCTGGCTGCAGGATGACTGGGCTCACGTATGCCCAAGGCTTTGGCCATTCTTGAGCCCTGCATATAGCAGATTTCAGCCTAGGAGCCTTGTCACCTGGCATTCCCTCCTGTGGAATGCCCTTCCCTTTGTCTGGTGGTTTGTCCTTCAAAACTCCGCGCAAATAGCACCTCCTCTGGGAAACTTTCTCCTCTGCCCTCTACGATTTGGAAGTCCCTGCCCTAGTGTGATCATGTGTGTTCTCCTGTATTCACCTGTTGGAATCCTAACATCCAGTGCGGCAGTAGAAGGCAGGGGCTTTGGGAGGTGGTAAGGTCATGGGGGTGGAGGCCTCATGAGAGGGATCGGTGCTTTTAACTATTTTATTTTATTTTTTATTTTTTTATATAGATTTTATTTATTCATGAGAGAGAGAGAGAGAGAGAGAGAGAGAGGGCAGAGACACAGGCAGAGGAAGAAGCAGGCTCCATGCAGGGAGCCCGACATGGGACTCGAACCTGGGTCTCCAGGATTATACTCTGGGCCGAAGGTGGCGCTAAACCGCCGAGCCACCTGGGCTGCCCTAACTATTTTATTTTTTAAAAAGATGCTTTGATTTATTTGAGAGAGAGAGATCATGAGCAGGGGGGAAGGGCAGGAGGAGGAGCTGACTCCCTGCTGAGCCCAAAGGGGGGACTCGATCCCAGGATCTCCAGGATCATGACCTGATCCTGACACTGCTGACACTAGCGGACTGAGCCACCCAGGTGCCTGGCATTAATGCTCTTGTAAAAGACACCCCACAGATCTCCTTACCCCTCCTGCGATGTGAGGCTACCAGGAAAAGTCTGGGACCGGGAAGAGGGCCCTCACCGGACCATGCGGCACCCTGATGTGACTTCCAGCCTCCAGAACTGTAAGCGATACATTGCTGCTGTTCATAAGCCGCCTGGTCTGTGGGATTTTGTCACACGGGCCCAAAGAGCCTGAGACAATCCCTTATCCGTGCCCACCAAGCACCCTGGGCACGCTGCTATCATGGAACTCTCCCACCACGTGCAACTGCCAGCCTCCTTATCTGCCTCCCTCAGGGCATGCAGGCTCCTCAAGGGGTTTGCATTCCCAACGCTTGGGACAGCGCCAGGCACACAGGGGACCCCCGAGACCTGGTGACTGTTTGCAGGCATCTTGCTGAGACGTTCAAGGTCAGCCTGAAGGGAGTTGTCCCTAATGGTGTTCCGGAGGCTTCTCAGTGTCTAGACTCTCCTAGTGACTTGGAGGAGTTATGCACTTTCAGAGACTGTAAAGCTGGCGGAGGAGGATGATTAGATAAAAGGCTCAAGGTTCAAGACCTAACAATCTACAGGCTGGCCATAAAGCCTGAGAATGCAGATTATTTTTTTATGTGGATTTATTTTTCCTGATTTTTGTGTGTGTGTGTGGGGGGGCATGCTAAAGGCATACGTTTGTTTGTTCTATTTTTGGTTGAAAATCAGAAACAGATCGTCTGAGGCAATGCGTAACGGAGGACTATGCAGGTCATACTCCTTGTAAGCGTGTACAGTGCTCTGAGCCATGCACTGCTAATGGGGGGAGACCCTGAGCACATCACGGCATGTCACTGACCGTATTGCGCATTGCAATGTGGTATCGGCAAGCCATTTATTATGTATATTCTTTTACGTTTCTAGACTTCGTGGCTACCCTTGTAGAAAGACAACTGACAACCAACAGTAAAATTTTAATTCATGAAGCTTTATGTTAGATCTCCAAGAAAGTCAACTGGATATCTACAGTATGGGCCACATCTGGCTTTATTCATCCATCCACACATCCACGGATCCATCCAACCAACCACACCGAGCACTCACTACGTGCTAAATACTTACAAGAATGTACACACTTAGTGGATGACTAAACACTGCCTCCCCTGAGCTTATGTCCCAGGGGTGGAAAATGGATAATAAGTAAGCAAACTAAATAATGTCATATGTTGATGAGGGCCATGAATAAAACAAGACAATGTGTGATGGGGATAAGGGACAACTTTGGACTGGGGTGGGGGAGGAGGTGTGGAGATGCATCTCTGAAGCTTGTAGGACATTTATGTAAAGAAGAGCCTGGTGGCGCTGAGCTGGTCATCAGCTCGATGTGAGTCTCGGATGTGCTGTGACTGTTGAAAATAAACTGAAGCTCGGGTCATATTAATAGAAGCAGAGTGACAGGATGAAGGTCAGTCAGTGACAATCCTACTGCCTCTGAAGCAGTCACACCATTTCTAGACTTCTGCAGCTGCAAATGCTATAAATTTCAAGAAAGTCATGAAGTGCATCCAGAAGAGGGGGGGGGGTCTAGAAACCGCATCTTATGAGGCGAGGTTGAGAGAGGTAGGGAAGGAGTTTAGTTGGCAGAGTTTAAACTCATCTTTGAGAGAGCCGAAGATTCAAGATGTTCAGAAGAGAGTGAGTCCGTGCCTTGTGGTGTTAGGAGTTCACCCCTGAACTACTGAGAAGACAGCACAGCGTGTTCAAAAGAGGGCAGATGTCTCTAGCAGAATTAGGGCCATACAGAAATGGGGTAGGTATTTTGAAGAAGTGAGCCCCCCACCCTCAGAAGTATTCTAGCAGAGGTTAGATAACATCTGTTAAAGATGAGAGATCCCCGTAATGGGTAAAAGATTCCTATTGAGCTGCATCCTTGGGAACGGGTACAGTTTTGTTTCTGTAAGTGAGAGATCTCGGGAGCCTCGGAAGGCCTGTCCCGCTAGAAATGACCTCGTTTCTCCCCACTGACCACTCTTGCAGAGACCCAATCTCGGGGACTGAGGATTACAAGACTCCTAATAACAGAATTCAACTAGAAACAACTGCATGATCCCATGCTCAAGCCTCCCGTGTGTGTGGTGTGTGTGTGTGTGTGTGTGTGTGTGTTTGCACGTGAGTATAAGCAAAGTCTCTGAACTTACAGTAAGAGGCACAGGTCAAAGGCCCAGTTCTCCCTAGGAGCTCTGCGGCATTTCCTCGTAGGGCAGAAAGCCTCTCCCTTTCTCCGGAATCTGGAGCTATCTTGGGCAGACAGGTGCTCCGCTCTCTGTTCTAACTGCCCTTTTTAGGCCACGTTTTCACACAAAGGTGTAACTGAACTCTCAAGTGTGTACAGCCGACTTAATTGCTCCGTGTAATCATCTTACGATTATGATTTGATAGTATATCAATTCTGTCCCTACTCATATTTGCTCTGCCGGCCTAGAGACTGGTTCAAAACCCACCGAGATGAAGGCTTCAGGCAGTGATTAACTTGAATCCCAGACCAATACATTTTTTTTTTCTGTCTATTTACTTGTGAAATGTGTTTCTAAAGAACAGAGCAGAACATGGGCCGTGAGGTCAGCGAAAAACCCATACCTGAGCCACAGACAACAAAAACAAACAGTGCCAACAGCCATGGTCCCACAGGATATTTCTCTTCTTGTGGCCTCTGAAAGGGAATGGGGGAAAGTAAGATTAGGTTCATTGATTCAGGAAACGTTTGTGGGGTACTGCTAGACGCTACTAACGGCTGGGGACGCCACAGTGAGGGAGACGGATCCCGTCTTAATGCCCAGTGGGCAGAAGTAGCTGAAGAAAGCCAACTGTAAAGGGTCCACAGAGGTGTGAACAGGCTCATCAATAACCTTATTTCTACTCCTGTAACGCAGTGAACTTGGTGGGCTTGAACATTCTGGGGATGGATGGGGGTACAAATACACAAACCAATACAGTGATTTGGGAGCCCCAAATGGCACTACTCCATTTGTTGAAGGCATACTCTATGCCAGGCTCTCCCCTGGGCAATCTCCAGCCCCTATTTCCACCACCCACAGCTCTGTGCAAGGCGTATTATCATCTCCCCACTTCTAGTTGGGAAACAGACACCCCAAGTCTGGTAGCTTGAGCAAGGGCTGGGATTTAGGACTGCCGCCTTAGAGAGAGCAAGGGTGTTTTCCACTGATAGAGTCATCTTTAATTCCTGAACCTGTGGATTCCAAGTAAGGTCACAGAACAGCCACTTTCTCAAAACCCTCTATGTGCCCCCCCCCCAAAAAAAAGTCGAGAAGTGGATGCCATGGAAATCCTTGGAATGACAGAAGCAGCACGGTGACCGTGAGTGGCTCTGCCAAGGAAGCAGCATTTTGTAACAAAGCCCCTGAACCTCAGTGAAGCTTATGCTTTGGGGAAATCTCTGCATTCCCTGGGGAGCAGAAGGGCACTACTGTGCCCACATGAACCTGGCCCTGTGTACCTCCTGCCCCCCTCAAACCAACAGCACAGACATAATAAGAATGACCATCCACAGCCTAGGTCTCTTTGCAGGTGGGGCCTGGACCTTAAAGTCAAATCGATCCATGGAAGGACTATCTTTTGGGGGGGGGCATCCGAAACAGTGGTGAGTTTCTCAAATAAAAAGGGTAAAAATCAGAGTGAAAAAAATAAAGAACTCACTACCATTTCTTCCTGTGTGTGAGCCAAAAAGAGGCTATCCCCAAGGTAAATTAGGGAACTCGTTGTCTCACAGATGGGGTCACAATCCTTTGGTTCTCGGCTTGCCCGTGACATTCTGAGAGAGCGTCCTGTCTTCTACCTCAAGTGGGTCCACTGACCACCTATCTATCGCCACAGGTTTTTTCTTGACAGCATATGTATTAGAGTTCGTATCTGTTTATTCTCAGGATCACGTGTTTACTGTCTGTCTCTCGGCCAGACCATCGGCTCACGAGGGCAGGCACTATGTCGTTTTCCTGAATCAATGTACAGCCATGGCTGGTACAGGATGTACACACAGGAGGTGCTCAATAAGTGCTCATCGAAGAATGAATAAGCATAAAAACTTTTTTTTGTATATATATATAAATACTTCCTAATTGGTGGTAGGGTTATCCCTATCACCCTCTTACTGGAGAAGTACAGATGAAAGTGCTACTGGCAGGTAGACTCTAAAGATTAAAACCCCTCAATTCTCTGGCCTTGACAAGCACTTAACACCAGATCAAGGTCAGATCAGGTAAATAACAGTGATATTACATAAAGTTACCTGGACAGAGCGTGGCACTTAGCCCTCTCCACCCTCTTACATTAATGCCCTACCAATCTGTCATAGTTGACCAGAAACCAGTTCTGTGGCTGTCATCCCACTAATGCTATATAAAAAGTTCATTTAGCTCTGTCTCAAGCAAAGCCAACAAGTGAATTTAGGAGCCCGTAAATGAATTACTGGTCCAGTGCGGATACCAAACGGAGTCCATTATTGTTCCTTTGCAGGAAAACACAGATTGTCAGCATGCAGAGCTTGGGCTACAAAACACAAATAATGTATTTGATGACATTTGCCAATGAATCAATGTTACTGGAGGACTCCCAGAGCTCAACAACAGCAATATGTCCGAGAGCTTGGAGATCCTCTTTTTTGCAAGCAGTACCCAGCTCAGTCCCACTGGGGCAATTCACCTAAGCCTGAGTCTATGGCTGGCAAACGTAGGAAAAGCAATAGAATCCTGCAAATGACATGGTTCATCTCAAATAGAAGTTTGCTACTTCCGGCAGCTTCAGAACGTCGGGGGCTGGCTTTCCCCATGATTATACACCAGCAGGGTAACTCATAACTCTGAAATTTGAATCCCCCTTCGTTCTGGAGAAGTTACTACTATATAATCACAAAATGATTATTCTATTTCCTTCTTTCTTGGATTTATCTGCTATCTGGGAGAGTATCATTCACTTCGTAGCTGTTAACTGATGAAATTCTGAGGGATCTGCATACAACTGAAGGGGTTTATTTCGGAAGGATTATTCTGAATTTTCAGTTAGACTCTGTTCACAGGTCCCCAGTGTCATCCTGGAACAAGTCATCCCTTGTAAGTTACTTCTTGCAAATTGTGTTTGACCTGTGATTAGGGAAATGAGATTTAGGGTTTAAAGTATTTCTTTTTGAAAGAGAACTTCATTTTTCTTTTTGGACGCTGGTCCGTTTACGATAAAGTTACCCAAAGAGGTCTTCTAACCAACTGAAGATCAACATAGACTGTGGCTTGGTTTGGAAAACTTTCATTACGAATGTAGTAGGGCCGTGTGAACACCTTCACAGGTGCCAGGCACTTTGGAAGGGCCCACTCCATGGTATAGCAGAACCTATTTATATTCACTCATCATAGATTAAACAAATCTGAATGGAGCTCCGAAAGTTGAGTTGAGTTCCAATGGCGTCAAGTCCATGTTTTAGATAGCTAAACGTTTCCCCCCAGTTTTTAAGTTTTCTTATTTTGAAGACAGTAACTTTTTCTTTCCCCCAGATCTCCACCGTCTTCTAATGGCCTTGAGAAGCCAGAGGCGGCCCACATTGAGTCTACAGAGCCTAATGGATACATCGGCTCCCCAAATCGGTTCCCGTGTTGTTACTTTTGCAGGCCTATACTTGTCACCTGAGTTCAGCTAATCATTTTCTTAGTTCTTTAGTCTCTCAGTTCATTAAAAAGAACCACACAACTAGAGATTTCCAGCACATCAGCTAGTCTGTATATCTAGGACGAAGCGATCTCCCAGGGACATAAAACCCTGAGTGCTTTAACATCAATTAAAATTTATTTTTTTTTTCAAGGTCAGTTTGGACAGCAAGGTTTGTTTTTCGAGCAAAACCAAATAGGGAAAATAGATCTATGTGAAAAGTGGTTCGGATTCAGTGGCATAGTAGCATTTTACTGCTCAGTCACTACTAAATGATCTAACACCCAGGGTGTGTGTGGGGGGGTGGGAATTTCCATTTTAACTTAAATCTGGAGCTGTGTATGAAGCTCTGGGTAGATCCTAGAGTTTGATCCTAAGGTCTCTCTGCTGGGTTTTGTAGGAATCCTGCTGTGATGATCCGAGCTGTAGCGTTTTGCTCAGGTACTGAGCTAAAAGGAATTGCCTCATCAGCTCTGCAAGCTCTTCCAGCCAAACCCCAAGCTTCATCTGGACTTCGCTTAAGTGTCTAGGATAATAGATTCCAGGCGCCTTGGCTCATAGGCTTGGAGACCAACACTGCCCGACAACCCGTCCCAGGCATGGCTCTGAATGTCCAAAATCGCCGGCCTGGCATTTTCTCTTGAAGACACTCTAGAAGAAACCCCCTGTGCAGAGGCCCAGGTTTTACTTTCCAGTCCAGTGATAAAAGCTTTAATCTAATCCCCAAAGTTCTGGATCATACCCTCAGGATGCAGAACAAGAGCAGGGCCGCCTTTCCACTGGAGCCCAGGGGGGAGAGGCCTCACGGGAGAGGAGGCGAAGGAGAGAGCAGGATGGAGGGAAGACGGGGCTCTGAACCCCGCTTCCTTCCCCTTCCGCCTCGCACAACCCCTTAAAGGGGCTGCAGAGAAAAGCCTGCGGTGGGTGCCCCGGGTGGAGGGCCGGGATCCGGGCCTGGACCGGGTGATGATGCGCGGCCTCCCTTCCCCATGCATTCCTGCAAGCTGCGTGCACCCCAGGGTCAAGGGGGGTCAACCCCCCGCAGTGGGGTTCGCTGCTCCCTGAGGATGAGACTCTCGGTCTCGCCCAGGGACAAAGGCCCCGCTCCCTCCCGGGGGCTGTCTCTGCCGCCCCCGGCCCCCACCCCGCCCTGGGCGCCCAGGGGAGCCGGCGGGCCCCGCGGCGGGCCCCTGGGGGGCCGAGCCCCCGCCTTACCAGGGTTTTGGCTACGTTCCCCCTCTGGGTGATGTTTTTGCTGTGCTTCTCGTTGGCCATCCGGATCCGCTGCTTGGCCACCATGGCTGGGCGCTAGCCCCGGCACGAGCCCCCGCGACCGCGACCGGGCGGCGGGCGACAGCGACAGGGCGGCCGCGGGCGCTGCAGGTGGCAGGCGCGGCCCCCGAGCCCCGCGCACCCCGCTCCAGCCCCCCGCGAGCCGGCTCCGGAGAGAGGCCAGAGCCCGGACGGAAGTAATCTTTCATCTCAGGAAACCGTCTCCTACTTCCTCGCCATCCTTCCGGTCCCCCCTGCTACCTAACCAGCGCGGCCTCCCCAACCTGGGCGGCGGGAGCGCAGCGCGGGGGCCCGGCCCGGGGGGGGGGGGGGGGCGGGGAGGGGGCAGCACGGGGGGGGGCGGACCTGCGGGAGGGGGAGGGGCGGGAGGGGCGGGAGGGGAGGGGGCAGCACGGGGGGCGGACCTGAGGGGTGGGGAGGGGGAGGGGCGGGAGGGGCGGGAGGGGAGGGGGCAGCACGGGGGGGGCGGACCTGCGGGAGGGGGAGGGGGAGGGGCGGGAGGGGCGGGAGGGGAGGGGGCAGCACGGGGGGACCTGCGGGGTGGGGAGGGGAGGGGGTGGGGAGGGGAGGGAGGGGAGGGGGCAGCACGGGGGGGGCGGACCTGCGGGGTGGGGAGGGGGGACGGGGGGCGGGGAGGGAGCAGCACGCGGGGGGGGGGGTGACCTGCCGGGTAGGGATGGGGGGACGGGGGAGTGGAGGGGAGGGGGCAGCACGGGGGGACCTGCGGGGTGGGGAGAGGGGCCGGGGGGCGGGGAGGGAGCAGCACGCGGGCGGGGGTGACCTGCCGGGTAGGGATGGGGGGACGGGGGAGTGGAGGGGAGCAGCACGCGGGGGACCTGCCGGGTGGGGATGAGGAAGGGGGGAGGGGAGTGGGGGGCTAGCACGGGCGGCCCGGCCCCGTGTGGGTGGGGGAGGGGGCGGGGAGGGGGCAGCACGTGGGACCCCTGCCGGGTTGGGATCTACGGGGAGGGGGCGGGGCAGCACGGGGGGGGCGGGGCCCTGCCAGGTGGGGACGGGGAGGAGGATGGGGAGGGGGGCAGCACGGGGCCCTGCCGGGTGGGGATCGATCAGGGGGGCGGTGGGGGGGGCAGCACGGGGGCAGGCGTGGGGGGTTCCTCAAAGGACACAGCAGAGCGGGGGCGAGGCAGGGCCCTTGCTGTCGGGGACAGCCCCGAGAACCCCGGGGCAGGGGTCTGGGGAAGGGGGCCTGCGCCCGGGAGCCCCTTCCCTGCAGGACCTTGGTCGAGCGCTGCCGAAAGCGCGGGGACTCCGCGAGGGTGGGGATCAGTGGGCGCGAGGCTGGACTTGGGCGCGTGGCCTTGCCCTGGAGGCCGAGGGGCCACACGCGGGAATGACAGCGGGCAGGCGGCAGGTGTGGCGCAGACAGGTGTGGGGGCTGGGGGGGGGCCCGGCCGCCTTTGGCCCCGCCCGCGGGGCGGTTGGAGCTTAGCCCGAGGGACCTGGACTGGGAGGTTCCTGGCACCGCAGGGATGACAGCTAGAGTGTGGGTGACTCACGGGCACTAGTGTTGGGCCCCGCAGATTGCCTGCTTCCGGGGCGGGGGTGGGGGGGGCGTTCAGTCCCTCACTTTTCCTTGCGCCCCAAGACTTGAGGTTAGCTCTCAGCAGCTCGGAAGAGTGGAGAGCGGGGTGGGGGGGGAACGCCTGCAGGTCTGGAGGGTGGGCGGTGGTGGGGGAACCTGCTTGGGGCCCTGCGCCCCAGGCCTTCCCTGGGGGCACGGTAGGGCCCTGCTTGGATAGAGGGCCCCTGTCATCCTCCCCCTCCTCCTGCAGCCTGTCATCCAAGCTCCCACACAGAGGGCTTGGGGGCTGCTCTAGGTGGCCCAGAAGGGGCCGGCATCAAGCAGGGTCATTACTTCTTCTAAAGTCAGTTAAGTTTCCACAGTAGTTCCCACCAACATCACCACCCTTACCACAGGCCTACAAACCAAGCAGGCCCCCCCCTTTTTTTTTTTTAAGATTTATTTATTTATTTATTTTTTATTTATTTATTTTTATTTATGATAGACATAGAGACAGAGGCAGAGACACAGGCAGAGGGAGAAGCAGGCCCCATGCAGGGATCCCGATGGGGGACTCGATCCCAGGACTCCAGGATCACACCCTGGGCCAAAGGCGGGCACTAAACCACTGAGCCCCCCAGGGATCCCCTAAAGCAGGCCCATTTTTAAAAGACCCTCGCTCTTTGTCACGATGGGCTCTGTTGGTGGGGCCGCATGAGAGAGGGCCACCCCGCCCCCGGGCTGAGGCACCTGCCTGGGGAGGAGGTAGAGGGTGAGTTCCCCCCTGAGTTGAGGACACACCTGGCTCTGAGGGACAGTAAGGAAAAGCTACAGAGATGTTTGTCCCTTTGGGCCTATAAGCTGAAAACCATTCTTTTTTTTTTTTTTTTTTTTTTTTTAAGATTTTATTTATTTATTCATGAGACACAGAGAGAGGGAAAGGCAGGCTCCATGCAGGGAGCCCGACCTGGGACTCCATCCCCGGACTCCAGGATCACACCCTGGGGCCGAAAGCAAGCTCTAAACTGCTGAGCCACCCAGGGATCCCCCCTGAAACCCGTTCTTAACTGAGAAGCCTGCCTTCCCACAGGCTCAGGTGAGCCCCTTGTTTGGGGGAAAAAATTCCTTCTTGGCCCCTGATTCCTGCTTGGTGGAGGCTAATTTTGCTCCTTTTTCTTGCCTTGCTTTGCTTCTACATCATTTAAAATGTATTCGTTTTAATTTATGTGTAGCCTGCACGCTCAGAGTCAACCTGCCAACAGAAATCGGATATATACAGTAAAAACTGAAGGTTTTTTTTTTTTTCTCTGTCTCTCTCTCTCACTAATTCCCACGGGTCCTAGGTTACCCTTCCAGCATTTTTTATTCATTCATAACCCGCCTGCATATTTCCTTTTTAAAAACAAACAGAATCATACTAGACAAACCGTGCGGCCACTTACTCTTCTCTCTCAGTTTATTGACAGTGTTATCACGTCTACTTATAAATCATTTTTATTTTTCATACATGCATACTATCCCTCAACATGATTATATGGAATGTACTGGATTATTGCTAGACAGTCACTTCCGATGTAAGTGTGTGTTTGCTTGCAATGCGCACATCCCTGCCCACCTGCCTTTATGTACTTGTGCAAGTAAATGTGTGCAAGAGATTGCCGGGCGGGGCCTTGCTGCACCTTTTCAAGGTCCTGGGTGGAGAGATTGCTGCTGATTTGGGGGGAGCCAACCTGCTGTGACTTCCACCGTACTCGGGCCTGTTCCTCTGTGGATCTCAGTCCTCTTTATGTCCCCTGAGCATCAGCATTATTTGCTAGGAAAGCTTTTCCCTTCCCCCTTGGATTCTGTCCCTGCCTCTCCTCAGCCTTCAGCTGGACCTGAACTAGAGGTTGAGCTGGCTCGTCCCAGAGGCTTTTCTGCAGGGAAGCTGGGGCCAAGGTCTGAAGGTGTGTCCCCAGAGTTCCGGAGTAACCACAAGGTTAAGAAGGAGCAAGGCCCTGGGTTGTCTTGTTTTTTTATTTTTATTTTTATTTATTTTTATTTTTATTTTATTTTATTTTATTATTTTATTTTATTTTATTTTACTTTACTTTATTTTACTTTATTTTATTTTATTTTATTTTATTTTATTTTATTTTATTTTATTTTATTTTATTTTATTTTATTATTTGTTTTTTTGAGGTGGGAGGACCTAGGAGAGGAATGGAAACTTGATCAAGAGTTAAAAGTTCCCTTGGGTTAATTCGTGCTGGCAGCAGGAATTTTATAACATGCCGGTAGCATGCAGTGCTCAACCACAACTTCTAAAACGGCCCTGGGTAACGTAGCAGGAAACTGCTAAATGATTAAAATTTAATTTTGGCCAGTAATTTTTTCAACCTTTAGAGCAAGAATCCTAACCAGCCCTCCCTACATTAATCATGAGTCTGCCCCACTTAGGGTACTAGGCTTGCGACTGTAGACTCTAGGTTTCACCCACCTTTATAAATGATGTATTATCAAAGTGTACAGATGCTACACTCTTGAGTTGTGAAGTAGTGCACACCTGTCATTTTTCTGTGGCTGACCAGCATGCAAATCTCTTTTCTCTTTGGGGGACTCCCTGACTGCATGCAAGTTAGGACCTTCTTTTCCAATATAGAAGCCCAATGGGACAGATATGGCGTATCTTATTGTGCTTTGTTCTCTCATGCTTTGCAAATATTATGATTTTTTTTAACAAGTTTAAGGTTTGTGGGCACCTGGCGTCGAGCAAGTCTATGGGTGCCATCTTTCCAACAGCAGTTGCTTATTTCACGTCCCTGCGTCGCAGTTTAGCAATTCTTGCAATGGTCAAACTCTTCCATTATTTTATCTGTTACAGTGATCTGTGATCACTGTGTACAACTCACTGAAAGCTCACATGATGGTTAGCATTTTTTAACAATAAAGTATTTTTAAAGTAAGGTATGTACTTTTTTTTTTAGTTGTAATGCTATTGCACACTTACTAGACTACAGTACAGTGTAAACATAACTTTTATGTGCCCTGGGAAACAAAAAACCTTATTTGATTCACTTTATTGTGATACTCATTTTAATGTAGGAGTCTGGAACCCAAACCTGTAGTATCTCTGAGGTGTGCCTGTATTTGGCTGGGAGGTATGGCCCAGCTTGGCCAATCATATGCTCCGTTTGGGGCTTTGAATTTTGAACAAAAAGGACAAAAACAAAAGGATAAGGTACTGTCACCCTGGTAGTGGGGTACCCAAGAGGCAAGCAGCATTCAGCAGTGGAGAGGGTGGTGGCGGTGGAGTGGGGGGTGAGACCCACTGGTTTTGTGGTACCTGAAATTCTTAGACTCCTCTTCTGCTTCCATTGACCAGAGGTTATTTGTGTTGTTTACATCCAATAACCCTGACTCATGTGCATGACAACCAACAACAACAACAACAACAACAAACCAGAAAGTCTTGGCTTGGTCATTTCCCCTTCCAAATCTGGAATGATTGTCATGTCACTTGAAGCCTTCAGACACTGTTAGCCAGTGGTCCTTCCTCACCAAGGGGAACTGAGTCTAGAGGCCTTGGTGACAAGTGTGGGTAGCCAGTTCTCGAGTATGAATGGGGATGATTAGCAGACACAACTGCTTACATAAAACCAGCAAATCCCCAACACTTCAAATTAAGACTTTGTTTCTCCTTCATCCAAACCACTTCCAGTACTGGCAGAGAAGAGAAAAATTGGGCAGATTTCAACATCATCTCCTTTCGTACATGTTATATTCTGGTGCAAATGTTCGTGAAGGTGTCTCACTAGGAAGCAGAGAAAAATAGAGAACTCACAGCCAGTGTTATCTGCTGCATGCCTTGGAATCAAATCAATGCACTCGATTATGATTTCATGGCATCATGCCACATTGTCACTGGAAGGAACCTCAAGAGTCATTTGTTCGGTGTTTATTGAGTGTCTACTGTAGGCCAGACCCTATTTTAAACACTGAGAATTCAATGGTTGATAGAAGGGCTTCTGCCTTCAGGGAGCTCTCAGTTGTGTGGCGGAGACAAAGAAGTAAACAGTGGGAGACGGCCCCAATTTCACAAGTGAGCTCAAGCCCAGGAATTGCAAGGAAAATTGTAGCAGAACTGAAAGCAGAATTGAGGCCTCTTGGCTTTCCATTTTCTCAAGAGAAACGTTTACCAGGTAAACTTAAGAGGGAGCAGGGTGACAGGGCCAAGCTTTGGAGCAGCTTATACGTACACAAAAATAAATCACACACACACACACGCAAGCACACACGCAAGCACACACGCATGCACACTTGTGCATGATAAATTCCATTTTGGACCTCCAAGGCTTGAACTTCGGCCCATCAGGGGTGGCACAAGCAGACTTTAACCATTCTGATGACTATGTCATTCCTTGACCCCAGAGGTGATCAGATTAAGCCTCCAAATGCAAGATGTGATTACCCATCTCGGCTCTGTAATCGGCTGGCCACGTCTGTTATCAATTGCAGCAAAACCTTCGTATCCCAAGGGGAAAACACCTGCCCTGCTGCATACAGTTCTCTCCCTGATGACTCCCCATGGCCATCCCCTCGTGGCTGCAGAGACTCTTCCACATGTCTCAGCTCCCGCTGTGGCTGCGCATCACTCATGACTGTGCCCCCGCTAAGATTCCAGTGCTTCCAGGACAGAGTCACCTTGTTTCAGTTCAACTGGATGCATGTTCTTAATGGGTGGAAGAGTTTCCTGGCAGGGAAGAAATGACAGCACTGATAATATCTAACATTTCCTATGCGCTTCCTAAAGAGCCAGACTGCCAAGTACCTTCCTTACGCTTTCTCACTTCTTACACAACCCTGTGAGGATGTGGACCCTGGGAGCAGACAATCCTGGGCCCTACACTTCGTACTTTAGTGATGGGCCTCTTTTTTTTTTTTTTTTTTTAATATGCCTCTTTTCTAATCTGCAAAATGGGAAGAGCAAGAGTGTTTATTAGATGTGATTGTTTTGAGATGAGATGATAAAAAAAAATGTTAAAAAAAAGTACTGAGCACAGAGGCTGGACCCGTGGTGATCACATAATAAATACCAGCTGCCGCTCTTACCTACACCATTGAGGCAACAGGTCTGTGGAAGTTAAGTAACTTGCCCAAGGAGAGTCAAGAAGATGAACCACAGTACCTGCCTTCAGGTAGTTTGGAGTCTTCTTGAGGTTCTTTTTTTTTTTTTTTAATTTCTTTTTATTGGAGTTTAATTTGCCAACATATAGCATAACACCCAGTGCTCATCCCATCAAGTGCCCCCCTCTTGAGGTTCTTAAACACTAATGAATGCGGTAACTCTGGATGAATGCGAGAAGCCCTTGAAGTGAGAGACGGAACCTGTGGACCATCTTTCTGGGTCCTTTTTTTCTTTTTAATTATTTTTAAATCTGAAAAAAAGAAATTCAAGTATTACCATATCAAAGGCATATAGAGAAGAGTTGGTCTTTTTTGCCCCTGACTTTAAGTTCAAAGGAACCCCTTTGCGTCTTTCTACGCAAATTCAAGCATGCATGCATAGAGCATTTTATATATACATGTGTGTATGCTTATTCATGTATAGTATATTTAAAGAAGCTATTTACAAAATCCTTTTAATCCCTGCTTAAAAATCCCAGATAGTCCATTTTTTTTTTCCAATATGATCTGTACCTTGTGTTTGTTTTTTTCACTTGATAGTGTATTCCGGAGGTTGAGCTACATCATTATATCAAGATTGATTACAATCTTTTAAAATGGTTGCACGGTATTCCACTGTATGGGTATATAATGATTGATTTAACCAACCCTTTACTGATGAATATTTAGATTGTTTCTAAGGTTTTTTTTTTTTCCCACTATGAATCAATAAACAACCTTGTATATGTGTTTTTGTAAATATGCACACAGGTATTTGTTGGAGAACTTCCTAGAAGTGTGATTACTGGACCTAAGGTTACGCACATAAATCTGTGATGGATATTGCCAAATTATCCTACGGAGAAGTTGTGTCAATGTACGCTCCTTCCATAATGTATATGAGCTTGTTCAGTCTATTATTTCTTAGTTGCATTGGGCAAACAACCCTGAGTAAGTAGTGTTGCTTCTTTTTGTTTCTTTATATTTACTAGTTAGATGGAGCGCTGTGTTAATGAGGCCAAGGTCATGAATTTGTCTACTAAGTAGTTAATGAGCTTTGCTGGCTCTTTCATCAAGGTTAGTCCTTTCCATGGTCTGTGAGTCCCAATAGGGACTAGAGGAGAAAACGGACAGAGAGGCAATATTCTTGACCATTTCTGGATTTAAAGACGGTAACTTCCCAATGGTGAATTATCGACAGACTTACATCTTTAAAAATGATAATATTGCCCTGTTTCCTCAGCTTCATTATTTGTAGGAAGATATATCTATATTTAGTATAATGCTCTAAACAATTTGGAGAAAGAGGACTTACATTTATAAACAACCCTTATAAACAATGGGGGTGCAGAAATTGTTTTTCCTAAACTGTTAGCCCCTTGGTGGCATAGACCATGGATGCTCAGCGTGATATTCCCAGAGGCTGTCATTATGGCAAATGCGAGGTATTCAGTGGGTATTGAGTGAAAAGATAATGGGAGACTGAGAGGATTTGGGGGGTTTGGATAGTGATCACAGTGAATATTCAGTGTTTCGTCGAGTTTGCATTTCATTCATTCAGAGTGCACATCAGCTTGTGTTGTTAGGTGCACAGAACAGGTACATATTCTGAGTTGTGTGACCCTGGAGTCTAAGAAAGATGACAATGTAAATCCTCATTTAATTGCCTTTGTCGTTTTTCTTTGATCTAAATTAAAAGTTAAATTACCATTTTTAAGTAACGTTCATATTTTCCTCATCCAATTCCCGTATTCCTCTTTACAGTTGTTATTATTACTATTATTATTGTTCTTATCTCTGTCAGGTCTGATTTACAGAAAAGTCGGGCCTTTTCAGTAACTGCGTCACAAAGTCACTTGAAAGGAGCTTTGTGAATGGTCAGGAATGCTGTTGGCTTTTCTGAATGTCAGCACATTAAACCCAGGATCCCAGCTTCTGGAAACCTGTCACATCTGATATACTTGAAAAGGCTTTGGCCCAGAGCTCATTGGCAATGAGAGATATGGATTAGCGAACCGTCTGCGGAAGGCCCAGATGTTTGCACGGAGCTGCTTTCACCGAAACCACAGCAGCTTCTAATCACCCCGCGTGCTTGCGTGATTTTGTATGTGGAGGGCCCGGGGCCACGCTGGTGTCTTCAGCTTCATGGGGGTGCATGTGGGGGGGGGCAATGCAAGCCAGGCAGGGGTTGCCCTCAAAGTGAAATCGGAACCAGGATCAGGAAAGAGGGACTAGGAAGAGGAAGCTTTGCTGGGAATTCGGGTCCCTGTAGGAAGCATCGGAACCACCGTGTCACTGCAAGTACAAGCCTAGGGCTGTAGGCTCGGTCCCTCTCCCACACCCCCGTGCACACCCATTTCATCTAGGAGCAGAAATCAAGAAAAAGCCAGTCTGGGGGAGGAAAGGAAGTGATTCAGAGCATTTGGCAATCATCCCCAGCGCTAAGTGGATTCACAGGAATTCCTCGGAGCAAGATATTGGGTGTGTGTGGTTCAACTGCCCTTTGACTCCAGAGCCCTTTGTCCAAATGTGACAAAATATCAGCAGAGAGTGACAGGAGCTGCGGCATCACCCGGGGTCAGGCCTAGGGGATGGTGTGAATTCTTTCTGACAGAGGCAGAGGGTCCTGTTGTCCAGTGTTCAAGGCATTTTGCAGGCCTTAGTTAGTCCATCCCGCACCTCGGTGGGGAGATAGGTCAGCGTTATTATCATCCCAGGTCTACAGCTGAGAAACTAGCACACAGATGGTGACGGCTCCAGAATTTCTCTACGGGAGGGCCTTCGGGGCAACAGCTGGCCAGAGGGGGATGGGGTGGACGGTGGTAGGAACCTGCCCTGAAGTCCTGTTTGCAAGACATTTGATGTACAACCGAGAAAACCCCAAACACGCACAACCTCCACCCGGCACCCCCATTGCCCATGGGACCCCTGTGACTCTACCAGTGGAGGATTCTCCTAGGAACCGGGGTGGTGGCATCGGGTCGGGGTTCAGGTTGCCCGACCTGTTCCGTCAGAGCCCCCCAGTTCACAGCCGGTGAGCCCACCTCCTGTACAGCCTCGCAGGACTCTGGGGTGGAAAAGAAGCCTGGAGATGATCCAGGCCCATGACCGGGCCTAAAGGGGATGCAAAGCAAATGTCAAAAAAGGGGCATCATTCATCACGCTGGGTGCCCTGTGCCTGAGACCCGGGAGTTTCCTATGCAGAAACTGTACCCCAAGAATCCGAGCATGTGTGTTTTTTTGGAGGGGCGGTTGGGCCTCATTCCTTTTTTTTTTTTTTAAGATTTTATTTATTCATGAGAGACATAGAGAGAGAGGGGGATAGAGAACACAGGCAGAGGGACAAGCAGGCTCCATGCAGGGAGCGCGATGTGGGACTCGATCCCGGGTCTCCAGGATCACACCCCGGGCCGAAGGTGGCGCTAAACACCTGAGCTACGGGGGTTTGGGCCTCATTTCTGTTCATTTTGATAACACACGTAGGGCACGCAGTAAAAATAAATCACTTCGTTTGAACAGGGCTAGTCATAATTCCATAGTAAAAGCCATAAACAGAATTTGGCAACGAAAGGAGCAAAGTCCACAAGGGAGACACGGTGACCGATTGGCTGAAGGCTTTGTTGCTCCTTGGTGCTGAGGGAACAAAAATAGGTTTCTTTTCAGACCAACTGCAGTTATTGGTAGCGTTACTGTTTTAAGAATAGAAGTTCACAATTTCCCAGGCAGGCCTGGTTCTCCAGGGAAGTCCTGTGATTTGTTTCCCACCCAACAGTGTTCCCTGGGCCCCCAGGGGCCCCTGTTGTGCATTATCTTTGGTGACGAGTGATAATTCTGCAAGCGGATCCGTCTGGTTCATGTTGGCATGATCTGCGTTCCCTTTCCCCGGTCACCTTCCCTACGCGGCGTTCCCCAGGGTTGCCACTCGGTTGACGTTGCGGAGGCCCTGACACACAGGCGGTGCACCTCAGATGGCCCGGGCTGGCCTACGTCACGAACAGCCTTGCCTGAATTCAACCCACATTTTGACTCCATGCAATAGAAAGAGCTGAACTTTTTTGCCCAAAAGAAAAGTGGGATTTAAAAAAAACAAAAACAAAAACAATCCGTCTAGTTCATTCTGCAGCTCTGTCGCTCTGCGACGCAGGGCCTGCCTCGACTCCGTAAGCCACAGCTGATTGTGTTCAAGGCCCCAGCACCCCTCGTGCTCACGGCTCTGGGAAGAGCTCCAGGGAGGGCAGGGTCGCTCTGGGTGGACCTCCCGATGGCTGAGAATGCCAGAGAGGACCCATTTCTGCGCCTGCTGCTGCTTTCACCTTCCTGAGATGCTCGGACCTGAGCAGCCCATGGGAACCTCTCAGTGTGTGGCCGTGCGGCTTTGTGGCCTCTGTGCCTGGTGTGGGCCACATCCTTCGGCTTTGCTCCAGTGAGAGTCAGGGACAAGGTGTCATGTCACGACTGCTATTTTATCCCTTCTCCTCCCCTGCCCAAACCCACAGAGCCTAATCGGTACCCAACAAGCTTTATTACAGACTTGGCTTTCTCAGTGACAACTTAATGAAAAGGGACCTTAACTCCCCTTCTTGCTTCTCTCCATCCATTCCTTCGACTTGGACTCCACCCCGTAGGAACTCACTCCGACAAATGGCACGGTTGGCCTTGGCTCTCTCCGGCCCTGGCCTGTAGAGATCTGGAAATAATTGACTCGTCTGACACTTCTTTCCAGAGCTGAACTTGTCTAAGTCAAATTGTGGTTTCTTCTGCTTCATTGGCTATTTGTTTTCTTAGCTCTGAAATGTGCTTCCGCGTCACCACCCCCCTCCATCCTGTGTATCTTGTTTATCCAACGTGGGCGGTTGCCAATTTAAAAGAAAGAAAATGACCGGGTAGGGCTCTGAGTAGTTTAGGAGGGGGCGGAAGGGGACAGGAGGACAGAGAAAGAGGGACTGGGCCGCTCGGAAAACTTTTGGCTGAATGGGGCCTTGCCAGCCAGAGATCGGTGAGAGATGTCTCCAGACTGGACGGGCTAAGTGCTGTCTCACGCCCATAGCAGCCCTCGTGTGTGAAATAAAGATTTTTTTTTGCCTCCCACTATCTACGAACTGCCAATTCTTTGTTAGCCTTTTTTTCTCTAGGACTCTGTCTTTTTTGGAAAGGTTGTTTCATTTTCCTGTTCTTGCAAGGGGCTGGGACGGTTTAAACTTTTTAAAAAAAATTGTGGTAAAATACACATATCATAAAATCGAACCGTTTTAGAATGTACAATTCAGCGGCATTAAGTAGGTGCCCAGTGTTATGTAACCATCAGCACTATTTCCAGAATTCTCTCACTCGCTGAAACAGAAACTCTGTACCCACTAAACAATAACACTAAACAATACCCCCCCCCACCCCCTCCACCCCCGGCCACTTCCCAGCCTCTGGTCAACTTCTATTCCATTTCTGTCTCTATGAGTTTGTCTATTCCAGGTACTGAAATACAGTTTTGAAGTCTCAGTTTTCTTAAAAGGGTAATAATTGGCTCCAGGCCTCGATGTGCTTCTCTCAGATTGCTCAATGACCATCTGGCAGGCTGAGAGGTTCCTTGAATAACCCAGGAACCGATGGCGCACCCGAACTACTCATAGGATGGCTCCTAGCGGACAGGTTGACTTTTCTTCATATTATGCTCTTCAAAGGCCCTCCTGACTCCCTCCCCTTCGTTTATGATATTTTAAGAATAGTTGACTAAAAGCTAGTTTGTCATAAAAAGGTGGCATTTGCCCTAGTCGCTGTTACTAGGAAAAGATTCTAGATTCTAGGTTTTGAAACACATTTCCTTTACTCCTTTTCTAAAAATTGGGCACCTGGGGGGCTCAGTCGGTGAAGCGCCTCCCTTTGGCTCAGGTCATGATCCCGGGATCCTGGGACAGAGCACCTGGCTGGGCTCCCAGCTCAGTGGGGGCCCTACTTCTCCCTCCCCCTCTGCTGCTTGTGTGCTCTCTCTCTTAAATAAAATCTTAAAAAAAAAATAAAATCGTGGTACAATATACATAACAAAATTTACCATTTTCACTACTTTTTATGTGTGCAGTTCTGTGGCATTAAGTACAGTCACATTGTTGTGCTCAAACTCACTAGTCACCTCCAGAACATCTGTATCTCCCCAAACTGAGACTCTGTCCCCATTGAACACAACTCCCCATCTCCCCCTTCCCCGGCGCCTGGTGACCCCTTTCCACTTCCTGTCTTTCTGAATTTGCCTGTTCTAGGTGCTGCATATAATTCCCTCTAATTGACTCAATGTCTATAAATCCTGTTCAACAGCGGCAATGGGATTTCACATCAAGGGGAGAGGGAGCTGTTCAACTTCTGGTCTTTATTTCAGGCATCTGTTTTAACACAGGTGGACTTGGAGAGATTTACAACCGGGTTCCTGGTTATAGATTGGCTTTTTGAGATTCCTCTCCAGTGATAAGGAAACCACTTTAACAAATGTTGTCCATATTGGGTTCGTTTCTTAGGAAATAGGAATCACATGTTTCTTCGGCTACAGGTGAGGCTTGAGGATTTCTAAAAGGGAAATTATTTCCTTGAGGGACTGTTGACTTAGTGAGCAGTTGGAGGCCCCTGGGGTACATTCGGGGCACTTTCAAATTCCTTTGGGATGGGAGTGTAAATAAAACTTATTCTTGTGGCATGAGAAGGAGAGCTTCTAGAACTGGAACAGGCCACTCGGGTAACCACCTCAACGTTGTGTTTAGAGAAGTGAGAGAAGTTGTCACTATGTTTTCCTTCTTTTGGCCAGAGAGAGAGAGAGAGAGAGGATAGAGGAAAGGATATGAATTTGTTCTCGATGGTCTTGGTCCAGAAAGGATCAAGACAAATGTGCAGAGGTCATTAAAGGTAAACAGAAGAGCAAGAGCACAGAATGATTTCTCTATGTAGAATGTACTGGATGGACCCATGTTTCTCCATTTTCTCTAACTTTTCCGTAACAATTTAGCCTATAACTTTTCCTTCTCTGAAATCCTCCTGCTGTTTTCTGAGTCACTCACACTGCAGTACAATTGTTTTAAAAAAATTCTTTACCTGGGGGCACCTGGGTGGCTCAGTGGTTGAGTGTCTGCCTTCAGCTCAGGGTGTGATCCCGGGGTCCTGGGTTCGAGTCTCACATCTGGCTCCCTGCATGGAGCCTGCTTCTCCCTCTGCCTGTGTCTCTGCCTCTCTCTCTCTCTCTCTCTGTCTCTCATGAATACATACATAAAATATTTGTAAAAAAATTTCCTTACCTGTGTTTAAAGCCTGACTTGCTTCCCACTGGGACAGAGAGTAAGCTCATCGAGGGTGAGAATCGGGTCTCCTGGAAGGTGATTACCATTACATCTGATCTTGGACACGCTTTCATTAACCACTGAACATAGCGCTTTGCCCACAGGCAGCCATCAGTCGCCATCTGGTGAGGCTATTACTTTCTGTGGCTTCCCAGGCTTCCTTTTTTGTTTTTCTAACTTTTCATTCTTCACCTACACCTTCCCTCTTTTTTTTCCTCAACACCCATGAAAATTCCCTTTTCCCTCTGTGCTGCCCTAGGGCAGTGGAAAAAATACTGAACCTGGAACCAGAAAATACGGGTTGGAGCTCTGAAACCCTGTGTCAGGTTTTTGTGTTCTCATCTGTAAAGCTAAGCCTGACAATACTTCCTCTGTAGGGCCAAGAGGCTGATGTGGGGAATGAGCACCGGACGGGCGTACAAGTGTGTTGTAACCTGTCATGCTATGGAGGGAGGCTGGTGGTTAAGGGTGTGGCTTTGGGGGCAGCTTGCCTGCGACTGAACCTGGCTCAGCATTATTACGGTGGCCGTGCCACTCGAACTCTCTGTGTCTCGGATTCCCAGTCTGTAGAACACAAATGTTAATATCTGCCTCACAGGCTTGCTCTCAAGACTCCCCCAGTTAATCTGTGGGTAGACATAGAGTAAGCACCCTGTGAAATGGCGATGATTATTATGTAACCTGAAAGAGTGATTATTCCTGAGTGCAGATAAATTCCAGTCTGACACTCAGGTTTAGCATTTGTTCTTATCTCCCACCCCAGTCTGCAGGGTGTTTCCCCTTGGATATTTTTACTATCGCTTGAATACCTTAGCCTCGAATGGAATACATATTATTGCGATCCAAGCACCCCCTAAACCTTCCCTCCTGTCCATCTCCACCACTGCTGGTGAAGGACAGGGCCCAGGTCCTAACTCCGCACGTTTATACATCCGGAGGAGTCCTCCTCGACTCTCTTCTCCCCACTACCCTCCATGTCCAGGTCATCAACGGGATGCGCTATTTCAAACATATTCCAGTTCAACTGAAAGAGCTGGAGACGTCTTTGGCTCTAAGAGGATACTATGGGGTCAAGTCAGTAGGGGACATAGGGGATTTAGTGTGAAAGCACTGATCGCTGGACTCGGTTGGACGTCCTAATTGTTGGCATTCCTGTCATTTCCCCAGCTTTAGAAGCAACACTCAATCAAGTGTTGTACTTCGTAGGTTGTGAATCTCAACACTTCTGCTCTGAAACCTGTCGGGTCAGGCCCCCCATGAACACGTACCATACACCTCCTTTATCAGATTAAATGGGGTATAGCATGTTGGAGTGTAGTTGGCGTTTACTCCTGCGATTATTCGATTAGTGATTTATGTCCCCTCCAGACTGTAAACTCCATGAAGACAGATACCATATCTGTTATTACCACGTTATCCCTAGGGCCAAGAAGAAGAAAGGGAATCAGTTGACGGAACATATGAAAGCCGAAGTACACAATATTAGCAGGATTATTTCAAGGGCCCCTCAACATCCTGTGGAAATTCCAGATTCTAAATCTTCAAACCCTATTTTTAAGGATAAAACTTCAGGTCAGATTAAACTCATATCAAGAGTGGTTAAGGGGATAGGCTTTGAGTTCAAGCCTCCACTTTCTGCTAACGAGCTGGGTGACCCAGGGCAAGTTATTTAACTTCTCTAAACCTCGACCTCATCAGTTGTAAAACCAGTTTAATAATACTTCATCTCCTCAAGTAGAGTACAGCACTTGGCGCATGGAAGACATTCAGTGAAAAGTAGTAATTATTATCAACTGACTATTTTGACTAGAGTTTCCACAGGGTGCAAATTAGTCATCTTACATCATTCCCACACGTGAAAATAATGAGTTATTGATTAGCGATGGGCCGTAACATCAAGCTTGTTGAAGATCAAAATCAGGACTTAAAAAAACTTTGGGATCTCACTTTCCTGGTTTGAAAATGAAAACACAGATGTATTCTTGATTACGTATATCCTGATCCCATCTGAGCTGTATTTAAAAAAAAATCTACCATGTGAAAAAAACTTGACACGTTTATGACCGCATTTTTGAGGTGCAATTTCCATTCTGGTGTGTTGTTTCGCAGATCGCATTGCTGGCAGTTAGGCAGGATGGAAAATAAGATGTCAAGTTGACATCTTGGATAGATAAAACTTCAGATTAATGGGGTAGGGGAGTTTATTCAGGGCAATAGGGAAGTACACTGTGAGTTGAAGAGTAATCTCCTCAGTCTGTGCCCAGCGACACAGGCGAATTGCCAGGCTGGGATGTGACAAGAGTGACTGCACTGGCGTTTGCTCTCACGACATGCTGTCAAATGTTTTTGAAGAAACGATCGTGTGCGTTTGTAAGTTGGGAAGAAAGAAAAAGAAAAGTAATCCAGCTGCTTTTGCTTATGAAATAGGTTGAAAGGAGGATCGGAAAAACAAGAAATCGAATAAAATATTTGGCATGTGAGCCCATTATAACGGATCACAGAATAACACCTTTGTATGTGGTCTCTTCTAGGTTGCTCTTACAGTTGGCCGAACAGAAGTTCGACTGAGCATTGGAACATCTGGGTCCTACTCCCAGCTATCCCGGCTGTAGGATCGTAACAGACCACTTAGTTCTAGGCCTCATTTGTTAGATTTGTAAAACAAGAATAATATAATAATATTAATTCTCTTAACTCATGGAATGGTTGTGACAACTGCATTAAATGGATGAAAAATCTTTGAAAAATATAAAGCATAATATGCCTTCTTATTATATACATTTCCCCCAGGGTTTACTCCTTATTTTCCAATTATGTATGTATTATATATCATATATGAATATATATATATATTTCAAAAATTACCCAGATTTCCCCTCATCTCTCAGAAATGCTTAGCAAATATGTCCATTGCTTGTTGAAAAGATGGGCTTGGTGCTCGTTTACGATGGTTACTGTGCACATAAATAGCACTTTCTTCTGAGACGCCTGTGTGTCCTCCCAGCAGGGGATCCAGAAAGTGCGCTGCAGTACAATGACTGATTTTAGAGATGCAACCCGTCTAGGGCCAGGAGGGAACTCGATTATATTTCTAAGGCGACTGGGATGACTGTTTAAAACAAGGTAAGTTCTTCTTAGCACTTTTCTTAGGGTTGGCAAAATGGATTAGCTAATAACCTAATAACGTATGGATTTATCTTGATTAACACATAACGACTACTTGAAACACAGAGGTCAGGGACTACTACAGTAGAACCTAAGACTCCATTGCTATAACATATCTCTATGTCATGGGTTTAAGAAATAGCAACAACAAAACAATGGGGTGCCTGGGTGGTTGCGGCCAGTTAAGTATGCAACTCTTGGTTTCGGCTGGGGTCATGCTTCAGGGTTGTGAGGTGGAGATCAAGCCCTGTGTTGGGCTCTGCACTCAGTTTAAGACTCGTTTTCCTTCTCCCTCTGCCCCTCGCCAACCCATGCTCTCTCTTGCTCTCAAAAAAACCAAAAAAAAAAACCCAAAAAGAAACAAACAAACAACAAAAAAGACAAGAAAATTTACCAGCAACTATAATTTTAAGATATTGGTGATTGTTAGCAGAGAGATTGATTTTAGAGATTTTAAGTGAGGGAAACATTGTGACTTAGAGGTAATAGAACATGGTATGGTAAGGAGGACATGACTCCTTCGGTACATTAGTCCCCACAACAGACCCAGGAGGAAGATTTCTTTCCCTCACTTTCCAGACAAGGATCCTGAGACACGGCTAAGTTACTCTGCCAAATGAGTCAAAACTGGTAAATAATAATCCTAGAATTTAGATCCAAGTCTGTCTGATTCCAAAGCCTATAATGCCATGTTGGGTTTTGTTGTATGTTGATCTGGCAAGGAGTTTGTCCCTCTGATTGTATTGTAAAGTTGGCAGATGTTTGGCTGGCGCCTTGTGCATCCTAGCTGGGTGTTCCTCCTTTTAAAATCATGAATCACATTTGACTTTCACAAGATGACTGACCCAAAAGACCATCATGCCAAGGCATCTGCTTGCTCTCTCCTTGGCAGAGATGGGGCCATCCACCGGGGACCCAAGGAGGGGCCCGGGGTGCAGGTGCAGCAGACGTACGAGGGTAGACTACTTTCCAGTACAAGGCTTTTTCAGGATATCATTTCCCTTTTCAGTTTGGATGAAAAGTTTGTAAGTTCAGGGATCCCTGGGTGGCTCAGTGGTTTAGCGCCTGCCTTCGGCCCAGGGTGTGATCCTGGAGTCCTGGATCGAGTCCCCCGTCGGGCTCCCTGCCTGGAGCCTGCTTTTCTTCCTCTGCCTGTGTCTCTGCCTCTCTCTGTCTCTGTATCTTAATGAATAAATAAATAAAATCTTAAAAAAAAGAAAAAGTTTGTAAGTTCAGAAACCACAGCATATGTAGCCACCACCCTGTGCCCACCAGCCGGAAGGCACAGATGCACGGTTGTATCATACTTGCTTCCGAAATGTCTGAAGTCCTTCTGTTCCCTTGCCAGGCCCACTTCGTTCCCCCTTTCCTAGACATCCCCACCATCGTGAATCTAGCATGCACCTTCCAATTCATATCTTTTTGCTTTCCCTAAATAACATATCCTAATGGTGTATTTTAAAACTATTTGCAGAGGGGTGGTGACATGTTGTATTTCTTATGCTGTGTTTATTTCGTGGTAGATTCCTAAGATGTAACTATATTGGTTTATACAAACCTCGTTGATTAATTTCAACTTCTGCATTGTGTTCCAGAGTGTGAACACAGCACCACATCTATCACTTCCCCTATTTTTGGCTACCACCTAGAATATTCTAGTAAGTCTTCTTGTGTGTAGCTCCTGGTGCACATAAGGGCCATTTCTTCTAGGATTTTATACCTAGAATGCCACAGCTGGGTCTTAGGCCCCGCGCATTGGCAATACTATGAAATGTTCTCCAATGTTTGAGTTGATTTGCACTCCTACCAGCCCTATATGAGCGTTCCCATTTCCCCCACACCTTCGACAACCCTTGGTAGTGTCGAACTTTTCAAATCTTGCAAATCTGATGAGTGGGATCCTCTCCTGAAGATCTCCCGAGGCTTCGCATCATCCACCCTCTATCCTCTTGAGTGTCTGAGGCAGAAAGGGAGAGGGTGGGCAGGCCAGGGTGTAGCCTGTCGTGTGTGTGGAAGATACGTCATGCTCTGAGTCTGATGACTGCTTCTGTGCCCACATCCTGTTGGTTGACAGGACTGCGTGACCATAACAAATATTGACCCTAATTTTCTTAAGTGTAGGCTTCTGTCTGTTTATTGGTTGGTTCCACTGAGGAGCCACTCTTTCTGGTGAGCTCCTGGAAGAGAAAATACCTCTAGCCAAAGGCCCTTGGCAGAAAACGTTCGGCTTCCATGTCTTTTGAGAATCTATGTCACACCATGACAAAGCAGACGTGGAAGCAATGACTCATTGACTGTGATTCTCTCTGAGGCTCTCTGTCTTAACTCCTCAAGTTCACTTAGGCATCAGCTCTTGGGAGTGTTGAGGGAACTGGGATTTGGAGCACACATTTACTGATCTTGGTGTCACCTCTTAACAGGTAGATGATGCTGGGAAAGCTATTTCTCTCTGAGTTACACTTTTTTCATCTGCAAAATGGGTGACCATGATAACACCTACCCTACTCGGGAGGATTAGGTGAGGTGAATAGGTCCACAGTAAGAGCTCATTACATGTCGGCTATTTGTGGTGATAACTATCAGATTTCTATCAGAATTACAGGTCACAGTAAATGACATGAGTGCCACTGGATCTTCACTGGCCTCCAAATTCCCTATATAACACACTGTGCCATTTGCATTTTACCTTGAATGGAGATTGCAGAGTGGAGGACCAAGGGAATGTATTTTATTTGACCCTCAGGATAGTATTTTTTAATTTTAATTTGGTTCAACTTTTAGAAACTGGGAACTCTCAAACACATATCTCGATTTCTTGCTTCTCTTAAAAAATTGGAGTTCTGGGGGCACCAGGGTGGCTCAGTTGGTTAAGTCTCTGACTCTTGATTTCAGCTTAGGTCATGATCTCAGGGTCATGGGCTCAAGCCCCACAGTGGGCTCTGTGCTCAGTGTGGAGCCTGCTTGTCCCTCCCGACCCCACACACTCTCTCCTTCTGATAATAAAAATAAATAAATAAATAAATAAATAAATAAATAAATAAATAAATAAATAAATAAAATCTTTTAAAAATTGAATCTCTGGTAACATGGGGTCAGTAACCTATGTATTCAAGATAATCCCAAGAGCTCTTTCTCCATGGGGTGCACTTTCTCCTATTTGTCTCAGCACCCATGCTCTCATACTGGATGTATTTATTTATATCTCCTGCCTGGTCCTGGTGCAGAGCTAAATTTCCACCTCCTGCTCTTGTGCTCTCCAATCTTCAAGCTCCTTCAGGATGATCAAGCCATCTTTCTCTGAGCTTCTAGGGATGAGGGTGGGAAAGAGGGAAGAGTAGTGTTTGGTGATGGGCCAGCTCTGTGCCAGACATTTATTTGTGCCCTGCACTTTCCACACCCTGTATTATTTAATCTTCACAATAGCTGTGAGGTAAATACCATTATCCTCAAGTACAAATTACAAAATACATCTTACAAGCTTGGTAAGTTGGATAACTTGCAGCAGGTCACGCCGCTACAAAGAGGCAGAGCTGGTATTTGAGGCTGGCCCTTTGGAACGCCTCCCCCCTTTTCTGTTTTTTATGTTGTGCCCAAGGAGAGGAAATTAGCTTCTCAGAGGTTTTGGTGTCCATCCTGCCAAGGCTCCACCTTGGTGTCCTGGCATTGTTATTGCTTTTTAGGTCTGCTCCTGAGGAGAGAGGGGGCGGGATCTCGGGGAGGAGGTGCACCTGTGTGAGCCCCAGGGCATTATTCACTCATCCCTGATTGGAGCTACCTCCTCCTGCAGTGACGGGCTCCCTGAAGGATCCAGAACCTCTTAGTTGTGCTTCTAACTTTTCAGGGATGGTGTTTTGTCTGCGCCCCAACATGCTAGGACACAGGGGTTTTGAGCTTCAGGAGTCAGGCCACTTATTTACCTGTCTCAGACTTCCCAGCTCAGTTCTGGGAAATCAGAGAAAATGTTAGTCTGGGAGTTTGAGCAAGCGGAAACAGGATGTGTTCCACACCGAAGGTAATTGCACGGCTGGCGCTGGCGATGTGGTAAATGGTAATGAGGTAGGTGAAGTCACACAACTGAGGTGCCTCTGAGTGGCTGAGGAATGTTTCTCTTACCTGGATAAATATTTTGCATCAGTTACCCGGGTGAAAACCAGCTTCCTGGTAAAGGGTTGATTTAAAAGCATCATCAACAACAACAAAGACTCTTGTGGGCCGAGTGCTCTGTGCTATGTAATTATTTCTCAACTAATGATAGCAGCTCCACTTTATGCAAAGGGAAGATTCAAAAACAATTCTCATTGGCCAACGAATGTTCCAAAGTGGGTAACCATTGCTCCAGACCTTCAAAGGTGAGGACCACTTGTTCCTTTGTTCTTCAAACAGAATTCACAGCTATAGAAATCTTCTTAATGAAATGAAATGAAATAAAACCATTGAATTTAGCAGTCACAGTTTCGTAGAAAGTCCTGTGTGTGGGCTTGGGCATCAGAAAACTTCACAGGGAAATCCTAGGTGAGAGAACTTAACTTTTTTTAAGCCTTTATTTTCACCCATATAAATGAGATAATAATATGCTAATTTCCACCTGGTGCTGTGAAGGTCAAGTGAGATTATGTTTGGTTCATGCAGCAAGTATTTATTGAGTGCTGACTATGCACCAGGCACTAAGCTTGACGCTGGGAACAAAAGACAGAAGGGTCCCTGAGCCTCAGATGCTCCCGGTTTACCAGGGACAGACCCCATCCCACCCACTAAAGGATGACCGGGACACAGAAGTCCATCCTGTGCGACAGGAGCCCACGGAAGGCCAAGGCCTGGGCCTGGGATGGCAGTGGGTGGTGGTGGCTCTGTTCTGGGTCTGGAAGGTGTAGGGGACTCCACCAGAAACAGAAAGGGGGATGACAAGGTGGGGCAGAGCAGTGTGGGGGAGTACCTGTAAGCCTTCTGGTGCTCCTCAGAGTTAAGTGGGGTGCCCAGGAAGCGGGAGCGGGGAGATGAAGCTGGGAGGTGGGAGAGCAGGGAAGGGTGGGCCAGTGCTGCCTGCAGGCCGAGGCGTGGGGGCCTCCTGCCCAGGGCGAAGAGCCCCTGCCGTGGAAGGGACTTTGGCCACTGTGGGGGGCAGCAGCAGGCAACAGTGTTGAAGCAGTGTTGAAGTTTTGCTGTCATCGGGTAATGTGGGCCAGTCAATGGCCTCCAATCAATATGTGAACAAATCTCGCCTGGACCTTGACCCCTGCAGAGGCGGCTCTTCTGCACAGCTGTGGATCTCTCTGAAGTCATTTCTCAGAGCCTTCCAGGTGTCCTCCCAACTACAGGCCCACTTGGCCTCGGGCTCATCCTGAGCCTGGATTTCGGCACGTGCCAGACCTCAGCACCCTCATTTATAGGGTGCCATGGCATGTCCCTCTCTACCTCATGCCCTGGAGAAAGTCCAGGCCCAGCCGAGGCCTGTCCCTCAGACCATCCCCAGGCCAAGCTGGACCTAGCAGTTCTGTGGCCCAGCAGTCGGATATTTGTTTGCCTTGGTTTGGCCTTCAGTGCAACCTTGGGAGGTCTTTGGTTCCATGAGGGGACAAGAGTGTGACTTCCCTGACAATAAGCCACAGAAAGAGCCCACTGGTCCCTCTCTCTTCCCCCCCATCCATCAGGGGTGCTAAAGCACCAGGCCCACTACCCTTGCCTGTCTCGATTGTTGGGACGCTTAGGCAGGCCAGACTCCACCAGCCGCCGGCCCGGAGAAAGAGTATGCGGTGGAGAACCACAGAAGGCCCAGCCACGGCGCTAGCAAACTGGTAAATAAAACACATTATTTTTATACCTACCATGCAAAACGGCAACAAAGCTTAAAAATATCTGTAAGGCTATAGTTTTTTTATTGACTGATAGTTGGCAAAATGTTAAATATCACTGAATTTAAATGTGATTGTTGCATGTCTGGGTGATCTTCTGATGAGCTGGCGATGTGCAGATAAATAATAAGTTTAATATATCTTATATAAATATGTCACAATAAATTATATAGTTTTTACATACATTTTATTTTTCTTGCCTTATTTCAGCTCAGCCACCATGTTATAATTAAGATTTTCACACCACTGATGCTCACTTGATAATAAAGATAAACAGGATTAAAATACATTGTAAGTTTTTGAAGGTGATGAAGTAGATACTTTTATTTTAAAAATGAATTATATTAAATGTGTAAACATTTATAATTATATTAAATGTGTAAACATTTATAATTATTTTACATGTTTTTATGTTTTTAATGTTTACTTTTCTCCTAAAATAGTCACAGTAACCTTTTAAAATTAAGAGGCAAATTAAAATTAAAAGGCACTCCAAATCAAAATGATTTAAATGGAGCTGAGTGTTTTAATTTAATTTTTCAAATATTTGAGTCCCGTTAAATATTTTATGAAAGTAAATCTGTTTCTATTTCTGGTGTTCTATGTCTCTTTAGTTGCCAATGTAAAGAACTGTTGTCATGGCTTATGTATGTCATGTGCATATTTATAAACACTCAAATTTGAGCGTAATGTGAGCTGTTTAATATTGCAAAATGTTTTTCTGTCAGCATGTTGTGAATGCCCTGCTAATTTGCGAGTGCCTCCAGAACATGCACTGGAGCACAAATTAGTCGTCTGGCCCTACTGTGAAGCAATATTTAATTTATGCCCCCGTGCTATCTGAAAGGAAGGTCTTGGCAAGTTAATTTGTCTTTTACCTTCATGCTTCTCTCACTCTAAAAATTCTGGGCCCTTTGAAGCAGTGTTCACCCCTGACCTTGGCACTGGCTCAACCCACAAAGCTTCACAGCCTTTTGGATGCAGTTGCCTTTTATTTCAAGGACAAAAGAGCACAGAGGTGTGGACGAGTGATTCCCTGGGGCCTGGATGGTGTTTACTAGAGAATGGTGTGGTTACAGAGACTGTTTATGGTGACAGGTTATGCTGTGCCACCAACAAACGCCAGGTCTGTAGAGCAGATGACAGAAGGCCCATGTGTTTCTTTACTACATTTTTTGTTTGTGGTGAGTGTGTTTATATTATGTAAAGCCTTCTAAGGCATGGGACAAATACAACACAGAACTCGCAGTTCAGTTTAAATTTCAGATAACCAATGACCGACTTTTTAGGACATGTATATCCTCAAAATTGCACGGGACATACTTATACTAAAAATTGTTCATTGGTTATCTGAAATTCAAAGTCACCTGGCTCTCCTGGATTTTTATTTGATAAACCTGGAAACCCTAGAGGCCAAGAGCATGCTCTGTCTTGCCTCGGACTCAGCCACAAGGGCATTGTATGGAACACAAGAAAGAAAAAACTAGATCCCCGAATTCTGAAAATCTCAACCAGGACCCTAGAGGGAGGAGTGCTGAATAGCCTTTCTACTATTGCCAAAGGTAAGTAGAATCAGACAGGTATGTTTCCTACCAGGAATATCTGTGGGAAACCAGGAAGTAAGTGAGTCCTTTCTCCCAAGTATTTCTTTGAAGCCATAAGAGTGTATTTTGGGTTCACGTTGTCATAAAACTCGAATACTCACCAGCTCTCCATTTATTTGCTCATTTGCCTATAACATATGTGCCAAATTTTTCCATGGACCTGGCATACTGTTGGTGTCAGAACAGCCCTAGGAAGTAGGTATTATGATCTCTATTTTACAGATGGAGAGATATCAGCTCAGGGAAGTTAAATGAATTGCCCACTATTGTCCACTTGGTAAGTCACAGAGGCATTATCTAAACCTGTGTTGTTCTGACTCCCACCTTCCGGTGGAAATGCAAGCTAGGGAGTGGAAGAGAGAACGAGAGGAGTGCTCAACTGTCTTTAGCACCTTATATTTTAGGCATAATCTTAAACACTTTATACTACTGACAATCTTTCTTGTTCAAGTCAGATTAAATTCTGACCTCTCAGGAAAAAAATACGTTGAAGAAATGCAGAATTGTTTCCATAAGGTAGAAACTGTAGTGCTCAAAAAAAAAAAAAAAAAAAGTGTTTGATCATCCTAAAACTTAACTGGAAATGCAAAAGACTTAAAATTGCCAAAACAATTTTGAAAAAGAAGACCAAAGTGGGAGGACCTAAAACTATCTGATTTCAAAACTTAATGTCAAGGTCCAGTAATCAAATACACCTGGTATTTGCATATGGATAGCACGTAGGTCAATGGTAGACACTAGAATTCAGAAATAAACCCACATATTTGTGGTCGACTGATTTTTGAAAAGGGTGCGTGCAAAGGAGCAAGGATAGTCTTTTCAACAATGGGATTAAGAACAGTCTTTTCAAAAATAGTACTGGAAAAATCCGATATCCGTATGCAGAATTAACAACAGCAACAGATAGAAAATATTTAGATGCTTACCTCGTTCTACACACAAAATTAACTCAGAATAGATCATAAGTATACATGTTAGAGTTCAAACTATAAAACCTTCAGAAGAAATCATAGGAGAAAAATCTTTGCAACCTTGGGTTAGGCAAAGGTTTCTTACATATGACATCAAATGTATGATCCATAAAAGAGAAAAAAAGGATAAGGTGGATTTTATCAGAATTAACAACTTTGACAATTCAGATGACGTTTCTAGGAGAATGAAAAGCAAACCACAGACTGAGAGAAAAGATTTGCAGATCATGTGTCTCTCACGAAGGACCTACATCCAGAATGTATAAAGAACTCCTACAACTCAGTAAGAAGACAAACTATTTAATAAATAAATAGGCAAGAGATTTAATAGACACTTTATTAAAGAAAACACATGAATGAACAACAACAACAACAAAAGAAGCATGTGGAAAGATGCTTACCATGATCAATCATTAGGGAAATATAAATCCTACCAGAGTTAGACACTAATACTTACCAGAATGTTGGCAATCAAAAAGACCTACAATACCAAGTTTTTGAGAGAATGTATAGAAACTGAAACCCTTATGCATTGTTGGTAATAATGTAAAATGGTAAAGTCACTTTGAAAAACAGTTTTTTAAAACTTAAATTTAGGGGCACCTGGCTGATTCAGTGGTAGAGCATGTGACCCTTGACCTAGGGCTTTGAGTTCCAGCCCCTTGTTGGGTGTGGAGCCCACCAAACACACACACACACACACACACACACACACACCTTGACCTAAATTCACCTTACAACCCAGTGATTCTACTTCTAGGTATCTGCTCAAGAGACATGATAATATCTATTCACATGAAGACTTGTACGTGAATAATCGGAGCAGCATTATGCGTAACAGCTCCAAGTCTAAACGTCCATCATGATGAACGGGCAAAAAAAAAAAGGGATATATTCCTAGCATGGAATATTGCTTGGGCAGCAAAAAGGCACGAACTACTAAAACATGTAACAGCACGAGTGAAAGTCAGAATGAAAGAAGCCAGACACAAAAGACTGGTGCATGATTTCACTTATGTGAAATTTCCAGAAAAGGCAAAACTGTTGAGGGTGGCAATGGGAGCGGGGGTTAGCGGCAAAGAGGTGTCAGGAAGCTTTCAGGTGACAGAAGTGCTCCAGCCCTGGACTGACGTGATGGTCAGACAGCTGGGTAGGTTGCCTCAAGTTAACCAAATTCAACACTGAAAATGGGTCAATTGCACAATGCCTAAATTATATTTCAATAAATCTTTAAAAAGACGTGTGTTGTATTTAGCCACTCACCCTACTCTGTCGGATACAGCTCTGTGCCCAATACCTAACCCGCCAGGGGCTTCCAACACTCCGGATTAGTCGTCCAGTGGAGACATCTTTGCAAGTGGATGGGCCTGCTTTGTTGTGTGCCTTCCAGTTGTCCTTGGGGATATTCTGAACTCCTGAAGAACAGGGAGGTACGTGGTGTTCCAGAGTCCTCCAGAAGCCGGTTTCTTAGGACACCATGTCTGGATGGGTGGAGGAGAAATCGCTCAAGGAGGCCACTCAACTCTTACATTCTCTTATTTCTTACAACTGAAACGAATGCCATTAGGTTCAAATTTGCCATGGATGGAGTCACTGCCTTTGGCATTTAAAAAAAAAAAGATTTTACTTATTTATTTGAGATAGAGAGAGAGAGAGAGAGAGAGAGAGAGAGAGAAGTAGTGGTGGGGAGGGGGTGCAGAGGGAGCACAGGCTCCATCTCCTGATAGGGGGACAGCAAATGCACCCCACACCTCGCTGGTGGCAAAGGGCGACAGTGGAGTTCCAGCGGAGGCCATGTGCTGAGGGTCAGGGGGCCTCTCCTGGGGGTGGCTGACCTCATGCATCAGCTCAGTGCCACACCGAACCCCAATTCATACTTTCCCAGGGTCCCCAAGATATGGAAGGAAACTCCGCAGAGTCTCAAGCTGGCAGTTCATAGCCTCGGCCTGGATCATTTCCTCCTGCATCTTTTGACCAAACTAACCCACCTCTGCCTGGAAGTGGGGCTATAAATGTTAGCAGATGGCCCCCACCTTCCCACAAAGGCCCTTTAGGAGCACCTGTCGTCCTCGTGATTTGTTTACACGCGTGGCTCCCCCTCGCCCCCCATCACCTGTGAGTGTCTCTAGAGAAGGTGCCATGACTGTTTTCATCCACCCCGGCCTGGCCCAGCACGGCGCCTGGCACTCAGCAGGTGCCGAAGACACATCGTTGGCTTTGCTTTGTTTGGTTTTCTAACAAAGAAATGTTCACCAAGCAAAGCTCGAAGGCCTGGCGTGGAGAAATGGTGTGTTTTCGCATTTGACTGTCTTTCTAGTAAAAAAAAGTAGCCCAAATCCTGAAGTTTCCATTTGTTCTCCTGCAAGTCTTGGGATGGGCAGCCGCATTTCTCACAACTTGGCTGGGGCGAATCACGAGGGACGTTTTTCACAACTTGGCGGGGTCAAATCATGCGGTTTATGATTTTTAAAAAATTACGAGAAAGGACCGTTAGTTTCTCACTGTTGCTGGAATATTTACAACAGTGTAACTTGTGCTCAGACCCACTCTCCCGGGAGTGCAGTGTGGTCACAGGCATTACCTAATGCAGTCAGGCCTGGGGAGGGGAACGGAGCTACAGTAACCTCCATTGTCTGGAAGGAAACCTCAGGAAGCCTCCGTGGTTCACACAAGTGCACACATGAGCCGCTAGGCCTTGATTTCCTGACTTGGGTTCACACGTCTCTCTAGTCCCTCTGGTTCTCCGTTCATTTTTCAGATCCAGAAAATGTGTGAAAGCGGCCAACTGGCCTCTTTTTAAGGCGAATATTTCTCTTTTCCAGTGTCTTTTTCACGTTTTTAAACAACGTGGGTTCAAAATAACAGATATAAAAACAAATCCACCAAAAGAGCAAATGAGAGCACGCTGAAGCCAAGGTCACCCCTCGGGTTGGGCTGGACAAGCTCAGAGCGTGAAATTAAATGACCTCAAAGGCCCCAACCTCTTCTAAGATTTCACGACTCCAGACTTGAGAACATCTCCAAATGAAATCTATCCCGATTTAAACAAATCTCTCCAACTCACTTTCCAACGGCTGTCTCAGGCTGTTTGCCCTGTGCGCTAATGGCCTTGGGAGGTCAGCCAGCCTCTCTGGCTTCTGTTCTTTTGGGAAAAAGTGGTTCAGAGTTAAAAAAAAAAAAAAAAACCTGCTATATAATGTTGCAACTCACCTGCTTGCTCCATGTCTTTTTCCTCTCACTTTGTTGGTTCATTCACTCATTCATTTCTTCATCCGTTCACCAAACATTGTCTGAATACCTGCCCTGTTTTGGACACGGGGCTTCCTGCAGGACCTGGAAATGCACCTGGCTCTGTCCTCAAGGGTCTCAGCGTCCAGTGAGCACACAGATAATTATAATCCAGAATGGTAAGTGCAATACTAGGCACAGAATATTTGAAGACCCCCACAGAGAGGTACCTCGGTCAGCTTTGGGGCGGCCAGAGAAGAGGTCAGGAGGGAATTCCTAGGAGAGGTGATCGGTCAAAGTCAGTATTCAGGTATGAGATACTCATCCTGGAGAATACAAGAGTAAATGGAGGGGAATGCGGCAGGATTGACTAGCAGCACTGAGAATCCTTTTGAGATTGTCAGTCATGGGTTGAAACTGAGACCGAGGAGCCCCCTAGAATGTGGTCCTCTAGCCACATTTGGATGCGTGGATACAGGTTCAGAGTGGGTGGAGGGTGGGATCTTTCTGGGGCTTGGTGCTTCCACATGAGTATGAAAGAGGGAAAAACAAGGAAAGATGGTGAGGCTGCGTGTCAGGGCTGGCTGTGTTTATGGCCAATGCCCCACAGCTGGGAGGAGTGTGAGGGAGAGAGCAAGTGCAGCCGTGGGATGTTTGGAATCCGGGTCAGCATCTGAGGGAGTGAGGCGGAAAGGCAGCAGGTGGAGTTGGAAAGCGTTGCCCTTGACAGTGAGACATGGTTGGCTTGTCATGACAGGGGACAAGATGGCGGGAACGGGGTCTGTGGAGGAGAGGAACCCCAGGGACAGAGGGACTGGACGATGCTGGATGGATTGTCTACTCTAGCCCAGATGTTAAAATCGCCAGGGCCCCTGACCAGAGTTGTATCACTTCCTACCGCTGCTGCAACAAATGACCACAAACATTAATGGTTTGAGCGACACAAATTGATAATCTTACTTTTCTGTGGGAGGCCGACACAAGTCTCATGGATTTTAATCAAAGTGTTGGCAGACCTGTGCTCTCTGGAGATTCCAGAGGTGAATCTGTTTCTTGGCCCTTCTCAGCTTTCTAAGGCTGCCTGGACGTCCCTCGGCCTGTGGCCCTTCCTGTACTTCAAAGCTGGCCACAGCAGGCTGTGTCCTTCTCTCATGGCGTCACTCTGGCCTCTTTGCTTCCCTCTTCCATGTTTCCTTATGATTGGGCCCATCTGGATAATCCAGGATAACCTCCATTTTAAGGTTAGTTCATTAGCAACCTTAATTTCATCTACAACCTTAACTCCCCTTCGCCATGTGTTTTAGCCTGTTGGGGATCCCAGAGCAGAATCCCACAGACTGGGGGGCTTGTACAACAGAAATTTATTTCTCACAATTCTGGAGGCTAGAAACCCAAGATCGAAATGTTGGCAAGGGGATGCCTAGGTGGCTCAGCGGTTGAGCGCCTGCCTTCGGACCAGGGCGTGATCCTGGAGCCCTGGGATCGAGTCCCATGTCGGGCTCCCTGCATGGAGCCTGCTTCTCCCTCTGCCTGTGTCTCTGCCTCTCTCTCTCTCTGTGTCTCTCATGAACAAATAAAATCTTAAAAAAAAATTGTTGGCAGGTTTGGTGTCTCTTGAGGACTCTCTCCTTGCCTTGCAGATGGCTGTGTCCTCCTCTGGTCTTTCTTTAGTGTGTGCATCCCTCATGGTTCTCCATGTGTCCAAATTTCCTCTTCTTATAAGGACTTCAGTTGGATTGGATTACACCCCAATCTAAATGCCTCATTTTAATGTAATTACCTCTTTAAAGGGTCCATCTCCAAATATGGTCACATTCTGAGGAATAGGGGGTTAGGGTCTCAATGTAGAAATTTGGGGAAGATGCAATTCAGGCCATATCACCAGGTAACATATTTATAGGATCCAAGGATTAGGACGCGGACATCTTGTGTGTGTGTGTGTGTGTGTGTGTGTGTGTGTGTAGGAGGGCCATTGTTCCACCACAGGAGAAATGTTGAAGAGAATAACCATCCTCCCAGTGCTAAAACCTTCAACAAGTGGGGATGAGCCCAGGCCGTGTGCAGGTGACACAACAGGGGGTTCTGGCCTGAGACTATGTGTGTTAGACTCACTGGAGTTTGGGGAAGAGAAGCTAGAGGAGGCCCCACGGACCTCAACCAGGCAGGGAACTTGTGTGTGTGTGTGTGTGTGTGTGTGAGAGAGAGAGAGAGAAAGGGCTGTCGCTTGAGAGGGCTGCAGGAGAATCGGCCTCCTTAGGAGGGATGAGGTGGAGTGAGGGCAAGAAGGTGACACGGTCTCTCAGAGAGGAGGTTTAGACCTCAGGGTTTCACGTCATGAGCTCAGAGGGCACGGGGCAAGGGCTGGTAGGGTAGCAAAGGGTGACACTGAGTTGGCGCATGGGGCTACACACCTGCCCCGGAGGTGGGCCTGGCTTAGAGACTTGGATGTCCCATGGTGACTGATGGGAACAGAGACGTGAGACATCGTAACGACTACTCAAGCCTTCCTCCACACCCGCTAATCAAGCTGGCGCTGATCTCATTTTTCTCATTCTTTCTCCACTGAACGTACCATTTGGCTTTGTACCTAATTTTCCTTCAAACAGTTAGACGGTCGTATGGTTCGTCCGCACAATTGGGTTGTACCCTCTTCTAGGGCAGGGACCGTATTTGATTCTCCAGTCATGCCAGGAATAGTCCTGGGCATGTCGTTCAGAGACTCAATAAATAATTAAGTTCCCCATACCTTTTATTTTTAGACGAGCTAACAGGCAGGATACTCGCACCACCTTCCATGACTCTATTTTCTTTCTTACAATTACCAACTTTCCAATGACTTGAGAATTTTGCTTAAAGGATAAAGTGATCTTGTTTGCTCATAGATCCGAAATGGTGACTGACCCTTCCCGAGCGCTTTCTTGGTGCGAGTGCCACGCGGATACTCTCACTGCCTCGTTTTACAGAGGGGCAAACTGAGGTCTGGACGAACTAAACAACTTTTCCTGAGACCACACAGTCGGAAGGTGGCAAAACCACACCTCAGATTCAGCTCTCTGTGAACCCGAAGCCCATTCCTCCTATATTTTGATGGGCAGCCTTCCATTTGTCAGTCTGTCTTTCTTCTCTAGAAAGAAACAGCAAACGATAATGCATATAAAAGTGTTGCTTGTACAGGACGACCACTCCTCGGCTTTGTCGTAAAGCGTTATTTCTATTTGCAGAGTTTAAACCTCCAGAGTCCAGGTTCTTGCTATGACATCAGTATGAGTTTCTAGCCCAGGGGCTTCAGAACGTGTGGAAATGAAGTCTAGAGTCTGGGTCATTTCTGAACAGAGTTGCCAGTAACTCGAGCTTTCTTCTTGTCTGCTCTCCAAACCTCTGTTTCCTGTGATTTGTGAAGATGCCAAGGAGGCCAAGAGATGCTCCCACCTGGGACATGAGCCTTGTGGTGAGTGTCTGCTCCAAGGGTCTTTCCCACTGAGAGGAAGGATGACACATGTTTTCTAAGCAGCTCATTTTAAAACCATGGTTGAGTGAACTTTTTTCCCTTTCTTGAAAAATTTAAAAAAGCAAAAAAAAAAAAAAAAAAAAAAAAAAAAAAAAAAAAAAGATCAATTTGCTCTTTTGGGGAGGTGGGGAGGACATTAACTTGGAAGCAGAAATTCTATTGGGATCTAGAATATTTTCTGCCTCCAACATCTTTCTCTAGGTTTTCAATTTCTTTTTTTTCCCTAAGATTTTGTTTATTTATTTGAGAGAGAGAGAGAGAGCACAAACAGGGGGAGCAGCAGGCAGAGGGAGAGGGAGAAGCAGGCTCTCTGCTGAGCAGGGAGCCCAATGCGGGGCTCGATACCAGGACCCTGGGATCATGGCCTAAGCAGGAGGCAGAGGCTAAACTGACTGAGCCCCCCAGGCACCCCTAGATTTTTAATTTCTTGTGTGTGTGTAGAGAAGTTGCATTTGGGTTGTACTGGCCTGTTTGATCCGGTGCTGTAGGATGGAGAAAATGTTCCAAACCATTCATTCCAGGAAGCAGCCCAGTTCTTTCTGAAGGTCACAGAATCTCAAATCACATCCACGCAACCAGATCCGTGCGTCAAGCAACTCCAGAGAGATGGCTCTCCCAACTCCTAAAATCTCCAGATTAGAAGACTCCGGGACAACTTGGTTTTTGCAGTGAATTTCGGTGTCTCACATCCTTGTTGCAAGATGAGTTTTGTTCATGAACTGAAATCTCAGCTTTGGGGAAAGAGAGACTCGGACCTTGTTTGCTCCTTGGCGGGGCTTAGCTATTCTCTCTGAGGTTCATCATCTACGGAATGAGTCTCCTGGGAGCCACGACCCAGACACTGTCATCAGAGCCCCTCTGTGGACACAGCGGACATGGGCCTCTGGAAGTCTGTTCGTGCCTGGGTCCAGAGTGGCGACGAAGCATCGGAGAGGTCTCCTTGGAGCCACGTGTGAAAGCTTGGGCATTGATGGGATTTGGATTGGCATCAGGGGCTAGTGGACACCCGAGAACTACAGGCTCTGGTTATTCGGTGGCCAGTGGCTGTGGCTCTGGTAGTGGTTCTCCAACGCTGGTGGGTTAGGAGACAATATAGAGCCTCGGGCTCTCAGAAATAGGATGCAGCCTGGCCTGTGTACTTTTAAGAAGTTCCCCAGGAAAAAATAATAATAATAATAATGAAAAGTTCCCCAGGAGATACTGATGTGCAGTCAAGTTCGAGGGCCACCTTTGGGAGCGTGACGGTAATGACTGTACGACTGCCGAGCCAGTTGCATGTGAGCGAGAGGCTGTGCTTATAAACGAGAGTGTATTTCTGGACAGTGACCTTTTGCAAAATTGTTTCTCATTACGACTGGAAGGGAAGAAATAGAAAGTACCAAAGGTCCTATCTTCTTACAAGGCAGTCAGGAGAAAACCTAAATCGTTGATAAGAAGAGTTACTAAGCAACCGCTTGTCTGGCTAGGACGAGAACTTCTAGGCCTAGGGAGAGAGCTTTAGGCCCCACTTCGAGAGCCCTCATTATTCACTACTTTGTTTCTGTTGTCCCTGCTGGTGTGCATGCCTGACGACGGCGTCCTCATCAAACAAATAAAGAAATCGTAAATGATATTTCAAATGAGAGCTACGTCATTTACGCCAGACGGTGAGACAGACAAAGCAGATAGTCCCTGATGAAGGGTCACTGGGTAGACTAATTTGTACTTGTGTGTGAAGTTCGGCTCAAGGATTGTTTTCTCCAAGAAATGGGCACCAATATAGCCTTCGGATAAGACACCCGAATCTTCAAGGGGAGCTGTTGTGCCAGTGGAAGCCGGACTAGCTAATCCCCGGCCAGGCTGTGGGGGCCCAGGGGCCTGCTGGCCTTTGGACCTCGGGGATAGGGCTTTGCACAGCCCCTCCCCGCCTGTCTCTTATTCCCAGGATTCCCAGGACAGGCTGGGTATGAGAATTAACAAAACAAAACAAAACATCAAAACCAAGAGAAAGACGGCCACTAAATGTTTCCAGAAGTTTACTCTGTTGGAAAACTTTTCGGGGAGCCCAGTGACTACCACCATTCCCACAGACAAGCGAGTGTGTGTGTGTGTGTGTTCTTTTTTTTTTTTTTTTTAAGATTTTATTTATTTATTCATGAGAGACAGAAGACAGAGAGGCAGAGGCACAGGCAGAGAGAGAAGCAGGATCCATGCAGGGAGCCCGACCTGGGACTTGATCCCGGGTCTCCAGGATCACGCCCTGGGCCGAAGGCGGCACTAAACTGCTGAGCCACCCAGGCTGCCCTGTGTGTGTGTCTCTTAAAAAGGCGTAGGCCTCCAGCCGTGTGGACAAAGGAGCACCCTCCGAGGTGAGGTGCCAGGATCCTGGGAGTGCCCAGGGGACCCACAAGGGCTTTTGAGGCCCGACCGTTGCCGCTGGGCCTGAGGAGGCCTCTGAGCACAGCGGGGCTGTGTTTGCCCCCCGCATTTTCTAAATTCAAATTTATCACCTGGACAAATATTTGTTTGTGGGGCCACAGCATGGAATATCGGAGCTCAGGACTGTAGTCAACACTGCAGACATAGAAATACCTCGTCCCTCTCTCTTCAGGGCTGGGCTGTAACCACCACATTCTCAAATCCACAAAGAAGTAGATTGTCTCAGACCCGGTTTTCTCCCCAGACTTTGAGGGGCTTCTTTGGGGTTCATTTTTACTTGTGCCAATGTTCGGATTTCCATCCTATACAGAATATGCAAGAGAGAGCCTTTCCTTCTCCACCCCCACCCCCCGGCAATGCCTAGTTCTTTCCAGTGGGCAGAGAACAAATTTACCAGGTCAAAAAAAATTAATAAGTAGATCTTTTGTTTGGTACCAATAGTTAGGAATGCTGGCCTGGGAATGGTCCCTGGTCCTTCCTTGATTCTGCTCTTGCGCTTCGGTCAGCGAGGTTTCGCGCGGCCAGCTCTACAGGGCAGCGTCCCCTGGGCCGAGTCCCCTCCACTGGCAGGGCCGCTCGGGTGGGCCCTCTGGGTGCTCTTGGCTCTGGAAGGCCACCGGGTGCTGTCTGTCAGGTTGTCATATGGTGCCTGTGCGCCACTGGGGTCCACGTCCCGGATCCCGGTCCTCGGCTGCCCCAGAAATGCTCATGTGGGCTCAGGCCCGCTTCCCCCACCTGACAGAGACAGCCCTGCACCGTGGACACCGGTTCTCACCGCCCCAGGTGGCCGTGTACGGGGCCCCGCGACGCCAGGATGGGCACATGGGAGGAGGGAAGAAGAGAGAGCATTTCTTGAACTCTTGCTCTGAGCCAGCTGCTTTATATTTTTATTTTCTTCATGCTCTCCCCAGCCACTTCGTGAGCACCCAGTCTCACTCCCATCTAACGGATGGGCAAACTGAGGCCCTCGCGGGTTGAATCGGCCGCCCAAGTTCCTGCAGCCAGTAAGTGGCTGTGGCACGATTTGAGCTCCTCCACCTGATTTTGAAATCTGTGCCATCGCTACTGCTTTCTACTGGAATGCCCGGGTACGGGAGATTCAAGTCCCTCTGGTCTGGTACAAGGGCAGAGCCTTGCTTTGGTGAGGTTCCTCCCCTGACACAGAGGTGTCCCTCCTCGGAGGCACGTGCTGCTGGGACGCCGCCCGGCGCTCTGGAGGCTTCCTCCCCTGTGCGGGGCTTGGTGTGCAGAGGTCTGGGCACCTCAGAGGACTCTGCAGGGTGACCTCCTGATTCCGTCATCCCCGTGGTGGGTTGTAGGCCGTGCACTCAGCTCCTCAGCCCCACCGTCCTCCCCGCTCCTCCTCTGCACCCTTCCAGCAAACTCCTTCCGGCTGAGCTGAGCCCACTGAGATTTCTGTTGCTTGCAGAGCATGAGCCCTGGCAGCTGGGGCCTCCTGGAGACGCAGCAAAGGAGAGGGAGGCCCCGTTGCCCTGACCCTCTGGGCGCTGCCTTCCCCCCCTCCCGGACAAGCCTCTCCTTCGTGGGGAGTCTATCATTCCCCACAGGAGCCCTTCCAGGCTTCTGTGCATATGAGCTGAGCAGGCGCAGGTTGGCTCCCCGACCAGCACCTTCCAGAACTGTGGGGAGCCTCTGAGAGTCATGACATTCGCTGTCAGGGTTCATGGAACTTCGGACTAAGGAGGTGGGAAGGACAGAAGCAACGGTGAGAACAGCTTTGTCTCCTCAGAAAATTCTCAGCTACGTGGCTGCAGGCTGTGCCTGTGGAAAGAGGTCGAGAGAGTTCTCCGTCTCAGCTCCCGTAAGCCGCCACCCGTTCAGGGACTGTCGCGTGGTGCCTGTAAGCCCTGGCTGTGAGACCCCAAGAGAGGTCCTGTCAATGTACGGGAGGGGCACAGAGTGAGGTTCTGGGCAAAACTGGGTTTCCAAAGCAGGCAAGCTGGTTTTGCACTCACTTTGGTGGGGGGGGGGGAGGTGGAAGGACGGACGGAGGTAAGAGAAACACTATGCCGTCTCTTCTGGAGAGGCCACTGATGAGACCCCCCAGCCCTGTCAGATGGGAGGGCATGGAAAGGAGACTCCTCTCTAGGGCCCTATCAAACCCCAGAAGATTTTAAGGTCTCTGAATTCAGACTCCCTCCACACCCTGGCTGTGAGCCACTCTGAACTTCTGTTTCTTTTTCTGAAAAGTTGGGAAAATAATGGCACCGACCTTGAAGAGCTGATGGGAGACCTTGGGATAGGACGGTGCTCTAGAAAGGCATTTCTTTCTTTCTTTTTCTTTTTAGAAAGGCATTTCAAAGATAATAGTGGACTGTTCCCATAAGCCATCCTCATGTAATATTATTTTAATGCTAAAATGAAGGAGACATTTTTCATGATGAGAGAGCTTCTACAGGGTCTCATGTGAGTTCTATGCAGGTAGCTCTTTGTTTCTCCCGTTCTCCAGAGTGAGAATAGTGGGTTTCCTTTTGCCTTGTTTGAGCCTGGCCTGGGAAGGAGTGGGGCTGCCTCGGGAATGAACGACTAGAGGGGGGTGCAGAGGTTCACACCCGGAGATGATCGCTGTAGGAGTTGGAAGCAGCTTTGGGGGGCAGGATGCTGCTTTCAGAGTTGATTTTTTTCGAAGTGGATTTTACAAGCAGGAATCTCACTTTAGAAAAGGATGGTGTGACAGCAAAGGTTAGATGCTTGAAGTAGAGGCCCGAGGGGAGAGAGTGTCCGCAGGAGGGACCCACACTCTTCAGGAAGTCATGACCCTAGGCAAGCCGCTGGGGCCCACAGATGTGGTGGCCATGGGTAAGAGGAATCAGGTGTGGATGGCTGAAGAGAGAGCTGCCGAGGATCCACTGGGTCCCTAATAGGAGTGGCTGGTTCCCCAGCTGTCTGTGTCTTCAGGCCTCCATCACTGCAGACCCACCTCATCCCACGGCAGCCTCACCACTGACTGGTTGCAGTGGGGGGCATAGGGCCCAGCCATTTCAGCCCCAGGTGGGATAGCCCTGGTGGGCTGTGCACACTCCTGAGCTCCTTGCCGTGCCAGCCACACTTTGTTGGGCATGTATTGCTTTGGCTCTCCTTCTGACCAATCCTATTCCCTCCCCGTCACTTCCAACAGCTCTTGATCCCTGATACATACCCTCTATACCAAACCCCATTTCCAAGTCTCCTTCCGAAGAATTCAGTATTACTACCAACCTGCAAGGATTGCTACAAGGAGTGGTCCAGGAAAGCAGGTGCTAAGAGGGACTTTGAAACAGGATCATTTCCCATCGAACAGGGTAAAGAGGTCCGTCTCCCTAGGGAGAGGTGGTGACTAGATAGCTTCTGACAAAACGTGGCAGTCCAGTTGCTCAAACTTTCCCCCAGTACCGAATTGGGAGAACATATTGGTTGAGGACAGTGTATTAGTGAGAGCAAGGTGTCAGGCATTGGAGAAGAATGAAAGAAACAGTAATTATAGGACAGACTTTGCTCAGTGGCTTTCAACAAAATCCCCAACATAGTAGTTCAGAGGTAGGTATCTATCTCAAGTTAAAAATCATAATTCCACCTTATTGGGAAGTTTGAGAAAGTTCTTGGAGACTCTAGAAACTTCTGTCAGCCAGGAAAATGTCTCTGTCATTGAAATAGTGCAACTGAAAGTCAAAACCTGAAGCACCAATCATTTCCTGGACCCCAAGAACTGGGAACTGGGATCCCAAGAACTGCTTTTGTGCTGGGAAATGGCTTACCTTGAATAAACAATTGTCACATTGGAGCTAGAGATACAATTTTAAACTCCTGAAATGACCAGCTAATTCTGCACTTATCCACATTTCATTTTCCCTGGTGGCAGTGACACACTAGTGCGTGGGGATCAGAAATCCTGCAGCCCCATCACTGTCCTCCATAGTTGGGGGGGGGGACACACACCTGCCTTGTGGTTCCTGCATCCACCCATCTCTCTGAGCCCAGCTTGAATTGGGTGTTTTATGAGATACATCCTGTTTGGATTCCTTGATGCAAAAGAATATCCTATAGAAAATCTTGCCCACCTGCCTCAGTCAAAAGACTTTCCAGGTTAGATTTCAAGATGCATTCCGTCACCAGCTGTTTGCAAACAGCCCTGCGAAGCTTCAGCTTCATGAGCTGGCCTCTGCATTTATCCGGGCTGGGTTTTGTTTCAAAAGGCTGAAAGGAGCCTCGACTTAACTCATGAGCATCTGCGAACTCACAGGGATAGGATGCAGTGGGGCAGGTAGGGTTTTGCTGCATGTACAGGACTCCCCAAGGTACAACATCCAAATTGTGAGTCATTGCTCTTTACCCATAAAAACCGTTTTTGCCAAGAGCCCCGATTATGCAGCCTGAGAGGTAGATACTGGGCAGCTGTTTTGGTTTTTCACCCGTATCTGTTTTGTCATAAACACTGCTTTATCTCCTTGATGTTATGTAGCATTTTAAACTTCCCAGACCTCTTTTCATCCTCTGAATAGCCCTGCAAAATAAATAATTACCATATCCTTTTGATATATGAAGAAGTAAACTTTAAGTTGATATAATGTGTTATCTAGAAAAATTAGTAAGAAATACCTTTTAAAAATTCTTCTAAAAGACTCCAAGTGTTGACTCAAATTATTTTTATCGAGGGCTATATAAAAATGCAAAAATATGTAAGTAGACATACATTCTGTATGCTTTTTTTTGTTATGCAACCATTAAAAAATATAATTACATACAAATAAGACAAAAAATATCAACAGCATTCAAGTTCATAACATTCATTTCATATGTTAGGTGATGTTTTACTGAAACTAAATTGCCAATGTTGGGCTTATTAGCAGACTCAAGTACCTACATTTCTGATACTTCACTTGTCAACATGATTCCTTGACTCTGCTGGAGTCACTGTATCTACCATAGTCACTATAGTCTCGCTTTAACCTGACTTTATTTGATGGATCCATGATCATGAAAAACCAACCAATTAAAAGGTATAAACCAAAAAGCCATACTCAAAAAAAAAAAAAATTGGTGTGTGATGAAAAATTCCCCAGTGTATGTTTGCTTTGATAGTTACCAGTGCCGAACCATTGGAGGTGAGTACCAACAACAGTGGGGTTCAGGGAAAGCACCCACTCACAAGGTGACAGTACTGTGAACTTGGCTCAGGATGGTGCCTCCATCACCGTATTTCTCCATTTGAATTACCTTCTATTAGCAAAGCCTTATAACACTGTCCCTCAACCCCCAGGTTTATTAAAATCTGCTCATCCCACAGGGCCCAAATTCAATGCTTTTGCTTCTGACCAGGATTAGGACCAATGCCTCCTCTCCTCGTTTCCATGGTGTGTGTCTCCTTTCTACTCTGCCTTGGGTTGCAGTTGGCAGTGGCATGTTTGCTTTTCACAGTGGGTGGAAGCCTTTTAAGCCAGGTACATTGTCATGATCATTGTGGTTCCCAAGATGAATGAAATGTCCCAGTTTTTGGTGAAGGCAAAATGAGGGGCCTTCACAGGATGTGTATTTGAGCTCCACAAGAGGAAGAAATCTCTCTAAATTGCTTGCTTTCTGGCATAATGGAAGCTTCTCAGCATAGACTGGTTGACACAAAACTTTAAATGTTCAAAGCTTGAGCAGATTTGGGACTCATCTAATCCAGTTAACTTCATCCAAATCCCTTGGTTTATAGAAGAGGAAACTGAGTCCCAGAGAAATTAAACAACTTGCCTAAGGAAACACAGCTAAATATTTGTAGCACCAGTCACTAGCTCCAAGCTCACTATGTTCTTCTATATCAGACAGCTTTCCTGCCTTCGAGTCTTCCCTGATCCCCAGAGAAGCCATTCTAATCAATATGCTCAGATCTCAGTTCATCAGAAGTTCCTGAAAATGAAAATTGATTTTTACTGCCTGCTGCGGTTCAGCTTTTAATTTTCTTAACTGATTTCCACCTACATCACCAAAAAATGAGGTCTTCGTCATATTTAATAGAGATAGGGCTAATTAAGGACAAAACTATAGAGTGACCTCATACAGTAGGTAGCAAAAAACCTCATGTTTGAATGAACGAATCAATAGCTGCATCCTAAATCCCATAACATATGAATACAGAAACTAATGGAGTGGACCAATGGGCTCGCAAACACAAATTGCAGATAGCAAGACTACAGAGTTGATGGATGGTCTTCCCCCTTTACCATTTACACACTAAATCAAAATTGACAAAGTATGACCCTTGGGCCAAATCCAGGACTTTTTTTTTTTTTTTTTTGGACTTCTTTTTGTTAATAAAGTCTCATTGGAACATGGCTGTGCCTGTTGTTTATAATTGTTAATGGCTGCTTTTGTGCTGGCAGAGTTGAGTAGTTGTTCCAAAGACCATCTGGGTTTCAAAATTTACTATCCGATGTTTTATAGAAAAAAAAAACACAAAAAAAAACCTAGATCCTTGAACTTGAAGTGTTTCTTAACCCGGGGTTTGTAACTCCAGTAGATCTCTAGACATACTTTGGGAATCCTACCAGAAGTTTTAAATGCTGTGTTTTCATGCGGGGCGGGGGGGGGGGGGGAGAACATAAACACACCCTGCATCATCTGAACGACTCCTCTAGAACCTAGTCACTCAAATTATTCAAATTATAAAGTGCATTGTGTTTTAGTGTCTGCATTTAGATTAGGGTTGATCATCATCAGAAACATGAGAAGATGGAAAGACCTCACAGCAAGCTTGACAAAGTCTCTAGGAGCATCGAGGGCTGTGTTCACCGCCTTGCCTATGACTGAGAGGTATCTGCCCATGAGTCAGGTAAACTCCGAACCAAAGAAAAATATACACCCCCAGGAGACTCATCCTGGTGTAGTCAAACCCACTTTCCATGCTCCAAAGGAAAAAGAGCGTCGTTACTTTTGTTGTATGGACGAGTGAGAAGGGGTTAGTTAACATTAAACTTTGCATGGGGTGCATTTTTCTTAATGTCCCAGGATTTCATAGAGTGGTCGGTGGGTTTCCAAGGACCTGGGGAAATCAGAGCTGCCCCATCTGGTTGGAGTGATTGTACCGCTTCACTCCCGGACTGGAAATGTGCCTCTCACAGGAAGTATGAAGTTGGGTTAGATTATCCATTTAAAATGGTGTCCTTGAGCCATTTACGAATCCTTGGGGGTCTATATCAATCCAATTAGATTCATGAAGGGAGACAGGGAGATAAAAGGAGACAGCCTTTTAAAAGTTCATGGCCTATGGGGGAAAAAAAAGACTGATTGGTTCAAGGGGAACTTTCAAAGCAAGAAAGCAGAACTTGACTTATAAAGTTTGAAACCATGGCAAGGCAATCAAAATACCGATTTCACTAAAGTACAAAGACTTCTGTGATGTTTCAAACCAAGTAACTGCTTAAAGGAACTCAATTTCAGTCTTGACTAGTTAAGATAAAGTTTACAGTTGCAAACTGGAACAATCCTTTTAGAAGGAATTATACAGCAGGAGGCATAAAGACAATACATACCCGAGAAACAGTAATTCTATTCCTAGGAATTTTTTCTTTAGGAAATAATTCACAGAAATCAAAGCATTTGTAAACATCTATGTTTGCTGCTACGTTATCTTCAAGATAAAAAAATAAGGAGGCAGTTTGTGTACAAAATATGAATGTTAGGAGACTGTTCAGTGAATTATGTTGTAGCAATATCATAAAACCATTAAAATGAATACTTTAAAGAATGTATAGAAATACAGAGAAGTGTGCTGTGATTTAAGTAAAAATAACAGCAAACAAAGTAGAATATTCACTATGGTCGTGGATATGTAAATATTACACTCAAAGGTAATATTAAGGAGCAAAAATAGTTTTAATTAGGTAGTGTGATACTATGGGTGCATTTTAAATGTTTTCTTTAATGATGCTGTGTTTTCTCAAAAAAGAATGAGGACAGTCACTAATTAAAAAGCTGAAAGCTCAGACAGGGGCAAACATTAATGAAACACTTTTTTTTTAAAGGAAACACTATTTTAATTATGACATAGATTTAATATATTAGGGGAAAATAATTCACCTTATTAAAAACATAAAAATTCCGTGAAGAACCAAGGTGCCAAAAGTCATGAGGCTCCCTTCCTCAGGACAGCTAATGGGCACAGAGTACTCACTGTATGGAGATGTGCTTCAGTCTTCAAACATCCTTTATGGCAAGCACTAAGATTATTCCCACTTTTCGGACGAGGTAAAAGGCATAAGGAAGAGAGATAATCTGCTTGTGATCACACAGATAATCAATGGCAGAGCTGGGATCTAATCTGTCTGACTCCAGCCACACTGCAGCTGTTGGGCTGGAGCCCCTGCGAGATGTTACGCTCACCAGAGACAGCCTCTCGGACTAGAAAACTTTTGGAATGAGTAGGTGCTTGGTCACCAGACAGACCTGAGTTGGGATTCTGGCTTTTGCATCTGCCAGGATGCTTTTGATGAAAAGGAAATCGACTCTGACTCATACTGGTGTAGACACTCGGGAAATTTATCATCTCATTCGCATGAAGTGCAGAGGTTGGGCTGGCTGTGGGGTTGATGAGGCTGGTAGCTCGGTGATGCCACCCAGGATCTTTGCTATCTTTTCCCTTCCCCCTCTGCTGTCCTTAGAGTGAGCTTTGCTGGAAAAAAGAGGCATCTTGTCCTTGCCCAAGGATGAAGACAGAGTTCCTCCCCCTGGGATGGTCTTTCAAGACAGAGAAGCTTCCTCCAGGAGACTGCTAGCAGAAATATGCCCCAGGAACATTCCTGAAGAAGCTCCTGGGTGGGGATGGTAGGAGCCTGACCGCTTTACACTCGTGCAGAGAGGTGTGGTACCCAGGGAGTCCACCACAGTGCTCGCCACTCTTCAGTTAGTTACCATGTCTTCTGTAAGACGGTGGATCTAAGGAGTCGGTGGGATGAGGATTGGTTGTGCCTCATCCGTAAGGACAGTCACTGCTGGTTGAGTTTGTCAGTTGGGGAAGAGCGGGGTGGAGGGCGTGCTGGCTCCAGAAGCCTGGGCTCTCTGAGGGGTGACCTTGGTATGCTCCATTCTTGTTCTTCACTGCTCTGCACTCCAGCAGTGGTAGACTGAGAGTTTGGTCAAGAATGAGGTGCTAAGCCACGTCAACAATAGCCAAACTGTGGGAGCAGCCTCGGTGTCCATCGAAAGATGATGGATAAAGAAGCTGTGGTCTCTGTATACAATGGAATATTCCTCAGCCATTAGAAACGACAAATGCCCACCATTTGCTTCGACGTGGATGGAACTGGAGGGTATTATGCTGAGTGAAGTAAGTCAGTTGGAAAAGGACAAACATTATATGGTCTCATTCATTTGGGGAATATAAATAATAGTGAAAGGGAATAAAGGGGAAAAGAGAAAAAATGAGTGGGAAATATCAGAGAGTGAGACAGAACATGAGACTCCTAACTCTGGGGAATGAACAAGGAGCAGTGGAAGGGGAGGTGGGTGGGGTGACTGGGTGATGGGCACTGAGGGGGGGCACTTGGCGGCATGAGCACTGTGTTATGCTAAATGTTGGCAAATTGAACTCCAATAAAAATAAAATAAAAAAAGAAGAATAGTGTAAAATAGGGGCAGCTGGGGTGGCTCAGAGGTTTAGCACTACCTCAGCCCAGGGTTCGATCCTGGGGCCCTGGGATCGAGTCCCACATCTGGCTCCCTGCATGGAGTCTGCCTCTCTCTCTGTCTCTCTCTGTGGCTCTCATGAATAAATAAATAAAATCTTTTTTTGTTGTTGTTTTTAAAGAATGAGGTGCTAAGACTCCTAAAATGTTTTAAATATTCTTTTCTCCGCTATTCTTTTTTTAAAAAGCAACTTTATTGAGATATTGATATATAAAATTGTATATATTTAAAGGGTACAATTTTATATTTTGCTATATCTAAACATTGTGAAATGAGCACCACAATCCAGCTAAGCAATATAGGAGACAGTTACCTCTACATGGTTATCGTGTGTGTGTGTGTGTGTGGTGCAATGATTTAAGATTTATTCACTTAGAAGATCAAGCATATGATATGGTGTTAACTATCATCACACACTGTGCACGAGAGCTCCAGAACTTGTCTTGCACAACTAAACTTTCTCCCCTCTTCTTGTCCTAAGGCTTCACCTCATTTCTCTACTGAATTTATTTGGTCAATAAGAAAAATGCATAAGCCCCAGGTGTAAAGATGTTACGAAGTCCAGTTATTTAAAAAGTGGATGTCAGATTTCACAGAAGATTCGCCATTTTCAAGATCCAAGCTAAATGTGGTGTCGTTTTCCCTGTTCCCCATCCCCACTAATCCTTGTTACTGGTGTTTCTCTTTAGGCTGCTTTCAGTTTGGACACCAGAGTTTCTTTCTCTGCGTTATTACTTTTTAGTTATACTAGGCGAAAACACAATGGGCTTTTACAGATTGCAAAGCTCACGCACTTGAACATTTGTGGCGCTCCTCTTCCTGTCCCCTCCTGCAAACGCAGAAAACATCTGCTTTTCCAGTTAGATGTTCCTGTATGGTGGAGTCCCCCCCCCAACCCCCCTTGAGGAGCATCAGGCCCAGCTTCTGCTTCACATGCTGATGGGTAGGCTGAGCCTCTGTCACCTGCTCCACCTGCCTCTCCCCTCCTATATCTGGTGACAGAGAGAATGACCCCTAGGGATCCACACAAGGAGCTGTGAAAACAAGGAAAAGAAAACTGGCTTGCAAGGCTTGTTAGCATGAATACACGATGATTTCCTCCTGCTTTCTATTCTTCCCATGTCCCTTCCTCCCTTTCTCTCGGACTCACGTACAGAGAGCCCTGGATGTAATGTGTAGTTGTAGTCACATCACTCAGGTGGGGTTCAGGAATCCTAGGCGTGTGCCTTTATTTGAGTGATCGAGGATCATCTCTGAAGCCTAAGTAAGGGGCTTTGCAGCAGTGTTCATGGGTACAAAGCCACTCGTGCTTTTGACATCTCTAGTTGAATGCCATAGGAAGCATGATGTGGTTAGTTCTGCTGCAAGTTCCTGCTAATTCTCCAGGCTTGACCCACTCGGTGTAACCCTAAGGCCCTTGCAAACACATTAAAAACTACAAAATACCAAAGGGCTAAAGGCAATGGAGTGCAATCTAGAAGAATATGGCTGTAGAGTAATAAGTCATTATGGGACCTTTCCTTTTTGTAAAGCAACAACAGAATACTTAATAAATGGTTTAAAATGAAGATATTACTTAGACTTCCTTCACCCCAATGACACTGTCTTTTCGTGTTTCCAAGCAACACTGGCTCCGTGTCTACATTCTCAAATAGCTGTCATCATAACACATTTGTAATCACGAATGGTACTAGCTGTGGACATGCTTGAATCTGACATTCTCAATTTCAATTATTTGCCCGGAACTTCAAAGATTGTGATAATTTGTAATTCTGCAGGGGTTTGATTTTGAAATGGCTGGGTTTCAGAACTGTCGTGTGGGAAGGTAAGAGTCCACAGTGAGTGAACCAACCCGGCCCACCGTTCCTGGGAGCAGCGTTTCAATACAGCTTTCGTGCTTGCATATGGAGCTTGCAAGGGACTCTCACAAAATGATAGATGTTGTTTCTTTGCAGATTTCAGTAAATTTGGGTAAGTACACTAATAATATGATATAATGCAATCTAGAGTTTATTTTATTGGCAGAATTTATATTTATAGCTTTATAAGCCAATTCTGAGCTCGTAGATACATTAAGAGTCTTAAGGGGTTACTTAACATTTTTAGGTACTGCATTTTAAAGGAGGAAATTGTAGGCTACAATGGTTTTCTCTTACCTGGGAATTTGCAAAGATATTAGCCCATATGCCTCATAAATGTCAATAGTGTACTATATTCTACTTAATTTTTATGTGACAGTCACGTGGTGTTATGTAATCCTCGTAAAGATCATATTAAATGACTACGGAATATTCCACTGAGTGGTTGTATAATGGGTTAGATATTGTCCTGTTATTCCATATTTAGGGTGTTTTCAATTTTGTGCTATTAAAGATAATGTTTCAGTGATAAACTTTGGGCCCACTTTTGAAATATTTCCTTACAATAAATTCCGGAGGTGGCAAAGGAAGATGGACATTTTTTTTTTAAGATGGACATTTTTAAAAAAGATTTTTATTTACTTACTTGAGAGAGACAGAGAAAGAGTGCGCAAGTGTGGCAAGGAGCAGAGGGAGAGGGAGAAAGACAAGGAGCCCCTCCGCTGAGCAGGGAACCGGATGTGGGGCTCCATCCCAGGATTCTGAGATCTTGACCTGAGCCGAAGGCAGATGCTTAATTCGCTGAATCACCCAGGCACCCTGCAAGATGGACATTTTCATGACGATATCTATTATTATATTGCTTTCCAAAAGATTTATGTAAATCTACAGTATGACCATCAATATATTAATGACTGTTTAGTGACACAAATTAGATGGCATCATGCATGATTATTAATGTTTCCTGCCAAGTGAGTATAAAGTGGTTCAATATTATCGTCTCTCTGATGCTTTGATGTATGCCCAGATTGAACACTGTATATATATTCAGAATTCAAAGTTTCCTCCAAGATGATGTACCTGTTCATATTTTTTGTTGAGTTTCTTTTTGGGAGGTCATTCTGGGCTTTGGACTTGAGAGATATAGAGAGATAGAGCTTGAATCCCAATTCACTGGCCACTTACCAGCTGTGTGACCTTGGGCATGTTACCAAATCTCCCTGGTCTCGGTTTCCTCATCTGTGATGTGGGCCTAAGAACGTGTGTCTCACGGATTTAAGGGGTTGTTAGCCAGGCTGGCCCACATGAAGAATACGGAGCACACACATTACAACGGATTCATGGGTTTTAGTCACATGATGTGATTTTGCTCTGTTGGTTGTTGTTTTGGGTCATAGCCTAAACCCTCAGTGGTTTCCCATCACTCTCAAGACAAACCCTGGTTGGCTGCTCAGCAGCTTAAGCGGCCTTTCACCTCTGTGCTCATTCTCCTGTCTGCCCTTCACAGGAGGGGCCTTGCTGGCCCAGAATCCTAACTATGCCTTCCTGCAAGCTCCTTCCCTCCCTCCTGCCCCAGCTTTATCTGGCAAACTGCAAATCATCCTTCAAAATACTGTCCATTTACTTGTACTCACTCAAGCAGGCTCTAAGCCCCGAGTGAGTAAAAACCATCTTTTATTTGATGTGGCAGGCTTATGGCACAGTGCTTGCATGTGGAAAGTGCGCAATAAGTATTTGTTGAATGAAGGAATCAATGCCTACCTAACTCATCGGGTGTGAATCCATGTCTCATAGGGGGAAGAAAAATCACTTTCACGGAGCAAATATTTGCTATCGCTGGGATTGCTTGGGGCGAGGGCAGCGTTGTAGGAGAAAGGGTTTTGCTATCCAAGGGACAGCCCTGGGTGTGCAAAACTGTGGAATTCCAAAATAGACACATACTTTCACTAATCTGCAACCGCCAGTCGTGATTCCGGATGATTCCCTAAAAATTCGAAGGACAGAGAATTTCTGTAGGCTATTGTGTTCACTAGTGGGTGACACATAGTCTGAAGGCAAACCCAGACGCGGAATCCCTAAATTACGATGGGCCATGGCTGTATTGGAGGAAGTGATTAATCTCTCAAGATGAGTACTTTGGAAGTGGCAACAGCTGTTTAGATGATTAAGTTCTGATCTAATTGTCTCAAAGACAAAAAAAAAAAAAGGTACATGTTTTGGCACCTGTCTTAAGCGCTTAAAAATATACATGAAGGGATATCGGGAGTGGAATAAATTAAAACTCAAGTTAGCTCTTGAAAGCGATAGGTAAGTGGAGAGTAAGCTTCCCTGGCAGGAGGAGGAACAAAGGAAGGCATGAGGGGTGGAAGCAGTGAAGGGACAGCTGTGGCTGGGATGTGGAACAGGTGGCTCCCCGAGGAACTTGAGGCTCCCCCAGGCATGCCTTGGTACCGCACCTGTGCAGCCGCAGGAGGGAAAGCCGGAGCAGAGCCTGACGCAGGGATTGAGGACATGGGATTCATCGGAGAGATGATTTTAGGAAGAATAGGCTGGGGAGTGAGGGAAGCAGGATAGGAGCGGGGAGAGAAGCCAGCAAAGAGATTAGCCTGGGTGTGAGTCACTGGGGGTGGGCCGTAACTTCATACACTGCAGAACTGTCCCCGCCTTGAGGCAAGGGGAGCTTCGGTGTCTCTGCATCCGTCAAACCCTGGCTGTCAGCCACCCCCAGAGGCAGGGCAGGGTGTGGTTATCTATCTGGTGGGATGTTCTGGTGAGCCCGGGACCAGCTCCAGGGAAAGGAGCAGCTGGGAGCAGCCAGGAGAGCCGATGGCCCAGCAGCCAGGCCATGGGAACGCACACGAGGAGGGGCTCTGAGGGAGACCCCAGCACCTCTTCTATAGTCCTGGCTGCAGCCAATGAATTCTCTTCCTCCCACCCCATGAGCCTGCATCCTGACCTCCTTCTCAGATTTAGCTCCAATGTCTCTGCTCCATGGAGCCATGGCCTCACCGCTGTGGGAGAGCAACCTCTCTTCGGACACCCTAAAATGCTTCATTTGCACCTCTTCCATGGCATTTTTCCCCTACTGGGTGTCATTTCCCTCGCTGTGCGGGTCCTCGCTCACCCACTGGGCTGGCAGGTTCCCCGGGGCAGGGGTCACACGCCCCTCGGCTCTGTACTGCTGGGGAGAGAACTTCAGCTGTGAGTCCGTGTTTTCTGTGTTGGCCACTAAATGCTCTTCATTTATCCTCAGGCCATAGCTCTGCAAAGTCCTCTGTAATCGTTTTTTTGCCCCCTTGCACATGAATATTTATTATCAACATTAACATTATATTAACATTAATCTTCTAATGTCCTTTGGCCTGTGTGCTATCAACATGCCCAGCCCAGGAGTGACATTATAGTAACTTTGGGATGGCAGCTTTGGGGGGTCCGGACGATGCCTTCAGGGACTTCCTTCTGCATCACCCCATGTCTTGTTTCCCAGATGGAGGTCAGGCTGTGAATTAGTTGAGAATTGAAGTGCTCTGTCTGACGTGGCCTAGAGTCCATATGCCTGCCCCACTGTGGCCCGCAGCCAGGCTGCAATTCTGGATTTTCTTTTGGGCCATCCTTCCCCAGAGGAAGGCCTGCCGATTGCTTATCAGCAGTGTAGAATGGTGAGATGCTGAGGAGGTTGCCCCACTGAACCTTCTTATTTTTGTCCTTCAAAGTCCCCCGGGGTCACCTGTGTAGGGGCACATGGGAGGAGAGCCCAGGACAGGTGGCACAGGGTGTCCCGAGGCAGCACGGGAGCCCATCACAGCCACCTGCACACTGCAGCTTGTTGGGGATTTGGACCAAGGGCAGAGAGTGGCACAGGTGGGAAAGGAGGCTTTGGTTTGGCAGAAGGGCAGCATTTTCCGCACGTTCTTTAGGAAGAACATCCAAGATGGTGTGTGTCTCCCCCCTTGTGCGGCCTGATGCATCCTGATGACTTACCACGTGTATTGGAATCAAATCCAAGCTGCTTAAACATGCTGGCGGGGATAGTGACCAGGTATTCTGTGGCTGTGTTCCAGCACTGAACTCGGATCCACTACCCTCAGAAGACCAGACGTGACACCCGTGCAACTTAAAGGAAATGAAATGATTCAGGAAAAAGAAAAATGGTGAATTCTGACTTGTTTTCTAGACTGGGGAACCTGCGTGCAGTCACTTTTTCCTGGAGCAGAGCCACTCGCTGGCCAGAGCGATCATTACACAGCCACTAGGGTGCCCATTTGGGATGGGTGCTGTTAGTGGTGACGGGAATCATTAACTCCGGAAATGCTGACCAGGCCACAGTTAAGGCCCTTGCCAAATGACTGGTGCCCGGCTCTTCCCAGGCATCAGGCCCCGTGCTCTCCAGACTCTTCCTTCCTGCTACTGCAGGATGTAACCAACCCATGGCCAGAGGGACCCAACAGGCACCACCCCGAAGTGCTGCAAGCAGACAGCACCATCTTCCTTCTCTTTTGTACCCTACAGGGTGACAACGTCTTGTCCTCCTCCTCAGGCGCCATCACCTCCTTTCTATCTTTGCTTCGGTTACACTGAAAAATTTTGAATTTTTTTTTTTTAATAATAAAGCAGCAGAGTGTTTTACTTTTACACAGTCATCATTCAGTAAATGCTGTTACATTGTGAAATATTACACTTCAATCTCCTTTTCATAGAGAGGTCTTCTAAGGAAATGACCTGGAGCCTTCCACATTTATCAGATGCCTTTTCATTATTCTTTTCCATTTTTGCAATTCTGGATCCAAACTGCATGGCCCGTTTTGGCAGAAGAGCACAGGTTGTTAAGCCAAGTTCCACTGCTGCAAGACACAAAATCAGTTTTTCACCAATTCCATGGGGTAAAGTCAAGTCTACCTTTTTCCAAACTGATAGGGAATTTAGAAAGGAGACGACATTTTCTTTTTTTTTTTAATAAATTAATTTTTATTGGTGTTCGATTTACCAACATACAGAATAACACCCAGTGCTCATCCCGTCAAGTGTCTCCTTCAGTGCCCGTCACCCATTCACCCCCACCCCCTGCCCTCCTCCCCTTCCACCACCCCTAGTTCATTTCCCAGAGTTAGGAGTCTTCATGTTCTGAGGAGACGACATTTTCATCCAGGAAAGGAAATCTTGCTTCTTTTCCATGATCACTGATAACTCTGTCATCAAGACCGAGATTTCTAGAAGATATTTGTCCCAGTTCCATCTCAATTTCCTCATTTAATCGTTCCATTCCAGGTGTCTGAAAGCACACACGATGGCGAGAATTACCTGCAAGTCGCTCATCAGCACCAATTCCAGTAAGAACTACCTCTGCACTGTTCTGATAGGACCTCGCTCCATCCTGGGGCACTAACCAACCAATTCCTCTAGAAGCAAACCAGACTGCACAGCCAATGCTCTCATCCAACACTGTATCCAAGCGCTGGACTAAGTGGCATATTCGACTTCTTAACTCTTGCAGTTCTTCCAGAGAAACATTAGTTTCGACAAATTATTTATAAATTTCGACAGCTGCTAGTGCTGTAATATTGTAAATACTGGACTCAGGAACTTTTGTTAGGAGAAAATTGAGAGAATTAAGTCTCGAATGTGATTGGCACCTTCACCTTGGAATGGAGTTGAAAATGCCATAGCCCAAATGGCTGTTTACTGCTTTTCATTAGTAATTGCTCACATGTCTTGGGGTGGGGGGGGGGGAAGGAAGAATTGGCTATCTTAAAAAGTGGGTAAAAAAGCTGGTTTTAGGGCGTGTGTTCACCTTGGAAATGTTCGATTTGACAATTGGGTCATGCACATCTGGTGTAGGAACTTTTTCTACCATAAGTGACACCAATAAATGTTTGTTATTTAAACAAACAAATGTTTGTTATTTAAAACAAAACAAAACAACTCCACTCCACTTATTGAGGACTCCACTTATTGAGGATTCAAGTGTTGGCTCTACCTTGTGTTCTGCCATTGGTGCTTGCTCGTTTTGTCTGCGTGGGTGACCTTGATGGCCCCAGATAGGGGGGCTTTACGAACACAGTACGCAAGGGCCAAATGTTTCGGTGTGACAGCTTGATGTGAACGGTACTGGACGGTGGCCTGAGATACAGGTTGGGTCCCCAAGGTGCATGTTGCTGTAGGAAGACCTGGAAACAGCTGCGATGGCGTAGGAGGAGCCTGCGCCCTGGAATCTTACGATCTTCAAACACTAAGCCCACCACCAATACGGTCGTTGGTCAGGCAATTGCTTCGCCTCCGTCTTGTTTGTTGGTTGGTTTGTTTATAAAGCAGTGTGCCGTGTGGTATCAGCGTTAGTAATCTCACTGTCCCTCCCAGGGAAGGAGTATGTATCCTCGTCGCACAGTGCCAGGTGTGGCCATGTGACTATTGGCACCGGCCGTGTTGTAGTGGAAAGACTATACCTCCCTGCCCCATGGATGCCAGGCTGGCCTGTGAGATTTGCCTTGGCTGGCAAAGGGAATCATGTGGCTGCTGTCTAGACCCCTTAGGAGACCCCATGTGGTCTACCACTGTGTTTCTGTCACTGGGTTCTGGAATGAAGAGGACGGGAAGGGCTGCAGCTGACCCATGGTGCGTGTATAACAAGAACGAGAAATAAAACTTTGCTGCGGTAAACACTGAGATTTGTGGGGTTTCTGCTATTGCCACCTAACTCAGCTTAAGCTGATTAATACACCAGAGAACAGCATGATCTTGTAAGGATTAAATGTGAGTTAACTTCAAAATAGATCGTGCACTATGAGCTTCAAGGTACTGCCTTCTACCTACAAAAGCCAGCGTTGTGTAAGGCATGGAGTCCATCTTCCGAAGAGCTAAGAGTAGAATTGACAGAGACTTCTAAAAAATATATATATATATATATGTTCATGACAATGTATAGTAGACCTATGGCATTTGGAGGGGACGCAGCCTGGGCCACCACGTGGTCCTAAATTTTCTACGGTAAATGTGATTTACCGTAGAAAATTCTCGAAGAGAAGTGAGTCAAGAATGGTAACGCTGCATGGTGAACCGGATGCTGAGCAACTCCATGAGATCCGTCACCTGCCGAGTAACTCTTTGTCCCTAAGACTCACAGGTCAAAGAACCTCACGCAAACCCGAATCACATGAAAACATTTTATTTCAACGGCATGTGGTTGCTTGTGTGCGATCAAAGGCGCAAATGTAAATTATCCAGGAACCGAGAGTACAGGGCATGTACCCTGGCCGTACGTGACACTCAGGATGGTTTATCACTTGATTAATGGCTGGTCTAAAGCCGGGGAGCATGGGAGGGCCTAGTAAAATTCAAAGGTGTCCACAGCGTGCTCATTCTAATCACAAGTGGTTTTGTTGTCAGAAAGAGAAACCCGTTTAGACGAGCTCAGGAAAGGCAGGGGGCAGGGGACTGGAAGGACGCAGGGGACCCTCATGGGACCTGGAAGGCCTGTGACCCTCTCCATCCCTTAATTCCTCCCTGAGGATGATCACTTTCCTCTCTCTAAGCCGGCTTTCCCTGCAACCCTAGGCCTCCTCGCTTGCTCTTGCCCGGGTTCTGGCCTCCCACTGCTGCCCTGGCCCTTCTCTGTGTGTTGGTTAGTTTTATGTGTCTACTCGACTGGGCCATGGAGGTACCGCGATCCTTGGTCAGACATTATTCTGAGTGTTTCTATGAAGGTGTTTTTGGACGAGATTCGGATTTCAGTTGGTAGACTCAGTAAAGCAAATGGTATTCCCCGATGTGAGTGGGCCTCATCCCATCAGTTGAAGTCTCCATAGGACAAAAAAAAAAAAAAAAAAAAAAAAAAAAAAATTCCCACAAACCCTGACCTTCCTCTAAGTAACAGAATTCCTCCTTCCTGACAGCCTTTGAACTGCAACCTTGGGTCTTCCTGGGACTCGAGCCTGTCAGCCTTTGGCCTGGGACTGAACCATCAGTGCTCCTGGGTCTCCAGCTTGCGGACTCACCCTGCAGATCTTGGGACTCGCTGGCCTCCACAATTGCACAAGTCAACTCCTAACAATAAATCTCTTTGTATCTCTACATGCATCCAATTGTTTCTGCATCTCTGGAGAACCCTGATTGAATCGCTTCAGGTTCATAGACACTCTAATAACCCTTGCTAGGTCCTCACGCCAGTCCTGTGGGAGAGCAAATCTGACTTGCTCTCTCCCTGGCCTGTCAGCTCCGGACCAGGGGTGTGTGGCCCAAAGGCTCACCCCATTCAGAGTGGGCCAGTTCTTGAAAGTGTCGGGCCAGTTCTTGAAAGAACTGGGCCACTAACTGGCTCCCCACTCCATAGGCAATATAGTCAATGATACCATAATAGCATTGGATGGTGACCAATAGCAACCGTGCTTACTGTGGTGAACATTTCATAATTTATGTATTTGTTGAATCATTCAGCTGCACACCCAAAATGAATATAATATTGTGTGTCAACGGTACTTTAATTGAAAAAAAAAATGGACTCTCCTTTTACCCGCACCGAGCTTGTGATTACAAATGTCCTTTCAGTCATTTTGGGGACAATGTCATTTTCCATCATGGCCCTCCTAGGGCAATGGACCAGGAGTCACTAGTATGAGGACTCATTACAGGCTCTGCGACCTGCCAGCTTGTGGTATTAGGCAAGCCACTGGGCCTTAAGGGGCCTCAGTTTCCTGCTCTGTACATGGGGCTGGAGATAGGAATGAAATGGTGTGCAAATCCCTTGAGGACTTCATTGTGACACAAAATGTTAAAGCTCCTCACGAGTTTAAGGCCCTCATAACTGGTACGTATCATAACCCCCAGTCCAAGCCCTTAATTGTAAAGATTGTGATGTCGAGACTCAAAAGGATATTATTATTATTGCTGCGGACACAAACAATGATTCTCACGATTCTATGGTTTGTTCTGGTCTGACCTTTCCACCCTCCACGAGGCATTTGTTTTCTTAGCTGGGAGGGTCTGGTTCCCCAGTTTCCCCCCCCCCTTCCTTTTAAGGACGTTCTTTGTTTCCTGGAGGGGGGCACCAGGGGCCCCACTTGTTGGACCCGGTCTGAGGTTAGGTGTGTGATCTTCCCTCCTGGTGGGGCGGGGAGCCGGACAGTGGGGGTGAGGGGGGCAGCTCCCCCCTGGGGCTGACTCCCCAGGGCAGGCATCCAAACTCCGCTGGCAAGAGCAGTCAAAGGCAGAGATGTGAGTGAGGCTGAAGTCACGGGGCAGAGAAAATGCACAGCACGCGGGCGGCCGGCCCGGCCCAGGGCCAGGGTTTCAGGGCTGTGCAGTTGGGCAGAGCCGGGCCTGGGGTGCCCAGCAAACAGCTTTTGATCTGAGGCCCGTGGTGGTGTTTGAACTCTGAGCAGCGCCTCTAATCGCTCTTGGCTCCGATTTCCCAGGTTAATTTCCTGACATCTAAGGAGCTTTGTTTAGCGTATGTAACTTCCTGCCTTTTATGTCAGAGCCTGTGAACTGACGGAATGGGGAGGGAGCCAGGGAACCTGGGGGCGGGGGCAAGCCTTGGAGACTCCCTAGTTTTATTTTCCTTAGTCATACCCCTGCCTTAGTCACTTTCCCCCCATATCAACGCAACAGGAGGCTCTTGTGTAAGATGTTGGGGAGGCGGGGGGATTGTGGAAGGAACCCAGTGGAGTGCTGGAGGGGTTTTACCCGCCTTCATGACTTTGCACCCATGTTGCGATAGGCAGCCCTTTGTGATGGGCAGCCCCGGCGGGGCCTCATCCTGGGTCCCCACCCCATTGCTCTCTATCCTCTTTTGTCCACCATTCAAAAGATCCAGGCAAGCCCGGACCAAGGAGACAGAGGGAGTGACCCCACACCCCCAACCCCATTGTCTGGCCTGGGCAGACTCATCTCTCCCTCTCTCACCACCCCCTCCCCACCATCTCTGGTTCTTCACCAGCTCTTCGTTTGCATTCCCTTTGTTGGTCTGACAACACCATTTTATCCCAGTTTGCTCAGTTGTTTCTTTGTCCTTTCTGTGGGTGAGCTTCAGGGTTTCTAGAAGCTTCTGGACAGCTGGGCTGTGCCTCTTTGACGTAGTGCATATGGTGCCCCGAGCAGACAGGAGCCTGAAGCGTGTGTCTGACTGCGGCAGATGGCGCAGCACCTACCTCCCTAGGGACTGTGGTGAGGCCCAATTAACATTTCAGACACCCACACTGCAAGTGGCAAGTAGTTAAGTTTGGGAACCCAACTGTAGGCAAACAAACAAAACGTGATTCCTCTTGCTTAGGAGGGGCTGAATTCATTAGGTCAGGAGATTAGGGATGCCCTCTTGCCACTGTGAAACTATTGAGAGAACGTGTGGCAGAAGGGCCCTCAGAGACCCGGGCCTATAGGCTCGTTGATGTCTCCTGAGTCCACCTGGGCCGTCTGGCTTTTTGTTTCTGCAACCCCACACATCCTTGACCCCCCGGGAGCGCTCGGAGCATGACTGTGGACTGTATGACTCCTTTCCCCCTGGCATCTCACACGTGAGCAACCTTAGCCCAGCGGCCTTGAGGAGTTGGACGGACGAAAACTGCTCCCAAGCTAGTGCTGCTTCCACTCCCTCGACTTGTTTGCTTTGTGTGGCTGGTGCGGACCACCGGCTGCCTCGGAGGCCACTCCGGCTGGGTGTGAGGGCCCTTGGATCTCGGGGAGCATCCCAGAAGCTCCTCTCACAGCTTGGTAAGAAGGAGAGCCCAGGAGTGCACCAACGGGGGACTTGCTGCCATCTGTGGCCTCTAGGAGGTCCTTGTTGGGAATCTGGGGTGTCTCCTTTGCACCTGACTGGGTCCCCACATTCTGAATGTCCAGGGATATCTGGCCAAAGACAAATGCTCCCAAAGGCAGTGCTCTCGGGTCATAGCTCCTCCCCCAGGTCGCCTTCAGAGGAGTTGTTAAGGGGACACTTGTCCAGGGTTACCCAGCAGGAAGATTTACCGGTTACAAATAGTGAAACTCTTAGTCAAAATAGAACTACTCAAAAGAAAATAATATCTCCGTTTAGGAATTCTTCTGTAACTCTTTGCCCCTCTCTGTTCTCTCTGTTTCCGTTTCTGTCCGTTTGCCTCTCTCAGCTTGTCTCTGCATCTGACGTGCATGCGCTCCATTCTTTCCTCCAGGTTTCATCAGCAGCAACCTTGTATGTGCTGCTCAGTGGCAGATGAACCCCCAGTGGATGAAGAAGGTGCGGCACTAGAGTTACACTGATTTGGATGCCAAAGGACTGATTTGGAATCATCCAGAGCCTCACAGGGAAGTGCGGAGGAAAGGCAGGGGAGCCCTTTAGATCCCTGTTGCAAAGCAGCTGGTGCACAGGGGACAGTGGTGTCCTTGGCACCGAGCCCAGGAACAGGCATCACGGAGACAGTGAGTCACACAGGAAAGTCTCCCGGTGCAGAGGCTGCTGCTCCTGCCCGGGGTCCATCTCCTTTCCTGGAGCTGGCCCTTTGGTGAACTCCCCGGGCCTCTGGGGCCGGCAGGCTTGCACAGTAAACCCCAGTCTGGCCCCAGTTAGGAGGTAGGCCCAAAATAGCGGAAGAACGAGGAAGAGGGAGGTTTCCATAGCCAGGTCCCTGGGGGAATGCCAGTGATACGAGTCCAATTCTAGAACCTTCTTAAGCAGGATGCTTTAAAGATCTGAAGTCAGGGTTTCCTGCACCGAGAGAAGACAGACTGTTTATAGTACTCAGGCTAGGTAATGCCCTGATTTCTAGTTTAACAGTTTTTTCATTCCTTCCTATTTCCTCCGCCACCTAGCTACTTCCCCAGGGTGTTCATAGGAATAATGAGAACATGTGTAATTGCTGTGAGCTCCTTAAAAGGAAAGGGCTATATAAACAGAGTATTTTTATGTGTGCATATAAAATATATCTTCTCGGACTAGAAGTTTCTTATTCATGGAGCTAAATGAAACAGGTTTATTTGGAATAGCAGAGATCCCAAAGGACCTGAGTAGTGCAGAGAGCCTGTGTGTGGGGAAATATCAATCAACATTAAAAAGTGTTTCTGGCACTGATTTCTCTCCCTCGTCTGTGGGGTCTTAAGTTTCTACCTTATTCTCTTTGTTTCACCTTCGTGGGGCTCCTGGAGCCTGCTCACACATAGGCTTTTCTCCATAGACCAGTCACCATAAGGTTTCAGGTAGTGGTGTGCTGGCAAATGTTTAACAACTGGCTCTTTGGGGAAGGGGGCAGTCCTGATTTTTGGTTTTTTCCAATTTTCACAGTGCAAATATTCCTGATCATGGCCAATTATAAGCTATCAACATGGCTGACGTGGACTTGGGGAGAGATGCATGTAAGACACCATTATATACGTTTCTCATCATACAGCTAAAATAAATATAAACCATCTCAAGAGCCCAGATTTAAAAAAAAAAAAAGGTAAAGTATGGCAAAGTCATTAGGAAGGGATGAATTTTGTGAATCTATGACATTTGTTCTTAAGATTATTTAACTGTAAATTTTTATGCTTTGATTTGTAAGGATGGCCACGTTAAAAACTGGCTTGCAAGATGTCGGAAAATGGTGCAGATGGCTCTCCCAAGCTGGTGCGAGCTGGCCCCCGCACACCGCCGTGCTGACGTGCAGAGATGCTGAGCTGGGTCTGGTCTCACCTCTGAAGCCAAGCGTCGGTTGGGCATTTCCACGCAGACATCACACTACAAGGGTAAAGGACTATGAACGTAAACTCCTGGTTTCCCCACTAGCATCTCCTTCAGACTTTATCCAAGTAAAACAATCTTTTTTTTTTTTTTTATGATAGTCACAGAGAGAGAGAGAGGCAGAGACACAAGCAGGCCCCATGCATCAGGAGCCCGACGTGGGATTCGATCCTGGGTTGCCAGGATCGCGCCCTGGGCCAAAGACAGGCGCCAAACCGCTGCGCCACCCAGGGATCCCCAAGTAAAACAATCTTAAAGTGGCCTTCCTTCTCCTCCTCTCTCAGGCTTTACATGTGCTAGCAGCTGTTATCAATTCTTCCCTCCACAACATCTCTTGCAGCAGTGGTTCTCCAACTCAGGTGCACACCGGAATCCCCCTTCAAATAAATAATGATGTCTGGGTCCCAGCCTCGGAGGGCCTGATGTCACTGGTCTGGGGTGCAGCCTGGACATCCTGATTTTGAAAAGCTCCCAGGTGAATCTAACGTTCAGCCAGAGCTGAAAATCACTGTCTTTCCTTTCCATCCTGGCTGGGACCTGCCCCCAATAACAGGACGGAGGCAGCACGGGCTTGGAAGTCCAACGGACTTGGCTGTGAAGCAGCTTTGCCACCTACGAGGGCATGTTTCTTAAGTCCTGGTGCTTCACTTTTACCAAACCGTGGAGCAGGAGCAATAATCCAGATCGTATACGGTTATGTGAAGGTGTAGCTCAGCGCTTGCAGCATAAAAGCCAGATTCCCGCTTCGTATCCCAGTCGCCTGCTAACTGCCCTCATCTCTCGCTTCTCCCCAGACCGTTTATCTCAGACACGACTGCTGAAATGACCATTCCTCCAAGTCAAACCTCTGTTCGAAGACCTTGAGCGGCCGGCTCCCCATTGGCGACTCTGCCTCCTGCTCCAGGACCTCAAGGCCCCAGGAAGGTGGGACCTCTCTCCCAGGTCTGATCCAGCCCTAGTGCCTTGACCCCTTGCACACCCTCCCTGCTCCTCATGCAGGAAGCAGCTCACAGCTTTCAGGAAGCCTCTCTTTTCCGGAGAATTCTGCTGGACATCTCCTTAGCCTCTCCTAATCTCTGGTTTCAACCTCCTGTGCGCCCCTCATTGGACGTCGAAGTTCACATTTCCGCAGCCTGAGGCCTCCTCTGTGACAGGGACCGCTCTTTGCGCAGCCCAGGCCGCCCCTGGTCAGCCAGGGGGGCTAACTACACAGAGCGACAATCAGCCTGCGGGCTCTGAGCTGCTGTTTCCTGGAGCTGTTTGCACTGGAGGGAGAAGGAAGTGATTCTGAGGTCCCACGGCCACTCCTGTGGGGCCTCTTCCCCACCCCTGCCCTTGCCATCTGCCCTCGTGCAAATACCGCACCTAATTGCACCCCAATTGCTTCTGGGAGTCCCAAGAAGCCACCCCAGGGCCTGACCTCTCAGCCAGGCACTCTCCCCAGTGCCCTCCATGCCCTAGGCACTCAACAAATATGGGAATGGTGAGAAAGACAGAGAGAATGCCTGGCTCTTGCTCTTCCCTGCCAGTGCTGAGGACAGGGAGCAGAGCTGAGGACAGCGAAGGGCCTTATACCAACATGGAATTCACTTGTCTCCCTGAAGAACGTGTGTCTAACATCACCCACAATAAAAGGAAGGGTTAATTTTATAGCAATCGATTTTAAAATTATGACTGTTATGAAAGCAACCACATTTACCTGGGCCGCTTCTTATCCTCTTGCTAGACACTGACATTTGGATGAGCAGGGACAAATGTCTCCACCTCTTGTGTTCAGTTTCCCGGCTCCGTTACCACCATCTGGACTCGGGTGGCTAGGTTGGAAACCTCAGAATCTTCCTTGACTCCCTTCCTGCTTCACCCTTCAAAGCTCCTTAGCCACCCAGTGCTGTTGACTCCATTATTTCCAAGGCCACATGCCTGGCTCCCCTCTCCAGTTCCACCACAATTAACTTATTTTAGCTTTTATTTCCTCTTAGTGGGTCTGGTCTATGGTACAAGCCTGTGACCTACCTGCTTGCAGGCCACCTGACACATCTTTGCAAAATCTGAGACATCATACTCATGCTTAAGATCTTCAGGTCCATGCAAAGAACTCAGTCTGGATCTTTCAGTGCGGCTCCCATGCCCACACCTCTGACCCCAACCCGGGTATCAGCCCCATTCCCGTTCTGCTTGTTCGAACCGACCCTGTATGTCAGACACATCACACTTCTCACGGGGCTTTCAAGCCTCTGGGCCTTCGTGTCTGCTGCCCCCTCTGCCTGCGGGAATGCTTGCCTTGTCCTTTCCCACCTGGACATTCCGACTCCTCTAGGAAGGGATAGCTCAGAGGTGACCCTCTACACAACCTTCCTTGACTCCCTCTGGCAGAATGAATTATTCCTTCTTTGTGTTCCCACGGCCTTTGGTACAAACCTTATTCAGCACTTGGCCGCATTATTTTAATTATTTGCTTTCCTATCTGCCCTCATTCGAGTGTGGCTTACTCATCTTGGTATTCCCCAATGGCCCCACGGGGCGGGAGGCGTTCCAGAGATGTTTGTGGAAGAAAGGAGGGCCTGTCCTGTCTCATGTCACGCATGCACTCTCTGGTCCCTCTCTACCAGAGATAGGCCAACAGACCAAGTGGGGAGAGCCTAGTCAGGCCATAATACTTGTAAGCGTCTTCGGAGCTCCATCGTATGCCCAGGAGAAAGACTCCTTCCCACATCCCACGTGGCAAAGCAGCGCCTTGGCAGACAGGTGAAAAGTCCACCCTTCACCCCCAAAGAGGTCGTGTTTGGGAAACCCGTGTTGATACTAACTTGGGTATTAGTCACCCGTAAAACGCTGCCAGAAATCTCTCGGGGGCTGGCCCGAGACACAAAACGTGTGCAGGTTGTTTTCTAAGCTGCGCTTTGTTAAAATAGCAATTCCCAGTTTGCCTCAGGTGTAAAGTTTAGGTTCATGGTTCACTGGATGTTTTAGGAAAATACGAGCAAACATTCCAATCCCCCCCCACCCCCACCCTGCCGCCCCTTTCCTTCTCTTGCGGTATGAGAAGCTTAGATTGTTTATTCCCATGGCTCGGATTCTTCAGAGAAGAGATTGCTGATAATGGTCATTCCGTCGCCTGGCTCTCTCCCAAGAGAACCATCTTTAAGCTCTTGGTGGATTCGAATGTCCACAAAACATTACTGTCCAGGGCAAGCCTGGGGCGGTGTTGGGGAGCTTTGGAGTCCCTGCCGGAGCCAGAGCTCTGGGCCCGGGTTAGAGATGAGGCCACTTCTGGGACATCTAGCCAAGGTTCAAAGAATGAATAAATAAGTGAGCAAAGGAATCCTCCCTTGTGACTTGAAAAAAGGATCAGGGGAGCCAGCTCTGGACTTGACACTCTTGACCCCTCCCACTGGCCTTCCCCGACTCTCCCTTCCAGAGGTTCGCTTACTTGCCTTTGAGTACTGACTTGGTAGAGAGATTTCACTAACCTTAATGTTGCTGGATTAACCTTCGATGTCAGGCAGTAAAAAAAAAGATCATGAGTGGCTGTGGTGCAGGAGGAGAGGCTGGAGGGCTCTCTAGTGAATGCAGGCCAAAACCGAAGGAAAAGTATCTGTGAAACAAAAGTAGAAGGTCAGGGAATGACGGTAGGGTATAAAATGCCACCATTCCCTTCATTCAAGGAAATGACGCCTAGGTTGGTTGTCACTCTTCATTAAACTGGAGGCAGTGTTGACAGAATAGAACTGGGTGCTGAGGGGACGTTGGTGAAGCAGCAAGGTGATGAGAGGGAGGAAGGGTTGGCGGAGTTCCAGCTCTTTCTTGTTAGAGCCCCAGTGAAGGTGAAGAAAATGGATCCCAATCATACAAAGCAGCTGCTCCAACACCACGTCGTCAAGGAAATGGCCAAGGGGGTCTCTCTGCCTTGTGTCTGCTTGGCCTCCGGGGTGACACTTATTGCCCAGGATTAAAGAGTGAACATTAATCTAAAACAGATGTTCTTAGAAGTGCAAATATAATTAGGTTACATATATCAGTGAACAAATATTGTATGAAATAGTGGAAAATGTTATAGAAATGAATAGCATGGGGGGAATGCAGCCACCACCTGTCAGCTCCGAGTTCCTGGAGTCCAGCTTCTCTTGATTACCTCTCCAAGGAGCTGGGGGGAGCTTCCCGCATCTTGGGACGTTTGTCCTGATGATCCCAAGATAGCAACTGGCAAAGTTCTTTTTACGGGCTCTACCCTGGCGGAGGTTCTCAGAGGATGTAGTCTTAGCCACACAACTCTGTGATGGGGTGAATTCAAACTGTCACATAATGGTGTGCAGGAATTCGCCTCTTATTTTACTTGCTCCTTACTGGGTCCTTCTAATGATAGACAGGGCATTTATTTATCCATTCAGGGCACCCTGGGTGGCTCAGTGGTTTAGCACCACCTTTGGCCCAGGTCATGGTCCTGGAGACTCAGGATCAAGTCCCACGTCGGGCTCCCTGCATGGATCCTGCTTCTCCCTCTGCCTGTGTCTCTCTCTCTCTCTCTCTCTCTCTGTGTGTGTCTCTCATGAATAAATAAATGAAATTTTAAAAAATGCTTTATTTATCCATTCATCCATTTGTCCATTCACTAGCCACATGGGCCAAGCTCTGTGCTAGGGCTGCAAAACATAGTAAGACAGACCCGGGCTTTAAGATGCTTGGAGCTCAGAAAGGGAGACTGGAAAGCAATCAGCTCTGATACCACAGTGAGAACATCACACTAGATGTCTGTATAGGACGCCGTGAGAAGGTATCAGAGAAATACTGGCTGCAGTACCGGACAGAAGTTCAAGCAGACTTGGGGTGACCTTAAAAGGTGAGTAGGAGTGCGTCAGCTTTCAAGGTGACAGGGGGTGAGGTCTGGATGCTTAGTGGGAATAGCACTTCGAAAGAGACAGAGACATGAAAAAAAATGGGGACCAGGAAGCTGTAGGTATTTCAGTGGTGGAGCAAGACAGGTGGGATCTTAGCAGGAAACGGAGTGGGAGGGATAGAGAGGGGTCATCATCAAGGACCTTGTGTGTAAGACTAGTATTTTTTACTTTACTCTGACATAGTGAGGAGCAATGGAATATTTTTTTCTTGATACATCTTTATTGAGGTTTACCTTAAATACAATAAAATGCGCTCATTTTAAGTGTGCAGTTTGATGAGGTTGGGCAGACATACCTGCGTAACCCCTACCCCGATTAAGATGTAGAACATTCCCATTGCTCCCCAAATTTCCTTGTGCCTCTTTGTGGTCAACACTCCCCTCTAACCCCAGGTCCAGGTAACCACTTGATCTGTTTTCAATCACAATATATTAGCTCTGCCTATGCAAGAATTTCATATTCGTAGTATGTTTCCCTTTTACATCTGGCTTCTTTCACTCAGTATAATGTCATTGAGATTCATTCACGTTGTTGGGTGTGTCAGAAGGTTATTCCTTTCCATTGCTGTGTAATATTCCATGGTATGAGGATACCATACTTTTTTTTTTCATTTATCTGTTGATGGATATTTGGTTTTCCACTTTGGGACTATGGTAAAGTCGTTTTGACCATTCACGTATCTATGTCTTTCTGTAAACATGGGTTTTTATTTCTCTTGGGTAAAAAAGTAGGACACGAAACACGAAAAGACGTTTCACATCCTTAGTCATCAGGAGATGTGAATTAAAACCACAGTAAGATACCAATAAACACCTATCGGCATTCCTAAAATTAAAGAGACTGACCATAATAAATACTGGCGAGGATGTTGGAGAAACTGGAACTCTCAGACACTGCTGGTGGGAAAGTAAAATGGTACATCCGCTCTTGGAAATGGCTTGGCAGTCTCTCACATTGCGTAAACATGAACTCAGCAAGCCATCTCCTGAATTTTTGGCCATTGAATAGTTTTAAGTAGAGCAGCAATATGAACAGATTTTGTTTTTAAAAGAATAGTAGCATTAAGGATGATACAGTCTGTGTATTTAGATCATCTTCATATATGTGAATTTTTATTAGTGAAAAATTGTTTATCATGCTTTAATGCCATACAGAGGTAATTATTCCCCTGTCGGGAATAGCTAGAGAACATTAAATATCCCATTATTGACTGTAATTCCATATAAGCTTCTTGATGCATGGAATAGCACTGTTGCTGCTGAATTAGTTTCTTGAAACGATATCCCAGGGTTGGGATCACTGAGCTCCTATTCTTAAAAATCTTTATGCTTTTTCCTGCCAGGTGACATCCTGACTACCTAAGGGTTGTACCAACCAACAACAGGGTACATATTATTGTTTATTTTTCCCAGGTCAGGAAGGAGAAGCTCAGGTTCTGTGAATTAGCTAACGTGGGTAGAGAAAGGTACAGCGGTGCTTGAACCTGTGTCCTTGAGCTTCTCTTTAGTCTAGGGTTTCTTCCTCCTTCTATTCACACTTTTCCTCGCTCAGAGCTTTACCTGGAGAAACGCTACTCTGTGCCAGAGACTCTGCCAAAGCAAGGGACAGACAAATGAAGATGCATAGTTCCCCTTTCCCAAGAGCTTATCGCCTGGTGACCTTCTCAGATTCCCTCCTCTCCTTCTGGAGAAAAATCTCAAGTGAACAGACCAGACTACAAAAAGAAGGAGAGGCAAAGCATTAGAATCATGGGGTGGGTCACAGCTTTGATACCACTGTCTGGCCTAGCTTCCAGGACCATGTTGAGGGAACTGCTTCCTCTGTTGTGCTGTTACGTGGGTGGGTCAGCCACAGGGGGCAGAGGCCTGAGGTAAGAGGTCCCTCTCAGTGGGGGGTGACTACAGAGCTCCAGTGTGAGCTTACGCAGGGCAGAGCACCCAGAAGCACTCAGGAGGGATAATGACAGTTGGGAGTGACAACTGGGGTGGGGGTCTGATGGAGGCATTCTGAATTGAGTGCACTTTATTGGGGGCAACTGAAGTTTCTCGAGTTCTTTCTGTGTGGTTGGCACTGGTCCAGGTGCTGTAAAAAAGTAGAGGGAAAAAGCTTTGGGGGCTGGAGATCGAGACGTTCCGAGAAACCAAAGATACCAAGAAACGTCTGGCACACTTCCGTGCAGGTGAGGGGGGAGGCAGGGTGTGGAGGTGGTGGCATTTTGTTTTAGTGTGCTCCAGCTGTCTCCCTCCCTCCTTGCCTCCTTCCCTGACTCTGAGTGCCCTTTCTTCATCTTCTCCCCCACGGCACCCCCTGGGCCTCCAGATACAAGATACCCCATCATGTTCTCCCAGGCCCCCCACAGAGGCGCCTTGCCCAGGTCTGCACTCTGCTTTGGGATCCGAACCACAAATGGTGCAGATAGTAGCCAGGTCAGCCAGGTGAGTACAGAAGGATGTGTGTGGGGCCAGCGGGGGGGCCGCAGAGGACTGGGCAACTTCTGGTCCATCTCAATAGGGCAGCTGCTCCTGCCCTGGGTGACTGATGCTAAGGAAACTGGGCATTACAGGGGCCCCAAGGTTCTGGGAGGAGTGGGGAAACTAGTTTTTATTTGAATTCTCACTATGTTTGAATATTGGAAATCTGGTTAATTTAACTATTTTTTCTAATAGTTTTTATTGGCCAAATAAAATAAGACTGGACTGGATTCCACTGGGGACTTCTCATCTGTACTTCTCTCCCTAGGCAATGCCACTTTGCTTTTTCTTTCTCTCTCAGAGTCTGTCTCTCATTCCTGGGATCTGCTCCCTTTAGGACCCAGGGAGGTAGCTGGTTACTTAATTTCCAGTGGTGAATGTGCCTTTGACTTCAAAGCTATGGCCTGGAGGTATGGGACCGATGGGGAAAAGTAAGGCCCCAAGGGGGTTGTGGGTGATCATCAGGTGGCCTGGCCCTCCTGGCCCCAGGTCTTATCAAACCATTTGGGTAGCCTGTGAGTTCTGACCATCTCTAGGGTCATTTCCTTCTTCAGAGGTTCTGGGGACACTTGACAGTTATTCCCAAATGAGTTCATTTGGAATGGGGAAGGGATGGCTCTGGGGAATGGAGCCTATGGAAAGACATGGTGACTGACCCAGAAACCCTCTCAGTGTAACTCAGGCTTAGCACTACAGCCCTACCTGCATTGTCCAATATGGTAGCCACTAGTCACCTGTGGTTTATTTACATTTAAATTAATTAAAATAAAGTAAAAGAAAAATGTTTAGGTCCTTGGTTGCACTAGCTGCAATCACTTAATAACCACAATGGGCTGGTGGCTGCCATATTAAACAATATAGATATGAAAATTTCTATTATCACACAAATTTCTATTGGACAGCATTGCTGGACCACCAACCTCATGAGGAAACAGGCGTGGGAGTTAGAACTGAGTTTTGGTCCTAGCTCAGCTACTCATTGCCTCTGAAACCTTGGGCAAATTACTGAATTCCTTGGATCTTTTTTCTTCACTGGTAAAATGGAAATAATAACATTTTCCATAAGATTCCCTTGAGAATTAAAGGAAAATGCAAATACTTGGGATTGTAGCCATGAATACTGTTAACAGGGCCTGTGACCTCCAAGCCAGAATGCTGAGCTATGTGATGGGAGGAGCCAGGTCTCACACTCAGATGGGAGTCTTTGTTCCCCTCCCTATAGTTCCTGGTCTGCTTCTTAAATTTTATTGTGCTAATTATGCTTATTAGCATAACCTCAGAAATATTCTTTAGGTGTATGTAGGCAGGGAGGACAAGCAAGAAAGCAGAAGTATGCTGTGGAGGCTGCCCCGAAAGTTGTGTGGTGCAGTCTGTACAACTGTCTCAGGAGACCTAAGGGAGATTCAGGGTTGAGCATGCACCTGAGAGCAGGGAAAAGAGAGTGTAAGGGGGCAGGTGCATCTGGTTATCAGTGGGCATTGGTAATGCTGGAAAGCAATCAGATCTAGTGCATGGCATGTGCTAGGTGCTCAAGAAATACTTTCTAAATGAATGAATGAATGAATGAATGAATGAATGAACCATGCAGAGGGTAAAGCCCAATAAGGCAACTTCCAATGACCCTGGCTACTCTACTGACTTCCTCTCAGTAGAAAGCCTTGAGTTAGTGGAGGTAAAGGAGGTATATGGGGTGGGGGGAGGTGGGCTTAGCTTGCAAATAGGATGCAATAAATATAGGGGAGGTTTAATAGCTTCTGTGTTCTGAGTATCTATTATGTTCCAAGGATTTTGCATGTTTATCTTCACACCTGACAAATATCCTGCCAGGAAGGTGTCTCCATCTCTATTTTACAGAAGAGTGAGTTGCCCAGTGACACCTGGCTATGTGCAACCATCAGCTGCACATCCAAGATCCGAACCTCCACTCCCCATCTTTCCTGCTATACCAAGCTACCCTTAAATAAGCAGCATGTTTTCTCTGAGGAAGCCTGGGCTGCTCAAGTTTTAATGTAAGAAGCTGCAACAATCTCTAATCTTCGGGTGGACTCCTGACTTGGCGAATGCTCCTTGTAGTTTACTTTCGTTTTTAGACTAACCTGCTCCGGCATAGGACTCTATAAACACACACACACACACACACACAAGCATTCTGCAGCACTTTATGGTCAAATGCCTTGAACATACAACAGCAATAAAGCTGCTTCTCCCGTAAATTCTCCTTACGGCACAAGGAAGTTCTATGACTTATTAGAGAGTGCAAAAGAGTGATGAGTCACTAACAGTGTGTGTCTGGAAATGAGGACATTTGAGAGACTATTAGGGGAACTGAAATGGATCCAGGACATTTAATAGTGTGTATCTACTGCTATGGTCATGGAATTGTTTAATCCTTTTTTCTTCTTCGACTTCAGTGCTTGTAATTGTATATCCCAGAATGCAACAGAACGAAGCTAAGAGATTTTAGATCACACAGAACACAGGTGTCAATCGCAGGCCACTCTGCCTGGAGACTGGTTTGTCTTATGCTAAGGGAATGTCCAGTCACTGGATCCTATTGAGTATCCATATTTCTACCAACACCTGTGTGGGCCCTCTGTTTACAAGAGTAGTAGTCAAGAGTACATGGTCAAGGGGGTGTGGAGGAACAAGCAGTCAGCAGGCACAAGGGTCCAGCCTGGGCTTGTTCCTTTTACATTTACCACCTAGAAGGTGTCTTTCATTTGTGGATGTGGCCACATCTCCTCATGTTCCAGTGAGGACCAAGCTGGAGGTCTAGCTATCTTGGACAAGGTCTCCTGGGACTAGGATGCTCAGTTCTGTCCAAGGCACCTTGGAAGGAAGAGAAGAGAAGGAAAATGAAAATCAACGATTTGTGAAGCTCAACAGTTGCCCTGAGGCAGCGTTTCTCAAAATGTGTTACACGGAATGCTAATCCCGTGAGCTGCTCTGTGATGAAAGGATTCTGGGTTCAAAGATGTAGGGGATGTTGCATATCATATCACTCGTGTGGAGCTGCACAGTACAAACCAGCATATGAAAGGCTGTAAGGAGTTTTACAGAAAAAAAAATCTTTTTTTTTTGTTAAATAAACTTATAAGTTTACTTGAATGTAAAACTCATCTTTCCTCCACCTCTATCACATCTCTTAATAGTCGAGGAAGCCATTGAGCATTGAGGGCAGATGATGCTGAAGATGCAGGAGGGGATTGAATCTACTGGCTAAAAAAAAAGTGTGAACCCTTTTTCTACTATCTTTTATTCAAATCAGTAATCCCAAACTCTGTTTAGGAAGCCACTGAGGTGTCAGGAAGCTCACAAAACACCATTTAAAGCATGGAAAGGTGCATTCGCTTTGACCAGAAAAGCACTCATCGTCCACTCAGTGGTGAATGGGAAGAAGAGGGCCACAATCCTATTCTCCTCTAGTCCTGTGTATTCCCAGCCTTGTCCTCAGAGAACTCCCGCTGACTCCTCAGTCAGGCTTGGTTTCCTTCATTGCGTTCACTCATAAAACCCGATCCTTCCCTCCAGAGCACTCATCTCCTTTGTAATTAGGCATTCGCCAGCATGATTATTGGTTTATGGCTTCCACTGGACTAAAAGCAGAGAACAGGGACTGGCACATAATTGGTGTTCATTAAATTTTTTTCAAGAAATTGTATTAAATCCATTAGAAGTCCTAATAAATCCACATCCCTTGGTACTCATTACACCAGACACTTTCTCACCCTCTGGGCAAGAGTCTATATTAGTTTGCTAGGGCTACCATAACAAATAACCACAGTGTGGGTGGCTTAAAACATCAGAAATGTATTCTTTCACAGTTCTCAAGGCTACGAGGCTGAAATTAAGGTGTCGGCAAAGGGGCTTCTTCCTGAAGACTCCGAGGGAGAATCTGTTTTATGCTCTCTCTGAGCTTCTGGTGGCTCTTGACGTTCCTTGCCTCAGTAGCTACATCACCCCCACCTCTGCCTCCATCTTCACAGGGCTTTCTCTTCTCTGTGTGTCTGATCAGAGATGCCTGGATGAAACTCTGGGAATTCCTTAAATATAACAAAAACCTAAATAAAACCTATGGCTATGCCACCTTGTCCCATTTTCCTGCCAATAGTTATCCACCCATATCTTCCTGCCTTTTCTCATGAGCCTGTAGTATTTCCTAAAAATGAAAGGCTTATACATCTTACTATCATTAATTCTGCCAACAGACATTTGTCGAACATCCTGGAAGATACTTGGAGCCATAGTCATCTGCTGGGCAGGAGTTTCCCAGGAAGGCTTCCTCTTCTTGACTCTCTTGAATACTTGTACCTTTCCCCCTCCAAACCCACAAAAGACACAGTTGTAGAGTAACTCTATGAGGCAGACAAACTTGGTAAGGATTACTCTTACTAGCTCAAATACTTGAGAAGAGGAATCAAATGGATAATGACTTTTCCATCAATTATACCAAGAAGAATGAGGGAAGAGGCAGGATTTGGTCTTTTCCTGGTCATAAAGAAGGGAAGAAGTGGCATGTCTGAAGAAATCCATTTGCTTTTTCCATCTACTGCTTTTTTTTTTTTTAGTAAAATATGAACCCACAGATAAGAAAGAACTTGAGGAAAATAAATGAAATGCAAAGAATTACCTTGATGAATGCCAAAAACATACCCCACCTGCAGAAGAAATGTTCCCAAGAATGTTGTGGGGAAAGAGGAAGAAACAGTGCAGTCACATCAATACCATGTCTGTGGAGGCAGGAAATACTTTTTGAAAATTAAATTTTAAACAGATAGTGATGATTTTGATATTGAGACACTTGAACAAAAACCCTGGATGAGTTTCAAGATTTTGCTTTCTAATATTCATCTTCTTTCCTTTTAGGAAGCAAAATTTATGAACTTCAGAATTAAATTTAAAGGATATAGTGGCTTGGAATGCCGGAAATATTCACTAGCAAATGTGTCAGACTTTAATAAAGGTGAGTCTGACATATTTCCAAGAGAGAGAACGGCATCTTGTCTTTTTATTCTTTTAAACCAGGCATATGAAATACATTTCATTAATTTTGATGCAATAAGGGGCCCTCAGCTCACATATTTTATTTAGCAAAAGGGCATGATACACCTTTCTTTCCCTGTATCTTCTTGCCTTGAGAAATCTTTTTGCCCTTCATGCACACATAAAAAGCATATCTCCAAGGTACATAAATTTTTAAACTATGTCCTCAACCAGGTGAATTGCAAAATGGATCACTCAATCCTTCCAACCAAGAAGAGATACTGTCATGGGAATACCAAGAAGAGACACCTATCTTTTGTTGGATCCAGTGATGAAAAGTTTGGGAGCCTTCACCCTGTGGTTGGAAAAACTCTCATCTAAAATAATACTCCTTTGACCAGGTGTGTCCACTGAGTTCTGGGATTGCCAAAACAGTGAGAACAAAAGTCAAGTTGAAGAAAGCAGTCAAGGAGAGAGAAGAGAGGAGGGAGGAAATTTGAAGATGAGACTTGAAATGAGATCAAGAGTTGATGAGGCGAAGACATACAGGGTGGCTGTTCCAGATGACAGGAGCTGCAGAAGATGTTTTTAGGAAGGGAGAAAAGCTTAAAGGAACAGGAATATCAAATATTAAAAGTACTACAGACAGCACAAAACATTGTTTTGAAATCTGAAAATGGTATGAGAATACAGATTGCATTCTAAATAGTTTGGGAACGTGATTTTCAAAAGTGAAGGAGTAATTTTATATGGTATGGTGGTGTAGTGGTTGAATTGTGGCCCCTAAAATGAAATGTCTACATCCTAACCTGCAAATGTGACCTTATTTGGAAAAAGCATCTTTGCAGATATAATTATAAATCTTTAGATGAGATTATCCTAGATCACCTGAGTCCACCCTAAATCTGGTGACAAATGTCCTTATAAGAGATTAAGAGGGAAAACATGGACACACAGAGGGAAGGAAGCCTTGTCAACACAGAGCCAGAGACTAGAGCAATGCAGCCACAAGCCAGTGAGCTCTTGGGGCCACCAGAAGCTGGAAAAAGCGGGGAAGGATTCTCTCCTACAGATTTCAGAGTGAGTATGCCCTGCAAACACCTTGATTTTGGGACTTCTGGCCTCCAAATCTAAGAGATTAAAATTTTCTTGTTTTAGGCCATCCGATTTGTGGGAATTTGTTATGGCAGCCCTAACAAACAAATATGAGTGGTTAAAGCATCCAGAGAGACCTGGTTTTGAGTTGTAGCCCCTCTTCTTCCTAACCTTTTGCAGGGCTCTTAACATCTCTAAATATTAGTTTCTGCATGAGCAAAATCGGAAAGACAATAGTACCTACTTCATAGGTTGCAGAGACCAAAGGAGGCAATGTGTGGAAAGGATGGAACACAGTGAACGTCACATAGTAGACACCCACTAATGGCAGCTGATATTACTCTAGTGATCATTATTATCTCCCATACTCCCAATCACTTGCATTGGGGCTTCCACAGAACCCACTCGTGCTGGTTAGGAGACAATTCTCTCAGCTCCAAACCTGCTATACTCTTCCATTGGCTGGGGCTTTGCTGACTACATGTCTCCTTTGCCAATTATCGACATTCCAGGGAGATAGGGTGATGCAAAGAGAGGAGTTACTTGCCCTTTCTGTTCGCTTGCTTTTCCTATCAGCATCCCCATCAGTGACTTTTCACTCTGGAAACAGCAAGGTTCTAGTCAGTTGCAGTTTCCAGCATCTTTCAGAATTCCCCAAAGCAGTCCCATAGCACTTGCATGCTCTGAGGGACCAGCCTCACACAGGCAGTGCCCCCTCCTCAGAAGTCCCAGGCCTAGCTCCCCAGGCCTCTCTCCAAGCTTCCAGCGTCTGGCACCCCCAGTCCCCTCTCTGTGTTCCTGCAGCTCTAGAGAGGTTTGTTGGCTACTTCCTGCAGTTGCTAGCTTTTGTCACCTTGGGGTTCCCTGCTTGCCTTTTCAGTCCCCCAGTACCTGTTTAAACAATTCTCTGTAGTAGATTCTCTCTGTTAAAATACTAGTGAAGTTCCTGTTTTCTGACTGTGCCCTGGTGGAGAGGACACTCTTCTTGGTTTCCTATGTGTGTGTGAAATGGTTGGCACAGCCTAATGGGCACTGAATTGAAATCAATAAGACTTGAGTTTGTATCTTGGCTCCCTTACTTTCCAACTGAGAAATCTTGGCCAAAATACTTGGCTTCTTTGAGAGTCCAATTTTCTAATTTGTGAAATGGGATTAATAATGTTTATCCTGTAGGGTTATGTGTAGTTGAATGAGATAATGTCTAAAAAGTGCCTGGCACCTAACAGATGTTCAAGAGGCATTGGCTATCATTTTACATGTGTTACAATTATACTTTTGCATCTTTATGCCTCTTACAGGTTCTTCTGCTATTTACTGTTGAGCATATGAGCTCCTCTGGCAAGTCTGGACTCTCTTATTGTGGTTTCTTTGTTTCTTAGAGTGTTTGCTTTAGATGAGACGACTATAGTTCTGTTGTATTAATTAGCTTGACCCCAACTGACTTATGGATGAGGAAGTGGTAGTTGTATGTACGACGGAGCTGACTTCAAAATGCACATAATATTAGTATGAAAACAAGACTCCCATTGGGAAGTACCATTGGGACGCTTTAGCTAGTGTGGTGCTCAGCCTCTTTAGTCAGCACTCTTTCCCATGTAAATGTGCTCCTGACTTCTAGAGGCCTATTTAGGAAGAGGCTGTGACATGTCAGAGGCGGTGGAATGTGAACAAAAAACTAAATGAATACAATCTGACTGAGGCTGTTTTCCTAAGACTTAGTCAAAATTCATTTGAAGCCACTCCCATGTTTACAGACTATTTCAATGTCAAAGAACATGGTCTACAAGTCATCAAACATTCTCTGGGTACCTCAGGAAGCATTCTGTAGGGGCTGCTGGAATTAAAGTCACAAAAAGCTGTGGTATTAACTGGTGTGGGGTTTCCATTAAAATGGGACGCCAAACTGACAGGCCCAAACACAAATATAATAACTGCATATGTAATTCTTTTAGGTTCTAGAATTTTCTGGAACTCCCAGGAAGATTCCTGACTGGGCAGGTAAGGGGCCTGGGGCCTGGGTACCACCATGGTAAAGTAATTTTCAGTCTATTGGGAATTATTTCCCCATTCTCTTCCCATCCTCAAGTGACCTCGATACCCTAATACCATTGCTAGGCATTATCACATCAACTCACAGGAGGCTTGATCCATTCTTTTGGCTCCCGATTACTTCCCCTTCTCCACCACCAGAGTGTATCTATTCTTTCAGGATTCTGTTTTCTTTATATGAGAAAGTCCTATCAGTCAGCTGTATGAATCAGACATTGGCCTAGGTTTATTGACATAAAGGTACATATATCTTGGCCTCAAATACTTTCTAGTCCTTGTAGGAGAGACAGATAGGTGAACAATGAGTATATATATCAAATGTGCAATGATTTTGGGTTCTAGGATGATGAAACACAAAGAGGGAATGCCCAATCTAACAAAGACATGATAAGAAAGAGTTTCATAGACACTTCAAAATGGGTAGTAGTGCAATGTGGCAAGTTTTAGGGAAAATGAATTTGGAGGGTGCGGAAATGGGGATTCTATGGCAGAATAGAATATGAGCAAACAAAATCTTGAAACCCAAAATACAGATGCATGGCAGGTTTTAACGTCTGAGGACTGAGAGAAGAGGGGACAGGCTGAGGTAAAAAGGTTGGTCTGGCACAGAGTACAGGAAAAAGGGTCCTTGCTTTAAACTATCTTTGTTTCACACCTCATAGCCAGGTCCTGGGTGTTTCAACCAGGTATTTTGCACTGCTTCCTCTAATGTCTGTTTATCACAAGCTTCTCAACTATCATGTCATGATTGTTGAAAAGATGCCATACTTGGGGAAAGTATTTAGGAAAAGCAATGGAGCCTCACACCTCTCCCATCAGCTGGGATTCCAAGGAAAGGTCTACCATGCTCTTCTCTGCCTTCCATCCCAGAAAACAAGTTCTACAGACATCCACTGGGCATCTACTGCAACGTGGTTCCATGCTAGTCACAATAGGAAGTAACTAGTGCTTTTTAAACAAACATTTACTATTTTCTAAGCACAGTGCTAGATGCTTTGGAGGCAAATAAACATAGGGAACAGTTCCTCCCATTAAGAGCTTACAGTTTTTATTGGGGAAACAGGCCTATACATGGCTTATAATACGCCTATGGCCAAAGAAGAGGTATGCAGAGGATGCATTAGGGGTATGGAGGAGGGCACTCAGCCTAACCTGGAGCTTCTGGGAAGTCTTCAAGAGGTGATGGAAGCTGAGCTGAGTGTTGAAAGGTGTGTAAAGGATAGCTATGTTAACAAAGGATGGACAGAAACTCCAGGCTGAGGAAAGAGTGTGAGCAACAGCAAGGAAACTTGAAATCACACAATGCTTGTTAGGAGCTACAAGTGCTTTAGCAAGATTAGAGCATGAATAGTGAGGCAGGAAGAGGCAGAAGAGGAACTTAGAAAGGGAGAGGTCAGTTCATGCAGGACCAGTAAGACAAGCAAAGAGCTTAACTCTGTTTTATCATGATGGAAAGCCATGGAATGGTTTTATGTTGAGGGTGACATACTTCAATGGCATCTAACTGCAGACTAGAAGATGGATCAGAGTGGGATGGCTGTCTAAGTCTTGTGTCATAGTCCAGGTAAGAGCTGAGCTCCTGAGCTAAGAAAGGGGCTGGAGGGTAGAGGAGGGAGAAGGAGATGGGGAATGAATAATGAGTAACTGGAAGAAAACTAAGATTTTCATTATTCTGAGAGAAGTAGAGGCCATTGTGATGGGGGAGAGAAAGAGAGGGATGGAAATGTGTCCTAATCAGAGATCTTCTGCAAACTTACTTTTAATAGAATTTTTATCATTAGAGGTTTACACTAAACAGGAAAGGCACACTTGCATTTCCTTCTAATGGTGATATTTCCTGTTCTGTTGATCATTTCCGTTGATATTTCCATTGGTCATTTTGAGAAATCTGTATAAGGCAAAGAGGACTTCCTTCTGTGCCCACCATTGAGTGGGTTAGGTCATCTGTCTGGTCATCTGTCTGTCCTGCTCTCCTGCTCCTTTCTGACTTTGCCCTGAGCAAGCACTGTGAGCATTCATTGCTTCCTGGGTATGGAAGGGGATAAAAGTGGAAACTATTGTTTTTTGATGGTTTCCTTTGCTGTGAAAAAGCTTTTATTTTGGTGTAGTCTCAATAGTTTATTTTTGCTTTTGTTTCCCTTGCGTGAGGAGACATCCATAAATATGTTGCTAAGGCCAGTATCCAAGAGATTACTATTTAAGTTTTCTTGAGGAGTTTTATGGTTTCAGGTCTCACATTTAGATCTTTAATTCATTTTGAGTTAATTTTTGTGTATGGTATAAGAAAGTGGTCCAATTTCATCCTTTTTCATGTAGCTGTCCAGTTTTTCCAACAGTATTTATAAAAGAAACTATCTTCTTTCCATTGTATATTCTTATCTCCTTTATTGTAGATTAATACATATAAGTGTGGATTTCTTTATGGGCTTTCTATCGTGTTCCATTGATCTATGTGTCTCTTTGTGGGCCAGTACCATACTGCTTTGATTACTATCACTTGGAGTATATCTTGAAATCTGGAACTATGATACCCCCAGCTTTGTTCTTTTTCAAGATTGTTTTGGGGTAATTCAGGGTAATTCTGTGGTTCCATACATACAAACAAAAAGGCAACCTACTGAATGGGAAAAGATATTTTGCAAATAATAAATAAGGGGTTAATATCTAATATATATAAAGAACTTTTGTAATTCAACACCAACGCCCCCAAATAATCCAATTAAAAACAGGCAGAGGACCTGAATAGACATTTTGCCAAAGAAGACATACAGAACCAATAGACATATGAAAAGATGCTCAACATCACTAATCATCAGGGCAATGCAAATAAAAACCACAGTGCGAGAGCACCTTATACCAGTTAGAATGGCCAGTATCAAAAAGACAATACCAAGTGTTGGCAAGGATGTGTAGAAAAGGGAACCCTTGTGCACTGTTGATGAGAATGTAAATTGATGTAACCACTGTGGAAAACAGTGTTTGAGGTATAGAGATACCTCAAACAATTTAAAATAGAAATATTATATGATCCAGTAATTCCACTATTGAGTATTTACCCAAAGAAAACAAAAACACTGATTCAAAAAGATACATACACTTATATTTATTGCAGTATCATTGACAGTAGCCAAGATATGGAGGTAACCCAAGTGTCCATCAAATAGATGAAAGAATAAAGAGGGGTGTTATATATATATATATATATATATATATATATATATATATATACACAGTAGAATCATATCAGCCATAAAATAGAATGAGCTCTTGCCATTTGCATATATAACATAGATGGACCTAGAGGGTATTATGCTAAGTGAAGTCAGACAGAGAAAGATAACTACCATATGATCTCACTTCTTTGTGCAATCTAAAATACAAAACAAATAACAAACAAAATAACAGAAACAGACTCATGAATACAGAGAACAGACTGGTGGTTACTAGAGGGCAAGGAAAGTGAGGGGATGGGTGAAATAAGGATGGGGATTAAAAGGTCCAAACCTCTAGTAATAAAATAAGTAAGTCATGCAGGTGAAAAAAAAAAAGCACACACACACACACACACACACACAAAGAGGAGGGAATATTTACTGTTTTGTGGAGTTGGTCCCCTCTAGGAGCACTAGGGTGAGGCAGATCCAGGCTTGGTTTCTGGATTGCAGAGCCTTTTGATCTTAAAGCAGCCCTTTGATCCTGGACAGGATTCAGGCCTGGGGGAACGTGGCTGGTGGTTTGCAGAATCGTTTGCTCATTCCTAAAACCAAATTTTACCTTGCAGCCATTAAAATTGTGAACCAAATGTTTCAAAGCAGGAAATTCTTTTTATTAAATTTATTTATTTATTTTTATAAAGTAACAATGCCTTCCACTTGTAAAGCATGTTAGCCTTTACAAAATACTGTCACAAATTATGTGTGGCCTTCACATCAGCTTCACAATTTAGGTAAAAGGAGGAAGCGGCCCACCCGGGAATCCAGGACTTCCATTAGTGTTCTCAGCCAGGGGGCTCAATCCTCTGCCCCTTGCTCCCTCCTCACCTCCAGCAGGTGAGTATCATCTAAGAAGTTTACTAAGAAAGCTGACTCTTCCATCTTTTACCCCTTAGCCTCATGTGAGTTCTTTCTGCCACCTGGTACCAGGTGTGCACGGAGAGAAGACCACCTGGCCACTGGGAAAGCCCGAGGTTCCTCGCGCAGCCGTTGACCCAGAGAGGGAAGACACCTCTATTTCCCCTTTTGTGAAAACACAGGTTCTCATGTGATGTGGGGAACAAATATGCCCCATGGGAATTATTTTCTTCAACCAGGAGAAACTAGATCTGTGTTAAGATGAACCTCTGTAAGGCTTCTGAGTCTGGGAGGATGGATTTCACGTCAGCAGGCTGTAGACATTAGCGGCCTGATTTCTGTGGTGTGTGTGTGTGTGTGTGTGTGTGTGTGTGTGTGTGTGTGTGAGCCATTAGAGAGTGGCATTCTAAGTGTTCCTCCAGAAGTAATAGCACATTTCATGTGTCACTCACAGGAAAGACGTCATGATGAATGACAGCCTCCACCTACAATTTCAGCTAACTTTGGGTTGCCTTCATCACTTATAAGACAGTAGCTTCCACTGAAGCATTTGTGAAATCCCTGGAATGGAAGGCTGGTGAGAGAGGAGGCTTCTCAAATCTCCACTGCAGGGTCCTGAGGATATACCTTGTGGCTGATGGCTGAGAATAACACCCCTCTTAGTTCTCCTCCTCTGGGAAGTTGATTCAAACATCATTGTCAATGCACACATTTACGTGTTCCTGCAGGATGTTCTGGAGTCTAGCCATTACAACCTGTCATCCATGAAGCTTTGTGCCCATGCCTGGAGGCAGAAAGCATATGAAATTGTACACTGAAGAAAAAAAAAACCGTACCAAATCTCAGAGGCAAGTTCTTCTCAGGTTTGAAAGGAGATTGAGAAATCTAGAAGATTCAGAGGTTAATATGTTAGAATCCAAATAACCAGTCAGTTCAGTAAAAAGTAAAATAAGATACACCCATGTTCATGGTAGCTCTATTCATAATAGCCGAAAGGTAGAAGCAACCTAAAGTCCAACTGTGGATGTGCTGATAAACAACATGTAGTTTATACATACAATGGATTCTTCAGCCACAAAAAGGAAGGAAATTCAGGTCTGTATACAACATGGATGAACTTTGAAGATATTATGTTAAGTGAAGTAAGCCCATCACAAAAGGATGAATATTGTATGAATCCACTATATGAGGCCTCTAGAATAGTCACATTCAGAGACAGAAAGTAGAATGGTGGTTTCCATGGGTCAGGGGGATGGGGGAAATGGGATGTTATTGCTTAATGAGTATAAAGTTTGTTTACCAAGTTGAAAAATTTCTAGAAATTGGCTGTACAACAATGCGAATATATTTAACACTACCTAACCACACACTTAAAAGTATTTAAGAGGGTCAGTCATATATTATATGTATTTTACCATAGCTAAACGATAACAACGAACAAACAAAAACAAGACAAGCGAGTTGAAAAACAACTAATGGATTGACAGAGCTTTGTTAACTGGCCACTCAGACTCCTGGGAGACACAGCCACATATGGCCAATGGAGACTGGGGTCAGCGGAGGTGATCTCAGCTGGGAGAGAAGCTGCCCTGGGGAGGATTTGTTGGGGAGGGAGGTGGGTCATCCTCTCTGCCCTTTGCCTTCCTGGGAATTCTTCCCTCCACCAGTAACTTCTGGAGGAAAACTCATTGTGAAAGTATCAATTTCTTTGTATTGCTCTAAATGCTGACACTATCTTGGGCAGGGAACTACGGTCTCTTAAGATTTCTGGGGACTGGAGTGGTCTGTCTTTCATTGGGCCCAAAGTGTGATCAGACTGGTTCCATAGATGGGAGAATGCTGCCCGGGTAGGTGGTTCATCTAACAGAATGTTTCTCAAGAGGAATCCACAGGTTCTATGCAGAAATAATTTATAGTAGTCTAACCTTTATAATATGACAATAATTTAAAATTATGCATTTAATTTAATAGTTGGAGCAACTGGATGATGAACTTATTGCAAGCCTGCTGGTACAATTTGAGCACCCACAGTTATGACTATATTCACTCCAGTGAAGGGCAAATGCCATCTTGAAGCTTTGCATGAATGGAGGTGTAGCACCAAATTAAACCAAGAAAAGTGGTGGGAGAATTGAGTCATCCCATGGCACAGGGTGACACAGGCATGCCACACTCAAAAATGCCAGCATCGTAATGATGCCAGCATCGCATTTGTGCTGCGAAGTGATTTCAACAGAACAATGTTATTGGTGTCATTAATTTAATGTTGTTAATTTGAATTTTATTGACCTTTGAGGTATTGTTTCCATTTAATTTGTAAACTTGTGTTGCTTTTCTTATTATATTAGAGCTACAAGCATACAGAATTCATATCTACATTTTTATTGGTATATTTTTAAATAGCAATATAATAAGGTTAACTCATAAATAAGGTCAAGTTAACAGTAACTCTAGAATGGCTTCTTTTCTTTAGAAGCTTCTGCAGCTCCTAGTATTGCACAGGAGTCAACAAGCTCTGTTCGTATTTGATCAGACCTAGAGGGACATCTTCAACTCAGGATTCTATGAGGCCAATAAAATGACTTTTCAGAATGAATGAACTTACATTTAGGAAATCTACCCATTATCATCACCATAAATACATAAAAATCCACAGATATCATTAATAGCTTTCTGTTTTTATGTAGAAACTTGCGCTCTGACTTCTTAGCCTCTTCTCTTAGGCTACGTTGACCTCTGCTATGTTTCACACCCCTTTCTTGTCAGCGCTAGTTTGGCTGCTTCTTTTGTTCAGGATGCTTGTTTTATGTATAGAAACTTCTAGACTTGATATCAGCAAGTGCTTAGATTTCATTTTAAACACAATTCTGATCAAGCAGTCTCTATGGAGTTTGGTTTCCCCAGAAAACATTCCGCAAACTCCTTTGTTATTGTGCCTGCTACCCCAAGGCTTGTTTTGTGGTTCTACTGGCGTTCACAGCTCTTTTCGTCTCTCTCTAACCACACACTCTGCCTTCCATTTGCGTTCTCCCTCCCGATATGGATCCTGCCCAAGCATCAGAAGGGTTCCTGGAGCTCTGTGGGCAGGATTCTCATTTGGGGTGGACTTGGGCACCCAGACACTTTCTTTGAGAAACCATTAATGTTTCCACTGTCCTTGGGAATTAGGGATCATTTCTGGTTATCTTTCCATGACCTGCGTCTGGGGGTATCACATCTCCATGCTATTGGGTCACTTGGCAAATATTTATTAGATGTCTTCTGTTCTGTATGACAGCCACTGTTTCAGGTATCTGTCAATACCAAGATGAATAAAATATAATATCCTTCATGAGTTCGTGGTCTCATTGGGAATGCCACGTGCATTGAAATAGGTTGTAGTATCTTGTAACAAATGCCCTACTATATATAGTACGGATGCCACGGGTCCTCCAGAGGTGAAGAGGAGGAGCCATTAACAACAACCAGTGGAGGCCAGGAGAGACATCCTGAAGGGTGTGGCATTTGAAGCCCTCTTGAAGGATGAATGGGAGCTCCTTTGGTGGGAAATGGTAGGTAGGCATTCAAGGTAGAGAGGAGCTTGTGCAAAACTCAAAGGAATAGAACTGCATAGAGTTCAAGTGGAAACGTAAATTCTTTGGGATGGTTGGAGTATAGGTTTTGGTGTGTGTCAGTGTGTATAGTGGGAGGGAGAGGGTGGGGGACGCTCACACTAGAAGGAAGCAGAGAATTTAGATTCTAGGCTGAGCAGAGGCAATTATATACTACTTGTCCTGCCTTTGGGCTCCTGTGTTTTCTCTTTCTTTACTTCCTTTCATTTCTCCTTCTTTTCCTTCTTCCTTTAATTTTTTCTTCCTTTTTCTCTCTTTCTCTCTTTATAATTTGTTCACAAACCATACAACTCACCTATTTGAAACGTGCAATTTTCAAGTATACTATATACAAGTATATTCAGAGTTGTAGAACCATCACCACAAATAATTTTAGCACATTTCGCCATCCCAAAAAGAAACTCCATACCTTTTAGCTATCATGCCCCACCCCCTCAGCCCTAAACACCAATAATCTACATTCTGCCTCTACAGATTTGCCAACTCTGGACATTTCATATGGATGGAACCATATGGCGTGGGACTTCTTGTGACTGGCTCCTTTTGCTTAGTATAATGTATTTTCTTGAGCGGCTGCAGAATGGGCAACAATTTGATTTCCCCTAACCTTGCAGAGGGATAGTGAGATTGCCGAATAGAAGAAAGAAAATAGTGATGAAGTATTTGGGGATCTGAGAGTGCAAAGCTACAAAGACATAAAGTTTCATTTAAGACATTTTCTTTCTGGGACTATGGCTCTCCAGCTCTAAATATTTCTCTTATAAAAGACTTCCTCTTGTTTTGAGTAATGGGTAGTTTATCTGGAGCCCTGTGGCATAAGTCCATTTTTGTATGCCAGTTGGTAGAGACAACCCCTCTCTCTCCCACTGTGTGTTGCCATTGCCCTCTTGAAAACACCACTGAATTTGCCATCAAGGATCCTTGCTTCTTTATGACCCTTCTGCCTAATAGAGGGTAGGCATAAAATTGCCTCTCCCCCAAAACAAACTCAATGAGCTGATAGGTGGCATAGGCTGCACCCGGACCTGTTTTCATAAGTGTGATAAAATTCATATTTGCAAAATTCAACAGGGCAGCCCTTGTTCCTTTCCTATGTCACTATGTTGCTGAGTTCTGAAAAGGTCTGCTTTCTTTCTCCGTGAGTCTTGCTGGCCCATTTTCAAAGACTGCCTCAGCCAGTGTGAACAGCCCTGGGTCCTTTCCATGCAGCTGTCTTGGGGTTTTATAGATCCTGAGCTGGAATCTCGTGAAGACTGGCTGCCACTTGGGTTGCAGTCCAGTGATTGTACCTCTTGTCTTACATGAAGATGTGATTTTAAATCAGTTTGGAAAAGGACAGGACTAGCCTGAATCATCTTCGGATTCAATGCTAAAATAGAACAGAATATGCAGTAGTTGACTCATGCTATCGTAGTTAAACTACTTGTCACTTAATACTACGTGACTTTAAGAATTGTTTTCATCAGTAATTTCATAAGGCACAAAGACGCCAGGGAGCTTCCTCCATTTTGTTCTCTTCTCTAGAGATGTGCGTCATTATTACACCTCTCCCAAATAGTGTTATTTTAAGAGCCTATTGTTTACGACTCTGCTTTTTTCTTTCAGTTTCTCTCTCGCTGCTTCTCTGTCTCTGTCTCTCTCTTACTTATATTGACCAAAATATGATGATAAATATTGCCCTGATATATATATTTTTTAAAGATTTTATTTATTTATTCATGAGAGACACACACAGAGAGAGGCAGAGACACAGGCAGAGGGAGAAGCAGATGCCCTGTGGGGAGCCTGATGTGGGACTCGATCCCAGGACCCTGACCAAAGGCAGACAGATGCTCAACCACTAAGCCTGCCAGGTGCCCGCCCTGGTATCTTAATTAGGAAGATTTGGGGATCTGGCTTGAGCTGTCTGTTAATGGTTTTTAAAATATGCTAAATGAGAATGGGAAATGGGAGAGGCAGGTCCAGGACAGCAGGTGGAGGGAATGCTCAATGCTAGTAGAAATCCCAGGCTACTGAAATGAAGTTTCTACCCAAAGTTAAAGACCAATTTGCCTAATCCTTATAGCTGTGATCCAGAATCTGATCTGGGAATTGACATCTTCAAAGAGTTGATACAACCTAGAATATTAAGGTTAGGAATGGTAGCAGCAGCACAATTATCCTCTATATTGATGATGTCCCAACCTCTGACCAGTATGGTATGGTGGGAAAACACAGGTTTTATGGTCAGTAAATTTGGGCTGGAGTTTGGGTTTCAGCCATTTACTGTTGTGTGATGTTCGGCAAGTTATTCAGTATCTCTGATCTTCGATTTACATTTCTTTTTTTTTTTTTTTGTAAAGGGAAAATGGTAATACCTATCTCATGGAGGTTATTGTGAAGGTGAAATGTGCAGGTATGGGGTATTTCAGATTCAAGATTTATTTGTTCCTGTCCTTTTATAGGACAGTGTGTTATATGATCTGTTTGAAAATACCTGGTCAGAGATTTAGCTGGAGAGTGTGCTGTATCCACTTTGTCCATTTATTCTTTCATTGATTCACTTGTTCATTCACCAAATCTTGGCCACTAAGTGTGTGACACTGGATGGGTGTTGGGGATACAGCCATGCCCTGCCCTTGCCAGTGTAGTGGAGATGCCTACCGCAAATGACAATTACACTCCAGTGTGGATACTCACTACGCTGGGGGAAGTCCACAGGGCTGTGGAAGCATTTGGAGAGTCAGTCAACTTAGCTGGGGGAGGGTTTGGGAAAGCATCCCTGAGGATGGAGAGAAGAGAGCCAGGTGGAGTTGAGGCAGAGAGCATAGATGACACACAGTGGGTAAGGGGTTGGGGATAAAGTGGCTCCGGTGGATACTTTGGTATGTCTGCAGTGTCAAGTATGAGGGGAAATACAGAGATGGATCCAGAGGTATGGAGAGAACCCAAGCTTCCAGGGCCCAGGATTGTCTCCCTGTTGGGAGTTCTGTCCCTCAGATGTTGATACAATGGACGCTGTCATCACCAAAGAGAAGGTGCTAGGGCAGTCCTCACAGTTAGAGTTAGAACCTGAACTACATTCCCCCATAGAAACAACGTGTTAAATGGTAGCTCCATGTAGTTAGAATCCCCCTACAAAGAACACCTTCAAGTGCATTTTAAACAAGTAAAATATAGAAAAATAAGGGGAAACAGATTCTGTTTCTAGGCTAGTCCTTTGTAACGCAGAGCTCTGTGCTTCTCGCTCTGGCCATCTGAGCCCACACTGGATCCACAGGCTGGCTCTGCGTGGCCCACGCTGTTTGGATTTGCAGTGTCTGGTCCGGTGGGGGTCTCTCCTGAGTGCTTCTATGGCTCCCTTGCTCCCTGCTGGTTGATACCTGGCCCACTTCTTCACACTGATGTTACCTAACTTGGCCCCTGGAGACAATGAACGTGGGGACCCTTTCTCTAGGCAGCAGAGGCAAGAGATAGTATCATCGTTTCTGTCTGATTCATCCTTGCTGTTAGTCCCTATGTGAGGTCAAGCATGATAATTGAGGCAGAGTTTGGATGTGCCTTCTTGCTTTGCACCAAATGCTGGTTTTTCTTTTCTCTTTCTCCAGTCCTCCTTCCTGTCTCTCATTTTGTCTTGCCAATACTTTTCTAGCTCTGTTAAATTCAATTCAGCAAAGGCATAGGGGCCACCAGGCTATGTGCCTGGCACTTAGCGGGCAGGGGCAAGAGAAGCACAGTTGTGACCCTCAAGCACAGTTGTGACCCTCAGTTTGGCACGAGGGGGTCGTGGACAGACGAGCGAAAGGTCCAGCTCTGTAAGGTTGGGGTCACAGCCCTACCGAGGCGGGGTCTATAAGAATGTGGAGGAGGAGTACCTGAGCCACCTTGGAGACAGGAAGAGGCCTGATGGGCCAGCAGGAATTAGCTAGACAAACGTGCGTGCGCTCCAGGCAGGCACAGAGTAAATAAAACATGAGCCAAGGTCAGACACGTAGCAAGGTGCACTAAGAGGAGATTGCAGGAGGGAGCCAAAGGCTGGGAGCAGAAAGGAGGAGGAGGTGAAGAGCCCTGAGAGCTGAGGATGGGGAGGCCAGCTCCTGCCTTTTGGTCTCTCCCTAGAAGGGTGTTAGGGTGTTACTTAGTACCTCCTGGCAGCACTCTGAGCTGAGATGGGCATTGGTTTTTGCCCTCTGGAAAATCTGTATTTTTCAAACGTTTCCTTAGAGGAAAGGGTCCCTGGAGAGTGGAGGGGCTGAGCCTGCATTGGCAGGAAAAGTGGATTAAAAGCAGGCCAAACCCAAAATAGCTCCTGGGGTTGACCAGATGGAAATTAGATTGCTGGCCTGTGTGGGTGTAACCCTGGGGAGGCCAGCCAAACGGTGAGAAGGGAATGATCCCTTCTAGAGAGTGTAGGAGACAATGTTGTGGTCCAGGTCCTAACTCAACAAATGTCACAAAAAGCATAGCCTAACCAAGCCGCAACTTTGAACCAAGATTCAAAATGCAAAGGATTTTCCAGCGCCTGTAGGAGAAAGCTTACTCTATTAGTAGATGAGTACCAAGAAGATCACTGACTCTGCTGTTTAAAATATTAACACCTGGACTTGTTTGGGAAGTCACAGCCTAGAGGCAGCTTTCTACTCCTTCCTCCTGGCAAGAATCTAAGAACCAAAGCCATTCTCCTTAGGTTGCTGTCACTAGGCTTGTGGATGTCCCATTAGGAAAAGGTGCCCGGGCTTAGGAAGTGAGGCAGGCTGCTGTGGAAACATGTAACACCTATACCGTCTTGGCTTTCTTCTCATCACTGTTTGGGACGCTCATTCGTGATGCCAGCCTCTCAGCTGGCCCAGGGCTGCCCAGCTTCCCCACAGGCACCCCCGAGGCAGGCGGGTCTGATTTCCTCTTCTGAAAGCTGCAGGATGTAACAGCTCGGGTGTGAGCACTCCCCTCATCCTTGTGAGAAGGAAAGGCTTTGGGAAAGGAGGTTCAGACTTTCAGTAAACAGGACGGGCTTTCTTAGGCTTCTCGGAAACGCCCGGACCTGACACTTGTCATCTGCTACTAAATTTGGCCGTTTCATTTTCCTTACTCAGGATATATTGGCAACCATGGCACACATTCTGGGATGAAGTTAGATAAACAACTTGGCTGCTGAGGATTTTTACCTGTTACGGCTCCAAGAAATATCCAGTGTTTTAAGCACGACTCAGGGCAATTTCAACCAAAGTGTTAAGAATAGAAAAGATCAGTAGTCTAGTTGATCGCTTTCCCACCCCATGATTTTCATTAGTCTCAATAAGCTGCTAGAGGTAAGTTTTTGCCCTTTCAGCTTTGATGTTGCATGTAAGCTAATTCCTGTGTTTGGGTAAGACCATGGAGAGTTCCAGTATCACCTCCACCCTCCACCTGGGTGGGAAGAATGCATCTCCCCCACCTTGAATATGCAGAGCACCTGTGCACGTCACCGTCCCAGCACTAACTGCTGATAGCATATTGTTTGTTCACCAGTCTGTCTCCCCCACTGCTCCTGGAACCCCGCCAGGGATCATCTCTCCTTCGTTCTTGAATTCTCAAAATGAGCCCAGTGCCTGGTGCATACTTGTGTGCCTGGTGCACACATACTTAATACCAAGCACTCCTCCCGATTCTGGGGGGTGATGCTTTTGGCTGCCAACTGACAGAAGAATAGGGCAAAAGGGCTCATGGAAAGGCAGCTAAGAGATAGGGGAAGGAGCAAAGGATTTGAAGACCAAAGATCCTTCTTTTGTTTAGTAGCTGTTTCTGTCACTCTGAGCAAATCATCAGTTTGACATTTTGTTCCCCAAAAAGTGATCATCCTGCTTTCCTAGTTTTGGGAGAGAGGAGTAAATGATGCAATAGATAAGAAAATACTTTCTTAAAAAAAAGAAAGAAAAAAGAAGAAAGAAAGAAAGAAAGAGGAAGAAAGAAAGAAAGAAAGAAAGAAGAAAGAAAAAAGAATGAAAGAAAAAATGTTCTCTCAACTGTGATGGGTTTTATGTAAGAGAAGCATCTTTTTACCTGCCAATTGGGACAGCCACGTTTTTGTGTAGTTCCCTCACATTCTGAGTGACCTCGGGCAGGTCAATTATTTAGCCTATCATGGATGCTTCCTGGGTAAGGAAGCTGTCATTTTTGTCTTCCTGGGTCCTTGTGAGGATCAAAAGAGATAATGCATATGAATCTGGTTTGGAGATTATTAAAGTCTATGAACTGGAGTCATGATATTGTTCGATAAGGTGGGATGAGTATAGGGCCTGCGTTCCCCGCTGTCCTCCACCCCGTCCCTATCTTCCCACCACCAGTCCTGGGCGCACGTATGTGTGTGCACTTACTGTGGTGCCAGGAGGCAAGAGCCCAACCATCTCCAATTGCTGGCAGTCACGGTCCCATCCTTGCAAGAACCGGACGGGTGAGACTCTTGGTAGTCAGCCATGAGGACTGGACGTGGAGGACTGCCAAAGCTGCTTCTGCCGAAATCCCACATTTTGAGGAGATGCATCCAGGTGCATAAACAGACACATACATTTCTGACATATCTGCCCCCAAATCAGACATCGGTAACATTTGTCACTCTTCAATAAACAAGATCAGCTTTTTCTGCTGGCTGGATAGTATAAACAGTCAGGGTTCTCAGCTGTGCACTGAAAACAAAGCACTTCAAAGCATGATTAAGTAGAACCTTAAGAACCAGGATCCTCAGTTCACCAGAATTATGTTGCTGCATTTAGTATTCATGAGAACGATTAGTAAGCAACACACAAAGCTTGTATGTCAAGATAATGGATTAGGATAATATTTGTGCTTTGTGCTGCAACAGAAGAATGCACTTGAATGAGGCTCTGTTGTGCGTCACTTATTCTATCCCAGCTTTCTCGTTCTAAGAAAGTAGGTCGTTTAGGGACGCTTGACTATGAACTCCTGAGGCAGCAGAGAGAGATAAGGATTTTGGGGTGTGCAAGTGAAAGCTGAGAGGGAGGGGGAGCGATCCTGAGACTGGGGAGCTGGTGGAGATGGGTGGGTCTGCTGAGTCACGGCAGCCTCACCTCCTCTCTGTCCACATCCAGCCTTAGCAGTGAGACCTTGGGCAGAAATGGTTGTGGAGAGTTCTCAGAGGGCTTGAGTCCAGGAAATGGGGATGCTGGCCCCAGTAATAATTGGCTTCTTCTTCCCCCGGCATGGGCTAGTAAGTACCAGGCACTAGGACTTCAGAAGGCCATGTTGGCTCCTTGTATGATCCTGGTAGGTCAGAAAGGCACAACGATTGAATTTTGGAATCATTGTGCAGCGCTGGAGTGGATAAAAAATACATAAATATGATATTTCTTGGAAAGCTGAATTTGTTTGCAAACTTAGCCTCCCTTGGTTAGCAGTATTTATTTTAGAAATGCAATTGCCAGGGGGTTCTGTGAGGTCAATTGATATCCTCCAGTTTCCAGCATCTACATCTTCAGGATGGTAGGTGGGGGTGGAGCAAGAGGAGAACTGACGATCCAGTTTCAGAACTCAGGGTAGTGGGATGTGGAAGAGACTGTGGTTCACCTGAGTCAGGCGCTGGAAGTGTCTCTCATCTCTCTTCCCACTGGGAGTCTCCGACATCCCCAGGTTTGTGACAGTGGCAAACCAGGTTAACCTCATATGGTGCCAGGCATATTATACACATCCACGCATTTAATCCCCATAACAGCCTTGAGAGGTGGGTACTGTTTTTAGTCTCCTATCTTATAGATAAAGAAGCTGAGGTTCAGAGATGCTCAATATCATATCACTCGTAAGGGCAAAGCCAGGAGTGAATCAAGCAATCTGGCTTCAGAGTTCGTGCTCTCAGGAACTGTACTCTCCTGCAAGGTTATTCCTGACGTATAATGGATGGGCTGGGATGTTGTTACTAGACAGTGCTCATGGGCAGGCAGGATGCTATTCCAAGCGAGACTAAATCATCAAGAAAAGAGCGAATGTGCATGTTCATTATGGTTACTCAGGGGTGTAATATTTTTGTTTTTGCCTTTCTATTTTTTAGGACAAATTTTCATTAATACTGAAACAAAAAGGGATTTCTGGGTAATCTTGGATGTTTCACTTCGGAAATACAAAGCAATTCTCCTCCTAGCACATTGTAATCTGGATGTTACTGCAACAAGGAAATTTCAGTAACTGAGGCAATCTTGAGGTGGGTGAGGGCAAATTCCTCCTGTGACACCCTCTCACTAAACCAAATCTGGTCTGGTTTGCGTGGCTCTTCTCAGAAACACTGAAATATGAAAAGTGGCACAGGAATCTCAGGATGAAGTCACAAAAACAGCATATTTGCTTTCTGGCAAGAACACTGGATTCCGGCGGAGAATAGGGGCCAAACACAGAGTACGTGGTTTTGTCTGAACCATTCCATCTAAATGAAATTTGACTGGGGATTTGGAGAGCATTATTGCTACCTCGGGGAATTCCTGTGTGAATATAAATAGAGCTTAGTATTTGTTTATAGGTAAATACTCAAAAGGTTGTAATAGGTGAAGGTTTGGAGGATATAGCAAAATTGTTTGTTTTTTTTTTTAAATAAGGATTTTATATTATGTTTGGGTACTTTCCATGTCATACTACTTTCTGGATTTAAAGATGACATTTCTCATGGTACTTTCAACCCATGGTTATATGGCAGAAGGATCATATAAAAATAGATACTTTTAGAGTCTTCGTGGATTTTAATTTTATCCCCAAGAGAGTAACAGACAAGTGACTAGAAGCTTCCTTTGTTAAAAGCCTAAGACCACCCCGCATTTCTCCTCTCTCCCTCCCTCGCCCAGGGGGGCTGCCGCAGGGCTGTCCGCCTCAGTAACAACAGGTCTCCACCAGGAGCAAATCGTTGAAAGAAATCATGTGGGTGTCCTCTGACAGCCCTTTATCCTTAGTCCCTTGCAATGGCCTTTCATTTCTGACCCAGCTTTTCCTCTGGACTTGGGTTTCTGACTTATTGCCATGAAGCCATCTGTCTAGCCATCTATCCATCCAGCCATCCATTTGTCCACTCTTTCTACTCTTCACATATTATCTATTACCTGCCTCCTCTGTGGCGGGCCTTCCTCAGTGCCTCCAGATGATTCTGTTCTCCTCAGGAGACCTGTGTGCTCCTAGTGGCCGAGCATGCGGGAGGAATGCAAGCCTCTGTGAGGACACCCTCAGGCTCATTTTCCCAGACCATAGGAGACCATTGTAGTGCCAGGCTGACTGGTCTGCAGTTCCTGTCTGGCACCTCCAGACACAATTCTGAGCTCCAGGGCTGGAGTGGGAGGAAGGGGAGGGGAAGCTCTAGGGGTGCGGGGGTGGGGGGAGGTGGGCAGGCCACGGTCTTATCTTGGTTCCTCTTCTTCCTGTGGGGTAGGAATCACCCTCATATCTCTCCCTACCTTCTCTCATTCCTTGATACGTATGTATGGCCAGCCAAAAGAGCTTTTGGGTCTTTCTATGTTTAAACAAACAAACAAGAAAGGTCTGAGAGTCTTGATAAAATGCCTTCTCAACAGTCTTACAAAGTCTATTGCCATTAGAGTGAGAATTGGAATTCACAGCATGAGCAATGGTGGTTTTTTTCAACAGTTAGTTTATCCCCTTCTAGGGGTTGTCTGTCTGAATAGCATGATCCAGTTCTAATGGCAGATGGGCTGGGGGGTAGGGGGCAACAAATAGTCACTGGGAAAATATAGTGAGTGGGCAGTAATTCGAAGCATCCCTGGAGACGTGGGAACCTGTGTGAGCCCCACCCTCAAGCGGCTTCATCCTCCATCGACACTGCCCTCAATGACGCCCTTTCTTGTGACATGGGAAAACCACCTTCCCCCTTATGTTGGGTTCTGATTTATGTGGTTGTTTTGAAGATCAAAACTTGGACTCAAGCTCCCAAGCTGGGCAACCCTGCCAGTGTGCATGGGAGGCCCCTGTGCTGGACTCAGCTGTCACACCGCATCATCTCTGTCCCACTACCCCTGGGCAATTTGGCCCTCTGTCCAGAAGCAGCAGCTCCAGGGTATTGCCATCTGTCAGACCAGCGAAGCTTCTCTGGGGCATCCTTCAACTTTCCCTCCCTGGACTCTGACCAGTGTCAAGTGCAAGCAGCCTCTCAAAACACAGGCAGCTTGAAGATTGCTTTTCAAGGACAATTCTCAGCCCCAGCTGTGGCCCTAATCTGCTCCTCCTATCTGACATTCTGGTGCTCATGTCCGTCATCTTAGAGGGAGGGGTCTAACCATGCCATGTGGGCAGCCCTTCCTAAGTTTCTCATCATTATGGCCTGAGGACTCAAACCTTCCATGCTCTGTCTTTGTGCCTTTACATAGTTTATTCCTTCCTAGAATACTTTCTACTCATGCTCTTTGACTCAATAAGCATTCCCTGAACCAGCTGGGCACTTCTCTGGAGACTTCCTGAATCTAAGTGTCATGGGCCTGGAGGCCTTTGCTCAGCATCTCTTCCATCTCTTGGGGGACTGCCTTGATTACTTCCTTTCTCCTTTACATCCATTTCCCCCTTTCCTCCCAGTCCTGAATCAAGGGCTCCTCCTCTGCCCCCTGAGAACCCCTCACACCCTCCTATTGCAGCATTTATCATGTGTTCTAATTGCTTCCTCTGTCATCCCCTGTTCGGGCCTCATTAGCTCCAAAGGGCAAAGATAGAGTCTTGTTCATCTAGCACACTGTCTGCACATAGAAAGCCCTCAACAGAATTCACTAAGTGTGTGCAGATGAATAAATGGCTGGTTTTAACATATTTTTGAAATCACATCCTGGTGAAGGATTGACGAAGAAGATATTCCTAGAACTGGCAAAACAAACCAGAGTAATTTAGTGGGACTTTAATTTTAACCTGACCTTGAGGCTCTGAGCTGAAAAAACAGAAGATGAAAGACAAAATATTGGGATTAAGAAACAGGCATTTTCTCCCTGCTTAAAGTTTTAAAAATCTCATGCAATTTTGCCGAGAGAGAGAGAGAGAGAGAGAGAGAGAGAGCTGTGAATTTTCTCTTGTCTCCAGGGCAACAAAGTGAGTAACGTTAGAGAGAGACAGAAATTGAGACAGAGTCTCACGAAGCAAATTTGCTGTTCCAGCCAAAAGTCATTTGAAAAGACACAAGGACTTTTCCCAAACAGAGGGCATGGGATCAACACCAAAATAAAAAAGCAAGTGGGGTAGATTCCCTGTCCATAATCTCTCGGTAGGGGTCGAAGCAGTGGATTTCCACTGACTGGTCAAGTGTGTGGAGCCCCGATAGGGGCTTGAGGTGGGGGAGAAAGAGCAGGTCAGAACTGTACACACCAGCCGGTTGCCAAAGCCCGGAGGAGCACGATCGCAGGCGAGGTGTGAGGGAACACAGCGACAGCATTTCCCTGGAAAGGGTTGGCAGGGGCCCGGGCTGCTCCCATGGGGGCCCCCCGCCTCCCACCTGCCCAGAGCCTGCTCATCTTGGCTCCATCTGAGCGAATTTCAGACCTGTTTCCGGCGTGGTCGTTGCTCCTGTTCCTGGCACTCTGAGCATCGGTCGTTGTCATGGAAACAATCATTTAGCCGATTCATGTGAACAGGGCCTTGATCGGAGGGCCAACAGGACCCACATCACTTGGGTGCAGGAAGGTCTCGGTTGGGAACCCAGTTGCTGCTCCCCTAGCAGCCAAGGTGGGTGGTCATGGGGCTTTCCAGAGCCTTCTTGGTTCATCCCCGCCTGTCTCCATGTCCTCAGAATGCATTTTTTTTTTTTTTATTGCTTCACCAGTATCCTCTGTGTATGCCTTCAACAGAAATGTTTTTGGCTTCTCTGACTGTCAGGACCCTCCCACAGTAGCTGGCTCCCACGTTTGGTCATCAGATTGCCCACAACAATCCACGGTGGTCATCCCCGTCTCCAGCGCCTTGTGTTCAGAATGTGGGTGATGAGCAGCTTCTTACTCACTGTCTGTGGCATCCGTTGTGAGGTCCCTGAGGGCCTGGCCCCCCAGAACAGTTCCATCTGTAGTGGTGCCCACAGTCTGGCACTCAGATGCCTAGCACCCCAAGTCGTGGCAGCGAGGGGGGCCCACGGGTGCCAGCCTAGTTAGGGGGAGATATAAGAGCCACTGGGAAACACAGCTGGCCCCGAAGGGCCATGCATTTAATCCCATGTAAGTGATGTGAAGCCGCTGTGAGGATCTCGTCCCTGAAAACTATGCATCACACAGAGCTGTGGAGGCAGCTGGTCAGATCCACACAGAGAGTGACATCTGATATGACAGGAGCTTACAGTCACTTAGCACCCCCAGATGATATTGGAGGCAAAGAGTGCTGCAGAGCCTAAAGGCCACCGAAGGTCTTGTTTTATTGGTATTCAGAAGGATGCCAACATGTCATCGAGGAAAGCTAAATATATTTGTGGATGTACACGCCTGTGTGCACATACTTCCTAAGGAGGTGAAGTATCAGGACGCCAGGGTGGCTCAGTGGTTGAGCATCTGCCTCTGGCTCAGGTCGTGATCCTGGTCTGGGGATCGGGTTCCGCATCAGGTTCCCTGCGAGGAGCCTGCTTCTCCCTCTGCCTGTGTCTCTGCCTCTCTCTGCATCTCTCATGAATAAATAAATAAAATCTTTTTTTTAAAAAAAAAAAAAGGAGATAAAGTATGGAATGTACATCAGGAAGATTTCCTACCAAACTGACAAAATGACAAGGGGAAAAATGGGTTGTATGGGAAATTCAGTTATGTGAACTACTACTCTGCGTACTCTATGCGGCTAGAACTACTTTCTGGTAGTAGTTCCGAGCCAGTGGAGCTAACAGCTCTGTTCTTGGTGCTGCAGAAGCTCTGCTAGAGCCAGAGGGACCCTTGCAGTCACATACTCTGATGGTCTTTAAGTCATTACCGGCCTTGAAACCCTTCCTGCCATGGGTCTTGTGTGGGAGCCTCCCCGTTGTGTGAAAAGCCTTCTCTCTGCCAGCACGTGGCGAAGCAGCTGGAAGGATGGCTGGTTTCAGGTGTGGGTAGCATCTCAGTCTGTGTGGGCTGCCCTAACAAAATGCCACGGATGTCCCTTGAACAACAGACATCTACTTTCTCACAGTCCTGGAGGCTAGAAGTCAAGGTGCCAGCAGGGTCGTCTTCCTGGCTTGTAGACAGGTGCCTTCTGGCTGTGTCCTCACACAGAATGGAGACAAAGGGCTCTCTGGAGTCTCTTCTTATAGGGACACTAATCCTATCATGAGGGCCCCGCTCTTATGACTGCATCAAACCTTAGTTATGTCCTAAAGCCCCCCTCCCCACGTGCTAGCACATTGAGGGTTAGGGTTTCAACATATGAATTTTGGTTTGACATCATTCTATCCGTAACAGGTGGGAATGAGGAGGTGTGAGGAGGTCCTATGATGTGTGTAGGGTCCTGTGGCTCATGTAGGCAGACAGGGGACTTACTCCCAGGGTGATGACATCTAATTCAGGGCTCCTTGCCTTTCACCACATAGCATCTGTCACAGGATCTTGGATCCTCAGTTTCTTCTGTTACTTTTGATAACTGAGTGGGTTTGAGGAAAGATTTCTGGAGGTTGCCTTTTCTAAAACTCATCAGGAGCCATATTAACAATTATATTAGAAATCAATATCGTATGGAGAGCCTCGACTCGTCAGCATTGTTCTAAGAAGTTCACAAATAGTCCCTCATTTGACCTTCACGATTACCTAGGGTAAGGTCCTGTTACCCTTCTCCATTTCATAGACAGAGCACAGAGACACTGCGTGATTCTGCGAGGTCACACAGCCAGTAAGCGGCAGAGCCAGGCTCTGAACTCAGGCCATCTGGCTCCGGATCTGTGCTCCTAATTAGCACAGGAATGAAACAGACAACACCGTGGTTAGGAGAGAGGCAGGGGTAACTCTTCCCCTGGGCTGGGTGTGTTGGAGGACACCATCTGTCTCCTTGTCAGGGCTGGGGCCAACCAGTAAGGCTGATCTTGTGAAAAGCTGTAAGGGAGACCAACATATGGGTGCTTCCCAAGCTGAGAACACAGGCCCAGAACAGAGTCCTCTGCTTCTTCTGACGCCAAGTAATGAAGCAGACAGCCTTCCTCTTTTCTAGTAGGATAGAGGTCAGAGATCTCTTTTTTAGGACCACAGCACCAAGGAGCTAAGCAAGGCCACTGCCCGGGACCATGGGGAATAGGATACCATTTTGAAATGGTCTACTATTTAGGGATGATGATCTCCCCTTCCTGTTGGTGATATTCAGTAGTCACCAAGGATATTCGGTGTGCTGGGCGTCCTACAGCCTAGACATTTGAGCTGTGCTATTGAGGTTTCCACAGGACATTGACTGATGTCATTCGCACTTAGGGAACCTCCTCATCAGCCGTTGCTTCTGGTTAGACTGCCCGTGCACTGCTCTCAGGCACAGGAGAGGATGTGGGCATGGAAGGGTGAAGGTATCTAAGGGTAGTGGGGAATATGTTTCACTGCCAAGATGTAAGCAGTATGCCAGATTTGGGGGTTCTGTTGATAAGGGTTCAATCTTGGACAGTCATTGGGTTAATGGGCAAAGAACTTCACCTTCCCAAACTCTAGCTCCCTCACTTACAAAATATAATAACTGCGTCGAAGTTTGTTGTTTGGATTTACTCAAGGTGTCCAGCATCTGGTCAGAGCTCAATGTTAGTTTGTTTTCCTCATATGCTGCAGATTGTGTGCTTTTACTTAAAGAAATGCAACTCCTCTGCTACAGTTTAATTGACATCATATTTCTTCGGTGGGTTGTTTGTCTTTGACTATGAATCTTTTTATAACTGAGATGCTTTCATGCTTCTGGGTAAAGAACAGAAGTTAAACCAACAAAGTAGCAAAGCTGGGTTTAAGGATAGTCACAGAACAGTGAGGACCACCCATTGGCAGAAAAGAATCACAATGATTTAAAAAGAAAAAAAAAAAGAATATCCTCGGGGGAAAATTGCATTGAAGTTCATTCTATTGTCTCAAGTCTTGGAAAGCTTTTAAAGTTATTATTTTATGCCATGTTCTCAAGTGCAATCTCAACAAAGAAATGACTGTCTCCCAGAAAGATTGGACCAAGAGAAATTAGGGAATTAGAAGATCAAGACGGTAGCAAATAATCACTCACCAGAACAAGAACAAGGAGAGAGAAGCATCCTCAGAAACTCAGAGTAATATTTCAGAACGGGTTCTGCCCAAGGTCGGTATTCCCTTCACAGACCTGCCCCAGGTGACAGAGCTGGAAAGCAAGAGACAGGTAGTTTCAGAATTAAAGCATTATCTCTTATTCTTCTTTCCTGCAGATTGCAGTTTTTAAAGATGTTTTTCTGGCTAACTCTTTAGTAACAGGGAGCAGCTGATGTGTTATGCTGTTTCTCTCCTATGGGAATATGTAGTTTACTGGCAGAGAAACACACAGACACACACACACACACACACACATCATGCAAGTGAATGGATGAGGGTGAAGGAATCGTGATTGGCCATGAAGAAGGCTCAGAAGTTACCCATGGAGATGAAGCACGCAGATTTAATTTAATATTGATTTCAGGTTCGGGAGGAAGAAATCGCTCTTGCCACTGAGCGTGGTGTCATTCAGCGACCTCTATTTTCTCATTCTGACCAGGACTCGGCTCTCCTCCAGGCCCCTCCCCACATGCACGTGTCTCATACTGAGGGCATTTTGAGGGGCTGTTTATTCATTCTAAGGCGATGAAGAGTGGCATAGAAAGCGCATCCAGTCAAAAGCACCTCTGTACAGTGACCAGGAAATCTCAGACAGATGAATTTCCTGAATAAGATGCTTTTCTTTCCCTACCTCATCAGGATCTTCTCTGACAAGCTTATTGCTTGTTCTTAAATGATCTTTAAGAAGAATTCACCCTGGTTTTTGCCTCCTCCGTGGGAAGGGGATGGATGGTAAGATAACCAATGCCTGCATCAAACACTGGGTTACCTATTTCTGGTGCGTGTTTTCTTTTGAGGTTTTGAAGAAGGCAACATCATTCAGTGCCAGGCTTGTGTCACATGGCATCTTCCTGTGTCTCTGTCAGGGCACACACTCACCCATTCATCTCCTCACTGCCTGACCCCCTGAAAACAGTGTGACTGACACATAAATTGTGCCAGGCAAGGGGCAGGTGGGTTAGCTGAGCTTGGGGCCCTGCCAGTCCTCCCATCATGTAATAAGAAAGCTCTCAAATAAACACCGTATGATTTAATTGAATCTGAGCGAGGAGATATGGTTTTTACAGAAACTAATTATGGCAGGCAGCCTGGCATATTAGTGCCGTAAATCTCCCTGATGTCAAGCCCTTGAGCTGTTGCCATGTTGGTTTATTTTCTCTCTCTTTCCCTCTTCCCATGCTTTCTAGTGTTTTTTTTTCCCCCCACTCAGTCTATTTCCACTTAGGCTCATCCCTCCCTCTTCTTCCCAGTATGTTGAGACCTGGACCAGAGGTTCAGTACTTGTAGCTGAATGATTCCTGCTTCAGGTCCATAACCACATGTGGTTCTGTGTATGTATATGTGAGTGTGTATGTGTGTGTGTGTGTGTGTGTGTGCTGGCCTTTCTGTCTGCAATGGATGTGATGGTATAGTAAGTCACTATGGCAGGTGGGGTTGGGGAGTGGGGGCAGTGGCTAAAAAATGATTCAGGCTTCCTTTCTTCAAATAGCTTGTCACAGGTGATACTGGGGGTGGTAGTGTTGGCGATAAAAAGGGGAAGAGGAAAGTTGTGTAAACAACTAGTCTTGGAAACATCAGGCCAGATGAGGCACAAGTCATGGATCATGAGAATGCAGATGGAGGAGTTTAATTCTGACTAGGCTAAGCTTTCACTTCTGTCCGTCCGTTAGGAACAGAACACTTGATTAAATATTATGAGTGAGTGAACTCGTAATTACATTTATTACTTACTTAAGAAGTCTGGAGCTAAGTGGTGTCAGAGACTGTTCAGTCACTTGATGATCCTTCCATGTTTTTTCCATCCTTCTTTGCCATCCTCAGTGTTAATGGCCTTTTGCTTGTGACCTTAAGATGGCGGCTGCAGGTCCAGACTTTGCATGCGCATCCCAAGCTTAAAGAAAGGGGCAAGGGCAAAAGACTTTCTTTTTATTAGGCTCCAGATTTTTCGTCTTTAAGAAACAAGTTTTTTCTGCAGGCTCCAAGAAAATTTTCCTTATATCTCCCATGGTCTGACCTGGGCGGCTAGCTGTAAGGAAGGACAGGAATGTGAGTAGCTAGTGAAGGCGAGTGAAAGGGCCATGAGGTATTCCCCAGGGATGCATGAATTGTTACTCTCTTAAAATTGAGATTTTGTGAGAAAGGGGGAATGGGACTGGGAACAACAGCTGGGTGGTCAACCTGTGGCATCTGTCATACTTTCCTTTAGTATATTTGAGAAAGGATATTTGTTTTACTATAGTTACTGAGCTGAGCCCTGCATTCCACCAGCAGATGGTCCTCACATGGACACCCTTCTCTGCCATTTGCTTTGTTGTTAGTCACCACCATAGTTCTTCCAACTACGGTTCTCTTGGAACAATATTGCTTCTTCTACAGACGCCTCCACATAGGATTTCAGATGAGACAGCCCTGGGTTCAGATCCTATCCCAGATGTACCTTTCTCTAGCATCGTGGTCTTGGGCAAGGTGCCTAACCTCTTCACTCAGTAAAAATGCACATAGTGACTTGTGTCTCATTGAGTGGCCAAGAGCATTAAATAACGAATGTAAAGTGCTTAGCACTGTGCCTGGCCCGAGGCAATGCTCAATAAACGAGAGTTTTCTCTTTTCTCCACATTTAAAAAATAATAATGGCTAGCACTTACTGAATGCTTACTATATAGCCCAGCACACTTCTTCTTCTTTTTTTTTTTAACGATTTATTTACTTGACAGAGAGTGTGCATGTGTGGGGAGAAGGGGCAGAGGGAGAGAAGCCCAAGCAGTCTCTCAGCAGAGCTTGGAGCTTAATGTTGGACTTGATCCCAGGACCCTGAGATCATGACCTGAGTTGAAACTGAGCTGGAGGGGCGCCTGGGTGGCTCGGTGGTTGAGCGTCTGCCTGGTTAAGTGTCTGCCTTTGGCTCAAGTCATGATCCCGGGGTCCTGGAATCGAGTTCAGCATCAGGCTCCCTACAGGGAGCCTGCTCCTCCCTCTACCTGTGTCTCTGCCTCTCTCTGTGTGTCTTGCATGAATAAATAAAATCTTAAAAAAGAAAAAGAAAGTGAGTCGGAAGCCACCTAGGCACCCTTGCCCAGCACAGTTCTTAAAGCCTCATGCCAATTAACTCATTCAACCCCCACAGCAACACAGTGAGGTCTACAGATGCATTATGTCCCTTAACAGCTAAGGGAATGAGGGACAAAAGTAAATTCGTCTACAATTCCAGCCATGGTAAGAGGCAGAAAAAATATTGAGTCTAGGCAATTTGGTCTTGAACCTGGGCACTGCCCACTGTGTGTACCTCATCTCACACACAATCTGTCTCTCCTGAGAATGGATTCATGCTAGGACCAAAGCTTCCTATTAGGTGGCAGATGCTGACCAATGGGCAGCTTGAATGATCACAGTTGTGTGGTCACGGAGAATGGTGGGTTCTTCCAAAACTGAGTGCTCTCCAAGGAGAGGAGCACGGTGGGAGAGCAAAGTCACATAGGGGTGTGAGGAGACGTAGTGGTCAGCACTACACAGCAGGCTTTACCCTATCCCTGGTGTCCTCACCCTTGTTGTGAGGACACACATCTCATTGTGCCGCAAGAGCACCCAGCTCCCTGGGCACGAAGACGGCCCTCAGAGAAGCAGGGAATGGAAGTCTTCTGCTTCCAAAGAAAGACAGCTCTGGGCAGTTAGATAATTTTCCAGGTGGGAACTGTTGAGAGAGGGAAAAGATCAATATTAGAACCCAAGAGCACGAAATCACTTTGATGTCTCCCTGGGTACAGCTTTTCTAATGGAAACAAGACAAAGCCATGTTCTATGGAGGAATATGGTCATTTTTTGGCTTCTGAAAAGCCTCCTCAGTCTCATTGAACGATTCCAATCCATGGACATAGGCTATAGCATAAGGCTCCCCATGGAGCCCTGGAGCTCCAACACCTTTTGGTCTAAGGTCCCAGAAAACCAAGGGAGAGAAAAGATCTGAATGGGGAACTGAATCCTTGCTGGCTATCCTACATTGAAGTCATTTCGATTTGATTTTTGGATGGTGACATTTTTTTTCTGTAAGGGAACCACGGAGCCAAGCCTTAGTACCTGTATTAATATGCATTCTATTAAAAGAAACAGATGAATCTCAAGCCATGCTGGAAAGGTGGTTGGATAAAGACAGAGCATTTTTTTTTTAAAGGGATTACACCACAGTCCACGAGGTCAGGTGGTGGGTGGTGGGTGGCAGGATGGTGGATGTGGAGATGTTTAACAACCGTCCTCTGAAGAGTGAGATTCCTCTGCACATTCCTTCGTCTCTTTATTGCTTTGTTGCCTTTGGATTTTGTTTGTTTGAGTAAAGGATGAGCACCCACTGTAATGAGCCAGAAAGTTAATGTAGCTGAGCAGCATCAGCCTGCCTTGAAATAAGTCTCTGCAATGTAATGATGAGGTGTGTGAATTTTTTACATGCCAGGTATATAATTAGTTTCTTACTTAGACCTATCTGAGCATGGCTGAACCCTTGATAATGACAAATTTATCTTTTTTTTGACAGATTTATCATTTTAAAAGTGAATTCCTGGTGCCTTATGTCATATGACTTCACAGTACCATGGCTGGAACTAGGATAAAGGAGATTTTAGTGCTATCCTGATTTTACAAAGAAGAAGACCTGGACTCAGAGTAGCCAAATGATTTTTAGTGGGGTAAGGACTCTGACTTCTCATCTTTGGAAACAAATCTCACCACACCATTGGGCCCTTCCCTTAAGTGGTTGGGAGGTCTCCCCAGGTCTCCCTTGGGACTCACATTCAAAATGCATCAAGAAGTTCATGTCCAGCAGAAATGAGAATGGACCCATGGATGTTTTGGGTCATCAGTCCTCTGCCTCCACAGGTCAGAGTTGCAGGTGGGTTCAGCAGGACTTTGAAAATATGGTGGCTTATTAGGAGAAATGGAGGGTGGAGGCAGGGTAGTATGTCCATATTCTAGAATCAAAACCATACTGAACACTGGAATGGACATCAGAAGTTTTCGGAGCTAGTTCTCAGGAATTAGGAAAATGATACCCTAATTCCAAAGTGTGGGTTTTCCCTGCCAGCAACCAGTTGAGTGTCCTACAATTCAATTCGATTCTGAGACTCTCTACCTGGAAATAGCATCAGATCCCACAGGTTAAAGAATCAGTCCTGCAAGACTGCCTCTTTCCTCAGTTGCCAATCCTAAATCTAGATTAACTGTGTTTCTGACCAACTGCTATAAATTGGATGTTCCAATGACCCCCCCCCCACTTACATTCAATTAATTTGTTAGAGTGGTTCCCAGAGCTCAGGAAAACATTTACTTATTAGATAACTGGTTTGTTATAAAAGGATATAATTCAGGAACAGCCAGAGAGATGCAGAGAGCAAGCATGGGGAAAGGGTGCAGAGCTTGAGCCGTGCCCCCTCCAGGCTCCTCGCTCTCCCTGTGCCTCCACATGTTCACCAACCCAGAAGCCCTCTGAATCCTGTAATTTTGAGTTTTTATGGAAGCTTCATTACATAGGCATGACTGATTAAATTGTTGGTCATTGGTGACTGAACTCAATTCTTTAGCCTGTCTCCCCTCCCAGAGGTCAGAGGGTGGGAATTGTAAGTTCCAACCCTTTAACTACAGGGTGGGTTCCCCTAGCAACCAGCCTCCATCCTTAGGTTCCCAAGGCCTTTGTAAACACCATCTCATTAACGTAAAAAAGATACTTCTATGACTCCCATCACTACGTGAGTTTTTAGGAGCTCTGTATACTAGGAATGGGAAAAAACTCAAAGATTTTATTTCATACTATAAATCACAATATCACAGAGACTCAGAGAGGTGAACTGACTGACCTAAAGCCACACAGCCAGAACACCATGCATTAGAGCTCAGATCCCTCTACAGGTACCGGGTCCAGTGCACTTTTCTCAGTCCCTCACTGCCTAATGTTTTGGTTTCTTTCCACTGATTGTAATTTGTGGACCAGAGAAGTGATTAAAAGGAGACAGCAGGACATGGTGGCAAGGAGAACAGCTCTGGGGGTGGCTGAGGCCCCAGTTTGAATTCCACCTTGACCATTAGGTAGCTATGTACCTGTGAGCGGCACATTCAAGGCAGCACCAAGGGGGAATGGCAGGGTTGTATGGCTACAACTATTCCTTTTTCCCAGAAAAATTTATTCTGGAAGCAGCGTCCAGGAGTCTTCTGTTTGCATCTTATGGGAAAAATGGGATGATCTGGCTCTGTCGAGCTGCAAGACAAAGAGGACATTAAGTTGTGGCCTCTGTAGTGGGAGGTAGTGAAGGAGAAGGGGATGGGACATGGTTTACGGGGGAAACAGTCAACGGTGGGATGAAATCCTGAACTTCAGGGAGTAGGGAGATGGTGGCATGCAGTCTATGGCTCAGCCTCACGTGTAACCCCGGGAGGCAGTTTTCCTACTCCTTAAGAACCAGGTAAAATTGGTCCAAGTCTCCATTTCTTGGCACTACCAAGGTTGTCTCCAGGATGTCTTCATTTACGAAGCAGGGTTTTGGACTCACTGTCATCTCAGGCACAGCCCTCAGCGTCAGCGGTCTCTGTTCCACTTGAAGGATCACACCACTCCCTATGGGTGCTATTCCTGTTCTCCCCCAACTGACCTAGAACATTGACCTCTCTTCCACAGAGCTTCCCAAGCTCTGGGCACATGCTTTTTACTAAGAAGTGAGTTTAGGGCTGGGTCCACTGACACCAGAGCCAAGGAAAAGTCAATGGAAGAAAACAAACTGGTTGCGCCATTGTTTCTACAATAGTTTTAGTCAGAATGAATTCTTTTAATTGTGTTTTGCCCTTTTGGGCCAGCCGAGTCTGTTTTCTTCAAGACCTCCCCATGCTGTTGTTTGTGTGATGCTGGATTCCCAGAGCAGAGTGGGTGTTTAATAAATTAGTTAAGTAAAGGGAAGGACAACCGTGAATCAGGAAGCAACCACTCATATAGCCAAGAGCTTTTGCGCAAGTTTGGAATAAGAAGGAAGAACAAGCTCTTTCAGTTAACTAGGGTTTAAAAAAACATTCTTCTTGAATCTTTCCCTCTTCACGTGAAAGATTTTCTTACTGTTTTTTTCAGTGGAGGGTATAAGTTTCAGTTATGAAACTCTAGACACTTCCCATTGGGTCATTGGGAATGGGCTGGTAAATAAATAAATAAAATACGTATAAATATATTTATAAATATATATAAAATATATTTGTGTTTGTGTTTATATTCTTTATATTTATATTATGTAATATATGACTTCATAAAACTTAGAAGTATTTTCACATACATAAAATATAAATATTTATTTATTTACTTAAGTAGTTGCCTACAATCTAGGTTATCTATCCCTCCATTTACCCACTCTTCAAACTACATGGGCTGCGTTCCTGAGGTTGCCTTGGGGAAAGGAGCTCCAGGGGGAACCTGGGTGGCTCAGTGGCTGAGCGGCTACCTTTGGCTCAGGTCGTGATCCTGGGGTCTTGAGATTGAGTCCTGCATCAGGCTCCCTGCTGGGAGTCTGTATCTCTCATGAATAAATAAATAAAATCTTAAAAAAAAAAAGGAGCTTTAGGATCTTAAGCCATAAGTGAGGGCACTGAAGGTTTTTTTCTTTTCTGCTGGGGAATGTCTCTGGGCATGGACCATGCTTGTGTGTTTGCTGTGGCTCCTTATGTGAAGAGTGGAATTGTCATTACTCAGACACCCCCTGAAGGTGTCCTGATGGGTGATTTTCAGGCATTGTGTTTAGGAAGCATGGGCTGGCCACAGTTTCAGGAAGTCGAGCTGTGATTTCGGAAGGTGCAGAGATCAGATTAGGTACTGAGAGGATTTCACTGCTAACAGATTCTAGAAAAGATCTTTTCAGGACCAGCATGGAAAAGAAGCCTCCTGTGTCAATCCACTCTCATTGAGGGGCCAGATGACTTAATAATAGGTCCATTGGCTCTTTCCTTAAGGCTCTGATAGATTTCAGCTGCCTTTTTTTTTTTTTTTTTTTTTTTTTTTGGTGGGGGTGGGAGAGAAGGATGCTGGAGGATGGCTGGAGGAAGTTAAATACTTCCACCTGGGCTAATGTTTCCTCCCTCTGAGCTGTAATGTGAGATTCCTTCTCAGAGGAATCAGAAGTGGAAGCAATAGTTTTGGTTTGATAATTCATCATCCTGCAGGTGGGATCAGAGGATGACATAGAAAAAATCACACGGGGCCACGAGGAAGGTGGGGAAAATCCATTCAAGATGTCCATTACGGTGTGCGAAGAGTCAGGTTGATTTCTGCAAAGTCACTTTGTATGATCTTCTGGAAGGGTGTGTTGAACAGCTGCTCTATTCAAATAATGCCCCTGAATATTTTCATCAGTGGGTGATGAGAAACTGAGGTTTGCCTGGAGTTCCTTTAAATGGAAGAAGTGTCACCCCACCCTGATCCCATGTCACAGATGAAGAGATCGCACTTGGGAGAAGACATTCGTTTACAAGGCAGAGAAAGAGCTCAGAGAGCCATTTAAGTCAAATCAAGCCTTGGTTCTTGTTCCCATTACTGTCTTCCTACCTCTGTGGCTGGGGTTGACGGGGGCACTGAGAAGGGGTGACATGCCAGGCTGACATCTCATTGGTGTTTTATTTCCTCAAGAGGCCTAAGCCAAACTGTTACAGCAGAACAGATTGATACAGACCCCTGCCTCCTGTCGAGTTCTAACTGTGGAGAACTACCGACCCCTCTCCAAATATGGCATCCTCTTTGTTGATTTGTGCCCTTGCATGGTCACTCTGTCTAGAATCCCCATCCTCAATTCTCTCTTCTGGGTAAGGCCCTATTCATTCTTTAAGACCCTGCTCTGTGGCTGACCCTCCTAGGAAACCACTGAGGCCTCGGCCTCCTTCTAACACCCCTTCCGTAGCCCATCCCCCCAGACCTTGTCACTATCTGAGCAAGTACCTTCCTATCTCCTTGTCCTGTGTGCACAACGTGAGGACAGTGACCTGGGTCTTTTGATTTCTGGGGACTCCCACCTTCACAATACCTGATACTTAAACTGAAAAAGCACCAGTCACATAACAACTCCCACAGAAACCCATATTAATTCATGCTCATTACGCCTAACCTCTTGAGGGGGTTGCTGGGAACTCACGGAAACAAAGCCCAAACACTGAGGAGTACTGAGTCTGTCGGCAATTTACATTCTCATTCCACTTTTTACTCTTTCTACTGTGTCAGGCCCTTTCCACCCACCATCTCATTTACTCCTGACAACGGCACTACAAAGTAGGTGTTACTGTCCTCATGCTTACTTTACTTTGGGGAAACTGGGATAAAAAAGATTATATGCTTGGCTCAGGGTCATGGAACTCCCCAACATGGCAAAGCCAGATTTGGACGTTAGTTGGCTGAAGGCTAAAAGTGGCTCTTGATCACTGAGCTGAATTACCTTTTAACACATCCATCACAGCACATGTTTAAATGGTACAATTATGGCAGGGGTGGAGGGCCCTGGGATGGGGGTGCCTCAGCCTGGGTTGAGAAGTTTTTTCTCCTCCAGGCTTAGAGTAAGATTCCTAAATGGGGTCAGGCCTGGGGGCTTGCACTAGTGGCTGTTTGGGTTAATTTCTTTGGAAAGGCACCCATGAGCCCCCAGAATCAGAGCATCTATGGTGTCTACAACCAGCAGTGTCATTAATGAAGACCAGGTATGATGGTCTTCACACACACACACACACACACACACACACACACGCACGAACATGTACATGCGCACACATGCTCATTCCACCAAACAACTGCTTACCGAGGCCAAACAATTCTAGAGACTCCAGAGTCTTTCACAGTCAGTATCAAGGGGAAAGGTCCTGTGTGGGGCCAGGCAAGACGCAGCATAGCTGACTCCAGAACAACACCAGTAAGAACAAGCCCCAGGGGGCCAAGTGCAGGGCTCCTGCCTTGTGTTTGCTTAGAGTTCTGAGCAGGAGTTTGGGGTGGGAGGGGAGAGGCTTCCAGCCATTCTGCACCAGCCCTAGGCAATGGTCAGAGCCTGGGATTTGTCTGGGCTTTGCAACCCTGGAGGGCTTTGCTGCTTGCTGCAGACCCAAGAGCTGCCAGGAGGCCCCAGAAAATGCTTGAGAACAAAGAGGCAATAAACACACTCTGAATCCTTTTACCAACTGGCTTCATCCCAAACCAAAATGAGAAATGAATTGTTGGGGTAAGCTTGTGTGTGTGTGTGTGTGTGTGTGTGTGTGTGTGTGTGTGTGTGTTTGTCTTAAGCTGATGGGAAAGGAAAACAGTTTTAGATGGGAATAGTCAGTTTGGGCCATTTAAAGTTATGGTCAAATGAATATAGCCAATTTAATTTTGATAAATTGCTCCTTCCCAAAAAGCTGCTCTGATAAGCTATAAAATCTTAGCACCTCAAATTTTCATAAGTACTAACATTTCCAGGGGAAAGGCAAAGTGTTTGCTTAACTTGAAAATGTATTTTCTGAATAGGGAAGCTCATCGTTATCATCATCATCTTCATCCTTTATTAAGCACGGTTTATGAACTAGGCAATCTTCTGGAAGCTTACAGATATTATCTATCATTTTTATAACAACTCCACTGGGGTGCCATCCTTGACTCCATTTTATTCAGGACAAATTGATGTTCAGATACTCACTTTGTTCAAGATCACGCTGTTGGTACTTAAATTTACATCTTTCCGAGTCCAAAATCCACACTACTTCTGGTATACTTCCTTGTGTGCAAATTATTTGTTATTACTAATACAATGTCCTAGGGCAGATCAATATTCAGCAGTTTGATATGGGGATGACTGTCTTCTCAATGCACTGGCTTTTCGTAGAGAACTTCAGGTGGATGTGCTGTTCCCTAAGCGTGGATCCAGGAGGCAGGGGCTGGATTCCATTTCTGGTTCTCAAGGACTTTTTCCATTCTTTTTTTTTTTTTTGATAAGCTAAATATGATGCCTCTTGCCTTTATCCCTGTTTCATAACACTCGATGAATTCATATCTGCAAGTCACTCCTAATATCTAGCCATTAGGTAGTCACACATTTTGCTAGTTGTTTTCTTTGTTTTTGAATAAAGTCAGACCACATACACTTTGTTATTAACTGAGCTGAAGTTTTTGGAGGGGTCTTAAGTGAGGAGATTGGCATGGTAAGCTCACCCTCTGGAAAGCTTTTTGAGGTCTTCCTCCCACTAAGGGCTCACTACTAGGGAGGCATCAGTGTGTCCAGGAGGTTGCTTGTCCCAGTTTTGTAGGAAGAGGGTCAACCCAAGAGAAGTGTGGGAATGTAGCTTCACTCTTTTGGTAGCACAGGTAAGTCTGAACAGAAAAGTCACACTTCATATGAAATAATGGGAGCAAAACCAAGCACTGATGAGCAGTTGACCTTTTAACAAAACAAAAACAAAAAACAGCCAAGAAAACTTTCAGAACTTTTCTAATATGATTATTTGACCAAAATAAATTTTAGATATACCTGTTAAATTGCTGAATATGTGCCAGACCTCTGTGAGGACAAAGAAAAAGTATAATCAATGGGAAGATCTATACTCAATGATGTTTAACATTATTCAGCATTTTTTTAAAAAAGAATTTTATTTATTTATTTGAGACACAGTGTGTGTGCTTGTACAAGCAGGGAGAGGGGCAGAGGGTGAGAAAGAAGCAGATTCCCCGCTGAGCAGGGAGGCCTAGGGAGGGCTCAATCCCAGGACCCTGGGATCACGGCCTGAGCCTAAGGCAGATAATTAACCAATTGAGCCACCCAGGCGTCCACATTCAGCACTGTTTTAAGGAGATTTTTACAATGAAACCAATAATCCCCACAACAATTATGATCCTTTTCCAGATGAGGAATCTGGGTGCAGACAGAGAAGGCAAGCAACTTGTCCAAATTCACTAAATGGTTCTTTGACTCCATTGTTCATACTTAGTTCATTTATTCATTCATTCACTCAATATTTATTGGCTGTGATGTCTGGGTGCTATTCTCGGCACTGGAGGGAAAGGGTATACAACCCCAAAGGTGACCCCTATGCCCCTAGTCTTTGTGTTTGAGTCAGGGGTGACTCTCAAACTGCATGTGTCATGTTTAACATAACATCCATACCTTCTGCAGCTCTGGGTGTGACAAGTCACACTTCTGAAGTGGTGGTGAATGCTGCATCTTTGTAGCAGGTATTTGTTTTAGTAAATTGATTGTACATCGTGAGTTCCAGGGTAACAGACGTTGGAGCCTTTCTCTTATTGCACCTCATATGGATGTGAGTGAGAAGGTGTTTAGTAAATATTGGCTCTTTTTTAAGATTAGGAAATTATTGGTTCCTTGCAAATGAAGACTTTTGGACTAATGGAGCACAAAGTGCTCGAGTTTCAACCAGAGAGACAGAGGGGGACTCAGGAGGGATGAAGGCCTGAAGCAGAGCTCTCAGCGTGGATGCCTTGGTTCAGTCCTATATACACTGCGGACTGCTTTCTGGATTTGTGTGGGTTTGGTTTGAGCTGTACTCAGTAAAGGATGGTAACCGTGGGGACACTCTGAGCATCCAGAGGCCTTTCTCCCTTTGATGTTAGCTCCCAGTGCTTCTTGCTATCTTAGCAACAAAGACCTCTGAGGGCAGAGATTCTAGTCTTCTCCCTTGCCCAGTTCCTCAAAGAACTGGTTTGTTTAAGTACTGGCCAAATGTTGAATGGGTTAAGTTGAAAAGATCCCAGGACCAAGAGTCATGATAGCTAGTTTCTGGTCTTAGTAACTCAGGCCAGTTTGTCCGGGTCTCTGGGCCTCTGTATCCTCATCTATAAAATTAGGAGGCAAGTCCCCTCAAACTCAGACAATTGCAGATGCTCTGTTTTCCAGGAATTCTTATTTGTAACAGTAGATATGGAAAGTCCATAACTTACATTTTACCTCTGCCTCATAGCAAGCCCTATGGAAAACTCCAAATGGAGACAGCTCTGACTTTCTATAGAGTGCTGAGGGGCTGCAGGTTCTTTGTCAGGAAGAAGGAGATTTCATTATTCTTATTATTACAATCATCTATCATTTATTGAACCCTTAGAATATTCCAGGCGTTTTGCTAAGTGAGTGCTTTATGTATATTTTCCCCCATTAATCTCTGAAACAGAACTATGATTTGGCCCTTTCATTTTCCTCATTTTATAAACAAGACAACCAAGGCTCAGAAAGATTAACTCAAGCAGGCTTATAAACTAACAAGTGATAGACATGCACATGTACATGCATGTATATGGGTGTATGTATGTGCAGGTGTTGATATCTTGGAGTGAGAGTATCTCTTTTTTCCTTTTATTTGTCTAACTCTGCAGTGGGAAGGTCTGTCCATCCCCCAGAGAATACCAGACTCTGGCAAAGATCCATAGCTTAAACAAAACCCCTTCCTGTCAGACCCACTGTCTTAGTCCGTTCAGGCTGCTATGAAAAATACCACAGACTGGGTGGCTTACAAACAACAAACATTTATTGCTCTCAGTTCTGGAGTCTGGAAGTCTGAGATCAGGGTGCCAGCATGGTTAGGTTCTAGTGTAGGCCTTCTTCTGGGTCACAGACTTCTCATTATATCCTCATTCGGTGGAAGGGGCTAGGGAGTACTGGGTTTCTTTTATAAGAACACTAATTGCATTCATGAAGTCTCCTCTTTCACGACTTAAGCACCCCAAAGGCCCTACCTTTTAATACCGGCATCTTTGGAAGTTAGGATTTCAACATGAATTTGGGGAAGGGGGGACACAGTCAGATTCTAGCCCCTGCCTAAGCCAAGCCAAAGTGTGAGGAGAACTAGATGCTTTCCACAAAGGTGAAGAGAAATGAAGGCCAAGTCCAGATCCTCACTAACTGACTTCTCTGGCATGAAGAGCCTCACTGAGCAGGGGCATCAGTGATCTGTCAAAAAAGAACCTGAAATGATTCCCAGAGGGGAAACTGGGGTTGTTAAAACTCCTGAAAATTTTTGTGACCCTTATTTCCAGTTGCTTAAAATGCCTTCCCATAAAAGATACAATTTCACTCAATTCTTCAATCTCAAGATTGTAGCCATCTTCAGAGGAGGGCACATATTCAGGCACCCTTCAGACCTGGATTTCAAAAGGATTTGTCTTGCTTTCTGTTAACATTAACAAAGCTGCCATTGATGAAAACCAAGGGCATTAAAACCCAGGGCACATCCACCGCCATGGGGGAATTAATCAGATGATCACTTTGAGAAATGGGCCTCCTGTTGGGACACACCGGCCAGTCTCCTTAGAACGTGTCCATGATTTCATTACAAAACCATTCATTCCATCTTGTGTAGAGATTTCTCTTGGGAACTCACACATACAAAATGGCCTCTGCTGGTAGGACAGCCTTCCTTGGACAATGTATTTGCTGTGTTGTTTCACAGAAGAAACAGCATAGGCCAAAGAATGCACGTATCATAGTTTGGTGGCTGGAACACCTTGGTGGAGAGCACCCAATAAACTCAGGGGTGCTGATAGGGCTGTATTTATGTCAGGTGTGGGCCCAAGGCTCCCTGCCCGCCCACTGCCTATTCACAATACCCCCATCTAGTGTCACTGGACAGGGCCTCCAGGCCTACTTACTAAATGAAATTATCATGCACCTTCTACCTGGGTTTTCAATGTGCTTTGTTTTACCACTGCTGCTGGGTGTGCAAAACAACTGCTGGTGCCTCATATGTGCCTCAGCTTTGTTCCCCTGAGCCCAGTGTAAACTCTGTTCAGCCCCTGCAGGCCTCTCTGAACCTCACAGTCTGAGTTTAAGGGGATTGGAGAGCTTGCATTCTCATTCCACACACAAGGGTGAGGAGGAGCAGAGAACTTCAGTACATGGCCAAGGTTCCAGTTATTTGTTGTCAGAGCCAAGACCAGAAACTAGCGATCATGACTCTTGGTCTTGGGACCTTTGCATTTATTCAGTCCAACATTTGACAAGCACTTAAGCCAGTTCTTTAAGACTGAGAATGGGGGGATCCCTGGGTGGCGCAGCGGTTTGGCGCCTGCCTTTGGCCCGGGGCGCGATCCTGGAGACCCGGGATCGGGTCCCATGTCGGGCTCCCGGTGCATGGAGCCTGCTTCTCCCTCTGCCTGTGTCTCTGCCTCTCTCTCTCTCTCTGTGTGACTATCATACATAAAAAAAAAAAAAAAAGAAGACTGAGAATGGGGAGATGAAGGGGGGTCTCTGTCCTGAGGAGGTCATGGTCTTTGTTGCTATGACTGCAAGAAGCACTGAGAGCTAACATCCAACGGAGGGAGACCTCGAGATGCTCAGAGAGAGAGCCTCCTCATGGCATCCATCCTTCACTTAAAGCAGCTTAATCCAAATCAGCACAAATCCAGGATTCATGGAATAAAACCACTGGTGAATAAGGTCAGAGTGAGACCTGGGCCAAGGGAACCAACACGGAGCCTTCTTATTCCTCCTGAGAGGCACGCTGAAGAGCGGCCCCAAGTGACAGCCGTGGGACTCACGGCTGGGCCTTGCCCCCCACACCAGCACCGCCTGGGATGAATCACACACCAGAGAACAACAGGGCTATTTCTTGAGAGTCATTTGTCAAGTTGACATCCCTGCCTAGAGTTATTTAGGGCTTTCTAAAGACACTTCTTTCCCTCCCTGGTGCAGGAAGCACCTGTGAGGCTGTTGAGTTGTGGTTTCGCTCAATAGCACTTTGATATCCCTTACGGCCATCAATTACCCTTCTGTCCTTGCTGGCCGGGCTTTGGCCAATATAAAGATAGGAAAACTTACAGAGGATGGTGAAGAGGAAGAGGATGGTGGGTTCCTCTGGGATTTGAGGCCAGACACTGTCTGGAGGTGGGCTTCTTGCTGATTTCTGTGGGGTTCCTCTAGGCCAGGACCGTCTGCATCCTTGGCTGGCTGGGCTTGGGACGTCACTGCAGTGCTCCTGTGAGACCAGGCCTCCCTCCTGGAACACAGCTGTGCTCCTTGCCAACTACTTAGAGAAAAAGCAGGCCTGTAGGATGAATGTAGCTGGAGCAAAACTGGTCCTCTGATTCAGGTAAATGACTTCAGGGAGAGGGAAGTTGGAAAGAAGTCAGAAGAGAAGAACGCAAGTGACCAGAAGACTTGGTGAATGGGCCTCTGTAAGTGGTTAGGGGAATCAGACTTGTTGAGCCTAGGGAAGGAAAGAGTGAGCTAAGAACCAGCTTTGATTACAGGGAGAATAATTGTGCAGAGATTAGTGGTCATTTCCACCGAAAATATGATGTGGGTTACAGATGCTGAAATTGCTGCCTGAGGATTTTGTTCAGTGTGTGCTGGCCTGTCTGGGCTATTGTATTGTTCTTATTCATGAGGTGGGGGGGTGGCTCCTTCCTTGGAGATTTGCATGAATGAAAATGACATCCTCCCAGCTGGACTGGTTTAAAGAAAGTTTTAATGGCACATGGGTCTCTTCCCTTCAGTTCACACTGCCCAATGGCCCAACTCAACCCTTATGTCTTAATCGGTTTGGCAGACTCTTGATTGGTATCCAGACATCCCACCCCTGACCATCCAATCCGTTTTGCACACTGAGGTTCCATTAACCTTCCTTAAATTTGTCTTGGGTTATGGCAATGTCCTGTTCAAAAAAAAATGTTTATGCTTCATTTATTCCTTCAACAAATACTGAGCACCTATTGTGTTGAGCACCTATTATGTGTCTGGTGCTATACTAAGCTTTGTGCATATGCTATGGCACAAAATGCAGTACAGCCTTAGGGAGGTCACTAAGCCTTCATAGCCTTGTCCCAGAATTTTTAAAGGCCACCACTATCTGGTTTTAATATGTCTTTCTGACTTTATAGCCACTGCAAAGACTTCTCTTCTATGAGCCTGGTTGACTCACCACACCCAACTCACTGTGGGCCTTGCCCGTTGCCACTACTGATGCACTGAATACCCTCATCCAAAGCCTATGTCTCCTTTGGAGCTAACACAGTCTCCCCTCCTTCAGCTGGACCTCTGTCATCACCTGGGTTTAGGAATTCTCCAGCATGTTAGCCCCCACAGTGCTTACTTAGCACTAGATACTTTCTTTCTTTCTTTTTTTTTTAAATTTTTATTTATGATAGGCACACAGTGAGAGAGAGAGAGAGAGAGAGAGGGGCAGAGACACAGGCAGAGGGAGAAGCAGGCTCCATGAACCGGGAGCCTGATGTGGGATTCGATCCCAGGTCTCCAGGATCGTGCCCCGGGCCAAAGGCAGGCGCTAAACCGCTGCGCCACCCAGGGATCCCAGCACTAGATACTTTCTGCCTGAGTACAGATAGCAAACTGGGCTGCTGATGAGCCTACTCTGACCACTGCTGCCTTCACTCATTGTGGGACAGGATCTGAGAGAGATCATGAGCACCTGGACTTTCCCTCCCTATCCAAAGCTCTGCTGTGAGCTGTGATGGGGGTAGGCAGGTGGGGGGAGGTGAGAGGGAAGTGAGGAGGGTGAGGGGAGTGGTTGGCCTGGGCATGCAGAATGTTCTACATCATGAAGAAAAGGTCAAGGATATTGCATCTCTGAACTTAAAGGGGAGAAAGGCTCTTGAGACTGTTTAATAAAACAACCTCATTTTACAGATGTGGAAACTGAGTACCAGAGAAACGGATTTACCCAAAGTCACAAAGTAAAAGTCATAGCCTGTTTTTCTGATTCGTCCAAAGTCACGAAGTAAAGTCATAGTCATAACATCAAGTCTGTTTCCCTTGTCCGCTAAACTATCTATCTTGTCTTTATTTGGTCCGGTGGCTAGAATCCTAAAGAACCTAACACTTCAGGAAACACATGAAAGAAATAGGAAATGTGTTAGTTTCTTACTGTGGCTGCAACAATCATAAACTTGGTGGCTTAGACAACCCAAATTTATTATCTTGCAGTTCTGTAGGTCAGAGGTCCAACATGGGTCTAATGGAGCTAAAACCTAAATGTTTGCAGGGCTTCCTTCTTCTCTGGAAGCTCCAGAGAATAATCTGCTTCCTTGCCTTTGCAGTTGCTAGAAGATGCCTCTGTTCTTTGGGTGATGGCTCCCTTCTCCTGGCTTCTGAGCCAGCAGTGGTGTGTGGAGTCCTCCTCACATTGCATCACTCCATTTCCTCTCCTGCTTCCTTCTTCTATTTTGAAGGACCCTTGGGATTACATCGGGCTCCCCAGGGTAATCTTCCTATCTTCAAGTCAGCTGAAAAGCAGCCAGAATTCCTCTTTGTCACAGAACATAACATATCCACAGTTTCCAGGGATTAGGATATAAGCATCTTTGGTTTTTTTTTTTTTTTTTTCCTGCCTATCACTGGAAGGGAGTAGGAAAATGAGAACAAAGATCAGCTCTTTCTCTTGCTTTCTTGACTTCTCTAATTCTCTGTGGCCAGAAAAAGGCAATTTGAAGATATTTTAGACCTCTGTATTCAACCCCAGGCTTTTCTTCTCAGCTGTGATTTGGTTAGTATAGCCAAGACACAAATGAAAGGAATAAAAATGCCAAAATTTATAGAAAAGGAAGCTCACAAATGTTGTCTAACATGGGATGAGGAGGAAGGGAAGGCTTACTAGTTTCTAAGGACTTGTGAATTCCCAGGCTTAAAGGGTATGGGCTTACATTGCCAGAGTGGGGTGTTTAAATGAAACATCCAGATGGAATCCCCTAGTACAAGGTTTGCTGATCGTTCTAATCAGTAAGAGTGGTGGTGTGAGAAAATGTCCTGAACAATTTAAGGAAAGAACCAACCAACTTCAATTTGGGATGGCTTCATAGACTCACATCCTCTCACAGACTAAAGGACTTTTAAGAGTTTCTTTGTCCAGCTTCGCACCTAGTGCAAGACCCTCTACCTGTACAAGATCTTTCACCATCCATCATCACCCTTCTTTGTAAAGCTCTGGCCAGAGATGGGAAATCTAGATTCTCTTAGATATTCTCCAATTCTCTGGCTCTATAATTTTTTGTGAATCCCAAATTTCATCTCTAATTACTTCTTGGTATTGGTAGGAAAATCAGACAAAGCATCCCCACCTCTTCCCCACCAGGATGGTAGGATGTTGACTTGTTGTTATATCTTCATGTAAAGGGTCCAAGAAACCTTAGACCACATGTAGTATTTCTCACAAATGGGGCTGCGAGGATAGGGAGGAGTCATCTGCCAGTAGACCTGGTGGCTTCATGGAATTCTTTTCCTTAGTTGCTATATTAACTGCTATTTAATCTGCCTAGAATTTCCCACCCCTCTTGTGATAACAGAGATCAACTGTCCTCCTGGCTGCATGGGAGACATGACCTAGGAGAGCTGATCACATACCTCATGTGGTTAGCCCTAGTGAATGGGCCAATCAGCATCTCATTTTGGATTTTTTTCCCAGCCCCTAGGGGGAACGGGAGGAAACACCTATGTGCTCAGATCATGAGCTATGGGGAGGTGAGCTTTGCCCATGGCCGTGTCCCCACCTCCATGGAGGATCTGGTCTGGGAAAATAGCATCAAGCAAGAGCAAAAAGGAGAGAGAATGAGAGTCCTGAGGATATCCCTCAATCCAACTGTCTTTTTCGTTTTTGTTATATGAACAAATAAATTTCCTTTTAGGCTTATGCTGGCTTAAGATGTGTTTCTTCCATTTGTAACCCATGAGTCCTGAATAATTTAGGTCCTTTCTCAGTTTTCCTCTTTCCTAGAAATGCTGAAAAGTGAACTAAAAATCAGAAGCTATTAGCGTCAGAGTCCAGCCTGTCCATTATGATTTGGGGAAGAGTCAGAAGAAAGAAGGGACAGGACATCATTCAGGTGAGACAGATTCTTATCTGTGAGGTCCAGTGAGATGGAATCCATAGGTGATGCATGGGGTCTTGCTACCTCTGCTCTTTCTGGACCTCTATTGCTTAAAATAAATTATGACTCCAAACTCACATAGATTCAGCCCCAAATTGGTGTCCCAAAGTGAGTGTTTTTCTATTTTGGTGTCAATCAGAGATTTAGAGAGTACTCAGTAGATTCACTGGTAAACACAATATTTTGGCAGCAGAGGGAGAAAAAAAAAAAAGAAAAATAGGGGGAGGGAAGCGAACAAAGTAGCAGGAGAACTAAGAAGAGAGAGAGAGAGAGATGACTCCATCAGCAAAATGCTGACTGAATATCTCCTATGTGTGTAAGGTTGTGCTAGTTTCAACCTGTCATTCCAAAGCAACAAGCAGAAACCTTATTTGTGACGACAGACGCTAAGAGATAGGTGTGTCTGGTGTATGAAAAATGCACACCCAGGTATGAATGGCAAGCAGCAAAGTAAGTGGACAATTACTCATGAAGGCTGTTAAGGAAGGAACAGGATGAATGGGCCATGTTTAAACCAGAAGTTAAGTTAAAACATATGGAAAATGTTTTTTTGATATTCACTTAGAGCCTGGAACAGTCTACACGAAGAGGCTGTGGCGTCTCCTGTAGAGTGAGGCTGCTGAGAATAGTTTAGACTGCCTCATGGCTGCTTCACAAGCTTGATTACAGGCCTGCATCTCTGCCCTTCACATCTGCTTTTCAGTAACAGCATGGGGGGAAGGCAAGCTGTAAAAGGCTTTTGCTTTTTTTTTCCTGGCGGACTTTGTTTCTCATGTTTGTTTTGTGAAGAAAAAAACATATATATAGTGCAGTAAACAGTTGAACAAAATCTACACAGTTTTGTCCACACTTTTAAATGCCCCCAGATTTGGATATAGTGTTTATTTTTGTAGCTCGAAAGTCAGAATGCATCTGGAAGGTCAGAAGATAGCTGAACTTTTGACTCTGCCCTTCAGCTCACACACTTTTGTGCATTGTTTTATCTTCAAAATGGGAAAACGAGGAACCATTCTTCAGCCATATCTCGCTCACAGAGCCTTTCCCCTCCTGTAGACTGTGCCACCACCCGCAAACTGGAAAACACCCCAGGAAACCATCACACCATTGTGAAAGGACTAATCGCCACACAACACTTGCTTTTCCTTCCTGGACTGCGTCACGGGCCATGGCTGTGTGGTTCCCACATTGTTTCTGTCATGGTCCCAAGGAGCATAACTCTTAATCCAGGGTCTGGGCAGGACAGCCTGTCTCAGCACGAGCTCTTATGTAAGTGGCTGTGGGGAGAGCTGGCAATAAACAAACATTTTTCCAGCCCTTGTTTTCCCTGCAGCCTTGAAAAATTTCTCTCTGGGGTTGCTGCTGCACTCCTGCAACACGATGGCAAATTCCCAGCTTAGAAATATCTTGCGCTGCATTTCTAGATTCTAAAATCAGAACAGAGCGATCCAAGTGTTCAAAGAAACTGAATTATTGCGGGATATTTAGATGGATTTCTCTAAAAGGGGATTTGAGGCAGCATTTCAGAAAGCTCATCCACAGGTCTGTGCCACTGGTACCTACTGGTAAATTCCATCATCACTTCAGGGCCACAGATGGGGAGCAAGCAGATGATAGGAATGAACCTGGTCATGGAAAAGTGATTTCATGGCTACCAAGTCTCATCCACCAGTGTCAAAGTCAGACCTACTGCATGAACAAAATACACACATATTACCAGAACAACGAGGCCGAGAATTTGTAGACCCCTTTTTCCTTGGGCCACTCTCTTTTTTTATTTTTATTTTTATTTTATTTATTTATGATAGGCACACAGTGAGAGAGAGAGAGAGAGAGAGAGAGAGAGAGAGAGAGAGAGAGAAGCAGAGACATAGGCAGAGGAAGAAGCAGGCTCCATGCACTGGGAGCCCGACGTGGGATTCGATCCTGGGTCTCCAGGATCGCGCCCTGGGCCAAAGGCAGGCGCTAAACCGCTGAGCCACCCAGGGATCCCCCTTGGGCCACTCTCACTTAGAAACTCAAAGAAGGAACAGTTTACAATAGTGGCCTCAAAACACTCTGCCTCTTACTCCCATTATTGAATTTAGTGGACATCCCACCCAAGTAGGTAATATCCTGCATGAGCACCAAGACAGGCTCCCAGCCCACTGGGGTACACTGCTGGAGGCGAAAGCTCCTGTGGTGGACATGGATGTCACCTGTGAGGTTACCTGGCCTCAGCTGCTTGTCCAAAGTGGTCATGGTCATGTCCTCCTGCCCACCCCCCATAATAGTCTCCACCCCCAACCTAAATAACTGTGCTCTCAGTTTCCCAACAGTGGTTGGATGCTCTTTGGGCACTCCCTGTGCTGAAGGCCAAGATGGCTGCTCTGTATCTCTGAGTAACTCAAATCATTTCACTATGAATTACCAAGTATGTTTGTTATTTGGGGGAATTGATAGTGATGGGAAGCACATCCACAGTTTCTTTCAGATTTCTTTGAGTCTATGGAGACCCCTGGAAGAGAATTTATTGCCTATAGCCTGAACACATTGCTACACATTCAAGAAGGCTTTATTTTGCTTGTTGGCAAGCCTGGGTCTGTGGCCATACTAATCTCATTTCTTTCATCATTGTCTCCACAACATCCATAAAACTAAGATAGAGCCATCTGGAAAGGGAATACCCTTCCCAAGGCCACTTGGCTGTCTTTGAAGACAGGGAACTAGGGTTGGTTGCATAATTTGCAGGGCCTGATGCAAAATAAGAATGTGGGTCCCCTTTGTGAAAATTATTAAGAACTTCAAGACGGCAAGAGCCAAGCATTAAACTAAGTGCAGGCCCCAGGCAAATTACACAGGTCACATGCCCCCAGAGGTATGATGTGTGTAGCTTTTATTCAAAGCCTCGAGTTATCAGAGTGGAGTAGCTAGAGGAAATAAGTACTTTGCGTGCCCTGTAACAAAGTCTAAGGCAGAGTGACATTGAGTGGTGGCTTCTTCTTCTTTTTATTTTTTTAATTTATTTATTCATGAGAGACACACAGATGGAGAGAGAGAGAGAGAGAGAGAGAGCAGAGACATAGGCAGAGGTAGAAGCAGGCTCTGTGCAGGGAGCCTGATGTGGGACTCGATCCCAGGACTCCAGGATCATATCCTGAGCTGAAGGCAGATGCTCAACCGCTGAGCCACCCAGGTGCTCCTAGGTGGTGGCTTCTAATGGGGAGTCTTGTGGGGTCGCTATGAATCACAGATACCATTCTAAGTACTTCCACATGTAAAATCATTTCATACACATACATACATATATATATATATATATAAATAATCTACATCTACTAAATCATAAATCCTCACAGCAACCATACAAAAGAGGCACTATTGTTTACCACTGCTTTATAGATGAGGACACTGAGGCACAACAGAACTTCAAAAAGCATTGACTGAATGATAGATTCTCAGCTTTCTGATGCTGACTCTCTATTCTTCTATCTACCTGGAGCTGACTGCATCATGCTAAACTCATGGGCAATGGCTGTGTATGCCACAAAACAAATTTATTCCTACACAAAGATGGGTGCTACCCATATATTCATTCCCATAATCCAGGGTACACCTCCTTCGGGAATTAAGGTACCTGGGATGACTGAAGAAAAAATTAGAAGGTTTCTCAGTGAGCACAGAATCAAAACAAAGCTAATTGCCTAATCTCAGGGGGGATGTCCAGCAGACTAATACAACATCTGGGAAATCATCCTTCTTGTGCTTAATGCCCTTCTTCCTGGTGGACAGAGTGCTCCTGTCTGTTGAGCACAGGGTTTCTCTCTGGCACATGGTATTGTCTGGGCCAATACCATGCCAGGCAAGTTACATTACAACTGAATGGCTTCTCCCTTTCTTTATGTTGTGTTCTGATCTGGGATTTGATCCCAAATGTCAAGATTCCAGCAGTAACTTATTTACAAACCAACTCTGAGGATCCCCAATCCACAGGAGGACTGTTGCTTTCTACCTGTTTCCACTTCCTTGGGTGAACGGAATCTGGGCCTCTATGTGCTGCCTGAACTTAGCATTTAGGTGCTCTAAAGAAGAGTTGAATGGTAACATGTTAAAATAGATTATGTTAGTTCCACTAGGAATTGAAGATAAATATGCCAGGCTGGCCCCTGGGATGTAAGCTAACTCCCTAAAGGCTCTTACCCGACTGGCATTAAATAATTCAACAACGAAACTACACTTGAGTAGGTTTCAAGTGGAACAGAGGAAATAGTCGTAAAGTAAATGACTTTTGCATCATTCGGGAATTCATTCTTTTTTCGTTTTGCTTTGTTCGGTACCCCTCCACTTGAAAGTTGTCTTCTCATTGCCAAACATTGGGGTGATTCATAAAACCAACTTCTGATGTAAAGAGAAACTGCTAGAGGTGATTTTGAAGGGCATCTCTGGAAGCCAGTTTAAAGAGTAGCATGACTGAATTATGAAGACGATGATGGCAATGATTGTGAATAACATTAAAAATAATTTTACACACAGGTGGCAAGCATTGTGCTAACTGAATAAAAACAACCCTATGAGATTATTCCCATTTTACTGAGAAAGAATGAGTTTGGGACCAGCAATGGTTATAAAGATAAAGGTGATGATTCTTAAATCCTGAACTAAAAGCAGTAAGAATTGGCTACAATTGGAAGCTTGTCCGGGTTGGAAGAGATGGTTCCAGGGAGACCAACATGGGCTGGATACTTGTGGGGCACATGGAGGAAGACCAGGGACCACAACTAGCCAACCAATACACATGGAGGAAGGTCCTAAAAGGATCTGGGTGGGGAAAGGACCAGGTCAGGTCCTTCTTTCAGTTTAGGCCCACCTGGGTGAAGCCCTGAAATCCCTTACAGAGAGAGGATCAAAAAGCCCACCAGGACCTCTTACTCTCGGGCTAGGTATGGATTTGAATCCTAACTGATTGTATGTGCTCATTTATGCTCAAGTTAACTGTTGAGTAGATTGGTTAGATGGCATTCCACAGTGTGGATTTTGCCTCTCTTTCCTAATTTCTTTTGCTCTATCACAAACTCCAGGTAATAAAACCCTCTCAATGCTGAGAGGCAGAAGCCAGCTGAACCCCACTTAGTCACTTAGTCTTCTGTGCCTCCCTTGGGAGGTGGTTTAATCATACCCATTTGTAAAAGAGGAATTGGTGGCTCAGACATATTCAGTAATTTTCACAGCTACGTACTTCACAGGTGAGGGTTCAGACCTTGGCCTCCGTCTCTCCGGCTCTTCCCTTACACTGGGGAGTCAGGCACACTGCCGCACTCAAACACAAGCAGTTCACCAGGCTTATTCCTGTCTTCAGCGTGCCTCCTACTACTCTGCCTTCCTGTAGCTGCCCCTGGGCTCTAAGCCAAGTACACCATCTCCTTTAGCTCACTGCTTTGTCTACGCATATGCAGTTACTGAGAAAAGCAAAAATATGACTGGGATGTCCTATCTACATTTTTATGTTCAAAATCAGTTATTTGAAAGCAATGTCAAAATACAGTAGTAATAATAATAATAATAACAACAGTTCACAGTTAAAGCAGGAAATACAATAGTGCTTCTATAGCATCTACTATGCGTTAGGTACTGTTTTAAGTGTGTGATATTAATTCACTTTGCCCTATATCTTCATAAAGCAGTGTGTGTGTGTGTGTTAAAGAATGCTAGAATTTCAGTTTTCTTCTCCAGTCTTCAAACCTCTCAAAATGAATTTTAGCAGGGCCTGACCTAAGTAGAACCGGTTCTAACCTGTGGCTCCAAAACGATCCCACTCTAATGCCTACCTCTTTGGCAAAGTGGGGGGCCAAACAAAACTCTAAGGTCTAAGTTACATCCTGCATTCCCCCAGGCCTGGTCTCCCTGGGAGTGTTTCTCACAGTCTGTGGTTCTTTCTTTCCTTCCTTTTGCTTCCTCCCCTGTCACCACAAAGTCTTTCTTTTTCATCTTGAAGAGCCACATGCTAATTACCAAACACACCAACATAGCCACTCTCCTGGGGCTTTCAGGGCCAAGACTCCCTGCTTGCGGAACACTTGTAGCTTTCTCCCACCATGGAAGGGTCATGCCACAGAGCCATGAGAGACACATGTGGGCAGACAGAGGGGAGAATCTGGCTCCCAGGTCCAACAACATGCAAAATCAAGCTCTGGGGAGTAATTCCCCTCATAAATCTCGGCTTTAACTACAAATTATTTAGACTATCCAGTTTCACTTCCTTCTCCTCTCCCATCAGATTCAGAGGATTTCAGACTTAAGAGAAACATTGAATCTGAATTAAGAGTCATCAGCTTGATCATCTCTAAATCTCTCCTTTCACAGAGGAAGCCTAGGAGTGGGGAGATGTGGGGGCAAGGGGTCCCTGGGGCAGGGATCAGAACATGTCTACAGATCAAAAGGAGCCTGCCACGCCAAACTGGATTTGGACTTACTAATGTTGAAGATGGTACCACCCAAATGAAAGACAAAAGGCTGTGATGTTACTGCCCTTCATAACTGTCCTGCGTGGTACCCTTCCGGAAGTTTGAAACAGGAAATAAACAAGCTTTCAGGGGTTACAGCAAGACAGTAATGACAGCTTTGGAGTGCAGCTGCAGCCACTTTCTGTGATTAGACCTCTGTCCCTCCCTTGGCCTTGGCAATGGGTCTAGGGCGCTATTTGATCCCTAGGCTTTCATTCCACCCAGTTCAAGTACCTGCTTGCAGGTTTTTCCTTGCCCAGCACACAAACAAACTTTAAATGACAAAAACACTGCCAGTGTTTTCCAAGGCAGGCCTGAGGCGGGGATTTCCCAGAATTTGTTATGAGAGGCAACCTGCCTCCCAACCAATTCCAAAGGAGCCAGGAACCAGGTGGAAAAGCCTTGAGTCAGGCCTAGAGAATTTCAGTTTCAACACCCACTCAGCAAGAGGCTGTTTAATTATACGTGTTACCTTCAATGAAAAGGTCACCCACCCTGTAGTAAATGATTAATTGTTGGCTGCTTCACATACTGTTCTGAGTCTAATCCCTTTACATTTCTGGTTAATTTTTGTAGGAAAACAATGATGCGCTTCATTTTCTTTTATGAAATGGTAACCACAGTCGCCAGTCAATTGGTGAGCTTGCTCCATTTGACGGATCTTTTGCAAACAACTCTGTGACGGGTTGAAGGGTAGGGATGGGCAGCATCATACCCAATTTGTTGTTCCAAATCTGCTGTAAGTGGCTCACTCAAGTCAAACATTCACTGACTGATTGGAAATCAGTTGACTAATCCTTGTGGTCTACACACAGAAGGAAGAAAATACGCAGGCTTCTAGAGAGAACATTCATTGACACCACACTGCTACTGCATTCAGGGTCTTCCAGTGACAAACTTGCTGTCCTCAGCCCTTAGGGTGACTGACCCAGGAAGATCAGAAGGTCCCTTTGTAGGGCCTGTCTTAGGACACCTGAGTCTAAAATAATGCTTAGCCCTGTCACACTTGCTGGTTTTCCTCTGATGGTGATGGCCAAAGGGACAGAGAAGTGTTGCTGAATTTGACCTATAACACATGCCACAATTTAGCGCCTTCATTTCCCTCAAGAGCATGGTTGTTAAGAGTCTAATTTGTTGGGGATTACTTTTAGGGGAGATAAGGGGAATGATGGATTGGTAGATAGAGGGACCGTCAAATGCACTGTGATAATTTCTTCACCTTTTTTCCTATCTGGGACTCATTCAATATCTGTTGGAAGCTCCTTAATAACCACAGGCATATCATTAGTACCTGTATCCAGGAGACAACCCAGTTAGCTTAACAACTGTGGGAGCATTTATGAACATTAAATATTTATTCAGATTAAGGATAGAAATAGAAATAAATTTTAAAAATTTAAATGCTGACAAACCCTACAAACATCACACCCCACTCCTCCATCCCCCATAGCATACCGTTTCTATTAACTAATTGCCTCTGTGAGATTTCTGTTCATGTCTTTTGCCCATTTCATGATTGGATTGTTTGTTTCTTTGGTGTTGAGTTTAATAAGTTCTTTCTAGATCTTGGAAACTAGCCCTTTATCTGATACATCATTTGCAGATATCTTCTCCCATTCTGTAGGTTGTCTTTTAGTTTTGTTGACTGTATCCTTTGCTGTGCAAAAGCTTCTCATCTTGATGAAGTCCCAATAGTTCATTTTTGCTTTTGTTTCTTTTGCCTCCGTGGATGTATCTTGCAAGAAGTTACTGTGGCCGAGTTCAAAAAGTGTGTTGCCTCTGTTCTCCTCTAGGATTTTGATGGAATCTTGTCTCACATTTAGATCTTTCAACCATTTTGAGTTTATCTTTGTGTCTGGTGCAAGAGAGTGGTCTAGTTTCATTCTTCTGCATGTGGATGTCCAATTTTCCCAGCACCATCTACTGAAGACACTGTCTTTCTTCCAGTGGATAGTCTTTACTCCTTTGTCTAATATTAGTTGACCATAAAGTTGAGGGTCCACTTCTGGGTTCTCTGTTCTGTTCCATTGATCTATGTGTCTGTTTTTGTGCCAGTACCACACTGTCTTGATGACCACAGCTTTGTAGTACAACCTGAAATCTGGCATTGTGATGCCCCCAGATATGGTTTTCTTTTTTAAAATTCCCCTGGCTATTCGGGGTCTTTTCTGATTCCACACAAATCTTAAAATAATTTGTTCTAACTCTCTGAAGAAAGTCCATGGTATTTTGATAGGGATTGCATTAAACGTGTAAATTGCCCTGGGTAACATTGACATTTTCACAATATTAATTCTGCCAATCCATGAGCATGGAATATTTTTCCATCTCTTTGTGTCTTCCTCAATTTCTTTAAGAAGTGTTCTATAGTTTTTAGGGTATAGATCCTTTACCTCTTTGGTTAGGTTTATTCCTAGGTATCTTATGCTTTTGGGTGCAATTGTATATGGGATTGACTCCTTAATTTCTCTTTCTTCAGTCTCATTGTTAGTGTATAGAAATGCCATTGATTTCTAGTGTATAGAAATTTCATTGATTTTGTATCCTGCCACGCTACCAAATTGCTGTATGAGTTCTAGCAATCTTGGGGTGGAGGCTTTTGGGTTTTCTATGTAGAGTATCATGTCATCGGCGAAGAGGGAGAGTTTGACTTCTTCTTTGCCAATTTGAATGCCTTTAATGTCTTTTTGTTGTCTGATTGCTGAGGCTAGGACTTCCAATACTATGTTGAATAGCAGTGGTGAGAGTGGACATCCCTGTCTTGTTCCTGATCCTAGGGGAAAGGCTCCCAGTGCTTCCCCATTGAGAATGATATTTGCTGTGGGCTTTTCGTAGATGGCTTTTAAGAAATCTCATAGAGGAAGACATAGACATGGCCAACAAGCACACGAGAAAATGCTCTGCATCACTTGCCATCAGGGAACTACAAATCAAAACCACAATGAGATACCACCTCACACCAGTGAGAATGGGAAAAATTAACAAGGCTGGAAACAACAAATGTTGGAAAGGATGCGGAGAAAAGGGAACCCTCTTACACTGTTGGTGGGAATGTGAACTGGTGCAGCCACTCTGGAAAACTGTGTGGAGGTTCCTCAAAGAGTTAAAAATAGACCTGCCCTATGACCCAGCAATTGCACTGTTGGGGATTTACCCCAAAAATTCAGATGCAATGAAACGCCGGGACACCTGCACCCCGATGTTTCTAGCAGCAATGTCCACAATAGCCACACTGTGGAAGGAGCCTCGGTGTCCATCGAAAGATGAATGGATAAAGAAGCTGTGGTCTATGTATACAATGGAATATTACTCAGCCATTAGAAACGACAAATACCCACCATTTGCTTCGATGTGGATGGAACTGGAGGGTATTATGCTGAGTGAAGTAAGTCAATCGGAGAAGGACAAACAGTGTATGTTCTCATTCATTTGGGGAATATAAATAATAGTGAAAGGGAATATAAGGGAAGGGAGAAGAAATGTGTGGGAAATATCAGAAAGGGAGACAGAACATAAAGACTCCTAACTCTGGGAAACGAACTAGGGGTGGTGGAAGGGGAGGAGGGCGGGGGGTGGGGGTGAATGGGTGACGGGCACTGAGGGGGACACTTGACGGGATGAGCACTGGGTGTTATTCTGTATGTTGGTAAATTGAACACCAATAAAAAATTAATTTATTTAAAAAATATTAACTAATTGCCTGACATACCTCTACAATACTGTTTTCCCCCTACCTTTTTGGCTACCTACTCTTTGATAATCTCTTTATATGACAATAATTTTATAGAAAAAAAACAATAGGATAGTCTTTCCTCTGACATGGTTGATCAAAACCAGTTTTTTTTTAAAATTTAAATTAAATAGTTGGGATGCATGAACAACTCTCACAAGGATATATTTGCTATTTATAGTACTACTCCTCAAGAGTTTGTGCCCTACGGACACAGAGAGAACTTCCTTTTTTACTACATGTCCACGAGAACTGAAATCTGTATTTGCGATTTTACACGTGTGATGACTAGAGGAATTCCCACAGACCAGCTTCTGCTTTTGTAACCTCAAATCTGGGCGATCCTCCATTTCCCATCCATTTGCAGGTCCGGATTCTGCATAATGCATTTTATCGTAGTATGACATCTGGCTGTGTGTCTTTATATCATGACACTAGATGAGTTGGTGCAGTGGGTTCTCAGAGTATTTCTAGAAGCAATCCTATGCTGACTTGAAAAGCAATAACATAACTATTATATACAAACATGATTGTGAACCATATAAATGTATCCCATTAAATGCAAACTAAATGTATCTCCAACTCACCTTCCCTTCAGCAGAATCCCAAAAATGCTGTGGCAACTTGCGCAGGGGTTAGTGTGGTGAAGGGGAAGTCAGAGCAGAAGGATAGTTTTAACTGATTTCAGTGAAAATGTTTCACTTTTGCAAATTGGTCTTATAGCTTAAGTTTTATTCACAGTAATTGTGCCTCGGCTTGTATCCATTTTAAAGCCCAGTTCAGTGCTCAGCAAATAGCTGTTAATTGAAGGAATGAGGAACTCAGTCTGTAAAGGACAATGCAGAGGGATGAAAGAGGACATCAAAGGTGAGGCTACTGCTAGCCATGTGTGCACCCCAAGCAGCATCTCAGCCTAATGTGGAAACCAGGAAGCAGCCACGTGGCCAGCTGAAGGAAACTTCCAGGGATGTATCAGCTGAGAGGATCTGGTTTTTGGATCATGACATTTTCCAAAAGTACAGAGCAGTCTTGGCTGTTAGAGAATATGAGAGGGCAGCCAGGATATTCCAGAGAAAAAGATAAAAGAGGTTGAATGTGGAGAGGAAAGGATGATAATGATTATGATTTTCTTCACTAGGCCTCTGACTCCCTAAGTAATGGCAATTCTGTGTGTGGCCTAGAAGGACAGCAGGTCAGAAGTCACTTATGGGTAGTAAGCACACAAAGGTTTCTGAAGTGACCCACCAATGAATGACAGCCAGTCTGCTGGCCCTGGAGAGAATTCCTTACCAAGTCTGTGTTTCTAGGAGGCCTTTGCAGTTAGTTCTTTTCCTGGGTAAGAAAACAGGTTTACAGGGGAGGGACTGTGATCTATGAGACTTATTTGTGAGCCTCTGAGATCTGTGGCAGAGCTGGAACAAGACCTTATATTCATTACTTCCTATTCTCCAGGGTACCACTATTCTCCTGTTGGCTCACTGATTCAATGACTATGTATTAACTATGTATCGATCACACCTACAGGCCAAGTCCTGTTCTAGGACTAGGGGTACAGTGATGGACAGGACCAACAAAGCCCTTTCCCTCAAGGAGCTTCCATTTTGTGGCAGGGGGTGACAAGTAGTATACAAGCAAGTGAATAATATGTATCAGCTCCAGGTTGTGATAAGTGTTCTGGAGAAACTGAAATAGGGGTGGGATATGAGTTTTGAGAGGTGGAGGGGGGTGGTAACAGCAATTTCAGGAGTGTTTCACTTTTGGGGAGATAATACCTGGGGCTAGAATGATGAGAAGGAGGCAGGTGTGCAAGCACTCAGGCAAGGATGCTCCAAGGAGAAAGGGAACACGAAGGCTCTGAGACCAAGACGAGCTGGCACATCGGAGGGCCAGTGTGTCTGCAGCAAAGTGAAGAGGTGAAGAAAGGCAGGAGAGGAGATGAGAGGGACAGGGGCCAGACCGTGATGAGTTTTGTAGATTATGGTGAGGTTCATGGGTTTGGACAAATTAGCTTCCCTGGGTTGACAAATTGACTCTCCATATTACAATACTATGCCACATTCCTAGAAGGGTACAAAGAAGGTGACTATTGTGAATCTAGAAACCACCAAACCAGTGCTAACAGCAAGTTCAGGGACCTGTGAGGGTGAAGGAAGGGTGTGCAGATCTCAGAGGAACAATGGAGTAAAGTAAATTGGTCTCACACGATCCCTGCTGGGGCATGTTCCAAGGCACTCAAGAGAGTAATCGGGCACCAGATGCTCAGAAATAGTCTTTATAGTTTATAAAGGACACTTTGGTTATATGAACAAACAGGCGGTAGTGGGAAAAGAAAGGTTACAGAAAGGCCAATTAGAAGGTTATTTTGGTTGTTAGGCTAGAAAAGCTAGTCAATGGTAATAGACACAGGCATTTATCTTGGGGATAGAGCTGCAAAGACCTGCTGAACAACTGGAAGAAGATGTCAGAAAGAGGGGAGGAGCATGGTGTCATCATTTGCTGAAATGAGAAAGATGAGAGAAAAATAACATTTTGGTGGGAAAACTGAAAATTCTCTTTGTGTTGTTTGCAACACCTAATAATATATTAAACATTAGACAGAAGACATTAGACAGAAGATTGCAACCCAAGGAGAAATTCAGGGTTGCATTTATATATTACTGGTTTCATTGGCTCATATTGATGCTTCAAAAGTATTGTGAGTAAGCCAGGCAAGTACACAATTCAAATCTTACCATTGACCCCTATGACAAGTTAACTGGCTCTTCACTAAAAATGCTTGCTCCCCCCCCCCCCCAATAAAAGAGCTGTTGCTGGAAGCAGCTGCCCACTAGGACTCATTTCTTAGCCTCTCTTGCATTTAGGTGGGAATGATGTGACTAATGTTTCTAGGTCAAGGCATTTACAAAGCAATTATATCTTAATCAGTTTCTCCACTTCCCTGTTTAGCTGGCCGGATGCAGAAGATGTGTCCCTTGGGCAGTATTTCTCAACCTTGGCACTACTGACATTTTGGGCCAGAAAATTCTTTTTTGCAGGATCTCTCCTGTGCATTGTATATTCCTGGCCTCTACTTAGAACTGATAGGAAAAAACTACCCTAGAGGATAGTGAAGCCACAAAATGGGAAGAGACCTGAGTTTCTGAACCACTGCAGGGAGGATAGCCATTGCCTGCTGAGTAGAATCCACATTGTACTGTCACATGAACGATAAATAAACGTTTATTGTAGTAAGACACTGATGTACATTAGTAGATCTTAAACATTCACATCACAAGAAAAGAAATTTTATAACTATGTAAGGCAACAGATGTTAACTAGACTTACTGTGGCCATAATTTCTCAATATATACACATAGCAAATCATTATGTTGCACACCTGAAACTAATAAAATGTTATATGTCAATTACACTTCAGTTAGAAAAAAAAATTAAAAACCACTGCAACTCACAGGAAGAAATATATTGTGACCTTGGACACACATGAGTTTCACAGCCCAATACTGAACATTACTTTGAGCAGATGATTCTGATATAGATAGTATATTTGTATACTATCTATACCATTCAAGTTATGGCTATAAAAAGTTTGTAAGAAAATGGGAAAATGATGATTTGATTATGTTGAAAAACAATATGTTTTAACTGAGCTCTTTCCCATGGCAATCCTTGAGCACTATGTATAAAAGTCTTTTCTTTCTTCTTTCTTTTTCTTTCTTTCTTTCTTTCTTTCTTTCTTTCTTTCTTTCTTTCTTTCTTTCTTTCCTTTCTTTCTTTCTTCTTTCTTTCTTTTTTTTTCTCTTTCCTTTGCCTAAAAATGTTGTTTTTCTAATAGAAAGGAAACCTAATACCTTATTTGAAATCCAAAGAAAACCCAGGTTCTGGCCCCCACAATGATTCTGACAGACTATGTAATCTATAAAAGTGGTGTGAGGAAAATATGTTACTTCCACAAGGAATTCTGGAGGGAGAAAGAATTACATTATTTGTAGCACTTTCCAAGGGCTAGTTCTATATAAATATAAGGTATTATTTTATCTGCCTTTTATAATTAGAAGGAAAAAATATTATGAAACATTTTCTTTAAAAAAAAAAAAAAAGACTGAGTCCTGAGTAATTGCTACCATGGACATTCAATAGAGCATGGAAGTTAAGCTCAAATGGTAACCTGTTTTTCTGTCTCACACTATCTTACTTGATTAAAAAAATTCTAGGTCCTAAATCTCCAGGCAACAAGGATCCCCGAGAGCTGCAATTGAAGTAAAGGAACTAGTTTTTCTTGAGATATCTCCCTTTCTGGAGTTTTCAGTGGAAAGTTTTATGAAAAGTAAGACATAATAGAGTTAATGAGAAGGTAGAGAAGTCCAGTCTTGAAGACTCCAATTTTTCCTAGAGGACCTCACAGCTTTTCCTTTGCAATGTAATCTTGTGTGGTTACACATAACTTTGCCAATTGGTTCCAGAAGTTGGTCAACTGTTTTGATATCTCTCTGAGGAGTTATCTTTTGTTGCTCATGGCATGGACACTTCCTAAGACTGTAATTTCTTGGACTTCAATTACCTGTGAAGTCTCTTTTGGAAAGATTAAAACAACTATCAAGGGCACCATCATCTTGCTTTTCCCACCCAGATCCATTAGTGTTTCATGCCTCAGTGGATAGAAAGAGAAATTATGGAAGGTAGAAGAAAGAGATTTTAAGTAACTTTAGGCAAATGATGGAGTTGGATATAAATGGAGACAATGTATAGAGAGACATGTTTTTTATTCCAGAAGGATGATAGAATGGAACATTATCACTATCACCCATCCTAGGAACTCTCTAGCCTTGAAATTCCTGGGCACTCTTAATAGTAATAATTAATAACAACTAATAATTAATAATAATTATATTTAATATGTAAATATTAGTATATATTATAACATATTATATATAATGCTTGTAATGAAAACCATAATAGCTGGACTAAACATTTAGTGCTCTCTAAGTGATGGACACTGTGCCAAGCATTTTATGTTTCATTTTATTATTTCATTTAATCCTCACAATAATCAAAGAGGTAAATTTTACTATTACTCATTCAGGAGGATAAGTAACTTGCCCAAATACCAAAGCTAGCCATTGGCACTGTGAGGATTTGAATTTGAGTAAGTTAGAATCCAAAGTTAATGTTCTTAGCCATTATGCTATACTGCCTTCTCGATGCTCATAAGACGTCTACAGTAAACGTATACATTCTAGAGCAAGGTCTCAAGGCTAATCAGTGCTCTTTTGTAACACCTTTGTCTTTCTTAAAGAAATAATGCTTTCTCTAAAACCTAATGTACTAGATATGATACACTGTGAAAACATTACTTTTTGCTTCTTTCAAATTTGTCAGTTTATGATTGTCCCTAAGTGATCATCTATAATTCCTCTTTCTCCTGGAAATAAATCCACTTTCTACGACCTGGTATATGACCCAGGTCTAGCCACAGTGATTAGTCCAGACTTGGGCACACGATTCAGTTTGATCAATTAGAATCCTTCTCTGAGACCTTTCTAACTGGAGGTGGTAAGAAGACTCTTGCAACCTGAGCCAATAAATCTCCTTTTTTGGGGGTCTTACTTTATATTGAGCTTCTGAAAGAGTCCTGGTTAATGCAACCTAATCCGCAACTCTTCTCAATTTTTGTTTTATTGTAGGCCCTAGTACACTTTAGCTATAGGGGAATTTGGATTTGTACCAATAATACCAAAAAAAATCATTTGATATTAAATGAAAAATGAGATAAAGAGGGGGGAAGGGTACTGATAGGAAAGCATCTTCATGTTTGAGACCTAGTGTTGGAGTGTTACAGAACATAGGTCCAAGGGAAGTTATAATATTTCTTCTCGAAATATTTGTTTAAATATGGTAAGAAATTTTAACAAGGAGGAGGTGCTAGAGGAGATGCAGTCCTGCCTAAATGTGGGAGAGTCCTGAAGATTTTCTGGATCTAATCTCTACTATTTTGTGCCAAGTTTGAGGACTCATTATACTTTAGGCTTTATAAAATATTTCTCCTCTGGGTGCTTCTGTTTGCGTAAATTTTCTATATTGGGTATGCATGTTTTTCTAGTGGAAACTTTCTCCATTGTACATCTTTTTTTCCCCTAAGGACATATAAGAAAAAAATATCATCTTGTTTTTCTATCTAAATGGAGGTTTGTGCTAAACACAAAAATCTAACTACAAATAAATTATGCTCTGATCTTGAAGGATAAAATAAACACAAACCAATGTAGAGCTGCATTTTGTCAGAGCCAAATGGAACATGACGTTCAGAAGTTTCCAGTTGGGTTCCAAAATTAGAATGAATCTTGGCAAAATGTATACTCATGTCCCATTTAGGAATCTTATCATTTGAACTCATTACTGGCTACTCCACGCCTTACTCATTCCAGTAGTTCCCAGGAGGTCTGAGGACCTTCTTCCATTAGTTCTGGAGCTTCCCTAAGTCAGCTAGTTTTAACTTTGCCTAAGTTAGGAAGGAAATAGGGCATCAAAAACCCGACCAGTGATCTATGACTTGAACACCCACTTCCAGCTGCATGTCTTCTGAGAAATTCAGCTGTTGCTACAGAATGCATGCATTGAGTAGTCATCACTACTGGATTTTACAGCTTAGCCCTCTCAAAAGTATTTGGTGGTAGATGCTGAATCTAAGCCTTCTGGTTGGGCCACGAGCTCTGGTTACTATGAGAGTGTCTCTGGATTATATATTCTATAATAAATAGTTTATTTCTTGATTGGAAGCCTTCTTGGATAGGAAGTCTGGTTCAAGGGTGAGAGCACGGGAGTTCCTATCAGGAAACTCTAAAATGGCTGCCAATTAATGTCAAGCAAGGGTGAAAACTTGCTGAGCTCCCTTCCAGGGGCCAGAATGCCAAAATCCATAATCAAAATGGACTGGAAGATCTTCTGTCTGTTGTTCATAGGGCCTCTAAGCTCAGTATTTCATCTTATCTCCCACTACTCATGAATCAGAGTATAAATACTTTCATCAACCAGTGTCCTATTAGTCCCTTAACATGTTATGTTCATTCTACTTCTGGACTTCAGCTCATTCCAGTTTTTCTCTTGGAACACTTCCTTTCAGTCCACCCTGTAAATGCCATTCACTGTCTCAAGCCCATCTCACACCTTTTTACATCCTGTACCAGGCATCTCTGCCAACAATTTCAACCCATTTTGGTTGCTTGCCTCTCTCTTTTTTAGTTGCCTCCATCACACAATTACTACTTAATTAATATTCTGTCTTTTATCTTTCTGCAATTGCATGCCACGATTGTATTAAAGCATTCTGAATTCAAGGCACATATTTTAGACTCTTTTTTTTTTTTAATATCTCTTGAAACTGGAAAGATAGGTATTTGGAGTTTGCCCAAAGTTGAATGTAAATCTAACAAAAAATTAGCAAAATCTGTAGACTGAAACATATAGAACATTACTGAGATAAAGTGAAGAAGACCTTCAAAAATGAAGGTATATATCATGTTCACAGATTGGAAGACTCAGTATTAAAATCAGATGATTATTTTCATGAGCAGAGGAGAGGCAAAGATTTCACTAATAGCATTTATAAATTTTATGATGTACTAAATATAAAACTGACACTACAGGGTATTAAAAAAGAAAAACTCCAGTGTGCCTGGGTGATGTAGTCAGTTAAATGTCCAACTCTTGGTTTTGGCTCAGGTCATGATCTCAGAGTCATGGGATTGGCCCCGCGTTGGGCTCTGTGCTCAGCGCAGAGTCTGCTTGAGATTTTCTCTCCTTCTCCCTTTGCCCCTCCCCCAACTCTCTCTCTCTCTAAAGTAAATAAATAAATCTTAAAAAAAGGAAAAAAACTTCAGTTAATCAAAAGACACCATTAAAAGAGTGAAAAATGAAGTCAAAGATTGGAAGAAAATATTAGCAAATTATATACAAGACAAAGGACTTGTACCCAAAATATATAAAGATCTCCTACAAATTAATAAGAAAAAGATAGACGTCTAAACAGAAAAAAATGTGCAGCAGACTTGAAGAAGTTGTTTACAAAAGAGAAAATTCAAATGGCCAGTAAACACATGAATAGATACCTAACTTCATTAGTCATTAGGAGAATGCAAATTAAAATCACAAACTTCAAAAACAGACACCAGAATGGCTAAAATGAAAAAAGACATTCAATACCAAGTATTTGAATTGAATTCCAAAAAGGATTTGAAATATTTGGAACTATTGTACACTATTGTTACACAGTTGGTAAACCACTTTTCAAATGTCTTTAGCAAAATCTACTAAATCTGAACATATGTATATGCTATGAACTAGTCCTTCTAACTCTTAGGTGTATATGAGCACATACAATCATCAAAAGACATGTAGAAAAAATATTCATAGTAGCACTGTACATAATGACCAAAAAGTGGAAACAATCCAAATATTTATCAGCAGTAGAGTAGGTAAATAAATGATATATCCACACAATGAAATGCTTTCAGCAATGAGAATGAGCAAATTATTGCTATTTGCAACAATCTGGATGAATCTCACAGATAATATTATTGAGCAAAAGAAATCAGACACACGGACTATATATTGTATGATTCCATTTCTTTAAAGTTCAAAAAAGGCAAAATTAATCTATGGTATAAACAGGACAGGTTTCAGGATGCAATAATGTTCTGTTTCTTTATCTGGGTGGTTGTTACAAGGGTTTGGTCTTCTTGTGCAAATTCATTAACTGTACACTTATGATTAGTGCTTTTTTTTTCTGTATGCACGAAGTATTTATGTTTAAAAGCAAAAGGTTTCATCCTAGGCAGATGAACTCCCATTCAATAGGTATTTTTATCCACTGCTCATAAGCTCAGGAGTGGAAAGTGAGGAGTTTTATTGAACAAACAGACCCATAAATCCAATTTCAAACCTCATCTTGACCTTGGAAAGAATAAAACACTGGGTTGAACTACTCAGCTCCTCCTGCTTCAACAAATTTACTCATAAAACCATTTTATAGACATTGCTTTGCTTTGCTTTCAACAAGGAAAGCATCTTTGTTAATAACCTTCCCGTCCTCATTATTTCCCATTGCAGCTCATCTCCTGGCTTAGAGTTGTCCAAGTCTCTCTCATGACTGTCATCTTGTTGAATCTTGCATTACAACTGTGGTATTCTTTTCTTATTCCACCATCCTCACCTCCTGAGGGCAAAGTAGCCCTGTGTGGCTCAGTTCAATACATAGGAAAGGCTCAAGGCTGGGTTTAAAAAAATTTTAATTTAATTGGATTAACTGCAAGGCTCAGGGTTATGAACTCAATGGGTGGTGTTGGCTACACCTGGTTATATTTTGGAATCTCCTGAGTCAGGTAGAAGGCCACTATCCACATCAAAACCCCTCCAAGTGCTGGGGAGTCTTTGCTTGAGTCTGCCACACCCCAGGCTTGATTTTCCAAGGTTGTTCTTGGGCACTCAAATTGGTTTAGGTTATTCCAACCAGAGCACTTTTGAACGTTGAAGGCAAATTGGGAAATATATTGTCCTGGTTTTGTGTAAATTACATCCATCATACTAAAGTGTAAGAGAACATTAAATTTGGACTCTAGAAGTACTGAATTTAAAATGTTTCTACTTTAGGGGTGCCTGGATGGCTCAGTGGTTGAGTGTCTGCTTTCAGCTCAGGGTGTGATCCTGGAGTCCCAGGATTGAGTCCCACATCAGGCTCCTTGTGGGGAGCCTGCTTCTCCCTCTGTCTGTGTCTCTGCCTCTCTTTCTCTCTCTCATGAATAAATAAATAAACTCTTTAAAAAATAAAAATAAAATAAAATGTTTCTACTTTAGCCTTTACTGACTCTGAAACTTTGGTAGTGGAGGTGGGAGAGGGGCATGTAGCACCTGCTTCCTTATCTTCCTCCAATGGGGCAGTAATGCCACCCCACAGGATTACTGGGAGAATTCATTCAAGTACACACTGCACTCAGCTTTCAATGTTCGACATTTATTCAAAACACATTCTATCAGCTCTGGGGACTCACAAAAGGTTCATAGTCCAGTTGGGGGGTAAGATGTATGAACAAATCAGTTCTGTATTTCTCAACCTATTTTTCATTACTGGCCTCTAAGGAACCTTCTTAGACATTTTTTTCCTTATCTTTCCCTGCTCTCCATGAAATTTTAATACCACAGGTACACTGTGCATATATTTATGGATTGTATTCAGATCTATGCTTTATAATAAAAAAGAGTATGATTTTTCCAGCCCCCTCCTTCAAGAACTACTTCTCTCCCCCTTGTGGGAAGATATATATTCTCCCCCTGAAAATGAAGGAGACAAAAGGTTACAGGAGAGTGTGGTGAGTGCAATAGGAGAAAGTGGTACAAGTTGTAGAGTCACTCCACTGCCCATGGGTGGGGGAGACTGACTGTGGTGGGTGTTGTTTGGAAAGACTTCCGGGAGTAAAGGGAGATGCTAGAAATCACAAAGGAGGAATCAGGACTGTCTGGCAGGCATAGAGAGGGGAAGTTCCCATGGAAAGGCATAAAGGGTGTGAGGCGGTATGCCCACTCTGGGTGAGTACAGATGGGGAGGCCTGGGGCATGAGGCGGGCTGGTGTGGCCACAGAGGGCCTTGAATGCCTAGCTAATGGCTGACCTTACCCCAAAAGCATGGGAACACAAGACATCTTTAAGAAGCAAAATGACTTGATCAAATTCATACATTTGCAAGTTTCTTCAGGCTTTTGTGTAGATGAGGGGGAATCAGGTCAGAGTCCTTTACAGAAGTAAAGACAGAAATCATGAGGCCTTGAATGAGAGCCTGTGAAAATGAAAGGCGAGAAAGAGATTGTGGAGACAGGATTAAGTGAAACGGTTTATGTGACAGCACCTCGTTTATGCCATAGGTAACTGATAAAAGGGCTGTTTACTGAAACTCAGCAATTGGGACGGTTTGGCACTGCAGAAGCTTCCCAGAGATCTCTGGACCAGATTGCTGGGATCTCTCAGTGGCCCGAGGCTTGATATCTGTACAGTCAGTATGCTTCCTTGAGGTAAAACCTGGCAGAGTAAACCTAATCAGTGGGCTATGAGGGAACAGCATGGGCTGTTTCTGGGCTGGGCCCCGACTGCTGGGCTGGATGACTCCATGAATCATTACATACGAGTGTAACAACAGGACAGTACCGGCCACGGGCATTGTTGGGCCTGGGCAGGGCTTTCTGCATTGACTTCCACTGCTCCCTTGCCTTTCAGCTCCAGCCAACCTGAATCCACCAACTACATCACCAGCTGCCCTTGCCCTCTGGCTTTACTGTCTTCTGGGAATCACCTGATCTGTTACCAAGATCCCTGAGCGCTGACCACATGCTCCCATTTGTGACTCTAGTTCACAGTAAAATCACCGCCTATGGATTTTCCAACATGAAGCTGTTCATTTCACTCCTGTTAGCAGCTTTGAGAATTATGAAGAAATTTTAATTGTTTAAGAGAGAGAGTGTGTGTGTGTGTGTGTGTGTGCACAAGTGGGGGGGCAGGGGAAGAGGAGGGGGAGAGAGAGAACCCTAAGCAGGTTCCATGCTGAGCACACAATCCAATGTGGGGCTCCATCTCACGATCCTGAGATCACAACCTGTGCTGAAGCCAAGAGTCGGCCGCCTGACTGAGCCACCCAGGTGCCCGTATGCAGAAAATTTAAAAGGCAGCCGTGATGTGACATGTAGGGTAAACAAGGACTGAACGACTCTTCCACTAGGTGTAGGAGCAGGTGTTAGTGGCCTTTTGGCCTTTTGGCCAAGGCACGCATGCAGGGAGGTGGGCTGGGGAGGTGGCAGTGGCCGGGAATGCAGCTTCTTCTCTGTCTTCTGGGGTGCTGGCAGTGGCTGCTCCACAGAGCTGCCTGACAGGGCCTCAGGGTACCCAGGGAGGGGTCTGTCTGCCACTGGGGACCTTGTGGTACATACATTCCCTTCAGCTTTATGCAGAACACACTCATCATGTTTGAGAAGATGGCTTTGAAGTAAAGGTTAATGCTCTTTTGCCCGTTTGGAATCAAATCTATCCACTGGCACCACCTTCTCAGTGATCATCTTTATCATACCATGTCCCTTACAGTCCCTCTCACAGCTTCCAGAAGTCGCCATGAGGGTGGCATGAATTAAGACCTGCCAAAGTTTCCCTGCCGACCATCCCTTTCAACCTCCCTGCTCTTTGGCTTCCCCAGTCTCTCCGCTCTGCCCAACCCCAGTGGGACTGGCAACCGGGACGCAGCCTGTTTACCTTGGCTCCGACACGGAGTGCCTATAAAACACTGCCCTTCATGGACTTGCGATGAAACTTGGCTAAGGGGCCCTGGCCCTCTGCCGTCCTAGGGTGTAGGAACTGGATTCAGTTGGGATTGCAGAACCTTCCAGATTCCCCTTATTTGTTAGGAGAAGGTGGAAGCCACAGTGCTGAGAGACAGCCAGAGCTGAAAGTGACTAAAGAGCTTGCTAGGGAGCTCTGGAATGCTCCAGTAAAGCCAGAGCTTCTGACTCACCTCGAAGTCCATCCCAAGCAGGGGCTACCTAATTGCTGAAAGGCTATAGCCAAAGACTGCAGGCCTGTGCATTTTGATATCTGGAGGGAGGTTTTCGGTGGGGTGCCACAGTTCCTGACATAGTCACCATTTAAAAATTAATTGGATTAGGAGCTTTGAGAAGATGTTAAACAAACACTGAGAGAATGCAAAGCTGGCAGAGGAGACCAGTACACTGTGACAAGCTCAAGGATTTAGAGCAACTTCAAGGGGCTGAGTGGTGATGTAATGTTCAGGGAGAAATGTTAATGAGAAGTGTGAATTGTTTTTCTATTAACTGCGTAGTGCATGGGAGAGGACATGTGGCATACCAGCATGAGCTGAAAGGACCTTCAGGATTTTAGTGGATAATAAGACCAAGGGAATACAAAACAGACATACTGGCACCTCAAATTTTACGTACCCAAAACTGAGCCTGTCAAATTTGTTCTTCTCTTGACGGTACCAATTTCTACAGATTAGAGCTATTATTAGCCTCCCAGAATTATCTACCATATGGTGACAGTCTATAGCAACTATTTAATAAACATATATTTGGTATGTATTGAATAATATGTTTTGTTTTAGTGAGTCGTTTTATCATTCATTCATTCTTTCAGTAAATATTTATTGAGCACACAGTAAGTACCATACCCTTTGTGCAGTGCTAGAAATATAGTAGTGAATAAGAGAGACACAATTCCTACCCTCTGAGAGTTTATCAGGCACAACAGGTATTAAACTAGTGCATACACATACAATTATTCAAAATTATAATCTTCATTAGCTTTATGAAAGTACAAGATTCTAGAGGGCATATAGGGGGGAGATAGGGCATATTTGGGAGGAGGATTCAGGGAATGTTCCTTGAGGAAGTGAAATTTGAGCTCCCTTATGGTTGTTCTGTCTGCTACAGTTGCCACTAGCCATGGCATGTGGGTAATTAAATGTAAGTGGATCAAAATTAAATAAAATAGTTCAGCTCTTCAGTTGCACTAGCTACATTCCAATGCTCAATAGCCACCTTTGGCACATGGCTACTGAATTACATAATACAGATATCAAATGTTTCCATCATTGTAGAAAATTACATTGGGCAGTGCTGTGACACAGAATTTAACTAGCTGAAAAAGGGCCAGGGGAGGGGAAAAGAAATATCTTGAGCCAAAAAAAAAAAAAAAAGATACTTCTAATTTAGAGAAACTTTATAATCTAAGACAAATAAGATTTTTAGAATGTCCATTTGATGGTGAAGTTGGATGGTGGGTTTTAGTGAAGGATCAGAGGAGATGGGGAATGTCCCCTCCCTAGGTTTTCTGACTCAGGCGCAGACAGATAATACCCAGCCCATTGTTCAGGGCCCCCTATTCTGGACCTTTGCCTTGGTTCCTGGGTGTAAGAAGTAGTCAGTGACCAGGACAGCAGAAAGGAGAACACTTATAATATATAAAATAAGTGACACAGAATAGGGCAACAGGGAGTAAATTTTGAATTGTATCCTAAAAACCACACATAACTAAATCCTGGCAGTCATCTGCCTCTGAGTCATCTGCCCCTTGCAACAGCCTCTGTTCTCTGCCCGAGTGAGTACTGATGCCCCTAAGAGTCCTATTGTGGGCGCTATTCTCTTTTCACTCTGTCCATTCCTCTGAGTGTTACCATTCACTCCTTGGTTTAACGTGTATTCTATGTGTTGACAGTTCCCAAGTCTGTATTTCTAGTCCCAGCACCCTCTCTTGGGCCTCAGACTTCTAAATTCAAATGCCCACTAACCATCTCCAGTTGGCTGTTCCACAGACACTTCAAACTCCTCCCTTTGGTGTCTACCCAGACTGTACTTCTTACTCTGTTCCTTACTTAAACAACCATAATGTTCTCTCTAAACCAGACGCCAGAAGCCTGGGCACCATCCTTGACTTCTACACTGAAATCCCATCGGCCACCAAGTCCTGTTGGTTCTGCCCCCCAAAGTATCTTCTTGAATTTATTGGCTTGCCTCCCTTCCCTTTTGTACTATCTTAGTTTATTATTCCCTGTCTGAATTATGTAACCATTTCCTAACCAGTTGCCATGGCCTAGTATTGGCCCCCTCCAAATCATGCTCCACTCTACAGCCATAGCAATCTTTTGAAATCCAATAATGTCCTTCCATTGCTTAAAAGCCTTCAATGTCCCCCCATTACATTGTTCCAAAGCCCTTTCTGTAGTTACAGGGCTCATCTTGATTTGACTTTGCTCACTTCTCCAGCTGCTTCTCTTAACCTTTCTCCTGTGTATATTATTCTGTAAAAACACTTAGCTTCATTTAGTTCCAGGAACCCAGCATGCTTAACTTTGTGTTGTGATCTTTGCACACACTATTTCTAGAAATATTTCTTATCCCCATCTTCCTCCTTCTCCCTCCTCTTTTTCTGGCTTATTCAGCTTCAATGTTTTTGTTTGTTTTTTGTTTTGTTTTTTTTCAAGAAGACAACCCCCAGTTCCTCAGTGTGGGGTTAGCTGACCTATCACACACCCTCTGAAGTAGTTTTTTTTTTTTTCTGAAGTAGTTTTAATGATGCCCCCGCAAATGTCCACATCTGAATTCCCAGAATCTGTGAATGTCGTTTTAATTGGAAAAAGGCTCTTTGCAGATGTAATTAAGGATCTTGAGTTGACAATGACAAGGTCATTATAAGAAACGGAGAAACAGAAGAGGACATGTGAAGAAGGAGACAAAGATCAAGTGATGCAGTGACAAGCCAAGGAATGCCCAGGGCTACCAGAAACTAGAAAAGGCAAGGAAAGATTCTCCTCTAGAGCCTTCAGAGGAAGTGTGATCCCACTGATACCTGGATTTCAGTCTCCTATTGTCCTGAACTATGGGAGAACTAATTTATGTTGCCATAAGCCACCAGGTTTGTGGTAATTTGTTGCAACAGCTGTAGGAACTAATATATCCTTCCCTTACTTCTATGATACCTGTTTTCACAGTGCTTCAAAGTGGCCTCTTTACTTGTCTACCTTCCTAACTTGCAATAAGCTTCATAAAACATGGGTTTGTTTATAATTATATTTCCAGCACTTGCTCAGGACCTGGTACAGATTAAGCAACAAATAATACTTGATGTGTGAATCTGATACACACAGGATAGATTAGTAGGACCTACTCCTGCCAGATTTTCCTTAGCAGGTGTGCTCAGCTTCTCTGTGTGCTGGGAAGTGGTCACAGTTTGCCATGACATCTGTTCCCCTCATTTTGGCTGTCCAGCATCTGAATCTCCAGGGGAGCCCACTGTAACACACACATATTATCACGTTCTTTGTATGCCATGCTCAGAAAAGACTAGGAAATACCTTTAAGGTAAGGAGTCATGGAAGCTTCTTGAACTGAAACATGAATAGGGCTAGCTATATAATTGGTGGGCCCCAACACAAAATAAAAATGTGGGCCTCTGGTTCAAAAATCATAAGCAACTTCAAGATGGAGATAGCAGACCATTAAATTAGTATAAAGCCCTTCTAAGTGTGGGGTCTGGTGTAACTGCCAGATCTCACACTCATGAAGCCAACCCTGACCATGAGAGATTTGCTGAAGATGGATATGAAGTCATTGTGTAAAATGGGTTGAGCAAGTCTGGGGTATATTTGGGGATGAGGTAAGAGGTTACTGCAATACACCAGGAAGGTGGAGGTGATGAGGCCCTGGATTCAGGTGGTTTCATAGGAGTATGAAGGGAGGAAAAAGGCAAATCTAAGAAATAAGAGATGATATGTGCTCACAGTCAGGGATGTTTCAGGGTCTCTCTATATTTCTCCCAGCAGAGGAAGCACTGGGAAGCTCCTGAGGAATTGGGGAACACTAGTGTGTCATTGACATTGTACTGGGAGCTCCTTCGGGTAGGACTGGACATTTTACTCCACAAAGGAACCACATAGAGACATCAGGCTGTACCTAATAACTTCCTGACGTTAGTGAGGGAGACCGATGCAAAAGGAAGTGGGAGAGAGGACAAGCCTACCATACTTCCGGGGGCCAGAATGTGTGAGGGTGAAGAATGGTAGGGACTGCCACAAGCTCTGGCCTGTCCATGGGTGACAGCCACTGTACAGCTTTAGCTGCACACAGTTATGTGGGAACACAAGGGCATGGTGACCAGAGCTTCAGATTTTTTTTTTAAGATTTTATTTATTTATTCATGAGAGATACACACAGAGAGAGAAGCAGAGACACAGGCAGAGGGAGAAGCAGGCTCTATGCAGGGAGCCTGATGTGGGACTCGATTCCGAGTCTCCAAGATCATGCCCCAGGCGGAAGGCAGGTGCTAAACCACTGAGCCACCCAGAGATCCCCTGGAGCTTCAGATTTTAAAAGAGAAACTAAAGGTTCAGAATTGTGAAATCATTCTCAGTTTTTAAGCATTGACAGTGAAGTTACATTGTGTGTGTGAGTGTGTGTGTGTGTATGTGTGTGTGTAAATACTGTAAGCCAAGACATATACACTCATGGGCCAGATCTGGCTCATGGAACTCAGCTTACAGCTTCTGCATTGGACATAGTTGGTAAGAGCTGGGGCAGGGCTCAAATCCTGCTTCTGCACTTGACTAGAAAGGCTCTTCTAAGCCTCACCCTTCTATATAATGGGGATGATTTTAATATCTACCTCTTGGGGTAGCAGTGAGGTTTAATTGACATCTTTTAGGCAAAGCACAGATGGTGGTAACTGGTATATAAAATCTAAAGAAATGTTAGCTGTTGCTGTGTTTACGCATCCACTACATGTCAGCTTCTGTGCTGTGTGCTTTATATATTCTATTTTATTTTGTGCCCACAACCAGGCCATTAAGTAGGCTTTATTACAGTATACTCACCTCCCAGACGTGGGGCAGAAAGAAAGGCTCAGAAATCCGAACTCACTTGCCTCAAATCACAGGCTTTGGTTTGAGCAGGAATTCAAATCTTATAATTTCTGCCTACCAAGGTGTTGCTTTTTAAACAGTCTCTCTTACCCTACAGTGACTCTTGTGTTTTATTCTGGAGGTTTTTAGAAAGAATGTCCTAGCCAACAGTACTTTTCGAAGAGAATTTAGTAACAAAACACACTTGAAAAAGAAAAAAGAAAAAAAGCTCTCCCTCCCTCTTCCAAACACAGATACACAAATGCTCAAAACAAAAGTAACGAAAGCTGCCAGTGTATTCTCTCCCCCATCCAGTGGACTCTTAAATAACATTGTTTGGGACAACACATTATTCTTTGTATTTTCCCAGTTCCTCAGGACAACCACTGCATTCCTATTCTGGCTTAGAGGTGAAGAAGTTGACAGCATAATGGATAAGGAACCTGTGTACAGGCCGTACGGCAAGAGATTAACAGGTAGGACTCCAATGCCTTTATTGACTAAACAAACTCTCTTGGGTCCACTCAGCTATGGTGACAGGTGTCAGAGCCAAGCACGGGGCCCTCAGGCCTCTGTGCCTTGGAACGTAATTAGATATTTGCTCCGTGGCCTATACATTGTGTATATCCTCCGGTGTTACAAACTGATAACTCCATCCCCCCACTTCTCTTCAGGGCTTTACACTCTGGAGCTGGCTACCCAAGATTGTCCAGCAAGCAGTTTTTTTTTTTTCCTTAAAACAAGAAAGGGAAAGGAAAGAAAAGATCTGCCTTGTTTGTAGGTCTGAAAGTAGCAAGAATTTTAACTTGCTCCTGGAACAAACCCTGGAGCATTCGAAATGGGAGTGGAATTAGGTAGGGGTGGGGGAGGTCCCAGCTGGGCAAGTCAGAGTGATGAAATTCATGGCAAACAGCTTTGTTTGAGTCTTTTGACTATGGCCAAGCCAGTAGGGCTGAGAGCATGATGTTCTCAATAACAGCCTTGACAATAACATGATTTGTTTTCCTCCCAAAGCCGAAAATGGCATCTCAGCCTGCAAAGGAGAGCTTTCTTCTGAACCTGTGGGATGGGAGAGCTGATTTAGTCCTTCACAGTAGGAAATGAAGGCATTAAGCAGAGCAGACTCAAATCTAAATGTCATCTGACCATAACACTTGCCTAAACAATACATATTTTATTTTGGAGGAGCTTCTCTTTAGTCTTTTCATGGGTAGGATTTCAGACTAGGACGTTCCTCTTTCCTAACCACCACGTTGAAACTAAATTTTGCCACAGTCCGAGAGGTACAATACCCGTGTTATTTCTATATTTCAAACCATAAACTCAGTTCTGAAGCTGGACCCAATATAGATGATATTTTTTAGGCCCTGGGATGATACCTACCTACATGGTTTTCCTTTTTTCACACCTTTCCGGGTTCTTTCAGAGAATTGGAAGGATGTAAAGTAAGCCCCCATGCTTTCTCAACAGGGAAAACTAAAAGCTAATAGGCATTTATGCCATTAAGAAAAATAATGGTCTCAGTTAGCTGGCAGTTAATAATGATTGCAAGGGACTACAAATCTCTTCAGTTGCACAAATGCTGCAGATAGAAATATGTGAGATTCCCATGCTTTCTCCATTAGTGGAAAGCATGGATGGAGCTCAGTTCTGGCCAAAGCAGTGCTTTAGTGCTTCGGGGAAACAATGAGTCACGAGAGACATGATTGATCCCTGCCCTCACTGAAATTACTATAGAAAGCAAAAGCAGTGTGCTCACAGCCACACACACATGCACAAACCTGTGAAAGATAGGCACAGACTCCAAGGTGAGCACTGTGCAAGTTCATTTCCAAATCAATGGCTTGAACTTAGGTTGTATTTGCCAATGTAAATTATAAATTATACCCTAAAGGTTGATTAAGTTCTCCAGTGGGCAAACCACAGCCCATTTGCTTCTTCAGACAAGCGTGGGATTTATCCACCTTCTGCAACTTTGTTTCTGTGGACTAATGAATTGATCCCCTTGGTCCTCACATTAAATCACAGAAGCTCTGTGTCACCATCTTGTTGGAGGGAATGTCCCTTCCTCTATCCTTTTACTAAGCTTCTGCCTTTTATTTTTATTTTTTTAAGATTTATTTATTTGAGAGAGAATCTGTGAGCAGGAGGAGGGGCAGAGGGAGAGGGAGAGAGAGAATCCTCAAGCAGACCACCCCGCTGAGTGTGAAGCATGACACAGGGCTTGATCTCATGACTCTGAGCTCATGACCTGAGCCGAAACCAACAGTTGGACACTCAAAAGTAACTGAGCCTCACAGGCACCTCCTGAACTTCAGCTTTTTAATGGTTCCAGTGGGGGTGAGGCCATGGTACCTGGCTATTGGTGGGAGCAGTGAGTGGTAGGTGCCTCGGGTGGAAATGGAAAAGCAGGGAGGGCTCCAGAACATTTAGGGAGCAGCTCATCTTTAGGCAGGAGTTTAATCCTCCCTGTGGCACTTCTTAGTAGGCACTTAGGGGACTTAGGCAACACTGATTTAATGAGTCCCTTGGCCTTCAGGGACCCTTTGAAGCTAGGTCTCCACATCTGGAAAACAGGATAATAACAAATGATGCTTCTTTATGGGACTGTTGTGCAGATAAGAAAGTGGGGGTGCAATATGAGCAAGCACTTAATGTAATGTGCTGTCACATAGTTGGCATTCAGTACATATTGGATCTGGATCTGTTAGAAAAAGAGACAACATGTATAAAAGTATAAACAAGTACAAATACATTGAATGCAAACTGCTTATATACAGGCTGAGAAATAGGTGTGGAATTATTTGGGTAGGAGGAGGTGATTTGTGGGATGGCAGATGAAGCTACCCAAGGAAACTCTGAGAAACTTCCATGTGGATGCCCCTCTACAAGACATATCTGTTAACACAGGCAGTCTTTTTGGGTTCTTCATGATGGTCTTGGATTGGTCAGGGCTTCTGTGTGGGGCTCCTGGCTCTGTTTCTGTTCCTGCTGATAACGGGAAGCTCAGCCCCACCCTTGCAGAGTTGCAAGATTTAGCAAGTAAAAATAGAGAATGCTCAGTTAAATTAGCATTTCAAATCAACAATGAATAATTGTTTAGTATAAGTATGGCCTATGCAGTATTTGGGATGTGCTTTAATAAATAAATAAATTCCATTATTTAACTGAGATTGAAATCAAACTGAGAGTCCTGCAGAGTATTTGGAGATCCTACCCCTAACACCTCAACTTGTAAGAGGCCAAGGGCAGAACTCAACAGGATACTCCATACTGATATGTAGTTAAGAGGAATTAACTAAGAGGTTGGATTGGTTGAAGAAAAAGAGCAAGGGCAAGGTGGAGGTATATGAAGGATGTCTTTGTCAGAAAAGCTCTATCAGCTGCCCTCTCCTCAACTCTATTTGGATCAGGGGCTCTCCTAGCATAAGCACCAGGATTGATGCTTACTCCCCTGCACTGTGGCAGTGTGGGGAATTTGGGCCCAGAGGGAAAGTGCTGCCTGCCCTGGATAAGGATCTGAAAGAAAGTACATGTGACCACTGGTCAGGAGTTCCCCTAGATTCCAGTCAGTCTTCTGCCTCAGAGTCAAGTCTTATAGCATCAAATCCACTGCTCCTCTCAGCACCCACTGTTTTCATGTTTCCCTGATGGACACAGAGACTTTTCATTAATCCTCTACACTGTGGTAATGCCCCTTAGTAAATTCTTAGGACAACAACATGGTTTGAAGAGAAGACAGAACAACGTGGCTTGAGGAGGCAAAGAGAACATTAAAAATATAAAAATAAATGGTATCACCAACTGAAGTTTGGAGGGAGATGATGTTAGAAAAACTTTAAAGCACTCATTTCTTAATCGTATATAGTGAAGAGTAAGCCAATGCTATCAAAAGCTGATGGAACAAGAGCCAAGCACATAATTTAGAGTTATACTCATAACCATTAGAAAAACTTAAAAATAATAATGAAATTAACCATACTCAAGAAGTGGGCAGGAGGGTAAGGAAGCCCAAGAGAGTGTAAGAGGCATTCATTCTTCATCTTTCAGAACAGGAAGCAAACAAAACAAAACAAAGCAAAAACACCTATTAAAACCTAAAAAGTATGGGGTGCCTGGGAGGCTCAGTTGGTTATGTGTCTGCCTTCAGCTCAGGTCACGATCTCAGGGCCTTGGGATTGAGCCCTGCATGGGGCTCCCTGCTCAGCGGGGAGTCTGCTTCTCCCTCTGCCTCTGGCCTTCACCCACTCTCTCTCTCTCTCAAATGAATGAATAAAATCTTAAAATAAAATAAAACTTAATAAAGATATATAAGTGTATCATTTTAGCTTTCTTTTTTTTTTAAGATTTTATTTATTCATCTGACAGAGAGAGAGAACACAAGCAAGGGGAGCAAGAGGCAGAGGGAGAGGGAGAAGCAGACTCCCTGCTAAGTAGGGAGCCCGATGCGGGGCTTGATTCCAGGACCTCAGGATCACGACCTGAGCCAAAGGCAGACGCTTAACCAACTAAGCCACCCAGGTGCCTCACAGTTTAGCTTTTGATGGGTTATATTAAGGCAAAAAACACTGCCTAATAATAATAAGATGATTTATTATTTTGCTTATAAATCACAGAAGGCCGGCCCACTCACATGTGGGAACCTGAGAAATGGCATGGCCATGAGTTCTCTGGATTTTCTTTTTTGCCTCATATAGCCCAGACTTGAGCTAAAGAAGCCAGCAACCCAGAAAGGCCAACAGGAGCAGACAACAACAGCAATAAGCCCTAACTAAGAAAAGCCTGCTTTCTCTAGTCAAAGGAAGAAGAAAAGAGCAATCTAGAAAAACAGAACATTTTTAGACATTAACTGCTCCTTCAGCTAAATACCACAGAAAAAGCTGTGGCTCCATTCCCACCCATGCCGGTGAAGACCATGTGAAGATTCAATGCTTCTAACCCTTGTGAGCTTGTATTGAGGTACTCCTGAATCCCCCGCTGTGGGATAGGCAGAGAAGGCCAAGTAGGGGGCTAGGACTTTCATCCCAACTGGCCTGCAAAAGTGTTCCCTCATCCCCACTTTGCAGGGTAGGTGGAGATTACATGGGGAGCTGTATCTCCCATTGTCATCCAGCAGTAACAAGAAGCCCCTTCCTACAAGGGTCAATAGAGACTGTAAGGGGAACATGGATTTCCGTCTGCTCCCTGGCAGTAACAAGGTGTTTCTCCATCCCCCACAACCCTGCCACCTCCTGCAAGAACAGTATCAGAAAAACTCACTTAACAACAGAAATTTTTATCAGACCCAGAGTCTGAAACTTTTTTTTCAGAGTCTCCTGTTTTGATATATAGTTTTTTATTGGTTTCCTGTGGCTGCTACAACAAAAACTGGATGGCTTAAAACAACAGAAAGTTATTCTCTCTTATTTCTGAAGGCCAGAAGTCTGAAATAAAGGTACTGGCAGGGCAGCTTTCCCTCTGGGGGCTTTAGGGGATAATCTGTTCTTTGCCTCTTCCAGTGGCTGGTGGTAGTTTTGTTTTTTTGACTTGTGGCCACTTCAATCCCATCTCTGCCTCCATGGTAACAATGTGCTCTCCTTTTTTATCTGTCTCCTCTGTGTGTCTCTTATGAGGTCATTGAATCTAGAACCTACCTGGATAATTCAGGATGATCTCCTCATCTGAGGATCCCTAACTTCATGACATCTGCAAAGACCTTTTTGCCATATAAGGTCACATTGATTCATTCCAGTGATCAGGATATGGGCATACCTTATGGGGGCCCACAATCCAACCAACTATAAGGTTTAGCTCAGTTCTATCAAAATATCAGCAAGATTTTTGTAGACATAGACAAGATTACCCTAAAATTTATACGGAAAGGCAAAGAACTTAAAGTAGCTGAAATAATTTTGAAAAAGAAAAATAAAATGAGAAGAATCAGTCTACTAGATTTTAAAATTTATTATATAGCTGCAGTAATCAGGATTTGTGTGATATTGGTAGAAGGATAGATAAGATGGATCAATAGAACACAACACAGAACCTAGAAATAGACTCTTACAAATATGCCCTACTGGGTTTTGACAAAAAAGAAAGAAAGAAAGAAAGAAAGAAAGAAAGAAAGAAAGAAAGAAAGAAAGAAAGAAAGAAAGAAAGAAAGAAAATAAGTTCTGGATCAATTAGATATCCACAGGCAAATATATGAAATGCAACCTAAGTCTCCTTTCTTTATAAAATTAACTCAAAATGCATCATGAACTTAGATGTAAAATGTATAACTATAAAAGTACTAGAAAAAATAGGAAGATATCTTTGGGATCCAGGGCAGAAAGGTATTAGACTTCATACCAAAAGTATAATGTTTTAAAGGAAAAACTGCTAAGTCTGAAACCTCAAAAAATTTGCCCTATGAAGAGACCCTGTCAGAAAGAAAAGACAAGCTATCTACTGGGGGAAAATATTTACAAACCACATACCTGACAAAGGACTAGTATCTAGTACACGTAAGGATCACTCAAAACTGAATAGCAAAAAAAAAAAAAAAAAAAAAAAAAAAAAAAAAAAAAAAATCAATTAGAAAATGAGCAAAAGACACAGAGATATGCCACCAAGAAGAATATACAAATAGGAATAAACACATGAAAAAAAGCTCAATATCATTAGGGGTGCCTGGGTGGCTCAGTCAGTTAAGCTTCTGAGTCCTGATTTCAGCTCAGGTCATGATCTCAGGGTGGTGAGATCTAGCCCCATATCGGGCTCCACACTAGGCATGGTGCCTGCCTAACATTCTCTCTTTCCCTCTTCCTCTTCCCTTCCCTGTTATTCTCCTCTCTTAAAAAAATGCTCAACATTATTAGCCAGAAGGGAAACAAAAATTATATTTGCAATGAGATATTACTACCTACCTATCATAATGGCTAAAATAAAAAACAGTGACAATACCAAACGATGGCAAGATGCTGAGAAACTGGATGATTCTTATATCGCTGATGAGAATGTCAGCCATCCTGGAAAACAGTTTGCATTTTTCTTAAAAAAGCCAAACATGTAAGTACTTTATGATGCAGCAATTGTACCCCTAGGCATTTATCTGAGAGAAATGAAGACTTACGTGCACACAAAAACCTGTACATGGATGTTCATAGCAGCTTTCATTTAGTAATCAAACTGTAACTACTGGAAGCAACCCAGATGTCCTGCAGTACATGAACAGTGAAACAAACAGTGATGCCTCCGTATCTTGGGAAACTTAATAATAAAAAGGAAAAAACTATCAGTGCACTCAATGACCTGGAGGAACTTCCAGAGAATTGTGCTGAATGAAAAAAGCCAATCCCAAAAGGTTATAGACTTTACAGCTGCATTTATATAACATTTTTGAAATGACAAAATTATAGAAATGGAGAATAGAATAACAATTTCCAGGGGTTAAGGGGAGGGTGGGAAGGAGGTGGGTGTGGCTATAAAAGAAAAACATGGAGGATCCTTGTGACAATGGCCATGTCCTGCATCTTAACTGTACCATGTCAGTATTCTTGTGATACTGTACCACAGTGTTGCAAGATGTTAGAATTGAAGGAAACTGGGTGAAGGGTAAAGGAGACTTTTCTCTATTATTTTTTTAGAATTGCATGTCAATCAACAACTGCCTCAAAAAGTTTAATTAAAAAAACCTGAAACAAACTTAAAAAAACCCTTATTTTTGTATTACTTTGATCATTAAAAATAAAAATAAACCTACAGAAAAATATATTTAACATAAGTAACAGTAGTTTAATGTTATTATTGTAACATGATCTTTATATAATTGTTAAGAATAGACAAGTAGATAGAAAAATAAAAGCTGCCGACAAGTAACCCTCAAACTGAGAAATGCAAATGGCCAGTAAGTAGTGTGGCCATGAATTCCATTTGCTTCCCTACTGGTTAGTGCCTCTTTTCACTTTTAACACACTCCAGACCAGACAACCAACTGATAAAAAGATGTTCACTTTCATAAGTAGTAAGAGAAATGTGAAAAACAAGTTATTGCTGCCTCCTATCAACTTGCTAAAGAATAAAAGACTGTTAATTCTCACTGTTGGCAAAGGTGTGGAAAAAGTGCATCTTATGTTTTGTTGGTGAGAGTATAAGTTGATTCAAGTTTTCTGGAGAGTAACTGATCAATAATGTCAAAAATTTTTGAAAAGTATATTCTCATGAATAGCAATTCCATTTCTAGAAAATTAGATAAGTAGACAAAGGTATATGTTGAAGGATTTGTCCCTAAAATGCATATATATGGTGAAAACTATCCAAATAGCAATCATCATTAATACTTAAATAATGGTACCTACACATGTACATGTCGATGAAATGTTATGTATGTATAGTAAGATATTGACATATCTCAGTAAATGAGTAATTTGCTAATGCTTATTTTCTTATGTATATTATTTGTGTTTTCTAAATTATTTTCAAAAAACATGTATTATTGTTAAAATCAAAATACAGCAAATCCATTTTAAAAGGGTCCTGAGAAAATTATACCTAGAAGATCAAGGTAGCCTCAAGGAGATTAAATGAGGCAAGAAAAATGCGGAGTGTCATTTAGGAAAGTGGCCTCCACAGGATGTAGGAATTGATTCCAGCACCTAAGAACACAGTCAAGGCTGGGCCTAGTCATCCTGAAAAATATAGCCACCTTGCTGTCCCGCAGTGTTGAATGCAGTGGCTGGCACTCAAAATTAGAACGTATGGGACAGGTACTTCAGAGAGCATAAAAATCTATGAAAATGTAGCTTATCACTCTTGTTACATGTGGCCTCTCCTTGCTGCTGAGCTGGGGTTTAATGGTAGCTCTGGAACACCAAAGAGCCAACTGGATCCTCCTTGCTCATGAATGGGGTGCTCTGGTGAGCAGTTCACTTTCAACCCTTTGGCCATCCTTAGGCTCCATGCTGAGACATCACATGGTGTGGTGCCCAGAGCAAATGTTTGGACATCATAAGGCACGGGATTAAATTCTGACAGACCCATTCATCATTTCAGAAAACCTGGGCAAATTGCTGTAATTCCTCTAGCTGTGTCCCCTACTTGGAAATGAAGAAAACAATAATCCTTATATTAGAGGACTTTTCTGAGGATCTGATGAAATGGGGTTTGTGAAAGTGCTTTTTAAATGCAATTTCTGCAAAGCCCAGTTATGCGTGTTAAAGAGGCAGTGTGGATACTAGAAAGGCATGGCATTCCAGTGTGCAGCCAGAATGACCATCTGCAGTCACGTGAATTTGACAAGTTTCTTTAAACTTCCATTTCCCCATCTATAAAATAAAAATTATAATAACTTCCTCATTGTGTGTGTGTTTTTTTAAGTGAAAATTACATGAGATAGTGACATAGGGAAAGAAACTCAAATTTATTCAGTTTACCTGCTATGTCATACACAAACTAGATGCTTTTATATGATAGTAAATACACAAATATAAGGCATGTTTCCCTCCAAAATACCCCTTGATGTAGAGAGTTTTGCCTTACATTCAGGTTCTTACAACGTCTCTAACTGTGGGATGTTCTCTCAGTTATTTTATATGTGAAAGACAACATACCATTTGGAAAACACACTAGACCATAATGACTCAATGAATGCTGGTTTGGGACACATAAAGGTCATTTGATGGGATCCGGGAAATAGGAGGCCTGAGCGCTGAATCAGGAAGCAGCATTACAGATGGTTAACCAGCACATGAGGGGCCTGACTGTGAATCAGCATCTTCAGAAGGGGGTTTCTAGTTCTCCCTACATCTTTAGTGAAGTCAATTCTTTGGTACAATGAATATGTCAAGACTGGGGACTGGTTAGGTATGTTGTAGAGGCTCCACCCTCTTTCATAAGACAAGATGGCAAATCTACCCATGCCACCAGCCCCAAGAGGCTTTTGTCCTTCCCTTTACAGAGGACCCTCTTGCCCAATCCAACTCAGAACTGCCCAGTGTCTTGTCCCCATGCCAGCCTTTCATGCTCCATGCTCACTGGACTGCTAGGGGCCTCTCCAAACTACTGAATGAACTGAATGGCTGTTTTTGTGCTTCCTTGCCAATACATGTCTGCATGTTTGGTGGGGTTTAGTCCAATACTTCTGAGGTTTTAGGAGAGGGGATTTATAGTTCCCCATGTACCTCTAACCTGAAGAGCCTATCAGTCGTTAAGAGAAAGCCCTGATGTTTGCAGAATGGCCAAATTTGCTGAAGTCAGTTCTTCAAAAATCTTTCACAATGCTGTCTGTCTCTCCACCAGGACATAAACACTTTTAAAGTAGAGATCATGCCATTTCTGTTGACCTCTTTCAAATGCCTAGTATGGTGCTTTGCACAAAAGTAAACATGGGAAGCAGATACCCTTAGTGACTATAAAGGTTGGATTTGGAATAAAACTTCCCCCATTAAGTAGGTGTAAAATGTTTGTTGAGTAAATTATTATTAGCAGTAGTACAGGATTCTGATAATTGCACAAGAGTTATGTCCAGGCCAGCTACTATTGTGCAATCAGTTGTCATAAGTCAACTATTGGTTCCAAATGTATCCCTGTCAATAAATTCACCTGCACCACCTACTAAGCCACCCCTGGCAGGGTTGGAGGCAGTCCACACAGCTAGCCCCTCCATCTCCCATTCCTGCTTCTTGGGAAAAGCCAGCAGGATACTTTCTGAGAAGGCTGCCTGAGATCCAGTCCCAACTCATTCCTAACGAGTACTGTTTTTTCCAGTCTAAGCTACCTCTGCATCAGGATGTTGATTATGACAAATGGTAGATTTCTTTGTGCCATTCTATCTCAAGACTTTACACTGCTCTTTCCCCCTAACTATGCTAGGTGATTCCCAGAGGGGGAGCTGGAATGAGAACAGAGTACTTGTTGTTTGGAAAATAATAGCTTTTCCCATCAGAGTTGGATTTGGCAATTGTTTTGTGGCTAGGCTTACATGCGTGGTGCTTGTTCTGTTTTGCAGCATCATGTGGGTTTCCACACACATGCCAAGAGGCACCAGTATACCCATACAGATCTACAGGAGAGAGGGGACTGGTGCACCTACATGTGTATATAAGCCCCTCCTATTCTCTACACAGATTCCAAACTTATCCTGAAAAGACCTGGCATGGGGAGAGAAGGGAGGGGAAGCAACTCACTTTAGTCTTATCATATTTGTTTTATAATTGTTTTTGAAGAATCAGGGCCTCTATACTCATGTTCATTCTTTCTCTCTCCCCGCTTGGCTTCCATCCTGTCCTTCTCCACCCTGGGAAGGCTCCAACTGTGGGCATAAGCCTAGGTGTGTGTGTGCTGAGCTCAAGATGATGATTCACTCCAAATATAGCCTTGTAGGCCCTATATGTGTCCAGTCAGGAGGAAGTCAGGATATGGCCCTCCCATATTAACCATCCTCTCTGCTTGCTTGTGGCTGTGGTGCTTAGGATAGTCATAGGGAACAGGCATTCTAGATTTGAGGGGTGATAGTCTATCTTTCCAGGACTGCCTTCGTTATTTTAGAAGCTGCTTATCTCAGGAGACTGTGCCTTTGGGATCCCTAAGTACTTAAAGGCTGCTGGCTCCCACATCCTTGAGATGGTCCCACTGGGTTCAGTTCATTTCAAACAGTTTGAAACTAATGTTGCTTGTCTTACATGTCAAGACAGCAAACATAAGTGTGAGTTCCATCAAGAGGAGGAAAGGCCTCTCCTTCTCGTCTAAGATGGTGACAACATGGCCCTACTCCTCCTACACAAAGGAGGTTCTTTATAGTTAGTGTCTAGGGCCACCAAGGTGTGCCTCTATAAATGGAACTTTATAGATAAACTTTCCAAGCGAATTTTCTTATCAGACCCCTCAATAGTGTTGGCTGACAGGGAGAGGCAAAGCTGTATTCGCGTTCCACCAGCAAGTAAAAGGTATGGCTCATAAATATGACAAGTGAGATGTTAATGAAGTTGAATAGGTAACTCCTGGCCTAGAGAAGAGCAAGAGATAGACATTGTTTAAGAGATATGGGCTCTTTCACCTGGCACCTATGGTTTGTTTCTCCACTGATTATGCGCTGGCTTCAGCAAAGACGGTAGGTAATATAGGTAAAACATGCTTGTATTCTGGTTGTCAAGGATACAGGAAATCTGTTTGTTTAGCTCAATACATAAGCAAACTTATTAGTAAGCACAACCCAGCATTTGGATTTCTGGGCCTTTACCAAATCTCTGCATCTCTGCCCCAAAGCTATGCTAAATTTCATGATGTGTGGCATCTTCTTTCCATGTTCCTTTCCTCTCTACCACACGCTCAGCCTATGAACTACTGACATAAAATGAAATCCCTCATGGCAAGGGAGCCTGCAGCAGAGTTTGCCTAATGTTGTTCAGCCCTCAGAATGATAGCACTAGGCGAGGAGAACATTCACAGCCCAGCTCCCAGCACTGATTCCTCAGGACTGTGAGGAAAGCAGAGATTTCCTCAGCTTGTCGACTGGCTGGTTCAAAGGACAGGTGACTGTAATGGAAAATGTGATGTTGGAAGGCTGAAGTAAAAGGGTCTTGGAGCCAGAGAGAAACATGATAGACCTGAGAGCAAGAAGGCTAAACCATAGATGTTGTTGACATGTTTTCATATCAATCAAGTACACAGGACCCAGGTACTAGAATGGCAGGGTCCTTCTGGCAGGATGATGGGGAAGCTTGTGGGACTGGTCAGGCCATGGTGAGTCTCACTGGCTGTTCTGTTTTCCTGGGATCATCTCTCGTGGAGTCTGTTTTCCTTTCGTCAATTGGCAAATCATTATAGAGTTACAAGTGGACTACATGTGAATGTTCCCCAGGCTTCATTAGCTTTGCACAAAAATGAGATTGTCAACCCTTAGGATCAAATTTTGTTTGCTCAACTGCATCCTCCATGGGGTGTTGGTCTTTCTTTCACAGTTCTGGCCCCAGTAGTATCTCTTGGAGTTCGGAGGATGTGTCTTTTTAATTTTTTTAAATATTTATTTATTTATTTTAGAAGGGCAGGAGAGGCAGAAGGAAAGAGAGAGAGAATCTGAAGCAGACTCCCTGCTGAGCACAGGGCCTGATGTGGGGCTTGATCTCACAACCCTGGGATCATGACCTGAGCTGAAATAAAAAGCCGGATGGTCAACTGACTGAGCCACCCAAGTGCCCCAAGGATATGTCTTATATGCTTCATGGTCAGTCCAGATGCATGGAAACAGCACCCTGTGTTCTGTGAGCCACTGTTTAAGGGGTCGCCCTTCAGTAGATCAAGGTTGAGTTATATATGATCCTTTCTCTTTCAGGCACACCACAGAGGATAGTGAGGGTGAAGTCCAACAGAAGCCATGCATGCCTTTCACTTACACTGTTCTCTGAGATGCATTCTCCCTGAGTAGGCACATCATTCTTCCTTTATGTTTGCCTTCTTTTATCCTCTCCTCCCCTGTTACAGTTCAGTGGTTGAAGAAGCCAAGTTCACAGAAATATGTTTTTGTAGCTGAATGAATCAAAATGTACAGGTAAGTGTGGAAAAATCTGATTGCATCCACAGGGAGGAGGGCCTGAGGGAGCAAATGAGGGGCAGGCCTAGGCAGTCCCCTGGGAGAGGTTTGCAGAGCATGGAGAGCTGAGAGATGAGGTTACTGGAGATGTGGGAGGAGGACATCCTATGTGCCTCCATAGCAACCCAGGCTTTCCTGACTTGCCTACCACAATTACAGTGCCTTGTAATTGCTCTTTCAGCTGTCTCTCCACTAATCTATGAGCTTCAGAGACTGAAGCTTTAATCTCTGTATTCCCAGAATCCAGCTCAGTTCCTGATATATAATAGGTGTTCAAAACACAGAAGAATGGCTTGAGCAAAGATCTGGAGGCGAAACAGGCAAATTGCGGGCTGGCGGCAGTAAACAAACTTGCTTGGTTCAAAATGATGGAGATGACTCTTATGAAGGAAATGACTCTTATGAGGGAGGGTGACACTTTGACAGTTAGCCTTGAGTACTTGGATTTTACTTAACTGTGAGTCATAAGCTGGAATCAATCCTTTACTGTAGATCCAACAATACAGTTTGAGAATTAATATTCAGAAGGTGTGTTTAGAATGCTGGGTGCAGGGACAGGAGGAAGGAAGCTGGGGGCTGAGGGGCTTACCTAGAAGATGTTATAGGTAGTAGGCATGAGATGAGAGAGGTAGGGACTGAAGGAGCATTTATGGAAATAAAAGGGGGGGGGGAGGCAAGAGGGAGGTTGAATGAGCAGGAATCAGGCTGGACTATATGAAAGAGTTATAGATGTGGATTCATTCATTTACTCATTTTTCATGAATTCATGTATGCTTTATATAGCGTTGGGTTGTGCCAGGGCCCTTGCTAAGCACTCTTCTCTGTTGTTGACTGTCAGATGATTGTGGTAGCACACACCACAGTCAGTGAGTAACTGCAACACAGTATGGACTCAGGCTTCAGTTTCTGCTGGTTCATGTCTTAATTCTGTCTGTATGCTTTTTGTCAAGTTTTTAAACTTCTCCAAATCTCACTCTCCTCCTCTGTGACATGGGGATAATGACCTGGCTCACAGAGTTGTGAGAATTGCCTGAGCTAATACACAGAGCAAACTACAGCTAGCTATCATATAATAAATGCAGATGTCTTAAAGAAATGCCCATGTGTTAATAAGCACTGTGATATTAGGATACCCACACATAGACAGGGAAGATCCCATCTTGCCTCCTAGCACCCTGAAGACAACTTTGGGGGACAGAAATTTGCCAACTGTGCTGTGTAATATAATGTGGTAAATGATCTAACGGAAGGATGATGTTAGTGCCATGGAACTCACACCAAGAGATTAAGGGGCCTAAGGAGTTAAGAGAGATGCCATAAAGGAAATGGTCATGGAACTGGATTTTGAAAAGGAGTAGAAATTTGAAAGATGAGAGGACGAAGGAAGAAAAGGAATTTCAGACAAAAGGTAAAACTGTACAAAAGAACAAAAGAAAATGACACACCTTTCTCGCAGTGTTATTGTAGGGGCTGGACTGAAGTACCACAGATGCACTGTACAAAAACCTGCAAAGTGCATAGTAAGCACTCAACAAATCAGCAAACACTAGGTCTCTCCAGGCCTTTGCTGAATATCAGCTATATCTTCTCTGAACAACTTGTAGCTCAAACCAAGCAAGGAGGTATGCTTCAGAAAGGAGAGGAGAAAGAAAGCTGGGGTTCTAAGACCAAGGATTTTATGACCATGGTTAATGAGTGAATGAAGAGGGAGGAAAGCAAGTGTCTGCAAAGGAGGGTGACAAAGGTCACTCAGGGTAAAGAGCAGAAACAAGACGATTCATGTCATAGAAGCTGAGGAAGGAAAAGTCTGAAGAATGAGTCTGGTCAGTTGTGTCAAATGTAATGTGAAGTAAAAAATAGAAGAACATTCTCCGTAGTGCTTCTGGTGGCCTTCAGCATCCTCCTCAGAGGTTCCCATGGTAACCACTGCAGCCACTCTAAGGGACTATCTCTCCAGTGTCTACTCACAGCTCCAGAAACGGTTCTTCTTCCTCTGGCATCCCTACTGTCCTCTGCATCCCATACCCTCCCCAGGTTCATGGTGTAAGCACATCCCAGAGAGGTGGGAGCAAGAGGGTACCTAGAGCCACCCTACAGACCAAGCCACTCTCCCAGGACAGCCCCACCCACCTGAACTTTTCATAGTTACAGCGTCTATGTAGAAGAATGCCCCCCCACCCCGAGGAATTTGGTCACTGAAATAAAAGCAAAACAAAGCTTTCCCATGTTATTGTTGCTGGGATTGGTCTTCAGATTACCTATTGGTACAATTCTCCCAGGAGATGACCTTAAGGACTCAGACCTCAAATATTTAGTGACAAATAAATAGGGTTGTCAAGATAAAGTCCTATGAGACTGGGTCACTCACAAAGGCACTGATAAATAATGAGACCATATCAAACTACTAAAATGTCAATCTATCCCAGCACCTATAACAAAATTCAGGGAACTTATAGTTCCTAAAAACTACAGATCAGTAGGCCTTCCTTTGCTTGAATCATATACCAGTGCATCAGGACATGGGCTCCCTTCACTTTATTTAAATTGAAAAGTAAAGTAGAATAAAATGGAAGTTACTCTGGAAAGCACAGAAATACAATGGAGGAGGCAAACACGATCGGAGGTTTCCTTTTTTGTGTCTCTTCTTTGCCTCATATTTTCTAAAACTTAGTGAATCAAATCTGAAGAACTACTCCAAAAAAGTAGGATAAACTAGTATGCTAATGTTTAATTCACTTTTGGTTGATCAGTACCTTAAAACTTTGACCAAAATGGACTTAAAAGATGAAAGGAGATCTTGATATAATTTTGGTCGAGAAGTAAGGGCAAAAGGAAGTAGTTAAGGAGGAAATAGGTTGTAAGGAGGGAAAAAAACTACAGCTAAGAAATTGGCAAACAGAGCAGTGAGGATGGAAATCTGTGCTGTGTTAGAAGCTCTTGCCTCTTCATCGGGGACTGGGCTGTGTTCTCACTGTAGTTCCCATGCTGCTAGACTTCCTCACTCCATGCCCAGTAAAACTTGCTCCTTGGTCATCCAATAAATCAGTCCTAATCTAGCATCTGCTAATTGCAAAGCAGAATACTGAGCATATGGAGCACAGAAAGAATAAAACTTGAAAGCCCCCTTCCTCTTCACCTATCTCAGAGATCCTCCTTTGACCCCCCCCACATGAGGTCAGGGCCCTCATCCTGGGCTTATGAAACACCCCGAGTGTCTCATTCACAATAGCTATCACCCTTGTGTTTGATTAATTTCTGTCTGCCTATAAGATGCAAGCTCTAAGAGGGCAGCGACTCTCGGTGAACTGATCCTACCTGTATCAAGGGCGGCTCTTATAGTGCCTTACACAGACAGAGGGGCTTCCATACAGGATGAGGGAATGAGGACGCAAGCAATGGAAGAACGGATACCATTTCTAGCCTATGGAGATCATTACCTCACCCCTCTCTTGGAACAGCAATGGCAGGATGTCATTCAAATATCAGCTCATTCTCCCCTTCCTTCTCTTTCCTTTCTTTTTTTTTATGCTTCTCCTCATACTGCCACATGCTTCACTCCTCACCCCTCCCACCAGCCCCTCAAATATTAAAATAACAACATCATCAAAAACCACAAAATGCATTCTGAGTGTCTGCATCCTGGAGGAGGTGGTGGTGCCAATGTGGGCTGGATGAGCACAGCCCACCTCCTCTGCTATGCCGCATGGGGTTTTTGTATAATAGGAACATGTCGATTGGCATGTTCTCAGTTTGGAAAGAGAAGCCATGCTTTGTTGTGGCTTTGAGTTCAGACCAATTTTTCTTAATCTTTGAAGATGAAGAACCCTATAAGCAAAGCAAGTCAAAATGAGCCTAAGTGCTTCAAGCTCTAGGCAAGGCAGGAAGAATGCCGTGCGGTGGTATTGTTTAGAAAGAGACTTGGTAATTGCTGTACTGGAGAGCCGACATTTGCAGAACTCAATTGTGTGGCGTCCGACTGAGTAAGTTAGCAAAATAAAGACAGATGGCAATGGATTAACTCCAACACGCCCACCAGACAATGGCAGCCAACATGGAGAACTGCAGAGCGCTCTAAAAATGCGCTTTCTGGAATAGCTCTCCAAATACCTCTATTAGATGCCACCTAGTGACTCCCCAAAACATTGCATCTTGTACAACCACGTAGGCTGAGGACACAGGTTAAGGAGATCTTGCCACACATAGATGGCTTTTTTTTTTTTTAATAGGAAGAGAGTGAGAGATGGCAGATCATGAGGGACTTGAAAATTTATAGTTTAACGTCAGTTCACTGAGAAAAAATGGTTGAATTCTGTATTCTAACTTGTATGTTTAGAAGAGAAAAAGACAAAGAAAGAGAGAGAGAAAGAGGGAGGGAGGAAGGGAGGGACAGAGGGAGGGAGAAAGAAGAAAGAAAGAAAGAAAGAAAGAAAGAAAGAAAGAAAGAAAGAAAGAAAGAAAGAAAGAAAGAAAGAAAGAAAGAAAAGAAAAGAAAACAAATCCTGCAAAACAGTCAACTATCTTGCATTCAGAAATACATGACTCAGAGGTAGGTGCAAGATTTAGGACAGTTTATGCATTTAGGTCCTGATTTTATACAACTAAAACCTAGGGTAGTGAATCATTTCATTTTTTAAAAACGCATTTTATTTAAATTCAATTAGTTAACATATAGTATATCATTAATTTCAGATGTAGAGTTAGTTATTCATCCATTTCATACAACATCCACTGCTTATTACCTCACGTGCCCTCCTTAATGCCCGTAACCCAGTTACCCTGTCCCTCCACCCACCTCCCCTCCAGCAACCCTCAGTTTGTTTCCAGTAGTTTAGAGTCTCTTATGGTTCGTCTCCCTCTCTAATTCCATCTTGTTTTATTTTTCCTTCCCTTCCCCTATGATCCTCTGTTTTGTTTCTTAAATTCCACATATGAGCGAAACCATATAACTGTTTTTCTCTGATAGACTTATTTTGCTTAGCATAATATCCTCCAGTTCCATCCACGTCATTAAAAATGGTAAGATTTCATCCTTTCTGATGGCTGAGTAATATTCCATTATATATATGTATCACATCTTCTTTATCCCTTCATCTGTCGATGGACATCTGAGCTCTTTCCATAGTTTGACTAGTTTGGACATTGCTGTTATAAATATTGGTGTGGGTGCCTCTTCGGACCACAATGCTCGTATCCTTTGGGTAAATTCCTAATAGTGCAATTGCTGAATCATAAGGTAGCTCTATTTTTAACTTCTTAATGAACCTCCATACCGTTTCTCAGAGGGGCTGTACCAGTTTGCATTCCCCTCAACAGTGTAAGAGTGTTTCCCTTTCTCGGCATCTTCATTAACATCTGTTGTTTCCTGACTTGTTAATTTTAGCCATTCTTACTGGTGTGAGGTGGTATCTCATTGTGGTTTTGATTAGTATTTCCCTGATACCAAGTCACATGGAGCATTTTTTCATGTGTCTGTTGGCCATTTGTATGTCTTCTCTGGAGAAATGTCTGTTCATTTCTTCTGCCCATTTCTTGACTGGATTATTTGTTTTTTGGGTGTTGAGTTTGATAAGTTCTTTACAGATCTTGGATACTATCCCTCTATCTGACAAGACATTTGCAAATGTCTTCTCCTATTCTGTAGGTTGTCTTTTGGTTTTGTCAACTGTTTCCTTTGCTGTGCAAAAGCTCTTTATCTTGATGAAGTCCCAATAGTTCATTTTTGCTTTTGTTTCCCTTGCCTTTGGAGACATGTCTAGCAAGAAGTTGCTACGCGTGGAAGACCTAAATGTACTATATGTTGGCAAATTTAATTTAAATATATTTTTTAAAAGACCTAAATATGAGACAGGAATCCATCAAAATCCTAGAGGAGGACACAGGCAGAAGAATCATTTCATTTTAAATGCCAGCTCCAATTGACTAGCTGAAGCTCTTTGGATAATGTGGAATTGTGAGATGGCTTCCAGGCACAGAGTTGGCACTTTGTGGTCATTGAGGTTGTCTGCAATCACTATAAGGTGAGGGGACTAGTTATGCTTGGGTGCATATTAGAGAACCATATATCAGGCTATGAAATCTCCTAATTTGTTTAATAGTGGGTATTTAGCCAAAAAGCTCTTTGTATTTCTGATTGTCTGAGGGCAGAAGCTGAAAGGTGCACAGAACCTATAGAAAAGGTGATGCTTTTCCATCTAAAGGAAAGGTGAAGAAATAATACAAGCAGTTTTGCTAGGTTCCACCAAATCAGGGTTTCATTATGTTTGTTCTTCCGTTGTGGAAGGCATTGTTTGATTGACAATTTGCACCATTAGCACATAAAATTTAAGTCTTATAGTCCTTGAAAATGTGCTTAGTGATGAGATATTATTCCTAACTATAGGATTTATTTTACAAGTGAAGGTCTCGACAATTTCAGTAACTGCCCAGTATGCAAAGTAGTTGAGGAGAGAATGAGCTTTAGTTTCTGGGCATCTCCATCTCTACTACCATACTGAACTGACACTGTATTTCTTGTTTCTTCCTGGCAGTCTCCTGGCTGCATTTGGGTCAAAAGAGAAATTCTTTTCTCTATTGGCTTTTAACAGCTTTTGGTGACCAGAAAACAATGCCAGCTGTGTAGATTTTGGGGACTTCCAGTCTATAGGGTCAGGTAGTTGTGTGGTTAATTGATTTGATTCTATCCAACAAGATCCATGTGTCCTAGGTGAGAGCCTGGGTCCCCAGCTGCTACAATTCTGTTTTCTCAAGCAACTTACTCCTTCTTAGAGAGGAGTCATGACTGAGGCCATGACTAAGGGATGTGAGAGCTAAGTGAAGAAGGTGACATTTCAGCTGGGTCTTGAAGGGTGAGGAGGAGTTGGATAGGCCGAAGATGAAGGATTAGCATTTACAAGGGCAAGGTCACATAAAAGGCAATGTGTGATGCAGCAATAATGAGTAGAGGTCCAGGTTGACTGAAATACAGGGTAACAAGAAGCCATTACTAACAAACCCAGGAAGGCTTTTTGTACCCCTTCTGCTTTGACATGAGCTTCATGTTTGGACTTTATCCAAACTATCCAAACTGGGCTATGGTCCCCAGTATTCACTCTTAAGGACGCCCTTTTTATACTTTCTTCCCAATTGATCATGTCGTCAAGATTTCTTTTTAATCTTCCCAAATATCACCATTAATAAGAAGGAACTAATTGTTTCCCATTTTTTAAAGTCATCTAACTTCCATGACTTCCAATTGGAGCCATGGGTAAGTATGAGATACAGCATGTTACTAAACCGAGTTGATAAAACACCATTCAGGAGAAAAGAAGCTCTCCTATTCAATGAGCCATATCATGGGGTATGTTCCAGATATAGAACTTCAGCTGCTGTATCAGACAAACCCTCAAATCTCAGTGGTTTAACACATGAAGGTTTATTATTGCTCAGGTAAGGTCCACTGTGGATTGGGAAGCCCTCCTCCATGTTGCAGCAAGGCCACTGAGAACAGTTCCTCCAGGGTTCCTGGATCAGGGGAAGACAGAACACGGAGGAGGCACCCCATCTCAACCTGGAAGTCACACTATCACTTTTACTCATAATCCATTGGATAAAACTAGTCACGTGCTCCAATCTGACCTCAGAAGAGGGTAGGCCACATGAGGATGCATGCAGAATATTTGTTCATCATTTACTGACTCTACCACATAGCATAAATGTGCAGTTTTGTTCCAGGGTTCTTAGGAGTTCAGGACAGCATCCAGTGGAGAACCACTACTCTGGCAATAGGAAGCAGGGGAATGACTGGATTGATTTCTTTCTCAGAAAGATCACAGAGGTGGTGTTTCAAAGAATGGACTGTAATGGGTAGACTGGAGGCAGGAAAGACCAGTTTGGAGGCACTAGGTCCAAATGAGGGAGGATGAGGGCCTGGCCCAAAGCACTGGCAGTGAGACAAGACAGGGGAATGGGTTCTAATAATAATCTGGGATAAAATTCTTTGGTATTGAAGACAAGATATAATGCCCCGAGGGTGTTGGAGGTGCCAAAATTTATTCTTGGGCTTCTAGGCTGGTTGAGTCAAAGACACTATGACAGCAACAGCATGAGTCAGAGCAGAAGGCAGGGCCTCCTTCAAGGTTGCAGGTATAATGGTAGCCAGTCATTCTTTTTCCTTCTGACCTAGTCATTTGCCCTACTCCCTCCCCACCCAAGAGAAGGCCTTAGTCACAGCCTGTGGGAATTCAAAAGCCAAGGCACCAGAGTTAGGGCAGGTCTAGCTAGAAGTTTCAGAGTTCAACCCAGGGATAAAGGCTTTGTTGCTCTACCCATCATGTTTAGGTGCTCTATTAAGTGTTTGAGCCACAAGTGCTATCACCCAGTGCTCCTTCTTCTCTTCTACTCACTTTCTTTCAACAGTTTTTTTCCTCTGAGACTCTTCCAAATTATCCCCACCAACCTTTCCAATTTGCACCAACCATTACAGCAATCTCCTACTCACTCTGGGTATTTTGGAATCAAATGTATCTGTGCACTTCTTATTCAGATACCTAGTCTGTCCTGTTCTGTCTCCCATTAGACAGCATCCCTGAAGAAATCACACCTTCCCAACTTCTGTGAATTGAACGGGGGGGGGGGTGCAAATCCCACCCTTTTCATAAGAGTGCTATACTCTTTACTAAAGCTGGTGCACTCTGGACATCAAACCTTGGAACACAAAAATCAACAGTGTTCCCTTGTTTGAAGCATCTGCCTCTTAGCAGAATCTGATGTCATATGGTTTCTTTGAACTTTACTGACAATTGAAAAAAATCACTTGAGCAGAATTAAAACCACACTTATGAATAATCTGTTCAGTTTCCTCAAAGTTTATTCCATTGACTCACTACAATGAACTACGAATCAGTACATGACCATTATCATGGACAGCAGAAAAGAATGGGCTTGGGCATAAGACAACAAAACCCTTGGTATGGGGTTGTACCTCTGTGGTTTATTACATATTACAGGACTTCTCTGAGATCATCTGCGAACCAGGGGTGATAAGAGGCAAACAGCAGTGCTGTTTGGGGTTTGGGCACATGACTTGTAGAGAATTGAGTATAGGCCTTGCCCAATAAAAGGTAGCAATACCATAGTTACTATTCAGTTCCCTTCCTTATGGCCTGTGATATTGCAACTCCAAATGTTTCTGCCTTCCTTCCTACCTGGGTTCCCTTGATTTTGACCTTCTTGATTTTTATTATGCACTGATCCCCATCCATACCTCACATGAAGCCTTGCCTGCCTCCTCACTTCTTAGATCTAGTAGTAATTTTAAAGAGCTCTCAGTATTTTGTTTGCTCAAAAGTTGAACCTAAAAGTACAGAGTTTGCATCAACTGCTTTTATCCATACAGTCTCAGTTATTTATATTTCCATTTGCTGCTCTATGAGACCGTGCAAATGCCAGAGAGATTTGCTTCCAATTCTCTGAGAGCTTCCTGGGAATATTGTCTTGTGGTAGAGGAAGCCGAGCCAGCAGATTCTCCTTTTGCCAGAAGTTCAATAAGTCTCCCTGCCTTTCAGTGGGAAGAGAAATATTTTCAGCTTGAAATGAATACACTGCTCAGAGATAAATTACTTCACGATCTGACTTTTGTGTGGCCATTAATTATCCATGCTAACTGTAGAAGCTGGGGTTGAAATCCGGACTATTGTTTCCTTGCTGCTGTTGTGCTCTTCAACCATTTCTCGCCGTTTATATGTGTGGCAGCAGCAACTCTATGCCTATGTGCACTCTGGGAAGTACTTAAGTTTCTTTTTGACATGTGTGATACATTCCTGACCTAGTCTGAGCATTCAAAACAGCTCCACATAACCTTCTGAGGAAAAATTTGTAGGACTATACCCAAAGAAACACAAACACTAAATGACACACTTTTCCATCTGGGCCTGCAGACAGTGTCATGGCATCCTTACGGTATTTTAGTACTTGAGTTGCCTTCCATCTCTTGCAAATGTTTGACCAGAGCATGGAAGTAACCACATAGGAAAAAGAGAGAGGAAATTACACCTTGGGAGAAATAGCATGGCTGGAGGTATGGCTAGAAATGGTAAAATAGCACATGGTAAAGGAGAGGAGGAGGTGGAAATGTGCTACAATGGGCTGAATTATATCCCCTAAATTTATATGTTGATGTTCTAACCCCTGAGAAGGTGACTATATTTGGTCTTTAAAGAGGTAATGACATCAAAACAAGGTCATTTAGATGGGCCTCTATCTAATATGACTAGTGCCCTTATTAAAGAGGAGGTTAAGACAGACACCCACAAAGGGAAGACAATGGGAAGACACAAGGAGGAAATGATGGCCACTTCTTGCCAAGAAGAGAGGGAGGCCTTAAGGAAACCAACTTTGCTGACACCTTGATCTTGGACTTCTAGCCTCTAGAGCTATGAGAAAATAAATTTCTGTTGTTTTAGCCACCCAGTCTATAGTGCTTTGTACCACAAGAAACTAATACAAATACCTTACTGGTATATAGCAGCAAGTGAATATTTAACAAATAAAGTTTAGGAAGGCTGGGACAAATAATTATGTATCTAAAATATTGTATGTAGGTATGTTGCTATTTTATATATATTTGAAGTCACTTTCTATCTCCTACTCCTGAAATGCTTGCTCAAGTTTAAATTGTTCAAGATCTTGTGGTCCATCTCACTCAAATCACACTCAAACTCCCCTCTTTTAGAGAGAAGAGACATTAATTGGTAATTCTCAAACTCTTCTCTCCAGGTATTTCTAAAAGCAGATAAGAATGGTTGCAGCAGTGAATTAGCCTGGAAGGGGAGTTGAAGTAACCTGACTCTTTTAAACGTCAGGTTTATTGAGATATAATTTACATAAAGTAAAATTAACCCTTTTAAATTGTACAGTTGGTTAAATTTTTCCAAATGTATACAATCATGTAACCACCATCACAATCAAGATATAGAACATTTCCGTCATCCCAAATTTCCTTGCGCTCCTCTGTAATTTCCTTCCTTTTCTTCCAACCCCTGGAAGCCACTGATATGAATTTTATCCCTATAATTTTGCCTTTTTCAGAATGTCATATGAATGGATTCACGTGATATGTAGCCTTTTATGCCTGGTTTCTTTCGTATTTTTTGAAGTCTATTGTTTTGATTCTAAAATTTATTTGAATTTTATATGCAATGCTGCTATATATGTATATATATAAAGTGCATATGATATATCTTCAATGATGATATAATACATATATACATATGTGTGTATATATATGTATATATATAAAATGCTGAATAATATATTCATATTTGTTTTAATATTGCAATACATTTGAACCTACTTACCTAGTTAGGTTATTTAAGTGTGGTCTAATAATAATTAGATAAAATTAATGCTCCATGAAGGTGCCCCATTTACTAATTTAAAAATATTACTACTAATTACAAAGATGTTGGTTGCAAGACATGTCCAAGAAAGTTCAAAGAGATATTCTTTAAATACTGGAGAAATATGGAACAGAGAATAATGAGCAAAAGTCTTCCTACCTTTTACCAGAGACTGAGATCATAAATGACTTCTTGGGGTTTTAGAGACAATAACATTATATGCAAAATAAATGGAAAACATTTTTAAAAAGAAAAAAGTATCCAAATAGGCCACAAGATAATCTCAACAGTGATATATCATTAAAACATGCTGAGGTCCAGGGGTGCCTGGGTGGCTCAGTCAGTTGAGTGGCTGCCCTCAGCTCAGGTTATGATCCCAGGACCCTGGGATCAAGCCATGCATGGGGCTCCCTGCTCGGTGATGAGTCTGCTACTCCTTCTCCCTCTGCCTCTTCCCACTTATGCTCTCCTTCTCTCTTGATCACTTTATCTCTCAAATAAATAAGTAAAATTTATAAAAAAAATGCTGAGGTCCTAAAGTTTACTACTATCCTGATAGCAGTGGTAGTAGCTATGGAGACTACTGTTTCAGCCAGTACCCACCAAACCACTTCCTCACAACTGGAGGCTTTTTAGTTGGTTGTTTCTCTGGGCCATAGCCTATCTGCAGGATAGGTTTCACATATGTCTCTAGATTGGTAATCAAAAAATAGTTTTGGGGGTACCTGGGTGGCTCAATTGATTAAGTATCCAACTCCTGATTTCAGCTCAGGTCATGCTCTCAGGGTTGAGACTGAGCCTAATGTCGGGCTCTGTGCTTAGCACAGAGTCTGCTTGAGATTGTGTCTTGGTCTCTCTCTGCACCTTCCTCTCCTCTCTCTCTTCCTCTCCTCTCTTATTTATTTTAAATAAATAAATAAAATCTGGAAAAAATAGTTCTTTTTTTTAAAAAAAATTTTATTTATGATAGTGAGAGAGAGAGAGAGAGAGGCAGAGGGAGAAGCAGGCTCCATGCACCGGGAGCCTGACGTGGGATCCGATCCAGGGTCTACAGGATCGTGCCCTGGGCCAAAGGCAGGCGCCAAACCGCTGCGCCACCCAGGGATCCCTGGAAAAAAGAGTTCTTGAATGAAGGTAATTCTTTTCATTCAAGGTCCAGGTTTTGGATGAGATCAACAAATAGAAGGAGGGGAAGAAGGGGCACCCACTTGATCTGCTGGACAGTACATTTTCTGCTCTTTTCACAGTCTCCTTAAAATTCTTTAAGATCCCACTCAAATCTTACCTCCTGTAGTGTCTCCATTATGGCCCATTCCCTAACTCAAGGCAGAATGAGTTACTCTCTCCTTGGACCCCTTCTAATATTGTGCACAAAGAGTTAGCACATTTTATGATAATTAGTTCTTTTTTTTTATGATAGTCACAGAGAGAGAGAGAGAGAGAGAGAGAGAGAGAGGCAGAGACACAGGCAGAGGGAGAAGCAGGCTCCATGCACCGGGAGCCCAATGTGGGATTCGATCCCGGGTCTCCAGGATCGCGCCCTGGGCCAAAGGCAGGCGCCAAACCGCTGCGCCACCCAGGGATCCCGATAATTAGTTCTTTATGCGTATGTGCCCCCTACTATTCTTTAATGAACTTGAAGACACAAAGATTGTCTTATCTCTCTCTGTATCCCTAAATCCTTGCATACAGCAAATACTCAATGAATATTTGCTAAATTTAGTTGGCCCCTATAGCACGGGATATGCCACATGTCACAGGCTCATCTCAACAAGACTTTGGAGAACTAAGAACTGGCCTGTGTGGATGAAAAGCTAGCCTCCATTTTAATTTGTGCATCAGGCCTCATGTTTCCTGCCAGTCTGCCAAGCTTTTGACCCAGATTCTTTCTCTGAGCCTATTTGCCTGGTCCAAGTGCAAATATAATTCCTGATCTGACCCAGATCCGCTGCTTCTACTTGTTCCAGCTCACCAGGGTCTCCTGCTTTGGCTTCATCTATGAAACCTGATGTGTGACCGAGGTGACCCTGGTGAAGGGCCAGGTGGGACAAGCTGGATTGCAAGGTCCTGGAGTGACATCTGATTCTCCTGCCTGTCTGTGAGGCAACTGGGTGGGCCAAGTAGAATAAGCCTTCATGGGCTCAAGTGTCCACATGCTCCTCACAGTGAATCCTGAGGCAGGAAACAGGTGCAGAGGTGGGCCAGAGCGGAGCCCAGGAAGGAGCAGATTGGTTGGTTGGAATGTACTGCTTGTCCCTCTGGCCGTGTTCATCCCCTTGAAGAAGTATGGCTGAGATTGGAACAAGTGTACAGGGAAAATAAACAGGAGTAGATTCTATTTAGACCTAATTAGGGCCCTGTTACCCCATATAGTATGTTGAATAGTTGGCCCCAAAAGGTAGGTCTACGTACTAACCTCTGGTACCTGTGAATGCAAACCTATTTGGAAAAAAGTGTCTTTGCAGATAAAATTAAGTATCTCAAGAATTAAGCTGAACCCTAAATCTAATGACAGATATCCTTAACATGGAGAGGCAGGAGGAGATTTGGGACAGAGACACACAGAGGAAGGCGGCCATACGAAGACAAAATCAGAGATTGGAATTTTGCCGCCACAAGTCAGGAAGGCTTGGAACCACTTCTTGGAGCCAAGAAACTGGACGAGGCAAGGAAAGATTCTCCCACAGAGTTTTCAGAGGGAGTGTGGCAGTGTGGCCCTCTTGACACCTTGATGTCAGACTTCTGACTCCAGAGCTATGAGAGTATGAATTTCTGTTGTGTTAAGCCACCAAATTTATGGTACCTTGTTACGGCAGCCCAAGAAAACCAATACACCCCTCCTTTGCTTATATACCAGAGAAATAGGTATACATTGGTGCGCTTGGTCCATGAAGGAGGTTTTAAGAGGATTAGTGAGAAAGGCAAGGCACAAGGGAAGTGACTGGCTCAGAACCACTAAGAAATAACTCCTTTTCTCCCCAAATCATCAGTAGAGACCAAAAGCATGCACAGGAAAAATGTTCCTACTATTCAATGAAGTTCACTCCAAGAAAGTATCTTCCACTTATATAAGAAGTAATAGCAATAGAAATATTAATATTACAGAGAGCATGCCATATGTCAGGTGCTGTATTACGTGTTCCATTTTTCCAATGAGAAAATTGAGGCTTAGAATGATGAGCCAAACCTTTATACAGTACTTAGGATATGCCAAGCCCTGCTCTAAGAACTTTACAGTGATTAATTCCATCCTCAAAACAACCTGTGAAGGAAGAGTTATTTCTGTTTTACATATGAGAATACTCAGGCACAGAGAGGTTACATAACATGTCTAAGGTCATACAGCGAGGAGCTGGGATTCAGATCAAGCTGGGATTCAAATCTTTGTCCCAAAGATTCTTCTTCTACTTAAGTTATCCCATAGCTCTCGTTTTTTTTTTTTAATTTTTTTATTTATTTATGATAGTCACAGAGAGAGAGAGAGAGGCAGAGACACAGGCAGAGGGAGAAGCAGGCTCCATGCACCGGGAGCCTGACGTGGGATTCGATCCCGGGTCTCCAGGATCGCGCCCTGGGCCAAAGGCAAGCGCCAACCGCTGCGCCACCCAGGGATCCCCATAGCTCTCGGTTTAAAAAAAAAAAAAAGGGATTTGAATGCAGGTGTGTCTGACCCCAAATCATATGGTTATTCCATAAGCTACATGGCCTCCTAAAAAAACTGAGAGGTAAAATCACATTGTGAAGAGTGGTCCTGCCCATATGGCCATCCCAACCTGCCCACTCAGTTACAGGCTCTGAGGGTCTTCAGCCAGGAGGCCTGATTCCTCCCAATTGCTTATACAATCTTGAGCATAATTACCAACATAGATAGAAGCTCAGATCCACTTTGGGGGAGAGACTGACATTGGTTTTGTGGGCCAGTCTCTGGGAGGTCACAAGAGAGCCCTACCCACCCCTTTTCCTGCTCCCTTTTGCATACTGTCCTGCCCATATTTACCCAGTTGTGTAACTGAAGTTTTTATTGTTTGATCAAATATTTATCAGGCATTTATTGCATTCTATGCAATATGACAGATGCTGGAGATAGAGTAAAGGCCTAGGTCCAGGCAAGGCATGCATAGTCTCCAATTCAGAGTGATAGGTGCTACCAAGGAAGAATAATATTAATTAACAGCCACTACCTTTAGAGTGCTTATTATGTGCCAATCATTATATAATCCTCCTACCCATGCTGCTCTGGCTTAACATAGGAGGGTCATCTAACCCAATCTTGGGAAGTCAAGGAAGGCTTTCTGAGGGATGAGTGGGGGTTAACCAGGTAAAGAAAGGGAGCCACGGAGAATGGTCTTCCAGGCAGAAGCCTGAAGCTGAGAAAGCACATAGTATACGTTGTAGAAAGGAAAAGTAGCTTAATACAGTTGGGGCCAGAGCAGGAAGTAGGAGTAGTAAAAGATGTGGTGGGAGAAATGTCTGTAGGTAAAGATTCCCTTGGCCTTGGAAACCAGGATAAAGTTTTATTTGTCCAGCCAGATTGGAGTCCTCCCTATTGGCACCTGTCAGCAGGGACCCTCAACATCTTTCCCCTTTTGCTGAATTCCCTGCCCCTGTCTACTGCCTGGAGTCTTCCTTCCAGGTGGATGAACAACCCAGAGCTATGACTCTCCCACCCAACTGACTATAAGCATCATTATTGCCCAAAAGCTCCTTGGATATTGACACTGGCCTTGGTGGCTCTCAAGTTCACAGCTCCCCCCACTGTAGACACCTCCAAATTGATGGTTGGACACCACCAGCCCTTTAGAGCAGATCCATAGAAAAGTTATTCCTCTAGGTCTGGCTCAGTTGCCCCTTCCTCCTCATTTTCTGGTTGCTTAGAGGGTCCCTGAATGCTTCAGGAAGATGTCTACCATCTGAAGGTTAAGAAGAGATTCAGAGCTGTGTCTAAACAAAGACTACTTAACTGGTTAGTGGGAGGGCACCCTAGCCTCCTGACTCTATGTCCCCAGTTTTGGTCAAGTGCAAGGGTGTTGGAGACATGTAGCCTGTATCTGAACACTGATTGTCCTGCTAACCAGTAGCTGGGTGATCTTGGAGCAAGTTACTCAGCTTTCCTAAGCCTCAGTTTCCCCAACTATAAAAAGGGATAAAGTTTCTCTACCTATTAGGATTATAGTGAGAATTAGAGAGTGTGTATAAAGAACTTAGCCACACGGCCAGGCATTCAGTAAACTCCTATTATGAAGAGTGTAGTGGATATTGTGGTACCATGCCAGGTTTCCCTTCATGTCTGAAGCATTCACTCTCCTGGTGCTGATGGTTCCCTAGGCCAAAGGAAGCTTTCTTGCTCAAGGCCATGGCCCTTTTCTGGGGTAGCCCACATTCAATGATAGGTTGATGTGGGAATACAAATTCTGACCCCCTTTACCCCATAAGGGTCATCAGAAGAGTCTCCTTCCATCTTCAGAGTTCCTCCTGAGATCAGCTGAGGTCTTTGTTGCCACTGCTGGGGAGCTCAACATCTTCCAATCCCATTTCCTGGGCTTTCTCACAACTGCTACCCCCTGGAGCAGTCCTGGATACATTTTCAACATGCATATCTCAAAGTTTTAGATGACCCAAGCTGTAATGATGAGGAGGAAGATGGTGTGGTGACTGTACCTCACTGCCTTTAAAGATCAAACCTGCAGTGGTATTGACAAGAATATTAAACTGGTAGCAAATTAACTTACTGGGTTTTATTTCTTACTTATTCTCAAATAAGTTATTTCTTTGTTTATTTGAAGTTCCTATTACAAAGAGAATATACAAACTCAAATTTCACATGTATGATTTACAAAAGTGTGATACTTTTTTTAAAAAAATTTTTATTTATTTATGATAGTCACAGAGAGAAAGAGAGAGGCAGAGACATAGGCAGAGGGAGAAGCAGGCTCCATGCACCGGGAGCCCGATGTGGGATTCGATTCCGGGTCTCCAGGATCGCGCCCTGGGCCAAAGGCAGGCACCAAACCGCTGCGCCACCCAGGAATCCCAAGTGTGATACTTCTTAAGAAGCTAGCTTCAGATTTCTCCTTTCAGACATTGATTGTTCTCAGTAAATCACATATGTGACTTAAGCAATATTTATCATTTATGTTAGAACAGCAAACCAATCAATATCCAATTGGTGAATTCAGTTATAATTGTTGTTAACTATTTTTTCTCAAAGTCTAAATCATATACATTGTAAACTCTATTACTAGGCTTGGTAAAAGTATAGGATCATTTGGGCAAACCAATATTCTGATAGAGTTATTACATTTCCACACATGCTTTACCAATTTTAATGAATTAGAAAACTGTAAAACATATTTAACACTAAAAGTCTGCTGTTCACAGTTCAATTTTATTTTTGATAATTTCAAAGGCATTTGACATTTGAAAGGTTATCAGTGCATTATAATTGTGCAGAGATAAGTTACTGGAGAATGACAGATAGCCAATTTTAATCTGTGTCAATGATATACATGAATATCCATATTTGCATATATTAATTTTGTTAAATATAAATGAGGACTATTATAAAAATTGGTAATTGGAGTATAGCTGTTCATGGGCATAGTAGGGGACTCATCTATCTGAGTGGGATTAAATAGCTCAATTTTAAATTAAGATAAAATTTACATACACTGCACATCAAGCGTACAGTTTGATGAATATTGAAAACTGCACATAACTATGTAATCAACAAACTGATCAAGATATAGAATACGTCCAAAGCAGGGATTATGTGGGACAAGTCTTCTGGATTTCTGAATGTCCTCAACAGTATGCTCAGCTTCAATAGAGAGCTGGTCAGCTGTTGGATCCTGGTGCCTGCTTCACCCTTCTGATCTCCATTGCTTCTGGCAACTTCCATTGGCATTCCTTGCCCCTCTCCTCTGCTGAACTTCACGGCACATAGTTGTCATCAGATTTGGAGGTGACTTCTTTCACTTTCCCAGACAAAGACTGTTTCCATTTTTTCCTTGAACACACACAGTGATCAGATTTCTCCACTCCTTCCAGGACCTCTCTAAACCTTTGTTCATAAATCTTCCCAGTACAATCCTGGGTAATGAGTGGGCAGCAAGTCATATGCTCTGCTTTTATAGATGGAAACCTTGAAGCAAAGTGAAGTTAAATGGCTTCCTGACCAAGGAGACTGACACTGACTCACAATTATATGACCCAGTTTGTGCCATGATATTGTTTTATTTTCTCCAGAAGGAAGGAGAGTATGGTGGAGTTCAGGAGCCACTTTATCTATTGAAGCCTCTCTATTTTTTCCACCTATACCTGAGAGGTTACTCCATGGTTCAGGGGTGAGGACAGAGCAGCCTGGAGGGAGACGCAGCAGTAGGAAGAGACAGAGATTTGGTGTGAGAAGCCCTGGGTCTTGGTGATGTTTTTAGAGATGAGAAGCAAAGAAGAAAGAACCAAGGGTGGAAGATGGTCAGACAGTGCTTCTTGGGGCACCTGGGAGGCCTAGTAGGTTAAGTGTCTACTTTTGGCTCAGGTCATGATCTCAGGATCCTGGGATCAAGCCCTGCATCAGGCTCCCCGCTTAGCGGGGAGCCTGCTTCTCCCTCTCCCTCTGACACACACTATCTTTCTAATAAATAAATGAATAAATAAATAAATTTTTTTCATAAAACAGGGGTTCTTAACACTTCTTGCAGTTTTATCTTCAGTAGCTTATATTGGCATTTTTAATTATATTATTTCACTATCAAAAAGATGGTGAAGAAGTTTGTAAAGAGGTCATTGAATTTTACTTTTTAAGAAGCCATTGAATTTTCTAAGAAATCCCCCTTCCCCACTGCAAACATTTCTCCCTCCAAATGTTGTTCTTTATGTTAACTGACTGGCTTTGTTGAAACAGCCACATTTAGTTCTTAGGAGGAATATATATATTTAGAGGCTTAGGAAATTGTACCAGAGGATTTTCCATGTTTTCAGCAATGGGAGGTGTAGCCACTCAGTGTATTAAATTTTGTAAAAGGAACTGTGGGGCTGGCTTTGCCCCTGCCCTACCTCTCCAAATGGAGCCAAGAGACTGGAGCAATCGGAAATGGTACCACTCTCCAGCTGTTCTTATTGGCTGGCTCACAGTTCACCTCATCTCCTTAGCATAACGACTATGCTGTGGGATTTGACAGTTGCAACATCAAATTGCCTCAAAGGCTCTTTCTCGTTTCCAGGGAGTTCCACTGGCCCTCCCTTAGTTTGGTGTAAGAGCTAACCACAACTTTAATTATTAGTCTTCTTGAGAGAACCAGAGAGACTGTCTCTCACACTATGACTCCATCTACTCAGCTCTGAATGAATAATCCAGCTTTTTACAGTTAACTCCCCAAACAAGCCTGACACCCCAAAGAGTGAGTAAAATAACTATATGCCTTATTCATCACTACCTGGGCATGCCGCTCCTATTTTGCTCCTTACAAAATATTTTACATTCATCACAGCCTGAGTTAAACTTTCTCTGGTACCTTCTGACTCATAAGAGCATCAACCTAATCCACTGTAGACAATCAAGAACTCTCTTTAGCTGTATTTCTGAAAGAGACATCATCATCATCAAGGTTGCTTAGCAGCAGAAATTGGTTTATTAAAAACAACTTTCTGTGAGGAAAGCACCTCCACATTTTTTTGTGGATTCACATCTTGTTAACTGACTTGCTAACTGAATTACTCAAAAGGTTTTCTCCTTATATGTGCTGGGAGGGGGGACCTAAGGGGCAAAATGCCTGGGAAAGACTTGATATTAGAAAGTGGATGAGATACCTTGAAGCAACTAGGGGAACCATGTTTCTTCTGTCCAGAAAGAACATGTGTACTTTGCCCTGCTGTCCAGGCTCATTATGGGCTCCTGCAAGATGAGGGAGAAGCTCAGACAAGAAGGGACACATGTCAGGCTGGGGATGGGGCCAATGAACCCAGGAGATGTTGCAGACATGGGTTATTATCTAGTGACCTGAGGCACCACAGTTGCCAAGCTCATTTTTTTTTTAACTATTCAGACCAACAGTTATGCTCTGAAAAATAGCAAAGCTACCTGTGTAAGGGAGGTGAGGGGGAATCACTGACATTTACTGAATGATTATTATATGCTAGCCACTGTTTCAAGCATTTTTCTGGACACAAAAATAAATACTATTGGTTTAACATTGTCCTTAAAAATGAGAGACATAGGGCAGCCCGGGTGGCTCAGCGGTTTAGCTCTGCTTTTGGTCTAGGGCGTGATCCTGGAGACCTGGGATCGAGTCTCACATCAGGCTCCCTGCATGGAGCCTGCTTCTCCCTCCGCCTGTGTCTCTGCCTCTCTCTCTCTCTCTCCCTCCTTTCTGTGTTTCTCAGGAATAAATAAATAAAATTTTTTAAAGAATGAGAGACATGAGGCACCGGTGGCTCAGTCAATTAAGCATCCAATTCTTGATTTTGGCTCAGATTTTGGCTCATCCAATTCTTTGATTTGAGCCCCACATCAGGCTCTGCGCTGCGCATGGAGCCTTCTTAAAATTCTCTCTCCTTGCCCCTCCTCTACCAGTTCATATATATATGTGTACTCTCTCTCTTTCTAAAAAACGAAAATAAAAACCAAAATAAAAATGATAAACCAAGACTTTGAGAGGTTAAATTGATGAATATGGTTATCTGTAAGTAGCAGGGATGGGATTTGAACCCTGGCATCCAACACTCCTATCCACTGCACTTCTTAGCCACAGGGGGAATTGTGGCCGAGTTGTCAGATTTTCCCATTTTTCAAGGAAGCCAGTTTATCTGAATTTATTAATGAGAAATTTCTGAATTTTTAAATTGTTGTCAATATCTTTTTTTTTTTTTTTTTGTAAAATTCATTTCAGGTCAGCAACTAAATGCAGGCTGAATGTGATCGAGGATTACTTCCTTTTTGCCAGTCATTAGGTCATTGCTCAACCTGTAACTCTGTGTACATACGGGACAAATCTGGACCAAACAAATAGAAATGTAAACAGGAACCTGCACTAGTATCATTGTAGTAAATGCCCATCAAGGAAGCTTTGAAAGATTGGGTCATCAGAGAGAGTCTGACTCCCTCGGCTTTTGCTAGTTTCACCAGAAACCAAGAGAAAATGTGGATTTCAGATTTATAATGGAACAGAGTCTAGACCTGTGTGTTTCAGCCTTAATGCTATAGTCCTATGGTTCAAAGAGGTCAGTGGGTTACAAGTGAGCTGAGATACTGGCGCTTTCAGTCCTCAGGGGGCTGAGAGTTTCTGTGGTCCAGAAGTCCCTCGGTAGGTCACCTCTGGCCTTAGGTAACTTCTCCTTCTAGTTCACCACATGTCGCAGACATTATAATTTTTAAAAATGTGTGCCAGGAAGTTAAAACAATTAGGAAGCACTATGATGGTCTGTTCCTTGTGTAATGTGGATTGTTCTAATTTACCATCAAGTTTTTTTTCTTCCTGATGAATGGGATTTACATCTTTATATGAATCCTTTAATGGAAGTTTTGTCTTCTTATGTTCACCTGGATAGTAGGATATCCTCCTCCCGCTTCTCTCTCCCTCCCCCATTCATGGATCTTTTTATTAAAAGCAAATTATAAAAAATAAAATAAAATAAAAGCAAATAATTTCAGGGTGGTTCAGTAGGATAAGCGTCTGCTTTTAGCTCAGGTCATGATCCCAGGTCCTGGGATTGAACCTCGCATCTGACTCCCTGCTCAGTAGGAGCCTGCTTCTCCCTCTCCCTCTGCCACTCCCCCTCCTTATGCTCTCTCTTCCTCAAATGAAATAAAAATCTTTAAAAAATTATTTCATTCATTTGTTCATTCGTTCATCCATTCATTCATTCCTTCATTCCAGTTTTCTTCCTGACTTCTTCTATTTTTTTTCCTTTTTTTTTTCTTCCTGACTTCTAATCTCACATGGCAATGTGGTATTATTTGGTATCAATTCATTCAATAATTATTTGTTATTTGTTTGGAAAGGGGAGAGGGTAAGGGACCTACTGGGGCAATCAACTTATTTCGGTCTTCCTGGGACATCTGTAGCACTGAAAGTCCCATGGATTCCCTCCTTAGTCTTGGGGTAATCAGAATAATTAGTCACCCTAGGCCCCAGCAAACATGTAAAGATGTTGTTATAGACATGATAAAAGACCATTCTTCATTTGCACATCTAGATATGAAGAAAACCAGGGGCGAATTTCAGACAAAATAACCTCAGTTTTTTACTTAGATAGATGTAAGCTCATCTGCTGGAAAGGAAGGTGAACAGATGGTAGAGAAACTGTCACTCAATGAACCCTCCCCCCCCCCATATTCTAAATAACAGACCTATACTCACTCAAAATTGGGGGAGATGTGGCTATTATGGAGGGAAGCACCTAATGTGAACCGTGGCCCATAAAGATCCAGTGGAGAGTAGATACCATCAGGTTGTGAGAGAAGCCAAGGACAGAGCAAGTAAAACTCAGTGTGTGACCTGGCACAGGTGTGTAAGTGTCTGTGCCCTGGGCCTCCATCTGCAAAGTGTAGGGGTGGACCATGCACACCCCCAAAGTCTCACATGCATTCTAGAATTCTAGCATTTATTCAAGGATTACACGGGGAGATAAACAGTTACAAACACACACAAACACACACAAATGTTAGAAGTCCTTGGTATGTGAAACCAAAAGAATAGGCCAGGGATCCCTGCCAAGATTTAGGATTACGACTAGGATGGAGTAAGCTCTGGCACACCAAAAACCAGGCAGCACCCTGAAAGTTTGGGATGAAGAAAGTTGCATTCCCCACATCAGAAACAAACTTCTCACTGTATACTTTAACAATTTAGAAAATATCATCATACAAATCAATAGCTTGTAGACTGAGAAGCATTTGAACATAACAGTATTTCATTTGATCCTCACATGATCCTGGGAGGCAGACAGCAGAGCTTTTACTCTCCCCATTTTATAGATGAGAAAACAGTTTCCAAGTAGCTAAGGTCACAAAGTCAAGTCCTGGATTCTGTTCTCATGAATTTCTGTAATTTCTGAATTTCTGCTTAAAGAGAATGGGGGTCAGCTGCATCTTATCACTAGGCAGCCATTTCAGAAGCAGAAACCCTAGGCAAGAGCGTTAGGGACCCATGGGACACACTGTGCCCTTCCCAGACTGGAGCACAGGACTGTGGTTATGAATGCCGTGGTTGGCTTGTTCTGCAGAGGGCTCTTCTTGGTATCACCAGAGATGTCTCTAGATCTGAGGGTAGCCTGATCAGTCTCTATTACCCTCTCCTGGGGCTGTGCCCTTGTGGTCACACTTCTAATCAGGTCACTGCTGGAGTCCTTCTTCCTAAATGTCCCAGTGCCATCCGTAGCTTTGGGCTTTGGAAGGCTGCGGGATTGAAATGATCTGAGTCTATGAGGACTCTTGCTTTTCTGTTGTGTGCTGTTATGTGAAGCCCAATGCAATTGTACCACTTTTGTTGCTGTCTAGATTTTTTTTTCCATCATAGATTATTATTCCAAAAATAGACTGGTAATATATTCTTATACATCTGAATTTAATTAAGAATCTTCTCATTGACATGGATGTTGTTTTACTGCTTCTGGCCAGGCCAGACAAGGGTGTCTAAGGACGGATTTCTGGATTGTGGGCTAATTTCTCTGATCTTTTTAACCTAGGGCCCCTGCTCTGAGATGGTGATTTAGGACTTTGACGTGCTGTCTTCCACCACACTCTGGTCACTAGGGAGTACATCAAACCTCACAGAAACACTGCTTCTAGGAGTCAGGGTTGTCCCCTCCAACCTCAAAAGGATCCTCATGGAAGTCAGAAGATTATTTAATGTTCAGTATTCTGAGGACTGTCAGAATTGCCCTGGCCTTACTGAATCATTTCATGACTTGGGAAGGTTGGTGATGGGATTAAATCTTCTACACTGTGGTCCATTTCTGATGTGTTTGGCCTATGGAGACTCCAAGGGCGTTGTGGACTCTACTTTGTTTCCCAGAAGGACTAACCAGAAACTCATGTACTATTTTGTTCGGTAGCTTCTCTATTCAGCAATACCTCACCCTTGAAGCTGATGCTGCCTAAAGAATGAGAGGTTTGGCAGAAATGACAATTATTATTATTATTATTTAAAGATTTTATTTATTTGTTTATTTGATGGAGAGAGAGCACAAGCAGGGGGAGTGGCAGGCAGAGGGAGAAAGAGAAACAGGCTCCCCACTGAGCAGAGAGCCTGACATGGGGCTTGATCCCAGTATCCTCGGAGCATGACCTGAGCCAAAGGTAGATGCTTAACCGACTGAGCCACCCAGGTACCCCAGAGCTGACAATTGTTACCAAGTATGCCTCTCGTACCCTGTGCCCCTCTCCATATGTGAAGTCCACACCGCCTGCACCTGGGGCAGTAAAAGCCTATATCCTTTAACCACCTCACTGGTGTTCACCCCAGCTATTGGCTCAAATCCTGGGGAACACTGACTGCCTTTTTGGTAAATGTCAAAATCAGGAAATTACGGCTCTCTTCATCTGGAGTTCACACCATCTAGAGCAGAGAGTTTGGGTGGCAGAGATGATGGGACGACAGCATCCACCCATCCATTCATTCATACCCACATCTAATTATGGAGCGCCCAGTGTGTGCCACATGCTAAGCTGGATACTGGGCATTCAGTGGTGAATAGAGAAGTCAAGGTCTCAAGGAGGGGGTTCTGTTTTGATAGAATAGCCCACAGAACTCCAACTGCTTTTGTTTCAGGTGTGTTAGTTACTGCCAAGAGTTTTTAAGTATTTAAGGGCCTCGCTAAGTTTGGAAAGCTCTGGCTCCTCTCTGCTCCTTTGGAGCCTGGCCTTGAGTGAGAAGTTGGTTCCTCAAAGTGCCACTGTCAGCACTCTCCAGATGAGTACTATGCATGGGGAGGGCCCAGGGCGTGGGGCCCTCTGAGGGCTGTGTCATCCCCCGCTCCAGCCACAGAGGTTACATCACGAAGGGAAGCTGAGCTGTCAGCTTGTTGCTAGGCTGTGGCTATTTATTTTTATAAATGAGACTTGTGCTTAATTTAGAAATCTGCTTTTCCTTTTCCTTTCTTTTCTTCAGCATCATCTGGCTGTCTGGCACCACCAGAGAACTGCATTTCTGACCCAAGGAGAGCTGGTGGGTGGATGGGGGCAGGAAGGAGGTTGGGGAAAGGATGGATGCCAGCTCAGCTGCCTCATAGGGAGGTAGAAACACGTGGCCAGGCCATTAGCATCCAGTTGGGCTTCTAGATGGGTTTCATATGTGACACCTACATAGTCCTCACTTGGAACAACAGAGCAGAAAGCTACCCTGGTGCTAACTCCTCTTCTGAACAACCATACACTGGAATACAGCAAAACAGAAGGCAATGCCACAAAAAAGAGGATCAAAGTCAGCCAGAAGCAGGTGACATCTAGACTTTTAGAACTTTGGATGCAGCTATTTTAATAGTCACTTTATTGCAGTTATTCTGACATGAGGATATTTAGATTTAGCCTAAAAATTCAGCCAATAAATGTTTTGATTTTCAAAAATAAATAAGTAAAATGGGCATTTTATATTCCTTCTGTGAACTCCCTCCAACTCCAGTCTTCACCCAATTACCAATTCTACCTCTGGGCATCAAAGTGAATGGGTCAGGAACAGGTAGGGGGAAAGGGGGAGAGAATAAAAATGGGAGAAATACTGAGGATCAGGTAATGGTCAAGAATGAAGTAAATGTCAGGAATGAGGTGCCCAGTCAGGAGTAAAGGAGAGGAGGGTCAAGAGGCCTCTAAAATCAATAAGAAGGTCACAGTGACACAGAGCAGAAGCCACAGATAGAATGAGGGGTGGGAAATTGGTTATAAACATAAAATACAGTGAGTCCGCATTTTGGCTCACCTGTCTTGAGGTTGTGTGAGAACAGTTGCATGAGAAAACAGTCTACTTAGGATTCAGAATCATTCACGTTGGTTCTTCCACGGGCAGTGTCTGACTCATAAATGTCTACATATTTCACTTGAGGGCTGGAGTCTCAGTTTCCCCACATAAAATGCAGATGATTATGTCTACAATTCCTCTTTCCCCACCTTTTGCTCTCCCTGCAGGGGACATGCTGAGGATGAGCTAGCAGCTTATAAACCGCTCCCAGCCTCTTGGAGAAAGGTGCTTCTGTAAACAGTGGGTATTTGTGTATGTGACTCAGGATTTTGGAGTCGGGCAAGGGTAGCCGTCAGGTGATTCATGTGAACACATTGATGCCTCTAGCTGGAATGTATAGTGTTTGGGATTAATTTGTTCTTGCCACCACAGAGAACTTCACCTTCCCCCAAATGCTAATACTTGAGGAGTCTGCACATGGTCACCAGGACATTAGCTGTGACAAGAGGTGAAAGAAATCTGGCCTTTCTGCCTATCCATCATCTACAGTTTTGTACAAAGAGCTATATAGCAGCACGTCTATGCCAAATCATCCACTCCCCTTTGCCAGCAAAAATGTCTTCCAAATACTTCTGCCATTTGTCAAACTGGCCAAAGTCCCCCAGAGGCAGTTCTGTAATTGAAGGTAGATGGAAGAGAACATTCTCTGCCAGGCTTAACTACCTTCTGTGTTGACTTTCTGTATTGCAAGGTGAAACCTCACTGATTTGATCCTGGAATGTCCTTCTGGAATTGGTGTGAGGCAGCGGGGTGCTGGGGCCTCAGCTTCCAGGAGCCTGACCTGAAGTCACTACAGCTGGGCAGGGACCTTCCTCTAAGCCCTCAGAATGGAAGTGAAGGAGGCACATATCTGCAGCTCGGCTGCCCCAGCTCTTCTACCAAGTGTGAGCTGTCACTGACCCTATTCTAGAAGCCAATGTGCCATCTCCTTTGGTACAGTTAAGCTTTGTTCCTCCTACCAACTCGTCTTTCTTTGTTATTTCTCACCATGTCCCTGCCTTCAGATTTCTTATGGATTCCTTTCTCAGACATCGTGTTTTGATTCCCTCCTTACATTTACTTCCAATTGCCAAGAACAACTCTGTTCCGGCAGGAAGATATTATTTGGCTTAAAAGAGAGCGAGCAGTGGCTTTTCTCCACTAGCATTCTTTGAATTTACGTGGGAATGTATTCTGGGAACTGCTCAGAGTCTCCCTCAAGTCTCTCCCTCACCATCAACATGTTTCCGTCACAGCGTTGCTTTGCTTACATTGTTTTTAACTGGGTAATGATAAGAGCTTTTCTTCTGGAGCCTGGCTGTAGGGCTCAGCACCCTCCCCATGCTATTACTCCCCAAGGACCTTGGCTGAGCCCACACTGAATATTACAATGGGTTTGTTACTGTTGTTACAGACCTGAGCATTTTTCCCCGTGTTTGTGCGATAAACCTTGAGTCTACCTTCAAAATTGTTAGTTTTTCCAACTCTCGGGCATCAAGTTCGCCCTTGAAGGCAGCCCATCCTGAGGAAATGACAAGCATTCTTGATTCAGCTGGACAGATAGGGTCCAGCTGACATGGGCTTCTCTGTTGACATCTCAGAGGCCTGAATGACACATGTTAAGCATAGTGGCTGATCCCTAGCCATGTTCTGAGGAAGTTACATCGCTCCAATCACTTTGTATAGTGATTCAGGAATCTGCTGTTTGACATAGAGTTAAATGATAGGAGGGGCTGGGCACAACCCAGACAGCAATCAAGTCTGCTCGGCCTGTTCCCAGAGCATGTTCTGAGAGCCCCTGAAAGTGTCCTCGTCCTGGACCTGATCTGCCTGGACCAATTGCAAGTAACAGCCTAGTCCTCCAGACTAAGGGACATGCTGCCCTCCCTGAACAGAATGCCACACTGGGGGTGAGGGAAAGATCTCTTTAAGAGGACTTAGCCAGCAAGACCACAACCTCAGAGCCTAAAATCAGTGGAATGCGCCAAGGTGGAGCAATGAGCATCCCTTCCATGTGAAGGTGCTTCCAGATACATGATGGGCTCCTTTGAGTCTGCCCACAACTCCTGGAGGTGAATTGAGCAGGTGTTACTACTCAGATCTTAACAATGGGGAAACTAAGTTCCAGAAGTTCCCCCTAAGACTGGCCCAGCTCCTTCCTCCCGGGAGCACCACATATGTGGGGGCCTTCCACACAGTCAGGCACCTGCTGAGAGTGGCAAGCGTGCACCTCCTGGTTGGGCACTGCTCTTCTTCAGCCGCTGAATGGGAAGACTGTGACTCTGCTAGTAATAAATTACAGAGCTCTTCAGGTTGGAAGAATGTCTTCTCCTACTTATCCCGGAGGGCCCCCGCATCAGGGCTGCATGGATGAGAAACAGAGGACTGAGCTCAGTGTCTTAAAAAACAATGCCAAGTCGAAGTTAGCGTGGAGGTTCCCTGTTGTTTTATCTCGTTTTGCCGACCACATGGACTTCTGAGCAGGTGCGGCCTCAGCTACTCCTTACTAGCTCTCAGGACTGATGAGCAATGCCATAAATGCTCACTTTCGTTGACTGTGCCTGGATTGACTTGCTCTATAAATTCCTCTTCATGCAGCAGCAAGAGAAATCTCTGGAGCATGGGAAGGTAGAGCCAGAGCTCCCTGGAATGGACGTGGGTTCCTGGATGCCACTTTCCCATCAGTTCTCCTGGGTTCCTGCAGACAGCAGATTGGACTTGCAACCAAGCAGACACATGAAAGCAAACGTGCGCTTCTAACATTTTGTAACCTGCCTCCCACAAAACAGAAGGCACTCTTCCCCTCGCATTATTCTCTGCCTTGTTCTTGACATTTTTAATGTGCTGAGTCTACAGCCGACTTTGCATTCCCGACACCTCCCACGTGAATTGGCTCCTGGTCCCTCCGGGCCTGAGGATTCCAGTCACGTGCTACACCCCAAGAACACTCTTGGCTCTCTTTCTAGCCAGGATACACTCTCCTCACCTTGACATTTAGGGCCGGCTGTTTCTTTTCCTCTTCTGCTCCAATAAATCGGGTCAGTCAAGATTCACTGTTCCTGGGCAGGCAGGGTTTAGGGAAACTAGTGTTGAGATAAGGGGCGGGGGGGTTCTGTATGTGTTGGGTGAAAGCAAGCATTCCCTTTCTGCTCCTGTTCCCTGGCTTTGCAATAATGTGAAACCCTAAGCAGAATGCCTGGGCTCTGTTTCCCGGCCTTTGTCTACATGGAGCTGAGTATATCTTTGAAGTTCTTCTGTTTAAACCAGACAAAGCTATACTGTCCCTTTCCTGGGTCCTTCCTTATTGATGGCCCAGGCTGAGTGGCTGGTTCAGCTCATTCACCTCACGGTGTCTGGCATGGAATGGAGTCATTAATAGCCTGAGGGACAGAGGCTGGACCAGTTCTGTCCCTCCCCTCCCCCCAATTTCACATTCTGGACTTTAGGTGTAATCCAGCCTAGGAATGAAGGGAAGTCAAGTGTCAGATGCTAAGTAATGCCTAAGGATACCTATGCATGGGATGATAAAGTCATCTGAAAGAGAGAAAGGGGAAGGGAAAAGAAAGCAGACAGGAGAGATAAAGAAGGGAAAGGAAGAAAAAGTACAAAGTGATAGTAATGCAGCAGAGTGGCTGAGTGCCACCTACAATGCTTGGAGTGGCACAATTGCCATCTGTCACCCATCCTCGTTTCAAAGTGGCATCAGGAGCTGGTGAACACATATGCTTGCTCCAGAGAGGACACACAGCTCAGATTTTAGAACCATGTTGCCTCCTATGATCCCCTGGAGTACAAATGAGCGAAACCCTCCTTATTTAACCCTGAATGGTCTTGACCAGAGGACTCTAAAATGCTCTGTAAAAAATATAAATATAAGATGGTATTTTTTTTTCTCCTAGTCACCCCAACACTTGAACACATACTGTTACCACAATCCTCCAAGGTTAATTTTAAGATGCTGGTTTACAACATTTTTAAGGGAAGAGACCGTGAAAGCTGAATTAGGTATATTGCCTGGCACACAGTGTGTGTTCAATAAGCATCTGAACTTGAATTAGTGAATGAATGAACATGAGAGAAATATAATGAACAATAAATGAATAAGATATTTGAATATTTAATGTCGCTTACTTTAAAAAAACTTCATGGCCTTTGTTCAGGGCCCCAAGGATGAGTGAACTCAATACGTAAAGTCAATAGGTGACCTGAGATCATATGCCCACACTGGAATGCTTGTGCAAGGAAGACATGGACAGGGCACAGGGATGAAGGTGGCAGACTGTGCCCAGGAGCTGCTGAGGTCTCACCAGGCCCTGGACGACAGAACAGGACAACAAAGTATGAAACAGCCCATTGTGTCAGAGAGCTCAATACCCTAATACCAGGGTATGGCTGGTGTAAATGGAAAGGGTATGTGTGAGGGGTGGGGTGGGATTGTGGGGAAAGCAGGGGCCTTGGTGCGAGAAAACACAGACAAGATAGAGAGCCTTGAATGCCTCCGGTAACCACCAGCTTTTGCTGGTGACCATAGGTATTAGAGTATCTTGTATAAAGGCCAAGCACTGGCAACAGTAGGTTTCACTTATCTAAATCTTCCTGGGAGGCTGAAACTTCATGTATAAACTGCTGCTTGGCCACTGGGGAGTGTGTGGGTATCTCCATGTCTCCTTATAGCCTCCAAGCTGATGGAAGAGGGGAATGATCTCTGACGCCTATGTGATTTCTGGTTTGTATTCCTCTCTGCTGTGAGCCACTTAAGCACAAAATCTCCCTGGTCTCTGAGCAGACTGAGACAGCAGAGCTTTACTCTGTATGTATGTAAGATAGATGAACATATGTATGTATGTATGTATGTAAGGATGGATGGATGGACAGATGGACTGATGGATGGGTGGATGTTCAGAGTCCTACAAAGGCCTTTATGCCCCACCCCTCTCTCCTAAGGGGGCAAGATTCATTTTTACCACCAGTACTTGTTCATCATTAGCCTTGTAGTCTCTCACAGGCACAGAGCCCAGAAGAAATCAATCTGGAATGAAAGGAGACAAGGCTGAAGCCTCGAAAGAACTTAGAAACTTGGTCAGAGCTTATTGGAAGCATGAGCAGCACAGACTCCAAGGCCTGGAAGGAAGAAGGGGCTCGAAGGCTCTACAGATCCCCGGGCTCTTGTGTGCCCAGCAGCACTGGCACAATGGGCCCAGGGCTGGAACACTGTGAACACTTCTGCTGCAGAATGCCTTGGGAGCCAAAAGATTTGATAAAGCCTGAATCAGAGCAGATAAAAGGCAATTATGTTCCCACATCCTGGGCTCCTGCCACCCTGCGGCTCCCTGGGGATATACTTGTGGCATTTGGATATTTCTCTCACAAAGGCCCGCAGAGAGAAAAACAGCCACTCAACATCTAATAAATTATCCGCCATGCCACTGCTTCTGCTGGTCTCATTCTGACACTTCTCTCCTTCTGATTGTAGACAATAATTATCTTCTAATTGCTTAGATAATCTTGTTCATGGAGCTACAGCAATGACAAAAAGCTCTCATTTGTTATTGCTTATTCTGAACGTTGATTCAAGCCGAATTAGACCTTGGGTGTACGTGTGACTGTATTCTGAAGAGTAGAGCACCCACCCCCCCACCCCTACTGATCAAGGTCTCTAAGTGGGTATCAGCATGTTTCTTGCCTATTTCTTTGCCCAAGGGCTGCACTTGACTTCTGGGAGGTCATTACTCAGCCGTTCCCCAAATAAGGCACCAAAGTGGGGTCCTTGTGTATTTGAGGGCCACCAGCCAGCCAGCAATAGATGGAGAATAAGTACAGGAAGGCAGTGAGTGAATCCAAATCCCCACCCCTCTAACAGTGGATATTCCTGGAATTCAGAACCAGTCTTTGACTCTGTGTGTCATTATCTCTTTTTTCAGAGCACAGAATTGAGTAACAGAGAAATATCACAAATCATTGACTTAAGTAGTATTCACTTCCTAATGCTAGATGCTATACAGTCTTTGAGAAGCTTATTTCCTGTAATATGAGCACAGATTATGCATTGAAGGCACCATGAATATACAGAGTATATAGAAATATGAGGTGAAGGTGCAAATCAGACATAGCAATGAGCATGGATTTTCAGAGCAATAGTCAAATGGAGAATGCTTGAGTGAAATACCCGAATATGAGCTGAAGGGCAGGGGATCAGGCTTGTAGATCTCAGTTGCTGGACTAATTACTTGGTTCATTTGTTCAACTCTATTTATTGAGGACCTACTAAATGACAAGTACCAAATGAGGTACAGAGAGTTTTAAAAAAGAATAAAACACTGCCCATGGCTTTGAGGAGTTCACACTGTGGTAAGAATTAAAGCATGAATGTACCATATGAATAATTCATGTACAACAGTACATAGAAAAGTTGGGGTATTAGGAAAGCACTGACGAAAGATGAACAGACTCAGCCTGAGGAGATGGGACTCCCATTTCAACTGGGCCTAGGAGGGTTGATAAGCTTCTGAAAGCTTTGCTGAGGACATTTTAGGCCTTGAAGCCGAAAAAACAAGGAGTCATTAAAAGAATGTGAAACTATTCCATGTGACCAAAGAATATGTGGAGGGAGGCATAGTGAGGGGATGTGGCTGGAGAGGGTGGGGCTAGTTCTGAATAACATGTGATGGATCTTGGCTTTTACTTCAAAGACTCTAAGTGGGGAGAGGGCATAAAGAGGTTCACTCTGGCCAGTGTGGAGGGAAATGGATGGAAAGAAGGCAGGCAGGAAGCAGACACAGTGGAAAAGTAGCAGAATTAGTACAGCAGAGAAGAAGCTTCCAGAGACCTATGAGAGATGGAGGCTTTGTATTTTCAGTGCATGTGGGGCACTGTTACACAGAGACGTTTTATTATTTGATTCTCATAACCTGCTTATTCTAGAAACCTGTCCCCATTTTCTTGGGCCTTGAGATCTAACCATTATTTACGCAATGTCAGGGTGAACACTATTTTTCATCTTTAGCCAGAGAGAGATCCCAGGGTGTACACTCAGGTTAACAGAAGTTTCACGTCACAGGTTGGACTCAACTTGAAGCCCTTCCTTTATGATAAAAGTAATTATGCTTTCTCTTTTCAAGCTGACAAATTCTCACTTGAAGCTGAAGTTATTTGTGTAAGGACACAGATCTCTCCTTACTTCCTCTATCAATGGTGTTAATAATCCCGAGATCAAGTCTCAGCTGGACACCTGCTGTTTACTCTTCACATCATTATTATAGGTTGTGTTCAAGAAAGAATGAATATTGTTCAATGGCCAGAGGAAGGTTCAGGTCAGGTGTTCACAGAAATAGGTAGTCCCTACTGGTTTTGAACTCAGCCAACCTTAAGCTAATGGTGAACACCTGTTCCTTTCCAAAGTCCTCCCCATTTGCTTGGAGTACCTCTGATGACTCAACATCCTCAGACTTCATACACACAAACATCTGTCTGGGATAATTGTCATGTTGTTTCCAAATGATTTCTGTGAAAAGTGATAAATGAAAGTGCTCTCTAGGAGCCCTCAAAAAATGCTCTGCTCTGGACCTTGACCTCTCCTTATTTTCTCCACCAGCTGTGTTAATAATCCAGGGGTCAATAATCAGTCAATCCATGGTCAAAGATTTATTGGACACCTGCTGTTTACACATCACACCATTGTTCCAGGTTGTGTTCAAGAAAGAGTCTAGACTGAGTCTCAGCAAAAGTCCCTTTTAATTCCTCCCGCTGTCTGCAATCCTTCTTGCTACCTCAGAATAGCCTATGTGCTGTTGTGAAAACTAATCTCTCTTAAAATGCTTGCAAAGCCTGATGCATATCAGTCATCTGCTCCTTACCAATGGACAGAGAAACAAGAGAAGGGCTAGTCTCTGAAATGCTTTTCAGATATAAATCTCCAACCATACGGAGGAAGCAGCCTCTCCCTCAGAGATGGTACATTGATTTGCCTAAAAACAAACAAACCTACATTTCTCTGAGCCTGTTTCCCATTTCCCAAAGGTAACATATTCTGGAGAATAAAACAAAATGAAAATATATTGACTCAGCATATCCTGTATGTGTGTGTCTCTCTTAAGCACCATTTAGGAACTATAGGGTCACACACACACACACAAAAAAAAAAAAAAAAAAAAAACCCAAAAAAATAAAGACTTGACCTTTGACCTCATAGAGCTTACATTTTACTTGAGGACACACAGAGCTTGATAAATACCTTCACAGGTCCTAACATGAAAAGATATGGTCCCTCCAACCCATATACAGACCAAAATTTTATAAAAAAACAAGCACAGTATAAAACACAGAACTACCTGTATGTAAAAATTCTAGATTTTTCTGATTGCAAAATTCTAAATGTTAATTGAATCAAAGCTGAACTTATCTTATGTTTTTGTACTCCTGCATTATTGACTCTTAACGTATGTGCTTCATTTGCCAACTAGTAAACCAGATGAGGGCCTTAACTATACACACCACAGGATACAGGACTGATCACACCAGACAACATTACAAGAATAAAAGGACATGGTGGGTCCCTATGTCATTTAGAGTTCTCAAGAGACATAGAACTAGTAGATTATATACATATGCTATATACAGTATATTTATAGTGCACATATATGTAAATGCATATATATACATATGCATAGAGAGAGAATAGATTTTATATATAGGTGTGTATATATATATACACACACATTTACATATATGTATGTATATATGTATTTATACATATGCATATATAGAGAGAGACAGAGACAAAGAGAGAGAAAGATTTATTTCAAGGAATTGGCTTAAGGAATTATGAGGGCAACTGGCAAGTCTGCAATGTGTTAAGTCAGGTCAGCAGCAAACTGGAAACTCTCAGGCAGGGGCTGATGCTGCAGTCCACAGATGGAATTTTTTCTTGCTCAGAAGAACTTGTTTTGCTCAAAAGGCCTTTCAATTGATTAGATAAAACCCACCCAGATTATCAAAGATAATTGTTACTTAAAATCAATTTAAGTTCCTGTGAATCCTATCTACAAAATACCTCCATATATGACTACAGCTTGGCCAAGTGGACACGTGACACAGACCATGACAGTCCCCTACAAAGGATTTGGCCAACAGCAGGGTAGATGAGCGGAAGGAATTCTAGACTGTTGAGAGCTGGAAAGGGATTTGGAGATCATCAAGCTCAAGTCTTCTGCACACAGGGAAAGGGTCTACAGTGCTTGGTCTGTACAAAATTTTGAAAACTGATTTTTCCCAACCCAGAATAACATTTTATGTGAGGAATTCATGGGGATTGTTACAGAGGCCTGGGGTCTAGATTTTTTGTTGATCAAGGCCTGATGGAATAGAGTGTACACAACAGGTGCCCATATTTTTTTTTTCAAACAATATTTTAAAATCAGGTCACGTGGGTATTAGAACTGGGCCTGAGGCTTAGCTCTACGCTTTGAGGAAAGGGTCCAAGATGATCAATTCACTGATATCTCCCTAGGGCCTAGCCAAGTTGTGGTATGTAATAGGTGCTCAAAATTATTGGTGGAATTCATGAATTGAATGAATGCATGGAATTTAGGCCAGGTGGGTGTGCAATATCCTGGTTCTAGCCATAGGAATGCAGACACAGAAAGAAAATATTTTAAGTGTGAACTATGGTATTTTCTGAGTTTCCTCATCAGCCCAATGGAAATGGTAGTATATAACCTATTTAGTAGCTGTATTCTAAAGACAATATGGGTAGACAGATAGATATAACATTTAGCACAGCACTTGGTATATAGTAGGTGCTCAAAAAATGGTAGTGATTACTATAATCACCATTATTTCACACTATGCGGTTCCAGCACTTTCTGTTGGTGCCATACCCAGACTCCTTTTACCGGCCACTGCACCCATCCCCCAGCTCTGGGAATTGAGTGCTAACAGCTCACAGTTGTCCCCTTCTCCAGAGAATTGCCCTCTACTGAAACAAAAGCTGTGTTCACCATGCAGTTATGGTTCCCTGCTCCTAAAGGACAGCTCACAGCCAATGACTGACCCAAAGGAGAAACACAGTTAGCATTAAGATGGCACCAATCCTAAAGCTCATGCTAATCAAACTGCAGCTAGTGCTGAGCTGGGCTTACATGCTGGCATTTCCCCTACGCTTTTCTGTTCCTCTCACTCCCTTTCTCCTGAAAGCATGTCCTCAACGAATCACTTAGACAAGACTCCTCACCTCAAGCTCTGCTTCTAGGGTATTCAACTTAAGACACAGTTACTTGGAGACAGCTCCCCTTCCTTGTCTATGCAGGAATGAGCCAGTTTGCTCACTGTGGTTCTGCTATTTAGATTCTTGGGTAACTAACATGATGTTCCTAGCCAGAAGAGTAAAAGGGCTTTGCCTCTGCAGCTGGCACCTGGCTTATCCGCATCACACCTACCCAGTCGGAGAGGCTGAGTCCTCTTTATCTTACATTTTGCCTAATTCTTCCTGGCCAAGTCCATTCAATTAGCTTGTCTTGCTCTGTAAACCAAATAATCGGGCAGCCCAGGGGGCTCAGTGGTTTAGCGCCGCCTTCAGCCCAGGGTGTGATCCTAGAGACCCGAGATTGAGTCCTACATCAGGTTCCCTGCATGGAGCCTGCTTCTTCCTCTGCCTGTGTCTCTGCCTCTCTCTCTCTCTCTCTCTCTCTGTGTCTCTCATGAGTAAATAAAAAAATCTTAAAAAAAAAAAGCTTGTGTTAAGAATAAATCAATAAACAAACAAACAAACCAAATAATCACGATTTTGACCACCACACTTGAATTTCTGGGAAAACATTCATTCATCTATCCGTCCATCCATCCATTCATCCATCCAACAGTTACAGAGTATTGTCCAAGTAGCCAGGTATTATGCTAGGTGCTGGGGACATGGCTATACGCATAGATAAGATAGAGTACTTGCCCTCCAGGAACTCATTCTGGAGGGAGAAATGGACAAGCAAATAGGCAATTGTACATGATGTTTATAACCCATGCTCTAATATGATGCTAGGAGAAAACAGAGAAGTTCCTATATCAGGCTGGAGGTTCAAAATGCTTGGTTTTTATTGTGGTTGATCTACACGCAAATAAATAGAATGGAGATCTCTTAGAACAAACCAGAGTGGTTCCTTCAAAGAATAAGGTGTTACAATGTAGAAAGAAGTGTAGTTTTAAGCACAAAGAATGGTTGCCTAGTGATGGGCAGCATAACAAGATATAAATGCAAAGGACTCTGCCTGCTGTGTTATTACTGCTGTAGCTTTGCTCCCACTCAAATGTTCACTTCCTGGGGGCCCAAAGAAAGAGGAGCTGGATTTCGGTTTCTGCTTGGGGACTGGCTAGATCAGTGGTAATAAAAACCAAGTTCTCCCACTGGCTTTCCACCACCGTCGTGGCTGATGGCCCACAGCATAGTCAGGATGCAGGGGTCTCATGGCACAACTGCCTTATTATTGCTTATTCCTCCCCTGCCATTCATTAGTCTACTCCGACAAGACATGCAGAGGTTATAGCATAACTATGAGGTCAGGAATGCTAATTGTTCTATGTTGATATTAGTGTGGCTGGTGCTAATGCGAAAATAATTACTACTCTGTGCCTTTATGGACATTTTCATTGCCCTCTGGTGGTTATGCACTTATTTGGCTATAGATGGTAATGACATAATGCATGGTGGCTATTATTGCTTTAGCTATACAACTAGGGGGAGTCAGAAAGGAGAAGGTGTTTGGGAAGGAAGGGTGGGATTTGATAAATTATTTATTTTCTTGAACTTTTTTTTTTTTTTTTTTTTTTTTTTTGGTCTTTGCAGAGAGTTCTCTTTGGCTGTAAGAATATAAAGTCCTGGGATGCCTGGGTGGCTCAGTGGTTCAGTTTCTGCCTTTGGCTTGGGTCATGATCCTGGGGTCCTGGGATCAAGTCCTACACTGGGCTCCCCATGGGGAGCCTGCTTCTCCCTCTGCCTGTGTCTCTGCATATCTCTCTGTGTCTCTCATGAATCAATAAATAAAAGCTTAAAAAAAAAAGAATATAAAGCCCTAAGAATACCAGTGATTTGGTGATCAAGAACCCCAAGAGTTTATGCACAAGTCAGCTCTTCTGGGGATTACATGCTGAAGTCTGAGACATAAGAAGTGGTCCTGGAAGTGCTCCTCTCACTTCCTTCCCCCAAGCTTTGCAGTTATCTAGATACCTCCATTTCTCGTATTCTCCTGTGTAGTCTCTTCATTGGCTATAGAATAAAATAAAAACTTCTTTCGGAGATGCTTCAAGATCTAATTTCTGCCTAGCTTTCTAACTTCTCCTTTCCCATTGCCCTGCCATTCCCAGTAGCCTGTTTCTGACTCATTGTTCTTCCCCAAGCATATCATGCTTTCTCCTCATACGCTGCTCTTACTCCCTGGAATGCCCTCATCCTTCAGAGGCTGGATCATCTGAGAGCCATCCCTAACTCCACTAGGCAAACATGATCATATCTTTCCTGTGCACTGGAGGTGTTACCCAAAGCATAGAAACAACCCCACTGTATTGGAATGGTGTTAGTTCACCTGTTTCCCCATAAGACAAGAACTTCTAGAGAGAGGTTCATGAGGCTTTTCTCTTTAATTTCCAGTATCTGGCTAAGTGTCAGGCACATAAGTGATTATTTAATATATGCTGGAATAGATTTATAAGGTGGGTTTCCTCCTCATGGGTGAGGTTCTTCTGGATTAAAATGACAGATAAATCAATTATACTTTATAAGGCTCACATGAGATGTTTTTATCAACAGTCATAGTCACATAATCATATCTTTTAGAAGGCCAGTTTCCTTCTCTTCATGGACCTCACGTCTGCTGTTCCTTCCACTGAAAACACTCTTGCTTCCACTCCATATGATTCCAGCTTAAACATGTATCCTTAGAGAAACTCTGACTGAGCACCTTTCCAGTCACTATCAGACTGAGGCTAGATCCCCATGGCATCTGTATGTTGTTTTCCATTTTATTTACACAAATTATAATTAGAAAATATTTGCTCAATTATTTGTTTAATAATTGTCTAAGCTATAAAATGTTAAGCTCCTTGAATGCAGGGGCTGTGTTTATCTTATTCACCACTGTGTTCCTATTGTCTTGCCTATAGAGAGTTTACGATAAATATTCCAAATAAGGAACTGAAAAAGTCCCTAAGGCAAGACATACTTCTGTTATCTACTTATATGCACACATTATAAGGTTAAATAACTACATCCCTTTTCAGAGATAAGCTGAAGTATATGTTTTCTTACGTAACCTTTCAAGAAGCACACTGAAACTTCATCAACTTGGACTAAGGGGAATAAGAGAGAAGAAAGGTTTAAATATATGATAAATTTCAACTTCGAGCTTCTTCTTCCAGATGGGTTTAATTCAACATCTACTAAGCACTACTTTGTGCTAGGCACCGTCCCAGACTCAACACAGGGTCTGCAAACATGAATACAACATGGCACCTGACTTTGAGATGCTTAAAGCCCTCTGAGAAGTGTCTTTCTTTCTGTAGATTCACTAAATTCATATTCACTCTAAACACAAATTGTTTCTTTAAATCATGTGGTCACCTCTGCCCATTTCTGTGTGCAATGCTCTTTCCTGTCTTGGACCATTTAGTTAATTATAATTTTTCTCTCCCATAACAAACCTTTTTGATAAGATCATACCCTTCCTTCTTCCCTCCCTTCCCCTCCCCTTCCCTTCTCTCTGTTCTTTCCTCAGAATCCTACCCTCATAGCTCCTTCTCTGCTCTACTCTCTTGTTCTCCCAGGGCCTCTCCCCATAACACTATTCATTGCATTTTCCTCACCCCTTTACTCCTGTTCTGTGTGCATCTTCAGAACAGATACCATCATTTTGTCTGTCTCTAGCACAGTGACTGAGCCGTAGGAGATGCTCAATGATTCTTGTTGTTATTACAGTGAATGAATAAACGAATAAAACTAGTGTTTATGATTAGAGGTCCTGCGAGACTATTTTTAATGGATTGTTTACAATTAGGAATACTCACTCAACAGTGATCTAGACCCTCAAAGTTCCTCGTTTGTTTTTTCCTTCGAATCAACTAAGTTAAACATCCCCCCATAATATTCGAGATTCTATAAAATTCAGCCATATGAAGTTACAATTTTTGTGCACTCAAAATGACTATCAGCACTTCCCATGTGTCAATCTAATACTTAGAAAATCCACTTGCTAATGATGGTGTCAAGGTGAACATCAAAGTGTCTGTATTTAAATGTTCCAGATTCCAAATGTAAGAACTGTTTTCCTTATCTTGGCCTAGGTCTACCTGGCTTACATATTCAAAGCTATTCAGAAGGGTCTGCTAAGCCCACTGCTTCTTACGTTCTCCCTAAGATCACAGATGCTTGGAGTGCTATGGAAAAATAATATTTTTTAGGATCATTTATGAAAGGTAAGCATGTTATAGCCAATTACTAAAAGCCTCGCACAAAGTAAATGTGAACAGAATAAAGGAGATGTACAACAAAACCCCAGCATAAAGTAGAGGTACATTCTTTGAGAACTAAGTAGCACAGGAGGTTATTACTCACATCATGAAGAAAATCACCAGTTGGTGGGAATGCAGGAGCTTGTGGGATGGTGGTTTGGTGAAGTCCCTTCATTTCTGGAATAAGAGTCACACGGTTTGGCTATTGTCCCTGGGTCTTTAACTCCACTGCCCTGCTCCTGTCCCATGTGGCCAACACCTACAGGCCTGAGCTGTCCTCTGAACTGTCTAATCCACAGCCTCTAAGACTTTATCGCTCATGCCACCCTTTACTCCATTTTTCACACAACTGGTGTTGTTAGCTCCCAGCGTCTTGACTCATCTCCTGTCTATGGGATAATTACACTGCAAAAATCTCACAACCAGTATTTCTTTACTAGGATTGTCCTAGATTTCCCTCCTTAATAGAGGTCACTCAGAATATCATCTCAGGATGTTGACAGAGCACCTGAGACCCAACCCCTAGCACCACATCTACTCATCTGTTGCTGTCTGTGCACCTCACTGCTATTTCCCAGCCCCTGAGATGGGTGAGTGACTTTGCCCCACAAATGACCTGTGGCTGCGAACACAGGCTCCTCTAAGGTTCAAACGTCACCTAATATTGGTCAAAACTTAGCTTCCACTCAGCTCCCTCTTCACATTTCATATTTCTCAGGCTTACCGGAAAGGTGAAAGAAGAGAAGCTGGATGAGAGGCGTGAAGCCCAAGACCTTGGGTATTTTTATTAGGTAAGAGTCAAAACTGACCTGGACAAAGAGAAGCTGTGTATGGAAGGGTATTGTGTAGTTCAAGGCCACCACAGCTATACAGGCCAATGTCACTTTAGCAAGAACGCTGAACTGGTTCCCAGGGAGAACTGTTTGTTGCTTTCCCCTGTAGGTATTATCCCTTTTTGTCCTCCAGACAAATAAAATCCCTGCTCCCACCTCACAGGATTTAACCTTCAGTTTGGGTCCTTGGTTCCCTCCCAGATCCCACCTCTCAATCTTCTTTTTCCTTATTCTGTGACACTTGCTGAATGAGGCACACGGTTTGCAGTCACCGCAGTAAACCTTGTGATTGTGAGGTAATTGGATAATATTATCACCTTCTCAGAAAAGTCTTCAAAAATCATCATGAGGAAGTGAGGCATTCCTCTCCTGGTAGGTATCTGTGTGGTCAGATAAGACGGCTGCTACATTCCATTCCAATCAGGTCACTCAGCCATTCTTCCATAGCGGGCACCTCCACGGAGACACGAGGGATGTGATAGTGCAAATCGCCTGGCTAAAATGGAATTCCAAACATAGCGCCTACACTTGGGTTTATTTATTTCTTCTTCTTCTTCTTCTTTTTTTTTTTTTTAGGTTATTTATTCACGAGAGACAGAGAGAGGCAGAAACACAGGCAGGAGAAGCAGGCTCCATGCAGGGAGCCCGACGTGGGCCTCGATCCCAGGACTCTAGGATCATGCCCTGGGCTGAAGGCAGGCGCTAAACCGCTGAGACACCCAGGGATCCCACTACACTTGGGTTTCTAATAATCAGTCCGTCTGTAGTCTGTCCACAATCAAGGGCTTAGTTCGTTCCCTCTCTGTGTTTTTTGTTTTTGTTTTTGTTTTTTTGTTGTTTTTGCTTCCTCTTGCCCTTCAGTAGTTTCACGAAAAGTCAGCGTCATCTTGCAGATGGTGACAAGGGTCCATCATCAAAGTGAGCTCTCGTCACAAATCCCTTGTGTCATATGTAGTGTGAAGCACGACCATTAATACGTGGGGCTTTATGAGCTAGATTGGTCGGGTATAAACCTTCGCTCTGGCCATTTTTAGGTCTTTAAACATGAATACCTTACTTAACCTCACGATGCCTCAGTTTCTCATCTATGAAGCGAGGATTTTAATAGGATGTGACTCACAGATCATTGGGAAGACTAAACACACAGCATGTGCAACAGGGCCTGGCAAAAGCTGACCAAAAAAAAATATATATATATATTATTGACAGGAATGGTTAAAGATCATGCTCTGTATTTGCCTTAGAGGGGTGTCTGTCCTATGTGAGAACTCAGTGAACCCCTGAATGCTTCCCTGAACCCTCCGAGCTCTCTAGCCCCGGGACTGGGTGTAGCAGAGAGAGCCCCAGCCTGGAGGGCAGACGACCTGGGAATTTTTGAGGTACTTTTGAGGTATTTTTTCACGCATAACCTACCACAGGCCAGTCCTGGCGCTAGACTCCGCTCCTACGTGTTCCTCACACCAGCTTCCCAAGGCGGACATGACTGTCCCCATTTCACAGATGAGGCAACGAGTCCGGAACAGTGTAGCCACCGGGCCAGCGGCGCCAAGCCGCGAACAGTGCCTTCTGGAGCCATTACTGCGGTCCCAGCAGGTGGGTCTGGGGCGGGTGCCTCAACCTGGGTGGCCCTTACGTGTCCGGCCTGTGAGGCGGAACTAGCCCTCGCGGCGTCAGGAGCGACTGAGACAGATTTCACGCAGGTCGCGGGAGGCCGCGAGGCTCAGGCGGGCGTGGACCCGCTCCGGGGAGCGCTGAGCCGAGGCGCACCTGAGGCGGCGGGGGCCGGGAGGAGACTGCGGCGCCGCCTCCCCGCCCGAGCCCGGATAGGCGCGCTCGGCTGAGTGGCAGGAGCCTCGGCCAATAAGGGCCGCGGAGGGCGGCGGGGGCGGGGCTGTCCCGGGGCCGCGCTGGGCCTTCCGGGAGGGCGGGCGACCTCGGGGGTCGTCGCGGCCGCGCGGAGAAGCCCGCTCCTCAGTGCGAGGCGACGGGCGAGGTGTCGCCGGCGGGGACGACGTGGTGCCGGGGGCCTCGGCCGGCTCCCGGGCTCTGGCCGTGATGGCGACCGGGGGACACCCCCGCCTTCTGCTTGCCCTGCCAGCCCCCGACGGACCCAGGGGTCAGGGCCCGCCCGGGAACTGGGGACGGTTTTCCTCCCGGAAACACCTTCGCCGTCCGCCTCGGAGGAGGAAGCGGGAGCCGCGGGGTCCGGCGAGGAGGGCAGCGTGGTTCCCGCGGTCGGCAGCGATCCGGTCACTGCGCCGCCGCCGTCTGCTCGCCTGCTTCTTTATTATTTTTTTTAATGAATTTATTTCTTATTGGTGTTCAGTTTGCCGACATACAGAATAACACCCAGTGCCCATCCCGTCAAGTGCCCCCCTCAGTGCCCGTCACCCATTCACCCCCACCCCCCGCCCTCCTCCCCCTCCACCACCCCTAGTTCATTTCCCAGAGTTAGGAGTCTTTATGTTCTGTCTCCCTTTCTGATATCTCCCACACATTTCTTCTCCCTTCCCTTATATTCCCCTTCACTATTATTCATATTCCCCAAATGAATGAGAACATACACTGTTTGTCCTTCTCCGATTGACTTACTTCACTCAGCATAATACCCTCCAGTTCCATCCACGTTGAAGCAAATGGTGGGTATTTGTCCTTTCTAATGGCTGAGGAATATTCCATTGTATACAGAGACCACATCTTCTTTATCCATTCATCTTTCGATGGGCACCGAGGCTCCTTCCACAGTTTGGCTATTGTGGACATTGCTGCTAGAAACATCGGGGTGCAGGTGTCCGGCTGTTTCATTGCATCTGAATCTTCGGGGTAAATCCCCAGCAGTGCAATTGCGGGGTCGTAGGGCAGGTCTATTTTTAACTCTTTGAGGAACCTCCACACAGTTTTCCAGAGTGGCTGCACCAGGTCACATTCCCACCAACAGTGTAAGAGGGTTCCCCTTTCTCCACATCCTCTCCAACATTTGTGGTTTCCTGCCTTGTTAATTTTCCCCATTCTCACTGGTGTGAGGTGGGATCTCATTGTGGGTTTGATGTGTATTTCCCTGACGGCAAGTGATGCAGAGCATTTTCTCATGTGCGTGTTGGCCATGTCTATGTCTTCCTCTGTGAGATTTCTCTTCATGTCTTTTGCCCATTTCATGATTGGATTGTTTGTTTCTTTGGTGTTGAGTTTAATAAGTTCTTTATAGATCTTGGAAACTAGCCCTTTATCTGATACGTCATTTGCAAATATCTTCTCCCATTCTGTAGGTTGTCTTTTAGTTTTGTTGACTGTATCCTTTGCTGTGCAAAAGCTTCTTATCTTGATGAAGTCCCAATAGTTCAATTTTGCTCACCTGCTTCTTGGTTCTATGACTGGATTTTTCCTTCAAGCTTTGCCCGTTGTTGTCAGGCTCCCTGCCCCCCTCCCCCTTAGTGATCTGGGCTACATGGTCCAGACATTCCCTCTGCAGGAAACCCTTCTGTGGTTCCCCACCGCCCTCAGGAGGAAGGCCCGAGGACCGAACATGGCCTTCAGGGCAGCAGAGGCTCTGGCCTCCTGCCCCAGCCCCACCTCCAGATACTTCTCACTGCCTTTCCCTAATGAAAAGTGAATTATTCCTCAAACCATCAGCAATAGTGTCAAGTGACAGTCCTCCATAATTTGAACCCTCGTGTGTTGGGTGATCACTTGAGTTGGAGAAGGCAATTCCGTCCCCAGAATCCCAAGAAACCTCCAATCCGGTTCTTGCTTATCTGCTGATTTGACTGTGTGATCTGCCCCATGTTTCTTCCAGTCTCTGTTACTTATTTATAAAATGATGTTTTCTTTTTTTAAAGATTTATTTATTTATTTATTATTTATTTATTTATTTATTTATTTATTATTTATGATAGAGAGAGAGAGAGAGAGAGAGAGAGAGAAGCAGAGACACGGGAGGAGGGAGAAGCAGGCTCCATGCCGGGAACCCGACGTGGGACTCAATCCCAGGACTCCAGGATCGCGCCCCGGGCCAAAGGCAGGCGCTAAACCGCTGAGCCACCCAGGGATCCCCATGATGTTTCCTTTTATTTCTACTTTCTCAACGTACTTTCAAAGATACATCCAACAGTACATGGAAAAGGATTATAAATTCAAAGTATTGTTAATATACGTCCTTTAGACCAAGTCTTTTTCTGGGTCATGGGGAATCTCTACTTTACATACATTGTGTAATACCTGAGGCCTATCTTTATATCTCGGCATGAATTTAAAGCACCCCACTGGTTACCTTTTCCTATGGCTGGATCTGAGGGGCAGGTCTGACTGGTAAAACCTTATCCACTTGTGCTCACTGGTTACTGTAGGTAACAGAGGGACCTAGAGAGAAAGTAAGATAGAAGATGTTAGCTAAAGAGTCCTGCCTGGATAGAATTAAAGATGGCTCTGCCTTAAGAAAACCTTGAAAATTAATTCTTTTTGATTCTTTTTGTGCCACATATAATGATTGCCCTCAGAGGAATTGGAATCACATGGAAAATAATAGAATGTGGGATCGCGGGCTGTAGTAGGCCCCTGCTCATTCTATGTTCGTAATCACTTTATTGTCTCAGCCTTCAGTGCCCTTTCCCAAGCTGGGGTTCATTTCTCCCTTCTTCCCCCAGCCTCCTAACACTTAGCTAATTCTCAGAAGGTATAATAAATATTAAATGAATGAATGAATGAATGAATGAATGAATGAAAGGGTGAAGGATGGATGGAAGGATGGATGCAAATATAAAGCCAGAAGATCTGGGTTCTTCTATAGATCAATGTAACAACCTTCTGAAGTAAATACAGCAGCAATTATTGTCCTATTTTGCAAATGATGAAACTAAGGTTCAGAAAGTTATGTGATTCAGCGGAGTACACACTGTTCAAAAGCGACAGAACTGACCTTAATTTTTACGACATTTTTCTTCCCACACATCCTCATTCTTGAAGGTAAGAAAGACTTAATTTCCACATTTTAGGCAGAGAACAAGCTGAGAACAGGACATTGATATGCCTGTCTCCTTCACCACCTCCTCCTCCCCTAAGCAAGTGATTTCAGAGGCAAGCCAGTACTTACAGGCTAATTTTAAAGACAGGGCTAGAAAGTGACACCTGGTAGGAACACAGTAAGGAAGAATTAGACATAATGAGATTTCAGCCCATTTTTGCACCAACTTTTAATGGAAGATTCAGTACAGTTCTCTGCTTTTGAAAGAAACCTGTTTCCATGGCAGAGGAGGAACTGAGGGAAGGAGGAGAGAGAAAAAATGGTAAAAACGTATTTTCTGGAGATTCCTAGGTGGCTCAGCAGTTTAGCGCCTGCCTTTGGCCCAGGGCATGATCCTGGGGTCCCGGAATTGAGTCCCACATCAGGCTCCCTGCATGGAGCCTGCTTCTCCATCTGCCTGTATGTCTGCCTCTCTCTCTGTGTGTCTCTCATGAATAAATGAATAAAATCTTTGAAGAAAAACATTTTCTCAGAATCATTTTTCCAGATACACTGAATAATTCAAAGGATAAGGGCAGTTCAGTGACAGTGGAGTATGGCAGTAGGTGAGCTCTGAGAAATAGCCCAACTCTTTAGGTTTCATCTAATGGACAAGATAAATGAGAAACTTGGAAATGTTTAATTGAGCCCATGAGACTGCCTGTTTCATTTATTGTGGCTCAAATCTCTTCATTTAGACTCTGAACCTAGACTTCTTGGATATTAAACCCCAGCTCTATCACGAAACGAGCTCTGTAATCATGGTCATGATTCTATCTATCCTTATCTATAAAAGGATATAAATAATAATGAACACCTCTCTTGCAGGTTGTTGGGAGAATTAATGAATTCATTTTTATTAATACTCTATGATCAATGCCTGGCATATTGTATATTCTATTGTCACTAACATCATCACAGCTGCCTCTTGATAATTGAAGCAGGGCATATACTTTAAGCTTTATTTTCAGTTGCATCAGAAATGGAGGAAAAAGTCACAAGATCACCTGGAGCACTTTTACACGTCTGGTCTGCCTCTCCATCTCCTATCTCCTGCCTTCTGGAAACTCAGACTCAAGAGGTCTGGAGTAAGACATAGGGATCCATATTTTGAAAAAGTGTATCTAAAATGTTTTCTTTCATCTTTCACTTCAACCTGACACTCCACTGGAACCCCATTTTAAGGGATTTCACCAGAGGATGAAAAATATTTTTACCACATGAGGATTACCCAGGTAATATGGGCAGGGCATGTATGTATTATTAAGTCCATCTCCCTACCTAGATCAAAACCAACCTAAGATAGGATTCAAACTTCTGCATTATGATAAACTGATGAGCCTGCCTCCAATTCACAGATGATATTGTCATGATGATACTCTTTCTGGAGAAACTAAGCCTTGGTGATGTAAAGTTTGGTTATATGATATTGTGTGCATTAGGCTGCAAATCACTTTTTTTTTTTTTTTACTTACTGACCTATGTGGACTTCTTTCCAGATTCATGTATATAGATGTAACTTATTATTTTTAATAGCTGCATAATATTCCATAGTATATAATTTCCATGCTTTCTTCAGCCATTCCCTATTGCAGAAAATGTGAATTGTTTGCTACCAGATTTTAAACACCAAATATGATGTAGCAATAAACACCCTTGCATGTATATCCTTACATACTTGGGTGTTTTTTTCTTTCCTCTTAGGATAGAATCAGAAAATGTAATGGCTGGATCACAAAGTACATACATTGTTAATTTAACTTCATTTTAAAGATTTTATTTATTTGAGAGACAGTGTGTGCTCCCATGCACAAACTGGGGCGGGGGGGGGGGAGGCAGAGGGAGAAGTAGACTCCCCACTGAGCAGGGAGCCTGAAGCAGAGCTCAATCTCAGGACCCTGGGATCATGACCTGAGCTGAAGGCAGACGCTTAATGACTGAGCTACCCAGGGGCTCCCACGTGGTTAATTTTAGATGATATTACCAAAAGGGTATAATAATAATGAACTTCACCACTGCCCCTGCCCTGAGCTCCTCCTGAGCATATTCTGTGTACTGTGGAAGGGGCAGGCTGACCTGGAATACCTTCAAGTGGATGCGGTTGTGAGTATAACAGGACTATGATTCATGGTTTGTGAGGCATTTTGCATTTTATGGATCTGCTAAAACCTCATCAGATCACAGGCCGCCTTCCCTTTTTTAACCATAACGGAGTCTGGTGTGGCTGAATTTACCGCCCACCATGGCATAGCCACAAGCTTCGATCTACCTTCCATCCCTGTTCTTAGTTTTGTATGATACCTACTTGAGGGAGAGAGGGGGTGGGTGGGAGTAGATGCAAAAAAAAAAAAAAAAAAAAAGAGTTCAGGAGCAGATAAAAGGAATGGAATTGTGGGAGCGGAAACTCAAGCTCAACCCAGAGACCACAGGAGAGAGGTCAGATAACAGGATAAAATCTATTTCCTTATTTTCATGCTCTCTCTGCTCAGAAACATATTCAGCTTAATAGCCCCTGACTTCGAATACCACCCTCCTGTAATCTACTGCAAATCCAACGGACGCCGTTGTCACACTCCATCAGCTGTGCTATAATTCCCAATAACTGGCACACAATTGATGTGCTATCCCTGAAAAGCTGGCCCCAAAATAAATGGCTTCAGAGGGTTTAATGATAAATCAGTGGCATTCTGAATGGATTCTGTAAGTATTCTAAGTCAGTACAAATCCTCCCTGGGATCCAATTTGGCTGGTTCATTACCAGTTCTATCTCCTGCATGCAAAAAAGATGATAAACAACATTGTAAAGATGTAGATGAGATTGGCTTTTGTGACCTAATGTTTCTGGTGAAGGGAGAAGTACATGTTGTTAAAATGAGAAAGAGGCACACAACCCACTGGCAACAGATTATTATAAGCTTCATTTTGAACAGGAATCATTTGTGATTTTATTACCGTGGAGACAAAGACCTGGCTGCTTTTGCATTTTATAGTGGCTTAATTAACCTTTGTGTGCAGAAATCTGGTACACCTACTCCATGAACAAAAAGCCACTTAAAAAAATCGAAAGCCACCAGCTATTTCTGATAGACTCAGACGGAGATTCTGCAGGGGCTTATAGTGGTGAAAGCAGAAGTTTCCATCATCCCCAATTTTCTGGGGATGGGTCCCAGCAAGTGACTTAACATCTCTGTGTGTCCATTTCTTCCATTTGGAAAGTGAGCTAATGGTAGTTTGCACCTCATTTCTTTTAAGTGGCACGAAGACGGGCCAATAAATAACCAAATGTGAGAGGGATAAATAATCAAATGCAAAGAGGGAAAGTTTAATTCATCAATCTAGCCTTGGAGAAATCATCAAGAATCATTGGCGTTTGGCTGTCACTTCAGGTTAAGAAATCTCCACATAAGGTGTTGGAATTGACAGTAGAGTATTGTGTTTCTGTTCATGGCCTTTGGAGTCAGGTAGACCTGGAGTCCTGGACCTGATGGCCTGGTCAGCTCCCAGCTATTTCTTGAGTATTAGGTGTAACCTTGGGGAATTTGCTGACCTTCTCTATGCCTCAGTTTCCTTATTTGTACATGAGTATTGTTAGAGTACCCAGCTCAATGGGTGCTCAAGAGGACTAAAAGGTGCCTAACTCACAGTAAACACTAGGTAAGTGTTGGATGTTACTAGGCACTTCTTTGTATACAGCTGGAGAAAAGACTGGGAACCAGGTAGGACACTTGCTACATTTCTAAACCTAGAAATCCCTACCATCTGTTTTTTCCTTTTGATTTCATTACTTGCTTCTAAGAGCTTTATGCAGAGAACATTTTGGTTAACTGAGGACCATGGTTATCAGGGCACTCATGAATTAAGATTTTCTATATAATTATGTGCACTGCATTAGTAGACATGTAAAAGGGCAGATCCAACTCCATGGGGCTGGAAACTTGCATAACTCAGGGGCCCTCTCGAGGAAAAGGAACGCAAAATCCCAAATACGGAAATAGGCACAAAAGTGACTATTTACTTACAACGAGAAAAGAAAGCACAATAAATCACTGGTTCAAGCTGGTCCTGCACAGGAGGCAAATGAAATGCAGATTTCGGGGGCTGACCTGTGCACAGAGTGGTAGTCTAGGTGGAAAGAGCAGCAGCTCCAGGAGTGGCAGACTGTATGACCACACCGACAGTCCTCTCCAGGAACAGACGTCAATAAAATTAAATCCACTAGTGCATAAAGATGATTTACTACATGTAAACTAAAGGAATTTATGTTCCCTTTTTAAGACTTCACAGATACGGGCATCTGGGTAGCTCACTTGGTTGGGCATCTGACTCTTGGTTTCTGCTCAGGTCATGCTCTCAGGGTCTTGAGATTGAGCCTCAGGGTGGACTCTGCACTCAGTGGGAAGTCGGCTGGAGATTCTCCCCCTCTGTGGACTTCACAGATAAAGAAATGTATAGATGTGTCTGAACCAACATCCCAATTTGGGAGCAGGAAAATACAGTCCTGTGTTTCCTTTTAAGTTCTTAGCCTTCATCTCAAAAAAGATTCTCCTTCAGTTCTTATCTGGATGGACAGGGGTGCCTGGAAGTGTGTCCTTGGGGCATGTCAAGACTACAGTCCCTTCTCTTTCATTTCTCTCATGTGCTTGAGTTTTCAAGTGCTCTGTGGCTGGGAGAGAAAACATGTGTTTAAGAATTTGTGTGGTGAGTCTTCTGTCCCCCACCACCTGCACCACACACATCACTTCTCAATATTGTCCAGACAATTTTGGAAGGGTTGAAGGAATTCTAGGAAGTATTATCCTACACATACAACTACTGGAAGGGGGACAAAATCTGTCTCTCTCTCTCTCTCTCTCTCTCTCTCTCATTTCTTTTTCTCTATCTTCCTCACCTATTCCCACATCCCCCACCATTCCAAAATCCTACACAGATACCAAGTTAAGAAATCACTTGCTAATTAAGAGCTCTGAAATACCCCAAAGCATATATAACTAATGGTGAAAGAATTTTGGAAGCTGTGACAGGAAAGAGGAAGTCAATATGGGGGGCTGCAGGAAGGATAAGCTTCCAGGCACTTGCCAAATGACTCAAAAGCCATGCCTGCCCACTTCTTTTACTCCCCAGGTCATTGCTGCTCTTGGAGATAAGCTGATCCCTATATTGGGCAGTGCAGCGGGGCCAGCTCTGCCAGGCCCAGTGAGGGTGACACACCCACACCAGCCTGTCCACACATCCTCCTCTGCCAGAAGCTACAGCACATAGAGGAGTGTTGTGGATTCCAGTGTGGGTCATCTCAGAACTAATGCTTCCTGAAGTCCAGGATTCATCTAGATGATTCAGGGACAAGCAGAGAAGTAGGAAGAAATTTGGCATCAGGTCCTTGACAATACATGAGACTTGATTCTACTGAATGACTTAGAGTTCCATGTTGTTAACAAATATGTATAGCAGCCATTTATTCAAATATTCATTCAACAAACAATTCTTAACACTTGCCAGTCTTGTACAAGTAAAAGACACAAAGAGAAAGTTCACACAAGTTTAATTATAAAAACATACAAGTATATCAAAAGCATTATAGTATAATGTGATAATTGCTGTAATGGTAGATAAATAGAACTTTAGGGAAGCCAAGAAATAGGAATGATTGTGTTTATATATGTGTGCACCTGCATGTAGGGGGCTCTCAGCGAAAGCAGGGAAATGTGATTTTGTTTCATATGTAACCCAAGGATCTGTCTCCTGACAGTATAGCCCCTTTCCTGATAAGAACTAGCTTCCCCCTCCCACCTTCCCATCAGGGTTACCTTCTAAGACACTTTCATAAATCAAGGTCACACTGATGACTTTTCCTTTGAGAAGCTTCTCCCCTAGACACAGAACAGCAGCAGACACATCACTGTTGTTAGAGCATTTGTTTTTTACACCCTTAAAGGTGAGAGGGGGGAATAAAATTAAGTCTTACAGATCTGAGTCTCTTATGGAGTCCCTTTACCCAAGAAGGTGTGTGGAGCAATATGGAGACCAAGAAGACAGGTTCCAGAGAGTGATGGCCCAATTGGGTTGAAGTTTTGTACATCTGTCCATCTGGACATATGTCCTGGACAGATTCCTTGAATCCTACCTCCTGCAAGTACCATAGGTTTCATGTTTTCTCTTTTACTTCAAAATTGTGATTTTAATCCATGAAAGAAGCCCTGAAAGGATCAAAAAGCTACTTCAATCATGGTAGTCTTCAGCTTCTGTGTCAACGGCAGCACACATATGTGGGCATACCCCTTCTCTCCTTGCCAACTCAGCCTGGTCAAGTAATCCGGCCACAATGCCTCATATAATACAGAATGAGAATTAATGAAGATTGAAAAAGAATGATTAATGAAGATTGAACACTTGCTTTGGTTTGAATGATCTGAGCAATGTGAAAAAACAACTTTTAAATTTTAATTTAATTTTTTAAAATTTGTATCGTCCAAGACTTAGGTCTTCTTCAATCAAGCCTTCTAGTAATTTTTTTCCCTCCTTCTCTAAGAGATAATTTCTGGCCCATTCTTAGGGCTATGGTTTTGGCCTCAGCAGCTCTGCCAACCAGACTCCACTGTCGTGCTGAAGCATCCCCACCCTCCCCCCTTTGCTCTCATTGTGCTCTCATGGCAGATATTTGTGAAACTTTCTTGCTGGTTAGAATCCCCATCCCCAGAACTTGGCAAGAAGGGGCTCTCCTCTGAGGCAGTGGTTGGGGTCAGACACAGAAGTCCCCTGGCTACCTGCCTGGTGACTATTACCACCACCACATGAGGCCAGGGACCACTCTGGGTTGAGTGGGTAAGAATGTTAATGGTAGTACTTAGTATGTGGGTTGTAGTTCACCATCTGGGATAGAAAGATGAAGCAGTAGTCCTGAGCAGGAGGGCACACATCATGGAGACTCAGAATTGTCAAACACAGCATCTGAGAGAAAGGGGACAGGGAGATATGGGAAGCAAGAATGTTGTTGCTTAGGAGCTTTAGGAATTCAGAGGGAACTCCACTGTTGGGAAGATGAATGCAAAGAAAGAAGCTTGGGGCACCTGAGTGGCCCAGTCGGTTAAGCATCTGCCTTTGGCTCAAGTCACCATCTCAGGGCCCTGGCATCCAGCCCTGCATTGGGCTCTCTGCTCAGAGGGGAGTCTGTTTCTATCTCTTGCTCTGTGATCTCTCTCTCACTCTCTCTCAAATAAATAAGTAAAACCTTAAAAAGAAAGGAAAAAAAAAGGGAGGGAGGAAGAAAGGAAGAAGGCAGGCAGGCAGAAAGAAGCCTAAACCAGCAAGAGGCAATGAACCCAAATTTCTGAGACTGAGAGGCAGCTACTTCCCACTTGAAGCCACCAGCCCTCACAGATTTCTCCCTTTTCCCGAACTCCTCTCACATTTTCCATCTTTATTACACGTTTTCGCATTATATCATAATCTGTCTTATGTTGCTTCCCAACTATGGTTTCATGTATATACATGATCTCTTCCCAACATTGAATATAAACTCTTGGAGAGCAAGATTATGCCCAACAACTGGCAAAAGAGATGAGTGAAACCAACCTTTACAACTTGCATATATAAGAGACACAGTACAATGGAGTTGTATCATGCATAGAAATAAAAATTAAGTATTATAAAGAAACCAACCAGCATTTACAAAAAAAAAGCATTCTTTATGTAATTTCCTGGTTCAGAAACTATTTTTAAGGATTTTAATAATAATAAATCTTAAACATACACTCAAGTAGAGAAAATAGTTTAACCCACATACCACCATCACCCAGAGCCCCAAATTTTCAAGTTTAACCACTCCTGTTTCTTCATTCCCCCTTGTACCAAGAGTAATTTTAAAAAATTTTTGAGTAATTTAAAAATTTTAATCACAAATCCCAGATATGTTACTTTTTGGTATGTATTTCAGTATGCATCTCTAAAACATATGAATGTTTTCTTTCTTAACCACAATGCTTTCATCAGCTCAATTAGCATCAACTTAAAATTAACAACAATTCCTGGATATCATCTCAACTTCCCTGATAGTTTCCAAAGAGTAAGAACATCATTTAAAAGAAGGCCTGTTTTTCAGCCTGTTGCAGAAAGCCATGCTGGGAACTGACAAGAGAAGGCAGCAATTAAATTCAAGGTCAGTTCTTGTTTGCCATAGTAGCCAAGTCTGACAATCATAGTCACCAGCTCACTTAGGACTGGGTCAGAGTCCAGCATTCTGGAAAGGAGCTGGCGGGTCCCAGACAGCTAATTCTGTGTAGACATGTGTATATGTGTGTCCAGCATAGGGGCCATTTCTGGGGCATTCAAGTGGGAATAGAATTCAGGGGCGGGGGTGGCATTCGGGGGGAAGACTATGAATTTAGATGAGAAGCTTTAATAGAAATTCAAAATTTCTTTCAACTATAAATATAGACAACAAACCACAGAAGTATTAGTACCTATGACTTTGTCACCAACAAAAATGAAAATATTTTTTAAAAAGAAATTACAATATTTTAATATTATACTATGATTGCAGATTTCAGCAAATATTGCAAATACCCATTATTTACTTTGAGATGATGTTAATTGTTTTCCCACCTCTAGATCTTGTTATGTTTAATAAGAAAGCACATATATTTCTATATCACAAATTTGGTTTGTTTTGCTTTTTTATGACTTAGATAACTGCATTTTGATATGCTTGATTTCCTTTGTAGTCCCGAGCATTCTATTTTATATATTTTAAAACAGTATTCTGGGAAAGAGTCCACAAGTTTCATGAGACAGGCAAAGGAATCCATGGCACAAAGAGAAATATGAAGACACCCAGGAAGCCTAAGAGTGAGAATGCTATGAGTGATGTTTAGGGGAGTAAAGGGATTACCCCTTGACCGGTTCATCAGTTCTTTGAACTCTGGACATAATAATCAGGGATGAGATATCAGCCCTTATAAGGAGCCTGGAAGTTGCTGCAAGAGCCATACGAAAGCCCATCTCCAAAACATTTCTGCAATGCTGGCATATGAGTCACAAACTTTGGCCAGCAATTTTGAAAGGATGCTCTAGAGGCAGAGTACTATAAAAATCTAAAGTATTAATAGAATTCCTCCTACCTCAAGGCTGTGGCTCCTCCCACGGCCTTGCAGGCACCAGGAGAGGCATCCTGCCAGGCTGACTATGTGGAGGACTGATGGAGACAGCTCTCAGCTCACAGTCTGATGCCAATACCGACTTGCTGTCGTGAATGGTGTGAGGGGGAGATAGAGTGATTTGCCTAAACTTCCTTTTCTGGGAAATGGGAGCAGTGCCACTTGCCACCTACCTCACAGAGTTTTAAGTCAATCATCACGGTGTTATGTTAAATCCTAGGAGTGTCACATTATCATAGCATGAAAAACTTACCAAGCTTTGCTAAAGGCAGAGGGTAAATCTAGCCAGCTATTATTGCTGGGACCACATAGAGCCATATTCTTTACTCATAAGTTCACCAACTTTATATGCTTCTCACTGACTTGTGACTATTAGCATTATGCAGTGAAGTGCATACAACTGCCTTATACAGTAACCATACCTTTAAATTTTCCAAGCAAGAAAAAAAGCTCTTTCACAGTTGTTTTTGCTTCCGATAACCATAGCCAATTTATCAGCCTCTGAATTTCACATTCACATGTGGTATAACTTTTGGCAGGAGTGTGTTAACAACCATGAAACATTAAAAACAGCTGGCAACCGTTCACATTAGCTCCAAACTGGAAATGACCCAAACACGAATTAAATAATTTTTGGTACATGCCTGCAAGGGCATACTATACAGCTGGGAGAATGAATCAACTATTGCTATTGGCAACAACATATATCAATCTCACAAATATACGAATGAGGAAAAGAAGCCAAACAGCAAAGAGTATACCTTGAATGGTTCCATTTATAGAGTTTATAAATGTGGGTTGGTGACTAAGCAAGCCTGGGACATTAGAAGTCAGAGCAGTGGTTGTCTGTGGATGGCAAGTCATGACTTCTTAGAAAACACGAAGGGGTTTCTGGGAAGCCAGCACCAATTCTGTTTCTTGACTTTGGTGCTGCCTACTAGGATATACTCATTTTGTGAAAATTTACTTACCTGTACACTTACAATTTGTGTACTTTTATGTGTGTATGTTTTAAGCTTCAACAAAAATTCAGACTTAAAGACATGAACAGGGACTAATTTTTTTAATACAACTTCTGCCAGAGCACATACTTTTTTTTTTTTTTTAGAGAATTGGCAATATTTTAACATAGTGTTAAGAAATCTGGAATTCTTAATTGGGATTTTTGGTAATATACAAATCACCAAAAAATTAGGTATCCTGCCCATCCATCCTCCAATTGGGTTATAATATTTTCTATTGACATATTTGTTCATCTTAAATGATAGATATCATAAAGTCAACTGTGATCTGTTTTAACGGCTTCTTAAAGTGACCTTATATAAAATGAGCAATGATGAGGATGGCTTTACTGGAAGCTTCTCCCCAGGAGGAAGGTTGGTAGTGTAATTTTGGCTTGGCAAGGCCACCCCGCCAGGTTGATGCTCTGCATCCTGTGTAGTGCATGCAGCAGGAAGAAGGAGGAACTTCTATTGGTCAGCCCAGGAGGGCTTTCTTCCTGATTGCTGGAACTAAATGGGTACCATTTTAGAAGGAGGAGGAGCCTGGGATGCAGTCCTGCATCTGTCCCCTATAGGGACCTTTCCTCTGCTCATCTCTATTGATGTAGGACACTGTCCCTCCCTCCCCCAATTGCCTATCTTCTTTTTTCCCTGTCTTTACATAAGAAACCTTTGGGAACCATGTCTTTTCTTGTATGTCTCCATTTCATCCCACCCCCAACTCCAGAGCAGAATTGAAAAATTTCACTGTTCACTTAGCAGGGATGAAAGGTGGGAACACTGTTTATGAGTCACCGAAACCTAGTCCCTATCCCAAGGCTTGGTGTCTAGGAGGAGGTTAATACACATTTGTTCAGAAAAGGAACTGCAGAATCTTGGTATTTCTTTTGGCCCTTTTGCATTTTTGTCTTTCTGTTATTCTTTGCTATTCTGATTATCAGTGTGGTACAGTGAAAAGAGAGCAAGTATCAGAGTTAGATCCCATGCCAGAATCTTGATAGTCACTTGTCACTTGTTAAACCCTGGTCAAGTTGCTTATCTCCAGTTCCAGTTTCCTCAACTGTAAAACAGAGATGATACTATCTTCCTTGCAAGGGTCTGGGGAGAATTATATAAACAAAATGTATGTGGCTCCTAGAACAATATTTGCACATAGCATTGAACATTCATGCATTTCTCCATTCATGCACTTGATAAACAGAATCCTGGGGAGGGATGTATTTGTAATCCATAAATGTAAAAAAAGCTTTTACTTACAGAATTGTAATAGAAATATAAGCAGGGATATCTATGTATTCATCATTTAGCTGTTCAGGCATCCATTCTTCTGTCTTCACATGTATGTGATTCTTCTATCTGCATCTGTTGTAATAATATCAACGACTATGTGTGTTTGCTATTATTATTAATGATAACATTATAACTGCACATAAAGAAAAATGCTATGAAAGTTATAATTATATACACTGAGGTGTTTATATTATAATTACTTCTGGGACATAAGATTTGAAGTGGGTTTTTCCATTTCTTCTTTCAACTTTTCTGTATTGTTTGAAATCTTTAGCAGTAGGTAACGTTTTCAAAAAAATTAAAACACAAAGGGTTTTATGAACTAAAAATTTAAAAACCTAGACAAAATGGAAAATATATTCAGTGCTGAAACTGACATAAGAAATAGGGAACTGGAAGAGATCAATAAGTTTTAAAGAAATTAAATTACAACTGATAACTTCGCCTCTCAAAAAACTGAATGCCCAAATAGTTTTCCAGGTGAGTTCTATCAAAGTCTTGAGGAAAAATAAATTTTTATCTGCATTATAAGTTATTCCAGAAGAGATAAAACCGAAAGCTGCAAGCTCACTTCATAAAATTGGTATGATGATATGAACACAGCATAAAAAGAAAGAATGAAAGAAAACTATATCCCATTCTCTTATGCAAGTAGATGAAAAATCTTCTCAAATATGAGCTAATTGATCCCAACAGTTTGCTTTAAAATAATACAACTTGGCTAATTGACGGTTGATCATTAGGAATTCTGCCAACATAATACAGAAAATTAATAGATTAAAATTTTAAAACTCATGATAGAAAGAGCATTTGATAAATTCTTTACTTATTTATGATAAAACTCTTAGCAAACTAAGAGTAAAAAAGGATTTCTTTAATTCCCTTAAATGGATGATGGTTATATTCCAAAACCATTTTTACTTAATGGAAAAGCTTTAAGGGCATTCCTGCTAAGATTGGAACAGGAGAAATATTGTAATATATTGTAATATATTACAACCAACACTATAATATTGGAAGCCCTGGCCAACACTGAAGAAAAGAAAGAAAGAAAAGAATGGAATGAAAGAAACATAACTATCAGTTTTTGCAGGTAATATACTTACCTACTCAGAATAACCAACAGCATCAACAGGTAACAGTAAGAACTTGATGGGTATATGGTCAAATTATGAAAGCATTTCCAACAGCAAACAAGTAGAAAATATTATTTTAAAAAGGCAAGATACCATTCACATAGCAACAACTGAAAAATGTTGGGTAATTAACCGGGAATACATAAGGCCTCCTTGAGAAAACTTAAACACTCTAATAAAGGACATAGAAAAACCTCAGTGAACAAGGCACATTCCTTGTTCTTGAATCAGAAGACTTAAAATTATAAAGATATCAACTCCCCCACATTTACCTAGTAAATATAATGTAATTGCACCAAATTCCAGTTCGATCTTTGAGATACATGATAAATTTATTTAAAAATGTGTCTGATGTTGATGCGGTAGAGGACTTTTTAAGAAAAAACTTCCAAAAAACATGATAAAATTGATTAGAGAGTACATCAAAGTTAAGGATTTCTGTTATACAAAGGGAGCATGGATAATGTTAGAAACACTTCAATATGGAAGAAGAGCTTTTACAAAGTTCCAACTGGATAAAGGGTTCCTATCTAGAATATAGAAGAAGATAAATCAAATAAGGAAGCAAATCAAACAAATCAACAAGAAAAAGACCTCAATAAAAAAAATGGGCAAAGTACATTAACAGGCAATTTACAAAGGGATACACTCAGAAAGCTAACTTAACATGAAAAACTCAGCAAATTGACATAACAATGAGCTATAATTTTGTACCCGTTTGACTGCAAAAATTTCAAAAACTGAATTACACTCTGTGTGGGCTGGATATGGACCTATGTCCTGCTGATTACTCAAGTAAGGACCAGCATGGCCATGAGAAGCACAGTCAATACTATTCAGGCAAAGTAAGAATATCCATGTCTTATAGTCAGCAAGACTGAAAGGAGGCATGGTAAAGAAATGAGAATAAACAACAAGGTTTCTGGCTTACTTGACAGAGTAGATTCAGGTGACAGCACCTGATATAGAGAAAGAAGAAGGAATCAAGAGCTGGTTTGGGGATAAAAATGTTTTCCAATTTGGATCTGTTAAGAATTATGAACTTGTGGGACACCTGATGGGATTAGTAGGTGTTCATTCAGTCAATATTAACATTCCCCCATCAAATAAATTCCTTTTTCCTCTGTGTTTAGGAAAGATGGAATCTTATTTTGTAATTTTTTCCAACTTAAATTCTGTTAGTTTTTATACTTTGTAGTGTAAGGACCAATATTTCTATTCACCCCTTGTCAATAATAAAAGAATGAATAAATAACAGCTGATTTTTAAGGTCATCGAAACTTTGAAGCTATCATTAGGAACTGAGTGGGAAGATATGCCTATTTTTTCCAAGTCACAGAATGTCCATGTTCTTGGACATATTTTTTATTTTATTTTTATTTATTTGTTAAAGATTTTATTCATTTTATTTTATCTGAGAGGGGGGAGGGGGAGGGGTAGATGGAGAGAGAAAGAATCTGAAGTAGACTCTATGCCCAGCAAGGAGCCTGGCACAGGGCTCAATCTCATGACCCGGACTCAGGACCTGAGCCAAAATCAGGAGTCAGATGCTCAAAACTGACTGCACCACCCCAGGGCCCCTCTTGGGCATATTTAAAAAAGTGGGGTAAAGAATGCTTAAGAGACATAATTTTAGACTGGAAAGCTCCTGTGTTTTGGTGCCAGAAAACCTGAATTCAAAATCCAGCTCTACCATTAGCAAGTCATGCACTTCTGGGGAAGATACGTAGCCTTTCAATAAATGGAGCTAATAAAAATTACCTCTTTGTAATGTTATTAAGGTTAAATAAAATCATATAAATCAAATATCAGACACAGAGTACATGCGTCATGAAGGCTATTATTATTATTTTATCATATCGTTGTCTTCAATTCTAATTCTGTTTTTGTTTTTAAGTAGGCACCATGCCCAGTGGGGAGCCCAACATGGGGCTTGAATTTACAACCTGAGATTAAGATCTGAGCTGAGATCAAGAGTCAGACACTTAACCAACTGAGCCACCCGGGTGCCCCTCAATTATCTTATTAATTCGAAATGTCACAGAATAGTCTATATCAGCACTGTCCAATAGGAACATAATGTAAGCCACACATGTCATTTAAAATTTTTAGTAGCCATATTAAGAAAGTAAACAGAAACAAGTCGAATTGATTTTAATAATCTGCTTTAATGCAATATATACAAAATATAATTCCAACATGTGACCAATATGAAAGTTATTAATAAGATATTTTACATTTCTGTTTTTGCATTGTTTTCAAAATCTGGTTTGTATTTTATACATCAAACCTACCTCAGTTCCAATGAGCCACATCTCAAGTGCTTAAAAATCACATGTGACTAGTGGCTCCTGCATTAGGCAGATCTAGATGCAATGTTTTAGATCCTGCATAATTTAGACGTTCTCTTTAAAATTCGTAAGTTCCTCTGTATTGTTCTCAGACGATAAGAATTTGTCTAACACACAGCATGTCATGTTTTCCCACCTCTGTCATTAGAAATGGAGATTCTTTGGAACAATCATTAGGCAGTTAGTACTTCTGGCAAGAGGTCTTTGCAAATTCTTCCTCCTTCAGCCAGGCTGACTGGGGCCTCGGAAGGATTCCCTGAACCTGTCCATGGAGCAATTTTGGCTGCACTTTGAGGGGCTGCAGGTTTTCTCCTCTGGGTTCAGAATATGAATTCTAAAACAGATCTTATTCCCTTCCAGACCTGGGAAGATCCAAACCGCAGTAGCCATGAAACAAATGGGAAGGAGGGAGGCAACTTTTTCCATTTGGGGCTTACTCACGTTCCAGTGCAATCAAGCAGACCATTTGTTCTGTTTGGAATTAGTTTGGAATGAGACAGAGAAGAAAGAAATACATATTATATAAACTTACAGTAACCACAGTTTGTGGTTATTAACAATACTCGAAACAAATGAAAATATATGAAATTACTATCTTTTTCTGCAATATCTAATGGAATATCCTGTTTTGGGAGGGAGGGTGACTGGGTGACTTCTCTCAGATCCATTTTAAGTCTATTTATTCTCTTGTTTTTGAAGTAATTATGTAGAGAACATTTTTTTGAACTTGTGGTAAAAACACATAACATGAAATTTCCCATCTTAACCACTTTGAAGTGTACAGTTCAGTAGCATTAAGTATATTCACATTATTATGAAACAAATCTACAGAACTTTTTCATCTCTAAGTCTGAAACTCTGTCCATATTAAATGACAACTCCCTTCCTCTCCACACCCTAGCCTCTGACAACCACCACTCTACTTTCTGTTTCTAGGAGTCTGCTGCTCTAGACATCTCATATACATGGAATCAAACAGTATTTGTCTTCTTCTGACTGGTTTATTTCACCTAACTTAATGTCTTCAAGGTTCATCCATGCCGTGGGAACATTCTTTTTAAGTTTAGTTTCCCAGATTTATCATTTTTAAAAAAGGCATTTGACTTGATCCACCAAACTTTAACTAAGCAACCACTCTATGCTACATGCTATACCTATTTTCTCTTTCTCTCTCTTTTTAAAGCAGGTTTCACACCCAGCATGGAGCTCAATGGACGGCTTGAACTCACACCCTGAAATCAGGATCTGAGCTTAGATCAAGAGTCAGATGGTTAACCCACTGAGCCATCCAGGAGTCCCTATACCTATTTTCATGTGTAGTGGCTGGAAAGCTGGAATCTTCATTCTCAAGTTAATGTAACCATGGTTGGGACTTCCTTGACTTATTCCCAGAAGCTCTGAAGAATATGTAGGGAACACATAGCAGTGTGTCCAACTTAAAATTTGTCCATGGTCCTCAGCTAGGCACTTCATTGATCTGTGTTTTCTCACTCTCCTAGGGGACGATTTGGGTCCGCAGGCTATGGGGAATATGGGATTATGGGGAATATGGATAAAAGTCAGCACAAAATGTGTGTGTAGCCATGAATGAAGATCAATTCATAAGCTCATTATTTCATGCTCAGTGATTTGGGTGGTTCACAGGCTGGCCATAGAGAGGCTGGCCAATGGAAAAGAATCCCACATCACCAGACTCTGTCCCCACCCTCTGTCTTTTCCACTCCTCACACTTGACATCTCCAGAGCAGTGGGAATACAGCCCTGCCATGTATATCTTTGCTCAAACAAAAAAAAGCACAGAGCTCCAATGTGTGATTCCCAGCCTGAAAGGAACCAAGTGTCTTCTGATAAACAACATTGAGATTTTTTTTTTTTTTTTTTTTTGTGAAGGCATTAAACTGACCTTCTTTTGAAATGCGCTAGACGGGGCAAATAGGAGAGATCTTGTTTTCCCTTCATCCTGGAAAAATAACATTTCTCCCTTTCCAGCTCAGTACAGTTGACTGAATTGGAAAGGAATCTATTTTCTCTGGAAAGATTTATTTGCCCAACAGTCGTGTTTTTGTATATGTGTGTGTGTTGGCAAGAGGCGAGAGATTTTCAGAACAAGGGTCGTCTTGTTCACAGTTTAAAGGGGCCCAGAACTTGACTAAGGAATTTAACGTGAGGGAAAGCTTCTGCAGCCTTCATTAATGCTATGTACAAAATCCAACGCCTCTCAAGTTGGCCCCTGTTAGGACAGGGAGTTAGGGTAGGGAGTCTGTGGTCCTACTGTACTCATCTGAGAACTGACAGAAACATCTCTACTTTCTTCACCTCGATCTCAAGACATGTGACAATCAGTCTGTGAGAAAGCATCTGCATTTCCAGTTGTTTCCAAAATAGTTAAACAGTATTTGAATAAAGGCATATGGAAAAACTAAGAGTAGAATTCCTTTCTCTCTCCACAAGCAGACTTCTTTCCACAGGTGAGGACACATGTCCCAGGGTCGAGCGAAGAAGGTATAAATTCCTGTCTGGCCAAATCCCTAGCTGTCTCCATCTCCTGTCTCCTCCCCTACTCAGCTACCCATAGGACTGGTATCACACTGAAAACTTTAGAGCAAATATGTTCTACTTTATGAAGAATGGATTTTGCTACTTTTGATTTTCTCATACTGTGTGCCAGGCATTAATATCATAGAAAATAAACTTGTATACTTTGGGATATTTTCTTGAGAACATTTCTTTGAAGGTGGATGACTTCTTGTCGATTCAAAAAAAAAAAAAGTTGAACATCTGTATATATTCTAGCCCTAGAAATGTACTGTCTCTTAAGCGGCTGCTCCTTCCCCTGATTTTTATTTGTTTGTTTCCAAGTCACTGCTTGCTGGACTCAACTGACAGCTCAGCTGGATTTTGTACAAATGACTTTTCACTCAGCTGGTCTTTGCCTTGCCAGGTGTGGCTGGCCAACATAAAGGAAAGAAAAGGTGTTTTTCCTTTCAGCAGGAACGTTAAAACTTTTACCACATTTTCCATCACCCAGTGTCTGTTTTCAAGGAAGCACAGATCAGCAGAAAACAGGAGTCTGAGATTTCTCCTTTATAGATGTTGGCTCTCAGCCTCCTAGCGCATTTAATTTAGCAGAAGTCCACATCATTAAACGAGGGGAAAATGTAATTTTTCTTTGATGGCAAAATGGTTTCCATCAGGAGAAACTGGCTGATGGCATTGAGTCTGGTGTTGCTGGAAGACTTCACTGTTCCCCAGCACCGGGCTCTCAGCGTTCCCAGGGGCAGGCAGCACTCGCAGGGCTGAGCAGCTTTCCACTTAGCAAGTGTACACATTCTTGAAGCATTTTTAATTTTTACCAATACATTCCCATTGTGCGCCAAAGTCCACGTACCTGGGAGAATTGGAGATTTCACTAATCCCTAGTGTGTTCTTTATTAGCCTGGTTTGAAGGTAGTGGGGACCGAATCTGAGCTAAATGAGTTTTGTACTTGTACTTGTTTTCAAGTGGCCCAGCACACAGGTTCCTGAAGAATCAGCAGGCTTCTTTGTGAAAGACCCCAGAAGTTTTCCAGAGTAGGGTCCAGCTTTTCTTCTTAATCTCTTCTCCAGACATCTCCCCCATGCTTGGTGTTAAATAAATTTTAATTGGAAATGTTGACCACGAGGTAACAGAAATAGAAGAGAGGAGAGAAAAATCTCAGTTCGCTACAGCTTAGTCAAGGATAAAACAGAGGTGATCATCCAAGAGACCTGGACCCGATTCCCGATCTCTAGGTTATTCTTGTAGGGCTCACTGCTACCAGAAGCTTCCATGATCCCTTTTGACTTGTTTCCAGTGGTGCCCCCTCCACTTTGCCTATTCGTTCTCCATCAGCACCCTTTCTTTCTCACCCCAAAGTGCTGAGTAGCGTCCACGGCACGCCTCTCCTGTCTCCCATCATCTTTCTTCCCCTCCAGCCAGTGACCTCAGGAGAGGGGGCAATTAGAAACGCTTCTTCACCAAGAAGCAGTGAAATCTCTGGGATGGAATATTATGTGGCTAGAATCCTGCCCCCGAGGTTTCCACATGTAGAACAAGAGGCAGCTGCCTGGACTGGTAAGAAGGAGATTTAAGGTGGAATGTTGGCACTTGCTACCAATTAGTCAAGGTGGGTTGTCCACAGAAATGCATTCCCTCCCTTGGTTTGTGGACAAGCTTACTGTAACAGAATAGGGTGAAAATGGGCTATCTCAGCAGCTGGCTTTAAAATTTCACCTATTTTGATGAGCCAGCCTGATGTGAAGGGATGAGCTGGAAGGTTAGGCCTCAGAAAAGTTATGGAAGGAAAAAATAGAATCAAGAGAGGACTGAATAAAAAATGGTGAAAGGGAATAAAGGGGAAAGGAGAGAAAATGAGTGGGAAATATCAGTGAGGGAGATAGAACATGAGAGACTCCTAACTCTGGGAAACGAACTAAGCGTGGTGGAAGGGGAGGTGGGCAGGGGGTGGGGGTGACTGGGTGACAGGCACTGAGGTGGGCACTTAATGGGATGAGCACTGGGTGTTAATCTATATGTTGGCAAATTGAACACCAATAAAAAATAAATTTATAAAAAAAAAGAGAGAGAGGGCTGAATTGGTCTATGCAAAACAATGAACCTGTAATGCTTTTTGCTGGTGAGGATGGGAGTAGAGGGGAGAGTAGTAGGTCTCAGTTGATGGAAAGAATATATATGTCATATCATTTTAAATTATTTGTTTGCATCAGTATGATGTAAACGTGATTTATCCAACTAAAGGGTATAAAGTACATATAAATTACAATAAAGTATATATAAAGACTGTGTGTGTGTGTGTGTGCATGTGTGTGCATGCGTGTCTGTGAAAATCAAGGGATCCTTCTGGATTTTCTACATCCAGACCCACATATTAGAGAAAACCCACAGTGGGCAATGAGGTGACACACATATTGAAACATAAAGTCAATAAATCCATGGGAGGAGCTATTGATATCAATATCAAAATGCACACCTTCTTTATGCAACCAGAATCCAGGATGAAGAGGATGTACAAGCTCCCTCAGGTGGGAATGAAAAGCAATTCATTTGAGACTCAAGACACAGATTTTGTTTTTCTCTGATACCTTGGTCAAGTGAAGAGCAAATTTGGCAAAGTAGGGGGTGGGGGATGAGCAGCCATTACTGACTTGATTTGGGTCTAGCAGTATTACCTGGGAAAAGAGACAAATGAAAAGAAAATTTAAACTTCTATCTAGTACTTTGATGCTATTGATAGAGATTCTTACCTTCCTTCATAAAAACATAAGGATCATAGATATATAGAATCATCCAAAAATGTTGTCAGGAGCCCAAATTTAACAAAAGCCTTAGAACATATGAATCCAATCTCTGGAACCAGTTACTTGGACTTGATCCCCTTCCCTTTACTTGTAAGTGATCTTATGCAAATTTTTAACCTCTCTGTGCCTCAGTTTTCTGTTCTCTAAAATGGGGATAATCATAGTTCCCAGCTTATAGGGTCCTTGAGAAGATGAAGTGAGTTAGTTAGGGTGTAGAAAGCACTTAGGATAGCTGTGGCACATTCAGAACTTTAAAAATTTAGAACTGAGTTAATATTATCTTGTCTTATCACAGGAAGCTTGGAAGGAGATTATACCAGAAAATTTGCATACACATTTCATTCCTCCCAACAATTAATTTTCATAACAATGGAACATTATTTTCTCAGCTGAAGACCTGAGACCAAGGATGATAAGCAGATTTTCTAAGGTCACACAACTGGTTAGAAATCCATGCCAATATTGTGAAAATGTCAATGCTACCCAGGGTAATTTACACATTTAATGCAATTCCTATCAAAATACCATGGATTTTCTTCAGACAGTTGGAACAAATCATCTTAAGATTTGTGTGGAATCAGAAAAGACCTCGAATAGCCAGGGGAATACTGAAAAAAGCAGAGCCGGGGGCATCACAATGCCAGATTTCAGGTTGTACTACAAAGCTGTGGTCATCAAGACAGTGTGGTACTGGCACAAAAACAGACACATAGATCAATGGAACAGAATAGAGAACCCAGAAATGGGCCCTCAACTCTATGGTCAACTAATATTCGACAAAGCAGAAAAGACTATCCACTGGAAAAAGGACAGTCTTTTCAATAAATGGTGCTGTGAAAATTGGCTGCACTTCAGCCACGTGCAGAAGAATGAAACTAGACTATTCTCTTACACCAGACACAAAGACAAACTCAAAATGGATGAAAGATCTAAATGTGAGACAAGAATCCATCAAAATCCTAGAGGAGAACACAGGCAACATCCTTTTTGAACTTGGCCACACCACCTTCTTGCAAGATACATCTATGAAGGCAAGGGAAACAAAAGCAAAAATGAGTTATTGGGACTTAATCAAGATAAAAAACTTCTGCACAGCAAAGAAATAGTCAACAAAACTAAAAGACAACCTACAGAATGGGAGAAGATATTTGCAAATGACCTATCAGATAAAGGGCTAGTATCCAAGATCTAGAAAGAACTTATTAAACTCAACACTCAGGAAACAATCCAATCGTGAAATGGGCAAAAGACATGAAGAGAAATCTCACAGAGGAAGACGTAGACATGGCCAACACGCACATGAGAAAATGCTCTGCATCACTTGCCGTCAGGGAAACAAATCAAAACCACAATGAGATCCCACCTCACACCAGTGAGAATGGGGAAAATTAACAAGACAGGAAACAACACATGTTGGTGAGGATGTGGAGAAAGGGGAATCCTCTTGCACTGTTGGTGGGAATGTGAACTGGTGCAGCCACTCTGGAAAACTGTGTGGAAGGTCCTCAAAGAGGTAAAAATAGATCTTCCCTATGACCCAGCAATTGCACTGCTGGAGATTTACCCCAAAGATACAGATGCAATGAAATGCCAGGACCCCAATGTTTCTAGCAGCAATGTCCACAATAGCCAAACTGTGGAAGGAGCCTCAGTGTCCATCGAAAGATGAATGGATAAAGAAGATGTGGTCTATGTATACAATGGAATATTACTCAGCCATTAGAAACGACAAATACCCACCATTTGTTTTGACATGGAGGGACCTGGAGGGTATTATGCTGAGTGAAATAAGTCAATCGGAGAAGGACAAACATTATATGGTCTCATTCATTTGGGGAATATAAAAATTACGGAAAGGGAATAAAGGGAAAGGAGAGAGGATGAGCGAAAATATCAGTGAAGGTGACAAAACATGAGAGATGCCTAACTCTGGGAAATGAACAAGGGGTAGTGGAAGGGGAGGTGGGTGGGGGGTTGGGGTGACTGGGTGATGGGCACTGAGGGGGCACTTGATGGAATGGGCACTGGGTGTTATGCTATATGTTGGCAAATTGAACTCCAATAAAAAATATACAAAAATACAAAAATAAAAAATGAAAAAAAAAAAGAAACCCATGCCTTTGTGGGTCATTTGTCTTGTAAATTTACACAGCAAAATTATAATTATTGATTATAGCTCACACAGGAAATAGTCCAATATCTTCTATGGCATTCAACTAGAAATGGAAATCAAAATAGGGAATAGCTATATGTTAAGTGCACTAGCTCAGCCACACGCCATTTTAAATGGGAAAGTGCGAAATGTAGTGAAACCGTTACAGTTAATCTCTGAGCAGAAAGCATCATGGGATAGGCAGTGCAGCTGAGCTAGCATGTCTGCAGAGGTCTGCATTTCTCAATTTCTGGTCTGCTGTTGCTTGAATTTTTTAAAACAATAGTAAGAGTAGATTTAGCTAACGCTTCACACACTAAATATATATGTATTGGCTGAAAGAAAAATAATTTTTCTCCTTAAAGCTGTGTCTAAAGTAAAAGTCCCTTTTCCTCTTAGTAAGCAGTTTAGCCAAGCCTGGTTTACTGGCAGTTGGCTTTCCCATCTGCCTTATGGCTTCGAGCCTGATCTTGATCTGGGAAACTGGACAGAAGCCTTCTTCATGGAGCACTTCCTACTGCTAGTGCCATGCTAGACCCTGGGCAACCACCATCCCTTCTAATTCGCACATACTTCCATCTTCTGAGAGTGGTGCTCTCATCTTTTTAGAGTTGAGGAATCTGAGGCACAGAGAGGTTAGGTGACTGATTTATTTTCTAGAAGCTATTAAGAGGGGACCCCAAGCTTCAAACCAAGGACTGACCCTACAGCCCATGCTCCTGTTACTCATAATTTGTCCCCATTAGTTAAAGATGGCTCCGCATTAAATCAAATGCCAGGCCAGGCTGAGTTGTAAAACTCGAATCATGCGTGTATACGTACGTAGAACAGAAGAAGTTTAGGTACTTCCAAGCAATTGCTGGATGGACAAACAGAGCACAAAGGGCCCTCAGATCTGAACGGTTGAAGAAGGGCTGTGATTTGGTCAGATCATTTCTTACGTGGTTACTCAATAATCCTTGACACCGTGCAAAGAAATTCATAGGCTTTAATCTCTTAAGCCAGTGGTTCTCTTTTCACATGTGAAATAAAAGGCATATTTTGTTCTAGTGAACGATACGCTCCCCCGGGTGTACTCGGGGCTGTGATAAATTTGCTACATCTACATTACTTTCTCCTCCGCTTATGAAAACCTGTCAGAATGCAAGTGAAGTGAATACTGTGTGGCTATTAGAGCCATAACTTTGGATCCATGCTCATTTATATAAAATAGCACATCATTTGCAAACCTCAGCACTTTCATCATTTTTTTTTTGGTAATAAACTACATTAAAGGTACCAAAGATCTGTTATTCAGATGTGCTTAAAATCTAAACAAAGCAGATATGGTGGGTGCCTATTTCAAAGCATCTCCAAAGGAAAAATTCTGCATGTTCCTCCCTTTTTTTATCTTTTCTTTTTTTTTTCCTGGGATGCTCTGTTCTGTGCTCTGTTTCCATCAGTAGAACTAACTTCTCTAGAGTTGTCCAGACTCAGGATCTCAGGGCCCTTTTAGTGCCAGCCTCACAATCCAATACTTCTCTCAGGTCTGGTCCCTCTTCTCCATCCTTTGTTCAGGTAATTACTTCTGGACTATCCTCTGTCAACTTGATTCCCTGCCTCTTTTCTCTATAATACTCTTTTCATTTAATTGCTGCCAGGTGAGTATCTCCAAAATACAGTTTAAATACTATCATTTTATTGTAACAGAACCTTAAAAAGTTACCAGATCCAGTGTGAATGCCTCGCTTGAGCCCCTGATAAACCTTACTGTTTGACCCCAGCAAACTTTCTACTATCTGAACCCAATGTCTTAGCTGATATATAACTGAAGCCTGTGTTTCTCTTTGATCATCTATTTTGTTTGTTATTAAAATGCTATCTATCAAAAAAAAAAAAAGCTATCTATCCTGGGACACCTGGGTGGCTCAGCAGTTGAGCATTTGTCTTTGGCTCAGGGCATGATCCCAGAATCGGGGGATTGAGTTCCACATTGGGCTTCCTGCATGGAGCCTGCGTCTCCTTCTGCCTATGTCTGCCTCTCTCTCTCTCTCTCTCTCTCTCTGCATCTCTCATGAATAAATAAATAAAATCTTAAAAAAAATTTTTAAATGCTACCTATCCTTCAAAATCCTTTCAACCTTCTCCAAAAACTTCTCTACTGAATCTCTCAATCAAATGGAATTTTTCTTCCTTTGAATCCTCTGTCATAAAATGAACAGAAATTGCTGGATCTCACTGTAATTTCTCTTATTATCTCCAGTTCTCTGGTCTTTTGTCCCTGTCCTCCCTCACCTCCCACCTCGCAGTAAATTATCATTTCCTTGGCAGTTGAGACTTTGTATCCCCTATAGTTCTGGTATGGTCTTTCCCACGCAGTGGTAATTGCAATCATAATGTTGGTGTTGCTAATGAAGGAGGAGGAGGGAGAGGAAAAGATGGTTAGAGAGCTCTTTTGTTTCTTCAGTCATCATGGTTGGACAGCTCTAATTGTTGAAAAGTTTTCCCCCATATTCATCTGAAATCTGTCCCATTGAAATTTGCTTCCATAAATATTTATTGAGTGACTACTGTGGAAAAATTGTACCAGGTTAGGCACAAATCTCACTCACTGATTCCAGTATAGCCTGTATGCTCACCTTCCCATGACCCATCATCAGAGACCTTCTTCTCATACATGGAGAAGGAAAAATGTTGTTCCTGATTCCACACGTTTAGTAGCTTCTCCAAGCCTCTCTCACCTCACCCTGTTCTCCAAGTCAGTTTCTTGAAAATATCTTTCTACACTCATCTCTGAGCTATAGCATTGTATAAGGGTGCTTATCATCTTGCTGATTTACTGGATTTATTATCGCAATATATAGCAAATCCCTTGGGGTCAGAGACAGAAAGATTTGTCCTTCCATTTATGAAAAAAAAATGCATCTCATCCTCATGGTTGAGTCTTAAAATATTTGAAGATCAAAAAAAATATCTGAAGATCACTACCCTATTTCCCATATATTTTTGGAAAGATTTATTTACTTTGGAAACAAGGAGCAGAGGGATAGGTAAAGGTTCATAGTTAAAATGACAGGAGATGGGCTTAAAAGGGGTGTATTTAGAAAGAGGAGTCATTTATGTAGGGCTGAGTAGATAAATGACAGTCCATAATTACCAAGATGGGGAAAGTTTTGTGAGTGTCTGATTAAATTAGACTTTGGTGGTATTCTTGCATAGCTGGTAGAGAAATAACTTTGGTCTTATAGGTTAATTGCATGACTCAGACTTTGCTGTAGGTAGCTGCTATGCAGTGCACTCTCTGATTTGACACTGGGAGCAGCCAAATCCACTGATGTCCATCTTTCCAACACCACTGCCTTTACTCTCATTGTCTCTCTCCCAGAACATGCAATGGCCCCCCCAACCAAGATCTCTTTTTTTTTCCAACCAAGATCTTTATCTCTGATTGCTCCTTCCACCAAACCATACCACCTGATTGGCCAGTGAGGCCAATCTTGCTAAAATGTAGCTGTAATCATGTTCCTGGCCCAGCAGTCCAGTTTCTTAAATCTTAAACTCAATGCCCCTTCCTCCCTTGTCCATGGAGCTGTTCTTAAGCTCCATAAAGAGTTTACTATTTCTACATTTTTCCTATTATTTCTAATGTGGATTCTAGTCATAGTACTGTAACACTATTTCTTTACATCTCTCTCTTACTTCCAAGACTGTAATTTCACATTTGTATCTCCCGTGCATACCGTAGTGTCTCACATCCAATGAATGTCTAATATCTTGTCTTAGGAATGAATGTAGAAGAAAACCTAGCTCCCTGGTGGAGCACCATAGGCATTCCATAATCTTGGCTCACCCTATCTGTCCCATATGCCTACTCATGGCTGCTGTTTCTTTGCAAACCACAAGGCAAAATTTTCCCTTAACAAGGCTTGAATCTTCCCACTTCGATGGGTAAATTCTCTGTCCAGTCTGTTGCTTTCACTTTGATGGCCATTTTTTCCCCTCTGCTTATTGAAACCCTACTCATTTCCTAAGACAGTCCAGATGTCCCTTCTTTATGAGGCCTCTCCGTCTTCTGATCACAACTGGTTGATCTTTGACAGCATTGATCAGACACTTATTTAATGACCTCATTCACTTTCATGTTCACCACAGCCTTTAGAATTGGCAGTTGTCCAAATAGATGCTAAGAAAATTGTGTGGAGTGGAAATAATATGGCTCTATGCCTTACTAGAATAAGGCTCTGCTGACTTTGCTGATTAGGCAGCCATGTCCCACATGCCTAGATCTTGTTACTGAAAAAATGTTAGAAAATGGCACTGAAGGCATAGTTAGAATATGATCAAGTCAAAGTCTTTTTTTCTCTATTAATTTTCTCCAGAAAATTTCTACAGCTGGGCTGTAGAGCATAGAGCTTCCCAGCCTGTGAACCCACAGTGATGGGTTACATACAGGTGTATGGAGAGAGGGATTCTTCTCACCCCTTAGGGTATCTGGACCAGGTTCCAAACACCCAAGCCCCTGAGTGTTAATCCAGTGTGCTCACAGACACTGTATGTGTGTCCCGTTTTAAAAAAAGTTTGGGGAGCACTGAACTTAGTCAAGTAGGGCAAACAGGTGGACATTCACACACTGCAATGGCAGATGCCTCTGTTTGGGTTTGGTGTCCCCTGTGTGGGCACAACAGGAAAAGTCAGGAACCCGGAGTCAGGAGCTGTATTCTAAACCCATCCCTTAGGGATGTGTGACTCTGAGCAAATCATGCACACTTTCTACACTTCTATTTCCTGGAAAACGTTTTGTTCTTCACGGATCTTTTTCTTCTTAAGCTGGCTTCCTTTGAGGTTAGGGGAAAGCCATGGACTAAGCGATGGCCACACTCTCTTTCAATGCTTATGTCCTTGGAGTCTGTGAAAACCTATTTACTGTCACTATTGAAAGTAATTAAATTAATACCCATTAGGCCACAACTATTTCATTCTTAAATAAGGTAGACTGTTTTAGTGGTCTGGTCACTAGATCATGTGGTTTTCTGAGAAAGTAGAGTCTTTCGTGATTTGGGTGTTAAATCTATACAGTTAAAAGCAAAAAGTATGGCTCCTCTTGGCAAAGAAATATGAATGTCCTTTTGGGGCATCAAATGACATAGATATCATTTTCAGGTGGCTTAATTCTCCACTCACCCCCCCCCAATTAAATATAACACAACTGTGAACTAACTTGAGAAAAATACAACCTGTAGGTTTTGTGTTCTTCATTTATTACTTCAACAGATAATTGCTTGCAGTAACCATACCACTGTTTACCTCAAAACAGTTCAGGTTGGATTTTTTGTGCATTAGGTGATCTCTGCTAGTTATCTTTAACACTTCCTTTCACTTCACATACTGAGCACCTTCTCTATGCCAGCAATCTGCCCCTCCAGGCTGGGCTGATATAAATTCACACATGACTCAGCTCATTCAAAACAGAAAACTGGGCCAAAACAACCTCTTGAAATCTCTGCTTCTGAACTTGATCACTTGAAGATGGTTAGTAGTAAATCAAGGATGGTGGACTCTGAATGCATTACAGAATTTGAAATCAAACCCTCTAGTCAAGCCCTGATTCCATCTTGGATATGAATTTTTAGAATATTCTGAATTCACACTTTCTCCTCTGTGTTTGCATAATTATGGTTTATAAAAGTTTGGTTTTCCACATCAGGAATTTTGTCCTTCGTGTGGACACTCATCAGAGCTTGACAACAGAAGCCTCTTGGTGCATCAGAAGCCAGTCCTTGAGGCAAGAATCACTTGGTGAATGAATACACCTTATAGGTGCAAGGTGTCTTCTTCACCATTCCCAAGCATGATTTATTCACTCTTTTCCACACATTGGCTTCTGTCTTCTCCCACAGAGCTAAAAAAAAGTGTCTTGTTTATATAAAGGTGTTGTACAATGAATCCATCCCCCCAAGGCCTCCTCCTTTGCCACAGGAAGGACTCCCCCTATGCCCTGCACTGTATAAACACACACTTTCATCAACATGTGGCGTGCTTTATCCACTTAGAGCCTGTGGATTCCCTTCCTTTATTCTGATCTAGTAATGCTTCTTTCTTTACCTAGAAGTGTGATTAGGTTTCTGGGATCTTCTCTTTACTAATGCTCTATGATGCCAGAGTGTGGTAGGTCCTGTTTAACCTTGTCTAAAGCCTTCACTGACCTCCACACCCTCTACCGTGGAAATAAGCTCTTCTTCCTCTCATTTCCTATAACGTTTCTCCATAATCTTTCTTCTTGCATTTATCACTGCTTAAAATGATCAAAGATCTTCATCTTCCCATCAGGGCTGGGACTGTGTAAGATAAGGGACTTGTGTCTGATGCAAAATTAAGGGGAGGGGCTAAAAACCCAGTCAAAATAAATAACAATGTAATGTAACATTTAAAAAAATAAGTATCGGTGAAAAAAAAATCCATGATTTTGCCATGAACAAAACATCAAAACTTCCCATAAAGGTGGGATCAGTATTTTCCTTATTTTCCCCTCTTCCTTTGAGTATTTTTCTTTTGACTCAGGCTCTGATATGGCCCAGCACTGTTACTGATTGTGCTTTTATTGGAAATTTTGGTATTTTGGTCATCAGAGATTTTTGCATTCATTTTGAGTTTTTAAAATGTATTGCATTAAAGTGTTACTTATCTTGATTCCAAAGTTTTTGGCATCCCCTTAAATGTTGTGCTTCGGGCCAGTGCCTCGGTTGCCTTACCATGACCCTAGCTCTGATCACCATAGCAACTGGCATAGGCCTTTGCCCCTTCATATGAACTCAATTAATATTTCATGAATGAATGAATACTAGAGGAGATATCTTAGGTGATTTTTTCTAAAGGCAGAATGACACCTACACACAATTTATCATCTACCATGACATCTAGATAGGCAATGACACAGGGAAGTAGCAGTGGTCTCAAGTAGCTGCCTGTAGTAGCTGTCAGTGTTGCTCCTGCCGAATAAAATAATTGATCCTAGACCTCTTTCACTGTCACAAGCAAACTCCCCTCCTGTCTTGTTTTATTTCATAAACAAATAATTCTCAAGAAGTAAAATAGTTGCAGAGATACAGAATTATCTTTCACCTTCTTCTAGTGAACTCTGAGCCACTGAAAATAAAAGTAACTTCTCTGGAAATCCAGAATATTGGGAGCAGGGGTTCTGTGGATGGGTTTCTGTCAGGAGCCTCAGCACCTCTAGGGAGAGGAAGGCAGAGGGTTAGAAGACCAGACATGGTGGAGTCTGCCCCTCCAACTCTACTACCCAGCATGGCAGAAAGTAGAATTTTGTTTCATTACAATAGCACAGATACATAGAAGAGGTTCTCATTTCTTGGGGGAGAAAGACACAGATCACAGGGGTGTCAAGTCTGAGTCTCACACAGGCCCCGAAGAGTATAATTGACTCCTCGGTGTATTCATCAACATTTATCTTTAAAAGACAAAAATGATCATTCGCAAATCCTCTCACAAAATCATCTCTAGAAAGTTGAGCCTGTAATAACAAAATTATTTCTATACCCTGGTAGATCGCCCATGAAAATATGTTTTTGATTTAGTTACAGGAATTCTATTCAGCAAACAATGCTGTTAAAGTGTTTTCTCTGGGTTCTGTCCATATAATAGTCACTGTCCCTGGGAGAGTGGATTTTATTCTGTAATAGTTACAATGACTTACACTTTGGTCTAGTTATCAAATGATCGTTAGTCTCTATTATCCCCACTGCTCTAACCTTAAGTGGTCCAACTGTAAAAACATTAACTAAATTAACTTTGAGAAAACAAGAATAGCCTACCTTCCCCCCAATCCAGGAAGGAAAGAAAGAAACCTAGGAGAAAGAAAATGGTTCTTAGAGACAGGGTTTTTGTTTCTCGGACCATCTTCAAATTATTTTTTCCATATCATTTTTTGGCTGTTCTATGCAGTGACTGAAACTTCACTTCTGCTCTATCTCCGGAAATGTGGGGATCTGAGACCCAGCGATGCATTCATTTTAACAAAGCATCTTACTGGAAGAATGTTTAGATACTTCCCGGAGTCTCAAGAGAGCCTCACTAGCACGTTGGGTTTCTATTTCACATTTCCTGAGGGCCTAGTGTGTGGTAGCCACCGTGCTCGGCAGCTTTCCCGTGTTAATTTATTCGACACTTTGAAGAGTCTAGAGGGAGAACAGGTATGGTCAAGCTCATGCTAAAGAAATAAAAAACAAGGCTGTAAGAGGTTGTAATGTGCCCAGGGCTGCAAGACTAGTAAGGGGCGAGGCTGAAGCTTGGCGCAGGCTCCCTGCTTGTCATAGTACATACAACTGCCTGGTTATTGTCACAGAAGGGAAATAGCATGCTGCTTCTTCTCCAAGAGATGTGGAGAATATGTTTATCCAACCCAATTTGTCATGTGGTTAGTTTCCATGGTGAAATGAAATAATCCTAAGAGGCGTCAGACATTATTTTAACCTATTTGAAGAGACAAGCACCATCTGTCCAGCCCTCTTGACCTTGTATATACCTTCTCTGGAATTCTAGGTTTATCAGAGAAACTTCTGCCTTTTCAAAAAAGTCACTGTAACTTCCAAAGAGGCTTACAAATAATAGTTTCTAGATAACCCTGGAAGAATTGGTAAGGTGATTGTGCATGAGAAAGAACAATTTAATCCTATGGAAAGGAAAATGCACCAAAGTTTATATACACCTGAATTTTGGGAATGTATGTGGGCATAGTTGATGTAAGCTAATGGTCGGGGGAGAACATATACAACAGAAATTGAATGATGCTGAAAAATAACCTCCTAATCACTTGGGACCATATTTTTGATAAACAAGTAGTCAAGTATTCATGGCTACAAGAATAATGGATAAAATGACTCAAGTTAAAAACAGTACAGGAGAAGTAAGAATAGCATGGCATGGTGGTTAAACATGTGGGCTCTTAAAGTCCCATGAGTTTGTATGCCAGTTCTGCTGCTTACTGGTTGTGTGACACTGAAACATCACATAGGGGCACCTAGGTGGCTCAGTCAGTAGGTGTCCGCCTTCAGCTCAGGCCACGATCCTGGGGTCCTGGGCATGGAGCCCTGCGTTGGGCTCCCTGCTCAGCGGGGAGTCTGCTTCTCCCTCTGCTCCTCTCCACTGCTTGTGCTCTCTCTCTCTCTCTCAAATAAGTTAAAAATCTTAAAAAAAAAAGAATAGTGAATATGAATCTAAGTTAAAAAAAACAAAACAAAACAAAAGCCACATAAAAACAAACAAGCAAACCCTGTGTGTTCCATATTCCTACCTATACATGGACACAATAACAGTAAATATGCATAAGGATGTTGTGGAGGTTAAATGAGTGTATATAATATGTCTAACACGCCACAAAAGTGTGGTATTGTCAAAAGGAGGATATATATATATATATATATATATATATATATATATATTATATATATATATATAATTTTTGAGCTCCTTGTGGAAGAATAATCTATTTCTCAGGTTCAAGATGTTGGGAAAGTTTTAATTACAACAGGAATTGTCATCAGACTTAGAGAGAGAGGATATGATTTTATTAGTGGAAGTCAATATGACCCCAGTAAATTGGGAGCACAAGACCTACAAAGCAAGGGCAAGAGGACATCCAACTAATAAATAGTAATAATTGCAGTATTATTGGCAGCTGAACCCTCGGAGCATCTACATGCCTTTAACAATTAATAGGCAAATAACAATTCAGTGGCAGTGGATCTGCACTGACCATACAAGGGGCGCCAGCAAAACTAGAAAAAAATCCAGCAGATGCCCCTTGTAGGAAATTTAATTAGAATGGAAAGGACTGTAATAACATTCCCATTGTGCTCTTGACTCAAATTGGAGAGGCAGAGCATTGTGTGAATTCTCCAGACCAGGAGGCTGGCATGGAAACAGCTAAATACTGCGGGCCTCCTCAGATCCTGCCAAGGGGACCCTGTGGCTGTGTCAATTGATCATCATCTCCCCAAAGTCACAGGGCACTTGCAGATCAACAATTCCAGGTCACGAAACGGGTGGGAAGCCACAGAGCTCTGAGCCCTATAAATGAAGTTAAAGATGATATCATCTGTAATGAAACACCTTCATATCTCCTCATGGCCACTATTACTTAGTCACTGATAATACAGTGAACTCTTCAGAAATATTTCAAGGAGCTAAGAAATCAAGCCCCTCCCTTTTATGTTCTGGGGCATGAGCAATGGCTCCAATTCTTGAAAGAGGATGTAAAATCCATTACACACCCTCAGCCCATGATATTTTCCTGCAAATGTGTAAGACCTAAAATTTGGGAGGTGGTAGGTAGTTCCAAGGGAGACGGTGTAATAGGTACTTGCCCTTGAATGGAAGAACCTGGTTTCAAATGTGGTCTTCAGAGCACTGGGCAAATTATTTCATTCTTGCTTTGCTTATCCTCAAGATTGAGTAATAATTGCGTCTACCACATACAGCTCTTGTGCCTTGTCAGCTATGATGCCCATTCTTGCAAGCAGTTAACAGTGGCCTCACTTATTGACAATCTAGCAAATAATTTTTTGAAAAAAGATACATACCTATAAAATGTGTATTTCTTATAACTAAAATATCTAATAGGATATATCCTTAGAAGTGTGATTGCTGGGATCATAGGGTAGTTCTGCTTTTAATATTTTGAGTAACGTCCATATTGTTTTCCATAGTGGCTGCACCATTTTACATTCCCACCAACAGTGCAAGGGTTCCTTTTTCTCCACATTCTTGCCAGCACTTGTTGTCTTTTGTTTTTTGTTTCTCAATAATAGCTATTCAAACTGGTACGAGGTGATAAATATCATTGTGGTTTGGTTTCACTTTTTGTATATTAATTATATCTTAATAAAGTTGTTAAAAATATCTTATATTGTTTCTTACACATTATAGGTAGCTTTTGACATTTTGATCGCTGTGCAAAAAGATAACATGTCTTGCTTATTCTCTGGATGATACCCTCCTCCTTTGGTAACTCTACTGCTTTGACCTTTCCCAGTAGATCTTTTGAAAGGATGACAAATATCTGCCTTTGGCAAGTACTTACAGGGTTCATTCTAAATGACATACACCCAGTAGGTGCTAAGAATAGAGCTGGGGGGGGGCACAGGGAGGGTATGGATGAGGTCCCTCCTTCGTGGAACTTTAACTCTGGTTAGACAAATTGTAACAGCAAAGCCCGAGAAGCGTTAGCATTGGAAACTCTGAGCGTGAGGGAGTCATGTGGCAGGAACTCCTAGAAGGAGGAAGAAAAGGTTTCCCTCATGAAGTACAGTTAAAGCTGAAAAATGAAGGATTCTAGGGTTAGTTACACTTGAGAAAGTGCTCCAGGCAGGTTGAAGAATAAGGCTCCACGACCCTGGAAGGAAAAGAAGTCTGGAGCTGAGAGGAGCCATATCCCCCTACCTGTAGCTACAGGAGATGGCAAGGTAGATAGATGGTGGCTAGACTCTGGTGACCTTGTCAAAGGGTGAGACTTAATAGTTCTCAAGTAGGGGAGTGAAATGATCTGATCTGAGATTAGGAAGCATCATTCTGGCTGCTCCATGAGGCAAGAGGGAATGTGGAATCCTGGTAGGAGGCATAGATACCTCATGTCTTGATGATTCTGGCCCAGACTTGAGTGGTTTGGAAACAAAGTAATGAATAGATTTGAGGGAAATTTAAAAATCTGGCTTCAAACCAAAGCTACCACCTCCCACCACCACCCAGATAGGGATGAGATATGTAGAAACCTTAATCTTTAGCCTGCCCTTCTGCAAACAACACCCAGAACATATTTAGTTTGGAAAAAAGAAGGGAACCGATATCCAAAGTGGAACTAGAGGGTTGTCCGTGTCAGTTATCGGAGCTAATCTGCTTGACCCACTGCTTCAGCTAATGAAGGGCTGCTTGCCCTCCTTCCACCCCAATTACGCTTATCATCATGCTTATCATCGCAGGGCCCCAAAGAAGCCAGGAATAACTCAACACCAGTCCCTCTAGCCAAACAATCAGAAAACAAAGATAACTTTAAAGAGTGTCAAGCCCAACTTTATGACTCCCTCATAGGCACCAAGGGCATTGTCTCAACAGCCGAAGCCACCAGACAAGATAGCCCAGGACTATTTGTGAGTTGACTTGCTAGGACCAATCATGACTCAACTGTTTACAGCAGAGCAAAGGTAACTCGGGATGCGAAAATTGACAGCTGCCTCCCGGGAGACCATTGCACCTGGAAACAAGGCACTTGGTTTCAACGGGAAATGTTTGTATTGGCACAGACTCAGGCTAGATAAAGTGTGCCTGATGAGAGGTCACGCCATGGGGAGGTGAGTGAGCACATGCACATATTTTAAAGAACTGGAGTCTTCACAGCAGACTGTCTGTTTCAAGGCGCTCTCATGGTTACCCTGAGCAGCTCAGAGGCCAGCAATCATCACTCATATGTGCTCTGCTATTTACATTTGGATATAAGCAGATCTTCTCAGAATCAGATTTCATTTCTTGGCAGAAGTAAGATTCAGGACAGCAATAATAAGAGTAATAATAGCGATGTTAGTATCATTTATTAATGGCATATTACATTCTGGAGGCATTATGTCATTCGGGTTATGACATTACCTTTACTGTCATCACAGCCTGGTGCACATACGAATCACTTGAGGAGCTTTAAAATACTGATGCCTGGGCCCATCCCGCAAAGGCTGTGATTTCATTAATCTGGATGGAGCCCAGGCATTGGCTTTTAGGGCTCCCCAGGGAATTCTGATGTACAGCCAGGGTTGAGAACCACAGCTTAATCATCACGACAACCTGCAATGTAGGGCTCTTTATTTTACAGATGAGAAGAAAAAAAAAAATAGAGCCCAGAGAGCCCAAGTAATTTGCCTAAGTGCAGCCTGGAGTCTGTCTGGCCACCAACCCTCCCTCTGAAGTATTGCTCCACACACTGTGTAGGGAATCCTTGGATAAAGAGTAGCAGAGAGAGCACACGGAGGAGAAAGGGCAGCCGAGCCAGCTGTGCACCCTGCAGGGGGAGGATCTGTGAAGGAGAGGAGCTGAGTGGGCAAATAACCCACCTTCGTGGTTGCAGCAGCCCCTGGCCGCCCTCCAAGCCCCAGGGGATGGCACAGAGGAGAAAGCTGAGCAGGGCATGGCTGGGCTGGGCAAGCAACCCCACGCACACTCATTCACCCCTTGCTTTGTCATACTGCTTCAGGGACATGAACTTCCTTCCCCCAGCTTCTGCCTTCCCACCTTGGGCTGTGTCTGCTCAGGGCTGTGCCAGGTTCCCCAGCTGCCTCTTACCTGTACTTTTGAAACCTGTTACCAACTAAAGGAGGTCACTCTGACGGATACATTATCGAATGGAAAGGAAGCATCCTCTGATTCTTGTTTCTCAATCATGAGCACCCTTAGCCATAACTGCCTGAAACAAATATAATCAAGCAGGAACGTGAAGCTTCCTTTTTCTTCTTCCCCTACAGGGAAGAGCAGGCCTGGGCCTTCTGCTCTCCCCCTTCTAGAGTGAAGCATGGATACAAAGCAAGGAGCTGGACTCCTCTGTACCGTCCCACTCCCTAGATGAAGGCAGATATTCCAAAATATTTCTGATACTGCAGGGAGTGTCTGAGAAAGGATCAGACCCTGGGGATAAAGGAAGGTGGGAAGAAGTTTCTGGAACCTGAGGTGGGCAGTGTCTGACCCTCTCTGTACTTCAGGTCTGAACTCTGCTCTTATATTCCCCATAAAGGGTTGGACTAGCCAGCTTCATTTGTTTATTTACTAACAGTTATTAAGGGTTTGTAGCACTGGGGTTTCTTAGAGAAGGAAGACCCGTCTCTGGCCTTAAGCAGCTCACGGTTTTAGCAGAGGAGTCATACAAACAGCAATATCACAGCGGGGGAAGCAGTGATGTGGTGGGGGACACCAAGAGAGGCCCTAGGCCCAGTCAGAAGAGGGCATCAGTGTTCTAGAGAGGTGACCCTTTTCTGGAGACTTCCTGCAAGCCTTGTTGGAGTTAGCTAGGAAGGGGGGAATTGGTTTTCTAAGTGAAGTTGGCAGCTTCATCAGGGGAGCTGAAGAGTCTGTCCCTGGCTTCACTAAGGGACATTCCTTGCTGGAAAGTCACTTAGCTGCTGGAATGCTTCCCTCTCTAGGTTGCAGAGATTTGGAGTTCCTGCTCTATATTCAGGTCAAAGGGCCGAGTCCAAAGTGCAGCTGAATTCCTCACTCAGTTTTTTTTTTTCTCTCAACAGAAGCAGATAGTGCTGAAGACCTGTCAGCCACACCAAAGAGCTTCTCACAAGAAGGCATGAGCCAGGTTGAGGCAGCTTCACAAGGGGAGGAATGACCTGTTAGGGACCAGAAGCCATGACTCGAATGAGGCTAACAATACACAAAGCACAGGCACCGTATAGAAGAGACATTTTCCTCCTCTCAGGTTTCATCATAGTAACTGTCATTACAAGGCAGACAGAGATCCATTGGATGGAGGTGTACCTGGATTTCCAGTCCTGGCTCTGCTATGTAGGGTCTTGGATGACGTATGACAGGTTGGATTTGGTCACAAATCCAGAAACGACTTCATGTCACTGAGGTATTACTCTGCTGCTCTCTATGTCCAAGCCCATTTTTATATAGTTTTATAGTCTTGTCTCTCATACTACGCACCTACCAGCCAGACACACCTGGGCAGGCAAGGAGAGCGGGAGTACTGGTGTTTGCTGCATATCTACTATGTGTTGAGCATGGACACTTTAAGGTACGTTTAAATTTACCTACAAATTTGTCTGGAAGTGTTTTGATCCACACTTTTAAATGAGGGAACTGAAGCTCAGAGGGAGTTAATGACTTTCTCAAGGGCAGTTTGACACCAGATACAGTGACAAAGAGAAAAAAAAAATTGTGGGATGGAGCCTATTAAGCCAGGCTCATGGATCTGATAGGATCCGAGCCAGAGCCTGGTCTGGTGGGCAGGTTGGGAGAGCACTGTAAGCACAGCATCACAAAGGTTTCAGACTCAACATGACAGTGTAATCATTTATGACTTTCAGAGGTTGTACCTGATTTCCTTTAAGAATGAGGTATTCGAGTTAATTGCCTGGTTTTGAGCATGCAAACACTGAAATGTGCTAGAAGGGCCAAAGTTCAGGGGTAAGTGAACTGTACTGCAGCACGTTAGGAATAGAATAAATGCTGACAAAGCAGCAGAGATTTTTACATTTTAACTGCAGGTCAAAAGAGGACTCTTCATACAAGATGGCTGAAATTGAGCAAACACACAATCCCAGATGGTTTCAGACAGCAGGATAAAAATGAGTAAACCAATATGGGTTCATTGAAGATAACGAATGTACCACTCTGTGTTGAGTGTGTGTATATGGGGGGGTGGGGGGGCAGAGGGTACGTAGGAACTCTGTATTTTCTCTTCAGTTTTGCATGGACCTGAAACTCTTCAAAAATAAAATCTACTTTAAAAAAATGAAATGAAACAACTTAAAAAAATTGTTTTAAACAAATGAGGCCAGGTCCCAAAGCTGTCCCCTGAGGCATGAGGGGAGGAGAGTGTGTGCCCTCTCTTGGTAAACTGGAGCACAGACACCTTGCCCAGCTGTGGTGAGTTTTGTCATCTTTAATTTTTCTAGTTCACTTGCTAACGAAATGCTGATGAGCATCAAAGGCTTTAAAAAGCAAGATACGGAATACGAAAAAGAAGAAAAAGGAAAATGAAGAGGAGGAATTGAAGGATGTTTTAACAGCCTGCATATTAAAAAATAATAAGCTGGCTGCATGTGCAGGTTGCAAAAATTTAATGATTTAAACACCCACAAAGAGGAGTTTTACAGAACATCCAATATTTGGTAACACTGGGAGTGGTGCACTTGTCTCTTTTTCCTTTATCTATTCTCTAAAATAGAGATAACAATACCTGCCTCTCATGCTTATGGTGAGGATTGAATGACATAATGTATATAAAATTCTTAGCCCATGGGCACCTGGGTGGCACAGTCCATTGGGCTGCTGACTCTTGGTTTCAGCTCATGTCATGATCTCAGCTCATGAAATTGAGCCCCAGGTTGGGCTCTGAGCTCAGTGCAGAGTCTGCTTGTGTTTCTCTCTCCCTCTGCCTCTGCCCCTCCCCCCACTCACTCATGTGTGCTTGTGTGTGCATGTGTGCATACACGCACTTTCTCTCTCTCAAATAAATAAATCTTTAAAAAAATAAAAGTCTTTGCCCAAAAGTCTGCACTCATTCATTAAAAATAGTTATTGAGTTGCTGATTATGAGCTAGATAACAAGTTGAACAAAACAGATGTGACGTCATGTGATGTGAGTCACATGAGTCATGTGACTCATGACTGAAAAGGGAGAGCCAGATGTTAAATAAAGAAACATAAGATAATTAGTTACAAATTGTGAAGAGTACCAGAGAGGAAAACTTGAGAACACTGTGAGAAAATGATGGGGCCTCAGAGTCCATGCTCAATAAATAGTAGTCATTTCAAGACAGACATTTCTTTGCAACTATGATAGATTAGTTTCTATCAGACTAGACCCTTCCATAAGGGATAACTGGGAAAACTTGGATTAAAAAAATAAAAAAGGAAATCTGTTTGAAGGAATAGAAGTGCTGCCAAGGCGATAAGGGCATTAGTAGACAAGATTCCAGAGCAAAGGTAAATGAGAAGAGGTCAGATTCACATGCTGTTCTACTTTCTCCAGGAAGCATGGGTAAGATAATAAGTGGCTGCAGAGAGGTTTCAGTAATCTCATGGGACAAAATTGGAGTTCATGGCTTCTAAGGAGGAGGGGCACTGAGAAACACAAAGGAAATACACAAAAGAGGTCTTTAGGCAGAAAAAAGTGAAGCTAAATGACAGCAAAAATTATAGGAAAGAAATAATAGTAAGGAAAAGATATATATGTAGGGAAATCTAAGTAAATATTAACTATATAGAAATAATACTAATAATGTCATGGGGATTTAAATATATGTAGAATTAAAATAAATGGCAATGATAGCATAAAATTCAAAATGAAGAAAAGTCAAAGTGTTTAAATGTCCTTTCATTGTACAGGAATTGATAAAAATATACTGTTGTACATTATGCTTTAGTAAAGTCAAGATTCTTGTTGAATCTATAAACTAGCCTCTGAAAGAAGGCCAGAAGTTTCCGTAACTGCCAAGATGTGAAAAAAGTAGAGTAGTAAAACCTACTTGATTAACCTAAAAGAAGGTAAGGGGGAAAAAAGGAACGTAGAATGAGTGGGATTAATTGGAAGAAAAAAATAGTAAGATGGCAAATTTTAACCCAAATGTTTCAGCAATTATATTTGTTTAAATATAATTGACAATTGTAAATAATTTTTTAAATGTATATTGTCAGACTGCATTAAAGATAACAAGACTCACTAGTATAAAACTTACAGGAAAAGCATCTTAAATACAAGGATACAGAAAGAATAAGAGTAAAGAATAAGGAAAGACACACTCTACAAATCCTAACCAAAAAAAGTGGCATTGGCATAGTAGTATCAAACGAAGTAAATTGTATGGCATAAAGGGACCATTTACAAGTGATAAGGGGCACTGGGGTGGCTCAGATGGTTGAGTGTCTGCCTTCGGCTCAGGTCATGATCTCCAGGTCCTGGGATCAAATCCACATTGGCTCCCAGCTCATCAGGGAGTCTGCTTCTCCCTCTCCCCCTGCCTCTCTCCCCTGCCTGTTCTTTCTGTCAAATGAATAAATACGAAATCTTTTTTTAAAAAAGTTATAAAAAAGAGGGGATCCCTGGGTGGCTCAGCGGTTTAGCGCCTGCCTTTGGCCCGGGGCATAATCCTGGGGTCCCGGGATCGAGTCCCACGTCGGGCTCCCGGCATGGAGCCTGCTTCTCCCTCTGCCTGTGTCTCTGCCTCTCTCTCTCTCTCTCTCTCTCTCTCTCTCTCTCTCTCTCTATGTCTATCATGAATAAATAAATAAATCTTTAAAAAAAAAGTTATAAAAAGATAAAAGGATTAATCCGCTAGGAGAATAGAATAGTCGAATAGTCTTAAGTTTGTAGTATTTAATAACATAGGTTTAGAATATGTAAAGAAAAAATGATAGAATTAAAGGAGAAATAAGCAAATCTACAACCACTGGAAGCTTTTAAGCATATTTCTCACCAAAACTGATAGAACAACAACAACAAAAAATACAATAGTGAGAAAAATCAGACATGGTCCCTGTTGGACTTAACTTGCATTAGAGTAAGAGATACAAATAATAATCAAATAAGCAGGTGAATGAATGTAAAATCACACATTGGCTGAGTGCTCTGCAGGAAAGGAAGACAATTCTAGAACATTGAACATGATTTGAACTGAGGGAATTGAAGTCTTTCCTAAAAGACGGGACACTTGATTTCAGATCTAAAAGATGTAGAAGGATTAATTAGGCGAGTGAATGTGGAAGGGTGAGGCAAACAGCTGACACAGCAGGCATCACAGTACCTGCAGAGATCTCAGTAGGAGGGAGCATTGTGAGTTTGAGGAGCTGAAAGGAGGCCTGAGAGTGACTGAAGCACAGTGAATGAAGGAAAGTAGCTCAAAGTCAAGCTGGCAAGGTAGGCAAAGCTGGAACACTGAGTACTTTGTAGGCCACATTACAGATCTTGGACTTTATCCAGAGAGTAACTGGAAAGCAATCAAGAATGTTAAAGTAGTTGGTTTTTTTTTTAAGTTTTTATTTATTTATACATGAGAGACACACGGAGAGAAAGAGAGAAGCAGAGACATAGGCAGAGGGAGAAGCAGGCCCCCTGCAGGAAGCCTGATGTGGGACTCGATCCCAGGACTCCAGGATCACGCCCTGGGCCGAAGACATACACTCAACCGCTGAGCCACCCAGGCATCCCTTAAAGCAGGCTTATATTGTCATTGGACTTAAGTTTGGAAAAGATTATTCTCGCTGTGGCACGAGAATGGATTGTAGAAGGTCAGAGTCAACAGAGGAGGCTAAACAATTCAGCATTCCTCAGATGAGCATGATGGTGGAGACACAGAGGTGGAGAGGAGTGAAATGCAAGAGACATTTAAGAGGTAAAAAGCAACAAGACTCGGTGAAGGATTCTACATGGTGACTGAGAGCAAGGGAGACATCAAGAATGTCTTCTTGGGTTCTTGCTTGTGCAAATGTGTCCAACAGTGATGCCATTCTCAAGATAAGAATCAGGAAGAAGGCCAAGTTTTGGAGGGAAAACCATAAATCCAGTTTTGAACATATTGAGGTTGAAGTGTTTTTTCTGTTACAGATTATCTCTAGAACGTCTCCTCAAGGCTCTTAATTGATTTTTCTTTGTGGTGTTCAGTTTGTTTTATTTGCTTCTCTTACCCCCTGCAGTCTAACATTTCAAAAATGCAATTGCAAGTCCTAACTGTGGATATTTATCATGTCACTGCATCAAAATATTGACATTTGCCTAATTTGAACCTTCCCAGGAAGTAATGCAAACAAGAGAGAAGATGGAAACTTTGTTGTGATCCCCAGGAGTGCTTGCAGGATGTTGGACACTGACCCCAGTTAGAGTCCAAATGTGCCAGAGAACTTTCCTGGCTCTGGTTGTCAAAGGCCATTTAATATGGCAAGATCACTTTTCTTAAAGATGCTGCACAAGGATGAGCAAGCCAAGGTCAGGGGAATTGGCTCTCAATATACAGGGAAATTTCAGAGAAACATTAATGAGCTCCCTCTTCGTTGAAAATGAAATCTGTCAAGGATATGAATCAGGTGTCATGTGAAAGAGCCTGATCAACTCTTTCAAAGCAATTTCCTGTTAGAACTCCAGGATGGAAGATGCCATTTCCCTTGCTCCAAGGTAGTTGAGATCCTGTTGGCAAGTTGTTTTGCAATCCTTCCCATGAGAAAGAACACAGTAAAGATGACAGCCCAGTTAATTCACATCCAGAAAAATGAAATGTATATTCATGGTCATTTCTCTTTTTCTCGATGTTGATCAGTAACCTTGGGAGAGCATATCAAGCCCTTTTTTCAACACATTTTTCCTCTCCTTCTTCCTCATGTCGTTTAATTCTTTTGAGGCCTAACTTAAAAGAAGAAATTGAATTTCTATCTATTAAGATAGAAATTTTGATAAGAAGTTTGGTTATGTAGGTTCATAGATTATATGAGTTTTAAATTATGTATTCTTCTTTAAGGCAAGTTCAATTTTAAGGTTTTGTCCGAAATCTTTATAATTGAGTCTGCCTGCAATTTCAACAGTTGTCATACTAGGGGGGAAGATTTGCTTCCTTACGTGGAGTAGAATCTTGAGTTTTGTAATTCTATGAAGAAGATAAGAGACAGATGATTTACAGCTGTCTCACAAGCTATGAACATAAGCCAATTATTGAAGGAGGAAAGGTAGTAGATATTCAGGAACTTGTTATTTCATGTGGTTTTCTGTGTTTTGGATTTGCTTGAGGATCATCGTTTTAGGGATTTATAAAATAAAAGGCTAATTACATGTAGCCTGGAACCAAGTCAAAGTATCATGACCTTTACCAAAGCTGCTCAAACAAAAAGCACCACATTATTTTGAAGCATAGAGGCACTTAAACCATCAGGTAGTCCAGGGCTTTCTGAGTGGGGGAGGGGAGGCCCTGTGATTTGGGATCCTGGTTTTAATCCTCCCTACCTCCTATTACCATAAAAGGAACAAATTCCAAGATGGAATGTCCTGGTAAAAGTCACATGACTTGTATCTCAGAATTCACCTTCTTATGAATTTTCTTCAGGGAAAAGCAGCAAGAACTTGAGCCAGTCCTTATTCCAACAGACTGATTAGGTATATCACAAATGGAAAGTCTCAAATGATAGGATTGGGAAGAATTATCCTACATAAGGTCCCTTTCTGGAGACTCTGGGCTTTGGTTGTGCTTAGGCTATTTTATTTCCATTTTGTATTCCTATAGACTCTGTGATTTAGAAGAAGCCATCAAGTTCTTGGATGATTGCGGAGTGGAATTGAGAGAAATGAGAGGAGGGAAGCATCTCAGAGCGTGTCTGAACTTGCTCCTTGCTTTGGCCCTGTCCTACACACTGACAACTGAGAATAGAGTTCATGAGCTAATATGTAAGGTTGTTGGACTTGAATGTTTTGCTTTCTTGTTTGCGAGCTTTGTGCTTGTTTCCTTTCCTTGAAGAGAACATTACCTCCTTTCCTTGTGGCCACCAACCACATATGGGGAAATATGGACCAAGTCTACCTTTTAATAATTTATCATGGTGTTGCTTATTCTTGAATTTGATGGATGAAACAAATGACCCAGAGTTTGTGATTAATGGAACCCCATCTCTATTCCAACCCCAACTCATGAACCAATGACTTCTACTTGCGCCTGTCATATTAACACATTTGTCAGAAGCCCTAATTTAAATGTGGAGCTAAGCTGGTGATCTCAGTTGAAATACTCTGATTTATTCTGAACAATCATTTGATAGAATAGTCTTAGTTTTTCCATCTGTAAAATGAATTCAGTGTTGGTAATACTGGTGTTATAGTAAATAACTTTAAGAGAATTGCTGAAGGCTGTGACATATGACCCATTGTATTATTATTTTATAACGGAGAGTTTTACCTTCCAAAGAGAAGTGCTATCGTCTTCTCTTGGCATTGCTAGTGATTTATTATTAATGATATCTAAAAATTCCAGCATCCCAGGAAGCTTCAAGCATCATTACTGCATTACATTTTGCTTTTGTGTTAATGGACAGCCATTTTTCACTGTCATTTTCACGGGTAGCAAGAGAGCACAGATGAAAAATTTTCACAAATGTAGGACAGTACAGACATATTCCAGGCTCTGTTCCTTGTTATTAATCGAATGATCAAATTCAGCTTTATCAGAAGTGAGAATTTTCTAGATGTGGACAGTAACCTATGTACCTCCTTCTTCTTGGTGCCCTCAATACATCACACCCACTTAGGGGCAAGGGTTAGGAAATACTGAATTTATTTAGCACTTTCATGTTTGAAGAATTAAGAAATCCACATCATTGATTTTTTTTTTTTTGCTTTTTCATAATGGAGAAGAAAAAAGTCATGGTTTAATTTCAGGCAGTGGAGAAGCTTCCATTCAATTCAAATCCTCTATGTTGAGTAAGGAAGTCCCTTTGATGCCACCAAAGAATTTCTCCCTCTAGAAGGAGGAGAGGGTTTTCTGCTTTGAAGACAGTTCTTGTAGATAAGGACTCCTTGCTTCCACAATCTGGAATAATCAAAGTCAAGCCCAGCTGACATACTATACAAGCCAAACTATGCTAACCCTTGAAGTTACAAATGAAAGCAGTTCTTTTCTCTCTAAATCACATTGCACATCTCCAGCTTGTAATTTGCCTTTCTTCAAATGTTTATGGTCTTGGGATGGCTGTATCAGAAGATGCTAACAGTCAGCAAGAACAAGGGTATCAGGGGTCTTGTTCTGTCTCCTTTCTCGTACCTGCCCTTTGGTTAGTTGGCACTATGTGAACAAACTTACAAATTTGAATGGCAGGGCATCTGGGTGGCTTAGTTGATTCAGTGTCTCCCTTTGGAGCCTGTGTTGGGTTCCCTGCTCATCAGGGAGTCTGCTTCTCCCTCTGCTCCTCCCCATGCTCATGCTCTCTCTCTTTCTCAAATAAATAAAATTTAAAAAAATTTTGAATGGCATATTTTCAAAGGGATGAAGAATACCAAGACAATAGCTCTCTGCAAATGTAGTATAATTGGCAGATGTAAAAAGTAGAGGAAGGAGATATTTAGCAGGTATATACTCATTATTAATAGCTTACAGCTAAGCAATTTCACATTTTGTTTTGATATTTTCTGACTTCATAGAGTTTTCCTTTATACAGTCCAAGCATGTACAGCAAATACTTTTTCATCCAATTACAGATGGCAGTGTATTTTTCCCAATTAGCAGGGTGCTTGGGTGTGTGGTAACAGGAGAAATAAGGACATCAGGGGTCTCATTCTTCTCTCTTATTTTCCATGCCTGCCCTTTGTTGTTTGGTTTTGGGTTATTTTGCCAAGAAACAGCTCTAGATGCGTCATATTTCCACCCATTAATCAATGCTAATCCAAAGAAGCATGAGGCATAGACAGGGAAAGTCTCTGCCTTCACTTACAAAACAAGTCAGTGTTTATACTTGGAATCTGTTCTAGACAAATTAAAGGATGAAAGAGAATGCCCTGTCCATTAAGCATCATGACAACCTGGCTGTAAAAACTCATAATTTGTTCAGAGCCAGTAAATGGATATTCTGATATTTGTAATCTGTATTATGGTCTAGTGAAGTATTTCCTAAAAGGCATTTCAGGGAAGAGAAATCCCTGGAGATGCTTCACAGAAGGGATCTGGAATTCAGTAAGTTTGGGGGAACATGTCACACAAGATTTCCCTTTCTGAGACTCACAAAGCATAACAGAATTTTACAGCTCTGACAACTCCTCCTGTTAAAAACAAAGAAACAAAACTATTGTATTTTGTATAACCTAGCATTTTAAAAACTCATTTGGTCATAGACCACATTTTTTTAAACTTACTTTTTGGAATAATACTTATTCATATCTGAAAGTAGCAAGTGAAGTAAGTGATCTGTAAGCTATAGTTTGGGAGCTGATCAGTACTTTTAATCAAAAGATAAAGTTTCAAACCCAAGGTCTGCTCTTGATTTGTAGTACAACACAAATCACCATTATATTCTGCTACACCCCAACAATACTTCCCACTTTTAAATGAAAATAATAAGTGAAAAAATTTTAAATTTTTATGATGTGTTAGGCACTGTACTAAGTGCTTGAGATGCCTTATCTAATTTATTCCTTTAAACTTTTATTTATTTTTAAATAAACCAAAGTAATGAAAGAATATATTCTCACTTATTAAAAGTAGAAAAAAAAACCTACAAAAAATTCCTTTTGTTTTAGCATGTAAACATCTGTATCTTTTTCTGTGCATTTAAATAAAAATGTTTATTTTTTTAAACATGTATATGTTTAAATACATATGAATACATATACATAAGAGATATATATGTACACATTTTTTATTTTATCATACATTTCTTATTTTATCATAATCAGAATTATATTATGCATTCTGCTGTGCCCTAGCTTTTTCTAAAATTCAAAGTATGTGTTACAGATATTTCTATGTCAGTATATGCACATCAACCACATTCCATTTAGTGGCTTCATAACATTTATGGTGTATCACACTTCCAACTTTTAAATGTTAGATATTCAGCTGATTTACAAATTTTTCAACAATGTAAACAATTATTTTTGTTTCTATTTCCAGTAATATGGCAGGTAGGTAACTTGAATGATGCCCTACTTGAGACAATCAGAATGCTGGAGAAAATACAAGATGTATCAGCTTGTATGTAAAGAAGGACTACTCAGGGCTCAAAAGATAAAGTGAAAGCATGGACCCTGTGGAGCAAGAGATGGCCAAGCTTGTCTTTCTGAATTTTTTTTCCACAGAACCCTGGAAAATTTGACCAAATTCTTGGTGAGATGCAGAAGCCAGGATGTAAAACTTAATGTTCATACAAGGAGCTGAAAACAATAGAAAACACCCAACATAAAACCTGCATCTAAAGCACTATACCTTCAGTGTGACAGTGTCCCCAGAAGGGACAATTTACCTGGCTAAGTCTGGGTGCTAGGTAAGCGATGAGGATAATCTCTTCCGAGAGTTTAAAACCACAAACCTGACTTTATGTGGCTTTGAAATCTAGCTCATGGTATCTTTGTTTTTCAAAAAACACCAAGTTGAAAATATATAGTTGATCCTTGAACAACCCGGGTTGCGTGAGTCCACTTATATATGGATTTTTTTCAATAAATATACATACATTACTGTGAAAGTATTTTCTCTTCCTTACGATTTTAACATTTTATTTTCTCTAGCTTACTTAATTGCAAGAATACAGTATACAGTACGTATAGCATACAATATATGTGTATTACCAGTAATTCTTCTAGTCGGCAGTAGGCTATTAATAGTTAAGTTTGGTGGGGAGAGGGGAGTCAAAAGTTATACACAGATTTTCAACCATGCCAGGAGGTCAGCTTCCCTAACCTCTGCATTGTTCAAGGGTCAACTATAATGTGCATGCAGGTTAATGATGCCCCTAAGCATATGATGTAAGTAAAACAAATCCAAATCCTCTTAGAGAAATTTCAACCCAGGCTTCCAAGAATTCCCAATAGCATTATAAGAAAAATTACTAGTGTACAAAGTTCACAAGACACACAGAAACCAAGATACCATGAGGGAAAAACCAGCAGAACAATACACAGGAGACTCAGACTTCATATATTGGAATTATCAGACACTAAAATACAGTTAAAAAACTGTATTTAATACTTAGAGAAATAAAAAAATGCTTGCGGATATTAACAAGAATAAGAAATTTTAAAAGAAGAACTAAATATATTTGCAAAAGAATTACTAAAAACAAGAATTCTAGAAGTCATAAATATGCAGATTGAAATTAATAAGGCAATATAAACAGCAGATGAGACGGACACAGATGAAGAAGTAGTCAATTAGAAGGTATAGCTAAAGAAGCTATACAGAATACAGCTCAGAGAGATGACGAGATAGACAATGTGAAAGAATGGCTAAAGACAGAGGATAGAGCAGGAATGTTTGACATACATTATTAAAATTTCAGAGGCCAATAATCAAGATAATGGGGGAAAAACTAATTCTAATTACTGAAAGACTAATCCTCATTTTAAAGAAGGCCAATGAGTTACAAGTATGATAAACAAGAGAAATGGGTTTTGTTAAGCCTTTATTTATTTATTTATTTATTTATTTATTTATTTATTTATTTATTTATTTATTTGAAAGGAGAGAGAGAGAGAGAAAGCACACAGGGGGAGAAGCAGAAGGAGAAGGACAAGCTGACTCCATGCTGAGCATGGAGCCTGATGTGGGGCTCAATCCAACGACCCTGAGATCATGACCTGAGCCAAAATCAAGAGTCAGATGCTTTACTAATTGAGCTACCCAGGCACCTCAACAAGAGAAATGTTTATATCAAACACATCTAATGAAGCAAAACACCAAAAATGAAGAGATTTAAAAAAAAAAAAAGCAGTAAGCAAGGTGGCACTACAAAGTAAAAGCAATTAGAATGGTGGGTAACTACTTAAAAGCAGCAATGGCAACAATTGTCTGTTCAAGTTGGGAATATAAATGTTAACTTAGAATCTTATACTAAGAAAACATCTTTCAAGATTGAGGTGAAGTGAAGATATTTTCTATCTTTTTGCTTAGCCATTCTTACTCTATGCTATTTACCTTGTCACAGAATGGTTGCTTCACCTCCAAGCATTGCCCCTGTGTTCTGGTAGGAAAGAGGGAAACAGCAAAAGGGGGGGAAAGGCCAATTATTCTGCTCCTCTTCTCCTGGCAGCCCCATCCAACTTCACTTACATCTTGGCCAAAGATCTATCACATGTACTCACTTATCTGCAAGGAAGCCCGAGATGCATTGCCTCTCCCAACAAAATTTAGTTTCTATTTGTGAAATGGAGGAGTAGTTTGGATATAAGATAAGCTACTAATTAGTGATTTCTATTACAATAAAAAAGTAAAACATGATTCCTGTCCTCAAAGAATTCAATCTTGTGAGAAAGAGGGACCTATAAGAAAGGTACCTCCAGACATCCATTTCTACAGTTTTTTCTATACATTAAAAGGGGAGGCTATTTACTACTCTCATTTTGAGTCTTTATTTATTATCCCATCAGCAAACCAAGCAGCTGACTTTAGTAAGTAGGCTCTTGTGCTAGGAATTATAGTAGGTCAGGGGTACAGAGAAAAATCAAAGGTGGTTCCCACTCTGTAAAGGCTTATGACCTTGTGAGTGATTTCAGGTAGAAAAAAATACACTAGTGGGCAGCCCGGGTGGCTCAGTGGTTTAGTGCCGCCTTCGGCCTAGGGTGTGATCCTGGAGACCCGGGATCAAGTCCCACATTGGGCTCCAGCCCTGTGTCTCTGCTTCTCTCTCTGTCTCTCTCATGAATAAATAAATAAAATCTTAAAAAATATACACTAGTGCAAGAAATTATTACAACATAAACAGGAGTAAAGGATTAAAAGAGGATATTATAGATTGAATCGTGTTCCCCAAAATTTATATGTTGAAGTCCTAACCCCAAGTATCTTTGAATATGACCTTATTTGGAGTTAGAGTCTTGACTGAGGTAATCAAGTTAAAATGAGGACATTAGGATAGACCCTAATCCAATAAGATTGGTGACCTTATAAGCAGGAGAAATTGGACACAGACCAGCTTAGAGGGAAGGCAGTGTGGTGAGATGGAGGAAAAGACAGCCATTTATAAACCAAGGAGAGCATCTAGGACAGATCTATGCCTCACAGAACTCAGAGGGAGCCAGCCCTGCCAACACCTTGATTCTGGACTTCTGCCTCCAGAACTGTGAGACAATCAGTTACAGTTGTTTAAGCCCCCATGGCTGTGATACTTTTTGTCATGGCAGCCCCAGCAGACAACTACTGAGGGAGTGGCACATTGTCCTCATGGCATAGAGAGTACAAATGTTCCAGAAAGGCCTCCATGGCTTACCTAAATGTTGAGTTGCAGGATGAATAGACATTTGCCGGGCAGAACTAGAGAAGGAGAAGCCATAGGAATTTCATTCCAAAAGGACATCATGAATGAGCAGTGTGATGAAGCATGGCAAAACTGACAAAACACTAGAGTAGGGACAAAGGTTTGGGGTAAGATACTGTGAGGGAGAGGGCTGGAGTAGCAGGATGCTCACATTATGAAGGACCTTTGATTCACACACACGGAAATATCTCTTTGAAAAATAAATAGGAAGCAGAGAAGCCTTTGTAGCTAGTTTTGTACTGGATTGAGTCTGTTTCTGATTTCTTTGATGCCATTTAAATGAGCCTTCTTCATGAGTTAAAACTCATGCTCTGATGAAATTTGCACCCTCCATTGCACATCTCCAGTGCATTATGCACAGTACCCCATACGCTTCCAGGCACAAGTTAAACAAATAACTCCTGATGGAAATAGGGGTACTCTGTACTGTATACTCAGTGAGCGATGAAGCTACACAGCTTGACATACATTCAGGAAGTCAAGGTCTTATTCTTAATACAAATATTAAGATTTGATTCCTTTAAAGATAGCTTAAAGTTGCACCTTTGCTTAAAAATATGAAATCGCTTAATGTAGAAGATTGGGATGTCTAAAGATAGGTTGATATAACACTACTATAATTATGTGTCTCTTCAAATAATTGTGATATCCTCATGCCTTTCTAATTTGAAATCTCTGATTCTGTTATACTAAATTTAATAAAATCAAGTATATGCAGGAAACATTAGAGGAGCATCAGATACCAAGACTTGCATGTTCAAAACCAGAGAACAGAAACTCTTGCATGTTTTAAAACAGAAATTATTTCTCCTTCTTCTTCTTCTTCTTCTTCTTCTTCTTCTTCTTCTTCTTCTTCTTCTTCTTCTTCTTCTTCTTCTTCTTCTTCTTCTTCTTCTTCTTCTTCTTCTTCTCTTCTTCTTCTTCTTCTTCTCTTCTCTTCTCTCTCCTTCTCCTCCTTCTCCTCCTTCTCCTCCTTCTCCTCCTCCTCTTCTTCCACCTTTTCCACCTTCTTCTTTTTTAGAGAGAGAGAGAGAGAATTCAAGTGTAGCAGGAGTGGGCGGGGAGAGGGAGAGAGACAGAATCTTAAGCAGGCTCCAGGCTCAGTATGGAGCCCAATACAGGGCTCAATCTCATGACCCTGAGATCATGACCTGAGCAGAAATCAAGAGTTGGATGCTTAACTGAGTCACCCAGGCATCCCTTAAAATAGAAATTTTTTCAATTAAACCAACTCCCTCCTGCGCAATAAAATTCATATAAATCAAATTTGATGCCAAGACTTTCTCTTTTTTTTAAAGATTTTATTTATTTACTCATGAGAGACATAGAAAGAGGCAAGACACAGGCAGAGGGAGAAGCAGGCTCCATGCAGGGAGCCTGATGTGGGACTGAATCCCGCGTCTTCGGGATCACACCTGGAGCTGAAGGCAGTGCTAAACCACTAGCTGCCAGGGCTGCCCTGATGCCAGAACTTTCTACTTGTAACAAATGACTGTTAATCCGCATAATCTTTATTATAATACTTGTCACACCTTGAATCAAGGTTATCAAAAAAACTGTTTTATAACAGACATAACCTTTCATTACTGACTTTTGTTATGCCTAAACTCTAAACGAATAGTCCATCTTCAGTATAGTAATAAAATTTTAAAGGCAATAAAATAAAATAAAATATCACAAATCCTGTGAAAGGTACTATACATCAGGAAAGTCTAAATAACATAGCAACTGGGTTCCATTTGAGAAATCTGTTATCCACTCATTATGAAGCTTTGGTAAACCCTTCATCACCAGAGTACTTCTGCTTTTTTTGTTTGTAATATTAAAACAGGAGAAACAGATGCCTATTCATCCAAGGAAGTACATTGGGATCAAAGTACTAATATTCCAGTAGTACTTGCTTAAATGTATCAAAAAATATTACAGAAAAATAAGTATTTTTGCTTGAAAAGACTAAAGTAATGTATAGTTCATGTTGGAAGACAGTGCTCAGACAGAAAGATAGGTTAACACCAATTTTGCTTATGCAGAGATTAATTTTTTATTCAGCGAAATTTACAAAAAAGGAAAAATAGTCAAGTAAATAAAAGTTCTTTAGAAAAATACAGTTATTAATTGAATATGAAAATTGGTATCGGGGATCCCTGGGTGGCGCAGCGGTTTAGTGCCTGCCTTTGGCCCAGGGCGTGATCCTGGAGACCCAGGATCGAATCCCACGTCAGGCTCCCGGTGCATGGAGCCTGCTTCTCCCTCTGCCTGTGTCTCTGCCTCTCTTTCTCTCTCTCTGTGTGACTATCATAAATAAAAAAAAAGAAAAGAAAATTGGTACTACTGGAGTTGAGCACTCTTGCTGCTTTGGGAACCGAATTTGAAAAAGTTATAGTTCATACAAAGGACTTCATACCAGTTATTTGGAATGGAAATAATTTGCTGGGTCTCCAGACTCCCTTGTTATCAGCACAGGTTGTTGGTATGGCTCTTCCCTGATATCAGCCCATTTTCATCACAAATTGAAAAGGTGCTACACTTTTTATTTGTTAAAACATGGGTTTGAAATCTGTAGCAATCTAAAAGATTTTTAAAATATTAGAAAATTGTCTATTTTTATAATAGTGAAGATCAATTTTTTAAAAATAGGCTGTCTATACAATTTTTGGCATCAAGATTATATAACTAGGGAGCATTTTCAAGCATCTTTTTTCAAACTTTCTCTCTACAGTTCATAATCCCCTCAAAAGCAATTAATTTTTCATTCTTCATTAAAATAAGTGTGTTCATGTTTTTAAATGCCAGCCATTTAACGGTCAGCCTCTTGTCATGGTTGAAATGGTAATCAATTTTGGTTCATTCATCTTTAATAGTAGAAAGTAAGTCATCTTAAAATTTAACAGATCTTTTAAATACCTTGCCATGAGAGAACCAGGGAACCTCTGCATCAGTAAAGAACACTACAGTCATGGGCACTGACACATGTCAATTGCAAAACATCAGAATATGCTGAAAATGAACAAAAGCCAAAGAATAAACTACAAGAGAAAAACAAGACACTTGGGTTTTGTGAGTTGTTTGCCGTTAACAATTTCTCTTAAAATTAAAGAAATAAAGAAGAAAGGGAAAAGTATAAGAGGTAAAAGGAGAAAATCTATCCTTTTTATTCGAATTTTAAAGATTTATTTGAGAGAGAGAGGGATGGAGAGGGAAAGAGAGCTAGCAGGGGCAGGGAAGAGGGAGAAGGAGAGAGAATCTCATGTAGACTCCCTACTGAGTGCAGATCTCAAAGCCTGACTTTGGGCTTGAACTCACAACCCTGAGATCATGACCTGAGCCAAAATCAAGAAGTCAGATGTTTAGCCAATGAAGCCACCTAGATGCCCCTGTGTTAAGATTTTAGTGTTTGGTATTTGAATCTAGTGTCTCCAGTGCAAAGCCAAATAGTGTCCTGAAACTTCATTCAAGTGGCTACTGGCTCTTAATTCAGATTTTAAATATGCAGAGTCCATAGAAATTTAATTTTTCATCTGTATAGTTAATGCCATTAAATTGATACCAGCTATATCTTAGACAAAAATACAAACTTTAACACTTTCATTTGTAGCAAAAGTAAAATGTACTAATTTTGACTTTATTACTTTGTAACATTTAATCATTCTATGGTCATCACCTCTAGCCTAGTAATTATACTTTTGGCATTCAATACTGAGAATGTGTTAATAAAAACTTAATGTAACTTAAAATAGCATAATATTTTATGCAACCTAAAATAACCACTAGTAGGAGATAGTTATGTAGCCAATGTTAGCTGTTGATAAAATATTATGCAGATATGAAAGGTTATACTTATAAAGCATTTTATAACATGAAAAACATCCTATAAAACTAAGTTTTTAAAGCTCTGTTCTGAATTACATATAAAGTATAAATACAACCAAGCCAAACCTTATGTGTAGAAAAATTACTGGAAAGAAATATTACTCAGGGTTATCTTTCATTGTGTGTGGGTGCTATAGTTATGGGATTTTCTTTCCTTTTCATGTTTTTCCCCCTAAATTATCTTTATTGTAGTGCATATTCTAAGCTGCCATCATCTCCTGCCTGGACCATCACAAGAACCCCTCCCCCCCCAGGCAACCTCCCCATTTTCATTATAAATGTTTTTTTTTTCATTATCCATATATTAGTCAAGAGTGATCTTCTTAAATAAGCTGGACCCTTCTTAAAGTAAGTTAGCTTTCTATTACAATTAGAGTACAATCCAAAATCTTTAACCTGTTGACAATAAACTGCTTGATCTGACCTGCTATATAGGTCCTGGTTTATTGGGTACATTTTTAAAGGTTTTCTCATTTCTCCTGAAATCCATCATTATCTTCCTGAAATAACTTACATCTTATTTATGCTCTTCAGTTCAGTAAATCTCACTTAAATCACTGACTATGAATTATATTTCACACTCACAGCTTGGACAACTTGATAATTTCAACAGCTTTTACTAAGAGAACATGTGTATTTCACATTCTACCCATAGGTGCAAATAACACAAATAACCTAAAAACGCTGCTAGTAATAGACACTGAAGCAAGGGAGTATGAATGAATGATTGACAAGATGAATTCATATTAAGCAGCTTTTTCCTTACTGAATATATAGGAAGGGTGTGCTTTCAGTAGCAAAATCTGATTGTTCAAGAGAGATTAGATGATTTGCTCTAGGAAAAGAGAACTGCATTAACATTTATTGAGTTCCTACCTGTGGTAGATAACTAATATTTGTCATCTCACTTAAGACTGGAAGTGTTAGTAAATACCTGATGCAATGAAAACAAAGATTGCCAAATAGCAGTCTGAAATAAGCTGAATCTTCTTCTTTGTTCCAGTTCAGTGGATCTCCCTGAGTAGAAATTAAAAGAGCTAGATCAGCGTTGTCTAATAGAAAATTAATGCAAGCCACACAGGTAATTTTAAATTTTCTAGTATCTATATTACAAAATTAAAAATGAAACAGGTGAAATTAATGTTAATAATGTATTTTATGTAACTTAATTTACCTAAAATATCAATATTTCAATATGTAATCAATATCAAATTATTAATGAGATATTTTACCTTTTCTGTACTAAGTCCCCAAATACCACTGTGCATTTTGTATTTAGAACCATCCCAGTTTGAACTAGCCCATTTCAAGCCCTCAACAGCCATCTCTGGCTAGGGGCCACCAGGCTGAATGGCATAGGACTCAATAATGATCCAAGAGGAGAAAATAAACAAATAACAGAGAGTCTAAGTTTAGTTTTCTGGGTGGTTTATGAGGCAAACTGTAAATACTTCTCTGGGATTGGTTGCCTTCAGTTTTTGAGACACCAAAGCTGGGAAGTCTGGATCCAAACAGTCTGAACTGGATTGTCCAAGATCCCAGACAGTCAAAGGTCAATCAGTATATGCGCTTGGTTGCACACCATTGAAACTTGGCAAAATTTCTCTTTGCCATCCAAACAAGTCTGCAATCCACCACAGATGAGAACAAGAGTCTTTTATTGTTTCATCAACCACATTGATCTTTAGTTAGGATGACATTATGACTGATTATTTAAACAGGGATACTTTTGAGAGAGAAAAGAGGTGCTCTTAATAATTACCTTGAGACAACAGGCATAATAGGAGACTATCCCTGCTGGCAGATCAGGACACATGGTCACTTTACCTTAACTTCACATTTTCCCCTCTCAAACAACCTGAGTTACTGTCAGTAGGTCTTCAAAATCTATGTAACTCTATGAAGAAGAGCCAGTTCCCGTAGGAGCCCTGCACACAAGGCCCTGAAGTCCCCCTATAGAATTCTAGGTCTCATCCCAAGGACTGGCACCATAAAGGGGTCTTTTACTCACATGTCTAATAGCATTGCTTTGACGCAATTTGCAAGCTTCCTGTTTTGCAATATTCCACTTTGGATCTTGCTTAAATTGGGGGTTCAATGAGAAATGGCTGTTATCAGTTAAATGGAGCTTTTTGGCAGTGTCTCCCAAGGAAACTAGAGGATCAGTAAACAAAGCTGTGCATGCAGGTAGCCAGGAGAGGGTGGATTTTGTGTGTGTGTGCACATATGTGTGTGTGTGTGTGTGTTTGGTGCTTTGCTTTTTTTTCCTTTCGTTTTCTCCTATATATATAAAAAAAAGAAATAGAACAATCAGCAATGACAGATGAAGGAAATATTACACGCAAAGTAACAGATGGCTCAAAGCCACCTTCATTTCTGAGTGAGAGGGAGAAGGCCCATGGGCCTGGAAAATTGAAGGTCTGGAAACTAATTTTGTTTGACTCTTTAATCCATTTCAAACATGGGCCCCAAAATGAAAGATTAAAGGATTTTACTTTTGCTGCTGAGTATATTCAGCTCAGAAGGGTAAAACACACAAAAGTAAGATGGCTGTGAATGGAACAGCAGGAGATTGAACAGGAGAAACTTACCATGATTAGTCTCATGGTAGTTGAACAAAACTCTCAAATTAGAATTTTGTTGTTGTTTACATTAAGACTAAAGTATTTTACACTCATTACCATATGAGGCTATGTTTTATGTAGAAACTACAGGCCAGATTACTCAGATCAAAAAGTCATAAAGGAAGATTTAGAGGTTGGTTAGGATAAGCATCATAGCAAAAGTAATGAAGCACAAAAGATTCAAGTTTATTCATTCGTTCATCAGATATTTATTGAGTGGCAGACAGTGTTCCATTTCAGGTTTGGGGATCAGCTGTGAACAAAGTGAAGTACTCTGTTCTCTACATTACAGCAGCAAGAATTTGACAATAGAGAAGTAAACAAACAGTAAGATAATTTTGGATATCCATAAACATGTGAAGAAAATGTAAAAGGGTATTATTGGGAGAAAAATTAGTAGGATGAAATGGGGGTACTTTAAATAGTATGGCCAGGGAAGACCTCTCTGAGGAGGTGGTATTTAACCTGAAACCTGAATGGTAAGAAGGAGCTTTCCAGATGGCAAGAGTAGTGTGTGCAAAGACAGCTTGACTTTCTGCATGCCGGGTATCATTCTAGGTACTAGAGATGTAGTGCTCAATTTACAAATCAGGCTCAATTCTTGCCCTTCTAGAGTTTACCTTCTTATAGGGGTAGAAAATTAAGTTAGGGCTAAATAGAAGAACTTAACTAGACGGTAGAAGGTGGTAGGTAGAAAAATCAGTCACGGAAGGCAATAGGTAATGGCCCAGAGAAGGTTTCACTGGGAAGTTGACATTTGAGCAAGGACTTACGTAGGCAAGAAAATGAGCCCTGCAAATGTATGGAGGAAGGCAAATGTTCTAGACAGAGGAAACAGCCAGTGCTGTTTAGACCTTAGGCAAGAATCTGTGCAGCTTATTTGAGTAACAACAAGGAAGCCGATATAGCTAGAGTTTACCCCTGAAAAGGACAAGAGCAATTTTTACTTAATAGTTAATATCAGATGGATGCCTGGCACATGGAGAGAGTCTTTATCGCCCAGAACTATCATACCTCCTGTACAGGGAAGCTCTTCCTCTGACAGCGGAAGGCCTATATCTAGCTCTGGGGAGATAACACTCACTTTAAGTAACATCCTTTCATTGTCATATCTCCCTCACATTCCTCAAGTTCCACAGTTATTTCCAGACATTGTAAACTCTACAATTTAAAATGTGTCTTCAGAGGTATTTTGCTTCAATATTTTCTTTTTTTCTTTTTTTAAAAAATTTTATTGATTTATTCATGAGACACACACACACACACACACACACACACACACACACAGAGGCAGAGACACAGGCAGAGGGAGAAGCAGGCTCCATGCAGGGAGCCTGACGTGGGACTCAAGCCTAGGTCTCCAGGATCATGCCCTGGGCTGAAGGCAGCGCTAAACCGCTGAGCCACCCGGGCTACTCACTTCAGTATTTTCTAACTTGATTGTTGACAGGAAAGACTAAAGATTCCTTGGCCAAAACGCAAATCAAAACCACAATGAGATATCACCTCAATCTGTCAGAATGACGAAAGTTAACAACACAAGAAACAACAGGTGTTGTCAAGGTGGCAGAGAAAGGGGAACTCTCCTACATTGTTGATGGGAATGCAAACTGGTGCAGCCACTCTGGAGAAGAGTATAGGGATTCCTCCAAAAGTTAAAAATGAAACTACCTACCCTACAACCCAGCAATTGCACTACTAGGTATTTACCCAGAGGATTCAAAAATACTGATTCGAAGGGGTACATGCACCCCAATATTTATAGCAACATTATCAACAAAAGCCAAACTATGGAGAGAGCCCAAATGTCTATCAATTGATGAATGAATAAAGAAGATGAGGTGCATATACACAATGGAAAATTACTCAGCCATCCAAAAATGAAATCTTGCCATTTGCAGTGAGCTAGAGTGTTTTATGCTAAGCAAAATAAGTCAGTCATCGAAAGACAATTATCATATGATCTCACTCATATGTGGAATTTAAGAAACAAAACAGATGAAAATGTGGAAGGGGGGAAAGAAAAAAGAGAGAGGGAAACAAACCATAAGAGACTCTTAATGATTGAAAACAAACTCAAGGATTGCTGGAGGGGAGGTGGGGGAGATGGGCTAGATGGTTGATGGGTATTAAGGTGTGCACTTGCTGTGATGAGCACTGGGTGTTGGATGTAAGTGATGAATCACTGAATTCTACTCCTGAAACCAATATTGCACTGTATGCTAACTAAATAGAATTTAAATAAAAATTTGAAATGAAAAAAAAAAAAAGATTCCCTGGCCAAAAATATCAAACTTCAGGATTTCATCAACTCTTAGTATGTTTTATAATCTTCAGTTTAAGGGCACCTTGTAGATATCTTTCTGTTATTAATTTTTACTTTAATTCATTATGGGCAGAGAACATACTTTATATGATGTAGACTATTTTACAAATATTGAGATTTGTTTAATAGTGCTCAATATGGTCGTAGTGATTGTTCACGTACTTTTGGAAAGAGTATGTATTATTCTGCTGTTGGGTACAAGTCCTACAAATGTCAATTATATCAGTTGGTTGATAGTATTGTTCAATGTCCTATATTCTTAAAAATTTTCTATCTAGTTTTAGTCCACCAGTTAGTGAAGGAAGTATGTTGAAATACCCAATTATAATAGTGGATATGTTCATTTCTCCTTGAGTTCTCTTAGATATTTGCTCGTGTGTTTTGAAGCTTTATAACAGAGATAAACACTTTTAATTCTTATGCCCTCTTAATTTGTTCATGATTATGAAATACACTATTTTATTGCAGATAATATTTCTTGAAATAAACCTTATCTGATGTTAATATAATTGGGTTTGCTTTTTTGTCCAACCTAACAATTTCTGCCTTCCAACTAGATCATTTAAACAATTTGAATTTAACGTAATTTTTTTATACAGTTTAATTTAAATCTACCACTTAGATATTTAATTTCTATTTTTTGGTTGTTTGTTTCCTTTTACTCTTTTCCTGGTATTTTTTGGAATGAACACTTCTTGTGATTCCATGTTCCATCCACTAATGTCTTTTTAACTATACCTCTTTTTATATTTTTTAGTAATTATTCTTAGAGCTATAGTATTCATTTCTAAATTATCACTGTCGACCTTTAAATAATAGAGTGCTTCTTAATGTATAGTATAAAAACCTTGCAATAGAGTATTTCCTCTTTCCATCTTCTGTGTTATTGCTATGGCCATTTTTTTCTTCTATATATTGTAAACACCACAATACACTGTTATTAATCAATGCTTTAGTCAATTATTCTTAAATAGAAAAAAACATGAGAAAATTATTTCATATTTACCCACATAATAACATTTCTGACACTTTTCATTTTTTAATGGAGATCCAAATTTTCAACTAATACTAGTTCTTTTACTTCTCTTTCTTATATCATAGATCCTCTGGTACTGAAATCTCTCAACTTTTCCCTTAAAAAAAAAAAGTCTCTATTTTCCCTTATTTTTCAAAGACTTTTTCCTAGGTATGAAAATCTAGTTGGACAGGTTTTTACATTTTTTTCTTTTGGTGTGTCTATCCATTGTCTACTACTGTCTATAGATACTAAAAAGAATTCTACTATAATTCTCATATCTGACCTTCTGTACATAATGTCTCTTTCCTCTTGCTGCTTTTAAGATTTTCTCTGGGGAATCCCTGGGTGGGTCAGTGGTTTGGTGCCTGCCCTTGGCCCAGGGTGTGATCCTGGAGTCCCGGGATCGAATCCCATGTCAGGCTCCCGGCATGGAGCCTGCTTCTCCCTCTGCCTGTGTCTCTGCCTCTCTCTCTCTCTCTCTCTCATGAATAAATTTAAAAAAAAAAGATTTTCTCTGATTATTGATGTTCTGAAATTTAATAACAATATGACTTTGTGTGATCTTTTTTATGTTTATTTCTTATAGTCACTGAGCTTCTTTTACCATATTATTTCTTAATTTCTCTTATCTTACCTTTTTCTGAGTAATCAATATTTTTATTATTTTATTTCTCCCATTAGTTTGTTAATTATCATTCTAGTGATTAAAGATTACAATATGCACACTAAACTTATTACTGTCTTCTTATTAAACTTATTACTAAACTATGTTACATATAAAATTAACATTTTTAACACTTCCCAGATAATGCAAAGAATTTAGAATACTTTAAACTCATTTACTCTCTGCTGTCTTTTGTACTGTTGTCATGTGTATTAATTCTGCATATATTTTCAACCTCAGAAGATGTCTTTATATTATTACTTTATTTTATTGTTTTATACAAGTCAATATATTTACTCACATATTCACCTTTCTGTGACTCTTCCTATCTTTGTGCACTTCTGTGATTTCATTTAAAATCATTTTTTTAACAAAAATCATTTTTCTTCTTCCTGAAAAAATGATTTTAAATATTTGTTATTGTGTAGTTTTGCTGGTACTTAATTCTCCAAGTTTTTATTTATATGAAAACATCTTTATTTCCCTTCATTTCTGAATTATATTTTCATTCAATATAGTGTTCTAGGTTGCCAGTCTTCTATTTCAGCACTTTTTAGATGCTACCAAATCATCTTCTGACTTCTGTTATTTTCTGTTGAGAAGCAATCAATTTGTAATTGTTACTTTGAAAATAATGTCTTTTTTCCCCAGAGACTTTTAAATTATTTTAGCTTCTGCTTTTATTTACAGCAGTTTGACTACATTGTTCCTCAAATGGTTTTCTTTGTATTTAATAATTTTAGGGTTCTTTGAGATTTTTGAATGTGGGCTGATATGTTTCATCAGGTTTTGGAACTTCTCGGTCATTATCTCTTCAAATATTGCTCCGGTCCTATTTCTCTCTCCTCTATTTTTGTAAACCCTATCACAAATGTTAGCCTTTTGGGTTTTTTTTTTTCTTCTTACTAGATTTTGGTACATATATACACCCTTATACACTCTCTGTATTTTTGGTCTTCTTTTCTCTCTCTGGTTTAATCTGAATTTTCCTTCACTTACCTATTTTCCAGTTCACTAATTCCTTCTTTTGCTTTAATTTTCTATTCAACCCATCTATTGGGTTATTAATCTAAGATACTTTCTTTTTCAATTGTACTTTCTATTGGATTCCTTAAGATTTCAGTTTCCTATTCTTCAGCCTATATCGGTTTTCTCAAAACTACTAATATCGTTAATTTGAGGTCTCCTTCAAATAACTCCAATATCTTAATTGCTTGTGGATCCATTTCTATTACTTTATTTATATCTTGTGATTTCCAGTTATTTGGTCTTCAGGCATGCCCAGTAATTTTCAACTGAGTAATGAGTATTACCTATGAAAAATTGTAGAAGATCTTGTGGTATTATTTTTCCACAAAATGTTAACTTTTCTTCTGGCAGGCAATTAGAGTAGGAGCATGTAACTGTGATTCAAGGTGCTATTGGGAGAAATCAGGTTGAATTTCAATAGTTTGTGAGGGTTTGTCTATTTCCAGTTTGCCTTTACTTTTCACATGTAGTTCTTCATGGGTCCCAACTAAGAGTCAAATGTTTACCATTGCCACTCATCCTTGGTTGGGATGTGAACTCTCAGTTGTGTCTCCCCATGATATCCACAAAAGTTTGCTAGGCTATTAACCTCTTTTGTGTATCATTATGTTTGTCGTCTAATCTTTTCAGCTTTGCAATGGCAGCATGTCTCCAGGGGGAAAGCAACAGAAAATGTTAAACTGTCTCGTTGCATTTCTTCCTTTTCCGAAAATTTATCCCCTACTCCTTTCCCCCTTCATAGTTCTTTAGTGCCTTCACATTGCTACATTTTAGCATTTGTCTGGGTTTCACTGAGGTTATCAGAGCGAGAGTTGATTTGATAGAAGCTATTCTGATTCTCAAGTATGTAGATTAATGTAGTTTAAATTTTTTCCACTTCTAAATATCATTTTGATGAAAAAAATTTAGGTATCAAAGAATCATTATATTTCTGCCAAGTAAAATAACAATGTGAGGTAATAGGACACTTATTACTTGACAACCACATTTTTAAAGGATGACTACATTGTGATTATGCTGGAGACCGAGGGATAGGAGGAAAGAAAGAAACCATGAGATCATATTACCAGAAAGATGTTATTTGAAACCAAAGGAAAAGACACTGGAAAACAAGTTCTGCAATGTCAGTGTGGGTGGATGTAGGAGGACGAGAACCATTAATAGCCTATTTATTTTTAGAATATCTTTTTCATTCTAAAAATATTATCATTTATCAGGTACCACTATGATCTTTCAATGTAACTTGATAAAAGATGTTGATTGAAAGACAAGTGATATTAATTATTCTGTATCTGCTGAAATTTTGAAAATAAGATGGCAGAACTGAGTGTCCCCCTTTCCTCAGCTATTAAAAATCCAGCTGCATCAGTTAACTGAGAGACAGCATCACATGGTAGCATTTGTGGAAAAGTGTTATTCTGGGCCCAATCTATTGTAAAAGCAGTTATGGAAATGAGCAAATGAGGGGAAAAATTAACAAACACAACTTCCAGACCATTTATTTGGGTTATCAACATCCAGCAAACTTTTGACCTGCCCTCACAGAACAAAAAGGCGCAACCACCGGAGAGTGATGTTATAGTTCACCAAACAGGTGAAAGGTGAAGTGTATGAAAGAAATCCAGAAAGAGAGTAGAGGAATGAGAAGGGATCTTAGAGTCACAATATCAAGGTTCAAATTCCTGGTTTTGTCACTTCTTATCTATGTGGTCTTAGTCATGTTGCCTGAGTTTCTGATTTTTTTTTTTGTTTGTAAAATGAGGATCATGATACTCACTTGCAATGCTGTTACACAGGTTAAAAATATCCTAGCAATGGGCACCTGGGTGGCTTAATCGGTTAAGAATCTGCCTTTGGCTCGTGTTGTGATCCCTTCCCCCATGCTCTCTCTTGTGCCATCTCTCTCTCAAATAAATAAATAAAATCTTTTATCTTTTTTGTATATTTTTATTGAAGTTAGATTTGCCAACATATAGTATAGCACCCAGTGCTCATCCCATCAAGTGCCCCACTCAGTGTCTGTCACCCAGTCACCTCATCCCCCTGCCCAACTCCCCTTCCACTACCCCGTTTGTTTCCCAGAATTAGGAGTCTCTCATGTTTTGTCACCCTCTCTGATTTTTCCCACTCATTTTTCTCTCCTTTCCCCTATAACCTCTCTACCTAGCAAAATGACAGACATAAATAGGGTCTCAGTAAGTCATTGGTATTTTTGTGATCTCTTTCTCAAAATCACCAGGATAATAATGTCTATTTAGTTTACTTATTGTCGTGTAATCTTTATGTGGAAGACAATTTGCCTTAGAGGTGCCTTCTGAATGAACTTTCAATTTTTATATTAAAAGAGTTGTGTAAAATTTGCAAAAGATTAGGTGATGATTTCATTAAAAGAGTTCATAATCATTATCCCAGGAGCTATTAGTAATTTCTCACGGAGGAAAGAAACAAACACCATAAGGTTGAGAAAAAAAGGAAATTAAACAAATGCTTTTGTAATTATGATTTGTATTACATTTATCATTTGAATACAATGAGATTTCAATACAGGCTTCCTTGTCCTCAGTGATTGGAAACACAATATTAATTTGTGGCACAATGACCTCAACACTGATCAGTGTACTCTTTCTGTACCACAACTTTGATGATTGTTCATAAACAAGAGCATCTACTTTATTGATCTCATCATTGCTGTTCATCACCTTGTTCATGTTCATGTTCATGTCCTCAACTTACCGCCTCACTAGGTTGAAGATCCCTGATCCATAATTATAACCACTCTATCTCCCACTTAATTATCTCGCTCCTTCCCCTTCCATTATGAAAGCACTGCAAAACATCCACTTTCTCACTGTGACTCATTCCTCTTTATAGAAAAACTTGCATGTTGTATGTTGTCCTCCCTATGTTCCCTCTGCACTCATTCTCTCTTAAGCCCACCCCAGCCAGTCAGACTTGTGCATACCATTCCTCTCAAATTGTCCTTATCAAAGGCAGCAAATCCAGTAGTCAACACCACATCTCCCCCTCACTCAGCAGCATTTGATGCTGATGATAATTCCCTACTTTTTAAAAAACTTTAATTGGCTACAGGAACACATAATTGTCTACTTTGTCTCAGACTTCACAGGTTGTTACTCCTCTGAAACTCCTCCTCCTCCTCTTCTCCTTTTCTTGATTTTGCAGTCCACTGGGGCAAGTTCTCTGACTCCTCTTTATCCACATTCTCTCTCTTGATCATCTTGTCCAGACTGTGGCTTTAAATAGTATCTGCCTATTTCATCAAGTCTGAGATTCTGTGATAGGCTGAATGGTGGCTCTCAAAGATATCCAGGCCCAAATCCTTGGTTTCCATAAATATTACTTTATATGGCAGAAAGGGTTTTGCAAATGTGATTAAGGTTTGAATCTTCATATGGGAAGGTGGATCAGGGTATTCAGGTGGGCCCTAAATGTAATCACTAGTGTCCTCACAGGAGTGAGGCAAAGGGAGATTTGACTACAGAGATAGAAGGTGAAGTGATGACAGAGGGAGATGCTATGCTGCTGGCTTTGAAGATGGAGGAGAGGGCCACAAGCTGATGAATGCAAGTACTGCAGCTCTCAGAGTTGGAAAATGCAAGGAAATGAATTTTCCCCTAGAGTCTCTGAAGGAATGAGGCTTTCATTTCAACCCAGCAAGATCATTGGACTTCTGGCCCTCAGAACTCTACAGAGTAGAAACTTATGTGGTTTTAAGCAATCAAGTTGTTTGGTTTGTTTTTAATTTTATTTATTTATTCATGAGAGACACACACAGAGAGACAGAGACTTAGGTAGAAGGAGAAGCAGGCTCCCTGTGGGTAGCCTGATGTGGGACTTGATCCCAGGATTTTGGGATCACAACCTGAGCCAAAGGTAGACGCTCAACCACTGAGCCACCCAGGCACCCTAAACCCTCAAGTTTATGACAATTTCCTACAGCGGCCTTAGGGAACTGATGCCATTACAACTTTTTCTTTGCATTTTAATTTCTTTGAGATCAGGATGCACATAACAATCATGCATCATGCAGGAGAACTGCTGTCAGCCAGACAGAAGTTGTGACCTAGTTCGAACATTTGGTAGTGCTAAGTATATTTACATTGTTGTGCAACCAATCTCCAGAGCTCTCTTCATCTTGCAACACCGAATCTGTGTATTTATTAAACAACAACACCCCATTGTTCTCTCCTCCCAGCCCCTGGCAACTGCCCCTCTACTTTCTAGCTCTATGAACTTGACCGCATGTAAGGGGAATCACACTGTTTTTGTCTTCTCATGAGTGGCTTGTTTCACTTAGTAAAATATCATCAAGTTTCATCCATGTGGTAACATGTGCCTAAGTTTCCTTTCTCTTTAAGACTTTAATAATTCATTACGGATATACCATATTTTGCTTATAATGTATTTACCACATTTTGTTTGTCCATTGGTCTATCAATGGACATTTGGTTTGCTCTCCCTATGGCTTTTCATCATGCTTGGGATAAAATCGGAAGTCCTTATGATGGCTTACAAGGCCCTCTATGATCTGGCCCTTAGCCATCTCCTTGGCCTCATTGCCTATTGAGCTTCTCCTCACTATACTCCAGCCACCCCAGTCTCCATCACACCCATGCTGTTTCCTCTTTTCTCAAGACTCCCCTGTGCATAGGCCACATGGCTCCTCCCTCTCTTCCCTAGGACCCCCCTCAAATGTCCCTTCTGAGAGATGATACCCTGACCACCTCATCTGACACAGTGCTGCTTCTCCCTGTCCTGCCATTGTGTTGTGCTGACTCATGTTCCTCCATACCTCTTACTGCCTGACATTATTTGTGTTTTTATGAGTTTATTTATGGCCTGTCTCCCAACGAGAATAATATACCAAGAGGGCAGGGGTTTTGTGTCATTAAATGTTGACTCCTGAGTGCCTAAAATAGGAAATAGCACATACTAGAAATTCAATAAATGTCCTAGCATATTGAATGAAATAAAAGAGATCAGCTTCAGCAATTCATTTTCAGAGTCTTTTAAATTTTTCAATGAAAAGACTTTATTTCTTGGGGTACCTGGGTAGCTCAGTCGGTTAAGCATCTGACTTTTGATTTTAGCTCAGGTCATTATCTCAGGGTCATGAGATCAAGCCCCACAATGGACTTGGCAGTGGGCATAGAGCCTGCTTAAGATTCTCTCTCTCCCTTTTCCTCTGACCCTTCCCTCCCAAAAAAGACATGACTTATTTCTTAAAACAGGCTTAAGCTTTCCAAAAAGAAATGCACAAAAAGTACAAAGTGTTCCAATATACCCCTTCTAGTTTCCACTGTGATTAACATTTTGCTTTACTGTGACGTGTGTGTTGCAGTTGACAAACCAATATTAATACATTAGTATTAACTAAACTTCATGGCTCACATTAGGGTTCAGTCTTTGTATTATACATTCTATGGATTTTGACAAATGCATAGTGTCATGTATCTACTATTGTGGTATCACACGGAATAGTTTCACTCCCCTAAAATTTTCATGTTCTCCACCTATTCACCTCTCTTTCCTTCTCCCCAGCCTCTGACAGTGCCTGGGGTGTTTTAATTTTATATGACTAGGTGACTAGACACTTCCCAGGACAGATATTAGAAGTCCATGTGTGAGTTTTCTGCTGCTCCTAACACACTGTCTTCAGGCTGAATGTTCTTGCCTTTCAAAGCTATTAAGGCACCACAACACATTTCTTGGGTTAAAAAAAGAAAGGAAGGAAAAAAAAAAAAACACTTCACCTAATAATGTTCCATCTTGTTCTCCTTTCAGAAAGATTGGTTGGTTCCTAATTATCACCCAGCTGTGGTCCCAGAGGCTGACGTCTGAAAGCTGTGATGAATAGGGGGACTCACCGGGAAATCGTTTCTCACATAGATTCATTTCCTCCTCCTAGGACTCTCCCCACTCCCACTTTTTTTTTCTCATCTTCATTTTCTAACAAGTTGGAGTTATTGAGATTTCTAAATCTGTTTTTATGCAATGTCACTTTAATTAAGAAACAGCCACAAGCAAATTGATTTTTCCAGTCAGTTATGGGTGGAAGCTGTGCCTGAAAGTTTCCAAATCAACCAAGGCTCTACAATGGGTATTGGGGGTGGGGGTAGGGAATTCGGAGAGCCATCAAAGGCCGGGGTGTCTTTCTGTGGGGATAGAGACAGAGGAACCGCTAAGTGAAAGACTTGTCTTTCCTGATAAGGAGAGAGTCTCTATCCTATTTACTACCTGTGAAGATGACTGAAATGTGGCAAGGGGGAATAAGGCTTTGTGGTCTTCAGCTTGGCTCCTGGAGGTTCTTCCTTTACCCACATGATCACTAGCACTGGACCATTTCATTAGCCTTCAGTACGAGGCTCTGTCCTGGGAGAAACTTGCCAGTTATGAAATCACAGCTTTGCTAAATGCAGAGAAGTCTCCTGAGTGCTAAAGAAGAAGACAATGTATTCAAGAGAGGAAATTATTTATGTTCGTTGTATAAATCAAGTTCTTAAGAATGGTTTTTTTTCCCCAAATTGCTTGCCATCTCCTCAGCACATAATTCGTTCATTCACACATGTTTTCCATGTGCTCACCCGATGTCAGTGCTCCCATTTCTTTCCATTTCTTTCTTTCTTCCTCTTCTCCCTTGGTGACATCTTCTCTGTGGCCCCAGGAAACGAGTCACTCCTTGTTCAATCTCCCCTTCATTCCTTACGTAACATAACGTAACACTTTTTGCTCCCCCACTAAATGAGAAGTTCTTTCTTAAAGGCAAGAAGTTCATCTAGTGCTCCACAATCCATAGTTAGGAGCTCTGGAAATTATTGATTGCAAGAATGAGCTTAGATCTTTCAACTGGAGTGTAGCCGGAATCCTGGCTTGGCTGCAAGTTGTGGGGACCCTGTGGCCACTCCAGGATGTCTGGAGGATAGGTGGAACCGGGCCACTGCAGGCTGTTCTCATGAGGACAGAGGATCTCCGGAGAAAGAATCAGTACTACAAGACTCTTTCCTGGAAAGACCTAATCTCTCCTGCCTCCAGGCCTCTCTACACATGCTCCGCACATGTTCTGCCTGAAACTCCTCCTCCACCTCTGTGCCGAGCTAATTTCATTTATGTTACAGAGCTGAGTTTAAATCTCATTTCCTTAGGAAGCCTTTGCTAACCACCCAGACTGTCAGCTTCCCTTGTCTTTCCTCTCAAAGCCTGGGGATTCCTGCATAAGTGCCTACATCATGCTTAGGTATTGTCCAGTGTCTGTCCTGCTCGCTCGTAAATTTCGTAAGGTCAGGATGTCCCTGTTTTGTTTACTGTTTTACTCCAGAATCTGGCTCAGTTCCTGTGTACAACAGTGACTCAAAAATATTTGTCAAATAAACAAATGAGTATATGCAAATGATCCACTTCAGTGACTCATAGGCACATCAAACTGAATATGTTACAGGCTGCTTACTCTTTTTCTCAAGTCTGTTCTTCATCTTCCTCATTTTAAAAAACGCATCCATATTTATCCAGTTGCTTAGCCCAGAAACTTGGTGGTTGGTCTTCATTCTTCTTCTCTTTTACCACACCTCCATATTTAACACATCCGCAAATCCTTCCAGAATACTTCTTCTGTTTACTTCTCCGGTGTTACTGTCCTCCTTCAAGTCACCATCATCTCTCACCTGGATGACTGCAAATCACGGCCTGTCTGCTCTGCCTGCTGGCACTCTGTTCCCTTCTGCTTGCTATTTAAACTGCTAAATGACTAATTCCCCCACAGAGCAGTCAAGATGATCTTTGCAAAATGTAAAGAACACTAACTATCGCATTTTTCTGTTCTTTAATGGCTATCCCACTACAACCCACAAACCCAAACATAGCCCGACCATTCCCCCTCTGCTCCAATCCCACCTTCTGCTACTCTCTGCCTCTCTCACTCAGCTCTAGCCATGCTTGCTCCAAGCTTGTTTTAGGTCATTGAATGTACCTTACTTCTTTCTTCCTTATGGTCTTTTCGATTCCCTTTGCCTGGAAAACTCTTCGCTCACCTCCTTGTTTCCTTCTCATCCTTTGGGTTCAAGTTACATGTCATTTCCTGAATGAGGTTTTCTGACAACTTCATCAATTCTTGTTCCTTATTACAATGCCTCAACTATTTCCTTCTTAGCATTTCATATCAATAGCTGTTCATTTATGAATTTGTCATAATGCTTGTTTTGCATGTAATTGTGTACCATAAGCCATGTGCTCAGCATATAATAGAGGTTCGATAAACATTTGTTGACTGAAAGAGCATGAACAAAGCTCAAGGGCAATGGCATGGGGATAGAGTAGAAGGGCAATTATGAGGAAAATGCAGGATCTGCAATGGCCCAGATATCACTTTCCTCTGCCTTGGCCACCATTAGCCTTGGTGTAGACATCTGCAACAATCAGCCTTCCTGTGGTTCAGTGGAGGCTAACCTCTCACCTAAAGCACAGGAGAGATAGATGCAGCACCACTGAAGGCTAGACATACTGCAGTCCCATCAGGGTCAAGAAGTTTAGTTGTTTGAACCCTTGGGTGGTGTCATATGGAAAGAAATTGGGCCTTGCTAGGACCAATAGGGAAGAATTTCAGGGGGCTAAAGATTCTAGAGAGTGAGGGTAGAGCTAGGAAAAAATGCCATTTTGTGAGCACTGTGGCCAGTCACATAGAGGTTTTGATTCTTTGAAGCCTTGTCTCTCAATCAGTAATTTATTTGGGGTTTGATATTTATCTTCAAGACACTTAGCATAAGTAGCATTAATAATCACTGACATTGATAGTGATGGAAGATGAGGTCTCAGGGAGTTGAACAAAACCTCAGTCCCACTGGTGGGAGTGCTTGCAATTTTATGAAGTCACTTTGGAAGTACATTAAAAAGCAGACACAAAAGGTCTTTGAGCCATGTTCCAGCTGCTGTAGAAACCCTTCAGGTATTTATGTCAATGAGCACATTAACAGTCTTAATAGGTCACAGGTGGCTGCATTTTATTTTTTAAAGCATTCTTACAAGGCGATCCAATTTAAGTATACATTCGGGCCAAATTCTCATCCTTTTATGGCTCTGTGGGGACATGAATTCATTAGTGAAAGGCCTAGAGTTCTTTAAAAGGAAGAATTATCTACCAGTTAGTGAGCTGGCCTAAAATATTAGGAACGCTATATCCTCTTTCCACTCCATTTGTTGTCGCGTTATTTCCTTCAATGTGGGCTAGTTTTCCTCAGGGCTGATGTTTCTTGTTGTCCTGCCCAACATGGGTTTTACATCAGGAAGGTGAGATCACAGCAAACCAACATGAACTAGTCTTTCTCAATATCCAGCTTCTTCAGGCTTCCTCTCCCTCTGTAAATGAGGCTACATAAACCCAGTTTCAGGCTCACCCATTCCCCAGTGAGATGTTCCAGAACACACCCTGGATCTCTGCACAACGTCATATGTGCTGCCAGTCCAGCTCTGACCTTCTGCAGAGGCCTTTCTGTCTAGAACTAGTCTCCACCTCTTGGGCCAGTTCTAAGAAATGGATTTCTCCCTCTTCCCTATGCCTAAGTTTCTGCACTGGAAACCTGTTGCTACCATTGTCTCTCCTTATCTAGTTTACTTTTTTTTCTTAAAAAAAATCATTTACTGGTAAAATATGCCTAACATGAAATTTCCCATTTTAACCATTTTGAAGAGAACAATCCATTCACATTGTAAATTCATTTATATTGTTGTAGAAACATCACTACTATCCTTCTCCAGAACTTGTTCATCATCCCAAACTGAAACTCTGTAATTCATTAATTCCCCATTCTTCTACTCTTGTGGCCCCTGGTAACCCCCCTTTGACTTTCTGGCCAGTGTCTCTCATACTGAACCTTGCCTCAATTTTGCCTCATCTCTTCATTTCATAGCCACAAGGACTACTCAGAAACTAGAATGCTATTTTTGAACTTTGATATCAGAGATGAAGCCTGCTATTTGCTAACAAAATTTTTATATTTTCTGCCTGTGTGGACTTCTGAGTATCCCTTCCTACCTCAGTCTTCCCGGCCTTTCTCTGCTGGTCTCTCAGGTTCCCTACTATTTTGCTTTGAGTTCCTTACCCTTTGACACACTCTTCCTACTTCCAATCTTCCTTTCCCCGTGTCATGTGACTTATTTCCATACTCTCTGAAGGAGTGCTCTATCTGCCAGACTACACTTCTCAGCACCTGTAGCAGGATGCTTTCCCTACCATCTTTGTTCTAAATCTACGTCCCTCCCAGCATAATCTTCCAAGGTTACCTGGCAGCCTCTTAAGGCAACAGAACATTTCTATTCAGTGATGGTCACATGGAGACAAAACCACTGGCTGTGAAAACTCTTGTATATAAAGTTCTATGTCCTTTTGGAGGACATAGATTCAAGTTCAGAATTAGTGGGAAACAGCAATGAGAATTGACAAAGTACTGCACAAGGAGAAGAGTTAGCACTCAGGCAACACAAATTAAATGAGTTTTAATGTACTGGAATGATCCAATATGAAATCTCATTTTCTATATAGATTTAAAAGACTGACTTCAAATGTCATTAACTCCATTTCCCTAGGCCCTTTACACCAACTGCGTGGAATGTGAATCTCTTTGCCATACCCCTCAAAAGGACAAGAACTAACTACATCTTCTAGTGTCCCATTGTGTCAGAACAGGTTAGAATACTAAAGTCTAAGATCCTATTCTGAAGAAAAGCCTGCTCTTCCAATGTAGAGTATTATTCCTCTCTTCTATTAAAGACTGAATCCACTAAAGAATTAGTTTCTATACCATTTTAATAGTAGGTATTTTTAGAGGTCAGTGAAATATTACTGTGAGATTGAAAATAATGACCCAATTCCTCATCTCCTTCAAGAGAAATGACACATATTAAGACCTATCTCCCTGAAAAGACAGATGAAGTAGAATTAGATATTCATAATAACTCCATGAATTCTCAAGTACTTCATTTTTCAGTGAACCTTTAAAAATAGTTCAGAGGGCCTATTTAAAATAGCATTTGGGTTGTCTATAACAGTCTAATACTCTTTGCTATGTGTTACTCCTGGTCAGGACCAAGGCAAAACAGGGACAGGGACAGGGACCAGGGTCTCACCATCAGGCAGGTGAGTAAAATGTTTAAAGCAGAATTTTCAGCTAGAAGATGAATAGGTCTGAAGATCTAATGTAAAACATGGTAACAATAGTTGATAACACTTTCGCTAAGAGAGTAGAACTTAAATATTATCACACAAAAAAAGATAATTTTAAAAAAAGTCTGAATTACAGTGTGGAAACAGAATTGATGAAGATATAAGAGCAACTTCCCATCAGCTGAACAGGAATCAGAGCTGTAAAAGTTGATCAATGATTAGACTCAAATAGGAAGCAGAGACAGTGAAAGCATTTGCAGGGCAAATAGAAAATAAATGACTGGAATTGAGATTTGGTGATGCTCAGAAGAATTTCCTAGTTCTTTGTACCAGGGCCCATCTAGAAGGCCAAAGCCCACTTTTGGTGCTTTCACTCAATAGGTGACATCTTGTTCTAGATGGCTGCTATCTGCTGACATGTGCCAAAGAACAGGACCAAGTCTTTTTCAAGAGACATTTAGTGGTAGAAAGGGTGTTAGATTTTAATTTGCAAGAGCAGGTTTAAATTCCATTTCCATTACTTTTTAAATACGTATTTGGAGCAAATCACTTACCATCTCTGATCCTGTTTATTTCTCTAGATAATAACAACTAAACTCATTTTACAGAGTCCTTTTAGGTATCTAAATGAGTTAAGGAGGCTTTGAGCATTGGAAAGCATTGTATAGTTATAAAGGCTAGATTTTCCTAAAAGAAACAAGTCTTGCAGGCTCTAAAAAGAAAAATCCAGCTCTTTGTTCCATAAGAGTCAGCTGTATACAGAAAACAAGGTTGAGAGAATTTGTATTTTCCTCTTCAGTTTTGTTCAAGAATTCCATGTCATGTTTTCTCAGCTGTTAATAATGAATATTTCTGCCAAATATGTAACAGTGATAATACTAACTCTAAACCTTTTCTGGCTGCCACTCTAGCACTAAGCCAACACAGAGCCAATGGTACACATTTTTTCTGGAACATATCTGTGTGATATCAGTTAATTTTATCCCAGACTTTCTATATAGATCTTCTCTGATCAATCTGGTTGTACTGCAGAAAAGAGAAAGAATTTTAATCTTTTTAGGAAACTTTATTTTTTAGGACAGGTTTAGACTTATAGGACACTTGTAAAGGTAGTTAAGAGAGTTCCCCTATATTCCACACCCAGTTGCCTCTGTTTTTTTACAATTAATGAGCCAATATTGAAACATTATTATTAAATGAAGTCTATAATTTAGTTCACTTTCCTTCGTTTTTACCTAATGTCCTTTTGATGTTCCAGGATACCACATTACATTTACTCATTATGTCTCCGTAGGCCTCTTTTAGCTGTGACAGTTTTTCAGATTGTCCTTGGTTTTGGTGACCTTGACAGTTTTGAGGAATACTGGTCAGATCCTTTGTAAGATGGGCCTTAGTTAGAATTTGTCTGATTTTTCTCATGGTGAGACTGGGTTTTAAAGAGAAAGACCATAAAGTACCATTTTCATTATATCATATTAGGGTGCATTCTATCAACATGACTTATCACTGCTGCTGTTCACCTTGATCACCTGAACAATGTACTGTTTGTTAGGCTTCTGTACTAGGAAGTTATTTTTTTATTCCTCCTTTTCACATTGCACTTTTCTGAAGGAAGGCACTGTGCAAGGACTATATGACCACTCTTAAGGAATGAGGAGTTACGCCCCACTTCCTTTAGGATGTAGTATCTACATAAATTATTTGGGATTCTTATGTGGGATATTGTTTCTTCTCCATCCTAATTGTTATTTATTCAATTCTTTATATCATGTGGACACATGGACATTTATTTCATACTTTGGATTATAATCCAATACTACTTTGAGTTCTTGCCCAAGTTGTTCAAGCTTTGGACACTAGGAACTCTTTCAGTTGGCTCCTGTATCTCTTTGTATTATCTTCCTCATTATGGGATTTTGTTTACTTTGTTTTTCCAGTTTTTGAACACTTCCTGGAACTATAAGATGCTCCATGCTAATTTCCTGTCTCAGCCCTAGAATCTGCCATTTCCCCCAAGGAGTCCTGGCTCCTCTTATTGGAGAATGATATTTAAGAAACCAAGATCTGGGTGGTAGGTGTGTTTGCTGCTATGGAGTGTTGATGCTTCTGGGACCTCCCAGCTGATAGAGCAAGGGGATATATGTATATGTATGAACCCATGTATTTCACATATCTAAAAATATTTTGATGTGTAATCATCTTTATCTATATTAAGCTAAACATGGGTTCATATTGATATCTCCAACCCTAATCCATTATTGCATGGATCACGTGGCTCTCTTCTCTTGCTTATTTGTAAACTTCTACTCTAACAGTGAGAAACTTGGCTCTCGCCATCCGCTATCCATTTACTTGATTGTTTAATTCCAGTATACGTGTATAGTAATTTCAGATTTAGCCACACCCTTATGGGGAAAAAACTTTGTCAAGTAGAGTAGAGTGCTGATGCACAGTTTCTTTTGCCTTTAAATCTTATGAATTCCAGTCATTCCCTAAATTACTTAAGTCAGCACCTTTTCCCCACCTCCCTTAGTGAGGTTGTTCCATACACTGTAGCACAGTTCAGTTCTCTTGTGATAGGCTACATTCCTCCCCAGTATCCCTTGACATTCTAAATAGTTTCTTAAACTTTACATAAACTAAGTTTTGCTCTTGTGTTATAAACTTCAAAATACATATAGTGCTATATCCACAATTATAGCATCATGCAGAATAGTTTCACCATCCTAAAATATCCCTGGTACTTCACATATCAACACTACCCCCCACCACACCCCTGAACCCTTGGTGACTACTGACCTTTTACTATCTCTATAATGTTGCCTCTTCCAGAATGTTACATCGTTGGAATTTTATGGTATATAGCACTTTCAGACTGGCTGTTTTTATAAAGCCACATGCATTTCAGACACATCCATGTCTTTTTGTGCTTTGTTAGCACATTTCTTATTATGGCTGAATAATATTCCTCTGTATTGATGTACAATAGTTTGTTTATCCATTCACCTACTGAGGAATATCTTGGTTGTTTCCAGGTTTGGGTGATTATGAGAAAAGATGCTATAAGATTTCAGAAACAATCCAGTTTTAGCACATTTCCATCAATAGAAAAAGTTTCATTCAACTACTGGCAGTCAATCTCTGCTCTCTCCCTAATCCCAGGCAGTATTGTCTTTTTCAGAAATTATTTATAAATGTAATCATCATGGTCTAATTTGTCTGGCTTTTTTCATTTAGCATTATGTTTTTGATGTTCAACTGTGTTGCTGCATGTCAGTAATCCATTCCTTTTTATTATTGTGCAATATTCCATTGTCAGGATTTACTGTGTTTTTTATGGATTCATCAGTTGATGTACATTGCCTTTTGCGGCTTTTGTGAGTAATACTACTATGACCATTCACATGCAAGTTTTTATGTGGACATAAAACGCATGTGGACATATGTTCTTATTTCTCTTGAGTAGGTAATTAGGAGTGTAATTGCTGGCTGTTTGGTAAGTTTATATTTAACTCTTTAAGAAACTAACAGTTGCCCAAAGTAGTCACACCATTTTGTTTCTACCTGCAACATATGAGGGTTCTCCTTCCTCTCCACCCTTACCAACACTCAGAATTTTCAGTCTTGAGTTGAGACACTCTAGTGGATATGAGGTGGTATCTTGTGGTTTCAATTTGCATTCCTTAATGACTAATGACATTAAGCATATTTTCATGTTTATTAGCCACTTGTGTATCTTTGGAGAAATGTATATTCAAATAGTTTGCTCATATTTTTTTCTTTCCAGTTTGCTCATTTTGAAGGGAGTTATTTGTCTTCTTAATGAATTGTAAAAGTTATTTATTCTATATAAAAGTCCACTATCTGATAATGTTTTGTAAGTATTTTCTCCCAATCTCTGTCTTGTCTTTTTATTTTCTTAGTGATATCTTGAGAAGACCAAAAATGTTTTATTTTGATGAAGTCCAATTTATCAGTTTTTTAATGGATGTGCTTCTGATGTCATATCCAAGAAATATTTACTAGCCCAAAATTACAAACATTTTTCTCTTATGTGTTCTTTGAGACATAGTTTCATAGTTTCATTCACATCTATAACTGATTTAAAATTTGGGGAGGTGTTTTTTGGCGAGGGGAGTGTTTTGTTTTGTTTTTTATTTTTTTGCAAATAGATGGAGCCCCATTTATTGAAAAATTATCTCTCTCCATTGAATTACCTTGGGGGATCCCTGGGTGGCGCAGCGGTTTGGCGCCTGCCTTTGGCCCAGGGCGCGATCCTGGAGACCCGGGATCGAATCCCATATCGGGCTCCCGGTGCATGGAGCCTGCTTCTCCCTCTGCCTATGTCTCTGCCTCTCTCTCTCTCTCTCTGTGACTATCATGAATAAATAAATTTTAAAAAATTAAAAAAAAAGAATTACCTTGGTACATTTGTTGGAAATAAAATGATCATATATATGTAGGATTTATTTCTGTACTATTCTGCACTGTTGATCTTTATGTCTATCATTATGCCAGTATCACATTGTCTTACCAACTATTACTTTGTGTTGACTTTTGAAATCAGGCTGTGTGAGTCAACTTTGTTCCTTTTTCTTAAAATTGTTTTGAATATTCTATGTTGTTTGTATTTACATACGCATCCTAAGATCAACTTATTGATATTTTTTTAGCCTATTGATATTTAATAAAGGAGGCCAGCTGAGATTTTGGCAGGGACTACTTTAAATTTCCAGACCAGTTAGGAAAAAATCAACATCTTATCAATGTCAAATTTTATAATCCATGAACATAATATATTTCTCACTTATTTAGGTCTTCTTTCATTTTGTTCAGTAATATAATGTAATTTTCAATGTATAGAACAGTATTATTTTTAAAACTTATTCCTAAGTATTTTCTTTTTTTATGTTACTGTGAATGGCATTTTTAAATTACATTTTTAGATTGTTTGTTGCTAGTATATAGGAATACAATGCTGTTTGTTATTCATTCTGTATCCTATGACCTTGCTAAGCTCTACTAATAGTTTTATTAGTCTTTTTCTTAGAGTCCTTAGACTTTTCTGCACAAAAGATCATTTCATCTATAACTAAAAATTTTTATTTCTTCCTTTCTAATCTGTATGCATTTAGTTTCTTTTTCTTGCCTTAACTCACTGGCTAGAACCTCCCATACAATAAATTTCTCCAATCTAAGGAAGAAAGAATTTAGTTTTTCACCAGTAAGTGTGATATGAACTTCAAGTTCTTTATAGATTCCCTTTATTAAGTTAAGGAATTTCTCTTTTCTTCCTAGTTTACTGGGAGTTTTTTTTTTTTTTTTAACATGAATGGGTGTTGGCTTTTTTTCTTTTACCATTTTTTTTTCTTTCTCTATTGAGTTGGGTTGTGCCTTTATCCTCTTAATATTGTGTATTACATTGAATGATTTTTCAACTTTACTCTTGCAAATCCCACTTTTTCATTGTTTATAATCTTTTCCACACATTGATGAATTTGATTTGCCAATGTTCTGCTAAGGATCTTTATGTCTGTATTCATGGGGGATATTATTCCATTGTTTTTTTGTTTTATTTATTCTTTTTGAGATATGTGTCTTGCTTTGACATCAGGCTAGTACTGGCCTCATTATATCAGTAGAAAAAGTATTCCTTCCCCTATTGTCTGTGTTTGTGTAGAATTAGTGTTATTTTTTCCTTTAAATGCTTGATAGATTTTATAAGTAAAATCATTTGGGACTTCGCTTTCCTATGTGGAGAGATTTTCGTGTATTAATTTCTTTACTTGATATACATCTATTCAGAGTTACTGAATAAAAACTGAAGTTTTTTTATAAGTCCATTTCAGTAATTTGTGTCCTTCTATGAATTTGTCTATTAATTTGTCAATCAGATTCATTTAAATAATCTAAACTTTTAGCATAATGTTTTTTATAATATTCCCTTATAACTATTTTAATCTCTTTATGGCCTATGTTAATGTGCTCTTTCATTCTTGATTTTGGAAATTTCTGTCTGCTTCTACCTTTCCTTGGTCAGGCTAGGTAGAGATTTATCAATTTTGTTATTTATTTATTTATTTATTTATTTATTTATTTATTTATTTGTATTTTTTTTATTGGAGTTCAATTTGCCAACATATAGTATAACACCCAGTGCTTATCCCAATAAGTGCCCTCCTTAGTGCCCATCACCCAGTCACCCCATCCCCCTGCCCACCTCCCCTTCCACTGCCCCTTGTTCGTTTCCCAGAGTTAGAAGTCTCTCATGTTCTCTCACCCTCACTGATATTTCCCACTCATTTTCTCTCCTTTACCGTATAATCCCTTTCACTATTTTTTATATTTCCCAAATGAATTAGACCATATAATATTTGTACTTCTCCGATTGACTTACTTCACTCAACATAACACCCTCCAGTTCCATCCATGTGGAAACAAATGGTGGTTATTTGTCATTTCTAATGGCTGAGGAATATTCCACTGTATACATAGACCACATCTTCTTTATCCATTCGTCTTTCGATGGACACCGAGGCTCCTTCCACAGTGTGGCTATTGTGGACATTGCTGCTAGAAACATTGGGGTGCAGGTGTCCTGCCGTTTCACTGCATCTGTATCTTTGGGGTAAATCCCCAGCAGTGCAATTGCTGGGTCGTAGGGCAGATCTATTTTTAACTCTTTGAGGAACCTCCGCACAGTTTTCCAGAGTGGCTGCACCAGGTCACATTCCCACCAACAGTGCAAGAGGGTTCCCCTTTCTCCACATCCTCGCCTACATGTATTGTTTCTTGTCTTGTTAATTTTCCCCATTCTCACTGGTGTGAGGTGGGATTTCATTGTGGTTTTGATTTGTACTTCCCTGATGGCCAGTGATGCGGAGCATTTTCTCATGTGCTTGTTGGCCATGTCTACGTCTTCCTCTGTGAAATTTCTGTTCATGTCTTTTGCCCATTTCATGGTTGGATTGTTTCCTGGGTGTTGGGTTTAATAAGTTCTTTCTAGATCTTGGATACTAGCCCTTTATCTGATATGTCATTTGCAAATATCTTCTCCCATTCTGTAGGTTGTTTTTTAGTTTTGTTGACTGTTTCTTTTGCTGCGCAGAAGCTTTTTATCTTGATTAAGTCCCAATAACTCATTTTTGCTTTTGTTTCCCTTGCCTTCTTAGATGTATCTTCCAAGTTGCTGTGGCCAAGTTCAAAAAGGATGTTGCCTGTGTTCTCCTTTAGGATTTTGATGGATTCTTGTCTCACATTTAGATCTTTCATCCATTTTGAGTTTATCTTTGTGTCTGGTGTAAGAGAATGGTCTAGTTTCATTCTTCTGCATGTGGCTGAAATGCAGCCAATTTTCGCAGCACCATTTATTGAAGAGACTGTCCTTTTTCCAGTGGATAGTCTTTCCTGCTTTGTCAAATATTAGTTGACCCTAGTTTGTTGTTTATAAAGAACCAAATTTTAATGTAATTGAAATTCTTTACTGCTTTGCATTTTCTCTTTTACTTATTCCCATCCATTTTTTATTATTTAATTCCTTCTACTCCCTTTGAATTTGATTTGCTCTTCTTTTCTTAGCTTATTATGATAGAAACTTAGATTACTGACTTTAGATATTTCTTCTTTTTTAATAGAAGCACTTATATCTATAAGCTCCCCTTCTAAACACTATTTTAGCTGTGTTCCATAACTTAGATAATGTTTGTTCTCATTTTTTTAATTAATTCACAATACTTTCAAACTTCTCTTGTGATTTTTTTTCTGACTTATGGATTATTTAAGAGCATGCTGTTAAATTTTTAAATATTTGAGGATTTTCCAGATTTTTTTGTTACTGATTTTTAATTTAGGTCCATTAGAATCAAAGAATATAATTTGTATCACATCAGTCCTATCAAATTCAATATTATTTGTTTTATGAACTTAGCCTAAGATCTATACTGGGAAATTTTCTGTATACACCTAAAAAGATGTGCACCCTGCAGTTAATGATAGTGTGCTTATGTAGGTCAACTAGTTCAAGTTGGTTGTTATTGTTCAAATCTTCCTTACTGATTTTCTTTCCCATTCTATCAATCATGGAGATAGAAGTATTTGAATCTCCAACTGTAATTATTGATTTGTCTATTTCTACTATTATCTTGTCAGTTTTTGTTGTTTGTATTTTGTGGTTTGGTTGTGAGGAGTTTCACATTTATAATTCTGATATCTCCTTGTTTCCCTCTTATCATTACTACGATTACTATCATTACTGCTATCATTACCTTTTTCTCTCTAAGAATATTCCTTGTCTTAAAGTCTATTTTGTCTGATATTAGTACAGCCATTCCAGCTCTCTATGATTACTGTTTGCATGGTATATCTAAAAGTGTCTCTTATAGCATAAACCTGCTATACTTTACTTTTTCTTTCTCTGTTGTTGGGCATTTATGTTACACATTGTTCTACAGATAATTATCCTCCAGATGTTCAATTTTTTTTAGAATAAGAAATTATTTTAGTTACCATCCCTCAAACAAGAAATATTTCAAACTTTTTTCATGATTATATGGACATAATCGTTATGATTATATGATATGCTTTGTACTTACAATTTAACACAATCCTTAAAACAATCCAGTCATATAGAAATGTTAGTCTTTTTCCAGGTGAATAACCTGAGGATCATAGAGATGAAATAAGTGACTCAGCCATATAAAACAAGCATTCAGTGAAGGAGTCCATTCTGTTAGACTCCATATGATACAATAAAGTTTTCCTTTTTTTTTTTCCATAAAGTTTTTCTTCAACCCCTTCCCTCTCTTCCATCTGGCCAGGTTCCCCTCACTCACAATGTTTTCTCCTAACATTCCCCATGTCCTTTTCAGGTACAAGGTAGTTCAGAACAAGTTATCTGTCTTTTTTTTTTTTTTTTTGTCAGAGCCAGAGACCATGGTAAACTCATTCAAAGTTGTTCATAATTGATGATGGGCTGCTTTATATAAGAATATGACCAAGAATGGGAATTTTCTCCCATTCTTATTTTATCTTATTCTCTTACATTATCTCTAATTGCTGTGGTGGCAGATTAGGAAGAGCAACACAAGATGAGGACTGAAGAGAAGGGAGCTGTTTTTGCCGTTGCTGTTAACGTGCTCTGTGTGTGTGTATTGTGGTGGCAGTCTCCTAAGTATTCTCAACCAGATCTCCCCAAAGTGTCTGATCCTGTCTGTTTTGGCTGAGAAGGAATATCCTTTTCGGATATGAATTAACATCCCTCACATAACATTTTACAACAGTTTCTAGAAAAAGAACTAAAACTGATATGGAGATTATATAAAGAATTAGAAAATAGATTGATGGTGGTAACATTCTTGTGTGAGTAATTGGAGAAAATGGGGAAGGCAAAGAGGAATTTTGTCAGAATTGGGATTTATATATATAATATTAATATATAATAATACAAGTATACATAATCATATATATATAGATATAACTCCTGTTTTATGCCAGAATAGCAATCACCTACCTACCTCTTCAGCATGAAATACCTCACTCAGCAATGATTTCCTTCAATGAATCCAAATGTTATTGTATCACCAAAGAGTTAAAGTGATATTTGCCTTTTCTGTGCCAATAGAAAGAAACACACAAGGAAAAGATTGAGTTTTAAACTTAGCATATTTGAAATACTTAGGAATTTCATAAATGTTACAATTTTAGATATATACAGTGTGACTTCATTTTAATAATTTCCCAGAGCTACCATCCTTTTTGATCTTTTACAGGGATTTAATTTTGATCTTTTAGAAATGTTCTTTTCTCCTGAAAAGAAAAATCTGTCATGGAAACAGTAGCAAATGTAAAAAAGCAAATTTCTCAAACTAGTTATAATTCTCAAGTTCTGTCCTTCCCTCTTGTAGTGGTGGGCCCTAGAGCAGAGCGCAGGGTAAAGGGAGTGTTTACAGCAGGACGATCCATCTAAAAAAAGAGTTCTGCACATTTCAAATCTGTGTATTTTACCAGGTTTATGCGTTATGGTGAAAGACAAACAAGATATAGGTCAGAGTAAGAGCCAGAGGCCACCAGGCCTTTTGGGATTCTTATATGGGATATGATGGGTAAATGTGTAATACGTGTGCATATATGTACACTTCTTTTTTTTTTTTAACTGAAAAGTCTTGTGAATGTTAAAAGTCTTAATAGCCAAACCTGAGTAACCTATAGTAATGCCTATCCTTTCCATTCCATACCAAAGAAATTCTATTTACTCTGGGCCCAGAAAAACCTGTTTTCTTTTTGCCTTTTTCCATCTCCATGCTCTTTTCACACCTGGCTATTTGGTTCCTGGCTATCTCACATGGTTCATTTGGAGAGATGTGTGTGGCCAGGGCAGGTCAAGAGCAGAGATACAGTGGGCATTTTCTGTATATCAATTTTTCTGCCTCTCCTTCTCACCCTAGGGCTATGTTTCTGGGCATGTAAAATGTATCAGCTTTTATTCCAATTTCTCAAACCTAAATGGAAAATTTGAGTATTTTCAAGATATCTAGAGGGCTACCTAAGGAAGTCAGAAGTAAAACTGACCCGAGGTCTCAATCCCTATTTTAATGCTCTCTAGAATAATAAAATGTTACCTAGATGATCTTCTGGACCAGCCTATTAATTTTGCCATTGAAACAACTGAACACCAGAAGGGCTGAGAAGCTTTGTCAGGTCTCACAGCTGATCCCTGCCCAGCTGGAACTTGGATTTGCTTCTTTGGCTACCCAGGCCAACATTCTTTCCACTCAGCCTTGCCACTTCCTTGATGGATGCTTGCAGGAGAAGGTTCTGATGAAAACAATCTTAAAATTTTACAGTGGTTGTGTAAAATATTCTCTTTAGCATCATACAGCTTTATGACTTAGACCTTGTACACAAATGTTATTACTTATTATTCATTTATTTTTATCTTCATTTTAGACATCAGAGAACTGAGGTGCTGAGTTGCAGCAGCCCCCACAGAATCTCAAAAATACATCCAAGACCACTCTTCACAGGACAAGTGTGCAATACAGGCTTCCTATAGAGGAATGTGGCTCAAGGAAGAAGGGTCACTGCTCATTCACATAGAGCCCAAGGGAATGGCACCTCTTTGGACAGTCCAATTCCCCCAAATAAACCAAGATTTAGACTGCTGAAGGCATTCGTAGGCGATGGTGCTAAGGCTGCTTGAGACTAACACCACACTTTGATCATTCAGTCAAATCAAAAAGCATTTATTAAGCATCAGTTCAAGGCTCCCTGCAGGGGCTTCTCTTTGTGTCTTTGGCATTCATACTTCTGTGCTTCTCTTATGTGGCTCTTCACCCTTACCCAAAAAAACTCCCTAATACACACGGATCTCACTGCTGATATTATCCTTTTCTGCTTATTTCCAAGACTTTGAATAGAAAGTCAGGACAGAACTTATTCCATTGAAAATCTATGCACCCATCCCTGCTTTCACAGGATTCTGTGACGAGCACCCTAGCCAGTAGTCAAAGCTTACAGGGGTGAAATTTCAACATCTGTTTTCTTCGTTCAGAATGCAGACTAAATATTTTAGAAGGGTTTTTAGGGAAGCAATTTACAGCCAGTAATTGGAAGTGCAGTGTTTTTGCAAGACCAATGTCTCAGATTACAGGTCTATGATTTGCCTAAAAATAACTCATTTATTTTAGGCTTGGATTTTGAAAAGGGGAAAAATTAAGTCTTAGGATGATTTTCTTCAAATTTCCCATCGCATTCTTTACATCAGAAAAGGAGATGTGGGAAGGCAAGATGGAGTTTCTAGGAGGAGAAATCCAACACTGTTTTTCCTTGGTTCATTTATGAGACTACATTTTCCTAGCTATGTACACTATTTCCAGTTTATGACTCACTCAAACAATTTACTATATTTAAAATTACATTAAATTCTCTTTACACTGCTTAGGTCAAATATTCATACTATGTATACAGTTGGAAATTCTTCCTCATAGATCCAGTGCATGGTATGGATGTATTTGTGTCCTTGTTGCCATGGTAACTAGGAAAGGTTAAAGCCAAAGGCTCAGAAAACAGAGTGGCTGAACAATAAAATATCATAAATATGTGTGTGCTTCTTAAAATACTCTTCTCACATATGGATTTAAAAATTTTAGAACCACTGCCTTGAAGTTAATTTTCCATTTCTAGCATAAACATTATTATCTAAAAAGAATATTCTCAAAACAATCTCAACTCACTCCTTTTCTCTCTAAACTGTAATATAATGGCCATTTATTTCAAAAGATGGACTAAGTAAAACATGAGCAGTGATTTGGTTTTTCAAATATGGATGAGACATGCCAATGAAAATGGAGGTCAATAAAGTTGTTTTCTGGTTGAAACACGCTGTCTTTTACAAATCGCCCCTTTATATACACCTATATAGGGATAATAAAATATTTTCCTCATTTAAGAACTGGTAAACAAACATGGGCAACACTTGGAAGCCCCAAGATATTAAACATGGATCATCTGTACAAAGTTTCAAACCCTTGGTCCTTGACTAATCCTTTTTATTTCCTCATACATTTTAACTCTCCTGTGAGATGAATTTTAAGGGTTTATCCCCAAAGATTAATGCTCAACAAGAGTAGAGAATGTAATTCCTTAAATAAGAGTAGAGAATATAATTCCTGTAAGGCCAAGAGCCATTGCAGCAATGGGTAAGAGAGCATATTTTATATCTTTCCCACTTACATTTCCAAGTACAGAGGGAAGCTGGTTGAAAGACCTTCCCTGATTAATTTTCTTGTCCACATTGCCCACTTTATAAGGATATCAGAAAGAATATTAATATGTTCCTCAGTCCATAATCCCTCACTTAATTTTTTAAAAGATTTTATTTATTTATTCATGATAGATAGAGAGAGAGAGGCAGAGACACAGGCAGAGGGAGAAGCAGGCTCCATGCTGGGAGCCTGAAGAGGGGGACTCGATCCCAGGGGCTGGATCCCAGGGGCTCAATCCCAGGGGCTCCAGGATCACACCCTGGGCCAAAGGCAGGTGCTAAACCGCTGAGCCACCCACCCAGGGTTCCCCATAATCCCTCACTTAATTTTTAACCTCCAATCTAGCACCTAAGTTCCTCACAATCTTTTCTTTATTTCAAGATAGTTCAATGTAGGGAGAATAATAAAAATAAAATTATATCAAAACACCTCATCATTTTTTTCCTACCTCTGAATAACATCTCATATTTAATGTCTAAGAATCAAAGATATCTCAAACTCAATAATCTGACCGTTCTGCCATCTGCTGGAGAAATAGGGAAGTAGTGAAGTTAAGTAATGAACCCAGAGTGACTTCACTGAATCCATAAACACATTAGTCAACAAATGTTTATGGGGTTATTATTATTATTCATCATGTTTAGTCAAATAGTACACATCTAGGCACTTGGCACCATTAAGGACCATACTCTTAGAATTAGCCAAACCTAGTCCCTGTCCTCAGAAGGGCTGTGAATTATTGCATAATTAATAGCTCTCCTACAGAATAGTCATTTTCCAGCAATCGATTCAACATACAGGACAAGGCAGGGACCTTTTAAGACCATGAGGTTACCACTTAGTTGGTTTTAGTAGCAATTTGCTTTATAATGATATTCTGACCCTAAGACGCTTGAGCTTTTCTGAGCATTTTCTAAAGAGAAAAAAGAGGATAGGAGGGTGAGGGAAAAGAAACTGTCTTATGCCTTACGAAGCCAAAAATAAAGTTTTGGGAACATTTTTTTTCAGTTAACTGCTTAAGAGTGCCTAAAACATCTTGATATGAGAAAAAATAACATCTTTATAATCTGTCTGGATTTTTATCCATTCCTAATTTATAGCCTATCGAGAGTAGGAATGTGATAGTAAAGATGTGATAGTAATCATGCTAACTGCCACAGATTTGAGGAAAGTGACAGCCTCCTCAAATTAGCTTGAACAAAATGATGCTACAAGCCTATTGAATTGGCCATATATAGCCAAATCTGAATTCCCTTCTTCTTGCCAAAACCTACAGAGAAGAGGCAGCCATAAACCATGTAGGAGATACTGTGGTTGTTATTAAATATCATGTACATTTCAAGGAAACATGACTTTTTATGCCAGTGGATTCTGGTTGAAAGTACTTGATACAGAAGGACCATGCTGTTTTATGTTGAAAGGGGCTATCGGCTTGCCCTATTGCCATATGCGCTTTGGTTTTTAAAGGACATAAAAATCTAAGAAAAGCCCTTCATAGTGTTCCAGAATCATTACTATGGCACAGAGAAAAAGTAGTGCCAACATATGTAACCAACATATTCAACTCTAACAGGGCCCTAGACTGAGATGTGGAGAGCTCCCATCCCTACTTCCTGCCATCTCCATTCAAATCTTCTTGCCCAAATCTAGGATGAACTGTCTGCCAGAAATAATCCTCATATTAAAGAAAGGATAGAAGCACCATCTTGAACATCCTTGATTGCAATCATCAATGGGTACATTTTGAATAGACAACTGCATGCGTGATGTTTTTCTAAATAAAATGAGAATTTCTACAGTCTAACAATAGGCTTTAAAAATATGCCCTCTGGGGTATTTGTAGCTGCTTCTCCACTCCAACTTTCCCCCCAAAATTCTGATCTGCTGCAGCAACCTGAAAGATCAATGCAGTTTCACAATTGACTCTTACAAATTCTAACTCTTATAAATTCCACGAGGACTCACTGGACATTCTGCCCACACAGGGAGGATGAGGAGGAACCAGCAATCACCAGAAGTCAGTATAGGCTCTTTAATATCAAGCAATGTCAGTCTAAACTCATTGTCCATTGAAATTGTTCCTACAGTGTAATTGCTGTGTACCTTAGTGACAGTAAAACATCCTGAAACTTTCTTCATGACAAAAAAAGGTGAAAAATGAGCTGAATCTAGATATATTTGGACTAATACACATTGAGAGATACATACAAAAAGAAGGATGTTTCTGGAATAAAGCTAAAATATCTGTCCTTTCTTACATTTTAATTAAAACTTGAGAAATAGAGAAGGTATGTCTTTGAGTTTGTCCAGTAAACATTTAACTGAGTATGCTCAGGACACCAGGCCATATGCTAGGATTTGGAGACAGCACTGGAGATTATGTGGAGAAAGCCTGACCTCTGGGAGCTTAGAGTCATACTCATTAATTATACTGATGATAGAAAGCCTGGAGACTAAAGACTGGACAAAAGAATCACAAGCAAACACCATGCAAACATTCATTGGGCTAAATTTTAGCAGGGATATATGTGAAGTTCTCAACTAAGACCAAAAAATATAACAATGTAGCAATACCACAGAATAGAAAGATATGGCTTTCTGTTTCATTAAAAGGACTCAATGGTTTTAGATAACCAATACAGGATAATGATATAATGTAGTTCCCCCAAAGCCTGTGCAGTGTTGGGGTGCATCATATGCATATAGGGATCTAGATAAAATTGGCAACCATCCTTTCCATTCTGTGTTGTGTCTACTGATACCAGAGTATTGTACTGTGCACTGGACACTACATATTAGTTGAGTCATAGACAAACAAGAGATCCATTGATGAACTAGAAACTATTGACCAGGAAATGTTATTAGTGCCTACTTTGTTTAAGTCACTGAGTTCTAGAGATTAATGACGGATAAGATATGGAGATGAATGTTCAATGAAAACAAGATAAACAGTTGATAACTCTACATACTGATAAGTACTACTTTAAAATCCACCCAACCATGTCCCATGAAGCACAATGGAAGGCAACTAGAGACAGGCTGTCTAGAGTGGAAAGATGAAAGAGACATGCAAATGTATTACTAAAATATAAGAAGAATTTTCTTTTTTTTAATAATAAACTTATTTTTTATTGGTGTTCAATTTGCCAACATACAGAATAACACCCAGAATAATGCTCATCCTGTCAAGTGCCCCCCTCAGTGCCCGTCACCCATTCACCCCCACCCCCCACCCTCCTCCCCTTCCACCACCCCTAGTTCGTTTCCCAGAGCTAGGAGTCTTAATGTTCTGTCTCCCTTTCTGATATTTCCTACCCATTTCTTCTCCCTTCCCTTCTATTCCCTTTCACTATTATTTATATTCCCCAAATGAATGAGACCATATAATGTTTGTCCTTCTCCGATTGACTTATTTCACTCAACATAATATCCTCCAGTTCCATCCACGTTGAAGCAAATGGTGGGTTATTTTAAGACGAATTTTCTATAGGAGACACAGTATTCTGTAAGGACCTGGAGAATAGAACCACGATGGCCAGTGAGAGACATGAAGACAGAATCAACTCAACATTAAGATCAAACTTCCTATAAATCTGGCCACTACAAAGAAGACAGTCTCCATCAAAAGAAGAAATGTTATTTACCAACCCACTTACCAAAGCGGAAGCTTCAAAATCCTGGAGGTCCATGGCTAAAGGGTTCAACCTCTGTGTCCCTGGGACTTTGTGGGTGCCTCTGTTATCACTTCTCACTCAGCCCACCTCTCCAATCCTTGAATTAACTTCATTGAAGTTAATTTCACTGAAACTACCCTCTCTAGTCTCCAGCTTCTATTCAGCTTCTCCTCATTTTTACCTGGTTCCTTAAGAAACATTCAGCTGCAAGTGACAAGAAACTAACTCAAGTTTTCTCTAGCATAACAGAATCTACTGGTATGTGTAACTGGACAATCCATTGCTATACTGACTTCAGACACAGCTGGATCTCTGGCCTAGATTCTAGGGGCTCAAACAATGTCAACAAATCTTTTTCCCCATCATTTAGTGCATTTTCCTTTAATTATTGGCCTAATGATCAGAAAGCCCTCTCCATGTAGCAGGAAAGATGGCCTCTGGAATCCAAAAGCTACATCCTTTCATCTTGAGGAAAAAAAGAAAGAAAAATAATCCTATGTTGAGGGGTCCATATGTGAAGTTTCAGGGGAGGAATCTGATTGGTGTTGCTTGGATTATGTATAACCCCTGGACCAATCATGGTGAACAGTGATAGGGCACTAAAATAGGCTGAGTTTTGGTCATATATCCACTTCTTCTGTGAGGGTGGGCCAGGGCCTGAGGGCAAGGCACTTTTCTTCCAAAAGGCAGACGCTAGACAAACGCAACAGATACCTTCTATGTCTCGCTATTTCAGTAACTTCCTAAATGCTCTATGTTTCCCCCAGTTCATGCTTTTCTTTTCTGGAAAAATAGTTTTCCAAAATGGCAATTATAATTCTCTGTCTTCTCTTCCTAAAACCTTAGATAGCTCCTATTTGCCTGCAAGATAAAGTCACAACTTATTAGAATTTGTACTCTATCTACCTCTCAGTCTTATTTATCCCTCACTGCTCTCGTGGCCAAAGCTCTCAACATTCTGAGTTGCTTACAATTCCCTGAACATCCAAGATCGTTCTATGCCTTCAACTTGTTTCTCACCTTCTACTTCACTCTCTTAATCCCACTAATTTCCTTTCAAAGTTAACCCAAGCATCATCTCATCTTCCAGCCTGTCCTGCTCTCCCTCAGGTAGATTTATCCATTTGGGCTGTGTGAACACCTCTGTCTCTAGCTTATGTATCCCCTTATGTGCCATCTCTCTGTCTAATAGCCTGGGAGTTCCTAGAGGGCAGGGGTTGAACCTTATTCATCCTGTGTTTCTGGTAGTTTCCTGGCAGATAACAGGCACCTAAAAACAGTTTTAAGAGAGAGCAAAGGGGAGAGAGGGAAGGGAAGGAAAAAGATTCCTGAGGGCCTTTCTTTTCCTCCTAGATAAAAAATAAATGTTGAGAATTATATTCTGGGTAAAAGGCCTGTCTTGGTGGTCTAAGTCAAAGTAATGAGTAATAGAATTTCAGGCTGAGTCATGGTGGAAGGTAGATGCAGGGAACATGGGAAGAAGGGAAAAAACGGTCTTCATAATGTCTTTTTTTGTGTGTGAACCAGGTGGACCAGCCACTCGCCCACCCATGCAAAGTGTGAGCCTGGCCACAGGCATGTGAAGCATCATCTTCAGTGATGTGCTGTGGCCACTCTGTTTCTGGCTCACTTCCAACTGGGCAAGCATGTGAAGAAATGAAAGTGAATAGAGAATGTAAAAGGTGACCTAATTCTCTGCTGAAAGCATTTCCAATCATAGGTCTGGATGTATTTTAATTATACCTGGACACAGGAGCCCTCACCCAGACATAACTGAAGTCCCGCGTGGACTGTCACTGTGGCTGTAAAGATTTGTCTAAGCTTGTGGTTATCTCAAGAGCCTGACATCACACTGATCATTAAGCAACAGTGTGGAGGCGCAGCTGGGCGTTTCCATGGCAACCTGCACTGGGTTCGCCTGCAGTGCTTGGTAACAAGAGCATTTTATTATGGGTCATTAAGGGCAAAAGGCTTCATTTACATTATTTCCTGTAAAATCCTATTATTTCAGGTGTTACACTCCATCTCCATCGATGCAGCTCTTCCAGAAGAAATCATAAATGCGGATTATTAAGTAGAGAAACAATAACAAGCTTTAGATAAACTGTAAACCACATTGTTCAATAGATGAGAAAAGCATTTCACAATAGGGATGTGGGCTAAAGAGGCACCCAGCATTCTCTGAAGGCAGAGAATTCCTGTTTGGTTTTTTTTGTTGTTGTTGTTGTTGTTGTTGTTTTGAGAATTCTTATTCTGAAAAGTGAACCATCTTTCTTTTTATCATCTGTGCCCCAGGTCTGAGTCATATTTTAAAACTGGTAGATAAGGATTCTTAAGGATACTAAATAAGTATTGACAAATCTGGCTCTGCTGTTTTATACTTTAAATATTATTTTTTTGCGGTAACAACACTTAATACGAGATCAACCTTCGTAACAAATGTTTAAATGTATAGTATGGTAATGTAAGGCACAATGTTATACAGCTCTCTAGAGCTTATTCATTTTGCTTCAGTGAAACTTTATGCTTGCTGATTAGCAACACCCCACTTCCCCCTCCACCTGCCCCTGGCAACCACCATTCCACTCTTTGATTCTGCAAATTTGACTATTTTAGATACTTCACATTAGTGAAGTCATGCAGTATTTGTCTTCCCGTGACTTGGCCGGTTTCTTATCCTCACCAGGTACTGAGTCTTCAGTGTCTTATATTCCAGAGTAGCCTTTCTTTCCCAGCTCTGCCAAATCCAGGAAATGGTAGCTTCTGTCTGTGATCAAGTACTTAACACCCTCTCCCTTGTGTATCTGTGCTTGGGAGTAAGGAAATTAGGCCTTCAAGCTGACCCAGCATCTTTCTAATAGCCCAGGCCCCTGGCCAGCATTTTAGGCTGACTTGGAGCTGATGGACAGTGATTGCCTTGGAGCTGTGATAACACCAAGTCAGCTTGAAGACAAGACCCTAAAAGGGCATTCATTCACTCTCAGCTCCACCTGCTGCCTATAATTAAGGATATCAATTCTACAGAAGCAATATCACAAATGCCACTGAATATGCTCTAGCTTCCAAATCCCTGTGACCTAACAATAGTTAATTTAGCCTCTTCTGAATGGTCACAAGTTCTCTTATGATCAAAAAGACTCTGGGGGGTCTTGTATCCCAGAATGACAGCTGAGATGTAGAGATAAACAACAAAGGGTCTAATCCTTACATTTCCTGAGTTAATTTAGTATGGTCAGGAATACATAAAATGCTTTCCTGTTCAGAAACCCGCTTGCCTAAATGAGTGGAACAATGAGCATGTCATTGAATTAGTTCACGATTTCACTGGCATTTTACACCACCCTCCAAGGATGGCGGTAATCAACTTCAGATGACCCAAAGTGGAGCTTTGGCAGAGAATGGCTAATTGTCAATGGCTCACTTATAGAGAATAGCCAGATCATATTCAAAAAACAAAATACAAAACTATTCCTCTCTCAATGTCCACCAGAACTATTAAAACTAGAAAAAGTAATTTTTTTGTGTGTCAAATTCCACCTCCTAACTGTAGAATTAAGGAATCCTTATTCTGAACAGTATGAACTCTTCTTAGAGTTAAATGATACAAGGTAGGAGACAGGTGAATGAAGACAATCTGATGAATGTTCTGGGATGTATTTCCTGATGTAACAGAAGGACTATGGAGGTAAATTCAGCGCAGGCTTCCTGTCGAGCTGTGTGAGCCAATACACAGGACCTCCCATATACTTTCAAGCCCAGAAGATACTCTTTGTGGGTTATGATGGAGAGATTATTTTACAAGTTCCTTTTTTTGCCCCAGAAAAGAGGATCAGGTTAGCTTGGATTTGGAAAATGAGGTTATACTGCAGATAAACGATAGTGGACATGTAAACACATGGTGTATGTGGAACAGAGGTGAATATCAGGTTTAACTGGTGCTTTTATACCAGTGATTACCTGCTACTAAAAGAGTTGGGGTTATGTGAGTTATCAAATAACCCTTTAAGAGGATTCTAATTCAGGAAGTGCCTTATATGGGGAGGTGAATCTTCCAGCTCCCTAAATCAATAAGCATATAATTAATTAGAGTTAAAGGGAAGCAAAGTTCTGAGGACAGGGGTTTCAAAGCAACTCCCAACAGCTGGATTAAAAGATTGGTGTAACCACAAATTATTGTCCCAAGTCCCTTCCCTCACCTCCGGTATATGTACAGTTAACTTTCATAAAGGGTTTCCAAGTGAAGAACAGCATTCCTTGGATAAAGATAACTGAATAAGAATGATACTTATAGGGGATCCCTGGGTGGCTCAGCGGTTTGGTGCCGGCCTTTGGCCCAGGGCGTGATCCTGGAGACCCGGGATCGAGTCCCACATCGGGCTCCCTGCGTGGAGCCTGCTTCTCCCTCTGCCTGTGTCTCTGCCTCTCTCTCTCTCTATGTCTATCATGAATAAATAAATAAAATATTTAAAAAAATAAATAAAAAAAATGATATTATAGATAAAATTAACCCTTTGTAAACTACATTTTAAATTTCCTTTATCTAGGATACATGGTATACTTTTTGTATGGACTGCTAAAATAAAATTTGTATGTTTAAATATTATAAACAGAACAGAACATATACAAAGCAGATTGGAGGAATATAGATATTTTAGACACAATAATGACAAACATAAAAGGAGAGAAAAAATTTTAAATAAAACTCAATTCAATAAAATGAAAAGGTTTTTTTAAAATTTAGTGGTGGTGTTTACTTCTAAATGTGCTGTTCCATTGTGAACTCTTGGTTTCGGAATTGTAAAAAAAAAAATAGTTGTAGTGATATGCTTTACTGAAAATAACAATGGATTAATATTATAATAGTTTGAGCAAGGTGAGCTAATCTAATTAACTTGTCTATTATGTCCTAAAATATTAAAAATTAAAATAATCCTGCTCTGAATTAAAGGGCTGAGCTGCCTGTGGACACGTATCTGAGAAGATTCATCTCTTTCACTTACTTCTCTTACAATTAGTTCTGAAGAATATCATTATGACCACTTTGCCAGGTCTGTCTATCCTCAGTTTCTGAAGAAATAATCACCTCATCCAGACATGAAAGGCCGTCATATTGCCATTTGGCAGTACTGGACCTATGAAAAACTAAAAAGTGCTATTGAAAATGAAAGGCCCTATTATTTCAATTTTTTGGCAGGGGCAGTTACTTGAATGATCTTCCATTCCTTTTTTTAATGTTATAGCCATTTGTGTATGTAATTTTTTAAAAATTTAATTAAAGTGTAGTTGACATATTAGTGGCAGATGTGCAACATAGTGATACCATAATTATATACATTACAAAATGCTCTGCCACCATACTAAGTTATAATATTATTGACTATATTCCCTATGCTATACTTTTCATCCCCATGATTTATTTATTTTATAACTTAATCCCCTTCCAATCTTGGATTGGATGAAATGGTCAAAACAGTATACTTATAAACATCTTTATAGGCTAACTGGGAACAATTATCTTCAATGTTGATTAACAAAGAGATCTATAATTAAAATTCTGAGAGCTATCTATGCAGAGGAACAATTTTATATTGTTCATATAGAGCCTGAGTCTCAAGAGGTTTAAGGACCTCACAAATATATCTAATGATTTTCTGCAGCATCTTAATAAGGTAGTAGGAAGCTGGCATTCTGGCTCCGTAGCACAGAGGATGCTAAGCCATAGTAGTAGGTGTTGCATTTATACTGATAATCCACTGGGTGGGTCATATTTCATTTTTAATTTTATTTTTTATAAATTTTATTTCATTTTTAAGGACCTCAGATTCACAGAACTGAATTGCTTATGCTCATTAGTCCAAAGCCCACTATTAGCATCCATCCGAAGAAAGTCCTTGATTTGCCCTATTACTTTTCCCTTCATCTCTATTTTCAATCCCATCCCCCTTCCTACTCTCCTAGAAAAATATATAAAAATATGTGCTGTATTAAGAATACCCAATGGAAAAAGAGATAGTCTCTTTCACAAATGGTATTGGGAAAATTGGACAGCTACATGCAAAAAAATGAAACTGGACCACTTTCTTATATCATACTGAAAAATAAATTTAAAATGGATTAATGACCTAAATGTGAGCCTGAAACTATAAAAATACTAAAAGAGAGCACAGGCACTAATATCTCTGACATTGGCCATAGCAACATTTTTCTAGATATGTCTTCTGAGGCAAGGGAAATAAAAACAAAAACAAACTATTGGGACTACAGAAAAATAAAAAACTCCTTCACAGCAAAGGGAACAATCAATAAAACTAAAAGACAACCTACTAAATGGGAGAAGATATTTGCAAATGACATCTCTGATAATGGGTTAGTATCCAAAATATATAAAGAACTTATACAACTCAACACTCAAAAAACATATAATCCAATTAGAAAATGGGCAGAAGATATTAATAGACATTTCTCCAAAGAAGACATATAGATGTCTGACATTTTAAAAAATGCTCAACATCACTGATCATCAGGGAAATGTAAATCAAAACGACAATGAGATAGCACTTCACACCTGTCAGAATGGCTAAAGTAAAATAAAAAAACACAAGAAACAAGCATTGGCAAGGATGTGGAGGAAAAGAAACCCTTGTACACTGTTGGTAGAAAGGCAAATGGGTATAGCCACTGTGGAAAACAGTATGGAGGTTCCCAAAAATATTAAAAGTAGAACAACTACCCTATGATCCAGTAATCACACTACAGGATATTTACCCAAAGAATACAAAACATTAATTCAAAAGGATACATGTACCCCTATGTTTATAGCAGCATTATTCACAATAGCCAAATTATGGAAGTAGCCCAAGTGTCCATTGATAAATGAATGGATAAAGAAGATGTAATGTGAAATATATGTATTTTACTCAGCCATAAAAAAAAAGATGAAATGTTGCTATTTGCAACAACATGGATAGAGTTAAAGAGTAGAATGCTAAATGAAATAAGTCAGGCAAAGAAAGACAAATATCATATGATTTCACTCACGTGCGGAATTTAAGAAACAAAACAAATGAGCAAAGGGAGAAAAAAAAGAGAGGCAAACCAAGAAACAGACTCTTAACTATAGAAAACAAACTGGTGATTATTAGGGGGTATGTGGGTGGGGGATGAGTGAAATAGGTGGAATAAACAGTACACTTGACATGACACGCACTTAGTAATGTACAGAATTGAATCACTATATCGTACACCTGAAACTAATAGAACACTGTATGGTAACTATACCGGAATTAAAATTAAAAACTTAAAAAAAAATGTGTCCTTTTGGGTCGACCATCTATAAGCATATGCATTTATGGCCGAGCAATTTTGCCCTGGAAATATACCTCAGAAAAAAAGTTTGTGCACATTCATAAAGAATTACATACTTATTTGTTTATACAGAGTTGTTTGGGAGTAGCAAGGGAATGGAAGCCACCAGTATGTATCACTAAGTGAATACATACATAAAATATGGTTCATAGATATGACTGCATACTATGTAACAGAGGTAATGAATTAAATTCTAATACAGTAGCATGAGAAATGTATTAAACAGAATGATATCTAGGCACAATGTCATCTAGGTAAAATTTTCAGACCACGTGTATAAAACAATGCTAAATATTTCTCAGATACATGTTTATCTCTCATTTTAAGAGAAAACTTATAGTTTATCAAGAATGAAGGGAAGAAAGGAAAGAAAAATGTAAGGGAAAGTAGGGGAAAAACCAGTCAAAGGGTCTATGGATGTAATTTACTAACTTTGTACCAACACAATGCTAAGTTATTATAATCATTATTTTATTTCAAACTTATGAAGTAGATACTGTTGTTCCCCTACTAAAAGTTGAGCCAAATGAAGCTCAAAAAGGCTAAAAATATCACCTAAGAGTTCACTGCAAGAAAGTGGCAGATCCAGTTTACAAAAGCAGATCTGGCCCACTAGTCACCAAGTCAATTTTAAACCACTCACCTCTGAGAGCTGTTTTTGGTAGAGGCAAGATTGTCCATTTTCCTATAGCCAGTTTCCTCTGTTCTATACTCTACAATTTTACACTCTGCTTTCAACTGTTAGTTGTTTTTGTTTCCCAAATTCCTGGAAGTGAATATAAAAAGTAGTAGACAGAAGTTTAATAGACCTTGTTATGCTTCTGACCAAAAAATAAATACACTTGCATCTGATTTATACTTTAATGTCTCAATAATTAGGTTAGCATGAGTTGATATGGAAGAAACCAATAAGCCTAGATACACTGTTAAAATCTAGTTTCTGGACAAGACAATAGAGTGATTCCAGAGTGGTGGCTCATCTGCTATCCTAACATACCTAAAAATCCTACCTGACCATATTATCATCTCTCTTTAAACTTTATAGATTGTTCTTAGGAGATTACTAAGGTTCTGAGAGTGGATGCTGTGTTTCTTAGTAATATAAGCTATTGCATATTTTGTCTTTAAAATATTAAGGAAAATATTAATTAAGCAGAATAATCAATTAAGTTATTTTCTTTGAAGTTTTATGTGATGCTTCCAGGTTGTTAGAAATTAAATTTAACAATGACAAAATCTCTTAGATATTAAAAAGAGGGTGCAAAATGTCAGGTCATACACTCATAGTTGAGTTGGTTCTTTCTATTCTCTATAATTGCCAAATGGAAAAAGCTTTTGGAGAGCTCTAGCAGAGATAACATAAAACCTGCTTCTGATCACTGAAACAACAAGAAAGATGAGAATGGTGACATTGATGACATCACCAAATAATATAATGCTTGAGATTTTTACTTTTCAATTAAGTATGTTCAGTATGCAACCAGAGAAAGAAATAGAAAACTTAATTAGGAAGCCACAATAAAAAGTACTACTTATTGATAATCTTATATGAATGTTCAAAAGCTAGGAGGAAAAAAAAGAGACATGGATGGAACTAGAGGGTTTAATGCCAAGTGAAATAAGTCAGTTAGAGAAAGACATACTATATGATTTCACTCATACGTGGAATTTAAGAAACAAAACATGTACATACATAGGGGAAGGTAAGTAAAAATAAAATAAGATGAAAATAGAGAGGGAGGCAAACCATAAGAGACTCTGAACTCTAGGAAACAATGTGAGGGTTGCTAGAGGGGGGTGGTATAGGGTAACTGGGTGATGGGCATTAAAGAGGACACTCGATGTAATGAGCACTGGGTGTTATACGCATCTGATGAATCACTAGATTCTACCCTGAAACTAATAATACAGTGTATGTTAACTGAATTGAATTTAAATAAAGAATTTAAAAAATCAAATACATATATACATACATAAATAGGATGCCTACTTACCATTAAAAAAAAAAAACCTAGAAAAAAAAAAAAGAAATTTGGGGGCTGAGGTGAGAGAGGACATGAAATGATGTGAAATATTTTATAAATGAATTTTGAGATTCATAGTTCCAGAAATACGAAAGAACTGAATAATAATGAGAGGACATAATTAATATTATCTCTTGAAAATTTACTGATACCTATTTTAAAAATCCTATATTTCCACCAAGAAGAGTCTAATTAAAGAATTCCACATGGACTTCATTTCTTTAGGTAAAAGAATGATTATGTTTTGAGGGTTATGAACCTCTTTTACAATTTTGGCAAAAATTCTGTAACATCTTTTTCCAAAACACACATTGATGCCCATTTTGCATAAAATTCGAAAGGCTAATAAACCTAATACCCAAGAACTTAGACTACAAAGGTCAAATTGATAGGATACATAGCAACTCAGTCTAAATTTCTCCTACAAATTCTTTTTATAAGGTTTTCTTTTCTTTTTTTTTTTTTAGATTTATAAAGTTTTCTAAGAAACAACTTGACATTTACCATCTTTCTGGGTGCACATACAGAATGAAAACCAATCATCTTACTTCAGGCAAGGTCCAAGTTTGACATAATTAGATTTTGTTTATTTTACCGGAGCTGCCACTGAGTTTTGCAAATTGCAGACATCATAATGACACTTCCAGGAACTAGTGCTGAAGGAAACGAGGTATCTGGTTACCAAGAAGGCTAGTGAAGCCTTGCGCTGTGGAAGGAGGCAGTATTATCAGGGGTTCTATCAAACTAATAGAAAGAACTGAGAGTTCATCAAACCTTATAGCTTTTTGAAAAAGTAAGTCTAGATGAGTGCTCCAATAGCATAGTTGACACTCAATTAAAATAGTCTTGCCCAACCCCACGTCTGGTACATCATTAGGGTTTAATGCAATCAGGTCTTGAGAGCAAATAGAAATGTTATTTCCCACGTGCACTGAATCAAATTAAGAACATTCGTAAAGCTATGAAATCCATTCCTTGTGTCTTGGGATGCTCTAATGGGAAGTATTTATCTGTTAGGAAAAGCTTTAGACCCACCTGAATTTTCATCTCTGTTCCTCGGGATGTCACCAAACCAAAGATGCAAATGAGACCTAAGATAACATTAGATTCTGTTCAGTAGGCTCAGACACGACTAATGAAGGATGTAATTTTGTATATTCAGGTTTTTTTTTAGTTGCTACTGTGTGGGTGATACTTAAAGCAGTATGGCAAATGTAAGGTAAAAGATAATGAGAAGCAGGAAGATATTGTGAAGCTTGAATATGAAATCAGAATGACTGGGTTTAGTCCCTGGCTCTGTCATTTGGTAACTATGTCAGCTTGCACAATTTCTCTGGGCCTCAATTTCTTCATAGGTAAAGTGAAGATATATTGTTTATCTGTTAGGGATTTTCTGGGTTTTTGCAGCTGTCGTCACAGCAAGGTATGGTTTTCTCTATATTGCAAATATACTTTAAATTTATTTTTTATATTCATTATAGTGATCAATACATACAATTTTAAAACTCAAATATTACTACGAGGTTTAAAACATTAACTATGAGAAAAGTGGCATTTTTCCCCAGATTCCTGATCCTCAGGGGTAGCCATATTAACCTTATTAAGCCTTATTAATAAGAGTTATTAACTCTTTTAACTGTTTATTTGGTCCTTCAAGTTCACTTTTATAATATGCTTCTATCTATTTTTGGTTGTTTTCCAACATTTTGTTACTACATATTGAATTTCCAAATTAGTATATGAGAATTTACTTCTCCTAAGCCACTCTCAACACACTTACCTTCCTATTCATTCCCCCCAAATAGTCATATCACAATTTGTGATTAAATAAGTATTTAATGCTTATATTGTTATGGCAATAAAAATGTTCAGAGCTGAGCTATGTAATTTAGTATGATTCTATTTTCTTAGGCAACTTTCCCTCTCTCATTTGTTATTATTATGCTTTACATATATATTCCATCTTCTATTTACTTTTTATTAATTCCTTTTCCAAATCTCCACCTGAAATAGCCACTCAACATCATCAGATGCATCAGGTGATATCAGTTTCAGTTTCTCCCTTCCCACAACCTTCCAATAGTCCTTTGTCTTCTGGTTCCAATCTTCACTGTTTTTAGGATCCTTGAGGACTTACCGTCAGGCTGGTAATTCCCTTTGCTTCTCTCAAGGCATGTTTCCAAAATCAAACAATTTCTTTCTTTCTTTCCTTCCTTCCTTCTTTCCTTCGTCCCATCCTCCTTCCTTCCTTCTTTCTTAATAAAGTAGAACACATCAACTTGTTGCTTCCCAAGAAATTGTGTGTAAAAAGTAAATGTTTGAGACAGACTACATCTGAAAATGCTCAATTGAATGTTTGTTTGGGTATACAATCTAGGTCAGAAAATAGTCTCTTGCAGATGAAAAGGCATTGTAATGTCTTCCAGCTTTCAGTGTCATCCTTGAAAGATTGATGCCATTCTAATTCCCAGTCTATCATGTGACCTGGTTTTTCCTCTTGGAAACTTAAATATGTTTTATTGTTCATGAATGTAATGACATTTCAGGATGTTGTGAGTTGTGCTGTCTCTTTCATTTTATCATGCTGCTGTGCATTTGAAGATCCCTTTTGTCCAAATACTCATGTTCCTTACTTCAGGGAAGTTTCTTTCAATTATTTCTGCAATAACTTCCTCCCCTCTGTTTTCCATTTCCTTTTCTAAGATGGTTGGTTTCAGTTTTCCTTTTACCCATCTGATCCCACATTATAAATAAACTTGGTATCTCCACATCCAAATTCCTGGAAAGGTACAACCATACTGACTTCACAAGGATTCCTCAGACTGGCTGGTTGGCCACTGTTAGTCCCAACCCTGAGCTCTCAGTAAGGTTATAAGGATCCAGCTATTCCTAATCATTTACATAACCAAGCAGAACAGAGATTCTTACTCCACCCTCTTTTTTATTTTTTTCCTTCCACTTTCCTTCCTCTTCTCCCTCTTTTTTTCCCCCTTTGTCTTCTTCATCCCTCATAGGGATGACCATTTGATTCTCCTCTTCTTTTACCCCCTTTTTTTTTCTTTCTTAAACTTTACTATCTACCTGTCCTAACCCTACTGGCCATCTGTCCTCATTTCAGTTCTATGGCCTCCCACCTGTCCTCTCTATAGGCTCACCTGTCATATTAGTTATAGCTACAAACCTAGCATTCTGGAACTAGAAGGGCTCCATTTACTGATGAGGAACTGGGCCCAAAGAAGTTGGGCTGATTTGTTAGTGGCAGTAGGACTCCAATGCAAATTTGCTAACTCTGGATTTATTGAACTTCCCATTACATAACAGTTCAGGGAACCTCAACACAAACCTTTAGGCAATGCTCCAATGCATTTTGTAGTACAAATCCCACTGAAAAGATGGATTTTTACATTGTGTTTGAGTTAATAACTAAGTCTTTAAAGAGTAGCCCCTATATATTTCAGAAGTAAAATAAAACAAATAAGAGTTTCTAGTAAATGCTAACATTTATTGAACACTTACTATGTGCCATTCATTTTTCATATGTTATCTTATTTAAGCCATATATTAACTTTATGTAATAGTCTCATAAGCTCTGATTTCAATATGATAAAAGGCAGAGAAATTAATTTCTTGTCATAGAGACATAGGAGGAACTTATTCATAAGTCTGTCTGTTTCTCAAGTCCATGCTGTTAACTAATCTATGGTGCTTCCTGACAAACATTGTTTATGGCATTATTGTAGCCTGCTAGAGAAGCTCAATAATCCAAGAGCATGCACAATTATAAAATAGGCTTCAAAGTATTCATATCCTCTGAGGCCTATTTAGCAATACCTGCTTCTCCCATTTCTTTGTAAATCTTTAGATTCAGGGAGGGACAGATCTCCCCAGGCCCATGTATATCCTTATTCTGAGCCTTCCCATTCTTATGGAAAAAGGTAAATATAGCAAAAGTAGAGTGTTCCAGATTGTTTCCAGTCTGGCTTACTTCTTTTCAGATTAAAAAAAAACATTTGGTGAAGTGATATTTTTAAGGTTATTATAATAATTATATCCAGCAAGCTTCTTAAGGTTTATTTGAAGTGATTTGCATCAGTCCAAGCTCCCGGTCTGCTCTCCAGGTTTTTGTGATTGCTGTTTTGAGCTATAAATCTAGTTTGGCTAATGGAGGATAATAAGCAAAGTGTCCTTGCTTTCTCTCCAATATAACTCAGCTGTATATTACAAAACCTTGATTCTGCCTTTAGACATGTGTTGACCAGCTTGTCAGAATTTCCATTGGCATTGTATATGAGGGTGGGTGGAACTGCTACAATTTAGATGTAAGTGAATTAAAAAAAAAACTTTCAAGTGACTTCAACCCCCTGATTCATTTTCAACTTGGAAAAAATACCATATACATGGTGGTCTATGAGAGCTATACTTTGGCAAGCACAATTTATAATTCATTATCCTTTTTTTTTTGTCAAGGCAATTTTTAAAAAGCTATTTCTGTCCTCTTTCAAATTGACGTCTTTCTTCTTTGACTGCCATATGAGCTTTATGCCTTATTTTCAATATCTTTAGGGTATTTTTTTCTATTGCTTTAAAGTGTAATGAACTATGTATCAGATATTGTAAAATATGTTCTAGCCTTCCAAGCAAGTTAAATCTATCACCTGTTTCATAACAACTAAGGAACCCAGTGAATGTTTTGTTGTAATCTCCACAATAAGAAATAGTACTTTATGTTAATAGGCTCCCAGGGTATTTCAGAGCCAGTTTGGAATCCAGGACAAACAATAGCTTTACTGTCAGCCTTGACACCCCCCACCTTGACACCACCAGGCAAACCACAGGATCTGTGCAGAGTGAGGGTTAGTAAGGTCCCTGAGTATAGTAGGTTGTAAAGTGCCTCCCAATTATATTTGTCTAGAACCTCAGAATGTGACTTTATGTGAAAATAAGGTCTTTGTAGAAGTACTTATTTGAGATCAAGTCATACTGGAATAGACTGGGCACTAAATCCAATGACTGATGTCCTTATAAGAGGAAAGACAGGGACACAGAAACACGGGGAAGAGTCAGGGATTAGAGTGATGCAGCTGCAAACCAAGGATTGCCAGAAACTAGGAAGAGGTAAGGAAGGCCCTTCTCTAGTGCCTTCAGAGAGAACATGACTCCATTAATACCTTGATTTTTAACTTCTTGCCTACAGAACTTTGAAAGAATAAATTTCTATTATTTTAAGTCATCCAGGTTAGGGTAATCTGTTACAACAATTCTAGAAATGAATACAATAAGGAACTCCTGAATGATGATATTGAAAAGGCTTGATCACAAATAAGAGTGTCCAAACACTGGGCAACCCCAGTGGCTCAGCAGTTTAGTGCCACCTTCAGCCCAGGGCGTGATCCTGGAGACCCAGGATCGAGTCCCATGTCGGGTTTCCTGCATGGAGCCTGCTTCTCCCTCTGCCTGTGTCTCTCCCTCTCTCTCTCTCTCTGTTTCTCTCATGAATAAATAAATAGAATCTTTAAAAAAAGACTGTCCAAACACTTAGGATTCCTGGGTATATGCCTTTAAACAACTATGCATGGCTTTGGGTAAGAAGAATGACTAGAGATGTAGCGTACAGTGACCAGAACTGGGATCATCTCACTTCAAGCAAAGGGTGGCTGCTAAGGCAGTGACGAAAACCTAAGGTTGGTCTGAACCTTGGAATGCAGGATTTGAGCTGCAAAGGAAGGAAGAGACTTCACAAATATTCCAGGATGGAAGAACCTCAGCAACCTGTTTATCTTCTCAGCTGCATCAGCACATGTAGGACAGTTGAACCCAGTCTGATAATTTTGTAAATAGTTCAACTACAGTAAGTGGAAAGGCTTTTACTATGAATTACAGGAAGGTGTTCATTGCTGTGGGAAATCCAAGCTCAGGAATGGAGCCAGATTCCACTCCATTTGAGGAGTACCATTTCACACTGGAAAGCACATGGACTTTGGTATTGATGAGACATGTGTCAACATCCTGGCCCCTTCACTTTCTGATTGTAGTATTTTAACAAAATGCTGTGAGCCATGATATCCTCACTTAAAATGGTAATACAATGTATCTACCTTATAAAATAGTTATAAGGATAAACTGAGATAACATATGCGAAACAGGTGGCATACAGCAGGTGCTCATTAAATGTTACTTCAGTCCCTTCTGTTCCTGGAATCCAGGGAACTAAACAATAATTGCTCTCTTCCTTTCTTTCACACTTGGATCCTTAAGAAACTAGACGGGATGTGATTTCTAAAGAAATAATGAGGCTATGTTTGGTTACTTATGCTTGTAGGATAATGAAATTGATATATTGTTTCCCTATTTTATGGTCAAGGATAAATTATTTTTAATAGTCATGCTTAAGAGTTATTTATAAGGGGTGTTTCAGAAGGCAGTGATTTAACTCAGAAGCAGACCTCAATGCCTCTATGGTGAGGAGTTAAATTTCCTTGGCAGCTTTGAGCTCCTCTTCTAGAATTGAAGTGCTGGTAAGGCAAGAAATTACAAACGCTATTCTTGTAAGCAGCTTATTGGTCTAAGACTATGATAGAACAAAGATATCCTAAGGTAAGACAGAAAAGGTAGTAGTTGAAACTTTACTCTTTACTTCTGGAAAATCATAAATTCTTCCCAAATTAGTAACTCCTTGCATAGACTTTTGCAGCCCAAACACTCAAGGCTTTTAGAAAAGAATGGTTTTCAAGTCTGGATTCAACCTAGGACCCAACACCAGAGCGTCTGTCAGGCTCAACCACATAGTGCCTCCCAGTGTCTCTTCTGCATGAGTCTCCTCCTGTCCCTCTCTTGATAACAATGAAATTAGACCAGACCTTTGCCTCTGAATTTTCATGTGTGTGTGGTGGTGGTGTTGTGGTTTTCTTTTTTTTCCAGAGGAGGAGGTTACATTCTGATCCTACAATAATTAAATCAGAAAGGAACAATGGAGGACGTTTGCTTTACTGAATCAGGTGAGATGAATGATTATCAAGTCTGGAATTCAGCTTGCTGGAAAGGGAAAGGGGGGCAGAAGAGTGGGGAAGGATGAGGGAGATGGGAAAGGAGAGAAGGGACAGACAGAGGTGAGGAGCGCAGGCAAAGAAGAAAAAACTATAATACTGAAGAGAGAGAATGTGGAAGGAGCACTTTAGGGGGTTGTTTGGCAAACACAGCTCACCCTTCCTATGCCCTCCCTCGTCGAAACTTGTTACCTCATTTCTTCCTATCTACCACAGAGTGAAATACTGCAAGCAATGACCTCTCAGAGCTTAAATCAGGCCCTGTAATTAGTTCATTATGTGCTTGCTAGAGGCTTCGCTTAGAAGAAATTATGTCCAGGACAATAGCTGACTAACATACAAAATACATACTAAGTATTAGTCACTGTCCTCACAACCACCCCTGAGGAGATAACTATTTTTATTTTTGACTTAGAAAAATGAGGTTTAGAGAGACTAAGAAACTTGCTTAAGGCCTTATAACTAGTAGAACCAGCATTCAAACCCAGCTCAGTGATTCAATACCCCATGCCTTTAACCATCAAGCCACACTGCCAGCCCTAGAATAGAGAAGAGACTGGAATGTTCTCCCTGGGCACAATTCAGTAGCAGTGCATGGGCCTCAGTCCCTGGAAAGAGTGTGGTGAGGGGTTTGCTTGAAGAAGCAACAATGTTTTCTCATTCCTCACGTTTCCTTGGACAAGAGATTTTTACTCACTTTCTTTTATTTATTTGACAGAGAGAGAGAACAAGCAAGTGAAACTGCAGGCAGAGAGTGAGGGAGAAGCAGACTCCCTGCTGAGCAGGGAGCCCAACTCAGGGCTTGATCCCAGGACCCTGGGATCATGACCTGAGCCGAAGACAGATCCTTAACTGACTGACCCACCCAGGCACCCCCTCCACCCACTTTCTAGGAGGGAAAGGGTGGGAGGAGCATCCTTGCTTCTTTCTACCTCCTTCACTGACCTCCTCAGAGGAAGAGGAACAAATTCTCTGACGTGGAAGCGGAGCAAGAAAGAACCCAGTGCATTTGGCCCCACAATTTGATTTCTCCTTCCCTCAGCCTGTTTCCAGTTTACTCACTGGCTCCTCACTTTTGTGGTAAGCTTTCCAGAGCAGTCTCTGTCCCTGGAGGGGAAGTTCTCCAGGATGGTCCTGCTGAGTCAGGAAACAGGAAGGCAAGAATTCCTAATTGTCTGTGGACTGAAGCAAGCCCATTTGGCCACACATGTGGAGCTGTGCTTTGCAGCCATTTTTATCAGTAAGAAAACTGATGGTTTTATCTCCATCTCTCTGGCTCTTCGGTCTCAGTTCCCCACTTCCTTAATTCACAATTACCTCAATTCAAAGTGGGAATATTAATACCACTACGGGATTGGCCTAACAGTTAAATGAGATAAAGTATTTAAGTCTCTTTCCTCCTAGCAAGCATTTAACAATTGCTTCCCTCCCCCCCCCTTTTTTTCCTTCTCTTAGTCACAATCTAACTTTGTTTTCACTATAAATATATTTCTTCCATCTTCTAATCTCTCATTACAAAGATTTAATTCTATTCTTATTATATCTCATAGGTTTTGGCAATAAAACTATATTTGACCAAATAAGAAGTCTTACAGAGTTGGTATCTTCTGTAAATTTGATCTTCACATCTTAAATCTTTGAGCATATTTATCCCATTGGAAGCGTCTGATGTAATTGTTTTTAGCAGCATGTAATTTTTTAATCATGCAATTGGATTATAATAATTAGGCTCTTGAAAGGAGCTGCAAAGTAAAAATTTGAACACATAAAATAATTTAAACCTTTTAGACTTCAAAGTTATTATTTTGGGCTTCATTCTGTGTACCATATTACTTAAAGACAGTGAGAAAGGGCTAAAGTATCTTTAGATTTGAAGCAACTCAGTATCATTTGAATTTTATTATTCAATTCTTTCACATTTGTTCTGATAAGAGAGCTAAAAATCTCAGCCTTCAGAGGCCAGACAATGCTGTTTTCCCAGTGGGTTCATGATTAAATGTCTTCTCATGTAGAAAGAGAGCAAAAACAAACAAGCAAACAACAGATGACAGATGAGAGCTGAACATTTGTCACTGATATGCAGCATGATTCTCTTTTGCTCTATAACTAAAAGTAATAAACTGGTGTGTGACATTGGAGTCAATAAGTAGTTAGCCCCAGCAAGTAGATCTTGGCAGTTCTGCTTTTAGGTCCTGTGCTTAGACCAAGTCAGAAGATACACCTTACAGGGCCCCTTGATCACAGAGCTTACAAAGACTGTACCTCAGGATGTGACCAAGCCTTGAATGGAACTTTATGGAGGAAAATACTCCGTAAGTATTAAGGAGATTTATTAAGACAGATACAGGGAGGGTTCTTCTTGATTCCTTGCTCAGAGCTGGAGCTTAGCTATGCTAACAATGATAGGAAATGATGACGATTCTAGCTGAGCATCACGTAAGGCATTTTTGGGCCCTTTTCTTGGAAATAGATGATGGTGAGGCTACACCTCCCAGCATGAACTTGCTCAGTTTTGAATTCTCTAGTTTTTCTTCACCTTTTGATTTCTTCTTGCATTGATCCCAGATCAAGGAAAAGAGAAATAACAGAAAAACAACTTTATTTCCTTGAATTCTGGAGTGTTGTGCACTCTGAGCCAATGATGGAGAAGAGTCTTGTAGTTAGGTGAGGGAGTCTATCTTTCTGTCCAAAAATCAACCCTATTCTTTAGGAAGAGTCACAAAAGTATGGCCCTTCCCTCTCTCCCACTGATTTGAAAGTTGAGAAAAGCAGAATTAAACAGAAACCGGGAATGGTGATAAAGACCCAAATTCCACCCTCTATAGTCATACCTCCTAGTTTTAAAGGTGAATAATTCCATGTTTACCTATCTTTCCTAAAACGACATAGGGATTATGTCTGCCATAACTTTCAAACCACCACCAGGGTTGAGGATTTGAAACAAAGTAAAGATGCTATTTTCCAATTTTTGGAATAACAAGTTGTGGGTATCTCTAATCCGTAGTGTTTGTAGTATGGTTTACTTATTATATTGTGAAGAAACTCCAACATCTCTTTTTCTTTACTAACTAATGGAAAATACCATTGAGACTGTAGGAAGGTTACCCACTATCGATTTAATGATTGCCTCTGAGATTACTAATGTAACTGACTTGCTGGAACAGTAATGACATTAACAAAGTGCCTACTTGGAACACAGCTTAGCTCACCAGAATCAAACAGGAAGACCTACAAATCCTAGGTAGGTATAGAACTGGTGATACCGTATTTATGAGTCAAATATTTCCAACATTTCAATGGAGCATAATAGAAAAAACATATGCTTTCAACTGAGACAAAGGCTAGCAGGACTTCTGCAACTTTGGCATTTCCCTTCCTTGGGTTTAGCAAGAAAAGGACTGATCTCTAGGACTTCACAGTAGGATGAGGGAAGAAGGGGAATTTGAGGGAGCCACGGTCAATTTCATCTCTGGTCAAAGAGAGATCAGCTTTCTTAGGAAAGAAGGACATGGTTAGACCTCAGATGGGAAGAAAAATTAGGATCTGTGGCAAATTTCATGATATGTACTTATGTCATATTTTTATGCAAAAAACAAGGCGATCAATGAAAAATAATCCAGTCATATCACCTGGGTCATTAGCTAACAGTCCCATTTGCTTCCTGCCCCATTGGAATAGTGGTGACAACTAAAGTTTAAAGACTTTCCACTAGTTCTGCTAATCATTTACAATCATCATAATGATATTAATCGGCTGTTTGTTTTACCTTTCCCCATTCCCCACAGAAAGAGGTAGCCCTTCACTGAGAAAACTCTGTAAGCTACTAAGCAGCTTGTTATGAAGATTCCAGTATTATGGGCATAAAGGGAATTGTTGCACAATCGTGTTCTAGACATTCAAATACTTAAAGTCATACGATGGAGGATTATGCAAATACCCCTGATTGCTTTGCAAAAGTAACCTGAGCCGTCCTGAGGAACTGATTTGTGTGGTTGCTGGAGAGACTAAAATTAGTTTGAGAGGCTCTTGGGTGTATGCAAGCCTCTTGGAAGGCTTCCAGAGATACTATTTAGCCCTACCCACACTCTTCCTGCCCTAACCCCACTCCTGGATACTGACTGAGTGATATCTTGCAAAGATAGGGGTTATAGGTGACTATAACCTGTATTTTAGTTTGCGTAGTTCCACCCTCCTTAGCAAACTTCCTTCAAAAGGTTGCAACCTTTAACAAGATACAACTTACTTCCTGAGCTGAACTGTAATGCTAGCTGTACCTTGTCTTCTTGCTCATTCCTTATTCCTCAGGGAACTTGGAAAATTTTAATAACAGGGACTACCAGCTATGAAAATTTTGACTCATATGTCTGAAACAAATGGAAATAGGCTTAATATATTGCTTCTTTCTAGTCTTCCCTATAAAATGTCTTAATCTGGTATAAGTGACATATTCTAGAAAAATGTTTCTCAAACCTTAGCATACCACATGTATCAAAGTCACCTAGAGGACTTATATAAACACAGACTGCTGGGCTCTATCCCAGGACTTTCTGATTCAGTACGCCTGAGTTGGTTCCCAAGGATTTGCATTTCTAATAAGTTTCTAGGTAAGGCTACTGGTGCAAGGACCCCACTTTGAGAACCGTTGTAGTATAAAAGCCAAATACCTGCAAGCTGGGGCTAGGGTGACTAATTCATGATGCTTCACCTGTAATTTTAGTACTAAAGGTTCCACATCCCAGTGACTCCTTCAATTCAGGACAAACCAGGACAGTTGGTCAGCCTAGGTGAGGCCAAAAATATTTCTAGCTTAAATAGAAATTTTGTACCTCTTACTATTTCTAAAAACCATTTTTGAGAAAGCTGTGTTATGTTTTTAGGATTTAGGTGATCAAAGGTTCTTAAAATCACTAGATTTAAAAAATACTCAACATATATAGCTAGTATCCATAGTTCTAAAATATGGTCTTAGAGTATCCTGTAATAACAGTAGTGAGCTCTAAGTGAGGTCCTAAAGCTCTGTGTGTCACTATGTTAGTACTTTGAATATATTACACCTAATTCCTACAACAGTACAGCTTACTAGGAATTATAGTCAATACAGATGGTGATCTAAGCTTGCAGAGGTTACAGGGACACAGCTGGTTACTCTGTATCTGGGATTTGAGCCCAGATCTCTCTTGCTCCCAAATTTGTATTCTTTCCCTTATGATGATCCAAGTGGGTATTTGTTTTGCCTAAGGTTTAACATTTGCCATCACTTAATAGGTATAGATGTTCAAGGCCAGTTTTATGAGGGCTTATTATTTGTATGTTCAATCTGAGATTATAGGACATGCCACCACATAAAAACTGATGTCTCCTCTGGGGAGAGAGGGTTTGCAGACAGGCTTTCCTTAATTAAGAAAAAGTGATAGAAGAAGAAAAACAGCTAGTTAATGCTTTTTAAAATAAAAAAATACATTATAGAAAGCAATTTCATTTTTTATTAAATTATTTCCCAAATATAAAGCACAATATAATACAGAATGAAATTTAAAGGCATACCCTTAAATACAACATAATATCTTTATGAAATTTCTATGATAATTAGTCATCACTTATTCCTTCTCCCTTCTGGGGCACCTCTGATTCGTCACAAAGACTTGCTGATCATGTCTCAGATCCTGATCCTGTCTTGGATCCAGTAGCTGGAAACGAAACTCTTTCTACTGTTTCCCTTTCTGTCCTCCTACTAGAAAGCTATTGTAGATTTCATTTCTTCCCCTATTCACCATTTTTCACCTTTTCTGAAAGAGCTATTTACCCATCTCTCTCTCTCTCTCTCTCTCTCTCTCTCTCTCTCCTCCTCCCTCTCTCCCTCCCTCCCTACCTCCCTCCTACTCTATGATCTGTCTTTTCAAGGCCAGATCATAGAGGAAGAACAAGAAACCTGGTCAAAATATATATCTTTCCCCCTAAGCCTCTCACCTTGATAATTTCCTCCCAGTCAGGAAAATTATCTTGTCAACTCCTTAAACTCAATGAATTCTCTGACCGTTTCCCCCTACCCCACTGAACAACACCTTACAGGAAGTATAGAATCCATTTTTTTTATTAATCTGTCAATTTTGTGATTCCAAAGGGCATTCTTCTTATTTTTGTTACTTTAAATATATTTGGGTCTATCAGGAATGTTTTAGAGGACTCGTTTTTATTTTTTCCTCGTACAGGGTGTTCTTATTTCCTAGCTCTCAAGTTTATGTGAATATTATGTTCCACACCTGGTATGAAACCCTTCATAGTCACCCTTTTTTCCTTCCTAATTTCCATTAAACAGAATTACTTGCATGTTTCTAACCATAAGAAAATAAAAGTTATGAGGGTAAAAACTCTCAAAGATTCCTAGCACCTGTTTGACTCCAGTCAGTGACAGAGAACACATGTGGCGCTTTACTCCCACTAGGATTGTTCATCTGGGGTGGGCCCAAGGACACCTGCTCATAGCAGAAAATCCAAGGCAGGATGAAAAAACGTCCCGACCCTGGAGCAGGGTTTATGGGTGCTAACTCACAACTTACTTCACCACATCAAGCCTCTTTGGCTCTGAGCCTGGATTTGCACCTACCTCAATTTTTTGTTTTGGTCTCAAACATGGTCTGTATCTCCAGGCTTAGACCAGTCAATCTTTGCCAATGGTTCATGGGAAAAAAAAAAAAACACCTTTTATTTTACCCAAAATTTTGGATAAAAGAGAAAGATGAAACTATGCATATCATCATGCCCATAATGAGGTACAGGTTGGTGAAGTTTTCAAAGAATGGGAAAGTGGCTGGGAAGAAGAATGGGTAATAAGTAGGCAGCAGTACCAATGAATTCAGCAAACATATAGCAAATTCCATAGTTCCAAGTTCAGCAAATAGCAACTGCATTCTCTTTTCTTCAGGCCAACATTTAAAAGTCAAATATCTTGAACCAGATACCAGGCAGGGGCAACATTTATTTTCTTTCGTTTTTCATAATCAAATAAGATTATTAACAGAAAACAGATGAAGCATAAAGGCCCAACATCATAAAAGATTTTTACTTAATACATGCCTCAGAAACAAAGTAAAAATGTCCTGACATTTAGCATTTCAAATTAAGATAATTGTGAAATAGTAATACTGAAACCAACAACAAACAGGGTTTCTTGTGTGTGTGTGTTTTTGAATATAAAATGCCTTTCGCTGTTTGCTCATAAAATCAGATTGCCCCTTTTGGGCAAAGATAGGGGAATGATATTTTAAACTCTGAACTGAACCTGATAAAAGCTGCTGATGGTTTCTTCCTTTTTAGGACGTAAGCCAGGAGAGGCCCTGCCAGGCCTTGGGCCTTCCTCAGGCCATTTCCTGACCATGGAGCAAGCACTGTGGTGGGACATGGGTCTACTTTGTTTTTTTTTGTTGTTGTTGTTTGTTTTGTTTTGTTTTGTTTTGTATATGTTTTTATTGGATTTCAATTTGCTAACATATAGCATAACACCCAGTGCTCATTCCATCAAGTGCCCCCTTCAGTGCCTGTCACCCAGTCACCCCATCCCCCGCCCACCTCCCCTCTCACCCTCTCACTACCCCTTGTTCGTTTCCCAGAGTTAGGAGTCTCTCATGTTCTGTCTCCCTCACTGATATTTCCCGCTCATTTTCTCTCCTTTCCCCTATAATCCCTTTCACTATTTCTTAATTCCCCGTATGAATGAGACCATATAATGTTTGTCCTTCTCCGATTGACTTACTTCACTCAGCATAATACCCTCCGGGTCCATCCACGTCAAAGCAAATGGTGGGTATTCGTTGTTTCTAATAGCTGAGGAATATTCCATCGTATACATAGACCACATCTTCTTTATTCATTCATCTGTCAATGGACACCGAGGCTCCTTCCACAGTGTGGCTATTGTGGACATTGCTGCTATAAACATTGGGGTGAAGGTGTCCCGGCGTTTCACTGCATCTGTATCTTTGGGGTAAATCCCCAGCAATGCAATTGCTGGGTCGTAGGGCAGCTCTATTTTTAACACTTTGAGGACCCTCCACACAGTTTTCCAGAGAGCGGCTGCACCAGGTCACATTCCCATCAATAGGGCAAGAGGGTTCCCCTTTCTCCACATCCTCTCCAACATGTGTTGTTTCCTGTCTTATTAATTTTCACCATTCTCACTGGTGTGAGGTGGTACTTCATTGTGGTTTTGATTTATATTTCCCTGACAGCAAGTGATGCGGAGCATTTTCTCATGTGCTTGCTGGCCATGTCTACGTCTTCCTCTGTGAAATTTCTGTTTATGTCTTTTGCCCATTTCATGATTGGACTGTTTGTGGGACTCGATCCCGGGACTCCAGGATCACCCCCTGGGCCGAAGGCAGGCGCTAAACCGCTGAGCCACCCAGGGATCTTAGAAATAACTTATTAAACTCAACTGTTTGTTTCTTTGCTGTTGAGTTTAATAAGTTCTTTCTAGGATCCCTGGGTGGCTCAGCGGTTTAGCGCCTGCCTTCGGCCCAGGGGGTGATCCTGGAGTCCCAGGATCGAGTCCCACATCGGGCTCCCCGCATGGAGCCTGCTTCTCCTTCTGCCTGTGTCTCTGCCTCTCTCTGTGTGTCTCTCATGAATAAATAAATAAAATCTTAAAAAAAAATAAGTTTTCTCTAGATCTTTGATACTAGCCCTTTATCTGATAGGTCATTTGTAAATATCTTCTCCCATTCTGTAGGTTGTCTTTTAATTTTGTTGATTGTTTCTTGTGCTTTGCAGAAGCTTTTTATCTTGATTAAGTTCCAATAACTCATTTTTGCTTTTGTTTCCCTTGCCTTCATAGATGTATCTTGCAAGAAGTTGCTGTGGCCAAGTTCAAAAAGGATGTTGCCTGTGTTCTCCTTTAGGATTTTGATGGATTCTTGTCTCACATTTAGATCTTTCATCCATTTTGAGTTTATCTTTGTGTCTGGTGTAAGAGAATGGTCTAATTTCATTCTTCTGCATGTGGCTGTCCACTTTTCCCAGCACCATTTATTGAAGAGACTGTCCTTTTTCCAGTGGATAGTCTTTCCTGCTTTGCCTAATAGTAGTTGACCATAGAGTTGAGGGCCCATTTCTGGATTCTCTATTCTGTTCTGTTGATTTATGTGTCTGTTTTTGTGCCAGTACCACACTGTCTTGATGATCACAGCTTTGTAGTACAACTTGAAATCCAGCATTATGATGCCCCCGGCTCTAGTTTTCTTTTTCAATATTCCCCTGACTATTTGGGGTCTTTTCAGATTCCACACAAATCTTAGGATGATTTGTTCCAACTCTCTGAAGAAAGTCCACGGTATTTTGATAGGGATTGCATTAAATGTGTACATTGCCCTGGGTAGCATTGACATTTTCACAATATTAATTCTTCCAATCCATGAGCATGGAATATTTTTCCATCTCTTTGTGTCTTCTTCAATTTCCTTCAGGAGTGTTCTGTAGTTTTTAGGGTATAGATCCTTTACCTCTTTGGTTAGGTTTATTCCTAGGTATCTTATGCTTTTGGGTGCAATTATAAATGGGATTGATTCCTTAATTTCTCTTTCTTCAGTGTCATTGTTAGTGTATAGAAATGCCACTGATTTCTGGGCATTGATTTTGTATCCTGCCACACTGCCAAATTGCTGCATGAGTTCTAGCAATCTTGGGGTGGAGTCTTTTGGGTTTTCTAGGTTTCAGAGCATCAACACAGACTTCCATTTAAGTTTCTGACTGACAAGTTCCAAGGAATACAATCTTTTAACCAGTAACCCATCTTGACATTGTCCCAAAAGGTTGTAATAGCAGACACAAGTTAGCTGATTGGGCTTGCAATCAAGCCCAGTTCAAGTTCTCTCCAATGCTTCTTTCTAAACTACAGGTCTTTCCAGAAAACAAGCATTTTTCCATTCCAGAAAACATTGCTACAGAGAGCTGTTTATTTTGAACCCGTGAGCGACATAAAAACACGGTGTTTCTATTAGGATTCCAGTTTGGTGATGTTTGTTTAATCATTATCATATTCTATTTTCTGGGTTGAATAGCTGAAAGTTACCCAGAAATTTAGAAAAGAAGAGTTTGAACCAGAACACAGATTAAAGAGTTAAAATAATCGATGATATAATTTTCCATACTATATTCAGAAAGTTTAGGGTTATTTAATATGGCCTACACTGAAGTTTGTATTTCACTATGCAGGAAGAAATGCTTCGCTAAGCAAGTTAATAGTGTATATAGTAAAATTACATAGTGTATTTTAACCCGCTAAACAGAAAAAGAAAGAGAATGAGGTTTAAGTATTTTACTTTCTTTTTTATGTTTTATTTCTATAGAATTTGGGTAAAGGAGAATATAATGTTTTGTTTAAAAGTGAAGATTTTTGCATTGTGATTCATGCAACTTATGTTAGAACAAGAAAATGAAACAGTACATTTAGAAAGACTCAAAAGACTTTCAGAAGTTTTTGTCTCAACCTTTTCCTTCTCTATCTAGCTTTTTAAATGCTATCATTTTCAATTAATTTGTGTTATACTCAATCAACATTCATATAATTATATTACAATTGTAAGTAACTTGATTTTTTAAAAAAGGCATCAAATCTAAGAGGACAAGGAATAGTTGTATTGTGACATACTATGACCTTGAGTTGGCAGTATTATATCAAATTATTTTTTCTCTATATTAAAGATTTCTTTTACACAGTTCAACTGACATAATTGTGCGGAGGGGTGGGGACCAAAAAGTCAAACAGAATTTTTCCTGGCTTAGGCAACAGGACACTTCATATTTAAGACCCAAGGTATGAGGAAAGAGCCAGGTTAGATGGACCAGGAACCTGGCAGCAAGTGGGAGCCAAGTAAGTCAATAACCAGATACTGAGAATCTATTATGTCTGGATGAAGACCAGCTGGATGGAGGCCCAGCTGGTCTCCACTAAGGCAAGGGCAGTGACTGTCCTGCGTCTGACCCAGCCAAGAAAGCACAAGGAACAAACACTGGTTAAGCACAAGACAGTTGTACAACTGATGCTGTTAATAATATACCAGGACCAAAGGTATAAACCAAGCCTATTCCAGACAAAAGAGGACTTAGAGTTATCCAGTTAAAAGCCATCCTGAGCAGTGTAGTTTTAATATAATAAAAACTAAAAGCAGGGCAGCCCCGGTGGCATAGCGGTTTGGTGCCGCCTGCAGCCTGGGGTGTGATCCTGGAGACCTGGGATTGAGTCTCACGTAGGGCTCCCTGATGGAGCCTGCTTCTCCCTCTGCCTGTGTCTCTGCCTCTCTCTCTGTGTGTGTGTCTATGAATAAATAAATAAAATCTGTAAAAAAAAAAAAAAAAAAAAAAAACTAAGAGCAGCGGGAATTGTCCACCAACATTTTCATTTTGCAGGTGGGGCAGCAAAGGTGTAAAGCTACAGAGAGGACTTTCTTAAGGCCTGACCGCAAATTCCTGACAGAATTAAGATTAAGACTAGAACTTTCTGCTTCTAGCTCAGTGTTTTCCTAACGTGCCACATATTTCTATAATGTTTCACTCTCTTCAAAGTGTAGCCTCAAGTTTCCCCCAGGCCATAACATTCGGGAATATAAACTAAGGTCATAGTAACAATAACAAATAATGATTTCCTGGTTCTTTGTCTACTTGTGATTTCAGAAATTCCAGTTTTACTTTAAATTCCCATTAAACAGTTTCTAGGAGACTCCTGGGGTTGGTTTATGTTTGGTCACGGATAAAATCCTCCCTATGTTGTGTACAATCCTACACTTCCCTCAGCTTCCACCTTCACACCAGAGTAGCACAATTTCCATGAGCTGGAGATAGAGTCAGAGCTGGGTTCTTTTTTTTTTTTTTTTTCTTTTTTTTTTTCTAAAGAGAGAGAGAGAGAGAGAGAGAGAGAGAGAGAGAGGCAGAGACATAGGCTCCATGCACCGGGAGCCCGACGTGGGATTCGATCCCGGGTCTCCAGGATCGCGCCCTGGGCCAAAGGCAGGCGCCAAACCGCTGCGCCACCCAGGGATCCCCAGAGCTGGGTTCTACTTCCTTGCCAGTATTATGGCTTTTAATGCAGTATTTAACCTTTCTAGGACTACGATTCCCCTAGGCCTGAATTTTTGTGAAATGTGGCCTTTATAGCATTGCTTTCTGGAGCTATGACTATAAGTGAAATAATAATGTCCAATCACTTCTTTTTATTTGTGGTATTTCTATTCTATAAAGTCACCCACAAACATTTAAACAGCAAATTCTGGGCCAACGCTCCTTAGGGAAAAGAGTTAGATTCCTGTGAGCCTCTGGTCACATTTTTCTCAACTGAACAATTTATACCCTTGTTTTATGTGTGTTTCTATTTAAAGACGCCTTATTTCATATGTATTGTTGATTCCTTAACATTAAACTCATGGTCAACAGCACCATAACTCATGCCTGAATGAAGCTTATCTAACATACCTATATTTCCCTAAGGCAGATTACAGCTTTCTCATGCTGAGGAACAATGGACAGCACTTTGGCATTACACTTGTGGGCCATTGCCAAACAGCAGAATCACCAACAAAAAGTACACAAAAATGTGAAAACATGCCACTAGACAGCAAAATGACAGTTAATAGCTTACCCTATTTGACCTCAGCTAGGAACACATGTGCATGCCAGGGGACTCAAATTTTTCTTTACATTTCTCTATGAATGACTGAAAAGCCTGTGATTTTGGAGTCACAAATAAATTTTAGTGGGTAGGCAAACATAGAATCTGCAAATAACGAGGATCTACTATCTATAAAGAGTTTAGCACAGTGCATGACAGGGAACCCAAAGTAAATGTTAACTATTATTCTTGTGTGATCGTTGTTAAGAAAAGCCTGCCAAGGCTTAAGATGGGGGCAGGGGAGTACCCCCAACAATTGCTGAATACCCCAGTGCCACCTACTCCAGATGTGAAACAAAGGAGATGACTTTTCACCAAGACAAACAGTAGGCTAGTTTAGCCCTGGGAGTCAGGCTTTATATCCCAGATAGGAAAAGTGTTAGGAATTTTTCCCAAAAGGCTCCAATGTCCACCAGGTAATGGACTCCAGAGAGCCTACTTTCCAGGTTCTCTGCGTTCAAATACTAATTCAGACATCCTTTCCCCTTCCTAGATACCACCTCTCTTCATTTGACCCTCACAAGGTATTTATATATTGCATATGCAAATGCACATGGCACACCAGAATGAAGTAATGAGTTATCAAACAAATTCCACATACACTTTAACACATTCCAGTTTCTCATACAGAAAATACTCAGATTTTCTGCTCCTTTCCTTTTATTTATTTTTGTTTTTTTCTCCAGTTCCTCCCTTAGCTCTCTCTGTGGCCTTGCATAGTCACCTATTCTTAGAGCAAGTTCTTGAAATGGCTTTAATTCCTCCTTTGGCTGCCCTCAGGGTTTTCTCTTTCCCCATCCTCTTTGACTCCTAAATTTCTGGCTTATTCACTGTCTCAAGTTCCAAATACTCCCTCCTCCAACAGATCCTCTTCCTGAAGATCTTTCTATAATTGAGTTTGTTGTTCCCCTCTGGCTGTCTTAAGTTCTGAGAATGGCCTCCTCCCTGTGCCCTCTCCTCCCCTGTCCTCCTTGGACAGGGTTGTTTTCTCTGGGGCAGGCCCAGACTGTCGCCTTCCCTCAGCAGGGGGTGTCTTTTCCCTACTATCTTCTTCCTGTGTTTTGTGTTGAGCCTTAGCTGCATTCCTCATTTCCTGCTTCCCCTTCCTCTCTTATCTCTATCTGAAATCCATCACCCTTAATGCATGTGATGTGTAGGTTTGGATTTTGCAAAAATTGAATTGTCTTAAAATAGGTCATGTTGAACACTCTGTGTACGTCCTTTAGAGAACAGCTCATTATCGCATGGATTTAGAAACATCGCAGGTCACATCCCACCCTCTAAATTGCAACTAAACACAGGCCAGCCCATTGTGATTTCCAACCAAGGGTGTGCCTTAGATTTGTCTTTTAATACCAGTATCAGAAAGAGCTAATAGTTGCTTACAATTCTAGCGTTTTAAATATTATGCCCAAATATTAATTTGCTCTATGATCCTTGCTTCTTCCATCTCTACTACACATTTCCACTTAACCAGCCCTCAATTACTCTACTGAAACTACTGTCACTAGGGCTGTGAAGGACTTCCAGAAACATCAATCTAGCAACCTTGCCCATTCTTCCTGCCTTCCCAGCACTATCCAACACTATTTATTCTTTATTATTCTATTTATTTATTCAACAGTCTCTGAGTATTTCTTTATACCAAGCACTGTTCCAGCCACATAGGATAGGTTAATAAAACAAAGATTCCTGCCCTTGTGAAGGTTATGCTTTATTAGACTGTAGAGGCAGACATCAAAAAGATAAATCACAAATTATTATTATTTTTAGGTAAACAAATTGTAAGTAAATTATTTGGTATATTAAGTAGTCCTCTAGTAAAAAAGGGAAGATAGAGGAGGATAAGGCAGTCAGGGAGGTGCAGGTATTGGGAGGCTTCAGTGTTCAAAGAGTGGTCAATTACAGATCACTAAGAAGGTGACAATCTAGCAGACTTGAAGGACATGAGAGAGGAAGCCATGTAGACACCTAAGGGAGCATGTTCCAGGCAGAGGCGATAGCCAGACCTATGTCCCTAAGGTGAAGGATGTCTGAGTGTCCAAGAACTGGCAAGGAGGCCAGTGCCCTGGAGACAGCTGACGAGACTGTCCTAGGAGATGAAGCTAGAGAGCTAATAGACCTCCACCATCTTGGGCTTGTAAGCCCTATTTCCACATTCCTCCCTTGGCCTCCATAAATGCACTTTGTTCTCTTTTCAGTTCCTTCTTTTGCTTCCTCTTCCAGGGCCTTTGTCTTCAGTGGATCCCCTCAGAGTTGGGTTTTCTAGATGCTCTTTTCTCATCCTCCTCTGCTTCCTCATCGTCTCTTCCTTTTTTATCTCATCTACTTCCTTTGCTTTTGTCATATGACTAATTCCAAACTTTTCTCCAGGTGACACCACTTCCAAGATACTGTTTCTAATTGGTGTTTTACCAACATCTCACACTCGAAATGTAATAAATCAGCTTTCTCTCAAGCCAGTGATCCCTGGGGTCTTTTCTATTTCCATAAATGAGAACTATTTCTTTGGCAATTTGTATTTAAAATCTCATAGTTACCATCATCCTTCGTATCGAATCAGTTCCTAAGTGCTCTTAAATCTATCTTCAGGCAAGAAACTTCATGTGGGGATCATATGTCCAAGAAAACCATAATCTTAACTACATTTCACTTTTAGACTTTTATAATATTGTCATATGTACCTACAAGAACTATGATTACCAATTTTTGATAATGAATTTAACAAATTAAGAATTAATCCTAGATTTTAAATGATTAGAATCACTTGAAAGTTTATAATAAAGGGAAATTTCAAGGTGTCATCTAGGCAAGGGTTTGTAAAAACAGAAAAATAGGATCTGGGGGCAAGCTCTACTTTTGGTGCCAGAAAATTCACATCCTGCCCTTTTCTGTGTCTTCTCTTGTGTTCATTTGTCATCACTTAGGCTACTTTGCAGCTCCTGCCTGGCACTATAATTCAGCAGTTTATCACAGATCCACTAAGAAAAGAATTCAAGGAATGAGTGAAATCCCTGGGAGTAACCTATTCACCCTCCAGCCTATTGAAAGATTACATGACTTAGAAGCCTGTAACTCTCTACCAGGCAATTTTTAAACAAGAACCCCATCATTCGCCCCCATTCCCACCTTGAGCCATAGGGTACAAGCTGCCTTATTTGCAGTTTTCCAGGCACTGTCATTTTCTGTGACACTTTTGCAATAACAAGATAACAAGATGAGGGGTTATCTTCTGCCCTGCCTGTTGTCCCATTCTTTCCCTGCTTCCCTCCCTCTCTTCTCCCTTCCTTCTGAGAAGCTCTTACACCTGCCTTTAGTTAGATGGAGAAAGATAGTTGAATCACAGCTGTTCCATATAAGTGAATGCTATTTCTCCTCAGGGGTGAGCCCTAATTGGGGCACATAATATGGTCTCCATTCCTGTTTGCATAACTGTCCACTTGTCTCCCTTTGAGGAGGAGGAGGCAGCCTCCAGGGAGGGGCTGTGCTTGCTGCACATGGTTTAAGCTCTGGCTCTGGAGTGTTGGCAAAGATTTACAAATGGCATTGCAACAAGGTGGTGTCAGCAGCAGGGTCTTTATGCAGGGACTGGTAAGGATGGATAGGGCAAGAGTGGCCCCAAACCCTAACAGGCAAGCAATGGCCTCACTTGGAGAGACAGGCCACTCAGCAGACATGCCTAAAGGATTCCTATAGGTCTTAACGTTGAGGCTCAGGAGCTGAAAGAGTCTGATAACAGATTCCTGGGTGAAAGTGATGACAGCAGAGAAAAGGTTCACAAAGAAGTAAGGCCAAAAGGTTTTGCTCCCTTCCTATGGAGCTGCCAGCCAGCTTACAAAGGATCTCTGGACCTCACAAAGGCTTTTCACAGCTCACTGACCATCTGATCTAAACCTAATGGTGAGACCAGGAATAGGTAGTTATTGGTGCTACCAATGCATCCTAAAGGCTGCAGACCTACTACATTCCTTGCATATCTGCGTGCAGAGTTTGTTTTATTCAGACTGGGGCCTATAGGTTGGAAACTCTTAGTAAAATTTTATTAGGGGCTCTGATTCTAAAGCCTAGTGCCTTCAACAGCTGTGCCTGCTTTGTGTCCACTCTTTATGTGCCCTTTCCACGCCTATGTCTGAGGCTTATGATGCTGCCATAAAGCTGTTGTGAATTCTGGGCTCAGTGACTTCTCTTGAAGCCTCATGGTCTAACCTCTGAACCTCATCACACATCATTCTACGCAGCTTCTACTCCAGTATATTTCTCAATGTGGTATCCCTTTCCTGTGCTGTCCCACTTGGAACTGGGAATTGGGTTCAGAATAGGCATTGTTGGCCTGCAATCCCTGTGGAAAGCTAGCTCACATAATTTGTCTCAGGCTCTATTGTCTGTTCTCATGGGTAGGAGGTACCTAACACACCAAGAGCCAGGCAGGGAGTGTAGGCAAATAGTATGTTTCCTTAATATAATGGGATCTGGTGATTGGCTGTGGGGTGGGAAAATATCTGAGAGGAGGAGAAGCTCACACATAAAACAGAAACTCGAGGGGTAAACATCTAATAGTGGCAAAAACCTTGAGAATGCATAGCCTAAATATTCTTCATTGGCCTGAAAAATAGTGATACTGATTAAAATTAGGGAAAGCACATCAAGCAACGCAATTAGCCAATATTAATTAACAAATTCAATAAAAAAACATTCAACTCTAATGAACCACAAATGTATGTTTTATTGTAGACTTTATTAAAAATTACCCGGTTGAACTTCAAAAAAAAAAATTTACCTGGTTGATTTGGCCAACATATGCATAAATTCATTATGCATATAACATATTCTAGAAAATACATTTGGTTCTTCTGTTTACTCTCTCTCCTGAGGACTGTCCTGGGTTGTTCAGCTTGTGTAATTCATCATTAACTAGTTAGCCTTTAACTGCTCCCATCTTATGAAGGAGGAGAATTACGGGAAGAGTATAAAGGGAGAAGTTTCTGGAAATGATATAAAACTAACATAACTTCCTGAACCATCCTCTTGTTCTTTGGTGACCCGGATTGGAGAGTCAAGTGCACAGATGTGCTTAGGAGGCCAACAGTGCCAAGTGGCCCTGAGGCCTTAGAGGTGGAAGTATGGGTGCACCCACTTCCCACAGAGTTGAGTCTGAGCTCACTGCCCAGATGGTTGCAATAAAACCCTTCTTTCACATAAAAGAAAAACATTTTAAAAGATCCCTCTCATGTACAGTATTATCTGAGGCAAGCATAGGAAATCAAGTCTGAGTCATTCATTTAAATCCAAAGCACTATTTTTAGTTGACAGAGTCAGCTGTTACTTAACACTCTGTCCTGATCTCTGGGCCTCTTGGCCAGAGTTCTAATCATTTGCTGATCATTAATGAAATAGAAGAGACATGATTTATTAGCAAGTTTCAGTTTGAGGCCATGAATTGGTGGCATAATGGTCTTGTCCCTTCTCCCTCTATCAAAGTTCAGTAGCTAAGAAGCTGTGACCAAACATGGTTCCCACCCACATCTTTCTCATCTCCGCTCTTCCAGAAATAGGCAGAATTTTATCAAAGAGCTTTCTTGTTTGATGCCACTATGTAAGTGTAATTTGGAAAAGGCAGCATTTTGAAAACCAAGACATTTTTAAAAGGGGCTTTTGTTAAAAAATATAAAGCTGGATTTCCCCCAGTGATGTATTTGTATTCATGGATTACCCAGGCTTTCTGTGGCCCAAGCTTCTTACATATTCCCAGAAATTTGACAAAACCTTTCCAGAGAGGAAGCCTCTGGAAATGTCTCTTTGTAGCATCTCACTTGTCCTCAGGCTATTCAGCAAGATCCTAGAACTTGGGGACCAGGGGATGACCAGGAAGGGGTCAGGATTCAGGACCTCCTGGGGTGCTAGGCAGGAGGTAGGTCTTTTAGCCTCTCCCTGAGGTTAGGTTTATTGTTCTGGGCTGGCTGCCACTTATGCATCTCCCATCCCACTTTGTTTATTTCATGGACAAAGCCTCCCTCTTGTTGCTTCTCATGTTTCTAGATCCCAGCATAATGTGCCTGCCGACTGCCAGGAAGTGTTTTTCACCCCCGGCTGACCAGTCAGGGCAGTAACCACAGTCTGGAAACCAGAGAAATCCAATGGCAAGTTTGAAGCAATTTATTTGAATCTTAATAAATTTTCACAATAAGTGGAAAATGTGGAAGTCAATTCTCCATTACTAAGTAAATTCAAAATATGAACAAAAACAATCAAAGCTCCAATTTTTACCCAAATGTGTCACATGACTGCTTCAGGCTTTTCATATTATTGTGTTATTCAAATACGTTTCACCAAATGCAAATGCTATGGTCTCTCAGTGCTTCATTACCATCAAACATTTGAGAAGCCAGGAAAGCATTTTGGCAATATGTAACAAAAGCCATAAAAACATGCATATCTTTGTACAAATGATTCCATTTCTTGGAGTTTTTTGAAATTTATCCTCAAAAAATAAGTAAATACTGTACACAGAAACTGAGATAACTGAGCAATCATCTTGAAAGAAACTGAATGAATGTCCAACAAGAGATTTAGGATAAGTAATGGCTAATTCATGCTACAGAACACTATGCAGCCATCTCAAAGCTATATCTTTGAAGAAGGCATGGGAAATGTTTCATATTACAAAAAAGAAGGGGTGTAGAGAGAGAGACAGAGACAGAAGACTAGGAAAAGAGGCAAGATCAGACAATTGCAGAGCTGAGGAGAACAGAATATGAACAGCAGTACCTTCAACATGTGGGATTATGAGACAAGGCTGAGATGTGGTTTACCACCTGGAATGTTGAGGTGAGCACATATGGACTCCTGTGAGGACTTGCCTATTTGCCCACTTACTCAGTTGGTTTGATGTTGGTAAGCTATTCTAGAGAATTGTAGAGTCCTGGGAAGTAGGTGGATGAAATTATGAGCAGATGGAGACCACATGCCCTCTGCTCAGATCAAGGAAAATACTTTCTACTTACCAACTGCCATACATGACTTTTTTCTTTTAGAGAGAGAGAGAGTTGGGGAGAGGGATGGGCAGAGGGAGAGAGAAAATCTTAAGCAGGTCCCATACCCAGCTCAGAGCCTGATGTGGGGCTTGATCTCATGACTCTGAGATCATGAGTCTGACACAACTTCACAACAGCCAAACTGTGGAAAGAGCCCAGGTGTCCATCAACAGATGAATGGATAAAGAACATATGGTATACATATATACAATGGAATACTACTCAGCCATCAAAAAATGAACTCTTGCCACTTGCAGCAACATGGATGGAACTAGAGGGTATTATGCTAAGCAAAATAAGTCAATCAGAGAAACAATTATCATATAATCTCACTCATATGTGGAATTTAAGAAACAAAACAGAATATCTTATGGGAAGGGAGGGAAAAATAAAACAAAATGAAATCAGAGAGGGAGAAAAACCATAAGAGACTGTTAATCTTAGAAAACAAACTGAGGGTTGCTGGAGGGGAGGGAATGGGGAGATGGGGTAAATGGGTGATGGACATTAAGATGATGTAATGAGCACTGGGTGTTATATAAGACTGACGAATCACTGAACTCTACCTCTGAAACTAATAATACACTATATGTTAATTAATTGAATTTAAGTTAAAAAAAATTCACACAACTGACTGAGCCACCCAGGTGCCCCTGCCTTACATGACATTTTTAACATGCTTGGTCACAATCTTCTTTAATTAAAAAATGATACTATTAAAGATTCCCTCATCTCTAAGTTTTCTTATAACTACACATGGTCTCTTCTTCCCTTCTCAGATACACTTCTTAAAGGAATAGAATTAAGATGTCTGCTTTCTCATTGTCTATTCACTTCTTAGCCCCTGAAATCAAGCCTTAACTCCCACCATATCATTGAGACTACTGTGGCAAAGGTCACTACATGCCTTCTAATTGCCAAATCCAATAGACTCCTTCATGATCTCATCTTCTTGGACCCAATATAGCATTTAATCATCCCTTATTGAAATTTTCTCTAAAACTCTTCAAAGGAACCATTCTCACCTGATTTTCCTTCTTTCACTGTTTCCATCACCTCTTTGTCTTTTTTGCTGGCACCTCCTACTAGACCTGGCCATTCCCACTGACCTGAAAAAGGTCTTCTAATCTTTCAAGACTCAGCTCCAAGCTTGATACCACTGTGAAGTCTTTGTTCACCCACTCAAGTTAGGTACCTGCTTCCTCAGAGGTGGATTTACATGGAGGTTAATAAAACTTAAGCACTTAAGTGCCCAGGGCACTTTATTTGCAAAAGCCCTGGGCCTCATGTGTTCATGAGGACATATGTCCTTATAAATTTGCTGATGAAATCTATTTTCATTATAATAAGTTAACTGTCCCTTGCCACTCTGCTCCCACCCTACTCACTTTGCATGTTCAGTAGTTTGGAGCAGCTGAGGGTATTTGAGGAACCTAGGTCAGAGAGTTAAGTTAGAGAGACATTTATTTGGATTTAATCAGGTGTATTTATGTTTCATAAACACTTACATGTAGAGTTAAGTGACTAGCTATCCTGGTGTAGGAATGGTTTCCAGGAAAACTCCTACTGCCCACAGGGCTGACTCATCCTGCACCATGCCATTTAGGAGCAAGGAGGCCAGAGGCTGAATCATAGTAAAAACATCTTGCCATGCTGGGCACAGGGACTATGAAGGCAAATGAAACAAGGTATGAGATGTACCAAACTTTCTCCCAATTTTTAAATATATACTATTGTAAGTGAATGATTCAGCCTTCAAGTACATCTTGTCAAAATGACCAATAACAAAAAACAAAGTTCAATAAACTATGCTAGAGGAAAGACTGAATTACATTTTTGTCTATTAAAAGTAGTTTTAGAAATTACTGTCATATGAGAAGGCAATCAAAGAGTATACAGTCAAAACATATAGAAGAAAATATACTCAAAATTTCTTATCAGTTAGTGAATAAAAATACTATGTTGGTTTTTTTTCCCCCTGGATTGTATGATATTTGAGGTATTTGTCAGATTTTTCAATTTGGAATTTGTTGGAATTTGTTTTCTCACTCTGATTACAATTTCTCTTTTATGCTCAAATTTATATTTATAACATAATCTATTTTTTTCTTAAAGAAAGCCTCCAAATTACATTGACTTCAGGCTCTATCAGCCTCCCCTGCAGACGTGCTCAGGTCTTCATTTTGTAGCTCCATTACTTAACCGAGGTTCAAATGCCTCATGTAGCCTCAGGAAATGTTTGTTGAAAAATATATCAACTAAAAATGGTGTTGCCTTCGGGGTTTACTTTATCTTACTATAACCAAGAACTAAGGGCATTCGGGCATCCTAGAAAACCAATCCCAATTCAGATAGGGCATATACAACTTTTGTGCTTCTCTGCTCACATAGTGCTTCTAAATACTGTATGTCATTTAATCTTTATAATGTCCCCATTCGTAACAAGTGGGAGAAAGAAGAAAAATGCAAGAATTCCTCTAATTATTATAGGTGATTCAGGGCAGCAAATGCAGCAAAATGAAGAAGAAATTAAAGAATAATGAACAATATCTGCCTAGGGCCCCTTGAAACACTGAGCCCCCCAAATTCCCTTTTCTGCAAAGACTACTCAGCTGTTAAGAGCACAATCCAGGGCTTAAAACTCAACTTCAAACATCAACTCTTTTTACATTGTTACTTTACTTTCTCCTACAGGCCTTGCTCTTTCAGGCTGAACTCTAGCTGGAGGCTTAAATTATAGGTATGCAGCTGGTTGCTGAGTCTGCAGAGCATACCCCCAAACCTGGCTTTCTCCAGTTTCAACCTCCCTCTTGCTCTCATTCTAGAAACACTCTTCTCTGTGGGATTCCAGATCACTCTCCTTTGTGTGAGTAATGTTAATCCCTTTCTGTATCACTAGTATCAGTTTGCTCCATCTTCCAGGTTTTATGATCACAATACTATCACCACCTCACCTCACCCTTGACCTCCCCTCTAGTTCAAGTTCTTTCTCTGATGACTAGTCTTTTCCCCTCTAGATTTTTATAACCATGGAATACGATCCTTTTCTTTTATCCTCTGTAGGTGTTCATCTAGCATCTTCGTCATAAGTCCCTTTACCACAGCAGACCCCTTTCTATAGACATTACAAGCAAATTTCCTAGAAAGAATTCACACTCGCCTGATATATAACACCTGTGATTTAATCCAGCAGTTCCCCCCCACTCTGATTCTGTCAATCAATTTCTTAATAAATATAAATCTGTGATCCCCAATCCTGTGTCTTCAGGCTACTCATCCATCTACTTGCTATGAGAAAGAGACAGAAGGCACCAAATCAGGATTCATAAATAAAGTCATTGGCCTGGACAATCCAGTTTAAGAAGGCAATAAAAGTATATGTAAGACAACCAGGATAATAAACAAAAGAAAGAGAAGGACATAGAGAGACTAGCCATGAGGAAGACAGAACTCTCTCTCTCTCTCTTTTTTTAAGATTTTATTTATTCATTCATGAAAGACACACACACACAGAGAGAAGCAGAGACACAGACAGAGGGAGAAGCAGGCTCTATGCAGGGAGCCCGATGTGGGACTCAATCCCAGGACTCTAGGATCATGCCCTGGGCTGAAGGCAGGCACTAAACCACTGAACCACCCAGGGATCCCTAAGACAGAACTTTCATACAGTGTTCTAGATAAAATGAAAAAGAAGATTTGGAAAGCAAAGTAAGGAGTGGTTCTCCAGAGGAAAAATTTTTTTTTTCCAGAGAAAATTTTTAAAAAAAGTGTAAAGCTTCAAAGCATAGCACAAATATTTGAAACAAGAGGTGAAACAAAGAAAATGTAGACGTTTATGTCCCAGTGAGAAGAATGATCAACTAACTTGAAGATGCAACTTCTGGAACTTATGTGTCCATATTAACACAGTGAAAAAGAAAACCCAGTGACCAAGCCAACAGGTGTCATAAACATATTGCAGTCATAGTTTACAAAACAGTAATAAAATAAATCTGATATTTAAAATAATAATAGCAGATTAAAAGAGAAATACATTAGCATAAGAAATGTACAAGGTTAAAAGCAGATACAATAAATTCATTTATATAAGAAATCTTTGGAGGTATATTCAAAGTATATTCAAGTTTGAAGATACAGGGACAATATATTTCAAAGGTAATAATATATGCTTCTTGTTTTTCAATAAATTTGGTATGACTTCAAGAACCAGTTACTCATAATTACAGGTTTTTTAGACTTATTAAAAACCAATTAACAATGGCCTTAACCTAGATTTCTTGCCAGTTCCCTTAACAAACTGGCTGTGGATGTTTCTTGAAAAGGAGCTATACCAAAGCTGTGTTCTACCTTTTCAGAGGGTCTGACATTCCATCACCATCACACAAGGGAGCAAACAGGTTTTTTTCTAGGAATGTTGGCATAAATTTGTGCTCAAAGAATAGAACACCCCAGGGGAATGTCAAACCACGAGAAAAGGGTAGATAGGAAATCAAAATCTGTATTATCTGATCTTGGCCAAATTTGGGAGATGGCAGTTTGTACATACTGAGAGGGCTTTCCTGTATATGCATAGAACACTTTACCTACTCAGTGTTCAGAGTAACATACCTCTGACAAATGAAAGTTCCATTTGTGAAACGAGTCTCCAGGATTTCACTCCTCCCTAGTTGTATAAATATACAAAGAATATATATAAATAGACAAAGACAAGAGTCTTTGATAGCCAGTGACAAGAGTCACACTGTTCTTCATCCCTCTTCCCGTCCCCCACTACGACCACAGTATTTTCAGGATCTGGATACCACGTGCTAACCAAGCACAGTGACCAGAATAGCCTTCTGCCAACATGAGGAGGTCCATAAAGGGAATCTTCACAGAAGAGTAAAATAATAAGGTACATTTCTTTCTGTTATATCCTAGATCAAACTGGGTCTCAAGAAATCCATTGCACACCTTTCCCTGGTAGATGAGCATACACATACCAGGAAAACATGTTAAACTTTTCTGGTTTTTACAAAGGAATATATACCCTCATTCTCTCCTACCCCTATGTCTCATTCTTATGTCTGTTTGGTATTCCTGACTTTGGCATAATTCCCTGGCAGGTGAAACACAGATTATATGACCTCTGAAGTCTTTTCCCAGGAAGTGATCCAACATTACAAAAAAGGTTATGTTTCCTGGGAATGTTCTGAATAGCCCCACTGTTTTTTCTCAGGAAGCTGTTTGTGTGTTCACTTTATGCTTACCCTACCACACCCCATATATAACTCAAGCAAAGAGGTACCATAAAGAGTCACGTTTGAATTATTTTGAACAATTTTCTGGCAAGAATTGAAGTGTTCTAAGTTAAGGGCTATTTCTCATATAAGAAGAGTAGGCACCGCTTGGCTGACAAGTCTCTCTGTAAACTGAGCTCTCACGTTAGTTACAGTGAATGGTATTGTAGCCATGAGCCAAATTCCAGCTGAGTATAGTGATCAGGGCCACCTTGACCTATGGGCATTAATCAACACAGGCCCCAAAGGGAAATGTATGCATCTTGGGAATTGTTTCCTTGAAGAACTAGAGTCAGATTTCTTGAATCAAAGGGAGATGTTTCATATTCTAAGAAGCTGAACTAGTTATGATAGTCTTACCAAGTTGATACTATTATAATTCAACATATCTGTGAAGCTTTATTTATATGGGTAAGAGTCAACATTCAGATCATTATAATGAGGCATTTATAAAACATGGCCATAAAATTCTTTTACATTCCTCCTATGGAAAGATAGGTTTATATCTCCTCTCTGTAAGTCTGGAGCTTTATGACTGCATAACTAACAGAATTCAGAAAAAGAGGTACTATGCTAGTTTCAAATCTAGGTCTTAAGAATGCTGGGCTTTCACTTCTCATCTGTCAGGATGCTTATACATGAGACCCCAAAAAACACATTACAAGGAAGCCCAAGCAGCAAATAAAGAGATCCATGTGAGAGGAACTGAGATCCCTGCCCCATAGTCTTAGCTAACCTTCTAGCTAATAGGTAGCACCAATTTGCCAGTCGTGTGAACGAGCTATCATGAAAGTAGATTCACCAGCCCCCAGTCAAGCTACCCAAGCTGACCTCCATCTGAGCAGATGAGCTGTCCCTACTGAGCCCTGACAAAATTGCAGATTTATGATCAAAATAAATTATTTTTGTTTTAAGCAACTAAATCTTAGGACAGATTATTATGCAGCAATATATAACTGATACAGTCAACTTACTACAGGATATATTTAGGCAATCTGAAAACTAAAAGAGAGGCAAACCATAAGAGATGCTGAACTCTAGGAAACAAAGTGAGGGTTGCCAGAAGGGAGAGAAAGTCCTATATCTCAGGAAAGGCAATACACTGGCCCAGGTTCCTTCATATGTTAGCCAGTATAGTGGCATCTGTTTTGTTTTTTTTTTATTTTTTTATTTGAGACACACACAGAGAGAAAGAGAATAGTAGGCAGAGGGAGAAGGAGAAGCAGGTTCTCTGCTGAGCAAAGAACTAGATTCAGGGCTGGTCCTGGGATCATGACCTGAGCCAAAGGCAGAGGCTTAACTCAGCCATCTAGGCGCCCTTGTTTTATTTATTTATTTATTTATTTATTTATTTATTTATTTATTTATTTCGAGAGAGAGAGAGAGAGAGAGAGAGAGAGCGCGCGCCACGTGTGCCGGGGGGGGGAGGGGCAAAGGGAGAGGGAGAGAGAAACTCAAGCAGACTCTATGCTGAGCGCACAGAGCCTGACTTGGGGCTCAATCTCACAACCATGAAATCATGACCTGAGCCCAAACCAGGAGTCCAACACTCAACTGACTGTGCCACTCAGGCATATTCCCACCCTCCCTTTTTTAATAATCTATTGCCACCTGTTATTTTTGCCTGCTTGATGTTCATCCCCCACAGCAGCTTGATTTCCTTTCAGGACTCTCTGTCAGTGCATACATTGCTGCTACTTCAGGCTAGCCAAAGCATCACATTCCATTTTGTTTTTCCTAGCCATAATAATTGGCTTAGACTTGGGCAGGAGACACACACCAGGAAAATGCGGACATTCTTTGTAACTGTCAGGAGTAAGAAACCCCCTTTCACTTGGGGTTAAAGCCTGGGAGCTGTAAGTGTGGATGGAATGTGTCAGGGCACCTACAAGGAGGGTGTCTGACCTGTAGGGAAGCAGAATAGGGGTGTAGACAGATTAGTTAGGCACAGGGTAGGATGGGTATTGGGGAAACAGGCTACAGGAACCAATAATTCCTGACCTTTTGCTGAAGCTCATTTGAATAGGGTTTCTGTTGTTTGTAACCACAGATTACTAAAATAGCTGATCTACTGGATGAACCTATTTTTGGCCACGAAATGGCCATTAGACCATTATCAGACAGGTAATTATTATCTAAAAGAAGAAGTTAAGAAGAGCTGAGAATCTGGGGCCTCTCCAGTGAGGCTGTTCCAGGCAGTTAAAGACAGACATGAGGGTCCTGAAGATGCCTCTGGTTTGGCACCAGAAAGCTGATACCGAACAGTAAAAACCAAGACATAGGGTGACTCCCAGAAATTCTCTTTACTTGTACCCATGGACTCGATACTTTACAAACATACATACACTAGGACTTAATTTTTTTTTTATTATTTAAAAAATCACCTATAACATTATTTAAAGTTTTCAAAGAATATCCACACCACCATTGCAAATAATTCTCACAACTGCCCCCAAAAGGTTCCTCATTATGCCAAAACAGAGATGTTATAACTGAAGTCCAGAAGTTGAAAGACATGGATTTGGGCCCAAGATATATCTAGCTCCACATTTAATGTTCTTTTCACTACTCCACCCCTGTTGAAAAAAACTCAGATCATCTTATTTTTTATTTTTATTTTTTTTCAGATCATCTTTATTGTGATCTTACATTTAAAATATGTTCTTTGGGGAGGGAAAAAAATGAAATATTAAAGAATCAACATCAAAGTATCTCAGAAACTGATATCATTGAATATCATGGGAACCAAAAGTTGCCTGCTGGAGATGGCAAACTGAAAAGAAAAACTTATTTTTTTATTCCATCAGGATAGTTAGATAGTACTTTTAAACAGTTACCAGATTTTTCTGGCTATATGACCCTCCCCTTTTCAGGCCAGACTAGGTCCCCCAGGGCACTGATGGAACTGGTGAGATTGTAACAGAAAAGTTGACAAATTCCCCTGATAGTCCAGTTAGGATTTTTGCAGCTAGACAATCAGCTGGAAAGGTTGGCATTGTCAAAGGGAAAGGATTTCCTAAATTAATTTTGCCCCATTTAATTAAGAAGCTGACTGGGAGGAGAAAATCATTGCCTTTGTATAAGCAAAGGCCTGAGAAAGCAGGAGGAGGAAGGCAGAAAACCCATACCTTTGCTGCCCTGAGAGAGTGTACAGGTAGAAGGGGTGTAGGAAGGCCTATGGGAGATAGGGAGAAGTCATAACTTGATATTCCCACCTTGGGAATTCAGTATAGAGCCACATGGTTCCCTGGACAGGCTAAGAGAAACACCAGGGGCAAAGGGGCTTTTGCTCCCTCCCCCTTTCTCTCCTGGAGGCCCATCATGGTGAAGAGGATGGAGAGCATGGCCAAGAAGAATATGGGTTATGATGACGTTCCTAAACCTTCTATAGCTTCTGTGTAATAAAGACAGTAGGTTGAGTACTGTAGGTCCTGGATATGATGGGGCTGGGGTAAAGGCAAGAGAAATAATTCTACAGAAGCTATAGTGAACAAATGTGGAGAGACTCAGAGTGATATATGTGTCAGGTGAAGCCAAGAGGAGGAGGGTCAGCAAGGAGAGGCCCTGGACCAGAACAAATCAAGAAAGGAAAATAAGGGGCTCCTGGGTGGCTCAATCGGTTAAGCGTCTGCCTTCAGCTTAGGTCATGAACCCAGGGTCCTGGGATCAAGACCTGGGTCAGGCTCCCTGCTTAGTGGGAAATCTGCTTCTCCCTCTTCCTCTGCCTCTGCCCCTCCCCCTGCTCATGTTCTTGCTCTCTCTCACAAATAAATAACATCTTGGGGGGGAAAAAGGAAAGAAAAATCAAGAAGTCATCGGCCACAGACAACAACAACAAAATGGACCCAACTCCCTTCAGCAGGGGACAGCCAGTGCCCATTTAAGACCCGGCACCAGGCCAGTGGTCCCCTTCTCCCCATGCCCTGAGGTTATGTGAGCCACCACCAACCCCACCCACCACCACCACCAATTACAAAACACCACCTTAGAGACAGTTCCAGGAAAGGGAAAGAATCCAAAAGTCTGAGCGATTATCCCAGAGCTTTGACTTAAGTCTAAAGAGACTTAAAATTCTTGGACCAAACTGGGCTGAAACTAATGGGAGCCTCCTTGGACCAAATTGGGCTAAAATTAGTGTGTGGTGAGGGGTTACCACTCAGGAAGTGGGAGCCTCCTGAGGATTTTGCACCTTCTAATCAGTATCTGTGCTAAAGCCCTCCCTGGGTCTTGATGTGTTCTTATTCTTTCCACCACAGAGTAATTCAGTTTCTGTCTTTGGATCACTATTCCCCCAGGCTTGCTTGATCATAAGAATCACCCAGAGATTTTATTAGAAATACTCATTTTTATATTTTATATCCAGCCCCACTAGGTCCCCTGAATTAGAATTGCTAAGGGAGGATCTGGAAATCTATACTTCTAATGAGCACCTATGACCCTTGCAGTCAATTTGACAAATGCTGCTCTAGATTTTAGTGGAGCTTCAACAAAATATAATACCATAAGGCCTCTAAATTGTGTGGCCTGGCAGGCTGATTCTGGCTGTTTGCCACTACCATGGAAATGAATGGTTACTCTTGAACCAACTGTATTTCTTTCTGTTTAAATATTTAGAGGCCCAAATGTTATCACTTTATTACCATGCTTACACAAAAACAATTAAATTCTGTCAGTTTGGTTAAGGAGGTTAAGCCTTTTAAGTTATGCAGACAAATTAACAGTTTGGATGGCTACATCCCACACATCACCCTGGCCATCAGGATTGGTTTAGGGGTGAGCAGTGCCAATCAGAGTAAAGTTAATGATGTGGGTTCTCTGGTGAAGTAAAGGATAGATGCCCTTTCTCTACTCCAGATGTGAATGGGAAAGCATCACAATATTTAGAGGCAAGCCACAGAAATCTGCACTTTCAACAAGTGGACCCAGAAAGTCTTCAAACTGCAATATCAGACAGGGAGCAAGAACCTATGCTTATATCAGACACAGGGCAGATTCCGGAGCAAATAAGGGTGTTTTAGACAGGAGTCATGTAATTTCTAATAAAGAAACAATATGGCAACAGAAACAGCTTGGGGTCTACAAGGAAGGACCTGGGTCTCAGACAAGAAAATGTGTCCCTCTTCCAGGCACCAAGGAGGCAGGCTGAGCCTCCAGACAGCAGAGATGACTGTGTCAAATGGAGGCCACCCTGGACACAGCAGGACCTGCCCACCATGGACTTGTGAACCATGGTTAAGAAAAGGACAGAAGGGTGGGTGAGACATAGTCCCTGTCCTGCCACAATCAACAGACTTCTAAGCCCATGAATGAAGCAGCCAATATCTGACAGTCTTGCTGAGGCAGCAGGAAGAAAGTGCCTACTATGTCCCACAGGATTAGCAGGACTCCAAGAAAGCAGCGTTGGAGCTAAATTCTGAAGAACGAATAGACTTCTGTTCTTGGGTTGTTTGTGCTGATTGCTTTATTTCATTTCCTATCTTGCCATATCCCAAAAAGGATTTGAAGCAGTTTTGAATTGGGATATGTGCAGCTGAGAAGTACATTGAGGGCAGAGAAAACAGCAGAGGTATGGCACCAAATAATGATAAATGAACAGGACCAGAGTCCCGAGGAGGCAGAAGTGGGGTGGTTGTCAAGACAGCCTGAAAGGGTACCATCAGCAGGTGGCTCCACTTGTCCAGGTAAAGGTGATAAGGGCCTGGACCAAGGCAGGATCAGTGACTTGGGAAAGGGGAACCTACATGGAGACATTTTTTTTTTAGAGAGGGAGGCATAGGGAAGGGCAAAGGGAGAGAGATATCTTAAGCAGGCTTCATGCCCAGCACAGAGCCTGATGCGGGGCTCAATCTCACAACTCTGAGATCATAATCTGAGCTGAAATCAAGAGTTGGATGCTTAATCAACTGAGCTACCCAGGCGTCCCCACAGAGACATTTTAAAAGCAAAATCTGTAGGACTGGCCACAAATGGAATGTGGCAGCTTAAAGAAAAAGGGAATAGTTGAAAATAACACTGACATTTCTAGTTTGGTGCAAGCCAGATGAAAACATTATTAGCCAAAATGGAAAATATAGGATAAGCATCAGGCATAGAGACCCCTGTGAAGGGATAAAGTGGTCAGTTTGGAACCAGTCTGGAATATATATATATTTTAAAATATAGACAATGAGCAAAATGGGTGAAGGGGGGTCAAAAGGTACAAATTTCAATTATAAAATAAATAAGTTCTGGAGCCTCATGCAGAGCATGTGGCTATAGTTGATAATAACTATATTGCATATTTGAATATTTCTAAGAAAAACTTATTTTTTAAAGATTTTATTTATTTATTTATTTATTCATGAGAGATACAGAGAGAGCAAGGCAGAGGGAGAAGCAGGCTCCATGCAGGGAGCCCAATGTGGGACTCAATCCCAGGACCACAGGATCAAGACCTGAGCCAAAGGCAGATGCTCAACTGAGCCACCCAGTTGTCCCAAAGCAGCATTTTATACAAGAAATTTGGTAAGCCCATAGTGTTGACAATATGCTGAGAGAGCCAGTTGATGTTTGATCTCACCAAGACTCAACCTACTTGCATTTCCAGCCCCTCTGAAGCCTGATAATGAAAACATATCATTGAGGCCTCTGATAATGGAAACCTTTGCTCTGCTATGTTCTCCAGCTGTCACCTGAACTTACTGGTAATGTTTCAGCAGACAATAGTGAGACTGTCAAGTCAAACAGTAACTCTTTTAGTGATTCCAGCCAGGTCTCTGGATTTACTTGGATGTAGGGGTCCAGGCTTGGCGGAGAGAACACAGAAGAGGAATGACAATGACTGGAGCAAGACGTGTCATCAGAAAGAAATTCTGTTTTCTGGAAGAAAAGGGTGAGTGCCTTCTTGCTGAGAAAAGAATTAAGTCATGGGTCAAATCTGTATGACTCAATTACTTCACAAACTTGGTTGATGGTATATCAACAAATTGGAATCCTAGAGCAGGGTCTTGAACACACAAAAAATGAGAAGAAATGCAGAAATGTTGAAAACAGCAGAATAATGGGAAATGATGAAGCTATGGAACACTTTGATGAAAAAAGACACAGTATAAGATTTCTGTGATCACAGAGCAGCCACTCCAGATGAGGGTATCAGCCTTGAAAGAGGAACTAAGTTGGGAAGAGTTAGACAAAGCCCTGGTCAAAGGGGGTTTCATTCTTTCCATCCACCATCTCTGCCAATCCCAAACTTCACTTGCTGTTAGTGAAACAGGCAAGGGGGAAATGTAAAATATTTAATAAATAAAATGGTAAAGTCTGACCAATAAGAATGGATGTAGACAGATGCTGAAGACCTACTGTCAGGCTGGATCCTGGAGAGGCCCCAGAAATGGGGACTGGCAGCTGGGGCATCAGAGCAACTGATGGTCTATCCCGTTACCAAGTCTTCTCTGAAGTCCCACTTTTCTTCCCATGTCCTCTCCACTAGCCTGAGACCAGACGGCCTTCAGGCAGCACAGAAGCATCTAATTTCATATCACTCCAGATTGAGTTGTCTATATCCTTGCCTGCCTCCCCACTGTTGTAAAAAGCTTAAGAAGACTTCCCCTTTTCTCTGTGTTTTTGGCATCCAGCACTTTACATCTACCTCAGGTAGCAGTGTTGGAATCCTGGAAGAGGGAATCTGAGAAATGCTTGTGGGGGACAAAATTCAAGACATGAAGAAAACAGGAGACCTGATTCTACATGCTATGGACATGGAATAAAAGAAGGTGGGAAAGCAAGAAGTAAAGGGCTATTGCAGAAAGAGAAGATACTGAAGTCAGACTGCATGAAAGAAGGGAAGTAGCAGGGACCAAGTCTGAAAAGGTACTCTGAGACCAAACTGTAAAGTGCCATCAGTGACTAGCTAAGGAAGTTAAATTTTATCCTGTAGACCAGGGAGAGAAATGGGAAATTTTAGAGCACAGGCAAATTGTGACTGCAGAGGTGTGATGTAATAAGTGGGAGCAAGTCTAAGCATTTGGGGCCAGGGTAAAAGGCTGCTTTCCTAGTCTAGGCAGCAGGAGGTCATAATAACTTGGCCTTGGCAGGTAATGACAGTGGGAATGGAGAGGACAGTTTGGGTATGAAAGATACTATGGAGTATAATTAACAGCCCTGGTAACTGATTGGAAGCACAAATGGGGGATCAGAATCAAAGATGATGGAAAAGCTGCGAGCCTCAATTCCAGGGAGAATGGTGTTATCCTTAACAGCACAATTAACTCAGAGAAGGCCCAGGTTGGGATCCAGTTGGGAAGGGGAAAGGAAGGGCTACACTAAGAGCATGTGAATGCAATGGACTTGGAAGAAAACCAAGGGCGAGTTTTAGAACAAATAATAGCAAATTTGGGATTAGGGCTTAGGAGAGATAACAGAGGTGGAGGTAGAGAATGAGCTCAAACTGACTCAGTTGTACTGAGCTTAAGAAAACAAAGCTTAACAGCTGCTCCAGATGAATTGGGGTGCCAGCTGTGGTGCTCACTTCCTCACTTCCTGAGGCTCTTTGGTCTCAGAGGAAGGTGAGGAAGGTGTGCAGCAGGTGATTCCTGAGCCGTCTAGCTTGGGTGCCCGTGTGCCAAGCTGAAGTCCAAGAGGCCCAGCAAAAGAACAGGCAAGCTTCACTCAGAGCTTTCCTCAATCTCTAATGAATTATATCTTTAAAACTCTTCTAACAGTGTATGTATAAATGAGTGGAAACAGAGAGAATATTTTATAGAACACAACTTTATACATGAGTAAAAATATGTTAGTCATGGTTATGTTAGTCATGGTTAGGAAAAGCTAGACGGTTCACAAAAGTTTTGGTCTGGCTCAGGAAACCAAAAACCTCCAAGAAACATGATTTTTTTAGTCTCTAAGTACATGAAACAATATTGATCCAAAACTGACAACTTCAGCTCACCAGGTAGAAAGTTCTTGCATTCTGCTTTTACTAGGTTTACTTGTTAGTGACTTTGCTTAGTGTAAATGCACTATGTCTTCATTTTGAAAGTAATTTTAATTTTAATTTTTTAAAATTTATTTTAGACTACTTTTGGACCATTTTCAAAAACTAAAAGTCCCCACAAGCTCCATGCCCGCATAGCAATGATTTTAACATCTCAGTTTGTACAAGGGTACAGTTAACCATTTCTTTCCCCCAAAACACCTGTATCACATCCGATTGGATAATTTCCTTCCTTCCTTAATTTACTTACATTAAAAAGAAAATAAAATAATCAAATGCTCATGTTCGGGAATCAGGTTCCCACTGTCTTAATCTTGGGGCATTGTTAATAGTTTATGGCACCTGCCATAACATTTATCACAAACTGGAGGCTTTAAAATGACAGAAATGTACCATTTCATAGTTCTGGACACTGCAAGTCCTAAATAAGGTGTCATCAGGGCCATGATCCTTCTGAAGGCACTAGGGAAGAAATCCTTCCTCTTCCAGCGTCTGGTGGCCCCAGACATTTCTAGACTTGTGGCTGCATCACTCTAATCTCTGCCTCCAAGTTCATATGGTCCCTCCTCCCTCCATGTATCTGTGTGTCCATCCTATCTCTTGCAAAGACACTCACATTGGATTTAGGGCCCACCCTAATCCAGAGTTACCTTGTTTCAAGATCCTCAACTTAATAGAAAGACCCCTTTTTAAAAACTAGGGCCACTATCTGCAAAGACTCTTTTCCAAATTAGGTCACTTGCATAAATAAGTACCAGGGAGTAGGACTTGGAGATATGTTTTTAGGGGACAAATGCAACCCATTGCAGGCCCCATTACCAGGTCTGTGACCGTAGGCAACTTGTTTTGCCTCTCTGTCCTCATTTTCTCATCTGTAAATGGAGATGGTAATGTTACCCAATAATTGTAAAAATACATACATGCAAACCAATTAGCACAGTGCTTGAAACAAATACTGGCTATTATTATTTTTTTGGTAAGTGGAAGAAACAAACAAACACATAAACAATAAACAAAAACACAAGATCAAGTTATGACACTACTCTTTACCATGCACTGTACTTTGCATTTCTGCATATCTTTTTTGTTAATTTTTAAGTACAGTTGAAACACAATGTTATATAGTATGTGTTTCCATGTTAAATTTTATACAGTGTTTATCTCACTTTAGCCTCACCAAGTCTTTGTGAGATAGAGATTTTAAGTATCATGTTATACCAATTTTGGAATTGAATAAACTGTGGCTAAGTTATTGGCAGTAGAGAGACCTTGAACACAGGTGGCCTATCCATCCAGTACTCTTTCTATTACAATGATGTAGCCAGGCAAGTTATTTTAGGTTTTTATGACAAACCATCACTCCATATCCAACATTTTGTTTAAATATGAGGAAAGGGATTGTGATAGAGATCTTAAAAGATTTTATTTATTTATTCATGAGAGACACACAGAGGCAGAGACATAGGTAGAGGGAGAAGCAGGGAGCCTGGTGCGGGACTCAATCCCAGAACCCCGGGATCATGACCTGAGCCAAAGGCAGAAGTTCAGTCACTGAGCCACTCAGGTGCCCTTGTGATAGAGTTCTGGATTTGAAATATACCTATGATGATTAATATAGGAGAGAGGTGAGAAAGCAAGACAAATTAGAAAAGAGAGAGAAGAAAATATGTTTATGAACTGATTAAAGGTGATTTAAATGGGAAAATTATCAAGGCAGGAAACCACAAATGTTGGAGAGGATGTGGAGAAAGGGGAACCCTCTTGCACTGTTGGTGGGAATGTGACCTGGTGCAGCCACTCTGGAAAACTGTGTGGAAGGTCCTCAAAGAGTTAAAAATAGATCTGCCCTACAACCCAGCAATTGCACTGCTGGGGATTTACCCCAAAGATACAGATGCAATGAAACACCGGGACACCTGCACCCCAGTGTTTATAGCAGCCATGTCCACAATAGCCAAACTGTGGAAGGAGCCTCGGTGTCCATCGAAAGATGAATGGATAAAGAAGATGTGGTTATGTATACGATGGAATATTCCTCAGCCATTAGAAATGACAAATACCCACCATTTGCTTTGACATGGATAGAACTGGAGGGTATTATGCTGAGTGAAATAAGTCAATTGGAGAAGGACAAACATTATATGGTCTCATTCATTTGGGGAATATAAAAATAGTGAAAGGGAATAAAGGGGAAAGGAGAAAAAATAAGTGGGAAATATCAGAAAGGGAGACAGAACATGAAAGACTCCTAACTCTGGGAAACGAACTAGGGGTGGTGGGCGGGGGGTGTGGGTGACTGGGTGGCGGGCACTGAGGTGGGCACTTGATGGGATGAGCACTGGGTGTTATTCTGTATGTTGGCAAATTGAACACCAATAAAAAATAAATTTATTTTTAAAAAGTGATTTAAAATGTCCTTTTCTTTCAAATTTTATATTTAATACTATAGTATGTTAGGTCTGAAACAGGTTAGTTACCAGGCAACCTCTTCAGGCAAGTCACCTCAGATCTGCTACTGTACCCCCAGGATCACGGTGGGTTGGAACCAGATGAAAATGTCCACAGGTGAGCTGTTTCTCACTTCAGCCCTTTCTAACCATACCCAGTGGCAGTTACAAGAGGTTCCAGCCCAACTTCTAATGCATCAGGAACATGGGGGCAGAAACAGGCAATAAAAGAGCTGTAGGAAGAAATCTCTAATTTAATCCTTTGCCAACCACTGTGAGAACAAACCCACTCTCTTTTCTTCAAAAGGTATTCCTTGATGCGAAAAGAATTAGATATATTGAAAGGAAAGCACATGTGAAGGAGTGGTTCTGGTATTTCTAGATCACTCAGCCTCTAGTTCTTAAGTTCCCTGATGGGCTCTTGCTAGAAGCCAGAAAGTTGCTTCATAAAGAAAGAAAGAACAGGAAAAAAACAAGAGGTAGGGGAGTAAGGAGAGGGTGAGATATTAGGTGGGGACACATTTTTATAAATTTTGTCCTCAAAATATGGAGTGTGAATAATCATATGAGTGGAGGAAATATAAGTAAACATGGGTATTACAACCTCTGCTGAAAATTGGGCTCACACTGTTTAAAGTCATTTTAATAAACTTGTGGTTTATTTGATAATGTATTTTCCAAATTGTTCTAGGAAGCCTCAAGGCACATGTACAATGAAATCATTCAGCAGAGTTCTTTAAACAATTGATAATAGTAATAAAATGAAAACTGCCTGTATCTAACTGGAACCCACATTAAGATAATTCTTTGCCCTTCTATGGTATTTGTCTTGAAGTAACTGACCTCTGGGTAAGGATTAATTAAATCCCCCAACAGGAATGAGGGGCAAGATTCCAGACAAGTACAATTAAATCTTGTTATAAGGCCCCTTTTTTATTCACAGGTTGGGTTACACCTGGGTCAGATTATGCCCCTGGTGTACATGAGAATGTAGAATGAACACATCTTTCACTTATAACTCTGAATGCTTGTAACACAAGGTTGTCCTTTATCCAAGAGGACTGATTAAATACCTAACTCAAGAATATTATGCTTTCATTTCTCCCCTAGCCATGCTGCCTATCAGCTCCTCATCCCCAGATGATATCCATTTAATCCTACAGTTAGACATCACAGCATTTAGCAAATATGATAATTAATTTCTCAAACTCAAATGCTTCTCATTTCTCTGATCTTTCCTCCATATAAGAACTAAACAAAATGTGTCCCACATGCTCAAGGAGATATTTCAACTAAGCATCAGGAGACTGGCCTTTCTTCATGCCATCAGTACTGGATTTTATTTAGTTATGTTATATTTCTGGAAACCATATTTTTGTAAAGATGTAATTCCCCTCTAGCTGAAACTTGAAGTCTGCAGGGCATATGTCCTCCAGGAGCTGGACAGAGAGCCCAAAGCAGGAAATGGCCAAATATCCATCAGATGGGAGAATGCTAATGCATCGAATCACCACTGTTCTCTATTACATTTGAACAAGGAACTTTAAAAGGAATATAGTCCATTCTGGTAACTCTGCCTTTTTTTCACACACTTTTTAGGCCTCATTATCTCATTTTTTCTCTGCCAACTTAAATCTGCCCCCCTATCTTGTTGATCAGTTAGATTACATTAACATCATCTGCCATGTACAGAACACGGTTCTCAGATCATGAGAAAATCAAAGAAACTTCTTTGCCTAACTGGGGCAGAAACAGAAGTTAGCCTAAATGGAGAGACATGACAGTGTGCAAATAAGAAACAGAGATTGCATATATGGTTTATTATGGGTTCAAACAAGCTTTGGCAAAGCCAACCAAAGTAAAAAGATATAGAAAGGAGCTTGCTGAAAACATTTCAAGGAGTGTAGAAGCTTTAGGACAAGTTTTTATTGCTAACATTTAATTTTAAAATTTAAATTTAAAACTTACATGTGCACAAGGGGGTGAGCTGCTCTAAGTATGCAAAAATGTGTCTAGATGGAGACGATGGAAATCCAAAACAGAGATTTTACCCAGAACCCCTCCAGAGAGTTGATAAGCAAATATATTCTTGATAGACAAATCGCTCCTCTGTTGTGTTATATTTTGTGTAGCCTATTATTAAGTCTCAGATGCCTCTTCAGACTGAAATAGTAAAATTAATACATAGCATTTCCACATTGCTAACCTCTAAAGAACAGTGAGTTGCTATTGTCATATTGCTCATGTATTTCCTACAGAAATTACAGAAGCAACTTCGTGCCCATGGGAGTTTGCAAGTATGCAAGGAATTACTAGACAGATGATTCCTGAAGCTCCCTACCTTCAATGAGAAAGAACAGGTGAGGGAAGATCCAAGCAGCAGTGTCCAAAGGTTAGATGTTAGAACACTGCATGCTGTTACTACAAGACTTGAATTCATGATTCTGCGAATGAAACCTCTGTCAAGCCTTGGCACTGCTATTTCCATATCCAGAGTGCAAATCCATTTCTCCAGTCAAAGACAGAGTAACAACCATTCTTTACATTTCAGTATTTAAAGAAGTCTCTTCCATAAACCACATAAACCACATAGTCAAATCCTGAGTGGAACTGAATTTCTTCTCCTTTGACCCACTACCCACTTGACCACTAATTCTTCTGTTAAGGATTTCCAAACTAATGGACTTAGGAGCCCTGGGTGCCAAGAAGCCTCCTTTCTCAGGGCTTTGGACCACTAACCTTACCTCTAACCATCATTATTATCAGTGCCCAAAGAGCTCAGGGGCTTGGCATGAGGGTTCTGCCTCAGATTCCCTTGTTTATTCTCTACAATATAAAAAAGTGCCTGCTCGTTTCCATCTACTGTCAGAGCATGTTCTCCTGGCTCATCTTTACTCCCGATTGAAAATAGTAGAGCAGAGGCACTATAAACAATTTAATTTTTCATCCATTTTCTCATTCATTCAACAAACACTGTTCAGTTCTTACTCTGCACAGGACGTAATACTAGGTTTCATTGGGAGCGGGGAGCAGAGTTAGTGATCTCTGGGAGTGTGGGCTGGGACGTACTCCAAAGTTTGGTACATGCACAGATACCATGCAACTCCTCGTTGCCTGCTCTGATCTGAGAGTTCACTGGTTCAGGCATGTATAGAAAATGGAAGGTACAGTGTCTGATGGGGCTAAAACTAAAAGAGGGAAGGGCTGAGATATAAGCCATTTATTATATCAGTTCCCAAACAGGTGACTTCCTCTCCTGGCTTCAGACACAACTAACTCCAGATGACAGTCTTGGAGCAGACAACAGTAAGCCGAATCCACACTGGGCATGCACACTACCAACTACAGGTATGCAAAAATTTTCCCTACTCAGACATTAGCTTTAACTGTTGAATAAATAGATAAAGGAGATGAGAATACTTGACTTTTGTTAGAGTATGAAATAAGCAAAAAGGAGAAACCAGAAAATAGAAAAGCAGATGATTATGTTCATTTGTTCTTGCCTCTTTTTTTTTTCAAAAAAAAGGGAGAATGCACTACTCTCTCCATTTTCTGAGAAAAATAAAAGCTTAGTGGATAAGTGAAGTGCCTTCTAAAAACAATGCCAACCCTGAAAAGAACACAGACCTCCCCCCTCCTTTGAAGTTTTCATTTACATGAATTCTTCAGTACCACCTTGAGAAGGGTTCTTTTCCCCAGGGTAGCTCTGATTCCTACATAGCATCTGGTCCTATGTGAGAATGGACACTGGAGTTTGGAGACCAGAAAGCAAGAGAAATTTCAAGGGTTCCCTCAAGGGACACAGGACTCAGCCATAGGAAAAAGAAAAATCAACAAATACCTGCCCCTCCCCCTCCACTCTCCCTCACACACACAGATGCCCGATATTGGCAATGCTGGTACATCTTCTGAGGAGACAGAAATGAGTAAATCTAACAGGATCCATCTTAAGGGAAAACAGATGGCTATATAACATGCTTTGTGAGTCAGAAGAATTCCTAGAAAGAAAAAAAAAATAATTATCAATTGATAATGAAAATTAATTATTGTCACTTACTGCCTTCTTTCTCCCTTTGCACAGAAGGTAATTAAAATGACACCAAAAAAACACTGCCTTGACTATTCACAGAAATCAGACCTAGCCAGTCAAACAGATTCTTCCCATGTAAATCGAGTGTTATTCCCTCTTCTGTCTTCCTTCACTTCCTCCAGCAGCCTTTCCTGCCAGGAGATGCTAAGTTTTTTGTTGAGTCAGCCTGGCATGTCTTCCATCTGAAGATGCTTGGCAGGTGTTTGACAAGTAGGGTTGATGGACTTTTGAGATTTGTTTCCATCCATCAGCCTGACAGGCTCCACAGGGTTTGATTTCAATACCTTTAACAGTACTTCCCAAGGGCCTCTGCACACCAGCCAGGCTAATATCAGAGAAAAGAATATACGGCAATTTGCCAGCCATTGCCCTGCATCCTTATTGCATGCACTTGCCAGAATAAATAGGGAATGCTCCCGACCTCTCATCATAACCTGCAGGGTGCTAACCTGAGTTTAGTTCATGTTTGTGGGTATGCATATATGAATATGCATGCACACTTATGCACATGTGTGCTCATGAAGCAAACAATTCATTGCACATATATCTCTTGTTTTTCCTTATTTCTTCAGCTGAAAAAAAAAAAAACAAAAAAAGGATGCAGTCTCCTTAAATGAAAGTACCTATGGCACTTGGCATACTTTTTCTCTTTCAATCAACAGCCCAGAAATGAAGTCTATTCTCTGGGTTCAGACTTTCGGCACAAGATGGGTAAATGATATTCATACAAAAATCATAATACTTTTTTCTAGTTTAACCTTAGTGAAGAGTAACAAGAAACACTATAAATGTGAGTTAGCATGCCAATTCTTATCTGCTACACCCTATGAAATCACCTCCCTCCCACTTCATCCTTTCCTTCAGGTTTCAGATTTTTATTCCCACAAATATCTTTTGGCTAAACTAGAAGATGGAAGAATAACATTAAGGTGCAATCAAAATTTCAATGGTTTGCTAAATGGATTGATATCTGGTAAACTTGTTTTCATGGAGGAAGACTTCAAACTTAATTTTATTCCAGATCTGTGCAAGATAGAAAGCAAACTAATCCCGGCATTGATTGCCAGAAGAAAAACATTTGCCATTTATTAAAGAGATCATTGCAAGAAAATGCCATTTGTATTACCTAGTTGTTCACCAAAGGAAGCAAAATCAAAGTTGACTCCTCCGTGCCTAGTTATTTTAAGTGCAGTGATTTCTGATGATTTTCTTTAGGAAGGTGAACACATCCCCCTACCAGAATGTACTTACTGAATCCAGTGATCTTTTGATAGTGAGAATCATCAAGTATTTGTTCAAAATACAGATGTTCAATATACAGTGCTCTTCAATGACATTTCTGATTCAAAAAGCATGTGCCTGATATTCTAGGCACCTAAATTTTTTTTTAATTTTTATTTATTTATGATAGTCACAGAGAGAGAGAGAGAGGCAGAGACATAGGCAGAGGGAGAAGCAGGCTCCATGCACTGGGAGCCTGATGTGGGATTCGATCCCGGGTCTCCAGGATCGCGCCCTGGGCCAAAGGCAGGCGCCAAACCGCTGCGCCACCCAGGGATCCCCGGCACCTAAATTTTTAAAAAGCTCTTCAGGTGGCATTAAATAATTTGTTGGCATCCTATTGCTGGCTAGAGGTAAAACTAAGGCTAAATCCAAATATTTTCACTTTCAGACCAACAATGATTGATAGTTCTGCACTGCAGACAATTTTATTGAGGCAAATAGCAGTTGAAGTCGTCAGGCAAAGAAATACAGGACAACATATTTTTAAGGCCTTTATATTCTCATGAAGCTTAGGTGGCAATGAAAGTTGAGAGTGTTACTGAGTTATCATTTAAGGCTCTAGTTTGAAGGACCATGTACTGTCCTTCTCATTTTAATAACTATTTTCAACTTTAGATGTTTTCTATAAAACTAGGATATTCTTCTACTCAACTTAGTATATAAATCCCTAGAGTGCAAAGGTTAAGACTTTATGGTCCAACACCAGAAGGTTCAGAAATCTAGTCTATCCTACTTCAGACTTCCAGTCCCTTCTTTGCTCCATGTTCTGGGATCTCTGACAGCTCACATGTCTCTCAAGTTTGTCTTATGTGAATGCAGGAGGCATATCCATGTCCCCTGTCCCTGTAATATCCACAAGTCCAGAATGGGATCTTGCCTTGGCTGTAACAAAATTCAGGGGGAAGGTGGGCTATTTCCCTAGTGTTACCCACAGTAAAAGGGCTCACAGACACTTTGGCTAGGACCCTTTGTATTGAAGTCCATGTAATTTCCTCTCTCAAAGCCTAGGCTTCCTCAGATTGGGTTTGGATGTGCCTCTCACAGGGCTTCTGACCAGTTTGGCTACAGATATACCTAGAGTGAGTCTGACACAATTCGGTAAGACAGCCTGCACCAGGCAACATGAATAAGACCAGGGTTTAGGCAAGGCATTCGATTCTTTATAGCATGGACATCTTGGACTGTTTGATGAAATCTATGAACCTTATGATAGATGTCCTCATCTAATTCTTAGAACCTGGGAATATGTTGTTACGTGACAAAGGACAAAATTGCTAATCAGCTGATCTTAAAATAAATAGATTATTCTGGATCATTCAAATGGTTCTGATGTTATCATAAAAGTCTTTACAAGTGGGAAAGGGAAGTGGAATGGAAGGTTGGAGTGATATGATTTGAGAAGGACACAAATATGCCTTTGAAGAAACAGAAGCAAGTCCTGAGCCAAGGAATGCAAGCAGCCTCTAGGAGCTGGGAAGGGCAAAGAATGGATTTTCCCCAGCCACTTTACAAGGGCACAGTCCAACTGACACTTTGATTTCCACCCAGATTTCTGATCTATAGAACAATATGACATCAATTTGTGTTGTTTTAAATCACTAAGTTTGTGGAAACTTCTCACAGTAGCAATAGAAAATTAATACAGACCTTTTTTTGAAATGTTTGCAAACATATAAATAAAATTCATAGTGTCAGGGCAACCCTGGTGGTGCAGCGGTTTAGTGCCGCCTGCAGCCCGGGGTGTGATCCTGGAGACCCGGGATCGAGTCCCACGTCAGGCTGCTTGCATGGAGCCTGCTTCTCCCTCTGCCTGTGTCTCTGCCTCTCTCTCTGTCTGTGTTTCAATAAATAAATAAATAAAATCTTAAATAAATAAATAAATAAAATGCATAGTGTCACAATGGAAAGCAACTACACTGAAATTGTTATCTAAGTATTTTCAAGCGATATAGAGATATATAGAGATATCTTTCTTAATTCACTAAATAAGAAGATTTTGTGGCAAGTATAATTTTGAAATAGTGATGGTCATTAACGATATTTTGAGATATCTGCACAGCTATAACATAATGTAAATTGCCTGTGATTTTTAATCACGATGTTCACAGGTACTGTTAATATTATTATAGCTTGCTGCTTACATTCATAATGGAAATGCAAAGTTTTATCACAGATTAGTAAAAATGAGGATGCAATTTTCCCTTTCAAACTCTGGAATTCTACCCAGAGATCCATTAGACGTCAGACTCAGGTAAAGACCGCCTGATTTAGAAAGGAGCTTGGCTGTGATTCAAGCAAACTATTTCAGGATAAACTTGGTGAATCTTAAGAAGAATCCTAGAAGAGCTAAACACAGGAACAGGCTGCCGAAGAAAGCATCACAACCCAGAAACAAGCCAGGGAGATGAGAGCCAACAGAACCCCATTCTCAAGTCCAGGCCACAACTGTGGGGATATTATGAGCATAAGCTGGGGGTAGAAAGGGACTCAGAAGCTGTGATCACTACTATGCATTTTCTTGCTGAGAAATTCTCTTAGTAGCCAACACAATAGGGAGATCCTCCTGAACCTAAAGGAGTGGTTATTGGTCATTCTTCCATCCATGAATTCTTGGATTGGTGCCGGCAGGCAGAGCTCTTTCATCTACCAGACTGAAGTCACAGGTGGAAATAGGTCATAAAACTATTCTATTTGGCCCACATGTTATTATTAATGTTATTATTTGAGATTTTTGTTTTTTTATTGAGATACAATTTTACAAAGGGAAATGCATATACCGTAAGTAAGCACACCAAACACTGACAATTCCATTACTCCAGAAAGTGCTCTTATGTCCTTCTCTGGTCAAAAACTGACCTTTCCTTGTAAAAGAAACGATTATTACTATTTCTGTCATCATACATTAGTTTTTGGTGTTCTTGAACTTCATTTAAATGAAATTTATAAGTATGCACTATTTCATGTCTGGCTTCTTTCACTCAATATAATGTTTTATTTATTTTTTTAAAGAATTTTTTTTAAGATTTTATTTATTTATTCATGAGAGACACACAGAGAGAGAGAGAGGCAGAGACACAGGCAGAGGGAGAAGCAGGTTCCCTGCAGGGAGCCCGATGCGGGACTCCATCCTGGGACTCCAGGGTCACACCCTGGGTCGAAGGCAGGCACTCAACCTCTGAGCCACACAGGCGTCCCTCAATATGTTTTAGAGATTCTTTTGTATTGTTGGTGCATGTCAGTACTTTGCTCCTTTTATTGTTAAATAGTATTCCACTGGGTGGATATCACAAATTATTTATGTATTCTTTTGTGGGTGGGATTTGATGGAAATAATGGCTGCTATTTTCAGGAATATTTTAGGCTACTATTAATAAAGTTGCTATAGATAACAGTGTTGTATAAGGCTTTGGGAGGACATAATCTTTTTTCTCTTAAGTATATGCATAGGAACAGAACTGCTTTTTTTTTTTTTTTTAGAACTGCTTTTTCATAGATAGGTATACATGTCACAATGAGAAACAGTGTTGTACAAGTCTTTTGGAGGACCTAATTTTCTTTTCTCCTAAGTATATGCATAGGAACAGAACTGCTTTTTCATAGATAGGTATACATGTCACAATGAGAAACTGCCCAAAGTAGTTATTCCATTTTACACTCCCACCAGCAGTGTGTAAGACTTCCAGCTGTTTCACATCCTTGCCAACATTTGATGTCATACTTTTAATTTTAGCCATTTTAGGGGTATGAAATGGCATTTTGTTCATTGGAATTTCAATTTGCATTCCTTTAATGAAAACCGATGTTTTTTTTTGTTTTTTTTTTGTTTTTTTTTTTTGAAAACTGATGTTGACCACAACCGAATCTTCCTTGTCACTGCCTTTTGATCTTTTCAATATTTGAGCTATGAGAAAGGTTGGCCACAGTTGAAGGTATTTTGTTTTTGTTTTGTTTTGTTTTGTTTTTAAAAAGATATTATTTATTTATTCGAGAGAGAGAGAGAGAGAGAGAGAGAGGCAGAGACACAGGCAGAAGAAGTAGGCTCCATGCAGGGAGCCCGATGTGCGACTCGAACCCAGGTCTCCAGGATCAGGCCCTGGGCTGAAGGCTGAGCTAAACCGCTGAGCCACCTGGACTGCCCGAAGGTATTTTGGATTCACCTTTATTTTCTTATTTCTTTTATTTGGGGGGAGGGGTTCATCTTCAGATTCAACTCAGGGTTCTGGAATCCAATTATCACAGGAACATAAGGTAATATGTTATTTTCTTTCTGCTTACTATCCTTTTCTTTACTGCTGCCTTCTCAGCCAAATCTGGGTTTGGAGAAAGAATTGTTGACCCAGTTCTGCTCATCAAGGCTTCCCTGTGTCCTCTCTGCTTTTTGCTAGCCCCCTAGAAAAGTATGACTTAATTTTGTTTGAGTTTTTCTTTTTGTTACCATGAGAGCAAAGAGCTTTCATAGCCTTCCATAGAGTAGCTGGAAGCACACATCTTTTCCTTTCTTTTCTGGTTTTTGCGTTAACTGACAATGATTACAAATTAGGAAAAAACCCCAAATTGCAGATTTCCAGCTTCCCTTTAGAGTAGGTTCTCTTGAATGTATTAGGCTTATATTTCCATATGCAGAGATTGGTTGCAGCTAAGCAGAGGCTACCCCTGAACTCAGGGTGGGCACCCTCCACTTCAAACTCATTGCCTGCACTCCCATCATCTGGCCCAAGTCACATTACTTGTGATCCCTGGTCTTCTGAACATTTATCACCAGATTTTTCTATCAGGGCTGAAGGAGAATCACGTAGCAAAGTTTTTAACCAAATACTGACTCATTTAAACCCATGAGCAATAAAAATTTGGTCAAAGATATCTTGAGTGATTAATATTCTTTTCTGGTTTAAGTCTCTGATCACATTTGGCAGATAATTTATCTCGCGAACAACAAAACAGGAATAACTGCAAGTAGATATCTCTTGTTTTGAGATTGAATTTCTCTGTTCTGGGAAGATATAGAAACTCACAGTCTAGAACAGCTACTCTTAAGTTTCCACGCTCTAAGCTGTTTGCCTTGACGTATTGTCTAATGATAGATAGGTGACAAACATAGTCGACATTATCTTTGGCCTTTCTTTCAACACAACATCAGCATGTCTTAGAAACTTCTCAAACTCAGTTTACAAGTTACTATTATAGAAGTTTTTTGCCACAAAATTCCCTACTCCCAAGACTTCTAATCAGTATCAAATTTAAGCAAGAAATCTCAGCCTGTTTCCAATAGGTATATTCTTCTCACCATCTGAACTTGAAATGCCCCATATTATGCCTATATTTAGTACACTTAAATGAACTCAAGCAGGATAAATTTTCAAAATAACTTTTAATCCAAAATAACAGTGAGCCTCATATTGGAAGGTGACCAGCAAAGAGCTATCAAGAAAATAAATTTAAAACTCATAGTTAGAACTTAAATGATATGTTTTAACCAGTACCAAAATTCATTTCTGTACCTAAACTTCTATTTTGTATGACTGTTTTGCAACTAATCATGAATTTCTTGGGGGCAGAGATTGCATCTTATTTATCATGTGATCTCAGTATCTAGCCCAATGCCAGGTGTATCATAGAAGTTCAACAAATACATGTTGAACAAATAGATTATGAGAAGTAGTCTTTTCTGAATTGTACTGGATGCAAGTTTAGAAAACTCTATCCTTCTCATCCTTTGTTGACTATGAAATTCCTGGCTTTCTGGGAAGTAGCCCTCCCTTGGTGAAACGCCTGAAATACAGGGCTCATTTGGTGGGCATTTATAGGTGAGCCCATATTCTCAGGGCAAGAATGGCAGGGAAATTAACACTGGGTACATTAGGCCTTAGGAATCCCAAGCTTTAAGAGATGATTATCTAGATGGCACAAAGGTAGAAAAAGCTGTGAGAAATGGATGAATGGACAAATTAGTATGAGTTTCAAGCAGTATCCAATTTACTTTTCTTGGTGACATTTTACACTATGTGTTTTTTGCTTGATTTAGAGCCACATCCAATTCACAATGGTCCATTGTGAAGCAGCTTCTCTCCCTTCTACTCCTAAATTCTAAATACCTTGGCAAGATTGGCACATTCTCTACCAATGTTACCCATAGACCTTTTCCCTGGACTTACATTTTTATTTTTATTTTATTTTTTTTATTATTATATTTTTTTGGACTTACATTTTTAAAGTAATGCCTGAGATGACTAATCAGCTTGGAATAATTCCTCTTATCTATTTTTATGTAAAGTTGATCCCTATTTGACTGTATTAGCGAAAACAAAATGAGGAAAATTATTAGGAAAACCTGATTTTTAAAAATTCTCACATTAAACCAGAATATAAATGTATAGAAAATTGGGCTTGAAGGCAGACTTTGGGCAGGTCATTGGGTTTTTCCTGCCTCAGTTGTATCAAAGAGTAAGACTGAGCTCAACGATTACATTGTCATTTGAGGAATGACATTAAAAACCAAAATTTCCTATCAGCCTCAAAGTTTTAGATAATTTTTAAATTTAAGTTTAATGTTTCCAAAGGATATGCACAAATTATGATTATTCTGCTCAAGAATTATTATAAAGAGGAATTCAACCAACTAAGCACACTGTGATGAAGAAATCAAACCTTACCAGCATCCCAAGCCTTCCTCACAGATCACTCAACCACCATCCACTGTCCTTTTTTTTTAAGATTTGTATTTATTTATTTGAAAGTGAGGGAGAGAGAGAAAGCACAAGCAGTGGGGAAGGGCAGAGGGAGAGGGAGAAGCAGACTCACTGCTGAGCAGGGAGCCCAATGTGGGACTTGATCCTAGGACCTTGGGATCATGACCTGAACTGAAGGCAGGGGTTTAACCAACTGAGCCACCCAGGTGCCCCGCTATCCTTACTACTTAATACCACAAATCAGTCTGCTTTTGAACATCATTAAGATGAAATTATACCGTACGTAGTTTTTATGTCTGTAAGCCATATATTGATCTATAATTTGGTGCTAATCAAAATTCAGATTTATCAACATAGATGACCAAAGAATTGGGCCTCTGTGTATACGCCTTTGCATCATTCAGGATTATTCAGGAAGGAAAAAGTGACTCTACAAGTTTTGAGTGGAGAGATATTTAATTATTTTTAATTATTATAATTATTTATTAATTATATTTAATATAGAAAATTCAAATTTCATGGGCCACTGGAAGAACTGGGGGAGCAAAGGTCAAGAGGCCACTTTAAGAGATCTGCAGTGATCACAGGGAAGTCCCTGCTGATGTCAGCTGCCTGCCTAAAGGAACTCCAGAGCTGAGGAATCTATAAGTGATCGCAGCTCCCTTCCCCTGGCTATCACAAGACAAAACTACCTTCTCTTCTTCTGCCTTCCAAATCTCACTTAAGCTCCTATCATTGGCACGTTTAATCCAGAATTCTACTGGAAAGGGATTTCTAAATGTCTCTCCTGTGATGCAGGACAGAATACAGAAAAAGGGAATGATATTGTTGAGCTAAGAACATCATTTGGCAAAAGCTTAGACAGTTTTAAATTAGCTGATGGAAGAGAACTGGCGCCTGTCTACATTTCTGACCTGCTAGTCATTCTTGGTCTTTAGATCCCTTTCCAATACAAATCCTACAGTGCCCTCCTTAGGGATACTTGAGAGCCTGCTTCTATTTTACCTCTTTCAAGACCAATGAGCTATAAGACCCTCTTTTCTTATTTTGCAGTTTGCATAAGGCAACTTTTGAAGAAAAGTAGGCCTGTGTAGAATCATCTGAAAGTTCCCAGAATTAAGCAATATGAAATTAATCATATTGTATATAGACACTTTCCACTGACCATGTCTCAGATGGTGGGACTACTTTTTGGGGAAGACATAGTTGAAAATAATTACTATTATCATCCTCTGCTAACAGAAATCTCCCCCCCACCCCCCAACCTTACATAGATTTCCAACCTTAGAGGCTGTCCTGTCCTCACAGAGGTAGTACCAGACAGGTAGGAGTTTTGTTTATTTGCTTTTCTGGGTATCTGAATATCCTGACAATCTAATCTCCAGAGTCCCAATAACCAAGCAACACAAGACATGCTCCAATTGCAAGGTCCACAATTCATTTTTTCTGTGCTATTCTATTTCAGAATAGAAGGCAGAGCTGCAAAGTTAGATTTGGATCTTTATTACTATAAGCAGTTAACTGTTCCCCCTTTGTTGATCAGAAATTCTGAGATAAGTGCTTTTAAAAAGATTAGAACAACAAATCTCATCTAAGGATAAGATCGACGCCAGTTCAGAAAAAAAGAAAATGGAAGGAGAAAGCTTTTGTCTGGTGACAGTTTATTTTAAACCAAACACTTTTTCCATTTGTAATTTAGTGTCACTTGTGTTATGAGAAGCACTGCCAATTCAGATGGGTTTCTTGAACGGGGACTAACAGACGAGGTTAAACACAGCTGTTCTGGTGTCTGAAATCCTTTAGAGTTCAGCAGGACCTAAGCTGGTAAAATAAACTCAGAGAAGGCTGTCTGAACCAGCTTTGCTAGAGACAAAATGAACATAAATAAGCATGGAGTCAGCAGGCTGCTGGGCCAAGGTCAGAGGCAACCTGGGGACATGGATTTACAGAGAAAGATACTGTCTAGAGCACATTTGCTATAAGACAGTACAGAATTGGACATTCTGTCTTCTAATCATCAGGGTATCACAAGGAAAAGTGGTCCAGATTGGCAATGACCCTGTCAGCACTTTTTGTCATAAATGCTTCATTTACTGAGAATTTTGCTATCAGTTTGCAGAAGATAAAAATGTCACTGAAATGCAAGGTCAAACCACAAGGTTTATAATTCCTTTCTGTTCATGAAACACACACAGTCCTAACTATCCAGATAAAGGGATTAGTTGTTTCCCCAAATGGTATCTCAATTTCTAGTGATTGAAAGTACTCTTATACACATCATCTCAACATCATGGTGTATGTGTGCCCCTGTTACACAGATGAATGAAACTGAAAATAGCTTCACTTGTCAGTTTTAAGTATCTTCCTTTCCCCTCTGGGCAGCGTTAGTTTCCATATGGCCTCAGAGACATTGTTGTCACTTGGCTCTCTGAGGTCCTTGAGAGAGGCCAACAGTCTGAACTATCTCAGTTCTCACACATTAAATGAGAGTCTCTTAAACTCCCTGGGTTTCAGCTTCTTCATATACATCCCTTAGATATTGTAGTCATCTTCACCAACTAATAAATGATAAGAATGAGATTGTGTGTGACTATGAGATTTTACATTCGGTGGCAGGAATATAAATTCTGTTGACGCTATGTGGTTAAACTCAAAATGTGTATATCATTTTATACAGAAAATTTTATAGTTAATAATCTATCCCAATGAGACAGCCACATCAATATGCAAAGATATATAAAGATGTTTGCTGCAATAACTCTGGGAAACGAACAAGGGGTAGTGGAAGGGGAGGTGGGCAGGTGGATGGGGTGACTGGGTGACGGGCACTGAGAGGGGCACTTGACGGGATGGCACTGGGTGTTATACTATATGTTGGCAAATCGAACTCCAATAAAAAAAATATACAAAAAAAAAAGAAACAAAATCAACATCTACCAACACAGGACTAGTGAAAACAGATATGGTAAGCATATTCATATAAGAGAACCTATACATCTACTAAAAAGAAACATGGAGATTTATACTTGTCAACTTGAGTAGACATATTTTTTTAACAAAAAGGAATTAGAAGCAGTGTAGCTGATATAATCCCATTTATGTGTAAAGCATGTAAATCCCAGATCCTGATGTGATTCACCTCAGCAGTGTTACCCCCACAGAAACAGCCCAGCTACCAAAAGGCATTACAAAGTAATTCTAGTCTTTGCTCTCAACTTCCAGAAAACATTAAGGAACATATAATTCCTAACCCACAGCACCACATCTTAAAATACCCTCTGTCCCCCACCTTTCCCATCTTTTTTATCTCTAACACATTTTAGTGTTAGAGAGCCTTCAGCAGTTGAGGGCTCTCTGTCCCCAACAGCCTTTTCCTAGTCTCAACCAGAAACTATGCCTGCAAATTGACCAACCACTTGTCTTTTTGTCCCTCTTTTCTCTTCCTCAGTGCTTACCATAATCTGAATAATAAGGTAAGGAAAGAAGAAAATGCTCAGTGAACAGAATTTCCTTCCCAGGGAATAGGAGGAAAAGAGATAGACTATGCATATGCTACGATGTCTTAACCTTGCAGCAAATGCAAAATTGTTATTACACTGCTACCTACTGATATTTGCATAAAAGTGGCTGCAAGGATGTTGACAAAATTCTTAGCAATAATGATCTCAGTTGGGATTTCTCTGTGAATTTCTTTTACGTCTCTTCTATCTCTTTGAATTACTCATGGTAAACATATTTTTTATAATCAGAAAGGAGAAATAAACTTGTATCAACATATAAAAAAAGGGATCGTAATGATGCTCACAATGAATAACATATAAAAATTAATACATAATTTAAGTATAAAATATATGTTTTAAATAAATACAGTTGGACTGTTTCTTCCTGGTTTCAACATTAATAAGCTCCATTATTTCGGGATTATCTTTAATTACCCCTACATGTTAGAATCGGTCAGTTTCTTCACAGCATTAAACACTCCCTTATATTGCTTAATTTTTTATTTTACTCCCAGTTAATCCTATTAATTTGTGAGTCCACTGCATTGTGACTTTTACACAGTATCTCATGACTTACAAAAACTGTTAACATTTCAAACTAATCGTAATCCTTTTCATCCATTTGCCCTGGAAGTTTTCATTTGTATGTGTGTCTTTAGTGAACAGAGAGTTACTGCATGTACATTTTTTGTATCCATTTCAATCTTTCCACACCTACACATCCCTCTACCTCTTTCTAAATAGATAACATTTATTTATTTTCATGGTTTTTGAGTCAGACAAATTTTCCTGAAAATCAAGGTGCCTGACTACTTAGTTCCCAGCACTGTGACTCATTAGTCTTCTCTTAGCTGGGGGAATTTTAAAGAGAAGTTTGCAACACAGCACTGTCGGGGCACAGCTCCACAGCTGCTAATAACTAGTGCCAGGTAACAGGCACTTCTGATTCCTGAGAAGGGAGCTTGTTAGTCAGACTCTCTGTCCAGAAATGCCAATTAGCACCCTTGCTTATGGCTGGAAATTCCAACCTGGGAATTCCAGAAAGCATAATTTGTCATGTGACAACTATATTTACCACTCAAAGCTCCTTCAGCATTATAATTAAATAACTGAATCAGTTCTAGTTGTAGACAACTTACAGCATGTCTCTATGAGGAGAAAAGTAATAATTACTGATCAAAATCCTGAAGGACCTTGAAAAATTAGAAACAAACTTTAATAGGCTGGATACTGAACAGACCATTCAGAGGGGAAAAAAATGCCCAAACAAGGTGGAAAATGGTTGACTTTTTACTCTCACTGATTCAGATGTCAGGAAGGGACTATGCCCTTCAGTGACGTAGTATAATTAAAAGTCATTTTAATAAATATATCAGGATACATCTGTTTGATTTCTATTTATTCTTTTTGTCCTTCATTGTCACTTGAGTAGCCCTCAGGTATATTAATATGGCTAAGTAAGCCCCCATTGAACTAGAACTGTGGTATAACAGGACTCCTTTATTTCTCTCTCTCTTTTTTTTTTAGAATGACTTGGGAGATGTTGCTTCACCTTCTGGTAGGAAATAGATCAACTTGGCCAGAAGCCAGGCTTTTCTACCCCTGAAGGAAGAGCTCAGCAAAGTCACTCCCCCAGGGAAGCCTTCCAAGACTTTCCTGACCAGATGGTTCTATTATACAACCTCTACTACATCATTCCATCACTGCCTTATCACAGTTGTGACTTCATGTTTATATCATTACTCTGTTTAATCTCAATATTCCTCTAGGTTTTAAGCAATATCAGGGCAAAGACCATGACTCTCTTTGCTCATATTTATATTTCTAAGGCCTCACATATGCCCGACCCACATTAGCACTCAATAAATATAGTACTTGTTAAAAAGATGAATGAATGAATGAATGAATGAATGAATTCAATGATCTATTTAGGGTGGTGCCAGTCAAGGTAAGTGGGCAGAGAGGATAACAAAATGTCCAAAATAGAGTTATCACAAAGGTAGAAAGAGATAGGGTCATTAGATTGGTCCGGGATTTGAGTTAGAAACAGAGAAAGGGATAATTGTTTAATTTTTCTGATGCGAAAGACACTAGAACTGGTCTTGACTCATCCTTCCTGGAAAGGCCAGTCCTTTAAAATGCCTGGATATATAATCAAAGAAACAATCTGTATGAATACTATCAATGTGGGTCTCAGACTTACTATATAGACTGATGCTTTCTCAACTGAGCAATGGACAGGAAGTGATCTTCCCTCAGAGGCTTATTGAAGTTAGGACAGGGCTCTGCCAACGAAGATCTCACCCAGCTCCATTGCATGTTCCTGGATAGCACACGGTGTTTGTCCACAAGAATAGGCAAAATTCTGGAGTCAAATTAATACACAAAAGATTCTTCACCTCCCTGCCTGACTCCTCTTTTTTTGGAGATTTTGGTTACCTCACTCCACATGAGGCGTGCTTCAAAACCAGTGGTTGGTACCCCACTGGGCTTTCATCCACCTTATATTCACATAATGTTTTTCACCTGAACATGCCCTAAAGGAGATTAGTACCACATGAATGTTACCAGGTGAAGGAATTAAACTCATTATAACTAAAAAGGGACCTGATCTGGAAATCATTGACACTGAGTACAACTCAGACCATCCACAAATGACAACTTCCAACCACATTAAGAACAGGAAGCTTCCATCTCTGTATTTCCATCCAAGCTGACCTCTACTAGGAGCTTTCTACCCTTAACCACTATTGGTCCACCCATATGACTCAGAAGCAGACTGAAGTATCTGCTTCCTGAGACACTTGTGAACATTTAAGGGCTGGTAGGATACAAGATGGGGATGGCATTAGAGCTGAAAGGACAGACTCAATGTCTGGAGTATCTGTCTGTTTGTATAGACATGCAAAGACTTGAGTACCATACCCTATAAACTCCTAGCGCAAGTTATTTCTACCCAAAACCAGGTAAATACTTTTGTTATATAAACCAGAAGAGAACTAATTCAATAAACTCAGTCTACCTCTCACCAGTGCCACTTATAGTTCTCAATCCTATATGTTATCTTCCCAAAAATGCAGATTCAATCACATTACCCTTCAGGTTAAAAATCTCCATGTGATTCTCATTATTTACTGGATCAAACCCAAACTCTAGCTTCATGCCCCTTCATGCCCCTTCAGGGCCCTTTCATGCCCCTACATCCTTGAATTTGTGTTAACCATACCAATTTTAAAAATTTCATTTTAGATATTTTAAGTATAAAATGATATATACTCAAAATTCAAACAATATAAATGGCACAAAGAAAAAATATTCTCATCTTCTATCTCCATATCTTTCCCTTCAGAATAAACTGTTAACGCTTTGGTGGGTAGCCCTTTAGATCTTCTTCAAAGTATGAATGTTTGTGTATTGGGGTTGCATTATAACTTACTCATGCACACATAAAAAAATACATTGAAACAGACAGAAACATACAAAAAGAAAGCAGTGTAAATAGAGAAGTTTAGGCCACTGACCTCAATGAGTACAAGGTCCTGAGGGAAGTTGGGACATGAGGCACAATTTTGCCATCTGTTGGGAGAGCTAAGTTACCAGTACTGTGGAGGATGAACATCTCATGGAGCTGAGTGTTGCTCTAGTGCTCACAAGTGCAGGTTTGACCATAGTTGCTATGAATTTACTTCAGGATCATATCTCTCATATAACTCCACTGCATATATGAATACATTTTATTATAATGAGAGGATATTATACTGCTTTGCAACCATGAGCATTTTTTCAAGTTTTTATTTATTTCATAAATTTTTACCACTGCCTCATATGCCATTGCTTAGATGTACTATGATTTACATAGTCTCTCCTGTTGATGGTCATTTTACCCCAGGTTTTCATTAGTATAGGTGATGCTCCAAACATCCTTTTACACAAGCCTTTGTGCTCTTGTTTGGGAATATTGCTAGGATACACACTTGGTAGACAAAGTACTGGAACAAAAGGGAGGTGCTTTTTTTAAATAAATATATTTGATAAATTTTTGATAAATATTACCAACTAATTACACAAACTGAAACACATACTAATAGTGTCCCTCACTTTTTTCTAAAGAATATTTAGGAGACTTGCTTACTATAGGAAAGTATGAAGAAGAAAGCAAAAATGTCCCATAGTCTCCATTGAAATTTACAATATAGAATTAAAATATATAAATATAAAAACAAAAATACAAAAAATCTACCTCTCCACAACCTCTTCCAAAGGTTAGTTTGTTGAGTTTCCTTTAACAAATTTTTGTATGCATAAAGTAGTATTCTTATGTACATACAAATATATATGTCCTTTTAATAAAAAAGATTATTATATACATGCAAATTTTCATTGTGCTTTTCTTTCCTTGAAAAATATATCTTTGAGATTCTTACCATACTATTCCATTTTATTGTATTTCATAATTTATTGAATTAGTCCCTTATTGATTGATATTTATGTTTCAAGTTTTAGGTTATTGCAAACAATCCTGAATACATGTACAAACACACTCATACTCTAACACGCTCATTCTTAAAACGTAACATTGCTATCTTCATTCATACTTTATTATTAACACAAGTATTTTCCACTTTTCAAAAGTTTGCATTAGCCAATTCTCTTTCATAAAAGACCTACCTCAGTACCTATTTTCAATACCTCCAAAAAAAATTAAGAGGATTTGCACTGTTGGGAGTAGAGGCAAAAAGTGAAAATAGTAACTCAGCATCTGTTTTTCAGCAAGCCCTCTGGAGGCCGTGCTCACACCAAGCAGCCTGGAAAGTGGCCCTGCCCAAGCTCCTTCCCCAGGAGCTACACTCAACATCTCAGCATTAAGTTGTTATAGCTTTAAAGTGTGTCTGTGAGCATCTGTGCTATATATCAATTTCTTTTGTGCATCCATTAGCAAGATGTGTCCTAAGGTATCAGAAAAGCCTAAAAGGGGTAATTTATTGGAAATGAGAATGCTCAAAAATGGTTCCAAATAAATTAATGGCAATTGCTTATTGCTTTATGCCATTTCAGCTTAGGAAAGGTTTGATAGGAAGGGTTTACTGTCAGATAGTAAGGACATTTGTCCATAGATGTAAGGGTAGTGTGATTATTTGGATATGTCTTCCCCAGAAAATTATGAGTTTCTTGAAGAATGGGAGCATGCCCTACTATTCAGTAAATCCCACAGGGCAGAGTACATTGTTATCTGATAGGTGCTTATTAAGCATTAAAAAGTGAGATAAGGAATGAAAAAAATGCAGCTGGTGAAATATATCTTTTCTCAGTTTTAATGTGAGTGTGAAAATTATGCCTTTTATGAGTCTCCTGATACAACAGACATTTATTAAGCATCTACTCTATGCTAGATATTATGGCCCATGTGGCCAGGAATTGAAGCAGGCACATAAATAATGATAACTGGAGATAAGGACCAAACAAAGTGCCACAAGCAATCAGGGGAATCCAGAGAACAAATCTGAAAAATAGTATAAGTTTAAAACCAGTGTCATATTGGTAAACCATCTCTTGATGGGTGAGGTGAGGGAGCTTATTTGTAGCATATACCAATTTATATGGCCATATTCAAGTTACGAGGATACTGAACAATCATCTCTCTTAAGCCAGTATAAGTCTTCTCCACATCACACCGAATCAGGGCATACCAGCTGACCTTTTCAAAACCCCTTTCTCCTCCTACCACCATGACCTACCAATACCACATCATTTCAGCTATTGCCCCCAACCCATGATTCTACAGGAGAAACGATGTGGTTTTTGGAGGTTGTTAGCAAGCATAAATTGAGAGCTAGAAAATGACTTCCAGAAGTGGCTAGGCTTGCAGAAAACCGCTCTGTCCAGTTTTATATGCTTCATGTCCAAACTTGCTGGCCCTTAATGGATCCCTACTCAAAGGCTTCTTTTCCCCATTACATTGTCTGCACTGCTGGGTTCCTCACTAATACTTCCAACCCAGTTTTGTTGAATGAGCCAGAAATCTCTCAGAAATATAAGGAAAACAAATGGGGATTGCATATTATAAGTAGGGCTCACCTCTAACCCAATTCATATCCCCTGAGGCTTCAATTTGTATTTAGACACAAATTTATAGCAGGGATATGGGGCTTGGAGTTTGGGGGATGAGTCAGAGCATATTTGAAGAGATACTGGACACATGTTAAGATTATAGCTTACTTTAGAGCCAGGAAACAGAGTGTCTCAGCTATACCATGAGAAGGTATAATTTCAAGATCCTGTCTTGGTTGCCTAAGTAAGAATATCATACAAGTTTGTAGAAGAAGAGCTTTACTGGAATTAGTCAATCTTAGCCCAAAGTGTTTTTAGTAGGATTATTTGGCTTTGGGCTCTACTGTTAATCAGAAATCTTGAAAACAAAATAAAAATAACCAAGTGAAAGCAATCATATCCACCTCTTTGGGAGTTTGAAATGTATTTTTCCAAGTAGACCTTCAACCTACAATGTTCTCATTCATCAGATCCAGACTTGCAAACCAGTGTGAGATTCTAATTTTCCACTCAAAATAAACCATGAAAACTAGTATGTCGGAAGAGGGCTCTTGGAGAATGAAATACTGCCTTTGATGATCAAAATAAAGAAAGGATGGGGAATCATAGACACAAAAATTAACCCAACCCAGTTAAAATCAACAAAAATGTTTTTTGTTGTTGCTGCTGTTTAAATTGAGAATACCAATGCACTATCTCTGAAAATTAATAGTACATTCATTCCATTTTTTTCTATGGAATACTGCAGACATGGGGAACTGTTAAAGCTAATCACTAGCAAGAAAAAGAATTCTGTGTTTAAGATGGAAGTAGAATGCATCAAAAACCACACAGGCTGAAGCAGAAAAGAACTTGGTGTAAAAGAAGGACAGAAACAACAGATGCTGGCTGGACTCCATGACCTTCAACACATTTCCAAACAGGGCAGCTTCATGATCTTGCCACCAATGCAGTCTCACAGAGCCACACAATCACACAAGCACTGTGCTTGGGACTTAATGTTCTGTGGCTGTCATCTTGAAATTCTTCATTTTACCTCTGAATTTGTGTTTTTAAAATGAAGTCTCATGAGACAATGGGGCATGTACTGATGGCTTGGAGCTTTGACCCATAAGAAGCTCCATCCATCTCATCTCAACTCATCTGTCTCAGATGGGCTTTCAGCCATCCACTCCTACACCCCCTGGTCCCTCAGGCTACCCCCATCCTTCCCTTCCTGCCATTTTCCAGGACTCTGGCTGCTTCTAGCCCCTTCTAGAGCCTAGATGCCAGAAGAATTAATCATCTTGGGACCGGGTGTGATGGTGGCATTCCCATCTTGGGATAGCAGTACCACAGTGCCCTAGACAGGCATCTTGGATGGGGTGGGGCGGGGGGGCTTCTCATCCACCTCCCAAGCCACATACTGAGTGTATCCTAGTGCAGAGGTTACAATCCCTTGTAGGTTACCTATTAGCAGTGGGTTGGGAGAGTGAAGTAATCCTGTGGGAAGAGGAGATTGATTTCTCTGCCCAGGGCAGAACACCCATGTCAGTACCATGGCTGAATATTAATCTATAATTAGTGACTTGTATGTGCCTCTGTTTCACTTTTTCCTCACATAGTTATCTCTCCACATTTATATTTCCCCTAAGAGTTACTATTTCTAGTTATTTAATAATCTGCCTCTTGGCTGCAACTCTTTGCCCAGATTCTCATCTCTTGCTCCACACTAAGAATCAGCAAACACTTAAGGAGAAAAGTAGACACTGAAGTCAATTCCTCCCTCTGCTGTTCCCTTTTCTCTGGGATCTTAGCACCTTAAGCCATGGTTGCTTTTGCAAGACTTCAAAAATAATTTTTAATGGCTTTTAATTTTTCATTGGGAGCATAGGTATCCCACAAGCTATCCCATCACAGCTGGAAACTGATGACATAGTTTAGTGTCATAAACCACACAACTGATTCTACTAACAGAAAGAACAAATTAACATCAACCATTCCAAAATCCATCACTTTGAGTTCCATACTCTAAATTTTAGTTAGTTTATATTAAGTAATGCTTTATATTCTTTATTTTTTTTTTTTATAAATTAATTTTTATTGGTGTTCGATTTACCAACATACAGAATAACACCCAGTGCTCATCCCGTCAAGTGTACCCCTCAGTGCCCGTCACCCATTCACCCCCACCCCCCACCCTCCTCCCCCTCCACCACCCCTAGTTCATTTCCCAGAGTTAGAAGTCTTTATGTTCTGTCTCCCTTTCTGATATTTCTCACACATTTCTTCTCCCTTCCCTTATATTCCCTTTCGCTATTATTCATATTCCCCAAATGAATGAGAACATACACTGTTTGTCCTTCTCCGGTTACTGTGGCCAAGTTCAAAAAGGGTGTTGCCTGAGTTCTTCTCTGGGATTTTGATGGAATCTTGTCTCACATTTAGATCTTTCATCTATTTTGAGTTTATCTTTGTGTATGGTGCAAGAGAGTGGTCCAGTTTCATTCTTCTGCATGTGGATGTCCAATTTTCCCAGCACCATTTATTGAAGAGACTGTCTTTCTTCTAGTGGATCGTCTTTCCTCCTTTATCGTATATTAGTTGAGCATAAAGTTCAGGGTCCACTTCTGGGTTCTCTGTTCTGCTCCATTGATCTATATGTCTGTTTTTGTGCCAGTACCACACTGTCTTGATGAACACAGCTTTGTAGTACAACCTGAAATCTGGCATTGTGATGCCCCCAGATATGGTTTTCTTTTTTTAAAATTCCCCTGGCTGTTTGGGGTCTTTTCTGATTCCACACAAATCTTAAAATAATTTGTTCTAAGTCTCTGAAGAAAGTCCATGGTATTTTGATTCGGAATTTGCAAGCTTCACTATTAGATGTCGAGGTGTTGAACGGTTTTTATTGATTTTAGGGGGGGATCTCTCTATTTCCTGGATCTGAATGCCTGTTTCCCTTCCCAGATTGGGAAAGTTTTCAGCTAGGATTTGTTCAAATACATATTCTGGCCCTCTGGCCCTTTCGGCGCCCTCGGGAACCCCAATTAAACGTAGGTTTTTCTTCCTTAGAGTGTCATTTATTTGCCTTAATCTGTCTTCATGGTTCTTTAATTGTTTATCTCTTTTTTCCTCAGTTTCCCTCTTTGCCATTAACTTGTCTTCTATGTCACTCACTCGTTCTTCCACCTCGTTAACCCTCGTCGTTAGGACTTCTAGTTTGGATTGCATCTCATTCAATTGATTTTTAATTTCTGCCTGATTGGATCTAAATTCTGCAGTCATGAAGTCTCGTGAGGCCTTAATGCTTTTTTCTAGAGCCACCAGTAGCTGTAGAATAGTGCTTCTGAATTGGCTTTCTGACATTGAAGTGTAATCCAGATTTTGTAGCTCTGTGGGAGAGAGGGCTGTTTCTGATTCTTTCTTTTGAAGTGAGGTTTTCCTTCTAGTCATTTTGCTCAGTGCAGAGTGGCCAAAAACAAGTTGTATTGGAACACGGGGGAGTATCACTGGTCCCTCTAGCTGGTCTTCTGGGGGAGGGGCCTGTTGCGCTGATTTTCAGGTGTTAGCACTTGGGGGAGCTGCTCTGCCCCTGCCTGCTGCAGGGCTCAGCGGGGGTTGTTTACCCCGTGGGGCCCCAGGAGGAACAGTCGCAGTTGCTATGGCAACTCTGGAAGCCTGGATTCAGCCTCCGCAGGAACTACGGGGCTCGGGGCTCTCGGCTCTCCGTCCGCAGGGCCTGGAGGCTCCGGGGCGGGGCCACTGATCTGCTCAGCTCGGGGCAGGAGCGTCCTTGCTGTCCTGGGCCCTCCCGGCCTCTGCCTGTCCCGGGGGAGGCCGGATCCTGGGCTGTGTCCCGGCGCCCTGTGCTCCGGGGCCTGCGCTGTGGGATTCGCGCTCCCGCCCCGCAGCTCCCTCCCTGGAGCCGCTCCCGAGCCCCTCCGAGTTGCTCCGGTCGGTCCCCGCCGTGCGCGCTGCAGCCCTTAGGGAGCTCGGAGCACTCTCCTGCGCTCGCAGGTGTCTGTTAGTGTCCCCGGGAGCCCGAGGGCATCCCCGCCCTCCTGGGTCCTGCTCCAACTCCCTGCGAGCCCCTTTCCCCCGGGAAGGTTGGTGCAGCTCCTGCTCCTCCGGGACGGGGCTCTCCTGTCCTGGGGACACTCGCCCCGGCCTCAGCCCGGCTCCTCGCGGGCCCCTCCCCCTCGGAGGCCTTTTGTGTCTTTATTTCTTTTTCCCCGTCTTCCTACCTGGATAGAAGCGCGAACTCTTCTCACTGTAGCATTCCAGCTGGTCTCTCTTTACATCTCAGGCCGAATTCGTAAATTTTCAGGATGGTTTGAAGGTTATCTAGGTAATTTGGTGGGGACAGGTGATTTGGGGACCCTGCTCTTCCGCCATCTTGCCCCTCCCCTCGCTTTATATTCTTTAAATTAGACTATCTTTGTTTTTTTAATGCATACTTCAGATAATACCACCTAATTGTAACATTTTCCAAGATGCTAAAATTTCTGTGGGTATGTATTATCCCATAATACTTCTAGATTGTCTGCCTGCATGGTGAAGTGAAACAATTAGTTAATTGAATTATTTAAACTACCTAGACAATTAGTTAATTTTCTGGGGAAATTTTTGGCCCTACCTACCTACCAATCCCTGTGTGAAGTTGAGGCTGCCACCCAGGCAGCCACACTCCCTGGTTAGACCCCTTAATATTCATTAAATTTCAAACAGAAAAGTCAAAACTGCCCTTCTCTCAGTTTGTTCCATAAATATATTTAGGAAACTTTCTCTTATCAGTAACCTGGAGATTGGGTTCTAAACAGACAATACACTGTGAATTCTTTATGGAACATTTTTTTTTAAATAAAAGGTTAGCTTTAAGAAATATAGCTCAGACCAAGTTGCTTAAATGGAAAATAAAGTGCTTTCTTTAAAGGGGAAAAAAAAGAAAAAAAAAGAAATATAGCTCAAAGGACATTACTGTAAAGCTACAGAGTCCACTCTGTCCTCCTCTATCTAAAAGTTACAAAGGAAAAAAAATTGCCTTAGATTTCATTGCTTTTTGGTTCCTCATAAACAAACTATGCTTCTGCATTGTGCCTTTGGCTGGCATACAGGGAGGTAATAAGAGGAGGTCATTCTAAGCTTGCCATTTTTTTAATTGCAGAAATACTGTTAAAGATGTTTATCTCTTTGAGAAGTCACAAGAGATGTTTCTGCCAGCTGCCAGTATTGGGAAGAGCTATGCATCTCTCAAAAAAATTACTTGTTTTCATTTTTAGACACTATAAACATTATAATCAATTATGTTTCATTTTGTTTGACAGCTAGGAAGCTCAGAGCCAAATCTGAACCACACTTCAGGCTGTTATTTCAAGTATTTTGTGTATTAATCTTGTCTCTGGTTTTACTTTATTTTCCTTTCCTCTGATTTCTGTACAGTTATCCTGCAGCATTGTATGTATGTTTTCAGAGACAACCTGAAATAATTTTTGGAATAAAACAAGGGATAAATAATATGTAAATAAAAGACCTTAAGAATGGGGATGGGCTATCCTTAGGGTTCTAGTGTTTTCATCTTTTGGATCTACCCTCAGACATGGATGGAACAGGCTGCTGCAGGACTCCACTGCTCCATCCATTAAAATAGTGATTCGCTGGAAGCTTCCAGGCTGGCAGTGCCAGGAAAGCAAGGTGAGAGGAAAATGGTAGCCCATTAAGAAGGTCAATTAGTAATTCATTACAATTGATAGGCTGAAGATCTGTTGTAAATATTTGTGACAGTCCTTTTCAGCTCTAAAGTTTTTATTTTATAAGCAGTCACTAAACTAACAGGTTAATTCTAGTTTTGTAAGTCCTTGATGCTCTTGTGACCACTCTTCACTATGTTTCTTGAAGCCTTTATCTGTAAGAATTCCTATGCTCAGATTCTTCCAGAAGGTTCCATTCAACATTAAAATCTGAATGAGGACTCACAGTCCCTGTTCCCACACCTCCACAGAACAACAAAAATGAGATTAGCAGCGTACTTGCATCAGCCACCCTACAGAAGGGATTCTTAAAGGAGGTGGTGGGGGGCGCATATGGAATATTAAATGTGTTTGCCCAAAGAACTGGGATTCTTTAGAAAAAGTATAATCAACTTCAGAATCATCTGCCTCCCTCTCATCCACTTTGTTTTCTGTGACTCTTTGCTTAGACCTGTTGCCTGGGGCAGGGTATACATAAATGAAAACATTTTCTTCTTCTATGAAACATATCTTATAATTCCTATGATGAATTGCATATACAGATTGCCAGGAAGATATACCAACCTTAGCAGATTTCAGAAAGCGTCCTTGGCAGTCTCTCATCCACTCAATCAATATCAACCATGGGTCAGACATAATGCAAAGCCACTGAAGGTAACTTCCAAAAAGGAGTTTAAGGTCTGAGAAAATAAAATGAAAAAGAGAAGAAAGAATGTCAACATAGCACTAGAGCTGAGAAATAGGAAAGGTACAGTAATGCCTCTATGAAGAAAGTGATGTACCCTGGGGGACTTAGAGAAAGTTCAGAGAAATTAACCTTGATGGTGAAGGGTAAGTGGTGGTTTGCCAGGCATAGAAGTGGGGTGGGGGGTGGGGATGACTTGGGTGGAATGGATAGTGAGTACAAGATGTGGCAGGAAAATCTGCAACATATGCCTGAGGAATTTCCCAGGAATGTGCATTATTTTCCATAAAGACTGAAGAGACCAGAAAAAAAGTAAGAAAGCCAAAAAAGAAAGTAAAAAACGTGAGAGAAAAAAGAAGGGAGGGAAAAAAGAAGGGAACGGGGAAGGAGGAAGGGAGGAAGAAAGGAAAGAAAAGGGTTAAAAGGAAAAGGAAAAGAAAGGAGGGAAGGAAGGAAGAAAGGGAGGAGAATTCAAAAGGAATCAGAATTGCTACTTATCTGGAGTTTTAATGTGGAACTTGAGTTCAAGAGAAAATCGGGAGCTACACTTAAAAACTGGAAATCTGTAATACACACATATTGAGAGAAGCTGGGGGTAAAACTTCACTTTTATTCTCCTCCCTAATTCTTTGGAAAATTGTCATTCCCCATGGTGCAAAGTTTTGGTGGGGTAAGATGGGAGACTGAAACTTAACTATTTTCTCTCCCCCATGTCTTGGCATTTCAGAGCTCCCTTGGTTTCTGATCATTGCTAAGCCCTTGTTCTCAAGCTTAAAATCAAATCTGCGAGAACTGTGAGGTTCTTGTAATGCCCTCATATACTCATTTAAGCCCAATCAGTGGCTTTCAACCAAGAATGACATTTTGACAAAGTATATTCATTTTCAATTGCTGCTGTAACAAATTACCACAAACTTGGTGGCTTAAAGAATACTAATTTATTATCTTTACAATTCTGTAGGTCAGAAGTCTGACAGAGATGTCACTGGGCTAAAATCAAGATTTTATTGGGATGTGTTCCTTTCTGGAGGCGCCAGGAGACAATCCATTTCTTTGTCTTTTCAGCTTTTATAGGCTGCCTGCATTCTTTGGCTTAGAGCCTCTTTCCTCCAATTTCATAGCCAACACTGGTGGATTGAGTTTCTCTCACACTGCTGCCTCCCTGGTTCTCTCTAGTCTTAATAAAAGCTCTGGTCTTTATGAAGGACTCATGATTAGAATGGACCCACATGTGACATCCACCAGAATAATTTTCCCATCTCAAAGTCTTTAACCTTAAATACACCTGCAAAGTCTTTTTTGCCTTTTAAGGCAACACATGCACAGGTTCCTAAAATTAGGGCTAGGATATCTTTGGGAGCCAGTAGTCTGCCTGAGTCACATGAGGTGATGAAGGTTTACATCACTGTGGTGGGATGGGTCAACATCACACTGTCTCCTGTGGGATGCCCTGTGAGGGGCACTGTTAGGAGCATTCCTGGAGCATCACTGTCAAGAATGGATGGCCTGACTCTAGGCAGGAGGAATCACTGAACAGACTCAGGTTGAGAGACATTATACATAATGAATACATAATTAAATACAGATACGTAATTTAAAATGTCAAGGCCACAGAATATAGGAAAAGAGTGAGGAAATGTTCCAGGGAGAAGGAAATTAAAGAGACATAACAACTAAATGCCACACATAATTCTAGATTGGGTCTTGCATCAGAAGAAAAAAATAGAGATTTTTGGGAATAGTCGAGGAAATGTGACTGGGGTCTATGGTTTGAGGAGTTGTGTTGCACCAATATTAATTTCCTAATTCAGCAGTTTCTATGGTGGAAACATAGGAAAGCTTCCTTTTCTGAGGGTGGAGGTGGAAAATACACACTGGAGGGTCTAGAAATGATGAAGCATCATGTTTGCAACTTTCTCTCAAATGATTTAGAAAAAGACTAATGATGACGGAGATATATATGTATGTGAGTGTGCATATGTGAGCGTATAGATAGAGATAGAAATGGAGTAGTCAAAGTGGCAGAATGTTAATACAGGGGGATCTGGACAAAGAAAATATGTGGACTTTAGGTTTGAAATTACTTCAAAATAAATTATAAAAAATTATGATGTAGGGTTTATGTTTATTAAAATGGAAAAATGCCCATGATTTGTTTTATACATTATTCCATATGTTTATGTGTTAATAGGAGTAATCTCTTTACTATAGAATTATAGATGACTGTTAACCTTCTCTGTACACTTGTCTGAATTACTGGACATTTTTAAAAGCTTTTAAATTTTTCTAATTAGAAGAAAATATAAGGTATTTATTTCCATTTCGAAGTCAGTCTCTTAAAAACTCCATGATTGCAATTTTTTATTTGCAAAGCTTTTCAAATCCCTTTGCTCTTCACGAATAGCAAGATTAAAATTATACTATACATACAAATATGCCCCTACATATGAGGTACTCATACTTACAAAGGGCTCAAATATATAAAGATGTGAAATCATCACTTAAAGTATACATTGCAATCATTTCTAAGCAGTGACCTTAAGTTGTCATTATATGTACTCTATTACATAATTAAGTGCTCAATTACACTAACAGTCCTAAGTCTTGTGAACCAGCAGCTCAGAAAATTAAAATTAAATCCAGTGACATTTACATAACACCCTACTGTTAACAAAGTGATTTCATTAAATCTTCAGAATCACACTGTTTGGCTGTATTGCAAGAATCCATCTGTGCCTCACCTCACCCCTCCTCCTCATGAGACAGAAGCCAGCAAAGGCTTCCTCTCACTTGATGGAGCTCCTAAGAGTGTATGAGTGACCAAGCCATTCAAGGACGGGGAAGATCAGGAATATGCTTCCACACATTAAAGATAACTAACTCTTGTTCTCACTTCTCACCCTGAACTACTGACTCAGGCAGTCAGCTTGTGGTCATGCTCAGAGCCCAGCCTGTTTTCTGAATCATCCTTAGAGAAAGAAAAGAATCTGCTCAGAGATCTGTAGGCATCCTGATCACCATTAAGCTCTTATCTTCATTCATTAATCCTAGGAGACCTGAAATTAAAGTCTCCTAAACAGAGTAAATAGTGAAAGTGGTTTTCCCAAATCAAAAATCATTAGCAGATCAATACCCATAAGTGATTACATATAAAGGTCAACCTCATTAATAATGAAGCATCTGCATCTCCAATTCTAGCTGTTGAAATTAAAGCTGAGCAGTGCCTACTCTTGTACGGATTCATCTCATTGGTCATTTAGCTTGCAGAAGGAATTTTGTCTTTTGAGCATCCCATTAGTCCCTTATTTCTGAGTGACTCTCAGTGGCCTTTACCTCTTGGTCTCTCTTTCCACATTATGCTTTTTCATTAGTCCTGGCAGATCTGCACCATCACTGAGAGAATCCCATCTAACTCCTTTCTTAGGAATCTGTGGTTGTCATCAAGGGGTAAAGGAAGGACACACCATAGCGTTTGAATAGAATGGCAAGAGGAGCAAAAGTTGTTCTGGATCATACCCTAGCATCCCACCTGCTTACTAAACCAATCACACAGGTTATAACTTGCCTGCAGATAGTAGGACAGGAGTGAAACTTCTCTACATAAGAAAGGAGTGAAGACAGACACAGAGGGAGAGAGGTGGGCAAATATTCAGGAAAGGGTAGGCAGGAGGCAAAAAGGTTAAGCACCAAGAAGGAAGAGAGGCAATCAAAATCAAGTAGAGAGATGTGAGAGAAGAAAAATGTTCCTTGGGGATCCCTGGGTGGCGCAGTGGTTTGGCGCCTGCCTTTGGCCCAGGGCGCGATCCTGGAGACCCGGGATCGAATCCCACGTCGGGCTCCCGGTGCATGGAGCCTGCTTCTCCCTCTGCCTGTGTCTCTGCCTCTCTCTCTCTCTGTGTGTGACTATCATAAATAAAAATTAAAAAAAAAGAAAAATGTTCCTTGAAATATTTAATTAGAAATGGTCTGAAAAAAAAAAAAAAGAAAGAAATGGTCTTCTGAGTATGCCCATAACCCATTTTCTTTTATCCTCCCTATTCCCTCCAAAAAATCCTCTGTGCTAAATGTATTACTAATGATCTTAGGCAAATGGAGTTTTGTTTGCTCACCTCCTTTCTTCAACTCTGTTCCTTCTCATTCATTCTTTACACAGCCACCAATAGGCTATTTTTAAGATATAAAATGAGAGGAGTACTAGGTGGCCCAGTCAGTTAAGCCTCTGGCTTTGGCTCAGGTCATGAACCTTGGGTCCTGGGATTTAGTTCCATGTCAGGACTCCCTGCTCATCAAGGTATCTGCTTCTCCGTCTCCCTCTGCCCCTCCCCCATCCCTCTTCTCTTTTTCTCAAATAAATAAAAATCTTTTTAAAAAAGATAAGAACTAAGACCACTGACTCCCCTATTTAAAATACTTCATTTGTTTCTCACTGTACTGAAAACAAAGACTAAATTTCTGACTGTGATCCCAAAAGCCCTGTATGATCTGGTCCCTACATATCCCCTAATCCCAAGTCATATCCCCTCTCCCCAATTCACTCTCCTCCAGCCAGAAATACTCATAGTCTCTTAAAAATGCCTAGTCCTAAAAGTGCTATTCTAAATCAGATAAACTGTGTTTACAGGGAAGCCATCTACAAATCTCAGGTCTTCCAGAAGCCCATGGAAGGGCTGAAATGTCAGCCAATGAAGAAAGTTCTATTCTGACATCAGAACAACATTTGTTATTCTATTGTCAATATATAAGAAAACTAAATAGGCAGCTGCCTAATTCTTCTCTGAGTGCCAGGATATCCCCATCATCACTCAAGTGAGGCTGCAGAGCCAGCACCAGTCTTCTATAGTGACAGGATGTCATGGTTCATAATATAAGTTTGATTTAGACAAAACTAGGTTTAAAACCGGGCTTTAACACTGTGGCTGTATTACTTAAGTGAGTTGTTTAATCTTACTGAGCCTCAATTTTCTACTCTAAAAGGTGGTAATTAGTTGACTTTGTGAAAGTGAAATTAGAAAAAGCATAGAAAGCTCTTTGTCATAGTAAGCACTCAAGCACTGCTAAATCCTGAAGAAAAACTAAACAGAATTGCAGTTTTGGCTTTTATTTTTGCCTTTACAAACCTCCTAAGTCCAGAAGTTAAAAGACAGGTTAGGCAAGGAAAGAGCCAGCATAGTAGTCAATTTGTCATTGATTGGGATTGTGTTAGACTTTGCCTGAAGCTTTGGTAATATCTGGTGCAGTACCAGGCACACAGTGCAGCAATGTTTCTCAAGTGAGGCATGTCAACCCCTGCATCAGAAACATTTGTCATGAGGCACATTCCTGAGATCCACCCAAGACCTTTCATCCAGATTCCCTGGGATTGAAGGCAGTAATGGACATTTTAAACAAGTTTCCTAGATATTTCTTACTGCACACACATTGACAATTTGTAACTGGCACTCAAAGCAAAATTGATTTATTGAACAACAGAATCTACAGTTCTGATCTCAGATGTACACAATCTCCACTTAGCTTTGCATCTTTTAAAAAATCTTTCTCTAAAACATAAGTAATCTGTTAGATATTTTTTTTTAAATGCAATGAACAAAAGGTCAAGGGTTGCTGGGATATTTATTTCAAAGCTCCAGAGACCTCCTCAACATTCCAAAACTCTCAATTGGCCTGTAAATTGAATATTATATAACCACATGCTTATTAAAATCCATTCTCAAAAAAAATAAAAAATAAAATAAAATAAAATCCATTCTCCCAGAGACTTGCCTTCACATTGCCAGTTCTATCAGGTGGAGGCTTATAGTTCATTTATAATATTTATAATATTAACAGCAATCCTCATTCAGCACTTTATCACTCTTACCATTCTATAATAAAAAGTCTGACTCTATTTTTGATTTCTGATTGCTGACATCTGTCAAGCCACATCATTCCTCTCCTCCTTCTGCTCTATACCTTAACAAACTGATAAGAAAGTCTAGGTGCTTTCTCCTTTGGCACCAGTAGGAAATTCAAACCATGCAAGCCTCAGCACTTCGGAGGGAATACCCACTCCAGCCATATACTCCAACCGTTATAAAAAAACAAGTGGTCACCCCTCTCTGTTCTCTCAAGCCACTTGTGGCTTGCTCTCCCTAGAAAACCTCATTATGTGAGTAGTAAACCTTTTCATACCCTCTTAGTGTGTGTGTGGTATCATCAATCTAGACATTCAAATCAAATTTTGCGTGGTGGGAGGTCCATCTTATATCCAAAGAGTGACCTAAACAGTCTGCAAAAAGGGAGTATCTTTTTAGTCCATCTCAGTGTCTGAAGTTTCTCTGCTCAGTCTGCATATAATTGAGATATTCATCTCCCCAACATGCTGCTTGATTTTGTCACTTCTGCACTTGAGGTTAAAATTAAACTTTTCAATTATTTCCCTATAAAATCAAGTTCTAAAACCTTAGCCTGGCATCTTCAGCTCATAATTTTAACCCAACTTATCTTTCTAGGCTTGTCTCCTGTACATTTTTCAAAAATCCTGTTCTTTAGTCAAATAGTTGAATTATTAATTCCCAAAGGAATTTTAATGTCTGAGTTATATTGATAATTGGCCTTGTTTGTTCTTTTCCACTGCTGACTTAAGTATTACTTATGTCTTATGATGTTATTTAAACTTTCAGTCCATACAATTTTCCTGTACAAGATTTTAAGAAGCCAAACCTTTTTTATTCCTCCCATAGGACTTAAGGCAAAGCCTGGTACATCATTTGTCCTTAATGAATATTTATTCTTCTGATTTTTATAGAGTCATAAATCTACTCTAAAATTTCTCAAGGGTGAAAAATCAAAATAAAGGACAGTTTTTGACGTGGACTTCTCATCCAAATTTTATGTTTTAATCATGTATGACTTTATGGGATTGGATTTGGGAAAATATTTTTCAATGAAATGGATCTGTCCTTTAGTTTGTTGTGATAAGCAAACTTAAACTTTTCTCACAATTATTACTTATTAAGGATAATATTTACTTAGGCTCAATTATTAAATCAATTGATTTGTTTCAAATGTACTTATTTTTACAGAAATATTTCTAATCACATGCTCCTAGTAGAGATTTGAATGATTCAACTACTAGTAGTAGGCATCTTATTGATAAAAAAAAAAAAAGTACAATTTGATCTTTTTTTCCCAGTGCATTGGGGTTTATATAGGCATACACAACAGGGACTTATGGCTCCTTCAAAAACTATTTCTCTTCTTTAATTCCTTCATCTGGTCTGCCTCTTGAGAAGATAATAATTCAAGAAGAAGGACTCTCTTAGTAAGAGTTCTCTTAGTAACAACCTAGTCATGTCAATAAAGCTTCTATCCAAAGATATAGGATATGGCATAACAACCAATAGAATTCTGAACTATGCATGAGAAGGTCAAGAAACATAGGTGGCTCACTCTTCCTTAAAGTTGGTTAGATACAAAGCAAAGGATGTCCAGGCTTCTACAATGTAGAAGCTACTTGAACAATATTTATATCAATATCATTCTCAAAATCCTACTAGTAATGGCCCCAAACAGGTTCTATTCTTGTTTATTAGATACCTTGCTCAATACAAACATGTGTCTATTGACCTGCATACATAACCACCTGGGAGCTGGGTGCTGCAAATTAGAAAAGAAAAGGACTTTAGTAAGAAATGCTTTGGATCACACACTTGGACTTCCTCAAATATTTTTGAGAGACACATTATAGTGTGGATTGCCTATTTGTTCTGTGCTTTTGAAAATGTTACACTACTTAGGAATACAACTACATGGGTCATAGCTTTGTAAGTATTATATTAGCTCCACACTCTAAATTCTACAGCACTTTTTCAGTTTTTCTGCTACAACTTTAGTTGTCATTCACTAAAAAGTTCACTATACATACACAACACCCAAAACATTCTTCAGGGTCCAGGTATTTCCCCAATTCACTCATTTTTCATCTATCTCCTTCTGTCTAATTAAGTGTAATTCCATTCATTTTCTTTCTTTTTTCTTTTTTTTTTACTCACAAACTCCTACAAACAGGGTCATATATCTGAAATAATTCCCATTTAGCTACTCTCCACATTCCATACTTTTAAAAGCTCCATGTATTTGGATAGCCTGAAACATTTCAAGTTTCTGAAGTCTCCTTATAGGAGTTTTATGACTGTCCTTATTAGTTTACTATTTTCAAACATACTTTTCCACATTTTCTTCCTATCTTTTAATTTTTCTTCCTATCTTTTATTTTTTCTTCCTATCTTTTAATTTTTCTGGCGGTGTAATACTGATCATAGCAGTACCTAAACCTGCCAATGAAAGTCTACCCTCTATTCACGGGAAATAAATCTTCATTAATGATGATGGAAGGTAATAAAACAGTTATCTAAGACAAGGCTGTGCAAGTCACAAATGATGGCATGTGAGCCACATGTTACTAAGCTCCCTCAATTGCCAAGATTTATTTCACTCCTTAAAAAAAAAAAAATGTAGCCTAATTTCCCAGCCACACAAAGCAAAGTGGAAAAAAAAAAAAACATTACCACAAATTAGTGTTGTTTCTCAAGAATGTGTATTTTTTGAAATCAAGCATCATCACCTATGACTTGTTGCAACACAAGTTACATTTATCAGTAAAATATGGAAATAATTCTGTGAAGACTCCAGTTGTAAGTAGAGAATAAAGTACACTCACATGCTTGAAGAATTTCCTATAAATAAAATCTGAATGTTCAATTGATATTCCAAATTAGGTTTCTCATCTTTGCAACAAATGAATAAAATAATCATTCCTAAATAAAGACCATGTGTTCAATACTGATTATATTCTGTTATTTCTTTTGTATTCACCCTGTAATAATCAAGCTAACAAATCCAGAATAGCAGTTTTACATTATAATGTTGCCACTTTCTTGTGGGGATTTGATCCTCAATATGACCAGAGAAGCCAGCCCCCAAATGTCTCATTGGCAATGATCTATCTTGGCTCCCCTTCCATTCTATCACATCCCCCAAAGAGACATGCTACATAGGGGCATTTTTCATCATCATTTAGCTATTAGAACAACAGTAGGAGAGTGCAGTTCTTACTTCTCTTTCAGGGACACCAAAAACTGGTCACTCAATTTTCAGGCAAGTGTTGACTTTCAATTTTTGAATACTGACTAACTCATTTCCAGTTAAAATGTAGGTTGAACAGTATTTACTATTTTCCCTCTAGAAATCTCACTAAGAAGGCAATAAAGGTTTTAAAATATATATACCCACAAGTGTAAAAATAATGGAAAAAGAGATGACAATAAAATTTTTTGAAAGTTGAAAATCTGATGGATGAGTAGTTACTAACTTAGGAAACTCGAAAAAGCCCAGAAGTGGTTTAGGGTGGAGAAACTTCAAGGTAACTTCAGAAACAAGTAGATCCATGTTCTAAAGCCATAGAAATTCACAGTATTTGGAGTATCAATCACCTCTGAAAGTGGGGGTTTGAGTGAAGAAGAAAGCCAGAAGCTTAGTTGATAATCCATATAAGAAAAAACCTCATAGATATCCCCCAGCCTTTTCAGCTAAACGACCAAACTCTTCCTCCACCATGAAAGAAAACAAAAGGCTCACTCTCTGGAAAATTGAACCAGAGAGACTCCAGCCTCACCTTGCCATGAAATACAAAAGAACTGTACTAAAACCAGGGAGAATAGATTAACTGTGAAACTTCTGAGATGTAAGCTTCCTCTACATCTGCCTTAGCCTCCTCTCCCACTTAGTCCCAGAAGCTGTCAGGAATTCATAACCTTCAGGCATAAAAATGGAGGATTCATCTCTAGGGAACCTCCCAACAGATAGACATATTGATATTAATCCGTGGGATCCTCTAAGAAAACACCTCAGCCAAATTATTTTAGAGTGAAGCCCACTACTCAACAAGGCCCATCCACTCATTCAGAGTTTATAAGCAACCTTTTTTGGTGCCTAAAATATGAGCACACAGCCAATAATAACCCTGGATATGGAAAAAAAAAAACAAAAAACAAAAACAAAAACAAAAAAAACCTATGATACTGGGTTTTTGACTCAAGGGCATTGACAAACAAAGAAACAAAAAAAGATTCAGAAAAGAGGTACTGAATGAAACAGAAGAAAACTTCAAACAACTTAATTAATCCTCATAATCCTCATAGAAATGAAAAAGATATAGCATCTACCAAACAAGAACAGAAGGCCATAAAAAAGCATCATTTAATGAGCAAAAACAAATTCTTGGGAATAGGAGAACACAGCAGAAACAAACATTTCAATTGAAGGAATAGAAGATAAAATTTACTAAGTCAAGTAGAAAGTATGACATATCTGTTTAGGAGATAGAAAATAGGAAGAAAGATAACAAAATTAGAGGATCATTCCAGAGATCCAACATCATTTTAATGGAATATTCTTAAACAGAAAAAAAAAATAAAACAAAGGGGTAGAAATTATTACAGAAATAATCTGAAAGTGTGTCAGCACTAAAAAAAATTATCTCACAAAAGGAGAGACCCACACAATGCCCAGCACAATATATGAGCAAAGATCCATATCAATTCCTTTAGGCAGGAAATTTTAGGAGCCGAAGAACAAAAAGGAAATCCTAAAACCTTCCAAGAGTGAAAAATATGTAAGAATCAGGAATCAAACTAACATTTATTACATCATGTTATTACAGCAACTGCAAAATAAAGTGCAACATCAAAATCTAGAAAATGGAGTGATATTTCAAACTCTTGAGGGAAATGAATTTACTCTAACCAACCTGGTCAAATGATCCATTAATTATACGACTAGAATAAAGACAGCAAATTCTCAAAAAAAAAAATGTTCTATGAACTCTTTCCTAGAAAGCTATTACAAGATATGCTCTGTCAAAACAAGGGAGGAAACCAAGAAAGACATGGGATCTAGAAAACAGTATGGTCCAACATAGGGGCAAGGCAAAGGAAATCTCAAAAATAGTAATGAAAGAAGATTCTTTGGCAACATCTGTGTGGCAGGACCAGAGATAAGCCAGTCCAAACTGGGGGGAGGATAGGATACAAGTGATGTGTATTCAAAAAAAGAGGGACACCTGGGTGGCTCAGTGGTTGAGTGTCTGCCTTTGGCTCAGAGCATGATCCTGGGGTCTGGGATTGAGTCCTGCAATGGGCTTGCTGCGAAGAGCCTGCTTCTCCCTCTGCCTATGTCTCTGTCTCTCTCTCTGTGTCCCTCATGAATAAAAAAAAAAAAGAAAGAAAGAAATATAATGTGATAGGTTACCTGATGTAACTGAATATATTCAGAGGCGATCTGGATTTCTGGCAGGGAGTTCAAGAATGAATTAATGGTAGTAAACAGTATATAAAATTTAAAATTAAAGAAAAGGAGGTGATTGTTCTAGGGAAAACAAAAAAGGTATTAAAATGTTGTGAATAATATTTATAAGATAATAATTATGTAATTCATGAATACTTATCTAAAAAAATTATGTTGGGAAAATGTGAGAGCAAAATTATCTTCCATAGAAAGAAGTTAATGGATAATATCTAATGCTGAAAATCAAGTAATAACACCAAAAGTATATTATTGAGAAATATGAAATTAAATACCAGAAGAAAACTAAAAGTTGAGAAGAATTGCTTCTTGAAATGGGATTGAAAGGGGTAGAAAGAGGCAGAGTAAAAACCACTGATTTTTACTGAAAGCCTTATGGAACAATTTGAGATTTAAAGAGCTATTTAAACTGTGTATGTAATTTTGATTAAAAGTAAAATTAAATACAAAAAATTAGAAATTATAAAGAAGACTAAATTAGAACTGATTCTAAAATGTGTATAAGAAAAGGCGATGTATTGAGAATAGCCAAAGACAAGATAGAAATACATTTTTCTTTTTTTTTAACGTAGGCTCAGCATACAGCCCAATGACCTGGAGATCAAGACATGAGCTGAGATTGAGTTAGACACTTAATGGACTGAGCCACCCAGGCACCCCATGATATAAATACTTCTTATAAAGCTTCATAATTGGGAAGGCCAGATGGTTCAGTGGTTTAGCGCTGCTTTCAACCCAGGGCCTGATCCTGGAGACCCGGGATCGAGTCCCACATCAGTCTCCCTGTACGGGGCCTGCTTCACCCTCTGCCTGTGTATATGTCTGTGTCTGTGTCTCTGTCTCTCTCCCTCTCCCTCTCTCTCTCTCTCTCAAATAAATAAATAAATAAATAAATAAATAAATAAATAAAATCTTTTAAAAAAAGCTTCATAATTAAGGTAGTGTACTACTGGCATAAGGATAGACAAAGCAAAGAAACAAAGTCGAATAAAGAAAAAGATCTATACATGTACAATCATCTGATTTACAACAGAAGCAGTAATATAATTTAGGGGAAAAGGATGGAAATTTTCAACAAATATTGCTGAATTCATTGAATATCCATTTGCATGATATGAACTATGGTCCTTACCTCACAGAACATACAAAAGTTAATTAAATATGGATTATAGAGCTAAAAGTAAAAAATAAGCCTTTCAGAAGAGAACATAATGGATTTGTAAACTTGGTGTTAGATTTAAGTAGTATAAAAAGCACTAATTGTAAAACAAAAGATTGATAAATTAAATTTTATCACAATTAAGAACTTCTATTAACCAAAGACTTAAAAGGCAAGTCACAGACTGAAAGAAGATATTTACAACACAAATATCTGACAAAGGGATTGAACTTAGGAATATAAGTAACTACGAATCAATTGTAAAGGTAGACAGTCTAAACTTTATGGGCAAAAGACTTCAGCAAAAACTTATTATTGTGGGTATCCAAATGGGCAATAGTTATTTGGGGGAAAATGCTCAATTTCATTACTCATTAGGCAAATACAAATTAAAACCAGAATACCACTGTGCACTCACCAGAATGTCTGACATTGAAAAGACAGGTATTAGCAAAAGCTGGTGATGAAGGGGGGCAACTGGAACCTTCATATGTCTCTAGTAGAAATTTTAATTGTATAACCACTTTGGAAAATTGTTTCAGTATCTATAACACAGTCATACCACACCTAGGTATACATGTACTCAAGAGAAATGGATGCATACATTCACTAAAAGATGTATATGAGAATGTTCAAAGCAAATTTATTCACTAAAGAAAAACAGTGGGGGGGATCCCTGGGTGCCTCAGTGGTTTCCCGCCTGCCTTTGGCCCGGGGCGCGATCCTGGAGACCCGGGATCGAGTCCCGCGTTGGGCTCCCGGCATGGAGCCTGCTTCTCCCTCTGCCTGTGTCTCTGCCTCTCTCTCTCTCTGTCTATCATGAATAGAGAAAAATAAATCTTTAAAAAAAAAAGAAAGAAAAAAAGAAAAACAGTGGGAACAACCCAAATCTTCATCAGCAATCACATAGATAAACTATGGTATTTTCCCATAATGGTATCATAAGTAGCATTTTAGGTAGGCTCCATGTCCAATGTGGGACTCGAACTCATGACTCTGGGATCAGGAGTCACACACTCTAACAACTGAGCCAACCAAGTGCCCTTTATAGTTTTGACATATGCATAAGGTCATATATCCATCATTGCAATATCACACAGAATAGTTTCCCTAAAAACGCCATTTGCCACCTCTTTACCTCCTCCCTTCTTCCCCCACCTCAAACTTCTGGCAGTCTCTGATGTTTTTGTGTCTCTGATGTTTTTACTCTTTCTATAGTTTTGCCTTTTTCAGAATGTCATATAATTTGAATCATATAATATATATATATATATATATATATATATAGCCTTTCAGACTGGCTTCTTTCACTTGCACTATGTGCTAAATTCCTTCCATGTATTTTCATGTCTTGATAGCCTTTTAAAAAATTATTGTTAAATAATAATTCATCATTTGGATATACCACAGTTTGTTTACCCATTCCATCTGTCAAATCATCTATATCTTGGGTGTTTCTAATTTTGGCAATCAAGGCTGCTGTAAACATTTGTGTGCATGATTTTTGTGGACATAAGTTTTCAGTTCATCAAATACTTGGGGGTGCAGGTCATATGATAAGATATGTTCAACTTTCTGATATTTTTTTAAACATTCTAAAAATAAAGAAATGAGGTACTTCTTCAGAACAGAACGTTGGAAATGGCCTTTTTTTCCATCACTACCTTAGTCCCTCTTAGAATAGATCTCATAATAGTCAATGTTTTCACATTTTACTCTACATTTCTCCTCTTGAAGGAGCCTCTAAACTCCTCTATAAACTAAGTCAGAATCAAGTAGCTCTGGGTGGTGAGGAAGAGAACCAAAATGCTATAGAACAAATTCCATGGGTAAGATTCCTCTTTTTCTTGGGTTACTGAGCTTTGAAATGAGGTAGTTCAAGCTTGACTCCAAGATCTTCTACTTACTAGCTCCTCATTACAGTTACTTAACCTTCCATAGCCTCAGCTTCCCATCCATAAAATGATGATTAATGGCATAACGGCATTGAAGAAAGATTTGATGAAATGGCACATTCTAAACACATAGAACAGAGCCCAGTATATGGGAGACATTCAACAAAAGTTTATTTCCCTTTTTTGATTAAGACCACATTATACTTTCCCTCTCCACTGGAGCAATAACAGTGAAACCTCCTCTCAGGAGACCAGGAAATCTCTGATAAGACTTCCAAGTGAGTTCTTGAAAAGATTTCTAAGAATGAGTGACATTCTGTGGAAGTCATTAGAAGTAGGACGGTAATATGCCTTAACAGCTCTCTTGATAGCTTTACTCCCTAATGCCTTTTAATGTATTACCCTCCCTAGAGTATTTGCATTTTAAATTAGGATTTCCGAAAATAATATGAAGAACTTAGTGCCCAGCTGAATTTTAATCAATCTTGTGGTTGACTTCCCTTAACCTGCCTCAGGAAATGTGAGTCTTTTTGCAATATAGCCTAACTGGTCTATGGAATTCAACTCGGACTCTTCAAACAACAATGGAATGTGGGATCATTGTTCCTACAAGGACTACAAAGTTCAAATGAAAGGAACACAGTGTTGAGACTGCTTGGAGCCTTATGAAAATGAGACTGCTATTTTCTATAGATGTGAGTGTAAAAATCACTTTTCATGGAAATATATATCTATCTTTAGATGTGTTAGCTTTACCTACCACAGGGAGTATCCAATCAAAGTTAAGCGACTTCACAGAGATCCAAAGTGCTGAGACTTGCTGATCACAGCTGGGATATGTCAGACTTCTTAGAGCCGGCTCTGTGCTTTCAGGATCATAATAAATGATATTTCCCTTTTTTCTCCCTGGACGATTACCAGGGGATTAATAGCTATTTAAATGCACCAATATAATGGCTTTCTGCCAGTCATGGATCCCAACATTCTTTCCCAAGATAACTTACCCTCCCAATTCTCAGGGTTATATTTGCATCACAGAGTCAGGACCCATGTCTTATTTGTCTGTGTATTTGGTAGCATGAACCTTTGTGTACATGGTACTGACCATCTATTGGCAAATGCCATAGCCTTAGTGTAAAATAGGAAATTAAAGATGCAAATTCTCTCTTTACAATGTGATTCGATTACCATCCTGGTAGTTAATAATTTGCATTTTACAATTTACCCGAACTATGTGGTAGTAGTAAAAATAATCACAGCAGATCCTGACTCTTAATATATACGTCCTGAGATATTTACAAACTCCTCAAATCACAGATTCCATTTATAGTATAGAATTTCTCCTGTAAAGTTCAGTGAAGTATCACTAAAAACTTTTAATTGATCCCTTAAGATGTTTATTCTTCTATAAATAGAAGACTAGACTCATTTATAAAGCTAACAGTATTAATTCTGTCTGGAAAATTCATTGAAATAGTTTGTGAATTGCCTTTTCTTATTTCTTTATAGAGCACATGGTAAAAATACTCATATCATGGATCCCAGCCACTTCCAATGTAGCACTCCCTCTTCATAATTTATCCCAAACATCTATTTCTTTGTGTAAGCATCATCTATTTCCTAGATTGGTTAACTTTCTCTTCACACCATGCCAACACTGTTTTTTAAAGATTGATTGATTGATTGACTGACTTATGAAAGAGAGAGCATAAGCGAGCAAAGGGAGAAGCAGAGGGGGAGAGAGAGAGAATCTCAAGCAACCTCAGCACTCGCACAGAGCCAGACACAGGGCTCAATCCCACAACTGTGAGATCATGACCTGAGCTGAAATAGAGTCAGAATTTTAATCAACTGAGCCACTCAGGTGTTCCACTAACACTTCCTATTCACTGGTTGTTTTTAATTGTCCATTTTTGTTTTCCATTTCTTTGTTTAGCAGGGGCACTCTCCATAAAATACAGACTTTCTTGCTTCGCAGAAGGTGCATCGATGTGGGGATGAGCTAAGAACCATAGAGTCAAGCTGAGATGCGGATGTTTGTCACTGGATAGGCTCTATCTGAGGAATGTGACTCACTCCTGCCAACTAGCCCCATCTCAGTGTGTAGGACTCAATTATGTACCTCAACAAAATTCAAACTATTACATTCTGTGGACCATTGGAATTATTTAGCAATAGTCAAAACTGCACATTAATTCTCTGAATGCCAAAGATCTTATAGCAATTTTTTAAATTCTAATATAATTTGTGAATATTCAGCCTTTTTGAGAGAGAGAGGGCAGTAGACTAAATTAGTGAGTCCTATTGTGAGTAAGGAACTAGTTACTTGCCTTATACTCTAGAGACATGAAATCATTTAATTATCCCAGAAGCTTTATGAGGCAGGTAAATTATTCCTGGTTTTACAAGAAACTAAAGCTCTGAAAAGATTTCTACTTGCCCAGTGTTATACAACTAATAATTCGCTGGGAAATCATTCAAAGCTGGGTCTGTCTGACACAACAATGTTATTTTCACTGGAACCTTGCTGTTTGAAATGTCCACAGCATTAGTGTCACCTGGGAGGTTGTTGAAAATGCAGGATATCTGATAAATATAAACCAGTTTACAGATAATTCAGATTGAGGTCTGCCAAAACTCATAGGTGCCTAGAAAAGAATGGAAAATAAACTGAGGCATACAGGGACTGAAAGTGTTGACAGAGTTTAATTCCCTACTTAGTTACAATATAACCTTTGAATCTGTTCCCTTTATCCAGGAACTCTGTATCCATGTGTTCTGTTTCAGGGGCAAATTTATGCCCCTGCATGTTTCACCAGCAATTTTATTTTTTACCAGCAATTTATTTAACACAGTTTCATTGCAGGAGTTCCACAAGCCAAGCATACAGGATAGTATCTCTTAATAAGCTAATAAAGAAATAATACGGGCAGCCCCAGTGGCGCAGCGGTTTAGTGCCGCCTGCAGCCCAGGGCATGATCCTGGAGACCCGGAATCGAGTCCCACGTCAGGATCCCTGTGTGGAGCCCGCTTCTCCCTCTGCCTGTGTCCCTGCCTCTCTCTCTCTCTCTCTCTGAATGAATGAATAAATAAATCTTAAAAAAAAAGAAATAATATGCTTCAAGCCAATGATAGATTAAGCGTACTATTTTTCCAGGCAAGGGGATATGAAAGGAATAAAGCCCAAGTTCAGTTAAGTTATATCATTTAGAGGAGAGCTGATGTCCAGCTGTTGGCACAAGAATCACTTGTTTCTAAAACATGTTGCTATGGAAAGTGAGCCATGGTGTTGGTGTTGTCCAGAGAGGTCTGTGAGGGCCAATCCATGTCCTCACCACTGCAGAGAAGAGTCACCTTTACTGGCAGAAGCTAATGAACACCTCTTGGATAGTCCTCACAAACCCTCAGTATTTATAGTCTAAATGTCCCCTTGCCATAGTTGCTTCTTCATGTTTTTATTGAGCTGCTGAGTGTTTATCACCAGCAACAGATGGAGATGACAACACTCTGCCACAGTGGACTTCACTATTACAGCAAAAACAACTTTACTCTTAACAACTTTATTTTTATGGGATCCCTGGGTGGCTCAGTGGTTAGCAGCTGCCTTCAGCCCAGGGCGTGATCCTGGAGACCCGGGATCAAGTCCCACATCAGGCTCCCTGCATGGAGCCTGCTTCTCCCTCTGCCTGTGTCTCTGCCTCTCTCTCGGTGTGTGTGTTTCTCAGGAATAAATAAAGAAATAAAATCTCTTTAAAAAATAATTTTATTTTTATCATAAACAAGTAGATTTGAAACCATATCAAACCCATATACAACCTTAGGTTACTATAAATTCCTTCTTCCAAAAGTATTCTTCTAACTGGTCTTTCCTAGTAGTGACACTGCCCCCATTGCTCAGAACAGTCCTAAGGATCATCTTTATTCTCATTTCATTGTCCTACATATAATTTATCACAACTTCTTTTGGATTCCCCTGCAAAATATACACTAAAAGTCAACCTTACTTCACCATCACCACCTCCTCCAAAACACCCCATCTTTTTCCTGGGTAACTATATGGTCTTATAATTCACTTTTCTTTCTTATTTTATTCTTTAACTCCTACCAGTCATTCACTACACAGGAGTCAGAGTGATGTTTTTAATTACCTCTAATATTTTCTTATTGAATTCAGAATAAAATTCAAATTCCATGATCCAGCCGCTCTTTCTACTAGCCTTTTCCTTATTAACCATGCTTGAGTTAACACTGGCCTTCCTTCTTTTTCTGAAACATGTCAAACTCATTCTCACCTCACAGTCTTCATGTGTCCCCATCTGGAATGCTACTCCCTCAATTCTTTCTATGCCCTTTCTCACATTCACACATCAGTTCAAACATCAACAGCTCAGAAGAGCCTTACCTGACCATCTTAACTAGAGCAGCCCCTCCTGGTACTGAAATTTATTTCACCACAGTTTTATTTTTTTCATAGCACTGTTGCAGGTTGGGTTCCCTAGGAACCAGGGCAGTGGTTTTGCTTGTAGGAAGCTTATTAGAGATTCTCTTGATCAACATCTGATGAAAGAAAGGAAAATAAGAAGCTTGGACAAAGGGAGAAGTTGGGCTACTACAAGTCCAGTCTCAACAAAGGCCTCAGCCAACCCCACAGGGAGCTCTGAAGCTGCAACGGCCCTTTAGAGATAGATCAAGTTTCAGCAAGAGGGGACACATTTTTATATCCCCACATCAACCAGTTACTGTCTGCCAGCTGCCCCAAGGAGACACAAGGGCTTTCTTCAGTTGAGACAGTTCTCAAAGAAAGCTGACAGCTAACGCTATCTGTTTGTAACATTCCAAAGAGCTTCAGAAGCATGTTTTTTTGTACTAAATGAAGATTTGGGTAGCACCTCACAGAGTTCACCAGTCTCGCTTTAAATCCACTGTTCCATATGCAATCTGAAAGCAGCTTTGTTAGGATGTTTTTTCTCAGGTAAAACTTAGAGAGGTTTAGTGGAATGAAATACAGCCCCAGCCACTGCAGCCAATCTTAGGATCACATGTGAAACTCACCGTCTTACTTACTATCCATACTTAGTTTTCCCCCAACCTCATCTAGCATCTCCGTAAGTCTAGATGTCTTACCTGGTGGCATGACAAGACCCTTATCCCTGGGGGGTCTGAGCAACTAGTCACTATGTTTTGCTCTGACTATGGCTTCTGATATCAAAATTGGGCAAAGGAGTACTGAGAGGCACCTAAATAAATCACTTGGGTGCCAAATATATTCTTCCCTATCTTAATTATATAACTGTCATCCAATTTCCTGATACCAAAAGGCACCCCTTTCTTGACTCTTGGTCTCTGAGCACTTTGGGTTCCTTGTGCCAAATTCTAATTTAGTGTCTGTTTTCTTGATCCCGTGATGGTACTAACTATTGCAGGTCAGGGCTCTCAAGAAGCAGACTGAGGCAGAGATTAGTAAGCAGAAGTTTATTAGGGAGTTCTCTTGGGTCCTTATCCATAGAAGAGAAGGAAACAGGATTGGGCAGAGGAAGAAGATAGGCCATGATGGATTAATAAAACCCCCAGATAACCCTACAGAAAGCTGGTATAGACCTTTAGAGTTGTTCTGAGCTAACATGAGGGTGTCATTCATTATATCTCTATGTTGACCAGTAATTGGATATGGACTACCCCAGAAAAGGAACGTGACCTTGAGCAAGATGACTCTCTTTAGGTAATTCTCAAAGGGGGCTGAGAAGTGAGGGCCATCTGCTGATTGCATTTCCAGTGGAAATGTCTAAGAACATTAGACCTAAAGAGGTATCTAGAAAGGTCATCATAGAATTAATTATAAGCTTATGTCATTATCTGAAATTATTTTGCTTTTAGAATGTTCTCTCATTTATTCAACATCTCCCTCAATTAAAACTAAACATCATAAGGCCAGATAACTTATCCATCTGGCATATAGTAGGTGTTTCTCAACAAATAGTGTTGAATTGTGAACAAATGAGTTAAAAACTGATTATAATGGGGGTGCCTGGGTGGCTAAGTCAGTTAAGCATCTGCCTTCAGCTCAGGTCATGAGCCTGGGGTCCTGAGATCAAGTTCTGCATCTGTGGTGAGTCTGCTTCTCCCTCTCCCTCTGCCCCTCCCCCCACTTGTGCTCCCTTGCTCTCAAGCATGCCCAGTCTCTCTCTCCCTCTCATGCTTGGGCGTGTGCTCTCTCTCTCTCTCAAATAAATACATAAATAAAAATTTTTAAAGACTTCATTTATTTATTCTTGAGAGACACAGAGAGAGAGAGAGGCAGAGACACAGGCAGAGGGAGAAGCAGGCTCCATGCAGGGAGCCTGACATGGGACTCGATCCCTGACCTCCAGGATCACACCCTGGGCCGGAGGTAGCACTAAACCGCTGAGCCATCTGGGCTGCCCTAAATAAAATTTTTGAAAATAAAATAAAACTATTATAATGCCTATCAAAATACCCAAAGATAATCTATAGAATGTTATTTGATGGAGCAATTTCACTGTTAAATTGGGAGTTTTTGTTTTTTTTTTCTTTTTTCTTTTTCTATTTTTTTTTTGTAACTCAAAGACAATATAAAAGCCTAGAGAAGTCATAACCCAATATTTCAAGGTCATTCTTTTTTTGTATGCCAGCTCCAGAATAACAGATATTTAAGGAAAAAAAGAAAGAAGAAAAAAAAGAGGAAAAAAAAAAGGACCTATATTGATATATACTGTTTTACTCCAATCTCAAATCATATTTTAAAGAAAACAAAAGGAAAAATTATATTCTTTAAATTCATTTATTATGTGGATTTGCTAATTAGATGAAAAACTCAATGCCAGCCTGTTGCCCAAGCCTAGTGGAATTGAGAGGTTAGATTTTACATATAGTTATGTAAAGAAAAACACATATAAATATGCTTAATAGTCTGTGTGTAGAACTTGCTATATATCTAGGTACACTGACATATATAGATATATAAGGATATATCAGAGGTCAGCTGATTTCCAGATACTGAAGTTTATGAGACCCAATTGAAAATAATACTCTGCAGAGCCATAAATGTTTGCTCAATTGCTAGGACCAGTCTATCCAAACACACTTTTAATAATGGCATGAGGTATGTGGGACATGGAAGGAAGAAAAATCTTGCAAACAGCAAATGCCAAAATCAAACTGAAAATTCAAGGCATGCCAAACTCTAAAAGGCTTTATATATGTATGGAAGCAAGCTGAAGTGGTCAGCCAGGCTCCATGAAATAGCTCTCAGCTCAGCTGTAAAGTCCAGGATAGGATTTTCCCATCTCTGTTCTTCATTCTTTGGTTTCTGCATGAACCTAAATAAATACATTCTTTTTCTGGACGGGTGTGTCTCTGCCTTCTGGTATGGGTCTAGTTACTGGTTTTAGAGAGGAACTGAATATTGAAATTGGCCATGGAAATCTTGGTTCACATTGCCTTTGAGCCACAGTTTTGTTTGCTCAGGGAGAGGAGCTGGCTGCAGGGAGAAGGCACCTTCTTCCTCTGCTGCTGAATTTCAACGAGCAGAATCAATCAACAAAGTCAGGACACTGTAAACCCTGACAGGCTCTGGGCCTCCTCTGGGATAAGGCCAGAGTGGGGATTTAAACCTGACACAGAACTTGTTACATTTAATATTAAAGAAACATGAAGCAATAGCATGTCCCCAGGAGGCTCTTTCTCCCTGACACAAGAGAAGACGTTATGGCCACATGGCCTTTTCTTTTCTGCCCTGTTGTCTGAGGCTACTCAAAAATAAGACACCTTCTTTTCAAGAGAGTTATGGAAACAATATACAATAGTTGCTAGTTATATGTTTTACCAATATAATTAGCAAACAAATGCCATAGGTTATAAATTGGGAATGTGTGAATTTAGAATTTCATTTTACCATAGCTTTCCCTTCCTTGAAACCTGAAAGCCAGTATATTCAGCTGCCAAAATAAATCAACTCCACGTTTTGGAGGGTTAACTTCAGCACAGTCACCAAGCAAGTGAAATTCAAGGGTTTGCCATAGATCCTGATATGTTTCTGGTTTTCCACTTGTGCATTGCTGGGATAAAGTTTAATAGTAACTCCTTCAGTGTTACTTCTCCCCCTTGTCTCTGATTCCTCTAGATTTATTTCACTGACAAAAACCATGTTTTTAATCTGTCTGCATCTATGAGCCAATTGAGAAAAGACGGAACACAAAATGGCCCCCATTTCTTGTGAATTATTGAAACACATTGTCAGCAACTCTAAATCCTACCTCAGAAGCAGGGGAGACAACCCAATCTGTGGATCCCAGTGGAAAAAAAAGAAAAAGAAAAAAAAATCATTTCTTGAATGGAAAATTGAAGAAACCCCTATTTAGATTTAGAATATGGATTTGGGGGAGCTATTCATAACACAAAGTAAAATTAACCAAGAAGTCCTTTTTTAAATGGTTGGATATAGTTTCACACTACTTGTTTCTCTTGTTCTTTCTCTCACATCTTACCTGGTTGGGATCAGAGTCAACTAAAGTGATTTAAATAATGTTTCAGAGGAAAAGCTTGTGGGCCCTTAATACAGATACCTCTTACACCTTCTGTGAAAAGGTGTAGAAAAAAATAGTGTATAAATTTTTTAAAAAGTGTATAAAATAAAACAAGCTCGCTATTTTAGATACCAGATGGAACTAAAATAAATGGTACTGAGTATTTTCATGGAGTTCATTTGAATCTCATTCTCCCTGTCATCAGATCCAATTTATCATCTATGCATCCAACAAGCATTTGTTGGGGCCTCTCAGTAATTTCCTCTCCATTCTTTTTGAAGCAAATATTCCTGGGAAGGTATTTAGAACTTTCTGGCCAGCAAGAGGATAAGAGAAAAAGGTGTTCAATATGGTGTTAACTAAAATTTTTCTGTTGCATTAATTTAGGAGTTTGTTTTCATCTACCCTATACTATTAAATACCAGCGAGTAGCTAAATATTAATCATGTATTTTGTTTCAAGAAACAGCATGAGCTCCACAGACTGATTCAGATTGGACTCATGGTCCATTGTCTTCAGGTGTGAGATCTAATACTTCTAGGCCTTGGGTAGGAGAGGCCATTCCCCTCTCTGAGCCTCAGTGACCTGAGTTTGTATGACCCTAAGAGTGAATGCCTCCTTAAGGCTGACACCCCAAGCATCTCACTCACAGACCCTAGACCAGGCCCTGCTTTGGTGATACTACTTTGATGAGCTTTGTGATTCCAGAGACATCCTGGGTAGAAAGAGGTTGTCTTTATTCTGTCTCCTCATAGTGAAAGAATGGTGAAAATTTAAACAGACTCACCTTGATTTCAAGATTCGTCATATCCCCAAAGCCCACACCTAGTAGATGTTTTTCAAAGGGGCTGCCCCAAGTTAGGGGTAAGGCAATCACACCAATAGTGGTCATGAGGGTAGCTTCTGAATGCTGATAATGGACATTCTTGCTCAATATTGATTATTCTTTTGGCTTCTTCTTGTGCTTTAGCCCTAAGCTTTGCTAACTGTGACTTTTGGCTGTGGTTCCGTTTGGGTTTCTTCCTCCTGGCTTTTAACTTGTCTCAGCAGCAAACTTCCAGCTCTGACCATTAGCTGTGTCCCTGATCTGGTTTGTTGCATATCCTTAACATCTCTTGTTCTCTTTTCCCCATAGACCTGAGCTTAGGTGCTAGGGTCATTTCAAAATTCATGGCCTGGTTCTGACAGCATGTTTTGGAAAAGAGAAAGAAGACCAGAAAACCTTGTCTTATAATGCTCTTTCCCTAACCTGAAAAACAGATTAAAAATGCATTTTGTACTTCTGGACTGCATAGGTGTGTTATAAAGATTAATATCCATGGAGCCTATGTGGATTAATGTGAAAAGCAGCCATGTAGAAGACTGCCAGGCTATTGCCTTGGCAACATCTCCACATTAGGAAGAAACCTTTAACACAAGCTGTAATTATAAACTATGGAGACTGTTTTTGTTTTTATCAAGCACACCAAACTTTGCATTTCCAGGTGCCTCTTGTCTCCTTCAAATTAGCCATTGTGCAAAACTGCCACTTGTTTCACTGATTTAAGCAATTAATCTCTGCTCAAAAAATTGTTCGGAACAACCTTTCGGTATTTCCAATAGACCTGGTAGATATAAGTCTTTGCCCTATTAGGGTGGCCCTGAAAAGGCCAAATGTAAATGGAAAGTTAGCTATTAATCTAGGAAATATTAGAGAGAAAGAGAGAGAGAGAGAGAGAGAGAGAGAGAGAGAGAATAGACTCTATCAATAACTATAACCATATACAGAGAGGGACCTGATTCTAAAGTATTAAGGTGGATGTGTGTGTACAAAAGCATGCATGTAAGAGATGGGAGTGAATGTGTATATGAAAGAGAGAGAGAATATCCTAGGTATTCTAGTTTGTTGGTAGAGTAGTGACTTTATGTTTCACTGAACAAAGAAAGCAAATCTAACAGACCATGAATTCTACAACTTCCACCCCATCAGGAAAATTTCTCAGTCTAGATTGGAAGCACACACACAAAATTATTTTTGGAAATAGGTGATGCTTTCAGCTAGAAGGCAAAAGGTCCCAAGGGGCACACCATGGGAACAACTTTCCTGCACCTATGATTCATATAACCTTGTCATCATCTCCTATCTGCTGCTACAGAATGATCAGCCAAGAGAACTGGATGTACAGACTTACGAATGCTTTCACAGTTGGATTTTTGAAGAAAATGTTACTTTGCAAACTGTCAGCCAGCCCCTAAAATGCAAGTTCTCCTCCTCCCCAACCAATCTCCCCTTTTTCCACTGCTGCTAGTCCCTATTCCCATTATTCTTTCCCTCAGGCCTCTCTCTGCCTTTATAAAGATAAGCAATTATTTTCAGCTTCAAGAAGGATGCTGCCCCTTAGGGTCTTTCCAAATGTAATAAATCTGGGAAAGGTGGATGATTTACAGATCAACAGCTACCAGGCAGCTACTGCATGATATTTTACTGTCAACACCAAGGGACTGATAAGGATACTTTTGCTAGCCATAGAAAATTTGTAAGAAAAAAAAAAAAAGAAGAATCAAAGCTTTTTCTCTCCTTTTAAAAAGTCTGGTTGCTTCTTTCCTTTCCACTGGCAGATAATTTCATTTTTAGATGTCTACAAAAGAGACAGAAACATCCTTTCTTTGTAAATTCTGGTATTCCTAATTCATTCTGTATGTGATTGCTGAACAATATTAACAAAAGACAGGATTCCTGGATTTGTAATGTTTCCTGGATCCCCAGGTCAGTGTGTCTATACACGGGGAGGTGGGGGGCCTGACTATCAGATTCTACTGAGCACCACTTGAGGCCAAGTCAGGACATGGGAGCTCAGTTTATGTGGTTGCTTCTAATTCTCAGCAGTGCTAGTCACTTCTCACCCTGTAATTAGTATACCTACCTTCTCACTTTGCCAATACTGACAATTTGCCACATTTCAGGAAATGTTTTCATGTATGCCAGAGCATATTCAGGCCCCATGTTCATAGCTTTGTTTTTGTTTTGTTTTGTTTTGTTTCTATTTTAATCCCTCTGGTAGATTATTGCGATATTTAGAGTGGATTAGTTGTATCTGTTTTACTCTGTTATCTAAATTCAATTCGGCTTAACAATCATTTATGGAATCCTTACTAAGGACAGATATAAATACTGCAGAAGATAAATAAAAAGTGAAGACATAATTTACAATCTAATTAGATATATAATTCAACCATAGAAGGGAACATAACATAAGGAAGAGTAAAACAAGTGTCTTAGGATACATATGACATCATCCCTTTACTATTATCTTCTTGAATGTTGGCCATCAGGAACAGGGTGGTGATAGAAAAAAAAAAAAAAGAACAACAGAGATCAGGAAAGGAGGCTCTAGAAAACACTTCTCCAATAAATAAGTTCAAATCTGAATTCTGAAAAGGGCCCGTGTTCCTCTGGCTATATTGGAACCCTCTGAATAGTGAGTTGCTATATTGGTAAATCTGTGTTCAGAATGTTAAGTGTAGAGAAGCTATTATTTATTAAGAATTTTTTTAGGAGGATCCCTGGGTGGCGCAGTGGTTTAGCGCCTGCCTTTGGCCCAGGGCGCGATCCTGGAGACCCGGGATCGAATCCCACGTCGGGTTCCCAGTGCATGGAGCCTGCCTCTGCTAGTCTGCCTCTCTCTCTCTCTATGACATATAAAAAAAAAAAGAATTTTTTTAGGATAGTTTTAGGTTTATAATGAAATTGAGAGGAAGCCACAGAGATTTCCCATATGTCTCCTGAATTCACATATACATAACCTACTCTATTATCAACTTCACTCAATAGAGTAGTACATTTTGTAACAAGGATAAACCTACACTGACACATCATAATCCCCCAAAGTTGATAGTTTACCTTAGGGTTCACTCTTGGTATTGCAAATTCTGAGATTTGGACAAATGTATAATGATATGTATCCATCACTATAATATCACACAGAGTATTTTCACTGTGCTCTGCTTATTCATTTTCTAACCTTGGCAACCATTGATCTTTTTATGTTTTCCATCATTTTCTCTTTTTAATAATGTCATATAGCTGGAATTATATAATTTGTAAACTTTTTGGGTTGGGTTTTTTTAGTAATATGCATCTAAGTTTCCTCCGTATCTTTTCATGGATTGATAGCTTATTTTCTTTGTAGTGCCAAATAATATTCTGTTGTATGGGTATTCTACAGTTTATCCATTTACCTACTAAAGGAAAACTTGGTTACTTTCAAGTTTGGACAATAATGAATAAAGCGGGATGCCTGGGTGGCTTGGCGGTTGAGAGTCTGCCTTCAACTCAGGTTATGATCCCAGGATCCTGGAATCAATTCCTGTATTGGGCTCTCCACAGGGAGCCTGCTTCTCCCTCTGCCTAAGTCTCTGCCCCTCTCTCTCTCTCTGTTTTTCATGAATAAATAAATAAAACCTTTTAAAAAATAATGAATAAAGCTACTATTAATACCCATGTGCAGGAATTTGTATGCACATAAGTTTGCATCTCATTTCAGTGAATATCAAGAACCACTATACTGAATTATATGGTAAAACTATGTACGTTATATAAGAAGCCATCAAACTGTCTTGCAAAGTAGTTGTACTGTTTTGCATTCCAATCAGCAATATATGAGAATTTCTGTTGCTCCAAATCCTTGCCAGAATTTGGTGTTGCCAGTGCTCAGAATTTTGGCCAGTCTAATAGATGTGTAGTGCTATCTTGTTTCAAGAGAAGCTGTTTTGTGTGTGCATTTGTTTAGAAAATAATGGTGGAATTCACAAGTTAGAAGAGACCTCACAGGCCATCTTACCCCACCCTCCAGAAGAAGCTGAATTTCTTCCCCTAAGAGAAAAATTGCTCTATCAAAGACAGACAGTACAACATTTCTCTAAATAGACCCAGAAGTGATTCATTTACTTCCTCCTGACCCAGTAACCTACTCTTTCTTCAGACAAATCTGTTCATCTTTCTTACATCAAGAGGAAATCTACTTCCTTGCAATCTCCACCAGATGAACACCAAAACCTTTCACCTTGAAGGGCCTGGGATTTAGGTATCATGACACATCATCTGCCAGTTGCTCACTGTACTCCTCCAGGCCATTCTCTTCTGCAGCTCAAATCACCTATCCTCTCAATAAGTATTACCTCATAATTCTTTTATTTTGTTTGAATGCAAAAATAATCAATAACTATAGTAGAAAATAGTATTAAGGCTTATAGGAATAACTCTAGAAGCTTGTGGTCTCGTTAGAAAGTTAATGCATGATATGGACACTATAAGAGGACAAAAGAAGGACATCTGAATGAAAATGGGTGACGATGACACTGAACTGATTGCTAATGGATGAGTAGAAGGATAAGAAGCAGATCTATAGAAGATGTTTCAGAGAACATCTTGTGATGTCCACAGCTTGTGCCATAGCCTGGAGGTTGGAAAGTGGGCATATTTAAAGAATGGCAGAAGGTCAATTTGGCAAATGATTTGTATAAAGACGTCGTAAAAGATAAAACTATGAAAAAAAAGTATGGAGATTTCTCAAAAATTTAAAAATAGAACTTCCATATAATCCAGTAATCCCACTCCTGGGTATGTACCCAAATAATTAAAATCAAGACCTTAAAGACACATCTGCATTCCCATGTTCATTGCAGCAATATTTATGACAGCCAAGATATAGAAATAACTCAAATGTCCATTAACAGACTAATAAATTTAAAAAGTGTGGTATATACATACAGTGGAATATTATTCAGCCTTAAAAAAAGAAGGAATTTGCAACAACATAGATGGACCCAGAAGTCACTATGCTAAATGAAATAAGATATGCAATGTTTGGAGCCAAAGGCTAGTCTATGGAAAATTCCTCCAAATTTTACAAATTATACATGAAAGAAACTTTACTGAGTTTTTCAAAAATTTGATAATATTAAAAATATATGTGATCATTCCTATAATGAGTTGTAAAACTAAAATAAACTATGCTTAAACACTATCAATAATAAAAACTTTAATTAACCACACTAGAAGACAAAGAAAATTATCTTTCTATTATTTTTATAGAAAATATTACAAAAGTTATTATTCTAGGAAGAATCAAATGGTAAAAGGATATGCGGCCCAAATATATTTAGGCAGTCATTTAATTAAAAACATATTACTTATTTCTGGATTTCCTGATGTTTGTGGTATCTGTCAGCTTTCTAAAATTTGCAATTTAGTATGATCTTAAATAAAAAGTAAATAGAAAAAAACATAGATTTAAATTAAACAATAGCACTAATTATATCAAATGTAATTGGTCTAGCCACATCAAATAAAAAGCAGACATTGTCAGATCAGATATCAAAAAAAACCCTAAACGCTCTCTATAAGAAACTCACTTTAAACATGAAAAAGCCTATAGGTTAAAACTGAAAGGATTAAAAAGACAGTTCATGTTAACACTAATTAAAAGAAATCTGGAGTAGTTGTATTAATATCATACAATGTAGATTTCAAAAGAAAAAATATAAGCAGGGATAAAGAGGGTCATTTTATAATGACAGAGAAGGAATTCATCAAGAGGGCTAACAATTCAAATGTGTTCATACCTCTTAACAGAACTTCAAAACACATGAAGCAAAAACTAGTAATACTGGAAAAAGAAGCACAATTCCACTGTGGGAGCCAGAAGTTTCAATACTGATCTCTCAATAATTGACAGAGGCAGACAGAAAATCATTAAATATGTACAATACTTGAAACAGCACTGTCAACATACCTGATCCAATTAATATTTATAAAAGACTTGATCCAAAATCAGCTGAATATATATTTATTTTACAAATGTACATGGAATATTTACGAGATGTATTAGTTTCCTAGGGCTACCAAAAAAAAATATATATATATATACATACCACAAACTAGATCACTTAAAACAACAGAAATTTATTCTCTCACAGTCACTGAGAGATAGGCACCCTAATGCAGTATGACCTCACTAGATCCACAAAGACCCTGTTTCCAAATAAGGTCACATTCACCAGGGTTAGGACTCAAACTATCTTTTTTGGGGACACAAGTCAACTCACACACCAGATTAGACCACATTCTGGACCAATAAGCAAGTCCTAATAAATTTAAATAGTATAATGTGTGTTTTCTAACTCCAGCTGAATTAAATTAAAAAATCAATAACAAAATATATTCAGAAAATCTCCAAGTATTTGGAAGCTAACAACACACTTTTAAATGACCCATAGATCAGAGAAGAAATCATAAGTGAAATTATAAATTAAGCTGAATGAAAATGAAAATACAGTATTTAAAAATCTGTTGGATCCAGCTAAAGAGTGCTTAGGAGCATCATATATTCATATTAAGTACTTGTAGAATAATATGCTTATATTAGGAAAGTAGAAGGGCTGAAAATGCATGACTAAAGTATACACCTCAAGAAACTAGAAAGGAAGAGCAAATTAACCCCAAAATAAGGATAAAAAGGGAATTAAAATGGATACAAACAGAAATCAATAAAATAGAAAACAGAAAAGCAATAGAGAAAAATCAGTGAAAACAAAAAAATATTTTAAAAATATTAATAAACTAAAACTCTGGATAGACTGATCAAGGAAAAGAAAATACATAAGTTACCAATATCAGGAATGAAATGTCCTTGCTAAAGATCCTACAGTCATTAAAAGAAAAATTAGGGGACACTTGGGTGGCTCAGCAGTTTAGCGTCTGCCTTTGGCTCAGGATGTGATCCTGGAGTCCCAGGATTGAGCCCCACTTTGGGCTTCCTGCATGGAGCCTGCTTCTCCCTCTGCCTATGTCTCTGCCTCTTTCTCTCTCATGAATAAATAAATAAAGCCTTATAAAAAAAAGAAAAAGAAAAATTAGGAACAAGCTTATGCCAAGAAATTATTAACCTGGATGAAATGAAAAAATTCCTTCAAACACACAAATGACCAAAGCTCACCTAAGAATTAGCTACCCTAGATTACTTGTATATCTTTTAAAGAAATTGAATTCATAGTTAAAATTCTAAACACATACAGCTTTTTAAGAGTTATGTTTTATAACTGATTTACATATTTTATTTTTTTGCTCCTAGTTGCTTTTAAAAATCTCTATCTTTGGTGTTCTGTGGCCTCACTATAACGTTGTCTACTGTGTTTTTTGGCATGGGACCCACTATGTTTCCTAAATCTGAGGATTTGTAGCCTCCATGAATTCTGGAAAATTCTCAGCCATACTGCTAGAAGTGGAATCTTCACCATTCACTACTTACTTAAGTAGTGTTAGGCTGTTTTTTTCTCTACAACTGCAGACCATATTTAGGCATGCAGCTCTTACCTTGCTCAAATTCCAGTTCTCCTAGGCACTCAATTATTATGACTCTTTCAAATTTAGATAGACTCTTTCATAAATCACCAATGCCCTTTCTCTAATTATTGTATTATTGAAAACTCCAATCCTGAAGTAGACTGTGAGCTCCCTTTCTTTCTTTGTGATTGGTCTTTCACGCTCAACCCCTACTGCTCTATTTGTACCACATTAACTCTTCTCCATTAACTAATAAGCAAGTCGAAACAAAGATGGGTGAAGGTCCAAACTGAGTTCCTTTCTTAGAATTTAGAATGAAGGGGCAGCCCGGGCGGCTCAGCAGTTTAGCGCTGCCTTCAGCCCAGGGTGTGATCCTGGAGACCCAGGATGGAGTCCCACGTCAGGCTCTTGCATGGAGCCTGCTTCTCCCTCTGCTTGTGTCTCTGCCTCTCTCTCTCCTCTCTCTCTCTCTTTTTCAAATAAATAAATAAATAAATAAATAAATAAATAAATAAATAAAAATCTTTAAGAAAAAGAATAATTTAAAAAAAAAGACTTTAGAATGAGAACATGGGAGAGAGAGTCACTTAATGGAAGGAAAGGAGAAAGAAACCAAAACAAATGAAGCTGAGGCTTTTTGAAGGAAGTCACTACAGGTAGGACCAGAAAGTCCAACTAGTAGCATCCCCAGAGCTGACATTCTCTTCCTAAAAGGGTTAAATTCTACTAGATTTGAAGCCTCAAAAAACCACCCAATTTACTTATGTGGTGTGGGGATATTCTGGTTAAGCCAGAAAAATCGGTATCCTCACAGAGGACTCCAGGATCATGACCTGAGCCAAAGGCAGACACTAAACCGAGGAAGCCAGCGAGGCACCCCTCTCATATTTTTATAACAAATCTGATTCCATCTCTTAGCAGAAATGTCCCTGGAAAAGTCTTAGATAAAGACTAGTACTTGTAGTTGTAAATATGGGATTAGCAGGGCATATTAGAAAATTTCATTCCGAGAATCCACTGGAAGGATAATAATGATACATAGTCCTATTGCCTTCTTTAGATACTAAATGGTAGGGTGTCCTATAACACTACTGAGGATCATTCCTGCCTCCCAGTTTGATTTGCTCAGTGACCACCAGAATGATTTCACTTCCTGTTCTTCAGTCTCAATAAGTAGAAATAATAATTTCACTTCCTGTAAGGGCAAGAGTTTTAATAAGGATGTGCAGGTGAGGCAATTTGAGGGCTCAAATGATTGAGCAGTGAGGGAGAGGTCAATCTATGAGTCCTGAAAGGAAAGGAAGGTTATTATGATAAGAGATTGAGAAATATCTGCTTTGCCTTCTCAGCAGTGTTGCTGAAATATCAGAAAGCAGTGCCCAGACATCGCTGCCAATTTCTGATTATTTCACCAATGCAGGAACAGTTAGGCCAAGATATGCACTGATTTTAGAATTAGAGAAAATGAACCAGTTTATATATGTAAGCAAAACTCATACTAAATTCATGTAATCTAACTGCAGATGAGCACTGCATACCAGGACCATAGCAGGGAGGAAAAAGAAGGCAAACTAAAGACCTTGGTACAGGTACTAATAGCTTCACAGAATTCTCTTAGCTAAAGAAAATTACAGTGAGTGCAGGCTGGTATTATTCCTGCACATATCTGATTCATCACCCCTTCTACTCGAGTCTATCATCCTCATAAAAGTATCTTAATTGCTTTGCTTTCTCAGAAAGAAAAATATGAAAAGTTTAATTCGTCACATTTTAATTGAACAATAAATAATATTAAATCATAGTCATATACAAAATTTGTTCTAAGTTACCTTTAAAAATTCCCCTTTAGTCCCAAGTATGGTCTATTAAGGAGGGAAAAGGAGAAAAGGGAGTGAGGAGGAGGCAAAAGAGAGAGAGAGAGAGGAAGTAATAAATAGAGAAGAGAAATAAAAAGTAGAAAGATAGAAAATGAGGGAGCCAAAATGTGACAAACAGGGAGTCAGATATACCAATAAAAATAAAAGAGGAACAAGTGAAATGAATCTGGATAACAAACTCAATTTTTTTTGTTAAAAACTGAACTAATTATAAAATAACTCTCCTTCCTATTCCTTTTATCTAATTCTTTACTGAATTTGTGATGACCTTCTAATATAAATGTTGACAACAGGAAACATAAAAATTTGAATTCTTTAGCTTTAATTTTTAAGTTTGAAAGACATAAAAATATAGTTATCTAGAAAAGTTATCTAGAAATTTTCAAATTTTAACAAGGTCTCTTTTGACAAAATACACTAACATTGCTTTTTGCATTATTTTGAAAGGCATCATACACAACTTGCAGAATTGAAATATAGAAGGACATAGGGTAAAAATTTGTGGGGTTTTTTGTTGTTTTTTACTTCCAAAGTTCCTATATTCTTTCGACCAGAAAATAAATCCTGAGCTTGTACTCAAGGTTATGCCAATCGTCTCTCCGAAGCAAAGAAAGGAAAAAGGATTACTACTTCCCAATGCCTGTTAGTTAAAATACCATGAAGCTCTTCTTTTTCCTTCCATTCTTTCCTTCCCCTCCCTCCTACCCTTCCTCTTCTTTCTTCCTTCCTTCCTTTCTTCCTTTTTTTCTTCTCTAGAAGGCTTAAATGATCAGCCAACCTGTTTTTGTCAAATGAGTCTGTCAAAATGTTAAAACAAGTGAATAGACAAGGAGGAGAAGTTGCTGGATATTTGGCCATTAATTCCCTATGTTACCCATAGCAGTGATTAGAGCAATATTACATCTGAAGAAAGTTTGAAGTCATCAAATAAAATCCGTATCAAAGGGCCCATCCTACATTAAGATCATGCCTAGTACTACTCCAAATGGTTCAACTATCTAAACTTTCATTTCTTAATAGGTCAGATTTTCCTCCTCTTAAGTTTATATTAACAAACTATAATATTCTTATTTTGTTACTCTATAAAAACTTTAATGTAGCTGTGGTGTTGAGATTTAAGCACAGTTTCTTAGCACTACAGAACAGGACACCAAGAGGAGTGTCCCTTACACAGAGTGGGGCTCCCAGGTCAAGTTTGGAAGAGGCATTGATTAATATTCTATCTCCTAGACTAATATTTCTCACTTATTTAAGTTAGGAATTCCTTTCCATGGAATTTTTTAAAAATCCATATTATTTTATCTAATAAAAGCATACAGCTAGATATAAATTCCTTACACTTTAAATACTTATACAATTATGAAACCAAAAGAAATTCATACTTCTATATTGTACATATTAAAACAAAATTAGGAAAATTCAAATTTGCTGCATTTAGTTTAATGTATAGTACTGATTTGCTGAAAGTAGAACTCTGATTTAGAAAAATGTCAACTCAGATCCAGGTTTAAAATATACTCTCTCTAGAATGGTGTTACCAGGGTTTTGGAGGTAGAGGAGATGAGGAGATGCTGGTCAAAGGGTACAAGCCTTCAGATATGAGATGAATAAGTCTGGGTATCTAAGTACAGCACAGTGCCTATAGTTAATAATACTGCCTTATGCACTTGAAATTTGCTAAGAGAATAGACTTTAAGCATTTTTACTACACACAAACAAAAAATGGCCACTATGTAAAGTGAGGAATGTGTGGTAATCATTTCACATAGTATAGGTATGTCAAATCATTATTACTTTGTACACTATAAATACATGAAATGTTGTCAATTATACCTCAATAAGCTGAAATTTTTAAAATATATTTATTTATTTATTTATTTATTTGAGAGTGAGAGTGCATGCCCATGAGCAGGAGAGAAGAGCAAAAGGAGAAGGAAAGAGAGAATCTTAAGTAGGCTCCAAACCCAGCACAGAGCCTTATTCAGGACTCTATCTCATCACCCTGAGATCATGACCTGAGCCAAAATCAAGAGTTGGACAGTCAACCAATGGAGCCACCCAGGAGCCCCATTAAGCTGAAAATTAAAATATATGTATATACTCTTTCCTACCATGAAAAAGATTATAGTGTACTGCATAAAGCCTAACTCCTTAACATGGCATTCAAGACCTTCCAAACAGACTCCTTTCTAACCTCTTTTCTTTCCATATTCCCCACTCACAATTCACCAACTTCCGATTGGATGACTTGCCACAATTTGCCATGTTCCCAGAAAAAATGGGAGTCCTTGCACCTGCCTGTGACTTTGCGCATGCTATCTTCTCAGCCTCTACTCTACACTGTCTATGACATTCTAATTCTGCTCTCAGATTCAGCTCCAATGCCTGTACTTTATACATGCCATCTTCCAGCCCTCTTGGACTTATCAAGTACACCTTCCCCTGGGTTTCCAGAGTGCATTGTTCATATCTATTTCACATTGCCCAGTATCATGTTAGCTGTTTATATGTCTGTCTTCTTCACCATATTGTTAACCTTATAAAAAGTAATAACTTTATTGAGATTAATTCACATATCATACAATTCACCCATTTGACATATGCAATTGAATGACTTTTAATATAGTCACAGAGTTGTGCAACTATCACCACAAAGAGTTTTAGAACATTTTCATTACTGCAAAAAGAAATCTTGTACCATCAGTGGTCAGTCTGTACCCCCTTTACCCCAGCCTTAAGCAAACCTTAATTTTCCTCTTTATCTCTGTATATTTCCCTCTTCTGCATATTTTATATAAATGGAACCATCCAATATATGGCCTTTTATGTGCTTGTAAATCTTTTAAAGGTAGAGACAACGTTCTATTCATGGAAGGAGGAGTTAATGAGCAAGATATGTGGTATAAGAGGAGAATGAGTATGGACTCAGGCAGATCTGAGTTAAAATCCCAATTCAGCCATTTACTAATTATGTAACTTTCACTTCATCTCTCTGAGTCTCAGTTTACACATCTATAAAGTGGGGATAACAATTGCTCTCTTGAAAGATGGTTGTGAGGATTAGAAAGAGGATATAAAAAGTTCTTAGAAAAGATTTTGCTCAATAAATGGAAGCTGTTACTTGTATTTATCCCTGCATATCCACAGTACCTGGCATAGTAAACAGTAATGCATATTAATATATTAATTAATGGATTAATTATGAAAAATTCTAATGCATTTCCTTCAGAGTGAATGAACTTTCAACAACTTAGGTAAGGACATAGAGTTTCTAGGGCCAAATGTGACCTGGAAGATCTAAACTTGCTTCTTTTTTATTCTTAATCATTGTTCTGGCTCAGAGACTGGCCAGTAAAGAGAGACAACAGAGTCAATAAACAAATCTAGGATCTGAAATCAGAGAAAAGAAGTTACTTTCTGGCTCTGATACTGGCATCTGAAGGTACTCTGAAAGACAGCTCATCCATCTCAACCCCTAGTTTTCATTTGTATACACTTCTCCGTTAAATAATCATTTCTGCTTTCCCTATTACAGGACAAAAGAAATGTGACTCACACCTGAAAACGGCTGGACTTCTACTAAAAATAGACAAGCAATACCATCTGAATCATGAGTAGATAAAAGTACAGAAAGAAAAAGACAGAGAATAGGTGTTGCTCCAAAAACAAGAGAAATCCAACCACGATAAAGTGATTAAATTATATCTAGAGATGCCCAAATAAATTTGGAACCAACATAACAGCAATAAAGCTTCTTCACAGGAAAGAAAGGCACTAGGATACCAAACTAATTCTCAAAATAAAAGAGATTTCTTTAAAAAAGTCATAATAAATTTAGCTGAGTCATACTTATAATAGAGAATATAATGATTGAATCAATGGCCTGAAAGAAATCAAATAGTCTGCCTTAAAACAAAAAGGGTACACAAGTAATTCAATCTCTACGGGAGAGAAAAATGGCAGTATTTTTTTTTTTTAAAGAAAGGATCTAATTTCTAAAAGATGTTAGGGCAAGTTACATGAGTTGTCTATAGGACTTAATTTTTAAAACCATAATCCTGCAAATCATGGGGATAATTAAGGATATAATCATTTAATTAGGCAACTGACTATTGAAGCAATGTAGTTTTACCAAACAAAGACACTTAAAAAAAAAGGTAGAAATGATCTTGGAAACTTTTGCCATTTTAACCCTTTTTTAAAAAAATACATAAAGAGCCAGAAAAATTACCTTCCAGCTAGAAGCAACTATGTGAAAATCAGATGGAGACATATCAAATTGGTGTCATGGAAATGCTTGACTTGATAAATTCCAGCCCTTACAAATGGGCTGGGGAAAATCTCAAGCACTGACATGAATATCCATTACTGGCATAAAAATAGGCTAAAGTGTTCTCATCTCAAATTGTTCTAACTCTTTAATCTACCCTTTTTCCAATAATTTATCCCAAGATGAGAGAATGTTTACCTTCTGATCCAAATAAAGGGGACCAATGGGTTTTCTATCCACTTATCTTTTTAAAAATAAGACAAAAAAGAGAAAATAACAGAAAGAAACTATATTGATTCTTAATGGGTTTAGTTCTTTATACAAGTGACCTCCTATTCTAGGATTAGAGTCTACAAATAATTCACTAAGATACCATTGACTTCACTGAAGGGGGCATTGTCTAAAATTCTGTATATTACCATTCTTACTATCAGTATAACTTCACTTATATTATGAATAGTAACCTAATGATAAGCAAAACAGAACAGAAATGAAATGCACACTTGCCAAAAATGATTAATTTACCATTTCCTATTTGCCTTCTTTTGCAATGTCCTAAGTCTTTGGCTGAAAGCTATGTTTTTACTGGAAGAAATGTGGTCTGTCTACACACACAATGAATCTCGCTGCCTCTTGCCTATATGATAACCCCTCTCTCTTGCATCGCCAGTTTTCTCTCTGCTGCATCTTTGTTCTTTGCTCACAAAAATGGAGTCTTCTTTCTCCAATTTTAGAAAAATCAAAGCTTTTCTTCATCACAGCCCTTTCTAGGTACTGCTCATTTTCTGTTTCCTTTTGTTAGCAAAGTACTGCAAAGGCATTGTGCACATTTACTCTCCCTTTCTTCTCCCTTTCTTCCTTTACTCTCCCTTTCTTCTCCCAATCTCTCAAGTGGACTCCTATCAGGGTCCCCTCCATTTCAACAAAACTAGTATTTCCTTGGTCACCAATTAACTTCTAATTGCCAAATTCAAGAGTTGATGCTTGGTCTAAGCTGACTGTCCTCCTTTTTGAAATACTCTCTCAATTCGACTTCCAGAACACTACACTCTTCTGCTGTATTGTCCTTCTACCTCAGTGACTATTCCTTCTTGATCTTTTCTGAATCCTCCTCAGTTTCCTACCTCTAATGCTGGGATGTCCCAGGGCTGAGTTCTCAGACATTTCTTCACCAAGTACATTTATTCTCTACATGATCTCACTCATCTGTCCTATGGGTTTCAGTACCACCTATATGCAGATGATTCCAAAATGTCTCTAGTCCAGGCCTTCCCTGCCCATTCTTTCTAAAATAGCACTCTCTCCTGTTATTTTCTTAATTATTTTTAAAATCTATTCTCTTAATAACTTTCAAATATATAATAGTGTGTTACAAACGATAGTCACCATAATGTACTTTAAATCCTTGGGACTTATTTATAACAAGTTTGTACCTTTTGACTATCTTCACTCATTTGGCACTCACTATCTTCACCCACCTCTGGCTATCACTGATCTGTTCTCTGTATCTATGAGCTTGTTATGGGTTTCTTTTTGGCAGGGAGAGGTTTGGGGTTTTTTTGTTTTTGTTTTGTTTTGTTTAGATTTCACATATAAATGAGATCATATAATATTTGTCTTTTTCTTATTTCACTTAGCAAAATGCCCTTGAGGTCCATCCATGTTGTTGCAAATGGCAAGATTTCCTTCTCTTTATGGCTGAGTAATATTCCATTGTGTTTGTGGATCCTCTTTATCCAGTCATATGCTGATAGACACTGAGGTAGTTTCTATACCTTGGGTATCATAAATAATGCTGCAATCAACATAGGGGTACATTTATCTTTTCAAATTAATGTTTTTGTTTTCTTGATATAAATACCCAAAAGTAGAATTGCTGGATCATATGATGGCACTATTTTTTTTTTCAACCACTCAAAGACTTTTATTATAGCACATGAGCTGGAACTGATGGGGAAGGGTAGTTGTAGTGGGCAACCACTGCTCTGATTAGCATCAGACGTCATTCTGATGGCCATGAATGTGACAAAGGTGCCACCACTCTATATCATGGTATTCCCAATGTCACACATCAGCTCCCAATCCTGCATTTGGACTCCAAGACAGGAAAAAGTGCCAAAGAACAACCCAGTCACTATGCCCACTGCTCAGCCCATCATAAAGCCCATCTTCATGTGATAGAAGCAGCTTGGCTGGAACTGCCCTTAGGGCTCCATGGCTACTGGCATCTCACTAGAGGCTCCAGTTGCTCAGTTTTGGTGGCTGTATTTTTAATTTTTTGAAGAAGCTCTATAGTGTTCTCCACAGTGGCTGCACCAATTTACATTCCCACCAACAGTACACAAGGCTCCCTTTTTTCACATCCTTGCCAACACTTGTTATCCTTGTTATCTCTTGTCTTTTTGATAATAGCCATTGTAACAGGCATGAGGTGATGTCTCTTTGTGGTTTTGATTTGCATTTCCTTCGTGTTAGTGATTTGGATTAATGATGTCATTTTCTATTCTCTTTCTCTGCTTTGTTTCTTCACAGGAATTGCTTTTTAGCAGTGATTTTATTTTATATATCTATTTTTGTATTTGTTTATCATCTTCCTTCTAGACTAGGAAGTAAACTCCCTGGAGAGCAGGGACGTGGTCTTGTTCCTTGTTGTATCTCTAGCACCTCAACAGCATGTGGTAAGGTGTACATTAGGTACTCAACAAATATTTGTCAAGTGAATAATGACAAAATTCATTTTTTCAAATTGTTCAACACCAATCTCTTTTATGTAACAGTGATACGCAAGCAATAGCTTTAGCTCTCAGAGTGGGGTTACAGCAGGATGCCTGAGTTATACACAGCCTGCTAGGATGAAGGGTGATGAGCTGAGGTGCACAAGTAAGGGGCCCCTGTACAGGGGTAGCAATTCTAATTGTGTCCAAATCAGGGATGACAAATCCAGTCCAGTCCAATGCTGGTGTTAGTTTTAGGGTGGAGAAACAATGGGATGGAGAGGCCTGAGCTGTGTAGGGAGACAGCTTTATAACTATCAGGTAAACAGTGTAGACTGTAGGTCTCTAAATAGAAGAAAAGGTTACCCAGGAAAACTATCAGATGTTCTGAAGCAAAAGAAAATGTGCTAATCCCACAGGAGACCTACCACCTTAATGCCTGTTTAATTTCATGCTGGATCATGGCTGCCTGCAGATGGCTTCATGCTCAATCCAGTATCAGATGTGAGATGAACTGGGGCAGATATTGTGGAAAATATAAAGATAAATAAAATTTCTACCTTCAAAGTGCCTGTAGACTTACATAAGATGATAAGAAACACCTAATAAAAATAAGAGCATTATATAACATGTAACCTGCTCAGCAGAGCCATGGAATCATAGCAAATTATATCTGTAAAGAGGCTATTTCTGGATTGTGTTTAAATATAGAACTAGTCTCTTGAGTATGAGAAAAAAGAACAATTTACCAGTCACAAATCTCTTCATCTGTAAAATGTAAGCTTTAGACAGTATTCTTTATGTTTCCCTCCAGATCCAAATTGCTATCATTCTTAACTCACATCCATGTAGCTCTATATGCATATGCATATTTAGATAGATAACAAAATCTCATTAATTTGGACTTTGCTAATCTGGAATTTATGATCAACCATCAAAGTGAGCCTAGTTGAATTTTAATTTTGTTCTAATAGAGACATCAGCAGCTTGTTCAACAAACAGTATAAACAAATTATAAAAGGAATGCTCACAAAGTTTAAAGAACAAACTGTTTTCAAAGCATTCGGAACTCCTATTTGTGAACAAATAGCTGAAGTGGACATCAGCCATTTGGACTAGTTTTTTGATATACTTCATACATATCCCTGGGCCAGGACCTAATGGACAGAAGGGGGGTAACAGCAGTTCCCTGACTCTCACCTCCATTCAGAGCATAGAAGTCAGCTTGATTTGACTGAAAGAGAAAACAGAGGAAATTATACCTAGGACTATGGCCTTGCTGCTTATCCCTTGAGCCTCCTATGTATTTCTTGTTCTGATAGTAAAAAGTGCTATGCAAGTGTACATCAGAAGGGATGTATTATTTTTTAATTTACAGGTTATTATGTAAAATCCATTCACTTGGAAAGATTTATCAAATGCCTACTGTGCAGGAGGCACTAATACATATCCCTGTCATATGACGGATTTTTCAGTGCCACGTGTCTATTTGTCCATAGCTCTTGAAAATATACTAGAAGATTATCTCATTATTATACAGTTAATTCTAATGGAAATTTCAATTATATTGCCTCAAAAGGCTGCATGTGGACCTCACAGGCAAGTGGGATTGTTACCAAAAATAGTAACTAAGGTGATTAGGAATATAAAATTTAGCAACACTTTTAGGTTGAAGGTCAGAAAAGCAGAAATTCAGAATGAGATGCAAATTGAAAAAAAAGGAAGGGAATAGAAAAAGAGATCATGGAAACCATATAACTAGAAATCTTCATTATAACTCAGAAAAATAATAACAAAGTGAATCATGAAGAGGAGGTGGATATGGGAAAGCAGGAATAGGAGTCATACAACTTATCAACCACTCTCTGTGGCTGAGTCAAAAGACAAATCAAGATAGGGCATGATCTTCAATCTCCTTTGAACACATTGACGTTGTTTCCAGCTCAGTGTCTTTCCTAATGCTGCTCTCCTCATCCGCTGCCTTTTTCAGATACCAGTTATTCTTTAGAGCACTGCTGTAATTCCAGTTTTACCTTAGTATAGCCCTCTCTAATTCCTCCTTCTAAAAATGATAGCCACTCTCTGAATACCTCATAAAGCTTTGTAACATTGAAGTTTACTACTAAATGGTTCTTTAATAAATGTTGAGTTCTTCTGGGTTAGACTACAATTTTCTTATTTGCAGGACTCATGCCTTAAACCTTTTAATAACTTATGAGCTTATGAAAAAAAGTCTTACAAGATATAAAACTTAAATCACATTAATTATATATTTAATGAATTGCCTTTATTGAA